>NC_073235.2:15005000-17505000 GCF_029281585.2 Gorilla gorilla gorilla | reverse complement strand
GATTGAAATGGTTTGTTCATCAGAGGGGAAGTGAAATGACGACTGCATCATTGTTTTGTCAATAGTGAATATTTTGTAATCTAGGTAGTATAAGATTAATTAATACCCACTGAGTGGACAGGGTCTGCTTTCTGTCACATTCAAGACCAAGCATCACTGCTTTGGGGTTTCTCTAACACAGTACATTACACAAGGAAGAGACTCAATCTTTCCAATTCTGTATTTTGTAAAAATTTGAAATTCCAATAGTTTGGAGGCCTTCAAACATCTCATAAATATTTTGCATGGAAGAAAATCTCATGAACAGTTGTCGAACATTGTGAAGATTTTACATGCTTAGAAAAGCATTGACAACTATAAGGAGGGGAGTTGCTGGGGCCTTTATTGGGAAGAGAACCATGCTTGATCCCAAGGCTAATGTAACAACTTCAGGGATATCATTTGCATTAAGAACTATGTAAACGATGTTCCCTATGCTCCTGTGAAATTCCCATTGGGAACTCCCCAAATTCCTGATGAGAGAAAGTAGCTATGCAGAGGGAATGAGTTTCTATGAGTGCCATGGAAATCATACAAGAAGCACATTCCACTTATGCTTTAAATAGTAGGTATTTCCCACAGCATTTTTATCCTAAACTTCAGAAACCTTTCCTTATGCAGTTCATTTTGTATTTTCAAATGCCTGAGGGCAAATTCAGAGGCATGGGGCAAGGCAGAACTCTTCGGCTGTATTTCTAATACATTCAGCTTTTCTAAATACAGCAAAAAGGGTCTGAGGCTGAGACTGACACAAAAATTTTGAGACTCATTTCTGGCATTTGTCATGAATTCTTCATTATCCCTGTTAAATTCCTGAAACCATATCTGTGCATCCACTTTCTTTTTTCCCCTAGAACACTGGAACTACCTCACAGTGTCATTGCAAAATACGTATGAGATAGTAAATGCAAGTCACATTAAGCATTATAACATGTCATAAAATGAATGCCCTCTTCATTTAAAAGCTTCACTTCTCAGCCACTGGTTTGGATATTATGGATGCATTAATTTATGTCAATATTTCTGTCCTATCACTTGCGGACAAGATATATGTGTTAGAATTCATTGAAAGGGATGTTGGGAGTAATTTTTATTTCCACACTCTTCTATACATGTTTTTTCCCTGATTGTGGATTTTATCAGTATTTGCTAATTCAAGGAGAATTTTTCCTTTCTTTAAGTAGGCATTCATAAGGTTACACTCAAAATTGTATTCTGCTACAAGCTAAGATTGTCGGATCTTTAATTTTCCTCTAACATATAATCTGATAAAAATTGAACCATGGAAGTTCAGCTTTATTTCAAACCTGTAGGATGTAAAATGCTGAGATCAAAAGTTTTGAAACTGGAATTCGAATTCCTGGTCCACAAAAGTCTTGCTTTGTGATCATAGGAAATGGTTACTTTCTCTTCATTATTTATTTCTTCTGTGTTTCAAATAAGCACTATAATGTTTGCCACACACATTTAAAAAACGCACTCTCACTTTCAATTATGATAACGAAACTAAAGATTAAGAGATTAATTCTACCAGTGAGAAAAATGATAAAGGATTAATAAAATACATTAAGTTGCTGTTTGGAGGAGTAAGAAAATAGCCAGGGCAGGCATGAGAAGGGAAGAATACCAAGGGGAGCCCCTATTAACTTGCTTTTGCCTCAAAAATGTGCTGTTCACATTATAGGTATATGGAGGCCATGGTGGCCTAAAGACTTGGGTACTCAAAGTGGGCTGGGGAGACACAGTCTGGAGTTGAAGGCTCCCAGGGTGACAAAGACTTAGGGGCAAAATACCAGGTGCAAGTGCCAAAAATAAGTGAGTCTGAAATGTGTAGATGATTTCTGCTTTTAGGCATTGCCCAGTCCTTAAACTTTCTATGTGCGAGGTAAGACTCCTAGAAAGTAGAAACCGATACCCAAAGGGCTAAAAAGCTGAGAAGATATTTTGGCAGCCTCAATACTAAGAAGTTAGAATTCAGGACGGGTCAAGGTCGTAAAAAGAAAGACAGGCTGGGCATGGTGGCTCATGCCTGTCATCCCAGCACTTTTGGAGGCTGAGGCAGGCAGATTACCTGAGGTCAGGAGTTCAAGACCAGCATGGCCAACATGGTGAAACCCCTTTTCTACCCAAAATACAAAAATTAGCTGGGCGTGGTGGCGCCTGTAATCCCAACTACTTCGGGGGCTGAGGCAGTAGAATCCCTTCAACCCAGGAGGTGGAAGGTTGCAGTAAGCTGAGATCGCACCATTGCACTCCAGCCAGGGCAACAGAACAAGACTCCGTCTCAACAACAACAAAAAAAAAAGACAGAAAAAGAAAAAAGAAAGGAGAGAGGAAGGGAGAGAAGGAGGAAAGGAACGAAAGGAAGGAAAGGGAGGAGAGAAGAAAGGAGAGAAGAATTTCAAGTGAGACCCTAGAATACACAGTATGAATGGGAACTCTACCCTAGAAATAAGGGCAGCCTACAATAGGCCAGCCCAGGGATAACTGGAAATACAGACTCCACTGGAATACGATGTTTTACTTGTATTTATCTACCTGCCAGAGTAAAATTTAACCCTCTCTGGAGTACAAGAGCATTACTCAAAGCATAAAATATCTGGTATTTAGTGAAAGATTAACAGGCAAGCCAACAAACAAACCAAATGACTAAAAAAATCCAAGGTAAATAACAGAGAAAAGATCTAATAGTGAGCTAAATGTTGGAGCTGTGAGAAATAAACTTTAAAATAACTATGCTTAATATATTCAGAAAATACAAAAAAAAATTTCTGGAAATGTAAAGAATTCCAGGAAACGAAAGAAATTCTGGAAATTTTAGAAAGGAAGATAAAATTAACAATTTAAATATTCAAGAGATAGGTTATATAAAGTAACACAAAAAGATGCTCATATAACTTACATTAAGGAAATTAAAACTAAGCAAAGAAGATATAATTATGCACATATTTAAATTAAAAATATTTTTTAAATGCACCGAGAATAGGATAATAGTATTACTGTTGGCACTGGTGGTGAGCTTATAAAATTAGTATTACAATCTTAACTCTGGAAAATTTTTGGTAGTAACCACTAAAATTAAACACACACAGTTTCACTTCATATAAGGAATCTATTCATATTTTTAAAAAATTTATGTACATGACCATTGATAGAGGCATTATTCACAATAATTTCAAACTAACAACAATCCAATTGCTTATCAATGGTAGGATGAATAGTGTTTTCTTAATTAATAGACTATAACCCAGCAATAAAAATTTAAAAGTTCTGCTACACAAAACAATATAAATATATTGCATGGGCATAATATACACTAACAGAAACCAGATGAAAAGCAACACATACTATGTAACTCTTAATGTGAAGTACACAAAAAGACATTGTTAATTTATGATGTTAAAAGTCTCATTAGAGATCACCTTTAAGAGTTAGGAGTTTACCAGAAGAAACTACAAGGAAAGCTTCTGTTGTGCTAATGTTGTTTTTTCATCAGGGTGATCATTATAGATGTTGATACATTTTAAAATCTCATACACAAGATTAGTACACTTAACTTTATACTGTAGTTCACTTTAAAAGTTTTAACAATTTTGAGAATTAGATTTCATCATATAGGAGTACTTTGAAAACGTTAAAAAGAAAAGCATATTATTTTTACCAACTTGTTATTTTTGATTCTCAATTTCACATTTGAGAAACCAAAATAAATAGATATTCTTTTTGCCTAAAAAAGCAAGGTGTCTCCAAGGACGGACTGATCTCTGATCTTTCAAGCATTAGGTCCTCCTCCCAAGTAGTACACTGTCAATATTGGATTTACTAAAACTAATTTTAAATTTTAAAATGTCATTTCAATTTACCTTCTATCAACTCAAAATTTATGTGCAGAAAAAGACATTTCCTTTGCCTAAGGAGCAGGTTGCTAGAACCTGGCAAGGTCCCTTTGAAGGGTAAAAATCGTTTTATACCTGGGGAATCCAATATTTATTTGAGCCTGCTGAATAGTCTGAGGCATAACAATAAAATATTTTGATCAAATGGTGTCAAATAAGGAAAGAAAAAACATACACATAAATGGGAATCTGGTTGCACTTTTTACTTCAGGATGTAGAATTAATAGCTATTTCTTTATTAATTACAGGGTTTTTTTTCCTTGTGTCAAGTCAGTAACTAATCAATGCCCTAAATGAATAGAACAGTCTCCTTCTATAACATTAAGCCACATGAACCCATGCGCCTCAACAAATGTTTTTAGAGACATTTTGCCTAAGTATTTGGTGCAGTAACCAATTTTTAATGTATAAATGTGGAAATTACCGATATAATAAATTATATCCACTCTAAATAATTCTATGACTAGAAATTACCTTCGAAATCTGCTTGTCCCATTCCCTCATTTTGCATATTCAAAAAATTAAGTGAGATAGGTGAGCTCAGTTGGTGAAACTCACACGGCTTTCTCAATCTAAAATTAGACACAGATTTTCTGATTATTATTTTTTTTTTCTTTTTCCAGTGGGCTTTGAAATAGTTGCTGTAAAAACAGCATCAAGGTAGAACTCAAGCCTACTCCCAACGCCTCCCATTCTTCCAGAGCTATCCTACCACATTTACGTTTCACACTTTTGCAATAAGAGTTACACAACAAAAAATAGTCCTTCTGTTAACAGAAACTTTAAAACTCACTGATATGTGTAAGAACTGAAGGATTCTAGAACAGAGAGTTTGTGTATGGCTCATAAGAGTTAGGGGTGGCTTGATGGAACAGAAGTTAGGGATTGGTGAAATTTCAGATGGAAAAGTTCATTAAGGCTAGACTTAGCAGGTCTTAATGCTGGCTCAAATTACCTGGACATTTTTGTATAAGTACAGAATCTTTGTTTTTAAAGTGATGATGAAAGGGAATATTTCTTGGAGTATCTCCAATACTTTGGTGGAGTTAGTGGTTTAGGGGCAGTTTGTTATCAATACAGTAAGTCAAAGAATTCTAATAGTAAATTCCCTGATGGAATGCTATTGCAGCCAAAAATTAAAGCACTGACTAACCTGTCGCCTGGAATGTACTGCTGTTTAGTAGCCTGCTAACTGTCTCCACATTTATGACCACGGATATTATGTGAAAAGTCAATGCAGAGTGATTGGTAGTGAACATTACCTACCTGGAGGGCACAGCTAGGGTGGACAGCCTCAACATCACACTTTTCTGTATTTCCACATTTGTTTTCTCTGTCTCTGAAAGCTCAGGCTTTTTAACTCACGTATTTAAAGTCTGTGTAAATAAGGCAAATCCCCTATTTTATTATCGCTTTGCTCTACCTCCAACTCATCATTCTGCTCCTTATCCACAGATTTTGTTTCATATGTGTCATTCACCTTGCACGTGAGTGGCCCTAACGATGAAACTGAACAGGTCATTGGATATGAATAGATGGATATAACACCTCTTTTTATTTTTCCTTTCTTCCTTTCCTCTTTTATGCATTAAAAAACATTCCTGAGTATCTATGCTCTTCCGTGTGTCACTGTGCTAAATTCTGGAGTGATAAGAAAGATCTAGTTCCTGACTCTGGGCAGTTAGAGCAATGAGAACATCGGCAGGAAATGTAGACAAGCATCTGTGTTCAAAGAAACAGCAAATGGTAATGGGTGGATTCAGCACAGAGGCTGAAAGAGTAGATGAAAGAGAAGAACCTGATTACAATGGCTTTTTCAAAATGAGAATTCTCACCTCCAAAAGATTAATTTACCAAAGGCCACCCAATATATAAGTGGCAGAAGCATCTCTCAAACTTCTCCTCTCAGTCCAAGTCCTATCCTCTTCAGAATTACCAGACCAATGTTATTCATCTGTTTTCAACCTCTTCCTAACTTTGCTTTCAATCTTGTTTCTTCCTTTTTCCTTTGATAACCTTAAAGTTCTATTCACATTTCCATTACTACAAACTCAAGTTCCTAGGTTTGCCTTTCCTTGTTAAGACCACATGAGGCTAAATTATCTTAAAAATCTAAAACAAAAAAGCATTTAATCAGCATATATTTTACATTTTACATCCATACAACTGGTTTTCATTTTCCTAGGCATTCTTTCTTCAAGTTGGAGCTCACTGGTAAGTCGTATCCACATAGCTGATCAATGCAGAAGTCCTCCAACTGAGTGGAAGGGGCAGTTTCCCTTATTCATCCACTCACCCAAAATATTATTTGCTTGCTCCCCAAAAAGGCCATTTATTTGGTAATTACTAGAGGAAATGACAGTGTGAAGCTTACATCTTTGTAATCATTGTACATCTTTGTAAACAATGACAACCCTGGATCCAAATTTGACCAAGATTTCAAAAAAGAAAGTGATGTGGAAGAAATTTGAACTCAAAGTTTTCTGACTTCAGGTCATACGTTCTTATTACTATACCACACAATTTAAAGTTTAGTGTTTCATCCTTGCTCTACCCAAGTTTCCTATTGCAAAACATCTTTAAATCTATGTCTGAGGAGAGTAAAGGGGGTGATTTAAACTTTTGGTTTCCATCTGCAGATACAAAAAGGTAGAAAGAACACTGCTTCCAAACTTTCAAGAAATAGCCAAGCAAACCACTTGTTCACAACTTTTCTTGAACATACTGAGGTTTCAGAGCAATCAACTAACCCAGCGTTAGAAGGAAGTCATGTGTCTTTAGGGGCAGAAGAGGCAGGTGCCTTGGCTTACCTGGTAAAGATGCAGGTCAGAAATATTTACCTAGAGATGTGGTGACTTGGGGGGAGGCCAGCTGATTATTCTCCGAGAGAGGGTGAAGTCCCTGGGAGATGCAAATATTTGGGGGTATATATCCTCTTGCAGACTCTTGTTTCCCCACAAACACCATAAGATGTTCCTAGAAAAGATTAGGAGAGTCATCAGACATTCTCTCTCATATTCCAAAACTGGAGGAGGAAATAAAAGCTGATTAAAGAGAGGGGGAAAACTAAGGTAGAAACTTCAACTTATGTTTCCTGTATGAAACAAAAATATGAATCTTTGGAGGGAGAAAGTAAACACTATGAAGCTGGGGGTATCAGTTTATAACTATTGCAGCTGGGGAAAGGACCAGGAAAAGTCTCTATAATTCTGGGGGAAGATCTAAAATAGCTTCTAGACTCAGAATTGTAAGGGAGGGAAGACTGAAAAGACTATGTCCTCAAGACCCATAGATATGGTGCTTATTTAGGACTGAGACTGTGGTCCAAACAACAGAAAATTTCCCCACAGTGCCCACCAATCCCTTAAGCAGGCTAGCAAACCCCTCACAAGTAACTGGCCAGAGACAGACCCTTGCTGAGGTGCAGCACAAAGGAGAGCCCTAAAGCTGAGGGTAGAGAAGACACTGAAAAAATGAATAAAAAATTACTAAACACAAAGTGTCCTCTGGATAATTTAATACCTGTGACAGACAGAGGGTAATCACAGGAACAACAAACTTCAAACCCAGTTCAATTTCTAATTATATTAACTCAAAACTGGGCCCTAAGGCCTGGTAGAAGAAAGAGTGTTACCATTCTAGGTGTCAAATCTGTCTACCTAAGTCTCAACTCAGCTACCCAAGCTATCTGCCTTTTGTAATAAAATTAAAGTACATATGGCTAGAAAAAGCAATGGACTCCTGAGACAAAAAACAATCATCACAGCCAGATTCATATATATGACACAGATGTAGCAAATATCTGTTAGGTAATTTAAGATAACTCTGATGCATATGAGCGATAAATAGCACTAAGAAATTGATATTATACATCATCGAATATGGTACATTAGAAGTAGCACATCACCAAAAATGTATGCCCTCAGTCTAATTACAGGAAAACATCAGACACACACAAATCAAGAGATAGTCTACAAAATATCTGAAAAGCATTCTTCAAAACGTCAAGGTTATGAAAGACAAGAAAATACTCAGGAACTGTCACCAGCTCCTTAGAAGAATATGAAGACATGCAACAATTAATGCAATGTAGTTTCCTGGATTGGATTCTGAACTGGAAAAAAAGAACATTAATAGAAATGTGGTAACATGTGAATAAAGTTTATAGTTAATAGTGCACCAATGCGGATTTCTAAGTTTTGACAATTGGACTGTGTAAGATGATAACATTAGTATAAGCTAAGTGAACAATTCTTGGGAATGCTCTGTATTATTTTCACAATTGTTTTTTAAGTCTAAAATATGTATTAAAAAGTTTCTGTTTGCTGGCCGGGCGCGGTGGCTCACGCCTGTAATCTCAGCACTTTGGGAGGCTGAGGCGGGCAGATCACGAGGTCAGGAGATCGAGACCATCCTGGCTAACATGGTGAAACTCCGTCTCTATGAAAAATATAAAGAATTAGTCGGGTGTGGTGGCGGGCGCCTGTAGTTCCAGCTACTTGGGAGGCTGAGGCAGGAGAATGGCGTGGACCCAGGAGGCGGAGCTTGCAGCGAGCAGAGATTGCGCTCCTGCACTCCAGCCTGGGAAACAGAGTGAGACACCATCTCAAAAACAAAAAAACAAAACAAAACAAAAAAACAGTTTCTGTTTGCCTGCTAATGTAGTCAACAAATATTTGTTGGATGCGTAGTATGTCCTGGGCATTCTAGGAGGCACTGAAAAAATATTTCATGGCTTCATGGTATTTATAGTCTACAAAGGAAGACAAGTATTACCTAAATAAGCTAATAAGTATTTTGTTACAAATCCTTAATGAAAGCTACATTACAGCATAAGTAGCTATCAAATGGGACATCTCCTGAGAGCAATGATGGTCTACACTAAATTACCATGCAAGCAACCCTGAAGGTCAGAACAGAACTTCCCAGAGAAGTTAAAATGCTTGAATAACATGCTGTGTTAAAATCTATTTAAAGAACACAAGGATAAGCAGCATGAAAGAGATGGGTAAGTGAATATACTTAGGACAGGCTACAGGTGGGTTGGGAGGGCCACACGCTACCTGAATCCTGTGTTTTCAATAGTCCTATGTTCTGTCTCTCAGCCACATCACCTTTCTCATTGATGACATTTTTATCAGACCAGAGTTGAGGTTCAAGCAAAGGAAACTACAGACAGAAGATGGCCAGGACCAATGACACTCTTAAGTGTGCTTGACCATAGCTGTAGCTTAATGAACAGCCAGGATTTTGTTCTTCTGCTTGGACAGAAGACATATGGGTCCAGAATGGGTGTCGCCACTGAGTGACCAAATTAAGGCCTCATGAATTTCAGCGCTTCTTATATCTCACTTATAGTTGGAATATTCTGAACATTGAGTGCCTCTGGTCTATGCAGTATCTAGTATGTATCATGAATACTTAATATCCAAGTGCTTCATGAATATTAGGTATCTTTCAGTCCTTCCGTCTCTTTCTATCTATTTGCACTCCTCATAAAGCTTTCCTCACTCTACTGAATTTGGCTTTTTCAAAATTAGGTAAGAGGTGGAGAGGGAGTTAAGTTTAGAAATGATTTCACTGGTAGAGCTGTAACGTGGAATTGGTATAATTAGGATAGCAAGTGGTTCCAATGCTTTCACTCATGGGAGGTTTTTGTGGGATCTTCAACCCCCCTACCATTACAAAGACATTATTATTTCTTGTGGTTACCGGGCATGAGTGATGCCCACTTCAGGTGATGGTGTGTGACAACCCCTTCACTACAGGCTCAGGAAACTCTCTATTGGAGAAGATTCACTCCTCCACATACTCTTCTTGAGTCCGGTGACTTCTCAGATAAAACCCTTTTATTGGGACAGTGCTCAAACCAGGAAAAACAGGATGCTAGCTCATGTCTTCAGAGAACAAATTGACATCATTCTGGCTCATTTCTTCCTCTCTGTAATCAGGAGCTATTTCAGAAGTGAGTCAGATAAAAGCCCAAATTTATCTGGCTGGAAGTGAGGAGAAAGGAAATCCAGCCCCATCATCCCTGGAAGCACACAGCATATTGATTGTACTTTCCAAAGAATTTCTTATTGCTGGAATCTATCTAGAAGTAGAATGAAATAAGAGTTGCAAAGCTGGCTTAACAATCTCTTGATCACCCCTTCCTTAAAGATCTGGTCTTCACCAATAGTCTTAAGAAAAAAGTCAAATTTAATACTTCATTCCTTTTTAAAATATAACATGTGGCTGGGCATGGTGGCTCACTCCTGTAATTCCAGCAATTTGGGATGCCGAGGCAAGCAGATCACTTGAGGTCAGGAGTTCAAGACCAACCTGACCAACATGGTGAAACCCCCTTTCTACTTAAAAAAAAAAAAAAAAAAAAAAAAAAGAGTTGGCTGGGAGTGGTGGCACCCACCTGCTATTCCAGCTATTTGGGAGGCTGAGGCAGGTGGATCACCTGAGGTCGGGAGATCAAGACCAGCCTGACCAACATGATGAAACCCTGTCTCTACTTAAAATACAAAAATTAGCCAGTTGTGGTGGTGCATGCCTGTAATCCCAGCTACTCAGGAGGCTGAGGCACAAGAATTGCTTGAACCTGGGAGGAGGTTGCAGTGAGCCAAGATCACGTCACTGCACTCCAGCCTGGGCAACAGAGCAAGACTCCATCTCAATCAATCAATCAATCAAAACAAGCAATTACTATTTTTAATCACTGTTGATCTATACACTGATTAACCTGCCACTTACCTAATTGACAGTTATTTTTTCAAGTTGACAATTTAAAAGAAAAGTGCATCCTTAGGAAAAAAAAACCAGTTCTTTATATTTACTTTTATTTAAACATATTCTATTTGTTTGGATAAACTGTATTGTAATGATTTATAACCTCTTTCAGATCATTTTAATACCCTTAGAAATTATAAATCTATCTATATTTTGTACTTTCACAAAGATATTACCAGAAACTTAGCAATAATGCTCAGAATAAACCATTTAGTTTTTTTTAAATAGAATTTTTCATGCTAGAGCCACCTTGGCATATTATTTAGGATAACTTTCCACTGGTGAAGAGTTCTGTGTCTCCATGGATACAAAACCAGGAGGTAATATGACAATGTAATTTTACCTAATTATTGTCTAAAAGTTAAATCTATTAAATTGAAAAGATGATCAAAACTCTTAGTGCTTTTAATTGATGTTTTTAAAGTATTGTATACCTTAGTGAGATTAAGTTTTTACAGACAGGGAATACAGTAAGTGAACATATCTTTAGGAAAAGCCTACAGATTGTCAACTTTGCTGTCACTCTTTTTTTTCAGCCTTCTTGATGATAGAACATAGAAGAATCCATCAAGTTGCAGAAGGTTGATCTGATTCCGTCACAGCCAGCTGGGGGAAAATTCAACTGAAAAATGGCCAATTTAAAGGCACTGTGAAGACCGAACAAGCTCACTTCCCCAGGGTCCAACAGATAAGGAAAGTAGTGAAGTGGCAAACAATAAAAGAAGAGAGAAAGACAGGGTCATCCTCTGCCTCACTGAGGCTGGGCATGTAATGCTTCAGTACATGCAGGGCACAAATGCAGGCATTAATGTGATCATTCATAATTAACATAATGATCTGATTTTGTCTACTTGGGTACTATCAGGAAGACCTTTTTCATGAGTCTTTCTTCACTTGGATCTCGATATCTCTAACATTCAGATCATAAATTCCATACCAGAGTTCTGATTAAGCTGGCATTAAAAGTTATACTCTGAGGCAATTCTTCTTCACTGAAAATATAATAGATAAAAGACACATTTAAAAAGATCTAGCCATGTATAAAATCAAATACCTGACAACTAGAAAACAAAACAGCAGAACTGAAGCCACTATCTCTCTCTGGGCTCTAGATTTCTTTCTTCTTTTTTTTTTTAATTTTATTATACTAAGTTCTGGGATACACGTGCATAATGTCCAGGTTTGTTACATAGGTATACATGTGCCATGGTGGTTTGCTGCACCTATCAATCTGTCATCTAGGTTTTAAGCCCCACATGCATTAAGTATTTGTCTTAATGCACTCCTATCCCTTGCCACCCACCCTTCCCCAACAGGCCCCAGTATGTGATGTTTCCCTCCCTGTATCCATGTGTTCTCATTGTTCAACTCCCACTTATGAGTGAGAACACACAGTGTTTGGTTTTCTCTTCCTGTATTAGTTTGTTGAAGGTGATGGCTTCCAGCTTCATCCATGCCCCTGCAAAGGACATGATCTCATTCTTGTATATGGCTGCATAGTATTCCACGGTGTATACGTGCCACATTTTCTTTATCCAGTCTATCATCGATGGACATTTAGGTTGGTTTCAAGTCTTTGCTGTTGTAGTGCTTCAATAAATATACGTGTGAATGTGTCTTTACAGTAGAATGATTTATAATCCTTTGGGTATATACCCAGTAATGGGATTGCTGGGTCAAATGGTATTTCTAGTTGTAGATCCCTGAGGAATCGCCACACTGACTTCCACAGTGCTGGTGAGGCTGTGGTGAAATGGGCTCTAGACTTCTAAGCAGGCAGGAACAGTTGAGAATTTGAGTCAGATGGCATTACAAGGAAAAAGCTCCCCAGAAAAGGTGAAAAAATGGAGACAGGATTGTTGTGTTAAAAGCAAGACATGATAAAGGGCCTTTTGTTATCAAGTCAAAAAGCTGAAAAAGGACAGAGGCACAAATGCAGGCTTGGCCACTGCGTTAGTAACAGCAGCAGAGCCAACATGGAGTAGGAACTGAGCCATACACGTGAGGCCCAGTTCTCAACTGGGAGCCTCGGGATGCTGGGTGGAAACAACTGCAAAACCCCAAAAGCATGAAAAGCAGATGGAGAGAGAAGTAGAGAGTCTTCCCTCAAAGGCCAGTAAAATGAAACTCAAGATATATAAAATATAATAGAAACATAAAAGTTACCAATAAAATCAGCACTAGGTAGATGAATTCCCTTCTGTAAAATGAAAATGACATAGCAATGAGACAAAAGTCAACGATTGTACTCAATCCCCTAAACATTTATTGAATAAATAACATTGATAAAAAATAACTTAAATGGAAACAAAGTTTGAATATGTGTAAATATTCTACCATTCAGTATACCTTTGCTGTATGTATAATTCAGAGAAATTGAAGCAAGTTTAGCAAAATGTTAAAATTATTAAAGTCTATACATCTTATGTGTTATTTTACATAATGAGTTACATTGTTAAAATCTTTGAAATTTTTAGAGCAATTTCTCACCGTTTTTAAATTTATGGATACCAAGTATCCCATAGGGCAGATGTTATTTCTATGCTGCTGAAGACATATTGAGTAAGAGAGTTTTAATCAATGGTCCATAGCCAGCAACAGAGTATCACTCAAACTTAGGTTTTCTAATGCAAAAGCCCTTTAATGTGGCTCCAAAGGTTATTAACTTTATTTTCTGTGCTACCTTAATTTCCTCACTTGGAATTTATTGGTATGGTAGAAAAATGAAATGTCATATTTAAAGCACCAAATGAGTCTTCAGTAAATGTTACTATCCTTTCTTTTGATCTTTCCAACAACTTTTTGCTTTCTTAGTGTTTGTTACTTCACTAATAAATTAAACATTCTGTGCAGCCGGAAACCAAGTTTAAGATTTATATTTCTTTATCCACCTCATTCATCATCACCAGGTATGTATTTCTGCTATCTATAATAATAACATCTTGGTTCCTCACAGCTAACATGTAAAATGGGTAAGGAAAGTGCTCATTTTAACATTTTTTTTTTTTTTAGTTAAAAATCTGAAGCTCAGGGTTACGTGATTCACCCAAGTTCACAAAACTAAGAGGAAATTGAGCTACAATTTTAAATTTGGTGTTCTGATTACAAATTCATAAT
This sequence comes from Gorilla gorilla gorilla, assembly GCF_029281585.2. Lineage (NCBI taxonomy): Eukaryota > Metazoa > Chordata > Mammalia > Primates > Hominidae > Gorilla > Gorilla gorilla. Next base: position 17,491,168 of record NC_073235.2, on the reverse strand, counting down.
TTTCCTGTAAATGTGAAGTTTTCAATTATCTACCAACATAACTAATTTTATATATTAATTGGTATTCTCAGAACTTCTTACTCGAACAAAATTATTGGTGGAAGCTCATTGTGTCAAATAAATGACAGTGAATCTTCTGTTGCTATGAGGGCATGGGGGAGGGGGGTGTCATAAAGGCAAGGCCGGAGACCTGGAGGTTCTGATTGCACAGGTTAGGGTGGGGGTCCAGGGACTTCTGTTTTCACAAGTTCCCAGGGGATGCTGATGCTGCTGCTCTAGAGACCATAACTTAGAGAATCATTGTTCTAATTGCTTACTACACCCTCCGTATGGTCTGCAAAAAGCAGCATCAGCCCCACCTGGGAATTTATTAGAAATTCAGAATCTCAGACCCCACTGCAGATCCACTGAAATAGGATGTGTGTTTTACTAAGATACGTGTGTACATAAATGAGCAGCTCTGGTTTGATATGCTGGGTCGCAGCCCCATGCACATTAGCATAACTTGGTACAATATCAACAAATACACGCTTGGTTCTCTCCCAAAAATATTTTAATTGGTCTAGGGTATGGCCAGGCATTGGTATTTTTTAAACGCTTCTCAGGTGATTCAAGAGAGCAACTACATATGTGAGCCAAAGACCTAGAATACATCATTTCCCACACTTACCTTAGATTTAAAAAAATCTGACAACTTGATAAAACAGCAAATTCTTAGGCACCTCTTATAAAAATATTCAGTAGATCAAAGAGGAGCCACACATATATAATTTTAATATGAATTCTAAGTCATTCTTATTGTAAGTTTGGAAAATTGCACTCCAGAATTGTACCCAAATCCCTAAAATAAATGGATTGTATTTTGGTAATATTTTTATCTGTTGTACCATTTTAAAAGTGCTTCAAACAACATACAGAATTTCATAATTTCATAGCATAATTTGGAGACTTATACTTTAAAATGTGTTTATACTATGAAAATATATACATACAGACAGACATAGATAGATAGATAGATAGATAGATAGATAGATAGATAGATAGATAGATAGATACATACACACATGGATGCTAGATAAAGGGATCTTCAGAGATAGGCATCATTTTAATAGAAGAACTAAGTTTAACTGTTGGGAAATCATTCTAGTTCTGGCTTTCTCTTTAATTTCTTTTAACATGTATCAATGTTGACGACTCTTAACATCCTTGGATGTCAATTTCTTCATTCATAGATAGAAAAGAGCATATCAAATGACTGTGGCTTTAAAAAGTATTCTCATTTAACTAAAGGTAATGACGTGTAGCAGCCTTCAGAAAGTTAACTGCCAACCTTGATTTTAACATCCGGTTTCTTCTGACATATTGCCCACTATGTATTTATTGATAATAATTGTCACTTCCCAAGAGACTTCCAGCAAAATCTTTGTTCAAGCAAAATTATGCCACAGAAGAGACCATCACCTTCACCGATTCCCAGTAATATCTCAAAATAGGATAACTGGAAACTGGTCTTTACAGGGTGCACGGGCTGGGCTGGGTGATTTTAAGGTAAGACTTGAAAGGCAGGAAACTGTTTAAGAAAGCAAAGTACATGACCTAGTAACTTTGAATTAATGGTTGCAGTGAAGTGAAGCGAGGTTTTTACAAGTGATTCTTAATGAGGAAAACTATTAAGTAAGCTGTTTTAGCTGGTTCACAAGAACAAGAATTTCTTGGAACAAGCAGCTAAATTACTTTTGCCTGATCCAGACTACTTTAGCACAAAAGCATGAAAATATGCTTTCTCCTAGAATTGGTTAGCATGATAACAGAAAAGATGTTGACTTCAGTTCTCTATACTTAATGAAAATATGTTTACAGGGTTTCTGTGTTGTTACAATAATCATTTGCATATTCCAAAACAGTTTGTAGTTAAATCTCAGCCCCTTTCTTCATTGTTACTCATTAGTTGGGCCAGCACATCTCTTCTTGGACCCCTTGGACTTCTGTAGCCAGATAACCCCTAAATTCAGGATACTTTGCCTTCATCCACTAGGAGGATAGTCATCAGATTTGTCCACTATTGTTTTCAGGATTATGGCTACCACAGGTCATTTGCAAAGGACAATATTAAATCTCAACTGCTATCTACCCATTCAACATGGGTCACAGTCAATACTGACCTAATACACTGTCAGCCACAGGGGCTTACTCTCTCAGGTATCTATGGGTCTGGTCTCAGGAATTCTTTGTTCATTATCCTTTGTACAGAGTACAGAGGCTGTCCACAGTGAAGTTGCCTGGTGTGGCATGAACTTTTATTTTGGAAAATAAAAATTCAAAAGTATTTCCAATAAAAACAACTGCTGGGATAGAAAATGGAAAGCGAGCATGTCAGCAAGCACTCCAAGTTAAGAAAAAGGTCAGAATAGCATGGGGCGCTTAAGAGCACAGACTAGGCATATGTAAGGGGAATGGGAAGTGGAACTAACAAATATGAAGCAAACGCTATGATTCCAGAAATATGAATCATTTCCATTCAAACTTCATTCAGTGATGCTCTGAGATACATATCATTATCTCCATTTTATACAAGTGGGGAAACCTGAGATCAAACGAAATAACAGACTTGGCCCAAGTCAGCAGTAATCTAGGATAGAGCAGTTTGCGAGCATAACTCCAGTGCTACTCTTTCCTTCCTGTTATCCTGTCTCTTTGTGCAACAGGGTTTGAGTGCTATGGTGAATTCAGTGGACCAGTCCTCTTTGCAGGAAAACAAGAGGATTCAACTAGCCTTAATATTTTTCTCAGAGAAGCCTGAAACTTCATCTGTAACAAAGACTTCATTTTTCTTGGAAACAATCTCATTCTACAGGTCTCCATGTGGCTTGGATAACACTGGAGTTGCAATAGTTCCATAAGGGTTCCACCACATTAACACAGCAAGTATAGCAGCAGTGGTCCCATGACCACCCTGGTCCAGTTATAATCATGATTAGGACTTTTGCTAATGTAATTAGAAAACAAGATGTTTTGTTTCCACCAATGATTTTAGAGTAGGATGTAAGTGTGGAACTGATAGGTTCTCACTAGTAGAGAGCATCTGAGAGTAAGTTTTAAACAAAGGAAGCAGAATTAAGAAATAAAGAGTACTTTTATCATTATTGGATACCTTGGGTTGTTTGTTTGTTTTGAGAAACAGTCTCACTCCTACGCCCAGTGATCTCCACTCACTGCAGCCTCGACTTCTTGGACTCAGCTGATTGTCCCATCTCAGCCTCCTGAGTAGCTAAGATTACAGGGGCTCGCACCACCTCGCCCAGCTAATTTTTATATTTCTTTTTCTTTTTCAATTTTTGTAGAGATGTGGTTTTGCCACGTTTCCCAGGCTGGTCACTAAACTCTGGGGCTCAAGCAATCTGCTTAAGCTCGGCTTCCCAAAGTGCTGGGATTACAGATGTGAGTCACTGCACCTGGCTATTGTTGATTTATTTTTGCTAGTATGTTGATATGAGAGTTTAATATACTTTATTTTGGGGTGAGTTTATTCCAATTGTGAGTGAATTATTTCATACATTTATACTATATTTTACCTAAAGTATTTCTACCTCTATATTCATATCCTTGGTCTATTCTATTCCCTATTGGGTTTCTGGTATTTTTCTTGCCGATTCTTAGTTTCTCTTTACGTGTCTCTCAGTTTGACTTTAGTACTGTGACTTATTTCTTGTATTCCTTTTTTCATACATACATTTACAATTTTTATATAATCACAAATTTATAAACTGTCTTTTTTTATGGATTCTGGATTTTTTTTCTAGAAAAACCCTTTTCTACTCCAAGATTATAAAATAAATCCCTTCATGTTGTCCTCTAGTTTTATTTCGAGAGTGTGATATAATGAATATTTTCAAGGTCCAGCATTATTTTATTTTTACTTGGGTTTCAGTTGTCTAACTACTGTTTATTAATATATAGCTTTCTCATTAATTTTAAATGGCAGCTTTATTTTAATGTATTTTATGAAATCTTTACCTGTTTCATATATCTGCTTGCTGACTCTGTACTAAGATCAAAAGTTTTTATTACTATATATTTGTAATGTGTTTTAATATAAATAGTATTTTATTTTATTTTATTTTATTTTATTTTATTTTTGAGATGGAGTCTTGCTCTGTCACCCAGGCTGGAGTGCAATGGTATGATCTCAGCTCACTGCAACCTCCGCCTCCCAGGTTCAAGTGATTCTCCTGCCTCAGCCTCCTGAGTAGCTGGGATTACAGGCACGTGCCATCATGCCTGGCTAATTTTTTGTGTGTTTTTGTAAAGACGGGGTTTCACCATGTTGGCTAAGCTGGTCTCAAACTCCTGACATCAGGTGATCCACCCACCTAGGCCTCCCAAAGTGCTGGGATTACAGGAGTGAGCCACCACGCCCAGCCATAGAAACAGTATTCTTAATTATCATTTGTATTTATCATTATTTATTTCTATTTTTATAATTATTAGTTATTCCTACTCTTATATGTCTTCATATCGGAGGTTTAAATCAATTTAAGTATCAAAGAAACAAAACAATAAACCATTATTTTATTAATCATACTAACTTCATAGATTAAATTGGAATGAATTAAGATGTTTACACCATTTATTCTTATTGACTAAAAACAATTTAGGAGTTTTATCTTCATTTGTTATTATATTAAATTAAAAATAACAAACTATTCATAGCTTCTCCTGTATAGAAATATGGTTGATTTTCCAAACCCTTGAATCCAGGTGGCTTGTGACTTAAAGTTCAATTGGCAAATTCTAGGCCTAAAATAGCCTTGCCACTTCACTCTGAGCCTCTTGGAATACTGCTGCCACATGCAAACAAGTCCAGGCTAGCATCCTGGAGGATGAGAGACCATAGAGAGACCTAGAAGAAGCCAACACCACATGGAGCAGAGTTGAGCTGCTCCAGCTGAGCAGGACCCAAACTGCCAAAAAAACAAACAGGAGCAAATATGTTATTGTTTTATCAAGCCATTAAGTTTTGAGGTGGTTAGTTACACAGTAATGAACCACTGATGGGTGTTTATGTGTTTTTTTTCTAGGTGTCTTATTAAGTTTATTTATATAATTTATTTACATTTGTTTACTATTATAAACATAGAGGTCTCTAGTTCTAAGAGGTCATTAGTTATAAATAAGAAAGCTAAGTATAATAATTTTGTTCCTATACAAATGAGTTTATTTAGATCCTGACAGTGTTAAATTGACATAGTTATTCCAGTTATATGATCTCATCATTTTTAAAATAAAAATTTTGCCTCTTCCTTAACAAAAATGTTTTATACATATAAATATAAATTTCTTGTGTGTTTACACTGATTAGTACTTCTAGAAAAAAGTTAAATAATAGCAACGGTGGCAACAGACCATCTTCTGAATGTAGTGACAAATATTCCAGTGTTCTGCTATTAAGTACTACAGTCGTAAACAAGTATCCTATTTTTAAGTTTTTTTTTTTTCTTCTTCTTTTTCTTTCTTTTCCTTCCCCTCCTCTTTGGTGCCTGGTTCTTGTTAATGATAAAATAGTATCCTTTATGTTCTTTCTTTCCACTAGGTACTCCTTTGCACAATATTTTCCTTATTTAATTATTCCTTATAAGTTTCAGAGACTAAATCTTGAAACAGTCCAGGCAGCAGTGGGATTTTCTTTCATGAGTAATCTTCTAAACATTACTTATAACTGGCCGGGCGTGGTGGCTCACACCTGTAATCCCAGCACTTTGGGAGGCCGGGGCAGGCAGATCACAAGGTCAAGAGATCAGGACCATCCTGGCCAACATGGTGAAACCCTATCTCTACTAAAAATACAAAAATTAGCTGGGCATGGTGGTGCACGCTTGTGGTCCCAGCTACTTGGGAGGCTGAGGCAGGAGAATTGCTTGAACCCAGGAGGCAGAGGTTTCAGTGAGCCGAGATCGCACCACTGCACTCTAGCTTGGTGATAGAGTGAGACTCCATCTCAAAACAAAAACAAAAAAAAGAAAAAAAAAAAGATTACTCATTGCCAAGATGGCACCAGCCTATTCACCATGTGGGGCAATAACTCAAGGTAAGTCATCAGAACAAGCCATGTAGACCAGCACCTCCTCGCTACTCTTACATGCCCCTCCTACTGTGTTTCCCCTTTTTAAGTACCTACACTCAACCCAGAACTCTGAAATGGTTTAAGGCAGGAGCCTAGACCACTCCCCGACTGCTAGCTTTGGTAAGTAAAATCGCTTTCCTTTCATGGCGCTTCATCCTTGTCATTGGCATTGCAAGCGCTGAGCAGCTGAGCCTATGCTTGGTAACACAATGGAAGCATCCATCAATTGTTAGGTTGGCACATAAGTTAATGTGGTTTTTGCCATTACTTTTTGTGACAAAAACACAATCACATTTGCATCAATCTAATACTATTTTATTTAAAGTTAAGTGATTATAATAAAAAAAATTTCAACCCCATTAAAAAGTAGGCAAAGGACATGAGCAGACACTTTTCAAAGGAAGACATACATGTGGCCAACGAGCACATGAAAAAAAGCTCAATATCTTGGGAGGCTGAGGCAGGTGGATCACGAGGTCAGGAGTTTGAGACCAGCCTGGCCAACATGGCAAAACCCTGTCTCTACTAAAAATACAAAAAATTAGCTAGGTGTAGTGACATGCGCCTGTAATCCCAGCTACTCTGGAGGCTGAGGTAGGAGAATCGATTGAACCTGGGAGGCGGAGGTTGCAGTGAGCTGAGATCACACCACTGCACTCCAGCCTGGGTGGCAGAGCAAGACTCCATCTCTGAAGAAAAAAAAAAAAGTTCAATATCATTAATCATTAGAAAAATGCAAATCAAAATCACAATGAGGTACCATCTCACACTGGTGAGAATAGGTATTATTAAAAAGGCAAGACCATACACAGTGGCTGATGCCTGTAATCCAGCACCTTGGGAGGCCAAGACAGGCATATCTATTGAGCTGAGGAGTTCAAGACCAGCCTAGGAAACATAGAGAAACCCAATGTCTTCAAAAAAAAAAATACAAAATTAGCCAGGTGTGGTGGCATACGCTGGTAGACCCAGCTACCTGAAAGGCTGAGATGGGAGGATTACTTAGGTCTGGGAGGTTGAGGCTGCAATGAGCCAATATTACACTGCTGTACTCCAGCCTGGGCAACAGAGCCAGACCCTGTCTCAAAAAAAAAAAGTCAATTAATAAATGTTGGCAAGGTCGTGGAGAAAAGGGAACATTCATACACTGTTGGTGGGAGTGTAAATTAGTTCAACTATTATGGAAGACAGTATAGTGATTTCTCAAAGAGCTAAAAGCAGAACTGCCATTCAACTAAGCAATCCCATTACTGGGTATATACCCAGAGAAATATAAATCATTCTACCATAAAGACACACACACATGAACGTTCACTGCAGCACTATTCATAATAGCAAACACATTTAATGAGCCTAAATGCCCATCAATGGCAAACTAGATTAAAAATTGTGGCTCGGCCGGGCGCGGTGGCTCACGCCTGTAATCCCAGCACTTTGGGAGGCCGAGGCAGGTGGATCACGAGGTCAGGAGATCGAGACCATCCTGGCTAACATGGTGAAACCCCGTCTCTACTAAAAATACAAAAAATTAGCCTGGCCTGGTGGTGGGCGCCTGTAGTCCCAGCTACTCGGGAGGCTGAGGCAGGAGAATGGCGTGAACCTGGGAGGCGGAGCTTGCAGTGAGCTGAGATTGCGCCACTGCACTCCAGCCTGGGTGACAGAGCCAGACTCCGTCTCAAAAAAAACAAACAAACAAAAAAAAAAATTGTGGCTCATATACACCATGGAACATTATGTGGCCACAAAAAAAGAATGAGATCATGTCTTTTGCAGGAGCATAGATGGAGCTGGAGGCCATTATCCTCAGCAGAGCAGGAACAGAAACCCAAACATCACATGTTCTCACTTATAAGTGGGAACTAAATGATGAAAACTCATGAACACAAAGAAGGGAATAAAAGACACTGGGATCTCCCTGAGGCTGGACACCGGGAGGAGGGAGGGGAGCAGAAAAGATAACTATTGAGTACTGGGCTTGATACCTAGGTGATGAAATAATCTGTACGACAAACCCCCGAGACACAAGTTTACCTGCGTAACAAACCTTCACATGCACCCCGAACCTAAAAAAAAGTGTAAAAAATATTTTTCAATATGCCGTGACCATCAATCTAGCTTTGCTATATATTTTTATAGTAGTTCTATGTATACATTTTGTTTGTGTATGTCTTATGATGTAATATAGGTTATATGCACATATTTCTCCATATTAAATCCTTCTTTTTTTCTAGAAACAAACCCTGGTTTTCTACTGCATTTCCTAATTGTTGTTTTCTTGTTTTTGTTTTGCTGGAGTTCATTTTTTTGTGTCACTTTAAAATCAATATGTTAAAATTAGTTTTCTTTCTTTGTACTAAAATGTCTACTATTAATATCAAAGATGTTTGATTTTTTAAATATTTTAGAATATTTCCTTTGCTTTCAGTGCTCTTAACCAGTTTAAATAGCAACAACTTGATCAATTCCTTGAAATATTCATAAAACTTACCTGTAAAAACCTCTGGTTTGTGGCATTTTGCCCAGTATTAGAGATGCAGTAGTGAGGAGGAGGTGGTTTTCTTTTTGAACAGGTTTGTCTCAGGCAATTGATCTGTTTATGTTTTCTGTTACTTCATCTGTTAAATTTAGCAATTTGCATTTTCCTGGAATCTCATCTATTATATTCAGCTTCTGAACTGATCTGAAGAAAGTGGTGAATTGTTTAATTTTTTAATTTCCTTTGTATCTTTGGCTCTTTTTCATTTCCTCCCTAATCTTTTGTTTCTGTGCTTTCTTCCTTATCTTCTCCTGATTAGTCTAGATTCTATTGTTTTCAAATAGAACACAATTTGATTTACATTATTAATATCTTTTTTTTCAAATGTGGTATGGTCTTTTTTTAATTAATTCTATTATTTCACTTATTTACACTTTATGATTTATTTTTCAAACATTTTTAATTTAATGCTTAAATTATTTACTCTTTTTCTTCAGGCTCTGCCTCCCTCCCTCTTTTCCTCCTTCCCTCCCTCCCTTCCTCCTCTCTCTCCCATTCCCTTCATTTTATTCTGGTCTGCTTGTTCTGAAATGTTTGCCACCTTTATGGTATGAAGTTTTTTGTCAAAATGAAAAAAATCACACAATTCTGGAATAGCACTCTTAAAGTGACATCTTTCACATACTAAACCGCTATAATTCACATACTCATATTTCATACACCTTAAATAAGTGTGCATACTGTATACATAAGTATAAAATGAGTTTTTCTTACCAAGGATCAAGAAAGCCTCACACAGCATATTCAATAAATGGTTGAAAATGGTTAATATTTAATTAATTTACATGAAGCCTGCATATTCAAAACATTAAGAAAGTTGTAATTCTAGCTTTTTTTTCTTATTTTACAAAAACCTTATTTATTTCTTATTATTTCTTACTTGTACAAAAAAATCTCATACCTTGTTTAAAAAGTTACAAATTTAATACAGAAGATAACCATCCTAAATAATAAAATACTGGAAAGAGAAAAAGAGAAATAACTATGCTTTCTATCATTTTGTATTTTCCCGATGTTTCAGTTTTCTCTCTCTTCTGGCTAGAGAATTGCTCACAGTGAACACAGGCAATGCACAGGGGTATTTATTTCTTAAAGATATGCAAAACTAAAATTATCATTCCTTTTGGAATGATTAGAACAATAGTAAAACTAAAAATAAGTGAAGTCTCACAACACAGGTTTGAAGAAGGATTTCTTATTCTGAAGTTAAACAGAGAAGAGGAAGTAGTAGCCTGTTGGTCTTCAATTAACTCTCTTTTGTTCATGTGGGGATGGCACAGAAAATATTTCCTAGGTTTTCTCTAACATTGTGGAACACGTCAACGATAGAAATAATTGTATGTACAGATAGATGAAAAAATACAATCTCCTTAGATGCAGTTTTTGGTTACTGGAAAGGCCATTTGTAAATTTCTTATTTATTCAATTTCCTAGGCCATTTTTCAGGCCTGATGCAATTCCCTATGTTAAATTTTCTACCTAGCTTGTAAGAGCATTAAAACTTTCTCTGTTCATACATTTCACCACTGACATTTTAGATGTACTTGGGCATAAATTTCTACCCAGTGAGTCTCAGATAAAATTTCAACTTTATTGCCCAAGGGTTCTCTCCCTCGATTTCTCCCCAAAGGAAAAGGCGGAATAAAGGATGGGCAGATTCCTCAATTAAGTGTGTATCTATTTTAACAAGTCAGTGAGATATTATAAGTCGTCTGTCAACTATTACTTGCAGTCCCTACCCACACTTAGGCTCCTCATCTTGTAAAATTTGCTCAGTTTGTGAATATTCTAATAGTTTGACCTGTCATTGTAAGGATGATAAGTTAATATTCAAATGGGGGTGCTTTTGTGAATAAAACAGAATTTTTATTGATATTTATGTTGGGACTATAACAAAATGTAGTAACATTTTGTTACCGTACTTCTTATCAAAGGAATACTATGGTTTGAATGCTTTTGTCCCCTCCAAAATTCATATGTTTGAAATGTAGTCACCAATTCAACAGTGTTGAAAGGTGGGACCTGATGGGAGGTGTTTAGATCACAAAGCCTCTGCCCTTGTGAATGGATTAACACCTTTATGAAAAGACCTTGTGAAACGTTTGCTCTCTTGCCCTTCTGCCTTCCACCATGTTAAGATGCAGCAAAAAGGCCCTCAGCAAATGCTGACACTTTCATTTTGGACTTTCCAGTCTCTAGAACAGTGGCAAATACATTTCTGTTCTTCATCAGTTACCTAGTCTAGTTATTGTTATAGTAGCACAGATGGATTAAGACAGGGCCATACACTGTGTATCAGTGGTTTGCCAAGTTTTGTATGCACCAGAATCATTTGGAAACTTCGGTAAAAGACTACTAGACTCCACCAGCAGAGCTTCTGGTTTTGTATGTGTCGTGGGTTAAATGGGAGGAATTTTTATCCTCCAAAAATTCATGTCCACCCCAGACCTCAGAATGTTCCCTAATTTAGAATAAGAATCTTTGTAAGCGTAATTAAGGCCTTCAAGATGACATCATCCTGAATTAGGGTGGGCCCAAAATCCAATGACTGGTGTCCTTATTAGAGAAAGAAGGGGGATACTTGAGATATGAAAACAGAGGAGAAACACAGAGAAGAAAGCCATGTAAAGACAAAGCATTGATTGTAGTGATGTGTTTGCAAGCCAAGGAGTGTGGAAAAAAAAAATAATAATGCCAGTAACCACCAGAAACAAGGAGAAATGCATGGGAAATTTTCTCCTTCAGAGGCTTCAGGACAAAGACTCCTGCTGATACCTTAATTGTGGACTTCTAGTTTCCTCTGTGTTTTGGGTAATTAGTTATGGCAGCGCTAGGAAACTAATACACTGGGTCTGCAATGAGGTCAGAGAATTTGCATTTCTTTTTTTTTAAGTCTTCTTTTTCTTTTTTTTTTTTTTGAGACAGGATCTCACTTTGTCACCCAGAGTGGAGAGCAGTGGTGCCATCTTGGCTCACTGAAGCCTCATCCTCCCAGGTTCAAATGATTCTCCTGCCTCAGCCCCCAAGTAGTTGAGACTACAGGCATGTGCCACCACACCCAGCTAATTTTGTATTTTTTGACGGGCTTTCACCATGTTGCCCAGGCTTGCATCACCCTTTCCCCTGCCCCAGGCAGCTCAGCAGAGAGAAAGAGACTTTTCTTTGGAAAAAATTAAAGGAAGAGACCAGAAATCTCTGCTAGGTAATTCAAAGATTTCTACCAGATCTTATCCACCAAGAGGTACCACCAAGGAAGTACCTCTACAAGTCTGTCAGAGTCAACAGTGTTACTGGGATCGGGATGACACAAATGCAGATATGGCTTCAGTGACCAAAAATTTAGATCATAACACCAAAGAGACTCTGAATACCTGGAAAGCTTTTCTAAGAAGGATGAATATAAACAATCCTAAACTGCAAAGACTACAATAAATATCTGTATCTTCAATGCCCAGACACTGAATAACACCTGCAAGCATCAACACCATCCAGGAAAACACGACCTCACAAATTGAACTAAAGAAGGCACCAAGGACCAATCCCAGAGACACAGAGATATGTGACCTTTTAGAAAGAGAATTCAAAATAGGTGTTTTGAGGAAACTCAAATTCAATATAATACAGAGAAGGAATTCACAGTTCTACCAGATAAATTTAACAAAGAAATTGAAATAATTAGAAAAAATCAAGCAGAAATTCTGAAGTTTAAAAATGCAACTGACATACTGAAGAATGCATCAGAGTCTCATAATAAGATAATTGATCAACCAGAATAAAGCATCAGTAAGCTTGAAGACAGGCTATTTCAAAATACACAGTCAGAGGAAACAGAAGAAAAAAGTATAAAAAAGAATGAAGCACACTTACAAAATAGAAAATAGCCCTATATGGGTAAATCTAAGGGTTATTCGCCTTAAAGAGGAGGTAAACAAAGAGATAGAAGTAGAAAGTTTATTTAAGGAAATAATGTCAGAGAACTTCCCAAATCTAGAGAAAGATATCAATATTTAAGAAAAAGGTTATAGAACACCAAGCAGATTTAACCCAAAGAAGACTACCTCAAGGAATTTAATAATCAAACTCCCAGAGGTCAAAGATAAAGAAAAGATCCTAAAAGCAGCAAGAAAAAAAGAAAGAAATAACATACTATGGAAGTCCAGTAAGTGTGGCAGCAGGCTTTTCAGTAGAAACCTTGTAGGTAGAGACTGCCACAATGTATTTCAAGAGCCGAAGTGAAAAATGTTTTCCCCAGAATAGCATATCCAGTGAAAATACTGCACAAACATGAATGAGAAATAAAGACTTTCCCAGAAAAATAAAGCCTGAAGGATTTCATCAATATCAGACCTGTCCTACCAAAAATGCTAAAGGGAGTTCTTAAATCTCAAAAACATGAATGATACTGAACACTAAGAAACATCTGAAGGTATAAAACTCACTGGTAATAGTAAGTACACAGAAAAACAAAGAAGATTATAACTCTGTAATTGTGGTGTGTAAACTACTCCTATCTTAGGTAGAAAGATGAAAAGATGAAGTGATCAAGAATATTTACTGCCACTTTCCAAGACAGAGAGAGTATAATGAGATATAAATAGAAACAACAAAAATTAAGAAATAGGGGAACAAAGTTAAAATATAGAGTTGTTGTTAGTTTTGTCTTTGCTGGTTTGTTTGTACATGCAATCGGTGTTAAGTTGTCATCAGTTTAAAATACTGGGTTACATCAATGATAGACTGGATAAAGAAAATGTGGTACATATACACCATGGAATACTATGCAGCCATAAAAAGGAATGAGATCATGTACTTTGCAGGGACATGGATGAAGCTAGAAGCCATCATCCTTGGCAAATAAACACAGGAACAGAAAACCAGACACTGCATGTTCCCACTCATAAATGAGAGTTGAACAAGGAGAACACATGGACACAGGGATGGAAACAACACACACCAGGGCCTGTTGGGGTGGGAAATAAGGGGAGGGAACTTAGAGGACGGGTCAAGAGGTGCAGCAAACCACCATGGCACACCTCTGTAACAAACCTGCACATTCTGCACGTGTATCCTGAAACTTAAAGTAGAATAAAAAAATTAAAATAAATAAAATACTGGGTTATAAGATATTATTTACAAGCCTCATGGTAACCTCAAACCAAAAACATACAATAGATATTTTTGAAGCAGAAAATTAAAATATACTACCAGAGAAAATCATCTTCAGTAAGAGGAAGACAGGAGGGGAGATAAGAAGAAAGAGAAAATAACAAAAGAATCAGAAAAAAAAATGGCAGGAATAAGCCCTTACTTAATAATATTGAATGTAAATTAATTACACCCTCCAATCAAAAGACAAAAAGTAGCTGAATAGATTTAAAAAAAATAGACACAAAGACCTGTTGCTCACAAGAAACACTTCACCTATAAAGACACACATAGAATGAAAAAAAGGATGGAAAAATTATTACATTCAAATGAATACCAAAAAAAGCAGTAGTAGTGTATTAGGGCATTCTGGAATTACTATAAAGAAATAGCTGAGAATGAGTAATTTATAAGAAAAGAGATTTAATTGGCTCACAGATCTATAGGCTATACAGGAAGCATGGCAGCCTCTTCTTCTGCAGTGGCTTCAGGGAGCTTTTACTCATGATGGAAAGCAAAGCATGAGCAGGCACTTCATATAGAGAAAGCAGAAGCAAGAGAGAGCAAGTGGTAGGGATATGCCACCCAAACACTTTTAAATGACCAGATCTTAGGAGAACTCACTCACTATTGTGAAAACAGCACCAAGCCATGAGGTATCTGCCTCCACGATCCAAATGCCTCTCAACAGACCCTACCTCCGGCATTGGGATTACAATTCAACATGAGATTTGGCAGGGACAAATATCCAAACTCTCTTATTCTGCCACTGGTCCTTCTCAAATCTCATGCCGTTCTCACATTGCAAAATACAGTCATGCTTTCCCAACAGTCCCACAAAATCTTAACTCATTTCAGCACTAACTCAAAAGTCCGAAGTCTCATCTAAGACAAGGCAAGTTCCTCAAGGATCTAGAACTAGAAATAAAAATAAATAAATAAATAAATAATAAATCAAGAGGACTAAAGAAAAAAAAAATCAGGAAACAACAGATGCTGGAGAGGATGTGGAGAAATAGGAATGTTTTACACTGCTGGTGGGAGTGTAAATTACTTCAACCATTGTGGAATACAGTGTGTTGATTCCTTAAGGATCTAGAACTAGAAATACCATTTGACCCAGCAATCCCATTACTGGGCATATACCCAAAGGATTATAAATCATTCTATGATAAAGACACATGCACACGTATGTTTACTGAGGCACTACTCACAATAGCAAAGACTTGGAACCAACTGAAATGTCCATCAATGATAGACTGGATTAAGAAAATGTGCACATATATACCATGGAATACTATGCAGACATAAAAAGGGTGAGTTCATGTCCTTTGCAGGGACATGGATGAAGCTGGAAACCATCATTCTAAGCAAACTATCACAAGGACAGAAAACCAAACACCACATGTTCTCACTCGTAGGTGGGGGTTGAACAGTGAGAACACATAGACACAGGGTGGGGAACATCACACACTGGGACTGGTTGGGGGGTGTGGGGCTGGGGAAGGGATAGCATTAGGAGAAATACCTAATGTAAATGACCAGTTGATGGATGCAGCAAACCAGAATGGCACATGTATACCTATGTAACAAACCTGCACGTTGTGCACATATACACTAGAACTTAAAAAAAAAAAAAAAAAAAGACAAGGCAAGCTCACAATTTATTTGCTTCCAAGATAGAATGAGAGTAGAAGCACTGGATAAACACACCTGTTCCAAAAGAGAGAAATCAGCCAAAAGAAAGGGGTCACAGCTCCTATGCAAATTTGAAACTGAGCAGGGCAGTCATTAAACTTCAAAACTCCAGAAGAGTCTCCTTTGACTCCATGTCCCACATCCAGGGCATGCTGGTTCAAGGACTGGGCAGCTCCACCTCTGTGGCTTTGCAAAGTTCAGCCCCTGTGGCTGCTCTCTCAGGCTGTTGACTGCCTACAACTTTCCAGGTGCAGGGTTCAAGCCGCAAGTGAATCTGCCATTCTGTGGTCCGGAGGAGAGTGGCCCCCTTCTCACAGCTCTGCTAGGCAGTGCCCACTGAGGACCCTGCACAGGGGCTCCAACCCCACATTTCCCTTTGGCACTACCCTAGCAGAGGTTCTCTGTTGAGGGCTGTGACCCTGTAGCAAGCTTCTGCCTGGGCACCCATGCTTTCTCACACATCCTCTGAAATCTAGGCAGATGCTCCTCAGTCTTCTTCATTCTTGCATTCCGTGTGCCTACAGGTGTAAGATCACATAGAAGCTGCCAAAAGGCTTATGGCCTGCATTGTCCAAAGTGTCAGCTAGAGAAATACTAAGCCTCTTTGAGCTGAGGCTAGAGTTGAAGCTGTCAGAAAGTAGGGAGCACTGTTCCAAGGCTGCCCAGGGCAGCAGGGCCCTGGGGCTGGCCCAGGGAACCATCTTTCCTTCTTAGGCCTCCAGACCTGTGGTAGAAGAAGCTTCTGTGAAGTTTCTAAAATGCCTTCAAAGCCCTTTTCTCCTTGCCTTGGATATTAGCACTTGGCTCTCTTTTAGATATGCAAAGATCTCTAGCAAGTGGTTGTTACACAGCCCACTTAAATTCCTCTTCTGAGAAAGCCTTTTCTTTCTCAGCCACATGGCAAGGCTGCAAGTTTTACAAACTTTTACACTCTACTTCCCTTTTAAATATATATTCCAAATTTAAGTCATTTCTTTGCTCCCACATCTAAGCATAGGTTGTTAGAAGCAGCCAGATTACTTCTTGAATGCTTTGTCGCTTAGAAGTTTCTTACACCGGACAATTTAAATCATCACTCTTTTATATATATAATTATACTTTAAGTTCTAGGTTACGTGTGCACAACTTGCAGGTTTGTTACATATGTATACATGTGCCATGTTGGTGTGCTGAACCCATTAACTCATCATTTACATTAGGTATATCTCCTAAAGCTATCCCTCCCCCATCCTCCCACAACACAACAGTCCCCAGAGTGTGATGTTCCCCTTCCTGTGTCCATGTGTTCTCATTGTTCAATTCCCACCTATGAGTGAGAACATGCGGTGTTTGGTTTTTTGTCCTTGCGATAGTTTGCTGAGAATGATGGTTTCCAGCTTCAACCATGTCCCTACAAAGGACATGAACTCATCGTTTTTTATGGCTGCATAGTATTCCATGGTGTATATGTGCCACATTTTCTTAATCCAGTCTATCATTGTTGGACATTTGGGTTGGTTCCAAGTCTTTGCTATTGTGAGTAGAGCCACAATAAACATACGTGTGCATGTGTCTTTACAGCAGCATAAATCATCACTCTGAACTTCAAATTTCCACAGATCCCTAGGGCATGAATGCCATATAGCCAAGATCTTTGCTAAGGTGTAACATATGTGACCTTTGCTCCCATTCCCAATAAATTCCTCATTTCCATATGAGACCTTGGCAGCCTAGTCTTCACTATGCATATCACTATCACGCATTTTGGTTACAACCATTTAACCAGTCTCTGGTTAGATCCAAACTTTTCCTCATCTTCCTATCTTCTTCTGAGCCCTCCAAACTCTTCCAACCTCTGTCCATTACCCAGAACCTAAAGCTGCATCCATATTTTCAGGTGTCTTTGTAGCAATACCTGACTCCTTGGTACCAATTTTCTGATTTAGGCCATCCTTGAATTGCTATAAAGAAATACATGAGACTAGTTAATTTATAAGAACAGTGGCTTAATTGGCTCATTGCTCTGAATGCTATACAGGAAGCATAGCAGCATCTGCTTCTGGGGAGGTTTCAGGGAGCTTTTACTCATGACAGAAAATGAAGCAGGAGCAGGCATTTCACATGGTGAGAGTAGGAGCAAGAGAGAGTGGAAGTGAAATATCACACACTTTTAAATAACCAGATCCTGCAAGAATTCACTCACTATCATAAAGACAGCATCAAGTCATGAGGGATCTTCTCCCATGATCCAAACACCTCCTACCAGGCCCCAACTCCAGCACTGGGGAATAGAGTTCAACATGAGATTTGGGCAGGGACAAATATCTAAACCATATCAAGTAGATATGCTTATATCAGACAAAATGGATTTCAAGACAAAAACCATAAAAGGACAAAGAAGGTCATTATATAATAATAAAGGGGTCAATTTAGCAACAGGATATAACAATTGAAAATACATGTGTACCCAACAATGGAGCACCCAGATACATAAAACAAATATTATTAGAGACAAAGCGATAGACCCCAGTACAACAATAAAGACTTCAACACCCCAGTTTTAGCATTAGACAGATTATCCAGACAGAAAATCAACAAAGAAATATTGATATTTATCTGAGTATAGACCTAGCGGACCTAATTGATATATACAGAATACTTCATCCAATGGCTGTAGAATACATACTTCTCTTCAGAACATGAATCATTCTCAAGGATAGACCATACATTTGGCCACAAAACATGTCTTTAAAAATTCAAAAAATAAAATAATATCAAGTATCTTTTTCTGACCACAGTGGAATAAGACTAGAAATAAATAACAAGAGGAATTTGAGAACTATGCAATTACCTGGAAATTAAATGATACACTTCTGAATGACCAGTGGAGCAATGAAGAAATTAAGAGGGAAATTTAAAAAATTATTGAAACAAATCATGGAAACACAACATACCACAACTTATGGGATACTACAAAAGCAGTACTTAGAGAAAAGTTTATAGCTATAAGTACCTACATAAAAAAGTATAGAAATTTCAAATAAACAACCTAACAATACATTGTAAAGAACCCAATTCAACAATACATTAAAAAGCTAATTCATCATGACCAAGTGAGATTTATTCCTGGGATGAAAGGATAATTCAACATATACAAGTCAATCAGTGTGATATATCATATCAACAGAAGGAAGGACAACAACCATATGATTATTTCAATTGATGCTGAAAAGCTGATAAAATTCAACACCCCTTTATGATTAAAATACTCAATAAACTGGGTACAAAAAGAACATACCTCAAGATAATAAAAGCCATATACAACAGACTCATAGCCAGTATCATACAGACTGGGAAAAACTGAAAGCCATTCCTCTAAGACCTAGAACATAACAACGATGCCCACTTTTATCACTGTTTCAGCACAATACTGGAAATCCTAGCTAGAGCAATCAGACAAGAGAAAGAACTAAAGGGCATCCAAATTAATAATGCAGAAATCAAATTATCCTTGTTTGCAGATGATATTTGTATTTGGAAAAACCTAAAGACTCCACCAAAAACTGTGAGAGCTGATAAACAAATTCAGTAAAGTTGCATGATGAAAAAATCAACATATAAAATTCCATAACATTTCTATATGCCAACAGCCAATAATCTGAAAAGAAATCAAGAAAGTAATTTCATTTACAATAGCTACAAATAAAATAAAATACCTAGAAATTAACCAAAGAAGTGAAAGATCTCTACAGTGAAAACTATAAAATACTGAAAAACAAATAGAAGGGGACACACAAAAAATGGGGAGATAGTCCCTTTTTATGGATTGGAAGAATCAAATTGTTAAAATATCCATAAGCCCAAAGCAATCTACAGATTCAATGCAATCTCTATCAAAATACCAATAACATTCTTCATGGAAATATAAAAAAAAAACTTAAAATTTATATGAAGCCACAAAAGACCCAGAAATGCCGAAGGCATCCTGCACAAAAAGAACAAAACTGGAAGAATCACATTACCTGACTTCGAATTGTACTAAATAGCTATTGAGACCAAAACAGCATGGTACTGGCATAAAAACAGATGCATAGATCAATGGAACAGTATAGTGAACACAGAAACAAATCCATGTACATATAATAAACTTGTTTTCAACAAAGGTGTCAAGAACATGTATAGAGAAAAGACAGTCTCTTCAATAAATGTTTCTGTGAAAACTGGATATCCATGTTCAAAAGAGTGAAACTAGACCCTTATCACTTGCCATACACAAAAATCAAGTCAAATGTATTAGAGACTTAATTCTAAGACCTCAAACTATGAAACTACTAAAAGAAAACTTTGGGGAAATTCTCTAAGACAGAGAATCTCCATCCTAGAATTCTCTAGGACTGGTCAATGATTTCTTGAGTAATACCCCACAAGCACAGACAACCAAAACAAAAAATGACAAATGGGATTACATCAAGTTAAAAAGCTTCTGCACAACAAAAATAACAATCAACAATGTGAGGATACAACTCACAGAATGGGAGAATACATTTGCAAACTACCCATCTGACAAGAGGCTAATAACCAGAATATATAAGGAATTCAAACAACACTATAGGAAAAAAATCTAATAATTTGATTAATTAGCAAAAAATCTGAATAGACATTTCTCAAAGGGAGACATAAAACTGGCATACAGGTATATGAAAAGGTGTTCAACATCATTGATCATCATAGAAATGTAAATCAATAGTAGTATGAGAGGCCGTGGCTCACACCTATAATCCAGACACTTTGGGAGCCCGAAGCAGATGAATCACTTGAGGTCGGAGTTTGAGACCAACCTGGCCAACATGGCAAAACCTAGTCTCAACTAAAAATACAAAAATTAGCCAGGTATGGTGGCACACGCCTGTAATCCCAGCTACTCAGGAGGCTGAGGCAGGAGAATTGCTTGAACCTGGGAGGTGGAGTTTGCAGTGAGCCAAGATGGCACCACTGCACTTCAGACTAGGCAATACTCTGTCTCAAAAAACAAAAAAAGTACAAGATATCATCTCATCCCAGTTAAAATGGCTTTTATTAATAAGACTAGCAATAACAATTAACAAATGCTGGAGAGGTTGTGGAGAAAAAGGAACCCTCCTACACTGTGGGTGGGAGAATCCCACCCACTGACTAGCTGTTGTACTAACTAGTGGGTTGTACTAACCCACTAGTACAACTACTAACTATGGAGAACATTTTAAAGCTTCCTTAGAGAGCTAAAAATAGAACAACTATATGATCCAGCAATCTTCTGCTATGTATATCACCAAAAGAAAGGAAATCAGTATATCAAAGAGATAACTGTATTCCCATGTTTATTGCAGCATCATTCACAGTAGACAAGATTTGGAAACAACCTAAGTGTCCATTGACAGATAAATGGATAAAGAATGAATGAATGGTACATATATACAATGAAGTACTATTCAGCCATAAAAAATGATATCCTGTCATTTGTGGCAAAATGGCTGGCACTGGAGGTTGTTATGTTAAGTGAAATAAGCGACGCACAGAAAGACAAACTTCACATGTTCTCACTTATTTGTGGGAGCTAAAAATTAAAACAATTGAACTCATCAAGATAGAGAGTAAAAGAATGGTTACCAGAGATTAGGAAGCGTAGTGGGGGTGGAATGGTGGGGTGTAGATGGTTAATGGGTACAAAAAAAATTAAAAAATTAATAAGATCTAGCATTTGATAGCAAAACAGGGTGATTATCGTCAATAATTTGATTTTACATTTAAAGATAACTAAAAGGGTATAATTGGATTGTTTGCAACACAAAGGATAATGATATAATTACACATTGCCTGCCTATATCAAAGTATCTCATATATCCCATAAATATGTATACTATGTACACATGAAAGTTAAACATTATGTGTTATTAGAACTCTTTGTAACAGCAGCCCACAATGTTTTTGGGAAATTACCCTCAATGTTGTGTATAGTTGAGCCTGGACTGTATTTCCTGGCACTATGGAATCTTTGGGGATCAGATATTTCCTTAGAATGTGATCTAAACTCCTTTTTTCAATCTTTCAGAAATTTGAAACAGAATTAAGTGCTATGTGAAGGAAGCATAACTGGAAGTAACAATCACTGAATTTACCAATGTGGTGACTTACTGTACATGTTGTTCCTTTCTTTGATGGCCTTTTAGGAGAGTTTAGGTTCTGGTCATTCCCAAAGCTGTTCTCTATCCCCAAGGCCTTGTGCAAGGTCCCTCATGAGACTAGATAGAATGCATAAGATAAATGCATTATGTAAAAATTGATAAGTCATATACAATGAAACACAAATATCATCTTATACATTAAAAATTTAATGTCATTTGGTAAAAAAGCAAAATTCCAGGAGGTAATTAGATCAACATAAGTACTTAGATTATTTTGAATTCTGTGGTGAAATAATGCTGGCTAGTAAGAAAAGAAATAAGTGTACCTGACAGCCATGTGGTAAATAAGATGGCTCAATTATGTTGAAATGGGATTCAAACTTGGCCAAATTGGAAAGATGCTCCAAGTGTGCCTTTGTATACCTGCCTCCCCACATCAATTATATTGTAATAAGAAACTCATATGCAAGTGAAGTAAACAGCATATTAGGATTGGGTTACCCATCTGTCACCTTGGAGGGAAGTCCAAGGAAGTGTGAAATGTTTCTGAAGAACAAACAAATAAGAAATGGCAGGAGAAAGAGCTGTGTGGGTTGTAAATAAAAGAAACGATGCTGAATTTCCAAATTGAGTTGTTTTTGCACTCTGATTCCTCTTGAGAACTTAGGATAGATAGTGTCAACTTTCTATGTACCCTTCATGTTCTACCTGGTGGCCACTGCAGCACAGGAGAGAATGCCAGGACTGGGAGGAGATGGAGTCACTCATCTACTGCAGTGGCTTGTGTAAATTTCCTGTGGTTTCTAATAAATTTGTCAACCTGTTACCTTGATTGTTCTTACTGTTCCTTGCTGTCATCAGAAATGTTGACAGCTTCTGCCTAACAGTCTAAGGACTGAAAAAATAAAATTTATAAAAATCTAATAAAAAAAGAATATTGACACCATTAGAAGGAGTAAGGATGGATCATAAGTAATTTCAGCTTTTCCTTAATTTAGCCACAAGTTGTGCTTTTTACATCTCAGATCAACAGTTTTATTTTTTAACTCTTTGGAGATAATAAATGTGGAATTTCCTGAGAGGAGATTGTAAATGTTGAGGCCCCCTTTTAGAAATTCCTTTATAGTGGCATCCAACAATGGTTTTTGAAAAAGCTACCCCAAACCGGAGATATAAAATAGCAAATAATTTGTTCTCTCGTGAGCTACTAATTACATTGAATATCTAAAGGAGTATTTGATAGTTGAATACATGCATTTGTTAAGGTGGACCAGACTGGAAGGGCTAGAGAATGAAAGGGCATACCCTTATGAACTTGCAAATTGATCCAAGTGACTTAATTATAAACAGATGAGAAAAAGTCCAGCCATTCAGGTCCTCCTTGGTGTGCAATTAAAATAAAATTGGTACTCAATCTGTTTTTTTCTGTCATTAATCCAATAAATATTTACTACTTCATAAGAAACAATGAACAAAAGAGTGTGTCTTTATACTGAACTTATAAATTGATGAAAGTACATTTTAAACCCCTAAAAAATGGATAAGGCGGCAACATTTGGGAAGAGATCTAACTGAAAAGTTTCAGCCAAACAGAGACGTCATTATGTAAGCAGGCAGAGAAAACACTGCATAGGAAGGCCTTGAAAAGAAGCTATATCTAGCATTTCAAATAACAGCAGGTAGTCAGGATGCTTAAATAGAGTAGATATTAATATGAGAGATCTAGCCAGGGCACAGGTCATACATTCCAGGCTGCTTAGATTATGCTAAGGACTTTGACTCAAACCACTAGAACATGCTATGGACTAAATTGTGTTCCCTCAAAATTTAATAGCCCCAATTCTCATTAAGACTGTATTTGGAGACAGGGCCTATAAGGAGGTAATTAGGATTAAACGCGTTCATAAAATGAAGATCCTAATATGATGGGATTAGTAGCTTTATTAAAAAAATAAAGAGTTTCCCTTTCCCCCACCACACCCACACCCACACTCACACCCACACACAGTGTACACGTGCACGCGCACCCAAAAAAGGCCATGTGAGGACACGGCATGAAGGCAGCCAACTACAAGCCAGGAGGAGAGCCCTTATCTAGACCAGAATTAGCTGAAACTTTGATGTCCAGAACTGCATGAGGATACATTTCTGTTGTTTCTCACACCGTTGGCATTACTTTGTTATGGCAACATGAAAAGGCTAATAGAGAATACATCCCAAGAAATCTGAATATAACACACTCTCCATATACTTTCTAGACAAACAACAGTCAGCCTTCTAAATCATACTGAACGTCCCCCCAACCCCAGGATAGGTGATTGGAGGCAGTATTAGCATGTCTCTCCCACTTGGAAAGACAAAATAGTACATAGATACTCCCACTGTGAGATTTTGTTTCTAAGAAGCAATGCAAGAACTTAATAGGAAAACAGAAATCCATAGACCCTCTGAAAGAAGCAGCAGGCTGCCACCTACACCACGAGCAAGCAAAAAAACTAAGTCCTCAGAGTATGAGAGGGGGATAGACTGCCCAGACCTAGGGAAGCCATTCTTTATTCTGCCTCACAGGGGACCTCACAGGGGTCTCTCAACTAACTCAGGCACCAGTGACAGGTTGAAAGAATCTCCCAAATGAATTTTGCGATATAAACTCAAATGGGGAAGAACTCCCTTGCTCAGAACCCATGAGTGAGTGGGAAGTGTGCTGCAACCAAGACCGCAGGAGCTCTGCACCCTGGATGTGCAGGCAGACTGGGAAGGGCATAGCATGAAAGCCACGGTTGCCCATCAACAAGTGGGCAAAGGATATGAATAGACACTTCTCAAAACAAGACATTTATGCAGTCAAAAGACACATGAAAGGATTATAAATTATGCTGCTATAGAGACACATGCTCATGTATGTTTACTGCGGCACTATTCACAACAGCAAAGACTTGGAACCAACCCAAATATCCAACAATGATAGACCGGATTAAGAAAATGTGGCACATAATACACCATGGAATACTATGCAGCCATAAAAAATGATGAGTTCATGTCCTTTGTAGGGACATGGATGAAGCTGGAAACCATCATTCTCAGCAAACTATCGCAAAGACAAAAAACCAAACACCGCATGTTCTCACTCATAGGTGGGAACTGAACAATGAGAACACATGGACACAGGAAGGGGAACATCACACACTGGGGCCTGTTGTGGGGTAGGGGGAGTGGGGAGGGATAGCATTAGAAGATATACCTAATGTTAAATGACGAGTTAATGGGTGCAGCACACCAACATGGCACGTGTATGCATATGTAACACACCTGCATGTTGTGCACATGTACCTTAAAACTTGAAGTATAATTAAAAAAAAAAAAAAAAAAGAAAAGAAAGCCATGGTTGCTATCTCTGCAGGGAGAGTTTATGGCCTGGGGCAGTTGTGAGTTCTGAGCATAGACCGCCTGGAACTTAGTTCTCTACTGCTAGAGAAAAACTGCATCTGGGAGATCTGCCTTGCCAAGTCCCTAGATGGGTTTACTGCCACTTGCTACTTCCCACTCCCTACACAAACTCTTCTGCAGCAGAGGCAGCTACGCTCTTCTCTGGAATATTACCCCAGTGGCCAGAGAACTGCCCTCCTGACTCCCACCGGGGCCACTGCTTACCTTGCATGCTGAGAGCCTGAGTGTAAACCTGCCTGACCCAGCCCCCACCTGGTTTTGCCCTTCCACCCACCCTGGTAGCTTAACTCAAAGGACAAACCTTTTGGGAGCTTTATGACTCTGCCTATCATCTGAGAAACCAGTGTACCTCCCCTCGGTTACATAAGGCAATCACAAATCTGACCAATACTACTAGGTGCTCTTTTAAAAGTGTCAGCTCTTGGCTGGAAACCAACTGACACAGTCCACTACAGCATTTCCAGGTAGAAAAACACTATACCCAGGCAGGAGAGAACCTGTGTGCAACCTAAATTACCACCATTGCCTTCACAAGCCTGGCTAATCAGGAGGTCCTAAGTCTGTCTACCTCATAGTTCATCACTACAATAACTGGCATTTGAGAAAGTCAGCAAACTAAGCCTATCTATAACCAAGGAATCTCACAGAGTCTATGTCACTCCCCTGTCATCCCTATCAGAGCGGGTGCTAGTACCTACTGCTGGGAGACTTAAGGACAGGCCACATCTCAGGATCCCTTGCAGACATTCACCAGCACCAGCCTGGAGTGTGGTGGCCTTAGTGGGTGGCTACACCCCGAAGAGCAACAGCATTCACAATAGTCTGGCTCTCTGGAACTTCTATTTCCTACAGGAAGGAGAGGGCCCCAAATCAAGGGGACACCCCATGGGACAAAACCCAGATGGCAGACCTTGAGTCCCAGACCTTTCTGCTGGTGGCAAGTTTCTTCCAGTGGAGCCACAGTTGCAGTGCTAGGCTCAGCTGAGAAAGTCTTCAGTTCTACCCCAATGCTTGGGAAGCTCTGTTACTCATGAAATGTCTTAAAGAATGGGACAAGTTTCCCATTTGTCCACCACTGCAGACACAGTTGGGGTTTTCCCATAGGAGCTCAGTGTGGGTGCACCTAGAGACAGATGTTCTGCTACACCTCGGGGGGGATGCATCCCCACAGGAGAAATGCCCTCCAAGTGCAGGTTTACATGAGAAGTAGAATCACAATTTCTCTCTAGTTGAAACACCAACATTCCCACAGATGTAAAAAAGGTACCTGTCTGATCTGAATAGCTGGAACACCAGGTCAGAAGTGTGTCTTGGTGAGGGAAAGATTTCCTGTTGTCCTGGCAGAGAAGCTGAGGTAAATCTGGTCCTTCCCACTGATAAGACCTCAGTGTGTTTCACTGAGAGCTCTCCCAGCCACCTCCATCCTCTGCCCAGCCATTGGATACTGCATTTACCCACCTGCTTTAACAACATCTGGTTTCTACCTGTAGACACATCCCTTATTGGGCTGAAGCCTGAACTATTCAACCCAGTAAATAAAATCCTGGGGAAAAATTAATAAATAAAAAAGTAAACACCATGGGGGAATGAAATAAGCTTTGAGAGGCATTTGCCATTTCACTCCTACAGGAAACAGTGAACTTGCTCACACAGTGAGCACATTGCTACTATAATCAGTACCCGAGAAGGCCATCATACAAAGACCTATAACCAAGGAATCCATACTGAGTCTTCACCCTAGAAAGCACCAGTACCTAAGTTAGGTTTCAATAAACTATAAATGTTAAAGTCACATCCATAAAAAGGAAAAAAATAAAAGAAGTCAAAAGTAAATTCAAGAATAATGTGAAGAAATAGTCTACCCAAATGAGAAGAAACCGGAAAAATAATTCTGATAATAGGACAAAACAGAATTCTATAATACCCCCAAAAGATCACACTAGCCCTCCAGCAAATAAAGCAAACCAGTATGAAATCTTTGAAATACCAGATAAAAATTTCAAAAGGTTGATTATTAAGCTACTCAAGGTGATACCAGAGAAAGGTAAAAACCAACAGAAAGAAATTTAAAACAATTCAGAATATGAATAACAAATTTTCTAGAAAGATAGATATCTTAAAAAAATCAGAACTTCCGGAAATGAAATACACACTTAGTAAATTACACAATGCAAAGGAAAGTAGAAGAAAGAATTTCAGAACTCTAAGACAAGTTTTCAAATTCACCTAATAAGACAAAAATATTTTCAAATTCATCTAATAAGACAAAAATAAAGAAAAAAGAATCAAGAGAAATGAAGGACGTCTCTAAGAATTATGAGATTATGTAAAATGGCAAAACCTAAGAATAACTGGTATTCCTGAGGGAAAAGAGAAAGCAAAAAGTTTGGAAACCTTTTTTCAGGGAATAATTGAGGAAGACTCCCTGGCCTTGCTAGAGACTTAGATATTAAAATACAAGAAGCTTAAAGAACACCTGGGAGATACATTGCAAAAAGGTCATCACCAAGACATATAGTCATCAGGCTATATAAAGTCAACATGAAACAAAGAGTTCTAAAAAAAAAAGTGAGAAAAACACATGAGGTAACCTATAAAGAAAAATCTACCAGACTAACAGCAGATTTACAACAGAAATCTTATAAGCCAGAAGGGACTGGGGTTCTATCTTTGTCCTGTTGAAACAAAATAACTATAAACCAAGAGTGTTGTATCAGGCAAAGCCAAGTTTCATAAATGAAGGACAAATAGGTCATTTTCAAACAAACAACTACTGAGGGAATTTGTTGTTATCAGAGCAGCCCAATAAAAAAAATGCTAAAATAAGTTATAAATCTTGAAACAAAAGCTCAATATACACAAAAATAGAACCTCTTGAATGCACAGAACTCACAGAGCCTATAGAACAATAACACAATAACAGTAACTAAAAAAGTATCTGGAAAACAATTGACATGATGAGTGGAATAGTACCTCACACCTCAGTATTAACATTAAATGTAAATGGCCTAAATGCCACACTTAAAAGATACAGACTAACAGAATGGATAAAGAATCACAAACCAAATATCTGTTGTCTTCAAGAGACTTACCTAACACGTAAGGATTCCTATAAACTCAAGATAAAGGGGTAGAAAAAGGCATTCTATGTAACTGGAAACCAAAAACAAGACAAACCAAAAAAACAAAAACAAATCAACACCAAAAACAAGCAAGAGTAGTTATTCTTATATCAGACAAAGCGGATTTTAAAGTAACAATGGTAAAAAAAAAAAAAGGCAACTGTCATTATATAATGATAAAAGGATCAGTCCAACAAAAAGATATAATCCTAAACATATATGCACCTAAATCTGGAGGTCCCAGATTCATAAACCCATTACTACTAGACCTAAGTAATGAGATAGACAGGAACATAATAATAGTTCAATACTCCAGTGACTGCACTAGACAGATTATTGAGACAGAAAGTCAACAAAAAGACAATGGGCTTAAACTACACTCAGGAACAAAGTGACCTAACATATTTACAGAACCTTGTACCCAAGACCTCCATAATATACATTCTTCTCATCACCGCATGGAACATTCTCCATGATAGAACATATGACAGGCCACAAAACAAGTCTCAATAAACTTAAGAAAATTGAAATCATACCACGTTATCTTCTCAGACCACACTGGAATAAAACTAGTTATCGACCCAAAAGGAACCCCTAAAACTATACAAATACATGGAAATTAAACAATCTGCTCCTGAGTGATTTTTGGGTTAACAATGAAATCAAGATGGAAATTAAAAAAAAAATTCAAAATGAATGATAATAGTGACTCAAGTTATCAAAATCTCTGGCATACAGCAAAAGCAGTGTTAAGAGGAAAGTTTATAGTGCTAAATGCCTATATCATAAAGCCTTAAAGATTATGAATCAACAACCTAATGTCACACCTCAAGGAAGTAGAGAAACAAAGCAATCTGAACTCAAAGCTAGTAGAAGAAAAAAAACAGTAACAAATATCAGAGTAGACCTAAATGAAACTGAAACAAAAAACACAATAAAAAGATCACTGAAACAAAAAGGTGGTTCTTTGAAAAGATAAACAAAATTGACAGACCATTAGCTTGGTTAACCAAGAAGAGAGAAGATTCAAATAAGTGCACTTAGAAATGAAACTGGAAACGTTATAACTAACACCATGGAAATACGATCATTTATTACTACTATGAACACCTCTATGCACACAAACTAGAAAAACTGTAGGAAATGTAGGAAATTCCTGGAAACATATAATCCTCCCAGATTAAATCAGGAAAAAGAGAAACTCTCAATGGATCAATAAACATAAAGATTGAATCAGAAAAAAAAAAAAAAACCTACCGCCACCACCAAAAAACCACAAGACCAGATAGATTCAGAGCTCAATTCTACCAGACGTCCAATTGGTACCAATTCTACTGAAACTATTCCAAAAGATTAAGAGGGAATCCTTTCTAAATCATCCTTGTAAGCTAATTTCACCCTGATACTAAAACCATGAATTAACATAACAACAAAAAAAGAAAACCACAGACCAATATCCCTGATGAACATAGATTAAAACAAACAAACAAACAAAAAAAGAAACCTCAATAAAATACCAGCTAATGAAATCCAACAGCACATCAAAAAGATAATACACCATGATCAAGTGGGTTTGATCCCAGAGATGCAGGGATGGTTTAACATATGCAAGTCAATAAATGTGATATATCACAAAAGCAAAATTGAAAACAAACCATATGATCATCTCAATAGGTGCAGAAAAGCATTTGATAAAATACAGCATCTCTTTGTGATAAAAAGCCCTCAGCAAACTGAGCATAGAAGGGACTTACCTTGAATTAATTAATAAAAGCCATATATAACAGACCCACAGCAAACATCATACTGAATGGAGAAAAGTGGAAAGCAATGCCCCTGAAAACTGGACAAGACAAGGATACCCAAGTTCACCACTTCTATTTAACGCAGTATCTGACATCCTAGCCAGAGCTATCAGGCAAGAGAAAGAAATAAAGGACATTTATAGTGGAGAAAAGGAAGTCAGACTATCACTATTCACTGATGATATGATTATATACCTAGAAAACCCTAAAGGTTGCTCGAAAAGCCTCCTAGATTTGATAAACAAATTGGATAATGTCTCAGGTTACAAAATCCATGTACACAAATCAGTAGCACTGATATACACCAAAAACGACTAAGGTGAGAACCAAATCAAGAACTCGATCCCTTTTACAACAGCTGCAAAAAAATAAAATACCTAGGAATTAACTTAACCAAGGAGGTGAAAGACCTTTACAAGGACAACTACAAAACACTGCTGAAAGAAATCACAGATGACACAAACAAATGAAAACATATCCCATGCTCATGGGTTAGAAGAATCAGTATTGTGAAAATGACCATACTGCCCAAAGCAATCTACAGATTCAATGCAATTCCCATAAAAATATCAGCATCATTTTTCACAGAATTAGAAAAAAAAATCCTAAAATTCATATGCAACTGAAAAACAGCCCAAGAGCCAAAGCAATTCCAAGTAAAAAGAACAAATCTAGAGGCATCACATTACCAGACTTCAAGTTACGCTACAAGGCTATAGTTACCCAAACAGCATGGTACCAGCATAAAAGTAGGCACATAGACCAATGGAATAGCATAGCAAACCAAGAAATAAATCCAAATACTTACAGCCAACTGATCTTTAGCATAGCATACAAAACATAAATTGGGGAAAGGACACTCTATTTAATAAATGTTACTGGGAATGCTGGCTAGCCACATGCAGAAGAACGCAACTGGATCCCGATCTCTCACCCTACAGAAAAATAAACTCAAGATGGATCAAAGAGTTAAATCTAAGACTTGAAACCATAACAATTCTAGAAAATAACCTTTGAAAAATTCTTTTAGGTGATGGCCTAGGCAAAAAAAAATTATGACTAAAACCCCAAAATCTAATGCAGCAAAAACAAAAATAAATAATCAAGACCTGACTAAACTAAAAAGCTTCCGCATGCAAAAGAAATAATCTTCAAGAGTGGACAGACAACCCACAGAATGGGAGAAAATATTTGCAAACTGTGAATTCAACAAAGGACTAGTATCTGGAATCTACAAGGGTCTCAAACATATCAGCAAGAAAAAACAATCTCATCAAAAATTGGGCAAATGATATGAATATACTTTTCTCAGAAGAAGATACACAAATGGCCAACAAACATAAAAAATGCTCAACATCAATAATCAACAGTGAAATGCAAATTTAAAACACAATGAGATAACATCTTACTCCTGCAAAAATGGCCATTATTTTAAAAAGTCAAAAACAGCAGATGTTGGCCTGGATGTGGTGAAAGGGGAATGCTTATATGCTGCTGGTGGAAATGCAAATTAGCATAATCTCTACTGAAAACAGTATTTAGATTCCTTAAGGGACTAAAAGTAGATCTACCATTTGATAAAGCAATCCCACTACTGGGTATCTATCTACCCAATGGAAATAAGTCATTACATGAAAAAGATTCATGCACACATGTTAATTTCAGCACAGTTCACAATTTCAGAGATTCATTCATGTAACCAAAAGCGACTTGTACTCCAATATCTATTGAAATAACATCAATAAATACTGAAATGTCAAAGTGAAATCTCCTAACCACATCTCACTATAGCCACAGATTTCCAACATTACTTCATTTTTGTTATACTTTGGATGACTTTTTACCCAGACTCCTTTGTCCCATTTTTTAAAAGGACAGATACAGTACACTGAGCTTAACTTTAATGTTCTCTCTAAAATGCTAATAATTATGGCTCAATTATTGCAGTGGTTTTCTTGTTGGAGTTTTCTCCCCTTAGCTGCTCTAAATTGTGAGTGGTATAGAGTCACAGAGCTTACTTGATTATTTACCCAGTCCACTGCTGATGCTACGTGTTTCTTCAGGACCTGTCCTTTAGAATACTTCCCAGAGGCAAGCACATGGTTGCCTATATTAAAGCCACCTGTGTATCACTTGCTAAGTCCTCTTTGTCAACACTTGCCCTCATTGTGACTACAGAATCACTTTTTCTAGTTTTTAAAATTGTTATCGTAAGACTGTGCTTGGAAATATTCCCAGGGATTAGTATGATGATTTTGTTGGGGTGTTTGGAGACACATTTGCCAATGCTGTACATGTAAAATTTCCATGACATCTTATAAAATAAATACTTTGATCTCTTTATCAGCCATCAATGTTAACATATAAAATCAGCTGAATTAAAGTTAAGACTATGTAAACAGATGACTAGAATCTCTTTTTAAGTAAAAATATGTGTGGTTCCCTTAATTACCTGTCATTGGAAATTTGTAATTCCTTTCAATTTTCTGAACATATGCACAATTTTACTATTCTAAAAAAATAACTATTCATAACTACTCACTTATTTTCTCCTTTCATGCACTTCTAATTTTTGGAAGAAGTGATGGGCATTTGTTCCCTATAACTCTTGCCATCTATATCCACCTGGATCCATAGCAATTTGGGTCTTATCTGAACTACTGCGATGAACTGCACTCAAAATTACATTTGATGTGATACACACAGTAACTCAATTCTTTCTTTGCTTTCATCTTTTGCAATCATCTACCTCCCTATGCAGTCTGGACAAATACTGTCAAATTCCTAACAGCATCATCGTTAGCACTGTTAAAATCCTTCCATCATTTAGTAGATGCTAAGCCTGTGTTGTCCTTCATTGCCCTGAGATGCTATGCAGTTTATCTGCTTGCACACTTCAGATGCAAAACATAGATGGGAAAAGTAAGGAAGCATACTGATTTGCATTCCTACATATTTATATGCTTTACTGTTTCTCCTGATGCTTCTGCTTCCAATTGCCATCTTCACCTTCGTCATCTCTAGCTTCCTACTTTACTCTCCTCAGTCACTGTTCATTCTTAGCCTCTGATTTCTATCACTTCTTTTGCTGTCCAATTTGTGCTTCCTCTATTTCTTTCCTCAAATACCTCTCCAGCATCATTATGTCACAAAATTATTTGCCCTGAGAATCTCTTGCTCTTCCCCTGCTTTGTGCTGCAGGGAGACTGATTCTTATCTCACTGTGTCAGCTGCATTCCAGCCAGAGTCCACCTATGAGTGGCTCTGGTAAGAGATTGGAAGGCCGAAGATTCTGGTAGTTTTCTTGTCAGCGGCTGTCTCTTCTCCTACCTACTGCTCCTACAAGAAAGGCCTGCAAAGGTTTACACTCCTGCTATGTGACATCTGAGTTTCTGGTAAATCTCATTCTCCCTTTGTCCCTCTGTCTGGGAGTGGAATGTTTCCTGACGTCGCTAGTCTGTGTGTGGCTTCACTGTTGATTTGACTGCTTTCACTTTTCTGTCATCAGTATAACCAAATCCCTGCAGAAAACTGCCTCTGTTGTAAATACTTAAGGTGGTTTTTGTTCGTGGTTGGATCCTAAAGAACACAAAATCATTCTCCTTATGATTTCATTGGGTATCCTCCTTTTCCTCAGTACTTCCACTGGATCTCCCTCTTTTATTACTTAACCTGGCCCTTCCACTGGCAAAGCAAGTCTTCTTCTTGCTCTTGCACACTCAATTGCCCTAGTTGACTAAACTGTTAGGATAATTTTATAAAAAGATGAAAAGGAAAGAAAATAAAATATTTCAACAAAACCAAACGAAATTTCTCTGAATCCTTTTAGGTGTGTTTCATGACTCCACCACACTCGCCCTTCCTCTCTTTCTTTCTCTATCTTCTCCCTCTTCCTTCCTTGTCGTTTTTCCTGCCATGTCACTCAGCACGTGAGTTTTGGGCCAGCACATGCATCTTTGGCCTTCAGAATCCAGAGTCTGCAGTTATTACTTGATTTTCTTCAGTACATAATTTTATTTGGCAATTATATTTGTAACCTTAATTTTAAAATATCAGAATATTATTTCATCACGACTATATAATCTAGTTTTATATTTGCTTTGTTGTATGTATGTGTATGCCAACCAGAAATAGCTTAATTGCTTTCTTCATTCTTACAGAGAAACAGTTTTAGATAAGAGAATTTTCTGATTCTTCAGGGGAGAACCTTTCTTTTGACTTAAGCTGATTTTAGATAATGCCAGAGACTTATTTTTTCCCGTGTTAGCTCATTCAATATTTGGGCTTATTTACTGGAGCCATCACAGCCCCAACTTTTCTGGCTGTTGTGAAGATATTTTTCACTTCTTTCTCTGGTAAAACCTGTTTCATAAAGACCTGGGCTTTAATGCTCTGACGTAAAGCCTTGTTGCCAGGGACTCTGTATCAACATCTCCCTCCCACATTTCTCTGTTCTATCAGCTTCTCCTTTGACTTGATTTCACCCTCCAATTAGGGTTATTTGTGTATCTTCGTTGTCCTTCTTGACTATTGTAATAGATTTGCAATTCTTGACCAAAGGTCATCCCATTATTCCCTTATTTAAATTTCATTCCTGTTTAGTATCACTGAGGCGCTTAAAATTTCTATACTGGCATGAGGGTAGCAGCATTTCCTGTGCTAACTAGCAAAACAGATCCCGAGGAGGAGATCTAACTGCTTAAGCCTACATCATCATCATGTTGGGAAATCTTGACATAAAAGCCATTTTTAAACCCCATAAAGCTTTCAATAAGTAGAAAGTGGTAATAAATGTATTTTAGAAAGAGTATCCTAACATACACACAACATTACATTTTATTTTATAGGATAGAAACACACTTTATGTTATAAACTTCTTTACATTTATTTACTCACACTAAGGAGTTTCCTCTTTGCATCAGTCTATTAAAAATGATATCCAGGTGCTTCCAGTGGGGACAAGATGGCATGGACCTGTTTTTCTTTCCCTTTTCTGCTAAGCACATCTATGAACCCTGAAAATGGCTCAAGAGACAACCAAAGGAGAACTAAAAGAAGAAAAGTGTGATATTGTTTGGAACCCCAGGACCAACAGAACAGTACAGTGGCAGGGCATCTTGCATGTCTCTCACTCAACAGAGGAAGGCCACCCAGTCCCAGCTTGTCCTGATCCTCATCTTAGCAACAAAAGACAGTGCATTCCTCCCCTAGATCAAACATTCTTCTGATAATATCAAGTGAGATGATCTACAACACCACTGGTGAGGAATCATTTGTGAGCTCTTCCAGAAGCTACCAGTGGAGGCCCTCTCTCCTCTTGCCTGGCCTGAGAGTCCCCTTTTACTAAGAGATACTGGAGTGAAAAGGGCTCCAGTCAATAGAAAAGAATCAGAGAAGCAGGTGGCCTGGATTGGAAAGCCACTCTGTCCCAATGAGTTAGGGACTCTCTTCCACTTCCCAGAGACACCAGAATAGTAGGAGATAAGTGAAAAAGTAGGAGTATCCTGCCATGCCTGTCCTGTTCCTTCATGGAGAGACATCCTGCTACCTGGTCTGGGGAAATTCTGATCATTCAGGCAGTGCCAAGAGGGACTACTAGGACCCCCAGTGGCACCAGATTAACCAAGCATACCAAAATAACAACATAAAGGTTCTGAAAATAAAACTACCACTGGAATCGTAGCCCATGAAAGTGGGCCAATACTCATAAATAGGCAAATGCCTGTGTGGGGGTATACACACACACACACACACACACACACACACATATCAGATCCAGAATCTAACATAATACACAAAATGTCCAAGAAAAATTAAAAAATCACCTATTATACCAAGAACTGAGAAAATTATAACTTAAATGAGAAAATCAACTGATATGAATACCAAGAAAATTCAGATACTGAAATTATTGAAAAAAGATTTTAAAGAATCCACAATAAAAATATTTCAATAATTAATAACAAATTATCTTTAAACAAATGAAAAAGTATAAAACTCAACAAATAAATAGAAATGATTTTAAAATGAAGTAACAAATGGAAATTTTAGAACCGAAAAATACAAAATAGAAATAAAACTTATTGGGTGGACTCAATAATAGAGTGAGGATGACAGAGGATAAATCAATTAAGTTAAGAATAAAGCAATGGGATTCACCCCAGCTGGATATCAAGGGGAAAATAGGCAGAAAAAAAATGGACAAAGCCTGGGGTCTTGTAGCATAATAACACAAGATTTAACATTCATATTATCAGGATAGAAGAAAGACAGTGGGTCACACTGAGAGTATTTAAAGAAATAATGGAAGAAAAATCACCAAATTTAGTATAAAACAAAAACCTGTAAGTTCAAAAGGTTGAATAAATACAAATCAAGATAAACTGATATAATCCATGCCAAGACACACCGTAATTGAACTTTTGAGAAATAAAGCAAAGAGAAAAAAAAAAAAGAATATCCAAGAGACAAGCAGCACATTACACATAGAGGAACACACATTCAAATCACAGTGAATTTCTCGACCATAGGGGCCAAAAGGAAGTGGATTGTTTTCTCAAGTGCCAAAAGAAAATAACTGTCAACTATAAATTCTATAGCTGCTGAAACTATTCTTTATTAATAACAGAGAAAAAAAAACTTTCCCCAAAGATACAAACAGAATGAATTTGTCACTAACAGACTTACCATTAAAAACTGTCTTAAGAAAATTATTCAAATGAAAAGAACCTAATATAAAGGAAAGGATCTTGGAATATCAGGAAATAAGAAAAAACAACAGAAAGAACAGAATTATGAGTACATTCAATAGGCAATTCTTTTCCTCATGAGTTTCATCGATTATATTTGATATTGAAAGAAAATATCATCTGATATCCAAGACAATGATATTTGAAAGTTGATGAGGTTAAAAGCCCTAAATGAAGGTGATATTTTCACACTTTATTCAGAGTGGCAAGGTGTTGATGCCAGAAGACTATGCTCACAGCAACCACTATGGAAACTATGCAAAGAAATATACTCAAACACACTGTAAGTAAATCACAAAAGAATACTTTAAAAATATAAGAAACCTACAGAAAGTTAAGCTGAACAAGACCCAGAGAAAACAAACACAATAGAAGTAATGAAATGACAGATTTAAGCTGCAACATATCAATAATTACCTTAAATGTAAATATGCTAAATATACCAATCAAAATAGAGATTGGCAGAGTTGATAAGCAGAACACATCAGGAGTTCCCAGCCCATGGGGCTGTGGACTTGTACAAGAAACTAGCCCACACAGCAGGAGGTGAGCAGTGGGAGAGAGAGGATGACCACCTGAGCTCCATCCACCTCCTGTCAGAATAGCAGTGGCATTAAATTCTCATAGGCGCTTGAACACTATTGTAAACTGTGCAATCAAGGGATTTAGGTTACACATTCCATATGAGAATCTAACTAATGCCTGATGATCTGAGGTTGAACAATTTCATCCTAAAACCATCCCCCCCGGTCCGTGGAAGAATTGTCTTCCATTAAACCACAAAACCAGTCCCTGGTGCTAAAAAGGTTGGGGACCACTGGAATACACCATTAACCATATGCTGCTTACAAGAAAGTCACTTCAGATTCAGACATTAAGTAGGCTGAATGTAGAACGATGGAAAAAGACATACATGCAAATATTAATTTAAAAAAGGCAAGGAAAACATATCAATATTGGATAAAGTAGCCTCCAGAGCAAAGAAAATTATTAAAGACAGAGATACGTTACATAATAAATGACTCAACTCACCAAGAAAACATAACAATCCTAAAGTATGTGCACCAAATAAAAGAGCCTCAAAATACATGCAGTAGAAACTATTAATACTATAAGGAAAATATACATAATTACAGTTGGAAAATTCAACACTGCTTATTCAGCAACTAACAGAACTTTCAGAAAAAATATTAGCAAGAATATAGATCCGAACCACACAACAGAATCTAATTGACATATATAGAACTCATCAACCAAAAACATCAGAACACATTTTTTAAAGAGTCCACGGAAGATTTATAAAAATAGACCATAGCCAGGGCCATAAAAGAGCCTCAACAAATTTAAAAGACTTTAAATCTTGCAAGTTGTGTTTTCTGGGCCTAATAGAATCAAGCTAGAAATCAATAACGGAAAGACAAGAAAATCTATAAAAATGTGGAAACTTAAAAAACACACACATTTTTAACTGCAGTCCATGCATCTCAAAGGAGATTTTTTTAAAAGACAAAACTGAACAGGAAATTAATATTGTGAAAATTTCCACACTACCCAAAGCAATATGCAGATTCAATATATTCTCTATCAAAATTGCAATGGCAATTTTGAGAAATTGAAAAAACAATATTAAAATCCATATGGAACCACAAAAGACCCCAAGTAGCCAAAGCAATCTTGTAAAAGAAAAACAAAGTTGAACGCATCACTCTGTCTCATTTCAAATTACATCATAAAGTTACAGTAATCAAAACAGCATAGTACCGACATAAAAACAGATAAACCAGTGGAACAAAATAGAGAGCCCCAGAAATAAAACCAAGCATATATGGTCAACTAATTTTTGAAAACGGTACCAAAAACATACAAGAGAGAAAGAACAGTCTTCTTCAATAAATGATGCTGGGAAAACTGTCTAACCACATGCAAAAGTATAAAACTGGATCATTACCTTACACCATACACAAAATTCAACTCAAAATGCATTAAAGATTTACGTGTAAGACTTGAAACCAAAATCTCCTAGAGGAAAATAAATGGGGAAAGGCTCTTTTTAAAAATTATTTTATTTTTATTCATTTATTTAATTTTTAAACAGTGTCTCACTCTGTCACTCAGGTTGCGGTGCAGTGGCATGATCACAGCTCACTGCAGCCTTGACCTCTTGGCTTGCAGTCCTCCTAAGTAGCCTCCCAAGTAGCTGGGACTACAGATGTGTGCTGCCATGCCCAGCTAATTTTTAAAAAAATTTTTAGAGACCACGTGTAACTACATTGCCCAGGCTAGTCTCAAAATCCTTGGCTCAAGTAATTCTCCCACTTTGACCTCCCAAAATGCTGGGATTACAAGCTTAAGCCAACAGGCCTGGCTGGGAAAGCTTCTTGATGTTGGTCTACACAATGAGATTTTGGATAGGATAACAAAGCACAGGAAACAAAAGAAAAGGTAAAAAAGTAGGTCTACATCAAAGTAAAAAGTTTCCACAAACAGGAAGTAGATAATTAATAAAATGAAAGGGCAGCATATAGATTGTGAGAAAATATTTGCAAACCATTTATCAAAAAAGGAGTTATTAGAAATATATAAGGAACTCACAGAATTCAATAGCAAAAAATGAATAATCCAGTTAAAAT
Source organism: Gorilla gorilla gorilla (assembly GCF_029281585.2). Classification (NCBI taxonomy): domain Eukaryota; kingdom Metazoa; phylum Chordata; class Mammalia; order Primates; family Hominidae; genus Gorilla; species Gorilla gorilla. Next base: position 17,451,775 of record NC_073235.2, on the reverse strand, counting down.
ATGGGCAAAGAACCTGAACAGACAACTCTAAAGAAGATATAAAAATGACCAATAGGTATATGAAAAGGTGTTCACCATCACTAATGATCAGAGTAATGCAACTCAAAATTACAATATCACCTACCCAATAGGATGGCTATTATTAGAAAGACAAAAAACAGCAAGCGTTGATGAGGATGTGAAGAAAAGAAAACACTGTTGATAGGAATGTAAATTATTGCAGCCATAATGAAAAAACAGTGTAGAGTTTCCTAAGAAAATTGAAAATAGAACTGCCATATGACCAAGAAATCTCTCTGCTGGGTATACACTCAAAGGAAATGAAATGAGCATCTTGTAGAGAGCAGCTGCACACTCATGTTCATTGCAGCATTATTCACAATAGGCAAGATATGAAAAAAACCTAAGCATCCATCAATGAACGGCTGGTTAAAGAAATTATGTGCAACGGGTTATTTAGCCTTAAAAATATTCTGCCATTTGTAGCAACATGGATGAACCTGGAGAATATTAAGTGAAATAAGCCAGATCAAAAAAGAAACACCCTGCCTGACCTCTCTTATATGTTGATATGGTTTGTATCTGTGTCTCCACCCACATCTCATGTTGAATTGTAATTCCCAGTGTTGGAGGTGGGGCCCAGTGGGAAGTAATTGGATCACGGAAGTGGATTTCCTCCTTGGTACTGTCCTCATGATAGTGACTGAGTTCTCCCAAGATCCGGTTGTTTAACAGTATGTGGCACACTCTCCTCCCTCTCTTGCTCCTGCTCCTGCCACGTAAGATGCCTGTTCCTGCTTTGCCTTCCACCATAAGTAAAAGCTCCCTGAGGCCTCCCCAGAAGCAGATGCTGCCATGTTTCCTGTATGGACTGCAGAACCATGAGACAATTACACCTCTTTTCCTTACAAATTACCCAGTCTCAGATATTTCTTTATAGCAATTCAAAAATGGGCGAATACATGTGTGGCATATATAAAGAAGTATAGTACATAGATACATGGTAGAATGGTAGTTAACAGAGGCAGGAGTTAGGGCAGAAATGGAGAGATGAAGGTTAAAAGGTACAATTGTGCAGCTATGCAGGGTAAGTCTAGAGAACTAATCTACAGCATGAAGACTATAGTTAATAATATTGTATTATACACAGAAAATTGGCTAATCGAGATTTTAGGGGATCTCACAAATTTTAAAAGATGACTTCATAAGATGATGGATATGTTAATTGGCTTGAATATAATAATCATTTAACTATGTATATGCATATCAAAACATCAAATGGTATAACTTAAATATATATATAAATGAATAAAACAAAATTGAATTTGAAAGAAAAGGAAAAGCATAGCAAAATATGTGGAAGGCATAAAAGCACAGAAAGGGATTAAATGAATAATTTAATTTCTAATCAAAAGGAACTACAAAAAGAAAAGCAAAATAAACACAAAACAAGCCAAAGGAAGCAGTTAATAAAATAACAAAAATTAATAAAATGCAAAATTGTTTAAAAATGCAGAAAAATCAAATGATATGAAAAGCTTATTCTTTAAAATAAATCAATAAAATTAGTAAATCTCCAATAACACTAACAAATGTAAAAGAACAAAGGAAAAAAATTGCCACTGTCAGGAATAAAATAGAAGATATTACTAGAGATTCTACAGCCAAGGACAAGATAACAAGGGAATACTTCAGAGATACTTTGCACTCATAAACTAGACAACTTAGGATAAATGGATCAATTCCTCAAAAACCACACACTACTGAAACTCAAGATGATCCGAATAGACTCATAACCATCAAAGACCTTAAATTCATAATTAAAATTCTATTAAAATATAAATCTCTAGACACAGATGTCTGATGGTTTTAATAATTCTACCAAATATTTTTAAAGAATTATTACAAATTTTTAATAATCTCTTTCAGAAAACAGAAGATGAGGAAATATTGCCCAACCCATTTTATAGGACCAGTATTACTGAAATACAAAAGTGTGTTAAGGCAGCTTCCTGCTCCCCACCATGAAAAAACCACAGGCAAAGAGCTCTCACAAATGTAGATGCTAAATACTCAAAAAATATTAGCGAACAAAATCCAAAAATGTACAAAATAATTATACGCTATGACCAATTGAAACTTATTTCAGGGTTTCAGGCCTGGTTGAATATTTGAATATCAAACAGTGCAATTCACCATATCAAAAAGTCAAAAAAGCAAATTCTGATTATGCTAAGTAACAGAGGAAAACATTAAAAAATCCAACACCAGCCAGGCACGATGGCTCAGGCACGTAACACCAGCAATTTGGGAGACCAAGGTGGGCAGATCACCTGAGGTCAGGAGTTTGAGACCAGCCTGGCCAACATGGTGAAACCCCATATCTATTAAAAATACAAAAATTAGCCAGGTGTGGTGGTGGGCGCCTGTAAGCCAGCCTACTCGGGAGGCTGAGGCAGGAGAATTGTTTGAACCCGGGAGGCGGAGTTTGCAGTGCAGGGCACTGCACTGAAGCCTGAGAGACAGAGTGAAACCACGTCCCCCTGCCAACAAAAAAATCCAACACCCACTCATATTAAAAAAAAAAAACTCCAAGAAAAGTAGGAGTTGATGGTGAAAGTCTTCAATTTGATAAAGAAAATCTACAAAAAGCCAGCAATGAACACTCTTGGTTATAGACTAAATTCTTTCCCCCTAAGATCATGAACAAGGCAAGGATGTCTGTTTTTTTTACTCTTATTCAACATGATCTGCATGTTCTAACAAGTTCAATAAAGCAAACAAAAGGGAATTAAAGTCATACTAATTGAAGCAAAAGAAATAAAATTATGCTTCATTTGCAAATGTCATGATTGTCTGTATAGAAATTCCATACAAGTCTCCTCTCCAAAAAACCCCAAAAAACAAAAACTCAACTACTAAAACTAATGAGTGAGTTTATTTGGTCACATGATGCAAGATCAACACACAAAAATCAAACATATTTCCATACATTAAACACCATAGGTGTGTGTCTGTGCGCTTGCACACGAGTGTGCATGTGCATGTCCATGAGTGTGAGTGTGAGTATATACAGAGGTGTACTTAAAGAAATTGGAATTGGTTTGTGTGATTATTGTAAGGGTTGGCCAGTCCAAAATTTGTAGAGCAGGCCAAGAAACTGAAAACTTTCAACCGATGCTGCAGTGTTTAGACAGATATTTTTCTTCTTAGAAACACTTCGGTATTGCACTTAAAGCCCTTCAACTTATTGGATGAGGCCCACCATTGAGAATAATCTCTATTACTTAAAATTAGCTGATTGTAGTTGTTAAAACATCTACAAAATGCCTCCACAGCAACACTTCAAGTATTAAGTTGGTGCAAAAGTCACTACAGTTTTTGCTTTTGAAAGTAATGACAAAAACTGTACTTACTTTTGAACCAACCTAATAGCAAATGATCAAATGATTGTGTACCATAACCTAGCAAATTTAACATATTAATTAACCATTGCAGTTTACCTTGGTCAACGTGGTGTCCATACCTATCCCCCAAATCATACTTAATTTCTAAATAAAGACAACAATGAAGTCATACTTCCATGTAACATGATACAGCAATTGTGCGTGCAACTGAAAACACAGTAGTCCTTTTTCCAGAAGAGGTGACATAGTCCTTAGATGAAGTTCACTCTTCTTCAAATCTTAAATACTGTGATTTAAAGTCAACCATTATTCAATACATCTTATGTTAGATAATGAGGGGATAAGAGAGGGTAGAAAGCAAAGATTTGATGCACAAACCTATTTATCTTTAAAAAAAGAAAGAAATACTCAACAATTACAACTCTTGTCTCTGCAACTGATAACATAGTGGTGAGCTTGTTTGTATAATTCTCTCTTTCCACTACCCATTCCATATTCTCTTTACTCCAAACAAGCACCTCACCTGGTCATGTTATTTGTTTTGTTTTATTTTATTTTGTTTTTGCCTCATTCAGTGACCCAAATCTTCATTTCCAAAGTGACCAAGCCATTGGAAATTGTGTGTGAATTGAGATGTTGTAGTTTTTTCCATGGAAACTTTGGGACCTTCCCTGAGGGAGACATATTCTTCCTTATACCCCGTGTCATGGCAGGCTAATTTTCCCTTGTTAATCAGAAGTAATCTTTCCTGACAGCAAAGTAACTCCCTCCTTTGATGATTCAGATGCACAAGGAGCCCAAAGAGGCTCTGTGAAAGACCTAACCCCCAGTTTGGTGGGATCATTGCTTTGTTTGCTGACAGCAGCAATCCTCTCTTTGAAACAAAGACCTCTAGACCAGTAGAGCATCGTAAGGTCAGAGGACAAGAAGCAAAAATTTTACTAGTAGATTAAACAATAAATAAAGGAAAACTTTCTTAACTTGATAAAAAAATCTGCAAAGAACATATAGTTAACATTTATACTTAGGTGTGAAAATGCAAAGCTTTTCAACTGGGATTAAGAACAAGGCAAGGGTATCCTGTCACCACTGCTTTTCAACATTTTACTACAAAACCTAGCTAATGCAATAAGACAAGAAAATAAAATCAAAGGTATACAAATTGGGAAGGAAGAAATAAAACTGTCTTTGTTCACATAATTACCTACGTAGAAGATTTGAAAGTATTAATCAAAAACAATAACAACAACAACAACCGGAACTACTAAGCAATTCTATCAAAGTTTCAGGATACAAAGATAATATACAAGTGAGTCACTTATCTATATAGCAGCAATGAATAAATTGTTGCTAGAAATTGGTATTAAAAATTTATTACCAAGTCGTTCCAAGATGGCCGAATAGGAACAGCTCTGGTCTGCAGCTCCCAGTGTGATCAATGCAGAAGACGGCTGATTTCTGTATTTCCAACTGAGATACCTGGTTCATTTCATTGGGACTGGCTGGAAAGTGGGTGCAGCCCACAGAGGGCAAGCTGAAGCAGGGCGAGGCACCTCACCCGGGAAGCACAAGGGGTTTGGGGATTTCCCTTTCCTACCCAAGGGTAGCCCTGACAGACTGTATCTGGAAAAACAGGACACTACTGCCCAAATACTGCACTTTTCCTGTGGTGTTAGCAACTGGCAGACCAAGAGATTCTCCCCCATACCTGGGTCGGCAGGTTACACGCCCACAGAACCTTGCTCACGGCTAGCGCAGAAGTCTGAGATCCACCTGCAAGGCTGCAGCCGGGCGGGAGGAGGTGCATCCACCATTGCTGAGGCTTAAGTAGGTAAACAAAGTGGCAAGGAAGCACAAAGTGGGTGGAGCCCACTGCAGCTCAGCAAGGCCTACTACCTCTATAGGCCTCACCTCTGTGGGCAGGGCATAGCTGAACAAAAGGCAGCAGAAACTTCTGCAGACTTAAACGTCCCTGCCTGACAGCTCTGAAGAGAGCAGTGGTTCTCACAGCATGGTGTTTGAGCTCTGAGAATGGACAGACTGACTCCTCAAGTAGGTCCCTGACCCCCGTATAGCCTAAGTGGGAGACACCTCCCAGTAGGGGCCGACTGACACCTCCTACAGGTGGGTGCCCTTCTGGGATGAAGCTTCCAGAGGAAGGATCAGGCAGCAATATTTGCAGTTCAGCACCCTGTGCTGGTGATACCCAGACAAACAGGGTCTGGAGTGGACTTCCGGCAAACTCCAACAGACCTGCAGCTGAGAGACTGACTGTTAGAAGGAAAACTAACAAACAGAAAGGAATAGCATCAACATCAATAAAAAGGACATCCACATCAAAACCCCATCTGTAGGTCACCAACATCAGAGACCAAAGGTAGACAAAACCACAAAGATGGGGAGAAACCAGAGTAGAAAAGCTGAAAATTCTAAAAACCAGAGTGCCTTTTCTCCTCCAAAGGATCACAGCTCCTCGCCAGCAATGGAACAAAGCTGGACGGAGAATGACTTTGATGAGTTGACAGAAGTTGGCTTCAGAAGGTCAGTAATAATAAACTTCTCTGAGCTAAAGGAGCATGTTCTAACCCATAGCAAGGAAGCTAAAAACCTTGAAAAAAGGTTAGATGAATGGCTAACTAGAATAAACAGTACAGAGAAGACCATAAATGACCTGATGTAGCTGAAAACCATGGCATACGTAAGAATTTCGTGACACATGCACAAGCTTGTGACAATTCCCCAACCTAGCAAGGCAGGCCCACATACAAATTCAGGAAATACAGAGAACACTACGAATATACTCCTCGAGAAGAAAATCCCCAAGACTCATAATTGTCAGATTCAACAAGGTTGAAATGATGGAAAAAATGTTAAGGGCAGCCAGAGAGAAAGGTCAGGTTACCCACAAAGAGAAGCCCATCAGACTAACAGCGGTTCTCCTGGCAGAAACCCTACAAGCCAGAAGACAGTGGGGGCTAATATTTAATATTCTTAAAGTATTTCCAACGCAGAATTTCATATCCAGCCAAACTAAGCTTCATAAGTGAAGGAGAAATAAAATCCTTTACAGACAAGCAAATGCTGAGAGATTTTTGTCACCACCAGGCCTGCCTTACAAGAACTCCTGAAGGAAGCACTACACATAGAAAGGAACAACTGGTACCAGCCACTGCAAAAAATGCTAAATTGTAAAGACCACTGATGCTAGGAAGAAACTGCATCAACTAATGAGCAAAATAACCAGCTAACATCATAATGACAGGATCAAATTCACACATGACAGTATTAACCTTAAATGTAAATGGGATTAATGTCCCAATTAAAAGATACAGACTGGCAAACTGGATAAAGAGTCAAAGTCCATTGGTGTGCTGTATTCAGGAGACACATCTCAAGTGCAGAGACACACATAGGCTCAAAATAAAGGGATGGAGGAAGGTCTACCAAGCAAATGCAAATCAATAAAAAAGCAGGGGTTGCAATTCTAGTCTCTGATAAAACAGACTTTAAACCAACAAAGATCAAAAGAGACAATGAAGGCCATTACATAATGGTAAAGGGATCAATTCAACAAGAGCTAACTATCCTAAATATATATGCAGCCAATACAGGAGTACCCAGATTCATAAAGCAAGTCCTTGGAGACCTACAAAGAGACTTAAACTCCCATATAATAATAATGGGAGACTTTAACACCACACTGTCAATGTTAGACAGACCAATGTTAGACAGAAGGTTAACAAGGATATCTAGGACTTGAACTCAGCTCTGCACCAAGTGGACCTAATAGACATCTACAGAACTCTCCACACCAAATCAACAGAATATACATTCTTCTCAGAACCACATCGCACTTATTCTAAAATTGACCACATAATTGGAAATAAAGCACCCTCAGCAGATGTAAAAGAACAGAAATCACAACAAACTGTCTCTCAGACCACAGTGCAATCAAACTAGAACTCAGGATTAAGAAACTCATTCAAAACCGCAGAACTACATGGAAACTGAACAACCTGCTCCTGAATGACTACTGGGTACATAACGAAATGAAGGCAGAAATAAAGATGTTCTTTGAAACCAATAAGAAGAAAGACACAATGTACCACAATCTCTGGGACACATTTAAAGCAGTGTGTAGAGGGAAATTTATAGCACTAAATGCCCACAAGAGAAATCAGGAAAGATCTAAAATTGACACCCCAACATCACAATTAAAAGAACTAGAGAAGCAAGAGCAAACACATTCAAAAGTTAGCAGAAGGAAAGAAATAACTAAGATCAGAACACAACTGAAGGAGATAGAGAAAAAAAAAAAAACCTTTCAAAAATCAATGAATGCAAGAGCTGGTTTTTGAAAAGATCAACAAAATTGATAGGCCGCTAGCAAGACAAAGAAAAGAGAGCAGAATCAAATAGGCGCAATAAAAAAATGATAAAGGGGATATCACCACTGATCCCACAGAAATACAAATTACCATCAGAGAATAAACACCTCTATGCAAATAAACTAAAAAATCTAGAAGAAATGGATAAATTCCTGGACACATACACCCTCCCAAGGCTAAATCAATAAGAAGTTGAATATCTGAATAGACCGATAACAGGCTCTGAAATTGAGGCACTAGTTAATAGCCTACCAACCAAAAAGAGTCCAAGACAAGATGGATTCACGGCCAAATTCTACCAGAGCTACAACGAGGAGCTGGTACTATTTCTTCCGAAACTATTTCAATCAATAGAAAAAGAGGGAATCCTCCCTAACTCATTTTATGAGGCCAGGATCATCCTGATACCAAAGCCTGGCAGAGACACAACAAAAAAAGAGAATTTTAGACCAATATCCCTGATGAACACTGATGCGAAAATCGTCAATAAAATACTGGCAAACCAAATCCAGCAGCACATCAAAAAGCTTATTCACCATGATCAAGTTGGCTTCATCCCTGGGATACAAAGGCTGGTTCAACATATGCAAATCAATAAACATAATCCATCACATAAACTGAACCAATGACAAAACCACATGATTATCTCAATAGGTGCAGAAAAGGCCTTTGACAAAATTCAACAGCGCTTCATGCTAAAAACTCTCAATAAATTAGGTATTGATGGAACATATCTCAAAATAATAAGAGCTATCTGTGACAAACCCACAGCCAATGTCATACTGAATGGGCAAAAACTAGAAGCATTCCCTTTGAAAACAGGCACAAGACAGGGATGACCTCTCTCACCAATCCTATTCAACATAGTGTTGGAAGTTCTGGCCAGGGCAATTAGGCAGGAGAAGGAAATAAAGGGTATTCGGATAGGAAAAGAGGAAGTCAAATTGTCCCTGTTTGGAGATGACATGATTGTATATCTAGAAAACCCCATCATCTCAGCCCAAAATCTCTTTAAGCTGATAAGCAACTTCAGCAAAGTCTCAGGATACAAAATCAATGTACAAAAATCACAAGCATTCTTATACACCAATAACAGACAAACAGAGAGGCAAATCAGAGTGTACTCCCATTTACAACTGCTACAAAGATAATAAAATACCTAGGAATCCAACTTACAAGGGATGTGAAGGACCTCTTCAAGGAGAACTACAAACCACTGCTCAGTGAAATAAAAGAGGACACAAACAAATGGAAGAACATTCCATGCTCATGGATAGGAAGAATCAATATCATGAAAATTGCCATACTGCCCAAGGTAATTTACAGATTCAGTGCCATCCCCATCAAGTTACCAATGACTTTCTTTACATTATTGGAAAAAAACTACCTTAAAGTTCATATGGAACCAAAAAAGAGCACACATTGCCAAGTCAATCCTAAGCAAAAAGACAAAGCTGGAGGCATCATGCTACCTGACTTCAAACTATACAACAAGGCTACAGTAACCAAAACAGCATGGTACTGGTACCAAAACAGAGATACAGACCAATGGAACAGAACAGAGCCCTCAGAAATAATACCACACATCTACAACCACCTGATCTTTGACAAAACTGACAAAAACAAGAAATGAGGAAAGGACACCCTATTCAGTGAATGCTGCTGGGGAAACTGGCTAGCTATATGCAGAAAGCTGAAACTGGATCCCTTCCTTACACCTTATATAAAAACTAATTCAAGATGGATTAAAGACTTAAATGTTAGGCCTAAAACCATAAAAACCCTAGAAGAAAACCTAGGCAATACTATTCAGGACATAAGCATGGGCAAGAACTTCATGACTAAAACACTAAAAGCAATGGCCAAAAAAAAAAAAAAAAAGCCAAAATAGACAAATGGCACCTAATTAATCTAAAGAGCTTCTGCACAGCAAAAGAAACTACCATCAGAGTGAACAGGCAACCTACAGAATGGGAGAAGATTTTTGCAATCTACCCGTCTGACAGAGGGCTAATAGCCAGAATTTACAAAGAACTTAAACAAATTTATAAGAAAAAAACAACCCCATCAAAAAGTGGGCAAAGTTTATGAACAGACACTTCTAAAAAGACATTTATGCAGCCAACAGACACATAAAAAAAATGCTCATCATCACTGGTCATCAGAGAAATGAAAATCAAAACCACAATGAGACACCATCTCATGTCAGTTAGAATGGTGATCATTAAAATGTTAGGAAACAACAGATGCTGGAGAGGATGTGGAGAAATAGGAATACTTTTACACTGTTGGTGGGAGTGTAAAGTAGTTCACCCATTGTGGAAGACAGGGTGGAAATTCCTCAGGAATTTTGAACTAGAAATACCATTTGACCCAGCAATCCCATTACTGGGTATATACCCAAAGGATTATAAATCATGCTGCTATAAAGACACATGCACACATATGTGTATTGTGGCACTATTCACAATAGCAAAGACTTGGAACCAACCCAAATGTCCATCAATGATAGACTGGATTAAGAAAATGTGGCACATATACACCATGGAATATTATGCAATCATAAAAAAGATGAAGCTGGAAACCATCATTCTCAGCAAACTATCACAAGGACAGAAAACCAAACACTGCATGTTCTCACCCATAGGTGGGAACTGAACAATGAGAACACTTGGACCCAGGGAGGGGAACATCACACACCAGGGCCTGTTAGGGGGTGAGGGGCTGAGGGAGGGATATAACATTAGGAGAAATACCTAATGTAAATGACAAGTTGATGGGTGCAGCAAAACAACATGGCACATGTATACCTACGTCACAAACCTGCACATTGTGCACATATACCCTAGAACTTAAAGTATAGTAAAAAATTATTACCACTTACATTAGCACCCCTAAAATAAAATACTTAGGTATAAATATAAAAAATGTATAAAATCTAAAGGAGGAAAACTATAAAATTCTGAAGAAGAAATAAAGAACAAAATAAATAGAAGGATCTTTCTTGTTCATAATTAGGAAGACTCAATATTGTCATGATGTCAGCTATTTCCTATTTAATGTATAAATTCAATGTAATTCCAATAAAAATCCTAACAGCTGTTTTGTGGCCATCAGCAAAGTGACTTTAAAGTTTATATGGAGAGGCAAAAAAGAAACCCCACATAATAACCAACCAAATATTGAAGAAGAACAAAGTCCGAGAATGTACAATATCCAACTTTAAGACTTTATAAAAAGCTGCAGTAATCCAGACAGTGTGGTACTGGTGAAATAATAGGCAAATAAATCAGTGGAACAGAATAGGGACCCCAGAAATAGATTGATATGGTCAACTGATATTTGACAATGGAGCAAAAACAACACAATGGAGCAAGGAGTGTTTTCAAAAAAATGGTAATAAAATAACCTCACATCGACATAAAAAATCTAAATACAAACTTTACACTCTTGACAAAAACTGGCTCAAAGTATATCTCAGAACTAAATGTAAAACACAAAACTATAAAATTCCTAGAAGATAACATAGAAGAAAATCTAGAAGGCCTTGGGTTTGACAATGATTTTTCAGATACGACACTAAAGATCAAAATATTGAATTATTAAGCTGGACTTAATTAAAATTACAAATTTTGACTCTCTGTAAAAAGTCTAAGGAGAATGAAAAGACAAGTCACAGAGTGGGGAAAATGTTTGCAAAAGACATATCCATAAAGGACTGTTATTCCAAATATGCAAGAACTCCTAAAACTCAACAATAAGAAAACTTAATTTAAAAATTGCTAACAACCTTGACAGACATCTCACCAAAGAAGATACACAAATGGCAAATAAGCACATAAGGAGATGTTCCAAAACATATTTCATGAGGGAAATGCAAGTTAAACCATATGATACCAATTTACATCTGGATTAGCTTAGCAAAATCCAGAACACCAACAACACTAGATGTTGGTTAAGATGTAGAGCAACCCTAACTCTCATTCATTACTGGTGAGAATGCAAAATGGTACAGCCACTTTGGATGATATGTTGGCAATTTCTTACAAAACTAAACATATTCTTATCATACAATCTAGCAATCTTACTCCTTAGTATATATCCAAAGTAACTGAAAATTTATGACCACACAAAAACCTGTGCTTGAATGTTTATAGCACCTTTACTCATAATTGCAAAAACATGGAAGCAACCAAGATGTCCTTAAGTAGATGAATAACTATGATACATCCAGATGATAAAATATTATTTAGTGCTAAAAACAAATTAAGTATTGAGAAATAAAAATATGGAAGAAACCTAAAGGCATATTAGTAAAAGAAACCAATCCGAAAAGGCTATGTACTGTGTGATTCCAACTATATGATATTCTAGAAGGCAAAACTATGTAGATAGCTAAAAGATCAGTAGTTGCAGGGATGAGGGAACAGGAAGGAATAAATAGATGGTTCACAGAGGATTTTTAGGGCAGTAAAACTATTCTGTATAGTACTACAATGGTAGATACATGTCATTATATATTTGTCCAAATCCATACCATATATAACACCAAGATTGAACCTTAATGTAAATTGTGGACTTTGGGTGATAATACTGAGTTAATGTAGATTCAAAGATTGCAACAAATGTACTACTCTGGTGGGTAATGTTGGTAATGGGTGAAGGTATGCATGTTTGGGAGTAGGAGATACGTATTAGCCATGGGTCTCCAGAGAAACAGAAGCAGTGGGATATATACAGATAAATAAGAGGAGATTTATTATGAGAATTGGCTCAATTATGAGTGCCAAGATTTCCCATGACATGTTCTCTGCAAGGTGGAAAACCAGGAAATCTAGCGGTATAATTCAGTCCAATTCTGAAGGCCTGAGAACCAGATAGGAGCCGATGACATAACTCCCAGTCCAAGGCATAAGGTCTGAGAACCAGGAGGTATAAGACCTGGAATCTAAAGATCTGGGAATCAGGAGCTTTGATGTCCAAAGTCAATAAACAATGCATGCTTAGCTTAAGAAGAGAGAGAGAATTTGCTCTTCTTCTGCCTTTATGTTCAATTCGGATTCTCAATGGATGGGATGATGCCTTCCCATACTGATGAAAGCAGACCTTCTTTAAACAGTCTACTGATACCATTTTTTTTTTTTTTTTGAGATGGAGTTTCACTCTTGTTGCCCGGGCTGGAGTGCAACAGCATGATCTTGGCTCACTGCAACCTCTGCCTCCTGGGTTCAAGTGATTCTCCTGCCTCAGCCTCACGAGTAGCTGAGATTACAGGCATGTGCCACCATGCTCAGCTAATTTTGTATTTTTAGTAGAGGCAGGGTTTCTCCATGTTGGTCAGGCTGGTCTCAAACTCCCAACCTCAGGTGACCTGGCTGCCTCGGCCTCCCAAAGTGCTGGAATTACAGGCATGAACCACCGCACCCAGGCTTAAATGTCAACCTCTGCTAGAAACAACCTCACAGGCAAATCTAGAAATGTTTTACTTTCTATCTAGACGTCCTTTAGCTCAGTCAAGTTGGCAAAAAAAATTAACAATAACAGGCTATGTTGGAAATCTCAGTACCTTCTACTCAATTTTTCTGTGAACCTAAAATTGTTCTAAGCAATGAAATCTGTAATATAAAATTATAATATATAATTATAATTGATGCAAAAGTAAATACTTTTGCATTATTGAAATTTGCCATTTGATATTGAAATACATTCCTGGCCGGGTGCGGTGGCTCACGCCCGTAATCCCAGCACTTTGGGAGGCCGAGGCGGGCAGATCACGAGGTCAGGAGATCGAGACCATCCTGGCAAACACGGTGAAACCCTGTCTCTACTAAAAATACAAAAAAATTAGCTGGGTGTGGTGGCGGGCACCTGTAGTTCCAGCTACTTGGGAGGCTGAGGCAAGAGAATGGCGTGAACCCGGGAGGCGGAGCTTGCAGTGAGCAGAGATCGCGCCACTGAACTCCAGCCTGGGCAACAGAGTGAGACTCCGTCTCAAACAAACAATCAAACAAAAAGAAATACATTCTTAAATAAATGTGGTCATGTTATACACGAATGCGCATTTCTCGCTTTATTTTTTTTGCTAATGACTTAGTACTTGCTGTTTATTTTACATTTATTTTAGACTATGGAAATGATGTTAGAAAGCAAATTTGAGCAGTTTTCTTTTTTGAGTTCAAAATGGGTCATAAAACAGCAGGGACAACTCACAACATCAACAATGCATTTGGCCCAGGAACGGCCAACAAATGTACAGTGTAATGGTGGTTCAAGAAGTTTTGCAAAGGAGACAATAGCCTTGAAGATGAGGAGTGTAGTGGCCGGCCATTGGAAGTTAATGACCAACTGAGAGCAATCTTTGAAGCTCATCCTCTTACAACTACATGAGAAGTTGCCAAAGAACTCAACATCAACCATTCTATGGTTACTTGGTATTTGAAGCAAACTGGAAAGGTGAAAAAGCTCGATAAATAGGTGCCTCATAAGCAGAATGAACATTTTAAAAAAAATCATTGCTTTGAAGTGCCATCTTCTCTTATTCCATGCAACGACAATGAACCATTTCTCAATCGGATTGTGACGTGGGAGGAAAAGTGTATTTTATACAACTACTGACAACCAGCTCAGTAGTTAGAACAAGAAGAAGCTTAAAAGTACTTTCCCAAAGCCAAACTTGCACCAAAAAAAACATCATGGTCCCTGGTGGTCTGCTGCCGGTCTGATCCACTACAGCTTTCTGAATCTTAGCAAAACCATTACATCTGAGAAGTATGCTCAGCAAATCGATGAGATACACAAAAAACTGCAATGTCTGTAGCTGGCATTGGTCAACAGAAAGGGCCTGATTCTTCTCCACAACAATGGCTGACTGCACGTTGCACAACCAACACTTCAAAAGTTGAACAAATTGGGCTATGAAGTTTTGCCTCATCCACCATATTCACCTGACCTCTCGCCAACCAACTACCACTTCTTCTAGCATCTTGAAGACTTTTGGCAGGAAAAATGCTTCTGCAACCAGCAGGATGCAGAAAATGCTTTTCAAGAGTTTGCTGAATCCTAAAACATGGATTTTTATGCTATAAGAAAAAAACTAACATTTCTCCTTGGCAAAAATGTGTTGATTGTAATGGTTCCTATTTTGATTACAAAAGATTTGTTTGAACCTAGTTGTAATGATTTAAAATTCACAGTCTAAAACCACAGTTACTTTTGTACCAACCCAATAAAATTGCTAGTTGATTACTAAAAGTAATAGTGAGTGGTGGCTGGGTGTGGTGGCTCATGCCTGTAATCCCAGCATTTTTCCATTTTGGGAGGCTGAGGCAGGAGGATCATGAGGTCAGGAGTTCAAGACAAGCCTGATCAACATGGTGAAGCCCTGTCTCTACTAAAAATACAAAAATTAGACGGGCATGGTGGTGCATGCCTGTAACCTCAGCTACTCAGGAGGCTGAGCTAGAAAAATTGCTTGAACCTGGGAGGCAGAGTTTGCAGTGAGCTGAGATTGTGCCACCGCACTCTGGTCTCACAACAGACCGAAACTCTGTATCAAGAAAAAAAAAAGAAAGTGAGTGGCACCACCCCCACGAGCATGGGCTCATTCCACACTTTGTTTGCCATGAAATGCTCAATTTTATTTGATGGAAACAATCCAATATAATCAATCTGCCACTATGTGACTGACTAATCACTCCAAAGAATCATGTCCTATGAGAAACCACATGTTGCTCTGTGTTGCTAGCAGATTGGACACACAGCATTAGCTATACCTAGATGAGCATTGATGAATGACAGTCCACATTGCTGAGCCGATGTACGCCCTTCATCTCTGCCATTTTGACAAATTGGGCACTTTGTTCGTGGATTCATTGAGCAATGACAGATGGGGATGACTGGGAAAAAATGCTAACTGCTATCGACAGAATGGGTCATCCTAACTACTTGTTAATTAAAATCTTCCTCTGCTGAGATTATTCTTTGGTGAGCATTCAGGTGAAATACAAATATTTCCACGTTTCTCCCATTCAAAAAGGCTTAGCCATATACCTCTTCCCCAGACTTCCCTTTCAGTACTTATCTAATCATTTTCCTTCCAAATTCTTGACCATCCAGCCAAACAATTGGTTGCAGCCTAGGAATTAATATAGACTTGTACCTCTGGACATTTCTCCCTCCAAGCAAGATAAACCAAAGTTTTGCACACTGGGAGAATTTCCCTTCACCACTGTTTTTCAGGAAAGTCCCAAAAAGGAGCTATGGTTCTTCAGCTGCTTACTCCCAGGTGGTGCCTGTATATCATGCAGAGTGATCTCTAAACCAGGCCAAAGCTTTCTCTTCTTCAGTTAACTGATTATAGAGAGTTCCCAAGGAAACGAGAGGTGTGGGATGGATGAAAGAAGGTAATGCAGCAGGCGTAGGAGCCCTGGGCCCACTTCTCATGTAACTTACCTGAGCCTTTAGGGCCTACTAGGGGCCAATCTCATGAATACTGCTTCCATTTGAAGATAGAGTGCTGCTTCTAGACACCCAACTTTATAGCTTGATGAGTCAGACAACCACTAGTTCACAATGGGTAGTACAGGTTACATGGTAACTTGGTGGCCAATGATTGCGTTCAGTCTCTACTAAGGTTCAGTAGCAAATAAAAATCTTCTACTAAAAAAGAGATGAGTTATTCACTGAATATGATGCAGATTTGCTCCAAAATCGTAAGGATCTGCACTATTATGCACTATAGTAATGTGCTAAGGAGTCCAAATAGCACCTCTCTCTGCCAGTGACACTTCACACCCCTTTGGATCTGCTGGATCATATGGCCTAAGTGGCAGAGCAGCTTGCACAGCAGCCTAGACCTGTTGCAGAACCTTCTTTTATTGTGTGCTCCACTTAAAACTAACAGTTTTTTGGATCACTTGGTAAATGGGCCAGAGTAACCTAGCCAAATGAGGAAAATATTGCTTTCAAAATTCAAAGAGACCCACTAGATACTATACCTCTTTTATGCTTGTAGAAGGGTGTAGATACAACAATTTATCGTTTGCCTTATTTCAGCATGCCTAACACAGTAGCCTTCTAGAAATTTCACTGAAAAAAAAGCCCCTGAATTTTTGCCAATTTTATTTTTCAACATCTCACATGCAAATATTTTATCAGTAAGTCTAGAGTAATAGCTATTTCTTGCTCACTAAGTGAAACAAGCTAGTGTCATATATATAATAGTCCAGCATTTTGTCTTGTGGAAAGAAAAAAAGATCAAATTCCCTGAATACCATATAATGACATAGGGCTGGAGCATTGATATACCCTTGAGGGAGGACAGTGAAGATGTATTGCTGGCCTTACCAACTGAAAGCACACTTCTTCTGGTGGACTTTATTAACATATATTAAGAAAAAAAGCATTTTCCATGTTAATAGCTATATACCAGATACCAGGGGATGTGTTAATTTGCTCAAGCAATAAAACCACATCTGGGACACTAGTTGCAATTGGCATCAATGCTTAGTTAAGCTTATTATTTCTCACTGTCATTCTCCAAGTTCCATCTGCTTTCTGGATAGGCCAAATAGATGAGTTGAATGGGGATAAGTACAAATCATCATCTTATCTTTCAAGTCCTTGATGGTGGCATTAATGTCTGTAATCCCTCCAGGTATTCAGTATTGCTTTTGATTTAGAAACAAAGAATAGATAACTTAGATAAAAATCCACATATTTATGGCCAACTCCTGTTTGACAAAGATTTCAAGGATATAAAATGGGGAAAGAACAGTTTATTCAATTAATGGTGCTAGAAAACCTGGATAACTACGCAGAAGAATGAAACTAGACCCCTATCTCTGATCATACACAAAAATCAAATCGATGTGGATTTAAGACTTAAATCTAAGACCTCAAACTATGAAACTACTAGAAGAAAACTTTGGGGAAATGGTTTTTTGTCTTTTCCCCGGAAGTTGGTCTAGGCAAAGATTTTTTTGTTTATGACTTCAAAATCATAGGCAACCAAAAGCAAAAATAGACAAACAGAAACAAATCAAGCTAAAACTTTCCTGGACAACAAAGGAAACAATCAACAAAGTGAAGAGACAACCCACGGAACGGGACAAAATATTTGCAAACTATGCATCTGACAAGAAATTAATAACCAACATCTACAAGGAACTCAACTCAACAGCAAAAACAAATAATTCTATTTTTAAAATGAAGAAAAGGTCTAAGGCATTTCTCAAAAAAAGAGATACAAATGGCCAACAGGTATGTGAAAAGAAATATTCAACATCACTAATCATCAGACAAATGCAAATCAAAACCACAATGAAATATCATCTCACCTTAGTTAATACGGCTTTTATAAAAATAATAGGCAATAACAGATGCTGATGGGAATGAGGAGAAATGAGAATCCTTGTACAATGTTGGTGAGTATGTAAATTAGTACAACAACTATGGAGAACAGTATAGTTTTCGCTCCAAAAAAAAAAATTGAACTATCATATGATCCAGCAATTCCACTACTGGGTATATATCCAAAAGAAAGAAAATCAATATATTGAAGAGATGTCTACACTCTCATGCTTACTGCAACACTAATCACAATAGCCAGATTGTGGAATCAGCCTAACTGCCTATCAAAGGAGGAATGGATAAAGAAAACACGGTATATACTTATATACAAAATAAATTCATAAAAAATATAAATATATACAATACATATGTACAATTAAACACTATTCTTCCACAAAAAATAATAAAATCCTGTTATTTGCAGAAACATGGACGGAACTGGATGCTAAGTAAAATAAACCCAAGCACAAAGAGACAAACATTGCATATTCCTATTCATATATGGAAGCTAAAAAAGTAGCTCTCTTACATAGAGAGTAGGTTGGTGGTTATCAGAGGCTAGGAAGTGGAGGCAATAGGAGGATAAAAAAAAGTTGATCAATGGGTAGAAATACATGATTTGATAGAAAAAATAACATCTTGTGTTAGATCAGTAGGGTGGCTATAGTTTACAGTAATCTACTGTACTTTTCAAAATAGCTAGAAAAGAAGAATTTGAATGGTTATAGCATAAGGAATATAAAAGTATTTCAGGTGATAGATATCCCAAGTTCACTGATCTGATCTTTACAAATTATATGCATGTGTTAAATCATCACATGTACACCAAAACTACGTACACGTATCATGCATCAGTAAAAAAATTAGAAAGTGGAATTTAAAAATAGTTACACGTCTGCTGAAACATCTTACTTTAGCCTACAACATATAAATACGTATTTATTTGACAATTTTTATGTAGACTTTAAATATTTCTCCATTGATTGGAATAAACCTTTTTGCATAATCATATCAATAATGCATCACCTAAACCATCCAGTCATAAAATCTTTAAAGTGAAACAAGCACTTAACAGTACTTGTTAATTATCCCTTGCCCATCATTCTGTGAAATTAATTTTTTCTAATTTTCATAACATTTTTGCAATCCTACTTAAAAAGGCAATAATTATGGTGGCTCATCTCAAATTCTTGCAAAACACTTAACATGATTTTTATAGAAATAACTATTTTCATGATTCTGTTTAATCAGTCCTATTTAATATCCTATTTAATATTATGTTATTAAATTGCAAGTTCAAACAGGCATAAAGAGTGAACATATCAAATACTGGAAAGAGAAACACAAAGGCACTTACCAATGTTTTTCATGTCTTATCAAGACATGAAAAAGATCTAACATAGTGAACTGGCTAAAGGAAGTCAGTTAGAGAAAATTCTACCATACACACTTCACTTATCGGTAAGTGTTAGGAAGTCAAAGATGTTAGGAAGTTAGAAAGTGTTAGGAAGTGTTAGGAAGTCAAAGATGACTAATAAAAGTCAATGCAGAAATAGGCTGTGGTAGCCTCAAATTCATCCTTAGTTTCAATTTTTACTTCTCCCTTAGCTAGGTGTATGCTTTGCACAAAGTATAATACTTAAAGCTTTGAACCTTTTTTCTCACCTATAAAATCATACATAATTATATATAACTTAGATTGTTATGAAGATTAAGTATGTTGATTACAAATAAAGCATGTAGAACAAGGTTTGGCATATCACCAGAGATCAAGAAACGTTTTTCTTTTTTTAAAATAAAAAATAGCCTTTGTCTTGAGGAGGGTTCTAGAATATATATTCAAAGGAAAAAATCAAAGTAGTACTGGGAGCATTTATTATATTTTAACTGTTTATTACAAGATTATGTCATTGAGTAGGACATAGTGAGATAGTCTTTTAAAGCATTGGCCAAGAAGAGGAAGGGAATTTGCCTCACTTATAATTTTCAGTACTAAGTCATAGAGACTAAGCATGTGATTGTCATGTGCTGCTCTTGAACATTAGGAACTGTACTTGATACATGGCTGTAAATATCTCTACTGGTACAGAGCAAGTACAGAAAACAAACCACCAATTGATGTTGGATGGAAATACTGTTCTATGTGGTAGTCAGATGTTCCAGTTGGATCTATCCTACAAAATATACACAATGTGTCTTCATATATGAGCAGGGCTAGCCTTGCCATGTCCTGGGCCATCCATGGCAATGGTCATCCTATAGTTACAGTTAATTAAGATGGACAACTGACCCATTCAGGCTAATTTCTTTCTTGCAAGCATATGGAACTGGGATTGAGAAGTTAGCTGGGCATGGTGGCGTGCACCTGTAGTCCAGCTGCTTAGGAGGCTAACATCAAAGAATTACTTGATCCCGGGGGACAGAAGTTGCAGTGAACTGAGATCACGCCACTGCACTCCAGCCTGGGCAACAGAGTGAGACCTTGTCTCAAAAAAAAAGAAAAAAGAAAAATTTTATGTAGTTAGTTTCATTTCACAATTCAAACTGGGAAGATATGCAAACTGGTGAGATATAAAGCAATCACATTCTGCCACTTTATGGAGAAGGAGGAAATGGCAGTGGCTAAGAAAGAATTAATGAAATGTCTATACAGAGAGGGAAATACCTATTACTATATTCTTTTTTTATTATACTTTAAGTTCTGGGATACATGTGCAGAATGTGCAGGTTTGTTACATAGGTATACATGTGCCATGGTGTTTTGCTGCACCAATCAGCCTGTCATCTACATTAGGTATTTCTCCTAATGCTATTCCCCCCTCCTTGTCCCCTACCCCCAATAGGCCCTGGTGTGTGATGTTCCTCTCCCTGTGTCCATGAGTTCTCATTGTTCAACTCTCACTTATGAGTGAGAACATGCCATGTTTGGTTTTCTGTTCCTGTGTTAGTTTGCTGAGAATGATGGTTTCCAGCTTCACCCATGTCCCTCCAAAGGATATGAACTCATTATTTTTATGGCTGCAGAGTATTCCATGGTGTATGTGTGCCACATTTTCTTTATCCAGTCTATCATTGATGGGCATTTGGGTTGGTTCCAAGTCTTTGCTATTGTAAACAGTGCTGCAATAAACATACGTATGCATGTGTCTTTATAGTAGAATGATTTATAATCCTTTGGTTATATAGTCAGTAATGGGATTGCTGAGTCAAATGGTATTTCTGGTTCTAGATCCTTGAGGAATCACTCAATAAACTAGGTATTTATGGAACATATCTCAAATAATAAGAGCCATTTATGACAAACCCACAGCCAATGTCTTACTGAATGGGCAAAAGCTGGAAGCATTCTCTTTGAAAACTGGCACAATACAAGCATGCCCTCTCTCATCACTCTTATTCAACACAGTATTGGAAGTTCTGGCCAGGGCAATCAGGCAAGAGAAAGAAATAAAGGGTATTCAAATAGGAAGAAAGGTAGTCAAACTGTCTGTTTGCAGATGACATGATTGTATATTTAGAAAACCCCATCGTCTCAGCCCAAAATCTTCTTAAGCTGATAAGCAACTTCAGGAAAGTCTCAGGATACAAAATCAATGTACAAAAATCACAAGCATTTCTATATGCCAATAATAGACAAAAAGAGAGTCAAATAGTGAGTGGACCTCCATGCACAATTGCTACAAAGAGAATAAAATACCAAGAATACAACTTACAAGGGATGTGAAGGACCTCTTCAAGGAGAACTATAAACCACTGCTCAAAGGAAATAAGAGAGGACACAAACAAATGGAAAACCATTCCACGCTCATGGATAGGAAGAATCAGTATCGTGAAAATGGCCATGCTGCCCAAAGTAATTCAAAGATTCAATGCTATTCCCATCAAGCTACCACTGACTTTCTTCACAGAATTGGAAAAAACTACTTTAAATTTCATTTAAAGTAGGGAACTTTAAATGAGTTCCCAAAAAAGAGTTTTCTGTTCCTGTGTTAGTTCACTTAGAATGATAGTTTCCAGCTTTATCCATGTCCCTGCAAAGGATATGAACTCATTATTTTTATGGCTGCAGAGTATTCCATGGTGTATATGTGCCACATTTTCTTTAACCAGTCTATTACTGGTGGGCATTTGGGTTGGTTCCAAGTCTTTGCTATTGTAAACAGTGCTGCAATAAACATATGTATGCATATGTCTTTATAGTAGAATGAATATGGGAATAGCATTGAATCTATAGCCAAGACAATCCTAAGCAAAAACAACAAAGCTGAAGGCATCATGCTGACTTCAAACTATACTACAAGGCTACACTAACCAAAACAGCATGGTACTGGTACCAAAACAGATATACAGATCAATGGAAAAGAATGGAGGCTTCAGAAATAACACCACACATCTACAACCATCTGATCTTTGACAAACCTGACAAAAACAAGCAATGAGGAAAGGATTCCCTATTTAATAAATGGTGTTAGGAAAACTGGCTATCCATATGCAGAAAACTGAAACTGGACCCCTTCCTTATACCTTATACAAAAATTAACTCAAGATGGATTAAAGACTTAAATGTAAGATCTAAAACCATAAAAACCCTAGAAGAAAATGTAGGCAATACCATTCAGGACATAGGCACGGGCAAAGACTTCATGACTAAAACACCAAAAGCAATGAAAACAAAAGCCAAAATTGACAAATGGGGTCTAATTAAAGAGCTTCTGCACAGCAAAAGGAACTATCATCAGAGTGAAGAGGCAACCTACAGAATGGGAGAAAATTTTTACAATCTATCCATCTGACAAAGGGCTAATATCCAGAATCTACAAGGAACTTAAACAAATTTACAAGAAAAAAACAAACAACACCATCAAAAAGTAGGCAAAGGATATGAACAGACACTTCTCATAGGAAGATATTTATGCAGCCTACTATATTCTTAAATGGGGGAGATAGACTGCTTTGTTTCCTGTTTGTTTTCCAGGTCCCAAGTGTTTTGAGAGGCCGACTGTACTTACTACCCTTTCTTTATTACTTTTAATCAATTCCCTCCTTTTTCTAAAGCTAGTTTGAGTGAGTGTATGTTTTTATCAATGAAAAGAGCTTTGACCAAGAACAGTTCATTATTTTACATGGAGGAGTGGTTAATATAATGACTCCCAGTGGTCACACCTCCTCAATCAAATGAAATGGAGGAGAAGCAATTATGTGAGACTCAAACAACAACAACAAAACATTAAATTATTTTGACAAGAAGTAAAAAGAAGAGAGAAAAACTACTTTTTCTAAGTTTAGGTTACCAGGCTATTGCCTACATAACAGATTTGATTTTCCCAGAGGGTTCCAGTACATAAAAACATCTGGAATCAGAAGTAGTTAGATGTATTGGAAAACAGATTCTATATTTAGAAAAGATGTCATTTGTGGTTAAGCTAAAATGCCACTGACAGTAAGATTCTGCAGTGTGGAAGAATTCATAGAGGCCAATGCTCTGAGTATCTCACCAAAGACTAGTTGGTGGTAATAGACAAGTGCCTCTTATCTCAGAGCCCTCCTTGTTCCCCAGAGCCAGAGACAAATTCGTGTTATAGCAGGACTTTAGACACATCTTACTGAATGCAAAATTTTCCAGATTTTTAAGATCCTTTCCAGATCTCATGTCAAATTTCTCATGTGACTTAAGGATCTTTCAAGCTTACATACTGGTTCTACTCACACTTACAGTTTATATTTCTCAAGGACTGATTGATTCATTTCACAATCATTTATAGACCAATCTTTATATGACCAGTTCACAGCCAGGTCTCCAAGAGGAAGGTATAGAAGACAGTCTTTTCTCTCAAGGAATTCGAGTCAAGTAGACAGAAAAGTAGAGAAACAAATGCAATAAAAATGACAAAACACATGTGAGTTTGAGCACTTTGAAACAGAGAAAAAGGGCACCTACTTCATTTTGTGTAGGGGCTGGGGGAAGGAAAGATTTGTGGGAGAGAGAAATCATGAATGAGTCTTTATGTTTGGGAAAACAGCAGTTTCCAATCAGAGGACACAGCATGTGGGCAAAGTCATGAAAAGATGACAGAACAAAGCACGGGGTATCTGGAAGTGAAGAAGGACTGATAAAAATAGGCTGGAGCCTAAGGCAGAGATGAGGTCTGGCAGTGGTTTATAGACTATGCTTAATAATTGATATTTTTGTCTTAGAGATATTGAAGACAGGATGAAGTATATATACAGAGAAATGACATGTTCAGGTTTCATATATGTCATGTATTTTTATATTAAATAGTGAGGTAAAATAATAGTTGCCATTTATTGAGCCTCTATAATTAGATCTCAAAGGAATAACTAATATCCAGAAAACATTGGGTAAGTCACTACTGAGTGGTTTACTAAATTTTGCCGAATTGACTGGAAAATACTTCTTGGAATGAGAATTGAAATTTGTATCTGAGTTCCTGTCCTTTGTATTATAACATTTGCTTTCTGATTCAGAATCTAGGTTTAGTAGTTCAACTCCAGTGTCTCTTTAATGTGTTATTCTCGAATGTTGTGCTGACACAAGTTTTGGGGCTCATTTAGGACTCAAGTCTATTGCCTATAATCACAAAACAATTTTTTAAGGGGGAGAAACCTCTGGTGGTATCATATGTCACTACATATCTACATTACACCCCAAAAAAGTCTTCATGTGCCTCTATTATATAACTTTTTGTTTCCCATTAAACTATATTTTATTTGAAGGCAAGAAATATGACTTATTCTTTTCCATAATAAAGATTAAAAAATTATTCACACTTGACCAGTCTGTGTTCTAGGCAGTTCACCTTAAAAAATAATGATCAATTCACCGTATGAAGTAAGTAAGGTTTCTATTTTAAAGATAAGGAAAGTAAGATACCAAATACTTCAGAACAGTCTAAGGCCACTTATCAAGTAAGTGCTGGATTCAAGGTTTGATTGCAAGCTCAATGAATCTCTCATTTGTAATCATGTTTATTTCACCATGCTTGGCAGATGGTAGCACTTAGTAATTATTTGTTGATAAATGAATGAGTGAAAAATTTAGTTAATCCATCACATTTTGAAAATAAACAGTTTTTAAGTAGTAGTTATTCTCCCAAAGTTGTTTATGTGACTTCTGTAATATCTAAACACACAAGTGATTTAAACTAAACTTGAGTAAAAATGAGCTTAATGTATGTAAACAAAATTGTGCATGCAGTCTGAGCATATATTTTGCCAAATGCTATCATTTGAATGTGTCTCCCAAAAGTTCATGTTTTAGAAACTTAATTTCCAAAGTTATACATTGATAGTATTTGGAGGTGAGGCATTTGGAAGACAATTATTGCTACATGAAATCATGAGGGTGGGGAGCTTACAATGGGATTATTGTCTTTGTAAAGAAAGAAGAGGCCTGAGCTGGCAAGCTCTGCCATGTGATAACACTCGCCATGTCATGATGTAGCAAAGACACCTTTAGCAGATGCTGGCACTATGCTCTTGGACTTTCCAGCCTCCAGAATGGTGAGCTATATAAACTATTTTTTATAAATTACTCAGTCTGTGGTATTTGCCTACTGTAACAGAAAATAATTTAAGACACCGAATAACTGGATCAAATGAGTATTTCCTTTCATTACCAATATTAGCTTTTCCTACAAGCATCCTAGTAATAAAGTATTCTAATCATCAGTCCTGAAACCACCAGTCTGGTCATATGCCATCATTGAGGTTCCATTGTGCTACATTAGATTGTCCTTGCAGGCATGTGCCAGGATTATGTAAAACTCTACTGCAAACTTAGGTGTGCTATCTCAAAAGCTTTTCCATCCATCACTACTTACTCTGAACCACTTTCTCTTAATGTTCCCTGTTTTGCTTTCTGTTGTTTATAACCTCTTTTTACGCATTGTCTCCTCTCCTTTTTTATCTGGACCTCTGATTTGGATCCAGCATCTACATTTTATGCCAGCATAGCCTCTGTATCACACCATCAATGCTTACCCTCCAGTTGCTGCCATGAACCAGTCTAACCTTAGGTCTCAGAGGATCAGTGGGTGGGGACTAGTTATCATCTTGCCTCCATTTTCAAAGCAGAGAGACCATGTTTCTAAAACTTTGTTTTTTAATTGTTGTATTGGTTTGTTCTCACACTGCTGTAAAGAACTGCCTGAGACCAGGTAACTTAGAAAGGAAAGAGGTTTAATTGACTCACAGTTCCACATGGCTGGGGACACCTCAGGAAACTTACAATCATGGCAGAAGGTGAAGCAAGACACCTTCTTCACAAGGCAGCAGGAAGAAGAATGAATGCAAGAGAGTTACCAAACACTTATAAAGCCATCAGAACTCATGAGAACTCACTCTCTATCATGAGAACAGCATGGGGAAACTGCCCCCATGATTCAACTACTCCACATGGTCTCTCCCTTGACACCTGGGGATTAGGGGGATTACAATTCAAGATGAGATTTTGGGTGGGGACACAGCTAAACTATATCAATTATATATTCCTGATTAGCTCACTTGCTCTATCAATATACTATGAGAATTGGTTTTCAGAAGGTTTAGTGTACATAATCCAGGTATCAGAAATTGATTTGCACTCTGATTCAGATAATGATGTGCTTTATTGTCTCTCTTTATAAAATAACGTTAGAAATTCCTGTTCTACCTATCCACAGGTGCTTTTTTATTAGTGATATAGCATATGTAAAGTCACATTGAAAGCATCTTTTAGGAGTAAGGCTAAAAAAAGAATGTTCAATTAGACTATCAAAGGAGAAGAGTTTAAGGAAGCTATATTCTTTCATATACAAAAGATGCGTTTTTTGTTAATAATGTGATGAATGCTGGAGTCTTTATAAATGAAATATAAAATTAAATAATAAAAAATAAATATAAATTTAAAAGAGTAGAGACTCTCATATTAAATTTTAACTACTGAAGATATTTTTTCTTATAGTGCTTTGGAAACCAAATATATTTGTGCCACCACCTCACACTACTGACTGGAATTAGACTCAACCTAATAGGAACACTGAGAACTGAAAGCAATTATCAACATTTCTTTTTAAATTGATAGAAATAGTGAATGTTACTTTATACTTGTGTGTGTATACTTGCAATTTCCTCTCTAGTGTATTATAATTTACCTTTTCTGTTTTATGAAATACAGAGCATTATTTAAAATGTGGTTATTCTCAAGACTAAGAATTGTAATAGCTGGACTTCAAGTTTTACAGCTTAGAGCTTAGTGGCTTAACGCTTGGTAAATAAGCACCTCTCTGAGCCCTTTAAATAGTATTTAAGCTGAGTTAAGTTTATGAGTTAGCTATAAAATTATAATTCGGTTCTGAAGAGGAAACCTCATTTAGTGGCACTCAACAAACTAATACAGTGACCCTAAATCCCAACCTGACTGTTTAGTTATTAGAACACACCACTGTGAAGACTATTAACAGGCCTAATTAAGCATCAATCACCTCTCAGAACCTCAATAACCTTACAATAACTCTTTTTATGGCATTTTTAGCAATTTGCTCTAATGCACGAGGGCCATATACAAATGAATTGGATATTAGGGGCTCTGATTACACGAGGCCATTTGGCAAGCATTCCCAGCCCCTACACTTTCACAAGCTCGCTGGGAAACAGACCAGAATACCTTCTAAGATGGACAGAGTAGAGCCTGAGCTAGTCTTCATCTAACACAGCCCAATATGCTGCCAGGTGTTCAGGCTTGTGTAGGCATTCAAACAGAATACTATAGGCCATCGGACATTTCCACATTTTAAAGACTCCTTTTTTTTTGTTCACACTGCACTATCCAGAACAGCCGTCTACGTGGAGCAAATCACCTACTGCAACAGCCACTTTGTATGCAGCTGTGTGGGCAAACTTTCTAAAAAGCACATTCACACTTTCGACCTATTGTGTTAATGGACCTGACTTTCTCAACTGAGTATCTCTCTGGTAAATCAAACACACTTTACTAAGACAGGCTTAAGGGTAAGATATTATTTGGTGAAACTTCAGTGAGATCATATGCTTCAGTTTATCCTGTTGTAGGTTTTGGTATGTTCTAAGTGATTTTTAAAGAGGGAAATTCACAAGAGGGAAATTAACAGATATTTTCATATCCCTTTGGCCCTGCTTCATAGGTCAGCAGGGTGTCAGTGAGGGAGAAGAAAACAGGTTGGAAGTTAATGGCTGTACTGGAAGAAAACCAGCTTCAACATCTCAAAGAGAATATAATTTTCATGACTACGCAGGGGATGGAGTTAGCAGGTCCAGAGGATGGTACTGGTGAAGATATGATTAATAAAGTGAGGACTTAAAGCCTAACCTGGTACTACCAACTGATTGCTGGGGTCATGGCACACATTGCACACTACTAAATAAGAAACACATCATAAGATGGGACATGAGGGATTGAAAATCTTCCTGAACTTGTAGTCTTCCAAAAGTTAGTTACCTGGTTTGCATTTCTTATGTTAGTCATTCACTTCAATTAGTGTATTGGAGTTCAAAATCTAAAGGTGTTAGCCTTTGAGGGATAATTTTTGATTCACATTTAGATATTTCCGTATTTGAGTGAATTAGCTAAATACTTCTCAAATAAACAAGTTCATGAAGACATAAGGCAGGGATAGGGCAGTTTTGAAAGAGGAACTAGGTTGGACTTATGGGAAGAGATGTCTAAGATGTTTAATATCCAATTCATTTCTATTGGAAGAGATGTCTAGATGTCTTGATCATAGGCAAACGTGGGAGAGGACAAACTTAATGTAGAGAACTAAGGAATTAAGAGACAGACTTTCTAGAGAGGCCTCCAAATATGCAGGATATCAGTGAGAAAAAAATGCTAATGATTTTTGTTGTTTAGTTAAGATAACTTAGGTGCTGTAGCCAACAAATCCTGAAAGAATATTTAAAGGCTCAAACGTGACAATTCATTTATTGTATACATTAAGTCCAAAATGTTTGCTCTTCATTGACAGGCAGCTTTCCTTTAATTAATAATTTAGGGACGTTTACCTCGAGCTTCACCAACTTTGGAAGCACGATTTCAAAGGTTACCAAACTCAATTGCAACAAGTGGGTGCAAAGGGAAAGGTGCTGGAGACATATAAATGCAAAGGAGTCTAAGAAATGGGCTTAGTGAGAGCTCAGTGATCTCTGCAATGCTGGCATTTTCCTGAGCCCTGGTCTTGATTCTGTGTCTTACAATCTCTGGCATTCTAAAGTAGGTGATAATGAGGCAGAAAAGGATGTACAGGCTTAAAACAGACAGGCTACATAAAGTAGGTGACAAAAGGAGTGAAGATGTTTTCTTGTTGCTCAGCTTTTGTCAAAATCAAAACAAAAATTGCATTTCTGCTTGTTGGTCTAGAAAGAATTGATATTCGAGAAATGAGGGCTGCCAGAATCAGACTGGAGTCTCCTGCTTTGTTGATTTGCACAGAGTTATTATATATGGAACTGAGACCACATAGCTCCATTAAATGTGTATAGAAAAAGAGTCTTGACACCCCTGATCTTCTCCTGTCCCTGGCTATGCTAAATTTATCAGTGATTAAATTTATTTGATGGTTTTCTTAGTTAAAACACAAAAATTATTAAATCTACTTCTATCTGAATCCAAAATATTATGGGGATTATGTGGAATTATTTCATTTACTTCACAGCTGGGGGACTTAGACGGGCTATAGGTTCAGTCATGTATTCTAACTGTATCGGTCTTTAAAGACTAAATAATCTGGAAGATGTGATTCTTAAAGTATAGAGGGAGATAACCAAACTGGCTTTCCACTAGTTTTTAAAAAATATTCTGAGTTGGCTGAAATCCCCAGTTTACACATTTGCTTCTAGTGAAAGCACTTTTGAAAATTATCAAGCCTGATGTTGGGTACTAACACCTGGAAAATAGATATGTGATATGAACCTGGTATCTTCATTTAAGGACCCTAAACCCTTATGTTCACAAGTTCCAGGTATTCCTGGGACTAAGAACTACACCAGAACATCAAGACATTATAAAATTTAATTCCCTATTAAATGAAACAATAGGAAAAATAACATCTTTTCTATGGTTAATTCCGTTTGTTAATAAAAAATTGTTTTTTGTTGATATTTTTTACATGGAGCATTCAATCTCTATAGCCAAATATTGTTACTGTTGAGTTATGTCAAATCGGTGCCTAATGTTGCATCCCTAAATGCTTTTGGAGAACATTATTGTGAAGTTGATCATTAGAGCTTAAGGATCATCATTCATTTTAAACCAAAGCTATAAAAAGCATGAAATGTCCACAGTGATGATCAGCTCCTTGAAAAGATGTGAGGATACTGGTGCATATTTCTTTAAATTACTCAGTCAATTTTAAAAGAGAAATATTGTTGCTATTTTCATCACTTTTCTTCATAAGGGATGCTTCTATACTCATAGCATAAGGTGACTCATCAAAACTTTGTCACAGTGAGTGGTCAGAAGGCATAAGCCCAACTCCAGCATTATCCAACAGCTGTCACTTCCATTTAAGGGACCAATGCATTCTCTCATGGACACTTCCTGGGGCAGCCTTTTGCAAATTGCTCACCTAACAATCGAGAAAATGAGGAAGGTGTTTACTTCAAAATAATCTTAGAAATTGACAACATGAAATGGTAAGTTTGCCTTTTAGCATTGCTTAAGAATGTGATTTTCTCTTATTTAGTAAATTAGTTCAGATTTTTGAGGATTTTGTGATACCATTTCTTTCTTCAAGTTATAAAGAGTATTTGCTATTTATATTCAGCACTTTCTTGGCCTGTAATGTGGTGCAACATACTGATTTATAAATCAATAGATTACACTATTGTTAAGCTAAAAAAAAGCATTTCTACCTTCATGCCACATTTTTAGCCTTGCACTATAGAGAAGTAGACTTACTGGATTTTTCCCTCCCATGTAGAAGAGTGTATTGGTTAGGAAATATATTCCCCTACAAATAAAAAAGACATCACCACCACACACAAAACAAATGTTGCTTAAAAAAGTATGGAATTTATGTTTTCCTCTAGTAATGGATAAGTCACAAAATAGTACAGATACCATGGTTTCATGTTGTTATGGCCTAGGTTCCTCTCATATTCATTCTCATGAAATGATTGCTGTGGCTCCAGCCAACACATTTAGGTTCTGGGATAGTAGAAATAAGAAGGCTAAGCATAAAAGCTGGTACGTTCTTAAGGCATGACATTGTTTTAGAAAAACTTCCTGCAAGCCCTGCTTGTAAGTCTCTTGTAAGACTGCATAGCTCAGAAGCCTGTCCCATAGACATCAATGCCTCAGATGGGACTGGTAAATGTTGCTTCTAAACTGGGCACATTGTCAGTCTCAACAATATCTAGGTAATGTCATTAAGAAAGGAGTGAAGAATGAATATTTTATTATTTTTAGAGATGAGATCTTGTTATGTTGCCCTGAGTAGAGTGCAGTGGCTATTCATAGGCAGAATCACAGACCACTACAGCCTTGAACTCCTGGGCCCAAGTGATCCTCCTGCCTTTGCTTACTAAGTAGCTGGACTACAGGGACGTGCCACCA
Source organism: Gorilla gorilla gorilla (assembly GCF_029281585.2). Classification (NCBI taxonomy): domain Eukaryota; kingdom Metazoa; phylum Chordata; class Mammalia; order Primates; family Hominidae; genus Gorilla; species Gorilla gorilla. The sequence continues at coordinate 17,420,042 of NC_073235.2, read as the reverse complement.
CGCCCAGCTTGGAGAATAAATATTAGTAAGCGGCCAGTAGTCTTTGTCATGGGTTTACTGGGAAATTTCTGCTCATCTAGCTTTCCCCACTTCCACCGGCTTTCAATCCTTTTTCCAGAGAGGGAGGACAGGCCAATGTGATTGGTCAGAGATTACAATTAATCCATTTTACTAGGAGGCAGAATTGCAGGCCTTAAAAGATACAGACTCACTTCTTGAATCCTCTCACATGTCCTGTTACAAACAGATAAATGGATCAGGAGAACTTGCTAAACCAGATTCACAGAAGTATTCTGTTCCAGATCCTCTGCCTATTCCTGAGTAGGTAAAACACTGTGCAGGCTCAGTTTTCTTTACTGGAAGAGAAATGGGACAGGAAACCCAACCTTAGTGTTAGACCTATAAAAAGAACCTACATTTTGAGGGTTATAGGTGGCTTGTCCAGATTTGTCAAGTGGAACAATAGTTCTCACTTGGTTATAGACCTTTATGTGTGTATCTTCCATTAGTCAGGACGCCAAAGGGAAGGAGGAGAGGTGAGATGCATCACGAACCTCCCAGAGAAAGCTTTTATCTTAGCCAAATCTTAAAAGCTGCATAATTTAGAGTATTAGCCACTTGCCAGTTTGCTTGTTCCTTTCCTACTATTCTCACACTCCTGCTCTGCCTCCAGCAAGCAGTCTTCTCATGATCTCTCTCGTCAAGGAAGCTCGTCCACGTAGACTATTTGGGCTCAGTGTCTGAGCTCCTGCCTGTGTCTACCAAGTTATAATTATTCACTTATTTTTCCACTAGATGGATGGTTTCTTAAGGACAAAGACCATAGTGGGACTCTGAATCTTCAGGGACCAGCAAAATTCTTGGTCCACAGCTGACAATTAATGGAAATTAGAGTAATTGTTATTCAACATAAGAATGCAAACTAATAATCCTGAATCACAAATGACCTAATCAGATCACAGGAAGCTTATGAACTCAGCAGAAGTCAAAATCTTTACTTGTAGCAGTGGTTTATAAAGTACGGGTCAGGGAGAGCCATGACAGTACATTTTAAACAGGTGCGCATCAGAATCACTTATGTTCAGTCCCGCATTCAACACTTAGATTCATATTTAATGGATTTCAGATAGGACTGAGGATTTTGTATTTTTACAAGGACTCTCCTAGGATTTTGCTTCACAAACTGGATTGAATGAGTCAGAATGTGAGCTGTGGTCAACAGGTTCTACTCTGTCCCCTGTGGGCAGCTCCATTTTGGTCTGCTTTACATATAAAGCAATTCTCAGTGTTGGCTAGTAAAATCACCTGGGAGCTTCCAAACTCCATATGTGCAAACAGCACCCAGGAGAATAAAAACAGAGTCTTGTGGGAAGAGCCTAGACCTCAGTAATGAGTAAAGCTCTTGAGGTCATTCAAATGAGTAATCAAAGTTGTGAGTCAATGACATATAGAAATTCTGTAAGAACTTTCACCTACTGCTACAAAACAACAGTAATAGAATAAAACATAAGCAAATAAATTAAACTCTACAGGGACATTTTAGTAGTTTATACATGCCTAAATTCATGTCCGCTAGACACTTCTTAGGCATTAAGCTACTACTTCATTCCAGGTACCTCTTGCTGGCTGGCTCCGCTCTTTAGTGCATACCTGTTCTCCTCATCTTTGACTCTCTCCTCCTTACCCTGCACTTTAGATTTTGTGAACTTCTGAGTTTCATTGGTCTCACATTAATTCTGACGTTTTCTCCTTTGGCCTGCTTCCTTCATTTCTTCACATGACTTCCTTTTACCTCGAATTATCTGACTCCTTGAGTATTTCATCTTACCATATTCAGCTTTTTCTCTAAATTCACAGCTTCTTATTGTGACATAACATCACATTTTGAACAATATTAACCAAACATTTGTAGGATCCCAACTAGGTGCAAATCGAGTAGATGAAAATTAGTGTGAATTTTGGCCAGGCCCGGTGGCTCACGCCTGTAATCCCAGCACTTTGGGAGGCCGAGGCGGGTGGATCATGAGGTCGGGAGATTGAGACCATCCTGGCTAACACGGTGAAACTCTTTCTCTACTAAAAAAAAAAAAAAAAAACACAAAAAACAGCCGGGCGTGGTGGCGGGCGCCTGTAGTCCCAGCTACTTGGGAGGCTGAGGCAGGAGAATGGCTTGAACCCGGGAGGCGGAGCTTGCAGTGAGCCGAGATGGCGCCTCTGCACTCCAGCCTGGGAGACAGAGGGAGACTCTGTCTCAAAAAAAAAAAGTTGGTGTGACTTTCAAAACAAAGATTTTTTTTTACACATTCCATTCCTTTGTCTTGTTTTCTTTCATGCACAAAACCAGCCAGACCATTGCTGGGGCTCTTGCCTTTGGATGTCTCCTGTCCTTGTATTTGTTATATTTCCTGTGGCCTGCTCTTTTGATCCTCAGGAATGCTTCACATCAGTGAATATTTACCTACAAAGTTTACTGCTTATATAAAGACATAAATCTTAAGGCCCCAGGGCATTCCTGTCCTCTAATGTTCATTAATTCCTGGCCCATTGGATGTCTGCACATGCACAGTTCGGTCTCTCCTTGTCATTAGACTGCCTGTTCCCCGACAAAGCCCCTCCTCCCTCTGCCCCATGCTCTGTTTTTAATGCTGCACCCCCCTCTCAGAGCAGGCATTTCATTTTTCCTCTCCTCTGTGGCAACCACTTGGCTGATTGTTTTTCACAATATCTCTTCATATCCTTCACAGGATTTCCCTCTCTCTAACAAGGCACTGCCACTAATCTTCTCCGTATAATCATATAGTAGTGTCTTTTCCTTCCAAGAACACCATTTTGCAATGTGATTTCACTGCTCAAATCACTGTGAATAGTCCATCTTCACCAAGGACTAACTCCTGGGTCCTTTGAGGCCCTTCATGAGTTGATTTATTGCCCTACTGCAGGGAACCTCTGCTCTCCTCATGGTAAGCATGATTTCCTGAATACAGCATAGGCCTTTCCAAGTCTGAACTGCTGTTTCTGTTGTTCTCATGGACTGCTGTGCCTGCTGTGTAAATCTTATTCATCTTTTGTGTCTAATACGTCACTTACTGACTGAAATCTCCTCCAATCATCACAGTTGAGTGTGTTCTGTCTTCTCTGAATGCAAAACACTCATTTCCATTCTCATGGCATATATTATTTATTTCCTTGCACTGTAAATTATTTATGTGTAGCTCGTCTTCATTAATAGCTTAATTTTTTTAGATACCAAGAAGCTTACTCATTTTTATATGGCCTCCTCCACGCCTACACCATAATCACCAGCGCACTAGCCTTGTCCATAGTAGGCTCTGGATAATTATTCAATTATGTTCAAGAATAGATTAATTATTAAACTTTTATCCTCCGAATAGAGTTGATGTTTGTATTAGGAAAAAAGTGCCTCTACTTTATAAGGTATTTGCATCTCTCTTTTTCTTTTCTCAAACATAAAACTGTTTGAATTCCAAATCGAATACTAGCATCCTGAAAGGAAATCACTGAAAAGCAATGGTGTAAAGTGAGGCTGTTTAGACATTCACGTCCTACACAGCCAAATAGAACTTCTAAGCAAAGAAATTAGCTGTGAGATGCATTTGAATATGAATATACTTGAAATATTTGTGCAAAAATCAGGGAGATTGAATGTTGACTTCTAGGCAGGATTAAGATGGGAGTATTAAATGTACCATATTAGGGAAACTAAGATATACATTGGTGGGAACATTGAAACTCTTGTATGAATTTAAAATCTTGGGGCCAGATTATTTTTTCTAATGAAATGTACTGACTATTTCATAATGAAAACTGGAAAATATGATGCAAAATATGTGTTAAGTAATGGGTTTATTTACCTAAAACCCTCAGGGGTTGAGGTAAATGATACACCATAGAGTAGAAATAAATTATTCTGAATAGTTTAAGATCTTTTAGGAAATGCTGTTTGGGAAACTGATTTCACGTGAACTTACTGAAACCCACTCCCCACCCCACCCCCCACTCACACACATGCACACACACACACACTCTCTCTGTCTCTCTCATACCAATAAAATTAATAAATATAAATATAGTACACTTTCAGTTACTTTACAATTTGTGATCCAGTATTCTTTGGTCAGTTTCCGTTTTTCAATCATACATTCTTCTCATCACTGCCAGTTTCAAATAGACTTTTTTCTTTATATAATGTAGACATTTAGTGGCTATATTTCTGGAAGTGAGTCTTCATCCAAATGTAAAGTTTCCTTTTTTATTTTAAAAAGCTATTTTTTTTCTAATGCCTTTTGGGTTTTCAGACACTCTCAAAAGCTCAATTTCCATGCCCAGGTTATCTCTTTTCTCTTCCTACTAACGATAGTTCAATACTAGATCTGGTTATACAATTCCCCAGCTTTTAAAAATGATTTTAACACATTTTTCAATAATATCTTCTCATCAGCTTTTACCATTCCTTACCATTTCTTTTTCCTGTATCACATTTCTAGGTTTCTAACAATCCCTAGGAGATGTGACTCTGTTGATTCTGAATTTGAAATTATTCCAATAGAGTCACATACTACAGAACTTTGTGACAAGGAGATCTACTGTTTGGGGAAAGATTTTTGAATTTGCTTTATACCTAACTTAAAGCCCCATGTCTGTTGGTAAAATAAGCAAAGTTCTGAAGTTGAAAATATTTTAAATGTAACACAATTTATCTATGACTGTTTTCCTAGAGTTCTTATAGAGAGAAAAGCTTTTTTTTCTTAATTTTTCTTTTTCTTGAGTTATTAAAAGTTATCTTGGCATTTGACTTAGGGCTTAGCAAGGAATATTGTATACAATTTGTGGAAAACTGAGATACTTTAATATAGAGTATTTGTCACCATAAAATGGTTTTCTGTATTTGAGGTTTCATTGATTGATTCTTGCAGGTCTTGCTGAGCTAAAAAGTAAATATTGACAAATAGAACATCCCAATTATATTCTCTGCTAAAACTAAAGTAGTAAGAACGTTCTTACATAGGACACTGCAGTATGTTTTGTTGCACAAAACCCTTTGAAATATGAAGAAGGAATGCAAAGGGTAAAACAGATGTACTAGATTACTCAAGTAAGAAAGAGCAAAGAAATCTTCATAAGTAAAAATAGGTCCACGTTTTTGCGCTGTAGGAGAGAAAAAAATACTGTTCCCTCCTAGTACCCCTCTCTTAGGCCCTGTAAATTAGACTGACAAAAACAAAAACAGATTAACAAGAGACAATCAAACACCAATGTATTAACCTGTGCATCCTGCTTACACATGGGAGCGTTCTGCATGAGTAACTAAAAGGAGTAGAACTTGGGCTGATAGAGCATCTTAACAAAAGAAAAATAAAAGTTTAGAGAAGTGACAAAACAAAGGAAAGAACTTTGCACTTCTAAGGGCAGCAAAGTGTGGAAAGCAACTACATGGGGAGACTAGTAATGGTAAGAATCAGTCAAGTTTATTATGTAGATTCCTCTGGTGCCATCTCTGGGCTGATAAGGATCTAGAGTTGTTTCTAGTGATTAACTTTGGTCTCTGTAAGCATTACAGGAACTGGCATTCCAGTTTCAAATGTTTTATTAATGCTTTATGGCTATATAGGATTAATTGAGACTGGTCTCTTCCCAGGATGGAGAGTAGAATAGTTTTATGCCCAGAACAGCTATCTGGAACCCATGCACTTCTATATTCTTTGCAGCAGGCACTGACCAGAAAAACAACAAAGAAATTGGCACCATTAAAACATGGTTCCCCCACCTCTGCTTTTTTGCTACTGATTATCAAGAAACATTTGTAGAAGAGAAGAGGATGCCCTACCAAATATTTTTGCAGTATTCTTTGTAGCCATGAAGCTATCTCAACAAATAGATTAAAGCATGTGGAAATAAAAAAGAGCAAATTTTGCTCCCATTCTAAAAACTCCCAAATGCATATTGCAAACATCACTTAAAATTTATACCATCCATACTTTCTGTTATTGTTTACCTATTCAGTGCCAAACAAATCATGTCCTACAAGCAATAAACGTCACTGTATCCTTCTACAGATGCCAAAGAGTAAGTTGAGACAATTCCAAGATATACAGTGCTGAGCAGTGGACGTAGTGCCTAAACGTAAGCAATTCATTTTAGAAAAAGGCATTATCCACTGTGAGTTCTAATCACAGAATTATAGAATATTCATCACTGTATTATAGAAATGCCACCTGAGCAATAAGTGTTTTATTGGGTCTGAGAAAAGCAGCACTTTTATCCTTGAATTTTGTGTCCAGATGTCGCACAGACCTGCTGTCCAACATGGTAGCCACTGGTCATGTTGGCTCTTGAGTCCTTGAAATGTGGCTAGTCCAAATTGAGACATGACATAATTATAATTCACACACAAGCTTTCAAAGACTTTGTACAAAAACTTTGTAAAATATCCCATAATTTTTATATTAATTGAATCTTGAAATTAAAAAAGCTTGGATATGTTAAGTATATATACTATTAAAATTAATTCACCTGTTTCTTTTTAATATGACAGCTAGAAACTGGAAGTTTACATATGTGCTTACAAAGACTCTCTTATTTGGATAGAACCTTTAATCGAGCTCCTCTGAGTCCTCTACTTGACTAGGTCTGACCTCAGGCTTCCTTTTCTGTCCTTATAGAATACAGTTCAAGCAAAAATCTTGGTAAGGCAATTTAGGGAGAATCTCCCATGCTTGGTATGTAATTACTCTAGATACCCTATCACTCTGCTTTGCCTTCAGCATGGTTCTGTCAAGTCAATTTAGCTAGAAACCCCTTATCCTTGATGTTTCTGAGAAGAGAAAATATCACCTGGTGGCCATCAAGCAGACCCTCTGAGGCGAGACCCCTTATCTGAAGAATTCAGAGGTAATTAAACTTCCCTATTATTTAAAGCCATATCTAGTACAGGCTTCTTTCCCAAGAATTTCTAAGTAACTAGAATTTCTATACATCTCTGGAATGCAGGCATGTCAAAACTCATTGTGCAACCCTTGCTGATATCAAGGTACCAAAATGTCTACAAATGTAATAATTGACCATCACTTAGTTGACTACAAATTACCCTAAAGTTCCTGCATTAAGGTCCACAAACATGCCTAAAGAAAATGCACCGAGGCGTGCTCAGTCTTCTCTTGCATAAGCGCCCCACTGTACTCTGCTGCAGCATTCCTTCTAATAAAACTTTTCTTTTCAAACCTAAACCACTGTTGGTAAATTATTTTACCATCCATGAGCCAACCACTCTCTGCCCCGGGACCCTGACACCTTGCCCAGAAGTTTCCTCTTAGTAATTTTGCATCCACTGACATTTACCCAGTTTCTTGGTTATAAATTCTCACTTGTTCTTATTGAAGTTGAAGTTAAGTCCAATCTATTTTCCCTATTGCAGGATCCCACTGCAGTGGTGCCTACATTTATCGTCATGGCTCCTCTTGAATAAAATCTACCTTACCATCTTCAACAAATGTGTCATGAATATTTTTTACTTTAACAGTGTTTTGAATATTTCTATTGAATATTGCTGAGAGAAATTGAGCTATCCTTCTGTAAGATTCTCTTTCTGAAATTGATGTATACAGACATTTATAAACAATTCCTGATCATCACCAAAAGAGTTAGTGAGGTATTGGCAAAATCAAAGTTGGCATAATTTATTGTTTGCCTCTAAAGGTTTTAACAAGAATCTCCATAATAACCTAATGTTTTGAATTCATCATTATTAATTGTCACACAATTTCTCACCTTTCTCTTGGTCTGAAGTCAACAAATTGCTCTTAGCTTCTTTAATATGATGCATAGATAATAGAAAGGCAATGGAGAGAGCAAGCTATGTAGTGATTTCTTGGAAACTGACATAAAATCCCTAGAGAAAACTGTCAAGGCCTCTTTATTCACCAGTTTCTTATCCAACTTGTGTAAACCACAACCATGTTCTATCTAAATATGGCCCATGTTTTCCTCATTGTAAACCAGGCTTGTAGATCAAATGATTATCAGAAGACCAAGGAGTCAGGAAGAAAGCTACAGAAGATAGAAAGGACCAAGTTTAATCTTCCTGTAAATTCTAAATCCTGCAATGTACACATCAGACTGAACAAACAAGATTAAAAGGTAACTGCCTCTACTGAAGAAGGGAGAGTCAATAGCCTTTGGAAAGATGCTCAGGAGGGAATCAGGTGGGGGAAGAGAGAGAAAGAGAGGAGATATTGATGAGAGGAACGCCTAGTACACCAGACCCACTAGTTCAGAGATATGTTAGGGATGTTGCCTCCATCCTCTCTCCTAACTCTCATATTGACTCATAAGAGCAAACAAAAGCCAAACTTGACAAATGGGATCTACTTAAACTAAAGAGTTTCTGCACAGCAAAAGAAACTACCATCAGAGTGAACAGGCAACCTACAGAATGGGAGAAAATTTTTGCAATCTACTCATCTGACAAAGGGCTAATATCCAGAATCTACAATGAACTTAAACAAATTTACAAGAAAAAAAAAACATCAAAAAGTGGGCAAAGGATATGAACAGACACTTCTCAAAAGAAGGCATTTATGCAGCCAACGGACACATGAAAAAATGCTTATCATCACTGGCCATCAGAGAAATACAAATCAAAACCACAATGAGATACCATCTCACACCAGTTAGAATGGCGATCATTAAAAAGTCAGGAAACCACAGGTGCTGGAGAGGATGTGGAGAAACAGGAACACTTTTACACTGTTGGTGGGACTGTAAAGTAGTTCGACCATTGTGGAAGTCAGGGATCTACAACTAGAAATACCATTTGACCCAGCCATCCCATTACTGGGTATATACCCAAAGGATTATAAATCATGCTGCTATAAAGACACATGCACACATATGTTAACTGCGGCATTATTCACAATAGCAAAGACTTGGAACCAACCCAAATGTCCAACAATCACAGACTGGATTAAGAAAATGTGGCACATATACACCATGGAATACTATGCAGCCATAAAAAATGATGAGTTCATGTCTTTTGTAGGGACATGGATGAAGCTGGAAACCATCATTCTCAGCAAACTATCGCAAGGACAAAAAACCAAACACTGCATGTTCTCACTCATAGGTGGGAATTGAACAATAAGAACACATGGACACAGGAAGGGGAATATCACACACCTGGGCTTGTTGTGGGGGTGGGGGGAGGGGAGGGGGGAGGGATAGCATTAGGAGATATACCTAATGTTAAATGACGGGTTAATGGGTGCAGCACACCAACATGGCACATGTATACATATGTAACTAACCTGCACGTTGTGCACATGTTCCCTAGAACTTAAAGTATAATAATAATAATAATAATAATAATAATAATAATAAAAAGATGCAGTGACTCACAAAAGTAGCTTCGCTTGCTTCAGGAAAAACTCACATATTTATTCAAGAACCATGAACCATTTAGCTTTCTTGAGTGTGAGTTCTGATTCTTGAGAAGTCAGGAGTTCTCAATAGCTCAGGCTTCTTGAGTCAACAAAGTTCATAAGAAAAAAGAAGAATGTGAACCAGAAAGAATGTATGTTGACTGGCTATTTTAATTCTATATGTGTGGAAATACTCCTTAAGGACACTAAATTTTAAGGACAAAAGTGATAAACGTATGTAAGAATTGAAGTTTCCGGTAGGGTCTTTCCAATATTTTGCTTGAAGGATCTCAGTAGCAAGCCATGTAAGTAACAGTGGGTCATCGGAAACAAATGTAAATCTGTAGTCCTCTGAGAATTGAGCTTATTTTTCTCTAAAAATTCTTTTGCAGGATTATGGATGTCTCGGTAATGCTAGTGCTATGTGACCAGTATAACTTGGCAGACACATCTCTCTTTTTGTCTAGAATAATGTCCTGTCAACTTGCCTCTGTAGATTCCAGCTTTTTTTCTATTCCTGGCACCCAGTGCTTGTTGTATTCCCATAACTGAGCCCTGTCTTTATGGAAAAAGAGATGATGCAGTTTAACGTGGAAGGTCCCAGAAGCAAGCAAGCAGGAGCAGGTGTGTTTTATCTCAAGCCCTGCAGGCTGTCTTATGCAGTAGGCTCCTCCAGCAGCTTAGCCAGCTGTGCAGTACATATGGAGTAGAGGCCAGAAGTATGGCTCAGTACATGTGCCTATATTAGTAACCACAACTACAAACTGCCACTCTCAGCATCCACTCTTCTTGAGAATGGCTACACTGGAATGAGTTTTATTGCCTCATATTCACCAAAACACTCAAGCTCCCGATGTCTCCCTTTCTACAGGCAGAGCTTTCAGAGGTCTGGTCACCAAATAAACTGTTTATTTTGTGATAGCATTTATGGAATAAAAGAAGTTATCCACATAGATTTACATTATATCAAATAACTTGCTTAGTTGATTTTCATCTTAATTCAGGTGAAATTTTCATCTTAAGTCAGGTGAAATTGTCTCAGTGGTAGACCCTGAGACAAAGATCTCCCGCAAGTTGTTTATTGGAAAGGTGAAGAAATCACTTAGTAGGGTTTGGGAAATTAGATAAGGCACATTATTAAGCCAGCTACTCGCTGTGTGTCAGTGAACCTTAATTCTGCTAGGGACACACTAAGAGCCAATGTGAAGATCATGCCTCTAATGCCACACAAGGGACATGGAGATTGGTGTATTTTTCTCATCAACTCCCTGTAGTCATTGGTTAAGCACTGCTCCCAAGTGGTCCTAATCTCCAGCATAACTGACCCCACGCTTAAGTTGCTGAAGCTTGGTGATTAGCCAGAGATAAACCACAGGCAAAGGGAAAAAAAAAAAAAAACCTGCTTCTGGCAGCTGGAAGTCAAATGAGCCTGCACTAAAGTGGTAAAGACAAAAATATATAAGACACCTACAATTTTTCTGACAGTTATTCAGTTGAAAAACTGAACCTTTCAAGTAAGAAACTCTCTATACATTAAAGAATACACTAGGCCAGTCTAGTCGCTCTGCATTTTTTTAAAGCCAAATTGACTAGATGAGGAATTTTGAACAGATTTACCTACACTCCTACTTTCATCTCTGCTTCTCTTTGCTTGTCTACAGAGGAAACATACGGCTCAGAGGTTTATTTCTTTACTTTTTACAATGAGACTTTGCTGCTAAAGCTCTCCAGATTTCCCTGATATAATTAATTAGCCCTTGGTTTCAAACAAGGGCAAAATTATCTAAATACTTATAGCCAGAGCAATATTTTGTAAAATTTGTCTGGTATCTCTCATTTACCCATTCTGCTTTCACCCCTCCTTGATCTCATTCCAAAGATGTCTATATTTTGGCTGTAGCTATTGACTATAATATTCCATAAAATTTCTTCCTCATGTAATTTCCCATTTTATGGAGTTTCGCTGATCTAAAAATACTTTGCATGCAAGGGTTAATGGTTCACAGACTTACAGTTATTTCTCCCATATATATTTGAGGATTCATATATAAATAATATATGTGTTTTATATATATTATATATATACACACACACTGTTGAAGTATGCCATATAAATATATGCTATATATGTCTATTATATATAGTTTAACTGTTGACATATACCATGTATATATACACATGAACGAGAACAATGATGAGAGTTAAAAACTGCAGGTGAACTCAGTTATGGGGGCTTTTTTTCTATATATACAGATGCTATACTTCAACAGTATATACTGAAGAGAAATATATAGTGGAGAAATAACTGTGTAAGCATCTGTGAACCATTAACCCTTGCATGCAAAGTATTTTTGCTCACTAACATACTGGCATGGTAACATACATTGGGATACAGGGAGTTTCTCTAGCATCTTTCAAATTATATTATTTAAGTGTTCTCTTTCACATTATGGACATCAAAATATACTTCTTTGATCCATTTTTCTCATACTTGCCTGTACATAACCTTGTGTTTTCTACCAGCTGATTCATGGCATATATTTTATATCTCACTTTTTTTTTTTTTTTTGAGATAGAGTCTCACTCTGTTGCCCAGGCTGGAGTGCAGTGATGCCATCTCAGCTCACTGCGACCTCTGCCTCCCAGGTTCAAGCAATTCACTTGCCTCAGCCACCTGAGTAGCAGGGATTACAGGTGCCCGCCATCACTCCCTGCCAATTCTTATATTTGTAGTAGAGACAGGGTTTCACTATGTTGGCCAGGCTGCTTTCCAACTCCTGACCACAGGTGATCCACCCGCCTCGGCCTCCCAAAGTGCTGGGATTACAGGTATGAGCCACCACGTCCAGCCTATATCTCATATTTCTAAATAAGATTCTTGCAAAATTAAATTTTGGAAAGCTGCTTCCTATATAAAAATATTTGTTTCCTTTTTAGATTTCTTTTTCAAAATGATTTATGGCTCAATTTTGAAAGCCTCATATTGAGTTAAGTCTGAAATGGGTTGATATGTGTATACTGCCGTGATACAGATTAAGGAGCGAGAGAGTAACAATGGAAATGCCACCCCCTCATTTATTTCATGTTTAGGTAATCAAATTGCTGTCCACACAGACAAGGCAATCACAATATTTTAAACCACATTTTCAAATTTTCTGAGGCTCTTCCACTGAATCATTGTGGCCATGAGGAGCTGAATTTAAGAAGAATCAATGAGAGTGATAATGAACAATTCTACGAATGAAACTTTTCTGCATTTCTTTTTTGCTCTGAATTATAATGCACTCTTGGTAGATCCTAAAGTATTGTGTCTATTATGTCTATTTCAATCGCCATTCCCTGGAGGTTCTCAAGTCTGTGGCAAGGCCATCAAGAAAACTAAAAGTTGAGTGTCTGAGTCCTTAACATTAAGAGTGGGGAAAAGTAAAGCCTGAGGAATCAATTTAAGGCCAACGTGGGAGAAGATAACTATTAATCTCACTAACATGGGAAGTAGTATTTATATTCATAATAGCCTAAAGCACATTCTCAAACATAAAATGCAGCAAACATCATCAGGTGAGTAACATTCTCCTAAGTTCCTCAAATATCTCATTAATCTATCACTGGAAGAAACAATGATATGCCTTAGGGATGCTCCTGAATATTTAGATTGATTTCTTTAAACACATACACACACACACACACACACACAAAACCCTCACAATGAAATATTTCATCTTTGGAGATAGAAATATAAAATATACATGATAGAGCATTTTTCCAGTTCTGCAGGTAAGGAGCTTGGAAATCTCCACTCTGTTGTAACAAGTAAGGAGCTAAACAAACTGAAAAATCAACAACTCTTTTTAGATTTGAAAAGAAGTGACATCACAGGGCAAAATACTGTTCCCAGAATTGAAGTGACAGACAGGCAGACGCATAAAAATCACAACCTACCTGTACAGAAAGCTCCGTGGAACCAGTGGCAGGGTAAGAAAACTGGAACTGTAGTTGACGAATACCTCTAGGCTCAGTGTGAGCAATAATGAGAGTTAAAAACTGCAGAAGGACTCATTCACGGCGGGGCAGGGGGTGGGGGGCTTCTGTCAGTTTTACCTCAAGAAACTTGACTGAGTCCTCACATTAGACATAAGGGGAAAATTCCCTTGTGCTCCCAGCAGGGAGTGGGGAAAGGAACCGTTTTGAATTACGGGAGAGCACGCTGTTCTTCTTAAACAGGTGTGCCCTCAGGAGGAACTAGTTAACCTGAGTCTAACCTGCTGAATCTTATCAGAGTCAAACTTTCTCTGGGAGGAAGGAAATATCTAACTCTAGCCTCTAGCTTTCCATGTGAGTAAAGGACAATATCAAACTCTAGCTCACTCTAGCTATCCTATTCCACCTAAAGAAGGAGAGAAAAACTGCAAAACACTTGTAAACATTCACAGTAACGAGGAATAGGCTCACTAAAAGACAGAGGCCTTATCACAGGACGATAAACTAATTTCTCTCCTCCTACACCTTAAAACCGCATTACTAACGACATATTTAGAGTAATTCATTTTACACAGTACATCCTGTTCCGCTATCTATCTTATCTGTCTAGGTATCTATTATATATCTATCTATCTATCATCTATCTGAAAGATACACACACACACATACTCTAAATGGCAGAAAAGAAACAAACAAAAAACACACAGTTTGAAGAGACAGACACACGGCAGGGATCTTGAAATTACCAGAACAGGAATTTAAAACAACTATGATTAACACGCTAAAGGTTCTAACAGAAAATGTAGGCAGCATGCAAAAACAGATGGGAAATGTAAGCAGAGAGATGAAAAGCCTAAGAAAGTATCAAAAAGAGATGCTAGAGATAAAAAATAACGTGAACAGAAATGAAGAATGTCTTTGGTGAACTTATTAGCAGAATCAACATGGCTGAAGAAAGAAACACCGAGCTTGAGGATAAACTACCAAAACTGAAAACCAAAGGGAAAAAAAAGGCTAAAATAGAATAGAACATCAAAGAACTGTGGCACGACTACAAAAGGTGTAACCTACACATAATGAGAATGCCAGATATAGTAAAAATAACAAAAGACATTTTTCTCAAATTCCCCTTTATAATATCTTACTAATTCCTGAAGAGTTAAATAAAGTCTTTGATAATTTACTTAAAGAAAACAGTAATAAGTATGGTCGATATTAATTCAACTGTATCAGCAATCACTTTAAACAACAATATTCTAAATGTACCAATTAATAGATAGGGAATGCCAGAATGGATCAAAAAATAATATGCAACTCTAGGTTGCCTACAATTAACCCATTTTAAATATAAAGACACATATAGATTAAAAGTAAATGAATGTAGAAAGATATACAAGGCTAATACTAATCAAATCAAGAGTAGCTAGCTGTATTAATTTCAGACAGAGCAGGCCAAACAAATAGTTATCACAAATAAAGAGGGGCATTACATAATGATAAAGGGGTCAATTCTCCAACAAGAAATAGCAATTCTTGTAACAACACATCATTCTACCAATGCAGCATCAATATTCATGAGGCAAAAACTGATGGAAATGCACAAAGAAATAGATGAATTCACTATTTTAGTTGAAGGTTTCAACACCTTTCTATTAGAAATGAACAGATCCAGCAAGGAGAAAATCAGTAAAGATATAGTTAAACTGCTATGGTTCGAATGCTTGCTCTTCCCTAACCCCCCAAATTCAAATATTGAAATCTTAACACCCAAGGTGATGGTACTTGGAGGTGGGCCTTTGGGAGGTGTTTAAGTCATGTAAAGATATTGAGAGAAGGCACAGTCTATTAACCTAATGGGATTAGCGGCCTTATTAAAAGGACTTTATAAATAGAAACTTTGCTCCTTCCACTATGTGAGGTCATTGTAAGAAAATGTGATCTGTAAGCCAGAGATTATGCACTCACTGAATTTGCCAGAGACGGTTACTTGGAATTTGCAGCCTCCATATTTGTGGGAAATAAATTTCTGTTGCTTATAAGCCACCCAGTCCATGACATTTTGTTATAGCAGTCTGAAAAGACTGAGACATGAGCCCAGCAACACCGTCAATCAATAGGATATATTTGACTACAATATATAGACTGTTTCATCCAACAAAAGCAGAATATACACTTTTCTCAAGCTTACAGGGAACATTCAATAATACAGACCACATTTAGGGCCATAAAATAAACCCAACAAATTTAAAATAATAGAAATCACACAATGTCTGCTCTTAAACCAGAGTGGAATTAAACTAGAAATTAATAGCAGAAAGGCAGAAAATCCCAACATACATGGAGCTTATACAACACAACTCTAAATAACATGGGTTAAAGAAAAATCTCAATCGAAAATTTAATATAACTTAAGCTAAATAAAAATGAAAATACAACTTATCAAAATTTTTGGGATACAGTAAAAACTGTATTTAGTGCGAAGTTATAGCATTTACTGCACATATCATAAAAAAAATCTAAAATCAATTTATCTAAGCTTCCACTTTAGGAAACTAGAAAAAGAAGAACAAATTAAATACAAATTAAGCAGAAGAAAATAAGTAATATAAATTAGAGCAGAAATAAATGAAATTAAAATAGAAAGTCAATAGAGAAAAATCAATGAATCCACCAACTGCATTCCAGCCTGGGCAACAGAGTGAGACAGGGTCTGTCTCCAAAAACAAACAAACAAACAACAACAACAACAAAACAACAGCAAAAAACCTCCTGGAACTGGTAAGCTATTATATCAAAGTTGAGTGATGCATGCAAGGAATAATATACAAAAATCCATCAGCAGGTGGCATTTGAGATTAACAATGCAATACAACTCACATTAGTACCCTAAAAAATGAAATATTTATATATAAATCAAACAAAATATGTACAACATCTGTACGAGAAAAAATGAAGAAACTCTAATGAAAAGAATCAAAGGAGAATTACACAAATAAGGACATATTTCACTTTCATTTATAGGAAGACTCAATATTGTCAAGATGTTGGTTCATCCCAACTTGTTCTGTAGATTCATTGCCATACCAATCAAAATCCTAGCAAGTTACTTTACAGATAAACTTTATTCTAAAGTTTATATAGAAGGACAAAAGACCCAGATTAGCCAACACAATAATGGAGAAGAACCAAGTTGGAGGATTAATACTACCCAAATTCAAGACTTACTATAATGCTACAGTAATCAAAACAGTGTGCTTTTAGCAAAATGATATTAAAAATGGATCAATAGAGCAGAATAAAGGGCCTAGAAATATGCCCATATAAATGTAATCAACTAATCTTTGACAAAGGAGCAAAGGCAGTACAATGGAGGAAAGACAGTCATTTCAACAAATCATACTGGAACAATCAAATATCCACATATAAAAATAACAATAATAATATCTCTACACAGACCTAACATCCTTCATACAAATTGGCTCAAAATATCCCACGGGCCTAAATGTAAAACACAAAACTATAAAATTTCTATAAGATAACATAGGAGAAAATCTGGATGACATGGTTTGGTGATAGCTTTTCAGATATGTCACCAAAACTTGACCCAGGAAAGAAAGAATTGTTCAACTGGACATTATTAAAATTTTTAGAAAATCTACTCTGTGTAAAACTCTGTCAAGAAAAGGAAAAAATGAGACAGACTAGGGGATATATTTTCAAAAGACATATCTGATAAAGGACTGTGTCTTAGTCAATTTGTACTACTATAACAAAATACCATAGTCTTAGTAATTTATAAACAACAGAAATTTATTTCTCACAGTTCAGCCTCTGCTGCATCCTTCAGAAGGGAGGAATGCTGTGTCTTCACATGGTGGAAGATATGGAAGGGCAAGAGAGGATGAATGCTCTCTGAAGCTTTTATTATAAGAGTATTAATCCATTTCCAAAAGGCCCCAATTCTTAATATAACAAAAATGAGGACAAAGATTCAACATAAATTTCAGAGGTGACACCACATTCAAACCATAGCAGACTGTTATCCAAAATGTATGAAGAACACTTAGAACTCCACAATAAGAAAACCGACTAACTGAATTTAAAAAAAAAAATGGACCTAAAACTTTAATAGACACCAAAAAATACAAAGCAATGACAAATAAGCACATAAAATAATGCTCCATATCATATTTAATGAAGGAAATGCAAACTAAAACAATGAGATACCACCATACTTCGAGTAGAATGGCAAAAATTTAGAACACTGACAACACCAAATGCTGGTGAGGAAGTGGAGCAACAGATACTCTCATTCATTGCTGATGAAATTGCAAAATGACACAACCACTTTGGAAGACAGTTTGGTGGTTTCTTACAAAACAAAACATACGCTCTATGATACAGCAGTCTCACTCCTGGTTATATACCCAAATGAATTGAAAACTTATTTCCACACAACACCTTACACATGGATGTTTATAGCAGCTATATTCATAATTTATTCATAATTATAGCAACATGTAATCAACCAGGATATTCTTTAATAAATCAATGGATAAATAAACTGTGGTACATCCAGGATCATATGGAATATTATTCATTACTGAAAATAAATAGCTACCAAACCGTGAAAAGATGTGGAGAAAACTTTAATGTATATTACTAAGTGAAGGAACTCAATCTCAAAGGCCTATATACTACATGATTCCAAATATATGACATTCTGGAAAGGGAAAAACACTGGAGACAGTAAAAGATTAGTGGTTGTCATGAGTTAGAGAGAGGGAGGGATTAAATAGGCAGCACACAGAGAATTAAGGCAGTGAAACTGTTCTGTATGATACCATAATGGTGGGTACATGTCCTCCTATATTTGTCCAACTTGTAGAATGTATAACATCAAGAGTGAACCCTAAAGAGACCTAGCCTTTAGATAACAATGATGTGTCAATGTAGGTTCCTCAGTTTTAACAAATCTATCACTCTGATGGGGGATGCTGTTGAAGCAGTAGGCTATGTATATGTGGGGGCAGGGTGCATATGAGTATCTCTGTACCTTTCTCTCAATTGTTCTGTGTACTTAAAACAGCACTAAAAAAGTGCTATACTTACAGTCAACATTATATTGAACAGGGAAAAGTTGAAAGCATTTCCCTTGAGAAATGGTACAAGACAAGGATGCCCACTTTCACCACTTCTATTCAACAGGGTACTGGAAGTTTTAGCCAGAGCAATCAGACAAGAGAAAAAAATAAAGGGCATCCAAATCGGTAAAGAGGAAGTCAGGCTGTCACTGTTTGCTGATGATATGATTGTTTACCTAGAAAACCCTAAAGACTCCTCCAGAAAACTCCTAGAACTGATTTTAAAAATTCAGCAAAGTTTCAGGAGACAAAATTAATATACACAAATCAGTAGCTCTGCTATACACCAACAGCACCCAAGCTGAGAATAAAATCAAGAACTCAACCCCTTTCACAATAGTTGCAAAAAAATAAAATACTTACTAAGAACGTGAAAGACCTCTACAAGGAAAACTACAAAACACTGCTGAAAGAAATCATGGATGACACAAATGGAAACACATCCAATGCTTATGGATGGGTAGAATCAATATCATGAAGATGACTGTCTTAGTCTGTTTTCACACTGCTGATAAAGACATATCAGAGACTGGGAAGAAAAAGAGGTTTAATTGGACTTATAGTTCCACATGGCTGAGAAGGCCTCAGAATCATGGTGGGAGGCAAAAGGCACTTCTTATGTGGCAGCAGCAAGAGAAAATGCATAAGAAGCAAAAGTGGGAACCTCTGACAAACCAATCAGATCTTGTGAGACTTATTCACTATCGTAAGAATAGCACAGGAAAGACCAGCCACCATGATTCAATTACCTCCCTGAGGGTCCCTCCTACAACACATGGGAATTCTGGGAGATACAATTCAAGTTGAGATTTGGGTAGGGACACAGCTAAACCATATCAGTGACCATACTGCCAAAAACAATCTACAAATTCAATGCAATTGCCATCAAAATACCACCATCATTCTTCACAGAATTAGAAAAACATCCTAAAACTCATATGGAACCAAAAAAGAGCCCACATAGCCAAAGCAAGACTAGGCAAAAAGAACAAATTTGGAGGCAAAACATTATCAGACTTCAAACTATACTATAAGGCCATAGTCAGCAAAACAACATTGTACTGGTATAAAATCAGCTCATAGACCAATGGAACAGAATAGAGAACCCAGAAATAAAGCAAAATACTTACAGCCAACTAATCTTCAACAAAGCAAACAAAAGTGGGTACAGGACACTCTATTACACTAATGGTGCTATGATAATTGGCAAGCCACATGTAGAAGAAAAAAACTGGATCCTCATTTCCCAACTTATACAAAAACATTGACTCAAGATGGGTCAAAGACTTAAACCTAAAACCTGAAACCATAAAGATTCTAGAAGATAACATTGCAAAAAACCTTGTGGACATTGGCTTAGGCAAAGACTTCATGACCAAGAACTCAAAAACAAATACAACAAAAACAAACACAAAAGATGAGACTTAAACTAAAGAATTTCTGGACAGCAAAAGAAATAATCAGCAGAGTTAACAAACAACCCACAGAATGGGAGAAAATCTTCACAATCTGTACATCTGACAAAGGACTAATAACCAGAATCTACAAAGAAATCAGCCAAAAACCCCCACAAAATCCTGTCAAAAAATGGGCTAAAGACATGTATAGACAATACTCAAAATAAGATATACAAATGGCCAACAGTATATGGAAAAAAAATATTAACATCGCTAATTTATCAGGGACATGCAAATCAAAACTACAATGCGATACCACCTCAATCCTGCAAGAATGGCCATAATCAACAAATAAAAAACATACTAGTGGCTGTGGATGTGATGATAGGGAACATTTTTACACTGTCGATGGAAATGTAAACTAGTACAACCAGTACGGAAAAGAGTGTGGAGATTCTTAAAGAACCTCAAGTAGATCCACCATTTGCTCCAGCAATCCTAATACTAGGTATCTACCCAAAGGAAAAAACGTCATTATACGAAGAAGATACCTGCACATGCACGTTTGTATGTTTGTAGCAGCACAATTTGCAATGGCAAAAATATAGAACCAGCCCAAATGTCCATCAGTCAATGAGTAGATAAAGAAAATATGGTGTATAGAGGCAGGAGAATCGCTTGAATCCGGGAGGCAGAGGTTGCAGTGAGACGAGATTGGGCTGCTGTACTCCAGCCTGGGTGACAGAGCAAAACTCCATCTCAAAAAAAAAAAAAGATATGGGCTGGACATGCTGGCTCATGCCTATAATCCCAGCACTTTGGGAGGCTGAGGCAGGCAGATCACCCAAGGTCAGGGGTTTGAAACCAGCCTGGCCAACGTGGTGAAACCTCATCTCCACTAAAAATACAAAATTCGCTGGTCATGGTGGCACACACCTGTAATCCCAGCTACTTAGGAGGCTGAGGCAGGAGAATCGCTTGAACTCAGGAGGTGGAGGTTGCAGTGAGCCGAGATGTTGCCATTGCACTCCAGCCCTGGGCAACAAGAGCGAAACTCCACCTCAAAAAAAAAAAAAAAAGTGAGCTATATATATATATGTGTGTGCATATATATATGTGTGTGTGTGTATATACATGTGTGTGTATATATGTGTGTATATATGTGTGTGTGTGTCTATATATATATATATATGTATGTATCCATCCCATGGAATACTACTCAGCCATAAAAGGAATAAAATATTGGCATTCACAGCAACCTGGATGGAACTGTAGACTACTATTCCTAAGTGTAGTAACTCAGGAATGGAAAACCAAACATCGAATATTCTTGCTTATATGTGGGAGCTAAGCTATGAGGACGCAAAGGCATAAGAATAATACATTAGACTTTGGGTCCTCGGGAGAAAGGGTGGGAGGTGGAGAGGGATAAAAGACCACACAATGGGTATAGTGTCCACTGCTCAGGTGATGCGTGCACCAAAATCTCAGAACTCACCCCTAAAGAACTTACTCATGTAACCGAACACCACCTGCTCCCCAAAACCCTACTGAAATAAAAATCAATTATTTAAAAAAAGTTCTATATATAAAATATAAACATTACATATCGTATATGTAATATATCATATATATCATATATAAATAGATTATACATATCATATATGTAATATATCATATATAAATAGATTATACATATCATATATGTAATATAACCCTATCATGGTCATAAACACCTCACAGAACTTAATCTAATGATCTTATATATCATATATATGAGATATAAGATATATTCCTATTTATATATAAGCTATATCTCATTAGATATGCATAACATATACATATTAGATATCATCAGATTAACTTTTGTGAGGTGTTTGTGTTCATAATTAACGCTTGCAAATATGTTCATTTACATATAATTGTGTAAATCATGATGAGAGGTGACAATGTTGAAATTTATCTCTGCCCTGTGATCCTGGAAAACAGCAAAGGTTAAGAAATCTCTCCAACACTTATGTGCTATAGAATCTCATTTGCTGCAAAGAACCAATCTGCCCCATATAAGTTATTAATAGATAAGATTCACAGATGTCCCCCTTACTTACCTATGACATGTCTAGACACACACCCTCCAAATTCCCATTTTTGCCTAATAAATGATTAGTCGAATTGGTTTGTCTCCACTGACTTATCAGAACAAAATGCTTTGAAAGAATGATTGTACAAATGGACAATGAACAGACCACATATAAAAATATAATGTTGTCCCAAAACCTGCCTTAACCTAGCTAGGAAAGCAACCCTTAGCTACAACGAATAATCCAGGAAGTCAGCCTGCCATAAATCAGACTTTGAGGAAACCAGATTGCTTTCTCTAGTGAAAAGCAAGAAAATTATACGATAACTTTTGTAACAATTGGCTCAAAATGGCCAGGACCTGATTAAAAACTGGCAGCTCCCCATTTACTGTCCCTAGTTCCAACTCAGGACAAATGAAAGAAAGTCAAATGTGCACCCCTAACCAATCACATAGGATGCCCAGCTTCTAGTGAGCCTGCCCACAGCTTCCCTAAGCTAACATCCTTCAGTGAAGGTACACTTGAAGGCTTTCTTTTTTTCACTAGGTATAAAGCTTTCCCACTCTTCTGCCTGCCTCTCACTCTCTGGAATGACAGTGGCTGATTCCTTTGCTATAGCAAGCCTATCATAGGCTTTGTTTTTCCCATTTGGTTAGTCTGTATTTCCACAATTTATTATCCGAACTTTGTCCCCCAGGTTCATGAACTTTCACCTACCTCAGCCTAGGCCAGCATGCAAACTCTCCCTAAAAGCCCTCGCAAAACACAGATTCGCCCAAGTGTACAACATTCCCTTTTATCCCTCTTCCACACACACCCAGTCTTTTTCTAGCTTTGTTTCTCTCTATAAATGAAAAAAAAATTAAAAAAATTTTTTTTGCCTACAGTTTGAGATGCTTGCAGATCTATGATCAGAGAAATAGCACCCTCCCCTTATTACAATAGTCCCTTTCTCCCTCACAATAATACGTTTGTGTGAAGTCTTCTTACCAAGTCCAGATTTGTTTTGTTTTCAATTTGACAGAGGATTTGTGAAGAAGTTGCTTATCTACATGTATATATTATATTTAAATTTTCATTTTCATGTAAACATAATAAAGCAGTTTGTGTATGACACTTGGCAGAACATTGCAAAGTGACTGACCAAGAAAATCAATGATTGTAGAAGCAAAGAGTGTGGTCTACAATTCTGCTGAATCACGTACTTGAAAAATGAGAAATAGAGATTACAAGGGCAGTAATTTTACTGAACTTGTCTTTGCTTAGTTTTAGGTGACAGGAGCCAGGATGATGTACCATCAACGTATAGGAAAGAGTGAATTATTTTCCCAGAAGGATATTAAGATTAGATAGGAGAAAAGCTTTCATGCACTGATTCTTATGAGTAAATTCATCTATTCATCAAGAGAGAACGAGCTCAAGATTCAGGGAGAAAAGCTTTTGTTGGGTGTAGTTAGGTAGCCAAATTCTTAACATTTTTCTTCAAATCTTTTGAAACCAAAGTATTATGTGCTGTGATTGAATTTCCATGAGAAAGAAAAGAAAAAAGTTTGACCTATCAGCCAGAGATGATCAGCTATTATTTTCTTGATATTCCAAGTAAAAAGGCCCATTGGGTAGAAAAGAGCTGTAAATGAAGTATCCCATAGCACTATCAGAAATGCAGCAGAGTTCTACAGAGCCTCATTCAATCACTCTATCACGTGAGTGGCAGTCTTAAAAAGACAATCTACTTTTGCCTTTAATCCTTCTTTAAATCTTGCTAATTACAATAATATCATAACATTTATTTATGGCTTACTATTTGTCAGGCGCTATTCCAAAAGCTTTTTTTGTAGTGTTTTATTTAATTCTCACAAATCCCATAGAATGTAGGTATTATTATCAACCACATTTACTGATAAGAAAATTGAGACACAGAAGCAAGAACAACCATGCCCAAGATCACACAGCCAGTAAATGTTAGAGCTGAGAACTGAGCTTATAAACCAAAAATAACATCCTAAGACCCCCCAGATGACTGGACGGACATCCTCTTGGCCAAGGGGACCCCAAATAAACCTGAAAAACTGAATTCCCAGCCATAACGGGAAGGGAGTTCAGACATGCTTCTTATATTCCCTCATTTTTTTGGAGTTTTGGCACAGCTGACCAACACTGAGTTTAAAATAGAGATCATCACAATATAGGAGTTAAAAAGAAATTATTTAGGCAGGTAGTGAGGGTAATGAAGTCCTCAGTAACATTTTCTTTAATGAAAAGCAACCCTAGGTGCGGTGGCTCACGCCTGTAATACCAGCACTTTGGGAGGCCAAGGCTGGCAGGTCACCTAAGGTTAGGAGTTCGAGACCAGCCTGACCAACATGGAGACACCCCATCTCTACTACAAATACAAAATTAGCCAGGCATGGTGGCAGGCGCCTGTAATCCCAGCTTCTCGGGAAGATGAGGCAGGAGAATCCCCTGAACCTGGGAGGTGGAGGTTGCAGTGAGCCGAGATCGCCCACTGCACTCCAGCCTGGGCAACAAGAGCAAAATTCCGTCTCAAAAAAAAAAAAAGAAAGAAAGAAAGAAAAAGAAAAAAGCAACCCCAAAATCATTTCCTTTCGAACAAACAGCAGCCTATAGAATTGAGCTGCAGGCATAGAAAAGCAAGCTGGCAGCTTGCATAGGTAAAGGCTGGCAGCTGTGCCAATAGGACAAATCTACCTTGGGCTAGGCATGTTCAACATGGCAGCTCCATCTTCCCTTTTCCTGGCTAACAGCATGTGCAGTAGGAGCAGGCAACATGGCGCCCACCAAGCACAAAGTCCATTCACATAATAAAAAGATTAGGGTGGGGTGGCCAGCTTCTTAATACGCTATGTAAATATCACATCTAGTTCAACCAATCTTTGGGCCCTATGTAAATCAGACACCTCCTCCTCAAGCTAGTCTATAAAACCCCATGCACTCCACCACGGACTGGAAGTCCCACTCGGGCGCCCCTCTCTCTCTATAGGAAAGAGATCTATTCTTTTTTCTCTTTCTTTAGCCTATTAAACCTCCCCTCTTAAACTCATTTCTGTGTGTCTCCGTCTTCAATTTCCTTGGTGTGAGACAACGAACCTTGGGTATTTCCCTGGACAAATGATGCTCCTTCAATAAGAATAACAGAACAGACTCTTTGTGGCAATGCTATACCAAATTCCAGTGTGACCCTGGTACAGCATCACATGACAGCAGACCCTAAAGGAAGTCAAAATATTTTATCTCAAAATATATTTATTTGACATGTTTTGAAATGATTCTGCAAAATTGTCTCTTGTGTGAGAAATTTGCACCTGTAGAAAATCCCATTAATGCAGCCAACTTTATTTTCTAGGTCTTTCTTGGATCTAGGAGAGATGAAATCAGAGCCTGATGTCTTCAAGTTCTGAAAAGAGACATTTACCATCTATTCTTTCTGAAGCCTCCTGCCTGGAGGCTTCACTTACATACCAAGAACATTGGTCTTCACAACCTCCCTTATGTTACTTTGGGCATTTCTTTCTACTGATTTCAAGTCTTTAGACAAAGCTTAACTCTTTCAATCAATTGTCAATTAGAAAATCTTTGAATCCACTTATGACTTGTAAACACACCATCTCTTCAAGATATCACATCTCTTTAGGCTGAACCAGCATATACCTTACATGTATTGATTTGTGTTATTGCCTGTAACTTCTGTTTCCCAAAATGCATAAAACTGAACTGTAAGCTGACTGCCTCAGGCACACCTTCTCAAAACCTCTTGAGACTGTTCCCCAGGCCACAGTCTCTCATACTGGGTCAGAATAAACTTCTTTAAATATTTTACTGTGCTTTGTTTTTCAATTAATAAGCTCATGGATTGACTTACAGATATACCCACCCGATTATCGTGCTAAACTCCTTATAGAAGTGCCCAGAATAGAAATGGTCATCAGGATCTCTTCACCTGATATGTGGCATCCAGCCCAAAGCCTGCTTTCTCCATGACATTCCATTTC
Organism: Gorilla gorilla gorilla; assembly: GCF_029281585.2. Taxonomy (NCBI): domain Eukaryota; kingdom Metazoa; phylum Chordata; class Mammalia; order Primates; family Hominidae; genus Gorilla; species Gorilla gorilla. The sequence continues at coordinate 17,393,998 of NC_073235.2, read as the reverse complement.
ACATCCTCTATCCCATCCTAGGAAGTCTTAGGATCTGTATATTTATTTGGCACATATGAAATGTTTTTCGTTAAAAAAAATTGTAAATAAATCTTTCTTTATAGGCATAGTAATTTTCTTTTCTAGTTTTGTTCTCTCATTTTTAAGGATCATTTGCTCATTGTAAAAACTTTAAGAATTTAAAATTTATAAAAAAACGCAGTTGTGATTCTCCCCCAAACCAAACCTTGTTAACTTTTTCATCTGTATCTTTCTAGTGGGATAAAAATATGTGTGAGCAAATCAGTGTTTGACCATATTTTTATTACATAAAAGAAATTATTCACTATACATTGTCTGTGACTTTTTCTTTTCGAAGTAAAAATATACCTTAGACATATCTCAACATCTACAAATACTGATTTCCTTCATTCACTTCAATAATTACAGAGATTTCTGTTGTATGCAGATAACATACTTCATTTAAACAATGACATAGTAATGAACACTTGGATTATTTTTAAACTTTTTTCATTGAAAAAATGCTGCAATAAACTCTTCACATAAATAACCTGACATTTTTTGACAGTGTATCCAGTGGATAAATTTCCAGCAAATATTCAAAGGATGCATACTTTTCACAATAGATATTGGCAAATTACTCTCCAGTAGCTTAACAATTTACACTTTTATCAACTGTGTGAGTGAAAGACAAGTTTCTCTGCAAATTCCACACCAGATGTTAACTATTTTTGACAAATGGATAGATGAGAAGTGTTATATTCTCTATGTTTCTTGTTTGTTTGCATCTTCCTGATGACTTGTTTTTCGGCAAGATTAGTGGTGGAAGTGGGCAACGTAAGGCAATATGTATGAAATGGAAGATAACATCATATAGTAAGAATGGTCCTACAGGGCAGAGCCAAGAATTGTGGGGGAAAATGGTTTGGGACCTATTCATAAGGAGCAAAATAGAGGCCTGATGGAGAAATATCCCTACTCTCTGGGTAGCTGGATCTAACATTTCCCAGGAGATTTTTAGAATTGTTAGGAATAAGTCTTCTGTGTACCACCCTGTCCCCTTTCCAAATAGGACTGTCTTTGTAGATATCTTATAGCTGTTTTGCCTCGAGTATGGGAGAAAGACAACTTGGCTTTTTACTTCACAGGTTTTCAAAAAAAAGAAAAGCTGCATATAGTCATTCATGTTGCAAAACATGGAAATCTGAGTCTTGAGATTATGCAGTTACTGGATGATACTTTTGATGTGTCTTGTTTGAGATGAGGGGTTTGCATGTGAGAGGGAAGTAAATGCTTGTGAACAACAAGAAAGGCTTTGGAACATAGGACTATGGTTTGCAAATCTTCATTTCCTTCCTGCAGTGGTTTAATTCATCTACACACTTTGCTGTTTTTCATGGCAGTGCTTCCTTGAGGAATATGTGGAGTACACATCATTGTTCCACCGGCTTTGGCATAGTCACATAACTTGTTTTGGTCAATGCAATATTAGTAAAGGTAATATAAACAAAAGCTTTAAATATGTCTAGTTAAATTTGGTTTAGCATGGCCTCTTGGGTTTTAGCCATCCAAAATAATAAGATTATGCCTAATTATGCCTGAGTAGCTGCAGGTTTCATAGTGAAAGACATGGAACTGACCTAAACCTGAACCATATCTTAAGTAGAGCTGTCCCAGAAGACTTGCAGAACTGTGACCAATAAATAAATGATTGTTGACAGTATGGGGTTGTTTGTTACAGAGGGTTACCTTGATGGAATGCTGACTAATATAAAACTATAAGATTTAAATTTCACATGAACCATATTATTATCATTATTTAAAGAAAGAGAGCATTTAAGTGAACTGAGCAAGACGGTGTATTAATAAAGAGGTGGTCAGGATATAAACTCACATCAGAACACAAAGGCGGAAAAGTGCTTTTTTTTTTTTTTTTTTTTCGAGATGAAGTTTCACTCTTGTTGCCCAGGCTGGAGTGCAGTGGTGTGATCTCAGCTCACTGCAACCTCCACCTCCTGGGTTCAAGCAATTCTCCTGCCTCAGCCTCCCAAGTATCTGGGATTACAGGTGCATGCCACTATGCCCAGCTAATTTTTTGGATTTTTAGTTGAGACAGGGTTTCACCGTGTTAGCCATGATGGTCTCTATCTCCTGACCTCATGATCTGCCCGCTGGGATTAAGTGCTGGGGTTAAGGCATGAGCCACCATGCCCGGCCGGAAAAGTGCTTTTATCCATTATACATTACTGTCTTCCTATTTAGTCACTGAACACAGAGGAGTGAGGACACTAACAAGGATATTCATTAAGGAGGTAGGTAACAAGTGACTTAAATTGGAGTAAAATGAGAAAACAAGGGTTAGAATTGAAGACAAAAAAGAACGGAGTCGTATGTAAGAGATAATAAGGAGAAATTCACAATATTTGAAGTTTCTCCAAGATGTTCCTTTTATGGTGCTATGTCAAGTGAGACAAACTATTTAGCAAGAAGGTAATAGGTGCTCTTCACTGTGGTAAATAAAGCAAAAATTTTGTGAAAATGTATCTTCTTTCAGACAACTTATACCCATATATTAAAATCCTTGTAACCAATATTTATTGATTTCACTTTGGGGAAATGCATATCTAGAAGCAACAGCAAATGTACTGAGTCCTACAATTTACTCCATCCACCAGGCATGTATTTATTTTAAAATTCTTGCTGCTTTTCTTTATATGTGAAGTACAATGCAATTTTATTTCTAGTAAAAAGTGATATAATTAAATGGACAATTACAAAAACAATGTGTGTATAATAGTGACTGAAATAATTCAACATCGTTTCTTTTTCCTGATGGTAGTGATAGAGGAGGCAGAATTATATACGTAACTATAGCAGAGTGCATAAACGTTTCAAAAAATTACCTCAGGGGTTTATCTTCAAAAAACAAATTCTACAAATGCATACAAACACAAACACACAATCACACACACACCTTTAATAATGGAATAAGTTGTCTTGGATATACTAAATTTTTATTAGCTTCACTGATGGCAAAATGTTCACTTTAGGGCTGGGTACCTGTAATCTCAGCACTTTGGGAGGCCAAAGTGGGTAGACACTCAAGGCCAGGAGTTTGAGACCAGCCTGGCCAACATGGCAAAACTATGTCTTTACTAAAGTACAAAAATTAGCTGGGCATGGTGGTGCACACCTGTAATCCCAGCTACTCGGGAGACTGAGGCAGGAGAATCGCTTGAACCCGAGAGATGGAGGTTGCAGTGAGCCAAGATCACACCACTGCACTGCAGCCTGGCCAACAGAGTGAGACTGTCTCAAAAAAAAAAAAATGTTTAATAGTTATGTTATTACCAAGCAATACTATGGAAGAACAAGTTTTGGTCCAAGTCTCTGCTAATAAAAGCAATTTGGTTCATATCAGCATGTTTAGATTTTCTATTGCTGAACATTTAGTATGTTAGTTATACATAATATATGTAATCAGTCAGAGTCCAATCTGAATATATAAAACATACTGGGAATTTGAAGAGGGAAAATTTCACATACAGAATTGTTAACTAGGTAGTTAACAAGAAAATTCTAGGTAGGTTAAAAGAAAAGTCTAAGATGCACAGAAGTAGCGAGTGCATAAATCGGGTGCTACTATTTCTAGAGCTGAGGGAGAGTGCAAAATGAAGGGTTGAACTTAGAACATCTCCCTACCTGCTGGGACCAGCTCGGTTGTGGAGACCCTAACCCAGCAGCACTAGAGGAATTAAAGATACACGCACAGAAATATACAGTGAGGAGTGGGAAATCAGGGGGCTGACAGCCTTCAGAGCTGAGAGCCACAAACAGAGTTTTACCCACATATTTATTGACAGCAAGCCAGTGATAAGCATTGTTTCTATAGATTATAGATTAACTAAAACGGGAAACAAAGGGATGGGCCAAAACAAAGAGATGGGCTCTGGCTAGTTATCTGCAGCAGGAACATATACAATAGCTCATGCTATTGTTTGTGACTTAGAAATGCCTTAAGAGGTTTTCCGCCCTGGGTGGGCCAGGTGTTCCTTGCCCTCATTCTGGTAAACCCACAGCCTTCAGCATGGGTGTCATGGCCATCATAAACATATCACAGTGCTGCAGAGATTTTGTTTATGGCCAGTTCTGGGGCCAGTTTATGGCCAGATTTGGGGGCCTGTTCCCGACGCCTACCCCCATCTGAATTATTCAGACCTCTTTGGAGAAAGTGTGGCTGCCACAAGAACACCAGCCTTCAGGTGATGAGGAAACCAGCCATCGGGGGCAGGGCAGAGCTCTCAGAGAGGTGTGGCCTACTGGGTGGGATACACTTGCTGCCTGGTGAGAACCACAGCTAGTCTATGAAGGTCCTGAAGTGAGTATGTGTGGCCTACTGGGTGGGATACACTTGCTGCCTGGTGAGAACCACAGCTAGTCTATGAAGGTCCTGAAGTGAGTATGTGTGGCCTACTGGGTGGGATACACTTGCTGCCTGGTGAGAACCACAGCTAGTCTATGAAGGTCCTGAAGGGTAAAGCTTCAGTATTACAACATAGGACACAGAAGGGGTGATTTGGAACTGGAGGCAACAAATCAATGGGACTATAGGTATGATGTATATCAGACATGCACCATGGTGTCTTTTTCTACTTCTATTTTGGATGTTTTCCTTTTTGGGGACTAAGTCAAACTGTAGTTTCTTCTTGTTTTATGGTCACATTTTGAACAATTTAAAAACAAAATGTGGGTGGGGAGAAAAGAAGTCAAAAATCCTGTCAAAAGTTGGCTCAGAGGCAACCCCAGCAGCCTGACTTAGTCATAGCTGCCCTACAGCAACTTTCATATAGATGTGTGTCATTATAGTGAGGTGTTAGCTTAATTCATTCAATAACTTTTCACGAAGTTATCAGAAAGATGAGAAGACGTGAATGTCTTTTTGAGTCACATGTTTCTGGAAATACACTTGGATTTAATTATGCACATCTCTCTCTGAAAAAGCAAAACGAATGAAGTGAAATGGAGTATTTGCAGCATTCTTCAGCCTGCTTTCATGGAATAGAGAACATTAATGTTAGATTAACTTTCTGTTTGCCTCATTTTCCTGTGATTAATTGTACAACTCTTCACCAGAACAGTTTATGTTATATATCATGCCATGAGAATCAATGCAGATATCCAACTAATCAAGGTAGAAAGCAATCTTTCACAACTTAAAAGTTTTCATTTTTTTCAAATTCAAATCAGCTCAAGTCCTTTTTTCCAAATTATTGAACTTTATTTTGTAAAGAAGTTTTAGGTTCACAGTAAAATTAAGTGGAAATTTCAGAATTTATATATACCCTCATTCTCAAACACACACACACAACCTTCCCCACTACTGACATCCTGCACCACAGTAACTTGTCTGTTACCATTGATGAGCCTATATTGATGCATCATTATCAGGCAAAGTTGAGAGTTTCCACCGGGTTTATGCTTAGTGTTATACTTTTTGTGGAGTCTGACAAATGCATAATGACATGTATCTATCAATGTATTATCATACAAAATAGTTTCACTATCCTAAAAATTCTCTGGGCTTCACTTATTCATCCCCTTAACTCTTGGCAAACACTGATCTTTTTTTTTTTTTGAGATGGAGTCTTCCCAGTTTTATTCTTTTCTAGAAGGTCTTAGAGTTAGAATGTATATATTAATAGTTTATGGATTTTTAAGTTTGAGCTCTCTCTTTTCATCATATAAATTTGTTTCTGCCATCTCTTTTCATGGCTTGATGTCTTATTTCCTTTTGGTGCCAAATGATTGTCTGGATGTACCACAGTTTATTTATTCATTATCCTACTGAAAGACATTTTTGTTGCTTCCAAATTTTTGCAATTATGAATAAAGCTGTTACAAACATCTGCTGTACAGGATTTTGTGTAGACTTAAGTTTTCAATCAATTTGGGTAAATATCAAGAAGCATGATTTCTGGATTACAAGATAAAAGGAAATTTAATTCTGTAAAAAACCACTAAACTGTCTTCCAAAGTGGCTGTACCATTTTGCATTCCTGCCAGCAATAAATGAGAGTTCCTGTTGCTCCATATCCTCACCAGCATTAGCTATTGTCAATGTTCTGGATTCTGGCCATTCCAATAGGTGCATAGTGGTATCTCATTGTTTTAATCTGCAATTCTCTAATGACATAAGATGTTGGACAGTTTCATATGCTTACTTGTCATCTGTATATTTTCTTTGGTGCAGTGGTTATTCATATTCAAGTATTTTGTCCATTTAAAAATTTTTTTTCTTTTTTCTTTTTATTTTTTGAGATGGAGTCTCCCTCTGTCACCCAGGCTGGAGTGCAGTGGTGCGATCTCAGCTCACTGCAACCTCTGCCTCCTGGGTTCAAGCAATTCTCCTGCCTCAGCCTCCCGAGTAGCTGGGACTACCAGTGCACACCACTATGCCCAGCTAGTTTTTTTGTATTTTTTGTAGAGATGGGGTTTCACCATATTGGCCAGGCTGGTCTCGTACTCCTGACCTCATGATCCACCCACCTCAGCCTCCCAGGTGCTGGGATTACAGGAGTGAGCCACTGTGCCTGGCCTATTTCCTATTTTTAAAATTGTTTTTGTAGAGACAGGGTCTCCCAATATTTTTCAGGCTGGTCTCAAACTCCTGGGCTTAAGTGATCCTCCACCTCGGCCTCCCAAAGCGCTGGGATTATAGGCGTGAACCACCACGTCCAGCTCTATTTTGTCTATTTTTTAAATAATAGCGTTTGTTTGCTTACTTTTAAGTTTTATCAATCAATATATCTTGTATAAATAGATATATTTATACATATATCTCTGGCGTGTTCTACAATAGTGAAATCTCCTTCTTATTCCTCCTGCTTTAACAACTGTGTAGAAGGAAAAAAAAACAATGAATAAAGATAAAACATGTAGCATGTCATGTGAAATAGTCAATCCAAAGCATTTGCTGACATTTGCAGAGGACTTATTAGTAAATATCAGGTACAATGACTCTGAATAATAACAATAATACTATTATTAACAATAATGGCAGCTATTGCTATTTATTGAACCGTTATCTTATGCTAGGCATCATACCAGTGGCTTCTTATACATTAACTCACAAAGCCCTAGTAAGTAAATATAATTATCCCTACTTTTTATTGAGACTATTAAGATTTTGGAATTCAGTTACTTTCCTGAGGTCGCACATTTAGAAAGCAGAAGAACTTATATTCTAGTATTGGTTTGTCTTGCCTCAAACACATATATTTTTCACTCTACTGCCTGGTCGAGTGTTGAATTCTGTTATCCAGATTATAGACCACACACGAGTGTAGAGCTTTTAGCAGCCAGACTTGCCGCCCGCTTCTAATTATTCAGAGAACCATTTGAAAGATACAAATAATATGCCTTTCCTCAAATCAACTCCTAAGCTCCCTGTTATTAACTTCTTGCACGTTAGCTTTTCTCTTTTCATTCCCAGACCTTTATCTTATTTTTCATTCTCTGTTTAAGTATTCTGCTTAGGCCTTGGGTGTGATGCATACCCTCATATTTCCCGTGGCATCTGTGGCAGAAGCAGTGATATTCCAGCAGCGGCATTCAGCTAAATATTTAATCAGATTAGGTACAAAACCACTATCCAAAATGCATGTGTTCTCAGGCTTAGATTGTCATTCTAAAGAGGTGCAGGTCACTGGACACACTGGATTTAAACTCCAGCCTTTCGTCTTCCCTCATTATGAAGTGAATATGCATGCAATTACTTTTTGTGAATATACAGAACTTTTTGGAAGTTGGGAAGCATCCTCTACCATACTTATACTGCACATCTTTGTATCACGCCTTTCACCTTCCCCACTCACAGGAGATCTCCCAATTTGGATGATAATTATTTTATATATTTCCCTTCTAATTTTACCCTCTACCAATGTCTCCCTAAAATTAATGTTTTACTTTTGCTTACTTTCAAACTACACATAAATGGAGTATGCCATTATACTCCTTTATAACTCACTTTCTTCGCTCAATAGTTTGTGATCCACAATTGTGTTACTCTATATAACCTTGGTTTATTTTGAAAATGTATTTGTATTTATTGATTGATTCTACTATTGATTTATTAAAAAACAAAGTTATTAATATTCTTGAGTGTATATTCCAGTACAAATGGATGACTTTCTCTAAGGTACAGTTGTTCCATTTCAGCACTATAAAATCTCTGACGGGATAACTTTTGTTGGCATGTGTGGGAGGGTGTTGCTCTGTGCTTTACAGGATGTTTAGTAACATCCCTGGCCTATACTCACTAGGTGCCAGAAACTCAGCCCCTCTCCGATTTTAGGTTGTCTCCCAATTGTGAAGACAACCAAAAATGTCTTCACACATTCCTATATGTCTTTTGAGGGACAAAAATGCCCCCAGTTGAGAACCACTGTCACAAAAACATGAAAAACCCATGGAGAACTGTCACCTAGTGCTTCATCTTAATGTTTTCATCTCCATCCTTGGTTACCTCTGAAGCAGGCACTGGAGAATAAGTCTTCTAGGGAACATGGGACAGGGAGTTGGAGAGGTTTTTGTTTTTATTAATTTTGCTGACCAGTTAGTTCAGAATTCTCACCACGTAGATTTGTGGCCAGTTGTACTTGCTGACCTCTTGTGGTTGAGTGAGGTGTATGACTAGTTATGGCCATGAGTTGCAAGAAAAACACGTCTTCCCTGAGCTAGAGCATTTAATTGCTGGTGCCAAACACAACCCCCGTCCGACTTCTTTTCCTCATCTCGATTAGTGTCCCACAACATTCAAAATGGTAACTGATTTGTCTGCTTAGGTTGCTAAGAGACTACTCTGAGTCAAATACTCCCACCAACACCCAATAGTCATACATGATGTGCGAGAAAGAAATCTTCGCATTAAACAAGTAAGATTTCGATGATCACTTTTTATAGAAACTGTTACAGGGCATGCTATGAAAACTGGTACGTAGAATTAGGGTAGCATCATAATTTTTTAAAAAGAAACCTAAAATATATGACTGAATGCAAGCAGAAAGAAAACTGTTATGGAGAGCTGAAAACATGATGATCCATGTTTTATAGAGGCAAAATATTTGACAATATTTTTGCTTGTGGTGAGTTGAAAAGCAGGTAATATACATAGCACATACTATGATTTTAGGGTTGGAGTTTAGAAAAATAATGGCAATAGCATATTGGCTTCTATTTGATTGCATTTGCTATGGTTCCTCTAAGAAAAAGCAAATCTCGCATTTGCAATTAGGAATTAGTGAGAATACAAAGAGTTCGGGAATTTGGGGGCTTAGAGAGCTGGACAAAGCAACTTCTCAATACTAAGAGTAAAATATAGGATGGAGAAGTGTTCTGAGCAAGAGAGGCCAATTAGAGCTCAGTATAATGGCAAATATAACATCTAAGTTATATTCAGACACCCATGGTTAAAATCTCTGAATGGTTTGAAATTTGGAGGAAATCTTAACAGTAGAACAAAATTTCCCAAGGTTAAGGATATTGCTTTCCCACCACACTGATTAGCTTAGAATATCCACACTAAATTCAGAGAAAAGGCATATGTAGAAAAGATATATGCATATGATAAGAACACATTAAACTATTCAAGATCAAAGGGGTAAGAAGCTAAGTTTTTGAAGCCAGGTTTTGAAGAATCTGTCTGCCAAAGACACAGTGTACATGAACTAAAAATGTTTTTGACTGTATGTACAAAAATTCTTAGGAACCTAAGCCTTTTACAAACAAGAAACATTTCCCCAACTCCCTGTTCCTTGTTCCCTGGGGGACTTACTCTCCAATGCCTATGTCAGATGTGGCCAAGGATTAGCACAAAAACAGAAGTGTTAGAAGACAACTCTCCATAGGCTTCTCATGTTTCTTTCCGTCTTGCTAGTGGAGGCACTAACTGACTTTGTTTTGGACCATCTTAACAAAGATATTTGTATAGCAAACAGCTTTGGAACATCAAAATAATGTCTCTTCAGGCAAAAGTCATGAATGTTTTCTGTCCAGTACAATAAATATAACATCTTCCTCTGGATCAGACTTTCTTACTGCCCATTATCAAAGACTTGAGTTCCCTAAATTCACGGTTCTGCTTCTGTAATACATCATGCTGTGTGCGCAGGAGTCAGCTGTCCCTATTTTTATCACTCTGTGGGAATGAGGACTCCAGGAACAGGAACAGTAAAATGCTGATATTCTGCCTAGTGCTATTGCTGCGAATAATAAGTTCTTTGTGTCTATCTCAGAATTCTCATGTTTTCTGCCAGCATCTATGAAACTGTGGTAGACTAACTTATTAGTCTACACGTATGGTACAATCTCAGACCCTTCACAGCAACACACACACACACACACACACACACACACACACACACACACACAAGGAACTAGGAAATTTCTTGAAGAGAATGAAATTCAGTCCTAAAAAAGTTTCTGCTAACTACTAATCTCCGGGTAGGGAGGTCTTTGAAATGTCTGCCCAACAAAATTTTGGAATTGAGACAGACATGAATTTTTTGTGTTCTCTATTACTCTTTTCTAAATAGCAGTGCTTAGTACTATTACACTTTCCCTAAACCACAATTGTATATTGCAACTGTGGAGAATATACAACTTATGTTTTTAGTTTAATAGGATTCATACCTAATTGAAGTTATAACCTATCATACCTCACCCAGATATAATGGTGCTTGAGTTTGTTGATATAGATGAATAGATTATTTAAACTGAGTATATTTTGTCAGTGAGAGGGGAAGTATATCAAATATTTGGTGACCAGAAAGGAGACCGTGATAGACTTACCAAGTGTCTACATTTATCTCAGTGAGCCTGTAGTCCTATTTTGGTACATTGTTCTATTTGTATTCCTTTATAATTCCACTTTATCATAATTATTATAGCTTTATTGAAAGTCTTGAAATATAATAAATTCTTCCATTTTTTTTCTTCAAATACATCTTGATAGCAAGGTCCTTTTTACTTGCATGTAAGTGTTAAAATTCAGATTATCAATTTAAATACATGCACACACACAAACAGGCACACGAACACATCGATTGTCAGGATTTTTATTGGGATGGTTTTCTATCTACAGACCAATTTTAGAGAACTGCCATGGTTACACTATTGGAATTTGTGGCCCAGAAATATTGTATAATCCTCCATTTATTTAGGTCTTATTTACCGATCCTCAATTATTTTATATGTTCCCATAAAAACATTCTTCATAAAATATATTTTTAAAAATCTTGCTTAAATTTATCTTGATATTCTTTATTTTGATACTATTAGAAATCAGATCATTCCATTTCTGTCTGTTATTTTATGTAGAAACATACTAGTATCTTTAATTTATTGATTTAAGGTTCTTCAGAAACTTCTTTACGTAAAATAACATTTAACCATAGTAGGATTTAGATATTTTTTCATACCTGACATATATTAATGACTTGTTATTGTTTTCTAATTTCTTTACTTTCATTTATTTTTCATGTTTTATTCTACCTGGGCATCACTTAAAAATATTAAGTGGAAAATGTTTTCAGTTGCAATAGTAAGACAGATTATATTGTCTATTTTCTCAAAGGGGGTACTGTCAATATGTCACCATTAAGTAAGATAACTGTCATCTTTTTTTTTTTTTTTGAGATGGAATGCCCAGGCTGGAGTGCAGTGGTGCGATCTCAGCTCACTGCAAGCTCAGCCTCCTGGGTTCATGCCATTCTCCTCCCTCAGCCTCTCGAGTAGCTGGGACTACAGGCGCCTGCCACCACACCCGGCTAATTTTTTGTATTTTTAGTAGGGATGGGGTTTCACTGTGTTAGCCAGGATGGTCTCAATCTCCTGACCTCGTGATCCACCTGCCTTGGCCTCCCAAAGTGCTGGGATTACAGGCGTGAGCCACTGTGCTGGGCCATGCAGGTACGCGCCACCACACCTGGACAATTTTTTTGTATTTTTAGTAGAGACGGGGGTTTCACCATGTTGGCCAGGCTGGTCTCGAACTCCTGACCTCAGGTGATCCACCTACTACGGCCTCCCAAAATGCTGGGATTACAGGCGTGAGCCACCACGCCCTGCCTCATCTATTTTTATATTGCAAGTTATTACCTCCCAATTACAGAAGTAGATGACTTTGAATTTATGTTAACAAAGTATAAGGTAGTTAATTAATTAGTTAAAATTGATTAAAACAGTATAGAAATATTTTCAGGCTATAGCTATATTTTAAAAACCACCTTTAGGACAGCCCCCTGACAAACTTTCTCTGATAGAAAGTTCTATACAATGCTGTTTATACTATGGCTATTGAGCCCTAAAATGTGTCTAGTGCAACTATGGAACCAAGTTTTTATTTTATTTAAGTTTAATTAATTTAATTTAAATAGCTATATGTAGCTATTGGTTTCTATCTCATGGATATCACAGACATAGAGAAATTTTCTCAACCAAACAGTGACTGTATCTAGCACAAACTTACAATGAACGATGTCAAGATTTAAGAGAACACAGAGTTAAAAAAAATCAAGAAACCTTTTTAAAATATCTTTACTTTTCTCAAATAAATTTCCAAAATTTTAATCATTGCAAAAGCAGAAGAGAGAAATCTATTGTTATCCTCAAAAGAGTGAGACATTGTTCATCTCCATGGTACACTGAGAACCCCAAAATTCTTCTCCTCTTAAGTGATATTTTTGTGGCCATGCCTGTACTTAACATAAAATGTTTCTGCTTTGTCACATACCTCATTAGAAAAATTCTTGGCCGGGCAAGGTGGCTCAAGCCTGTAATCCCAGCACTTTGGGAGGCCAAGGCAGGTGGCTCATGAGGTCAAGAGATTGAGACCATTCTGGCCAACTTGGTGAAACCCAATCTCTACTAAAAATACAAAAATTAGCTGGGCCTGGTGGCATGCACCTGTAGTCCCAGCTACTCAGGAGGCTGAGGCAGAAGAATCGCTTGAACCCGGGAGGCGGAGGTTGCAGTGAGCTGAGATCATGCCTCTGCACTCCAGCCTGGTGACAGAGCGAGACTCCATCTCAAAAAGAAAAAAAAAAGGAAAGAAAAGAAAAGAAAAATACTTCAGCATTTTGGTTGACTACTAAGGAATCTGATAAGCTCACCTGCTCAAGAGTATTAATAGTTTCTGTGGTTTAAGAGAATGTTCCTCCAAACGTATTTATATAGCTTAGAACTTCCAGAAATCTTATCTTGTAAAAACAATGAATTTCAAATAGCCTTCTGCCAAGGAAAATGTCCTTATGAAGGGTCAATCATTCACAACGCTATAATAAACCATATGTTCAGAAAGGCCCTGAGGATTGGAAGAAAATAAAGAGTACTCGAAGCAAAACTACATGTGCTTGCTAATATCCAACGTTCAATGAGGCTTGCTACTCACTGACTTCTGTTGAAAAGGGGGATGTGATGGGATAACCACAAGATTAAGGCTAGCATGGATATTGATGACCAAACATTCACTCATCTCTGGTTCTCAAGTATGGTTTCTAGTGTGTGTTTTGATTCTCCGTGATGTTTGCACCCCATTAAGTTCTCATTTTGGTCTTCTACTTAACAAGATTAATTTAATGGATCATATCTTTCACTTATTAAAATCATTTTTATTAAAATATGATTTACTATCTGGCTTTTTGTCTGCCACTTGCTAGGATGGAAATGGAGCTTTAAGCTGTTCATCAAACAAACGTATGAGAAAAATACTTAAAAGAAATTTTGTCTCAGCCCAAAATCTCCTTAAACTGATAAGCAACTTCAGCAAAGTCTCAGGATACAAAATCAATGTACACAAATCACAAGCATTCTTATACACCAACAACAAACAAACAGAGAGCCAAATCATGAGTGAACTCCCATTCACAATTGCTTCAAAGAGAATAAAATACTTAGGAATCCAACTTACAAGGGATGTGAAGGACCTCTTCAAGGAGAACTACAAACCACTGCTCAAGGAAATAAAAGAGGATACAAACAAATGGAAGAACATTCCATGCTCATGGGTAGGAAGAATCAATATCGTAAAAATGGCCATACTGCCCAAGGTAATTTACAGATTCAATGCCATCCCCATCAAGCTACCAAAGACTTTCTTCACAGAATTGGAAAAAAACTACTTTAAAGTTCATATGGAACCAAAAAAGAGCCCGCATTGCCAAGTCAATCCTAAGCCAAAAGAACAAACCTGGAGGCATCACACTACCTGACTTCAAACTATACTACAAGGCTACAGTAACCAAAACAGCATGGTACTGGTACCAAAACAGAGATATAGATCAATGGAACAGAACAGAGCCCTCAGAAATAACGCCACATATCTACAACTATCTGATCTTTGACAAACCTGACAAAAACAAGCAATGGGGAAAGGATTCCCTATTTAATAAATGGTGCTGGGAAAACTGGCTAGCCATATGTAGAAAGCTGAAACTGGAACCCTTCCTTACACCTCATACAAAAATCAATTCAAGATGGATTAAAGACTTAAACGTTAGACCTAAAACCATAAAAACCCTAGAAGAAAACCTAGGCATTACCATTCAGGACATAGGCATGGGCAAGGACTTCATGTCTAAAACACCACAAGCAATGGCAACAAAAGCCAAAATTGACAAATGGGATCTAATTAAACTAAAGAGCTTCTGCACAGCAAAAGAAACTACCATCAGAGTGAACAGGCAACCTACAGAATGGGAGAAAATTTTCACAACCTACTCATCTGACAAAGGGCTAATATCCAGAATCTTCAATGAGTTCAAACAAATTTACAAGAAAAAAACAAACAACCCCATCAAAAAGTGGGCGAAGGACATGAACAGACACTTCTCAAAAGAAGACATTTATGCAGCCAAAAAACACATGAAAAAATGCTCATCATCACTGGCCATCAGAGAAATAAAAATCAAAACCACAATGAGATACCATCTCACACCAGTTAGAATGGCGATCATTAAAAAGTCAGGAAACCACAGGTGCTGGAGAGGATGTGGAGAAATAGGAACACTTTTACACTGTTGGTGGGACTGTAAACTAGTTCAACCATTGTGGAAGTCAGTGTGGCGATTCCTCAGGGATCTAGAACTGAAAATACCATTTGACCCAGCCATCCCATTACTGGGTATATACCCAAAGGATTATAAATCATGCTGCTATAAAGACACATGCACATGTATGTTTATTGCAGCATTATTCACGATAGCAAAGACTTGGAACCAACCCAAATGTCCAACAATGATAGACTGGATTAAGAAAATGTGGCACTTATACACCATGGAATCCTATGCAGCCATAAAAAATGATGAGTTCATGTCCTTTGTAGGGACATGGGTGAAAATGGAAATCATGATTCTCAGTAAACTATCGCAAGAACAAAAAAACCAGACACCGCATATTCTCACTCATAGGTGGGAATTGAACAATGAGATCACATGGACACAGGAAGGGGAATATCACACTCTGGGGACTGTTGTGGGGTGGGGGGAGAGGGGAGGGATAGCATTAGGAGATATACCTAATGCTAGATGACGAGTTAGTGGGTGCAGCGCACCAGCATGGCACATGTATACATATGTAACTAACCTGCACAATGTGCACATGTACCCTAAAACTTAAAGTATAATAATAATAAAAAAAAAAAAAGAAATTTTGTGGGCTGTTGGAATTTGGCATTTTGGGCATGAACATAAAGAAACCTCTTAATCCAACTGGACTTTCTTTGAAAGGTTGTGTAATATAATTTGATGAGATCATTCAATCTCCTTTTAGTTGTCCTCACCACATCTATCCACTTGTAGAATATTAGCGTTTTATGTGAGGTGAGAACAGATTTACCAAATATAGCCTATCTCTATAGAGATACCAAATATAGCCTAACTTCAGGAAAAAAGGACAAAGAAATCCAGAAGCTATTTCTATAAAGGTAGTTATTCATTTGTATAAGTTAATTGAGAACTTAAAATGAGAAGCCACGATACTGTCAAGATTTTAACCCACTTTGACAGCAGTGTTTCTATCTCTGCACTTGGTACCGTTTTACTGCCTGAGAGATTAGAGAAGACAGAGGATACTGTAACGCCCTTGAAATCTTTTGACTACATCTTGAATTCCAGATATCTTTAATGACTTGATTGGATGATTCTTAAAAAGCAATGATTTTATTTCCTTCATAAATTAAAAGAAAATCACATTAAGTAGAGGGTGAGGCAAGAAGAGAAGGAAGTGGTTTGACTTTTTAAAAGCAGTTTGGAAAGAGAAATGGGTGTCTGCTGACATCAAAGCAGCAGCTAGGCCTTCATTCACTACTTCTAATTATATTCCCTGTGCCAAAATCAGACAAGCTCAGACATTATAATGAATTGAGATTTAAAACATTAGGAGGAAAAAAAACTGGTTAAACTCATAATTAAAGCCAAGACTTGTTGTTTGCAACTGGAAATCTCCCACTATGAATTTTAAAATTTGCAATATAAGCAAATTGAGTTTATTAATTATTGCAGCAATAGGAAACTCTACACAGATAATTCTGGAAAGGTTTCATTGGAAAGTAAATTAGCAGGTTTTTTATTTGTTTGTTTCCTGTTGATGGTTTGGGCTCAGAGTGCCTAAGGCAGAATTATAGAACTAGGATGTGACCCTGAGTTGCTTCAATTATTAAGGTGAGAATCTGTGAAACAGAGAAGTTCTGAGTAAAGAAGAAAACATTACGTGAGTCACAAAACGTTCTGCAATTGCAATCCCATAACTGATGGATTTATGGTACCAGTTCTCAGTCTTTCCTAACTGATGAGAAGATGAGAAGAGTTGTTCAGCTACTAAAGCAGCCATGTTCAGATGTATACCACTGTTGTGACTTCTAGGTAACATTATCATCCTCAGAAAAAATAGTTTGGGATTGGATCATGGACTGATCTTCCTATCCCTTTTATGGAGTGATGAGTTCATTTCTGTTGAGTGATGGATCATTTGACACGAGAGCAGCTGCAGAACAGGACTGAGACTGTGGAGAATACATGCATAAGAATGGCAACACACAGTGACTATATCAAAATGACATGGAGCCTTCCCAAAACACTTAGTGCCATAATCTGAATTACTAAACCCGGGCAAAGAAAAATCCATTTGCATCTGCCTTAGAGAGCCAGGTGACTGTTTCCTTAAGTCTAAAGATGGCTTGTTTTACATTGACACTGATAGTTATTCAAGTGTATTGGTCAGCTCAGACTTCCATAACAAAATGTCACAGATCGGGTGGCAAAAGCAACAAAAATTTATTTCCTCACAGTTCTGGGGGCTAGAAGTTCAAGACTGATATGCTAGCAGGGTTGATTTCTGGTGCAACCTCTGTGATTTGTAGATGTCTCTCTTTGTGTTATGTCCTCATATGACTTTCCTTTGGGCATGGGTTGAGAGAAAAAAAAAAAAATCCCTGATGTTGATTCCTCTTCTTAGAAGGACGCTAATCTTATCAGATTAGGGCCCCATCATTATGACTTTATTTAACCTTAATCACTTCCTTAAAGACTCTATCCCCATATATAGTCATATTGAGGTTCAGGTACTTGAGCTATTTTCTGTGTACATATAATTTTTTTTTGTCTTTGGCCAAGTGACCAGCTCTAATGAGGGCAATCAAATCTACCATCTGGACTATGTTAAGCTCCTTTAGTGAAGATATCCTAAGGGTGAACTGAGATCTATTATAGCAGAACCAGCCTGCTAATTTCCTGAATTTCTCTATGCCCACATAGCTACTTCATAATATTGTCTGTAAGTGCTAAAAATTTATCTCTAAAATATCCACTTGGTACAGCCTTTTATGTCTGCAAGTCTAATTAATATTTATCTGGAAACTTAACATGTATAACCATCAGCAAAGATTTTTCCATATCATGCGCTTTTTAAGTTTCTATTCTGTTAATGATACCTCAGGAATAGCTACATTATTTCAGGTATTTTAATTTTTTTTTTATTTTTTGCTGAACCAGACTTCAGAAATAGAAGGACCTCTCAACATGGTATTAATTGATATTGGTCAAATAAATTGAGATTATGGATTCCCAGGACTGTTCAAATTTATCAGTACATTTATGCCTATCCCACAGAGATTCAGAGAAATTTCAACAATTGCCTCTAACACAGACCAAAATAGTATCTTCTGCCTACTAGGGCTAATGTCCTTTGTTTGGCAGTCCAATTTTTAAGAAAATGTCCATTTGAGGCCCAGCATGGTGGCACATGCCTATAATCCCAGCAGTTTGAGAGGCTGAGGCAGGTGGATTGCTTGAACCTGGGAGTTTGAGACAAACCTGGGCAACACAGTGAGACTCTCATTTCTACAAAAAATACTAAAATTAGCCATGTGTGGTGGTACATGCCTGCAGTCCTAGCTACACAGGAGGCTGAAGGAGGATGATCACCTGAGCCCAGGAGGTTGACACTGCAGTAAGCTGTGATCCCTGCCACTGCATTCAAGCTTGGGTAACAGAGTGTGACCCAGAAAAAGAGAAGAGAAGAGAGAAGAAAAAATAACAGAAAAGAAAGGGAAAGAGGGAAGGAAGGAAGGAAGGAAAAGAAAAAGAAAAAGAAAAAAAGCAAGTGGTTATTTTCAGACACAATCAGAGGGGGAAGACGATTGATGGTTAGAAAAAGAAATTTGGGAGAAAAAGTAAAATTTGATAGTGTGGTAGCACAGAAAGCAAGAAAAAATACTGTGGGATAAAGAAAATGTTAAAAGAAAGAAGAATTTGGCAAATTAATAAATGAGACCGTCTCTAGAGTTTTATGTTTTTTTTTAATTAGCCATGGCCAAAGACTTCATTGTTATAGGTATTTTGGAATCAGAAGTCTATTTAGAATCTTCATATACCAATTTAAAAAGGCTTAGCACTTAATAATAAGATGTTTCCCCTCCAGTTACTTCGAAGATAAACATTTTTACTCATACTGAAAATTTTCAAAGGGTCCAGTATGATTCCAAATATTATTGATGTAACTGTGACATATGGTAAGATATTTAAATAATTTTTGTTATACTAAGAATACATATCTGGAACAGGTGTCTAGCCTGCTAGAGACATGACTTAGACCAAAAATTTTAAAACTCCCTAAAAGTGTATAACATTCTGTTCAATGTATTCCTTCTGCACTTTATTAGACATGACCCCTGACTAGAGGGTTTGACATCTGTAGCCTGCATTCTAATTATCCACGGGCCTGAGAAGATAGATTTCTGGGGGATTTTGCTTCCCAAATCAACTCTTAGGAATACAAAGGCAGGATACAATCAACAGAACTCACATAAGTTTTTTGGATAGTGACCTAGAGCAAAGTTTATCCACTAAAAGACACTAACGTGATAAAAATTGAAACTTGTTAGGACTTACGGATGGTTTTAGTTGCAGATTTATTGAGAATCTCACTCGATTAATCATTCTAGAGGTTTTCTTTTTCATTTTTAGGAAAACATTTTTGACAAAACAGAACAAGACAAACGTGAGATTAGGTGAAGAATGGAATGTCAACAAGAATTTTTAAACATATAATTCTAATGAGAAAAAGTATTCTGAGAGTTAAACTCTAGGTTTACAGGAACAAAATAAACCTAATGGTTTGAGAATTTTAATGTATTTGAGACTCAAACTCACCTTGGGTCAGGATGGTCAAGCACAAGAGATTAAATGTCCTCAAGAGACTCTCCTAGAGGTCGTCTGTTTAAATGGTCCTAGCCCGTGTCATGAATATTCACTGCTGACTCTCACTGCTTCTCCAAATTATAAAAATCCCCTTTCTCAAGTGAAGTATCCCATTATGCTACAATCACACTGAGTTTAATTCGATTTCTATAGCAATGAAAAGCACCACACAGGTAATTCTGAAATGGTATCATGTTAAGGGAAATGAGTATACAGTTTTTCTTGCTTATGGGTTCCTCAAAATTTCTTCAAGTATTGCTTGATTTCTTAAGATAAGAATTGTTTCCAAGTAAGGAAAGGGTCTAACAGAAGAAGGTTGTAGGCAAGCCACAGGCGTTTT
The DNA here is from genome assembly GCF_029281585.2 of Gorilla gorilla gorilla. NCBI lineage: Eukaryota > Metazoa > Chordata > Mammalia > Primates > Hominidae > Gorilla > Gorilla gorilla. The sequence continues at coordinate 17,373,907 of NC_073235.2, read as the reverse complement.
GTGGTTGTGATTGCAGAGCTAATGATCACACTTCTTCAGTCTTGCATCACTGGTGAGGATATTTGCTTTGGTACCCAACACAAATAAGGTATACTGAGAGCTGGCCAAATGAAAAACAGTTACCAAAACTTAAAAGGAGAGAAGGAAATTAATAAAGAGATGAAGTTGGAGAGAAAGAAAGAGAAAAAATAGGAGAAGGGGAGGAAAGAAGTAAGGAGAAAAGAAAAATAATGGAAAGAGATTTTTTTAATCCACTGAAATGGTAATCGAGAGAAAAACAGTAGCAGAGTATTATTTAAAAGATAAGAGAAAAACACAAGAAGTTCAGAAACACTGAGGAATTCAAGCTGCATAGAAATCTAGAGGGGAGACCATTAACTTCTAAATATACATGGCTTTTCTCAACATTCATTGCTTTGAAGAACTCTGCATGCACTCTGACTGCCACCCTTGCCTTTTTTTCTTACTTAACCCATAATCAATAGAAAAGTAAAGAAAATTAGAAGAAGGCGGAAAAATATAGGAAAAGAAAAGAAGTATATGTAAAAGATAAAATGGAACTATCCTTAGGAAAAAAATGTGCCTTGGAGAAAAGGAAGAGGAGAATTAGAATATCTTGGAAAGGATGGGAGTAGGCTGGTGGCTGTTGGTACAATTTAAAGGTTTTGTTTGCTTTTTTATTTATAAATGAGCATATTATCAGATTTTTTGCATTTTTCCTAAAATGAGTTTATTTGCTTTATAATTAACTTTTTTGAAAACTAAAGTAAACAAGCAGAAGTACTTTAAAATCTCTAGGATTGTTGGGCTAGGAAAAAAAGTGAACAAAAGACAGGAGGAGAGAGATGACATTTGCTTTGGCCAACATGTACTGGGTACTTTGCTTAACACTATATCTATATATATACACACACATATTATCTTGTTTATTTTTATAAGACTACTACTAAGTAGTTAACACATTTCTGTGTACATTACACGCAGACAAGTGCATAAGTCTTGAGTGTTCACTAAGTGATCATATCTATTTAACTATCACCTGGATCAAAGAACAAAATATAATCAGCATCGTAGGCCTCATTTCAAATTTCTGTCTTTGACTTATAACAATAAACACATAATATTAGTTGATTTCAAAGATGAGGAACCTGAGACTTAAAGATAATATGGCCAGGTGTGGTGGCTCACACCTGTAATCCAAGCACTTTGGGAGGCCGAGGTGGGTGGATCATGAGGTCAGTAGTTCAAGACCAGCCTGGCCAACATGGTGAAACCCCATCTCTACTTAAAAAAAAAAAAAAAAAAAAAAAAAAAATTAGCCAGGTGCGGTGACAAGCATCTGTAATCCCAGCTACTCGGGAGGCTGAGGCAGGAGAATCACTTGAACCTGGGAGGCAGAGGTTGCAGTTAGCCAAGATTGCGCCACTGCACTCCAGCCTGGGAGACAGAGTGAGACTCATTCTCAAAAAAAAAAAAAAAAAAAAAAGAAAAAGAAAAAAGATAATGTAAGACCACATCATTATTATGCAAGATATTCAAATAATGGAGAGCATTGTAATCTTATTTTATGTTCTTCTATGATCTGGCCAATGACTACCTTCTGTCCAACTTTATTTGCTCAAAAATGCTTACTGTTTTTCAATAAAAGCAGGCAAGCTCTTGCCTAGAATCTTTCTAATTGAGTTTATTTCCACCCAGACCATATTGAGATATTTGTGTGGCTTACTTTTCTCACACAGGTCTTTGAGCAATTGCTGTCTCCTCAGAGACCACTGTTTATAAAACTGTTGCTCTTGGCCTATCTTCTAAAACTGATTTTTCTTTCTCTATGTTACTTATCACTTCCTATACTATATTATATACTCACATGTTTATCTGTTTATTATCTGCTACCTCACTAGAATGTAAAGTTTAGGTCATCAGTCTTGTTATTGGTCTAGCAATACATAGAATGTTGTCTGATGCAGAGCAGATGGCTCAGTAAGTATTGGCTAATTGAATCATTAAGAAGAACAGTGGCAGCCACAATCAAAGTCAAGGCAAATAAGAGAAAATAATGAGAAATTGCTTATAACATTTTTGTCTCTCTCTAATCAACTAGCCAAATTCAAGAATGGGTTCGAATAGTCAATTTTTTTTTTTCTTGAGACAGAGTTTCACTTTTACTCTTGTTGCCCAGGCTGGAGTGCAGTGGTGTGATTTCGGCTCACCACAACCTCCGCCTCCCGGGTTCAAGTGATTCTCCTGCCTCAGCCTCCTGAGTAGCTGGGATTACAGGTGTGCACCACCACGCCCCGGCTAATTTTGTACTTTTAGTAGAGAAGGGGTTTCTCCACGTTGGTCAGGCTAGTTTCGAACTCCCGACCTCAGGTGATCTGCCTGCTTCGGCCTCCCAAAGTGTTGGGATTACAGGCATAAGCCACCACGCCCAGCGACAGTCACTTTTAAAATTTCAACTTAATATGATCTCAAAGCTAAAATGGCAACAAAAATGTATGCATAAGCTACCTCAGAAGAAAGCAAACATAATAGCATTCTTTGTTTGAAAGAATATATAATTAGTACCCACAATGTTGTTCTTACCATACATTATTATAAAAATGGCAGAAATCAAGAGAAGTGTAAAGGAAGTCTTCAGGAAATAACAAAGTAAAACAAGCACAGTTGTAAGCCTGGAAAGATATCACTTAGGTTAATATTACATGTCACAATGCTTTGTCCTGTTGGAAAGCAATCATCACATCAAGGGAAAAATTATGAGGAAATACACAATTGCATATACCCTATTTCAAAATCTAATTTAAACTTTCACTTCAGTGAGGAAGATTGAGTTCAGAGTCAGCAAAAATCTCTGTCCTCACTGGCCTCTCAAGGCACTGCACCCTGCCAGCTATCTAGTTCAAATATCCTCATTGTGGAAGGTCATGACCAGCAGTGGTAATATCACACACAGATGGCAATGGTGAAGGATGCCTTCAGAAAATCAATATGTTGAGAACACAGAAGAAAAGGTGGAGACGTGAGGAAAGAGACTAACATTGACTTTTGTATTTCCCTCCTTCTTTTGGCCCTTTTATTTATGTCTGCCCTCAGGGTATATTTTTAGCTCCATTTTGGGGAAAAGTTTACTTGAGGGGTATCACCTGACTTTCCAAGAATGACCAGTAACTGAGAAGAAAAGAAAAATTTCCAGTGCCAGTGTCAGATAGTGACTTGCACCTTTTCCTGAAGCAAATGTCTTTAACCCGGAATTCCAGAAACAAATGCCTCAACTTGTTTCTGTGTTGGTATTATTAATAGACTATTTTTCTCAAGTTTTAGATTCCCAGAGAAATTGTGCAGAACTGCAGATTTCCACTGCGCCCCTCATACATTATTTTTCCTATTATTAAAATTAGACACTAGTGGTACACTTGTAAACATCAACAGACTGATATTTATATATTATAATTAATTAAAGTGTATAGTTTATTCAGATTTCCTTAGTTTTTACCTAATTTCCTTTTTCTCTTCCAGGATCCCATCCAGGATATCACATTGCACTTGGTAATCATGTCGCCTTAGGCTCCTCAGCACTGTGACAGCTTCTCATACTTTGTTATTGATGGCTCTCACAGTTTTGAAGAGTACTTGTAAGGTATACTGTAGATGTCCTGCTAATACAGTTTGTCTGACATTTTTCTCAGGATTACACTGGAGTTATGTGTTTTAGAAGTAAGACTACAGAGATAAAGTGCTATTTACATCCTATAATATCAAGGGTACATACTATCAATATGGGTTATGAGTATAGATGTTGACCTGGATCACCTGGCTGAAGTAGTATTTGCCAGATTTCTCTACTATAAAGTTACTCTTTTATTTCTTTTCTATACTGTACTCTGAAATGCACAGGCCACACCTAAAAGATGAGGAGTTATGCTTCCTATCTTCTAGGCTATGGTATGTACATAATTAATTTAAAATATTTCTGCATCAGAGATTTCTTCCTTCACCGTTTATAATTCAATGATTGACACCATTATCCTTTGTCTATATTCAGTAACAATTACTGTATACTTTTAAATTGATTGAAGTTTACTATAACAAGAATAAATAAATATATAGCTGAACTCAAAAAAGAGAGAGAGAGAGAGAGAGTGACAAAGTCCAGTTTCCAGAAACAAAAAGATGAAAGAAAAAAATGTCCTTTAACATATAAAGGAAGTTCCCTTCTATTTCTAGTTTTCTGGATGTTTTTATCATGGAAAGGTGTTGAATTCTGGCAGATGTCTATTGTCAATTGAGATGATCATATTTTGTTCATTTATGTTTTCCTTCATTCTATTAATGTAGAGTTATTACATTGATGTTCTTATATTGACTAACCCTTGAATCTTGGAATAAATCCCACTAGGTCATGGTGTATAATCCTTTTACTACACTATTGGATCGAGGTTGACCGTATTTCATTGAAGGCTTTTGTATCTACATTCATAAACAATATTGTCCGGCAATTTTCTTGTGATGTCTTATCTGGCTTTAATATCAGGCTAATGTTAGGCTAATAGTATGAGTTGGAAAATGTTCCTTCCTCTTCTGTAATTTTAAGCTTTTCAGAAGGATTGGTGTTCATTTTTTATTAAATGTTTTGAATGGTAGATAAAATGTACCCGTGAAGCTATCTGAATTTTTTTGTTGTTGAGACGTTTTTAATTACGGATTCAATCTACTTGCTTATTATAGATCTGTTGTGATTTTATAATTCCTCTTGGGTGAAGTTAAGTAATTTATATGTCTAGAAAGGTGCCCATTTCATTTTGGTTATATAATTTGTTAGCATACAACTTTTATAGTAGTGTAATAATTTTTATTACTTTAAGGTCAATAATATTTCCACTTTCATTTGTGGTTTATTTGTGTCTTCTCTCTTTGTTCTTTATTACCCTAGCTAAAAGTTTCTTAATTTTATTAATCTTTTAAAATAATCAAATTTCGGTTTTGTTGATTCTCCCTATTATTTTTCTATATTCTACTTAATTTATCTTTGTTGTATTCTTTATTATTTCCTTTCTTCTGCTATCTTTTGGCTTGTTTATGCCTCTTTTCTAATTCCTCAGAATGCAGAGCTAGGCTATTGCTTTTAGATCTGATTTCTTTTTCGATGTAGGGATTTATAGCTATAAATTTTATTCCTTGCACTTTCTTAGCTGCATTCCCTAAATTCTGGTATGTTGTGTTATCATTTTTATTCATTTTGAAAAATTGACTTATTTAATATGTGATTACCTCTTTGACCCTTTTTTTTGTTTGTTTAAGAGTTTGTTGTTTAATTTACATGTGTTTGTGAATTTTCTGGTTTTCTTTCTGATATCAATTTGTAGATTCATTTCATTGTGCTCATAAAAGATACTTTGTGAGGATTCCTGGTCAAGATGGCTGAACAGGAGCAGCTCCAGTCTACAGCTCCCAGCAAGATCAACACAGAAGGCGGGTGATTTCTGCATTCCCAACTTAGGTACCCTGCTCATCTCATTAAGACTGGCTAGACGGTGGGTGCAGCCCACGGAGGATGAGCCAAAGCAGGGTGGGGTGTTGCCTCACCCTGGAAGTGCAAGGGGTCGGGGAACTCCATCCCCTAGCCAAGGGAAGCCGTGAGGGACTTTGCCATTCCAGGCCAGATACTACACTTTTCCCATGGTCTTCACAAACCACAGACCAGGAGATTCCCTTGGGTGCCTATACCACCAGGGCCCTGGGTTTCAAGCACAAAACTGGGCAGCTGTTTGGGCAGACACTGAGCTAGCTGCAGGAATTTTTTTTTAATACCCCAGTGGTGCCTGGAACACCAATGAGACAGAACCTTTCATTCCCTTGGAAAAGGGTCTGAAACCAGGGAGCCAAGTGGTCCAGCTCAGCAGATCCCACCCCTACAGAGCCCTTCAAACTAAGATCCATTGGCTTGACATTCTCGCTGCCAGCACATCAGTCTGAAGTCGACCTGCAATGCTCTAGCTTAGTGGGAGGAGGGAGGTCCACCATTACTGAGGCTTGAGTAGGTGGTTTTCCCCTCACAGTGTAAACAAAGCCACCAGAATTTCAAACTGGGTGGAGCCCACCACAGCTTGGCAAATGCACTGTAGCCAGACTGCCTCTCTAGATTCCTCCTCTCTGGGCAGGGAATCTCTGAAAGAAAGGCAGTGGCCTCAGTCAGGGGCTTATAGATCAAACTTCCGTCTCCCTGGGACAGAGCACTTGGGGGAAGGGATGGTGGTGGGTGCAGCTTCAGCAGACTTAAACATTCCTGCCTGCCGGCTCTGAAGAGAGCAGATCTCCCAGCACCGCACTCGAGCTCTGCTAACGGACAGACTGCCTCCTCAGATGGGTCCCTGACCCCCGTGCCTCTTGACTAAGAGACACCTCCCAGCAGGGGTCAACAGACACCTCATACAGGAGAGCTCCGACTAACATCTGGCAGGTACTCCTCTGAGATCAAGCTTCCAGAAGAAGGAACAAGCAGCAATATTTCTTGTTCTGCAATCTCAACTGGTGATACACAGGCAAACGGGGCCTGGAGTGGACCTCCAGCAAATTCCAGCAGACCTGCAGCAGAGAGGCCTGACTGTTAGAAGGAAAACTAACAAACAGAAAGGAATAGCATCGTCATCAACAAAAAGGGCGTTCACACATAAACCACATCCAAAAGTCACCAACATCAATGAACAAAGGTATATAAATCCACGAAGATGAGGAAAAACCAGCACAAAAAGCCTGAAAATTCCAAAAGCCAGAATGCCTCTTCTCCTCCAAAGGATCACAACTCCTTGCCTGCAAGGAAACAAAACTAGAGGGAGAATGAGTTTGACAAATTGACAGAAATAGGCTTCAGAAGGTGGGTAATAATAAACTCCTCCAAGCTAAGGGAGCATGTTATAACCCAATGTAAGGAAGCTAAGAACCACGAAAAAATTGCTAACTAGAATAGTTAGTTAGTGACAAATTGCTGACTAGAATCACCAGCTTAGAGAAGAACATAAATGACCTGATGGAGCTGAAAAACACAGCATGAGAATTTTGTGAAGCATACACAAGTATCAATAGCTGAATTGATCAAGCGGAAGAAAGGATATCAGAGATTGAAGATCAACTTGATGAAATAAAGCATGAAGACAAGATTAGAGAAAAAAGAATGAAAAGGAATGAACAAAGCCTCCAAGAAATTTGGGGCTATGTGAAAAGACCAAACCTACGTTTGATTGGTGTACCTGAAAGTGACGGGGAGAATGGAACCAAGTTGGAAAACACTCTTCAGAATATTATCCAGAAGAACTTATCCAACCTAACAAGACAGGAAAACACTCAAATTCAGGAAATACAGAGAATACCACAAAGATACTCCTCAAGAAGAACAACCCCAAGACACATAATCATCAGATTCACCAAGGTTGAAATGAAGGAAAAAATGTTAAGGGGAGCCAGAGAGAAAGGTCAGACTACCCACAAAGGGAAGCCAATCAGACTAACAAAAGATCTCTCTGCAGAAACACTACAAGACAGAAGAGAGTGGAGGCCAATATTCAACATTCTTAAAAAAAAGAATTTTCAAACCAGAATTTCATATCCAGCCAAATTAAGCTTTATAAGCAAAGGAGAAATAAAATCCTTTACAGACAAGCAAATGCTGAGAGATTTTGTCACCATCAGGCCTGCCTTACAAGGGCTGTTGAAAGAAGCACTAAATATGGAAAGGAAAAACTGGTACCAGACACTGCAAAAATATACCAAATTGTAAAGACCATTGACAGTATGAAGAAACTGCATCAACTAATGGCCAAAATACCAGCTAGCATCATAATGACAGGATCAGATTCACACATAACAATATTAACCTTAAATGTAAACAGGCTAAATGCCCCAATTAAAAGACAGAGACTGGCCAATTGGATAGAGACTCAAGACCCATCGGTGTGCTGTATTCAGGAGACCCATCTCACGTGCATAGACATATATAGGCTCAAAATAAAGGGATGGAGGAATATTTACCAAGCAATGGAAAACAAAACAAAACAAAAAGCAGAGGCTGCAATCCTAATCTCTGATAAAACAGACTTTAAACCAATGAAGATCAAAAAAGAAAGGCATTACATAATGGTAAACAGATCAACATGACAAGAAATGTTAACTATCCTAAATATATATGCACCCAACACAGGAGCACCCAGATTCATAAAGCAAGTTCTCAGAGACCTACAAAGAGACTTAGATTCCCACACAATAATAGTGGAAAACTTTAACACCCCACTGTCAATATTAGATCAATGGGACAAAAAATTAACAAGGATATTCAGGACTTGAACTGAGCTCTGGACCAAGCAAACCTAATAGACATCTACAGAACTGTCCACCCCAATCAACAGAATGTACATTCTTCTCAGCCACACATTGCACTTATTCTAAAATTGACCACATAATTGGAAGTAAAACACTCCTCAGCAAATGCAAAAGAACGGAAATCATAGCAGTCTCTCAGACCACAGTGCAATCACGTTAGAACTCAGTATTAAGAAACTCACTCAAAATCACACAACTACATGGAAAATAAACAACCTGCTCCTGAATGACTACTGGGAAAATAGCAAAATGAAGGCAGAAATAAAGATGTTCTTTGAAACCAGTGAGAACAAAGACACAACGTACCAGCATCTCTGGAACACAGCTAAAGCAGTGTTTAGAGGGAAATTTATAGCACTAAAATCCCCACAGGAGAAAGCACAAAAGATCTAACATCAACACCTTAACATCACAATTAAAAAAAACTAAAGAAGCTAGAGCAAACTTTCAAAAGCTAGCAGAAGACAAGGAATAACTAAGATCAGAGCACAACTGAAGACACAAAAAAACCCTTCAAAAAATTAATGAATCCAGGAGCTGTTTTTTTGAAAAGATTAACAATATAGATAAACTGCTAGCCAGACTAATAGAGAAGAAAAGAGAAGAATCCAATAGACACAATAAAAAATGATAAAGGGAATATCACCACTGATCCCACAGAAATACAAATTACCATCAGAGAATACTATAAACACCTCTATGCAAATAGACTAGAAAATCTAGAAGAAATGGATGAATTCCTGGACACTTACACCCTCCCAAGACTAAACCAGAAAGAAGTCGAATCCACGAATAGACCAATAACAAGTTCTGAAATTGAAGCAACGATTAATAGCCTACCAACCAAAAAAAACCCAGGACCAGATGGATTCACAGCCAAATTCTACCAGAGGTACAAAGAGGAGCTAGTACCGTTCCTTCTGAAACTATTCCAAAGAATAGAAAAAGAAGGAATCCTCCCTAACTCATTTTATGAGGCCAGCATCATCCTGATACTAAAACCTGGCAGTGACATAGCAAACAAAGAAAACTTTAGGCAAATATCCCTGATGAACCTCAACGCAAAAATCCTCAATAAAATACTGGCAACATGAATCCCACAGCACATCAAAACCTTATCCACCGTGATCAAGTTGGCTTCATCCCTGGAATGCAAGGCTGGTTTAGCATATGCAAATCAATAAGTGTAATCCATTACATAAACAGAACCAATGATAAAAACCACATGATTATTTCAATAGAGGCGGAAAAGGCGTTCAAAAATTCAACACCCCTTCATGCTAAAATCCATCAATAAACTAGGTATTGAGGAAACATATCTCAAAATAATAAGAGCTATTTATGACAAACCCACAGCCAATATCACACTGAATGGGCAAAAGCTGGAAGCATTCCCTTTGACAACCGGCACAAGACAAGGGTGTCCTAACTCACCTATCCTATTTAACATACAGTATTGGAAGTTCTGGCCAGGGCGATCAGGCAAGAGAAAGCAATAAAGGGTATTCACGTAGGAAGAGAGGAAGTCAAATTGTCTCTGCTTGCAGATGACATAATTGTATATCTAGAAAACCCCATCATCTCAGTCCAAATCTCCTTAAGCTGAGAAGCAATTTCAGCAAAGTCTTAGGGTACAAAATCAATGTGCAAAAATCACAAACATCCCCATACACCAATAATAGAAAAACAGAGAGTCAAATCATGAGTGAACTCCTATTCATAATTGCTACAAGAATAAAATACCTGGGAATACAACTTACAAGGGTTGTGAAGGACCTCTTCAAGGAGACCTACAAACCACAGCTCAAGTAAATAAAAGAGGGCACAAACAAATGGAAAAACATTCCATGCTTGTGGATAGGAAGAATCAATATCGTGAAAATGACCATATGGCCCAAAGTAATTTATAGATTCAATGCTATCCCCATCAAGCTACTATTGACTTTCTTCACAGAAGTAGAAAAACTAATTTAAATTTCATATGGAACAACAACAACAACAAAAAGCCCATATAACAAAGACATCCATAAGTAAAAAAAAAAAAAAAAAAAAAAAAAAAAGCTGGAGGCATCATGCTTCCTGATTTCAAACTATACTACAAGGCTACAGTAATCAAAACAGCATGGTACTGGTACCAAAACAGATATATAGACCAATGGAACAGAACAGAGGTCTCAGAAAAAAATGCAGCACAACTGCAACCACCTGATCTTTGACAAACCTGACAAAAGCAATGAGGAAAAGATTCCCTACTTAATAAACGGGTTGGGAAAACTGGCTAGCCATATGCAGAAAACTGAAATTGGGCCCCTTCCTTACACCTTATAGGAAAATTAACAAGATGTATTAAAAACTTAAATGTAAGACCTAAAACCATGAAAACCCTAGAGGAAAATGTAGGCAATACCATTCAGGACACAGGCACAGGCAAAGACTTCATGACTAAAACACCAAAAGCAATGGCAACAAAAGCCAAAATAGACAAATGGGATCTAATTAAACTAAAGAGCTTAAAGAAACTATCATCAGAGTGAAAAGGCAACCTACAGAATGTGAGAAAATTTCTGCAATCTATCTGTCTGTCAAAGGGCTAATATCCAGAATCTACAAAGAACTAAACAAAGTTACAGGAAAAAAACAAACAACCTCATCATAAAGTGGGCAAAGGATGTGAATAGACACTTCTCAGAAAAAGACATTTATATGGCCAACAAACATGAAAAAAAGCTCATCATCACTGTTCATTAGAGAAATGTAAATCAAAACCACAATGAGATACCGTCTCACACCAGTTAGAACGGCGATCATTAAAAAGTCAGGAAACAGCAGATGATGGAGAACGTGGAGAAATAGGAATGCTTTTACACTGTTGGTGGGGGTGTAATTAGTTCAACCTATTTACAGTTGTGTGTAAATCAACACAACTGTGTGACAGAACTGTATTACAGTTGTGTGAGAATCGACAGTGTGGCGATTCTCAAGGATCTAAAACCAGAAATACCATTTGACCCAGCAATCCCATTACTGAGTATATACCCAAAGGATTATAAATCATTCTACTATAAAGACACATGCAAGCGTATGTTTATTGCAGCACTATTTACAATACCAAAGACTTGGAACCAACCCAAATGCCCATCAGGGATAGACTGGATAAAGAAAATATGGTACATAGACACCATGGAATACTATGCAGCCATAAAAAAGGATGAGTTCATGTCCTTTGCAGGGACATGGATGAAACTGGAAACCATCATTCTCAGCAAACTAACACAGGAACAGAAAACCAAACACCGCATTTTCTCACTCATAAGTGGGAGTTGAACTATGAGAACACATGGACACAGGGAGGCAACATGACACACCAGGCTTGTCAGGGCGTGGGGGACTAGGGGAGGGATAGCATTAGGAGAAATAACTAATGTAGATAACGGGTTGATGGGTGCAGCCAACCACCATGGCACGTGTATAACTATGTAACAAACCTGCACGTTGTACACATGTATCTCAGAACTTAAAATACAATTTAAAAAATTTAAAAAAGAAGAAAGAAAAAAAGATACTTTGTATGACTTTAATATTTTTAAATGTATTCAGAATTGTTTTGTGGTCTAAGATATAATCTATAATGAAGAGTGTTCATATGCACTTGAGAAGAGTGCATATTCTGCTGTTGGAAAAGATTTTAAGTTGAAGATTAACATTTGATACAATTTTGATAAGGAGGGAAAGTGAGGTGGGAAAGGAGTTTTTGTTGCCTATAGAATAAATAGGAGAGAGAATATGAACAAAGATGTGGATACAAGAAATAGGAAGATAGATAATGGGACATAAATAAACTGCTTTGACTAGAAATTGAGACAACAAATAGGTGAGCAAGAGAAAATATACCTGTAAAGGAAGGGTAAAGCAGTTTGAGAATTGGCTGGAATTGCCATATAGAAATTTAGATAATTTTCTGCACTCAGTACTGAATTGTGCGCAGTAGCAGAAGCAGTATTTTAAGAAAATTACTCTAAACAGTAATTTTCAATACATTTTACATGAAGGAAAATACAAAAGTAAAGGCTATTGCAATATTCCTGAAATAAGAGTATTTCACTCCAACATAATTGTGGTATTTTTGATATCTTGTGGCAGAGTTAATGAAAAATATTAAGAAAAAAATATTGAGAATTTATTTCCAAGCAAGGAAAAATAAGTCTTACGGACTGAGCCCTAGCAGGGTGAGAGGAAAGGAGAAGGCAAAGATAAACTCTAGTTCACTACATTATAAGAGCTGGAGGTTAGTAGCTTTGGAAACAAAACAATTCAACTTAATTCACTGATGTATAAAGTGAAGGTGGTAAGGCCAGTTCTGTTATCCAGTTCCAGGCCACTTCCACCAGAATGTAGAAATAGACTAAATCTGAGTCTCCAGAATTTTAGTTCAGGTACACTGAACTATTCAGAAAGTAGCTAAGTTAGTTGGAATCAAATCTCTCAAGTGTGCTGCTTAAAAGACATCATAAAACCATTCTCATTAAAAGATAAATATTCTACACTACGCTGCAATTAGAAATTAATTATAAATAAATTATTATTTGGTTGTTTCTTTTCTTCTGGATGATTGGCTTATTATAAAATGTATTGCCAAACATTCAAAGAATGTCACTCTTCCTTGACAAGTAACCTGAGTCATTTCCGCCTTCTCTATCCCAGATGATCTTGGATAGAGTCTTTCCTTAGAGAGTTTCATGAGCATGGCATTTAACCTTGTAATTAAAGCCATTAAAAATAATTTGAGCTTCCTCGCTTAATTAATTTTGTATTATTATTGTAAATGTCACTACCTTCACTTTAAAGAAGTTAAGAAATTAGAGGTATCTGATCTTCTAAAACAAAGCCAGTAAGTGAGAGAGGGAGGAAGGGAAGAAAGGAAAGAAGCAAGGGAGGGAGAGATGGAGGGAGGGAAGAAAGGAGGGAGGGAAGAAAGGAGGGAGGGAAGGAAGGAAGGAAGGAAGGAAGGAAGGAAGGAAGGAAGGAAGGAAAGGAAGGAAGGAAGGGATGGAGGGAGGGAGGGCACAAGGGAGGGAAAGAAGAAAAAAGGAAAGAAGGAAGGATGGATCAGGAGGGAGGAAGGGAAGGAAGGAGGGGAAAAAAGAAGGAAGGAAGAAAGAAAAGTAGAAATAATTTTTAACTCTCTTTTGACATAGGGTTGTCTCCTATTTTTATTAGTATGGTTCTTATTTAAAAAATGACAAATTTTTTGTAAGGATAGAATCCAATGTGGAACCTGAGTATAGGCCAAAATATATTTCTGTTGACATGGAAGTGGCTTTGTTCAGTTTAAAGCTGTTTAGAGTTTAAGTAAACAATTTATTTAGGTGTCCAGAAAAAAACAAAACAGACCAAAAAAAAAAAGAAGAAAAATTTTACTAAGGCAAAAAGAGTAGGAGGAATAAGTAAAGAATTATTAGAAAAAAATATGTAATTTTTTTCTACATGGTTGGGGAAAGAAAGCCAGTTGTCCCAAGGTATCAAACCTTTTTACTTGAATGATTAAATATTTCTTATGTAGTTTGAACTGAAATGTCTCAATAATCTATTATTTAGGAACGGTGTGTGTGTGTGTGTGTGTGTGTGTGTGTGTGTGTGTGTGTGTGTAGTGTAATTTTAGAAAAATGGGACTTTGCCTTGTTTAATTTCTATTTTTTCTTTTTTCTTTTGAAGATAACAGGGCTAAAACAAAGAACTGCCTATTGTTATATGTCTTTTAGAGCAAAAAGATGTTATGCTGCACCTAGATTTCCTATTTCTCTAGTCTTTTTAAATCTGGAATCTTTTTTCAGTCTTTCTCTTTTTCTTGATTTCCAGGAAATAATTTCTCACACTTTCAAAAATTATAGACCAATAATTTTCTAGAATGTTCTTTAACGTGAATTGGTCCAATACCATAGGCTTCATTCTATCTTTTCTCCTTTCCGTATTTGCACCTCACTTCTCCAATAAATGAGAAACCTTGCTTCATTATCCATTGTTAACCAGATACGTTTAATTATTGGCTCGATCTCCTTCACTGCAGTCAGTCTTTGGAATATATTCTTGCTCTGCTTTGAAGTCCACCTTGGGTGGGTTCCAGAAGCCATGGCTACCTTGTTCTGACATTCTCCTTGTTTGGGTTTTGGCCACCATCAGGTACCCTATTTGAGCTACCTAATGTCTTTTTGAAACCTTTTGTAATAAACATTCTTTTTTACTTAAAATAGGTTGAAATTTACAACAAATTTTGCATACAGTACACACAGTCTTCATACACCCCATACCAAGTTTCCTCTATTACTATTACCGTGCATTAGTATAGAATAATTATAATAATTAATGAACCAGTACTGATACACTATCATTATCTAAAGTCCAGACATTATTTAGATTCCCATAGTCTTCAGTTAATGTCCTTTTTTGTTGTTTTTGTTCTAGAACCCTACCTTGGACACCATCTTACATTTACCCATCAATCATGTCTTCATAGGTTCCTCTTGGTTATGACGGTTTCCCAGATGTCTCTTCTTTATAATGTAATGCACAGTTTTAAGGAATACTGATCTGATCAGAGATTGGGTTGAATGTTCCTCAAATGGGATATATCTGATTTATTTCTCCTGAGTATACAGTAGTTACAGCTTTTGAGAGGGAAGACCAGAGAAACAAAGTGCCATTATCATCATATCATATCAAAGCGTACACACTCAACCTGACTTATCACTGTTGATGTGAACTTTGATCACCCAGCAGTAATAGAGCTTTCCAGGTTGCTCCACTGTAAATTAACTTTCTTTCCCCTATCTATAGTACACTTTTTGGCAATAATTTATTATGTGCATTCTACACTTAAACAGTAGGGGTTATGATACATCTCCCTGCAGGTGGAATATTTACCTAAATTACCTAATGGCTTTTTGACTAAAAAGGAAAGAAGGAACAAAGAAATAAGGAAGGAAAACTTTTCTTCAACTATTAACAGCATAACAAACGTGCGACCTAGAAACAACTTCATTCAGTCTATTAAAATGCTATATAGGGATCCCTATATAGTGAAAATCATGCTAATTAACATATGAAATGTGCTTTAAATAATTTCTCAACTACTAAAGGAAACAAGGTACATACTCAGATGTCTAAAATATAAGGTACGGGCCGGGCACGGTGGCTCACGCCTGTAATCCCAGCACTTTGGGAGGCCAAGGTGGGCATATCACCTGAGGTCAGGAGTTTGAGACCAGCTTGGCCAACATGGTGAAATGCCATCTCTACTAAAAATACAAAAATTAGCTGGGGGTGGTTGTGTGTGCCTGTAAACCCAGCTACTCGGGAGGCTGAGGCAGGAGAATCACTTGAACTCGGGAGGCGGAGATTGTATTGAGTTACAGTGAGCCAAGATTGTGTCACTGCACTCTAGCCTGGGCAATAGAGTAAGACTTCATCTAAAAAAATAAAATAAAATAAAATAAAATAAAATAAAATATAAATTAGGACTTGTTAAATAATATAAAAGTGATTCAGATCAAATGTTCTGGGAGTTAATGAATTTATTTCCCTGGCAAATATGAAATTTTGAAAGCCATTGCCTGGTGCTACATTATTAAGGAAAAATTATATTAAATTTAGAGCTGATATTGACCCTAACCTGTAATCCTTATGCAGTTGGGACAAAATTCATAGAAAGGGGGTCACTGACCTGGCCAAGTACTGATCTTTATTACCAAAAGGAGAGGGTTTCGTTGCTGGTGGTGGTGGTGGGGTTTTTTTTGTTTTTGTTTTTGTTTTTGAGATGGAGTCTCACTCTGTTGGCCAGGCTGGAGTAAAATGGCACAAGCTCGGCTCACTGAAACCTCCAACTCCCTGGTTCAAGCGATTCTCCTGCCTCAGCCTCTCAAGTAGCTGGGATTACGAGCACCCACCACCACACCTAGCTAATTTTTTGTATTTAGTAGAGACAGGATTTCACCATCTTGGTCAGGCTGGTCTCGAACTCCTGACCTCAGGTGATCTGCCCACCTTAGCCTCCCAAAGTGCTGGGATTACAGGCATGAGAGCTTTGTTACTGATGCACAGTGATGGCAAAGAGAACTATACGTGGACCCATGAGATGCACATGGGGCCTCATTATACATCTCTGTTTCAGTATTTCTGGTGAAGAAAACAGTGGCTTCCCAATAAAAAAAAGTACTCATCAAGAACCCGAATCATTAGGTACAGAGTATGTTGTTAAAATTTTGGATTTTTGCTACTTCAGCAGTTGAGAAACATTAAATATTTAGAGTTCCATTCTAGTATAATGGTAGAGTGGAAACCAGATTTCAAAATATTTAGAGAGAACAGATAACAAAACGTTGTGAAAGTGTTAAAGAGTACATTCTAAATATACAATAGGAATGGGAAAAAAGAGTTGAAGGTGTGAAAATTTGGCCTCAGGAAGCTGGGTCATGGGAATTATCAGGCGTGGGACTTCAATGCTGTTCACTTTCCTCCCGACACCTAGTTCAGCTATTTACCTCTCCGGGGTCCCCAAAGAAAATACTGGCAGAGTTTTTCTCCCTCATAGGCTGAACAAATAATTTGAGAATACTGCTAGAGCCCCAAAGGCCAAAGTAACTGCACACCTCCCACCCCAAAGAATATGCCAGCTTTCTCTGACAAACAAAAGGCAAATTTTAAAAAGAAAAATAGGCAAAAAAGCAGGAAGTCTTCCATGTTTTGAGGTGGAACAAGATGGTAAAAGTAATAAACTCATGAAAAAATTAACTAATATCCATTAGTTCATACTGATATAAGTGAACAACTGAATAGATTGATGGATGGATAGACAGATAGATAGATGGAAGATAGATAGATAGATAGATAGATAGATAGATAGATAGATAGATAGATAGATATAAATCTGTGCAGATAAATCCCAAATAATTTTGGTAGATGTTTTGCCTTTAAGTAGGTGGAACATACCTTTCCATTCATTAAGTGTGGATTGTGCATAGTAACTTGCTTACAAAGAGTACAGTATTGTATATAAAGGGGAAGGGAAGAGTAACTTTACAATGGAGAAACCTGACAAATACCACCTCAGCCAGGTTATCAAGGTTAACATCAATAGCAAGTCATATTGATAGTGTGTACTCTTGATGTAACGACAGTGACACTTTTACCTCTGATCTTCCTCCCCAAACCCATAAGCCCAGTCTAGTCATGGGCAAAAGCATCAGACAAACACAAATTGAGAAGCATTCTCCAAAACAGCCTGGGGGTACTTTTAAAAATCGTCAAGGTCATCAGACACAAGAAAAGTTTGAGATACTGTAACAATCAAGAGGGGCCTACAGAGACATAACAACTAGATAAAATGTGATATACTACTGGGTGGAATCAAGGAACAGGAAAGGGACATTAGGTAAAGTCTAAGGGAACCTAAATAGAACATGAATTTTAGTTAATTATGCATAAATATTGTATCATTTATTGTTACAATTGCAACATACTAATGTGAGATGTTGATTATACTCTCTATACTTTCTTCAAAACTTTTCTGGCCACTTAAAACTATTCTAAAATTTCAGTTTAAAAAAAAGTATCTGAGAAGAAGAAGCAGATGATATTGAGGAAAAGACAAGTTAGTAAGTTACATTCTTCAGAAAAATGAAAGTACAGAAGAAAGAGTGTCTTGAAAGTGCACAATCTGCATGAGGTTCAAAGTGCATACGACATAGAAGAATAAAATGAATGGCAAAGGGCATCAATGTCATAGCAATGGAGTAACTGGACACTGAAAAGATAGCACACAGAGAGTGGAGATCTCTGCAACATTCATATAAATATGGACAAATAACAGAAAGGAACAGAGAAAAAATGTAGAAGTGGGACAATGACCTAGCCATCCCTAATGAGCATAAGACCTGTTATCCTTAATGAAAAAGAAATGCTGCTCAAAACTCCACTCATACTGCCTTCTAGTTCCGGTAATAATTTGTTGTTATTTAATATTAGACCTTCATAAGAGCGCTCATCAGACCAGTAAAACATAAGTTCTCAAGGACTGATACTGTATTCTTTGAAATGTAGCATCTAGCATCTATTATTATGTGAGTGTTTATTATTAAATGAATGAATGAATCCTTACACGTTTATTACACCTACTTTCTCCTCTTTCTGTATCAATCTTGCCCCAGTGTGTGTAGGTGCTAGATCACTTCATCATTTAGGTCATTGTTCAAGTATCTTCTTAGAGAGGTGTTTTCTGATCTCTGCATAGAATACATTGTCTATTACCTATTGCTGTCTCTCTCTCTCTATCCCTTTAACCTTCTGTATTTTCTTTTTAACACACATTATATCTGACATTTTTCATTTATATATTTCTTTGTTTACTGCCTACTAAAATGCAAGCTCCTTGAGGGCACAGACTGTATGTCTAGTTCACTGCTGAATTCTTAGCATTTAGAATACCAGCGAGCATACACAAGTCACTCAATAAAAATGTGTTAGATAATTAATGAATCCACAACATTTTAGTACTATTTCCAATTACTTATCAGGATAGTGTATGTAGCATTAAATTTGACTTCAGGCAGACTCTGTTACCGAATTAACACTGGACAAAATCCCGGTCAGAGGAAGGCTGTCCAGATTGTCTCTCCACCCTCAATTCTTCATACATAAATAAGAGGACATAGGGCTACATGATTATTGTCCTGAATAGAAGCAGTTACAGTGCTACCATAATTGCAAATTATTTTATATACTTCTAATAACAGAAAGACATTTTATTTAAACACTGCTAAAATTAAGTCTTGACCAGTTTAGGGTCTTCTCTTCCAATTAATTGTAATTAGATCAAAACAACCTCCTATCAGCTCTGTCCATTCCTTTATCCATAAACTCTCTCTTCTTTTGCATCTGAATCTATTCATTTAACAATGATATTCATGTCCCTATTAAGAACAAGTAATCTTGTTTCTGGTTTTGTAATGATGCAAAAAGTACTATTTTGCTTCAAAGAATTAGAATATGGAAACATTTGATTTGTTTTGTTTCACAGAATAAGATTCAGAAATATCAACAATAGACTTGATAATCAGGAATGATAATGTCTGAACGAGTGAAAAATAAACATTCTTCAGAAAGTTAAGAAAGTCCGTAAACTTAAAGATATAAAAATTCTCCGTATTTGTAAAAGAGAGACATACTACAATCAACTTAAATTTTTATGAAATAAAGAAGGACTTATATTTTAAGTAAAGAAGTAAATGTCGAGTATTATTCTGTAAGTTTGTTTGGATACAACAAGAATAGGATCAAGAAGTGATAAAATAACATAATTGACAATAGCTTCATAAAAGTTGCTGCATCTAATCAGAATCTCTAATTATCACTTGATTTTTTTCTCTTACCTAGCTACACACCCTTCCTCTGTGGTATCATCTGTGTTAAGGCTTTAAATATCTTTTATTTATTGACACCATTCAAATGTTTATGTCTCATTCCCTCAATTCCAGACTCAAATCTTGAACTACTCATCTGACATCTCCACATAGATATAGAATATTCAATCTTCAATATGTCGAATATTTCAAACTTAACATGGTCGAAAAGAAACTGCTAATTCTTCTTGCCTCCAACCTATGTGTAGCTTCTCATTTAGCCCATCTCAGTGAATGACAACCCCTCCTTACATTTGTCCAGACCAAAAAACCTTGGAATAACCTTTAATACCCCTCTTTTTGTCACACTTTTTATTCAGTAAGTCAGCACATGCTAATGGCTCTGTCTACAAAATGTATCCAGAATCAGGCAACTTCCCAATACCTCCACTAGGGTGCTTCTGATCCAAGACACCATCATCTCACTTCTTCGTCACTTAGGTTATTTCCTAACTGGTCTTCCTGTCTGTTTTCTTGGCGTCTTATAACCTATTGTTCTCAATGCAGCAGCCAGAGTTGTGTTGTTAAAATACGTCAGATCATGTCATAGCTTTGCTCAATATCCTTCAGTGACTTCTACCTCTCTGAGGTCAAAAGACAAACCCTTCAATTAACCAGGACCCAGCTGATCACCTTTCTGATCCTATCTCCTACATCTTCCCCACTCCCATCACCTTCCTCCAGCCAAGCTGACTTTGTTACTTCTTAAACCCATCAACATGCTTTCTTTTCACATCTGTGAATTTGCTGTTCCTTCTGCCTGGAATGATCTTTCCTTCAGATATGTGGTTGACTATCTCATATCTCCTCCAGATTTTCTACTCGAATGTTATCTTCAGTTAAATTGTAATTCCTCCCACCCAAATCTCCTTTCCAACATGGCAACACATATCACTACACAGCATATCAAATATTTAGCATATCTCTATTTATTACCTGCCTTCTCTTACCAACCTTTGTGAAGGTATAAATTTGTGTCTATTTTGTTCATTAATTACTCCTCAGCACCTAGAACTCTGACATATGATAAATGCTCAAAATATGTTTTATAAATTTAATTATTATTAAAATGAGAAAAAGTTTATTAAAAACAGTTCTAGACAAAAGCTTTCAAAAAATAAGAGCAAACAAAAAACTTCCAAGTATTGCAAATATCAGGGGCCATTTGTTTCATATACTTGCCTCAATTTTCCACATGAGCATCCATGAAGATTAGTAAAATCCTGATAATATTTATGTTTCTCTTACTGTTACTGATTTGTAAAGTCCATGGATTGTCTTTGTTGATCTTTAAACCATTAAACTACAAAAAGCTGCCAAGGCAAAAAAGAATAAATTAATACTTCTATTATTTGAATAGAAGTATTTCTATTTGAATAAGAGGTTCTTAGATAAAAGAAAACCAATTAGCAATAGGCATAGTGTGTTCATACCGAGGCACCTCAGTAAAGAATATATGCTGTATTACTCTTCTCAGGCTGCCATATCAAGATACCGTCAACTGCCGGACTTAAACAGTAGAAATTTATTTTCTCAAAGTTCTGGAGGCTGAATGTCCTAGACCAAGGTGCTGCCAGCGTTTATTTCTGGTGAGATCTCTCTTTCTGGTTTGTAGACAGCCACCTTCTTGCTGTGCCCTATCATGCCCTTTCCTTTGTGTGCACAGAGAAAGAAAAATAACTAGTGCAGGCCGGGTGCAGTAGCTCATGCCTGTAATCCCAGCACTCTGGGAGGCTGAGGTGGGTGAATCACTTGAGGCCAGGAGTTTGAGACCAGCCTGGCCATCATGGTGAAACCCCGTCTCTACTAAAAATTCAAAAGTTAGTTGGACATGGTGGCATGTGCCTTTAATTCCAGCTACTCAGGAGGCTGAGGAACAAGAATCACTTGAGACTGGGAGGTGGAGGTTGTGGTGAGCTGAGATCGTGCCGTTGCACTCCAGCCTGCATGACAAAGGGAAACTCTGTCTCAAAAAGAAAGAAAGAAAAGACAAATATCTAGTGTAGTTTCCTCTGTGTATAAGGGCACCAGTCCTAGAGGATTAGGAACCCACCTGTATGACTTCATTTAACCTAACTGGCTTCCTAAAAAGCCCTATCTCCAAATAGCCACGTTGGGGGTGAGGCTTTAACATCTGACTTTTGGGGGGATACAATATCTTCATAATTTGCACATACCTACTTTTCGTGTGAGTCAGGATGTTTCAAGTTGCAAGAAATAGAAACACTTTACCTCAGTAAATGGACATTTATCATAATGTATATCTTAGGATGCAGGGTTCTACTATTGCTTCTCTGTTTTCTGGTGATGGCCTCTCTCTGTGTCTCATATTCAAAAGTCAGGAGCAGGACTAAGATTGGCTTTATTAGTCACAATAGAGATGTGTCCTGTTATAGCGGGCCTGTTGTGCAGAGCTGTTTTACAAGACCATTTTTGGGGATGAATTATTCACCTATAAATGTCCACCTTTCTGCCTTGAACTGTTCTCTGGACAAAGGGCTATGATCATTTTATGGGGATTATATACTAAAATATTATCTCAAATGAGAAGATTTCCTTTCTTGATTATCCTTCCAAACAATTCCTACAGCAAGCAAATTCTAGCTAGTACCTTTCCAGGTCAGCTATGAATATAATTTATCTACTATAGCTATATCTAGTTATTAAAAGGGATTAAAAGTCTCTTAGTCACATGACAATGATCACATACCTTCTAACACTTGACAGGCACCCCTGAGTCCACTGCGAGACTGCAATGCTTACCACATATTCTATGTGCACCTCTACATTTTCAACCTCCCTATAGAGCAAAGACACTTGGCCCTAGGGCTGTGCTGGAAAATAAGTGTAAGGCAGAGTCAGTAAAAGTGATCCTATAGGCAAACAAGTATTGTCCTCTAGCCTCTCCTTCTCTTTTATGACAACCAAGTAGGCCAATTGTTTTGTAAAACGGTGGAGGCACAAGGTGATAGAACATAGCATAAGCAAGAAAAAGTTTCCCTTGCCAGCCATGAATGCCATGCACAGACTTGTTTATAAAACCTCTGATATATTGGTGTTGTTTGTAACTACAGCATAGCCTTTTCTATCTGGATTAATTATTAATAAGAAGTAGAAGGAAAAAGGAGGAGGAGGAGAAGCAGAAGAGGAGGAGAAGAAGAAGAGAAGGAAGAAGGAGAAGGAGAAAGGAAGAGAAACTACAGAAACAAACGAAAGAAAAAAAGCTTAAAATGGATGCCTTTAGCTTAATTGTTAGGCTTAGTAATTGAGAATAACGGCAAAAAAACTAATATAAAACCCAGAAAAGGCAGTGATCCAAGTAATAAAATGGCAAAATATTAGGGAATACTGTTGCCTGTGGAAAATTGGAAGGCAAGTCATAGATTAATGAACCTTTAGCTATGGACAAATAGCTTTGCAAAGAACATTAGTAGTGGGCTTTATTTGTTGTCAGCTGCACCAGGGAGGCACTGCAGGAAAGAGCTGAGCTCATGGAAGGATTATCAATTTTCTGACCAGAAATGAAAGGGACTAGAGAAATCTCAGAAATTAGTGAAGTTGCACTATCAGAAATGCCACCTTGTTTTTTTTTGTTTTGTTTTTTAAGTTCTGGGATACATGTGCAGAACATGCAAGTTTGTTACATAGGCACACACACGCCATGGTGGTTTGCTGCACCTATCAACCCGTCATCTAGGTTTTAAGCCCCACATGCATTTGGTATTTGTCCTAATGGTAACTTTCAACTGCAAACAGGCAAAAACTAGAATAAGAATGACTTTGAGTAACAAATATTTAGCAAAATCTTTCAATTAATTAAATTGTCTCAAAGCGAAGATCATACTAAGGTGTGGCACCCAGTAAATTTTTTCGGTTTAAAAATTTATTAGAGGGAAAGTTTATGATAATGATGCGGCTCTTTTAGCTCTTCTGGTTATATAACCTCAAGGTGCCTACCATTAGTTCCACTAAGTGAGTGAAAAGAGCAAGGGGAGGGAGAAGGAGAAAGCGGAAATCAAAAAGCCAAGCATTATATTCATCATGAGAAATATAACTGCAATAAAACAGTAGGTTGGCCAGGTGCAGTGGCTCACGCCTATAATCCCAGCTATTTGGAAGGCCAAGGAGGGAGGATCGGATCACTTGAATTCAGGAGTTCAAGACCAGCCTGGGCAACATGTGAAACCCCAGCTCTACAAAATATACAAACATTAGCTGGGTGTGGTGGCACACACCTGTAGTCCCAGTCCCAGCTAAGGCTGGGGAATGGCTTGAGCCCGGAAAGTTGAGGCCTCGGTGAGCCATGATCCAGCCTGGGTGACAGAGTGAGACCCTATCTAAAACAGGAACAATAACAACAACAAAACCTGTAGGCACAGTTACTGGTACATGATGCGGGTACAATAGAATACAAACAAATCATAGTAACCAAGTTTTAGAGTCTGGATTCAAAGAGACTGTAACTAAAAAGGCATTGAAGCCCCAATCTTTTATGGCAAAGAGAAAGCTATACAACATGTAAGAAGAGTTTATTTCCCAAAGTCAACGTCAGTTATGATAAAGAAAGAAAATAGAGAAAGAAGAATTTTAGAAAGGAAAAAAAGTGTAGACAGTGAAGTCACTCTCAGGGTGAGGGCCTGATGAGCAGTTTCCCTCTCCAGGATGGGGGCACACATGACCTCTGCCCAGTGTGCTTTCAGAATCTCTATGTACTTTTTTCTCTCTAGTTAGATATGTTAATTGTAGCTACCTCAATCCTATTACTGTTACACATTAGATTTGGTGGGATCACTTTTTTTTTTTTTTAGGTTAATTCATCTTGAGATCAACAGGAAACAACTGTAATGACAATGTAGGGACTCTCATACATCACCTAGGTGTTCCAAACTTAGAGCAAGATAAGCAAAAACATCTGGGCTATCTCCCTTGGGGAAGGGTTGAATGTGTTCTACGTAAAAGACAGTCAGGGGAGAGTTGGTGAACAGAATGGCAATGAAACAGAAACAATAATGTTCCCCTTTTATTTCATTTGGCATTTTTCTGACACCTTGCAATTTGTCAAAGCCATGTGATAGTTCTACCCAACAGGCTGTCAGGAAACATGACCAGAGCTACCTACTGATTGAGTTAATAAAAGTCCCTACAAGGTGTTCTTTCTTAGTACAGCCTGAGTGAGCAATACATCATTGCTATATTTAAGGCCTTTGGGATTTTGTGGTTAATTTTCTGTAGTTTTTCTCTCTTACTAGGATTTATTGGCTTGGACAGGACTATCGGAAAAGTGGTATTTTAACCACTTTTTTTTTTTTTTTTCTTTTGAGACGGAGTCTTGCCAGGCTGGAGTGTAGTGACACAATCTCGGCTCACTGCAACCTCCGCATCTCTGGTTCAAGCGATTCTCCTGCCTCAGCCTCCTGAGTAACTGGGACTATAGTCACACACCACCACGCCCAGCTAATTTTTGTATTTTTAATAGAGACAGGGTTTCACCATGTTGGCCAGGATAGCCTCAATCTGCTGATCTCGTGATCACCTGCCTCGGCCTCTCCAAGTGCTGGGATTACAAGCGTGAGCCCCCGCGCCTGGCCCGATATTTTAACTTCTAACAGCTTCTCCTAAATGCATGGCGTGCACATTTTGTTTTGTACTGTTTTTGCATTCTACCTGGGACTGTAAGGCAGGAGTGAATCAATAAGATGCATGT
The DNA here is from genome assembly GCF_029281585.2 of Gorilla gorilla gorilla. Taxonomy (NCBI): domain Eukaryota; kingdom Metazoa; phylum Chordata; class Mammalia; order Primates; family Hominidae; genus Gorilla; species Gorilla gorilla. Next base: position 17,348,383 of record NC_073235.2, on the reverse strand, counting down.
TATAGGTATACTTCCACTCTTTCCTCCCATAGCTGGTAGTCTATTGGTTCTTCAGTGTTGAGAAGTGTGGGCCACCACTGGGACTAATTTGCATTAGTCAATCCAAGAAGATATTAAAGCTATAGAGAGCTGTTCACATTAACACACTGAACAGTCTGTCATTTCCCCACGCATTTCCACCAAGCAAGCAATCATCTCAACGTAATATTTACGTATTTGCTAAGCTTTTACATCAGGAACTGTTTAAGTTTATATTTACCTAATTGTTTAATGGCTTGCTTTAAAAGGTTATACAAAATTCTTGCTAATTTTTTTGTGTTTGTTAATCTGATTTATTGACATTGTTCCCAGGCTCATGGAGCTTTCTGATTTGCTCTACTTGTAGTGATATATCAAGAGCTGATGGGATTCTCCAACTTCTCATACGCTTTCAATTCTTCCTGAGTAATCTCATTCAAATTTCTAAGTGCCTGACCGTCACTAGTAGAGTCCTTGACCATGATCTTGACCAGGAAATCTTATCACCTTTAGACTTCAGTGTTTTGGGTTGTTTTAATTGTGCCGTGCATGTTTTAAGTGCTAGTTTAAAGCTAACTTAGAGCACCAGTTACAAGAAGAAAGTATACCATAATTTTATATAACACAAGTATTTTTCTTCCTTTTTTGTATTTTTCCTTATGTAGTAATTTAGAGGTATGAGAAGCAAACTTTTATTTCTCCTGTTCCTACATTACTTAACACATTGAAAGAATTCCAAAGCTGTAGTCAAAACTTGGCTTTGGCAGGTACATATTTTATGTAAGAGATCATCAGCTGCACAGACAAATCTTGAGCTACCACTTGCTATCCCCTCCAGATTTGCACAATTGCTATTTCCATAACCTCCAAGCTTCTGTGAAGATCTATTACTCAAAAACCACCCAAAATAGCTATTTTTGATGATTTTTTTTTCAAGCTACAAAGAACATGGACTTCCTTTGGATGCCTCAGTTAACGATGGTTTAAGAAACACAGAAGATAAATAGCAAACACTTTCAAAAGTTATGTAACAAAGGTTCTTAAATTAGAGACTCTCAGTTTACAAGACTATCCTAGCAGTCCTCTTTCCCAAGGATGCAATGGTTAAACTATGTTTCTGTCTCTCTTTTAACAGCCACACATACTGATATAATACATGCAAACTACATACACGCACATATACACACAAGCGTACACGCATCATTCTCCAGCTCAATAGATTCTTATTTCATTGTTTTTCCAGTGGAGTTGCTTGGATTCTGTTGTCAATATTCCTGACTCCTTTTCACAGTAAAACTCCCTAAGCAAGTCCTAATTGTTTTAGTGTAATGTGTCATTATCAAATACAGAGTACTTTTATTGAGCAGAAACTTTGTTTAAGAAATCTCTTGGTCAGGCATGGTGGCTCAGGCCTGTAATGCCAGCACTTTGGGAGGCCGAGGCGGGCAGATCACAAGGTCATGAGATCGAGACCATCCTGGCCAACGTGGTGAAACCCCATCTGTACTAAAAATACAAAAATTAGCTGGGCGTGTTGGTGTGTGCCTGTAGTCCCAGCTACTCGGGAGGCTGGGGCAGAAGAATCTCTTGAACGTGGGGGGTGGAGGTTGCAGTGAGCCAAGATTGTGCCACTGCTCTCCAGCCTAGGTGGCTGAATGAGAGAGACTCTGTCAAAAAAAAAAAAAAAAAAAAAAGAAATATCTAATTCCTGGCCCAACTGTCAAAATAGCTGATTTGGAAACAGTAACACATGCTGCAAAATATGACAACGCAAAATGAAGCACCTGAACCTGCTTTTCTCAGATGTAGCTGACCAGGAGGGTAAATGTGGAAGAAGGAAGGCTTTCTTACAGTGGTTTAAAGTGAAGGTGGTGAAAAGATATCACGGTGTAGATATATTTTGAGATCTTGCTGATGAATAAGATATATAAGGTGAAGAGAAATAATTACTGATGAAAGACAGATTTTTGACCTGAGCAACTGGTGATTTTTAGTTCAATTTGTTACAAGGGAGATGGTGGGAGTAGAAAAAAGATTAGAGGAACAGGATCAAATTTTGCTTTGAACATGTTAAGTATGAAAGTCCCCCATCAGATATCTCAGTGGACATGCTAAGTCAGTAGTTGACTATATGCATTTAACTATCATGAGAGAGTTTGGGAATGAAGAGATAGATTTAGGGGTTACCAGGATCCATTTAGAGGCTGTGAAACAGAATTTATGACTGTTAAGATTGGAGGAAGCAGGCTTATGTTACCATATATAGAAATATACGGTAAAAGAGTAGATGATAAAATAATAGCAAGAGTAATAAAGTGCTACCTTGCCTTCATAAAACACTTTATAATTTTTCAATGGGTGGTCATAGCAATATTTCATTCTTATAAGAACCATGTTATAAAAAGGCAAGTTATTACTATCTGTTAATATGAAGAGACTGAAATACTAACTGTTAGAGTCACTTGCACTAAGTACATGTATAGACCTTAGCAGATCTGGGACTAGTGTTTGGATTGTCCTCACAAGCCTGTACTTCCTTCCTCTGTATCTTACACTTAACAGTAAACAAAGATGTCAATGGAGAAGATAAATAAATATCCAACTCTTACCAAGATGTTATATTCTATAAACTTACAAAAAGTTGTTTCTCAGAGCCTCTGGACAGCTGGACAATTGGAGGTTTCTGGAGGATGCCACACCCATGAAAGGCATGGAAACTCTGTGCTCATTCCCCTAAAAATAAAAATTAAAAAAAAAAAAAAGATACTTTTCCTAACAGTTTTCTACTATGGATAATGAAGATACCATGGGAAATTTTCTCACTCTTCTTAACCTTAACCTGGAAGAGGGTTTCTAATGTGGAAGAGATATCTGTTTATGACATTCTTCAGAAAGTGTGATATTTGCTGAGGCATTAAGGTAACATGCTGAGGTTATATTCTGTTTGTCTCTAGAATTGATATTCCACCAGCACACAATACCAGGTTTTCTTCCCTGTGCAAATGACCATTACAATTCCTATAATATTTACACTGATGATATAAAGCTGCAAAGGCCAAATGCTGGGAAAGGTGAAAACATGTTTATTGAAATTATGTCTGTGTCTTTTCAAAGGCAGTGCAAAGGACAGGGTACAGTCTTGGCCACAGATATATGAATTGAGAAAATCTTGTAAGCAGGAATTTGAACTTTCATTATTTTTCTTTTCTTATTTATTCCTTTTCCCTCCTCATCTGTAAACAATACAATTTATTGATTGGTAAAGAAAAGTGAAGATACTAAAATAGGAGTTTGATCAACACTGGTGAACATAGTTGCCTGTTGTCCATTACCATTTCTTTTGTTACGTGCACCTCAGTTTTCTCTTTTTTTCTTTTTTTTTTTTTTTTTGAGACCGAGTTTTGCTCTTGTTGCCCAGGCTGGAATGCAACGGCGCGATCTTGACTCACTGCAACCCCGCCTCCTGGGTTCAAGCAATTCTCATGCCTCAGCCTCCCAAGTCGCTGGGATTATAGGCCTGCACCACCATACCTTGCTAATTTTTGTATTTTTAGTAGAGATGAGGTTTCACCATGTTGGTCAGGATGGTCTTGAACTCCTGACCTCAGGTGATCCACCCGCCTCGGCCTCCCAAAGTGCTGGGATTACAGCTGTAAGCCACCGTGCCTGGCCTGCACCTCAGTTTTCTAATGCGGAATGCCTTCTTGCTCTTCACTCAGTTCATGTGATTTGTGTATAGCTAATTTCAACTACCGATTTAAGGAGAACCAAGCCTACTCATTCAGGGCATATTATTCCTTTGAACACAACAATTGACCTGTGAACCACGGATGGTCTTGCAACTCAAAAAGGCCAATAGCACTCAGTTTCAGGCCTTTGCTGGAGCTATTAGGAAAGATCATTTCTATCCTTATCAGGGTTGCTAAACTAGTTGGTAGAAGCCTTGAGATGACTCTCATAATGTTGAGAAATGCTGTTAGAGAAGTAAGTCAAGATAGAATATAGAAAATCCAATCCATAAAGAGACGAACTATATCCCAGTAACTTCGCTTGAATCTCTGCACATCGTTATCAGCCAGCCTTTATTTTCCCCTGAAGTCCGCTTAAATCGTTTTTATGTTGCCTGCAGCTGAAATAGTCTTGTCTAATAAGTTGACACCCAACAATTAGTTGTCAGTAACAACAAGTAGTTGGTTATTATGATAGTATGGCCTACCAGCTGTACCAATGTTCAAATAAAATAGTGAGAATTTTTAAAAAGAGATTTTAGTGAAGGCTTTCACTTTAGAGAAAAGGATGAAGACATTAGTAGGGAATTTGGTTCATGGAGAAGCTAGTCAATAGAATGGCCTTAGTTTCTTGCCAAGTCTCTTGAAATGGTTTCAAATTCTTATAAACTGAGGGTTAGAGATCTAAGATAAATAAATTGTTTCCATTGATAAAAGCTTGGTTGTGTGTGTGTGTGTGTAAGGAGGAGTAACTATTAAAGATTAAATGATAAAATGTGACCAGATACCTCACATTTATTTGTGGAAATGTTTTGGCAACTTTTAGGTAATAGGGAGGAAGCACACTTGGTCATTATCCTCTGTAAAGCACCAATGGCAGTGACAACAGTGAGGCATCCTCTAGGGACTCCCTGAGTCAAGAGCACCAACGAGAAGGAAACCAGCACTAAAAAGAAAAAAAGAAAAAAAAAAGGAATTTTTTGTGTTCTGTACCTGATTGATATTTGTTAAAATAACCTTAAGGATTTCAGGCAATATTAAATCGAGAGATTACAAAGTTTGGATTCTATTGTAGAAGCTTGTGGAAAGATCATGAAATTTAGATTGTTAGTACTAATTTAAGTTTATATCCGCCAAGTGTTTGGTTTGAGGACACCAGGATGACGTTTATTTGAATTTTCTTTTCTTCAGCCCCACAGTTTGATTCTTTGCTCTTAGCAAAATATTTGTCTGTGCTGTGCTGATCTTTAAACATAGTCTATTTATAAGATTCTAGAACCCTAGAATTTAAGAGTTGGGAAAGATCTCAAAAATACCCCTATAGTTCTACATCTTTTATCCTTATTTTGAAAGGTTAACAAGATATTTTTATAGATTCAACAAGCCTCAAAAATTACCCCCATAGTTGTAACTTCTGCTTTATTTGAAATGGTTTGATATGTTTTGTGGCTTTAATCTCCTTAGACATTACCTTTACAGTACTTACAAGTTTTTATTTAGAATGTTAGGTAATGAATTATGGCAAAATAAATCTTCAGTAAATTATCACTAGATACTTGTACCACCCAAATGTAAAGATTTGTTTACTGATATATTCCAAGAGCCCTCTGTATGCTTGCCTTTAAAGAAGAGACACTATAAATTAATGATCTCTCTTGGAACCCCCAGAACCTCTCAGTGCCAAAAGTCTTCCTGCTTCAATTTCCTTACTTGTCACTTCTTATCATTATGGGCTTCTTCTTGCCATACTTGACCCAACAATGAGGTTAATCCCTTGTTTTATTAATCTCAACTCTAATCTACACCAACAAAATGTTAGATGCCAAATCTAAAAAGTCAAGTTTAATAAACATTCATTAGCAGTACAAACTGGGTATATGACACTAGGAATACTCAGCATATTACATTAATAAATATATGAAGGATTAAAATGTATTATGATCCTGCAGAAATTAACTTGTTAAGAAAACAAATACGAAATCTATGTTTACCAATATGCCTAATCAATATAAATTTATTATTGACTTTTTATGTTTGCCTAGTACTGTGTTACACATCACAGATGTTCAACAGAGGCAGCAAAATTCATGATAATCAAAATAATAGGCTTTGGTTGGAGAGATCAAAAATAACTTTAAAGTAATAATTTTTTTCACCACTTCATAATAAATGACTTACTGGATCACCTATATAGAAATAAACATCTATGCTCCAGGCACTATACTAAGTCCTTTTGTATATCATATCTTATCTCTTTTAGTATAACTGAAGTTTATATTTTCAAGTCACTAAAATGTTATACTAGACATTCATAGTGATTATGAATGTTATTGCTTCAGTTCATTTATTTAACAAATATATATTGGGTATCATAAAGTATAAAATACATTGTTCAACACCAAAAACCTGTTAACAAGATAATGGATAAAAAGGAATCATTAAAAGCCCTAGGAAAAATTGTTATGACAAAGGAAATGGCTCTTATATGGGTAAAATATTTACAAAGTACCCTTAAGCATCAAAAGGGGAATAGAAGAAAATGAAACAGTTCATTGATATTCTAAACTCACTAGAGAGGAAGCTTCAAAGTTGAAGTGAAGGCATTTAGAAGACAGGTAAGCAACAAAAGAATAGCCAAGGATTCTATAGCATGAGGGCATTCCTTGTTTGCCCAATCAACTAGACACACATTGATATTCTCCATCCCCAGTAAACTAGCACTAGATAATTCAAGATTTGTCTTACCCCTTCTGCTTTTCAAAGAACTTTGTTTCTTCTTGCTCTCATGAAGTTATTATCATCTTCCTCCACCCTATTTCCTAATTATATCGATGATTTTATGTTAATGTAAATGTTTATCCTTCATAATGATTTTTTTTTATTTCTATTGAGGCCTTCTAGAGACAGCGACTTAATCTAAAGAAACAGTTTCAATGGTAGGAATTTTTTTTATTATACTTTAAGTTCTGAGGTACATGTGCAACATGTGCAGGTTTATTACGTAGATATACATGTGCCATGGTGGTTTGTTGCACCCATCAACCCATTTTCTACATTAGGTATTTCTCCTAATGCTGTCCCTCCCCCTGCCCCTGAAATATTTAACCTTATTAAAATAAACTTACCCTGCATATCACAACCACTTATATGTTAAAAATGAAATTATAATCTCTTCAATAAAGCTGGTGGCCTAAGAATCTATCGGAAATAATTTACAAATATAGTTAAATATAATCACTATCTATGCTTGAAAGTGATACATTTCAATTTGTTTAAAAAAAAAATCTGAGGTGGTTGAAATGGTTTCTGTGTTTGGAGTGAAAATGAAAGAAAACAACATTTTGTTTCCAGATAACCCTCTGTGGAGATAGGATAAGAAGAGATCAAGGAATAGGGTCAACCATATATTTGGCCTTCATTTTTTCTTTTATTCGTTTTCAGGGTTGGTTTGGCCAATCTCTGAGAAATCTATTATGGCACTCTCACTTATGGCTTCTTTTTGCTGAATTTCCTTCCATCTCCATTTTTCCTCTTTTATAAACCTATGAACTTCCTCCCATATGAAACCTTTTTAATTTTGTTTTTGCTTCATTTGGCTGAAGACTTATTCACAGCATGCTATTTTACTTAAGCCTCTCTTTTTTTTCTTCTTTCTTTCTTTTCTTATCTTTCTTTCTGGTCCTTTCACATTTTATACATTTTTTTCTTCCACGTTTTTCCACTTGCTTAAAAATTCAGATATGTGGATATACATATAAAACATAAATTAAATAAGATATAGCTTCAGCTGGAAGTTACCAGTGATAATCATCTTTTTTCCTTTGATATTTTAGATTCAGTACGATGAATTTTTATTTTAAAAAAGACTGGACCTAAAGGATTGCATTTGACAGCTTATCTGTTTATGTAAATGATGTGCTTTTACTAATCAATTTTTCAAAAAAAATGTTGCTTACATAAAAAATCATATTTTTCAGACTAAGTTTTTCCATCTGGAATCCGATTAAGTAGGGAGTCTACCATTTTCACGCACAAGTCAATCAATGAGCTCAGTTGTATTTCCAATTACATTTCTAAGATGCAGCGTAGAACTTTCCTGCTAATGAATCACAATTTTTACTCTATTTATAAGTGTTTCAACTGCACATGAATTTATACATCATATCTTCAGTATATGTGTTTCAATGTAGTTTTCACTAATTCAAGTAGGTCTCTTAGTAAATCAAAACACATTTATAGAGTGCTTTCTGAATGTCAATCTTAACTAAATCTCAAGTGGAAAAAGATGTAGACAGATGATGTCATTACTCAAGGATATCACAGATTGTGTTTGCATATTTCAGTTTTATTTTGAGCTCTTGTGTAAAAACATTAGCTCCTAAAACTTAAGAATTATGCTGCAAATTGAGTAGTTCTTTCATTATATCTGATTGAATAATGCTAATTTTTTCAAAGAAATGATTTCTACTTTCATATGAAAATTTGATGAAGTGGCAAAATTCTGGTATAATTTAATTTCATTAACAGTGGAGAAAAATACCCATTTTTAGATAGCAAAAAGTCAGTCTACATTTAACCCATTTATCCTTTCTTTTGAAGCATTCTTCTGGAAGCTAAACTTATCTAAATAAAAATAATAATAATCACATAAAGTCAATTGTTTCCACGAATAGTATTTAAAATATTTAATCCCAGGTAAGGCATGTTCACCAACTAGTCGAAACTCACTCCCAGAGGATCAGGAAAAATAACTATTGGGTACTAGGATTATTACCTGGGTGACCAAAAAAATCTGTACAACAAACCCCCATGACACAAGTTTATCTGTATAACAAACCTCCACACGTACCCCTGAACTTAAAAGTTAAAAAAAAAAAAAAAACTTACTCTTGACCAAAAGTACAGATATAATTTAAAACTAGCAGTAATTTCCAGTGGAATATTGGCACTGGTTTTAGTAAATGAAGATTGGGCAAGCCAGACATATTCACTATTTTCTCTAATAGACATTGTTTCGGGAAGAAGAATTTGGGGAGGATGTGGCAGGAGAATGGTTTTAAAATGTCTCTGAACATTTGTACAAAAATAAACATATCTATCAGGAAAGTAAAATAAATGTGGATAACATCTAGAAAAATATTAAGCGACAAAGCATGCTCATAATCTCCAAAATACAAGTAGAATAAATAATTCAAATTAACTGTGTAGTATTAGCAATGGTATAAAAGAAAACAGAAGAAAGAGGATATGGTTTGGCTCTGTGTCCCCACTCAAGTCTCATCTTGAATTGTAAACTCGACATGTCAAGGGAGAGACCTGGTGGGAGGTGACTGGATCATGGGGGTAGTTTCCTCCATGCTGTTCTCGTGATAGTGAGTTCTCACGAGATCTGATGATGATGTAAGTGGCAGTTTCTCCTAGTAGTTTCTCTTGCTCTTTCTCTCTCTCCTGCCACCTTGTGAAGAAGGTACTTGCTTCCCCTTTGCCTCCTGCCATGATTTTAAGTTTCTCGAGGCCTTCCCAGCTATGCAGAACTGTGAATCAATTAATCCTCTTTCCTTCGTAAATTACCCAGTCTCAGATATTCTTTATAGAAGTATGAAAATTGGCTAATACAGAAAATAAAGGAAATTCATTAGTTCCCGAGAGCTAAAAATTCTAAATCATCAACAGAAACTCATTCCAGTGTGCAGTGGAAAAATATGAGAACAATGTTCTCAATGGAGACAATGGGTCGAGGGTTCCAAGTTCTAATGAATGGGTGAATTGAGGATTCTGAGGAAAAGTGAAATTGTGCTGAGGTGTTTAGGGATCTCTGAACTCTCCAAATGACACAACAAATGTTTTCTTTCAGAGCAAAGCCCCTAAATTAGAAGAGACTGTTGGGATCCACTTACAATGAATCATTAACCTATGCATGATTTTCTAATATCATAAATTGATCATTTGGAAAATATTGGCTCACTTAGTTCTGCAGGATTTCCAGATATTGACACCTTTCACCATGTAATATTTTTTAATCACATTTTTAATATATCACTAATCTCACTCTAAAATCCTTAAATGTTAGGAAGCTGTCAGGATTTTGATGACAGATATCAAGTTTTTATAATTTTAATGCTCTCTTAAAAGCACAAATTTTCTAGAACTAACCTGCACATTGTGCACATGTACCCTAAAACTTAAAGTATAATTAAAAAAAAAAGTACAAATTTTCATGAGTAGCAAAAATAATCAGTTGTTTTTCTTGAAATTACAAGCTAACTTCCTTAATTTTCAAAAATATTTCTATCAAATACCCAAGTATGAATGACCATAATTTCCTGTCATGGTTTTTGCAAATGAAAATGGTGATCCATTAAAAAAGTAAATAGTTAAGCTTGCAACTTACATAAAGTCACAAGTGCTTCTCCTCAAGAACACCATTGTACTTTGATATGTAAAAGTGTTTCAGGTGTATCACTGATTTAGTCAGAGCATTAAAAAGGTATGTATTAATTGGTTTACATTTAATAATATTCATATTTGTTATTGCTTCATCAAAGACTCAAACAGAATTTTGGCCAGGCGCGGTGGCTGAAGCCTGTAATCCATGCACTTTGGGAGGCCAAAGCAGACAGATAATGAGGTCAGGAGTTTGAGACCAGCCTGGCCAACATGGTGAAACCCCGTGTCTACTAAAAATACAAAAAGTTAGCTGGGCATAGTGGCCGGCATCTGTAATCCCAGCTACTAGGGAGGCTGAGGTGGGAGCATTGCTTGAACCCGGGAGGGGGAGGTTGCAGTGAGCCAAGATCGCGCCATTGCACTTCAGCCTGGCGACAGAGTGAGACTCCATCTCAAAAAAAAAAAAAAAAAAAAAAGAAATGAAATTTTATTTTTTTTTAATTTTAGTAAATTATAATAGTGAAGAATACAATGGCTACTAGTTCTGTGTCGTGTCACTGTCTTGATTCTTGCTGAAATGCCAGCTTTACACCCCCTAACCCCAACTGGTTTTGCACTATCAGTACAAATGTTAACGGTTATTCTTGGATAAATTATGAGATGATTTATGATATATCATGATTTATCATGAGATTGTATATGCATATATGTAAAGTAAAATAACAACAAAGCAGATTGAGGTTGCAATATAATATTTTAAAATAAGCTTAAAAAGTGAAAGATTGAAGCAATAACATACATTACAATTAAATAAACATAGTAAAGCGATTGCAGAAAAGAATTTACATGAAAGTACTGAAAGAATTTAAGAAATATTTAAATATTAAAAGAAAATATTTCAGAAATGAAGATTAAATTAGAGAAAACACAAAAGTGAGTAAAAAACAGGAATGGAATTTTTTAAAATAAAATACATAAGACATAAATGTGAGTTCTCTAACATAAACAAAAAAGATCCAATTTATATTTAATAATAATTCCTGAAGGGGAAAAAAATGAAGCAATGGGAATTTACTAAATTTATATTATAATTTGAAATCTACTATTAACAGATACTGTGTATTTGGGAAAAACCAACCCCAAACGGCCAAAATAGATGCAAATTCTGATAAAATTATATGGCTTAAGAAACAGGAAAGAAAAAATATTACCCTGGCATTGAGGCCCCTAGTTACCATGCCACAATTTTATAAAGCAGAAATTACAGAAAACATGATAGAAAACAGACAGACACAAATTAACAATCTGAGACTTTAGTATCTCTTTCAATCTAAGACAGATATGAACCAACTATTAAGAACATAAAGTATTTAACAACCTAATAATAATGTAGTTGTTACAGACATAAATAGATATATCTAGGTAGAAACATTTATATTAAGAGACTTTTGTACATAATTCACAATATATATTCAGCCAATGAAAATAAACTAGGCAAAGGAATTAGAGGTACAAGAATTAAAACGAAAGAGGTCAAACTATATTTATTGTTATTATATATCTAAAAACTTTACAAAAGAATCAAGAAAAAACTGTCATTAAAACTAGGTGAATTTAGTAAAGTAGCTGGTTAGGAAAACAACAAACAAAAATACATATATTTTTATATACAAAGAAAAAAACAGTTAAAAGAAAGAAAAGAATCTATTTGCTAAAAATAAATAGAATAAAAATATATAAGTGAAAAGAAGACATATGGAAAATCCGTATGAGCTAAACTATGAAACACTTCTGAATGAAACACACATTGAAAGTTCCTGTGTTCTTACATAGGGAATATCAGCTGTATAAAAACATCACTTCTCTTGAAGTTAATTTATGTATGTAATACAACCCATTAAAATAGTGGAGAGTATTATTGTTACATTATTTTTATAATTTAGTAACACACAATGGCAAAAAGCAAGAGGAACCTATCTTTATAATCCTATGAAGTCATCTTCAGGATTTATTTTTGAATGAAAAATCAAGTTGGAGAAAACAATCTTAATATTGCACTGTTCATTTAAGTAGCTGGAGGTGAATACCAATCTATGCATACTTTGTCAATTCATACTATTTAAAAATAAAATACATAAACCATATTTTGTAAGTGCCATATATAGGCGGAGGAATGAGTAGAAGGAAGTAGAATACTATCTGGTTTATATTCCTTTTTTTATAGACTTAATTTTTAAATCATGCAAATATTTTATTTTATACAACAAAATTGAGTGTAGAGCTTAAATATTTGAAAGTTAGAACCAATAATTTTAACTTTATATGGAGCAGAAAATATCATCATATTGAAGGAATTTTTTTTCCAAATAATTTAAAAATATGGTAATTTGGCTCTGTACTCCAAGGATTAGGCAAAAGAAAAAGTCTGAAGCTAACTTTAGTAATTATATTATTAGTGATAAAGTTGTTATGATTTTTATTAGATTATAACATTGAATTGTGGTTTAAAACCAATGAATAACTTCTCAAGAACTGCACTTAGTACCAAACATATAACATATTTAAATTGTTTATAAATTCTTATTGAACACTCTTATTGCTCAACTTATAATATAATTTTATAATATAATTTTGCATTGTACAGAACCATAGATCCAAGTCTGTGGCAAGAAATACAAACAAAGCACAGCCTATTTTGTCATATAACAAATGAATTTTTAACGGACTACCTAGATTATCTCAAAAAGATCCCAAAATATCCTCTGAAAAATATTAGCTAATTGAATTCAGTAAGGATAAAAGAAATTATACACCCCAATTATTAGCATTTATCACAAGTATGCAAGCCTGGACCAATGTTTGAAAATCAATTAATAAAATTTGCCACATAAATAGCCAAGAAAAGTAAAATCACATGATTATATCAATAGGTACAGAAAAAGCATGTGAAAAAAAATACGCATTCATGAAAAAGCTCTCAGCAAACCAGGAATAGGGGAATCCTCTTTAACTCAATAAAGAATATCTACAAAAGTCCTATAGGTAACAACATCCCTAACTGTCAGAAACTAGAAGTTTTCCCATTGAGGTCAGGAGCAAGGCATGGATATCTCCTCTCTCCATTGCTTTCAACACCATACTGGAAGTCCTAGATAATGCAATTAGACAAAGAAGCCAGATAGAGAAGACCCTTTCATACTCAACTGTGTAGACTAGATCCGAAAATGATGATGCCAATAAGAACAGTAAGCTTGTGTCTTTTGATCTGTCAGCCATATTTAACACAGGTCAACACTTCTTTTACAAAACAATCTCCTCTCGGCTTCAGTGACACACACTCTTCTTTCTTTGTCTGTAATACTGGCCTCTTTGTTGCTCTCCTTTACTAGCTCCTGTTTCTCTGTTTGTCTTCTGAATATTGAAAAGACCCAAGGCATGCTCCCTAGCACCCGACCCCTCTATTTGTATTATTGTCCTAGCAAATATTATGTAGCCTCAAGGTAAAATATAATCTAATTGCTGATAGTAACCAGATTGAAAGATATAAGCATAACCTCTAAAAGGAACCAGATCTATCCACCTGACTGCCTATTTATGACTACACTTTAGAAGTAAAAAGTTATTTAAAACTTAAAATGGTCGAAAGTGTTGATATTTTCATCTGTTCTTTGCCATCTGCTTTTCTCCTAATTTTTTTTCTATTCCAATAAGTGGCAACTGCATTCACCCAATTGCTCAAATCAAAATTCTACACAAGATCCTCAAGTCTAGTCTTCCTCTTATCCTGAGCATCCTATGTGTCAGGAAGTACTGTTGGCTCTGCATCTGAAATAAATCCTAAAGGTGCCTACTTCTCTCCATCTCCACTGCCAGTATTTTATTTAAAGCCACTATCATCTCTTCTCGGAATAACTACATCGCTTTTAAATTTTTTTTCTACTTCCATTCTTTCACCATTTCAATTTATTCTCCTCACAGCAGCTGACCTATTATTAAATACAAATCACATCATATCATAGCCTTGCTTAATACCTTTCAATAAGTTCTTATGGACTTGAATAAGAATTAAATCCCTACTCTGTTTATGAAGACGTGCATGAACCTCTTTCTGGCTACCTGTCTACTCCATTTTATAACATCTTCCCTTTATGCTCATGACCCGGCTCCTGAACTTTCTCTGTTCCTTAAATATTCTAAATTCTAGTTGTGAAATCCATGAACTAGGTCTCCAAGTTCATGTGAAACATTCTATAGGATATATGTTAAACAATAAATATTACAGTGACTATGAGCAAAATATACAGTAGATAAGCAATAGATAAAATCAACAAAATGAAAAGTTGGTTTTAATAAATATAAACCAAGTATACAAGCCTTACCTAGGCTGAACAAGAAAAAAAGAGAAAATCAAAAATGAAGAAGACATTCCTATTGACTTTATAGAGATAAATAAAATGATTATAAGAAAAAAATCATAGAAAATTGTATACCAACATGTTAGGTAACCTATATCAAACACATAAATACCTGAAAAGACACAAACTATCAAAACATTTCAAGAAGAAACAGAAAATCTGAACAGACTGATAGAGAGAAATACACGAAATTATTAATTTTAAAAATTACCATAAAGAGAATTCTAGATCAGAGATGTATTCACTGGTAAATTATATATATATATTTTAAATATTTCAAATAATTAACATTTGATTTTAAAAAATATTTAAAAGAGTTGTATAAGTTGTTACAAAGGTAAAAGAGAAACAAAACTTTCTCTCTTATTCTATGTGGCCAGTATTATCCTGTTACCAAAATGAGACAAAAACATCTCATGAAGAGCCAACTTCTCATGAATGCAAATGCAAAAATCATCAAAAAATAGTAGTAAACTGAATTCAGAAGATTAAACACTGTGTCTGATTGGTTCTAGGAATTTAAGTTTGGTTCACCATGTGAAAATCCCCCTACTATATCATGTTAACAGAGTAAGGGCTAAGAAAAATGAGATAAGGAGTACAGACAACTGAATCATTTCAATATATAAAGAACAAGCATTTGACAAAAATTTATTGTCCTTATATGATACAAACACTTGACAAAATAATAAAAAAAGGAAACTTCCTCAACCTACTAATGGGCATACATGAAAAACCAGCTAGCATCACAGTTAATAATGAAAGACTGAAATCTTTTCCCCTAAGATCAGGAATAAAACCAGATTATCTCCTCTTATTACTTTTATACAGTATTTTACTAGAAGCTCTAACCAGACTCTAAACAAAGTACTTAGGAAAGAAAAAGAAATAAAATTTGTCTATGTTGGACAGAAAGAAGTAAAAGTATATCTATTCACAGAGGGCATAATTTTGTATGTAGAAAATCCTAAGAAAGCAGTAAGAAAAACACTAAAGCTAATAAATAAGTTCAGTAAAATTGTAAGATATGAGATTAACATACAGAAATCAATTACATGTCTATATAGTAGCAACAAATGCTCTAAAATGAAATGAAAACAATTTATATTATCATTAAAAAGAATAACATATTTAGAAATAAATTTAACAAAATAATTTCAAGGATTATATAGTGAAAACTACAAATTTTTATTGAAATAATAAAGAAAAAATAAATTAAAAGATATTCTGTGTTTGTGGATTGGAAGATATTGTTAAGATATCAGTTAGTCTATTTCATCTATTAATTCAAAATATAATATTTGTCAAAGTTCCATCTGCCTTTGTGCAGAAACTGACAATCTAATCTTAAGTTCCATATGAAAAATTCAGAGGATCCAGTCAGAATAGCCAAAAGAATCATGAAAAAGGAGCAGACTTGGAGAACTCAGACTTTCCAATTTCAAAACTTATTAAAACTATAATAATTAAGAATGTGTAACATTGGGATAAGTATAGACATATTGATCAATGGAATAGAATTGAGGCTCCAGAAATATATTCTTACATTTGTGGTTAATTGATTTGCAATGAGAAGGCCAAGATAATTCAGAGAAAACAACAATATTTTTAACAAATAGTTCTGGAACAATTGTTTATTAGCATACAAAATAATAAATTTAGATGTCCATGTCACATCATATAAAAAATAACTCAAAAGTCCTAATTGTAAAAGCTAAAAATATGAATGTCTTCAAAGTAAACATAGGAATATATCATTTTGCCCTTCAGAATTAGGCAATGATTTCCTGGATGTAATATTAAAAGCAGAGGTTATGAGAAAAATAGATAAATAACTTCATCAAAATTAAAAGTTTGTGCTTCGAAAGACTGTCAAGCAAATGAGAAGACTCATAAAATGTGAGAAAATATTTGCAAATTATATACCTGATAAGAAATTTGTGTTCAGAATATTATAAAGACTTTTAAAAAGATTTAAACAAATTAAAAATGGACAGAAATTTTTATGGGCACCCATGCACAGCATTCGGAAGTCTGATGATGGGCCTGCCCTATCTGCAACTATCAATGTGTGTGCTAACTAGGGGTCCAGATTCCAGCTCACCCAACCCTCTGTCATATGGGTCAACCATGCAAGAGCCCAAAGAGTGATCTTCTGCCATTACTGCCATTGCCAACATCATGCACACCTCCAAGGGGACTACGAACCTCACAATCAGCCTCTCCCTGCCACCATCAGCACACAAGCATGCTACCTGGAGGTCTGAAGACCAGCTATCTGAAGCCATCACTGCTGGCACCCACATATGCACCAGGGTCATGAGGACTGGCCTTCCTGGCCTGAAACTACCACCACTGGTGCCCTAGAACCAGCCCACATGGCATCCTTATCCTCAGCAAAGACTCAGCACATTCTTCATTAAGCCTAAGCCACAAAGGAAATCACAGATGTTAGTGTTGTTGATTACAGCTGAATAAATCATATGAAGATTACACTATTGCACCCATCCAGAATCAAAGTCAAAGCACCCTACCAAACCATTATTATAGATAGATCTAAATAAAACAGTCTTTTTTTCACAAAAGCCAATCCATAAATTTGGCAGAAGCAGCTGTCATACCAGATGGGGACATATTAACCTAAGAACCCAAGAAACATAAAAAAGCAGGAAAACATTACACCTCAAAGGAGTATAATAATTATCCATTAAGAGATCCCAATGAAAAGAAACTATAAACTACGTAAGAAATAATTTAAAATAATATTTTTAAAACTCAGTGAGATACAAGAGAACACAGATAAACAATACAAATAAATCAGAAACAATTTTATTATGTCAATAAGAAATTCAACAAAGACAGATATCATAAAAATGAACAAAACAGAAATTTGAAAAGTGAAGAATTCAAAACATAAAATAAAAAAATACAGTTGAAAGCTTCCACAATCATCTAAATCAAGCAGAAGAAAACAATTCTAAACGTGAAGACACGTCTTTTAAAATAACCCAGTCAGACAAAAATTAAAAAAATGAAGAAAGCCTACATGACATGTGGGACATTATAAAGCACCCAAATACTCTATTTTGGGGAGTTCCAGAAGAAGAGATAGGCAAAAGCATAGAAAACTTATTTAATGAAATAATAGCTGATAGCCTCCAAGTCTTGCTAGAGACAGAAACATTCAGATATGGGAAGCTCAAGGAAACCCCAAATAGATTCAACTCAAAAAGGTTTTCTACAAGGCACACAGTCAAAAATCAAAGACAGAATTCTAAAAATAGTAATAGGGTCAAGTTACATATAAGGTAGTTCCCAGCATACTAACAGTGAATTTCTCAGCAGAACTTTATAGGCCAGGAGAGCACAGGATATATTCAAAGTGCTGAAACAATAAAAGCTGCCAGCCAAGAATACCATACCTACCAAAGCCACCCTTCAGAAATGAAGGAGAAATAAAGTCTTTCCAAGACAAGCAAAACCTGAGGGAATTCATAACCACCAGAATGACTTCTAAAGAAATGCTTAAAGAAGTTCTATATGTGGAGTAAAAGGATGATACCTAATATTAAAAAAAAGAAAATAAAAACTCACTGGTAAAACAGCTAATCAAATGACAAAGAGAAAGGAATCAAATACTATCAGTACAAAAAAAATAAAGTTAAATAATAGAAGAGGAAATAATAAGATATGCAAACAATCAGGAAACAATTTAAAAGGTGACAAGAGTAAGTCTTCCCCTATCAATAACAATGTTTAATGTAAGTGGTTTAAGTTCCCCAGTTAAAATATACAGATGAATTGAATGGATTAAATATATAAATCCAATTATATGCTGCCTATAGCAAACTTACTTCACTGGTAAAGACACACACACAGTAAAAGGATGGAAAAAATATTTCATGTAAAAAGAAACCAAAAGTCTACAGGAGTACCTGTATTTATATCAGAAAAATAATAAGATATTAAGTCAAAAATAATAAAAAGAGAAAATAATCATATGATGATGAAGCGATCAATATGCCAAGAAGATGTAACAATTGTAAACATATACGCACTCAATACCAGAGTACTGAGGCACATACAGATAATATTAGCAGAGCTAAATAGAAAAATAGACCCTAATGTAATAATACCTGGGAAACTCAATACCCGACTTTCAGCATTGGACAGATGATCTATACAGAAAATCAACAGAGAAACATAGGACTAAATCTGCACGATAGACCAAAGGGACTAAACAAACATTAAGAGAACATTTTACGCAACAGCTGAAGAATATTCATTCTTCTCATCAGCACATTGGAACATTCTCCTGGATATTTCAGACCAAAAGTTCGTCCACAATACAATTCTCAACAAATTTTTAAAAATACAAAGTGTATTAAGTATTTTCTTAGATCGCAATGAAATAAAACTAGAAGTAAATTCCAATAAAAAATTGGAAACTACAAATAAAAAAATTAATGTGCTCCTGAATAACCATCAAATTAATGAAAAAAATAAGAAAATAAAAAATCCTTAAAACAAATGAAAATGAAAACACAGCATACCAAAATTTATGGGATACAGCAAAAGCAGTGCTAATAGAAAAAATGTTATAGCAATGAACAACTACATCTAAAAAGTAGAAAGATTTTAAATAACCTATTAGTGCTCCACAAGGAACTAGAAAAGCAAGAGAAAACCAAACCTAAAATTAGTAGAAGAAAATAAATAATAAAGATTAGAGCAGAACTAAAGAAATTAGAAACAAAAATACAGAGAATCAACAAAATGAAAAGTTGGCTTTTAGGACATTAGGAAAAAGAACTAATGCATGCAGGTCTTAATACCTACGTGATAGGTTGATAGGTGCAGCAAACCACCATGGCATATATTTACCTATGCAACAAACTTGCACATCCTGTACATGTACCCCAGAACTTAAAAAATAAAAGAAAATAAAATTAAAAAATTAAAAAATCAATAAACCATTAGCTAGACTAATAAAGAAAAAAAGAGAGAAGACTCAAAAGCAGAGAAGAAAAAGATGACATTGCAACTTAACCCACAGAAATACAAAGGAGCATTAGAGACTAAAATAAACAAGTATAAGCTAACAAATTTTTAAAAATTAAAGGAAAGGGATAAATTCCTGGACACATATGATCCACCAAGATTGAACAAAGAAGAAGTAGAAAACTTGAACAGACTAATAATGAAAAATAAGATTAGATCAGTAATAGATAGTCTCCCTAAAAAGAAAAACCCAGGACCAAACAGCTTTACTGATGAATCTACTAAACTTATAAAGGAGACTTAATACCAATTCTCAAACTATTCCAAAAAACTGATGATAGTGGAAATTTTCCTAAATCGTTCAGCAGGGTTAACATTATTCTGTTAGACATAAAAGGAACATGCCTCAAAATAATAAAAGCCATATATGAAACTCAAAGCTAACATCATGCTGAATGTGGAAGTGCAAAAAGTTTTTCCTGAATTGGAACAAAACAAGGATATTCACTTTCACTACATTTATTTAATATTGGAGCAAAAGTCCTAGCCAGACCAATACAGCAAAAGAAATAAAAGGCATCCAAATTGGGAAAGAGGAAGTCAAATTGTCCATCTTTGCCAAAGACATGTTTTTACAGTTAGAGAAAGCTTAAAGACTCCACCAAAAAAATAAAAATAAAAATTATAGAAATGATAAATTCAGTAAAGTAATATGATACAAAATCAACCTTAAAAATTAATAGCATTCCTATACACCAGTAACAAACTAGCTAAAAAATCAAGAAATCTATGTTATTCACAAAAGCTGCAAACAAAAAATTAAAATACCTATTAATACATTTAATCAAAAAGGTAAAATACCTCTACAATGAAAACTATAAGGCTGGGTGCGGTGGCTCATGCCTATAATCCCAGTACTTTGGGAGGCCAAGGTGGGCAGATTACTTAAGGTCAGGAGTTTGAGATCAGCCTGGGCAACATGGTGAAGCCCCATCTCTACTAAAAATACACAAATTAGCTGGGCATAGTGGCACGTGCCTGTAGTCCCAGCTACTCAGAAGCCTGAGGCAGGAGAATAAACCCAGGAGGCGAAGGCTGCAGTGAGCCGAGATCAACCTAGCCTGGGTGACAGAGCGAGACTCCATCTTGATAAAAAAAGAAAACTATAAAACACTGGGGAAAGAAATTAAAGAAAACAATAAACAAATGGAAAAACGACTCTTGCTCATGGACTGGAATAACTAATATTGTTAAAATAGCCATACTACCCAAAGAAATCTATAGATTCAATGCAATCTGTATAAAATACCAATGACATTATTCATATAAATAGAAAAAAAACATAAAGTTAGTATGAAAACACAAAACAGCCCAAATAGCCAAAGCAATACTAAGCAAACCAAAGCTGAAGGCATCACACTATCTGACTTTAAAACATACTACAGTAGTAACCAAAACAGCATGGTATTGGCATAAAAACAGATACATAGACTAATAGAGCACAATAGAAAACCCAGAAACAAATCCATGTATTTTCAGGCAACTAATATTTGACAAAGGCACAAGGAACACATGTTGAGAAAATAACATTTTCTTCAATAAGTGGTTCTGAGACAATGGAATATTCATATGCAGAAGAGTGATATTAGAACCCAATCTTTCACCATATATAAAAGTCAACTCAAAATTCATTGGAAACTTAAATGTAAGACCTGAAACTATAAAACTATTGGAAGAAAAGAAGGAGAAGTGCTTCAGAAAATTAGTCTAGGCATAGATTTTAAGGCTAAGTCTTCAAAAGTGCAGACAACAAAAAACAAAAACATAGACCAATAAAATTGCATTGAACTAAAAACCTTCTGCACAGCAAAGGAAATAATCAGCAGAGTGAAAAGACAACTTATAGAACGGGAGAAAGTATTTACAAACTATTCATTCAACAAGGTACTCATATCCAGAATATACAAGGAACTCAAAACAACTCAACAGAAAAGAAAAAAAAGAACCATATAATCTAATTTCAAAAATGGGCAAATGAGCTAAATAGGCTTTTTTCAGAAGAAGAAATACAAAACACCAACAGGTATGTGAAAAATACTCAGCACCACTAATCATCAGGGAAATGGAAATCAAAACCACAATGGGATAGTATCTTGCCCCAGTTAGAATGGCCGTTATTAAAAAGGAATGCTATTGGTAGAAATATAAAGAGTATGGAGACTTTGCAAAAAACTAAAAATAAAACGGCTATATAATCTAGCAATCCCATTACTGGGTATTTATTCAAAGGAAAGGCAATCAGTATATCAAAGGGATACCTGGTCTACCATGTTTATAACTGCAACACTGCTCATAATAGCCAAGACATAAAATCAATTGAAATGTCTATCTATAGATCAACAGATACAGAAAATGTGACATATATACACAATGGGATACTATTCAGTCATTAAAGAGGAATAAAATCCTGTCATTTGCAGCAACATGTGTGGAACTAGAAGTTTTTATGTTAAAGTTAAATAGGCCAGGCACAGAAAGAAAAATATCACATGTTCTTGCCCATATGTGGGGGCTAAACAAGTTATTTATTTGATAGCACAGTAGGGTGACTACAGTTAATAATTTATTTTATATTTCAAAATAGCTAGAAGATTTGACCTGTTCTCAAAGAAATTATAAATGTTTGAGCTGATGGATATCCTAAGTACCCTGATTTGATCATTATACATTGTGTGCATGTGTCAAAATATCACATGTACCCCATATACATGTAAAATTTAGTATCAATAAAAAAGCAAGGTACCAAACAAAAAAAATAAAATAAAAATAAAAATGGGCAAAGATTTTCATTAGACATTTCTCTAAAGACATATACATGACCAGTAAGCACATGCAAAAATGCTTAATATATTTAGTCACTAGGGAAATGTAAATTAAAACCACAATAAGATACTTAACACCCATTAACTAGGATGGCTGCAATGAAAGAAACATGGAAAATAACAAGTGTTGACCAGATATGGAGAAACTGTAGCCCTCATACGTTGCTATTGGTAATGTAAATTACGGCAGTCACTCCGGAAAACAGTTTTGAAGTTCCTAAAAAGTTAAACATAGAGTTACCCTATGACCAAGTAGCTCCCGACTTAGGTACATAGCCAGGACATTTGTAAACATATACACACAAAAACCACAAACAATGTTCATTGAAGCACTATTCATAATAATGAGACAGAAACCCAAATATCTACCAACTGATGTATAAAATTTAAAAGTGTGGTACATACATACACTGTATATACATACATACACATATACTTTCTCAGTCATAAGAAGAATGTTAGTATTGAAGTCGTGATGTGTACTCAAACATGGATCAATCTTGAAAGCATTACGCTAAATGAAAGAGGCCAATTACTAAAGTCCACCTATTATATGATTCCATTTATATTAAATATACAGAATAGACAAATTAATAGAAAGAGATACATGTCTGATTGTCAGGAGCTGGGGAAAGGAAACATAGAAAGTGACTATAATATGACATAGGGCTTTTTTTGGAGGCTGTGAAAATTGTGGAAATTTTTGTACAACTTTGTGAAAATACTAAAAATCAATGAAATGTACACCTTAAAAAGGGGAATTGTATGGTATGTGAATTATATCTCATTAGAAAATTTATTTCAGGAAAGGTGAAATAAAGATTCTAGATATCTGGGTCTTTTCAGGGTTCAGAAAGTCAGTTATTAATTATAAATAGAAAGTAACAGGATTAAATAAGTCTCAGACCACACAGATCTAGTGAAATTATTTCTTTGAATAAGAGATCAATGTAAAGATCAGATTAACTGTGTGAACTTTCCTTTTTATGCTGCAGTCTTAAATTAGCTGGCAATTTAGTGAGGGATAAGGAAAGAAGCCCTCATATCCTATCCCTTAAAAGATAGTGCAGATTCTTAAGTAATGAGTGCTATGGTTTCAATATTTGTGTCCTCTGAAACTCATGTTGAAACGTATTCCCCAATGTAACTGTATTAAGAAGTGGGGCCTTTAAGGAGTGATTGGGACATGAGGGCTGTTTCCTCATGAATGAAGTAATTCATTCATAGATTAATTGGTTAGTGGATTAATGGGTTATCATGGGAATGGGTTAGCGATCACGAGAGTAAATTTCTTATAAGTGCCAGTTTGGCTCTCAGTGCACCTGTCTCACTCTGCGATGCCGTTCATCATGTGATGGAACACAAGGCAATCACCAGAAGCTGACCAGATGCCAAGCCTTAGATATTAGACTTTATAGCCTGCAGAAATGTAATAAATAAATTTCTTTTATTTATAAGTTACTCAATCTCAGGTGTTGAGTCATAGCAACAGAAAATGGAGTAAGACAGTGATCTAAAAGAAATTTGAATTTAATGACTAGTTTTAGACCAGTTTGAAAGTTAAATAAATAAGAAACGTACTAATTTCCCAGCACTAAATATATGCAAAATTGAATTTCACTGCTTAAGTCTTAAGAAAACAGTTGGACTCCTGTATTAGTCCATTTTGCCTTACTATAAAGGAATACCTGAGACTGAGCAATTTATGAAAAAAAGAGGTTTATTTTGGCTTACAGTTCTGCAGGCTATACCAGCATTGCACCAGTATCTGCATGGCTTCTGGTGAGGGCTTCAGGAAGCATACAACCATGACAGAAGACAAAGGGGGAGCTGGAATATCACATGGTGAGTGAGAGCAAGAGAGATGGGGAGAAATACTATGCTCTTTTAAACAACCAGCTCTTGTACAAACTACAAGAGAGAAATCACTCATTACCATGGGATGAAAGCAAGCTTTTCATACAGTATCCATCCCCATGAGTCAAACACCCCAACTAGGCACCATCTCCAACATTGGGGGTTACATTTCAACATGAGGTTTGGAGGGGACAAACATCCAAACTCTATCAGCTGCCATCTGTTTTTAAGTAAGAGGTGGGCTAGGGAAACTGTGTTGCTTCCTAAGGCAGACTTACTTATTCTTTTCCTTTCCAAACAGAACTATTTATTTTGGTTATTTCATCCCTGTTCTACTGTTATTAGGAGCATGGAGGACAGAAAACTGATTATTTTAAAGTTCAAAGTTTTTCAGACAAAAAGGAGTTGTATATAAATTTAATGTAAGGACCACTTAAAAACACCCAGAAATCCCAGGCTTTCAGCTGGAAGGGTTTGGAGTTATGTTTCTTGGGGTGGAGCTGATTATGCTTAATGTGTAGGGAAATTGAAGGAACAAGTAAAATTTTTGATATCCAGATGGTGGACTGTGACAGTGACAGCTAGTGCTCACTAAATTCTCAATTTGTTCCCATGCATTTCCCAACCCTTGTGCTGTTAGGTGGGGACTCAGAGCTGTCCTCAGTAATAGACTACAAACAGATGTGATATGTGTCACTTCAGAGAGATGGCAATTGAAAGCTGGCTTTGTGTGTCTCCTTCAACCTTCTCTGCCCTTCAGGTTACAGCATGGAGGCCACATGCTCCAGATGGCATAAGGAATAATAGCTTCTACCTGCTCATATGTGACTTCATGCGAGTGAAAAATAAAGCTTTATTTTCTTAACATACTGAAATTTGTTTTCTTTTCCTTTTGTTGCCCTAACTAGTATGTCTTACTTTGACTAATCTGCTGACCTTTGATAACTTATTTAAATTTTCTAAGCTTACAGTTTTCTCATGTAAAAGTTGAGATGGCGATCATACTTAACTAGTTACTGTTTTAAAGTTAAAAATAAGTGTGTTAATGAGCATATCTTAGGACTTGGTACAAACCAAGCAACTGGTTAATGCTAACTCTCATCATTATTAACATATTTTACCGTAGCAATTTATAAACTGAGTAGGGCATAATATAAATTCTGCACATGAAAAAGAGCATATATGAATGAGAAATTATATTCAATGAAATAGATTAAGTTAGGGGGATTTAGGAATTGAGGATAATTGGAAATTGTTAAGAAATATATATTAGAATTTGATAGAAAAGTGGATAACAGTTAAAGAAAATTTTTAAATTTAGAGTCCAGATGAAGTTAAAAGCATAATTCCAAATATCAAAACTCTTTACTCCTTTTACTATTATCTGTCAACCTAAGAACAAAAGAAAAGCTTGCAAATTATACAATTTCCTGGTTTTGGAGAATGAGAAAAGCACTGAAAGGTCAATAAAGCACAAAGGAAAAGGCTGGTTCTGGGTCCAAGCTGGGTAGAGACACAATTGAGATCCAAAGGCAGTGGGTGGGCAAGAGGCAAGTAGCCATCTGACTTTCTGAAAATTTTTCACTCTCTGGAAATATTTATTTTTCTATGAGATGTAAATTTGTTTCTTCTACCCTTGACAAATTTACTTAAAATAATGCCCACACACCACAGAATAACAAAACAAAACAAAACTAAACTAAACTAAACTTTTTTTGTCAATGCCCTTATGCCAGAGGCAATTTGGACTAAGAAATAATTGTCAGAAAATGGCAGAGGGCTTTACTACAAATGTCCTTGAAATTGAGAGTGGAACGGGCAACTACATATAGACCAACCGCTTTCGGTATAAAAGTGGGCTATGGAGCCCTTTTTACTTAAATTTTAAAAAGTAGATTCATTATGAAATATTTTTTCAAGGTGGGGTGGGCACAAGAGAATAGTGCACTCAATTAGGTGAGCATTAAAGATGACTCAATGGGCTAGGCGCAGTGGCTCATGCCTGTAATCCCAGAACTTGGGAAGGCCAAGGCAGTCGGATCACCCGAGGTCAGGAGTTCAAGACCAGCCTCGCTAACATGGAGAAACCCCGTCTCTACTAAAAATACAAAAATTAACTGGGTGTGGTGGCGTGTGCCTGTAATCCCAGCTACTCGGGAGGTTGAGGCAGGAGGTTGAGGAGGTTCAAGTGAACCCAGGAGGCAGTGGTTGCAGTGAGCCCAGATCATGTCACTGCACTCCAGCCTAGGCGACAAGCGTGAAACTCTGTCTCATAGAAAAAAAAATTGACTATGCTGATATTTTTTAGTAACTGATGACTCATTTAGCTGTAACATTTGTACTGAAATATCCACTCATATGTTAGACTTATTAATTAGATTCAGTGTTAAAACAAGGATCCTAACGCTGTGCCATCCAGCAGACTACCTGGTACATAGTAGGCATAAATTATCTTTGTGTTATTTCATGATTGAAGTCAACCCTGATGTTAAAATTTTTCCTTTATCTGAGCAAGGGAATTTACAATTTGTTCTTCCCAAGGGCTTGAAATCCAATTACACTATACAGATCATTAAAAGTCACACATGATGTCCTAAGGCATAGAGAGTTGGAGTGTAATGAGAATTACACCTATTAAAAGTGCATATGAATTGGGAGGCTGCGTTACCTGTGTTTCCTTGTCAGGTCTTTTCTTTTCCCATTGGTATGTGCCTTACACAATCCATCAATCAGGAGGATTAATGGCGTGCCTAGCAATTTAGGCCATACGGAGATAATCAAGGCATCATAAATTGTGTTAGAGCAGATAAAGCCTACAAAATGGGACTGCTAGCACAGCAATCACATTTCCAAACTGCCTGCCTGCACTGGAAAATGCGTCAATGATGAAGAGCACAGGTGAAAATAGTAAATGTCAACCAGGGACGAGTGTACTCACTCTCAAGAACAGAGAGTGGAGTGGATGTCTGGGATCTTCGGAGAGGAAAATTGGGTCTGTGTGTTACTGGCAGTGAATCCGTGTGGATCTGCAGCAAGCTCAGTTCTTGCCTCCTCAGGAGAAAGAATTCCACTGAGGAGGCAGAAGGCAGAAGGAGGGACTAAGGCAAGTTTCAGAGCAGGAAGGAAACATTAGTAAAAGGCTTTAGAGAAGGAAGGAAAGAAAGTAAAGTACATTTGGAAGAAGGCCAAGTGGGCAACTTGAGAGAGAAAGTGCACCGTTTGGCCTTTTGACTTTGGGTTTTATATGTGGGCGTACTTACGGGGTCCTGCGTTACGTCTCCCGAGTCTTCACTTGGGGTGGGCTGTCTGCACCTGCAGTGGCCTGCCACAGTTTCCCAGGGGCTGCAGGTACAGTGCTTACTGGAGTTGTATGCGTGCTCGCTTGAGGCGTTCTTCCCTTGAAGGTCCTATACCAATTAAACACCACCATTTTGCCTCTCGGTGCGCATGCTTGAGCCCGCTAGGCCAGCTCCTGAGATACTAATGTGATTGCGAAGCGGCTGACCACCAGTTTCAGGTGTTTCTGTTTATTGGGAGGCTGCCTTTCCCTGGCGCTAGTTAGGACCAATTATTATTTTAAAGAGGCAGTGAAACACCTGTCTGACCATCACCTGATGATGGTCACCCAGCATTCGTGGTGGGCAGAAGTCCTCTCCTCCTCTGCTCACGTCTGACTAGCGACCTACTGTATTATGTATAAAACACAGCTTTTAATGTTTAATACCTTGAGGTATTCCTCCAGATGAGATGCCAGCATCAAGGACCTTATCGCCGTGGGTAGGGTATACCTTTCCCTCGGTGCCTTGATCTCATTTATGTTCATTCTCCTATCCTTCTTCCTTGTGGCACCCTTACCAAAGAGATTGCAATTTCAGATGTATTGCTTCCCAGCTTTCCTTATATCTAGGAGAAGGGCCTGCAATGAAAGCCTGCAGAGTACAAAGGGACCTGAGAAAATCCTTCTTAAGACTTCCAGAGAAAATTATCTTTCTTGATAAAAGATAGGCAAGAGGAGAGTCGTCCTTTGACTTTCTATCCTTGGACAATGCTCTGAAAAGATACATCGCCTGGGGCAGCTGCAGTTATCTGAAAACAAGGCAGGGAACAAAAAGCAGACCAAAGCAAAAGTGTAAACTTGGGAGGAGACTGGGATTTGAGTCTATCATTGATCTGATAGATCTGAACTTTAGCGCTCCTGTAATGTGAATCAGTAATAGTTCCTATCATTGAAGCTAGTGTTTCTCAAACTTTAATGTGCACAACAATCACTTGGGGATCTTGTTAACATTCGGGTTCTGATTCAAGAAGGTCATGGTAGTGCCTTAGAGTATACGTATCTAACAAACTCCCAGGTGATGTCCAAGCTGTGCATATATTGAATCACAAGTATTTAAGCCATTTAAAATTTTGTATTTAGTTCCCTGCAGCCAGAAGCATGCAAAATGGCATCTTCGAATAGTGAGGGTTCAAAGATCTTCATCTTTGAACAGTGAGGATTCATTGAAAACTGAATCCAAAGACATGATGATGAACTTTAGGAACTAGCTTAAAAAAATGCATGGATAAAACCATCACATGTGAGGGCTTGGAGGTCATCAGGGTCTGACTTCAAATATTGGTTCCATCATTTATGCACTGTGTGGCTTTGTTGGAAAATTGTTTAATTTCTCTGAATCTTGATTTCTTTATCAGAGAACAATAGTATGTATCTCATACGGCTGGACTGAGGATTAGCTGAGCTTATGTAACAAAAAGCATAGGTGTAGAATAAATGTGAGCTCCTTTTCTCTGATGCTATTGGCCGGATAGAAATCTGCATTCTCAAGCTTCACACATGTCAAAAATAACTTTGTTACAACAGGGGTAGGTATGATAGAAATAGACAGGTTGTGAGAATTGGCACAGAAATTTTCTTACTATCCCAACTGTTGTCATTAGAAGTGTGTGATGCTTGTATCAGTCGACCATAAGCTTAATTGGAAGTCTAAAAGAGAAATAATAAAAATTGTACTTTGATGTGACTTATTTTCTTTTTAAAACCTGTCTGCCTTGTTTATGAGAGATTTTTTTCGAATTCACAGACTCTCTCCTCAACAATTGCTGGAATATTGCTAAATGAAATAAAAGTGTTGTTAGCAGATCTGATCAGTGGTAAAGCAAATCTACTTCTACACTAGTAGAACAGTGGGAGGTAATGCAACTTTCCTGCGTCAGATTGCAAATAGGATTGTGGGTGTCTGCTATGACTTGAAATGTGACATGCTTTGTGTGTGTTGTAAGGTTTGAGAACTACATGAGGTTTTCATGTTTACAAGCCTGGGTGTTTTGAACAATGTAATGGTTCTGCAGTATACAGATGCATCTCTGAATGATTTTGCAGTGTTTTTGGTACAATGACCAAGCAAGGAGATTCACTAATGACTTCCAAGCATATAGTCATGGTCTTCTGAGCAAGGGTTTCCACGCACAAGAATAACTCTTACGTATCTTCAACGGAGAAAGAAAACATGTTTTAATGTTACATATGTCCTCTTGACATTAGGGAATTCATGTATCTTCAAACATTCCACAATGGTAAATTGGTTTGCCCATTACTTTTCAGTATTATTGCTATGAAACTATTCTCAAAAATATTTGGAACCATGTGTTTAAATATTCAGAATGTTTTCTCATGTGCTGTCAACATAGGTTAACTCTCCTTATTTCAGGAGTGCTGGAGAGCAGAATCACTAAGAACATGAACTTCTAAGTTGGCTGGTGCTGGGTTTTAGTGTTTTTACTTACTACTTACATAAATGTGGGCAAGCTACATACTTCTCTAAAACTGAATTTCTTTATCTGTAAAACGGGAAACATAATACCTCCTTAGGGCATTTTGAGAAGATTCAATTTGATAGTGCATGTAGAGCATTTATCATAGGTTTGGCACTTAGTAAGAGTCCAATACATTTTCATTAGAAAGAGTTTATTCGAACCTGAAAATAAACCACTTATTTATTCTTATTTTATTTCTCCTCCTGTAATATTCACAGTGATAATTTCTTGTGGAGGGGAAAAATAGTTTCCAGAAAGCAGAGTCTAAGACAACAGCTAGCACACCTGCAGTTTATTTTGGAAAGTGATCATAGGGAATAGGAGTAGGGAGCTTAAAAGAGTGAAATGGGGAAGAGGAAAATAGAAGGGTATGCAGCTATGGGCTTCTGGGGCCCACAGAGTCTTCCATGGACCATGTAGAATATCTGAGGGAAAGATTAGTTACCTGCTACAGTCTTTCATTAATTGTGTTTTAGTGGGTTATTAACACCTTCACATCGGTTTGCAGTATGTAAGCGATTTGTCTCTTGGTTCTAGCAAGTAGCCAAAATTAGTATCAGAGAATCCCCAGAACAGAAAGTGAAAGTGAGCATAGCTGAGAGGCCAGATTGTATTCATACAGTGTTGGTGGCCGCAGGATGTGAAGGTGGTCAGAGAACTTGAGGAGGGACACAAGTGGTATTTCATATATAATTCCTCATAGAAGCCATGTGCTGTCAGTGATTCTAGAGACTTGAAAGCAATTCAGTCCAAGGTACTTCTGTCTCAAAGCCCAACATTTGAAGGACAATGGCTTAAGTAATTCTCTAATATGGTAAAGCCCAATGTCTAAGTCACCTCATTGTAATAGATCTACAACAGACATCTGTAAGATCCCCAATAGTGATTTTTATGCTAAACACCCAATTAAAAAAAGGCACATTTTCAGAGTGAAGTGAGATCCATCTTTTGAAGAGTGATTCCTTCCTTTAGTTCTGTCAGGAAACTCAAATAGATGAGAATAGCCTGCTTAGTCTCTGAGTATTTGGAGATCTTAATGAAGGCAATGAAAGTGAACGAACACTTTTCTCTTTCAAAAGAGTTTCAAGAGATTGTTTATCTCTGTGGATGATTTAATACTGCTTACCTATTTGATTATAGAATTCAATATATTGATTTGTTTCTTTAACATTAAGGGAATAATAACACTCAGAAAGCATGCTATTGGAGTCCTAGGAAACTCTAGCAATGCATAAATATGTATGAAATAGTGGGATTATGACCAAGGGTACATGTATACAGGGGAAAATCCAATCACATGATTCCTTTAATAGTTGGTGACTATGTGTTGGTGAGCATTTCCTTTACTGAAAATGACCCTGTCATTAAAACTCAAAGAATCGCAGGGATTAACATTTTCTACCTTCCTACTAAGCAATATGCTTTCCCTTGAGGTCTCTTTAGGGTTTAAGGGGAAAATGGGTTCCAGAAAAATGTCTTTCACATTAGAAACTGCATTAAATTAATTGAAAAATAGATAAACATTGATAATAATAATAAAACAAGAGAAATGATGACAGTAAAAGGCAAATACTTTTTAAATGATACTCAAATAGACATTCAATAAAACCACATCTTTCAGACAACATAATCATTTGCATCATAAAAAACTCTAGTGGTTCAAATTTAAAATATTGGTTAAAAAGCTTCAGTTGGATTTCAAATTAGCCTAAAAAGAAATTTCCATCTTAATAAAATAGGCAAAACTTTCCTTTTAAAATTACAACTTATTTTGTTAAAAAATGTGTTCACTATTCTTGAAAAAGACCTAAAATGGATCTTTCAGAAGAGAAAGCCTTTCCTATTTTAAATTGAACCCAATGGAGCATGGAAGACACGATTCCAAAGCATCTAGGGAAAAAGTTGAATACCCAACCCATGATTCACATGTACTCAAATACCCAGAATTTGGGGTTGATCCTTCAACAAAACAGGAGGGTGACTGAGTGATTCCTTGATATTTTAAAGTTTCCTCCTGATGCCATAAGTTATGATAATTCAGTCTGTCCTAAGGACTTTTTTAAAACCACAAAAATGCAGTATCCTGCCTAGATTTATCTGAACTTCTAAGCTTATTACAGACTTTTAGATATCTTCTGGAAGATCCCTTAAGTGAAGTGAGAAGATATTCTGACTTTAGTCACCAAAGTTAAATGTTCTCATCACTTCAATTGACTTCATACAGTCAGGTTTATTTTATGCTCTCAGTTACTTACTACTGCAAGCCAACACAGCACAGGAATTGATGCATCTTGTGCCTTCAATTCAAAGTAAATAGCAAACATTGCTGTCTGTGAACTTTTTGGCCAATGAATAAAAAATATTTCATTTCTAATTCTCACCAGAAGGATTGAAATTAAACAGTAACAGATGAATTGGGCAGGCATGGAATACTAAATAGAAACTGGCAAATGAAATAATCCAGCTATTTGCTTTTACGATGAAAATGAGAATTGATTCTGCACTGAGAGAAAGAAGTAAAAGGACCAAGAGTTTTGAAAAAAGCCTTCTCCACCAAAAGAGCAAAATAGCACTCAGTGGCATTGCATTGTTAACAAAATTTCTTTATCAGAAACTATAATTTAATATTTAAGTATCTAATTTACATGTGACAAGGTATCATATTCAAAAAATTAAATGCAACTAGAAAACTATTAACCACTAAAAACAATACCAAACACAACCCAAACATTTATAGGAAAGCAATAGCTAGAATTTGAATTGGAAAAAATGTTTCATCATATTTGGCTCATTAAACAAAGCATCCATTATAGCTTGGAAAAGAGCATCTCTTCTAATTCATCAAACGTTTACCCTTTATAGCATGAATAACATTTAAAGATAGTTTCATTAACTGTATATGCACACGTGTGTATATATATTGTGAGACATACACTCGTGTGTTCATTTAAAGATATTGTATCTACTGATAACTGGCTGAACTTTGGAAGGTGCTGAAATCCACATTTCTATATGTCCTTTGACCCATTTAATAATGTCTTTTTAAAAACAGAAATTACATAAAATACTCTGTTTTTTATTAACTGAATATTTTCTTAAGCATAATAATAGACAATGAAAGAATTGCACTTATTATAAAGGTACAGTAAAGTGTTAGATTGCAGCTCAGCCATGAAAGATCAGGGACTGTAGGACAGATGATAGATTGTGCATTATATGCAAAGATGATGGTGGCCAGTGAAATTAAAATGAGAGCAACTAGTTACAGAACAAACAGGGGGATAACAGAAGAAAACATGCACTACTCCTACTTTAATGCAAAACTAATTTCTCCCAGGAAAGCAACCCTTTGACCTCTCTCATACAAAGAAACGGGTTCTGCACCCCTAGCAACACAGTAGACTTGGACTTGTGTATTCAAATGCTAGTTCACTGTCTCTGAGTGTGCTGCTCCAGTGACATCTCTGTAAGCTGCCCTTGACATTCTGGAGCAACTACAATATTACAGTCTCTTTGTCAGGTTTCACTGAGCCTCAATATTCCCTTCAGTTCTGTATAAATATGGTCCATTATTCATCTTCTTCTGGTTCCTGTGGTAGCACAGATATTTCTTCCTTCAAACAATCACTGAAGAATTTGAGGATTGTGCTGTAGAGATGATACTTGCTCTTCTCAGATACGTTATGACCTTCATCTGGGTAGACCTAAGATATTGAGGAGAAAGAAGATTTCAAATTATCCCAGAAGCTATTGTCTCTCGCATTCATTTTCTGAGCCCTAATGTCATGGAAACTTTGAATAATAATATCTGACCAAAATCAAACCTAATTCAACTCTAAGTTATTCATGCTAAACTTTTAAAACAATTGTAATCATGTCAATTAATATTTGGTATTTAAATTAGAATATGTTGGCCATAAAAGGTAGACTTTTTCATGTTTATGTTGACTGAGATGGACTAACCTTGCCCTCAGCTTGACTAAACTTTGGACAGTTTCTTTTCGACTAAAGGCCCTTGGCCTCTCCTCCCCTTTTTAGGAGTATTTAGTTTAGAAAACTTTCCAGCTCTTTATTTAAAGAGCATTGAGTTCAGTCTTTGTCTCCTTTGCAGTAGTTTTTCATAAGGTCTTCCTTGCCTGTTTAATATTGTCTGGTGCAATTATTACTTTGACAATTCCCTTTCCAATATAAACAAAATTGTTACTGTTTCTGAAATACAAATAAAAAATACAAATATTATCCCATTAATTCCTGAGTACAAAGGTTTAAATGGTGCCTTATTGCCCTTTGAATAAAACTCCATACTCCTCAACATTGCTTATGGAATGACCTGACATTTGTTTATCTGTATATCTTCATATTTTATTATCCTAAACGTGGTAGTTTGTGTTTTAGACAGGTTGAGCAACTTTTGGTTCTTCTGAATGGTGAGAAATTTAAATGACTTTACTTTTTCTTTCTGTGACTCTTATATCAGACTGGAACCTCCTTGACAGTGTAATGTATGTCTTGTTACCCATAGAGCAGAGTGACCACTGTAATGTCCTTGATAAATATATATTAAATGTATGAATGCACAGATGTAAATGGTAGTGCAAATGGCCTTTTATCCTCTCTTCTTTTCTTGCAATATTTCCCCAAACATTTTTTATCCACTATTTATTATGAGAATTATATATTATCATATTTAAAAATAAATTAATAATAAATTCTCATATTTAATAATAAAGACAAATGAACAAGACAAAAGGAACAAGAAAAGGAAGAAAGGAACAACAAAAGGAAGAAAAGATAAAGGGAACAAGAAGGGAAGTAGAAACTTGTTACTTTTAAAAGAATTCAATATTTGGGATATGAATAAGTCTGAGAGGAAAATGACAATTTAGAAAGGATTCATGCAATTCACTTGTAAAGCATGAGTTCATCCACATTCTCGGTGTAATTAGGAACAGAGAACACAATCTTTGGTAACTAAAAAACATATTAAAAAATAATAGTAGGGAGAATGGAATAATAGAGAAGCTGTGTTGCGCATCTCACAAGTGAAAAAACACAGCAGGAAAACACGTTCTTCTAAGAAAGTAGCTTACCTGCATAGTATAATTCACTCCAGCTTTTATTAGGTGCTTGATTAATTCTGCTGAGTGTTGGAAATGAACTTTTGCTGCAAGAAATCAAATTATGATATCTGAAGAAACACACTGCTTGTATGAGAACTTTTTCATATTATTTTTCAAAGAGATTCAGTGTTTTATTTTACATACATTGCACATTTAAAAGACTTATATCTGGCCAGGCGCGGTGGCTCACGCCTGTAATCTCACCACTTTGGGAGGCCGAGGTGGGCGGATCACAAGGTCAGGAGATCGAGACCATCCTGGCTAACTCGGTGAAATCCCATCTCCACTAAAAAATATAAAAAATTAGCCGGGGTGGTGGCGGGCACCTGTAGTCCCAGCTACTCGAGAGGCTGAGGCAGGAGAATGGCGTGAACCCGGGAGGAGGGAGTTGCAGTGAGCAGAGATCGTGCCACTACAGTCCAGCCTGGGTGACAGAGCAAGACTCCGTCTCAAAAAAATAAAATAAAATAAAAAATAAAAACAACAACAACAACAAAAACTTATATCTGGCTTTAGGTAGAAAGCTGGTAAATACAAATACAATGGTAAAACTTTGAGCTTCACTCTATTAAACAAAAAAGCAAAACAGTAGCTACAACTAAGTCCTACTTACTCTACACAATGGTGTTTATATTTACTTTACTGGATATTATTTATTATTCCTAATGGTACACATATTTTTATAAATTTTATAAAATTTATAAAACATTTTAACATGGCAAATGTCTTTTCTGGATATTAATACAGGAAACCAGCTATCTATTTCATTTTGAAGATTACTAGGGCACAGTCTCAGTTGGATACTGGCATTCTGCTTTATTATTCAAAATTAGAAAAGAATACCCCATACTGAGAAAATAGAATACACATCTCATTATACAAGGACTAACTAATATAGAGCATACTGGTTACTCTTGCTTTATCTTCCTTCTGCCAGAACCTAAGATCCAAGATTCTGAAGTAAGCAGCCCAATAGCCCTGGGTTTGGTAGCTATGAAGATTTGGTGCAGTCACTCAAATCTCTTTCTGCAGAAGTTGGCTCACATTCTGTCTAGGGTGTTCATTCCTGTAGTTTGTGTATCTTCAAATTTCTGTAACTAATGTTTAAGCTGCCTTTTTTTTTTTTTTTTTTTTTGAGATGGAGTCTTGCTCTGTTGCCCAGGCTGGAGTACAGTGGTACGATCTCGGCTCACTGCAACCTCTGCCTCCCAGGTTCAAACAGTTCTCCTGCCTCAGCCTCCTGAGTAGCTGGGATTATAGGCGTGCACCACCATGCCCAGCTAATTTTTGTATTTCTAGTAGAGACAGGGTTTCACCATGTTGGTCAGGCTGGTCTCAAACTCCTGACCTCGTGAGCTGCCTGCCTCGGTCTCCCAAAGTGCTGGGACTACAGGTGTGAGCCACCACGCCTAAGCTAACATTTTTAATTGTCATTGCAAAATTAGGGCAGCCTTATCAATAGTTTAAGCTTCTTTAATGCTCTAACTCTAGAATGCTGAATAATCAGACCATACAGCAGAGAATGTAAAATGGCAAACAATCATTTAAACCTATTAAAAAACTAGATAGTCAAGATCTTTTTCAACATCTTCCTATGGCACTCAATGGGAAAATGACCTTGTCATTGCTACATAAGTACAAACTGCTCTATAAATGTAAGCTTCTAGAAATGCTAATTAATAAGGTCAATGACAGAGGTAATGTGATCCCTTATTTCTCTGCATGGGGACAGCTGAAAATAAATGTGCAAAAGGATTTTTCCAATTGGATTTTTTTTCTGCTTAGTTTCTAATGCAAAGTCCATTGATATTTGTTGCTATTTGTCTGTTTACTATAGCTAAAAGGGAACATTACAGGTTTGACTGGTTGATTGAATTCATTTGCTGGTAATTTTTGAAGATAATATTAATAGTAGTGGTGTTACAGTGTCATGACTGAGCACCTATAATTCACCAGGACCGTATGGGTTGTGTGGTATGTGTATGTGTGTGCCTGTGTGTGTGTGCCTATGTGTGTGTGTATACCCGTGCATGTGTGTGCCTATGTGTGTGTGTATGCCTATGTGTGTGTGTGCTCATACACATTCACAGGTGCATTTCCTCTCAAGTGACCAGGGCTGAACCTCTGCTTGTATTTTATTAGATGGGTGAAGCGCCAGGCCTGTGACTGAGTGAGTCAGATAGAACAATGATTTACCTTTATAGCTACAACATATTGACAGAGAAATTTGAAATAGCACTAATATATTAGTCCAGCATGATGGCTAGACGTACAATAATTTAACCTTGAATATAATTTATTCATATGAATAAGGCTTCAGGGCACAGTGAATAAAAGGCTCAATACATGGATTCAAATCTCCTTCCTACTAATCAATTGTGTCTACTCTTTTAAGGCAGTTATATCATTTCCTAATATTTATTTTCCCAATCTGTTAAATGAAAGTAATAGCATCTACTGTTCCGTGTTTGCAAGAAGTACAAATAAGATAATATTAAATGGTTTTAGTGCATTTTCTGACATACAATGAGTACATAATTGCTATTTATTTTTATTACTGTTGATATATATGTAAGGTCTTAATACCTTAGAACAACATCCAAATGTCCCTCAAAATTTTTATGCTCTCTTTCATCATGTTTCACCCAACACTGGTACTGTATCATCTACCTCTTTCTTTAATAGACTATTAATACTATAATTGCTTTACATTTTCAGAACAGTTGCAAAGATAGTACAGAGTTCCTGGATACCCGTCCTCGAGTTTCCCCATTGTTAACATCTTATATTATTATATACTTTGTCACAAATAGAAACTAAGACTCACATACTACCGCTAACTAAACCCACTTTATTTGGGGTGCACTACTTTTTCTTGTTGGTGTTCTTATTGTTGTTTTCTTGTGTACCCTTTCTGTTCCAGGGTTCCATTCAGAATCCTACATTATATTTAGACATCATGTCTTTTAAACTTCCTCTGGTCTATGAGAGTTTCTTAGACTTTTTTTTTTTTTTGATTACCTGAACAGTTCTGAGGGGTGCTGGCTGGATATCTGATAGGATTTTCCTCATTTGGATCTGCCTGATGTTTTTCTCATGGTTAGACTGGTGTTATGTATGGGCTTGGAGTACTAAACCATGGAGGTAAAGTGCCATCCCCACTACATCATATCAAGGGCATTTAATAATAGTAATAACATGACTTGTCACTGTTGATGTGATGTTTGTCAAATCTCTCCACTGTAAAGTTCCTCTTTCTCTCTCTTTCCATATAGTACCCTTGAAGCAAATCATTCAGTGGAACCCACCCTAAAGAGGAAGGAGTTAAGTTCAAGATTTAGGAAATATTGATTCAAGACTTTGACTTTCTTGTCTCACTTGCCAGATGGCCTTGGATAAATCTGTTTCCTTTTTGAAACTGATTTTTCTCATCCATGAATGGAGCTATAAATATTCAGCCATCTGTTGTAAAATATCACAGAGGATAATAAAATATAGATTCTTTGGTCCCTAAGAGTGTCATGTAAATATAAAATGATATTATTTATTACTACTAACATCAATCACCTCCAGCTCCAAGGTTTAAAGTGATGAAAAAATGAGAGATGGTATGAAAGTGCCTTTTTAAAGTTTTTGTTTTAAGTTCCTTTAAGCGGGTAACCTCATTAGAATTTCATGTCAGTGCTTGCAGCTTTTTGGTTTCTGTTGTCTAGGTTGGTTTCCATTTTACGTGTGCTGAATAACACTGTAACCATCGTCACTAGACACAAGTGCCTTTTTAAATTAAAATTAAATAAAATCAATTCAGTCCCTCAGTCACACTAAACACGGTATGGCCACAAGTGGCCAGTGGCTACTTTTTCAGCAACATTGATAAAGTATTTCCATCATTACAGGGACTTTGATTGGACAATGCTGCCATTTGAGGAATAGCCTCCTCTCCTCTTATCTCTGAATTCTTTTTTCCCACCTTCTATCATGTATCTGATTCTTTGTGTGACTCTCTGCTCCCTTCTTCAGAAGGTTTACAGGGCTTCCTGTAAGCAAGTCCTTAGATGTATCCCTTTGTAAAAGGTCATACCCTATCAAACAGCAGCAGCAAGTATAATACTTACTGTCAGCAGTTCCATGAATTATTAATATATTTTCTTCTTTCAAGCCATGAACATTATGTAGCACACTGGCTGCCTATAAAGGAAAATACAAATATCTGCATCTATAGATCTAAATAAGCAATTTAACTAATTTTTTAGAACAAAAATACTCCTCTTTCTTTGTTATTTTCAAATTAGTTACCTGGTAAGTGCTTTCTTCCTTAGATGGCATCCCAAGGTATCTTTCAGAGAAAGCTGAGGCTGTGACCCAAGAAAACAGACATTCGAGAAGAAACTAAAAACTATTTGACTAGCATATTTCATTAATTTCTTCATTTTACATTTAATTGTCATGCTTTAGTAAAATCAGCTGAATCAAGGAGGAGCTAAACAGCTGAAAACAGGCTCTAATAACATATGATAAATGAGCTCAATTAAGCTATTCTAAATTGGGCTTTCGTTTTCTACAAATCAATACATTATATTAGGTCAGTCTGTAGAAAGTACTCACCATACAATTTCAAGTCTGTGATAGGTGCAACCACTGATCCACATTTAAAAAGCTTTTCATCTGATTTTAAGATCATTGATGCAATATAGCCACCATAACCCTGGGGGGGAAAAATATATATATATATATCACACACACATACACACACACACACAAATTTATATATAACAACTATGCCTGGAGATATTTTTAGCTTTTGATCAATGTTTGGTACTGTACATCATATCAGAATGTCTCAGGTTTGGGAAAAAAAAGCCAAAATAATTTTGTACAATTAAGATTTTTGAACATTTGTTTAAATTGTTATATAACAGCTGTTTTAATAAGCCTTAAGTAAAATATAAAATTAATTACATCACCAAATGTCAAATATTGCTCCATGATTTCATACTATACATCTGGAAATTGCCCCAAATAATTTGAGGTTAGGGAAATAAAGCACTTATTAAATCACATGTAATTTTCCACTAATTTAATAAAATACTGAAATAATGATGATTATGTAGAATTAAGAAATAATGAAATTTTGAAAATATTTCACCAAAAATTTAGATTGTTTTAATTTCTTATAAAGTTCAGAACATGTCACCCCAAAATAAGGCTGCACTCAGACTATTTCACCCTAAATATGCCTCTCTGGCTTAGGATTATTTGGAGCTAGATATTTTGAGAAACTGCAGACACAGGAAGAATACTAGAAACAAGGCTGGAAGTTTCCCTTTTGTAAGATAAATTTATGTCTATAAAGGAAATGTATAGATGTTTTCAATGGTCTCTCTCTGTTTCTCTCCCTCTCTTTCTGCACCAGGAAGAGAAGAATAACTACATAACTGAAGACTCAATCGATGGAGAAGAAATCGACTTCACTATGCGTAACAAACTTTGCTTGTGTTTTGCTTTTCCTGGTCATCTTTCTTAACAAAACCTTTCCTGCATCCTTATGCCTTTGTTTCAGAGAATGGTAGTGTTTGCATCTGAGGTATAAGACAATTCTTTGAGATCTACTCTAGAGATCTGCCCATTTTTCTTGTTTCTATCCCATGTACAAAGGAGGTATTTATGTTATTAAGCTTCTGTTTGTTTTTCTCTTGCTTTTTTTTTTTTTTTAGACATAGTCTCGCTCTGTCGCCCAGGCCGGAGTGCAGTGGTGCGATCTCGGCTCACTGCAAGCTCCGCCCCCTGGGTTCACTTCAAGCTCCGCCCCCTGGGTTCACTTCAAGCTCCGCCCCCCGGGTTCACGCCATTCTCCTGCCTCAGCCTCCCGAGTAGCTGGGACTACAGGCGCCGCCACCAGCCCGGCTAATTTTTTTTGTATTTTTAGTAGAGACGGGTTTCACCGTGTTTGCCAGGATGGTCTCGATCTCCTGACCTCGTGATCTACCCGCCTCTGCTTCCCAAAGTGCTGGGATTACAGGTGTGAGCCACCGCGCGTGGCTTGTTTTTCTCCT
Organism: Gorilla gorilla gorilla; assembly: GCF_029281585.2. Lineage (NCBI taxonomy): Eukaryota > Metazoa > Chordata > Mammalia > Primates > Hominidae > Gorilla > Gorilla gorilla. The sequence goes on along the minus strand of NC_073235.2, from coordinate 17,307,108 downwards.
GTTAATCTGCCTTTTGTTACAGGGAATCTTAGCTAAAAACTCATGAAGAGTAAAGGAGAAAATTGTCTTCTCTATATTCCACACAACTAAGTTTTGGAAAGCAATGGGATATAATGAATAATGTTCCCAGATAGATGAGTTAAATTATTGTTTAAGTTTAATTTTGAATACCCTCTTGAAATGTTTTTTAATAAATCAAGATGTCCAGTTTTCTTTTGTAGACCAAGATCTGACTAGAAAAGTTCCAGAGGAGATTTTAATAATTACAGTAATGCTGAAAAAAGAAAATGACCTACTGAGTTATCTGTTTTAGAAATTAATTTTCAGCCCTACTCTCAGTAATGTTCTTTATGCTACTGGAAATCAGAACATCTTGGGAGATATTAAAAAATATTAACATTCAGGCCTCAATCTCAGAAATTCTGATGCAGTTTGTTCATGATGAAGTCTACTTTTGAAAGATTTTCAGATGACTCAAGTGTGGTCCAGGTTATAGTTTTATTGTCATTGTCACTAAACTCTTGAAGTAAGAAATAAAGAATTTTATTTATGTCTATTTGGAGCATCATTTAAAAATTGGTACATAAAAGTTCAAAATGCAGTCATTCATTACTGAATGGACTGAGATAACATATATTGTTCTGGTACTGGAATATTTAGATAGTACTCAGAAGCTTGAGCAAAGCTTTAACAATTAGTAACTGAAGGCAAGAAAATTATCCTATATAGATATAAGCTACTTCAAAGTGCCTTTGCTCATTCTCATTGAGAGAGACAGTCTTAGGCTAGCAAAATCTGGAAGTAGCCCATTTTAAATTTTCCCTTAGGTAGGTAAATGTATTAACCTACCTAAGAAAGAAAAATAAAAAGGTGGGGTAAGCTATGCAAAGCAAGAAAGTAAATAGCTAAAGGCTGAATATCCCTTATCTGAAATGCTTGGAGTCAGAAGTTTCCGATTTTTGGATTCTTTTAAAATTTCGGGATATTTACCTACACATAATGTGTTATCTCAGGGATGAAAACTTAAGTCTAAACATGAAATTCATATAAGCTTTAATATACCTTATACACACAGCCTGACAGTAATTGTATAGAATATTTTTAGTAATTTTGTTCATGAAACAGTTTTAATGGCATTTTTGACTGTGACCCATCACATAGGGTCAGGTGTAGAATTTTCCATGCGTGGCATTATGTCGGTGCTCAAAACATTTTGGATTTGGAGCATTTCAAATTTCAGATTTTCAGATTAGGTATGTTGAACCTGTATCATAAAGCAAAAGTGGAAACAGCTCTTGAAAGTGTTGTCCTTAGAGGGAGCATTTCCAGTATATTGTTCCTAGTTCTCTGTCATAAAGATGGGCGAAGGGTGTTGCAGCCAAGAGATTTCAAGTATTTCCCATAGGCAAGACTCTTCCCATAGTGAGGAATGCATCACACATCTCAGTTGATGCATGCAACTTTTCTGGTTCTATTAACAATACCATGATGGCCAAGCAAACTTTCAGCTGATTATGATGTTTGTTTATATAACCTGAAAACATTGATAGAATAATGAATATTCCAGTCCATAAAAGCTTATGTTACATTTAAATAATATATATAAGGTGACATTATATGTTTTTGTTGGTTTGTTTTATTTTATTTATCTCAGTTTCACATGTCTCTCATAGCCTGACTATCTCTAGGAATCAGGAATAGTGCCTTCCAAAGGAGGGGTAGATCCCACAACAATGCTTCTTAACTTCTAACTTAATTCAAATCACTTGAGAGTGTTGTCAGCATACAGATTCAAATTCAGTAGATCTGGGGTGGGACCTAAGATTGTGCCATTTTTAATAAACTCTCAGGGGACCTCTATGCTGCTGATCTACATTATATACAACAAGTTATTACTGCATAATTGTATAATAAAGGTGCCTACCAGAAACATCTTCCTAGTCCCAGCCAATGTTCCCTAGATGAGTGAAGCTTTAAAAAAAAAAAAAGTGCCAGTGCTCTCCCCGACCCACATTCAATCACAATCTGTGGAGAATGGGCACCTGCAGGATCTCCCCATGTGATTCTTCAGTAAAACCAGGAATGTAAATTATTGCTGCTATACAAGGAGTTATATTTTACTATTTTTGTAAATATGAAAATTTGGCATTTAATGAAGCCAAATATTTTCTAAGTCTTTTTGATAATAAAAGCTGTTGAATAAAATTCTATTTATAGCATTTAAAATTGAACCACACATGCTTCTTTAACTGATTTTTAAACAAAAATCGACACTGGCAAAAATTAGAATAATTTATTTATTTTAGACATGGTCTCACTCTGTCACCCAGGCTGAAGTACATGGCACACTCTCTGCTCATCGCAACCGCTGCCTCCCAGGCTTAAGCAAACCTCCCACTTCAGCCTCCTGAGTAGCTGGGACCACAGGTGCGTGCCACTATGCCCAGCTAATTTTTGTATTTGTTTGTACAGATAGATTTTGCCATGGTTGCCCAGACTGGTCTTGAATTCCTGGGCTCAAGTGATCCACTCACCTTGGCCTCCCAAAGAACTGGGATTACAGGTGTGCCCCACCAGCCCCAGCTGAAAATAAATTAAATTTTAATGGCTCGCCTTCCTCTCACCTGTTTTATATGTATTTACAGAATGCAATAGTATATCACAAAAGGGTTTTTGGAAAATTTACTTCAGAGGAGGGCAAAAATAAGATATAAGTTCTAGGTAGATATAAGAATGCTTTCAACTTTCAAAACAATGCATATCATCAGGTAGATTAAAAAATGGGAATCACCATATCGTCTGTAGTAAATTAGAGGCTACTTTTGATTTAATAAAGATCAAAAACTTCCATCATCAGTGTAGGCTGCTCTGTTTTCATTGTGCATTTTATTGGTCTTCCCGTGATCGGATTGTGCTATTCATTAAAATTGTTTTGTCATTCCCATTTGCCAAGCATTTTAGCATTACTTATAAAAGTTTAACAAGTTTATGTTATTTTTAAATTTAATTTAGTAAGCCTAAAATATAGGAATGTTTCCTTAGAATTTTTCTTCTTAAAAGAAATATACTCATGATGTAGGAAACTAAATTCAATAGACAGAAGGACTTGGAGAAGCAGAGGTGGGGTCTGCAATGCCATTTACTCAAAATTTATGTTTGCAGTGGCCCCAGGTTTTCAGATCATCTTTAAATGACTTTATGAATATAGTAAAAGGGATACACTGATAGACTGGGATTTTAAAAGAGGTTATTTGGGCCGGGCATGGTGGCTCAAGTCTGTAATCCCAGCACTTTGGGAGGCCGAAGCCAGCGGATCACAAGGTAAGGAGTTGGAGACCAGCCTGGCCAGCATGGTGAAACCCCATCTCTACTAAAAATACAAAAATTAGTCAGGTGTGGTAGCTAATCCCAGCTACTCAAGAGGCTGAGGCAGGAGAATTGCTTGAACCCAGGAGGCAGAGGTTGCAGTGAGCTGAAATCGCACCACTGCACTCCAGCCTGGGCGACTGAGTAAGACTCCGTCTCAAAAGAAAGAAAGAAAGAAGTGATTTGTGCGAATTTAAACTTGTGTAATTCTTTCTGAACCATTTCACTTGTGGTACACAATGAATTATTTTGAAATAAAGAATTTTATAAATACAAGATACATTTTATTACACTCTATTATTTTGCATTAAAACTATTAATTCGCTTAACATAATCACTCACATTTTATCACAATACTTACAATCCTGCCTTGAAGCAGAATCTTAATCCTGCCTCAAGGAGGCAGGATCTTAATTCTACAGATAATGTATACTGAAGCTTTAAACCTTAGAAGTGACTCAAGCTGGTCTCAAACACTGAGAGGCCCTCCCTCAATTGAAAAGATACAAAACTTTACATAACAAATAATTACCTCCCTAAGTAAAGTTTTAAGAAGCTTTCATATTCATTTACATTTTTAAGTTTGTTTTATTTTCCCCAGATATCCATAGTCCTTATCTCCTTACATTGCCTTCTCTTAGTTCAAACATGATCTCCTAGTGATACCTTTCCTTACCTCCAATCTAAATTTGCCACATTAGCTCTAATCCTGGCATCCTTATTTATTTCTCTTCTTTACTTTTTGGAATCAAACTCTCACCATCTGACATTTTATATATTATTTCACCAATTATGTTTAGTTTACATGTTTTCCATATAGCTCTCCTTACTGAACTAAATTCAATAAAGAAAGACTTTTCTTCTATTCTTTGACCACTGTATTTCCAACACTTCAAAAAAAGTGCTGGGCACATAGTGCACATTCAATAATGTTTGTTGGATGAATTAATTTTTTTTTTGGCCTGGTAATCACAGTGATTTCTGTTCTAAAAAAATGTTTATAAGACAACTGAACTTAATTTCAGTTCTTGTGATAATTTTTTTTTTTTTTTTTGAGACAGAATTTCGCTCTTGTTGCCCAGGCTGGAGTGCAGTGGTGGGAATTGGGCTCACTGCAAACTCCACCTGCTGGGTTCAAGCGATTCTCCTGCTTCAGCCTCCTGAGTAGCTGGGATTACAGACACTCGCCACCACACCCATCCAATTTTTGTACTTTTTTAGTAGAGACAGGGTTTCACCATTTTGGCCAGGCTGTTCTCGAACTCCTGACCTCGGGTGATCCACCCACCTTGGCCTCCCAAAGTGCTGGGATTACAGGCATGAGCCACTGCTCCCGGCTGTGATTAATGTTTTTAAAGAAGCTATGTCCATAAAATTTTGCTTCTAGGAGTTTTGTTTTATATTTAGCACTTAGACATAATTCTTTAAAAAAAATAAAATTATTATATATTAAATGAGGTTAGGTCCTGAGGATAATTATTCAAACTAAAGTTGCTTAATGTCTTCAATCAAGTCATATCCATAATTAATAAGTAATAAACATGTGGCCAGCTAAAAGCTACATATGCTATTATCATAACCTTTCCATTATCCCAACAAGCTAATTAGAAAATAACACTGAGAAAATGACACCATTTACAATAAAAATTAAAACACACAAATAATAAGCAATAGTTAGAAATAAAAGCAGCAGGAGAGAGATTTGGCATATTTTAAGAAAGCTATAAAATTCTACTAGGATATATAAAAGAAGAAATAAATGTACTGTGCATATTGTCTGACTCAGATGAAAGCTACATCTTGTGACTATTTTAATTCTTCTTAAATTATTATAACTGTTGAAACAAATTTTAATTTAAAAATTCCAGTTGCATATTTTGGGAGAATTTGAAAAAAACAAAGATAATAGAACAGGTGAGCCAAGAATATTTTCAAAGAGAGAAGTAAAGAGTGAAAATTCTTTTAAAAATATTAAAATGAGTTATAATGAAGCATGTTATAATTAAAAGACTGTAAGATTAGCATAAGAACAGAAAGACAGAATTCAACAGAAATAAACCCTGAAATGAATGAGAACTTAATTCTTAGTTGGTATCACTGTTAATGATGTTGATTTAGTCAACCAATGGAGCTAGGAAACTGGCTAGCTATTTGAAACTACATAAATAAATTCTCACCATACCTCACGAGTGCTATGCATCTCTCTCGTCTCTATTAAACTCAGATAAATAAAGAGAAAACATAATAAATACTCATTTAGCCTTTTGATAGAAACAGGACATCTAAATAATAAAATCACTGGAAGAAAGTACCCAAGAAAGCATTTGAGAAGAGTTTGCCAAGTTTTAGAACTTCAGTTTTTTGACTCATCATATGCAAATTTTAACAAAATTCAAGAAGCTGAGGAAATATTTCAAACAAGTGTGAACAGAGACTGCTATCTTTGATATAGCAAAATTTTAGTATGTCAACAAGGAAACAAATATATATGTTCATATATACCAGAAGTCAAAATAAACTAAGCATATATAATGGGTAAATGGACAATCCAAAAAGAGACATATAAAATGGTTAATAAATATACAATTTATTTTATTTAAAAGTTTATAATTCTAACGTGATGAAGCAACAGAAATGAGATTTATCCTCCCACATGAAATGACTAAAAATATAGACAAAATATATAAAATAGAAGTTTTTAGGACATTGGACATTGACTGATGAAGGACATTGATCCCTGAATGATGAAAAATAAACACTTCAATCCTAGGATTGTTACAGCTTGCTACCTTGAAGAATGAAGTTGAGGCATAGCAGAACTATCTGAAATGGAACATACAAAGAAATGCATGCTTTTTAAAAAAAAAATTGAACAGCATATTAGTGAGTTTGGGGACAACTTCAAGTAGCCCAATCTACCCATATTTATAATCCCTGAGAAAGTGGACAACAAAAAATATTTGAAATAATAATAAAAAATATCCAAATTTGTTAAAAACACTTAACCTAGATAGTCAAGAAATTCAATAAACTGAAGCGTAAGACATATGAAGAAAACTATACCAAGGCATATCGCAATGAAATTCATTAAAATTAATCATAAAGAGAAATTATTAAAAGCATCTACAGAGAAAAGATGAGTTGTATACAGAGGAAAAAAGTTAAGAATGATGGCATATTCTTACTGAAAAAAATGCAAACCAGAAGGTAGTAAACATCTTTACAGTATAGAATAAGAAATGTCAACCTAAAATTTTTTGCCCAGAAAATAATAAAATATTTAAAAGATTAAAGTGAAATAAAGACACATTAGAGCTGGAAGAATATACTACTTGCACACCTGGAGTAAAAGCTAATTTAAAGGATGTTCTTCAAGCAGAAGAAAAAGTGAGACTAGATGGAAATCTGTATCTACACAAAGAAATGATGAACACTGGAATTGGTAGTCACCTGGGTAAATATATCAACATTTAAACACTATATTTAAATTTGTTTAAAAATAACTCACTTTTAGGCCGGGTGCAGTGGCTCATGCCTGTAATCCCAGCACTTTGGGAGGCCGACACTTGTGGATCACCTGAGGTCAGGAGTTTGAGACCAGCCTGGCCATAACGGTGAAACCCCCATTTCTATTAATAATAGAAAAATTAGCTGGGCATGGTGGCCCACACCTGTAATCCCAGCTACTGGGGAGGCTGAGGCAGGAGAATCGCTTGAACTCGGGAGGTGGAGATTGCAGTGAGCCGAGATCACACCATTGCACTCCAGCCTGGGCAACAGAGCAAAACTCTGTCTCAAAAAAATAAAATAAAATAAAATAAAAATAAAAATAACTGACTTTTAAATGCAAAAATTATAACAATATATTTTGGGATTTATAACATGTAGCATAAAATGTATGACAACTGTGGCATAAAGGTCAGAAATAGAGAAACAGAAGTATACCACTGTAGAGCTTATATATATATATATATACACACACACACACATACACACACACACACCGTTGCCCTCCTCTGATCTATCCCACTTCATATATGTGTACATATATATACACATATACATATACATATATATGTACATGTGTATATATATATATGTATGTGTATATATGTACACATACATATATACATATATACATAAATACTGGCCTGTTTACAGCTTATTACCTTGAAGAGTGAAGTAAAATAATATCACAGGAGGACAACTTTAATTAGTTAAAAACATACATTATAAGCCATAAAGGAACCATCAAAATAATGCAAAGACCAGTTATAATTAACAAATAACAAAGCAAATTTAATTATAAAAAATGCTCTTTCAATATAAAGCACACTAGACAAAATTTTAAAGAAACTAAAAGCAGAAGAAATGGAAAGCGTATTGCAAGATGATAGACCTTAAAGCAACAGTAACAATGATCACATTAAAGGTGAAAGAGCTAAATACATTATTTAAAATCTAGAGATTTAATATGCAGAGTCTGTCAGATTGAATAAAAAAGCAAGACCCAACTCTTTGCAGCCTATAAGAAACATACTTTAAATATAAATATGTAATACATAAATGTAAATACACAAATACATAAAAAGAAAAATAATGGAGTAAGATTTATAACATGTTTACAATAATCCAAAGAAAGATGGAGTGGCTATATTAATATCTGACAAAAAAGATTTCAAAGGAAATAATATAACCAAAAATAAAGTCGCCCAGGCTGGAATGCAGTGGCATGATCTTTGTTCACTGTAACCTCTGCCTCCCAGGTTCAAGCAATTCTCCTGCCTCATCCTTCCAAGTAGCTGGGATTACAGGTGCTTACCATCATGCCTGGCTGATTTTTGTATTTTTAGTAGAGACGGTGTTTTACCACGTTGGCCAGGCTGGTCTCGAACTCCTGATCTCAGGTGATCCAGCCACCTAGGCCTCCCAAAGTGCTGGGATTACAGCGTGAGCCACCATGCCCGGCCAAGGTCATTTCTTAACAATAAAGAGGTCAACTAATCAAGAGGAAATAATGATCCTAAGCATGTATGTATCTATACAATAAAAGAGTATGGAAATAAATGAAGCCAAAACTGATAGAACTGAAAGTAGGAAAAGGCAAACAGACAATTATAGCCTTTAAATAAAAATTGTAGGAAGTCATTGTTTTGAACTAAGCTACTGCACTAGGCCTCAACGGACCAGACTAAAAATCAAAATGGAGCCACTCATGCTGAGTTTCCATGTCACTAAACCCAAACTGAGTTGTTACTTGACCCTCCTAGAAAGCAGGAGTGAGAGGTTAACAGCCTAATTTCCCAAACAGGCCAGTTTCAATCAGCATGAAAATGATGTTTCCTCTGCTTTAATTCTGACAACAAAATGTAACCTCAAGTGACCTGATGTTACCAGTTATTTTTCAACTGTTCCTGCTTTACAAAGTAACTTTGAAATGACCAATCTGCTTTTTATTTGTTGTTACTTCTTTCTTTAGTTCTTTTCTATCTATAAAACCAGCCTCTTCTGCCCAGCTCATTGGGACACTTTTTCTATTTGATGGAATGAAGTCTTGCCCAATTCTAGAACTGCAAATAAAGCAATTAAGATTTTTAGACTAAATTGTTGTAATTGTGTCTTATGGCATAGCCAAACATTTCAACACCCTCTTTCATTAGTTGATAGAAAAAGTAGACAGATAATCAGTAAAGAAACAAAAAGCTTGAATAATACATTCAATCAACTTGGCTTCATTGATATTTATAGAACATTCTATGTGTGAAATTGAGGTAAAGACTTTAAGAATAGGAAAGGTTTGAATTGGAGTTTGAAAAAAGGACAAAGTTTGGATATCCAGAGGAAGAGGGAATTCCAAATTAAAGAAGGATTATGAAATAAGTTCAATTCAAATGTCTCTGCAACAAAAAAATCAAATAAAACTGAACTAACTTGACAAAGCATACAGTCTGACTTAGAAATAAAAACAGAACACCAATGAATGTAATACATTACATACTGGTATAATGATTACAAGAAGCTACTAAAAAGTGTTCTATGAGTACACAGGAGGGAATAGTGTTTTCTAGTGGGAGAGATTGAGTGAATGGTTAATGGAGGAAGCGACACCTGAATAGGGCTTAATAAGAGATAGAATTCTAAAGCAATATGTAGGCTTAGAGGCTGTTAGAAAAAAGTAAAAAAGCATGAACAAAGACACTGAGGTAGAAAGGTGGAATGCATGCTTATAATCAAAGAGATTTCAGTTAAACTATATTGCAGAAAATGCAGTTGGAGAGTAAATAACAGTAAATGCCGTTGAAATATCATTAGGTCCCATTTTACGTAATAGTTGCAACTTTTAGAATTTAGTGAATACTTGTGAAATATTGAAATAAAATTGAATGTAAAAAGACAAAAGTTGACATCTATGCTTTTGTACTGACTGAAGTTTCTCTTCTCTTTTCCTCTAGTATCCATGTAATAGGTTTAGAAGGTAATTAATTTAATCAATGCTTTCCTGGTGTTTATAGGACTAACATTTTAATACATAGAAAAGAGGTAGTAGTATTGTCTAAAAAATATATATTATTTGACCAAAGAATATTCTTAGAAATACTATCATTCTATTCCTTAATCACTTTACATAGTTAAAGAACACTGATTAGAATGGATTAGAAAGATTTGGAACCAACCCAAATGCCCATCAATGATAGACTGGATAACAAAAATGTAGCATATACACACCATGGAATACGAAGTGGCCATAAAAAAGAATGAGATCATGTTCTTGGCAGGGACATTGATGAAGCTGGAAGCCATCATTCTCAGCAAACTAACACAGGAACAGAAAACCAAACACTGCATGTTCTCACTCATAAGTGGGAGCTGAACAATGAGAACACATGGACACAGGGAGGGGAAAATCACACACTGGTGCCTGTTGGGGGGTGGGGCGCAAGGGAAAGGAGAGCATTAGGACAAATACCTAATGCATGCAGGGCTTAAAACCTAGATGACGGGTTGATAAGTGCAGCAAACCACCATGGCACATGTATACCCACGTAACAAACCTGCACATTCTGCACGTGTATTGTGGTACTTAAAGTAAAAGTTTTAAAAAATTAAAAATAAAAAGAATGTGCCTCACAGGCATCGCCAAATCCCAGCTCCTTATGAAACATTTCCATACTCAAAAGCAAAAAATTAAACTAAAGAATTATACACACGACAAAAACATTGAGCATTTTTTAAAATTTCATAATTTTGGCTTTATGGAGGTGTATATATATCAGTATGATGTATCTCAGAGTGTAAGTTTAGTTTTTGCTGGCAAAGTCCATAATAATGAATGAAATTATTTAGCTAGCTAGATATAGATATATATCATCATAAAAACATGGTAAATCTTAGACCAAAAGGAGAAAAAGCAGAACCTGGAAATTCATTCAAATATTAGTGAGTGTAAAGAAAAGAAGTTGACTAGAAATTGCAAATTCCTAGAACTAGAGCTGCCAATCATCTTTTCTTTCCTTGAGGGAATATCTCAAATGAATCACATCACTTGTTACATTGAGATTTAACTTAGCCTAGAATCTTACAAGGTAGACTTGTTTCAGCCTCATTGATGAGAACAACATATTTATGGCAGTTTCTTTTCCAGCATTAAGTGAAACAGATACTCTGCTTGATCCCTCCACTAAAGAAAACCAAAGTAAAACCAACCAACCAAACAAATAAATAAAACACAACTATAAGTTGGTGGCTTTAAAAAAAAGGCACAACCCCCAAACACTAAAAATAAAGCTCATGAATCCACAAAAGCCAAATACAAACTGAAAGCTGGAAACGTGAAAAATAAAGCATGAAACCAATGTTTTATTCACGTGCTAGAGGCTTTGACCTTTCTTTCTAATGGCTTCTTTGGTGGATGGCGTAAACAAAATCCACAATGGGTCTAAAGGAGACCCTAAATAAATCTAGATCCCAAAAGCATTGTCTAAATGTGACAAAAAATAAAAGCCCATGCTGCATAAAAGAGATTGGTGAGATGTTTTAATTTTTATTCCTGTTATGAGCTTGTACTGAGCTAATAAAAAATAATTAATATTGACTAAAAATTTGAGCCATAAGTCTACACTTGGTTTGTGTGGTCCCAATTCAGCATACACAATTAAAAATAAAACATAATACATAAATACAAATGAAACAAAAGCATCAAAGAATCCCCACAGATAAAATTCCAAGAACGATAAGCTCATCTACAAGTAAATAAATAGTACACAAGGAAAAGTATCACCATGACTGACAGACAGCAGAAATAACAGGCAAAAGAAACCAACACTCAAAAATAAAAGATATTTGTTTAATAAGATGTAAAATATCAGATAATGATGCTAAATATATTTTTAAAAATACACATCAGCAAAGCAAGAGTTAAAATATAGCTAAACATTTTTATAGAAAGCTCAGTGAAACTTCTAGTAACAATTTTTTTAAATTTAAGCAATGAATATAGAAAACTATTAGTCACACATGAAGAGAGAATTATTGGACTAGAGAAGCAAGTATGACACAGAATTAAATACCAAAAGGCACCAAGAAAAGTTTATAAAATAACCGTGTTAAAGTGAGATTTTAACACATTTTTAATAAGTGTTTAAGGAGGATGAGAAGTTATGACAATATTCTAATAGAAAATTGATAATTTTCTAAAACTGACAGAAAGCACCAAAACATAGATTCAGAAAACCCAATACAACCTAAACATGGTTTATGAAAAAATATCTATAACTATGCACATACTAGAAAAAACAGAACACCAAACAAAATTATCTTTTAAAAATATGAAAGCTTCAATATTGCTTAGATGTCAGTTATTTCTTTGCCAGGTGATTTATAGATTTGATACAATTCACATAAGAAATCCCTATGGTGTATTTTCTTTTTAGAAATGATACAAAGTGATTCTAAAATTTATAAAGAAATGTAACACATCTAGATGAGTCAAAAGAACTTTGAAAAAGAAGAACAAGATGGAAGAACTACTACTATTTGATTTTAAGATACTACTATCTGATGTTAAGATATAAGGATGAATTTCATGGTATGTCAATTATATCTCATTTAAAAATGATGAAAAGGGGAAGGAAGGAATAGGTTTGCAGTTGTAACATGCTTTCTGTGATTTAGTAAATTTTAATATGAAAGTGTAAGTTGCACAATCTGAATGGTCAACAAATTAGTTATGTTAAAATATACCTATATGAAGCAATAAACACATGAAAAGGTGTCCAGTATTATCAGTTATCAGTAAACTACAAATGAAAATAAAATAAATCCCACTATTCATCAGTTGTGGATGATTTTAAAAGACTGATGATATTAAGTGTTGGCGTAAACGTAGAACAAATGAAACTCTCCTATATGGTTCCTAAAACATAAAATACAAAGTATGAATACTTTTAAAAGAGTATGGAAATTCCTTATACAGGTAAACATGGAATTACTATGTGACTTGACAATTCTACTCTTATGTATTTACAAATAAATATGAAAATATATGTTTACACAAAAACAAGCATACACATGTTTATAATAACTATACACAAAACTAAAAACAATGCAAATGTTCATCCATAGGTGAATCGATAAACAAATTATTTTATAGACATACAATACAATACTTCTCAGCAATATAATTGAACAAACCAAAATTATATTTAGAAAAAAGAATGAAAGAGAAAAAAATAATCAATTCAAATAAATGGAAGACAGAAGAAATATAATAGGACAGATAATGGCACATATAATGAAAACAGTAACATTTAAATTTATCAGTAATTAGAAGAAATTTAAACGAATACAATCTTCAACAAAAATACAGAAATTGGCAAAAAGATAAAAACATATTTCTCTCCTCTCTTTTTGTTTAAAGGGCATACCTAAATCATTAGGAAAGTGCTGAAAATAATAAGGTGGAAAGGCTGATAATAAACATGTATCAATGAAAAAAGCATGTTATTGTAATTTTAATATAAAAATCATCTTTAATGCAAAAAATTAATAGAGATAAACTTGGCCAATAAAAACAACAAAAGATTAAATTTATCCAGAAGATATAATAATTCTGTAGTTGCAGGAATTGAATAATAATAGCCTTAAAATGTACTTAGAAAAACGAATAAGGAGAAATTGATGAGTTCACATTATAAAGGGATACTTTAATGCACCTTTCTCAGGACATAGGGAAAATCGATGTTTATTATTTGAACATCAAAATGGATATGTTTGATTAAATGGACATATATGTAACACTAACACTTTTAGGCACACATGGAAGTTTTAAAAATGTAAACTAGTACAACCACTATGGAAAACCATGTGGAGATTCCTTAAAGAACTAAAAGTAGAACTACCATTTGATCCAGCAGTCCCACTATTGGGTATCTACCCAGAGGAAAAGAAGTCGTTATATGAAAAAGATACTTGCATACGCATGTTTATAGCAGTAAAATTCATAATTGCAAAAAATATGGAACCAGCCCACATGCCCATCAATCAACAAGTGGATAAATAAATTGTGAGATACACACACACACACACACACACACACACACACCATGGAATACTACTCAGCCATAAAAAGGAATGAAACAATGGCATTTGCATCAACCTGGATGGAATTGGAGACCATTATTCTAAGTGGAGTAACTCAGGAATGGAAAACCAAACGTAGTATATTCTCACTCATAAGTGGAAGCTAAGCTATGAGGATGCAAAGGCACAAAAATGATGCAATGGACTTTGGGGACTTGGAGGGAAAAAGTGAGAGGTGGGTAAGGGATGAAAGACTACACATTGGGTACAATACACTTCTCTGCTGATGGGTGCACCTAAATCTCAGAAATCACCACTAAAGAACTTATTCATGTAAGTAAACACCAGCTAGTCCCCAAACTTCTGTTGAAATAAAAAAAAAATAAAGAAAAAAAATCAATTCACTAAACAAAAATTCCAAGAACTCTAATAAGAAACTGATAGGCTCATAAAATAGCTAATCAGGATCAAGTAAAATAAGAAAATTAATTACACAAAATTAAATAATTGATAAAGATAAAACAATGATTCCCTCCCTAACTCATAAATCAATTGATATTTCAAAGTATTTTTGTTATCCTGATCAATTATTTGGCCACAGTTCAATTATAGTCAGTAAGTTACAGAAAAGTACCAAAAAATTATTTCATTCAATTTGACATAAAAATAATAAGAAAAGTTCAGAAGACATAGACTTATCCTGACAAATAGATATTTTCACTATATGTTAATAAAAGTACTCTGTATTAGTGAAAAATACCTCAGAGAGCATCTCAAAAGGATTTTTAATTTAAATGCTTATATTTGTTTTTTGTTTTGTTTTGAGACAGAGTTTCGCTCTTGTTGCCCAGGCTGGAGTGCAATGGTCCGATCTCGGCTCACCACAATCTCCGCCTCCCGGGTTCAAGCGATTCTCCTGCCTCAGCCTCCCAGGTAGCTGGGATTACAGGCATGTGCCACCATGCCCGGCTAGTTTTATATTTTTAGTAGAGACAGGGGTTTCTCCATGTTGGTCAGGATGGTCTCGAACTCCCGACCTCAGGCGATCCGCCCACCTCGGCCTCCCAAAGTGCTGGGATTACAGGTGTGAGCCACCAAACCCAGCCTAAATGCTTGTATTTGAAAGAAAGAATGAAAAATTAATAAGCTAGATATTCAACTTAATAATTGATAAAAAAATGGATATAAAAAGTAGAAGAAAAATAATAATGGCAAGAAGGTAAACTAGCAAAGTAAAAAACAAAGATAAATAGAGAACGACCAGCCAGAAAATACAGTTCACTGAACAAAAAAAAGAGGGATGGAGGAGAGACAAAAAGGGAGAGCAAGAGCAATAAAGGAAGAACGTGAGTGCAAATGAGAGCAAGAGAGTGCCCTAGCAAAAGCAAGAAGGCACTAGTAAGCCATAATAGAAATCAAAATGGGATATTACTGCCACAAGTGAAATGATTAAGCATATAATAAGAGGTTATTATATAATTGCTGTTTGTATATATTCTTGAAAAGTTATATGAAGTGAAAAAATATTCTTTTCAAAGTACTAAAGGTGACCTCAGAAGAAATTAAACAAAATCTTAATAGTCTTCTATTGGTTACATAAATTTAAAAACTAATTAAATGTTTAATCCCACACAGAAAGCAATGGATCCAAATTTCTTTATAGTCTAGTTCCAATTTTGAACAAATTTTTCCAGGGAATCAGTATAGCAAGAACATTGTTTTCCAACCCGTTTTATGACGCTAGCATAACCTAATTTGAATCTGAAATCAGTGCATTTCAAGAAAAAAGAACCGCAAGGTCTACGGAATCTTAGGATAAACAGCGTATTTTACATGGTGAGAAAGTCGACTTTTAATTTATAACTCAGTCACAGATATGCATATTTGTTTGACCTGGAATATTTTTTCCATTTAAGATGAAGTCATTCATATTTTTACTTGTTTGTATCCTATGTCACTCTTTTAGTTTTCCAGAGTCATTTGCTCTGAGGCACATCAAGTATACAATGACGATTTGGGGAGAAAGAATTTGAACTTCTAAATGTGAAGCCTAGAGTGTTATTTTTCCATGGTTTGTATGCTCAGCTTCTAATTTCTCAGTGGCAATGAAGATCCTCTATCGTCTCTGCCCAGTCTTCCTCTCATTCTTATTGCCTATCATTCTTCTAATAACAGTCAACTACTTCATTTCATGTTCCCCACACATGCTCCCCTCACTGACACTGTGCATTTGCATGAGACTCTTTTCCTTCCCCTCTACCTGCTGATCACCACTCAGCTCATGTTGCCCTTTTCCGTGAGGCATTTTACAACCCTTTGAGTCTTCTCTAAATTTCCATGAATGTTTGTAAAAGCTTATTTGGTCCTTTATGCTTATTTATGTGTACAGTAAGCAGAGCATTGAAATACATAGGCCCTAAGCCATTTGTAAATTATTACATGTATCAGGACTTTTAAGGAGTAAAATGTTCCCTACTGCACGTACTTTTTTGTATGTGGTAAAACATATAACATAAAATTTACTCTTATTAACCACTTTTAAACACACAGTTTCGTAGTGTCAGATATATATTTGTTTCTGTGAAACAGATTTCCAGAACTTTTTCATCTTGCAAATATGAAACTAGACAAAAATTCCAAGAACTCTAATAAGAAACTGATGGGCTCATAAAATGGCTAATGACTAAATGAGAGCACCTTGCTCTCATTTGCACTCACATTCTTCCTTTACTGCTCTTGCTCTCCCTTTTTGTCTCTCCTCCATCCCTCTTTTTTTTCAATGAACTGTATTTTCTGGCTTGGTTGTTCTCTATTTATCTTTGTTTTTTACTTTACTAGTTTACATTCTTGCCATTATCATATATCCATTAAAAAACAGTTTCCCTTTTCCCTCTCCCCTCAAATCCTGGCAACCGCCATTTCACTCTTTTTTTTCATGAACTCAACCACTCTAGATACCTCATGTAATAAGTAGAATTATACAGTATTTGTCCTTCTGTGACTGGCTATCTTCACCTAGCACAATGTCCCTAAGGCTTAACAGTGCTGCAGTCTGAGACAGGATTTCATTTCACTTTTTAATATATCTAGGGTTCCCATTTCTTTGGGATGATCACTTTCTTAGATGTTTTCCTTTAAAAAAAACAAAACACGAAAAACTAATCTTTACTACTAGGGTGCACTTTCAGTTATTTACTTCTTTGTGTTATGTTGGAGGAGCAATGCTCACAAAATATTTTTACTTATCTGTTGAATATTGCTGACAACAAGCGTAGAATACTGCAAAGGCATGGTACACTGCAGATGTTTGAAGTGGAGAGAGGATGGTCGTGATTTGCACTGATAGTATTTTACTCATTTGTTAAGTGGTTTTTTTATACACCCACCTGTCAGTGTGTACCACTAAAATTTACGCCCCAATTAAACTTACCAGTTATTTTATGTCATGGATCTCTAGGTTACTTATGAATAGTAGAAAATATCATATGTTTAAATCCATGAACACCAAGAATTTGCTTTATTTGTAAACTAAAATAGTTCAAGGTCCCCCTTTTCCTTTCATCTTTTTACATTATTTTATTTTATTTTATTTTATTTTATTTATTTTATTTTATTTTATTTTATTTTATTTTATTTTATTTTGAGACGGAGGCTCGCTCTGTCGCCCAGGCTGGAGTGCACTGGCGCGATCTCGGCTCACTGCAAGCTCCGCCTCCCGGGTTCACGCCATTCTCCTGCCTCAGCCTCCCGAGTAGCTGGGACTACAGGCGCCGCCACCACGCCCGGCTAATTTTTAGTAGTTTTAGTAGAGACGAGGTTTCACCGTGTTAGCCAGGATGGCCTCTATCTCCTGACCTCGTGATCCGCCTGCCTCAGCCTCCCAAAGTGCTGAGATAACAGGCATGAGCCACCGCGCCCAGCCTTTTTACCTTTATAATATATTGTCCACTGATGTGTTAAAAACAAGCTCAGTAAGCTGGGCACGGTGGCTCACACCTGTAATCCCAGCACTTTGGGAGGCCAAGGCAGGCGGATCACGAGGTCAAGAGATCGAGACCATCTGGCCAACACGGTGAAACCCCGTCTCTACTAAAAATACAGTAATTAGCTGCGCGTGGTGGCACGTGCTTGTAGTCCCCAGGTACTCAGGAGGCTGATGCAGGAGAATCGCTTGAACCTGGGAGGTGGAGGTTGCAGTGAGCCCAGATTGCGCCACTGCACTCCAGCCTGGCAACAGAGTGAGACTCCGTCTCAAAAAAAAAAAAAAACAAAACAAAAAACAAAAATAAAAAACAAACTAATAAATATCTATATGAGGTCTATTTTCCCACTGTCAAAATAATGTTGAACCTGACATAAGAGTTACTGCAATAAGTAAATATCGTGCCGAGAGCACAGGTGACGTAATTATGCACACACTGGTCATTTCCTAGTTTCTAAGCCTGTGTCTGTTTTCCTAAGATTGCGATACTTGCTAGTTCTTTTCTGTGGAGAATATTCTGCTTCAAGAGATTTATTTGACCAGCGTCCATCTGTTATTTAGTATAGCTTCAAACACAACCTCATCAGAGAGTCCTAAATTGACCACTCAGTCTAGTGACACTGGCCGCGCGTCTGCAGTTAGCTTTTATGTATCGGTTTTTCTTTGTTTTCTTTATGAGGCTTATTACTATATGAAACTGTGTTTTTCATTTACCTCTTTACTGTTGCCCCTCTCTGGAACACAAGCTTCATGAAAACAAAGCCCCATTTTGTCCTGTTGTTGTTCTACTTCTGACACCAGGTGCCAACTAACTGCACAATAAATAGTTACTGAATTAATAAATGACTGACTGTATATAATACTAATTATGCTATTATTTTTTAAAGGTTAATACAGAGGAATGATAATATAATGAAGCATGTAATTACATATGTATACATACAAACAATACATATATGTATGTATATATACATATATTATATATATACATTTCAGACTCTGGAATCCACTTCCTCTGCCATCAGATCTTGCTACAGTGAGGTTTTCCATGTTAATAAGTACGGAATCCCAGTCAATATGGAACTTATCTGTAACCAACTGGCCTCCTGTGAATGTGTAATAGGATATTACGTAACATAGATATGCATAAAAAGATAGATTCAGCATTTCTACAATTTACCTTTCCAAAAATGCTTAATCTTTTGGAGTCAATGTAAGGCAGTTTCAGCAAAAATCTGCAATGAAAACGAAAAACAACAGTTATATCTTTGTGAGTTAAATGCAAATATAAATATATAGTTGGCATGCATACATACAAAACAATAGCTAATGACTAGAAATGCTTTACTAACTGTAGCTCTATTGATGTATAAGGGTCATATACTCCAAAATCTTGCCACTCAAAGTGATGGCCTAGTAGTTTGGTATCACCTGAAAGCTTGTTATAAATGCAGAAGCCTGGGCCCCATTCCAGGCCTACTGAGTCAACATCTACATTTGAACAATATCATATCTGGTTTCTGTGTGCTATTATAAAGAACCCACTAACTTTCTTAGGTCACACATTCATGCCAGTGTGATAATGGTATCTGTGAAACTTCAAGAACTGTGATTAACTGAGGATACAACAGACATTGTGGATTACTGTAAACAAATAATATAGTGGTATAATTAAAATGTATCCAACTTTCATAAATCCAAAGTAAATTTTAATTCCAGAGGGGAAATATGAGAATTCTTTTATTATAGCACTAAGGGTGACAGGTACTTGAAAAAAAAATGAAATAGGCTTTATGATTAACTTACAAAATTGCTCAATCACTAAAATAGAAGCCTTGAGTCAGGGTTAGTAATATTATATGTCATATACCTAGACTCTGTCATTATAGAAAACAGAGAAGAAAAATGTGCATCCACTTACTTCACAGCTGTTATTTGGTCCTTTACTTCTACTGAACCTAATCGTCGATGAATCTCCTGCAAAATTTTCAGACCCTGGAATCCACTTCCTCTGCCATCAAATCTTGCTACAATGACATTATCCATGTCAATGAGTACGGAATCCCAGTCAATATGGAACTTATCTGTAACCAACTGGCCTCCTGGTTCTTCATCCCTGCAAATACCAACATATTGGACCAAAACAAGAGCAATTGAAAATCTGGTAGAAATTTTACCTTTCATACTCACAAGTTAAGTAATGGGAAAGAACTGTGCTGGCTATTAAAATTTCTGTTAATTCTTGATAATAAACCTGAAGGTAAAATTACAATTTTCCTTTGTAAAATTGTATTTTCCTTTGTAAAACTGTAATTGAAAAGTTCCCTGAATGAAATGAAAGTATGGCTTAACATTGCAGTAGAAATTAGTTTAGCTCATTTCTCAATGGGGAAAAATGAAGAAAATGGATAATACTTTCTCTAAGGCATTTCTAAAGAATGACTGTCAAGTTGGTAGACAAGTCTATCTTTATTGGATTTCTTCCATAGTGTTTTAGAACTGTCTTGCAAATGGCTTCCAAGAGCTGAAGGGCAGAACCAATTATGAAAAGTTGATAATAATTTAACAGGAAATGTACAACCATACATAATGTTAAACGTAAAAAGAAAAACTGCATTAGTATTTCCTGAATTGTTTTGTTTGTTTGTTTTTGTGCTGGAATTCTCACTGGAGAAAATTTAAACAAGCAGCGAGAAAAATTCTTTTTTTATCACTAAAGTTGACAGCAGAAAGAAGCATAGATACATATGTTTGAAAAATTTGAAAGCTAGAAGGAAAGAAAGACACACAAATAATAAAGCATGAATGTTCTTTCCAGAGGGAAAAGAAGGTACAATTTTAAAATGTCAGCTTAAAATATTTATTAGTTAATTTTCTAAAATACAGAAAAAGTAAAAAATCAGACTCTGAAACAATCACATAGAGTATCTAGGTCCATACCTAGATATAGTTCCAACAGGAAGTTGTGCATATGATAGATTTGAAGACCATTTAAACATCCAACCCTGAAAGGATCTCCATTGTTAGCTGGGCAACCTGTGAGAAATTCCCAGCCTACTCACTCTTCAAGGTAAAAACACCAAACTTTCCTGCCTTCCTCTTTATGTAAATGTTTATCTAGAAGCCCCAATACACAAATCATCTCCAATAACAAGCTTTTAGGTTATCAGATTTACTACAGCAAATAACCTTTCAGCAACAAATGAAACTGAGCAGATACAGGGGTTGTGTGGAATCCAGTAAGTTACATAAAGAAGTAAGTAGAGAATCAGACAAAACACAGAGCAACTAAAATTTATTAAAAGCTGTTAGGGGCTGAATTATGTTCTCCAAAATTTATATGTTGAATCCCTAACACCCAGTTGCTTAGATTGTGACTATATTTGGAGATAGGTCCTTTAAAAAGGTAACCAAGTTACAATGAAACCACAAAGGTGGGCCCTAATTCAATCTGACTGGTGCCCATTAAAGAAGAGGAAATTTGGACACACAAAAGACCCTAGAGGTGCACAGTTACAGTGGGACTACCATATGAAGAGGAGCAAAGAGGGTGGTCGTCTGCAACCCAAGGAGAGCCCTCAGAAATAACCCATCCTGCTGGCACACTGATCTTTGACTTCTAGCCTTCAGAGCTGTGAGAAAATTAATTTCCACTGTTTAAGATATCCAGTCAGTGATATTTAGTTATGGTGGTCCTAGCAAACTAATATGAATGACTTCTGTGGTCTAAGCACTTAAGATCCATTATGTCATGTACTCCATATTTCCAAAGTTTAGTAAATCTTTTTGGGAGTAAGTTTTCTATTATGTGGATTATGAGATGTATTATAAATAAATAAACACCATAAATAAACTGTGCCATAGAAATTAATGAATCACAACTCTCCTCCATTCTTTTCTAAATCACTCATTTAATGTGATCTTCAGTGATTCAAATGTAAATATGCCTTGTCTTTCCACAGTGTTTGCCACCTATTTTTTCTTTTCTTTTATATTTTCTTTTTAAATGTATTTTAATTTATGCAACCTTGGCTCTTGATCAGATCATTTGAAATTTATTACTACCCATATCCCCATGCTGTAACCTAGAAGTCTGATGTCTTCATTCAGAAGTAAGCCTGGAATTGCTGTTTGTTGTTTGTTTGTTTGTTTGTTTCATTTGCCCAGTTGATCCTGATACAGCTTGTTTAACATTTGAGAACTAGCACGAATCATGCCTAGCATAATTTCTAGTGTGCATAGGACAGAGCCAATGCTTGTTGAAGTAGACCTTCTTCAGGGAAAATAGATGAAGTTTAAAATGGAAAGGCCTTAAAAAGACTTGAGTTTACATAAAGACACTGCATTTTGAAGCTTGTGGATTTATTACAAATATTTTGATTCACAGAGAACAGGTACCAAAGATTAACTTCACCTTTGAATACTAAGCTGAGTAAAAATACCAAGGTTGAATCTCAACTTTACTATGAACATAGGCAAAAATAACTGAAACACTAGGACTCAGTCTGTGTCTATAATGATGGCAAATACTACCATGTTTTCCTCAAAGACATTTTGTAAGCATTAATGGCATAAGGCATTTGAAAATACTTTATGAAGTATAATGAACAAAACCATGATTAGATTTATAGGACAATAACAACTGTTTTTTATTCTTTTACTTGAAGATAATTTTGCTTATGTTGAGCATATTTCTTTGAGTTACACTTAAAAATGGAGAACTATATAAAGAATTTCAGCTAGTTGTACAGTAATTAAATGCACAATATCTACGGATAAAGCATAATTGCTATGTAATATGAGCCGTTATGTCAGAGGTACTCCCATTTTCTAGATGGACCAATGAAATCTAAAGCCTTACAAGGATATAAAAAAAGTGCAATCGACAGAGCCTTGGAGTGATCACCAGAGTGTCCGTAACTTTTAAGGCAGGATTGCTCACCTTTATAAACTCTGGCAGCAGTGCTAAGGCAATGTAAGATGTTTTGTTTATTTAAAAGATATAACTTTCCAACCTACGTATGACACATTGCCTTGTTCACAGCGATTTCAGAAGTTCCCAGCTAAGTTATGTTTAGTTAAAATGTAAATAAGTCAGACATTTTATGGCAGGCAAGTAAATTATTTTAAGATAGAGTTTAAAGTAAGGCACAGTTTTCAAACTCACAATTAGTAAATGGCAACAGGTTTTTTAAAACAAATCCTTCAATCCTTTACTCATTATTGCTACACTCATAGAAGAAAACTACAATTTCACTATTTTGCTCTCTTCTCTTAATTGCCATCTTAAACTTTAACCTAGTCTTTCCAAGCTTTAAATGTTAGATCACGAAGTGGTATCGATTCATTATGAACCAAAGATTTTGAACCCATTTCTGTGATCTAATTGGGTGTTGTTTCTTTTTCTTTGGTGCACAATATAGGCATATCTATTTCAACATACACTTAAAATAACATGGATTATGATGCTAATCATCAGCATTATAAGGAACAAACCAGGCATGTGCAGAAAAATGAGGGACCTTACTTGTTCACAAAGTGTTGAGCAGAAAATACTAGACTTATAAATAAAGCTAAGCAAAGAGTACTTATTCAGTAAAATAGGAATAGCAAAACATTTGGTGCTAGGGATAACCACACAGAATGTACTAAAGACAAATCATCTATCTTATAATAAATGGGTACCACGACTCATGTGTGTATTGGCTGTGCAAGATTGCTGAGCTCGAATTGATTTAGTTATTTTTGTTTCTTTCTGAGTGTCTCCCTCATTTTCCTTCTACACAATTTTGCTTTTTTATCTCTGTCTCAGAAATCTTTGGGGATTCACAGTAAGAAGGGTGTTTCAAGGTTGAGAGTGGGGACATACAACTTTGTTGAAATTTGCGGTGAAAAGAACAATTCCATCTGTTTTAAGCAGTGAAAAGGTCATAGCAATATGAAACTTGTCTATTTCCTAACACAAGCAGCAGAATCAAATTAAGACTGCAAACTTTTCTCAGAAGTTAAGGTCTTTGAGGGCAGAATCCTCATCTCTTTCAATACCTTCAACACTGAATGTGTCTGTATGGATGAGTTCACAATATAATAAAATATAGAAAAAATGGAATAAAACAAACAATACTCAATAGATTTTTTAAATGACAGAACAAGTCACCTCTTTATGACATAACAAAACATCATTTATACCAAAACTGGATTAAAGTATAGAGATTTGTTCAAACTACATGTTTGATCGGGTTCACAAAGTCTTTCAATTAAATTCTAAAAAGAGGGTTGAATTTATATTCAGAAGACTAAGGTTTTAGTCCTTGATTTCATTACCAATCTGCTGAGGTACCTTGAGCAATTAATTGTTCTTTTTATTTTTATTTATTGTTTTCATTGTTAAGCAATATTTGGTGGTAAATAGTTAAGATCACAAATTATCAGGGCAGTACTTTTTTTTTTTTTTTCCGAGATGGAGTCTCGCTCTGTTGCCCAGACTGGAGTGCAGTGGCGCGATCTCGGCTCACTGCCAGATCCGCCTCCTGGGTTCAGCAATTATCCTGCCTCAGCCTCCCGAGTAGCTGCGACTACAGGCTCCCGCCACCACGCCTGGCTAATTTTTTGTATTTTTAGTAGAGACGAGGTTTCACCATGTTAGCCAGGATGGTCTCGATCTCCTGACCTCGTGATCCGCCTGCCTCGGCCTCCCAAAGTGCTGGGATTACAGGCGTGAGACACTGCAGCCCATTAAAAGTACATTTTTGAAAGCTCTTATCCTTATCAATTAAGCTTTAGTTATAATAAATGGAAGGAAGAATATTATTCTAATGAGAGGACTTCTGACGACCAGTTGAAAGCATGGCAGAATTTGTCAGCTGCTTATCTGTGTCCACTGGGGCAGTGGAAAGAGGGGACATAGAGAGAATTGCTTTATAGTCATCTCAGTTCATCGCTCTTTCTAGGCCTACAACAGGTTCACTCAGTTGCACGAGTACCTGTTTGAAAGCTAGAATCCTTGAGAACCAAGGGTTGCAATTTAATTGTAGGTATTATGAATTTAAAAAGAATGTGAAAGGAGGAGTAAAGAACAGAATAAAAATCAAGGTAAGGAAAAGGAAACAATACGCAAAGAACAATATTACCTTATATTCTGAAGCATAATCAACTATCAATGCTTCCATTTTATTCTTCATGACAATTCATTTCAGGTAGAATACGAGATTAACATAGGATAGTAGCTTTAAACAATATTTGCCTTGGTTTAATTAAAAATTTACTTTATAGAGATTTATAATCCATGATGATTTAGTTGCAGCATATGTATATCTAAAGTATAATGAAGTTTGCCCTCTTTCAAGCAGTATGTACACATAGATCCACATATTGGCTAAGGGCCTCTTCGGCCAATTCCTTCTATTTATCTCTTTATTATTTTTAAATTTCTTGTCATAGATGGATTTTCCTACATGAAAAATGGCTGAATTAATTTTCTCATACACTGTATTTACTTCATCATGTAAGGAATTACATTATTTTTTTCCTACCAGAGAACTGTTTCTTGTCCACATTCCCATCTTCTTCCATTAGGGATATTGTTAAGATAATCTTCAAATTCCTCACCCTAGTTTATTTACAGTGTAGCTTTTGGTTGAATTCCTTTTTTTATAAGTCATAACCAGGAAAGCATTTGATACGATCAAGGTTGTTCATGCCGCTACCAAGACCCTATCTCCTAGTTCTAAGATTTTTCTTTCTGGCGGTGATTATGATGAAGGCTACCTGATAATGTATAAAAAATTCTGTTCATAAATTAAATTCTCAAATTGTACTAACCTCCAAATCACTTGTACTCATCTATTTTTATTCTCAGACTTTGTCCATTATCAAACCTTCAGAAAAGTTGCCTGCATTCATGACCTAGACTTTATAAAGAAGTAAGCATGTCACTGTGAAAAGGTACAGATGATATGGGGATCAAATCAAACTGAGTTGAGCCCAGGTCCAGTGGCTTTAGACACTTATGCCTAAGTTTGCTTTTAATTTGGTATAGAGGGTGATAATAGCATCTACCCAGTAGAGTTATGGGAGGGATTAAATGAGATTCTATATGTAGCTTCGTAAAGTGCCTGGTTCTTGGTATAGGTGTTCAATATTATTAACCTAGGTCTGGACAACACTTTGGGACTTGACCCTACACCTTCCATTCCTCTTGTAGAAGCTGAGCCACCCAAATCTGGCTATTTCTATGCAACTCTGCATCAGTAATTCCTGCACCTTTATTCAAGAACATACTTTCTCAGGGAAGGTGGTTTTATGTCATCAAAGTATTCTTGACCTCTAGTCTATTTGCACAAATACACATAATTTAAAAATCTCTTTATTATTCTAGTAGTTTTTATGTCACATAACTAAATCTTCGCTGACTTGAATTATAGTTATATAGCCATACAAATGGAAAAGAAATATTGTGCCTTTCACACATGTATATGATGCTCAGCATGTATCTCTTGAACAAGTGTCTGTCACTTTTGCAATTTTATTATCCATATGTTAAAGGTATCTTACGAGCTTCTTCATAGTTAGATTAGTAACAGTGATTGCTTTTAAATTGCTAAAATCCAGAGTGCCTCTGAACTCCGTTATAGTTTGATTTTAAAGAAAAAATTCTTAAGTATTTTCACTGATTCATATGTGGGTCTGTTCAGTACATTTTAGCATCATTAATATTCTTATCTGTGACTTCAGATAAACCTGAAAAATGCATTTAATGTTTTTCCTCAATCAGAATTTTTCGTGTTTTTAAAGAATTTAAAAAAACATATATTTGATGTTTTAATGTTTTTTTTTTCTTGATCTCCAAGTTTGGGTATTTTGCATTAATAAAATTGAATCTTTTTTTGGATCTCTCCCCTAGCCTTCCTCCTACTTGTCCCTTTTTTCTCTCTTCTATTTTTAATGAAATAGTTTTCCTCATGTCATGATCAACTATTATCGGCCAAAGGCACTCTTCCTTCTCTTGAAGGGAATTTGATACTATTTTGCTCTTTATCTTGAATGAAAGCCAGAGATTGTCTCCTTAGCCTGAGGCAAAAACTGCATAATGACCATCATGAGAGTAATGAAGAAAAAACACAGTCCAGTTGTTTAACTGAAGTTACGTGTACTGTAGTACAAATCCAAAAACTGAAAGCCTTATTGTTACACAAGTTGAAACACTGAATAGCATAGATATTAATGAGCCAGCTCTAAAACTCAAAAATGGACTGTTAGCATTATCCACACAAAATTAACCTCAGGATAAACATCTTAGACAGCACTTGAAAATATAAGAATACAACCAATAGAAAAGGACCTCAGGGACATCTCCTAGCCAGAAGTTGTTCAATAAAATAGAAGGAATGTACAATCTCCTAATGATCTTTGCTGTCAAAGTCTTACTACATTAATTCTTATCCTTTGGCCAATTTTCATTTGAGATAATTTCTAACAGTGTGGGTGAGTACGTAGAAAGGTAAGAGGCTTTGATGATCTTTTCTTTCAGTTGCTGGGAATAGCTATATCATCACAGAGCTAGGATAGCATTTGATCTATTCTCTTGCACTTAGAAAGGGTCATACCTAAATTATTCATGGTTAAAAGAAAGCTTAGCACATTTTATAAACACACCAAAGACAGGAGAATTTATCTCAGTTTTCATGTGCACATAACTGCAATGTGACTCTCCTATGCAGCAAGTCCACTTTGGATATGATCATGGAAAATATTCTACATGCTTGCTTCAGGAACTGGGGGTGGGGGGACAATTTAGATAAAAAATAGAACAAAGTATGTGTATCTTTAAAAAAGAAGCAGGTGACAATCTCCACAACAAACTTAAATTTCTGTATTTTTTCAAGGAGAGGGCAATTCAGCATGGGAATGTAGTGAGTACGTACTGAGGCTGACAATACATAGGCTACATATCGAAGGATACATATCTGTGCAATGGATTGATAATACAGGAATGGATGCTAATTATTACTAACTTTCAACCTGTATTTGATCCTTGGTAGGGCATCATGACACCTTCAGTAATGTATGGTGGTGATACAATACTGGTTTTCTAACTATATAATCCTTTACCTGCACTCTAAAAATCCATTTATCAACTGGAAAGTGTGGTTATATAAACACAGGGAATTTTACACCTTAGCTGAGTTTTTGCATCAGTTAAATAGGAATAATAATGATTATAGTACTAAGTATAAGCAGGCATTAGCAGAACCATCTTGCAACTTAGTAAACCGACATATAGCGGTAAAGAAATTATAAACCATAGATAGACAAATAACACCAGTTTTTTGAGAGAACACAATTATAAAAGTTGACCTCAACAAAATATTCACTTATACCTTTGGCATATAAGCAATTATAACCTCAATGCAAAAGGAAATTGGAATTCTTAGCCAGAATAAGATTATAAATTTAAGGTGTTAAAAAATCTCCTTTGTTTATTAAGTTCTAATTATGGGTCTTTTTCTGAATTTACACCACATATTTTAAATTCCTTTACCCCTAGAATTTTTTCTTAGGGAAAAGTAATAAAAGCTTGTATTGCACATTGTTGCTGAGTCTTCACTTCTTAGTAGTTGTCCAACATGAGGCATATTGCTCATCAATTCTGTCCCTCAAGTGTTCTCACCTGCAAAAATGGGGATTAGAATATCTGCCCTGTTGTAATCATAATGCTGTGAGAGTAGAAGTTCTCATAAAAGCATAGGAAGTGCCGGGTGTGGTGGCTCACACCTGTAATCCCAGAACTTTGGGAGGCCAATGCAGGCGGACCACCTGAGGTCGGGAGTTTGAGACCAGTCTGGCCAACGTGGCAAAACCCCATCTCCACTAAAAGTATAAAAATTAGCCAGGTGTGGTGACGGGCACCTGTAATACTAGCTACTCGGGAGGCTGAAGCAGGAGAATAGCTTGAACCCAGGAGGCAGAGGTTGCAGTGAGCCAAGATTGCACCACTGCACTCCAGCCTGGGCGACAGGAGTGAGACTGCGTCTCAAAAAAAAAAAAAAAAAAATGGGAGCCAAGATGGCCGAATAGGAACAGCTCCAGTCTACAGCTCCCTGCATAAGCCACACAGAAGACGGGTGATTTCTGCATTTCCAGCTGAGGTACTGGGTTCTTCTCACTGGGGAGTGCCAGACAGTGGGTGCAGGACAGTGGGTACAGCGCACCCTGTGTGAGCCAAAGCAGGGCGAGGCATCGCCTCACCCAGGAAGCGCAAGGGGTCAGGGAATTCCCTTTCCTAGTCAAAGAAAGGGGTGACAGATGGCACCTGGAAAATCGGGTCACTCCCACCCTAATACTGCGCTTTTCCAACAGGCTTCACAAACGGTGCACCAGGAGATTATATCCCACACCTGGCTCGGAGGGTCCTACACCCACGGAGTCTCGCTCATTGCTAGCACAGCAGTCTGAGATCAAACTGCAAGGTGGCAGGGAGGCTGGGGGAGGGGCGCCTGCCATTGCTCAGGCTTGAGTAGATAAACAAAGCGGCCCAGAAGCTCCAACTGGGTGGAGCCCACCACAGTTCAAAGAGGCCTGCCTGCCTCTGTAGGCTCCACCTCTGGGGGCAGGGCACAGACAAACAAAAGACAGCAATAACCTCTGCAGACTTAAATGTCCCTGTCTGACAGCTTTGAAGAGAGTAGTGGTTCTCCCAGCACGCAGCTTGAGATCTGAGAACAGGCAGACTGCCTCCTCAAGTGGGTCCCTGACCCCCGAGTAGCCTAACTGGGAGGTACTCCCCAGTAGGGGCACACTGACACCTCACATAGCCGGGTACTCCTGTGAGACAAAACTTCCAGAGGAACAATCAGGCAGCAGCATTTGTGGTTCACCAGTATCCACTGTTCTGCAGCCACCACTGCTGATACCCAGGCAAACAGGGTCTGGAGTGGACCTCCAGTAAACTCCGACAGACCTGCAGCTGAGGGTCCTGACTGTTAGAAGGAAAACTAACAAACAGAAAGGACATCCACACCAAAAACCCATCTGTACATCACCATCATCAAAGAACAAAGGTAGATAAAACCACAAAGATAGGGAAAAAACAGAGCAGAAAAACCAGAAACTCTAAAAATCAGAGCGCCTCTCCTCCTCCAAAGTAACGCAGTTCCTCACCAGCAACGGAACGAAGCTGCATGGAGAATGACTTTGACGAATTGAGAGAGGAAGGGTTCAGAAGATCAAACTACTCCGAGCTAAAGGAGGAAGTTCGAACCAGTGGCAAAGAAGTTAAAAACTTTGAAAAAATATTAGATGAATGGATAACTAGGATAACCAGTGCAGAGAAGTCCTTAAAGGACCTGATGGAGCTGAAAACCACGGCACGAGAACTACGTAACGAATGCACAAGCCTTAGTAACCGATGCGATCAACTGGAAGAAAGGGTATCAGCGATGGAAGATGAAATGAATGAAATGAAGCATGAAGAGAAGTTTAGAGAAAAAAGAATAAAAAGAAATGAACAAAGCCTCCAAGAAATATGGGACTATGTGAAAAGACCAAATCTAGGTCTGATTGGTGTACCTGAAAGTGATGGGGAGAATGGAACCAAGTTGGAAAACACTCTGCAGGACATTATCCAGGAGAACTTCCCCAATCTAGCAAGGCAGGCCAACATTCAGATTCAGGAAATACAGAGAATGCCACAAAGATACTGCTCGAGAAGAGCAACTCCAAGACACATAATTGTCAGATTCACCAAAGTTGAAATGAAGGAAAAAATGTTAAGGGCAGCCAGAGAGAAAGGTTGGGTTACCCACAAAGGGAAGCCCATCAGACTAACAGCGGATCTCTCAGCAGAAACTCTAGAAGCCAGAAGAGAGTGGGGGCCAATATTTAACATTCTTAAAGAAAAGAATTTTCAACCCAGAATTTCATATCCAGCCAAACTAAGCTTCATAAGTGAAGGAGAAAAAAACACTTTACAGACAAGCAAATGCTGAGAGATTTTGTCACCACCAGGCCTGCCCTAAAAGAGCTCCTGAAGGAAGCACTAAACATGGAAAGGAACAACCGGTACCAGCCACTGCAAAAACATGCCAAATTGTAAAGACCATGAAGACTAGGAAGAAACCGCATCAATTAATGAGCAAAATAACCAGCTAACATCACAATGACAGGATCAAATTCACACATAACAATACTAACCTTAAATGTCAATGGGCTAAATGCTCCAATTAAAAGGCACAGACTGGCAAACTGGATAAAGAGTCAAGAACCATCAGTGTGCTGTATTCAGAAAACCCATCTCACGTGCAGAGACACACATAGGCTCAAAATAAAGGGATGGAGGAAGATCTACCAAGAAAATGGAAAACAAAAAAAGACAGGGGTTGCAATCCTAGTCTCAGATAAAACAGACTTTAAACCAACAAAGATCAAAAGAGACAAAGAAGGAAATTACATAATAGTAAAGGGATCAATTCAACAAGAAGAACTAACTATCCTAAATATATATGCACCCAATACAGGAGCACCCAGATTCATAAAGCAAGTCCTTAGTGACCTACAAAGAGACTTAGAATCCCACACAATAATAATGGGACACTTTAACAGCCCACTATCAACATTAGACAGATCAATGAGACAGAAAGTTAACAAGGATATCCAGAAATTGAACTCAGCTCTGCACCAAGGAGACCTAATAGACATCTACAGAACTCTCCACCCCAAATCAACAGAATATACATTCTTTTCAGCACCACACCACACCTATTCCAAAATTGACCACATAGTTGGAAGTAAAGCTCTCCTCAGCAAATGTAAAAGAACAGAAATTATAACAAACTATCTCTCAGACCACAGTGCAATCAAACTAGAACTCAGGATTAAGAAACTCACTCAAAACTGCTCAACTACATGGAAACTGAACAACCTGCTCCTGAATGACTACTGGGTACATAACGAACTGAAGGCAGAAATAAAGATGTTCCTTGAAACCAATGAGAACAAAGACACAACATACCAGAATCTCTGGGACACATTCAAAGCAGTGTGTAGAGGGAAATTTATAGCACTAAATGCCCACAAGAGAAAGCAGGAAAGATCTAAAATTGACACCCTAACATCACAATTAAAAGAACTAGAAAAGCAAGAGCAAACACATTCAAAAGCTAGCAGAAGGCAAGAAATAACTAAGATCGGAGCAGAACTGAAGGAAATAGAGACACAAAAAACCCTTCAAAAAATTAATGAATCCAGAAGCTGGTTTTTTGAAAAGATCAACAAAATTGATAGACCACTAGCAAGACTAATAAAGAAGAAAAGAGAGAAGAATCAAATAGACACAATAAAAAATGACAAAGGGGATATCACCACTGATCCCACAGAAATACAAACTACTGTCAGAGAATACTATAAACACCTCTACGCAAATAAAATAGAAAATCTAGAAGAAATGGATAAATTCCTCGACACATACACTCTCCCAAGACTAACCAGGAAGAAGTTGAATCTCTGAATAGACCAATAACAGGCTCTGAAATTGGAGCAATAATTAATAGCTTACCAACCAAAAAAAGTCCAGGACCAGATGGATTCACAGCCGAATTCTACCAGAGGTACAAGGAGGAGCTGGTACCATTCCTTCTGAAACTATTCCAATCAATAGAAAAAGAGGGAATCCTCCCTAACTCATTTTATGAGGCCAGCATCATCCTGATACCAAAGCCGAGCAGACACAACAAAAAAAGAGAATTTTAGACCAATATCCTTGAGGAACACTGATGCAAAAATCCTCAATAAAATACTGGCAAACCGAATCCAGCAGCATATCAAAAAGCTTATTCACCATGATCAAGTGGGCTTCATCCCTGGGATGCAAGCCTGGTTCAACATATGAAAATCAATAAAAGTAATCCAGCATATAAACAGAACCAAAGATAAAAATCACATTATTATCTCAATAGATGCAGAGAAGGCCTTTGACAAAATTCAACAGCCCTTCATGCTAAAAACTCTTAATAAACTAGGTATAGATGAGACGTATTTCAATTAATAAGAGCTATTTATGACAAACCCACAACCAATATCATACTGAATGGGCAAAAACTGGAAGTATTCCCTTTGAAAACTGGCACAAGACAGGTATGTTCTCTCTCACCACTCCTATTCAACATAGTGTTGGAAGTTCTGGCCAGGGCAATCAGGCATGAGAAAGGAATAAAGGGTATTCAATTAGGAAAAGAGGAAGTCAAATTGTCCCTGTTTGCAGATGACATGATTATATATTTAGAAAACCCCATCCTCTCAGGCCAAAATCTCCTTAAGCTGATAAGCAACTTCAGCAAAGTCTCAGCATACAAAATCAATGTACAAAAATCACAAGCCTTCCTATACACCAATAACAGACAAACAGAGAGCCAAATCATGAGTGAACTCCCATTCACAATTATTTCAAAGAGAATAAAATACCTAGGAATCCAACTTACAAGGGATGTGAAGGACCTCTTCAAGGAGAACTACAAACCACTGCTCAAGGAAATAAAAGAGGATACAAACAAATGGAAGAACATTCCATGCTCATGGGTAGGAAGAATCAATATCTTGAAAATGGCCATACTGCCCAAGGTAATTTATAGATTCAATGCCATTCCCATCAAGCTACCAATGACTTTCTTCACAGAATTGGAAAAAACTACTTTAAAGTTCATGTGGAACCAAAAAAGAGCCCGCATTGCCAAGTCAATCCTAAGCCAAACGAACAAAACTGGAGGCATCACGCTACCTGACTTCAAACTATACTACAAGGCTACAGTAACCAAAACAGCATGGTACTGGTACCAAAACAGAGATATAGATCAATGGAACAGAACAGAGCCTCAGAAATAATGCCACATATCTACAACTATCTGATCTTTGACAAACCTGACAAAAACAAGCAATGGGGAAAGGATTCCCTATTTAACAAATGGTGCTGGGAAAACTGGCTAGCCATATGTAGAAAGCTGAAACTGGATCCCTTCCTTACACCTTATACAAAAATTAATTCAAGATGGATTAAAGACTTACATTTTAGACCTAAAACCATAAAAACCCTAGAAGAAAACCTAGGCAACACCATTCAGGACAAAGGCATGGGCAAGGACTTCATGTCTAAAACACCAAAAGCAATGGCAACAAAAGCCAAAATTGACAAATGGGATCTAATTAAACTAAAGAGCTTCTGCACAGCAAAAGAAACTACTGTCAGAGTGAACAGGCAACCTACAGAATGGGAGAAAATTTTTGCAACCTACTCATCTGACAAAGGGCTAATATCCAGAATCTACAATGAACTCAAACAAATTTACAAGAAAAAAACAAACAACCCCATCAAAAAGTGGGCGAAGGACATGAACAGACACTTCTCAAAAGAAGACATTTATGCAGCCAAAAGACACATGAAAAAATGCTCATCATCACTGGCCATCAGAGAAATGCAAATCAAAACCACAATGAGATACCATCTCACACCAGTTAGAATGGCGATCATTAAAAAGTCAGGAAACAACAGGTGCTGGAGAGGATGTGGAGAAATAGGAACACTTTTACACTGTTGGTGGGACTGTAAACTAGTTCAACCATTGTGGAAGTCGGTGTGGCGATTCCTCAGGGATCTAGAACTAGAAATACCATTTGACCCAGCCATCCCATTACTGGGTATATACCCAAAGGATTATAAATCACGCTGCTATAAAGACACATGCACACGTATGTTTATAGCAGCACTATTCACAATAGCAATGACTTGGAACCAACCTAAATGTCCAGCAACGATAGACTGGATTAAGAAAATGTGGCACATATACACCATGGAATACTATGCAGCCATAAAAAATGGTGAGTTCATGTCCTTTGTAGGGACATGGATGAAGCTGGAAACCATCACTCTCAGCAAACTATCGCAAGGACAAAAAACCAAACACCGCATGTTCTCACTTATAGGTGGGAATTGAACAATGAGAACACATGGACACAGGAAGGGGAACATCACACACCAGGGCCTGTCGTGGGGTGGGGGGAGGGGGGAGGGATAGCATTAGGAGATATACCTAATGCTAAATGACGTGTTAATGGGTGCAGCACACCAACATGGCACATGTATACATATGTAACAAACCTGCATGTTGTGCACATGCACCCTAAAACTTAAAGTATAATAATATTAATAAAAAAAGAAAAAATAAAAGCATAGGAAGTGTGTAAACTACATGTTATATAGATGGAATTTTTTTGTGTGCCCTTATAAATTAAAATATATATAACCTATACATTAACATATATGTAGCAATATATTTTCAACACTTTTAATTCCCAAAGATGCAGCATGTTTTGTGCAACATAGATTTATTTTGTATGACATGTTTTCTATGTGATGAAAAACAGGGAGATTATGTCAGTATAATGCACTGTCATAGTGGCGCAGACACAGCCTTTCCCAAGGTATTAATGTCTAGAGGAAATCAGAGCCACATTTTCTTATAAGTAAGGAAAAAGTCTTAGCAATATATTGGAACCTTAATAAAAAAGCTAAAAATCAATGGAAGCACTTTTTTAGGGTGAGTTGTGGCTGATCTAGCAACTTCCAATTGATTATGCTTCCTCCATGTTACTGAGGGACAGGTGACAACTGAGAGCTCTAATCATACAGGCTACAAAGACATGGACTCAAATAGTGGATTAATGAAGAAGGCTGCAGCTAGATCAGGTTTATAATTTTGATTAAAATGGCATGATAAAAATGAGAAAAAACGGCTATAAGAGAATGCCCTCAAAGAGGAAGAACAAGTGCTAAAGTCCGATGCTGAAAATGACTGAATGATTCCAAATCAAAACGTTGATTAAAACTTTACTATATTAATAACAATTGTATTATTCGCGTTGTGGTTTTCTTTTAAAAATACAATAATTATTAGTTTCTTCCCAAGTTTTATATCTCCTAGAAGCCCTGTAATTTTTAGTAGGGAACTTTGCACATTACTTGTTGCTCAAAAATATACGTGTGTTGGACTAGAAAAGCCTGGAGCTCTGGCCTAGCCTCCCATCATCATAGACACACTTTGACTTACATGCTACACAGCCTTACATGATTCATAATGTACTGTTTTTATATATAAGTCAAAAGGAAAGAATATATTATTTAAAAAATCCTGGAATAACATAATGTCATTGATGTATTCCTCTGATGGGGAGATGTGTGGGATTACCAAGAAAGAATACACTATATCTTCGTATTTTTAACTTCACCTTTCAAAGTCATGTTAAACTAATAATATAGTTAATCTTATATCCTAATATGTTTTTTCTTAGAAACAAATAACTAATTAAAACAGAAAAAAAGACTGATTTCAATATGAATTACCTTTACATTAATGACTACATTTATATGACCATCTAAAACTAAGAACTTTGTAAATTACGAAGTTCAATATTTCTTATAAAAAGTATTCAGTAGTATATCTGTAAATATATCATATACATGTAAGTTTTAAATAGGAACTATTAATAAGCCTATATCATTCATATGAAACAATATTATATCATTCATATCATTCTGTGAATCCATGCATATCTAAAACCTATGTTAACAGAAGACCTAAAATGGCATGTGTGTTTCTGTGTGTGCATATACATGTATATATATACACATATATATATACACACACACATATATATACACATATATACACATATATATATATTCCTGTTAAAATAAACACCAAATGAATATTATAGCTTAGGCATTATCTATAAATTTATCTAAATTTGGGTTTTTTCCCCATGTCACCTTCTTAATACAGCAACTTTGAGTTTGTACAACTTTAAATAGTGGTAAGAAGTTAATGGTGACATTTAAGATGCATTATCCACAAATTGTGAAAGAACAAGTTTAAATATGTTCAAGAAAAAAATAGAAACAAGTGATCACCTTCTCCCCTTCTATTAACAAGATTAAATGCCACTGCCTTTTTTCTTCTTAGTCATTTTCTATGTATTACAGTGTGGGTACATTCTCCATCCATTTAAATGACAAAGATACAAAAATGATAAACCTAAAATTTAAGCTTTGAACCTCATTATATGACAAAGCAATAATAATCACTCTTTGAGACAAACATTAATATCAACAAGCTATCTCTTTCATCCACATCAGATGGTATATGTACTATTTTTGCAAGAAACTGAGGGTAAAAGTAGATGTGCATTTGGCATGAACAAATAGAAGATCAAATGATGTTAGAGGTTATTGGAATATATATGTCTTCATCCTTGGGAAACAAAATGAACTCACCTCTGACAATCTGATCTGTGAAAACCCTAGGAATCTATGAAACAAATACAGAGTAGAAAAGACTTCCCACAAAGTGAACATTTTGATGAGAATTCAGAATTTTATTAAA
The DNA here is from genome assembly GCF_029281585.2 of Gorilla gorilla gorilla. NCBI lineage: Eukaryota > Metazoa > Chordata > Mammalia > Primates > Hominidae > Gorilla > Gorilla gorilla. The sequence continues at coordinate 17,269,758 of NC_073235.2, read as the reverse complement.
TAATCTGAGCTGAGAATTTGATCTCTCTTGTGGAATATTCATGAACTCAGTCATGATTTGTATAATCAATACTTTACACCAAAGCATTAACATAGTACATGTGGAAAACGTTATATTCCAGAAATTATTATAAACTGTTCAGTGGAAAGAAGAAAAGTTCATAAGAATTTGGCAGTAGAGAAGCCTCTTCTGATTCAAGTCATCATTCTTTGATAATATGCCAATAATTATCATAATACGGTGGACTATGTAGGCAGGCAGCATTGGGTAATACAGCAGAGGTTTTAATACAGAAAATAGATATATAAAACTTGAGTCCAAACCTTAACTTTTCCTTCTGTGAACTTGGGGGAACATATACATGACCTATTTTAGTTATAGTTTCCTTGTGTTAACATGAGGACAGTAGTATTCACCTTGGATGATTTCTATAAGGATGAAAGATGATGTCTAAATATTCTCAGCAAGACACCCTCTGCACAATAACAATAAATGGTAGCTAATAGCAATTCTTATTATCTTAAGCTCAGTAAAAAAAATTGTAAAAAGAAACAGTGAAGAGACAGCATGAAAATCAATCAATATTCAGCCCTATCCAGAAAGACTATAAGAGAAATTGGAAACTCGCGTCTCATTCTGAGTGGGAAACTAAATTGCAGAGAAATGGACCCATACAGAAATCAATTATAAACTCACAAATCATTTATTTCTCCATTTCCCCATCTCGACTTAATTCATTCTTGAGGACAAACTCAGGGTTAATTGATTTGTTTACTTATTCATTGATGTATTCATATATTCATTCATTTATTCTATCAAATAATGTTCCAGTTAGTGCGGTATGGCAAAACCATTCAAAACGAATTGGCAGTTTAACAGGAGAGAAAGCAAAGTAAATGTTGTAATCTGGTATGGTTACATGTTTGTAATAGTGGTGTGCATAAAGTTATCTGGAAGTGTGTCTGGAAGTCTTAAGAGAACTTCTCCAGGTGGGCAGGCAAACTCAGGGCACTGGGAGACTATGTGAAAACACAAGTGATGATTGAAGTGGTGGTGTTCCCCAGAACAAAGCAGTCTATCTAAAGGATGGGATTTCTCTTTGGGGGTGGCTGATGTGAGATAAAAACGAAGAGAAAAATAGAAAATACATCATGAAGACTGTTACGTAGTGTGAGGGAAAACGCAGAGCTTTAATCAATGATGAATGAATAATGAGAAGATTTTAGATAGGAGGGCTACATTCTCAGATATGGATTTTGCCAAGTTCAACCTAGCAGCAGAGTGGAAAAGCAACTAAAAGAGAGAGAGAGCAAAAAGCAATAAACTAAAGAAAGGAAGTGTAAGTAGAGAATAGTATAGCAGGTTAGAGTTCAATCATCCAGATAGTATGTCTGACTTGTCTGAAGCTTGATGCTAATTAAAATATTAAACAATATTTCAAGTTGTTTGAGGAAATGAAATGTGTGTATAACAAACCAGCAATGATGTTATCTTGACTGTTGGATATGAATAACTGAATATATTCCCTCATTGTGAATGATCAGTTACTTATATCATGCTGTTTGAAAGAATGCTTATATAGAAAACAGATCACTTCTACCAAGATGACCCAATTATAGGATTCTGATACACAGAACATCCAGTGATGAGACTCTAGATAAAAATGAATAATGCTCTTCGGTTAGAATGACCTGATCCATAGGCTGACAGAGGAGGAGAATGGAAGAAAGCTCCAGGAAGATAAGACTTGATGGATGACCATGAATTTCTTGGGATTTCAAGGAAGGTGAATTCAGAGAAAGGAAAGAAAGTCATGGAGGCAAGATAGCACATGTTGCATTCTGGAAGTTAATATAATCTGTTGAACATTTACTGCCTCCCTTATTAGACCTTTAATGAGTGTGGCAAGATAACGTGAGCATGAAAAAGTAGAAAATGGGAAGAGATGACGGGCCCTTGGTACTGAAATAAACTCCTGAGCTGATGCTGCTCCTCTTCAGAGGGACAGAAAATAAAAACAAAAACAAAAATCCCTTCTTCTTAAATAACAGTACCACCTTCTGGATTGCTTTTACCAGCATCTAAGCATATTAGATTCATATTTGTTTATTTACCAAATGAACGTCTGCAAGTGCAGGGCATTTTCCACAACACCTTCAGTCTTGGCACTATTTGGTAATTACAGGATAGTCAGTAAGTTCTGTGTATTAGGCATTGCGGAGATAGACTGAACAAACCCAAATAACTATTACAGACTTCAAGATGCTTGCAATCTTCTTATCTCCCCATAGCCATTAACACGACTTCTCATACGTAAAAGCAATGTGGTAGACGTGTATGGTATTAAATTACATAAACATGAGTAGGAAGTAAGAATAATATTAAAAAAGAACAATACGAGGTTATAAGAGCTGGAATGAATATAGATGTGTATAGAATAAGTTTAAAAATGAATAAGGACTCCGGGTCCTTAAGGGCTCCCTATAATGTTAAACAGAAAGGCAGGAGTAAAACAAATAGGCACTTGAAGGGAGAATTGGAGGAGCTGTTCAGAAAAAGGGGATCATGACTCCATAGAGACCACAGCAAACTCAGGTCACTGAGATCCATCTATGGTGCCAATGCTTCTTAGATTTTCCATTATGGTAAAAATATTCTACAGTAAAAATATTAACGTGGTATGTACTCCATCCCGCATACTCTTTTTAATGTGACATTGACATTGATCTTTGATTCACTTACATTTTAAATGTTACGAGATTAAGTTTGAGTTTCAAAATATATGACCAAGCAAGGGAGGTCAAAGGACCATTTCTTTTGAAGATCCATAATGAAGATTGAGCAGAACTGGGTTTCCAAATTGCCAGAGGCCGCTTTCTTCCAGGGCAATCTTTCTTTCAGCCACTCAGGTGCTTGCTGCAGCCTGACGCTAACTCATGCATTCATTATATAATTCCTTGGAACCCATCACTACAGATCAAGAAATGGCTCATATTCTGTTGGCTACCAGATATATGGCACAAAATAGCAATAAAGTACTGACACCAAAATCACTGAATGACCTCTTAGACTCATTTAAATAATAGTCGCTCTATTGTTTATCACTAATTGCTCATTTGCGAAAAAAATAATAATTATTATTACTTTTCGAATGGGAAGTCAATTTGTCACTGAAAACAGTTTTTAAGCTTGAGAAAAAATATGGCTTTAAATTATGGGCAGTTTTTAAAATTCTTAAAAAACACTTTCTACTTTTGCTATTCTGACCCTTATATGTTTCCAAGCATAGTGTTTTAGAAATAATCATGCAATTTAAAAGAATAGATCATATTGTAAGTATAAATTTAAAAAAAAGAAATTCTCCTTTTGGATTTTGTAAGTCACATTCTTTGACGCTTTTGATAATTTCCCTCTAAAACCCAAAAGTGTGGATAATGTCAATTAATATTTAGTATAAATAATATATAACTATATATAACAAAGTATAACTAGAAATGATTTTATACTCATTTTCATTCTTCCTGTATCAACCAAAAAAGTAGCAAAGTAAATTCCATGGGTCTGACTGCACTATTTTATCTATTTTAGTAGTGTCTGCCTATTGAATAACTTTATGGACATTAAATTACACATTAAATATGTATATTAATCACATTAAATATTTTAAAATACTATTATCCATATTAGGTTGGCAGAAAAGCAATTGCAGTTTTTGCATTTATAAGTAATGCAATTACTTATAATTTTGCCATTTATAATGACTGCAATTACTTTTGCACCATACTAATAATAATTATGATTCTGCTTACAATTTATTAAAGACTATCTGCAAGTGCTTATGCTCTACCAAACACTATGGTAATATACTTAAATAGAAATATTATCCCATGTTATTTTCCCCGATTTATTTATAAGGCAACAGAAGATTCAAAAAATTCAGCAGTGTATTGTTAAATCTCAGCACTCCAACTTGAACCCAGTCCTACCTGACTCCAAAACCAGCATTTTGCTCCAAAATCCTACTTCTCAAAAAAACCCCAAGTGCCCCTTGCCAATAAGAGAAGTCTTCAAATTGGTTTCTTGTGTAGGTCCTTATATTCCTCTTATAAACTAAAAATCAACCAGAACAAAACACAAGTCTATTGCCAAGATGAGCCAGTTAGCTTATCTGTTTCAGAAAACAAAGAGATTCTGTTAACTCTTATTTGGTTTTCCCCCTATGTGTGACACTGCCCTACAGCAGGTGGATACGCAAGTAGGCATAATTATCTACACATTCGTCTGCAAAAATATCATGCTTCAAGGGCAGTCAGTTCTTTTATCTTCCATTTTGAAGGTCATCACATACTGAGGGATGCCTAGGATGTGCCTGAGGGAAGTCCCTTCCTTGAGAAAGTTTATTTTTCAGTGAATCAAAAGAACATTTCCTTTTACCAAAGGGAGACGTGACTGAGATAGAAGATGGGGTTGATTTTTGCTTTCTTTTTGTCTCGTTTTAGTGCCTTAAACATTTTTCCTCAATAAATCATACATACAGTTAAAATAGACGAGAAGAAACTAGGTAAAAAAGACAAGAAAAAAAAAACAATGAATTAAGAAACAGCAAATAAGAACTTCCTCAAGGAGACATTAAGAACTTTCAGAGCTTTCTGGCTTTTAGGGACAAGGGAGAAAAGTTTGGATACGAGAAACTACATAAAGCTCAATAATTAGAATTAGAAATGAACACTGGAGTGAGAGAGAAAATTAAATATTATATTATTTCTGTATTATGTGGTTTGTTAAAATAAAGGGAGAAATTGCTTGTATATATTAAAATATCTAAATAAAATAAATGCAATCTATACAAAAAAGAATTATAATCCCAATAATTATAAGAATCATATGTGTTAGGCACTGTTTAAGCAACTTTATATGTTGTATTTCACTCAATCTACAAAGCAGTCTTAAAACAAAGGTTGTATTGTAATGATTGTTTTATATTTAGAGAAACTTAGCCTTGTAAGAGGTTAAGGAACTTGCCCAAGGACACACAGCTAATAAATGGCAAAACTAGAATTTGAACCCAGGAAATCCGATTCCACAGACTGAATACTTATCCACTATACTCAGTGATCATAATAAGCAATGTTATTTTCATATTTACTCTTTCTAAATATTATATCTAAAGAAATTATTATATCTAAAGATATAATTTTAGACAGTTTTAAGCACTGTTATATCAATATGCTACCTGATCATATTAATAAGGGAAATAACTTATAACTCTCAGAAATACAATGCTAAATCAATATCAAGTTAGTTACGCATTAGATGTTAGGGGCCTCGGTGCCTAATACCATATAGTCATGATATAGCCTTACAAAATGTATAAAGATATTTAACTTTAAAGTCAATTTCAAGATGAAGAAAACTTGAGCCAAGTTTTCTGAGCAGAGGAGCAGCTTACTGCAGGCCATGCATGCAGGAGGAAAAATCGATAGGAGGATACAAACATAACCCATTGTTTCAGCAGTGGAATTACATGTTCCACAATGTTGCATAAACAACTGATGAAGAGCACAGGGCTTGAGTAATTGCTAAGCAGACACCCACAAATCAAACTATTTAGTGTCACTATTCCTGGCAGTAGCACCAAACTCCATGTGGGATGCAAGAAGTTCAAAAAAATTTACACATCTTTATACATGATTTAGTGATGGACTTCTAGAGGAATTTAGACAACAGACAGCTGCCCTGATTAACTATACACATAGGACTTCTCTTCTTTATTGAATCAAATGTTGTCATGTGAGACACAAAAATATAAAATCTTTAGATTCCTTTATTTTAAAAACAAATAAAATACTTACATTATTAACAGAAGAGCATACTGGTTTCGGTCCATAAAATCTTTGGGAAGGGACAACTGTAAAGGAAGTTCTTTTAAAGAAAGAGCAAAATATTAAAGATGGAGAGTCATTTACAGGTAAAACTATAAGACGCAGAGAAAGTTGTTCTTGAATAACATAGCATGCACAAAACTTTACCATAGTCGTCAATATGAAGGATTTTAATTTCTGGCTTTCCTATCTTCTTTTTCAGGATAGCTTCCTTCAACATAGAATTGCTTTCCAATATAAAATATTCTGTAAACCAAAAAGGGTAGTGTAAATAGCTAACTCCTATGCATTAAACAGAATCAGTGTGACACAACAAAAAATTATCCACTTGTTACCATTTGGCAGGCACTGTGCTGATTAACTCATCATTTCTCTTCTGAATTACTACAACAGTTTTCTAAGTAAGCTTCATTAGGCCAGTAAAACTTTTTCATTTGCTTCTATATTAAATTTATCATTTACGTTTTCAAAATGCAAATCTGATCATATTGTTAACCTGCTTAAGAATATTTTAGCAAAATACAAGATTATCTAGCACCAAATGAAATGCGATTCACAATATCTAGGTACCTATACCAATTAAAAGTGATACAGAAACACAGGATGAGGACACCTGGATTGTAGTTCAGGTATTTAATAAGGTAGAAAAAGCATGAGCATGTTATATATTTCTAAAAATAAAAACTGCAGAATCTGAAATACATGAAAATTATATGATCTAATATGAAAAATACACTGGGTGATATTAATAAAATATTAGGCACTGAAGAAGAAAAGAGTAATGACCTTGAAAATACAGTAATAGAGAAATAGCAAAAATGAAACATCAAAAAATTTGATAAAACATGAAGTGGACATCAGTAACTTGCTGGAATTTTGAGGTACGTGCACTGTATTAAATTTGTAGATCTATTTGGAGAGACTTTACATCACAAAGTAGCCTTCTAATCCATATATATGCATTCACATATATGTTTGCATATGTATACATATTGTATACACATATATCCATGTGTACATATTGTATACAGATATATACATGTCTATGTCTGTAGAAATCTGAGTCTTTAATTTCTCCCAGCAGTATTATACAGATTTTAGAGGAGGTATTCATTTTTATCGGATTTATTCCTAGATACTCCATGGATTTTTGATGTTACTTTAAACAGCATTTTAAAAATACTCCTAAATCTTGCATTTTCATTGATGAAATGGTTGAATTTTGTGTATTGGCCTACAGATATAACCATGATAAATTCACTTATTTTCAATAGTTTATTGTGTGTATATCCCACAATTTTTTGTTTCCTTCCTTTTTGTTTTGTACACAGTATGTCTTCTGCAGATAAACACAGTTTTACTGCATATATTTCTTTGTCTTACCCATTTTACTGGCTAAGTCCTCTACTACAATGTTGCACAGAAGGAGTGAGAACAAACATTCTTGACTTTCCCAGTCCTCAGGCAGGAGCATCATTCTTTCACCATTAAGCATGATGTCAGCTGTAGTATTTTTACAGATATCATTCATGAAGTTCAGGAATTTCTTTTCTATCTTATCTTGATTAGGAATTCCTATTAGTTGATTATTATTGTTGTTTGCCAAAATTTTCAATTTTTTAAAAAATCCTTTGAGGTGTCAGTGTAATACGGTGAATTACATTGTTTGTTGAACGTTATAGCAAACATAGAATCTTTGGGTAAACCCAATATGGCCATAACAAATTATCATACTTTGTATAATTGCTAGGTTTGACTTGCTATTATTTAGTTAAGGTGTTCTGCACCTAAATTCATGAGAAAATTTGATCTTTTTTTTTTGTCCTCTTAATATATATGTCTGGATTTGGCATCTGGTCAATACTTGCCTTATTTTTTATTTTTTATTTTTTTTTTTGAGACGGGGTCTCACTCTTTTGCCCAGGCTCAAGTGCAGTGGTGCGATCTCGGCTCACTGCAAGCTCCGCCTCCCGGGTTCACGCCATTCTCCTGCCTCAGCCTCCTGAATAGCTGGGACTACAGGCCCCCGCCACCACGCCCGGCTACTTTTTTGTATTTTGAGTAGAGACAGGGTTTCACCATGTTAGCCAGGATGGTCTCGATCTCCTGACCTCTTGATCCGCCCGCCTTGGCCTCCCAAAGTGCTGGGATTACAGGCATGAGCCACCTCGCCTGGCCTGCCTTATATTTTTAAAAAGAGTTTGTGTAAACTTGGTATTAACTTATTAAAAGTTGCATAAAATGCACCAGTGAAACTAGCTGCATCTGGAGTTTCCTTTGTGAGGAGAATGTTAATTGCATATTTATATACTGTATTTCTTCTCGTGTGAATGTTTAGCGATTTGTGTCTTTTAAGGAATTTTTCCATTTCATCTAAGATGCCTGATATACTGGCAAAAAATGACGTATAATGTTCCACTATTGTCATTCTAATATCTATAGCATTTGTATAAACATCATCTCTTTTATTAATGGCATTACATTTTTCTCTTTTTCTTCATGTCTCTCACTAGAATTTTGCCAACTTTATTGATCTTGTCAGGGAAGCAACTTTTGGTTTCATACATTTTCTCTACTAGTAGTCTATGTTCAATATCATTTCCTTCTTAGTCATTTTTTAATCTCCTCCTTTCAACTTTGTTTTAATTTGCTCTTCTTTTTCTAATTCCTTAAGGTGAAAGAGGAGATCATCGATTTTAAACCTTTTCTTTTTATACAACAAGTTAGAATCATAAATTTCTTTCTAATCACAACAGTAGTAACCCCTAAATTGGGATCTGTTGTGTTTTTATTTTTATATAATAAGTTAGAGTCATAAATTTCTTTCTAATCACAGCTGTAGTTACCCGTAAATTGGGATCTGATGTGTTTTCATCTTCCTTCAGCTCGAAATATTTTCTAATTATTTAGTTTTTATTGATCAATTTGTTATTTAGAAGAGCAAGTTTGATGACAGAACATTCTCACTTCTTTTATTATTGAAACTTTCTTTTTGTCTTCATTTTTAAGTGAGAAATATCTTCTAGGTTTGTTTTTCTATTAAGGATTTTTGTTTAGTTCAGTTTGGTTTTCCATCAGCATTTGCAGCATTTTGTTCTATTGTCTTTCAGTTTCCTTTTTTCTGATGAGGTGTCTGTAGTCATTTGTTTTTACTATGTGTATAATATGTGGATGTAATGTGTCTTTTAATTTCTGATTATTTAAAATTTTTTTCTTTATCATTGGTTTTGCATAATTTGCTAATGATGTGCGCTAGTGTGGTTTTATTGACATTTATCTTGCTTTCGTTATGTTGAACTTTTTTTAACTTTTTCATCAGATTTAGAAAATTTTTGGCCATTATTGCATCAAATATTTTTGGCAAGTCTCCTTGCCCCATTCTGACTCTAATTACAAACATGATAGATGTAGATACTGGCCTATGGTTAATTTAGGTTCTACTTTCTTCATTCCTTTTCTATTTGTGTCAAGAAATTTTCTACTGATATTGTTTCAAGTCCACTGATCTTTTCTTCTGCAGCATCTAATCTGTTTTTAGTATTTTCCAGTGAAGTTTATATTTCAAATATTTTATTTTAAATTCACAAAGTTCTTTTATAAAAATATATTATCTTTGTTTTCTCTCTACATTCATTCTTTCCTTGATGGCTTTATGTATTTGTAACAGCTAATTTACTGTATTTGCCAGTGATTTCCATCATCTCTGTCATTTCTGAGTTTGTTTCTATTCACTAATCTTTCTCCTACTTATGAGTAATATTTTCTACTTTCTTCACAAAGCTAGTAATTTTTTATTAGATACCAACCATTGTGACATTTACATTTTGAAAGCCTGGGTTTTGTTGTGATCTTTTAACAATTGTTGGACTTTGTTCTGGCATATGTTGCAGGCAGGTTGATCATTTCAAGACTTTTAAAGAAATCTTTTTAGTGTGTATTTGAATGACCTTTGCTCTATGGCTAGTTTAGCACTACAAAAGGCAGGACACTTCTGGGATCTCTTCTAAATGTTCCACTACTGTGCTGATTATAACTTGAGCACATCCCACCACTCTGTGAGCTCTGGCATTGCCCACACTCATGAAGCATCTTCCTATGCATACTCAGCTAGGTATTTTCAGCAGCTGATTCAGGGTGATCCCTCTTCCAGCCCTATGCAGATGTCTTTCTCCATGTGGCTTCTTCATTTCCAGTTCCATCTTTCCATAAGCCTCAATTCCATAAAATTCCATACCATTCCTCGACATTCCATAAGCCTCAATCTTTCTGAATATCATTTTCTGTCTCCTCGACTCAGAGATATCATTGTATTATGATTAGTTTATTCCTTATTGCATTGGAGTTCAGAAATTTCTATTAACAAGAAAGCCAGAGAACTTACAACACTAATTGTACTTGTTTCCTTCTTTCAGGGATCAGAGACCCATGCTAGCTATTGTTGAATGTCTGGAAACAGTTGATTTGTATATTTTGTCCAGTTTTCTTTACTCTTTTTTTTATTATTATTAAAGGAAACAAAGGAATCAGGTCTATTTCCAGTTACTCCATGGCCAGAAAAAAAAAATGTCAAAGGTTTATCGTTGAACAAATATGATTGAATCCAAACTACTTAGAAAAAAATAAGAGTTATAATCCAATTCCAGTCTGCCCCTCTGGCCTCATATAGTTTTGCTCTTTTAGTAAATGTTTTGTTCCAGCTATGATGAACAATGTTTATCTTGCAAATGTGAACATTTTTATGTGTTCTTATGTTTGTATACACACATTCGTTTTTCTGAAAATGTCTTCTCCTTGACTTCCTCTTGTCCTGAACTGTGTGCACTTTTACTAGAGAAATAATCATAGACTGTTATAAGCATGTAATTTTATGTTTCTCCCATTGGACTATGCTGTCTATGTGTAACCTCAGGCACATCAAACTACCTCTTTTGTAAGTAAATATCTTCCCCTATTATATATATCTGGAAGACTAGATGTTCTAAGAGGTTTTTTACATGTTTAAAATGTAAATAAACTCCGATTATTTAAACATTAGTATATTTCCAAAGAAGCTATCCTAAGCATTTAATTTTAAATGCTTAAAAAATGGTGAATATTCACTCAGAGAAACTAGAAAAACAAGAGCAAACCAATCCCAAAGCTACAGGAGGAAGAAAAAAAAAAACCCCACATCAGAGCTGAACTGAATGAAATGAATACGTGAAAAAGCATAAAAAACAAAAGTTGGTTCTTCGAAAGTATAAATACAATTAATAGACTGCTAGATAGCCTAAGGAAAAAGAGAGAAAAGTCAAATAAACACAATCAGAAATGACAAAGGGGACATTACCACTGACCCCATGGAAATACAAAAAGCCTTCAGAGACTATTATGAGTGCCGCTATGCCCACAAACTAAAAAACCTACAAGAAGTTGATAAATTCCTGGACATACACACCCTTTCAAGACTGGACCAGGGAGAAATTGAAACCCTGAACAGACCAATAATGATTTAAGAAAATAAATCAGTAACAAAAAGCCTACCAACTAGAAAAAGGCCGGAACCAGATGGATCCATATTCAAATTCTATGAAATGTATAAAGAAGAGCTGCTAGTAATCCTGCTGAAGCTAATGCAAAAAATCAAGGGGAAGGGATTCCTACCCAACTCATTCTGTGAGGCCAGCATGATTCTGATACCGAAACCTGGTAGAAACACAGTGAAAAGAGAAAACTTCAAGAAAACAGTGGCTGGGCCTGAAGGTCAAGGGTGAAGATTCCCTTCAGCCAAAGGTCACAGCCAACCTGTGGTGACTCCATAGGAACAGGGCTGGTGGAATAAACAACCCCGAGCAGTTTTCTCCCTCTTTCCAGTTGCCTACAAGATTTCCTTTGGTTGAATCCAGCTGGAAGCCGTGGGGCAACAGAACCTAAGTCACCTATAGAAAGTACTTCTAGGCCAGAGAACATCGAAGAGAAGAATTGAGAGTCAAAGGTGGCTCTGGAAAAACAAATGGAAGATGCCCAGGGCACTGAGTAATAGTCCATTAAAATGTATTTACAAACTCCCATTATTTGTTATTTATAACGTCTTTTTCTATTTTCTATAGCTTTGTCATAATATTCTCCATTTAGAATTATTTTCTCAGTATAAACTACAAAAATGAAAAAATGATATAAAAGAATTAAGTTTCTGCTAGGCATGGTGGCTCATGGCTGTAATCTCAGCACTTTGGGAGGCTGTGGCTGGCAGATCACCTGAGGTTGTGAGTTCGAGACCAGCCTGACCAACTGGAGAAACCCTGTCTCTACTAAAAATACAAAATTAGCTGGGCGTGGTGATGCATGCCTGTAATCCCAGCTACTCGGGGGGCTGAGGCAGGAGAATTGCTTGAACCCGGGAGGTGGAGGTTGCGGTGAGCTGAGATCACACCATTGCACTCCAGCCTGGGCAACAAGAGTGAAATTCTGTCTCAAAAAAACAAAAGAAATAAGTTTTGACTATTATTTTTAATATGTTATAATTAACATTTCTACCACATTCTATCTTTATTAGTAATGTAAATTTTTAATGTTATTAATTTGTTAGGAAAAATTACATGGCAGTAGTTTCTTCTGCGTTTCTTTGATAACTAGTGGGTTTAAAGGTTTTCCATGCTTGTTAAATATTTTCCTTTTTCTTTTTTTAAATTTTCTCTCCATGCACTATTCTACTTCATGTGGCCCAAAAATGAGTTGTGACTTACTCATTGGTATATTTGCTTTCATTGACCCAAAGATCTACTTGCCATTGACTATAAATTTTATCTCCCTAAGTAATTATCTTTTGAAAAGAAAACTAAGCACTTGACCACTATTCATAGCCTTTTTTTGTTTTTGTTGACCTTGAGACAAACATGATTGGCTTCTGAACAGGAAAATAACATGATTTCCCTTAGACAGAAATGTTTTGTAATTTGCAGCAGAAGTTATTAGAAAAGACATTGCCTTGTAACAACAGGATAAAATTAAATTAAAATCAGATTGGAAAATTTTTAATCATCCTTTGTTAAAGGCAAGATATACAGTGTAACACAAATAGTTATTGATTAAGTGTGTCCTATATGTCATGAATATTACTCATCTTCACCGCAAACACATTTGTTTATTTGCCTCGGAGGACACTGATCTTTTGAGATGTTAACACACTGTCTTGCATCCCACAAAAAGCATGTGATAGACTTATTTTATACACTGATTGTTCTATCTATGAGATTCAACCTTCTTTCCATTTTATCAACCATACTGTCTATGATCATTATTGTTGCCATTAGAGTTAATATTGAATATATTTGATTTGCTTAACATAATCTTTTTAAGGTTTACACTGAAGACGGAAATAATGAAATAAATAGAAACTAAAATGTGTGCTAAACCATCTTTCAGCCACACAAAAACCCAAAGCAAGTTTAGAAATTTCTTGTTGCCTCGGGCATGCACTAAGTGTCTATATGACATTATTTGAAGAATATAAATGTTCTTGGTCTGTTTTCTCAAAATGATATTTGTCATTCAACCTTACACTTTTTTACCTATATATCTTCTAAGTCAAGTCACCTAACTGACTCCTACTTAAATAAGAGTATGCAATGCATGAGGCAAAAGCACAAGAGAAAAAGTAGTTATTATATTGTAGTGAATTACAAACCTATTCTCGAGTCAGACTGTCTCATTTGATCCCTGGTTCTGCCATTTATTAGTATGACTCTGGCCAAGTTATTACTACTTAACCTCTTTGAGACTAATTTTTCTCACCTGTAAAAAGGGATAATCAAATTAACTATCTCAGAGGTGTTCCAAAGTTCAAATGAGTCAATAAATATGAGCCATTATTAGATTATAGTAGCTTATGTGAAATCATCACAGAATAGAAGCACTGATTAAATAAAACTTAAAAAATGAAAGAAGGATACAAACATGGAAGAAAGGAAAGAGAAAGGAAGGCAGGATGAAATCTGGTTATTCATTTTTAAGATAAGCTCAACCATGCATTTATTTATCTACTTTACTGTAAGTTCTTGAACACGACACTCTTTCAATGTACCCTCCGACTCTGTCACATTGTTTGACAGAAGTAGGTGATCTCTTAACAAACCTAACAAATATACAAATGAATAAATGCATAAATGAAAAAGTACATATACAAAACTAGAAGAACCTGGATATCTGGAACAAACAGGATAGAAAATATATAAAATAACACATTTTTCATAATTTTCTGAAATGTCTTCAAAAGGTTATTCTGGAGGAATAACTTATGTGAGGCCCAGGCAAGAATGAACCAGAACATTAAGAGGCCAGTAAGCTAAAATGTACCTGTTTCATCAATAACTCTATTTGACTTAGGTAGTAGATATCCTATTTCGGGCATATAAGATTCACCTCCCACCTGTAACATGGCTCATATCTCTTGCTTTACTGTTTCTCTTACATACATAAGGTCAAGTTGATGGTATACACGCAGCGTTCCTCATGGTGGGGATTTTTTGAAGAAGAATTTACGGAGGATATGACTCAGAATAGATAACACGATGTCTAAGACTAATGCCAACCATAACTATTCTTAATTGTCTTCTTGTGTACTCACTTGCTGGGTTGTCCGTACTATGTAGGCTGAACACTGGGACCCCTGGACCTGGAATTTAAAAATATGTGTATAAATATTTTTAAAGATGTCTAAGTAATAATCATTACAAAGTTTACATAATAGTTTTTTTTCCCCCAAATGGAAGCACTTCGTGGTTAAAACGTAACAAAACAGAAACCAGATAACTAGCTTTCATTCCTATTTATAAGCATTTTATTCAGAAGGGTAAGAATATATGAGAAGGAAACTATTTGCAGAGATTATTGTTAAGATTCTCTCTTCCCCCAAATGTTCTATATTTCTATGTTTTTAGCCAATTCTACATGCTTTCTCTTTATCTCTAGTCTTTTATAGACTAGCCACTGATGTTCAGAAAGCTGATTCACAACCCTTTCACCCCTCATCCACTGATCCAAGATCAAATTCTATTTGCCACTCAGCCAAAAAAGAAAGCATGCATATTTGAAATAGTTCATCCATAAGAAAAGTTTAAAATTGGGTGGTAACTATATATTAATTTAAAAATACGTTAACCATA
The DNA here is from genome assembly GCF_029281585.2 of Gorilla gorilla gorilla. Taxonomy (NCBI): domain Eukaryota; kingdom Metazoa; phylum Chordata; class Mammalia; order Primates; family Hominidae; genus Gorilla; species Gorilla gorilla. The sequence goes on along the minus strand of NC_073235.2, from coordinate 17,254,733 downwards.
ATCTTCAAATATTTAAAATACACCAGCTAATTTGTTACTGTAAAAAGTTATCTTCAAACTTCACTTCTCTAAGGAATCCCATCTAAAACTAATTTTTTTTTTTCCTGGTGTCATTAAACAAGGACTTCTTTTTTGATTACTTCATTTCATATATCAAGAGAAAAACAATGTCAAAAAGTAAGTCTTGGTATATCTCTCACTGTGTCTTAAAAAAGGACAGCTTAATATATCAGCTGCAGTAGTAGCACTCAACTCCTCATATTATAAGAGGACATATGAGTTCTATTTAATCTCTGGAAAATACAGTATCATATTAAAAGGAAAACGATTTCTATGAATATATTGTAGAGATACTGTATAAACATGTAAGACCACGCATATTGTTACAAGATAGAAGAAGTAATAATGGTGAATGTAATTGCCCAGAACTGAAGAACTCTGAAGCAGGGGAATTCAATTTCCATAGGTCCTAAATTTCCATAGATCCTAAATCTCTTAACAACCAAAGCATTGTTTTAACAAGAAGACTAGACTATTACTTTTCCTAAAGACTAGGTAAATTAGTTTATGACTGTGGCATGGCCTCGCTGATGTAAATATATTTGTTCACCTTTTAAAGTTGCTCATGTTCAAATAGCACTTATTAATTATGTGTGCATGTTTATTGACTTATTCTCATTTTTTATTTCTATACAAAATATGTAAAAAATTGTATCTCAGTAAGTCTATATATAATGTGTATCCTATTAACAAAAATTTATAAATTAAGATTATGAAATCATCTAGAGTAATAGTTGCTGATACCAACAGATATTGACCAAATACAATGAATAAAATATATTATATGAGAATTCATGTATTATCTTACCTTCACAGAATAATAAGAAATGTTGATTCATGGGACTAAAACTGGCATCAAAATATGTACATTGTTCTTTCATGAAATTACATGAAATGCATTGGCGGTTCAATAATCCTTCAGTAGAAGCACTGGAGAAAGAAAAAGGAAGTTATTATAGAAATGCTACTATTCTAGGCACTTGAATGTGTGGTGTTCATATTTAAATATAATATAAACAGGGGAGTTACATCGGTGCTTGCATAGAGGTTCACTGTAAACTATGAATCACCATATACATAAAAAGTCAACTTCTATTAGTAATGTTAAAACATACACATTTTTCTTAATCTATTAAAATTAAAATTATGTATTATTTTATGTATGTAATATGTACGCTTGTATCTATGGCTATAAACAAAGAACTGATTTCAATGGAACTCAAATTAACTTACTGTTTTTTGCATTTTTAATAGATATTTCTGTGTAAAGTCTTAAAGGGAATTTCCCACAGAGATTATTCAATGTTTAATACATACTAATTGAAAGAAGGAATACACATTTCCACAAGTCAAACAAAAAAAAATCCAGCTCTTGATTTTCTAAATTAAACATTCTAAACATTAGAATTTGGTATCAGTGCCAAATTTTCTCCATCGTTTACTTGCAGAAAAATTACCGATTTTAAAAAAGTTACATTTGTATTATAACACATATAACACTAACAACAATACACACTTTGAGATAATGAGGTGGTAAAAAGAAGAGTCATCACCATCTTTATTTTACAATAGTGGTGCTTAAGGTTACAGGAGTTGAAAAATTAATATAAGATTAAATTTCATTTATCAAATTGTTTATTTAATAAATAAGTCTGAATGCAAAATTTGGTAGGTCAGTGGATGAAAACACTGTTGAGAATACCTTTAAAAAAACTTGATCAGACAAAAGGTCTCAGTTTCATTTTGGAATGAAACATGATTTTTGGTCGTATATTTACAAATGATCCATATTCACGTTGATTTTGATGTGCAATACGCTGTAGGTATGGGGATTGGAACAGGGGTGTTAAGGCAGCTACAAGAAACAGTTCACAAAATCACAATTCCATATTTGAAACACTGTGAGATGATTACAATCCAAAAATTTCCTTATAATACTCAAAACACTTAATATATACTAAGCACAAATCATATTAGTTTCACTCATGATAACTTATAAAATATCCATAGTCAATTTTTTTCATTTTATAAAATTTGGGTTAAACCTGTATAACATAACATTTGTCATTTTAAGCATTTCTAAGCGTACAATTCAGTTTCATTAATTACATTCACAATATTGTACAATTTTCACCACAGAAAAGCTTAGAAAGTATCCCAGTTGCATACAGCTATTCAGTGACATACTAAGATTTAAAACCTTTTTCTCTCTACTCTTCCATAAAGCTTTTAGATCCAAGCTCCCTGGAGATTTATGTGGTATTTTCTCATTATTTAGATTATGAGATTGCTGAAATAAAGAGACGCAAATTTTGAGACAAAGAAAGTAACAATGACTACGGTAGCAGTCCTACTCCTGCGGGGTGCCTAGTGCCATATATTAAGTCAACCAGTGATCATTTTTATAGCCTGGGCAAGACATTGGTCGCATTTTCTGGGTCAAACACTAACATTATCTTACAGTCAAGCCAACTGGCATTTGATGAGCTATTTAAGGGAAAATTTATTGCTACTACATTTTCTTTATAACACTGTCGACTACACTAGTACATGTCAGAGATATATTGACTGTTCTGCCTCAGTCACTAGAGAGATAAGACAAGCACACAAATCTGAGAAGTCATGATGATTCAAATCACATTTTAGACTAATAATGGGGAGAAAGATTGAGGCAGTTCCATTTGCTGAACTTGACCAAGTCTAATCTTCTGATGCTGTCATTTTTCTTTGAGTTTTATAAAATGAGAGTTTTATAAGATATAAAGTGTTTCTATCTCTCTAAGCTACAGTTTATGGCTACCGATATCAATCATAATGTCTGTTTCAAGAAAGATAAGCTTTAGGTCACCAAAAGAAAAAGTGACCAGTACTTTGATCAAGATCCCAAATCCAAAATTCAAATCACTGTCTCTATATAAATAGCTTTGCTTCCTGGAAGTCAGAATTAAGAACATGCGTTCCAGGAGGTCCACGAGAATAAACTTATAAAAATGATGTATTAAGAAAGGCGATTAAAAGGACAAGGTTGCTTCTGATGAAAGCAAATTGTGTATAAATAAGAGTGTGAGGGGTGATGCAGAGGAAGTCGGGGTACTTTAAGCATGCATTTTTACTCTCAAAGGAAAGTCAGTACTACTCGGTAAGAATTAGTGGTGACACTTCTTCAAACATGATGAATTTCCCCTGAGAATATGTCATGGCAGTTTTGACACTTTAAAAATGGATCTGTGAAATGGAAATTAGAACATGTATATAAAGTCTAGAATTAATAGGTTGCTTGCCAGCCAAAAATAAAAGTCATTTTTGTGAGATCCTGGTGAAAGCTTTCTGAGTGAGGAGACATTTTAATACTAAATAGGTGTGAGCTTAAGCCTTTTTTTGAGTATAGTTTTGCATTTGGGAAATTGAACAGATGTAATTATTTTCCCATATATCACTTTATTTTAGCAAGCAATGAGCGTTCCTTATTTAAATAAGGATGCCTCCTCCTGCAACAATCTCACTGGGTTTTATGAACAACAAGACAAAGAGGGAAAGCTTCCTGCTTGATACACTAGACTAACTGTTCACAACAACATTATATTGTACAAGAATAAATTTCACCTGTGCCACATTAATGCACTGAAAATTCAAAATGAGACTTAGCAGAAGATGAAGGCACAAGGAAAAATATGTAAATCTCTCTGATGTGGAGAGTTGAGAGAAATAAGCCACAAAAAAGATATTAAGAAACTGCAAACGCAGGTGAAGAAAAGAATAAGGAGGCAGCAGAGGAGGAAGGAGCAAGCAGGGCTCCATTTTCTCCAGTCCTGTCAAGGGAGAGACTGGTGCAAGAGTGTGAAGCTTTGTCAGCAAAGTTGGCTCTTCCTAGCCATGTTGAAAAAGACATTTCAAATTTTTCCTTCCCTTCCTTATGCTACATAGATAGCCATTGAGAAGCCAATCTGTGTAAGGAGATCCTTGCCCACTGCTTACCTGTACAGCTGCCTTCCTCTGGGAGAAGATTCAGTGCTCAGAAAGTAACTGTCCAGGAAAGAAAACAACACAAGCATTAGACACAGATCTATTTTTTGTGATCTGTGAATTTTGTCACATTGTCACATTGAATCCTGAATTCACATTGAATCTTCACCTGAATTTTCACATTAAATCTTCACTTGAATTTTTAAAACTGTCAAAATACAGACAGGAGTTGTTTTGCTATACAAACACAGGGCTATGATCAAACTAGGAAACATATTTTTTTCCCCTGATAAAATCATCCTTTTTCATAACCTCTCTCAATCACTGTGTGTGAGTGTATGTGTGTGTGTGTGTGTGTGTGTGTGTGCGTGCGCGCGTGCACGCACACATCCCTCTGTGTAAGATGTCTCTGTGTGAAGTGTGGAAGAGGTCTTTAAAGAAAGGTTATTCTTTCCATGGCTGGCTTGTTTTGACTAGGACTATGGTAAGCAAAACATAATTCTATTAGAAAAGATGGCATTTGACAACGCTAACTTCCAGCCTGACTAGAGAACTGAAAACACTCACATTTTTTGAGTAGTTTCATCGTATGCCAAGATCTTTATCACTTCCCAGTTTCCTGATGTCAGATGCCGCACGGTAATTTGCTCACTTTTGCTCTGCAAAGAAATAGAAAATATTGATTTTCCTTTTATTTAAACAGCATCTCTCTGGTAAACACGAATGTACCAACTGCTTGTGACACTTTGAATTCTTTAATTCTCAGTTCACACTCAGTTTTCTGTTCCACAGGCTCAAGAATGAACATGCATTCCTATAAACACAGATCAAGGCAGGTAGGTTAGTGCCTTTATTTCAACTATAGAAAAGTCATTCAGAAAACTCCTCCAGGTGAGGGTGAACCAAGTATACCACGTTGATGGCAGCATTTGCTTCCAAGGTAGGACTTTAATCACTCTCATCTACATGACTGGCAGCTGTACAGTTAGCTTTAAAAAAAAACATTTCAGAACAAACTTTACTCCAATAAATACTCAGGTTTGTATTCATTTTAACCTTTGCAGTATGGGCATTGTTATAAGATTTGCCATTTAATGCAATAATTTTTTTTCAGAGATGAATTCATGTTGATGAAGGTAATTAGCTTAATCAATGCTTCCAAGGTGTTTATAGGACCAACGTTTAATATGTAAAAAACAGGTAGTAGTATTGTCTAAAAAATATATATTGTTTGACCCAAAAAGTATTCTTAGAAATACTATCATTCTATTCCTTAATCACTTTATGTAGTTAGAGAACACTGATTAGAATGGCTTAGAAAGATTTGGAACCAACCCAAATACCCATCAATGATAGACTGGATAAAGAAAATGTGGCACATACACACCATGGACTACTATGCAGCCGCAAAAAAGGATGAGTTCATGTCCTTTGCAGGGACATGGATGAAGCTGGAAACCATCATTCTTAGCAAAGTAACACAAGAACAGAAAACCAAACACTGCATGTTCTCACTCATAAGTGGGAGCTGAACAATGGCGCCTGTCAGGAGGTTGGGGGCTGGGGGAGGGATAGCATTAGGAGAAATACCTAATGTAGATGACGGGTTGATGGGTGCAGCAAACCACCATGGCACGTGTATACCTATGTAACACACCTGCACCTTCTGCACATGTACCCCAGAGCTTCAAGTATAAAACAACAACAACTAAAAACAAAAACAACTGTTATCTCTAGTTTTGTGTATACTCAAGCTACTTCACTCTGATTCCTTATCTCAGTGCCGATTTTAAAGGGAATATTACTACTGCTCCATTATCAATTATGCTATATTAATAAAACTTTTGGCAAGTGCCTTCATCACCTTAAAGAAGTTCCCTTTATTCCTAAATTTCTAAGGTTTTTGAATACTGATTTTGTTGAATTTACTTGGATCCTATGTCTGCATCTATTAAGGTGATTATAATTTTCTCATGAAATTTAAATGCAGTTAATTATCTTATATATTTTTGAAATTTTAAGCAAATTTTGCATTTCTGTTCAAAAAATAAGAGTTAATTTTTTAAATGCATTAAATAAGTCAACTTGTCAATAATTGGTTTAGTATTTTTAAGCTTTCTTATACTGTCTTTTCTCATACTGTTTTAATTTGGTTTTGGTTACAAGATAATATCCATGTCATAAATTGTACTAAAGATATGCCATATTTTTTCATTTTCAAAATAATATAAAATTGGAAGTGCGTACTCCTAGAATATTTGGTGAGATTCACTTTTAAAAACAACCTTTCCCTGATGTGAAAAATCCTACATCACTGATTCCATTTTCTTAACACTATGGAGGATTTTGATTGTTTCTTAAATCTGATTTGATATTTTTTCTAGATTGCATCCATTTCTCCTAAATTTCAAGTTTATCAATGTAAAGTTATTCATAGTATTCTTTTAATATTTTTAAAATATGTAGTTTTGTCCCTTTCCATTATTTATACTTTGGAACTGTCCAAGTTATTATTACCCTTGACAGCTCTTATAGATTCAACTACTTTTTCCAAATAACTTACTATTTGTTTTATCATACTGCTTTATTTCATGTTTGCTTACTAGATTAATAAGTGCTATTCTTTCATTTCTAATTACCTTTCTTTTACATTTGAATTTATTCTCTTCCTTTTCTAAATTCTGACATCGGATTATACATAATTTCATATATGCATATAAAATTATTGCATATATTAAAAACTGTTGTTTATATGTATTGCACATTTTGGTATATGTAGTATTCTCATTTAGTTCTAAGTATTTGCTGATTTCTTCTTGAAACTATGAATATAAATTATATTTTATTTCCAAATGTATGACCTTTTAAATGTTGTTATTTGTGCAATTCAATTTCATTGTCTTCAGAGAGTGTAATCTGTCAGCTGAGTAATGCTTTCAATGCATTTTTGGTAAAAATAAATTCAGAATTAGGTTCATATAGGATAGTTTTATTATAACATCTATTTTCCCACACAACTGAAAGTGTAAACTAAAAGGGCATTCTATACTTTACTACACATGTGTACTAACAGAATCTTCCTTTGAAAAATTTTCTGTCTTATTGGTATGTATTTGCATTTCAATATCTCCCTAAGCAGTCTATTTTATGTTCTTAGTGGAAGTTCTCCAGACGTCTAGCTGCTTAAGGTCAACAGCAAGCCTGTGACTTCTTTATATCACCTTCTTTGTATACTATCTGACGTACTACTGTGATTTACAAGTATTTGTTGACTAAAGGTATAAGTGCAAAGACACCCAATTTGTGAGATATGAGAACTGCATAACCCAAAGGCTGGCACAGAGTTCTAAAGTCATACATTTTATTGCCAAGTTCACACAGGAAAATAACTCAGTGTAGAGCTCTTCTTTCTTATTTCCAGGCCCTGCTTTGAATGAGCCAAGGACAGGATACTAAAATTTCAAAGTTTTAGTGCATCTTTGATGCCAATTTCAAGATAAAATAATCTCAAAACATTAAAAAAGTGAAGAAACTTTGCTCAATATTTGAAAATATCTGGAGAGACTTTTGGCCCACAGATTTCTAGGTTAATTATTTTCTCTGTTTTTCAGAGTATTTTGGTGTGTGTGTGTGTGTGTGTGTGTGTATGTGTGTTTTAAAGACAAATGAGATACAACATTAAAATTGCCATGAGTAAAAACCCAATGCTTTGAAAAATGTTTGGACACAGTATAAAAATATTATATATGATTTACTTCAATGATCCTTTTAGTTCAAAATATTACACTTTCAAGTGTAGGACCAAAAAATCTCTTGTTGGAAGCCTTAATAACAACCATATAACCTTTTGATTTTATTTTAAACAGCTGTAATTGCCTTGCTTGCTTTTAATCTACCAGGGCAAATATGGTATGGGGAATAAGTTGAACCCTCATTTTGCATATAATAGCAAAGATTTACTTTCTAATAATCTACATAAGACTGTCACAGCAGTGAGCACATTAATTTTGACCTGGTTAATAATCTTAATACCAATCAGAATATGGTAGATGACTGAACAACACTTAATAAATATCAAGGTATTTGAGCAGATTTCACAAGGGGATGTTTGTACTTCAGTTAGGTTTTTAAGCACCTTCAGGAGAAATACAATCACAGGAAAGGTCACTTAACAAAGCAGGAAAGAACAGCATTTTTTCTCTACAATAACATTTCTTTGTTTCTGTGCATCCATAATCTCTGCAATATTAACTTGGTAGAATAGAAATATTGAATATAAATATAAAACTGTAGTGGACTTTTGATAATGGCAGTATGACAATGTATTTTAAATTGAACTAATATTTCAACTTTAATTTCAGACTGAAAAGCAACAAAAGTCGTGAGCTCCTTCATTCTTAAAAGAGGGCTGGAAATTTGGAATAGAGTGTTGATTTGGAGCATTAGACACCAGACAAGTGACCTTCAATTCATAGAGATTTTATCTTGCTCAAGGAAGTTAAATATTGGTTTTATAATTCGATTTACAAATTGGAAACACATCGGGTATCAATACAAGTTTAACGCTGCATGTTCTTTTTACCTAATTACACATTATTCATTCACATTTCTTATATTAAATGTTCACTTTTATAGTTTCTAAATAAGGGAAATATTGTAGTGCTTAAAAATAGCATGCTTTAATTTGCCATCTATTCACCACATGAGATGAGCTCATTGTTTTCAGACAATGTCCTAATCAGATGCAGCAGTGAAACTTAATGCAAAAATTTTACTGGGTTGATTAGGTGATAAAATTGTGGATTGGGGGCATGCTATTTTCCACAGTATTTGTAGTGAATAATGCCACTTAAAATTGTTCCAAGTGAAATCATCAGCTCTCATGGGCAAAACTTCGTGTTGCTGAATAGAGAAAGTGAATGGATTCACCCACATATAATTTTTCATTTAACACAATTTTAGAAGATGACAGGGCCATTCCTTACGCCTATGAATCTGAACGACTGAACACAATGAAAATTCTGCTTCCTCCATCTTTGAGAGAAAAAGGTGCTATACCTTTGATAAAAACCTATCTCTTCACTGCAGCCTGAATTGCAGGATGTAGAATGTTACAGTTCCTGAGATGAGAATTCAGAAGTTTGAAGTCAACATAACAAATACTTTTCAAGGAGCAAAGGGGCGAATATCTGAAGTGATCAAAAGTTTAATGGTCTGGGGTAAAAGGTTTTGTATCAGTGTATGACTCAGGAAGTACATAAACTGATAGTAATATGTGTACAAAACACTCTATCCAGAAGAACAGTTTCTTTAGCTATATAGATTTCCAGAAAAGCCATAGTTTTATTTAATATTTTCTTTAATGGAATATATGAAAGTGGAGAAAACACTCACAAATTTTGCTTTCATATATTCTTACTGAAAGTGATCTGGAAATACATATATTAGGGCTTAGAAATCTTTTACTTTTGGTCCAGCTATTCCAGTTTTGTTAATCAATACTAAAGAAATAATCCACAATATAAATAAGCTCTATATACAGTGACATCTATCATTACAACAAATTGCCACTAAATTAAACACAGAACAACAAATAATGGTTATTGATGCACATCCAGTCAACTCAATATTAATCTTCTAAAGAATTCTTTTTCAAAATTATTTAGCATTGTGGGAAAAGTGTGTATTTAAAATTTAAATTTGACATATCAGGATGCAATACTGTAGTTTACATAAAATTACAATAATGTTTAAATGAAGACTGGAGGAAAACACATGCATTCTTTTCTCTTCTTATTTGTATCCTTTGGAATCACTTTAACAAGGACAGCTCTTGTAAATGAGGAAAAAAAAAACCCACTAAAATATATGTAGTGACCGCCATCACTCTCCATAATGAAAATAGCTTGAAAGCAATAATTTTCTAGCTTGGTCTCTAATTAATGATTTTTATCTACTTACTGATAATATGAGAGAGCAAAATGTTTGCAAAAATTTAGTAATTTCATTTAGTAAGGTGCTTCAAGCAAATAAATATATTCTGAGTGAACTAGTAAGCTCTCAAACATAGGTAAGCGCCAAATACTGCAAAGGTGACCTGGCTGACTGTTGGCTGCCAAGGCCCCAGTCCTGTCATTTCTCACTTTTCAGGCACGACAATTTTAAGTAGAATTATGTAGCACAGCAAGGGAAGGAAAGGGGGTAAAAAGTCATCGATGCTGGCATGCATTACTGTTTAGGCAGTAAATTATTGTACTATTTTTTGGAGAGCCAATTTGGCATTACACATCAAAACCTAAACAAATACATTCGTATGGATATACCCTGCCTGGGTATCTTTTAACATCTAGAAATATAATTTTGTGGGAAGAATTATAAGTAAAGTGTTTATAAGGGCTTTTAACTCTGAATCATTCCTAACATCAAAATATAGAAATAACTTTAATGATGAATAAACTTGGATCATTTAAATACAGTACAGGCCGGGGGTGGTGGCTTATGCCTGTAATCCCAGCAGTTTGGGAGGCTGAAGCAGGTGGATCACCTGATGTCAGAAGTTCGAGACCAGCCTGGGCAACACGGTGAAACCCGCCTCTACTAAAAATACAAAAATTAGCCAGGCATGATGGCGGGTGCCTGTAGCTGGGAAGCTACTCGGGGGGCTGAGGCAGGAGAATGGCTTGAACCTGGGAGGAAGGGGTTGCAGTGAGCCGAGATTGTGTCACCGCATTCTAGCCTGGGCAACAAAGTGAGACTCTGTCTCAAAAAATAAATAAATAAATAAATAAATACAGTACAGTATATCTGCTTGCTGTAATGCTGAGCAGCTATTACAATCACATTTAAGAAAAATACAAAATGTTAAATATTAGGAATATAATTAAATGTTGTAAGAAAATACTCATTAGTTATTCTTTTAATGTTACAAATCTATATTATGCTTTAATTGCAATCTTTAGGGGAAAATCATATATTTCTCATGAAAAAAGAATGTAAAATATACACAATAATGGATTAAAAGTGTGAGAATATGAGGTGATGATATTGTGGGTGATTTTTATATAGTCCTTTATCAGTTTATTCAGTTTGAATTTTTCAGAATTTTATAGTGCATATATGTCAATTAAGCGTCATACACAATTCATAAATAGCTTTTTTGTTAGCTATTTTTAAATTGAGGCAAGGTGATTCAAACCATTTCCTAAAATAACATATGTGATTGTGTTTGTGTGTGTTCAAAGTTATGTATAAATTTTATTTAGCTAGCACTGACTTCTGACTCATTAGCAAAGTAGGCTAATTTTAATCAATTGCCAAAATATTCATAAATAATCATGCAGTCATGTTCATTTCTCAATGAGGCAAACCACAAATTACCTAAACAGCAACCAGAATAGAGAAAAAATGTTTTCTACTTCAATGAAGGCTGTGTTATAGTCCCTATATAGAAGAGGAACAAAGTAAACACAATGTAAGAACTTTATTAAGTTTTTCTTCTGAACATTTCAGAAATACAGGAATTTGCCTACATATTAGGCTGGTTTGACTGAGAAACAGAAGGTATTTCTTCCCTAGGCTTATAAAAAAATTCTTGGTTTGGGTGTATAAATATTTTAATTCCTGCATGTCAACATCACAACCCTACCCAACGCCATACTTTTAAAAAGACATTATTTCTATGATTTATTTGTTGAATAATGGATACAAAAATATAGTTAGATAGAATGAGTAAGATCTAGCATTTGAAAGCACAGCAGGGTACCTACAGTCAAGGATAGATTGTCTTCTTTAGGGAATTACATACACAAAGACGTACAACTTTTCCTACCCTTCACTATCTCTTACAAATATCTATAATTTGTAGGTAATCTTCTTTACTACTTATATTTTTCACAGAGCTTCTTGAATATAAAATACTGAAATTTAAAAATTCAATGAAATGTCATAATCAGTTATAAGATTTGGGAAGTGTGATATTTTAGGGGCCAAAATAGTTCTCTAATATTTGTGATAACCAAGTTGACTCTTAATTAGCAAAAGTTTATAAAGTAAGGTAATTTGCTAGTCTATTTCCCTTCAGTTTCATAAAAAAAGTTCCCTTAATTATACCTGACTTATATAATCATTTTAATAGCTAGATATAAAAACATCCAAAATTTTATTCATCTATAAATGCATATATAAATGCATCTCTAAATGCATTTATTTAGAGCATAAATAGGATCACATTATACATTAGTTTACAACCTGTTTTTCCACCTTAATAATATACTATGAAAATCAATCTACATCTGTACTGTGGAAATTTTATGTATTCCAAATTATTTCTTTCAGTCGTAATTAAAGTTAAAGTTAAAATAATGACAATTATTTTAATTACACAGACCCTGAACAAGTTTTAAATTTTAAATTAGTGACATAAGATTTTGAGTCTCTAAAGCATTAAGCTGTCCAATACAAATGTATATGGATAATGGTAATCATTTGAGAATGTGCACAGGTCTTAAAGGTTCTAAAAACATAAAATTAGTAAGGTCAGTTAGGTATCTTTGCCATATTTATATTTATTCTATATTTTGTAAGTATGAAATTACTCTTAGCTAGTTTGTAAAACCCTCATAAAGATCCCAGTTTAGCCACAGTGACTTTTCATTAGAAAGCCTTTAACCTGTGTGTGAGACTAGATTATTTATTATATGATTTTGAAGGATGCTTTATTTTCTCATGTATGCTTGCTCTTGGAAATTAAATTCAGATTGACTCAATAACCTTGTCAAATTTAAACTAACTACCTGAATTTACTAATTTTTTATAATAAAACTGTATAAACCCTTCATATTCTTTTGATTAGATAAAAAGTAACCTTTCCCCTCTTTTTATCAGAAAGTCTAAAAAAAAACATAGATTATATTTTACAACATGAAATCTATGTTATTTAACATAAAACATCTATTTTATCCTGTTTTTTAAAAATCTGCACTGTATTTGCTTGTGGGGATGTGACATAATTTATTCAACCATCAATTTTTGATGGACATTTAGGTTCCTTTGAGTATTTAAAACTTTTATAACACCTGGAGAATATTACTTGTACAAAATAGGTTATATATATATTCATTGAATAAAAAATCTTCTCTAGATTATCTCAGGTCCTCAAAAGTTGGGTGCTTTTAATTTATTAAATTCTCTATCCCAAAGCCCTCAGTTCATAGGACACACATGTAACTCATTAAATTGTACAGAGTGTTCAGACTGTTTTGTGGGAAGGTAAGGCTTGAATGAATGGCTATGGATGGAGGTCCTCTTCCTAAGATGTCTGTGAGTTGTATATGTGGCCGGGGTTCACCACCGTGAACTAGAGGTTTAGAATGCCACAAGAACTGGGCCTTCGGGGACATGAGGACAATGAAATCAAAACATGGAAAAAAGCCAGCACTTACCTGGATGAGGAACATAGCTATGTGGTGAAATTCTCCACGTCCCCCTTGCTTAACAGGAACTGTCATAAAGAATTTGCTGCCGTCTCTAGAAAACACGGGCTCCTCATCCTAAAATATAGAAGAGCATAGAACAATCTCAGAAAGGCACATGCAATCTGTGCTGCCTACTACTGTTAATTCCTGCATGGGTTATACCAAATATTGATTTATAATTAGTTAGGAAAATGGGCACATTATTTTAAAAAAAGAATGTATGCTATTTCTTAAACTTTTTTAAAGTAAATCTGATACATTATGTATGTATGTGGTTGAGCTGTGGGAAGGATAGGAAAATTTAGTGCATGGTGGATATGAATGATTTATTATCAGACTAAAGACACTTTTTTTTTTTTTTTTTTTTTTTTTGAGGCGGAGTCTAGCTCTGTCGCCCAGGCTGGAGTGCAGTGGCGCGATCTCGGCTCACTGCAAGCTCCACCTCCTGGGTTCACGCCATTCTCCTGCCTCAGCCTCCCGAGTAGCTGGGACTACAGGCGCCCGCCACCACGCCTGGCTAATTTTTAGTATTTTTAGTAGAGACGGGGTTTCACCGTGTTAGCCAGGATGGTCTCGATCTCCTGACCTCGTGATCCACCCGCCTCGGCCTCCCAAAGTGCTGGGATTACAGGCGTGAGCCACCACGCCCGGCCCTAAAGACACTTTTTAAATTGGTTCAAACAAGAACTGTCATATCTTCACATAAGATTGTGTTTAGTGAAATATCCTTCAAAGATAAAGAACATGCAAACATCTGCATCAGTTTATCAAAATAAATCTTTTAATTATAAAATTCTGTAACATATTTTTTGAAATCCTTTCTTCAGCAACTATAGTTACTTGAAGATTCTTTTCTGATAATGTATTCATAAATTAACTGAAAATACAAAAGACGACAGGCCACAAAATTGAAAGGATTCTATAGAAAGTTATTTAATTCAAATTTACCATCCTTATTGCTCATCTCTCCACAAACACACAAACACAAATGCCCACCTACAACTGTGACCCCATTTGATAATTTTTAATTAAACTCTGGTGGCACATTAAATCAATAGAATTATTTTTGAAAATTAAATGATGAAAGCCACATATATATATACACACACACTATATATTTATGTGTATATATATACACACACTATATATATTTACGTATATATATACACACACTATTTATGTGTGTATATATATATATACACACACTATTTATGTGTGTATATATATATACACACACTATTTATGTGTGTATATATATATATACACACACACACACACACACATATATGTATGTAGAGAGAGAGAGATACTGCTCTTTCTTCAGGAAAAACATCAAGAAAACACATTTATCTGATGAAACATTGAGTTTTTCCTGCTGGACTAATGAGAGGTGGTTATATATGGTCTAAAGAAAGGCTTTGATATGGGTCCTGAGTAGCTCTGCACAATGGCCTTCAAGCCCTTTTAGATGACTTGGCCCTCTACTGTCTTTCTGATCTCATCTTTTTCATTCTCTTGCTTTCTTCGCTGGGTTCCTGCATGATCCTGCTCCAGGGCTTTTGTACTTTGTATTCCCTTGGTCTGGATCTTCCTCTTATCTCTTTCAGGTCTCTAATCCGAAATCTCCTTATCAATAAAGTGTTTCCTTATTACCCTATATAAAGCGAGACCAGGAAAGTCAGACCATCCAACTCTATCTGACATCCTTCATCTCCTTTTATTTTCTTTCTAGTTTTCCATAGCACCTGATATAGTTTGGATCTGTGTACCACCCAAATCTCATGTCGTATTGAAATCCCCAGTGTTGGAGTTGGGGCCTGGTGGGAGGTGACTAGATCATGGGGGCGAATCCTTCATGAATGGTTTAGCAGCAACCCCTGGGTGCTGTCTCATGATAGTGAGTGAATGAGTTATTACAAGACCTGGTTGTTCAAAAGTGTATAACACCTCCCCCATCCCTTTCTTGCTTCTTCTCAGGCCACGTGAAGTGTTGCTCCCCATTTGCCTTCTGCCATGATTGGAAGCTTTCTGAGGCCTCCCTAGACGCAATAACTACTATGCTTCTGTACAGCCTGCAGTACTGTGAGCCAATTAGACTTCTTTTCTTTATACATTACCTGGTCTCTTATAGCAGTACAAGAATGGACTAATACAGCAACTAACACCATTCAAGGTATAATTTGTGTATGTATGCATTTGTTTGTATATGAATGTATGTATGTATGAGACTGGTGCAAAAGTAATTGTGGTTTTTACCATTACTCTTAATGGCAAAATATGTATATGAATGTATGTACATATGTACATACTGTATATAAATGTATGTATGAGATTGGTGCAAAATTAATTGAGGTTTTTTCCATTACTTATAATGGTGGGGGTAAATCTGGTGGATAGAGTGATATATATATATACACACATATATATATATAATGAGTATTTTTGTTCATTGTATCCATACATTCATCTATTCATCAATTATGAGTTGCGACCTACCATGTAATGGCAAAAACCTCAATTACTTTTGCACTAATCTTATATTTACATATGTATGTATGTATGTATGTATGTATGTAGTTCTCTGTAATGTAAGCCCCATGGGGCAGGAAACTTGTATTTTTCACTACTGCATCTGCAGCACCTGAAACAGTGACTATCATGTAAATTGAGCTCAATGATTATTTACTGAATGAATCAGTCAATTAATAACTATTTTAATATACTGAACAGTCTGATTTTAGCTTCATTCATAATACATCTCTTGACAGTAAAATAAGGATATTTTCCTTAACTGCCTTATGAACATTCATGAAAATATAAGTAACATATGTAATAAATTTAAAACTCTGAGATAATATACCATTCAAGGTTGGAAAAATTGTATAACTGAGCATATAACAGATACTGACAAAATACTTGACTGAGTGAATCACTTCTTTCAACTATAATAAAGTCAATAATTATATTTGTTCCATCCCCTGCTCCTGTGGGATATTTCTCTCTTGGAGTTTCTTTTGTCTGGAACAACCTTTTCGTCTTCCTTTTTCTGCTAAATCTTACTCATTTTTTACTTATTCTCATGAAACAAAAGAATTTCCAAGATTTCCCTAGTTAGGAAATCTCTCCTCAGATATTCTAAAAACTATCTTGCATTCATCTTTATCATGGCTTCCAATGCACTCTATTATATCGATCTATTAACTTGTTGGCTTCCTTCACTAGGCAATTAATAATTGAACTAAATTTTAAATTTTATCTGTTTAGCTCTATTGCCTAAGACACAGTAGGTCCCAACTCATAATTGGTGAATAGATGAATATATGGATACCATGAACAAAAATATTAGTTTTATATATCACTCTATCCACCAGATTTACCCCCACATAGCAATTCCTCCCTTACCGTTCTCCCTTTGTACTTCTCTCAAAAGATGAATAGCTTTTTTCTCATATACAGATATATAAGCATTCTTCCATTTACATTGCCTCCTCCCCAGTTCTAGTACCTTAGAAGTAGTTCAGAAAAGGAATAGATGGGGGCTACAATCTCGTATGCCTTGCTGGACTAAAAAATCTGCCCCCAACACTTGACAATGTCTGGTGATAAATATTCAGCTCCACACAGATGGTACCAATCTCACTGCTCAATTTCATGACATTATACAAGTCAGTGTTTTTGACACACAAGATGGTAAACTGGGGATATTGGACTCTATTCCCTTGACCAAATATATTACACACTGGTCATCTCAGTTGCAAGTCCTTTGAAAGCTAGGCTAAACATGCCTACTTCTCTCTGCCTTTTCTACTATGCAAAAAGAGAGTATACAATGATTCTATTAAATTTATAATTATCTTAGAAATTTGCTGCTTCTTATTACTGCTACCATGCTCATACATTAAATTTCATATAACTCTAAGTATTTCATAAAATTCCCTTAGAGCATCTGAAGAAAAAAATCAACTGTGATAAACGACCAATAGCATTTAATAACTGAATAATTAATAACTGGATGCTTTGTTTTTTAAAAAAGTTTCTATTAAACATTCATAAATTTGGGATTTAAAAGTTAGATAGCATAATCTCAAAAGAACATGCATTATGTTAACATATGTTAAACTATTATGAATGTCACTGGCAATCAAAGTAATTGCAAAAGATGTTTAATAATGGAGGGAAATTCAGAATGCATAAGTATTATGTGTTATATATTGTCCATTGTTCTTATTTTCTGTATCTAACCGAAATTTGTGAGTCTATTATTAGCTGTAAAATCAGGGGTTTTTTCTATTTTATTTTGTATACTGACCAAGATAAAAGTATTTATATTAACAGATAACCATGTGCAAAGACACATATACATATACTCATAATATATATACAAACATTTATCTGTGTCTATCCATCTACCTACCCTTCAGACAAACAATTATTTACAATCCTTTTTACTTTTCTTCTTAATCACTCAGTAAGTATCTATTAAGCTCTTCTTACATATTGAATTCTATACTAGGCATTTGGTTTACAATTAGAAGTAAAAAACATCCTCATGTCCTTGTATCTTAGCAAAAAAAAAATCATAGCAATAATTGTGTGTTACACAAAGATTACACTTGACTTTAATATAACTTTTATTGGGAGATGTGATTTGGTTAGGCTAGTTAGAGGAAGTGACTTCTTACATAGGTGATTTAAGCCAAGGTTTGAAAAATAAATAGGCTTCATATAAGAAAGTTTGAGGGAATTTTGTTCAGAAGGAAGGGCACTTATGAAGTCCCTGTGCATATGAGGGTCCATATAGCTAGACTGGAGAAAATAGATAAAATGATTCTATGACTCAGAGCTGAAAAAGCTTTCAATTTAATCCCTTGTGGACCTTTTAAGGATGTTGGTCTTTATCTGAAGGACAGAAAGAAGAGAGAAAAGTTATGTGAGTTGTGGAAGTGCAAGTATGAGGGGAATGTTAGTAGCAACAATTAAATGCATATTTTAAAAAGGTCACTCAGTTAGCCTGCAGTGTGAACAGATTGGCAGGTGCCTGAGGGGTTGAGACTTGCTGGATCTGTAGTTTGAATATGGACAGTGTTTGTGAATTAGAGAAAAGTAAATTGACTTGAGAGATGTTTGAAAGTAAAATCTGTACATATTAATTATTGATAGATAGATAAAAATGAGAAAAGATTCAAGGATGACTATTAGGTAAATAGTTTTAACATCTGAATGGATAATTATGTCATTGAGTCCTAAGATAAAAATTAAGAAGACTGACTAGAAAAGGAATGAGTTCAGCTTAGACCTGGGGAGTATGAAGCTACTTTTACAGATTTAGGAGGAGATGGCAAGCATAAATTTGGATATTTCAGAACTCACTGAAGTGTCTGGATAAATGTGAAGGTCTCAAAATATGGGTGGTCATTAACTCCACAGACGTAATATAAAATAAAAGAGGGCTTTAAAGAACAAAAAGAAAACCAAACCAAACCATACCACACATATTATTTCCCTTTGCAAAACTCACTAATGTAGTTAAGAGTAAAATGAATTCAGCTATATTTAAATAAGCTATTTGTGTTGTTTCCTTCTAAATTGTCCAGGATGAGACCATGTAACAGTGATTAGGTTTTTAGTCCATCATGTTCATCTCGATTCCAGCCTCATTTTTGTCACCAACTAGAATTGTGAGCTAGAATACAACTAAGAAGAGAAGTATTTATTTGAATATCTCCATGATCAATTTATGTAAAGGTCAGGTCAATTTTTCAGACAATTTGAACAATACTAATGATTTCTAGTTTGGTTAGGTCCTGAGTTTTTCTCCTTCATCTACACAACAGTGTACTTACACAGAATATTTTAAAAAGTGATCCTGGCAGCTATTCTGCAATTTATGTCTCCTAAAAAAAATGGAAGTAACCTTTTCACAAATGATACCATAGAAAGCCCAAGTCATAAGTGATCCGTTTAATGAAAAAGGATCACTCTGTCAAACCTAGCAAAGCCTTAAACTCATACTTTTTACAGAAAGTTATCACATAAGAAATGGGTGAACAGGATGGTCACAATGGCCAAGATGTGACAGACCACCTATACTGTACCTGCTTAGAGAGCCACGTATCTGATGTCATCTCATATTTCTGAAACAAAACAATTAACTCCATGAAGCATCTAAAGACCAAAATGAGCATATATAAATTTAACTTTTTAAAAACACAGTTATCAGGTTTTTTTTCCTCTCTTCAACTGGTGAAATACCATGAGAGATTTCATTGTCATTATTGATTTAATCTGAATGAGTAAGTAGAGAATAGGGACTAGACGATAATTTAATTATAAAGTCTTTTCTTTGGTGAACTCTTTCAGAATTCCCAGCAGTAGCTCACCAGGGAGAGAAGATCATTTTCCAGCTCTGTTTGATTACCTCATTCAAACTGTTTTGAACCACCAGACACTGTCTCTTTTCACCTCTAGGCATCATTGGGAGACAAAATTATTAAGTCCTTCAGAGCAACTGGGCAAACAGCCAGGAATAAAATTAAAAAGTGGACATTCTTTCAATATTCAATTCACTCATAATCATGGCCTTCTTTTTTTCTTATCAGTAGTAACTCAGTCTTTGAGAAAAAATATCAGACATTTGAAATGACAAAATTATGTGTCCCTTCAAAACAGTCTTGCAGTAGATCAGAGCCAAAATCATATTGCAAAAAGCAAAATTAGACTAATTTAACCTCGTTAAATATGTGTAGAAAAAACAAGCTTTAATAATACCGTTTACGTGTAATGACATGAAATATCTTGCAGTTTTCTGAAAGAAACGATTCTATAATAAAAGTATTCATATTAAGAAAGATAAGTAACAACACATTAGGGGCTTTCCTATATGCAGAGGTACCCATCTCAAATTGTTAATAATAAATTATTTATATGTTTTTAAATACTAATTTCTTTTTCTAAATCCATATTATGATTACATTATAATTGGTCACTTTCTCTTTTCAGGGCACTTTTTTTTTCAATAGATCTTCATTACATGAAGATATCAAAAAAAATCTAACTGAATCATTTCTTTATTCTCCATTTACACCCTAGCATTAACCATTCTTGGTATCTGTAAAGCACAGAAATAAAATAGATACCAATGCCACTGCTTGTTAGTACCACCAAGTTTTGGTAGAACCCATGAGAGCTCAAAACTTCATTTGTTATTGTTTGTCCCATTATTTCAATTAACAGAATGCAAAGTCTTTTTATCTCCATATGTAGAATAAAATACATTACAATATCAATAAGGTGTCAAATCAACAGTATGATAGGATTACTGGATCTATTTTCCATTAAAGCATTTTAATTTATCTTTGCAGTTATCTGTATGCAATGAAATATTTACAGTATCTTTGTCTAGAAGGGCTTTCTCTAACTACAATATATGTAGGCTAATTTTTAAATTTTTACTTTAATTTTTTATGTAAAAATAAGGTGGTGTCTCATTATGTTGCCCAGGTAGGTCTTGAACTCTTAGGCTCAAGCCATTCTCCCCACTTGGCCTCCCAAAGTGTTGGAATAACAGGTGTGAGCTACCTATGCCTGGCCTGTGCCTTTTTTTTTTTTTTTTTTTTTAAGACAAAGTCTTGCTTTGTTGCCCAGGCTGGAGTGCAGTGGCCCGATCTCGGCTCACTGAAACCTCTGCCTCCCAAGTTCAAGCCAATTCTCCTGCCTCAGCCTCCTGAGTAGCTGGTATTACAGGCGTGCGCCACCATGCCCAGCTAATTTTTGTAGTTTTAGGAGAGACAGGGTTTCACCAGGTTCGCCAGGCTGGTCTCAAACTCCTGGCCTCAGGTGATCTGCCCACACTGGCCTCCCAAAGTGCTGGGATTACAAGCATGAGCCACCACAGCCGGCCTGCAGGCCAATTTTTAAATGACTTACTAATCAGCCGAATAAAAACCATCCAGAACACTTTAACAAATACGTGGAGAAATTCTAGTCAATCTATAATCTAGCCAAAGAAAGAGATGAACTTTCTAGTAATACAAGCTTAATGAGAAGAGCATCAAGTGGTTGATTTAACTATCTCATTTCCACGACTATGCTCATCATTCTACTCAAAGAGAAATGTCTGCCTCTTGAGGGCTCTCCTTCACAGACCATTTAAATAATATGTTTTAAATTTTTCACATATAGTGAAATGCACAGACTTTAAGTGTATAATGTGATGAGTTTGATAAGTTTATCCCATCAAGTTATAGGATCTTTATTTTTCCCCAAAACATTATCTCATGCTCCTCCCCAGAGGTTCTCAAAAGGCAATCACTTCTGATCTTTTTCCCCATAGACAGCATATGCCTGTGTTAGAAATTCAGATAATTGAAATCATGCATTACATACCTATTATGTACTCTGTAGTGTGAGGTTTCTTTCACACCACATGTTTTTGAGATTCGCTCATATTGTTGAGCCTGTCAGTATTTTGTTTCTATGGCCAAGTAGAATTCCGTTGTGTAGATAAGTCTTACTTTAAAGTCTATTTCCTGTTAGTGGACAATTAAATAGTCTCTACTTTTTAGCTATTGTAAATAAAGCTTCTCTACAGACTATTTCTTACAAATCCTTTGGTGGACACGTGTTTTCATTTCTTGTGCAAATACTTTGTAATGGAATTATAATGTATGGGGGTTTTTTTTTGTTTGTTTTTTGTATTTTTTTTTTGTGACGGAGTTTCACTCTTGTTGCCCAGACTGGAGTGAAATGGCATGATCTTGGCTCACAGCAACCTCCACTTCCCAGGTTCAAGCAATTCTCCTGCCTCAGCCTCTGGAGTAGCTGGGATTACAGGCATGCACCAACATGCCCGGTTAATTTTGTATTTTTAGTAGGGACGGGGTTTCTCCATGTTAGTCAGGCTGGTCTCGAACTCCTGACCTCAGGTGATCTGCCCGCCTCCGCCTCCCAAAGTGTTGGGATTACAAGCATGAGCCACCGTGCCCAGCCTATAATGTATGTTTTTATATATGTATGTATATGTGTATATATGTATATATATATGTGTGTGTATATATGTCTTCTTATTTATATATAAACAAAAAAATTGTGTTTACATATATGTTTAACTTCATTTGGAACTAAAATATTATTTTAATGTAATCATATCATTTTACATTCCCACTTGCAAAGAACGAGAATTTTTGTTTTTCACATCCTCTTTAACAGTTAATGTTGTCAGTTTTTTGTTATTTTAGTGTAGTCATTCTAATTATGTATAATATACCATTATAATTTTAATCTATATTTTGCTAATGTCTAATGAAGTTGAGTGCTTTTATTTTTTATTGTTTTATATAGAAATGGGATCTCATTTTGTTGTCCAGGCTGGTCTTGAACTCTTGGCCTCAAAAGACCCTCTCACGTCAGCCTCCCAAATTACTAAAATTACAAGGATGAGCCACCATACCTGGCCAAATGTTGAGTAGTTTTTCATGTGTTCATTCTTTTCCTTATAAGTAACTGTTCACATGTTTCGATGTTTTTATGAGGTTGTGTTTTTATTATTGAGTTATAGAATTTCTTTATATGTGTTTTTGTCTGATACACATTTGGCAAAATATTTTCTTCCAGACTGTAGTTTGCATATCCATTTCCCTAATGGTGTCTTTGATGAGAGGTTTCTAATTTTATTGATGTCCAATTTATTGTTTCATAATTAATGATTTTTTGGCTTATTCAGTACAGTAAGGTTTTATTTCATATTTTCCCCTAGAACACTGACAGTATTAGCTCTTAAATTTAGGGCTATGATTTATCCCAAATTGATTTTAGAATATGATATGAGTTGTCAAACATCAATTTTTTTTATCCAATAGGGATGCCAATTTTTTCAGCACCATTTTTCTCCATTGAACTGCTTTAGCACCTGTGTAGAAAATCAATCAATCATATAAATGTGGGTCTGTTCTCTGCAAACCACTCAATTTAGTTGACCTATTTGTGGTCCTTATGCCTCCACTAGCATTACAGGTTTTCGTAGCTTTTTATTTATTCTTGAAATCAGGTAGGGCTAACTCCTTCAATTTTATTCTTTTACAGGATTACTTTGACTTGTTCAGGTATTTTTTGTTTCCATATTAATTTTAAAAACAGCTTGTCTGTTTCTACAAAAAATCAGAAGGGACTTTAATTGGTATTATATTAAAATTATGGTTAAATTTGGGTAGAATTAATATCTTAACAATATTAACTTTTTCTATTTAAAAACATGGAATAGCTTCCATTTATTTGGGTCTTTCAAATGCCTTTCAGCAATGTTGTAGTATTCAGAATTGGGGTATTTCATAATATTTGTTAAGTTTATAATTGTGTATTTAAAGTTTTAAGGGTTTTAGTGGTATTTTAACTGATTTTTTTTCTTAATATCACTAACATATAGAAATTATGTTTTGTTGTTTCTTCTTTCTTTATAAGTTTGTACTTGTTTCAAAATAGACAAAAGTTAGAAGACTGGTTTGAGAAACCTGAATACCCTCTGGACTTACTTGCCAGTTGTTTATATTTTACCCCATTTGCATCCTTACAAATTGTGATTTTGTATTCTAGGGTTTTTTGTAGGCTTTTTTGTTAATGTATACAGTTATGTTATCCATAAATACAGATTTACTTCTTCCTTTCCTAACACTATACTGATTCCTTGTTAAGTTACTCTGAGTTACTCTAAGTTACTCTGGTAAAGTTTGCATGATAGTACTGAGAATGGATACCCTTATCTCACTGCTAATCTTAACATGAATAAGGTGAGTGTTTGCACATTCAGTAAGAGGGTACTTTATGAGTATCTTCTAATAGATTGGGGATGTTTCTTGTTATTCATTTATATTGAAAGTTATCGTGAATTGGTTTTGAATATTGTCAATTGCTTTTTCTTCATCTACCAAGATATTTAATTCTTCTTTTTTTCTTCTTAATATAATAAATTATATTGATTGGTTTTCAATATTAAACCAATCTTAAGTTCCTGGGATTAACCTCATTTGATCTAAATGCACTATCCTCTATTTATATTGCTCGAGTTGAGTATTGATATGTTTAAGGACTTTCTCATATTTGTGCTGATATGATTTGGCTGTGTCCCACCCAAATCACATCTTGAATTGTAACTCTCACAATTCCCATGGTTGTGGGAGAAGCCCGGTGGAAGGTGATTGAATTACGGGGGCGAATCTTTCCTTTGCTGTTCTCATGATAGTGAACGAGTCTCATGAGATTTGATGGATTTACAGTGGGAGTTTCCCTGCACAAGCTCTTTGCCTCCTGCCACCCACATAAGATGTGACTTCTTCCTCTTTGCCTTCTGCCATGATTGTGAGGCCTCCCCAGACATGCAGAAGTGTAAGACTAATAAACCTTATTATTATTATTTTTTTTTGGAAATTGCCCAGTCTCGGTAAGTCTTTATCAGCAGCATGAAAACAGACTATTACATGTGTTAATGAGAGAGATTAGTCTAAAATGTTGTCTCTTGTATTTTTCTTGTCTAGTTGTGGTATCAGTATTATTCTACTCTTATAATATTAGTTGAAATGTTCTCTTTCTTCTTCACTTTCTAAGGAGTACAGGGATGTTATCATATACTCCTTAGAAAGAATGATACAGTGTTTGAATATTTGCTCCCCACTCCAGAATCATGTTAAAATTTAATTGTGATTGTGTGATTGCAACAGTATTAAGAGGTAAAATCTTACGGAGTATTTAGGCCATGAGGGTTCTGCCATCATTAATGGATTAATGTCTTTATTATGGGAGTAGGTTTGTTATCACAGGAGTGGGCTCCTTATAAAAGGACGAGTTCAGCCTCCTTTTGTTTCTCTCTCTCTCACCCTCTCTTTGCCCTTCTGTCATGGGATGATGCAGCAAGAAGGCCCTCACCAGATGCCAACCTCTCAATCTTGAATTTCCCAGCCTCCAAAACTGTGAGTCAATAAATTTCTGCTCATTATAAACTACCCAGCCTGTGGTAGGTTGTTATGGCAGCACAAAACAAACCAAGACAAGGAATTACAGGATTTATTCCTTAATAATTGATAGAATCCATCATGCAATCCACCCGCTTCTAGAGTTTTCCTTGTGGCAAGGTTTCTAATTATGAATTAAATTTATGTAATTTACTAAATAAATTTATCTTTAATTCATTCTTTATTTTTATCTTTAATTGATGTAAAATTATTCAAATATTCTTCCTCTTCTTACATTCACTTTGGTGATGTATTTTCCTTTTATTTTTAGTTGACATGTAATTATTGTATATATTTATAAATACAGAGTGCTATTTTGATACATGTAAAAAATGTGTAATGACAAAGTCAGGATAATTAATATATCCACTACCTCAAACATTTATCATTTTTTATGTGCTTTAAACATTCAACATTCTCTTTTCTAGCTATTTGAAAATATACACTAAATCATTATTAACTACATTCAACCTTCAGTGCTTCAGAACACTAGAACTTAATCCTCTTAACTAGCTGTAATGTATCTGTTAACTAACTTCTCTCTATCCTTTCCTCCCAAGCTTTTCAGACTCTTATAAGCACAATGCTACTCTCTACTTCTATAAGTGCAATTTCTTTTAGCTCCCAGATAGACGTAAGAGCATGTAATATTTATCTTTGTGTTGACTCGCTTATCTCAGTTAACATAATGTCCTCCAGACTTATCTATGTTGCCATGAATGACAGAATTTCATTCTTTTTTATGGCTGAATAGTATTCCATTGTATATGTACAATGGAATGTTTTATGTATGTGTATATATATATATATATATATATATATATATATATATATATATATGCACACACGCTTTTTTAAAAATCCATTCATTTATTGATGAACATTTAGGTTGATTCTACATCCCTACTATTATGAGCACAGCTGCAGTAAACATCAGATGCAAGTATGTATTTCATATACTAATTTCCTTTGTTTCGGATAAATGCCCAGTAGTAGAATTGCTAGTAACATATGCTAATTATAGTTTTAGTTTTTTGAGAAACCTCCATACTGTTTTCCATAATAGCAGTACCAATTTACATTTCTTTTTGTTGTCTGTGCTTTTGAAGCCTTAGCCATAAAATCTTTGCCTAGACCAATGTCCTTAAGCATTTTCTCTGTTTTCTTCTAGTAGTTTTATAGCTTTGGAAATTACGGTTCAGTTTTTAATTCATTTTGAGTTGAATTTTGTATATAGTGAGAGATACAAATCTAGTTTCATTTTTCTGCACATTGACATCCAGCTTTCCAGCAATATTTACTAAAGAGGCTGTCCTTTCCCTAATATCTGTTCTGATGCATTTGTTGAAATGCAGTTCACTATAAACACATGTATTTATTTCTGAATTGTCTATTCAATGTTTTCATTTCAAACATTGTATTTTTAAGTTCCTGAAATTTTAGTTTCATTTTAGAGCTTATTTCTCCACTAAAATTTCTCACCTGTTTATTTATTGGAGCTATTCTCTTTTTTAAGTTGTTGTTAGATTTATTTCTAATAACTTTGTTATTGTATAAATGCATTTATATGCAGTTTAAGAACATGCAAAACTAATTTATAACAGACCTCAGAATAGTAGTTGCCTCTGGGAACTGAGATTGATTGAAAAAGAGGACAAAGAAACTTTCTGGGATAATAGGGATGTTTTACATCATGATGAGGTGTGAATTACGGGATATATGCATTTGCCAAAACTCATTTAACTGCACATGTGAGATTTCTTCACTTCACTGTACTTAACTTATACCTTGATTTTTAATTTTTTATTGATACATAATAATCATACATATTTTGGAGTACATGTGATATTTTGATACGTGTATACAAGGTGCAATAGTCAAATCAGTGTATTTAAGATATCCATCACTTCCAACATTTATCATTTCTAATAACTTGTAAAACATGTGTCTGCTAATTCCAATATTACTATCCTTTGTAGGTCAGCTTTTACTGGATATTTTTGAGGAAGGTGAGTAGGTTATATTTTCCACTTTTCTACATATATAGTATTGATCATATGATTGACATTATAAATGCTACATTGTTGATAGTCTTTATCAATTGTAATTTCCCCTTTAAAAATGTACACTTTGTCCTAGTAGCCAGTTAATTTACAGACAGATGAACTTGATACCTTACAGTGTAATTGAAAGGTGATTAGAAGGTGTCTAGACTAGCCCTACTTCTAATGTGCTTTCTTTCTGGGTTCTCAGTTGAATACCCAGGGTTTTCAGGGAGATCTCCTCACTATTGTTGTTCAGAGCTCTAACGTCTCTAAGTACTTTGCAACTTGCAGATTCTT
Source organism: Gorilla gorilla gorilla (assembly GCF_029281585.2). Lineage (NCBI taxonomy): Eukaryota > Metazoa > Chordata > Mammalia > Primates > Hominidae > Gorilla > Gorilla gorilla. The sequence goes on along the minus strand of NC_073235.2, from coordinate 17,226,896 downwards.
CATTTGCTTCAAAAATTTTTAGTAGTTGTTTTCTTTAAGACAGTGTGGAAGCATATAGGTATGCACAGCTAAGCATTGAGCCTAATACTTAAGGGGTCCTCTCCATAGATTGCTGGAGTCCTTTTCTATAAAGCTCCAGCTTCTCTGGTCCCTGTCCTATAAATGCTAGTCTCCAAAAAAGCCTCAAACGCTGGTTCTCCCTGTCTGCTTAGATCACAAAGATCTTTTTGCTTTGCTTGGGCTCCATCTCCTTGCCATTTGGTCTCAAAAGTGTTGTGAATAGAAAGTCATAGCAAGGTTGATTTTGTGCATTTACTTGATTTCAGCATTTATGGTCATGATCCTCCTAATGTCCCATATCTGAAAACAGATGTTTTGTATATTTTGTACAAATTTACAGTTGTTTACAACAGAAAAGCTAGTCAGGTAACACGTACTCCATCTTTTCCAGAACCGAAGTTTGAAAATTCAGTTGTTAATCTAAAAATGCTTTACCCAAATACCATACACATAACCATTTAAACTTACTGTAATGTTTTCTCTACCAGGAATCTTAAAAATGACACATTGAATTTACTACAGAGTTTACAAAAACTGATATTAAGAATTGAAATATAACCTGATTTCAAAAGAGAGTAGTTCGTGAACCAATTTTTTACTTGTTTTACTTAATTTCAGGACAGAAACACTGTTATTTTATCAGATCTATCTGAACTACAGAAAAAATTAAAAGGAATATGTTTAAAGAAGATAGGAAAGAAACTTCTTATAGTCTCAAGATAATCAAAGACAAAATATGGAGAAAAATTCCATATCTGAGAAAGAAGCTAATGTGGCTTGGATTATACTTCATGCTGTATAAAAGTTAATTTGGTTTTCAAAAGCTCAGTTTGTTCTCCTCTGCTTATCATCAATATTGTTCACTTCAAAGTTTGGAAGCTTTATAAATTAAAGTATATATTCTTAATAGAATAATTTTTTTCCTACTAGTTTTAAAAGTTAAACACTGAATTTTTTTTGTACAAAGCATTTCCTGATTCCCCTTTGTAAAGCTGCATAAGCTACTTCATTTTAGGCATAAAAGAAAAATAAATTGTACTCACTTTACTACAAGCACCTGTAGTGGTCTCACAGACTGTGAGGATGGAGATGTTCTGAGGTCGGTTTAACCATCTTACCACAGTCTTGGTATTGCTTACCCATTTAACCATAGTGATATAGTATTCTCTAGTTTGGAAACAAAATTAAAATGTATGTTTAGAGCCAGAGCATTGATATAGTACCAACAATATACATTTGCCATTTTATATATAAGAATAACTGAACCACTATAAGGATGTTGCTACATATTAATTTATGTATAGATAGATAGATAAATAGATATCTGCTCTTTTCAATATTTACATATATAAATACAAATATATGTGTATGTATGTATTCACATGGATGTATACAGATGTATACAAATATACAGATAATTTGAGAAAAAATTTGAGAGTGAATTATTTCCCAGAAAAGTATTTCTTGGAAAAATCAAAACAATGACATGCCAGATATTTATGAAAATTTTCTATTGATTAGTACTCCTTTAAGTGCAAAACAAGTACACATTTATAAAGGTATGTTATTTTTTTCTTTAAAATCACAATCAATGAATCATCAAGAATAATCTCTTCCAATTAAAAGGCAAAGATTATTCCTGGCTTAATAATTATATCCTTTACATAACCTCTGTGTTATTTCACTTCATACATGGGGACTTTGGCTACCAAGGTATGAATGGTTTGTTTTGGTCTTTGCCAGTTGTAGACCAAGGACCAGTCCCAATTTTTAATACATAATTAATTTTTTTCCATATTGTTAATTATCTTATTTATTTGAAACATTTTTAAACAAGAAATGAATCAAATTAAAGAAGATGGGAGTCTATTAAATTCTTGGTATAATAAGGATATAATTTATGGGGCCAATTATGTCCTCATGGTAACTGGTGATTGGAAAAAGTTTATATATCTTCCTTTGTAACACATACGTTTGGACATGTATACAATACGTCACAAAGCTTCCAACTCACACGCAACAAAATGCAATCATCAATACTCATCCATTTATGATAAAAACTTAAAAAAACTTCTCTAAAAACTTGCCCAGTTTCAGAACAGATCAGTTACTTTAGAAATAGCCATCCAGTCTACAGCCATACCATCCTGAACATGCCCAATCTCATCTGATCTCGGAAGAAACAGCCATCGACGTGTCACGGAAAGTGTCATCAATGTACTGTATTAAAACTAATTAACCTAGTTTTGGCCAGGCACAGTGACTTATGCCTGTAATCCCAGCACTTTGGGAGGCCAAGGCGGGTGGATCACGATGTCAGCAGATCGAGACCATCCTGGCTAACATGGTAAAACCCAGTCTCTGTTAAAAATACAAAAAATTAGCCGGGTGTTGTGGCACATGCCTATAATCCCAGCTACTCGGGAGGCTGAAGCAGGAGAATCACTTGAACCCGGGAGGCAGAGGTTGCAGTGAGCCGAGATCGTGCCACTGCCCTACAGCCTGGGTGACAGAGCAAGACTCTGTCTCAAAAAAAAAAAAAAAAAAAAAAACACAGTTAATTAACCTAGTTTTATATGACTTAGAAAAATATCAACTACAGAAGAATAACCTCTTGATATAAATCGCCTGTCTTTAGAGGTATCTGGGTTAGATATACAACTACATGAATGTTACATATCTAACATTACCAAGTAGCTACTGTTTCCTCTAGAAAACCTGTTAGCCTATCAAAGTGAAGATGTCAGTAGAAGGGCAAGCCTAACTTGACACACAAGGAAGGCTGTCATATTTTTTTCAACAATTTCTTCAAGACATCTGGCAGCTGCCACAACTAGCTGAGCTCTGCTTGAAAACTGCCTTTAAACTCAGTAAAATCAAAACATAAAGTGCCCGAAGTAGAGTTAATAAGGCAATATTGAATCAAATATGCAGCTGGCTTAGGTATAATCTTTGTCCATATCAATAGGCCTTGTGGTCCTGCAAAGAACAGTGTCCTGTTCACTTTCACTGTGTTTCGTTTAAGCCGATTATTTTGCATACACCATTATATTTAGCAATGTGAATATTAAAAAGTAGAAAATGAAGTATTAACCTTTAATAGACTTTTCTAGAGAATTTAGTTTATAGAAAAATGATAGTAAGTACTATAAATAATCAGAAAATAAGTGCTGAAATGCTGAATAATTGATATAAATGTTGTTGAAATTTGAAGTAAAAAATTAATTTCAATATTGTAAACAACCAAAGACTGCAAAATTGAGAAGGTCATATTTTTTGGTAAACTCTATATTGAACTGATATATAGTTGCTTTTCTAATCTAATCAGAAATTTGTCTCAATTACCTGCCATAATATTATATTTTGTGCAATATGAGGTAACAAACTAACATGAATAATTCAAAAAATAAATACCACCAACAAAACAGAATTTAAATATTCATCTTGAGAGCTTTCCTTTTCAAAGTTGGTCTCATATGAAATGCTGCAGGAACATCTTTGCAACACCTCACAGGCATGACAGAATATATTTATTAGCTAAGATGCCAAATTTTGACTTAAAAAAAAGAACTTAATCTTTGGAAAAGAATGAAAAGCCAACGAGTACAAATGTGGTGAATAACTGATTTTTAAGGGAACACTAACTTAGTTGTAAACTGTTAACTTGAAAATCATTAATTTACAGCAATATACTTATATTTCTCTTTGATTAAATATTGTGATTATTGTGTCTGTTTTTACATAATGTGGCTTATGGTCATAAGCAAAGCATAATCTGATGTGAGATACCTCATTACAAACCTTGCTTATACCCAAGAATGACCTTGCACATGGTAAACACAATCTGAAGAATGAAAGCTCTCCACAAATTTTAATTGGTAAAGTCTAACAAACGGCCATTTCAAACCACTGAAATTTCTATATGAAGGTGTTGGAGATAGCCAAAATGGAAGCTCAAGTAGAGCTTGACACATAGGCAGGGAGGAAAGATGTATCTATTAACTCAATCACTTCCTATATCCTTTCTTTCCTTGCCCCAAGAGCCTAGGTGTACATCTCCCTGTGATTCATATTGACTGATCTGGCTTACTCATAAGTATTCAGGCTGTCTCTGAATGAGGGAGTAGGGAAGCACCCTTACCTGGAAATGTCACACTCCTTGGCCTGCCTGCTGCAGATGTAGCTGTCCTCCTGGAACTCCATCTCATGAACACATTAGATCTGGTGTTCCACGACCAGTGGCCAGCAGAAGTGTCCCTTTCTTATAACTGGGTTTCCTGCTTGTTCCTAGTCTCCATGGCTCTGGATTACCCAGGAAGTCCTCGAGGATCTGGTCCTCTTGAGCCACAGAGACAGAGACAAGCTAGTTAGAGGGATTGCACTCAAGTCAACAGACTTTCTATCAGCTGGGTGGTCTGGCACAGAAGATCTAATTGTCCACAAGGTTATGTGGAATGGAGGCCCCAGCATCACCTGCAGACAGGTATGTTAGCAGTTACACCGTGTTTTCATGGCCTTCCTGTCCAATCATTGCTCTGTGTTTACACCAAAATATTTGTGCAGTGTAGTTACTTTGAGCTCATTTTCTTCTAGATAATCTGTGATGTCTTCCCATAAGTATATTGTGATGGTATTCATGACCAAATTATAGCTAGTGTTCTCCAAAGACCTCTGTTAATAACTATGCATTACTTGTCAGAAGGGTTATTCAGGACACTTCCATGAACATGGGTTAATTTATTAATTAGATTTTCTTGGAAGGCACAGATACCCCTTGGAAGAGTAAGAGATGTAAGCTAGATATACTTAAAGAAATAGGGAGAGAAAGCATGACAGTGTCAAGCCCAGAGTCACAGGGGCAAAATGACCATGTTAAATCAGTGATGCAGGTTGAGAACAATGGGTCACAAAAGATAAGTGACTACAGAAAGGTTTCTAAGAAGTAAAATAATGCTAAAGACAGAAAGTAAGAAGAAACCAAGGACAAATCATTACTTTTACTCTTCAGACTAGAGAGGTCTACACAAATGACCACATATCACTTCTCCTAATTAATGTGACTTATCCAATCTGTGGAAAATCTTCATGATTCATTATCATAAGATAAAATTTCCCTGGAAAGTAAATATATATTTTAAAATTCACACTTAAATTTTCTAATAAAGGTATTGTGTGATTGCAATACCTTAAGTGCACAGTACAACAATTTGACAAAATGTTTCTTCCTTCCAAGATGAGATAACCCATCTAACTCCCACTAGTTCTGGGGATATTCAAAAAGAGGCATTATCTTAGTTCCTACCATGCTACATCCTTTTCAGAATCAATACGGACTGTGATTCAGATAAAGATAAACTGAATGGTGATGAGATGAGTCTGAACTGAATTACTATTGAAGAAAAGTTGCACTCATTGTCTAAATTGATGAAATGACTTCAGCTGAATCAGACATAAATAAATAAATAAAACAATTGAAGAGAGTATGAGGGTAAGAATTAGGAGAAGAAATTATGCCTTTCTGTAGATTATCTTATCCTTTGAATTTCTTTCTAAATCATATAAATTAATTAAAATGTATTTTACAGTCTTTGGTGAGTATAAGTATTGGGTTGAAGGGATAATGATACTAGCTTGGGGAACTTTTTCTATTACAGTGATAAACACTAGCTACTATAAATAAGTAAACCAATCATCCAAATAAACAATCAGATAGAACAAAAAAAGGACCTAAGATCTTCAATTCAAACAACAAAAAAATGTTGTTCTCCAGTGTGGAGGTCAGAGACTCTGGTTTATAAGGTAGCAGAAGTCATGAAAAAAATCTTTCTATATTTATCTTACTATTATTCCTCCTTATATAGACATAATCATATATGTATTCAATTATTATTGTAGTCATTTTGGCGATTTTATTAACGCAAGAAAACTAAGAGATGATCATATTTGTGGTTTAGGTGTGGTGGAAAAAAGGTACTAAAAAAGAAAAAAATGATAGTTTATAACTGTACTGAGAAACATAATATGATTCACTTATTGACTGTCAATTCACAGATAACCTAAAGATTATAAAAATATACCAGATGCTTAAGTAACATACTAAAAAAACCCATAAACTTGTAAATTATTATAAAATGAATTATTTAAATATTCTGCTATTGAGAGTTTAGGCAGTATTTCAAACTGTACAGGTAGCTATACTATGAACACAACACAAACATCAAAGAGAAGAGAGGACATTTGATTAACTTAATAGGACATGAAGAAAGTATGTTATGAATAATTCAATTTATATATGTTTATATTTGTACAAATAGGTAAAAAAAATCAAGGTCAGGAATCAAGAGCTCCTTTTAGAAAGAAACATGGATATTGTAAATTTGATTCCCATTGCAAACTTTTTTTGAAAGGAAAAAAATTAGAAATTTTATTTCAAGACAAGCGGGGCCAGCCACAGTGGCTCATGCCTGTAATCCCGGCATTTTGGGAGGCCAAGGCAGGCGGATCACGTGGTCAAGAGATTGAGACCATCCTGGCTAACCCAGTGAAACCCCATCTCTACTAAAAATTCAAAAAATTAGCTGGGCGTGGTGGCAGGTGCCTGTACTCCCAGCTATTCAGTAGGCCGAGGCAGGAGAATGGTGTGATCCTGGGAGGTGGAGCTTGTAGTGAGCCGAGATTGTGCCATTGAACTCCAGCCTGGGTGACAGAGTTAGATTCCATCTCAAAAAAAAAAAAAAAAAAAAAAAAAAGACAAGGGGATTCAGCCCTGAGAGAGGTAAAGTGATTTATCCAATGAGACAAATGAAATGGTGGTAGACATGTGACTCAAACACTCGTAGTCTATTTCCCTTTTCCGTTATTCTATAGCATTAAACAAACCAGAGAAAAAGATAAGAGTTAAGGACCAGATAAAATGTCAATAGTATCCATCATTGCTTCATTTGTAACGTAACCATTCATGGCTGCTAGATCAAGCTCAGAAATAAATGTTACTATTTGATTTGGTCAACTTTATTACATTATATGCCAATTCAGGCCTATTATTAAGGTCTTCCATCCAACGTGGATGAAATGCTCTGTAACCTGATGAAAGAGTCCTTACTTCATTTTCTACTTTTCTTATCAATGAGTCCTGAGCCCCTAATCTAAATCATTTACTCTCACTGGGATTTATCTTTTCCATCAGTAGAAGGAGAAGTTTATATTAGGTAGTTAATGAGGGTCTTCTGGAGTAAGCATTCCATAAACCTTTATTACCTTTTCAAGTAGGTAAAATTTCCACATACATCCGGCTGCACTCTCTGTGAAAATGACCAACTGGGATGAAATTTTTTCTAAATAATGTCAATGAAACAACATTTGAATGAAATTTCTGTGGGAACCAATCACCCTGATTATCGATATCATCAAAATAAACTTTGAACTTAGCCCCACATCATTCAATATAATGTGAAAACATTTTTCTAAATCAGCTGCCTATCCCATCTCTAGGGTTGTGATAAATTTCCAAAGGACTCTAGTATTTGAAAGAATCACTTTTGAAGTCTGAAACCATGATGGATTTCAAAATACACATGATTATTTAATTAGTTGTTCACTACTGAAGATTTTGCTAATATTAAAATTATGCTTCTGACCCAATAAAATGTGTTTACTTTCTCCCTGATCAAGTTTCTTAAATATAAGTATTTCATACATAGGATATTTTGAAAAAAAAATTCTTAAATGTCTCTGTCTGGAGAAGAAAGCTAGAGAATCTTTGGCAAAACTGTGGGGAGAAAGTTGGAAAAACTCACGAATTCCAGAGAGATTATACACTTTTAATGAACACCTTCAAAAAAAATGTGGAGCAACTATTTTCTTGAAGAAAATTCAGTGGAAAATGATCTTTTGTTCCCATCTCTGTCACATCTCCAGCAAAAGACCTAATTCTCAGTATCAGCCTCTTCAGTCATTGTATGGTGCTGATAATCACCTTGGAGCTAAATGCTTCTTAGGAACAGCCAGAGACCCAGAATGACTTCATTCCTCGCTAATGTAGGCAACTTCAGCTTTATTTTCAAGTGGATTTGTTGAGCTGATCACATCTCTCTCTAAATTGCAACAAAATGATAATTGGAGTGAAAATATCTATTTCCCCATAAAAGTGAAATTGAAATTGCATACCTTGATTTAAAGCTGTCAGGTGGCATGAGCTCCAAAGTGTGAGTTGGTCCATACAGGTTTACAACATATAATTTTATTGTTGGGTTCACTTGACCTGCCTTTGAGAAAATGAAAGTTGTATTGCAAGTACATTAAGCATTAGAATATATTGGGTAAAAAAGAAAAGGATTTTTGATTCATTTACTGTTTTGTGTTAGAAGAGAAAAAAAGTTTAATTTCTCTGAAGTAAAAATGATTTTAAATTCGACAACATGATTGCCCTCAATTGTTTTTGAAGATTGCTGCTTCTCAAGCATTTTCTTCAGACAATTAAAGGTGATAGGAAATCGTGATGACTTCACTCATTAGGCAGTGCTACTGTGTTCTTTCCCTAAAATGGCACCAGAAGGGCTGGCTGTACAAACAAACAAACAAACAAACAAACAAACAAACTAGTAGATCAAGTAGTTATTCACATTAGAGGATATGAAATGCAATGGGAAGAAGGTTTGGCTAATTAAAAAAAAGAGGAGAAATGAAGAAAAAAAGAAAGGAAAGAAAGAAAGAAGCCTACCAAAACCAGGTGCCCCGTGCTTAAAATTCCAAAAGCCTAATGGATGCTATCGCATTAATCTCCCGGGCTTTCCTTTTAAACATTACTAATTACTAAATGGGGTGACTCATTTGCGTAACTGACAACCCTTGGGAGGTGGGCCATGGGCAGACTGTCCTCACTGAGTACCTGGCATGAGGAACAGAAAGGCAAGGATAGCAAGGATAATTTAATTTGAGTTCAGTGAATCACCACTTCATTAAATAAATAATAACTAGCAGGCATAGTAGTTGGTATGTTTCTGGCACATAGTAGGCACTAAAGGCAACGCACAAATTATTAAATTAAATGTCCCTACTACAGTCGTAAGATATAAACATTTTCTTGGTCACGATGGAGAACCTAAGCAAACAGTGCAAGGTGAAATACCTAAAACTAAGACAGTTAGTATTCAAACCCAGGATGTTCTTAACTACAATGCGAATATTGCGCTTTCTGTTTGTTCCAACACAATGGCCTTCAAAGTTTTGCCAAATACACTGTGAGTAAGGGGCAGGAATGAGAACTTTCATGACATATTTCAAGCAATTGGAATGAATGAATGAATAACCCCATCAATGAGGTACCAAATGTTTCGAAACTTAATATGCCAGTAAGTACCAATAAGGTAGTGCTTAATATGTTTCTAAACAATATGCCATTATCCTTATGATGTGGCTGATGCTTAAAGAAGTCCACATGAGATATATAGAAAAGAAAAAGGAAATTAAATGTGAGTTGAATTAAAAAATCCAATAGAAAACCTAAAGGGAATAAAACTGATTTAAAAATGACAAAGATCCATGTTTAAGGAATTGGCATTGACAAAACCCACAGTTAAATCAGGACCAGAATCAACATAATATATGCCAACAGTAGCCAGCAAGAGTTCCTCAATAAATGTTTTGTTGGATATCAAAAGAGACTAGCACATCTGTGGAAGTTCATCATTCACAGGTTAGAAGTTTTGAGCCAAAGAAAGAAGTGAGGAAAGGTTTCCACTATGGAAATGAGGTAACTGTTAAGAGAGATTATGAAATTGGTTCATAGAGTAAAGGGCTTCCTGGAAGATAAGCTATGAGCCTGCCGCACGCCAAAGGTTCTGGTATCAGAATTTGCAAATCTTTTCATTGCTCCCAAGCCCAACAGTGCCTGGGAACATTTTTTGGGCAGTTTAGCCTTCTGTGACTCTTATGAGCTCTCTTTCACATCATTCTTGTTTTAATTTAGTTGTCATGTTTCTCCCTGAAAATAATGGCCTTAATCTATTCCATTTTTAGCCTACCAGCCTACCATTTCTCTAGCTGGGTCTCGTATGTTGAACTTTACAGCCTGACACAGTATTAGCAGTGCCATTCAAAGTGTTGTTCTTGGACCGTAGCATCAATCAGCATCTCCTGGAACCTCAGCAACGCATTCATGGACCCCACCTGAAACCTATATTCAGACTTGGAATTAGAATCTCTCAGTGTGGGCCTACAAATCTGTTTTTACAAAATTCCCAGATAATGAGTGTGCAAATTTTAATAAAACATTGACCTTTATCTGTATCCTTATCTATTTATGTATCTATCTATGTAACAGCTCAGTGGTGGTCAAAAGTTAGACAGCATCGCAATCATTCAGAGGTCCTGAGGGGCTTGTTAAGCTACTGACTGCTGAAGGCAGTCCACCTCCAGCATGAAGTGATACCCTGTGATGCTGGTGAAAGGACCACATTTCGAGAACAGGCTTAGCTTAATGTGTAAGTCCATGAAATTTCGAGAACAGGCTTAGCTTAATGTGTAAGTCCATGAAACTGAGTCCAAATGTTCACTCTGTTATTTACCTGGCATGGCTACGAGCACATGCTAAAGATTCTCAAGTATCATTTTATTTGTCTTATTTTGTCAAAAATGAGACAATCACTTCTTTGAGAATATGTCACAAATCAGAAATTTTGAGTTGAAGGTTTCCTGTCTGTAGATAAGAATATCTCATAAACTAATAAAAAGATTTATGTAAAGTACCTAAAATAGTACATGGTAGTGAATTAAAACGATAATTATTGTTAAGACATTAAATCTTCTAGTTAGTGAAAAGCTGTGCTTCTATTTTTTTATCATTCGATACACTGCTTAAAGCAAATGGGAAATTAAATTAAACTAGATCTTTCTGTGAATTCTTACCAATGATGCACAGTTTTATGGCATACTTTCTTAAAGACATATCAGTTATCATCTTTAAGGCAGTTTTCTTTATGTCAGCAGCGCTATAAGCTTATTACAAAGTAAAAATTGTGCACACATGTGGCCAGTTTTCAGACAAAACGTGAACATCTCAACTAAGCGTTAGGCTGCCTCCAAAATTCAACAGTCCAGCATTCTCTAATCGCAGATTTGTATCTTTCCATGGAGTTTTGAAATTAAGCACACATCACAAGTTCATTTGTAAATTTTAATATTTGAATAATAATTTCAAGAGTTTGCAGATTGGAGGGTTTTCATCTATTTGCTTTTTACAGTTACATTTGCCATGAAGACTGCAAATCCACAAATTTCTCCCCTCTATTATTCTGAAACACAAGCCTCAATAACAATTAACCTTATTTTACTGGCAACTAGATTGTCATTAAACAAGATAATGTTTTAATTACAAAGATTAACCTGAGGTTACTGGGATAGAACCATGCATCTCTTTTGTGCTGAATTGCTAATGATAGGGTATTTTATGAGTTCTGAATCATGCTGAATTAAGTAAAATACAAATATATTTGTTTACTGCATTTCGTTAGTAAATCTGACCACATTAGGTATCTGCTATACTCATTTTCATCTAGTTTAATTTAAAGCACAATTTAGTATAAACTCTATGTGTTGTTTCAGTTTCCAAAGTGGCACTTTTTGATAGTTTATCACATAAGAGTGAATTGAAACAACACATTTGTTACAGCAAAAACTAACAAAACGTTTTTTGAAACCAGAGTAGATAACAAAAAATCTGAAAATTGACGTAACATACCCAAAATGATACTGAAATTTGTTTTAAGAACAAGGATCAAAACAGATTATTTTTCTTAGAGTCCTATTGTCTTAAGTACCTGGGTAGGTGAGCAGGTCTTCCTACTAAAAATCACCTGAGGACTGGAAATTCTTTCTTTTGGCTTTGCCTAATTGAGGCATATGTTTTTTACTTCTAATAAATATTAATGGTAGTTATCGTATATAGTTATATATATTATTTGCATATATATAAAATGACAGGTGTGAGGCCAAGAATGGCACCCATATGTAGCTAAGTCATTAGGAGTAAATGGAGCAAACAGAGCTCCATATATATGTGTTGACAAGGAGATGTTTGGATTCCAGCTGTGTTTTTGGAAATACAAATTGTTGACCTGTGGTAGTTTTATAGAGAGGGATGAAGTCAATAGATTTGAGTTTTTTCTCTGTTCTTAAAATAACTGTGATTTGTATAAAAGCACTAAGCCTTTTAGAATCTATTTGCTCATTTGTAAAATTGAGACAATTGTGATAAAGATCAAATGAGAAAAAAACAAACAAGTGGAAAGTCTCCCTGAAAATATAAAGTTTATCATTAGCACCTGTGATTTCTACAATTAATAAACAAAGATTATTATGTTATGCGTATCTTTACTATTAAGCAATATTAATTTATTAGAAGACATTATCAAATGATAAAGTATCTAGGTTCATATCCAATATCTTCTGAATTATTGCTGACATAATTTAATTTCCTCAAATACTTCCATTGGTTCGTTTGTTTGTCTCAATCTAGTCAAAATTATGAGGCCTAGTCATGGCCAAGTTCAAGCACCATGAGTCTAGAACTAAGAAGGCAATTTGAGCATGCAGCTAATGCATATGGTTTTACTATGTGAATAAAAAAAAAAAATCCCATTTCTTTTGGGAAATCAGTTACAAACAGTTGTCCCTTCCACAGAACTGACTGAATTTTCTTTGTGCAGTGCATTGAACAGTCAGATGTGATTGTATTCCCTTTGTGCAGTGCACTGAGGAGCTGGATATTATTTTATTCCTTTGTGCAGTGCACTGAACAGTTGAATGTGCCTTTCACAGTATGTCACTAGTTCTCCATTTCACATTTCAATTGTCAGGTGAACATTTATTATCATAAATCAAACAATGTGAGAATTAATATATTTGGGGCAACTTTTCAGGTTTTCTCTGGGGGAAAAAATAGTGCTGGTATGCTATATAGGTCCAAACTGTCATGCCAAAAAAAAAAAAAAAAAAAGCTAAATCTATATAAATCTATAATTGGAGATTGGAGAAAGCAGAAATTCTTTTCTTTGAGTACAATAAAAATCTCTTAGTGTTATTTTTTTTGTGAAGTTAAATCATTATGTTCTCCTAAAAAGCACTGAATATATCTGCTTTCTAATCTATGTCCAGAGAAGACCCTATAAATCACATTTTAAAATCATGGAATCATATTCTTTATAATCTTGCATTTAATACTACAACCTGTGGAAGGAAGATGGATGAGAAATCTCACTGAGGAATATGCTCATTTTATTTCTGATCCTCAATATTCAAGCCTCCTTTTTTTGCCTTTGGATAAAATGAATATGGTGGCTGGTGGGAACAGAAGGAAAGTATAAATGACCTCACCCCCACCCTGACAGGGCTAGAGTAATGAGGGTGATGGGAACCTACCCAGTAGTTTGTCTAACTAATGTAGTGCATGAATTAAATGGCAGAAAACCTATTGTGCTTGAAAAAAACAAAGTACAACTCACTAAAGAAGTGGCTTAAAAATGGCTTCTAAATGAGATCAACATCCTCTCTTACTTAATTAGGAGCTAAAATGAGAAGAGAAATTTTACAAGTTTCCTATAAGACTTCTTTACATGATTAATATACTGGGGGCCTTACACATGAGCCTTCTTCTTTGTTATATAAACATTGGGAAAAAATACATGTTTAAAAGAGATCTCAAGCAATTACAGATGGCATACAGAGGAAAAAACAGTACAATCCAGATGTTTTTGCAACCCTCTTATAGAGGCCTTGCCCAACACTTGAAAATAGTTTTGCTGTCTGGAACATATTGCCATATTTCTTCACCTGATGAAAAATTCCATCTGTCTTACCTAACCATGGCTATGACTCCATACCAGCATTTTATATAGTGTGTTCTAGAGTATGCTCTGCCAAGGTAATGCTGATATTGATACTAATACTAATAAATGCTTTATGCTTAGTCTATTCTTTATGGGTGATTTTTTTTATACTTGGTCCTTTCTTTACTGAGATTCTTTATGCTTAATCTATTTCAGACTGGAGATTCTTTACGCATAGTCTATTTTTTATAGAAGATTTATAATATACATTAACATATAGCACATTAAGTGATCTAAGAAATCATCTGAAAGAAGCTAGATTTTTTTTTAAGAACTTCCAGTGTATTTGACCATGGCACTTTCCCCTCCTTTGTAACACCTGTTGTGGAATAGGCCTCGGACAAAACATTGCCCTGGCCTCAGTACACCCCCAATTGCTTCTCTCTCCCCTTTCAACTGTAAGGTGTGAAAAAATAAAAGTGAGCATCAAAAAGAAAGAAATGCAACAAAGGTGAAAGTTCACACACTTTCAAATCATCTCTACCTCTCTCTACCCAAGCACTGTGTATAGACTACTGGGAGATCGAAAGTGATGAGTCTGACAAGTAAGGAAAACTTCTGTTTTCCTCCAAAGACAAGTTGTTCAAGAACCAAGAATACCATCCTTCAAGTCACTAGTACAGAGAGAGAAGGAACAAAGTAGTACTTCCACGTTACTTACCTTAGGATACGGATACTGCTTTCCTTTGGGATACAACGCTCCAGTAAACCGAGGGATAACCATGGTGGGTACCAAAGAGTCATTTATCATCAGGAAGGCAAGTCTTTCTCCATCTGGTGACCACCAGTGGGCGATGTGAGAATGCAGGAGTTCCTCTAGAATAAATGAGTGTTATTTGAGAGCAACTGTAGAGATGTGGGCTCAGTGACCCACAAACATCTGTCCTTGAAATCTCCATTGTACACCTACATTTTCTAGACTGTGTATAGAATTTTATTAACTTCTCTGAAAATTCTCTAATTCTGAGTCACCCTTTTAATTCCAGGAAGAGCAAGCAGCTGTAGAGGAAGGAAACAATGAAGCAACTAAGTCAGGATTTCATGGATTTTCAGCAATGTAGACAGAACAGATGAAAGCACTACTGGAGTAATCAGAATGAGAACGGTGACTGAAGAGTGAGATGTGGCCTAAAACCATATTCATGTCATGATTCATTCACATTTGCATGTAATCATATTTGCATTCTACCATCATCAACCAAACTGAGGGCCCACTAGATTCATCAAACTATTTTAAGCTCTAAGAAAATGGAATAAGAAGTATACTGGGTATCTTTCATTTAATTCAAGATCCACTATCCACTTTTTTGATTCCCACTTTCTGGTCCAGAAAGCTAACCTATATGAACGACATCAAAATGGCCCCCATGTCCTCTGGCTTCCCTTTGGCAGGAGATTAGAAAGAGGAGAGTAAAGTCAGCTTATTTATTCTCTTGGCTCTACCCTACAATGTTACCTCAGGCTGGCTGTGAACTTTAAATGATGTCACTACTTCTGTCACTGCAGCCACCTCTACACAAATTTCTCCTTATGTGTCTAGTAATGGCTCATCTTCATGGTCATAGGAGTGCTAACAACTTGGCTGCTACTAGCTTAGTTTACATCACTTTCCTTTGTGATTTTCCTACCCCTTAACCTTAGCAAACGTTCTCCTTGTAAATAAAAAGATAATAAAATGTTCACTTTGTAAATAAATTATCTTCAAAGCATCTTGTTGAATGTGCCAACATTTGGGACTCTGACAGATACAGAAGTTAATACTAGCAGCAGACTCAGAAGAGACCCTCAAAATTAGATTTTGAGACTACATTTGTCATCTCTTTATCTATATGTACAAATGGAATTTATCACCTTCTCAGGTGGGAATTGGAGCATAGACAATCCATAGCAAGAGATGGAATTGTGAGTAATCAATCATCAGTGGTGGTGACATGGAATAAAATACAGGTAGAGGGAAAAGGCATTGGGAGAACAAATGCTCATTGAAATAGGTAATATTTTTCAATACAAGTGACAATGGTCTTTTTTCAAATCTTGTAATGCCTGTCCTATGATTGTCATATGGAGAGTGGCAAAGGCTCCACACAGCATCTCTAGTTATAGCAAGTAAGTGTTGTAGCACTTACTTGCTACAACAATGATGATTGTAAAGATTAGGAAACAAGTTGCCATAGTTCTTCTGACACCCCAGAGATAGTACACAGGAAAAAAGAGAGCTTGAAACCATGATTGTGAAATCAGGACTGCCCATGCAAAACAAAAGATCACGATGGTATCTTTGGAAGAGTCCATCTCTTCTGTAGTTGCAGGGAAACTATGGCCACAGTCCAAGAGAACATAGGAACGGGTACAGGGCTGCAATACATATTAGAGGCTCAACTCCATTTGCTCTTGTAAGGTAAGACAAAGATATTCATAAAGATGGATTGGGACCCCAACACACAGGATAAGAATGTTTGGACAAAAGCATACAGTATAGTTATGATTTCTTGGCCAATCTTATAAATAACACATTATGGTTGAATGCTGCTGTATGTGGTTAACTTTATGGCTGAAGATATTGAACATCAAAATTCTGACAAATCTTGCTGACAGAGGCAACTGCTATCCTAGGGAACTAGACCTCCTCTGCACAGAGGTAGAGAAAGGGAGACGAATTTCTTTAAAATTTATTTTTTTTTATTTTTTTATTTTTTTGTGTGTGTGTGCCACATGATATTTTTTATTAAATTAAAAACATTTAAATATGCATATTTAGGAATGCTTATAAATACAATAACACTATATAAAAAGGAAAGCAAGGGAGTTGGGATTCAGGTTGTTGGCTGCCTGGCATGGGAGGAGTTAGGGCATGGTACGGGTAGGGGCCAAATGTGGTAGGTTTATGGGTGCTTTTAATACTTTAAACAAATGGTTAGCTAGCTAGCCAGGCAGCAAAGTAGACAGCTCTGACTGCTATGTGAAGAATAGATCAAAGGAGTAGAAGCTGGAGCAGGATGACCAGTTAGGAAGATGTTTAGTATCTAGATGAAGGAGGGTGAGGCATTCTTCTCGAATGGTGGCCATTGAGATGGAGAGTATTGAACAGAATCAGAATATATTCTGGAGGTAATGGAGAACTTGCTCTGATGACTTAGATGTGGGAGGCAAGGAATATTCTATTGTACAAATCTTCCATAATTAAACAGTCTGCTCTTATGGTACATCTAAGTTGTTTACAATATTTTTTGCTCCAATAAAAGTCTAAAATGAACATCCTTGTACCTTAATCTTCATACAAATTCAATTAATGTCTTTCTTTTTTATGGTGTGTGATGTGATCCAATTTTATTATATTTAAGATTGTATTTTTTTTTTTAGAGCAGTGTTAGGCACACAGCCAAATTGAAAGGAAGGTACAGAGATTTCCCTTATGGCCTCTGCCCTCATACATGTTCAGGCTCCCAATTACAATATCCCCCACCAGAGTGGTACATGCATTACAACAGATAAACCTACATTGACACACCACTATCATCCAAAGTCTATACCTTACATTAGGGTTCACTCTTGGTGGTGTACATTCTATGGGTTTGGACATGTGTATAAGGACATACATTCATTATAGTATCATATAGTATTTTCACTGCCCTGAAAATCCTCTGTGCTCCATCTATTCATCCTTCCCTCGCCCCAACCTCTGGCAACTACTGATCCTTTTACTCTCTCCATAGTTTTGCCTTTTCCAGAATGTGATACAGTTTGGAATCATATAATATGTAACCTTTTCAATTGGCTTCTTTCACTTAGCAATATGGATTTAAGGTTCCTGCACGTCTTTTCATGGCTTGATAGCTTTTTTCTTTTTAGCAATGAATATTTCATTTACTGGGTGTACTACAGTTTATTCATTCCTCTAATGAAGGCCAACTCGGTTGCTTTCAAGTTTTGGCAATTATAAAAGATGCTATAAACATCCATGTGCACGTCTTTGTATGGACATAAGTTTTCAACTCCTTTTGGTAAACACCAGAGAGTTCAAATGTTGGATTATACAGTAAGATGTATGTTTAGTTTTGTAAGAAGCTGTCAAAATATCTTCCAAAGTGGCTGTGCCCTTTTGCATTCCCACCAGCAATGAACCAGAGTTCCTGTTGCTCCACATCCTCACCAGCATTTGGTGTTGTCATGTTCTGGACTTTGGCCGTTCTAATAGATATGTATATTGAATTAATTTTAAAAAATCAACCTGCAGAAATAAAATTGCTATACCAAAGGATATGTGCATTAAATAAGGCTTTTGATACATATTACCAAGTTAGCTTCCTGAAGTGAAAGATTGTACCATTTTAGCTCCCGCTAGCTTCAACAACATGACGAAACTTCATCTCTACAAAACATACAAAAATTCTCTGAGTGTGGTTGCCCGCGCCTAGTAGTCCCAGCTACTCCAGCGGCTGAGGCAGGAGAATCGCTAGAGCTGGGGAAGCGGAGGTTGCAGTGAGCCAAGATCGCGCCGCTGCACTTCAGCCTGGACGACAGAAAGAGACACTGTCTTTTTTTTTTTTTTTTTTTTTTATTGATCATTCTTGGGTGTTTCTCGCAGAGGGGGATTTGACAGGGTCTTAGGACAATAGTGGAGGGAAGGTCAGCAGATAAACAAGTGAACAAAGTTCTCTGGTTTTCCTAGACAGAGGACCCTGCGGCCTTCCGCAGTGTTTGTGTCCCTGGGTACTTGAGATTAGGGAGTGGTGATGACTCTTAAGGAGCATGCTGCCTTCAAGCATCTGTTTAACAAAGCACATCTTGCACCGCCCTTAATCCATTCAACCCTGAGTGGATACAGCACATGTTTCAGAGAGCACAGGGTTGGGGGTAAGGTCACAGATCAACAGGATCCCAAGGCAGAAGAATTTTTCTTAGTACAGAACAAAATGAAAAGTCTCCCATGTCTACCTCTTTCTACACAGACACGGCAACCATCCGATTTCTCAATCTTTTCCCCACCTTTCCCCCCTTTCTATTCCACAAAACCGCCATTGTCTTCATGGCCCGTTCTCAATGAGCTGTTGGTTACACCTCCCAGACGGGGTGGTGGCGGGGCAGAGGGGCTCCTCACTTCCCAGTAGGGGCGGCCGGGCAGAGGCGCCCCTCACCTCCCGGACGGGGCGGCTGGCCGGGCGGGGGGCTGACCCCCCCCACCTCCCTCCCGGACGGGGCGGCTGGCCGGGCAGAGGGGCTCCTCACCTCCTGGACAGGGCGGCTGGCCGGGCGGGGGGCTGACCCCCCCACCTCCCTCCCGGACAAGGTGGCTGCCGGGCGGAGACGCTCCTCACTTCCCAGACGGGGGTGTCTGCTGGGCAGAGGGGCTCCTCACTTCTCAGACGGGGCGGCGGGGCAGAGACGCTCCTCACATCCCGGACGGGGCGGCAGGGCAGAGGTGCTCCCCACATCTCAGACGATGGGCAGCCGGGCAGAGACGCTCCTCACTTCCCAGATGGGATGGCGGCCGGGAAGAGGCGCTCCTCACTTCCTAGATGGGATGGCGGCCGGGCAGAGACGCTCCTCACTTTCCAGACTGGGCAGCCAGGCAGAGGGGCTCCTCACATCCCAGACGATGGGTGGCCAGGCGGAGATGCTCCTCACTTCCCAGACGGGGTGGCGGCCAGGCAGAGGCTGCAATCTCGGCACTTTGGGAGGCCAAGGCAGGCAGCTGGGAGGTGGTTGTAGCGGGCCGAGATCACGCCACTGCACTCCAGCCTGGGCGCCATTGAGCACTGAGTTAACGAGACTCCGTCTGCAATCCGGGCACCTCGGGAGGCCGAGGCTGGCAGATCACTCGCGGTTAGGAGCTGGAGACCAGCCCGGCGGACACCGCGAAACCCCGTCTCCACCAAAAAAATACGAAAACCAGTCAGGCGTGGCGGCGCGCGCCTGCAATCGCAGGCACTCGGCAGGCTGAGGCAGGAGAATCAGGCAGGGAGGTTGCAGTGAGCCGAGATGGCAGCAGTACAGTACAGCTTCGGCTTGGCATCAGAGGGAGACCATGGAGGGAGAGGGAGAGGGAGACGGAGAGGGAGACGGAGAGGGAGAGGGAGAGGGAGAGGGTCTTTAAAATTTAAAAGTGTGCAACACCGGGGATGTTTCTAGAAATCTAGTAGTTTGGGATACACCGGGATATCTCTTCTAAAGTCAGAGAAAATTTGTTACAATTGTACTTATGTAAAAGTAAAGAGGAATTGAATTCTTTGGACTTTGAAAACAACACAAGCCACATTGACATATGTTCTCTGTTCTATATCCCAGGCAAGCTGTAAAACTGCTAGTTCTGAGTAGAATCAGTGTACCAGGGGGCCTTGCAACTGATCTAGGCCATGTTGCAACCTCCTCTATGTCCTGAACCTTGTGACTCCAGCAGATCCAATGGCAATGTCAGTGCCCATGGCAAATAGAGATGCTGTGTGGAGCCTTTGGGACTCTCCATATGACAATCATAGGACAGGCATTACAAGATTTGAAAAAAGATCATTGTCGCTTGTACTGAAAAATATTATCTATTTCAAGAGCAGCTCTTTCCAGGGCTCCAGGAGAAACATTTAGCCTCACCATGGGATACCAAGTGAGTATGCAACCCAAACTGCCCATCATGAACTGATTGCTATCTGATCCACTGACCATAGAACTGAACACACACACACCATTCCACTATAAAACAAAAGTGAAATTGAGCCACAAAACAAAGTGATTGCCCATCGTATTGCCTTCTCTGCTTCATCCCCTCTCCTCATCTCACATCTGTGCCACAAAGCATGTTTTCTAACACAAGTTGGCAAGGGAGAAATAAACGCGGGCCTGGTTTACGGCAGGTCTCCAGGATGTACAACAATGAGCTGGAACTGGGTAGGCTCCATACTAGAATCTGACTCAGGAGTGGCACTGAAAGACAATAAGAAACAGAAATCTTCCCAGTTGGTAAGATTTTGAACAGAATACTTCATTGTCCACTGTTCGTGGTAGGAGACTTAGTTTCAGGCATGGAAACATCCTGACTCAAGCGCAGTAACTAATAAGGATCCACCTATCAGGGATGTGGCAAAAGTAAAATTAGAAAACTAGTGACAAGGAGGTTTAGGAAAAACAAGTGAATCGACTTACTAGAAAGGGGAAAAATTTAGGACAAGATGACTGCCAAGTACATGTCCGTCAGCCTCTGGTTCCTACCATTACCTGCCAATGGTAGTGGCCATCGCTGAGCCTTTGACATAGGATCACTTCTCAGGGGAAGAGCTGATGGCACGTGAATTTTTTGCCACAAAATATTTCCTTTTTTGAGATAATGTAATGAGGAAGGCACATGAATTATATGAAAACCTTTCCATCAACACAGTGTAGCATTTTGTCATCACAGAGATACACACATATTCTGGGCGTGGATCTGCTTTTGCTGCCAACGGATCTGTTCAGCACTACTCTTTACAGAAACATTTATCCATTACCATAATAATCCACATTACCTTATTTCAAAAAAGGAAATATTTTGTGGCAAAAAAGCACCATGGGCTCAGTGGTGGTATTTACTAATATTATCATGTTCCCCACTAGCTATATGTACTTGGATTGATAGAGGAGTAAAATAGTCTGCTCTACCTCAGTTTTGGCACTATTTGTTTAGCAATAACCTTGAAGCCGGGATGTCGTCCTTTAACATGCAGTGTGCCCCACCTGTATAGCCATGAGGTACAGATCTAGGCACTAAGGGGTAGAAGTAGTAGTGTTATCTTTTATTATCACACCAATAACCCACCGAACACAATTTGCTTCTTATTCCCATAATATTGAAGTTGGTGAATTTAGAAGTCCATTGCCTAAAGGACGAGGGTATCCACCAGGAATATAGTCATAATTCTATTCCTCTGAATTGGAAACTGAAATTTTCTCCCCACCATTGTGGGCTCATTATGCAACCCCCCCAAAAAAAGACAAAACACAGTTACTAAGCTGGGTCTGATGATGGTCCTCATCTGCCAGAAATAAAAATACATTTGCTATGCAAAGGAGGGCAAGGAGAAATACATTTGGAACTCAGGAGAGTCACAGATACATTTTTGCCCAATAGTACTGGTCGATGGAAAACTGAAATTGTAACAACATAATTATCAAAAGGATGGGGCCAAGTGCAGTGGCTCACACCTGTAATGACAACACTTTGGGAGGCCGAGGTGGGCGGATCACCTGAAGTCAGGAGTTAGAGACCAGCCTGGGCAACATAGCGAAACCGCATCTCTACTAAAAAATAAGAAAAAACACAAAAATTAGCTGGGCGTGGTGGGCACCTGTAATGCCAGTTACTTAGGTGGCTGAGGCAGGAGAATCTCTTGAACCTGGGAGCTGGAGGTTGCAGTGAGCCGGGATCGTGCCACTGCACTCCAGCTTGGGCAACAGAGCAAGACTCTGTCAAAGAAAAAAAAAATAGAAAAGGATGGAAAGGAGTAACATTTGGCAGGAATGAAATTTTGGCCTGACCCACCTGTTAAATAAACTCTCTAGCATCCTGACAGAAAGTAAAAGTAAAAGAAATGAACATTTGAAGAAGGCAACTGTAATTACCAACTAAGATCACATAATAGGCTTTTATTATTATTATTATTATTATTAATGGGGGCATTTCTCCACAACCTTCTATGAAAAATACAAGTGGTGGCTATGCTTACAGATTTCAGATATATAACAGGACTAATACCATCCTGCAATGAAACAATAGCAGATGAGATTTTATGTATTTCTTTTCCTGGGACACTAGCTTTTAATTTGAATAATAAGAATATTCTTATGTTCTTTGACTTTTTCTTGGGTATGACCACTATGAAACCCTGGCAAATCAAATGAAGGGAGGAAGTGAGTGCATGGAATTTATTTTCTCATCTCCCATGCATCCAAGTTATGTGAGTTTGGCTTCGCCCAACCAAAAGCCACTGCTTCTATTTCTGTAAAAATTGTACAGCATTCTCTCCTAGTTTCAGGTGACTGCTGTGCCCCCTTCCCCCTTTGGCTGTTAATGGCTAAACCATTACAAGCCACGGTTTGTGGCATTTACCTTGTTCATGATAAGGGGCCCCTTCATAGCTTAAACCCCTTGAATTACTCCCTTTTGAATGTGCCACCTTTCTTCAGTTGTGATATTGACACTGATTTATGCAACTAACTTACAATTTGGTTAAGGAGACATGAGTTATACACATGACACATTGAGAAAAAAATATACATATACATATGTGTGTATATATATGCATGCTAAGGGCCAATTGAGTGTAAACTCTAAGTTCTTTTTTTTTTTTTTTTTTTTTAAGACAGAGTCTCACTGTGTTGCCCATGCTGGAGTGCAGTGGCATGATATCGGCTCACTGCAACCTCTGCTCCAGCGTTCAAGTGATTTTCCTGCCTCAGCCTCTCAAGTAGCTGGGAGTACAGGTGCTCACCACCAGGCCCAGCTAATTTTTGTAATTTTATTAGAGACGGGGTTTTACCACGTTGGCAAGGCTGGTCTCGAACTCCAGACTTCAGTTGATCCGCCCACCTCGGCCTCCCAGTGCTGGAATTACAGGCGTCAGCTACCATGCCTGGCCCCACCGTAAACTCTAAGTTCTATGAGATTTGAAGATACAAAGATACCCTGTTGGCTAAAATCAATACTCTAGATTTCTAAGAAACAGGTTCTGTCATAAGTGCTGAAGTATGTGTGTCCAGTACTTCCCAAGAATAAGCCTGACACAAATTTGAGTACGCTTTTCAAGAGAAATGAGGCATCGCCTACTCTCATTTATTTTAGAGTGACATATGATTAATGTTCTTCCCCATAAAAATGCTAATGTACCAAAATAATCATATAAAGAGCCTTGTGACTTTCTTCAGATGGAAAGATAAAGCTACCTGGAATGGGAAGGAGGTAAATAAAATAATCCTTAATATGCATTTGCTTAACAGTCACCCTGGGTAAGGCACAAGCTTCTTTAACTGCAACTAATGGGCACATTTACTCATGGATTGAAACTTCCAATGTTAATTATATTATATTATTTACAAAGAATTTATTTTTACAAATGGCATTTCATTCCAATTTAGTGTAGGTCTGGCTCTTCATCGTTTTTATTACTCTGATTTAGAAAATCTCACTGCAGAGCAGATGGAGTTTTCAGCACACGTGGTTTTATATCACAGACACTTAAAAACATAGCCACAACACAAAGCACTTCCACAATACTGAGATACAACCATTGTGTTTAGATTAATGTGTTACTGTAAAAAGCAAGCTGATTTTTTCCATTTTTAGTTTGTCAGTTCAGACCAGTAGGATTTCCTGAGGATGCTACTTGCAGCTCTGCAGGCCTGTGGTTGATTTTTTTTTAAAATTTTCTGCATTTCACTGTCAAATTCCTTGAAAGAATAGTCTCTATTCATAACTTTCTCACTCCCCATTTACATGTCCATCCACTGCAGTCTTGGATTTGGCCCCACCAATTAACTGATTTCACTCCTGTCAAGGCCATCAATGATCTATGAGCAAATCCAACAAAAGCTTTGGAATCCTTCCCTTGTTTGACTTCTGGAGACTGAGCACTACTGACAACCCTGCCTTCCTGTGACTCCCATGCTGAAGCCCCATAGATGACACTGAGTAAGTGCTCAATAAATATTTGTTGAATCAATGATGAAATGAATGCAATTTCATGTCGCCAAAAGACATTAATGTGAAACATTCATGTGAAACAAACATGAAGGTGAAAATAGGCATTTTGCCCTGTTTTATTTCAACAAAAAAAGTGTAACAATCAGAATCTGCTGATAAGAATATTGCTTATCTCGTGAATTTTTCCGCACTTTTTCATTCTTGTCATTCTTGAATACCAACACAAGGCCCATGTCTTCTATGAAGCACCTGAGATTCCTCCATCTTATCAAACTTAGTTCTACTTATAATTCTATTTAGTATGTGAAATAAATCCTATTTATATTTATATTTACTATGCTCTAAATGGTTCCCAATACAATAGTTGTTTATTGTTTATCACTACACTAAGTTGGAAATACCCAAGACATGGAAACCCGTATTTCTCATCGTATTGCTCTTAGATAATGCCTGGCAGATATATTTGCTCCACAGCTGTTGGATTAAACTTTAAGGAATAATCCCTTAAATATACAAGGTTCTAAAATATATCTGTAAATCACTTAAGCATATTAGTTCCATTATTCTATATGCTTAAATATTTGAAAGTGAGTCATTTTTTTCCTATTTAATAGATTAAATGCTTTATGGAAATTTTCAAAGCTGTGAAGTGCGTAACTGTAAACTTTCTTTTTAGTAACATTTTAAAAGTTTTTAAAGTAAAACTTTGATCTGATATCGTATTTAATTACATTGCTAGGTTAAATACAGCAATTTAAGTGAATAACATTGTACGTGTTTTGTGTGAATTATATTTTAAATAATCTTCCGTTTTGAGCATTTTCTTATTTTTCTGATTTCACTGTTTAAAATGCATTATATTTTATATTGCTTTACTTTCTTTAGGAACTAAACAATACTAAAAATAGAGACAAAGATTCTTAAAACTGACACTTTTAAAGACTCTATTTAGTGACAGTTGGGGGCAGCAGCCACTCTTACAGATTGGCCTGGTCTTAAAAGATTAAGACATGCCCTTAAAGCTTACTGTAAAAACATTTTATTGTCTTTTATGTCACTCTTTCTCTCATCTTTTTTTTCTATGACATTTACAAAAGGCAAATTTCAATTTTAAAAAAGTTGAAATGTTACATGTTACTTTCTGTGTCTCCCATACATGCTAATTTAGATTGTAATTGACTCCTGTAAAGTAATAAAAAGGAAATCTCCACACCAGAGTATCACACACATAATGTTGAAATTACACGCATTCCCTAGGCAATATCATTGTTTCAGTGAGTGCATTAAAGGGGAAAAAAAAGGTCTGGAGCTTGGGAGCTCCTGGCACATTCCACAAGCAAGGTGATAGTGGGAGGGTAAGGTGCATGTAGGACTCTTGAAGCAGAGGTTGGGGGTAGCAGTCAAAATAGTGAGGGAAAATCAAAAATATCTGAATAGCTTACATCCCTCTGCCAAACCTTAACATTGAAGTCATGGGTAGGGTTCCTCCTGGAAATGCAGTGAGGATTAGAGTAAGTCCATGGACAGTAGGATGAGTCTTTGGCTGAGGAAACAGATCACTGAAATCTGACAATTTAGGTCCCAAAACGTGTGTTGTGTCTTGGGGAACAGTGAAGGACATCCCCCTATAACAAGTAGAGTAGACTAGTGACTAAGCCCTGGCATTAGGAACAAAAGACACACATTCAAATATTGGCTCTCCCACTCATTAGCTCTGAGGCCATGTCTAAATCACTGATCCTCTCTGAGTCTTGGTTTCTTTTTTAAATTTTTTCTTTTGAGACAGGGTCTCGCTTCTGTTGCCCAGGCTGGAGTGCAATGGCATGATCTTGGCTCACTGCAGCCTCAACTTCCTGGCTTAGGTGATCCTCCCACCTCAGCTTCCAGAGCAGGGGGCAACACAGGCATGTGCTACCCCACCACCCCACCCAGTTAAATTTTTTTTTTTTTTTTTTTTTTTGAGACAGAGTCTTGCTCTGTCACCAGGCTAGAGTGCAGTGGCATGATCTTGGCTCTGCAACCTCCAACTCCCTGGTTCAAGCGATTTTCCTGCCTCAGCCTCCCGAGTATCTGGGATTACAGGTACGCACCAGCACGCCCAGCTAATTGTTGTATTTTTAGTAGAGACGGGGTTTCACCATGTTGGCCAGGATGGTCTCAATCCCCTGACCTCATGATCCGCCGGCCTTGGCCTCCCAAAATGCTGGGATTACAGGTATGAGCCACCACACCCAGCCTTTTTTTGTATTTTTAGTAGAGACAGGATTTTGCCATATTGCCCAGGCTGGTCTTGAAATCCTGGGCTCAAGTGATCTGCCCACCTCGCCCCCTCAAAGTGCTAGGATTGCTGGCATGAGCCACAGCACTGGGCACGTCTTAGTTTCTTAGTAAATGATCAGATGCACAAACATTGTGATGATTAAATCACATACACGTACAGCATTTCCTAGTTAACGGCAACATAGGAGCCCAAAGTATGGCAAAAACTATACTTTTTCCTTTCCCCTTTGGAATGTGTCAGACCTACAGCATCATCACAAAAGTTTGTATTACCCGTTTGTTCTGCTCTCTACAACCCCTACAAACAGTTTACTCTCAGACCAAATACATAGATTTTTATTCTTTAGTTAAGAAAATTACCGTATTTGTCAGGAAACGGTCTCTAATTTCTCTCCTTAAAATTTCCTTATAAATGTATGAAGCCTTTTCAATAGGACAGAGACCCAAGTCATCTTAATTCGGGATGGAGCAGCATAATAAGCATGGTCTACATTGAGTACACCCTCAGTTGACTGAAAACTTCATCGACGTTACAGACCACCTTTTATCACCAAGGGAGCACGTCAGTACGTGGTTCAATGCCCGCATTGCTGCTAATCTAGTCTTCTCTTCCCTGAAACCCTCTGCTCCTTGTTAATGCTTGCTCACTATGTCTGCCACCACTACTTACTAGTGACCCAAACCAGAAGACACAGAATCATCCTTGACTTCTTATCATTCACCCCATCTGCTTAGCCACTAAGACCTATATATTTCATTGTCTCATCAATTTTAGAATCTTTCCTCCTTTTTACTGCTTTAACCCTAGTTCCATTGCTCATTATCTCTTGATAGAACATAGAAGAAGCCTTACAGCCGCTCACCGTTTCTTTCCACTATTAGACCCCAGGTTCCCACTCTGACAAAACCAATTTATTCATATGGAAGATCCAATCTTGTCACTCCCTTACTTGAAAAGTTCTATTAGTTTTCCTATTAAATGGTAGGAAAATAATTGAAATTCCAAATCATTGACAGAGGTCACTATCCCTTGCTTCTTGCTACCTTCCTTTGTCTCAAATTTTATGGCCCAATTATATCAAGGAGACTTTGGTTCCCTAGGGACACACTTGTGGGTTTTTGCAAATTGTTCCATCTGCTTAGATTTTTCCTTCCTAATTTCTTCTCGTGCGTAACACTTGTTAACTGTTCAGGCTTGACTCAGATGCTCTCTCTCTCTTCTCTCTCTCTCTCTTTTTCTCTCTCTCCCTCGTTTTAAGAGGTAAGGATCTCACTCTGTTGCCTAAGCTGGAGTTCAGGGGCCTGGATCATAGCTCATTGCAGCCTTCAACTCCTGAGCTCAAGCAATCCTCTCTCATTAACAATCCTCTCACTTCGGCTGGGAACACAGGTGCATGCCATCACATCTGGCTAATTTTTAAAATTTTTTTAGTAGAAATGAAAACCTTGCTATGTTGCCTAGGCTGGTATGGAGCTCCTGGCTTTGAATAATTCTCCCACCTTGGCCTCCCACAGCTCTGAGATTACAGGCTTGAGCTACTGTTGTTGGCCAGGGTTTCTCCTTCAGAAAAAATGCTTGCAAATCCCTAGAATGGTATCATTCCTTTGTTCTTCCATAGAATTCTGTGTTGATTAAGATTCAACTACTTACCACACTGCATTAACATGGTTTCTTCATCTGTCAGGGTGTCACACAGTACCAATAATATTTTGAAGAAAAAGGGCCCGTCTTAGTCTCTGCCCTTCAATTAGCTCCTGCTACCTAGACTGCCAGAACTAACCAGATTTTAAATGTGTTGTCCACCTGTTTATTAAATTCTGGGGGCCATCCCAGTACCCTCCAGTAATTTATCTCTTTGAAATAGAAAAGCCAGATTTAGATTGTGTAACTCTCAACCAATGAAGACTCCTTACCTGTGTATTTCTTTTTCTAATATATACTTTCACAGCATACTTATTGTTAATATTTTCGGGGAAGCTCTCACTGCTCTTCACAATAAATTGTAGCCTCTAAAAGTCTTATTTGATGCTGGCACGTACACAGAAATCTATTATAGATATAAATATACATGTACACATATACATATAAATCTCAAGGGTTACAACATCTCTTCTTTAATAAAATAGCTCCACCTAACAAAATATTTCACGTAAATATACGGTTTATTAGAGCAGTACTTTTTGCTCCGTCTTTTATCCTGGCACCTAGACACCTGTCCAGAATACAGTAGGCCTTCAATGATATCATTTGAGTGAGAGAGTGAATGAATGAATAATTGGTCTAAATTATTCACTTTTCTTATAGAATTAAAAATGTCAAATCTGAGGTAGAGAGATTACATTTGCAAATATTGCCCATGAAATACAATTCACTTTTTGAAGGATTCATAGCTTTATAATTTATAATAAAGTAGACTTGCTTTAAATCTTGACATATTTTGCCAAAATCAGCTGAAGCATCTGAAACATAGGTAATAAACTCATACTTTGAGTCTTCCCCAGGCAATCTATATGTAGACCTCAGCTGATAATTGGTACGTGATAAAAACTGGATAAATTTTCATCACCTGATTTATTTTTATATTCTCAGCTATTACTAAAACTTGATTCAATAGATATTGAAAATAACTCTTTATATGGGTTTTATTTTGCTCCCTCTGCAATAGCTTATAAAGTGTGACAGAATGTCCCTAATGGAAATAACTAAAATCAGGTGGCTTTTCATGCATTTTTTTTTTTTTAGAAATAAAGGTTTCTGTTTCTTCTTTCCCAGAGAGTCAGAAAAAATTCAGCATCTAATTCCAAAGTGACATAAGGTAACCATTTACTTTCATTAGTTGTCCTCACAAATAATATCTATCTAGCCTATACGTACATATATACACCAAACATGGAATCATGTAAGTAGATGTAAATCTCAACCACACAAAATATAAGCACATGCAAAGATATGAAAGCATGAGGGCAATTTTGAGAGAAAATGAGAAGAAACTGTACTGTAAGTATTGCTCCGGAATGAATAGATTTTTTTGGTAGATTTTGTATAAAAATATGTCATTTGTTTCCTTTGAAACTAAATCTGATCAACTCACCTTCATATAACCAGTCAGCAATCCCATTAAAAATTATTTCTTCTTTTCCAGAAGATGTCAGTCGCAATGAACTGCTCTTTATATCAGGTTGATAGTAGATATTATTTTCAAAAATATAAATCTGGATCAGGAAATGTGAAACAAACAAAAAATCCAACACGTTAGGATGCCTTTTGAAACTTTAATATTACAGAATGATCACTGAATAGCCATGTTGTATTACTTACGGGCTTCAAGTTGTTTTTATTCAAGGCATATGTTTTTATTGCTTTCAATTATTAATGGCTTTTTCTGTTTTATTGTATCAATATCAAGTTGTCATTTGGAAATTCCATGGCACTTGGTATTGATGCTTTTAAATCCATATTTTCAGCAACAATATTTCAACTACTTAATAATCTCTCTCCATACCACAAAATTGGTTTGGCTTTGAGATAACATTTTGCTTACTCAAGAGACTGACAACTGTAACTATAAGCCATTTTAGTAACACCAACTGACTGTTTGAAGAGCTTCAATTTGGGGTCTTTACTTTTACAAAAATGCATTTGGTGATCGCTAAAATAATCTCTAGATAATCTCTCTGATTCTATCTAGCTCAGCTCACAGATTCACTGATGGTAGAAACGATAATAAAATTCCTTTGAATTGATAAGTGGAACGCAGCTTCCAGTGCACCAGTCTTGGCAACTCTTTTGTAAATATTACGGCAATAATAATAACTTTGTAACTGAGAGTTCCGGAAAGAGTTTTAATTTGAACATAGCACAGTCTGCCAAAATAATATCAACAATAGCCCCAACAACAGGAACAACGGTGCACACTAAACAATGTCACAATGTGCCTATGATATAGATAATTCAGGATAAAATTATTTATAATTCGCTTTACAATGTCTTTAATGCCAAATACTTGAAACTGCTGACCCATGTGGTACTATAACCTTCCAGAAACCATGTTTCTGTGGTTAGGGGAAGCACAACATTGTCCAGGGCAAGCCAAATTGCTGTTTAGATCAAACATTCTACTAAGAAGGTGAAAGATGGCATAGGGCCCGTGTATCCTAGCATGGTATAGAATTAACACACAGTAGCAAATAGAGAAAACACAGGAACTTCCAAAACAATTGTCTGAATAGTTACGAGGCCCTAGGTTTTAAATCTTGGTGTGCACAGTGACAAGAGCAATTTTAACATCTAGAACATTTCATGGATATTCTATTTTAATTCTGGTGATTTAACAAGCATTTACAGGTGGGTGTATTTAATTATTAATTCCACCACTACAACAGGATCTTTTTTATACCGCAGGTGAGAATCTCAATATCAGAGTAAGAATTTAAAAATAAATAAAAACAATGAAAGGAGGGTACTGCAGCGTGCTTAAAAGCATGGGCTTTATAGCCAGGCAGCCTAAATTTAAAATCCTAATGACCTTGATAACATTCTTAACCTTTCTAAATCTCAGTCCTCTACTTTATAAAATGTGAATAAGGCTCACACATACCTTACAGATCTGTGGTGAAGAATAAATGAGATGATGAATGCAGAATAAATAGCACATTGGGGTATTACTAAAAGCAGGGTGGACTGTACACAAGATAACCTGGTTCAGAATGTTAAGAGTTTTGGAGGCAACAAACTCTAAGTCAAAATGAAGCCTCTACAGCTTTAGCTGATGTGTAAATTATCCCAACGTTTTGTCTGGTAGAGTACATGTTATATTAGTTAAATATGTATTAGGAGTAGGAGCAGAACAGTAGCAGCAATAGTGGTAGTATTAACAGTAGGAAGGCAAGGGACATGGAGGAGGAGAGAGCTATTAACAAATAATATTTATTGCTTCCACCTCAGTTAGAAAGTTCTCAGGTGAGACAATGAAATAGGAAATAAGCTTATTACTAAAATTATGTGGATCACACTTAGGCAAAAGTTTGAGAATTACCTCTCAGTTTCCCTAACACTGGATAGAAGTTGGATTTAATGACTTTCATGACCCCTGATAACTGAGAAAAAATATGAACTTTGTTCTAGCCAACTAAAGCATAAGCTTTACGCCTTTCCAATACTACATCCTCTTGCTTTTCACAAACAGTATACAACGCAGGTGCACAACATTTTCCTTACTTGGAGGAAATTCCTTTCCTGTACCTGAAACTTCTAGTGGGACTTGTGAATCATAACAGCAAAGATCATGCACACCTGGGCTACTCAGCACATGTTGCTCTTATTAGGAGTGGAGGTGACCTCACCCAAAGTAATATGGTTCTAAATTCTCAGCTTTCTGAAGGGAATAAAATCTAAGTCAAAATAATTAATAAAACCTCAACGACTTCAACAGATGTAAAAATTATCCAAAACTATTGACCAGTAATTACATTTATATTTGACAGATTGGATACTCAGAATCCATATGAAACTGACATCTGCTTCAATGTAGAAGAACAAGCAATATGGAATCAGAATTTTAATGCCATGCCACTGAAAGCTGTAATATGAGAGAATGTCCATAAGATGTTTTCTTCAGTGGAGAAAAAACAAGTAGCTGTCTTCATGAAAGTGTGCATTTTTAACATCCTAATCCCTTTTCAATTATCAAAGTTTATCCTTGAGTTGTATTTGTTTCAAACAATAATTGAAAACTCTAACCACTAGCAACAATTTGAGAGCTGCAAGTATCCCCAGGTACTGTCTGAGCACTCTGAGGAAATTAAACTGGACCTCAATGACAATGATCAAGGGCTGCATTTAGATTTAATCACAATGAAAATATGACACACACTAATGCTATTTATCCTAATGTTATTGATTAAACTGTCATAATATTTTATACTATTATTTTCTTCAGTGAGTCACCTGATATGGTTTAGATCTATGTCCCTGCCAAATCTCATTTTGAGATGTAATCCCTAGTTTTGGAGATGAGGCCTGGTGGGAGGTGTTTAGGTCATGGGCATGCATCCCTCACAGCTGGGTGCCATCCTCACAATATGAGTGGGTTCCTGTGAGATCTGGCTGTTCGAAAGTGTGTGGCATCCCACCACCCCACTCTGTCTTACTGCTTCTCTAGCCATGTGATATGCCTGCTCCTGCTTTACCTTCTGCCATGAGTAAACACCAGTGAGGCCTCCCCAGAAGCCGAGCAGATGTGTATGCCATGCTTGCACAACCTGCAGAACCTTGAATCACTTAAACCTCTTTTCTTTATAAATTACCCAGTCTCAGGTGTTTCTCTATAGCAATGCAAGAACAAACACAACACCTAAGCAGCATAACAAATAAAAAGGGAAAGCTATTTTACCAGCTAACTCTTCAATTTGCAGAGCCAGTCAACTTCCAGTTTTTCAAAATCAATGGTCTTACTCTACCCATAAAATAATTCAAAATGGGTAAAGTCACCACAAAAAAAAAAATAGAAGAACAATTGAAATACTATGTGCTGCATTATGTCAAGTTAGGAAACATGTCATAAATGTTTCAAGGGATATTCGAATCAATGTATTAGTCAATGTTGCTCATTAACAAATGATTGGACCCAATATACATCACTGCTGGGCAGAAGTCTTTAAGAGTCAATTTTTAATTTGCCACCTTCTCTTCTGCCACAACTACCAGCAAATTCACCAGATGCTGGACACCTAGCAGCCTGGATTTCTGGATGAAGAGCCATTAGGCAGATTCTCTCCACACTGACATACAACTTGTGATGAACATGTGGCAAGAAATGAAAATTTGATATTAAAGTCTATGAAGATCTTGAGTTGGAATGCAGTTACAGTGTAAATTAGCTTACCATGAGTGATTCAACCTGTGACAATGGCAGATACAAACTTACAATAGCAGCACTCTCACAAAATTTTAGCCATCTTAAAAGAAAATAAAAACACAAAATAAAAGACACATAATTAAACATTAGACCAGTTTTAGCTGAAATATTACTGAAACGCTATTCTGCCTTCACTGATTTGAGTAATTTTCATGACAATTTTAAATTTAAAAATGGTGAATCATTCAAAAATCTCCATGCATTATAATGGCTTGGAAAGATCTGTAAAGTTACACTGGAGTTGGGATAGTATTTGCATTCATTCTACCATGGCTTGCTTTCTGGGAAATAAAATTGTAATTAAGAAAGTACCTCAGATAATGCCTATTGGTGGCAGGGATGCAGTGAAAACTGTCCTTTTCTAATTTAGTTGTAAAATTATAATGTGTTATGCCCATTTGGGAATATAAAATGGCAATTGCAAACAAAACATATTCCATCTCACCAGCAATCCTAAACCTGGGACCTAGCTGTGTAAAAAAAAAAAAAAAAAACAACAACAGCAACAAAATACACCAACCTGTAGAGAGCAATGAGCAGTGATGTTTATTTCAACCAAAAAGAAGAGTCAAAGTGAAAACTCTTCGTAATTGTCAAAGAGTCAAGATGAAAACTCATCATAATCGAATGCCTGGATGGATTACTATTCATCCACACCATATAATAACATTCATGACTTGAAGAGAATAAATTTGTGCTTGGAAAAGAACAAAGTTGACTTGGAAAAATTTCACTGAGATATCGTCAAGTGACAAAAGCAAGACAGAAAACCAAAGAAAAGCAAAAATAACAAAGAATTCAATGGGAGCCCATCTTTATATACCAGACAATGACAATACTAACATAAATTTATACTATCAGTAATCTCACCGACACATAAACATTGGAGGTTGTCTGTTGGTCGTCAGCCCCGCTCCTGCTCCTATATGGTTTTTTATTACTGGGGGTGGTTAGAAAGCCTGAAATTTACATTTCTAAGACTTCCTTTGAAAATAGTCTTCTCAGCTTCTTTGCTAGTTGACTTCTAGTTACTTTCTGCAAAAAAACGAGAGCTCTACCAGTCAGAAACTGGAAGCATCTGGCAGTGGCTCTGGCACACCAGCTTCAGCAATAGTACCTCAGTGGCAGTGGTGATGGGAGTGTAAGCTCCAGGGTCCTGCCTTGATAATGGCAACATGTGTTTACAGGTTCTGCATATCACCACTTTGGCCCCTCCAGCCTTTACGACATTGTTTGTAACATTATAATTATCTGTATTAAATCTCTTCTATCTGAACCACTAGAGTAATATCTGTTTTCCCATTTGGAAACCTTTACTGAAACACTACAAAAATGGATGACTATAGTTGCTTGTACAGTATAGCCATGCACTGCATTACAATGTTTTGGTCAGTAACAGACCACATACATAAGGGTGGTCCATGAGATTTTAATATTCTATTTTTTCTGTGTCTTTTCTACGTGTCTATATGTTTGATACAAAGATACATACCATTGTGTTGCAGTTGCCCACAATATTCAGTATAGTAACATGCTTTAGAGGTTTGTAGCTTAAGACCAATAAACTGTACCATATAGCCTATTCGTAGTGGGCTATACAAAATAGGTGTGTATAGATATACCCTATGATGTTTGCACAACGACAAAATTGCCTAACAACACGTTTCTCAGAACATATCCCTGGCAAGTGATACATGACTCTATTTTACAAATACACGAAAGCATGAAGAGACTATGGAAGGATCTGTGTTTGCCTTTTAATATGGGAGGAGGTACAGTGGGGTACAGAGGTGGAAAGCAGGTAGTCAAACAGAAAAGGCTAGGAAAATATTGTAAAGAGTTAAAAAAATTGTGTGATAAGAACACACCATGAAATCTACCCTCCTAAATTTGTAAGCGTACAATGAATTATCATTGACTGTAGGTATAATGTTGTCCAGCTGATCTCTAGAGCTTACTAATCTCACTCGACTGAAATTCTGTGTCGGTTGATTAGTAACTTCCCATTTTCCCTTCTCCCTCAGCCCCTTGCAACCACCATTTCACTCTTAAAATCTATGTATTTGACTATTTTTGATTCCCCATAAAAGGGGAATCATGCAGTATTTGTCTTTCTGTGCCTGGCTTATTTCACTTAGCATAATGTCTTCAAGGTTCATTTGTGTTGTTGCATATTGCACAATTTCCTTCTTTTTAAAACCTGCATAGTATTCCATTGCATGTATATAGCACATTATCCATTTATCTGCTGATGGACATTGAGACTGTTTCTACATCCTGGCTATTGTGAATAGTGCTGCAATGAACACAGGAGTGCTAATAACTCTTTGAGATTCCAATTTCAATTATTTTGAATAAATACCCAGAACTGGCACTGCTAGATCATAAGGTAGTTTTATTTTTAATTTATTGAGGAACTTTCATGCTGTCTTCATATAGTACCTGGGTTATTTTGTACACTGAACAGTGTATGAGAGTTCCAATTTCTCCACATTTTTACCAACACTTTTTTTTTATAATAGCTGTCTTGACAGGTGTGAAGTGGTATCTCACTGTAGTTTTGATTTGCATTTCCCTGATGATTAGTCACTATATTTATTGTTGTACATGACTTATACAAGTTTATGTATGTAAATTATACATGTTTATTTATGAATAAAGTACCAACATTAATTTTTGTGATAATATACATATGATGATATGGTTGCTCTAAAGGTTAAGTTTGTACAAAACCATAGGGCAGCATGAATGCTAGATCACATAGTTTGAATCAACTTTTTTCAGTTATTGACAAATGTAAATTTCTTATGACCCAAGAGTGTTTAATCAGCTTTAGGAAAATATCGGGGAAAATAATTGGTGATAGTTACAGAATAGGTGATGGACATGGGGGACTGCTGGCAGAAGAATGATTCAGATATTCTGCCTAATAGGAATTATAATTGGCAAAATGGAGTCATGATTCCTAACATATGTCTTAAATGTACATGCCTAAAATGTTCGTGAATTCCAATGCCAATGTTTTAGTATCTCCCACTTGAATCCTAAGCTCCATCTTCCAGAGTCAATCACTGCAGCTCTTTTTAGCACTGGTTGCATATCTTTCAAAGCCTATGAAGTTCTCACCTTCTTCCCTGCCTAATAGAACTTGAACATTCCAACAACCATATCCTCAGCTCCTTTTGGCTCCCGGCCCACCACCCAAATTCCAGCCTTACCATGGCCCCTGACAAAACACTGGCTTCAAAATTTATCTGGAACCTTAGACCTTTTGTTTTATGAGGTAAAAATTTGATTTCATTTAATTTTTTAGTCATGCCAGTTTATCAATGTCTTTAAGAACACATCTTAGAATAAACTAAATATTTGTCTTTTAATTTGATGTAATATTGTTTTGGAAATAAATGAGACACATGGAAATTCTTCAGTGAAATAGAATCACTATTAGGTTTCTATTTCACATAGAAACCTCCAACATGCTATATTTTATTTCAATAAATAAAAAAGTATTATCATATAGACCATATTAAAGCATATAAGTACATTTACAGTTATTTTTTATCAGAGATATTGTAAGAATAAGACACCTTGAATTCCATCATCTACATAAGATGTTGCAAAACCTTTATATTTGTTTAATAAATATAAATTTTTGAAATATTTAAGACATATTTTTAGATGGATCATCGAATATTGAAGAAAAGTTTCCTCCTCTAAGCAATAAGCTACATTTTAGTCTAGAAACCATTTGGAGGAATTACTCTTTAAAATCTTGATGTATAAATTGATAAATAAAAAGTGCTTATTTTGATTTATGTCACTTACATTCTTTTGGTAGTAGGAGTATACATAAGCAAACACACACACAAAATATTTTGGTATTATAATTAGAATGGCTAAAATGAAAAAGAGAGCCACTAATAAGTGTTGTCAAGGATGTGAAGCAATTGGAACCCTCGTGCACTGCTGGTGGGAGAATACATTGGTACAATCAATTTGTCAATCCTTTTAACAGTTCTTACCAAAGCTGAGCATAGGTCTGACTCAGCAACTCCATTCTAAGGTATATACCTAACAGAAACGTATACGGGTAGATAGATACATTTCTGTATCAAAAGACGCATACAAAAATGTTCTTGGTAATGCTATTTGTGATAGCCAATAACGATGTTACAAATCAGGATAATGATTATCTTTGTGGGTAAATAGTTACTGGTAGGTGTCAGAATACAGGTTTTTCAATCGTGTGAACGATGTTTTGTTTCTGCACTTGGCACCATGCACATGGAAGTGTTCACAAGGATGAGTTCTGTATATTTTGTTGCATGCATGCTAATACAAACTTAAAGCAAAAGGAAAAATGTTATATAGAATATATATTAGCATTTATACTTCATTAAGAATATTACCATAAAGGCTTTTATCAAAATTTACTGAAAGCCACAATGCAGCATTCAACTTTACTTTTTATAAAATTCTGTTTCCATAATTTGTCAGTATACAATAAATTCTGTGTGTCCATTTATATAATGCAAAGCAAAACTATGAGCACAAATTAAACAGTTTGATTACCTCTGACATTTTGGCCTTAAATAAATCTCTCTGTTGCTTATAAAGCACTGCTTTCATTTCTCTATGGGACCATCTCTGAGACATAGAACAACTCATTCAAATCACTCATGTCACCTTTGCATCAGTACCTGACATTCTAGAAATAGAATCACTATCAGGAAACTCTCATCCCTTGACATTTGCAATTATTCATATCAGGAAGCCCTTTCAAAGAGTTCTTATTTCTTAAAACCTTTGCAGCACTTTATGCATTTTCAAAGAAATGAAATATGTCCCTTTGTCTTAAATTCATAATTATGTAAGTCACTTACCAGTCCTAAAGCCTTATCTTTTAATCCATGCTTTTTAGGAGATAAATGGATACCAGATAAAAGTTAGCAGAAAGACCAACTCCAATAAATGGAATATAAGGAATATAATAACAGATGTCAGTTCATAAAACTTATTTAGCATAAGAGAAGACCTTGTGATGAATAAATCATTTTGGTAATTGAAAACATTAAGAAAAATATTTACAGGCCCCAAGAAATAAACTGGAACCCACAGGAGACAAACAGTTATCAATATTATAACTGTTATTTAAAAATCCCTTATGTGTTGATTTATGCGGGTCGAAGTGCTAGAAGATGGTTTTATCTAGTCATTGCATATCCATTTTCTTCTCTACCCAACTTTCTCCTTTTTCACTTTTCCTTTACCACCCCATTGTCATGCCTTATTTTCCCTCTTCGAGCCCATTATCATAAAGCAAATATGTATCAGGCACCTCCTATGTGCTAGGCCCTGTGCTGAGCCTCGAGGTTATAAAGATTAAAAAAATACAAGATCTTATTTTATAATGTGACTTTTCATTAAAACCATACACAAATTAATACAGATATGGAGGATAAGGAAAAATAAAACCAATGGATGAGGGCATTAATTTAGGAGAAAATGTTACTGCCTAATATGACTGATTGCAATAGAACTCAAAATGGAAAATAAAAATAAAAGCACGATTTTTAGTAAAGAAAAAATACAGAAAAAAAGAGATCTAAGAAATGTAGAGATAGTCAATAGTGAATGAAATGACAGATATGTTATCTGAAAGATAACTTTTTTCATGGTCCTGTAGAAAAATGAAATTTCTATCAGAGAGACATGAGATCTCATCCTGACAGTGTCAATTGCTCTTTGTAATATTTGGGCAATCGTGCTACTTCATCTCTCTGAGTCTGTTTTCTCATTTGTAAAGATGTGATATTAATACTTCTCATGGTTGTCTACAGGTTTAAATAAACCAGAATCAGTTCATGGATATTGGTCAGTGTACCCGTACATAGATGTTTGATTTTTTTTTTTTTTAATTACTGGAAGCTAGTAGTAAGTAATTTGCTAGAAAAGATAAAAGATATAATTACAATTTAGAAAGAATCAAACATTTTTATCCAGTTACCCTGAAAATAAGTATATGCATTTAAAGATGGTAAATTAATGACCATGCACCCATTTTCTCTATACTGGCTACCTAGTATACATTTTTTTCCTCTTATTTGGCTACTCCACATCTGACTTCCCTTTCTATTTTGGAGGATCTTTGTATTATGTGAGTATCAGTGGAAAGTACAACCCAGTCTTTAACCATAAGACAAATTCCAGATAAAATATCCTTAGGTCATGCCCCCACCCAGGACCCTGAATTTTGAGATAATAAAACTGTAATTGAAAAATTATTCGCAAGAGCAACAGCAGACCCTCAGCATCCAGCAAGGGTGGTGTGGTGCATGCCCATTAACATGGCTTCCAGTTGCAGCAACCTAATCAGATTTTCCTGAACACATTCCTATGTTCAAAAACGTGTAGGCCCTCCTAACTCCTGTTCATTTTCCAGTCCTGAAATTCCAACTTTCTCTTTGATTCTGAGAACTTATATATATATATATATATTTTTTTTTTTTTGAGAACTAACATTTATTGGTTGCTTCTAAGCACTCACAAAAACCTAAGAAGTGGTTAAAATTATCCTTTACAGATGAGGAAACTGAGGACAAAGACATTAAGTAACTTGCCCAAGTTTACACAGCTGGTAGGTAATGGTGAAACTCAACACAAATACAGGCAGCCTGGCTCCAAAGCCTGTCCTCTTATTTATTTATTTATTTATTTATTTATTTATTTATTTATTTATTTATTATACTTTAAGTTTTAGGGTACATGTGCACAACGTGCAGGTTAGTTACACATGTATACATGTGCCATGTTGGTGTGCTGCACCCAGTAATATTTTTAATGAATTCATTTTCTCTTGAAGTAAGCCTGAGTCTATTTCTGTTACTTACTCCCAGGCATCCTAATTGGAAAGTGACATGCAACAGTTTAACCTTCAAAGCCTCGATGTTAAGAAAGTCCTTCACTGTCATTTCTGTTGGTAGTGAGCTGAATTTACTACTCTTTCTTCCCAGGTAGGTGTCCCTCCCTCTCATTCATCCAAAGATTATCAAAAGGGATCCTGCATATGCATTTCAGCCTCTGACATTAAAATAATTTGTTTTTACATTTGTATTGTAACTCTTTGTATTTCAAATGGGGATTCCAAAATTCTTATAACAGATTCCATAAAGAAGAATGAGGGACACTAGAAGAAATTCTCATATGCTTATCAATGGGTTTGTGCCTAATGCTTTTCCAGTTTATGGGCATGCTGATAAGAAAACAAATTGAAAAATGCAGAAGGTGGAACTAGGCTTGGTTATCTCCCATGCACATTTTCCCCACAGCTTGACTTTTTATACTACTTCATAAAATTTCAAGGCATCTTTGGCCACAAATGAATAAATATTGTTTGTTTGTTTGTTTGTTTTTGCAATACAGAAACATCCAACTTTTTTTTACTATATTCTTCAAACACAATGTATACCAGTAAAATAATCATAGAAAAGCAAACTTGGTTCGAAAATGCCCATGTCCAGAATTAATTTATTCCTGTTAGTATTCTTATGAACTTAAATTTAATTGAACCCATGATGACTGAGGATGAGAATCACCTAAATTCAAGCATAACTTAGGATCCGCAATAAAAGGCAGTTAGAATACTTCCGAGTCTTTTTCTCCCTATGAGATTCTATAGAATTGGCTATCCCTTGTACTTCAGTTAATCTGTCTGTTACAATGGGATACAACTACATACTACCTATGATGTATATATAACTACATCACAATATGCCCTAATAACTTTTAATTTGGGGGTGAAAAGCACGTCAAAAAGTATTCAACAGAGTAATTCCTAATTCTCAGTTATTCATGTTGGGTTGTTTGCAATAAATTATTCCCTGTTGTTCCTCCCTTCAGTTCTAACTGCATTTTCCAATATAACAAAACAGAAACTGTCTGCTAGTGTTTTCATTGATATTGTCCAATTCAATGACAACAACAATATTGTGTTACTACACGTTCCACAAAGAAGAGAAACCAAATTCTTCGGCTGAAATTACCAGAAAAGTATATGGTTTAGAATAGATCTCTTAATCCATCTAAAAGGCAGCTTCCGCCTTAGTGAACCGCATTCACTTGCCATTGCATAAATATGGATCAATGTCTGTATTTGTATTATTTGCCTGTTCATTGGAGAAGACATTGATACACAAAACAGAAAAGATACCTTGGTCAGAACAGCTAGGTAGACTTCCTGGAAAAATAGCATTTTTGTCAAATGTTAATGCCAAATGATATTGTAAGTTTCATATCATTTAAAGAAACATGTAAATATATATTTGCTATTTGGGAGAAATAGTTTTAAAATGTATTAATAAAGAAAATGTAAAGATAGAAGAAAAAAGAAAAGTGTGCATGTGTACAATTGTGCGGGTATGCACGGAGACGTGATGATTATACAGTTCACTCATTCCTCTACAGTTTCACTGCAGTCCTAATGTGTCTGTGAAACAATAGCGACTAAGTCACAGCCCCTGTTGCTGAACAATTCTCAATTTAACATGAGAAGGATAAGGAAGAGCTAACAAATTACCAAATATAGTATGGTATGTTTATAATATAGTGAAGCATAAAGTGTTATTGGAATCTGAGGGAAGGTCATGAAACAGTCTGAATCTGGTTGAGAGATGGGAGGGTCAAAAAAAGGCTTCAGATGAGCCATGGTATTTTAGCTGGGCCAACAAGTTCCAGTAGATTTTTCTTTTTCTTTTCTTTCTTTTTTTTTTTTGAGACGGAGTTTTGCTCTTGTTGCCCAGGCTGGAGTGCATTGGCGCGATCTCGGCTCATTGCAACCGCCGCCTCCTGGGTTCAAGTGATTCTCCTGCCTCAGCCTCCTAAGTAGCTGGGATTACAGGCATGTGCCACCACGCCCAGCTAATTTTGTGTTTTTAGTAGAGACAGAGTTTCTCCATGTTGGTCAGGCTGGTCTTGAACTCCTGACCTCAGGTGATCCGCCTCCCTCGGCCTCCCAAAGTGCTGGGATGACAGGCATGAGCCACTGCGCCCGGCTTTTTATAATTTTTTTTTTTTTTTTTTTTTTTTTTGAGACAGAGTCTTGCTCTGTCTCCCAGGCTGGAGTGCGGTGGCGCGATCTTGCCTCACTCCTACCTCTGCCTCCCAGGTCAAATGGTTCTCCAGCCTCAGCATCCCAAGTAGCTGGGACTACGGGAGCCTGTCGCCATGCCTGGCTAATTTTTGTATATTTTTAGTAGAGACAGGGTTTCACCATCTTGGCCAGGCTCGTCTTGAACTCCTGACCTCGTGATCCACCTGCCTTGGCCTCCCAAAGTGTTGGGATTATAGGCTTGAGCCACGGCGCCCATCCAGTAGATTTTTCTAAGCAGAGAAAGGGCTATTCCAAGTAGAGAAACTAGTATGAGAAAAGGCAGATCAAGATGACACATGTTGAAAATACTGTGTATAGAAAGAACCCAAAGGAAAGAAAGGCAAATGTTAAGGCAAAGACATGTATGCTAGAGAAACAGTGGGGTCAAGATACAAGTAAAAGAATTATTGGAGAACAAGAGAGATGTAGGGAAAATGCACAGAGATAAGAGGGAGACACTTTCTTAAAAATTATTCGCTGTTTACTTTGATTATTCTGAATAGTTCCACCTAAAAACTGGCTAGTACAATACTGGTCCAATTTTGGAGATACAATGATGGATAAAGAGTCAAGACATTTAAAAATCATGATCCTAATATCTTTTGTTTTATTTTTAATTAATCTGGAAATTATTTTCTTTGCATTCTGCTCTAGTGGAAAAGCAGTAAGTGAATAGGATAGCAACAATCTCAACATTACTGTAATATAACAATTAAGGTAAAAGGATATCTCAAACTGAACCTCCAAACACCTTTCCCATATGAGTCTCCTACAGGTATTAATACAGTAAACAAACAACATGTGCTCAGTGAAAATGGACTGTTTTTCACATCAGCCTTTGGTGGAAGGTGGGTGTGGTTCTGTGTGATACTTTAATATTAGAATAGACTAACCTGAAATGAATAGAAGCAGAAAAGCAGATGTTTAGACAGCTAGACTTTACAGGAAAGTCCAAATTCAGTCTTCAGT
The DNA here is from genome assembly GCF_029281585.2 of Gorilla gorilla gorilla. Classification (NCBI taxonomy): domain Eukaryota; kingdom Metazoa; phylum Chordata; class Mammalia; order Primates; family Hominidae; genus Gorilla; species Gorilla gorilla. The sequence goes on along the minus strand of NC_073235.2, from coordinate 17,182,976 downwards.
GATGACTCGGCACCATAACTCTTGAAAAGATTTAATGTGATTGAGGAGAAAATGAGCAGTGGACTTCTGGGGCAGGTGTCACCAGTGCATAAACATTCTGGCTTTATAAATGGATGATGGGATAAGAAGAGATTAAAAGAGATGATGGTTTGACATGAACTAACTTTCATAAAAGTCTCTCTGAAGAGACTTTTGAAATTCCTGAGAATGTAAAAGTAATTCAAAGAGGGGAAAAAGGAGGAGGAAGATAAAAAGGAGGATAATGAGAATTGAGGAAGTACACCCAGATTCTAAGTTATTTGCACAGTCTCTCAGGCTGCAGTGCAAGTCTCCTGTCCAGAATCCTTCATCACATACTTCAAGAAATATGATGCTTTGTAATAGCATTCATTCTAGAACAAGGAGCTTCAATGAATCCCATCATCACAGCAACTAAGTCTCCCTGACACTAGGCTTAGTGACCCCCCTTCCTCACACAGACAATATCACATAAATCTTTCATGCCATGGATTCCTGTTCACATCAGTCATCCCCAGATTGTAAGCCTGTTGCCACTAAAAATTGACCTTCCATCAATTTATCATTCCCATAATAATGGTCAATAATCCCTGGCTTTTTATCCATTCAGCATTCCAAAACCTTAACTCTACATTCTAAAACTGTCACTCCATGACCAACCAACTTACCTCTACTCTCAATTCAATCTCTTCTGAGTGTTCCTTCTCCTTCTTTGCCATAACTGACGTCTAGGTCTTCCTTGATGACTCAATTTCCAGCTGCCCTCTCTCATGACTGGTGCTTATCAACTCACACCTCAAGATGCTCATTGCTACCTATTTTTTAAATTATTTTTACATCAAAACTTTTCTACTTCTTCATAAAAAAATTATTCTCATATGAGGTTCATTCCAATCAGATTTACTACTTTTTGGCTCCTCATTGTAGAAGAGTGATTTTCTAAAAAAAAATTCTAATAGGCATCATATCAAAAAATTTGTTTTCATGGTCTAGAGTGGTGTTCAACACACTAGGGTACATAGGCAGAATCTAGTCTGTTTTCCTCTTTTTGTATAGCATGCAAAGTAAAAACGGTTTTTGTAGACCAACATTTGCAATGGACTTGATGACAGGGAATACTTACACGCAACCTGCAAAAACATATCTCATTTTTTTCATTTGTAGGCTTGTATTACATAACATTGTACTTATTATTTTATTTTGAATAACCACAGTAAAATTTTGTAGCGGTTTGATTTCTATCTTATTGTAGAAGCACCTAAGTAACTTTGGTTTTGTCTCTTGTCTTACAAAGCCAAATATATTTACTATATGATTCTTTACAGAAAAAAGTTGCTGATCCCTAGTGTAGGGTAAAACATCTATGAAACATTGTGTTAAATAAAATTAAGACAGTTTCTTTATATATATATATATATATATTTAATTCAGGACTCTTCAAAGCTATTTCTAATTTCATTGCGAATGTTGAGAACTAGGATACTATATTGTATTTTCTAAATTAGGGGTCCCTAACCCCCAGGCCATGGACCAGTCTGTGGCCTGTTAAGAACTGGGCTTCACAGCAGGAGGTGAACCATGGGCTTCATCTGTGCTTACAGCCACTCCCGTCGCTCACATTCCTGCTTGAGCTCCGCCTCCTGTCAGATCAGTGGTGGCATGAGGTTCTCATAGGAGTGCGAACCTTATTGTGAACCATGCATGTGAGCTATCTAGGTGGCATGCTCCTTATGAAATCTAATTGTGTCAGTGTCTCCCATTACCCCAGATGGGACTATCTAGTTACAGGAAAACAAGCTCAGGGCTCCTACTGATTCTGCATTATGGTGAGTTGTATAATTATTTCATTACATGTTACAATGTTATAATCATAGTAATCAAGTGCACAATAAATGTAATGCTCTTAAATCTCCCAAAACCATCCCTCCCCTGCCCCAGTCCATGGAAAAAATTGTCTTCTACAAAACCAGTGCCTGGTGCCAAAAAGGTTGAGAACTGCTGTCCTAAATGCATTAGACAATGATTCCAAAAAAAAAAAAAAAAAATCAGACCATTTTATAGGTCCAATATTCTAGGAAAACTCTTAAAAATGCATTTTAAAGTATATCTTCTTAAGTAAAAATGAACTAATATATGGATCACTATATGTAACCTTAAGAACCAATTATTTTTACAGCTTTCAAATTGCATAACACTTTGAGATATGTGTCAACTCAACGTCAGCAAAGTCTAGCAGTAAGAACAAACTCATCTTTAAGAAGTTATTTCTGATACCTTTATCTTCTCGGCCTCCTCACATTGCCTTGTTTCAATCAAAATCCACAAAAATCACTCTTATTCATATTATTTACCAACTATGCATCTTTTTCATTCCCACACCTATATAGGATTAGCACTTCAAATCTCCATTGAAAGGACAGTCATTTCAATGGACTCCATCTCAGACAATCACCCTCCTCTTGAATAAATCCATCCTGAACACAACCGCTAGAGTAATCTTAAACTCCATTTTATGATGTATAAGAATCCAGAATGGCTCTCAATTTATAATCTCTGCAAATACGTAGCCACTGTAGCATTCCAGGTCAACCAAGACAATCCCATTCTTTATGTGTATCCCTCATTTTTCTCATCTTTAATTTCTCTAACAGTACTTACCAAATTGTCCCTAATAGTCTTTGCAAGTAACTTTTTTCTTTTGTAAGGTCTCTATTTCTTTTCTGCAAATTAATGTATATAACTTTCAAACCTGAAATTAAGAAACTGTGGTTCTAAGACAGCAAATCCACTATTCACTCCCCTCACCCCATAGAAAAAGAAAAAACATGTACTCACCTAGCTTTATCTGCATGTTATTGTGCTATACGAATTTCAGTTTTGCCCAAAGTATTTCTTGACTGATCACCTCATGCTTCTAGATTTTAAATATCTCAGCAGTTCAGTTCTTTCATTTTTTTCCAACTGAATTCTCCAGAGTGACTAACACATTACAGATTCTAAAAGCAAACTTCTTATTCTTTAAAAACTCAAGTCCTGTTGTTTCTTTGTGGAAATATTTTCCACATTTTATTAACTATATTATTGAAGGTTATGACCTTTGGGAGTAACACAGGCTACCAACAAAACACAGGCTACCAACAAAACAGGATTACTTAATAAATATTTTATTAACTGCATGGTTAAAACTAGATTAGCTACCAAGCGAATACAACTTAGGTTTTGGGAATAAGAATAAAATAACCTCAAATTTTAAAAGCTCATAATGTTCTAGAAAAAAGTTGAAAAATTTTAAGTCAATCATTTTGAAGGCATTTTACAGTGACTTGTTTCAACTTTTCAAATGTATTCGTAATCAAAATGTTAGAAAAAAATATGAACATTGTTTATGAATCCATGATGCTATTATTGTTTGATGAAAATAAACTACCTCATTTACCACATACCCTTAAATTCTAAAATTATCAGGCAATCTGATTTTTATCAGTAACTAAAAATTCAAAGTGCCTTGTGAAAATTATTATTAAGGAAGATAATAATCTCATGTAAAATATAGAAATGTTACAAATGTATAATTTCCTTTCTCCCTCACCATTTTTATCGTTATAGTTGTCACACAACATACATACATACATACCTCCATACTGTCATTTTGGCTTTTAACAGTAATACGTTTTATACAGAAATTAAGAGGAAATTTAGTGGTTTATGTTTACTCTTATACTTAACATTTCCAGTGTTCTTCTTTCATTCCTGAAGATCTGAGTTCCCCTATGATATTATTCTTTCTCACTGAAGAGCATATTTTGTAGTGTGGGTCCCTTATTTTTCTTTAGTCAGAAACTGTCTTTATTTCACTTTGATTCCCCATGGTTCTTAATGAGAAGTCTGTAAGCATTCTGATGTTGGTCCTACTTATATGTTGTGTTGTGTCTCTGTTCACTTCCACATTTTCTCTTTATCTTTAGTTTTCAACAGTTTCGCTAACATTTACTTTTGAGGGATTATCCTTGAATATATTGTGTTTGGAGTTCATTGAGCACCTTGAATATGTAAATTTGTGTTTTTTATTGCATTTTGGAATTTCTATCATTTTTTTCAGATATTTTTCCTGCTCCAGTCTCTCCTTTTCTTCTGAGATTCCAAGCACCATCTGTTAGAGATTTGCAGTTTTCCTACAGGTCCCTAGGGGTCTGTTTTTTGTTTGTTTGTTTTGTTTTGTTTTTCTCTGTTTTGTAAATTTCTTAATTTTTTCAGATTAAATGTTGTTTATTGATCTGTGTGCCACAGACTGTTCTCTCTCATCTTCATTCTGCTCTTTATCCCATCCAATTTCTTTTTTATTTTAAATACTGTTTCGAAATTCTACAAGTGTCCACTTTCTTCTTTTTAATATTCTTCGTGTATCTGTCTATGAAAGGTAGGATATATAAGATATATAAATATATCAATAGATTTAAGATAGGTGTATTTGTATGCTGATATATCCTGTCTTTTTATTCCTTTTGCATTTATTTTTATGAAGGTCAGGAAATACAGTTAGAATAGCAGCTTTAAAGACTTCGTCTGAAAATTCTGTCATTTATAGTTGAAGTTCAGTCAAACACTTGCCTGAGTACATGCACACCACTAGTTACCCCTGCTCTGACTCTCTCAGGGATTCTTCTCATTCTCTGGCAGTTATAGCTACTCAAGGGCTCTTTCTCTTGGTCTTGCCTAAACGACAGTGGGATTTCCTATCAGAGATTCAACTTACTTGATACCCACACTCTGCCTCCACTACAGTTGCCCTTAGGCTAAAACTCTAAACAAAACTAACAAAATGGAGGAATCCTATTTTGTGAGCTATTTTCCTGTAAATTTCACTCCCTTCGAAAATCGGCCTGGTTTTGTTCAGGCTCGAGTCCTTGGGTAGCTTTTTATGTGTTGGTTTGTTTTAAGGTTTTGTCAGAGTTTATTGCTGAATTTGCCTGAAGATTAATGTGTGAGCAATTGCTCTTCTATATCAGGGTTGTAAAACCATTTATTCAATTTTAGTCAAAGTTCTTTTCATTGTGATTACTCTGAAGTGAAAGGTTATTTTCCAGTACATTCTTCATCATATCCAGGTGCAGTATTTTTATTTTTCCTTTTCAAGAAGAATTTATTAATGTCAAGTAAATTATATAATTTTAAATGGTGAAGTGGTTTATATCTAGTTTTGATTCTAATTCCAAGAATAAGTGTAAAGATCTGAATTATTAGTATGTTTACAAATTTCATTATGCTTTCAGGGACAGGTTTTTATGTTAGAGATATAAAATTGGTTAGAAGATGGTGAAAATTTTCCCCAAAAAAAGCTCTTTTGGAAGATACTGAATTTGAATAACATAAGGGAAATCAAAAAAGTTAGTGGACAAGCTTTGTTTTTCTTAAATTAACAGCCAACTTGACAATATTCACCCCCATATCCCAGTTTAGTTCTGGGATGTTAGAAACGGTGATTAGGATAATTCTGAAAGAATTAAGAGTTGAGTACCCATTTGTAATATAATGATCTTTGCATTCTACTTCCATTCCAGAGCACATCAGAAACAAATAAGATACTTACCACGGTCTTTTAATAGCCAACTTCAATATTATTAGCAAGTCTTTTTTACCAAGTAGAATTAAGGTCCAAGTCACAGTTGCTTTTTAAATTCAGCTTTAAATGTCTAGTCCTTTATGTCCCTTGCTCCTCATATTCTAGTTCCTCTTCTAACACTTAAAACAATATGTAACATAATAACATTAACGTTAAAGACCATATCAACATTATTCTACTACTCTAAAACAATAATTATTTTTACTTTAAAATATTGCTTTCCCTATTTTGTCTTTGATTATGTTTGACACATGTAACACACGTAGAATCTCATGACATTGTATGTGATCATTGCTGCTGACATAACACTTCAGAAAATAAGATATCTGCATCTATATCTATATCCATATATATAACAATTTGCCACCTTTTTCTTTACTTTGGAAGTTCCTGATGTGCTTTAATTTTCATATGCTACGTTAAAAGTAATCAATTCTGTAATTTAAGTTTCATCTTGTTATTCATAATTCTGGAAATATTTAAATAATATATAGATATTTTTGTTTTGGGGGAATGTTTTACCTATTGTAATAATAACATGCTAAGTAACAATATGGACCTTTCTTTTATCACTGTATAGCACTGCTTTCCTGCACATATAGAATGATCATTAATTTTAATGGCTTCTGAAGAAGTCACTATTTTATTATTTTATGTACCATAGTTTATTTTACTAGTCCCATAATAACAATTTAAGTTGTGTTCAGTCTTCTATTTTGTTTTTTAAATTATAAATAATGTTGCAATGAATTTTCCCGATGTATGTCTTGAAACACATGTGTAATATATTTACAGGACAAAATCTACATTCGGAATCACTAGATGTATAATACTATATTACTTATTAGATATATTCTTATTCCAATAAAAAATGTGGAGAGTGTGTGTGTAAAATTTGTTTCTTACTTAATTCCTTTATGGTCATAGAATATAATTCGGTATGAATTCAATTCTTTTATATTTATTGATACTTGTTTTATGGCCCAGTCTGTGCACTTAAACATGTCAAGTATTCTGTAATTGTCACATATAGTGTTCTATAAAAGTCGATTATGTCAATTTGGTTGATAGTGTTAATCAAACCTTTTATACACTACTGATTTCCTATCTACTTTTTTCATGTTTTACTGTAAGAGAAATGTTGAAATTACCAGCTAAAATTGTCAGTTTGTCTATTTCTTTATGTTTCTCAAAATCTATTAAAGTGTATATTTGCTTTCAATCCTTTTCTGGCTGTGGATTTCTTTTTACTCTATGTTCCGTAGAGATTATAGATCAGGCTGTAGCTGATTAATGTAACATAAAAATGGTACTGTCTTTTCTTATTTTCATTTCTTTGGTTGTTCTTAAGGAGGAGAGCAAGTGGAGAGCTCCTCTACCACACCACTTAAAAGATGTCTGAAGTTATTTCTGACATGAAGAGTCTCGACATTAATGCAGACCACAGTTCCCTTTGGGGAGTTCTCTGCATGCCATTTAATAAAACACAGTAAGTCACTAAAGTACTGAACTCTGCCTAATTGGGATCTTTTAACCTCAGGGGTTATGTAAGATGGTTCACATCTTGTGGTAGATACTATTATAATCTTATCATTTTTCTTAAGTTTTTGTTTAGACTGCTGATCAAATGAAACTTGACATATCACTCTAGGTTAACCCTGTCTGATCAAATGTAAGAATAATAGGTATGGTGTAAGCGCTTAGTCGCAATGATACAGAAAGAGTCTAATATTCAGGAACTTTCACTAACTGTCATCTACATTGCTCTTTCATTCAAATAGTTTCCTTAGCAGGAACCGTCTAAAGTATACATTGTGTATATTAGATTATGCATGACCCAGGTGAACAGTTAGAAAATCTACAATCCCATGATTTTGTTGGTTCTTACTCCACAATTTAATATTTAATATTATGTTATGAGCAGGATGAAACAAGACGTGCCACAGAAATTGTGATTTACACTGGAAAACAAGAGAAAAAAGATAAAGTCATTACAAATACCTTATTATTTCTAAATGACTAAAATATTGCCTAAATATGAATTAAAGGAGGTTTGTGGGATTGCTCACCTGAGGTGTAGGTGATTTTTACACAGCAATGCAAATTAATTTTCCTTTAAATTATATACCATGATTGCATATTTGTCCCACATACCTGCACAATGTTAAGGCATTTTATTTATGTGACACTGTATTTCCTGTTACATTTACATATGTAATATATTCATGTAAATATATACCTAAATACATTGCAAATTTATAAGTGAAGATAGTTAAGATAATTTAAAGGTGAGGTTTTGTTTCCTGTTTTTTCCCCCCCATTAAACCCAAACAGACTTAACCCCTTATAGTTTATTACTATTTCTGGCCCAAATATTTAGTAAATAAATGATATGAGCTGCTTGGTATGGATTTTCCTGATCTCAAATTTGATTTGAGACCCATTAGATCTTAGATATGGGGCAATACTACAATGTGGTAAGGGAGATTGTTTTTATACCCTGCAACTAAAAGCAGGAACATTCGATTTTGTTTCAGATAAAATGAAAAGGTAACCTGATTTCAGTTATCTTCACTAATGAAGATGAATGAGGTAAACAACAACAAAAAAGTGGTCCAAATTTATTTATATTGGAAACACTCATCATGTCAAACACTTGATATTAATAGTGTAAATTGTTTGGCTTCACTCCCTAGTGGTTTTCCTGCTTCACTCTACCAACTAGAAATGAGCATCATACAAACTACAGTTAAATAACTAACTGGAAATAGAACTTGTCAATTGCTGGCCTTGTTTCCTCATCTACTTCCATTAAAGCTCTGGGATAATAGGACTCTAAGGCCAAGACTTTCAGCTCAGAATGTGCTTGGCACCAGCAGTAACGTGCGTGAATGTGTGTGTGCATACAAACACACAAATATATTTGTGTATGTTTATCATACATTTCTTGAACATATCCTGATGAGATTAAAAATAATTACTTTTGTATTAAAAAGCATAGATATTTAATGGAATATGAAGCAAAATCTCATTGACTTTTAGTAGGAAATGTGAGATTTCAAAGATATGTTTGAAAAGTGCTACCTTAAATACTACTCAGGAAAAATTGATAAAATAGTTCACAATTGTTATTAGTAATAAAGTAAGAGATTATATCACAAATTTAAAGTCTCCCAAAGAAACTAAACCATTGCTCATAATTTGAGGTTTTAATAAAATTTTAAGATAAATTCCTAGTAATAGCAAAAACACAGGTGATAGAGAGATGTGGATAATTTTTGTTTGTATTTGAAGAATTACCTAAACATTACATTTTTCAACAATATAAAGATAAAACAAATATTAGCAATTTCAGGGAAGGAGTCTCAAAGAGGACATTTTTGTAAAAAGAAAAAGAAACCTTTAGAAATACACTTCTTTAATATTTGCCTCATTTCATTTACATTAATTAGGTTTATAAGATAATTTTTATCTTTGAATAGCAATCAAATTTTAGATCTCAGCATAAAAGCGTGTTATATTGATATATGGTTGATTATCATTGCAGTTCCAGGTTATAATGATGGCCTCTACACCTAGCTCCCTGCTTCCAGATTCAATAGCTTATGGTATATCATGGCCTTCTTTACAAGATCTATCTTCTCATACATGACTTTTTCCCATATTATACAATCCTCAAAACCTTTGGTTTCTTGTTTTACACAGAAATAACAATAAGTCTTTCATTAGTTTCTCAAAGCAACCAGAAATTTATTAAACTTACATTTTGCCTTGAGCTACAGTAAATTTTACAAAAAAGGAGGAGGAAGAAATGGAGGAGGAGAAAAACAAATGAGAGAGAAAAAATGTTTAATAGATCCTGTATTCTAGGTGTTCCCCCTCAGTTAGTGGTGGAAGATAACAACATAAATAAATAGTATTAAAAATTATTTGAGAGAGAGGAATGCCAGAATCCCAAAAAGCGAACTATTCACTTAGCGTGGAGTAAGGGTTAGAAAAAAATTATCAGAGAAGAAGACAGAAAGTATTTAACAAAGACTTTTGAAGGAAATTTTTTTTTTTTAAATGGCTAGGTCTACCAAGGGGAATGACTCAGAGACACAGAGGAGTCAGGTGTCTTTCATCCAGAAATCACAAAGAGTTTGGTTGAGGTAGAGAAAAATATGTGCTCTGTGCTGGAGTGGCAGGAGCTCAGATGATGGACCAGTTGTCACATTAGTTACATTAATGACATTGAGTGTCACTTCAATGACATTTTATAACCTTGTGGGAGTCTGTTAAGTACATTCAATTTTAACATATATTTCTGTGGATGGTGGCTGAATTAGAATGACTGGAGATGTGAGAACAAATTTTAGAAAATAAGCTACTAAAATATCTAGGTGAAAGATGATGAGGCTCTGAATTAAGTGAATTATTTGTAGGAAAGAACAGGTGGGAACAAAATAATAGCTATTATTTCTTGAGTTCTCACTGTGTGAAGTGTCATACCTACTGTGATGGTTAATTTTATGTTAACTTGGTTAGGCTATAGTGCCCATTTGTTTGGTAAAACACTAGTCTAGACGTTGCTGTGGAGGTATTTAGTCGATGTGATCAACATTTACAATCAATTCATTTTAAGTAGAAGAATATTCTCAATAATATGGATGGTCCTTAGCCAATCAGCTGAAGGCCTTAAGGGTACAATATGAAGTTTCCCCCAAAAAATGAATTCTGCTTCAAGAAATTGTGCCTAACTTTCCCAATTGCCAACCTGCCCGACAGATTTAGGACTCAAGACTGAAACATCAACTCATTAATACTTGTCCAGCCTGCTGGTCTGCTCCATAGACTTCAAACTTGTCAGCCCTCACAGTTGCATGAGTTAATTCGTTAAAATCCTTCTCCCTCTCCCTATATATATGGAGATATATATCGTATTGGTTTTGTTTTTCTGGAGAATTTTAACTGATACACTTGACATACCTCAGTTAAAACTTAAACAAAACTGGAACTAGTTATGACCATCTTTCATTTGTAATGTAAGTAAATTTAAGCGTACAGCCTTCAACTCTCCCTAAATCACAAAGCAAAATAATAATAATAATAATAAATAAATTTAAAAAATGAGTAAGGAAAAGAATGGAAAATAATTTGGACTTGAGCTTCTTGATTCTAGATTCATTCTAATTAGTAATATGTTTTTCCTTCTAAAGGTGAAATCTCTTCACCTGATTTTTGAAATTATTCCATTCTTTGTGATATAATTATAGATAAGTATACTTTTTGTTTTTATTAATTATATCAATTTCAAAATGTTCTACAATGAGTAATTCTGACCTTTATAAGGCTACATTTGTTTAAAAAGAGAAATGACACACCTTCTTGCACCACAAGCCTTTTCAACTGAATGCCTAACTTACTGTTGTAGGACTTACCAGTTCTTTCTTTAGAAAAACACCTATTCTTCACATACCAAACAAGTCACCCATTAAAAATTACAGATTTATAGTTTGTATTGTATGCACAGATGTGTGCAGCTATTATCACAGTTAATTTTATAAAATTTGCATTATCTCAAAAAGAAGTCCCATATACTTTAGCTATCACTCCCTGATCCCTCAATCCTTCCAACTGTAAGTAACCACTAATCTCCTTTCTGTCCTGCAAACTTCCTCATTCTGGACTTTCCCATAAATGAAATCATATTTGACTTCTGAAAGAAGACTGGCTCCTTTCACTTAGCATGTTTTTAAGGTTCATCCAAGCTGTAGCACGTATCAGTGCTTCATTTCTTCTTATGGCCGAATAATTTCATTGTATGAATAATAATTTCATTGTTTGAATATACCACATTTTGTTTATCCATTCATTTGTTGGTAGACATTTGTGTTTTTCCTCACCTTTTGGTTACTATGAATAATTCTACTGTGGACATTTGTGTACAAAGTTTGTGTGAACTTTTAGGCATATCCCTAGGAATGGAATTGCTGGATCATATGATAACTTTCTGTTTAATTGTTTGAGGAGATACCAGACTGTTTTCCAAAGAGGCTGTACCATTTTACATGCCCACCAGCACTCCCTGAGGGTTAGAGATGGACTTCTTCAACACGACTAAGTTCTACAAACTTGACCTTGAAGAACAAGGAAATTAACCTTGTTCCTCAAGGTCATTGTGTCACTAGTCGTCCTCTGGCAGGATATACATGTCCCTATTGTGTACTAGTAAATGGTATTCTCACTAGCAAATGGTATTATCAAACTTAAACTTTTGATGATTATATAGGCATGAAATGTTAGCTCACTTTAACTTACACTTTGCTACTTACTGCGATGGAATTATATCAAGGCATCTATATTCAGTTGTGTTTACCTACTGAAAATGGTTAATTCCTAAGGTTCCACTTCATATTAGGATCAAACTTCTTTCCATAGGAATTGCTATTTTGATGAACTTATTGGCCATTTACATATTTTTTGATATCTATGTTCATTGCCCATTTTGGAATCAGGTTGCTTTCTTTTTATTACGTTTTAGAATCCCTCTATATAAGAACTCCTGTATACTTTATTCCTGTAATATAAAATTCCTCTATATTAACCTCTTCTTAGATAAGTGATTTGGAAATATTTTCTCCCATTCCACAGGTTGCCTTTTTACTCCAATGATAGTGTTCTTGATGCACAAAAGTTTTAAGGTTTGATAAAATCTAATTTGTCAATTTTTAATTTCAGGTGTCTTTTGTGTCATATCCAAGAAAGCACTGAAAAATGATTCAATTCATTTATTCCTTCCAATATCTTCAAACTTCTGTCTTATATTTTCTTCTAAAAGTTTTATAGTTTTAAAGCTTATGCTGAGATATTTGATCCAATCTGAGTTAAGTTTTGAATGTGATATTAGGTAAGAGTTTATTTTTTGTGTATGATGTGGATATCCAGTTTTTCCAGTATCAGTTGTTTAAAAGAGATAGTCCTTTCCTGATTCAATGATTTGGCACCTTCATTTGATCATAAATGCGAAAGTTTATTTTTGGACTCTCTCTTCTTTTCCATTGGTCTATATTACTGTCTTTGTACCAGCACAGTTAATTTATGTCACACTATTTTGAATTCTATACATTGTAGTAAGTTTTGAACCAGTAGTGTGAGTTCTCCAACTTTCTTCTTTTTTACAAATGTTTTGGATACTTGAAGCCCTATGAAATTTCATATGAATTCTAGGATAGGCTTTTCTATATCTGCAAAAAAGACATTATTTGGATTTTGATAGGGATTGAATTGAATCTGTAGATTGTGTTGGGCATATTGACATCATAACAAGATTACATCTTCCAATTCATGACCATGGTATGCCTTTACATTTATTATGTGTCCTTTAAGTTTTTTCAGACATATTTTGTAGTTTTCATTGTATGAGTCTTTCATCAATTTGACTAATTTCTTAGCATTGTATCCTTCTTCATGCTATTGTAAATAAAATTATTTTCTTAATTTCCTTTCAGATTGCCCACAGTTATTGTACAGACTTACAAATGTATATGATTTCTCTGTGTTGACTTTTTATCCTAGTACTTTGCTGAATGTGTTTATTAGTTCTAAAATACTGAGTGTGTGTGTGGACTCTAGGCTTTTAAAGAAATAAAATTTTATAATCTGTAAATGGAAATAATTTTATTTTTCTTTCCATTTGAATTGATTTTATTTTTTTGTTTGCTTAATTGCTTTTGCTAGGACTTCCAGTACTGTGATGAAAACAAGTTTCAAAAGGAAGGATCCTTGCCTTGTTTCTCATCTCAAAGAAAATATTTTCAGTCTTTGACCATTAAGTATAATGATCACCGTTCATTTTGCATACATGATGACATTTATTATGTTGAGGTACTTTTCTCCTATTTCTAGTTTGTTGAATGTTTTTTTTTTAGTCATATAAGGGTGTTAAATTTTTAAAAATGCTTATTCTGTATCAGTTGAGATGATTACGTGTTTTTTTCTTTAATTTCATTAATGTAGTATACTACTGACATGATCTGAATCTGTGTCCTCACTCAAATCTCAAGTTAAATGTGTTCCCCAAAGTTGGAGGAGGGGCCTGCTGGGAGGTGATTAACTCATGGCAGTGGGTTTCTCATGAATCGTTTACTACCATCACTTTTGTGCTTTTCTCAGGATAATGAGTGAGTTCTCACAAGATCTGTTTGTTTAAAAGTGTGTGGTAACTCCCACCCCCTTCCTCTGCTCTAGCCACATGAAGATGCCTGCTCCAGCTTTCCCATCTGCCATGAGTAAAAGTTTCCTGAGGCCCTCCCAGCCATGTTTTCTGTACAACCTACAGAACTGTGAGCCAATTAAACCTCTTTTCTTTATAAATTACCCATCCTCAGATATTTCTTTATAGCGATGTGAGAAGGGACTAATACAATTACATTGATCAGTTTTTTATATACTGAATGATCCTTACATTTCAAGAATGAATCCCAGTTAGCTATGTTGTATAATCTTTTACACAGTTGAATTTGTTGTACTAGTATTTTGTTAAGAATTTTTACATAAATGTTCATAAGAAAAATTGATCTGTAAGTTTTTTGTAGCATGTATAGATTTTTGTATCAGGGTAATGCTGGCATATAATGGGTTAAGAAGTGCTTTCTCCTCTTTGACTTTTTGGAAAAGTTTGAGAAATATTGGTTTGTTTGTTTTTCTTTTTGAGACAAAGTCTCACTCTGTTGCCCAGGCAGGAGTGCAGTGGCGTGATCTCAAATCACAACTCACTGCAACCTCTGCCTCCCAGGTTCAAGCAATTCTCTTGCCTCAGCCTCCTGAGTAGCTAGGATTACAGGTGCCTGCCACCACATCCAGCTAATCTTTGTATTTTTAGTAGAGACAGGGTTTCACCATGTTGGCCAGGCTGGTCTCAAACTCCTGACCTCAGGTGATCCACCCGCCTTGGCCTTGGTGTTAGGTTTTCTTAAAAATGTTTAGTAGAATTCACCCATGAAGCCATCAGTTCCAGAATGTTTTTGGCCAGGAGGTTTTTGATTACTGCTTTAATATCCATATTAACTATAAGCCTATTCAGATTTTCTATTTCTTCATGATTCTACTATGAAGTTTTGCATTTTTGGTACTATCTTCATTTCATCTAGGTTATCCAGTTTATTGGTATACAATTGTTCATAGTACTATTATAATCCTTTTTATTTGTGTAGGAATGGTTATAATATCCCCACTTTCAATCTGATTTTAGGAATTTGAGTCTTCTCTTGTTTTTTTGTTTTTTTCAGTCAAGCTAACTAAAGGTTTGTCAATTTAGTTGATTTTTTTGAAGAACCAACTTTTGATTTTAGTGATTTTCTCTGTTTTTAATTATCTACTTTGTTTATATCTACTATCTTTAGGTTAGTTTGTTTTTCTTTTTTGAGGACCTTCAGTTGTAAAATTAGGTTGTTGATTTGAGATCTTTTTTTGTTTTCTAATGTAAGTGTCTTAATCCTTTCAGCCTTCCATAACAAAATACCAAAGACAGTGCAGTTTATAACAGAAATATATTTATTTACAGTGCTGGAGGCTAAAGAATCCAACATCAGGGTTCCAACATGTTTCAGTTTTTGGTGAGAGCTCTCTTACTGGCTTACAGATGGCAGCTTTGCCCTCACATGACTTTTCCTTTGAGTATGCACAGAGAGACAAAGAGCAAGAGTGAAAGTGAGAGTGACAGCAAGAGCAAGAGAAAGAATGAGAGATCTTCCTCTGCTTTTTAAGCCACCAGTCCTGTTGGATTAAAGCGTCACACATGATTTTGTACAAACTTAATTACCTCCTAAAACTTTTATCTCCAACAAACTAACAAAGTCTCATTGGAGGTTAGGGCTTCAACATAAATTTTGTGGGAACACCATTAATTCCACAGCAGTAAGTATATATAGCTACTTCCCGCTTACACTGTTTTTGCTGCATCTCATACATTTTGGTATGTTGTGCTTTCATTTTACTTCGTCTCTAAGTATTTTCTAATTTTTCTGTAATTTTTTAACTCATTGGTTGAGAGAATGTTTTCTAATTTCCACAAATGTAGAAATTTTTCAGTTTTCAGTTTGTTATTGATTTCTAACTTTATCCCATTGTGATCAGAGAAGATCTTTTGTGTGATAATTTTGTAAAAGCTATTGAGACTTAATAGGTGGCAAAATGTATGATCCATCCTGAAGAATTTCTCAAACGCCCATGAAAGAACGTGTACGCTGTTGCTGGGTTGAGTGTTCTGTATACATCTGTTAAGTCTAGTTGGCTTATTGTGTTTTTTATTTGTTTATTTATTTATTTTAAGATGGAGTCTCGCTCCCTCGCCCAAGCTGGAGTGCAGTGGCACATCTCGGCTCACTGCAAGCTCCGCCTCCCAGGTTCACGCCATTCTGCCTCAGCCTTCAGAGTAACTGGGACTACAGGCGCCTGCCACCACGCCCAGATAATTTTTTGTGTTTTTAGTAGAGGCGGGGTTTCACCGTGTTAGCCAGGATGGTCTCGATCTCCTGACCTCGTGATCCGCCTGCCTCAGCCTCCTAAAGTGCTGGGATTACAGGCGTCAGCCACTGCGCCTGGCCTTACTGTGTTTTTTAAATCCTCTATTTTCTTAATTATCTTCTCTCTGGTTTTTCTAGCCATTATTGAGAGTATGGTGTTGAAATCACCAACAATTATGGTAGAAATATATATATATATATTCCCTTCAATTTTATTCATTTTTAGCTTTATATATTTTGATGGTCTGTTATTAGGTGTATAAATGTTTGAAATGTTATATCTTCTTACTGTATTGATTTATTTGTCTCTCAAAACTGTTTATGATTTAACACCTATTTTTACGTTAGTATAGCAACCCCTATTTTATTTTGCTTACTGTTTGCATGAAATATCTCTTTCCATTCTTTTATTTTCAGCTTATTCGTGTCTTCGTATCTACAATGAGTTTCTTATAGAGCATATGTAGTTGAATCATATTATATTTTAAAACTTATCTTCTTAGTTTCTATCTTTTAATTGAATAATTTAATCTATTTATATTTAAAGTAATTACTGATAAGGAATAACTTATTTTTGTGATTTTTCTATTTCTTTTCTATATCCCCTGTCTTTTGTTACCCTCATTTTCCACATTACTGTCTTATTTGAGTTTAGTTAATTTTTAATAGTAGAATGCTTTAATTCCATTCTCATTTCCTTTCTTTTGTGTATATTTATTATTTTCTTTGTTGTTACCATGGCGGTTACATGCAACATCATAAAGTTATAGTGCTGATTTGAATTTATACCAGCTTAACCTCAAAAACATTCAAAAACGTTGCTCATTTATAGTTTCATCCTCACCTCCCTCAATTATTGAAGTCACAAAATTACATATTTGTATATTGTACATCCAAAGGTATTAACTAATGACATTTAAGGCATTAGTCTCTTAAATTATGTCTAAAACAAAATGTAAAATACAAATTAAAGTTAAAATAATGTTAGCTTTTAGACTAAAAATTTTAAATACGTTAGCTTTTTAAATTAAGTAGAAAAGAAAAAGTGCAGTTACAAATCATTGTAACAATAACATACTTTTCTATAATTGCCCATGTATTTACATTTATCGGGATCTTTATTTCTTTATAAGGCTTCAAATTACTGCCTAGTGTACTTTCATTTCAACCTGCTGGACTCCCACTAGTAATTCTTGCAGGGTAGGCCTAGTGGTAACTCTTGTCAATTTTTCTTTATCTGAGAATGTCTTAATTTCTCTCTTGCTTTTGAAACACAGTTTTTCCAGACATGAAATTTTTGGTTAACAGATTTTGATTTGTTTTGTTTTTCTTTTAGAATTTTGAACACATCAGCCCACTGTCTTGTGGCTTCTTATGTTTCTGATGAGAAATCTGCTGATAAGGATATGTTGTATGTGACAAGCGAGGAGGGCCTCTCTCAGGTTGCTTTCAAAATTCTCTTTGTCTTTGTCTTTCAACAGTTTGATTGTAACTTGTCTTGGTGTGGGTCTCTGAGTTCGAGCTCTTGGTTATTTATACTAATGATTTTCATCAAATTTGGGGCTGTTAATTTTTAAAAATATTTTTTCTACCCCTTTATCTCCCTCTTCTACTTCTAACATTCCCACAATCCATATGTTGCCCCACTTGATGGTACTCCATAGGTCCCTTAGGTTCTGTTTATTTTTCTTCAGTCTTTTATTTTTTATGTTCCTAATACTCAATCATTTCACTTGTCTTATCTTCAGTTTCACTACTTCTTTCTTCTCCCTGCTCAAGTATATCTTGACTCTCTAGTAAAACTGTTATTTCAGTTACTGTAAGCTTTTGCTCTAGAACTTTTTATTTGGTGTCTTTTAGGTTTACTCTCTCTCTCTCCACTGGTATTTCCATTTTGTTCATACATCATGTTCTTCATATTTTCCGTGACTTCCATTATTTCTTGATGTTGGGTCTTTTATCCCTTTGAATGGGCCGTACTTCCTTATTGCTTTGTATTCTTTGTAATTTTTTCATTGTTGAAAACCAGACAATTTGAATCTAATAATAATAATTCTATTAATGATTCTAATAATTTGAATCTAATAATAATCTGGAAATCAGAATCTCCCCTGATATAATTTGGCTCTGTGTCCCCACTGAAATTGCACCTTGAATTTTAATAATTCCCACATGTCATGGTAGGGACTTGGTGGGAGGTAATTGAATCATGGGGGCAGGTTTTTCTCAAGCTGTTCTCATGATAGTGAATAAGTCTCATGAGATCTGATGGTTTTATAAAGGGGAGTTCTCTTGCACATGCCCTCCTGCCCACTGCCATGTAAGACGTGACTTTGCTCTTCCTTTGCCTCCCACCATGATTTTGAGGCCTCCCCAGCCATGTGGAACTGTGAGTCCATTAAACCTATTTCCTTTATAAATTACCCAGTCTCAGGCATGTCTTTATTAGCTGCATGAGAACGGACTAATACATTCCCATTTCCCATGGTTTTCTATTTTATGTTTTTGCTTTTGTTTTGTTATGTTGGTTCTTTTGTAATTGTTGGAGGCTGTCTTTATGCTGAGAATCAGCCTTATGTGAAAAAAGTCTTCTCAGATCTTTTGTAAGCCTGCATCTTTCCCTGTGCATGTATGGTGACTTGCTAATTTCTCCCATACATTCAGTTGCCTTGGAATATCTTAATCTTTAATGGCTGACATCCCTCAAAAAAGAGAAAAATGAAGAGTAGGAAAGGGCACTGGCCTTTTAACCACCTTAGAATTCACTTCAGCTGGAGGGAGAGGAGCTTGTTATAAGGGTGTAAGGACGTGAAACAATAGCTGCCTTCCTCTATATCTACAATTTCATAATGAGAAGGGGCAATAAACAATAAGAATACAAATCCTTACTTATTTGCATCACAGGGCCCTTATTGTCCAACCTGGTTCCTGCAAGATGAATGCATGCTCCAGGAACATAAGCACAGCTGCCTGCCATGGGGCTGGGGTCGAAGATAGGTAGCTGCTTCTGAGCTAAGAGTTCAAGTCAACTAAAATTAACCACAAACTTCCATTCAAGCCTTCCCATAAAATTTACACACTTTCAACAGACTAGAGTTCTCAATAGTTACATGTCTACTGTAGCAATTGTTATCTGAATGGAAAAACAGATTCCTGGTGCTTCTCCTTCTACCATAATTCCCAGATTCCTCTTCCCAAACCATTTCTATTCAATAAAACATTTATTACAGCTAAAGTGGTTCACTCACCACCTTCTCCAAATAATGCACTCTTTATTGCTTCAGGTTCATTTTTCCACAAATTTTGACACATCTAAATTGCCTTTACTCACACTTAGTGCTATTGAAAGTTCTCCTCAATATTCTGAGTTCTAACTTAGATCCTCTTCATCAATAAATTATGTCAATCCCTTGCCTCTCTTCTATAATACCAGGAATTTCTTTTACAGCAAATAAGATTAGAAGCTGAAAATGAAGGATAATTAATTATCCTTAGTTAGTAAACACTACAAGGCTCTTTATTTAATGCAAAACTAATTAAAGTATTGTAATGACTCATCTCTAATAAAATCATATTGCTGAGTTTGCTAATAGCTTCGAGTATTGACAAAGCATGCCAAACTCATATGAAATGGAGCATTGGCCATTTGTAGAAGTATGTCTTTTACTTTTTTAAATTTATGTTTGCATGCACTCAAAAGATAAACTTGATAAATATGAAATTTCTCTTAAGAATTCCCCAAAGGAGTTTGAAAAATGACATTACAGAAAACTTAAGCTTAATTCTCCACAAAACTAGTCACCCTAAAATTCCCTAAGGTGTTTAAATTCATATGAAAACAGATTTTTTAATAATAGTAAAAGTGAACACCTACAAAATACTTATTATACGCCAGATACTATTCAAAGTGCTTTAGAACTGTATTTCATACATTAAACACCAGAATAGCACTATTGATAAAGCACTACCATTTTAAAGATGGAAACAGTAAGGCATATCAAGATTAAATAATGTTCTCAAGATCAACAGCTAGTAAGCAGTAGAACCAGAATGTAATCACCTGCAATATGGCTTCAAACAGGGAACCTATAATTTTTATACATTTTTAGTATTTTCATAATTTTCTTAAATATATTAAAAAATAAGGAATCAATAACAAATAAAGAAAATGCATACATTAATACTATTTCCCTGAGTGCATCAAAGTGCTATTATTTTGTCATAGGTGTTGGTTTCCCTCAAGTATGAAGAATAAGAGGGTCATTTAAAACCAATCAAGGTGTAAAAGATTTTCCAAAATACTGTCCATTTTTTTCTAAAATACTGGGCAGTATTTTGTACAAAAGGTGGAGTTGTCTTGGGTTTCTGTGTTCTGGAATTTTGTTTGTTCCAAAGTTGCTTCAGGCCCAATGGACCAGCTCTATTGTTCACAACATCAGAGTGAAACAGGAAGGATGAGAGCGCCTGCCACTTCTTGGTGTCCACTCACCATTGTCCATGAATGTTTCATTGATTACACGCCTTATCTAGACCAAACCCTGCGCATTCATATCTACCATATTCTATGCAAATTTTGCTGCCACTTTTCAGAAATATCATAGTGGGATAGATTACAGAGAGTTCTGTGACGGTAGATTAAATGCATTCTTTGTTAATTTATCTAAATATCTACAAGATAAAAGCAAACATAATGTCTATAATCTGTGGTATCTGGACAATTGCATACATTTTTCATTTTAAATCACTAACCTGTTTTCATTATAATGATTTACTCAATTATTCAACCACCTAGTGTGGAAAGGACAGTGAATGCAGTGTTGTTTGTAGGATTACTTTGAATATTTGAGGGTGCAGATTATTTTCCAATGAAAGGAAACCTTATTAAGCAACAGTGTATTATTCTGTAGCCTTCTAATGATATGAAATATCTGTTATAATTACCCTATTTCGCTAATAAGCTTAAGAAATATACATTCAGATTTATAAAATAGGATATAAACAATAGTAATGTGCACTTTATTATGAAAAATAGTCACATTTTCCAAAATAATTATCACAATGATTTGATGGTGTACATATTTCTATTTATAGATGAGGAAATTGAGGCTTGCAGGAAATTAAAAACTTAACTCAGCCCAACCAACTGTTGTTAAAACAGCAATTCAAATTTTAAAAAACCTAGAGGATTCTAAACTACGTTAAAAGAACTAGTTAAAGGATAGGATGAGGGTTGGCCGATCAGAATTATTAAAGGTAAATAAGGTAAATATATTGATTAAGGTATAAAAAATTTGAATTCAATAGAAAGATGTATTTATCATTTTATAACTTCCTCATTCTTTACAACATCGTTCAAATTATATAATGCAAAATTGACAACTAAAGAAAAAAAATCACATATCCACTGTCATTAGTAAGAAAATATAGCTCTTAGAAACATAATTATTAAGATTGATCCAGTAGGCACATATAGAACATTGTACCTGTTGTATAGAAAATATATAAAATTATCCATCACATAAAAAGCATTTTGAAAAAATCCCAAGCCATAAAGCATGTCTCATCAATTGCAGTCACTAACTAAAACTAACTAAAAAAAAATTGTAAAACTTAACCCAGTAACCATCATAGAATCAATTTTTTAGTATTCCAGCAAAAACAAAAAACAAAAAACCCCACCATACCTAGTTGCATTCATAGGTTAACTAGTGCAGAAGGATTTTAACAACATAGAAATTATAAAAATTGAAATGGAAAAGAAAAATGTCATTATTAACAAAAAGCATAATAGTCTACACAGAATTATTTGGAATTTATAATTGTGCGTAGCAAGGTTGATATATATTAAATAAATAATTTGAGTACCTTTCTATTTACCAGTAGCAAACATTTTTAAAATAAGAAATGCAAGCACTTAAAAGAGTCACCAAAATGATAAAGTGTAAATTTTTAGATATAAAATTGTAAAATTTGACTGAGATATTAAGAGTCTTAAATAACTAAATACATATATTAAATGTTTGTAGATATGAAGATTCAGTATCACTAAGATGTTAATTTCCCAAAATAGACATATAGATTCAAATAATAAATTCAAAATTCTGAAAATGGGCATGTAACATGAAAGACAATTGTGACATTCATATGAAAGGCTAAAAAGTCAAGAAGAGTCAAAGGCAGCATATGAAACTGCCTTGTCAGATAGTAAAGCTTATTTTAATTAAGACACTTGTTGTCTTAGCACATTAATAGACAAACAACCTGGAAAAAAAAAAAAGAGCCGGAAGAAGACTCATGGATATGTACAGCATAACACTGTAACACTGCAGATGAATAGTTAAAGAATGAAGTGGTCAACAAAAGGTTTCAGGACAATTGTTGGCCATATAAAACATATATAAAAATGGATAGGGACTTAATACCATACCAAAAAAAGCAATTTCAGATGGATGGATCAAGAACCTATACATGGAAGGCCCACTTGAAAAATTCTAGAGAAGTATGATTTCATTGTAAAGATTTCATCAATAACAAAAAGTACAAATCACGTATTTGATAAATCAGACTACATTTATAAAAAAAATGTTTGTAGAAATGGATCCATTAAGAGAGTGAGAAGTAAATCCGAAAACTAGATGAAGATAGACCAAACAATGTATTAATATCCAGAACATATAAGGGGTTCCTTTTAACTAAAAAAAAAGAATAAAAAATGTGAATGGACAAATATATGAATAGATATTTCATATATGAAAAAATACAAATTGCCAGTAACCATATGAAAAGTTGCTCTAGCTTATTAGAATTCAAGGAAATAATAAATGTTAATAAAACTATAACAAAATACCATTTTGTATCATCATTTGGGTAATTATTTAAAAGTCTGGAAAAACAGGTGTTGGCAAGGATATGGAACAAAGGGAACGCTCTCATTATTGCTGGTAGGTGTAAACACGCTTAACAAATAACCTAGAAATCAGTTTGGTGATGCTCAGTACATCTGAGCATGCACAGTATAGTAAGCAATACTACTCCCTGAGCAATATTCCCTTGAGAAAGGCTTTACATGGTCACCATGAGATATGTACAAGAATATAACATTGCAGGCGGGGCTCACTGGCTCATGTCTGTAATCCCATCACTTTGGGAGGCCTAGGTGGGTGGATCGCTTGAGGTCAGGAGTTTGAGATCAGCCTGGCCAACATGGTAAAACCCCATCTCTACTAAAAATATAAAAGCTAGCCAGACCTGGTAGCATGTGCCTGTAATCCCAAGTACTCGAGAGGCTGAAGCACAAGAATTGCTTAAACCTGGGAGGCAGAGGTTGCAGTGAGCTGAGATCTCACTCCAGCCTGGATGATAGAGCAAGACTTTGCCTAAAATAAACACGCACATATATATATATATATATATAATTGCTCAAACTGCTTTATACATCAATAATTATCTTTTTGAGTTTGTAATAATTTCAAAATAAAAATAAAGGTAAAAATCCTCTCTTAAGAGAATATTAAATAATTCTGTCTAAATTTTTACCCTGAACAATGTTTTAAGAAAAAATAATCTTTATTTTGAATTTTTCATGAAAACTGACAATATTATGTAATGGAAATTATGCAGTACGAGGTCCTAGTAACCTTGAACCTCTTCTAGGTTTCATTATAAACCAGCAGTTTAATCATATATTACTTAATAAACTTTTGTCTTTATTAACTGATAAAATAATACTAGTATCATTTAATGTATTCTTAAGTTGGAACTTTAGATAAAAGATATAAAGGACTTAGGGAAACATAAAGTTTTGTAGGACAAGTTTTCCTATGGTTTTTCCAAAGTTTCAGTTAACATCTTCCATAAAACCATGATTGGCAGTGTTCAGTGCATACCAATGCCTGCGCTTACCAGCTGCTGCCCTTGGACACCCCAGGCTGCGTACTGCAAGACGGAGTCCTCTACTTCTGGAGGATTTAACTCCCAAACTTCCCTTGAAAAAATGTGAATATTTTTACATGAACAGACTGATATCTACAACAACAATTTAGTAACACAATTGCTCATGAAAACCAGAAAATCAAAGGACTTACCTAGTGTGTATGCTGTAAATCACATACGAAGCAGTATATGAATAATGAAAAATCTGAAATTAAAAAAGAAACATTATTGACCATAGCTTTATCTTAACGTGAATATATGTATATATATTCTTAGTAACATCCAGGTAATCCAAGAATTGGTGTTGGGCAGAAATGAAAATATAAAATATTCTAGCTCAGAAGTTTATCACCCTCTCTGTGCCTTATGCCTAATTTTTCTTTCTAATATCAATTCCATTGCTTATGCAATCCACTCTATCCTGAGTATAATTGTGATTATGTTACTTTCTTGTTCAAAATTTTCACTAATGCCCTATTGCCTGTAAAATAAAGTTCAAATTGCCTCATCTGATGTTAAATAATTTTGTTATTTTGGCTTTTACATGTTTTTCTAAACTTATCACCCACTGCCTCCCTTTACATCGTCTATACTTCAAATTAGATGGATTCTTCCTGTGTGTCCTGAACTTTTTTCGCTTTTCTCCCAAGGACATTCTACCTTAACTGAGGTGAAAATTCTACCCCTTATAATAAAGCCCCCGTATGGAGCTCATATTGATTTCTTCTACTGAAATCCATCTCGCACAGTTTCCTGCGTGACTCTTAGGACACATCTCACTCTGTAGTGAAACTACATAAACATTTTGTGTAAGTCTCCTTTTCCTACTGGAATGTTGTCAGATACAGGTGTCTATTACCTTTGCATCCTCCACATTACCTAGCACAGTGCCATGTTTATATGCATTCAACTGGTATTTCTTGAGTGATGGTTCTGATAGGAAAAAAACTAATGCATGTTGAAGTGTTTGTTGGTGAAGTCGAAGTGAGATAACACTCCCCACACCTTCATAGTAATGGTTGAAAATGACATATTAAGCAGATGGCTACAAGTATGTAATATCTAAAAATCCCCGTTTTGTTTTTTTTTTTTAAGACTATCTTCCCAAGGACTGCAGAACTCATGACCCATTAAATTTCAAACAAAAGACTGTAGTGCATAATGCAAAAATTCCTCTATGTTTTGCTTCTTAATAATGAGATGATGAAATAGTGGAATACAGAGGAAATTAGGAAAATTACAAAAGATGGGTTAGGGAAAGTGATGATGAGTATATTTCTGTGGAAATTATTTTTCTCTAAGCTATGTGAATCTAGTGAAGAAAATTGTTCTTTAGCTAGCTATATTGTGATATTATTATTTCCAGGATTTACAGAAATTTTATTGATACTTTCATTTTTCAGTATGCAATTGTAAAAGCTTCTTTTATTCTTGTAGTGGATGTACATTGCACAAATATTATAATACTGTCAATTAAAACTCCCTAGAAGTCAAATTGTTATTTCTTCTCACTGGAATAATAGCTTCAATTAAATATGATTTGCCACATATTTGGCAAGGAAGTGCTATGTTCTCTCTTTGCAATGAAATTGCAAGCCTTCCACCATTTGTTAGAGTATTGTGTTTTGCAATGAAGCTTTATGCTCCCGCTCCTTTTGGAATAACTATTAAATCTGAGATTGCCTTTGTGATAGGGCTGTAGAAGCAAAAATAATTTTTCCTGGTGTCTACTTTGACATTTACATTGTGTTCTATAAAGTTCCATACTTACTACAAATTTAAATCTTGAATTTACTACCAGAGCTGACAAAAAGATGAGAAATGTGACCACTTCTGTCAATACTTTTCTCTCTCTCTCTCTCTCTTTTTCTCTCTCTCTCAGAAAGCTCTGCTGCCAAAGCAAACTGCCAAGTGAGTTCTTGGTCTTCAAAGAAGACAAATATGTCATGATATCGTGGGGGGAGAGAGGGTATTCATCCTATCTTTGAGTCACCTACCACACTGTACCTGGCTTTTAGGCACACATCTAAAGAGAAAAAGTTGCTGGGCATTATCATTTTAGGCAAAGGAGACACTGAGACCTAACTGGGTATAATTATTGAATCTTGGTCTCTTTCTGCACTATTTTTTATAGAGGTTGCTGGTCGTTCTCTAATTGTAAATCCAGAGGACTTACATGTCTTCAAATGGTGTGATTGGAGAAGGGAATATATAAATCCACCTTCTGTTCTGTAGTTCTTAGCCTGCTAATAATATTGTCTCTTGCAGTAAGTGTGTTGAGGTGAAGACTGCAATAAAGAAGTTAAACTAGACTTGTCTGCAAACCCACAGCAGAATGAAGTAACATATTATAGGTTGGGCCTCATCCATATCTATCTATCTATCTATCTATCTATCTATCTATCTATCTATCTATCTATCTATCTATCTATCTATCATCTATCTATCCATCCTACAAAGCCAGCAATTTGCCATCTGCAGATAATTAAAACCTAGCCCTTTACTCTGAGTTTAGAACACTTTCCTCCAAATTCCCTATCTTTTTATGCATGTGTGTGTGTGTTCCCAGCAGATCTCAAATACATCTTGTTTTTTAACTTTCAATAAGAAAAATCACATTACTTGCCCACAACAGAATGAGTATGGGGGAGGGCAAAATCTTGAACAAGGTTGGAAGAAGAAGTTTCTATCTCTCTTTCTTGACATAGTGTTGGAGATATTTTAAAGGGAGGGGGGATTTTCAATGAGAATTAGATTTAGCTTTACTGAACATCTGTATTAAGGCATTCTGGTCTAAATTCACCCTGTGCTAATCTGCATCTCTTTCTCTCTCCTTCCTTGGATAACATTTCTACTCTTTTTTAAAATTCCTAATTTTCCTTTCTCTTAAACTCCCCTTCCATATGGCTAAGTAGGTCTTATTTCATGATGAGAGGGTAAAATCAAAGTTACTTAAGATTAGGAAGAGTAACAGTTTTTCCTGTAATGATTGTCTGCTGCACAGTGAAAGCCAAACTGAGCATCTGAGAGACCTCTGGGGACAAGCAAATTTCATAGCCAAAAATTACCTATTCATCCCATCTCTGCAAATGATGTTCCACTGCTTATTAGAGTGTGAATAGTTATGGAAAAGGCAGTGGGAGTGGATAGAATTCCAATATACCATATCAAAACTTGATCAGCTTATTTCTGGAAGCTGGCCATAAGATATCCAATCATTCAATCCCATCAAGAAAAGTATTAGGAGACTCAGAAAACATCAAAAGATCATGTAATCCAATCTGGTGCTCATCATCTCTATATTATACTGTGAACCCTAAGAAGAGTTTGATTGCTAAGAGTTGACTACTACAAGTGGTATAGACAATTTTCATTGTTTGCAGTTGTTTTTACCTGTATTCTCAGCATAAATACTGAATTAGCAACTACTGAATCATTGCTCCTAGGAGAAAAACAGGATCAGGTTCCTGTGAGCCTCTGATCACATTTTCATGAACCCTTTAACCTATAACCTACTTCATATTTGTTTCTGTTTAAAGACACCTTATTTTAAATGATTCATTAACATTGAACTCATGGCCAACAACACTATAACTCATGCTTGAATGAGGCTTATCTAACACCTGTGTTTGCTCCATAAGGCACATCACAGCATTCTTGCACTAAGGAAGACAGGACAACTCTTCATCACTATGCTTGGGGGCAGAAGTGACTGGTGGGAAGTGATTTTAAACAGGAACATGACCAACAGAAAGCACAAAAATGTGAAAAACATGTCACTAAGTAGACCCTCAAAACGATAATTGTTTACAGTAAAAGAGCTGAAACAGGAAGGCACAGTGTCACCTCGTTCAACCTTAGCTGGGAAAGTAGACAACAAAGTAACTCAATTGTTCTGCTATTCTGCATATGTCTATGAATGACTGTGAAAGACCCAGGAGTAGATTTGTGGGGCACAAGTTAACTTTAGCCTGTAGTTGAATTTGCATATATGTAATTTATGGATAATAATCTACTGTATTAATTATATAAACATGGCATGAAATATTATTGGAAGAAAGGAAAAACAGACATATTTTAGTCCTGCCAGAATTTGAACACAAGGAACGTACAGAAGTTATCCAAATTCTGGCATTCATGCTCTGTAAATGAAAATTAACTACATTCATTTATTTAACAAATTTCTGTTAATATCTTTGATACAGGCACCACAATAGCTACTATTTTTAAAAAGATTATCATAATAAAGTTTTTTTAAAATAAGATAGAGTGTCAGTTGATAACTTGTATTTACTTTTGTATGTTGTCAGTTGATAAATGACTATTGAATACTAATTATGTAACTATTGAATATTAATTATGTGCAAGTTCATAAATGAGGTAACTTGCAAAATACAAAGACCAAAATAAATGTAATCTCTGTCCCCACAGAGCTTATGTTCCATTCGGTGCAACAAGGCCAAGAAACATTACACTGGTATGGAATACTCTGTTGTAGGTCATGGTTCAATTAGGACTGCATATTATAAGTTCATAAGCTTTCCAAGAAATGATTAATCTTTTTGGTTTAATGAGTACATCATAGAAAATATACTAGTTGACTTAGTCGAAGTGATTTATATAGTTTAGAAAAATACAGCTAGAGTGTCAAACTTAAGATAGTCCTGCATATAATAATAACTCGAATTTAGCTTTCGCTATGTACCAGATTCTGCATAGTGCTTTACATATATTATATTACTTAATATTTAAATCAACCTCAAGAAGTAAATATTATTCATACTTCATAAAATAAGCTCTGCCAAGTTCAATTTTAAAACTGAAAGTTTAAGTAGGAAACAGTCACAATCTGCCTGATTACAATCCACTTTGTGATTTAATCTCTCTGCACACTACCTTTCAGGGAGCTAGTACATGAAGCACGACTCTAGCTTTGCAAATGATTCATTTCCAAAAGACCAATTAAGCCACTATTCAAAGATCT
Organism: Gorilla gorilla gorilla; assembly: GCF_029281585.2. NCBI lineage: Eukaryota > Metazoa > Chordata > Mammalia > Primates > Hominidae > Gorilla > Gorilla gorilla. The sequence continues at coordinate 17,153,917 of NC_073235.2, read as the reverse complement.
ATTGATGGAAATATGTATGAATTAATTGATTACCGGAGTTAAGAGAGATTTCATTTTGGAAACATGATCTGATATATCAGATTAAAAACGTAAATTGTCTTTTCCTTTAACTGTTTTTCACAATTTTTTTTTCTTGGAATATCAGTTATTACCTAAGACACCTATGGGGATTCATGTCAAGGAGAGTTATGCTTAAAAGAAAAAAGAGCAGTGTACCCCAGTAATTTATGCTTGAACCAGAGGCTTGTATCTCTGGATACAAAAGCTTTTTCTGCACTGCAGTTGAACAGCCGAATTGATATAAATAGCATTCATTTTCATGGCCTGGAGAATATTTAAAATGGGATTATGGATTTGCCATGGAATCAAACAGTTAGGAAAACTGAACTGTGAGAAAGCAAGCTACTGTGTCAACAGCATTTATAAAAGAATGCTGGTAAGAGGAAAGACAATACAGGCAAAATGGGATTGGTTTCTCTTGGAAGTCAGTAATACAATGATGCCAAGTTTGTTCTAGGATAATGAGATACCTTTTAAGATGAGTGAGTCATGACTTTGTCGTTTCAAAACATTTATCTTCTTCACACAGTTAAGAACTAACTAGCTCCTAGCTATGAGCTAGGAGACTCTAGTGTTGTAATATGACTCACACAATGATAAACTACAGCTCTACAGAAATATTTTTAAAACATTGCCCTTTTAACAAAAGCTTTGTGAACATCGAAAAACAAGTATTGATTGAAAGGGAAAATATATATGAGTATTAAAAGTATACTTAATATTTATCAGTATTTTAAACTACTTCAAAATATTTCTTACTTAATGTTCACTATAACCTTAAAAGGATATTATCTATCCTTCAGATTTGGATAGATTTATAACCTTAAAAGGATGTTTTCTATCCTTCAGGTTTGGATGGCATTTAAAATCAATTACTGACAGTAGTACAAGCGATTTTTTATTTATACCGAAATAAGTTTATACACAGCTAGTATAACTAGAATTGGAACTAAGATCTTACAGATTCTAAAATCCATGTCTTTTCTACTACAATAAGAAAGAAAAAAATGCAAGCATGACTTTACTATGATACAACATAGAGGAATCACGTAGCATTCTTCAATTGCACCACCATTTTGGTAAGTGGCAAACAGTAAAATACTTAAGGTGGTGAGACTAAAACTATGAAGATTAAGAATATAAAATTCAGGTTTTTTATTTTTATTTTATGTTTTAAAAATAGACATATTTAGAGCACTTTTAGGTTCACAGCAAAATAGAGTGGAAGTTACAGAGAGTACTCACATACCTCTGCCTCCATACACGCACAGCCTCTCCACTATCAATATCCCCTACCAGAGTGGTACTCATGTTACAATCAATAAACGTATATCAACACACCATTGTCACCCAGAGTCCATAATTTACACTAGGGTTTACTCTTGATGTTGTATATTCCGTGAGTTATGATGAGTATATAATGATTCATCTTCATGATTAAGGTATCACACAGCATAGTTTCATTGCCCCCCAAAATTCTGTGTGTTCCACGAGTTCATCCCTTCTTCCATCCTAATCCCCAGCAAATGCTAAATTTTTTTTACTGTCTCCACAATTTTGCATTTCCCAGAATGCCATATAGTTGGAATCATCCAGTATGCAGACTTTTCAAATTGGCTTTTTTCACTTAGTAATATGCACATACATTTCATCCATGTGTTTTCATGCCTTGATAGTTCATCTCTTTTTCAGTAAACAATATTGCATAGTCTAGACATGTCACAGTTTATAGGTGTTAATTAGGCTGTATTTACGACAAAATCTATAAAACATAAAAATAAACTTGCTAATTAAAAAGCAAAACAAAACTGACCGTCACAAAACCAATTTGGTCATTCTGTTATAGGCAGCATGATGCGGTCCCCACACAAGATGTACAATAAAGTACTATTTATACCTTTCTTTGGTTTATTTGGGTCTAGTAGGCATCACAGTGGAAAAGAATTAGATACCGTATCAGCAATTTTATAATTTATAGTGTATTCCCTCGGAACTGAAATACAATACTTTCAGAAATACTCTCTGACTGTAAATGCTGACAACCTAATGAGATGAATGAAGTACACATGTTTTTATTTGATATATTTATTTTACTTTAGACAATGGATGGCTGATGACTCAAATATTAAAAGCATACCAAAAATCACCTGGACAACATTTTTCAGTTGCATGTAGGGCTATTCTGCCTAGGATATAATTCAACTGGCCTATGTATTAATAGCAGCTAATACCAGAAGATTGTACTTTATTACCCCGAAGGAGATCTTTGAGCAAGCAGAATAAATCATTTCCTGATATATTCCCTGTTATATAAATAAGCTTATTATATTATAGACAAATCTTCTTTAAATTGCTCTTAGAATTGCTCTTAGAGTTCCTGCGACGTTTTCTATAGTGCAAAATTCCTTTTCAAAGATGTTCCATTTTTCAATAATTGATATTTAACATGTAACTTTCACCATACTACACTCTCGAGTACACTAACAGCCTCATTGGCAATGCCACTGCTTGTAATACAATATTTTCATGGACCAGACCTCTCCTCATTAATTAACGCAAATAAGCAACTTCCACATCAGTTGGCATTAAACTATTTTCTACTTATCATCATTTGAAAATATCTGGTTTGATAACCTGAATGGCATTTAAAATCAATTACTGAAAGTAGTACAAGCGATTTTTCATTTATAGCGAAATAAGTTTAAACATTGTCTCACTAGCTATAAACTAGTTTTCTCTCTAGCATATCCATGCAGAAATAAATATATTGCAATAGGACAGAGAGCCAAACTCCCAACCTAGCTTCCATTTAGTGCTGGAACTAGAATTGTAAGGATGAAAATTATTGTTTCAACACACAGGAAATTACAAGCCCTTGTTAACTGAATAAACCATGACTTAGAAAAGTGGTCATTTCATTTCCAAGCAGCTTTGGAGAAAAGGTTGTCTTCATTTCAATAGGATCAAATCTTAGCTTGTGTTTTCCTTAGCAGGTTACAAGAAAAAAGAAAAAGAAAGAAAGAGAAAGAAAGAAGGAAGGAAGGAAGGAAGGAGAGAAAGAAAGAAAGAAAGAAAGAAAGAAAGAAAGAAAGAAAGAAAGAAAGAAAGAAAGAAAGAGAAAGAGAAAGAGAGAGAGAAAGGAAGAAAGGAAGGAAGGAAAGGAAGGAAAGGAAAGGAAAGGAAAGGAAGGAAGGAAGGAAGGTAGGAGGCAGGAAGGAAGGAAGGTAGGAGGCAGGAAGGAAGGAAAAGAAAGAAAGGGGAAAAAAACACAATTCACTCATCAAGGGAATAGAGAAAATAATATATATCCAAATGTTTTATTATGAGGATTAAAGGACAAAAATATATGGAAATTTTTTGGTTATTACCTGAGGCTAAGCCCAAGAGATTACAACCAGAAAAGCTCAAATCTACTTCAATTGCAACTTGTTAACTTATTCCATAAAAGTTTTACTACCAAGCAGAGATAGAAAATCCTTAAAATGAGTTGTATTGATTTTGTATTTGTAACTTTGCATAACACTATACCCTCATACATAATTAACATACCTATGTTAAATGATTTTTTAAATATTAGAAAAATGGTAATAAATATAAATTTCAAGAAAGTATGATAATATATGTATTTACCTATTATTAATAGCTATTTAGATTGTTCATATTTTCCATATACCATAGAATACTCTAAAATTATTTTTATTACATATTTTGCATATGCTTAGGATATATTCTCAAAAGTAAAATGTGTACATCAGAAGATATGCACATTTTACATTTTGATTCCTATTACCAGTCATTTTTTACTAAGGCTAAAAACAATTTATAGTCCTACATGCTACACAAGCATCTCTCTCTTCGTTCAATGTCACAATAAAATCATGTTACCATTGAGGTAATTTAAGTTATTTCAAGGAAAAACAATGACAATGACAGCAGCAACAACAACAACAAATCATTTAGACTTGTAGTTTATGATTGAGCTTGAATATCCTGTCATAAGCTGTAATCACTTGTGTTTCTTCATTCATAACTTATATATCAGTGTCTTTTTCCTGTTTGTTCTTGGGAATTCATTCATCTTTTTCTTATTGATCTCTAAAATCTCTTTTTATATGACAGATTATAACTTTGTTTTTATGTATGCAGTAAACATTTTACCCTATTTAGCATCTGTGTTTTCATTTTGTGTGTTTTCCATAGATAATTTTTAAAACTTTATATGTTTATTCTAAAAGTTAGTTCCTTTGTGGTCTCATACTTAAGTAGCACGCCAAAAGTAGCTTCACTAGCTTAACATTGTAAGTTCTCACGCACTTTTTTCTTCTAGTACTTTTAAAATTTATGATCTCTTCAATAAAGCAATAATTATTTTTTATTTATGGTGTGAGGTATACATCCAGTTTTGTTTTTTATTCCCCAAGTAACCAGAAAGTTGCTCAATGCAATTTGTTCTGTAATTTGTCATTTTTCTTTATTTGAATGTTATACTTACATTCTATACATAATTTGTCTTTTACTGGTCTATTGTGGACTTATTTATTTGTTTGCCTTTTCCTTACAAGGATTATATTGCACCTTTAAAACATATTTAATTGTAAAGAATATTAATACATTTTCATATTTTGGTTACATATACACACTCTAAATATTGACTACTTAAAACATCTTATTCTTATTAAGTTCTAGTTAAACTGAGAAGCATATTAAATATTGTTGAATAAAAATTTTATTTAAAAATGTTTTAAAACTTTTTACTTAGAAATCTTTAAAATATTCTTGTTATTTAGAAAATTTTAAAATTTTTGAGTGACATAAAATTGTACATATTTTGGGGAATACAATGTGATATTTTTATACATGTATGTAATATGTAATGATTAAATATGTGTAATTAGCATACTCATCACCTAAAACATTTATTATTTCTTTGTGTTGTGACCACTCAAAATCCTCTCTTTAGGATTTTTGAAAATATATATTAAATTATTGTTAACTATAGTTGCCCAAGGTGGTATAGAATTCTAGGACTTCTTCTTTTTTCTAGCTATAATTTTATATCCTTTATGAAACCTCTTTCTATCTTCTCTTACTCCTACATTTTCAAGTCTCTAATAACCACACTTCTTCCCTTTACTTCTGTGAACTAAATGTTTTTGTTCCCACATACAAGTGATACACATGGTATTTATCTTTTTGTGCCTAATTTATTTCACTTAATATAACGTCTTCCAGGTTTATCCATGTTGATGCAAATAACAGAATTTTATTATTTTGTAATGGCTGCATATTATTCCCTTGTATATTTATGCCACAATTTTTTAATTCATTCAGCTGGTGATGGACACTTACAATGATTCCATACTATTCATTCTCACACTTCTATGAAGAAATATCTGAGACTTGGTAATTTACAAAGAAAAGAGGTTTAATTGACTCACAGTTCCAAATGGCTGGGAGGGCCTCAGGAAACTTACAAACATGGTGGAAAGGGAAGCAAACATGTCCTTCACAAGTCAGAAAGAGAGAAGAGTGCTGAGCAAAGGGGGTGAAACCATCTATAAAACCATCAGATCTCCTGAGAACTTACTATCATGAGAGCAGCATGAAGGTAAATGCTCCCATGATTCAATTACCTCCTATCAGGTCCCTCCTATGACATGTAGGGATTATGGGAACTACAATTCACGACAAGATTTGGGTGGGGGACACAGCCAAATCATATCATTCCACCCATGCACCCCCCACATCTCATGTCCTCACATTTTAAAACACAATCATGCCCTTCCAACAGTCCTCCAAAGTCTTAACTCATTCCAGCATTAACTCAAAATTCCACAGTCCAAAGTCTCATCTGAGACAAGGCAAGTCCCTTCTGCCTATAAGCCTGTAAAATCAAAAGTAAATTAGTTACTTCCTAGATACAATGGGGGTATAGGCACTGGGTAAATACAACTATTTCAAATGGGAGAAACTGGCCAGAACAAAGGGGCTCCAGGCCCCATGCAAGTCCAAAATCCAAGAGGGCGTTCATTAAACCTTAAAGTTCCAAAATGATCTGTTTTGACTCCATGGCCCACATCCAGGGCATGCTGATGCAAGAGGTGGGCTCCTACAACCTTGGGCATCTCCACCCACTGTGGCTTTGTAGAGTAGAGCCCCCAGTCAGATGCTTTCATGGGCTGGTGTTGAGTGCCTGCAGCTTTTCCAGGTGCACGGTGCAAGCTGTCAGTGGATGTAACATTCTGGGGTCTGGAGGACAGTGGCCCTCTTCTCACAGCTCCACTGGGCAATGCCCTAGTGGGAACTCTGTGTAGGGCTTCAACCCCACATTTTCCTTCTGCATTGCCCTAGTAGAGGTTCTCCATGAGGACTGCACCCCTGCAGTAGACTTCTGCTGGACATCCAGGTGTTCCCATACATCCTCTGAAATCTAGGCAGAGGTTCCCAAACCTCAATTCTTATCTTATGAACACCTGCAGGACTAACATCATGTGCAAGGCAAGCTGCCAAGACTGGGTGCTTGCACCTGAAGCAATGGCCAGAGCTGTGCCGTGGCCCCTTTTAGCATGGCAGGAGCAGCTGGAAAGTAGGGCACCAAGTCCCAAGGCTGCACACAGCAGGGGGGCCCTGGGCCTGGCCCATGAAACCATTTTTTCCTCCTAAGCCTCCAGGCCTGTGACAGGCGGGGCTGCCATGAAGGGCTCTGACATGGCTAAAGACATTTTTCCCATTGTCTTGGTGATTAACATTTGGCTCCCCATTACTTATGCAAATTTCTGCAGCTGGCTTGAATTTCTCTTCAGAAAATGGGTTTTTCTTTTCTATTGCATCATCAGACTGCAAATTTTCTAAAGTTTTATGCTCTGCTTCCTCTTACTTGATATAATTTTGAGTTTTCAAAAATATATTGAGACTTGTTTTTGGCTCTAAGTATAATTAATGCTAAATAATATTTTATGTGCTAATGAGAAGAATGTGTTTTCTGCAGCTAAAGGATAAAATGACTTATAAATGCCTTTTAGGTCTATTTGGTGTTAAGTGCAGTTTAAGACCTATGTTTCTTGATTCTCTGTCTAGATGATATGATTCATGCTTAGAGTCAGGCGTTAAAGTCCCCAGCTTTTACTGTAGTGGAGACTCTCACTGCCCTTAGTTCTAACAATATTTGCTTTGTAAATCTGGATGCTATGGTATTGGGTACATACATATTTAACATTGTTATATCCTCTTGCTTAATTGATCTTGTTATTATTACACAATAACCTTCTTTGTTTCTTTTTTTGTTACTTAAAGTCTATTTTATCTGATATAAATATAGCTTTCTTGCTCACTTTTTATTTCCATTTGTATGAAATATCTTTTTCCATCTCTTCACTTTCAGTCTACATGTATCCTTACAAATGAAGTGAGTCTCTTGTCGGCAGCATATAATTGAGTCTTGTTTTTTAATCGATTCAGCCATTCTGTATCTTTTCATTGGGGAATTTAAATCATTTACATGCTAGTCAGTTATTGACTGGGAAAAACTTACTCCTATCATTTTTTACGTTGTTTTCTAGTGTGTTACAAATTCTTTGTTTCTTTCTTCCTCTCTTATTGCTTATCTTTGCAGTTTGTTGATTTTCTATATTGATTTAATTTGATTCTGTTTTATTTCTCATTTATTTATCTGTTCTACCAGTGAGGTTGATATTTTTATATGTTTTTATAATGGTAGAGATTGCCCATGTGCTTTCAAATGTAAGACTTTCTTAAGTATTCTTGTAGGACCAGTCTAGTGGTGATGAATTCCCTCAATTTTTGCTTGCCTGGGAAACACTTTATTTCTCCTTAATTTCTAAAGGATAGTTTTGCCTGAGTGTTATATTTCTGGCTGGAAGGTAATTTGTCTGCTTTTCCCTGAATTTTGACTATATTATCATATTATTTCCTGATCTGTATAGTTTCCATTGACAAATTTACCGTTTCTCTGATTGGGATTTTCTCATATGTGTCTTGATGCTTTCCTCTTGCTGTTTTTAGAAGTCTCTCTTTATCTTGTGATAGTTATTTATTGTACTTCAGAGAGGACATTTTTGGGTTAAATCTACATGGAAATATTTGAGCTTGTTATCTGCATGCCACACATCTTCCAAGAATTGAGAGTTTTCAGCTATTACATCATTAAACAGGTTTTCTATGTTTTTCTTCTTCTCTGCTTAATGTGGAACTTCCATGATTCCAATATTTGTTTTCTTAATGTCCTCTTATATGTCCCGTAGTCCTGCTTCATTCATTTTTATTCTTTTTCCTCTTTTGGCTAATGCATTTATCTCAAAAGGCCTGTCTGTAAGTTCAGAAATTCTTTCTTCTACTTAATTTAGTCTATTGATGAAGCACTTATTTTTATTGTATTTATTTAATTTTTCAATTGTAATATTTCTGTTTGGTTCTTTTTTAATACAGCTATCTTTTTATTGAATTTCTAAATCATTTTTTTTGGTATTCCTATGTTAATATCTATGCATCTGGTGGAACAATCTCTTCTTCCAGTTTTATGAAGTAGCTTTTATAGGGAAAGATCTTTTTCTCTATGTGTGTCCTACAGTTTTACTTGGATAAAATACTTTGGCTTTGGTTCTGAGTGGGCACAGTAATATAGTCTCTATAAAAATTATTTGGTAATCAATGTCAGCAGTGTCTCTAAGTGCCCTGGTGGCCATTCTATGATTATTTGCCATGGCACAAGTTTGCTCAGAGGTGGGGATACCAGGCAGACCAGCCTTCAGGCCCTTCAAGACATGCACAAGTTCATGGCATCTCTGCTGCTGGAGTAAATGTAATTGCTGGTTGTGGTGTTATGCCTTGAACTAGTGGCTTGAAGGCTCTGGGGAATATGCATGTCAGCTTTCTCTGTCCTGGGGAAAGCTTCCTCACTGTGCTAGACTATTTATACTCTAGGATGGAGGGTCCTGCATGTGCTTCAGTACAACAGTCATGGCTGAACTATTGGGTCCAGCTGGTGGTGCAACACTGCAACCCTCTGAATGGATGTGGGATGGATGTCAGGCCCTAGGGATGTGGAAATGCAGGGGCTATTCGTCCTCAGGGAAGGATGTACTCTGATGGTGACCATGCTCTCAAAATGGCATTGTGCTGCAATAACCTGGGTCCCAACGAGTGAAGGTGATCTAGCCTTAATTTTTTTTCTCTGGGATAATAAAATCCTGTGAACTCCAGGCAACTCCCTCTGGTGGACTTAGGGCCTGTGAGGCCTGAGGGGCTCTACTATAGCTAGAATTGCAGGTATCTGTTGTCAAAATGTGGGCTTTGGGGCATTCCCCACTTACCTATTCTCAGAAATGGGGAGTACCTCTTGGCTCTGAGCCAATCTTGGCCAGATTCTTTGCTTCCCTCTCTATGCTACCATCTCAAGCTTCCATGCCTCAGACGGTCTTCATCACTTCCTTGCTGAATTTCATTGTTCTCCCTTAAACATCCTATTCAATGTGTGGTTTGCTGTTATGGTTCTTCTTTGTGGAGGAGGTGAGTGCTAGAGGCTTCTAGTAGGCCATCTTGATGACATCTGTTTGAGTCATTTTGTTTAAAGCGTCCATTTATATTGGTCATGAACATTATTTACTTGTTCATGTTTTTAATTAATATGTTGCATCGTCATATTAGTCAAAGTCTGCATTACAACTTTAATAGTGAGTTTGTGGATTAAAATATATGTGTGGATTGTGTGTCTGGTTCAGCATTTACACTGAAAACTTGAACACATGACTTAACTTTGTTTGCCTCAGTTTCCAGGTAATGATAACATCTTCGAGGGAAAATCAATGTTTTTACTTTAAAAGATGGGAGGTTATTGGAGGAGTTAATAGAGAACTCTTGGCAAAGGAAAAGGCTGTGGGTTGACAATATTTGACAATAACTAACCTTGAGATAAAAATATAGGCAGACATCTATAAAGATTAATGTGTTCTTCATGTGCTGCTTATGAAAAATGACCTGAATACTAAGGTGATGATAAAGATTTGTTGTTCAAGAGAGAATGGAACTCTAGAGACAGAGTTTCACAGAGCAATTACTCTAATGCTGACATTAATATCTGAAGAAAGTTGTTTTCTCCCATAGCAAAGGTAACACTCTACTGATTTTCAACATAAAAATCCCTCTGACCTCTATTTGTAAGGTTCCTCATAGCACGAAACTCAAACATGTAAGGAACTGACTTTCAATTTCAATCACTTCATGCATATTCAGCTGGACTGGCATGTGGCCCACATTAACCTGGTTATTACTAAAAGCAGAATGTTCTTCTTTAAGGGACCAAGTCTTCAGTCCTGAAGCTCAACAAAACCAACTGAGCCTTGAAAATGCCAAACACATCACCCATAAACTATAAATCAGAGCAGGCACCAGAATCCGAGGTTCAGTAATTAACATTTTTTTCCCTCTTAGGAAGGCTACATGTCACAAGCATGTAACTGCCGGAAAGGGGGAGAGAGTACATATGATTTACAGCAAAAATAAGAAAAATAAGAAAAAAATCTTAAAAAAAAAAAACATCGTGAAGTATGTAGGCCTGTTTTCTTTACTTCTGTGCCCACTTGTGCTTGATTCCAAAAGCCATGTTGACACTAGAAAACTGATTTTATGACTCCAAATTTTCCTTTCCTCCTTTTTTTATTGTTTATTTATTTATTTATTTATTTACTCATTTATTTTTTGGTGAGATGGAGTTTTGTTCTTGTTGCCCAGACTGGAGTGCAATGGCATGATCTCAGCTCACTGCAACCTCTGCCTCCCAGGTTCAAGCGATTCTCCTGCCTTAGCCTCCCAAGTAGCTGGGATTACAGGCAAGTGCCACCACGCCCAGCTAGTTTGTTTTGTTTTGTTTTGTTTTGTTTGTAGAGACAGAGTTTCTCCTTGTTGGTCAGGCTGGTCTCGAACTCCTGACCTCAGGTGATCCACCCGCCTTGGTCTCCCAAAGTGCTGGGATTACAGGCGTCAGCCACTGTGCCTGGCCACTTTCCTCCATTTTTAAAGTGTACTCTGACGTTCTTCAAATTTTCTGAATCATAAAAATCATTAGATACAATTTATAAATATACGAACTCTTGGAGTCATCTGAAGAGAGACATTTTTATTTCAGACTATAGATAAGGCAGTGACTCTCAACAGATGTTTTACAATCTCCTCCCAGTACTATATCACGGTCAGAACCCAAAATATGAGTAAAAAGCACAGGTTTGAAATATCACACCTAGTCCATATAAAAAGAAAGTTTAGAGTCCAGGTAACAAATACATACCGAACAGTTTAGGAAACAGAGTGAGGAATTAAGAAATGTATCAGGAGATATTTAACAACTAGTGGCTGACACACGACTGGGCAGAAGAAATACAATTCTTTCAATGACTTGGTTAAGGCACCTAACTTGTTATTAGGATTATCTAGGTCAATTATCTGGGTACTCTTAGGCATGTCTTGACTCCCTAAACTTTTAATTAGCAATTGCATTCAATATTATAATACTTGAAGTGAAACAGGCAGATAGAGAATATTTCTTATAATATTCTATTTTAGCCTATGTTATTCCATTCTGGATATATTCATCATGACATTAACTCACTGATATGTGGTAACTATTAGAAAGAAAGTGATTAACTCATCCTGACATTGAATAAAAGATAGCCAGCTGAATAATAAAATCGCATTTGGCTGCATTGGAAATACAGTATAACAAAGGATATCAATTAAATCCAAAACTATATCATTAATGATTGTTCTGTTTTGGAGAGAGAGTAGAGGAAAAAATTTTCCAGAGACTCATATTAAGCTATGTAGGCGAGGGTTTTAATTGTTATATATAACTGCATAGCTACTTTTTAAAATATAAGCCATGATAGTCGGGCACAGTGGCTTACACCTGTAATCCCAGCACTTTGGGAGGCCAAGACAGGCGGATCACCTGAGGTCAGGAAATTGAGACCAGCCTGGCCAGCATGGTGCAACCCAGTCTCTACTAAAAATACAAATACCTTAGCCAGGTATGGTGGCACTTGCATGTAGTCCCAGCTACTCAGGAGGCTGAGGCACGAGAATCACTTGAACCCAGGTGGCGGAGGTTGCAGTGAACCAAGATCAGGCCACTGCACTCCAGCCTGGGTGACAAAGTGAGACTTTGTCTCAATAAAAAGAGAAAGAAAGAAAGAGAGAGAGAGAGAAAGAGAGAAAGAAAGAGAAAGAAAGAAAGAAAGAAAGAAAGAAAGAAAGAAAGAAAGAAAGAAAGAAGAAAGAAATAAAGAAAGAAGAAAGAAAGAAAAAGAAAGAAAGAAAGAAAGGGCGCCATGATGACAATTAATCGAGGAAGGAAACGAAAGCATCAGGGACAAGATAAAAATTTTTAAATGTTGTACTTAGTCTCTTTTAACTGTGCATCATTTTCTTAGGCTATCTGTAGGAAAATAATAATTGTTCTAATTCCTAAAGAGCTCATTTTTTTCTTGCCCTTGTCCTTCATTTTCAATATTTTTTACAGTTATGTTCTAATTATCTAGAAATGATTTACATGAAATGGGTATCATGACTCTTGATGCACAAACAAAATGACCTGATTAGGTCATAGGAAAAAAAAATAGAGTATTTTGTACAAGTGTGTCTGCTGATGAAATATGACACCAAGATACCAAATTAATTAACCATCCAACCAGCCAACCAACCAACATAACAAAGACTTTATCACTCCAAGAGCACCTCAAAAGCACACCAAGGTCGATAATGGAATAACTAAAATATTTTCAAATACAGGGCATAATTCCTCAATGAGTACTACTTTTTCAACATTCCACTAGTTATGCTCAAGAAAATGCACATATTTCTACTACTGAAAACTGTTCTCAGCTGTCAATATTGAGTATATGATGGTAGACAATCTCAGCTACCAGTTCTTTTGCCTTATAAGTGGTTTTGAATACACTATGAATAACAGAATATGCACATACTAAAATATATTGTTTTACATATCAGTTGTCACACTATTCCATTTGCATAAATACAGATGGGGCACAAGTGGTGAGATTCAGTGACTTCAGCATTCTCTAGAAATGCTGAATAAAAGTTCTCACAAAGCTGCTGGTTAGCTTAAGAGAAAGAAAATGATTTTAAATATTGGTGTTTTGTAGGCATCGGTTTAGAAGATTAAAAATCTAAAGGGCTTTCTAAATTTCTAGATCTGCAGATTGATCTAGTCAGTGCTGTCTAATAGAATGCAAGCTACAATTATAGTTTTAAATTTTCTAGCAGTCACATTAAAACTGAAAATAAACAGCTGTGATTTATTTTAATAATATATTTTATTTAATGTAACATATCTAAAATATCGTTATTTCAAAATGTAGCACTAGCCATGCTACCAGTGCTCAATAGCTATCTGAGGCTAAAAGCTACCAAATGAACTAGCACAAAACTAGACTTTGAATGAAAACTTTGAGTTAATTTAATTTTTTATTTAAGTCCTAGTTCAAGTTAGAATATTTACTTATGATTTACTCTGAACTGCAAATCTATTTAGTAAGTCAATGCAAACCAAAAAATATATTTTTTAAATAATTAAATTAAAATATCATCTTGGTTTATAAAACTGTTATAGTTATTTTAAGACCAGAACTCAAATATTAAATGTATATATTTTTCTTACTCATTTATCCAGTTAAAAACCTATATGAATTTAAAAAGAAAAACTGGATCAAACAGAACATTTAGAATTCAAATATTTTGAAAATTATAATTTTATGAACAATGAAAACAGGAATCAAAATTAATTATATCAACCATGAACACAGTTATACTCCCAGTGTTTTTTTAGACATGCCCTGAATATCATCACTAGTTTAAAATAATCAACTGAGGTTTGTATAATATTAGAAACCAGGAATATTCTTTATTTCTCAAACATGGCTTAACAATTTTTTTCCAATAGTTTCTCTAAAACATGAAAACTCATGTGAATCAATTTTTTGCCTGTTCATCCACATATCATATTACATTAAAATTAGCAAAAATTTTGAAGTCAGAGGGAGATGCCTTTTAATCTAACTTTTATTTGGCCTATCATTGGGATCAGAGCAATGTCAGCATCAAGTAGACAATATTATCTTCCCCATGAATTGACTGAAAGGATTACATGATAGAATATATTTTAAATGACAAATGAATAAATAGTCCTTATTTGAGAATGGCAGCTTTAACGTAGACTTTGATTGAGATATTTTAAGTGGTAGGTATATATCTCAGCATAAAACAGCTTAAAAGTAAAGTTAGTTGCAAAAGAAGATTCTAAACGTAGTCACATTTCTGCTCTTTCACAACTTAGCCTCTCAAAATTGCAACCTAGAATAAAAGACAATGCTTTTCACTCTTAGACTGGACCTAAGATAAAAAGCTTACAAAAATTAGGGTAAATTGGCATGGTGAACACAGTTTAATATGAGACCAATATGTCTTTGAATTCTAGAGAAACATGAATACTAGAAAAGGATGAGAAAATAAGTTTCTGAAATATCAAGTAAATGAAAACTATCAATGATCTTTGAATACAATAGTCATTTTTGTTTTTTTTGGCCACTTCTGTGGACTAAATGTTCTGCCCTCTCCATCCAAATTTATATGTTAAAACCCTAATCCCCAATGTGATGATATTTGGATATGGGGCCTTTGAGAGATAATTAGATCATAAAGCTGGAAGCCCTTATGATGGGATTAGTGCCCTTATAAGAGAAACAAGAAAGTGTGCTTATTCTCTGATCTCTGTTATGTGAAGATCCAATGAGAAGACCGCATCTGAAAACCAAAAGGCAGACCCTCTCCAGATACCAGATCTTCCAGAACCTTGACCTCAGACTTCCCAGCCTGCAGAACTATGAGAAATAAATGTCTGGTACTTAAGACACCCATCTGTGGTAATTTGTTACAGCACCCCCAATTGACTAAAACAGACAACTGGCATCAGTTAATTCTATTTCTCCTAAAATTGTCTAATATTGTCTTGGGAATATAATTTTCTTTCACTCTTTGTCAATGTGTTTAGAAGGAATCTGGCTCTTCTCAGATGCCAGGGATACCATGTCAGAGGCTTGATTATGCTATGGTGGCAATGACTGATACAATGGCTATGTAACTACTCAGAGCTAATAAGCATCATGCAATGTTTGATAACAAATCTGGAACAGAAGAAAACATTATTTCTGCCTGCACTTTCATCTGGAAAGAGGTGGGACATTACTGGAGCAATTTTGCCACCACAGAGAATATCTGTCTTAAGTGTGACCAAAATGATGGAAAAAGAAACCAAGAAAAATAAATAAAGATATGTATTATTAAGTCACAATGGGAGCTAGAACTACCTGGGAACTTTCTGATTATATGAACCATTTAAGTCATTTTCCTTAAGACATTTTGGGAAAGTATTTAAATCACTTGCAAACACAATTTAAATTAACGCAGGAAGACTAAGAATTGACTTTAATTTTTCCCGTTTGCATTCTTATCCTTTCTATTAACTACAGTACACAACTAATCTGACTGTCTAGTTCATGTTCTTCGATAGTGAGTTTTAGTTTTATCTCTGAAGATCAAGCTATTGACCTTAAACACTTAAATACAATAAAACATCATGCTTTTATTTACTTATTTGCTATAGATTACTTCTCAACTGATAGCCAAAACCAAATGTACACCTTTTGCTAATAGCATTCCCACCAGCAATAGATTACATTTGTTACAAATGTCCTACTCAATGATAGTAACAATAACACATATTCCCCTAGTCTAAGAAACCAGATCCCTTTCTATATTTACTGTAGAACAAAAGCTTTATACCACTTGCAAAATAGCAGCAAATACTTTTACCCTCAGGAGAAATAGAAGAAAAAAAATCCTAAGGGAAGGCCTGAAATACATTCTGGGCACAGATTATTAAATAAGTTTATACTAATAAAAGAACAGTAGGATCTTCATATTGGGTTCTACCCTCAAAACTCATGACTACCTAAGGCTGATAGTAAAACAGAAAAATGAAAAATGTCATCCTCCCTTTCTGCCAACACTAGGCTAGAAAGTGTTGAGTAATACAAAACAGTCTACAGCCAGGGGGAATTATAAGAGTGTGGAAAGAACGACCTTCTCTGAGACAGAAGTGCACATGGGAGATCTGAATTTGAGAGTGGATGAGACATCGAGAGAAACTACCTGACAGACCAGCCCACACTTTAAACATAAGGTAAATCAGAGCATTTGGAAGCCTGTGGTGAACTGAGAGTGACCAGAAGCAGCAAACCAGAAACTCAGTGTCTTAATTTATTTTCTGCTGCTATAATAGGGTACCACAGCCTGGATAATTTATAACAAATAGAAGTTAATTTGGCTCATGCTCCTGGGGTCTGGGAAATTCAAGAACATGACACCAGAATCTGGTGGGGTTTGTTCCATCGTGGAAGGCATCACATGGTGAATGAGCATGTAAGACAGAGAGAAAAGTGAAGCCAAATTCATCCTCTTACCAAGAGCACACTTTCTCAATAATGGCATTAATTCACTTATAAAAGTGGAGCCCTTGTGACCTAATCATCTCTTAAAGGTCCCACTTCTCCACACTGTTAAAATGGCAACTAAATTTCAACATCAATGTTGGTGGGAACATTCAAACCATAGCACTCAGCACCTAAATGTTGGCACAACTCCCTATAATAAAGGGCTTACCAAAAAAAAGGCAATTTCTGGATAAAGTATATAAACAATTTAATAAGTTTCTACTACTGGACTGAAGATATATGGCTTCTAACCAAAATTATAAGATACACAAAGATGCAAGTAAAATAAATAACACACTGTCAAAAGATAAAACAATAGAACTAAGCTTGTATATGACACATATATTTAACATATTAATCATCTGTATATTAAAATTCCCACCTGTGAAATTTAATATATAGATGATTACTATGTTAAAGAATCTAGTGGACAAGTTGGGCCATATGCATGATTAGATGGGAAATGGCAGCAGAATGAAATAAAAGAATATAATATAATATAAGAAAGAAGGAAATAAAAGTGCTAGAAATAAAGCAAAAAGAACAAAGCTGTAGGCATCATATTACCCAACTTTAAACTACACTGTAAGGCTGCAGTAACCAAAATGGCATGGGACTGGTACAGAAACAGACACATAGACCAATGGAACACGTAAAAGAAAACAAAAATAAAGCTGCACAACTATAATCTTGTGACAAAGTCAACAAAAACAAGCAATGGGGAAAGGACTCCCTTTTTAATAAATGGTGCTGGGATAAGTGGCAAGACATTTGGAGAAGAATGAAGCTGGACCCTTTCTTTACCACATACAAAAACCAACTCAAGATGGATTAAAGAGTTAAATGAAAACCCTGAAACTATAAAAATCCTGGAAAATAACCTAGGAAATACTATTCTGGACATAGAAACTGGAAAAGATTGCATGAAAATACCAAAAGCAATTGCAACAAAAATGAAAATTGACAAGTGAGATTTAATTAAACTGAAGAGTTTCTGCACAGTGAAAGAAACTATTCACACACAAACAACCTACAGACTGGAGAAAGTATTTATAATTTATGCATCTGACAAAGTTCTAATATCCAGAATCTATAAGGAACTTAAACAAATCAACAAGTAAAAACAAATAACCATATTAAAAATTAAGCAAAGGACACGAACAAACACTTTTTGAAAGAATAAATACAAATGGCTAACAAACATGAAAATATGCTCAACATCATTAATCATTAGAGAAACGCAAATATAACAATGAGATGGTAAAGAGGTTTAATTGATTCATAGTTCTGCATGGCTGGATAGGTCTCAGGAAACTTACAATCATGGTGAAAGGCAAAAGGGAAGCAGGTACCTTCTTCCAGTCATCTCATACCAGTCAGAATGGCTATTACTAAAAAGTCAGAAAATAACTGGTGCTGGTGAGTTTGCAGAGAAAAGTGAACGCTTATACACTGCTGGTAAGAATGTAATTGAGTTCAGCCACCGTGGGAGGCAATTTAGTGATTTTTCAAAGAACCTGACAGAAATACCATTTGACCCAGCAATCCCATTATTCATTATATACCCAAAAGATTATAAATTGTTCAACCATAAAGACAGAGGAACACGTCTGTTCATCACAACACTATTCCCAATAGCAAAGTCGTGGAATCAACCTAAATGCCCATCAACAGGAGACTAAACAAAGAAAATGTGGTACATACATACCATGGACTACTAAACAGCCATAAAATAAAATGAGATTATGTCCTTTGCAGCATCATGGATATAGCTGGAGGCCATAACCTTTGATATGTTGGGCTTTGTGTTGCCGCCCACTTCTCATCCTGAATTGTAATTCCCCAGGTGTTAAGGGAGGGTCCTGGTGGGAGATTATTGGATCATGGGGGTGGTTTTCTTCCATGATGTTCTCGTGATAGTGAGCGAGTTCTCATGAGATCTGATGGTTTTACAAGTGAGGGTTTCCCCTGTTGGTTCTTTCTTGCAGCCCTGTGAAGAAGGTGCCTGCTTCCCTTTTGCCTTCCACCATGATTGTAAGTTTCCTGAGAACTCTCCACGTCCCAAGCATAACTGTGAATCAATTAAACCCCTTTCCTTTATAAGTTACCCAGTCTCAGATACGCTTCATAGCAGCATGAAAATGGACTAAAACAATCCTAAATGAACTAATGTAGAAACAGAAAACCAAATACTGGATGTTCTCACTTATGAGGGAAACGGAACACTGAGTACACATGCACACAACAAAGGGAACAAACCAAGGTCTACTTGAGGGTGGAGGATGGGAGGAGGGAGAGGACTAAAAAAACTACCTATTGGGTACTATGCTTATTACCTGGGTGATGAAATAATCTATATGCCAAACTCCTGTGACACACAATTTACCCATAAAACAAACCTGTACATGTACCCCAAAGCTAAAATAAACAATTTATAAAAAAGAAATTAAAAAAAAGAAATGCTGGAAATGGAAAAAATAAAAAACAGAAATATAAATTGCCACTGATTGGTAGTAGATTAGATATCACCATTAAAAAAATGGTAAGCTTGAAGATAGGTTAGTGGAAATTACTCAAATTAAAATACAAAGAGAAGAAGTATTAGGAACAAAGTTTGGAGCAATATAAAATGTTCTAACGTATGTGTAACTGAACACCCAAAAGCAAGAGAGTTAGAGTGGGGCAAAATATAGCTAGATACATAAAATGAATAAAGGAATAGAGAAGTACTTTAAGAAGCCTCTCAATCCATTAAAACACTAACAAGCAAGGTTTTCTATATTTAAGTTGCTTCATTTTCTGTATGTTGCAACAAGATTCAATTTTGGAAATGAGTAAAAGTTTGGCTTCTTATTTAAAATTTCAATAAACCTAAGGTGCACACATTTTCCACACTTTAGCATCTCTGGAATTGGGCAGACTGTAGACCATATGGAATGTCATTAATTTAATTGCTCATGAAAATACAAAATAATGGTATATCTTTCAATTGATGGCATCTCAGATTGGATGCAACATGTTAATTACTCTACTTTGACAAACAAGTTGTGATAAAGGAACATGTGGCTTTGTCAAAAGGTTTACAGGCTAAAACACTGTAACATTGTGACTGCTGTGCTCTGCTGTCTGTCATCCCATGAGACACTACTAATTACCTAGTGGCAACTATTAAATGGAAAGAACACATTCAGGATGGGAATGAGACCTTTACTATGTCACCAGAGTATTTCAAGCAAGATGCCAGGGAACTGTAAGTTAAAAATACAAATTAGCATTTAAGTAAGTGCTAGGTCAGGACTCTTAATAGAACTTTCCTCAATGATATAAATGTTCAGTGTGTGCTGCCCTATATCGTAGCCATAGCCATAGCCATAGGCGACTAGAGCACTTGAGACATGGCTAATACAACTGACAGACTGAATACATAATTTTATTTAATGTGAATGTAAATATGAATGGCCACATGTGACTAGTGGCGATGTGTTGAACAGCAAAAGCTTAGACATGGGGTTTGAGCATTTTTAAGATTAGGGTGGAAAGATCAGGCATTAGGTTGCCCTAATGCACTGCTCTGAAAATACTAGTGCTACTTTGACATCCTTGGTCCTGCATCATGGACCCAGTTGGGGTAAGAGAGAAACAATTAAGAATGTAATAAGCACAGGAGGTGGTGAGCTCAGCAGCTAAATACCAACTGTCTTTCCTTTCTCACATTCTACTGACAAGCTTCCAGATTTTTCTTGAGAAAAGCATTTCCTTGCTGACAGAGAAATCCCCAATACTTGCCCCCATTTTATTATTAGTTTTTTTTTCTCAGTATAGTACTAGGAACAATAAAAAAGTGGGAGATATACATTAAGCATTATTGTTAATTATACTTTCTAAATATTACAACAACTGATAGTGAGAATAATAATAAAATTCAGGACCTTAACCCACATCCATACTTAGATTTTCCAGAGGATAAAAATTTTCCCTGCTGATGAACCAAAAATTTGCAAAAATTTGTAATCAATATTTGACAGTATTTGATATCATTGGTAATTATTTATAATTCTTAAGTATACTTTTTTTGTACCTTATGTATTATATTCTTTAGTATACAATTTGGGCAAATTGAAAATGTTTTTCAGTATAAAGTTATTAGTGAATTCCAATTATTTCCAAAGTCTCTTAACATATTTAAATTGTAAGAAGTAGGCAGTAATTTAAATTCTAGTAAAATGTAATGACTTATCAAACTTAATTTAAATGTCTAATTTTAATATCATCACTGATATAAAGTGTGAATGTATATAAATACATATATGTATGTAATATTATTATTATTATTATTATTATTGAGATGGAGTCTCGCTCTGTCACCCAGGCTGGAGTGCAATGGCACGATCTCGGCTCACTGCAACCTCTGCCTCCCGGGTTCAAGCAATTCTCCTGCCTCAGCCTCCCGAGTAGCTGGGATTGCAGGTGCATGCCACCACACCCGGCTAATTTTTGTATTTTGAGTGGAGACAGGTTTTCACCATGTTGATCAGGCTGCTCTGGAACTCCTGACCTCATGATCCGCCTGCCTCAGCCTCCCAAAGTGCTGGGATTACAGGCGTGAGCCACCGCGCCCAGCCTGTATGTATTATATGTAGATATAAGAAGCCTTCTTCATATGATTGTGTGATTTGTTCTCTACACAAAACAACTCAGCTTAGCGAATAAGAGGTGGCTGAACGTCAATCTATACTCTGGCTATATTCTTGCACAGGGCTGTATTCTACCAGAATACAGCAAGCCACTGAGCCTTTGTTAAGCAGTTCGCCTATGGACATAAGTGCCCAGAAGGAACAACTTTTTATAAAGTGTCTATGTACCTTTTAAAGATGTCTTCCTTGACAGAAAAAAGTCAAGACTAGCGCAATGAAAAGTTGTGCAAGGAAAACAGACCTGAATACCGTGAAACAATGGAATGCATATGCATTAGGCACACAACAACAGTAGTGACATTTAATTATTGGTTTTCATTTGATCTTATTATACATTGCTGAAGAATATAGGCATCAAGAATAAGAAGTCATCTTTTAAATATGAAATATATATCCTTGGCTCAAGAATTTTAAAAAATACCGAGAAGAATAAAAAGAAATTTAAAACACTGCATTTTTTTCATTATTTTAAAATAACTTAAATAATGTAATTGGATTGTTTGTAACTCAAAGGATAAATGCTTGAGGGGATGGATGCTCAATTTTCCATGATGTGCTTATTTCACATTGCATGCTTGTATCAAAACATCTCATGTACCCCCCAAATATATACACCTAGTATGTACCCACAAAAATTGTAAAAAAATGATAAAACAAAAAATAAAAATTTCTCTTCTCAAAACAATTCTACATTCAAGAAAAGTGAAGTGCCAAAATTTAACTGATTTGCTCAAATACAGTAAGAACACATTGGAGCCAGGACCTAAGCTACAATTTCTTGACTTCTATATATATTACATACATCATTCTATGTTCATATATCTTCGGGTGTCCTTTAATTGAATAACAGTTTGAGGAAGGCCATACCAGAATTCTTGACTACAAGCAACAATATTGGATTTTACCTAATTAAACCTAAAGGGAGTGTATTAAAAAGGATACTGGGTGTAACAATTTACATTTCTACCAATAGTGCACAAGGGTTTCCTTTTCTCCATATCCTTGCTAACACTTATCTTTTTTCTTTCTCATAATGACCAAGCTAACAGGTATGAGGTGATATTTCAGTGTGGTTTTGATTTGCATTTTCCTGATGATTAGTTCATTTTAGCTCCTTTTCATATACCCGTTGCTATTTGTATGTTTCTTTTGAGAAATGTGAATTGGTATGACCATTATAGAAAACAATACAGAAGTTGCTAAAAAAAATAAAAAACAAAAATAAAAATAGAGCTATCTTATGATACAACAACCTTGATTCTTGGCACATTTTCAAAGGATACAAAATCAGGGTCCTTAAGAGATCTACGCACTACTGTGTTCATTTCAGCATTATTCACTAAGTAGCCACCATATGGAAACAACTAAAATGTCTTTCAGTGGATGAATGGATAAAGAAGGTGTGGTTTATAAATGCAACAAAATGTTAATTTTTAAAAAAGAAGAACATAATTTCATTTGCAACAAAATGGATAAACCTGAAGGTCATTATGCTTAGTAAAATAAACCAAACACACGAAGAAAAATACTCTAGGATCTCACTTATATATGGAGACTAAAATCGTCAAACATATAGAAGCAGAAAGTAGAATGGTGGTTGCCAAGGAGCTGAGGGGAGGGGGAAATGAGAAGCTCTCAGTCGGAGGGCATAAAGTTTTAATTATGTGAGATGAGTAAGTTCTAGAGACCTAATGTACAACACTATGACTATAGTTGACACTGTTTTATATACTTGAAATGTGCTAAGAGGATAGATCTTAACTATTCTTATCACACAAAAATAGATGATAGTAACTACAGGAGGTGATAGAAGTTAATAAGCTTAATTGTGGTAATTAAGTGTTTCATAATGTCTATCAAATCATTAACTTGCACATCTTAAATATATGAAATTTTAATTGTCAATTATAGCACAATCAAACTGAAGGCAAAAAATGAAAGGTGTGGGCAGCTGGTAAATTTACTGGGAGAACTAAAAAACCCAGATCAGGGCTAAGCTTCTAGGAACGTTGGCTGAAACCACACCATGAAACTGGCTGTTGAAACAATAACTTCTACTCCATAGAGCCTTTATAGAAAATGTCTACCTGCTTCAGGACTACAGAAGCCACTTCTATGCTAGGAACTTCACTCACAACAACTGATGCCAGCGAAAACAAAATATTCTGCGACCATTCACCTAACAAAACAAACTTAGAAGCACTGCAGGGGGCCTGCTTTTTCTTACTGATCAATTCCAAATCAAGTTCAGATGACTGGTAGTCTAGGTGACTGGCCTGTATCCTAACTAGTTGATTTCCATGTTGAGAACTTAGAAATACAGGAACTATAGAAAGGCTAGTCAAAGATGATGGGAAACCAATTTAATGATGTGCAAAACCAAATTAAAATATATTTCAGGCTGGTCGCGGTGGCTCACGCCTGTAATCCCAGTGCTTTGGGAGGCCGAGGCGGGTGGATCACAAGGTCAGGAGTTCAAGATCAGCCTGGCCAAGATGGTGAAACCTGGTCCCTACTAAAAATACAAAAAATTAGCTGGGTGGGGTGGTGGGCACCTGTAATCCCAGCTACTCGGGAGGCTGAGCCAGAGAATTGCTTGAACCCAGGAGGCAGAGGTTGCAGTGAGCCGAGATCACGCCACTGGACTCCAGCCTGGGTGACAGAGAAATAAAATGAGGGCCTATAATATATGAATTTTTAACTGGTTGCACATTTATTTCTGATAATGGTTATCCTTGATTTTCTCATGATGACACAGTAAGTTTTTAAGAATTATCCCAGAACTCATGTCGATCCAATAATTAATCAAGAATTTGGTCTCTAAATGTGGCACAAAAAGTATATTTGTATTTTTAAGTTACACTCTGTTATTTCCAAATATAAAGACCCTCATGATCAGAGCAAAGCAAAAAAGAATAAACAAAATATACACATCCATGCAATGCAATTAAGAAAATAAAAATTAGCAAAAAAAAAAAAAAAAAGCCAGACAGAGAAAATGAAAGGAAAGAATGAGACAAGAATTATAATGGGGTCTAAGATAAGATGATAATTTTAATGGGCTATTGGATTTTAAGTGGATTAAAGAGTTGTTTTATAAGGAATTTGTATTATATGAAATAAGCGATCTGAATTTCTGTTCCAAGTGCTCTATTTTCAGGGGAGAAATCTCCATCCCCTGGAGATATTTATACAATTAAGTTTTGGACACCAAAACAACTTTGTAACTTACTTAGCCTAAACTCCTTATTTTATGTCCAGATATTTGATTTATGACTGCATTTTACAATGACTGTAGGAATGGTCATAGCAATGTGAAAAATGAAGCAAGCCTCTCTAAAAAAGTTCACCTTGATTATGCTAAACATTAAGCAGGTGAAACAGAGAGGGAGAAAAAAAGGAGCAACAATTACCATAGTTGGAGTTTATGTCAATAGATCTGTAATGTGGCTGTAAACGTAATAAACAGACATCTCATTCCATAAAGGAAGGGATTTTAACTAAATAATCCTAAGTAGTTGCCAGTTACAAATTGAAAATAACACATGAAAAATGCTGAGCATGTTGACTGTGACACAGCAGCCCTTCAATAAATTTAAGCTATTATAAAATCCTAGTACAAACTATTTTTTAAATTTACCCCTATGCCATGGATTTATTTCCTTAGATGACATAATGATTAATCCATTTGTGGCTTCTTTGTGAGTACAAAGTGGTAAAACTAGAAGTGATGGCATACAAAAAAAGATAAATTTTAAAAATGACTCATTGCTTTTAGCACATAGGATATGGTTAATGAATAAAAAGTCAAAACCGAAAGAAACTTGCCTGGGGCTTACAGAACTGACAAATGAAAACTGATCATTTTTTCCTTATAATAGTTACTGACTAAACTCCTTATGCTAAGCAAAGATTAAAAAGTCTTTGGAAATTTCTCAATATATTAGATATACAAAAACCTACCTTAATATTATAAGCATTAAGGCCATCATTTTACACCTATGGACATACCATGAAAGCACTGACTCAGTATCAAATTCATAGTCATTTGGAAAAGAGTAGCTAAATTAAATCACCGATTTGTGGCTAAATCAAAACAACAAATACATTTTATTTCTTTTCATATTTGAATGTAGCCTTAGAGACTCAGTTGAATTGTAGCTTTTTACACATATATATTAAGGTTAACTCTATTTGGATCTTGATACCAACTGGAAATAGTTTCAATTCTAAACTTTTTTTTTGGCCCCTTTTAGTGTAAATAAAAGAAAATGCACATTGTGGGAGGTGACATGAGAGGTTGGTAGGAAAATGGGGATCTGCTAAAGGCTCACTATGTGTCTTAGTTCACTTGTGCTGCTATACCAGAATATCTGAGACTAGGTAACTTATAAAGAACAGAAATGTACTGACTTATGGTTATGGAGGTTGGGAAGTATGAGAGCATGGTGCCAGCATCTGATGCAGGCCTTCTTGCTAAGTCATCTCCTGGCTTTAGGTGGAAAGGCAAGAGAGGACAAGAGTGAGAGAGGGAAGGAGGCTGAACTTACCGTTTTATCAGGAATCCGCTCTCATGATAACTAACCCACTCAGTAATAACGGCATTAATCCTGCCATTCATGAGGGCTCTGCCTCTGAAAGGTCCCACTTCTCAACACTGGTGCTTTGGGGATTAAGTTTCCAACACATAAACTTTGGGGCACACATTCAAACCAGAGAACTATACAACTTGAAAAAGTTTACTCTATGTAGCCCTTGAATTGATATAGTTTATTATAAAATGGGAGGCTGGACAAGCTTTCTTTCGGAATTAATATTCCCAGGACCCGTCATTTAGTCTCACATAAGGGAGATTAGTAGTGATTTTATTGTTGTTTTTCAGAGCTTTAGACTATCATGTATTGTAAAGAAAGAAATATTCAAATAAAAAGACATTTTTATTTGTTTAAGTCAATAGAATGCTGCCTTCTTCAGTTATCTTTAATATTCAGTTCTCATAGATCTAATAGATTTTTGTACCCAAGTTGAATGACAAGGTCATAGTTTCACAAACACCACATTTATTTGATTCAATCAGCATCAACTATTCCCTGGTGATTGATAACAACCAGTGCCTACCATTGGTAATAATTTATGAATGATGTTAACACTTTGATGAGTAAAATATAGCAAGCGAGAACTAATGTTTGCTGCCAAACTAAAATAAATATAAAAAGAGAGAGAGATTTTAAGGCATCGAATTCATTCTCAAAAAAAAAAAGGGGTTGTCAAGTTGACCTAAATAAATAAGGGAGATTGGGGCAGAGAAAGAACAAGGAAATGGGCCAAACATGAAAACATTATTCAAAATAAATAAAAAGATACTAAAGGGGCAGAAAGAAGTCTCTATTAGATGCATATCACCTAGTAATCAATTATGCTCATTTTATGCAGCTGCAGTTCCCTTTTCAGATTGCTTGTTGCATTTACTAGACTTTAGGAATAGAGATAAATGACTGATATTTGGATATGTACTTCCAAATAGAGCATAGCAATCCAGGACAGGTGAATTCTTCCCCAAAATAGTAGTTCATACAAGATGTCTTGAAATAAAAATTAATACATTATTGTCACATTAAATATATCACTAGTTTTACTGTCTTGGAATACTACAACAATTTAAATATGACATATAACATCTTAAATATTGAAAAAAGGGCAACATGTACCTATGCTCTGTGGAAGGTTCTTCCACACAGCTGTGGAAGAAGGTTCTCTTCAGACACATAGACAAATATTTATTTTTAAAAGGTTGTTTCTTCTGTTTAAAGGCTTCAAGAGAATTTTTTAATGGTTTTCATTTTCAGTAGCCATTAACATGTGAAGAACATAAGCAGATAGCGTGTAATACAAATTAAAATAGATCAATCTATCATTTTTATTTTTAAAATTGCGTGATGATGCATCTTCCATGCATTTAGGTTGCTCAAAAACATTAAAATAAAACTTCTACGAGTTTTTTTTCTACACACGCTCACATTATTAATTTAAATTATGAAGAAGCCCTTTTGGAATGGTGGTTGAGCATTAGAAGAAGAACATAACAGGATAAAGCAGAGCAAGTGGACTAGCTGGGAGAAAAGACAAGAGTAATGAAGATTTTAAAAGGAAGAGATCAATAAAAGAAAGATACAGATTAAATAATGTCTTAAGAGAAGAAATAGAGAAAACAACCATATTTTGTTTCATAAATTAAAAGAAAAGTATTTTTGTTGATTGCAGAGTCACATACTAAAATGAATATTGAACTTGATGTTTGACAGTGTAAGTTTTAAATGACTGATTTTAAAATCTTAGGAAGTTAGTTTCACCATTGTTATCACCAGCTGTTAATTAGGTTTTCATGTAATTTTCTGAGAAAATTTATGGCTGCTATTCTTCTCACTTTATCTACTTTTAGGTTTGTACAAACATTCAAATTTTTAAATAAATTTGAATAAGCAAATAAAAGAGGTTTATGTTAAACTTATTCCTTATACATAATTATTATTTAATGCCAATGGAAGCAAAACCTATGCATTTCTTAGGATGAGAAAATGTATAATCTACAATAAATCATGTCTACCATGATTTTAAAGTGCACAATACTTTCTTATTAATATAGATACTATGTTACACATCAGATATTTAGAACTTATTTATTATGCATAACAGAAACTTTATACCCATTGAAAAATAATTTTCCATTTTCTCCTCTCGCAGTCCCTGGCAACCATCATAATAGCAAAATGGTCATGATAAACTGTAAGAAAGAAGCACTTTTCAAATTTTATATAGAATGATTATTTCTATAAAATAAATAAGCAAACCTTCCAATATTGTAGTTGTGTTTATATCTATCTTATGTATGCTCTTCAGGAATATATGCCAAATATAATGGTGACTTTCTCCTGCTGGTAACAAATTAACTGACTTTGAAACTTATTTCAGCTAATTTGAAACTTCTTCATAACAGTCTACATTATCTGAATTTTTAATATGAATATCTCTAATCATAGCCAAGAGTTTTTTGCAATATTGAAATACAAACTTAATCACGAGTAAATCCCCAGATAGAACTTATAATTTTCCTTTCTCATACCGACAGATTGATCTTTCTCATTTTTTAGATAAAGTTAAAAAGGGGGAAGAGAGGTTTGTACAAATCTTCAGAACTACATATAAAACATTAGTGATATTCTGAAACCTTCAGCTTTTTATCTCTCAGAATAAAAAAAAATTAGCACCAATTTGAGCCTAAGAAAAACTAACACAATGTATGAACAATATTTCACAATCCATCTCTGTCTTATTCTGAATTTTCCACTGTATTCTTTAGCTTTATTGATATATAATTGATACACATGAACTGCACATATTAAATATATACAATTTGATTAGTTTAAAAATATGCATATACCCATTATATCATCACCAAAATCAAGGTAATAAATGTGTGTGTGTGTGTGTGTGTGTGTGTGTGTGTGTGTGTGTGTGTGTTTGGTAAGAACGTAACATGAGATGTATCCTCTTCTCATATTTTAAAGTGCACAATACTGTCTTATTAATATAGATACTATGTTACACATCAGATATTTAGAACTTATTTATTATGCATAAAAAAAACTTTATACCCATTGAAAAATAATTTTCCATTTTCTCCTCACGCAGTCCCTGGCAACCATCATTCATTCTATTCTTACCTACTATGAGTTTGACTATTTCCCATGGTATTTAACACCCAATTGCCAAAGCTCCTTCTCATTCAGTCTTCCTCCTCAGCCTTGCCCTAAGAAATTATTTGTATTATTTAAGAGCTAATTCTTTATTCAATATAATATAACAATTCTTCAAAAATTAAAATCAATTCAGTAGGAATGTGTTGAGCCATTATATGATTAATATCTTTTTATATTTATTCTATTTATTAATTCTCCATCATTATTCATTTAAATAAGTAATAAGAAGTATAAATTTGAAGGAAACTTATGAAAGGAGGAAAAGGACAAGGGTGTGTATAATTTGATAACACGCCCCTATATATCCAAACCAATCAAATAATAGAGCTAATATCGAGTAGGAAACAGAAGATGGGGTTGATTAGATGTAAATAAATACAATTGATGAGCAAAGCATAATTTGTACCTTTTACACATTCTAAATTTATATAAAATGATTTCATTTTTACACCATTTGATGCGAAAAGTTTTCTAAAGAACTTGTTATACTCTAAAAAAAGTTTTATTTTGACACATGTGCACTAGGTATTCATGAGTGCTTTTAGACATACAGCATCCAAGCAATACATATTATTAGAATACTATGATTTTTTTTCCCAAACTTTGTGTCCTAGACTCTTAATTGAAACTTTCGATTGTGCTTATTCAGCCAAATATCTATAATTAAATAAAGCCTAAAAAGTTACGTATTTGGGACATTATAAAAATTACCTGAAAACAATATATACTTTGGTATAAAATAATCTTGAATTCCAGATTTCAACCCAACTTTATCTCCAGTTGAATGCATATATAACAACCAAAGGGTGAAGTTGCAAAGAAACATTAATTTTTTTTCCAAGTATCCACTTAGAGGAATAATTTTTAAAAGCATCCAAAAAGAGACAAGATAAAATAGAAAATAAGTGTAGAATTTTGGAAATTAGAAAAATCAGGCTGAATTTTATGAAGAAATCCAACCTAAAAGTTAGTTGTGGGAACTGATATTGGGAGACAGCTTTCTCTATCCCTGATAGTTACTCTAATGACCCTATCAGCTACTTCATCTGTTACATGCTAAAATTTATTGCACCTCCTTTGCCCTCTGCTGTCTTACTGGTGACAGAGAGGTTACACATTGAGACTGAGAGATATTGATTGGTTTATAAACAATAAAGACTACTATTGGGCCTCTTCATGAGCAATCATATAAGAAATTCATTTAAAAATAGATGTAGGAAGAAGCATGCTGTGTTCTCTTAGGACAAGATTTCTTAAGGCATATTATTTAATTTCCACACTTTTTGTGACTGATGCAAGAGCCACCCCAAACCCTAAATAATAATTTACAGACTATTCTGTTTGCTTTGGCCATCACACTGCCAATTTGGCATGCTTCTTGATCTTTCTGTTTTTGTATATTTTGCACTTCTCTTTTCAAAGACATTCCATGAATAATAATTAGGAAAAATCATTAAATTTTGTGCTTAGTTTTATTCAATACCTGTATCTATTGACATTCCAGTATTTTAATAAGTGAATTATTAATAGGAAACGTTATTAATGGAATTTTAATACGGTTTAATTCCTCCAAATTTTTAAAATGACAAAGGCATTTCGCTTTGATTTCTTGTTTGTACTACTGAGTATGTTGCCTTCACTTGTGTGTACTTAGAATTTATTTTTTATATTCGTTTATGTTAAATAAAAGATTATAAACTGCTTGTGATGAAGCTAACACTGCAGGGGCTGGGGGAAGCAGGGTGGATGAAACTCATTCCTAGATTCAAGAAAATCAAAATCAAATTGAGTAGACTGATGTGTAAATACTTCTGATATAATTAGATACAATATAAAACGAACGTTGTAGGGCTTTATGAATTTTAAAATTTTTATTCTTAATAAAAGAGTTCTTAGGAAAGTCAGTTTGGTATTTGAACTGAGTAAAATAGTCTTATTAACTGGGTGACCTTGGATAAGTCATTTAATCTCTTTAAGCTATAGCATTCACAACAATAAAACATGGATAACAAAAAGGAGGTTTGCTGTAAGAATTAAATAAAATACTCAGTTAAGATATCCTCTACAGGGATTGGCCAAAATGACTAATAAAAGAGAGCTATAATCCCCAACATTCTCTTGTTCGTTCCCATGACATTATCATTCCTTTTATTATCACATCAACATCAACTTGCCTTCTAGGGAATAGGATCCACTAGTTGGAAAAAGGGGAATGGAATCATCTAGAAAAGACAAGAAATATAAATAAAGAAAGAACATACACATTGTGTTTCTGGAGAATTATGAGAAGTTGATTGTGGATAGAATTTATTGTATATTGCGAAAACTGTGTCCAGAAATGAGGCTGCAAATGAAGAGTAAGAAAAACTCTTAGGAGCATTAAATAAAGTACAAAGGAATTAGGATTTCATTTAGACAGCGGAGATTATCTAAGACATTTTTAATGTAGATGGCAGATTTGTTGTTTTAAAAGTGAACTACTGGTGCTACTGAGAACGGATTGAAATTGGATAAAATATAAAATGCTAGCGTTAGATATTTCTTCTGTGCAGTCATCATTTATTACTCTAAGAATAATTTTTATTCTTTTTTAACTTGTATTAAACAAATTTTAATTTATGTTTTGTCTATTTGTCTGATTTTACATTCTTTGCCCTCATATCCCCTGCTTTACTTTTCCTAAATTGCCTTTTCATTTTAATGCCTCTCATACTTTGTCTTTTCAATTACCTGTCACAATATTTTAAATTTTGTATATCCACCTCTAATTAACTGATGATCTCAATTATTCATTGAATGAATGTTTTCTGTGCGTGAAGTATAAACCAGACTCCATCATCATTTGTGCTTTCCCCCTGTGTCTCTGTAAAATATAATTAGAACATTTATTTTGAGAATTCATTTGTAAACAATTTCGCCAATGTTTTCCTTCTTTGAAATTGCCATAATGAATTGTGATGGTTAGTTTTACATGTCAGCTTGACTGGGCCGCAGGGTGTCTAGTCACTTGGTTAAGCATTATGTCTGAGTGCATCTTTCAGGGTGTATCTGAATGAGACTAGCATTTGAATCAACAGACTGAGTAATGCAGACAGCCCTCCCCAGTGTGAGTGGGCCTCATCCAATCCACGGAGGCTTGAATCAAACAAAATGCAGAATAAGAGAGGATTTGCTCTCTCTGCCCAACTGTTCTCAAAATGGTACCTCAGTCTTCCCCTGCTGTCATATTTGCACTCAGTCTATAAACTTAAATCATTGTCTTTCCTGGTTCTCAGGACTTTAGACTCACACTAGAACTGTACCATCGGCTCTCCTGAGTCTCCAGCTTGCCAACTATAGATCCTGAAACTCCTCCGCCTCTATAACTTCATATGCTAATTCCTATATCTATCTACATTATATATATAATATATAAAGGAATTAGATAATACATATATTAAAGGAATACACACACACACACACACACACACACACACACACACACACACATACACATATATATCCTATTGGTTTTGTTTCTCTGGAGAATCCAGACTAATACATGAAGAAATAAGCAATATCTGTTTCCAGCTAGTGACTGCCTACTGTACACAAGACACTGTGCTATACACTTCATTTACCAAATAATTCATAATTTACTAGTTCTCACTTCTGTCATCTGTAAAATGGGTGCAATCATTGTACTTAAACCATAAACTTATTGGTATAATTAAATAAATTGATTTCTATAAAGTACTTGAAAGAATGTCTGGCATATATCATGTATCCAACTATTCCAGCTATTTTTAAATTTTGGTTATTCACCTCTATATTATATCTGAGAAAAACACTCTTTAAAGATAAAATTTAATTTGTCCAACATCACAGATAAGGTCAATTATAGAGTCTGAATGCGAATTCTCATATATCTGAATCATAAGGCATCCTCTTAACCTACAGATGTCATTGAACTGACGTGCTTCAGGGAAACTTTGAAAAATCAATCATTATATTTTATAGTTAACAGAACACTAAAATTCAATTCAGTTGAGTGTGGCAACTTGAAGAATTAAGCATGTCACTGTTGGTAAAAAGAATAAAAATCTGCAAAACTTACAAAGGCTGTCCAACCACGGAAACTATCTGCTTATTCTCTTTGCAATAACTTTTCAGTATAAATGGAAGCTAGAGAATATGTGTAAAAAAGCACCATCTTTTTCTTTTCCAGTCCCCATATGGTATGATCAAAGCTGACAGGGCGGACATTCCTGTCTGTGCCCTGACTGACAGTATTATATTACTCCATGGATCATCCTCCTCCTGCACATTCTTTTTATCTTGGTATATGTGGGAAACCATTCGGCGTCTAAGCCATTCCTAATGATTAGTCATCTCCTCTCTTTCTTTTGAATTCTTTTACTTGAAAATGAAAATTGCTTTCCTTCTTCTAATTGCTTAATAAAAATTAATTAACTTTCTACTTGGGCAAACCATTTTAGAAGATAATTCAGCGCTGGGAAAGGAGGATAACACAAGGATAAAAGGTTCAAGTCATTTTCTCAGAAAGCTTATAATGTGACACCTACTTTTCATTTTCAGGTTCATTAATTTTCCTCCAATTTACCAACTAGAAAGACTAATTTAGAAGTCTATTCATATTATACAAACAGAGTTGAACAAATCTATTTTATTTTGTTTGTTCTCTCGCTTTTACTTAATTTGCAGGTTTCATTCATTCCTTCTTTCAAAAAAATAGTTTTGGACTAGTTACTACTAGGTGATGGGAGACACAGAGACAGCAAGACTCAGACCCTTCTCTCAAGTTTGTGATAATCTATAATGGAGAAAAAGATAAGCATGCTTTGTTATACCATGTAAATTTGCTAGAGGGTGACACAGCATAAGGTATGGTGGCATGGGGCTCTCTGTCAGGGGATTTAGGGAAGGCTTGAAGAGGAGAGATCACTTGAGGTGAGTCTCGAGAAATGTGGAGAAATTCTGTCTCTCACTCTCTTTCTGCCTTTCTTTCTCTTCCTTTCGTTGGACATTTCTTTCCTCTCATTTCTTCTCTGTGCCTCCTCTTTTCATCCCTCCCCACTCCTTTTCCGCTCCTCCTCCTCCTCTTTCTGCTTCAATGCTACTGGAAGACAAAGACCATGGGCAAAAATGCATGGGCACCTCAGGGAGCAGGGAGTGTGTTGAATATGGCTACACTAGGAAATACTCATGGAGGCTAGCTGAGTCTGGGAGACCAAGTAGAGACCACATGTGAAAGGACCTGTGTGTCATCCTAAGAAGAGAAATAATCTGTAAACAATAACAGTCTTTCTTAGGAGGTGGATTATATGACAAAATATATGAAATAGAACAATTACTCTGGCAGTAATAGATGTAACTGATTAAAGGGAGAAGAAACTAGAGTCATAATAAGGCTTGTAAGTTCATTTATTTATCAAAAATTTAAAAAATATGATTATCTTTACCAGTTGTCAAGTGGATTATTCCCCTCCTCTTTCCCCATGCCAGCATGTGCCTTTAACTGGATGCCAATGCTTCAAGATCGAGACGATAAGAAGTTGTCATGTCAAAAAAAAGTTACTCAGTGAAAACTTTTAGATGTTCCTGGAATAATCGCATTAGCTAGTACATCTTTTTGCAACACATGGATTCAAGTTGAAGTGATTAAAAGTCACTTGCAAGTATCTAATTACTTCTGCAGATACACCTCAACGATTGAAATTCTGTGTGCCTAAGATCTGTTTATTCAAAATGTGTTCTTAAAGTGAGGCCATCAAAGAGAGAATTGAGTGTCATTTATAATACAGAAATTCCTTGTGCCAACAAATGACCACTGGCCACAGGAAAAAATGCTGTTCCCTATTTTTCAGTCTCTCTTTTTTTTTTTTTTTTTTTGCCAACAAATCCAAAAACTCATTGAATTGCACATTTGGCACATTGTAAACAAAACACATATGTCTTAGTTTTTCCATACTGGAGAAAACACGATACTTGCCAGATGACCTGAATAGCAGCCAGCCCTCTTTGTAGGTATTAAAGGTAGAGAGAATGTCTGGTGGCTAGTTGGGAGATAAATATAAGGAAAGAAAGTAGGAGGAAGAACGGATGTATATTTATTTTCTCACTATTTGAAATAATGTGAAAGATGAAGGTAGTACATATTCTGAAAACATGGAGCACATTTTCATGCTGACTACATAATATAGGGCATAAAACACAGCATATGGTACTTAAAATCCACTTGGTAATAGAATGCAATATTTGACTGAATTCCTTCCTTTTTCATAATTTGGAAACAGAACATTAACCCCAAAGATTATCTTTAAATTAGTCTGAAAGCAACTTAATTTTATTGTAAAAGATGATATAAAAGAATGAAATATTACTAGGACATTGATCAATGGGTTCCTAAAAATAATTATGTACAAATCATCATATAAAGAGCATTCTGAAGGAGGAATGAAGACTGACATATAAAAAGAAAATCATAGCAAAATGTAATCTGAAGTTTCTACAATATATTTCACGAATTTAATGTTAATCTTTGAACACAATATTCTTCATAATAAACTCTTGTCTTACTTTGATTGTTGATTGTCACTTAATCCTGTTGAAGCCCATTATAATCCATTTGGTTGTTAATGAGCTCAGAGAAAGTAACAGAAGAGTAGCTCCTCTCACATAGAACATTTGGCCCAGGCACTTGAGCCATTTATAAGCATTAATTCACTAATCCCTTTAGGATTACATTACTTCCTGTCATTAATACTCTCATTCTTGCTATTGCACTATCTATTTCCTCGCCTTTTCCCTAGAACCATGAATTTTCTCTGGTTTTGTTTTTCTCTTCCCAGAAATGCTGGAAAGACACATTTTAAAGAGGATAATGAAAGTAATGTGGACTCACTCAGTTTGTTTCCAGTACTCACCTGTGCCAGTCCTGCCACCTGGTCTTTATTACTGCTTTGCTTTCCAACTGGGTTGGTGTCCCTACTCCATTAATCTATTAAGTCTTGGCTCCTTCTACCCCTGCTAGGTGTTAAGGCAACAAAGGTGAATGT
Source organism: Gorilla gorilla gorilla (assembly GCF_029281585.2). Classification (NCBI taxonomy): domain Eukaryota; kingdom Metazoa; phylum Chordata; class Mammalia; order Primates; family Hominidae; genus Gorilla; species Gorilla gorilla. The sequence goes on along the minus strand of NC_073235.2, from coordinate 17,117,771 downwards.
TGAGGATCCTCCATATGACTCCTATTACTGCTTTGCTTTCCAACTGGGTTGGACTCTCCACGCCACTAATCTGAACTCTCACTTCACTCCACCTTTCCTTTAAGAGGTTCACACTATCCATCCTTCCTCCCTTGGGATAATCTATGTAAATTACCTAGAATACCCTAGGCTAAGTTTTATTCAATTTTTTCAATTGACAAAAATTGTCTACTTTTTAATGTTTCTTTTTTTTTTTTTAAGTTCCGGGGTACATGTGCAGGATTTGCAGGTTTGTTACATGGGTAAACATGTGCCATGGTGGTTTACTGCACCTAAGAACCCATCAGCTGGGTAAGAGATGATTATTTGAAATATGTATACATTTTGGAAGGGCCAAATTGAGCCAATTAATATGTGCATTATATCACATATATTTTTGTGTTGAAAACACTTAAAATCTGCTCTGTTAGGGATTTTCAAGAATATCATACCTTGATATGAACTATCGTCACCATGTTGTACAACAGATCTCTTGAACTTATTCCTCCTATTTAACTATAACGTTGTATCCTTTGACCAACATCACACCAATGCCCTCACCCTGACCCTAAACAGACCCTGGTAACTATGATTCTACTCTGCTTCTATGAGTTCAGTTTTTAAAAACATATATTTCCCATATAGAGGATTAATTCTAAATGAAGGAATTGTTAGGTTCTCACTATTTTTTTTTTTTTTTTTTTTTTTTTTGCTCTGGTGGAGAATTCTTCTGGTACCTTAAGTGAATAAATCTTAGTAAGCTAGATGTGAGGGATCACTTGCCCTCTCTCAGACATGCAAACGAAAGTAACAACATAAAATAAGTTCTTCCTTCTTTGCACAGAATAAAAGCGATATGAATCTTTACTGCGTTAGTCACATCCTTCTACGGTTTGAATGTGTTTGCTCCCTCCAAAATTCATGATGAAGGTTAATCACCTCCAAAATTCATGTGTTTTCAATGTGGTAGCATGAAGAAGTGAAACTTTTAAGAAGTGCTTAAGCAATGAGAGCTGTTGCCTCATGAATGGAATTAAGGCCCTTTTAAAAGGGGCTTCACTCAGTGTTAGGGAGGCTTGCCCTAGTTGCCCTTTCTCTTCCTACCATGTGAGGACTCAGCAAAAAAAGCCCTCATCAGATCACATGACAGTGCCTTGATCTTGGACTTCCCAGCCTCCAGAACTGTGAAAAATTAATTTCTGTTTTATATAAATTACCCAGTATCAGGTATTTTGTTGTAGTGTACAAACAGACTAAGATGTACCCTCAGTCATGTTACCCAACCCTTTGTTTGTTAATTTTTTTTTTACCATGTACTATTTCTAATACAACATCTATCTTGTTATTGTTTAAACATTTGCACTTTTCATAGCAAAGATCTGGCCTTATGCAATGCCATATTTGAAGGCCTAGCAGAGTGTTTAGTACATACCAGCTGCTAAATCATTGTTTGTTGAAAAAGGCTAATGAATGAGTATAATCATCGTAGAGCTGCATGGAGAGGTTTAAAAAGCTTCCTATGTGCTGCTGCCACAACTTCAACTGCCTACTGCAATGCCTGAAATTCTAGAATTCAGAAGGCATTTCTCTAGGTAATGTATAGAGCCGCACTTGTTAAAGTGGTTAAACCCAAAGGGAGCCGGTCTTCTTCCTTTGATTGTGTCACAGTAAGGAAAGGATAGGCCCTGATGTGTCTTTAACCTTCCATGTTTCCATCTTCCTTCTTTCTGTCCATGCATATGGAGCCCATAGGAATTACAAATAACTAGATAAATCTCTTGTCTCCAGAGTGAGGTGACATGACTTTTGTTTCATCCCAATGTGATAAGAACTATTTTTATGGTTACTATAGAATGACTATCTTACTTCCTATTTATAGCCTACAGTTTTGGTGACCTCAAACGAAATTATCTCCCTCATCTGCTGAGATTAACAGAAGAGCTAGCAGTGTGCACACAGGGGCAAAGAAGAAAAAAATAAACAGCATTAGAGAGTGACGTTACAGACTTCTAAACATGGTAGATCTAGAAGGAACTTAATAGTGGTACAATTCAGAATCATCAAAATCATCAATTTAAAGAGAAGGAAATTGAGGCTCAGGGTTGTCAACTTTTTTAGAATTTGTATGAAAACAGTCTGTTTAACCTGCCCAAACTAAATAATCTGAAAACATAATCCATTCAAAAGACCTAAGAATGTTTTTAAATGGTGTCACAGTCTTTCAGTATAGCCATCTACATGGGAATCCCTTGCCTGTTAGCCCAGATGGATTGAGGAAATACCTAAATGTTTGCTAAACACCCTGCGTTTTAGTGGTATTACATGTCACAGCCAATGTACAGACATGGTGTTTCAGCACAGATAATGCAGGTGGTACTTACAGTATTAGATCTTTGTTGCCGCCTTATCTCTTAATTTTGTTAAAGTAATTATAGAATCTCCCATATATAATGTCTTCAGTTTCTTTTTTTTAACCCAGAGTCAGGCTGTGTTCCCATTCGCAGTGCTAATAGCCCCACTGTAATGATCTTTAAAGCTCTAGGTAGGACATGCTATTTTTAATTTCTATGAGCCTACTAAGTTTAGAAGCAGTATGTGACAGTCTGATCTCCATCACTGCCAGGTAGAAGCAGGGCCAGTGCAGTGATATGGTGACATAGAGTAAGCACTAGTCACTCTCTGTTGAATAAAATAATAAATAGGAGGAGGCAAAGAGGGCAAAGAAGTGTGTGTGTGTGTGCACGTGCATGTGTGTGCATGTGTATGTGCATGTGCGTGTGTGTGTGTGATGGGAAGTGAAATATATATGTTTATCAGTCAGGATTATATCAGTCAGGATCGTATTTAACAAAAAACAAAACATAACACCTTATGATATTTAGATTCTTCTGTCTTTCCTGTCTATGATATTTATGTTGTGCTTTGTCCCAACAATTGTTACCTCGTCATCATGATATAAATGCTTCAGCTTCATCTTAATGTTTTATAGAGGAAGACAAAGAAGGAAATAGAGTTGGAATAAAAAGAGGAAGTAGAGCAAACACGTCCCAGAAATCCCCAACTGATTTCTGCTTTTTAATATTGGAACATAGTATGTTATATAATGAGTCATTTTTGCAAAGGTGCCTAAGAACTTAATGGTTTTGTTCACTTTCTATATTTTGACTTAAACGTGCATCCACCCTGAACAGCATAATTTTTTTTATGATAAGGAAGAAGGGGATATAACATGATGGCTTAGTAAGGGGGAGTTTCATTTTCCTCAATTTCAGGCAAATTACTATTTCCATTCATAACTCAAATTATTACCTGGGAAAAATGAAGGATTCAGACTAAGGGACTGAAAAGTCATTTGATATAGTTTCCAGGCAGGTGATGTCAAAAATAAAGTGGCTGGTGGGGACTGGGAAGCCCTGAATATCACAGGACTCATCTGAAAGAGGGTGTAGCTTCTCAGCTCCAGCTTATCATAGTCATGCAGGGATGTGTACCACATTTTCTAATCTTCTAAATAAATTGAAAATTACTATCTCTATATCAAAACTCTCAATGTTCAATGTTGGTAACTGATACAAAGTTTTAAAACTCAGTGGAACAGAGTAAAGCACATTTGGGACTTGGGCTTGGCCTATAATATAAGGAAAGTGTTTAGGAATTCAAAACAATCTCAATTCTCAGGGCCCTTTAAGCTAAAACAGTCTGTGTCTTGGCTTCCTATATGATCCCATTTGAGAATACTTTTCATGGTATCATTAAGGTGAATGCTTAAAATAATAGGAGACAGCACTGTAAGACCAAAGGGCAAGTTCCTATACAGTTCACCTTTGAAATCTGACTTTGCTACTCTATCAGTTTTCCTCTGACTTACTCATATTGCAAATAAACATAGAATCCAATTATGTTGTTAGGCATGTTGATATTTCAATATAAATAATTATATCTTTGGTGATATAGTTTATATAAACCACATTAAAATATGGAGATTAGTGGTACTGACTGTTAAACTCCACCCACACCAAACTCCTATTCAATTAATAACTTTTTAAATTTTTATTTTTAGAGACAAGGTCTCACTCTGTTACCTTGGCTGGAGTGCCGTGGCTCAATCATAGCTTGCTGCAGCCCCAAACTCCTGGGCTCAAGGGATCCTCCTGCCTCAGCCTCCCAAGTAGCTAGGACTACAGGTGGTGCACACCACCATGCCTAGCTATTTTTTTTTTTTTTCAAATACCTTATAGAGACGGAGTGTCTCTACGCTGCCCAGGCTGGTCTGGAACTCCTAGCCTCAAGTAATCCTCCCATCTTGGCCTTCCAAAGTGTTGGGTTTATAGGTGTGAGCCACTGCATCCAGTCCTTCAGTGAATAACTAAACTAAGAAACTATTATTACCATCATTCTCAGCAAACTATCGCAAGGACAAAAAACCAAACACCGCATGTTCTCACTCATAGGTGGGAATAGAACAATGAGAATACTTGGACACAAGAAGGGGAACATCACACACCGGGGCCTGTTGCGGAGTGGGTGGAAGGGGGAGGGATAGCATTAGGAGATATACCTAACGTAAATGACAAGTTAATGAGTGCAGCACACCAACATGGCACATGTATACGTATGTAACAAACCTGCACGTTGTGCACATGTACCCTAGAACTTAAAGTATAATAAAAATATATATATATTAAAAAAAAGAAACTTATTTTCCTGTGGGTTAGACATGGTTAAGTTTTTTTTAATTTACAAATGGGGAACCACAGTTGATGTGCAGTATGAGACTGGATTTAGAAATGTTCAGTGGCTCAGATGAACAAAGTCAACTGACCTGATTGGCCAGTCAGGTGCTAATGGAGCCAATGATTATGGCAATGACAGGAAAGTACCAACAAAGATAAAGACAAGAACCACATTCAACATTTTTAAGTGGATCTCTACTTTATTTTTTTCACAATATTCCAAACTGAACTGTTTAGACAATGGTTTGATTTGCCCTAAACAGTGACAGCATAAAAAACAACTGACTAAGCTCATCAGCATCTGGTACAGAGAAGAAACTCATGAGTTTTTGCTAAATGAAGGGCTACTTTCACAAAATCTGGGGATGGAATTTCATGGGAACAGACCAAAACCTTGTAATCAGCTTTCTAAAAGTATGATGAATCTAGCAACATTTGCAGGCAAAAACTAATGCCAGTAAAAGTACAAGTAATTCTTGTAATTTAAAAAGGGCCTTGGAATACAACTCTGTTTTTATAATGTCTTATGTGCCCCATCCTCCCAGAATCATCCAGTGTTCTGTTAGACACCTTACCTTTTGTTTTAATCCACTATATCATGGGCTTCTCTTTAATCACCATTTGTAATCTTTGTGCAGTATATGGATTTCGCAGTCTATACAGGTAGACCCTTGAGCTTTCAGTTTTACTGCCTCTCTACAATTTTTTTCATGCTGCTACTATTCTTTATTAGCAATCCTGTTAACTGTAAAATACAATGACTTGATTCTTTAATCTCTCTATTGCAGCCAAAGTAGCCAATGTCACAGTGGAGTGTCTTGAGCAATTAAGAAGAAAAATTGTGTTGAACATAACTTTGAACTACAGTGACAAGTTGTACGTACCGTAACAGTTTATATAAAACTAACCCACTAAGGTCATCAATTTCACTGAATACTAATGCTGTCACAGTTGCTCTTCTTACTCATTTTTTTTTTTATTTCTAGAGTCAAGACTGACTTTAATTAGTAAACCTGAAGAAATGAGCTACATTGAATTTCTCCTTTAATGCATGTTAAATAATTTAAATGACTTCATAATGCATGAGATATTACTTGCCATCTTCTGTTTCTTAGAAGTAATCTATCAGAAATGATAGATGAGGTCAATCTATTTAATTGAATTAATAACCAAATAAACATTTGGACAGGTTATGTAAATTTTTTCAATAGTATATTTTGAACTACAATATAGTATATTTTAAATCTCTCTCTATATCTATATGTTTAAACTATAATATAGTATATATTAAATCTATAATCAGAAATGTGTCTGTATCAGAATGCTCCAGAGAAACAGGACAAGATGTGTGTGTATAAATATATATATAATGCATATGCATATATGTATGCATATATGTAAACACACATATATTTGTACGTATGTGTGTATGAGATATTGAGAGGGAGAGAGAGAGATAGAGAGATAGGGCAAGGAGAGAGGGAGATAGAGAGATTGAAAGAGAAAGGGAATTTAAGAGAAGTAAGAAGAGAAGGAGAGAGAGGAAGATTGGGAAATTTATTTTAGGGACTGTGCCATGCTATTGTCCCTGGAGACTGCAGAGTCCAAAATCTAATGGCACAGATTAGCAGGCTGGAGACTCAGAAAAGAATTGCAGTTCAAGTACAAAGGTAGTTGGCTGGCAGAAGTCCTTCTTGCTTAGGGAAGGTCAATTTTTTTCTGATAAGACCTTAAACTAATGGATGAGCCCACCCACCTTGTGGAAGGGTAATCTTCTTTATTCAAAGTCCACTGATTTGAATGTTAATCTCATCCAAAAAAGCACTGTCACAGAGACATCCAGAGGAATGTTTGGCCAAATATCTGGGCACTGTAGCTAGCAAAACTGACACACAGAATTAACCATCTCGGTGTTTTAAGTTAAATATTATATTGTATGTATGAGGCATTGTCTCATTTATATTTAAATTGCTACCTATTTTGAATATAGAAACCATATTTGGATGGTTAGAGTTACAGAAATGTGTAACATGCAAATAATATATTTATAATTCTCCTATCTAATTACTGAAAATCTTATGACTTGAAAACCAATGCCCTATCTTTCTGTGGGTGTTGAAGAGGATTTTTTTTCCTTAATAATCAATTTAAATTCTGCATGAGCTTTCTGCTTAAGGCAGAAGTTGGTTCCAAGTCCAACTACTATGTTCCATTTCATTATTTCAGGCTGTGTGGCTGAAAATGTTGGTACTTGGTAACACTATCATATATGACATGACATAAGAAAAGGTTTTGTTTTGAGGCACCAGTATTCCATAATTTCACGGAATCTGGCTGCCTACCAAACTGTCAAATATAATTGAATCCCTTCCATTTATCCATTCATTGATTCCACATACACATTGAACCCAGTATCTGACAGGCATTCTTCTAGGAACTGGGGATATAAGACAAAGACGTTACCCTTATTGAGCTTGCACTTCAGTATAATAGCAGAAAACTAATAATACACATATAAACTCATAAGTAGATAACTTCAGACAGTGATAAGTACTGTAACAGAAAGACTAAACAGGATACTAGGATAGAGGGAGAGAGTGGGGTTCATTTATTTAGGCTGGTTTAAAGAGGTCTCTCTGAAGAGGTAGTATTGGAAATGAACGGGAAGAGCAGAGACAAAGATGGAAATGAGGTGGGCACATGTGGGGACTAGAAAGCAAGTCTGTGATGCTGAAATGCAGATAACCAAGGAAGACTGTGAGGAGATGACACTGGAAAAACAGGTGAGGACAAATCATGCGGGGCCTTGATGCCATGGCAAAACTTGTCCTGATTCTCCTCTTATGGCAAGGAAATGACAGGATCTGAACAACTTTGAGTAGACGATGGACTCTTGTGGAAGCAGATAGAACACAGGCAGATCGTTTAAGAGACTGTGGTAGTAAACTGGTAGAAATGATGGCTTGGGCTAGGAGAGAGGGTGAAGAGCAGCCGCTGGATTTGGGATATTAGAATCAGTACAATTGTTGCTGTTGCAGGTGTTCTTTCCTGTATGTATATCATATAATACATATTATTCTATTTTCAAAGTAATTATTCTATTTTCAAAGCTATTTTCCAGTTCCTATCTTATTAGTCCTAGCAGGAATTCCACAAGATATGGAAACAATGATAGTTAACTGGTGAATAGATAGCTAACAGAAAAAAACAAAATAAACACTGTGAAATTGAAACTTTGTACTTTATAAATGAATTGTTTATAACATCGGTGTATAATGATCAGCTCCTGCAGAAACATCTTTCACATAGAAGAATTTCCAAATTCCCAAGGCAACCGGAACCATCCGGGCCAGCTCTAATTGCTAGAAAGGTATTCAATAATCTCGTAAAGCTTCCCAGCAGAACCTAAATTAGAATGCAAAGACTAGGGGTCACATTGCGCTGCCATAGTTCAGCTTATCTTTACAGCTGCGAGCTGATTCCACACTTTCTCACTCACACTTATCTATGTCTTCATAAAACCATTAAATAACTTTGCCAGTATGAGTTCACCATATTGCTCCCAAAAAAGTAGACAAAAAATATTAGGTTTTACTTATTAACTGTAAAATTAATTCCATATAAACGAGATCAAGATGTCGTTTTTTTTTTTTCCTTGCTTTCTTCTTTTTTTTTTTTTCAGAGAAGAAAGGGGAATACTTGGTATGATGAAGACACATAAAGATGGAAGAGGTCGTAGTAGTTGTAAGTGCTGGGTCCACAGAGAGGGAGGGGGAGAGGGGCAGAAAACAAAGCGAGTGTGAAGTTCTCATTTTTCTTGGGAGTGATTTTTTCAGGACCTGCCTTCCTCCATTACTAGTTCTTTTATTTGGGGGAATGTTGGCCTCCAGGACTTTTCTTAGAAATCCACACAGACTTAGCTTAATAGGAGACCAGTATTACTTTTCCTTCCCTGAGGGGTCTCACTGATGAATGTTTAGCAAGTCAGTCAGTAATTCTGCAAGCCTGAAGCCTTTTACTCCATTCGCCACTCAAAGGGTACACTTTGGAGTCAAGTAGATCTAAATTAGAGTATGGGCCCAGTCACTTACTAGGTATGTGACATGAATAATTAATTTGCCTTCTCCAGCCTGAATTTTATCTTCTCTAAAAAAAAATAAAATAAAATCTACTGTATGAGTCAGTTAAAACAAATCACTTATATATCTGGTCCTCTAATTCAGGCTCTGTTCTCAGTGCTGAAGCAGATCAGTAAGTACCTGACATGACGTTAGCATGAATCTGTCACTCTGCGAGTCATATATTTCCCAACTAGACTGCACAGAAGAACCATCTGAGGATTGTATTTAAAATGCAGATTCCTGAATCAAAACCCTAGAGATTCCGGTTCCTAGGTCTGCAAGGAGGTTTCAGAAATCTACATGTTTTAACAAACACCTCAAAAGGTGATGAAATTTATCTCCTGCTCTTTATATTTGGATAACAAAGAAAAAAAAAACCTGTAATGCATTTGAGTTTCATGTACCTGTGACCTCCTGTCATTTCAGAGGTAAATCTTGCTTCACTTTGGCTCTTTGCATAAACCTTCTGACCCTCGGCCTCCCATATACTGGCACAACCTATAACACCAGGACAGATGTTTGTCTACTGCACCTGACTTCGTTTCCTGTTACTCCTGTTTGCCACTGTCTTCCTAGTTTGCAGACTGCTTTAGACTCTAATTTCTACTTCCTAATTGTCCTAGGTTATAAGGAAATTGCCAGCTTCTAACCAGAGTATCTTGCTTATGTCAGGAAAATATGGAGTATTACATTTCCCAATACCCTTTCCTGATATTTCTACGTTAGAATTGGCCAGAAGAGAGACGTTCAGTGAGATATGGAAGGAAGAAGAGAAACAGAAGCTACTACTTTCAGAAGGTTTTCATAAGATAGATGCCTAAGATACGTAGATGGGTACCCAGCAAGTCTCAGTGTATCCTTCTTCTCCTCTTCTCTGAATCTAGTCCACCTTTTCAGTAGCTGGCCCTGCTGACCGATGGTGGCCCCAAACCTACCACTGGGCATTTGGCTGTGGACTCACAGTGGTAGTGGCCACCAAAGACAACATCTTCCTACGGACCTTGCTGAAGTGCCCCCTTCAGAGTCCTACTTTGGCAGCAGAGCATGCTTGGCTTCTTGTCTACCTGAGTCAGCGCTTCAGGAAAACCAGCCAGTGATTCTTTCTCTGATCATCCCAGTCCCCCTTAAACACTTTCTCTTCACTTAGTGCTTCCGTGTTTGTGTAAGGTCTGATTCCTATAATAAACCCCTACCCAACAAGGCTTTAAGTAGTCCTGTTTTGTTGACCAAAATCCCATGGATACATACACTGAATCAACTCCACTCTTAGTCTGGACTCTACACATTTGTTGGTCCAGATAATAGCAAGGATTTCAAGGGAGGACTCAATTATACAATGGAGACAAAATCCATTTTATTTCTTGATGGCCTACCAGGATATTTCAGTGACTTACAGGGAAAATACACAGAATCCTCCAGGCATTTCTATTTTATTCCTAGAAATCAATATAGATATTTTAGTGAAAAAACTTTTACATGACATTTTGACCTAGAATTCAAGATGTGAGAGAGGACAAAAACAGCTGCTCTTTCCTGAAGGCTTCTGGCTTACAGGCACTTGGATTCGGCCTTAGAGATAATGCCAAGGTTGACTGAAATGTGTAGAAGAAAGAGAGATTACCATTGCAAATTGTGTTAACCTTCTTACTGCATGGTTGGCCATCACCAAAAGAGTTCAGCCTTCCAGACTGCAATCACATATAATACTAGAGAATTAAATCACCCATTACCAACCCTTCAAGCACAGTTTTAGTAAATGCACACTTGGAATTCTAAGTAAATTTTGACTGAACAAGAAATGCGTAATCAACGGATGGATTTCAAAGTCCCATGATATTTTCTTCCCACAGAATCACAAGGCAGTACCCATTAAAATTAGGCAGAACCACAGATGTATATGAAAGTGCATAATTCTAGAGATTTCACAAATCTTATTCAGAGGAAAAGTGATCTTTGCATTCCAAAGACTTTATTAATCCTCAGAGGCTACAGTCTAGAGTGAAGCCTAACATGGAATCAGATCTCTGGCTCTTCTTCTACAGGTTACCCTCTTAGTTTCATGATTCAGTGCTTTCACTCTGAACTTATATTTGAGTTATACCAGTAGAATGTGATACAGGTACAAGGGTGGTACTAGAGGTCACAGACTGGTGATGTCTAGGCTTAATTTTTCTTCACACAAGTTTAGTTTGACTGGGATGGCCACTGTTCTTGTCCATCAGTGAGAGCTGTGTGTAGGCTTCCCCCCAGGTCACAGGGGCCTCCCTCCTAGAGAAAATAGTGATTTAATCAAGTCTTACGCCTATGAAACATGTTCTATTTCGGGGCTCACTCATAAATTCAATAAGAGTTTTAGTATTATCATAAAATAACTTTTATTTATAATTGAGAGCTGCTAAGTTGCTTTGTGGTCTTGGAAATGCTCTCCTAACAATATATTGCATTGGTTTACCTACTCCTCAATCTTTATTCTGTCACTGTTGCCCAATCTTACTCTATCACCTGGATTGTATTTTTCATATTCTTGGAGTCTCAATTCTGTGCCTCCTATTTTCTTATTCTATTTTTCTCCTCTATTTTTAGAAATTTGTACTTTGCATCTGTATTTTTTGTGATTATGCTAATTTAAAAACAATTAACTTACCCCTCTTCAAACTACTCAAAAGCCATAGTATACAGTTACTTTACTCCCCTTCCTATTGTGTATATAATTTTTTAATCAGTTTTTTGAAATATATTTTTCCTCTTCACAAAATTTCAAATTACTTTGGCTTTATATAGTCATAATTTGCTTTGATTTAGCCACATTTTTGCCAATATAATTGCTCATAATTTCTTTTTGTATCATGACCTTCACATCTGGATTTTTTTTCTGTTTACACTATACCTTTAACATTTATTTTACTGAGTATTTGTTTTTGGCTTATCCCCAATTATCTGTTCAAAAATATATTTTACCCTCATGAAAAGTGTATTTGCTAGGTACAGAATTTTAAGCTATTTCAGCTCACTGAAGTTACATTCCATTGTATTTAGGTTTCTCATGGCTGTTGCTGAGAGGCCTCTTTAAATTGCTTGTCTTCTGTAGACTGCCTTTCTCCTAAAATCTTTTAAGATTCCACTTTCTCTTAGATTCTGCAATTTTATTATGATAAGGGATGTGAGCAGAAGTCTGACTCCCTGTTTATGTTATTTATCCACCATAATTGGTATGTTTTCACCTTCAGCTATGTGGTAAATTTTTTTTTTTACTTTTAAAAACTTCAAACTTGAAGAAAAGTTGAAAGAACAGTACAATAAAGACCTGCATAATCCTCATTTAGAACCACTAATTCTCAACATCTTTCCATATATACTTCATTTCTCTCACTTTTTCTCCTTCTCTCCTTCTCTCACTCTCTCTTTTTCTCTGTCTCTCTTTCTCTCCTTTTCTCTCTCTCTGTCTCCTCACTTTTAACATAAACATACACACAACTGTTTTGTTGAATGATCCAAAGGAGACTGCATAATTATATCTAAGTATAGGCCTCCCAAGAATATATAACCACAACACCATTACCACACCTGAGAAAAATAAACAGTTTAATAAAATTATACAACATGCAACCTACGTTACATTTCATCAATAGTCACGTAAATGTTCTTTATATCTTTTCGGTCTATCATGAAACTTCATGCATTGCATTTCACTGTTATGTTACTTTAGTCTTATCTAATTTAAAATAGTTGATGTTTTCCCCGATTATTCATTATTACATATTTTGATTTCATATTAAAGTATTAAGTTTTTGAGAAGTCCAGGGTAGCTGTCTCGCAAAGCATACCATCATAGATTTGTCTGTTTTTTTTTTTGCGATTAGACTGAGGTCAACATTTTTGGTAAGAATACCACACAGCTGGTGTAGCGTATCTCCCATTGCATGTCATCAGAAGAAACAAAAAGTTAGGCTTCAGGCCACGAGTAATGCCAAACTTAGCCACTTGGTTAAGATTGTCACTGTATGATCTTTCCATTTTAAAGGGACATGTTCTACCTTTTGAGTAATATGTGCAATGATGCTTTGAAAACATGAATATTCTATTCTTAAACACTTTTTGCCCAATGATTTTAGAATGTATTGATAATTCTTTCATTAATAAATTATAATATTAGGACAGAAACATCAAGAGTTTTCTAGTCTATCATTCCAGCCATATTTATTATATGATATAAAGCCTAAGAACTAATGTCTAAAACTATGTTCTGACTGGATATCTGGTGAAATCACAGGGCCTCCAATAACTTAACCACAAGCTTCCCTCCCCATTTGGCTTCTAGAGCTAAGATCCTCTCCAAATAACCTTTCTTATTAAATGGAACAGGTGCGGCTACTACTTAATCATTAACTGGTGAGTTTCAGTTGCCTGCAAACTTGAAGAATTATTTAAACAAACTGAACTGAGGTATCCAGGTCTTCTTAATGGGAATGAGTAGGTGGTTGGTGTGACCTACGGAGAGTAAGGAAAAGCAGAGTGGTGCCACAGCCCACCTAGGAGTCAGACAGGGCAAGGGGAGCTACCACCTTCAGCCGAGGGAGGCGGTGAGTGATGGTGCTACTCTGCCTGGGAAACCACACTTTTTCCACAGATCTGTGCAACCCACAGATCAGGAGATCCCCCTTGTCAGCCCACGCCACCAGAGCCTTGGGTCTGAACCGCAGAGTTGTGCAGATTCTCAGCGGCTACTCGACTGGAGACTGCCTAAGACTACCGAGTTCCCAGAGGGAGGGGTGGCCATCATCACTGTGGCTGCATGCTGCCTAAGATGGCTGAGCTTTCAAGGGGAAGGGCAGCAGCCATCACTGTGGCTGCCTGCTGCATAAGATGACTGAGTTCCGGGAGGAGGGGTGGCAGCCATCACTGCAGCTCCAGTTTGCCATCTTTCCCCTGCAATGCCAGGGAAAACGGATGGTTTGGACCCTGGAGGAATTCCCCATAGTGCAGCACCGTGGCTGTGGCAGAGTGTGGCCAGATTGCCTCTTTAGGCTGGATCCTGACCCACACCATTTCCCTAGGCAAGGCCTCCCTACAGGAATTTCAGAAACTCCAGCCAGGGTTTTAGGAACAGAACTCTAATCTCTCTGGGACTGAGCCCCTAGAAGGAGGGGTGGCCGCAGTCTTCGCAAATCAGTAGACTTCGTCTTTGCCCCTGCCGGCTTTGAGGAATCTGGGCAGTCTAGACAAGTGGGATTCCCCCCAGCACAGTGCACCTCCTCCACCAAGGAGCAGCCAACATGCCTCAGTTAGTGAGTCCCACATCCTGTGCCTCCTGACTGGAGGAGAACCCTCAATTAGGGTTGCCAGACACATTATACAGTAGCATTTCTGTTGGCATCAGGTCAGTGCCCCTCTGGTACAGAGATCCCAGAGGAAAGAGAAGGCAGCCATCTTTACTATTCTATAGCCTCCACTGGTGACACTTCCAGGTGTGGAAAGGAACCAGGTAAATAGAGTCTGGAGTGGACCCCAAGCAAACTGCAGCACGCCTATGAAAGAAGAGCCTGAGTCTTACAAGAAAAATAAACAAATAGAAAGCAACAATAACAATAACATCAACAAAAAAGTCCCCACAAAAAAACCCATCCAAAGGTCAGCAGCTTCAGTGATCAAAGCTGGATAAACTCATGAAGACGAGAAAGAATCAATGAAAAAATGTTGAAAACTCAAAAAGCCAGAGTGCCTCTTCTCCTCCAAATGATTGCAGCACCTCTCCAGCAAGAGCACAGAACTAGGCAGAGGCTGAGATGGATAAATTGATGGAAGTAGTCTTCAGAAGGAGCTGTTAAACAGAATAACTAGTTTAGAGAGGAACATAAATGACCGGATGGAGCTGAAAAACACAACACAATAACTTCACAATGCAAATACAAGTATCAATAACTGAAGAGAACAAGCAGAGGAAAGAATTTCAGAGCTTGAAGACTATCTTGCTGAAATAAAGCAGGAAGAGAAGATTAGGGAAAAAAAAGAATGAAAAGGAATGAACAAAACCTCCAAGAACTATGAGATTATGTAAAAAGACTGAACCTATGACTGATAGGGGTACCTGAAAGAGACAGGCAGAATGAAACCAAGTTGTAAAACATACTTCAGGATATCATCCAGGAGAACTTTTTCAACCTACCAAGACAGGTGAACATTCAAATTCAGGAAATCCAGAGAACCCCAGTAAGATACTCCATGAGAAGATCAACCCCAAGACACATAATCATCAGATTCTCCAAGGTTGAAATGAAGGAAAAAATGTTAAAGGCAGCCAGAGAAAAAGGTCAGGTCACCTATAAAGGGAAGCCTGTCAGACTAACAGTGGACCTCTCAGCCGAAACCCTACATGCCAGAAGAGATTGAGGGCCAATATTCAACTTTCTTTTCTTTTTTTTTTATACTTTAAGTTCTAGGGTACATGTGCACAACGTGCAGGTTTGTTACATATGTATACATGTGCCATGTTGGTGTGCTGCACTCATTAACTCATCATTTACATTAGGTATATCTCCTAATGCTATCCTTCCCCCTTGCCCCCACCCCATGACAGACCCTGGTGTGTGATGTTCCCCACCCTGTGTCCAAGTGTTCTCATTGTTCAAGTCCCACCTATGAGTGAGAACATGCGGTGTTTGGTTTTCTGTACTTGCGATAGTTTGCTGAGAATGACGGTTTCCAGCTTCATCCATGTCCCTACAAAGGACATGAACTCATCCTTTTTTATAGCTGCATAGTATTCCATGGTGTATATGTGCCACATTTTCTTAATCCAGTCTATCATTGTTGGACATTTGGGTTGGTTCCAAGTCTTTGCTATTGTGAATAGTGCCATAATAAACATATGTGTGCATGTGTCTTTATAGCAGCATGATTTATAATCCTTTGGGTATATACCCAGTAATGGGATGGCTGGGTCAAATGGTATTTCTAGTTCTAGATCCTTGAGGAATCACCACACTGTCTTCCACAGTGGTTGAATCAGTTTACAGTCCCACCAACAGTGTAAAAGTGTTCCTATTTCTCCACATCCTCTCCAGCACCTGTTGTTTCCTGACTTTTTAATGATTGCCATTCTAACTGGTGTGAGATGGTATCTCATTGTGGTTTTGATTTGCATTTCTCTGATGGCCAGTGATGATGAACATTTTTTCATGTGTCTTTTGGCTGCATAAATGTCTTCTTTTGAGAAGTGTCTGTTCATGTCCTTCGCCCACTTTTTGACGGGGTTGTTTGATTTTTTCTTGTAAATTTATTTAAGTTTTTTGTAGATTCTGGACATTAGCCCTTTGTCAGATGGGTAGATTGTAAAAATTTACTCCCATTCTTAAAGAAAAGAATTTCCAACCCAGAATTTCATATCTGGCCAAACTAAGTTTCAAAAGCAAAGGAGAAATAACATCTTTTTCAGAAAAGTAAATGCTGAGGGAATTCATCACCATCATGCCTGCCTTGTAAGAGCTCTTGTAGGAAGGGCTAAATATGGAAGGGAAAAATCGTTAACAGCCACTACAAAAACACTGAGGAACAAAGACGAAGGACACACAAATCAAACATAACAATATTAACCTTAAATGTAAACATGCTAAATGCCCCAGTCAAAAGACAGAGAATGGCAAGCTGGATAGAGTCAAGACCCATCAGTGTGCTGCATTCAAGAAACCCATCTCACGTGCAAAGACACAAAAGAAAGGGATGGGGGAAAATTTAACAAGCAAATGGAAAGCAGAATATAGCAAGGGTTGCAATCCTAATTTTCTGACAAAACAGACTTTAAACCAACACAGATCAAAAAAGACAAAGAAGGGCATTGCATAATGCTAAAGGGTTCAATTCAACAAGAAGAGCTAGCTATCAGAAATATATATGTACCCAATACAGAAGAACCCAGATTCATAAAACATGTTCTTAGAGACCTACAAAGAGACTTAGATTCCCACATAGTAACAGTGTGAGACTTCAACACCCCACTGTCAATATAAGACAGATCATCACAATTGAAAATTAACAGGGATATACGGGACTTGAACTCAGTTCTGCAGCAAGTGGACCGGATAGATACCTACAGAACTCTCCACCCCAAAACAACAGAATATAAATTCTTCTCAGTGCTACATGGCACTTACTCTAAAATTGATCACATAATTGGAAGTAAAATAATCCCCAGCAAATGCAAAAGAACTGAAATCATAACAACCAGTCTCTCAGACCACAGTACCATCAAATTAGAACTCAGGATCAAGAAACTCACTCAAAAGCACACAACTACATGAAAATGGAACAACCTGCTCCTGAATGACTCCTGGGTAAATAATGAAATTAAGGCATAAATCAAGAAGTTCTTTGAAACCAATGAGAACAAAGAGACAACGTATCAAAATCACTGGGATGCAGCTAAAGCAGTGTTAAGAGGAAAATTTGTAGCACTAAAACGTCCACATCAAAAAGCTAGAAAGAGCTCAAATCAATATCCTAAAATCACAACTAAAAGAATTAGAGAACCAACAGTAAACAAACCCCAAAACTGGCAGAAGACAAGAAATAACCAAGATCAGAGCAGAACTGAAGGAGAAAGGGACACAAAAAACCCTTCAAAAAATCAATGAATCCAGTTTTTTTTTGAAAAAATTAATAAAATAGACCACTAGCTGGACTAATAAAGAAGAAAAAAGAATCATATAGACACAATAAAAAATGATAAAGGGGATATCACCACTGACCCTAAAGAAATACAAACAATCATCAGAGAATGCTATAAATACCCCTATGCAAATAAACTAGAAAATCTATAAGAAATGGACAAATTACTGGACACATACACCCTCCCAAGACTGAACGAGGAAGAAGTTGAATCCTTGAATAGACCAATAACAAGTTCTGACATTGAGACACTAATTAATAGCCTACAAACCACAAAAAAAAAAAAAAAAAATCCCAGGACCAGATGTATTTACAGCTGAATTCTACCAGAAGTACAAAGAGGAGCTGGTACCACTTCTTCTGAAACTATTGCAAACAATTGAAAAAGAGGGACTTCTCCTTAATTCATCTTATGCAGCCAGCATCATTCTCATACCAAAACCTGGCAGAGATACCACAAAGAAAATTTCAGGCCAATATCAATGCCTGACAAACATCAATGCAAAAATCCTCAACAAAATACTGGCAAACTGGATCCAGCAACATATCAAAAAGCTTAACCACCATGATCAAGTCACTTCATCCCTGGGATACAAGGCTAGTTCAACATATGCAAATCAATAAATGTAATTCATCACATAAACAGAACTAAATATAAAAACCACATGATTCTCAATAGATGAAGAAAAGGCCTTTGATAAAATTCAACATCGCTTCATGTTAAAAATTCTCAATAAACTAGGTATTGAAGGAACATACCTCAAAACAACAAGAGCCATTTATTACAAACCCACAGCCAATATCATATTGAAAGGGCAAAAGCTGGAAACACTCCTCTTGAAAATCAGCACAAGACAAGGATGTCCTGTTTCACAACTACTATTTAACATAGTATTTGAAGCTCTGGCCAGGGCAATCAGGCAAGAGAAAAAATAAAGGGTATTCAGATAGGAAGAGAGGAAGTCAAACTGTCTCTATTTGCAGACGACATGATCCTATATCTAGAAAACCCCAATTGTCTCAGTCTAAAAACTTCTTAAGCTCATAAGCAACTTCACCAAAGTCTCAGGATACAAAATCAATGAGCAAAAATCATAAACTTTCCTATACACTAATAATAGACAAGCAGAGAGCAAAATCATAAATGAACTCCCATTCACAATTGCTACAAAAGGAGTAAAATACCTAGGAATACAGCTAACAAGGGAAGTGAAGGACCTCTTCAAGGAAAACTACAAACCACGGCTCAAGGAAATAAGATAGGACACAGATAAATGGAAAAACATTCCATGTTCAATGATAGGTATAATCAATATTATGAAAATGGCCATACAGCCCAAAATAATTTATACATTCGATGTTATTCCCTCCCATTAAACTACCATTGGCATTCTTCACAGAATTGGAAAAAAACTACTTTAAACTTCACATGGAACCAAAAACGAGCCCGCATAGCCAAGACAATTCTGGGCAAGAACAAAGCTGGAGGCATCATGCTACCTGACTTCAAATCATACTACAAGGCTATAGTAACCAAAACAGCATGGTACTGGTACCAAAACGGATATATAGACCAACGGAACAGAGCAGAGGCCTCAGAAATAACACCACACATCTACAACCATTTGATCTTCAACAAACCTGACAAAAACAAGCAATGAGGAAAGGATTCCCTATTTAATAAATGGTGCTGGATATGAACAGACACATCTCAAAAGAAGACATTTATGCAGCCAAAAAACACATGAAAAAATGCTCATCATCAATGGCCATCAGAGAAATACAAATCAACCACAATGAGATACCATCTCACACCAGTTAGAATAACAATCATTAAAAAGTCAGGAAACAACAGGTGCTGGAGAGGATGTGGAGAAATAGGAACACTTTTACACTGTTGGTGGGACTGTAAACTAGTTCAACCATTGTGGGAGTCAGTGTGGCGATTCCTCAGGGATCTACAACTAGAAATACCATTTGACCCAGCCATCCCATTACTGGGTATATACCCAAAGGATTATAAATCATGCTGCTATAAAGACACATGCACACGTATGTTTATTGCAGCACTATTTGCAATAGCAAAGACTTGGAACCAACCCAAATGTCCACCAATGATAGACTGGATTAAGAAAATGTGGCACATATACACCATGGAATACTATGCAGCTATAAAAAAGGATGAGTTCATGTCCTTTGTAGGGATATGCATGAAGCGGGAATCCATCATTCTCAGCAAACTATCGCAAGGACAGAAAACCAAACACCGCATGTTCTCACTCATAGGTGGGAATTGAACAATGAGAACACTTGGACACAGGGTGGGGAACATCACACACTGGGGCCTGTCGTGGGGTAGGGGGAAGGGGGAAGGATAGCATTAGGAGATATACCTAATGCTAAATGACAAGTTAACGGGTGCAGCACACCAACATGGCACATGTATACATATGTAACAAACCTGCACGTTGTGCACATGTACCCTAAAACTTAAAGTATAATAATAATAATAATAATAATAATAATAAAAAACTTGACCTAGAAAAAAAAATAAAAACTAAATAAATAAATAAATGTAAAATAAATGGTGCTGGGAGAACTGGCTAGCCACATGTAGAAAATTGAAACTGAACCCCTCCTTACACCTTATACAAAAATTAACTCAAGACAGATTAAAGATTTAAATGTACAGCCCAAAACTGTGAAAACCTTAGAACAATATGCAGGCAATGCCATTCAGAACATAGGCATAGGCAAAAATTTCATGATGAAAGCAGCCAAAACAATTACAACAAAAGAAAAAATTAACAAATGGGATCTAATTAAACTAAAGAGCTTCTGCACAGCAAAAGAAACTATCATCAGTTGAACAGACAACCTACAGAATGGGAGAAAATTTTTCCAATTTATCCATCTGACAAGGGTCTAATATCCAAAATTTACAAGGAACTTAAATTAATTTACAACAAACAAAATAAACAACACCATTAAAAAGTGGGCAAAGGACATGAACAGACACTTCTCAAAAGAAGACCTTTATGTGGCCAAGAAGCATGAAAAAAAGCTCAACATCACTGATCAATTGAGAAACGTAAATCAGAACCACAATGAGAAGCATCTCACGCCAGTCAGAATGGTGATTATTAAAAATTTAAGAAAGAACAGAGCTGGTGAAGCTGTGGAGAGATAGGAATGCTTTTACACTGTTGGTGAAAATGTAAATCAGTTCAACCACTGTGGAAGACAGCATGGCAATTCCTCAAAGACCTAGAACCAGAAATGCCATTTGACTAGCAATCCCATTACTGGGATACATGCATGTGTATGTTTATTGCAGCACTATTCACAATAGCAAAGATATGAAATCAACCCAAATGCCCATCAATGATAGACTGGATAAAGAAAATACATCATGGAATGTTATACAGCCATGAAAAGGAAGGAGATCATGTCTTTGCAGAGACATGGATGGAGCCGGGAGCCATTATCCTCAGCAAACTAACACAGGAACAGAAAACAAAACGCTGCCTTTTCTCATTTCTAAGTGGGAGCTGAACAATGAGAACATATTGACACAGGGAGGGGAACAACACACACTAGGGCCCTTTGAGGGGGTGAGGGGAGGGAGAGCATTAGGACAAACAGCTAATTCTTACAGGACTTAATACCTACGTGATGGGTTGATGGGTGCAGCAAACCACCACAGCACACGTTTACCTATGTAACAAACCTGCACATCCTGCACATGTATCCCAGAACTTAAAATTAATTTACATTAAATTTTAAAATAAAAAAAATAACTAAACCAACCACATCCTCCCATGAGTACTGGGGCCTTTCCCTCTGTTGACACTATAAATCTTGCTGTCCACAGTCCCTGGTTATTCACTTTGTTCCCAAGTGCAACCTGTGTGGGCCTCTGTGGCATGGGGTGCTCTCCTCCCCTAGCTGAGAGTATATATATGTATGCCATATGTGAGTATGAATGTGTATGAACTGCAGTTGATCTCATCTGCCCAGTGTCAGGTGTTATAGTCTGTCATCCATATAACACTAGAGTAGGAATCCCTCTATCACCAATAGGGTGAAGAAGGGCTAATAAAATCACATAATTCTTTTTTAAAAGAACTGCCATTTTTGTCTTTCTTTTTATCTCTTGTATTACTATGCACTCTTGGATTTTTTTTGTAATTCAACATGTTATTCTATATTTTTCTTACTGAAGCTACCTACCCCAAATGTGGTCAATAAATTCCCTATACAGAGCATCTGTGCCTTTTCAACCTTATCCTATTAACCATTGAGTATGCCATTGCTTTCTGGCATAACCCAATTTGTTCTTTCTTGTTGCAGACCTGAAATCAGCCATTTAAGTTTCCCAGTTTTCAATGTGTGTTTAGTGAGTGGTATTTAGAAATCAATATCTGTTCATTATATGCACAAACAGGCATAATGACATCCTTTAATCAAGAAGAAATGGTAATATTGAAACATAGAATAGTCAGATAAATTTCAGATGGATGAAAATGAGCTTGAAGTTTGTATTAAATATGTGTACGTGTCTATGTCTAACAGGGTTATATTGATACTTCTAAAGAAAATCCAACACTAAAGCATTCTTCCACACATACCCATTCCATATTTGTGCCTCCTTTCTTCCAACCATGCTAACGCATTTACTCACTAATTCTTTCATACAATATATACAGAAAACAATGTGAGAATGAACACACCAATACAACTATAAAAAAAAACAAGAGCTAATGATATTTTTGCAGTTGTATTGGACTTTAGAATTTATCTTTCTAAGCATGTATAAATCATGGGGAAATGGTAATACTGAAATATAGAAAAGTCAGATGAATTTAAGATGGATGAAAATGTGCTTGAAGTTTTTTATGAATAATGTTACCTGAATTTATAATCTTAATTTGTTGATGAATTACTATGTTAATTGACAAATTAATTAATCAAGTAAAAGTTACTTAAATTATTATTTTCTCAGTATGGTAGCAAATAATTTGATATTTGGTTAAGATCATGTATGCCTGATTGATTCAACTGATTTTTTCATCCTTTTTGTTTGTTTAAATATATAGCATATTTTTATAATTCAAACATCAACTACATAAAGAGTTTACTATATAAAGCAAGTTCCTTGCTTTCAAGGAACTTACATTCCGATTCTTATTCCCTCTATCCCATTTTCACCTACTCTACAGAGGTAACTATTTTTTAGTTTCTGTTTATACTTCTGTTTTTTTTTTTTTCTTTTTGGCCAGGAAAGTATACCCAAGCAGACAGACAGATTCAGACAAATAGACAAACAGATATAGAGATATCTCAAGAGAGAGAAAAAAAAATCATACATTCTTATTTTTCCTTATTTGTAAAACAAAAGTTAAAATACTGTAATTATACTTTACAACATATATCTTCTTAATCACTTTATATCAGTTCAGAGAAAACTTTCTTCATTCTTTTTTATGGCCAAATACTATTCTACTCAGTGGTTA
This sequence comes from Gorilla gorilla gorilla, assembly GCF_029281585.2. Classification (NCBI taxonomy): domain Eukaryota; kingdom Metazoa; phylum Chordata; class Mammalia; order Primates; family Hominidae; genus Gorilla; species Gorilla gorilla. The sequence goes on along the minus strand of NC_073235.2, from coordinate 17,094,722 downwards.
TATGTAAATTATTCAATGAGCGCCTTAAGTAGTTTTCAATATTACACAACTATGCTGGAATTTAAAACCCTAGGCATCTCTTTTACGTGAGGAGAGATTCCTTCATGTTACATGCCTAAACATGGAGTTGTAGAAACAAAAATGTCAAAGCTAGTTTTGGAAAGATACTTCCAGATATAATTTTTTGTAGTTGATTTTCCAAACTACATGGCTATTCTTAATGTCTTCATCCTTTTATCAACAACTGCCCACAACGATTTAACTTTTCTTGAATACCTTAACGTTTATCTTTGTCCCTCAGAATGGAGTAGCTCCACTGAATCCAACACTGTCATAATGAAGTCTAAAATTGAATAGGACAATAATCTCCACTGTTGCAGATACTTCATATCAATTTGATCTGGCTATAGTTACATTGCACTGTTTTTGTCAGAAGTATCTCCTTAGCACACTGTAACTCTTATTTTGCAATTACAGTAATTTTAAATACTGAAGTCTTTTCCACACTTACATTTTCCCTTTCAAAGATTTGTGAAGATAATATTGTGAATCCAAAAAAGGTCTTTCTCACATTTCTTTAAAAAAAATTAGCTCACAAATTAGGTTTACCACATCATCTGTCCATATGGTATGGTCATCATTCTGCTATTCAACGTATTATCAATCCCTTCCAGCTTTAGGTCAGACACATTTTTTTTAATTAAATAGCGTTTATATATTTATCCAAAGATGTAAATCATATCATTATTTATATATTTATAAAATTCTCCCTGGGGAAGATAGAGAAAACTAACCTGTAATAAACCCACGGGAACTCCACTCTAAGTGTTAGACATCTCGTTCAAGTATGGATTTACCAGTTATAACCCCATCTAACTGTTCCACTTTTTTCCTTATGATCATAATGATATCATGATACCTATATTCATTAAATGTTTTGTATTTCGCTGATTTTTCCATCTGGTAACTGTGACATACTAAGAAAGATAAATCTTTCTTCAGGGCACTATTAGTATATTCATTTAGAAAGCTGTCTTTCTAACAGATGTTTCCTCATTCCTTAGACCACTGTTATAGGTTGGTAACTGTATTTATTGCAGGCCAACCATCTACTTGGTGCTTCACAGTAACTGAAATAAGTATTATTAACTCCATTGATCATACAGCTGGGGAATCTGAGTTACAGAGCGGGGCAGTTATTCTCGCAAAGTATGCAGGAACTGAATAGCAAAGTGGGTAATTGAGCTTGAGTTTCTAACAGTCTAGAATTGTGATGGGCTGCACGTAGCAGCAGACAGATGATCTCATAGGTTGCTCATTCTCTGCACTTCTAATTTATCTCATGCTGCCAAACTAAACATTTTAAACAGTGCTTGTTTTTGCCTTTTGGGGGGCTTGACAAAAATAATTAGCCAAAGAATTATGATAACATTTCGATACTGTTATTCAGCCATGAATTTGTCGAGGAAGGAAAATATGAGAGAATAGAAAAAGAAGATAAAAGGATACTCCTAGCCTTTGAGAACCAAAACACTTCACTTTGAAAAATTTATAGAAGTCAATTTAACAAAAAGATAAGGAATAATCCTTTTCAAAGTATTGCAGCCCAAGGAAGAATAATCTATTATATCATCTTTCCTTGAACTTTCTTCTCCAAGATCTTAAAGTGCTTTAGAAAGACAAATATGAAAGATAGGAATCCAATAAAGGACAAACTAAACTTCAAAGACCCTTTGAATTGACATTACCATAACTAATTTACAGGCCTAACATCTACACAAGAAAAATTTCAAGATTAAAAGGTCACGTAGCACTAGAAAAAGAAAGATGTTGAGTAAATGATCTCGTTTTGTTTCTAGGGTCTTTTAAGAATCTTTTCATCTGACAATTCTTGATCAACAATGTTCTATGTAATTTTTTTTTTCAGAAAATGTTTCGTGGAGCCCTAAATACTTCATTAAACTAAGAGATCTGGTGCTCAGGTACCTTGGAAATCTTGCCAGAGATATGTAATGCATATTTCATACGGTAAAGGCTCTGAGAAATTATACAAAGAGGAGAGACTCCTCCTCAGAACTATAGATCTTGTACCAGTGATCTGTTCTAACAGTTCTTTCCACTAACTCTTATTCACCATTCCCCAGCTTCCCTCAGGCCCTCAGCTCCACTGTAGACTGGATGACTCCCACCTTCCTCAAAGAGGCAGTCTTTCCATAAATTGTAAGCTCTGTTCAAGCAGGGGTCTTGTTGCTCCTCACTGCATTATCCTTAAATTCTAACACAGCCACTGGCATATAATAAGACTTTCACAACTATACCGAATAAATATATATGTAATAACTTGTTAAATAAATATGAATAAATTGATAAATTGAAATTTAACACCAATCACAAATTCAGAAGATTATCTGTATAAAATCATTTCAATCATTCCCTCCAAATACAATGAAATACTCTTGTATCGCTCACTAAACATCCTGACATACGCCAATCACTTGTAAATAAAACATGATTGAGGACGTAAATTTTTGATTCGCTAAAGCAGAGGCTGGTGAACTTTTTCTGTAAAGGGTCAGACAATAAATATTTTAGGATTTGTGAGCCATGTTGTCTCTGTTGTTCAACTCTGCCATCAAACCACAAAAATACCCATAGACAATAAGAATAAATGAATGGAGCCGGGCGTGGTGGCTCACGCCTGTAATCCCAGCACTTTGGGAGGCCGAGGCGGGCGGATCACGAGGTCAGGAGATCAAGACCATCCTGGCTAACACGGTGAAAGCCCGTCTCTACTAAAAATACAAAACAAAATTAGTCAGGCGTGGTGGCGGGCGCCTGTAGTCCCAGCTACTCGGGAGGCTGAGGCAGGAGAATGACGTGAACCCGGGTGGCAGAGCTTGCAGTGAGCAGAGATCGAGCCACTGCACTCCAGCCTGGGCGACAGAGCGAGACTCCGTCTCAAAAAAAAAAAAAAAAAAAAAAAAAAAAGAATAAACGAAGGGGTGTGGCTGTGTTCTAATAACATTTTATTTACAAAAACAATCAGAAGTGCCTATTATCATTAGTGATCCACTGAAATGCCTATATTAAAAAAGATGTAGAAGTATTAGAAAGTATGAAGAGAAATTGGGATCCTCAGATATTGCTGATGGGAATGTGAAATGGTACAGCAAACTTTGAAAATAGTTTGGCAATTTTTCAAAAGGTTAAACAGAGAGTTACCATATGACTCAGCAACTTTACTCCTAGGTGGAATTCTACCCCAGAGAAAAGAAAACATACGTTAAAATAATAATAATAATAAAAAAAAGACAATAAAACAAAACACTGAAAAACCTTTTGCGTGGATGGCAGCATTAAGAGTCAAAAATGGAAACAACCAGAGATTCCACCGAGGAATGAATAAATAAAATGTAGTATATCCAAGAAATGGAACACTATTAGACAGTGAAAGAAATGAAGTACTGATAGATGCTACAACACCTATGAATCTCAAAAACATACTAAAGGAAGGAAGCCAGATATAAAAGACAATATATTGTATAATACCATTTTTTGTGAAATGTTCCAAAGAGGCAAATATATAGAGACAGAGTTGATGAGTGCTTGTCTATGGCTGGGGGCTGCATGAGGGGTGGACAGCAGAGGGAATGGGGAGAGATTGCTAATGTGATCAAGGTTTTTTGGGGAGAAGATGGTTAAAATGTTCTATAACGAGATTAGGACGATGATGCACAACTCTATAAATGGACTAAAAACTTTTAAATTTTATACTTTAAATGAGTAACTTTATAGCATGTAAATTATATCTCAATAAAGCTATTACAAACACAGAATTTGTGGCTGGGAGTGGTGGCTCATGCCTGTAATCCCAGCACTTTAGGAGGCTGAGAAGGGCGGACCATCTGAGGTCAGGAGTTTGAGACCAGCCTGGCCAACATGGAGAAACCTTGTCTTTACCAAAAATACAAAAATTAGCCAGGCGTGGTGGCAGGCACCTGTAATCCCAGCTACTTGGGAATCTGAGGGAAGAATTGCTTGAACCTGGGAGGCGGAGGTTGCAGTGAGCCGAGATCGCAACATTGCCCTCCAGCCTGGGCGCGAAGAGTGAAACTCCCTCTCAAACAAATAAACAAACAAACCAAAAACACATAGAAGTTTTTTAATAACAGGTAGAATGTTTTCTACACCTCTGTGAAAAAAAATTGTGCGGATTGAAAATACACCTCGGAGTTATGTTTTCCATTCTAAAATTTACTTTACAGAGTATTAAAAAATATCCCTTAAGTGTTTACAGAAAGTGAAAGGCCTGCATAGAAGCAAAGTCAGTTTAAAAAACAATCCATAAAATTAAGGGGGCTCATGTTCTCATTTTTTGTTTAGATTTGTCTTGTGTCAACTGTGTATCACAAAGTATTGCCTATTTATTATCAAACATAAGTAAAATATCATGCATTTAAAGATTTGTAGCTAGAAATAATTGCTGTAATTAAAAATGTAATATTTTATAATAGAAGGATAATTACGGTATTTATCCTTCTTTCCACTTCTGAAAGCTAGCACTTAAGTTAAAAAGATACCCAAAATAAAAAGCACTGGCAATGGTATCCAAAAATGATTTAAAAGTTAATTGTTATGCTCTAATTCAAGAAGAGATACTCAAGCACTACAATTCTCTGCATGTTTTTCTGCATTTGGAGTTTGGACCTGACAACCTCAAGTAAGTACGGAAAGAATTTCATGGCACACATCAGTGTTGTCATGATCTTTCTATCCCCAGGTGATAACCATGTTATTTTGAAATATGAACAGCAAATTATGTTTTCAGAATGGGTTTGAAGTCTCTGGAGGTTTTTAAGATTTGAGTTATTTGGAAATATTTTCTCCTAAAAGTCATGTCTCCCTTATACTACGTTGACCATGTATTTCAATTTATGCCTGTCATCCTGGTGTAACTATGAGTACTGCTTTCTTCGCTCTCAAAAAGTTATCTAACTTCGATAATAAATTATATGGTCATTCTGCCTTAGTACTATATTCTTCAAGGAAGTTACCTAAATAACTATGCAGGGATCTGATTAGAATAGGCAAATGTCCATGATCATAGAGAAAGTATCTGGTAAAAGAAGATATTACTAATCTTGTACCCCATATGGAGAAATGAACATACTAAAAATTCATGCTTTTAAGTTAATGGACAGAAGAGTGTGACTCTCTAGACAGTCCAAAGCATCAACACAACCAGAACTGTTAGTAGAGATTTGTAAGAATTACGGTTTCTCCATAAAATATGACAAATTTTCCATTGATGGTGCTTTGCAGGCTTGATTTCTAGCCATAACATTAGACCTTTGTTTTGCCCTGTTCTCCCAGATGACCATGTAAGATTTTCTAATCTGAGAAGAATGGTGAACTAATGTTATACCAATCTTACTCCACACTTGCAGTGAGGAAACTAGAAGACGACAGCTACAAGTTTCTGAATCTGGACAATCTTATCTCTTGAAACTAACACATTCACTGTACTCTCATAACAGATCATTCTTTTGAGCATAAATAATGTGTGGGTGTGTGTGCAAAAAGTGTAGAAGGATCACGTGGAAAGTCAGACAAGTGTTCAGCACACAGTGAGTGATTAGATGACAGATTTGAGCCTGGCCCAGCGCTCTGTTCGGGAAGAAAGACTTGGCTTTCAAGGTGTACCACTCATTCTGCTGAAAAACAGCTGGTATATATTGCAATGAACAGCAGTGAGCAATCCCAATCAGTACAGCAGCCATGGCAAAACTTTCCAACATACTACGTATGAAATGAGATTCTACTTTACTTTGAGGGCAAAACAAAATTCACAGAATAAATTTTTTGTCTCAGTTTGTGTTTATTAAGAATATGATTACCACAATTGGGTTCATCTCAATATCCTTCCCAAATTTTTTAAATCACTCGTTCATCTACTCAAATAAGCAACTCTCAGGTGCCAGCTGTCTCCATTGTTCAGAAATAAAGTCCCATCCTCCATGAGTTTACAAAAGAAGACAGAAAAGCAAATGACTAAACTCAGTAAATGATAATAGGTGTTGTGATAGAAGTCCACACAGAGTAAAGCAGAGACACTGAGAAGGGCAGTTCTATGCCTGGGTCAGAAAAAGCCTCACAGTGTATGTGACACTTGACTGAGCCTTTGGAGATGGACAGGTGACTGTAGAATTCCAGAGGGTTACACAGAGCTATGCTGGGAACCGCTTGGCCTAGTCAGGAAACCGTAAGTGTATACTTGACAATGGGACTCTCAAGAAAAAGATGCGAGAATTGTAAGGAGATTTAAAATACAGGTAATGTCATGCGAAGGATAGTAGACTTTTTATTATAGAAAGGGGGAAGACATGAGGCATTTTAAGCGGGGAACTAATATATCCAGACTTGAATTTTAGAACTACAAACGGGGCCAGGCACGGTGGCTCACGTCTGTAATCCCAGCACTTTGGGATGCCGAGGCGGGCGGATCATGAGGTCAGGAGATCAAGACTATCCCGGCTAACATGGTGAAATCCCATCTCTACCAAAAATACAAAATTAGCCAGACATGGTGGCACGCACCTGTAGTCCCAGCTACTGGGGAGACTGAGGCAGTGAGCCGAGATCACGCTACTGCACTCCAGCCTGGGGGACAGAGATAGACTGTCTTAAAAAAAAAAAAAAAACTACAAATGATATGAAAAATTGAGAGACAAATGTCTCTCAATTTGGCAGTGTTGCACTATAGGTATTTAATCTAGACTTGGCAAGTCTGCTCCACATATGTTTTATCTGAGCTGAAGTTCAAAGAATGAAAACGTGTTAACCAGAAAAGGAAGTCATTACAGGGAGGAGGAAGGGAATTAGGGTAACAGAACCATAAACTACCACAATGTAGCATATAGTAGTAGAAAATTATAAGAAATCAGACTCCAGCAAAGGGCGTATCCTAGATCAAGAGGAAAATAATTGTCAAAGGATTTCTACTTCCTCCCGCTATCGATGGCATGGAGTAATGTTTACATCCTAGTCTAAGTGAATGCTATTCCTTAGTGTTTTGCAGTGCACAGTTGTACGTGGAAATCTAGAAAGGTATAAGCACTAAAATCATATAAACGGATTTGTATGTGTAGATAAACCAGAAACTCTGACTGCTTAGTGAATACTGGATTTAGAAAAAGCCCAGAGCCTACAGTACCTAGTAAGACAAGTGATACCCAAGACAGAAGTATTTTCGGAAGCAAATCTTACAGTTAAATGAAACCACGGGAAGTGCCAAATTGTTCACTCCTCAGAACCTTTAAACTTGCTTTCCCTCTTATTTGTCTCTTTCACCAACTCTTCATTAATTCCACCATTTCATCATTCATTACTGTCACCAAAATCACCTTCTCACAGAAGGCTTTCACGACTCCTAAGAGCCTTAATGACTTTTGCAACCAAGATAGTTCACTCAACTGACACATTGCACTCAATGTATATTTTAGATAAAATGCTATGCCCTTTCACTCTTTATTTACTCATCTGTTTTATGCTTTTTCAAAACACTCATCCCTAGTAGAAAGCATATTATTTGTTTCTTTACAGATTTGTTTTCTCAACCCGAACTCTTCAGGAGACCATCCTTATCCTTGGTTTTGCTTTCTGCAGTTTCAGTTACCTAAGGTCAACAGCAACTTAATATTAAATGGAAAAGTCCAGAAATAATTCATGTTTTAAATGTTATGTCACAATGCCCAAAGCATTCACCTCACTTCATCTTATCACATAGGTGTCTTGTAATTTCATGTCATCTGACGAAGGATGAGTAAAGTACAATAAAATTAGAGAGAGAGACCACATTGACATGGCTTTTATTACAGTATATTGTTACAATAGTTCCATTTTATTATTAGTTATTGTGATTAATTTCCTACTGTGTGTAATTTATACCTTAAATTTTATCATAGGTATGGACATATAGGAAAAAACAGCACAGTCATGCATTACTTAATGATGGGGGTACATTCTGAGAAGTTAGTTTTCAGGCGATTTTGTTTTGCAAACATCATAGAGTGTACTTACACAAACCTAGGTGGTCTAGCCTCCTACACACCTAGGCTATGTAGTATAGCCTATTGATCCTAGGCTCCTAGGACAGTATGTTAATGTCCTAAAAGCTGTAATCAATTGTAACAAAATGGTAAATATTTGTGTATCTAAACATATCTAAACATAGAAAAGATATAGTAAAAATATCTTATTATAATCTTATAGGGCTACTGTCTTTATGTAGTCTATAGTTTACAAAAATATTGTTATGCATACATATATGTATTTAATATGAAAGTAATGTTTTTATATTTTATTTATATTTTAAATGCATTGCTCCATTCTTGTTAAGCATTCTTCATTCGTGTTATGCATAAATATATATGTATACATGTTTTCATAGCATATATGTATACATGTATTCATAGCATATACATATATGCTATGTATATATATAAAGTATATATATATAATATATATATACAAAGTATATATAATATATATATACTTTATATATATTATATATATAAAGTATATATAATATATATATATAAAGTATATATATAATATATATATAAAGTATATATATAATATATATATAAAGTGTATATATATATTATATATATAAAGTGTATATATATATAATATATATAAAGTATATATATAATATATATATAATATATATATAATATATATATATAAAGTGTATATATATATAATATATATATATAATATATATAATATATATATATAAAGTGTATATATATATATATAATATATATATACCCATACATACATACAGGGCTTGGTACTATCCATGGTTTTAAGCATTTACTGGGGGTCTTGGAATGTACCCTCCATGGGTAAGGGGGTAACTACTGTATAAGCCTCATGAAACTAGTACTTAATCATGTCTATAATTGTATCCCCAGCACCTGAAAAAAACTCTAAAATATAAAATTATAAATAATTAATCAATGAATCAAGACTGAATAATGAAATTTAACATGGGGACATGTAAAAAAGAGGGAGGAGTAAAGAGGACTTCTAGTGAGGGTAAGTGGGTATGAGAGCAGGTTTGAGAAAATATAAGTCTAAGTTATGCACCTCAAGGTTTCGACTGTGGTTTCTAGTAGATAATTGAACATAGAGCAGTCTACACTGCAGTCAGTAGCATGAGATGGTGGTTGAAGATGAGCAATTTCCCAAGGGGAATATGTATCATAAAAATAACACACTAAAACCATCAGCATTTTTCAGAAACTAAAAGAGACACCTCTAAAGGAATCAGAGAAGTAACTATCAAAGGAATAAGAGGTCAACCAGAAGAGTATTGTTGTTCTGAAAGACAAGGCACAGTAGGGTCCAGGGAGAGGTTATGGCCAACTTTGTCAAAAGCTACCAAGACAATCAATAAGAAAAAGACTGAAAATTAATTTTTGCTAATGTTACAAACTGGGACTAATAGCTTCTGTAGATGAATAACTAACTGCCGGCAAAATTGGAAATGTGCTTTCAGAGTTTTTTTTTTTTAGGCTGAAACGTATTTGTATTGATCTGCATGTCTAGATTCTGACTTAGATTAGAGTAGGGATACTGGGGGATTCAAGCAAATTCCTTACATACTAGCAGCATAACCGTGGTTGCGAGGCTTCATTCTCTGTGATCCAGTTACCTCTATTGGAAAACAGAAAACTATACTGGGCCCTATCACATAGATTTTACGAGGATTGAATGAGATAATATACATATAAATTCCTTAGCACGCAATTATCATTCAGTGAATATTTATTCACTGACAAAGTGATATTTTATTATTATTATCCATCCCCATTCTCTACAGTAGTACACACTGTTGTACAGAATACGAGCTTCAAAGATATCTTGGCATGGCCGAAATACAATGAAGCTAATGTCCCAGGTTTGGGACACTAAAGTTAACTTCCACAGTTTAAACAAACTGAGTAACTTTCTTAATTCATCTAAATCATAATCATTGAATTTAAGCAAATCTGAATAATTTAGAACTGCTAATAATTTCTCAAATCTGTATTAGTGATAAAACACTTCTAATTTTTGAAATGGTCAGTTTAACAACTCAAACTAATTCCATATATCCCTCACCTCTACTTAATTGATACTGATAATATTAGTTCTTCATAAATTAACTGTCAAACTTAATTCTCTAATATAATCTCCATTTAGGTTCCCTCTGGAAAGAAAAAGAAATAGGATTCCAGGATGAAACGTCTAGTTAATTAATTGAGTCTTCCATTTTTCAAAAATATTAGATTTGACATTAATTTTCTTAATCCCCATAAATAATTGCAATCATATTAAACAGATATAACTTACCAATTTGAAACAGTGCTCTCTAGTTTTGTATTTAATATGAAAGCAATTGTTTTTATATTTTATTTATATTTTAAATGCTTTGCTCTGCTTTTTTTCTTAATAAAATTATTCTGCTTGTGTCTACGTTTTAATAGAATACTGCAGCTACTTGAGAATACATTCATTTTGTAATGGTGTAATCGTAAGAGCAGAATTTGTGTTTGTGTAGCATGTGCGATGCCGTTCATAACATCCCACCATTCTAGAATTTATAGTAAGTCGATCAAATGAGACAAATAATATCCATTTTGGGGGGACTCAAAATCCGTGCTTCTATTTTAGATAAAAACAGTCTGAAATTTAAAAATATGTGTATGTATAGGTGTAAAATTGATTTCCTTTCCCAATAGATTCCATCTACCTAAGAATTTATGGACACAAACGTTACCCACTTATCCAGCTGTAAGGAACTAAGCAGTAGGAGAGTGCATTGGTTAAAAAAGTGATGCTACTCAGGTAATCAAGCTTTTTTTTTTTTTTCCTTTGTAATGACATTCTGGAATTAAAGTAGGTATAATGTAAACTTAAAATAACAAGGCAGTTTCCCCAAAATATATGTTTTTACTTGCAAATATTTTGTTGGCTTGTAATCATTTTAAAGGGATTCTCTTTTCCTCTGCCTCTGCATGTGGACATGGGAAATAATAATTTATATTATTTAAAAGCAGATAAAAATGCACAGATAGGGAATTGAGGGCAATTTGTTTAGCTCCCATAATAATTTAATACTTATTTCACTCAAATATTATATTATATTTCTGTGTATCCAGGATTCACTGCTACCCAGGTAAAAATATCTCAGAGATGATCTCCCTCAAAAAGAAGATTTCTGTTTTCTCTCTATGATAATTCTGGAGACGTGGACACTGGTTGCCAATTGCCTTTTAGCAAGTCACTTAGCCTTGCCAAGTTAGAATTCCTTCCCCTAGCCAGGCACGGTTGCTTACTCCTGGCCGAGGTGGGAGGATCACCTGAGGTCAGGAGTTTCAGACCAGCCTGGCCAACATAAGGAAAACCCGTTTCTACTAAAAATACAAAAATTAGCTGGTGTGGTGGCACATGCCTATAATACCAGCTACTCGGGAGGCTGAGGCAGGAGAGTTTCTTGAACCCAGGAGGCGGAAGTTGCAGTGAGCTGAGATGGCGCCATTGCACTCCAGCCTGGGCAAGAAAGTGAGACTCAGTCCCAAAAACCAAAAACAAAAAAATTCCTTCCCCTATAAAATTGTTGTGCTCAGAGAAAATGTTGACCAACAGAGGGGCACTTGAAAATATAAATGGTTATTTGTGCAGTCAAAATAACTGGGTGTCTGACTGGTGCTTAGTGGTAGACCCTGCAATGTGCAGAGCTAACTCTGCCCAATAAAGAATTATCCCACCTACAACGTTATCAATAACCTTGTTGTGACTCATAAGCTGAGAGCTGGTCTCTAAAGTAATTTCCAATTCTATAATTGCATAAAGCATGTTTTAAAGGTGATTATGGTAGACACTTTGGTTATCTGCTCCTATCCCGTTGTCTCTTACCATTTCAGTGCATGCCCTGAATTCCAGCTGAACAGCTGTGTTGCTCTGCCCCAAAGCTTTTTTGGATCTCGCCATCAGCAGTCTACAGAATTATTGGTAATTAATGCCTTTGGGATCACCTTTAAATCAGGGACTGAGTATACTATTTTCCCTCCTGTGGAGAGGCATGGGAGTCACTCTCAGTTAAGTATTCTCCAGTGCTCCCCAAAGGACTCAATCTCAGTTGCCCACAGTGCTAGCAGGCTTACCAATGGACCCTTTATTGTACTTTTTCTTCCCTATCCCACTTTCTCATTGGTATTTCTTAAGATCACCTCCCAAGTAATCTACTTGTACTGAAATCCATACCTTAGAGTTTGCGTTTTGCTGGAACATGAACTGAGACAGTAACGTATTTACTCTAAGTGAAAAAGGGTCTCAGAGAATAAATATATCTTAGCAGTATTTGTTCAACCTGTCAGCAACAAACTTGCTGAAGATGGAGGCTTGTGGGAATTGAAATGAAAAAGAAAGAGGAAACCATTGGAAGAATGACTCTGCTATATGCAGGGGATCTCTTTGAATCATAGTGCAGATTTTACATCGTGGAGAGGCAGTAGTGCTGTCAGACAAAAAGGCTGGAGGAAGTAGCCCTAAAGAACTCAAGGGCAGTAAGGCCAAGAACTGAGCTCATGAGAGAATAATGCAAGAATCTGTATAAACCAAGAGCCAAAAGATATTCTATCCACATATAAAAATCAGGAAACACTAATACTTTGTGCCAGTGTTAACCTTCAAGTATATCCTGGGCATTCAGTAGAGACTTGGCTAAGCACTGGAATTTTCTGAACTTCATGAATAAGAGACTCCCACCTGGTCAAGCACCAAATCACACAATACCATGCCAAGAACATCCAATAAATGAAAGGATTCCCTTTCTGTCTATATAAAAATAGCATCCAAGCATCTGGCGCTCCTAGAAATCACTTCCACAGCGAGTCACAGAAACAAACCACTGCATGTTATATAGTAGAATGCAACTCCTTGAGCTTTTGTCTAAATATGTATTCTCTCAGCAGTAAAGCATGAAGGTCATGTAGTAGTTGTGGCTACACACATTAAAAAGAGAAACATAGGCTTTGATTTATGTACCATTTTATACAATTGATTTATCAACTCTGCCTAGTGGTAAGATTATTCCTAAAGTTACCAGTTGTCATGACTTTATCGTGATTGAAAGAAACCTGGTTTAAAAAAAAAAAAGATAAAGATGTTTAGCATTTTAATGCATCTAACGGAGCTAAATATACCACTATCTCTATTTCATAATTTTATGTAATTTCACATATATAGTTAGAATATATATTCATACAGCTTTATGAGAGCAGTATTATTAGTCTCATTTCACAGAGGAAGGAACTGAGGCTCAGAGACATTAAATATCTTGCCCAGGAGCATAATAGCTAAGAAGTACAGAAATGAGATTCCAAATACCCAGTATGTCTGCCTGCAAAGCATATGCTTTCTCATTTATTACATTTTGGCAGAACATGTCACTGTATTAGAGGTTTTTGGTAAGAATGAGGGAGATACATTCTACTTTGTTATACATGTGGAAGAAATATGTAAATGAAATAATGATAATGTTGCATTTTTTAGTAGATTTCGCATGCGAAAAATAAGGCTTGAGGTGAGTCAAACCATACTTGTAAAACCATCTTGCAAATAGTTGATTAGAAACTTACAAGGGTAACGATCACATTAAACTAAAGCACTGCTGTATTCTAATAAAACACTCTTGCTTTCCGATGGCTTTCCATCTTTGGTCCAGGAGGAATATTTCTGGCAAATAGCCACCAAATGCTCATAGATTCTTTTTGGAAAATTTCATGCTTCCTCAAGATGTTAATTTGGTGACATTAAGAATAGATCAAGTCAAGTACATAGTTAGAAGCTGATGAGCATATAAAAATATGAATTTGGTTAGACACATGTCCTATTATTTCAGAATAGTTCCCTGATGAGGGCCATAGAGAAGAGCCACAATTTGGTATCATTTTCCTTCCATATTGTAATATATCTCACATACCTAGAAATGTATTTGGAATAGTTATATTTTCGCACTAATCATCATAAATCTAATATTTGTGAATATGCCAACCTGGGAGTTAGGAGATGTGTATTCTAGATTTGTTTCTCACCTTATCTCTCTATTCAAACTTGAGTAACATTGGAGGTTACAAAGATCTTAAAAGCCATTGAGTTTGTTGCTTCCATTTTACAGATTTTTGAGAGAGAGAGAGAGAAATATTTCAGAAAATCAAGTGACTTCATCAAGGCAACCCTACTAATAAGTAGGTAGGCTAACACAGAGCTTCTGACTCCAAGACTAGTGCTTTAAAAATATTTCTGGACTGCTCCCCCATCATGATATGGCTTCAGTAACATGCTTCAAAGTTAGATTCTAAAATGCAATAATTCTATAACATTCTCATCTGTAAGCTACAGTAGATGAAGCACGGAGGAAATCCAGAACCATACATATTTTTGGAGGAAGTTAGAAAGTCATATAGTCCCAAAAAGTTTCACTTAAAGAAGTAAAAAAATAGGACAACTTGTATTTGAAGGTTGGGGTAAACACTAAATTCTGACATAAACAAGGGTGTGTGGGGTAAGAAAAAAATGTTTCAGAATCAGACTTTGCACAGAAATGTTGGCAAAGCCATAATTACTGTGGTGCTAGAGTGTGCTTCTCTAATATGATATTTCATTCCCTTGAAGATATTAATTTACTTCTTGATATGTTCATTGCATAGATTAAGATTCGGTTTTTGAAATATGTTTCCAAATTATGTATCCAGGAGGAAAATATGCTCTTCTTCAAAAGTGCAGAATACAAATTTGAAAATAATCTATTTTCTATAATCATTTTACATTTCACTCTTCTACTGAAAAGTTAGGATCTGGATTCTTTTTTTCTCTTTCATTTCCTGCATGAAGATTTTTAAAAATGCACTACAATTCCAGCGTATTAGTTGCACAATCTGGCTTTTATTAAAATTCTATTTCCTTTTTACTGGGAGAATGCAAGCTACATCAGTCTGATATAATATCGATATGTTGGGAGAAACAACTGTGTCTTAAGACACCAATTTTCAACCATTATCAAGTGGGTGGATTAATTTCCTGAAATGCCGAAGAATGTCAATGGGCTACTAAGAAGGGTTATTTCTAAAGATATTCATTTTGGACACTATTGTTTACTGATTTTCTTTTTCTTTCTTTTCAAAATAATAATACAAAAAGCCAATTCCAAGTACTCACTTCTGCCTGCACCAAGGTAGTGGTACTGGAGAGCAGATATATAGAATTTAAAGAGCACATATAGCTTATTGTCAGGTTACTCAAGATCTCTTACAATAATCACAAAGTAAACAAATTAAGCTGCCCAATATATACAAGCATTTCAGGAAAAGAAGGTCCCAGACCTGTAGTTTCATTCACATGGATAATTATAAAACATTTCTTTTAAAAGTACTGGGATCTCTGCCCATGTAGCTCTTTTATGTCTGTAATGCGAATCGTTTTAAACTTCACTTCATGTTGAAAACACACACACATACACACACACACTCATACTGCTTGTGGTACATAGCCTTCAAGCTGGCCCATATCATCCTCTGTTCCCTGTGGTAAGTTACCCACATGAAGTCCTCTCTCATGATGAATAGGGTTGATCTCAGTAACTAATAGTATACTGTGAATATAACAACTTGTAGCCTCTAAGACCAGTCGTCGAAGACATTTCCCTATTTCAGGCCCTTTCATGAATCATTTACTCTCGGGAAATGCAGCTGCCGTATCTTGAGTCTTATGCAGGTGAGGTCCATGGAGGGGTGAGGGGAACTGAGGCCTCATGCCAACAGTAGTATCTGCTTGCCATCCATGTGACTGAGTCACTTTGAAAACAGATTCTTGAGTACCAGTCAAGCCTTACTGACTGCAGGCTTGGCTGGCATCCTAACCTTAACCTTATGAGAGACTCAGTTCACACACTGAAGCCATTACCATGTTTTTGACCACAGAAACTATGTAAGATAATAAATACTTCATGTTTTAAGCTACAAAACGTTTGAATATTCTGCAGTTGATAACTGTTGTACATCATTTCTTGATTTTGTCATTTTAGATATTCTGTATTAATTTCTCATTAATGGAAATGATGGTGTAGCTCTTATTCATTCCAACCATTCAATATGGCATATTTCAGTTTTTAAAATTAATCAGTTTTCAGTCGTTTCACTATTCATGACCTTATAAATATTATTCACAGCTGAGCCATTAATCACATTGTTTTACTTGATACAATATTGGTTTCACTAAGGTTAATGACTCATTCCTCCTGAAATTTTTTCTTACTATTCTCTGTAATGACAACTAATTTATCCCCAAACTCTACTAGTGAAATGGAAATGTCACAGTAGGGTCTTGTATTTTAGCAGGGTTTTTTTTTTGGGGGGAGGGGGTAGGGGAGAAGGGAGGTATTTCTTTATTTATTTATACTTATTTTTAGCTTGAACACTGGACTGTGAGAGCTTACGATTCTCTTCATTTTATCTGGGTTAGTTACTCTCTGAGACTGCTAAAAAATGGAATCCTGGAATATCCCTTCACTATCTTCCTGATGACTCTTTTTTCATCTCTCCTGTGATGGATCCTCTGATTCCTAGACATCAATCTCATATCAACTTTCTTTGTGATTTTCATCCTTTTTTTTTCCTGCAACATATTGTCTAGTAGTTTCCTGAGAAAGTTATTGTTTTGAGATCTTGTGTGTCTGAAGATGTCTTCATTCTAATAAGCTCTGCTGGCTAGATATGGATCACTAGCTTGCTAATTATTTTGCCTCAGTATTTTGAAGATGCTTATTTAATGTCTTCTAATGTCTAATACTGCCATTATGAAGACCCCTTCTGAGATTCCATCCTCTGTTTTCAAATCTGTTGTTTCTTCTTTGGAATAGTTTATTTTCTACATTTGGGAATTTCATAATGATGTGCCCTAGCAGAAATCATTTTCTTTTTCTCCATCTGTTGTTCATAGATTGTTTCTATTTTCTCGGTTCCTTCTTCCTGGAATTTGTCTTGATCTTTATGAATTGATCTTCTATTTGTTTTATATTTCTCCTTTTATATTATATGCCTAAGTTTTCTTGTTCTTTGTCAATGTCTTCCACTTTGTCTAACATAATTTGTATGGATTCTATGTTCCTTTTGATATCATCTTGTCATTAACAAAAGAATTTTTAAAATTTCATTTTGGACATTAATATTTTTCCTCTTATACTCCCCACTTTCATGTTCTGTTTCTTTAGTTTTCTTACGATTGTTCCTTTCATGTTAGAAGCTCTGCTCACATATCTGATCATCACTGAATATCCATTAATATTTAAGAAAGAGACGCTAAACGCTTATTGGAACTTCTTATCACATAGTTTGAGGAATGATGATCCTTGCTGTAGAGTGACCAGAACAACATTAGTTGTTCCAAATAATTGTCCCCGTTTTATTTGGGACAACTACATGGCAATGTCGCATCTTTTCTCTTGGTTTGTCCCACTTTTGGATAAAAGCCTTCCAATCTTCTTCATGACAGAGTACGTTTGGCAGGCAGGGTATTTTTTTGTTTGTTTTTTGTTGTTATTGTTATTCTTGTTGTTGTTTGAGACGGTGTCTTGCTCTGTCGCCCAGGCTGGAGTACAGCAATGCAATCTTGGCTCACTACAGCTTCTGCTTCCCAGATACAAGCAATTCTCACGCCTCAGCCTCCTGAAGAGCTGGGATTATAGGCCCACACCATCATGCCTGTCTAATATTTTTGTACTTTTAGTAGAGATGGGGTTTTACCATGTTGGCCAGACTGCTCTTAAACTCCTGACCTCAAGTGATCTGCCCACCTCGGCCTCTCAAAGTGCTCAGATTACAGGCATGAGCCATTGCGCCCAGCCAGAATAAGGATTTAATCATCACTTTCTCCCTGTTTTGTTAGTGCTGTGCCCTCAGCTGACTTGGTGTCTCTTAGGCCATAGAAAGAAAAGTATTATTATTCCACCATGTTTAAACAGAAGTCTAGTCTACTCCATTTTGGACTACTTATAAACTTTAGAATAGTTACAACATATGATATTCTAAGTATTCTAAAATTAATCTTTAAGACTTTCAGTTAATCATTCTCTGGTTTCTACGTATTGATTCTGGGCCTGTTTCCTGGGATATAATGTATGTCATTTCCACCCAGGCATCTACTTCCTTTACATTACCCCACCAAATTTTCCTCATATACTATATATAAGACACCAAGGACATACATCTTGGACCATGTACTGTAGTAGGCATAGGTTGAACAAGGATTAGTGAATAAAACGTGTGTGATATGAAGCATACAATCTAATGGAACAGATTCACATTAAATAAGTAAAAAATGAATTAATAATACTGAGTTATAATAAATGCTAAAGGATATGAGAAAGATAGAATGCAATAGAACAATTTTCTTGTTTTACTTTAGCACAATTTCTAAAAGTGCTAACTGAAATTATAGGAAAATGCTTTCAGTAGCCACATAATGCTATTGACTCGTGTTGTGCTAAAAATAACTAAAATGCTCATGTATTTTTTGTACATAAACAGTTGTTAAGTAGCATCTCTCTATATATATCTGTGTAAATATGTGTGCTTTCATATGTTCACTTTTACTAAATGTGGGCTTTTATCCCTATCTATGTTAAATTTATCTTGTGAGAAAACATCTAATTTCTTACATTATTATTAAATGTTTGAATTAAATTTGCATTATTTTTTCAAATATATTAACTCTGTCTCTCATAGTTATGCCTTTGCCAAAAATGATAAGCACAGCTTCTTTGACATCAGTATCCAAGTTATTAAGACAGCGTAAGGGATTCGTACAAAGTCATAAGGGCACTTCATGCAGGCTGACATCATTTCATTAATCAACTATTAGGCTTTAGTTTTTAATTGTCTGTGAGTATTTGGTTTTTCTTCCTAGGATCCTTGCCTTCCCTACCTTTTGATAGTTTGGAGTTGCAGACTAATTAAGAGATATCCCAACCTCACATGGCCAAGGGCATGTGGCTGCATTTGACTACTTCTCATCAAGGCAGGAGAGGAAAAATGAAAGCTCGCATTCTTTTCTTTCCTTTTGTCTGATATTGTCACCACTTTTTATCTCCCATATCAATAAAGGGCAAAGATTGTTATGGGTAAGAAAATAGAAACAAAGCTTCCTGCTTTTGTTGTAGGGGTGCTTATATTAGCCTCTGACCATGAAAGAGGACAGCTCCTTGATAATCAGTCCAGGAAATTAGTACTGGTATTCATACCCTGTGTTTTTAACTTTGACTTCTGTGATAGCAGCAACAAGTCTAAGGAATAGATGAACGCTCTTTCCTTACTGACTAAAGGGTGTCCCTTCAGAATTCCTAGGTTCACTTTACTCAAAATCTTGCAGAGAATTTGAGAGTCCTTCAGCCAAGTGTTTACAAGTAGCTGTGATCTGCTGCTAGATTCAACACTCCAGCTCTCAAGAGGAAAGTGAAGGAAACAATTTAAAAGAAATTAATGGGTGCTCAGTGACAAGTTACACAGGATGAAGTGGAAAAGAAAATATAGCACATTTTCATCTACTTATATTTTTAATGTAGTGTTATTTTGTTTAGCTTGGTTTTAGCTTCTAGACTTTCAGTTTAAATTTGAATCTATTCTTTTTTTGGCAATTTCATTTAAAAAAAGCAAAAGAACATATTGAGAAATAAAGGTGTAATGCTTGAGTTTGCCCTGCAGGATTTTAAGAACAGGTTTTTCTCTCAAGAATTAAGACTGCACCTCAAATTATTATCAGTGCTTAAAAACAAACATTACTGAGCAATTTATTTTTAGACAATAAAATATTAATTTTGTGAGCAAATATCAATAGGAATGTTTTAGTTATTACAAATGCTAAATAAGATTTTGCATTAGAAATTAGCACATTTTTATTAACTTGTAGGTCAATTTAAATTTGGCTAGAGAGCTTCATTTTACCAACAATTCTACATTAGGAATTTGAAAGACACAATATCATCTAGTGATACATAAAATATCAAAGGCATAGAAGTTTGAAGTCATGATAACTTGGAGTTTGGATTTCTTTGTGAATCTGGATCAGATACATAACTTGTTAAGGTTTATTTGACAATTCTGCATAATACTTTGCATTCATAATATTGTTGGGAAGATGTTTGATAAAGAAAATGATCCTCTCACATACTAGGTGCTCCAGAAATGTTTGATTTTGAGCTTAAAAGGCAAGTCAGAAGTTTCTATTTGTACAAGAGAAAAAAAAAGAGAGTGAGAGAGTAAATTTTACTTTTGTTGATAAGAAGATAGGAACATTCTTGGCTGGAATGTGTCATGATCTGACAATTAATAGAAATTTGATCACGTTGGCTTTCTCTCCCTTTTCTTTCTTTCCACCCCTCTTATCTGTAGTTCATTCTACACTGTAAAAAAAGCGAAATTAAGATCAAATGCCAAGTACTTCCCTTACATTCTGGAGAAAAATGCACTTCTTCTTTGCTTAGAATGGAAAGAATCAGAATATTTTAAAAAGCTGCAAATCATACAAAACTGGGGAAATATATACCAAAAGAAGGTAATAAATTAAAAAGATCATTTACAGAGATAGCCTGGGGTGATAAGAGGTTAAAATTTTGATCTTTTTGTTCATCTTAGAAAAATTATGATATATGTATTCTCTCTAGCTCACAGTCTTCTCATTTTCAAAATGAGAGAAACAGTGAAACTATTATGTTTCTTATCAGCATTAAATTATATAACCCTTGTGGCATCCCAAAAACTGATTCCATCCAAAAAAATGCATGTTAATCATTATTTGCCAAAAAAGACAATCTCCAAATTTCTTTATTTTGTAAAAGTATTCCATGACCTAGTCCTATAGAGCAGGTGAATATTGGAGATTGTTTTCTCTGTAACTTTACTATCATCTACCTATCTTCGTATTTTGTTGAGAGATCATGAAACCCTCTATCAAACTCTCTTTATGCAGTAAGTTATAACAAATTAGCAATGGCTCATAAAGATATATCAAATTAGAGTAAAATGCAAATGAAAATATCATAAATCATTCGGTAATTAATGTTTTCTTAAATTCTTGTGGTAAGTACAAGAGAAGAAATTGGAGATGTGCAGATTTTAAATGACCTAAACAGTCTTACATAGGAATTTTTGCAGTATGGTAAGAAGGAGGTGGCTACTTAATGTTTTCAAAAAGCAAATGACCTCATGAAAAGTATACAAGGCTATATTGTCGATGTTAGAAAATTGAAAGACAGTCAGAGAATAATTAAAAGAACCTTGCAGATGTAGGGTTGTGAAATGAAAAAGGCTTAGATTTAGGTTATGATCTAAAGAATTGGATTTAGGTGAAGGAGGTAGGGTAAATCTGAGTGACAGTTTCTTGAAGAAAAGAGACACTAGTTGTGAATCATAATAGCAATTACCCTGACAGAACAGAACTGTGGTGGCTAACCAGCTCAGGCTCAGAGACTGCTGTTATGTTCTATTGAATGAGCTAAAATAGTCCAGGTTGAGAGCATTCCTCTGAGATCTTAGAAGAAATAACAGATATGAGAATTATAGTTAGGCAGCTTGGTTTTAAATCAGAAGCTGGATAGTTTTTTAGATAACAAAGCTTAAGATCCATTGTTATAAGACTGAGGACCCAGAGATCAAATGTCTGTGGCATATACAAAGACTAGAGAATAGAAAAACTCTGAAAATAGAGTTGGGACTACTCTCTCAGGAGGACAACCCTAAGAATCCACTGCCATCACCCAACTTAACAAAACATGAAATCAGGGCACAGAATATTTATTTGTTTGAAAGGGAATCTGAATATCCTGAAAGATAGCACTGTCTCAAAAGCTACCAACCTAAAAAAAAAAAAAAAAAACACAGCTAGAAGGGAGGTTTATTCAGCTTGCAGCATGTCCCTATCATGTTTTTTTCTTTTAGCCTAAGTTATGTTTACCAGTCTACCTTTATAAAACACAACTCTATAACACATGTTCTGTTGGTTGAAATGCATGTCTTTCTTAAGATGTAAACAGCTAGGTTTCCCTTAGTTTAAATTTTGCATAGATAACTCTGCAGCAAGCATAGAGTCTGTAAAGATTGCTACATAATAAGTGCCTTCTGATAAAAATCATCTCATAAATATTTATCTTACAGAATAAAGAAACTCTTGTGTTTATCTCACATCTTGTCAGTGGACTGGATTTGTTCTCTGATCCAAATTCCAGTGAAGAAATAGCACTGCTCTAAAATGGTTAAGATTTATTTTGAACAAAGGGTTGCTTTTAAAATATGTCAGCATTGTACATGGCAGGGCTGACACTTACTCCTTTTCTCTGCTATTAGGTTTACGTGGTTAGAGCTGTCAAGAAATGCAGACAAACAAACAAACAAACAACAACAAAAACACACAGTAGCGGAGAGGCCAAGTTCCAGCCCAGCTCTGTTATGCCCAAACGTGACACCAGGGCATGAGCTTACACCCTTGCTTACCTTCCTCTGTAGACACTGGGGAGTGCAGAGAAAGCTGAGGAAACAGATCTGTCCTACTTTCCTGGTCACTCACTGTCATGAAGACTAGAGTTGGGTTTTGTTTCTTTTTGGGGGGGTGGCGGGGCGGGGGGTGGGTGTGCGCCCACCTGTTCCAAGTCACAATTCACAGATCCTTGTCACCAACTGAAGAAAATATGAGACCACAAGCTGTGTCTTGATGATGGAATTTTTGACTCAAACATACACCTTTTTTTCTCCAAAGAACACATTCAACTTGCAGATGACTACACACACACACACACACACACACACACAGGTTTATTTATTTTTTAAATGATAACATTCAGCTTGTTGACAAGGATAAAGAGAACTATGACCCTTAAACATGTCAGGTAGAACGTCAGGTAGAATGGCAAATGCACCAGCTTTCTGAAGGTAACATGCCAATAAGCATCAAGAATCAAGAACCTTAATAATTTTCAGTTCCCTTAAATTTACTTTTAATGTATTTAAAAATAATTATAATTTTTGGAAATTATTTCAAGGAATTAAGAGAGGGATATGCTTTATGTGTACTTCTTTCAAAGTAATTTTTTAAATAACCAGTAATTATCTGGCTTTTTCAGAGCACTAAGTGAATCCCCAGCAAATATGATGAATGCAATTAGCAAAGCTCTGAGTTCCTCACAGATGTTGGCCCGTGGTCTGTATATCCCCAGGCTGTGCCATGAGTGACCCCTCAAAGAAATGTCACCTTGCAAACAGGTGTATTTTTTTCCTCATACAGAACATTTGTCTGAGAGGAAGGTCTTTTTCTTTTATGAAATCTTAGTATTATAAAACCAGCAACTTTATATGAAAGAGAAGAATGAAAAAATAAAGGAAGAAATTTATATGACTCCAAAGAGCAAATAGAAAGACTAAAAAAATAATTTTTTAAAAGATGCTTTTGAATGTTGAATGATATCATTTCCTTTATAGGACACAGAAGTAAAGATAAAATAGAAAATATGGCGTTGAAATTGACTAATGTGATATAAATTTGATTGTAAGGTCTTTAAAAGATTCTGTGCTAAAAATGCGCATTTACTTTGGGAACGTGTTCTAGCATTTTTTTTAAACCATTCATTATGTTTTTTAACGTATAACTCTGTCATTGTATAAAGATAATCAGATTCTTCAGGACAGAGACTGTGTCTGATAGTTCTTTGATCTCTGGAAACATATCCAGGTGAAGGTGATCATGAGAGTCATCATTGCCTGGAGTACTCAGACCTATTGACAAACAGACTTTTACTTAGAGACTGTTAAGTTTCTGCTTATGATGTGGGGTTTTATTCATGAAAATGTCCATTTTTAGAATAAAAGAGAAGATACAGGTGATTTAATTTAAAAATCTAGTTTTACAATTAAAGAAACAGAAATTTTAGAGGTCAAATGAGTTGTTGAAAGTTACACAATTGGCCAGGCGCGGCGGCTCACACCTGTAATCCCAGCACTTTGGGAGGCCAAGGCAGGTGGATCACAAGGTCAGAAGATTGAGACCATCTTGGCCAATATGGTGAAACCCCGTCTCTATTAAAGTACCAAAAAAAAAAAATTAGCCAGGCATGGTGGTGCGTACCTGTAATACCAGCTACCCAGGAGGCTAAGGCAGGGGAATCGCTCGAACCCAGGAGGCAGAGATTGCAGTGAGCTGAGGTCGTGCCACTGCACTCCAGCCGGCAACAGAGAAAGACTCCGTCTCCATTTAAAAAAAGAAAGTGATACAATTATTGTTATTCAACTAGTTGGGAATTAGACCTTCTAAATCCACATCCAAGCTCATTAACCCAAGTAATATTTTTTTTCTTTTCTCTCTAAAGATTAGTCTTTAATAGGGTAGAATTTCTGTCAAGTGGTCAAATTTTATCACTGTGGTCAATTTTAATAACAATGCATTTAAAGTATTTATCTACGTTACAGAATCAGGTAATACATCCCAGACTTGGCAGCATTTGATGTGAAAAAGGCATAGCTTTTAATTATGGTTTTATATTTGGGTAACTGGTGTTTGTGTTGTGCTGTTACAAGAGTGATAGGGTTGCTACAGAAACAAAACGCATAAAGAAACCAACCCCTTAAAAAACAAAGAAACCTAATCGAATCTTAGGAAACCTTAATGACATTTTATAGTCCAGATAATGAGAAAAATTAGATTCATCACGCTTACTTAAATGAATTCTCTTTTCAATTCTAGTCACCACTTTAAGGTGGTCTTTGACAAACCAGAGCAATGAATATCCGCTATAGTTTAAAGAATCTGAATGACATTTCTCTTTTAAGAAGTAGGTAACTGGGCAAAACTGAATAATGATTCTAGTCTCATAGGACCTAGAAAAGACTTGAAGATGATAAGCAGGTGAATAGGCATAAATAGGATGAAGGAAAGCTTTTTTATTATTTTTCTATTTTCAAGGCATTAACTCTAAAAAGCCCAATTCAAAACCAAGTAACTGCAATCGTTGGCTACACAAAGAGGAGGAGGGAAAGAAATGTGAATTGGTGTCCCCGTTAAACAGCAGCAATTTTTCAACAGCAGTTATGCTTTTGTGCAAATTTAAATTAGATGGTATCTGCTGATAGATTATTAATCAAACAGAAATATTCAACTGAAGTTTCCCCTGGTGATTATTTTATTTTGCATAATTTGCCATTTGCACTTCATCTGCAGCTGCAATCTCATTGATATAAAAGAAATGTCAACTTCAAAGGTGCCATCTCTTACAAATTATAAATTCAGCTTTGTGGATTAATCTTACAAGTGGCCTATTCTTAAGATAATTAAATGTGAATGAGCTACGCTTTAGAGGCAACCAAACAGAAATCTTTTTCCCAAAGATGTGCAAAAATGGATTACCTGAAGAATTTAGTTCTCTGATTTTCCATATATACATGGAAATCAGCTAACACGTTTAATTAAGTTGATATGTAAATAAAAATTTTAAGAAAAAATTTTATTGTCCTCTTCCAAAGTATGTTTTACTGGATTTTAGAAAATCTATTAAAATACTTATTCATCTGAGAGAAAGTTATTACATTATCATCTTAGTTTTTCAAAAATTATTGAGCAGGAAGTTTGGGTGTTTGAAATTGAAGAGTAAGCTCTTAAAAAAACAATCCTTACACAAATAACTAAATGCTGGATAAAATCAAAAACACAACTAGCTGAGGGCTTTGGAGGATGAAGCAAGCAGGGAGTTTCTAAAGGGGAATCAAAACTTGGGGCAGCATAGCGTAAAATCCCTATTTTATTGGTGATTTATCCTTAAGATAGCTGCTGCTGCAGTGGAGATAGGTTAAAAATGACTTCTCATCAAAAAAACAAAAACAAACAAACAAACGAAAAAACAGGTGACGGCGCTCTGGGGTAACAATGGCTCCCAAAGAGTCAAAGACAGAAAGGAGAGACCAGGAAAAAGGAACCCTTAATTCAGTGCATACACTCAAGGTAAGTTCCTGGTTGACCACTGGGACCATTCACGGGGTGAATGGGGGATGGTGGGTAAAATTAAAGCAACTTACAACTAAAAATTACAAAAACGTGAGATGTGAGCTACAATGCACTATATGTGTGACAGTAAGTAAATTGCCTGCTAAAATAAAAACCTTCAATAATCTGTTGGAGGTAAAATAGAACAGAATCCAGAACATATTCAGCATAACTAACACTCACGATATCCAGGATGCAATTCAAAATTACTCAATATAGAAAGGCTGCAAATGTGACCCAATATCGAGGTATTAATAATGAACAGATGCCAATCAGGATGGTGCAGAGGCTAGAATTATCGTATGAGGCTAGTAAAGCACCTCTTATAACTTTGTTCTTCAAGGTAGAGTATAAAATCTTAGCAAAGATACAGACAATATAAAAACGAAAGTGAAATGTTAGAACTGAAATAAATAAACATCTGAAATAAAATCACTGAGTAAGCTTAATAAGAGAAAGGAGATGAAAGAGAAAATAGCCAGTGAACTTGAAAATCTGTCAATAAATTTCACTAAACCAAAAGATGAGAGAGATTTTAAAAATTCTAACCAACCTAACAGGGCCTAAGAAGTCTATGAGACAATGTCAAAGGTTTTAACATATAGGTAATTGAGTCCCAGAAGGGGAGAGAAAGAAAATGGAGCAGAAGAGCTGCTTGAAGAAATAATGACTATAACTACCATTTTTGGTAAATGAACAAGATGTTAAATTTAATAGTTGAGCAAATGCCAAGTAAGACAAATTCAGAATATATTTTGTAGATAATCATACTCAAAATGTTCAAAGTCAAAAGCATGAGAAAATTTTAAACTACTCAGTGAAAATAACATATGATTTTAGAGGTGTAATAATTGGAATAAAAACAGACTTCTCATCAGAAACCCATGAAGAACAAAAGAGAGCAGGGAAGAAAAAGAAACCTTTACAGAGGTAAAAAATAAACAAATAAAGTTCTCATCTCATAATTTAAAATGAGTGAGACGTGTTTCAAAAATTAATGTCGAATAAATACATATTTAAATGAAAATCTAAGGAAATTTATTTCTATCAAACCTACACTCCAAAAAACATCTTATTAATGAAAAAAAAAAAAGCTCTTCAGGCTGAAGAGAAACTAGGAAATTATACCAGATGAAAAGCTTGAATCTTTCATCATAAACAAACCGCATTAAAAATGTTAAATTATGAGTAAATATAAAAAAGCCCTATTTTAAAAATTTCTTCAAAATATAATTTACTCTTTAAAGCAAATATTATAAAATTATTTATGGATTTTTAATCTGTGTGTATATTAATTCAGATGGCAACTGTAATTACAGGATAGTGACCTATTATATGATTGCAAGTTTTCTATATTTTACACAAAATGCTACAAAAATTGAAGTATACTGTTATATATTGTTCATTATAAAGGATATAAATTGTAAGCCATTGAACAGCCACTTAACAATGATACAAAGAGGTATAGGTAAAAAGCTAGTAAAGAAATAATTGAATTCTAAAAATATATTCAAGTAATTAAGAAGAAGGCAGGGAAGGGAGATCAGAGGATCAAAAAATGAAAGATGGCCATCATAAGGACCAGAAAATAAAAGATGACCATCATAGAAACCAGTAATAAAATAGTAGAACTAAATCTGAACGTATCTTATAGTAAATGTTTATGGGCTAAGCACTCAAGTTAAAAGGCAAAGATTATGTTCAAATATTTTAAAAAAGGCCCATAAGACCCCAATATATGCTATCCAAAAGGGATAGATTTAAATACAAAGACACAGAGAAATTGAGAGTAAAAGGATGGAAAAAGATCTACAAGTGTCAGAAGGCTGAAGTAGCAATAATAATATCAAATAAAATAGACTTCAAAATAATTAGTATTACCAAACATAGAGACATATTTCATAATGATAAAAGGGAGAGGAAGTCACAACAATCATACATGTTTATATACCTAATAACTAAAGTTTAGAATTTTCAAAAATCTGAAAGATTTCAAGGGAGAAATAGACAACTTTACAATCATAGTTTGAGAGTAACACTTTCTATCAACTATTGACAGAAGAGTTGGTCTGATGAAGGAATCACTTAGTCTCTTTTGATTTGATATTTCTAGATCTTATGAGGACTGCTTTAGACCTTTGGTAAAGGAGTTCAAAAGCCAAAACAAGCTATTTGTCCCAGCTGAAATCCAGTAATAAGATTTTGAAAGTTTTTTTATTTTTGAGGAGTGAGCACTACAGTTAGAAATCTGCTTAATTAAAAGCTGATATCTAAGCTACACACACACACACACATTTTATTTATATATGTAAATGAAATATATATAATGCATATAAAATATATATTAATATATAATGTATATAAATGTGTGTGCATATATATGTATATATGACCTTTATGATTTTTCTCTTTTTGGATCCTGTTTTGCGGAATATTTTTAGTTGGCTAAAACTTTTTTCTAAATTATGTACATGGTACTTACGTTTGCTTCCTTTCTTAAAAATTGTTCTCTTATTTATTTTTAATCCATCTTATTCTTCTTTCCTCTTTGTCATATTCAGTCTCTTTTGCATTGCCTTACCTGATCTCTTTGGCTTTGAAGGACACGAGAAATTACTTTGTATTGTGAAAATACTTGACCTTGGTGTGTTTAATGTCTAGGGAATGGCTGATTATAGAGTGTGCTGACTGGTGTTCGGTTGCCTAGCAGCCTCCAGGGAATGTCCTCACAGTGAAGTATACTGTGGAAACATTGCACAGTCTCCTCCTGTTGTGTTTGTCTCTTTTAGGGGACCCAGGATCCAATGTGCAAATGGGATCCTTGATTCTGAGGGATATGCGTTTTACTTCCAGCTGTGCCTGCTTCTCATCTAGTTAAATAGTAAGCCCTAAAAACTGTACGCTTTTCTTCCCGTATTCACCAAGGGGCTCCACTCTGAAGCTAGTCATCTGATTATGAAACGAGTTAAGTAAAATAGCCAAAATACAACCTTCTAGCATTTAGCTAGCTATCCTGAAACTCTTTTATAAAAGAAATTTACATATTTAAGGAAATCTCCATTTGGAAGGGTGCCTACCTGTGTACATTAAAAGTGTTTACCATTGTTTAAAATTTACAAGTCATCTCTTTGTTTAAGGTGCTTTCTCTGGTCATCTTAACTGAATTTTACTTACATAATTTTTTCCCATGGTTTGAGCAGATGATGATACAATATTTAGGCCAAATGTTTTACCTTTGTACTCTAAGATATAAATTTTCTACTTTGTTTTACAAGAGCTGTCCCTTTAGAATTGCAAATTTGGGGTTGCCTAGCTAATAATTGCTTAGAGAAGAAAATAGGTAATCAAGAGACTGATAGCCTAAAATACTGGAGAGAAACTTTGAAATATGACAAGTGAAGATTTGTTTCTCTGCCTGTATGTCTATGTGTTTATACACATTTATAGGCACATATGATGTTTCATTACTAAAATATGTAAAAGAGCTCTAATTACTTGTCTTAAGGAAAAAAAACACTTAAATCAAATATTTAAACAGAAAAATAAAAATTTTACCTCACATAGTTTCATAGTTCATGTGACTAATCTTTGGTAAATTAAGAGTTTTTTAAAGTTACTGGTAAGATAAAATGGAAACATCTTTAGACTTTAATTTAGAAATTCAGTCTGAATTACACAGGTAGGTCAGATACTGCCTTTGCTAGGTGTTTTAAGGTCATAAATTGTGATATTTATGTGTGATATTTTTGACAAATATTTGACTTGCCTGTTTTACAACTATTAGATTCTAGGCTCTAAACAAATAGACATGAGTTCTTCTTGGCCTAGCTATGCCTCCTGGCTATGCAGGAAAGGGTAAGGCATTACCTGCAGCTCTGTCCTTTGTTCTGGGCTCCGCATCTAATACATAATTAAAATTGCTTACCTCCTAGGTTTTCCACTAAAAACAAGAGTTACAGTCAACACTGTAATAAATAAAATTAAAACTACTAGATATAAAAGAAACAATTCTATATACAAAGCATATAATAAAGTAGGATGTGTAAAAAGGTTATAAAAAACATGGAAATATGGTTTTTGTTAAAGAAAAAGTAATTCTGACTCATTTAAAGGTTTATAAGAATTGTTTTAAATTAAAGAAAAAAAATGATGGATAAAACTAAACGGATATAGAAAATTGGGAAGGAAAGGAAATATTTGTCCTAAAGTAAAATATTAGAAAAAAACTGAAGGTTTAAGTAAGTTATAGAAGGTTTATGGCAGATTAATTTTAAAAAAGGAATTTTGTTTGTGATCAAGTTGGCTAAAATTTAAAGGGTATTATTTCATTTTTTCTATAAATTAAACATTAATATCAAAAGCACACTGACACAGGGCCAGGATCAGGGCCTTTGTGTTGCAGTAATGGTTTTCTTGGAACATTGATCTGCTCTTTAATAGAAAATTATTAAGGTTTATAAAAGGGTCTATAAAAATCTTACTTTATGGTCAGACTGTTTGAGATTGGATGAATTTGTTCATAAGATTTTATTAAAATAAGCTTTAGCATTAATAATATGCTATTGAAAGGTAAAATTTTGTTTTCTCTTTTGGATAAAGTTTTCAGTTAATAGTAAGAGATAGTAAAAGATTTTTTTAAACCTGTTGAGTAAACTGCAAAAAAAGGGAAGAGAAAGACAGATTCAGTTGTCTTCATATCTTTATTATGCCTTATTGTTTAAGAAACTGAGTCTCCTCTCAAGGCATAAATGTTTTTGCTTTCTAAAATATTTGCCTAATTTTTGACATCAGATGTTTAAAATCTTACATATTTGACAAACTTTCCAAAATCGAATTTCAAATTCTGTCTTTTTGACCTCATTAACTTTTTAGATATTAGGTCCCCTGAAAGACATATTCAGCTTATTTGGTATGTTAAAATCATATAGAAAGCATTGTGAAATATAAAATAATGTTTAACTTTATTTGGGTTATATTTATATAAATGTGTTATTAGTGTGTGTTCCAAAATAGTATGGGATTTCTATAATTCTGATATGTCTCAGTATGTTGTCAGTAATAATTATAACTATTATGATAAATTTTTGTATGCCACAGAAGTAACCAAATTTCCTTGTCAATTGTGTCTTTCACCATGGCTGTGCTAAGACTTTTGTCATCCACAGTTGTTTTGCTTTGATTCTCCTCAAAAAGTGGTTTATCATCAGCTAGAGTACAAAACTTGCTTCTTAAGGGGAGTTCATAGAAAGGACCTGGATAGGCATGCTTGAAAGCAGGTTTCTGATAATTTTGGAGATTGTGCCATTGGGCTAGAGAAAAAAATTCCAGAACTTTCATTGGAGAGCTAAAGTGTTAATGAGGATTGTTAGTGTAATATCAGGAAGAACAGGAGTTAATTGCATGGGACTGGACTATTAGATACTGAAATAATTTTTTATGACTTTTTTGTTTGAAACATTGCTGATTCTTTATGTTTTGTTTTTCAGAGTCAAGAAAACTTTTTTCTTTTGAGCTATTTATAGCTTTTAACAATTGAGTAAATATACTCTTGTAAACAAACTTAGAAGCATATTTCTTTCTGTCTGATTTCTCCAGAATTTGGAAATTATTTGTAAGTATTCTTAACTCATGGCAATATAGTTATTTGTGTAAGTTGAGTAAGAATCTGTTTCATTTTTAACAGGACATAATTAGAGACAGTGGTTAATTTAGCATGGCTTCAGCTGGAAGGGCATATCTTCAGATATGACCAGAATGCTTTGAGGAATTAAGATTGATTTTACAGAGCCAATAATAGCCCCTTGGAATGACTGGTCTCTTGTCTACATGGTTACTTTGCAGGGTTCCTGACCTATGGTAAGTAAAGAATGCCACTTTCTGACAGGCCTAAGAATCTCAAGTTTTTTGAGGACTTCAAGAAGAGAGGAATTTACCCACTTCATAATAGGTATCTGCAGGCAGAGGTAAGTTATTGGCTGGGCTTGAAAGGTTTTTAAAAGTCCAATCTGAGATTCCTTATGAAAAAAGTTCCAGCAAAGCCAATGTTTAAAAGCCTATATGAACAATAATTCCTGTTGAACTTTATGCAATTAATCAAGCCAAATATAATAAGACTAAAACTTGTGTTGCAAATTAATTGGTCCTGCTATGATTTGTCTTTGGTAAAAAATGGGGGAATAGAGAGAGAAAAATTATGCTTCAAAAGAGACAGTGGTATACCTATTATTAGATTCTAGCCTTGTCCATTAGTTTTGAGTTTTCATTTTTTCTCTACATTTTAGTCTGAATTCTGAATTCTTTACTTGCTACAAGTCTCCAAACTAACATTTTTTTATTTCCCATTTTTTCTTCCATTTTTCTGGCTTGGAATTATTAGAAATTAAAACTGTGCTTTTCTTAAAGCCCTGCAAATTGAAGTTAGACAACTTAAACGTCAGTAAAAAAATAATAGCAACTTATATATGAACAACCTTCATGCCTCCCTGCTGATGTGTGGACTTCTCAGAAAGTTCACTTGAACTCCTGGTCCAAATTACAATTCAGAAGAATCTATCAGGTTGCCCTTGCAATCTGAGGATGCCTTAGAAACTCTAGAAAAGCTACTCTATAGAGGGACCGTGCCACGCATTAACCTTTGTTTTCCTTCTGTTTCCATAGAAATGCCTTATTAGAGAGCTGACTGCCTGCATCACACGTAAAGGCAAAGCCCATCTGCAATGCCACCTCTTGGAATGAGACACAATTGTTTAACTGAACTGATATATTTTCATGACTAACAGACTAAAGAAGATTTAAACAATATGTTTAAATTTTTTCTTTTCTGTATATACCAATTTATCTTTCTACTTTTTTGGGTATCTCTAACTAATGACCCTTAACACAAATTCTACCAAAGTAATCAGCTTGGCTTTTAATGTGTAAAAATTGTTTTAAGTTTCAAAGTAGGTACCAAAAGAAATAAATATATTTTATCCAAAAACATATTTATTTCACATATTATAAAATGCCTGCTGCAGTGCCAGCAAACAGAAGTGGCCTTGCAAAGGTATCTTTTTTGGGGAAAAATTTTGCCTCTGTAGAGAATTTCCATTAATATACCCAGGACTTCTCGGTTTTTTTCCTTTTTTTCTTTTTTCTTTCTTTCTTTTTTTGTTTTTGAGACCGAGTGTCACTCTGTCACCAGGCTGGAGTGCAGTGGCACAATCTCGACTCACTGCAACCTCTGCCTCCTGGGTTCAAGCGATTCTCTGGCCTCAGCCTCGCTAGTAGCTGGGACTACAGGCACAAGCCACCACGCCCAGCTAATTTTTGTTTTTTTTTGTTTTTTTGGTTTTTTTAGCAGAGACGGGGTTTCACCATGTTGGCCAGGATGGTCTTGACCTCTTGACCTCATGATCAGCCCGCCTTGGCCTCCCAAAGTGCTAGGATTACAGGCATGAGCCACCACGCTCAGCCTACTAAGGCCTTTTGTATGCCTTTCCTAGAACTAAGAGAGATTGAGAGGCTGACACCTTTAAAAGTCTAAAAGGAAACATTTACCATCTATTTTCTCTGAGGGAAGCTTCATCTACCTAACAAGACCACCCCTGCCAGTCAAGCCTCTTCCTTTCTCTCTCTTATAACCTGCCTTACAACTAAAACCTGTTGTGGGGCATGCTCTGAGTCCACATTATTTCTATCAACTAAGATGATATTAATATAAAAGCTTCTGTATCTTATTGTTAGCTTGGGTCTTTATTCTGAAGGCTCTCACGTGTACACATTAAATAAATCTGTACGTCTTTTCTCCTATCAATCAATCTGCCTCATGTCAGTGATTTTTCAGTGCCCCTTTAGGAGGACAACCCCCTTTAGTAGGTAGGGGGAAAAGATCAGGGGAGCTGCGTTGTTCAGGGCGCTCACCTTTCCTGTCAGGAAAGAAAAGGAAAGCAATAACAGACAAACAGAGAGCCAAATCATGAGTGAACTCCCATTCACAATTGCTTCAAAGAGAATAAAATAGGATAGGATAGGAATCCAACTTACAAGGGATGTGAAGGACCTCTTCAAGGAGAACTGCAAACCACTGCTCAACAAAATCAAAGAGAACACAAACAAATGGAAGAACGTTCTATGCTCATGGATAGGAAGAATTAATATCATGAAAATGGCCATACTGCCCAAGATAATTTATAGATTCAATGCCATCCCCATCAAGATACCAATGACTTTCTTCACAGAATTGGAAAAAACTAAAGTTCATATGGAACCAAAAAAGAGTCCGCATTGCCAAGACAATCCTAAGCGAAAAGAACAAAGCTGGAGGCATCAGGCTACCTGACTTCAAACTATACTACAAGGCTACAGTAACCAAAACAGCATGGTACTGGTACCAAAACAGAGATATAGACCAATGCGACAGAACAGAGTCTGCAGAAATAATACCACACATCTACAACCATCTGATCTTTGAAAAACCTGACAAAAACAAGAAATGAGGAAAGAATTCCCTATTTAATAAATGGTGCTGGGAAAACTGGCTAGCCATATGTAGAAAGCTGAAACTGGATCCCTCCCTTATACCTTACAAAAATTAATTCAAGATGGATTAAACACTTATATGTTAGACCTAAAACCATAAAAACTCTAGAAGAAAACCTAGGCAGTACCATTCAGGACATAGGCATAGGCAAGGACCTCATGACTAAAACACCAAAAGCAATGACAACAAAAGCCAAAATTGACAAATGGGATCTAATTAAACTAAAGAGCTTTTGCACAGCAAAAGAAACTACCATCAGACTGAACAGGCAACCTACAGAATGGGAGAAAATTTTTACAATCCACCCATCTGACAAAGGGCTAATATCCAGAATCTACAAAGAGCTTAAACAAGAAAAAATCAACCCCATCAAGAAGTGGGCAAAGGATATGAACAGACACTTCTCAAAAGAAGACATTTATGCAGCCAACAGACACATGAAACAATACTCATCATCACTGGCCATCAGAGAAATGCAAATCAAAACCACTATGAGATACCATCTCACACCAGTTAGAATGGCAATCATTAAAAAGTCAGGAAACAGCAGGTGCTGGAGAGGATGTGGAGAAACAGGAAGACTTTTACACTGTTGGTGGGACTTTAAACTAATTCAACCATTGTGGAAGACAGTGTGGTGATTCCTCAAGGATCTAGAACCAGAAATACCATTTGACCCAACCATCCCATTACCGGGTATATACCCAAAGGACTGTAAATCATGCTGCTATAAAGACACATTCACACGTATGTTTATTGTGGCACTATTTGCAATAGCAAAGACTTGGAACCAACCCAAATGTCCAATAATGATAGACTGGATTAAGAAAATGTGGCACATATACACCATGGAATACTACGAAGCTATAAAAAAGGATGAGTTCATGTCCTTTGTAGGGACATGGATGAAGCTGGAAACCATCATTCTCAGCAAACTATCGCAAGGACAGAAAACCAAACACCGCATGTTCTCACTCATAGGTGGGATTTGAACAATGAGAACACTTGGACACAGGGTGGGGAACATCAAACACCGGGGCCTGTCGTGAGGTGGGGGTAAGGGGGAAGGATAGCATTAGGAGATATACCTAATGTAAATGATCAGTTAACAGGTGCAGCACATGTATACATGTACATGTATACATGTACAGGTGCAGCACATGTATACATGGCACATGTATACATATGTAACAAACCTGCACGTTGTGCACATGTACCCTAGAACTTAAAGTATAATAATAATAATAATAATAATAATAAAGAAAACAAATACCATATGGGGAAAAAAAAAAGAAAAGGAAAGCAGGTTCACTTTAATCTCAGACTGCAATACTCTGCTGCTCCTGTGGCTAACCAATGTAAGTCAGAATGAGAAAGAAACAAAAAGCAGGGAGATAAAAAGAATTAATGTGCTTCAAAGTGTTAGAGGGTTAGATAACGAAAAGAACAATATAGGGCCTTATACTTTACAGTACCTGGTTTGCTGAAAAAATGTGTATCTGAAAGTATAGATACCGATATGCATTATTGTCTGTTAGATGAGTTATTTGGCAGAAACTATCCATTGTAATACTGGAAAATATCTGCACAATTATGAATGCCAGTCTTAGGATATTACTTATACTTTAAATTTTAATGTCAACTCAAGTTAAAGTTTTGTTTAAACTTTTGTTTCTGAGCTTTGGTATTCCATGACTTCTTGCACAATTACCTTTATAATTATGTTTTTAAAACATGGAATGTCAACCTGTTAGATTCCAGTTGATTTCATTTTGCTAGCTTTGATGTGTCATTTCAGCCTTTTGATTCTGAGCATTGATTCTAGAATTCACCAAAATTGCTTGCTCTTCCAGATTTAAATTGTTCATAAGTTATATTTGTAAAAAATCCTCTCTACATCAATTGAAGTTATTGACAGAAAGTAGGAAGGCACTTGAGCAGAATTCTGTGAGTGATCTCATGTTCTTTCCCTCCAAGTTGACCTAAAATTTTAATCAGCATTTAGACTGTGATTGTCCACCTGGGTAAACATTAACTTAACTCTTTTAAAGCCATTACTTCTCTTCTTTATTCCCCAAACATTTCAGACAACATTAAAGCATGTATTGATAAAATAAAAATGCATTCTCTATTAATATTTGCATTTTGGTGAATGGATTAATACAACAATTTGTCAACTGAGAAGCTGGGTTTGGTTTGACATTTCATGGTTTTAAGGACTTCAAGCAGGAGTTTCGTGGTTACTAAATGCTTTATCTTAAGTGTACAAACACTGTTCACTTAAGTAATTCATCATAGATTTTTGCTAGCTATGTAGTAGGCATAAAATGAACACTGGTCAAGTGAATGAATGCCTATGTCATTTTTAATACTCTAATATTTTATATTCAACTGCTAAGGCTCTTTTCCAATTTTTCATTTTACAAGTAATAATTTATTTTATTCAATAATCAGATCCATACATTTTTCCAGTACAATCCAGTCTGAGCCATTCTTATGGTCTAGGCATACCTGAATATATTTTTGTAATGTTATTTGCCCTAACTATAATTGTATAGAAGAATATTTTACAAACTTGAGCATGGAAATTCCTGCCTTTAGTTCATGGAGTTCTTTCTTTAATTCATTCATTTGTTCAACAAACATATATTGAGTTGCTGAAATTCATTCCCCACCCCAAACAAAAAGAATTGTGTTTGGGAGAAAAAGCTCAATTACAAATCAAATTCTGCTACTAAAAGCACTTGCCTTTGCATCTTTTGATGTGGGACTGACATTTAAAAACACCCTTTGTTTCCTGTGTGTGCAACACATGATTCCATGTGGCATGCCCCAAGTATGCAGCTATGTGGGACTCTCGCTGTATTTGAGCTTCACCTGCTTTGGAAGATCACTGCCTGTTTCTTAGGAAGGTATCCTCTTCATGATGGTAGGGTAAGCCAACTCCATCATATATTGAAGCCATTATGAAGCCTCTGTATTACAAATTTTATTAAATAAATATTGGTTAATGAATAGACAGAATGATTTTTGAAACTGAGAGAAACACTAAAAGGAAAGATATGCTATATGAATAAATGAAAATATGCTTTTCCAAGTCATTAGTGAAAAGATTAACTTTTAAATACATGGCATATGAGGAACTGGATCACCAAACATAAAAATTTTAAAAAGCCTGTAAATATTTCTTATACACAGATACCACAATAAATACCCAATGGGTAAGAGATGCAAATCAGCAGAAATTATTCAAGTATTAAAGAGAACAGTTTATTTTCTTTATACACCTACCTAGAGATGATATATTCCTTTTCCAAAAGCATTATGGAAAAGGTCAATAGATTTTTTACATAAGTTTTTAAAAAGTATTAGTTTATATGCCAAAAATACCTAAGCAAAATATGACCAACTACAATAAATATTTGTGTTTTGGATCTTAGAGTAATAATTGTAATAATTGTTACTTGGATCTTAGATTAATTGTAAATTATATCTCAGATACTGTAAATTCTATCACTGATAAAAACTTAGTATGCCTAATATTTAAAGCTTCAAAGAACGTAGAAGAATAAAACTAGCAAGCTGAAAGAAAAATGGACACAACATGTGATCAAACACTTTATGGAAAGACATTAAAATGTCTTCAAATATGTCACAAGTGGCAGGATTTCATTCTTTTCTACGGCTGAATAATTTTCCATTGTATATACATAGACTACATTTTGTTTAGCTATTCATCCGTCAGTGGACACTAATCTTGTTTCTATATCTTGGCTATTATTAACAATGCTGCAGTAAATACGAGATTGCAAAGAACATGGGGGTGCACGAAGTGTATCTTCAAGATACCGATTTTATTTTGACAACATTGATGAACTGGAGGATATTATGTTACATGAAATAAGCCTGACACAAAAAGACAAATACTGTATAATCTCACTTATATGTGGAATCTTAAAAGTTCAAATTCATAGAAGCAGAGAGTAGAATGGTGTTTACCAGAGGCTAAGGAGTAGGAAAAAGAACAATGTTCACTTTGGGAGGCCGAGGCGGGCGGATCATGAGGTCAGGAGATCGAGACCACCCTGGCTAACGTGGTGAAACCCAGTCTCTACTGAAAATACAAAAAAATTAGCTGGGCGTGGTCGCGGGAGCCTGTCGTCCCGGCTACTCGGGAGGCTGAGGCAGGAGAATGGCGTGAACCCAGGAGGCGGAGCTTGCAGTGAGCCAAGATGGTGCCACTGCACTCCAGCCTGAGCGACTTAGTGAAACTCCGTCTCAAAAAAAAAAAAAAAAAAAAAAAGAAAGAGAAAAAAAAGAAAAGAAAAAAGGACAATGTTGGTCAAAGGTTATAAACTTTCAGTTATAAAGCAAACAAGTCCTGGAGGTCTAATGTGCAGCATGGGTGCTAGTGAATGTGTGAATTTGATTGTGGTAATCACTGCACATTACATATGTATATCAAATCATCACATACATACTTAGAATACATGCAGTTTTAATTTGTCAGTCAAAAATTTTAAAATAAAAAATGAAAAAAGTTTTAAACATATGAAAAGATACTCAAGTTCCTTATAATGAGAACAGTGCAATGAAAACTCAAGTAAGAATATAATGCTACTATGATTAGTGGGAACATAAACTTAAAAAAAGTTGTGTAGTTTTTGCATAAATAATAGGATTGGCAAACAAGTAAAATGGAAAAAAATCAAAAACAAATAACAAAACAAAAAGCATCACACTGAGAAGTATTTTATTCCCAGAAGAAAACAGCCAAAATCCTGTCTTGGGAAAGAAGGTGAGCCTGTGGGAAAACAGGCATTTTCTTCCATTACTGTTGGGAATGAAATACAGAAGAAACATCATAGAGAGTGTAATAAGGCATTTTTTCAACAAAATTGTACGTGCATTTGCTTTTTGACCCAGTAATCCTACATCTCAGAATCTTTTCCAAAGTATGTAGCCAAATATGAGAGAATGTATGACCATGGTATTTTGTCATACATTCTAAGTTTTTCTAAGAACATTTGCTGTCATATTTTCTCAGTTTTTTGATATTATCGTTATTATTATTGAGATAGAGTCTCGCTCTGTTGCCCAGGCTGGAGTGCAATGGCACGATCTCAGCTCATTGCAACTTCCACCTCCTGAGTTCAAACAATTCTCCTGCCTCAGCCCCTCCTAGTAGTTGGGATTACAGGCATGCAATACCATACTCTGCTAATTTTTGTATTTTTTTTAGTAGAGACGGGGTTTCGCCATGTTGACCAGGCTGGTCTTGAACTCCTGACCTCAGGTGATCCACCTGCCTCGGCCTCCCAAAGTGCTGGGATTACAGGCGTGAGCCACCACACCTGGCCTTTGATATTATTTTTAAGAACAAATGACTAGAAACACCTCCAAATACATATCAAAAAGGACAAGTTATATAAACTATATTAGATCCTCACATTGGATTACTATGTGATTGTAAGAAAGCTTAAAGGTATCTTTATACATTGCTATGGCAATTTCCAGGATATATGTTAAATAGAAAATAAGCAAAAAAACCAGTGCAGAACTATGTATAGGGTGCTGCCTTTTGTGTGAGGAAGTGGCGACGTGGATAGATAGATGTCCACATATGTATTTGCTTATGTTAAAAAAAATCACTAAACTAGAAATATAAACTAAAAATGAATTAAAGGGCTTACTGATTGAGGAGAAAATGGAAATGGTAGGGAAGATACCAATGGATTATAGGAAAGCTCACATAACTGTGGACAAGCTACTTTACTGTATGGTATCTTCGTTTCTTTGAAGAAAAAGGAAAGAAGAAAGGAAGGAAGGGAAAGAGGAGGAAGAAAACTTGATAAAACTTATTTACCTTTTTTATTCAATGTGAGGCTAAGTGACATCACATTTAAGAAACTGCAGTGTTTCGCACATGAAAAGTACTGCAATTAGCAACAATAAATAGTAACCTTGATAAATTGACTAAATAAAACCTACTTTTATGTATTTATTTATTTTTTAGTACTGCACGGGTTTTATTCTATTATATATCTTCAACATGCCATTATCTGGATTACCCATGCCTGCAACTGAAATTATGTCTGAGTTAATCATCGTAATTTATTAATATTAAGATGTTTGGAATTTCAGTTAATAGAAATCCTAAACTGATTAATTTACTTCTTAGCTCATATCTACTTTTGGGACTCAGAAAATATCCCTGAATGAATTTGACAAGCAATATTTTGCCCTCATAGCCTGCAAATGAGTATTATTTCTTAACTACCAATTTCTGTCACACACAGGCCCACGTAATAGTTACCCAGTAATAAGGTTATTGCTACTATAACTTCACCAGCATATGTATTTTTGGTATAATTATGGCCAATGGGACACAGTAAAAATTAATGGGTATGTGTTTTTAAGGCTGACAACTGTTCATCAGATCCCATAGTGTAAACTGCAAAATATCTTATTTCCTTAAACAAAGCATCTTTCAACTGGCAGACAAAGGCATGAGAGGACAGAGATTGTGAAGGATCATGCAACCAGTATTTAACCACCTGGAACCCAAAATGACACTCATCACTTTTGTTTATCTACCATTAGTAAGAACCATTCTCATGCCTCCACTAGATGCCATGGCTCAGAATTGTAATCCCTCGCCTGGACAGCTGCTGCTCAGCAACAACTCTATACCATGGAAAGGAGGCATGATTGATTTGTTGGTCACCATACAGCATCAAATGCAGCTTTCTAAGCAGGCAGCAAACACAAGCACATAATATTGCATTGGAAGGACAGGCAAGAAGAAAAGCATAGCTCTAGAGAAAGGGTCATCAAACTTTTTCTGTGAAGAGACAGACAGTAAATATTTTAGCTTTTGCAGGCCATGTATGGTCTTTGCTACATTCTTCTTTCTTTCTTCCTCCATTTTTCCCTTCCTCCCAACTTCCTTTCCTCCTCTTTCCTTTCTCCCTCTGTTTTTCTCTCCTTCTTGTCCATAATCCGTCCCTCCCTTTTTTCTTTATTTTATTGCTTGCAGATTGTGCAAAAACAAGCCAAAGGCTGGATTTAACCAATGACCAATACGTTTGCTCACCTCTGCTGTAGATAAATGCTTTCTAATAGAACTTTCTGAGAAAATTAAAGGGTTTTATTCTGCAGTATTACAGTAGCCATAATTACTTGTAGCTACTGAGCACATGAAACATGACTCATTTAAAGGAGTCACTGAATTTTTATATTTACTTAAATTTTAACTAATTTAAATTTAAATAGCCACCCGTGGCTAGTAGCTATTGTACAGGAACCCAACATTTTCCAAAACAATGTCCCTATCTTATTTTTTGACACTACATGTACCCTGTGGCTTACACTTTCATCTAGCTACTTTCTCCCAACTCAATTAGACCTCCAAATATTATACAATTATACAGTTGACTCTTGAACAACATGGTGATTAGGGGTGCCAACCACCCATGCAGTCAAAAATCCACACATCACTTTTGAGTCTCCAAAATCTTAACTGCTAATAACCTACTGTTAACTGGAAGCCTTAACCAATAATATACAAAGTCAATTAACACATATTTTGAATGTGATATGTTTTATATACTGTATTCTTATAATAAAGTAAGCTAGAAAAAATGTTATAAAGAAAATCATAAGATAAAATATGTTTACATTACTGTTCTGTATATATCAATAACACAAGTCGACATTGTCCATTCACAAGATAAATTATTTAAAATGGCAGCAGTTGCAGACCTCAATCTATGTCTATATCAAGCAATTTAAGTTTGTCTTTTAATGACACGGCTTTGCTTCTTGGGAGCACTTTGAGCATCACAGTAGAGCTTTGCATTCAAGGTTTACGTATTGCATTAAACACAATAATACATGAGAATTGGGAGAGATCACTTCTTACTGCAATACACAATTTATAAGAAAAATGAACTGCTCACACGGAGATGATCAGCATCATGCAGTGTTTCGAGTAGATACTCTCAACACTTAAGCTCACCAAATAGCAACAGGAGGTAGCTACAAAATTATTACAGTAGTACAGTACTTACTACAGTGAATTTTATGCAATTATGATTGAATATGGCATCTTATTTTTGTTTATATTTCTCTTGACTATGAATTGCACCATGTATGATCTATGAATCTTTGTGTAGATAAGTTTTGATAAGTATCAACTTTTTATAATAGATGTATGTACATTGTATTGTATGGTAGTAAATGATAAAATAGACTAGCATCTACACTTTTTTTTTTTTTTGAGACGGAATTTCACTCTTTTGCACAGGCTGGAGTAAAGTGGTGTGATCTCAGCTCACTGCAACCTCTGCCCCCAAGGGTTCAAGCAATTCTCCTGCCTCAGCCTCCTGAGTAGCTGGGATTACAGGTGTGCACCACCATGCCCAGCTAATTTTTGTATTTTTAGTAGAGACAGAGTTTTGCCACTTTGGCCAGGCTGGTCTCGAACTCCTGACCTCAGGTAATCCACCCACCTTGGCCTCCCAAAGTGCTGGGATTACAGGCGTGAGCCACCGCACCTGGCCTAGTGTCTACACACATTTTATGCATTCATGACATACTTAATGTTTTAGGTTCTTCTGCAAGTTTTTTCAAATTGTTACAAATCTCCAAAAAATTTTTCCAAACTATTTATTGAAAAAAATCCATATACAAGTAGACCCACAGAGTTCAAACCTGTGTTGCTCAGGGGTCATCTGTACAATATTCAGTATGTTTTCATCTTAATATACGTATTCTTGATGCAACCATTGTGGTTATATGGCCAGCTGGGTAATATTGAGTTTGCCTACCACATTATATGATCTTTGAGGAACAGGTCTGCATGTGCTTTGCTCACTGGTGTAGTCCAAAGGTTCAGCAGAGGACTTGGAACAATGTAGGTGTGTAATAAATATTTGTTAAATGGATTTGGAAGGTCTATGATCAAAGTGTTCTGTGGTCAGTCTGGGAAATCGAGTAAAACTGATTTACTCAATTTCTTTTATATACTCACATGAATATTGTGAAATTTCAAAGTGAACTGTATTTTACAACATTCCCTAAAATATTAGAAGCCTTGTATTTTGGATGTTTGTTTCCAGAATACTTAGTGACA
The DNA here is from genome assembly GCF_029281585.2 of Gorilla gorilla gorilla. Lineage (NCBI taxonomy): Eukaryota > Metazoa > Chordata > Mammalia > Primates > Hominidae > Gorilla > Gorilla gorilla. The sequence continues at coordinate 17,050,941 of NC_073235.2, read as the reverse complement.
CCTCAGTAAACACCAATTCTTCATGAAGTACATCTTGAGAAATGCTGTCCTAGGTCTTATGATAGAGAAACAAAAGTAGTTTGTGCAGCTTATATATGATCTAGCCCATTTCCAAGCTTGAAGTCAAAGCTATATAATTGCAAATAGTGTGCATTTTTCTGTAACATCTCTTGTGCTATACGCTTTCTAAGAAAAGTCTCTCATTTGGGGAGATAAAACATGGCCATCATTATTTGTTCCTACTGCCATTACGAGGTGAAATCTATGTCTCCATTCATTGAATCTGGGCTGGCGTGGTGACTTCTTTTCACCAATGGAATGTGATGGGAGTAATGTTGTATGTTTTGGTCCAAGTTTTTGCCCACTTTGATTGCTACCACTGTGTGAGCAAGGCTGGACTAGTACCCTTCAGGACGAAAGACCACATGGTGAAAAATGTCCAGCCATCTCAAGACGCCAGCTGTTTCGTGGTTCAGCCATACTATCTGAGCCTCATCAACTTTGTATGATGAGCCCAGATATGAGCAGAAAGGAGCTGTCTCAGCTGAACCAAGCCAGAACTACTGTCCCACATATTGGTTAGCAACTGAATGATGATTATTTTACACCACTAAGATTTGAGGTGGATTCTACATAGCACAATCTAGCCAATACATTCCCGAAATACCTGATACTATTACTGGCATATGAGATGATTTTACATGCTATTCAGGCAGAACATTGTATAACCTCAATTTGCATGCTGAGTAAGTTACTCCTTTTCCAGTGATTTTTTCAAGTCTCTTTAAATCAAGAGAAATGTCTTCATTTGGTGATAGTATGTCTTCAATGCCTAATTCTTTCTATTCTTCACTTTAAACAAAAAGATTGCATGTCTTTTGCTAGAATTGAAAAACACTATATGGTTCTCATTTTTATTTTCAGAAGTATCTCTACTTATGACAAGTGATAATGCCTTTCCATTTATAAGAGTGATGAAAAATTTATCTTAAAACTTAAATAAAATGGAGTAAATTAAGTTAGAAAAAGAAGTTAAACAATACTTCAAGAAGGACCCTGATACGGTAAAAATGGTCAACATGATACAGAATTGCAGCAGGTTGGGAAACATGGTCTTAGGAAACTTAGTAGATATGGGGATGGCAGGCGTTGTTTGCTAGAGCAGAATTCAGTTATTCAACATGTTTGCCAGAACCTTCACCTCAAGATTAATAGCAAACAGAACAGCAAAGATCAACTTTAACTACTTTCCACTTTTTGCCTCGGGAAATCCTCCTCAGAGGCAAAAAGCATCTTCTAATGCTCATCACGCCACATTTCACCACCCTCATCCTTTGCTGTACAGTTCAGACTGTGACCAGATCAGATACCAGCATGCTTATCCTCATAGAGTAGAACTACATGAAATGTGAATATTAAAGATGGCCACAAATTTGGTGATGTTTTTCTCCCTGAGAGGTTGTGTCTATACCTCTTTCCTTCTTTCCTCTGAATGTGAACAGGCACGTGACTATTTGATCAGTAGAATATAGTGGAAGTGGTGTTACTAATTTTGCTACACTACCTGTTTCCTGTCTCTTGGAAAACGCTCTGTGGGAGCCCTGAGATACCATGTAAGAAATCCAACCACTTTGAAATCATATCACAAAGGCCACACGTGTCATTTGGTCAACAGTCCCTGGTGAACCCAGCCTCCTAGCCATCTCATCCAGGCACCATCTACTCTAGGGTCCTATCCTTTCCAAGGCACCAAGAGGCCTTCTTGGGCTTTCCAGACCAGCACGTTTGCAACTGAACACTATCAAGCAATCTCCGTTAACGCCCAGTGGAAGACAATAATCTCCTTATTCAAATTTCTAACCCAAGAAAACTATGATATAGAATGCAATCCTGTGGTTTTATGCTACTAACCTTAGACATAGATTTGTTGTGCAACAGTAAATAACTAGAATAGAACCAAAGAATTCTGAGTGCAAATAATTCTAAAAGAGCCCTCAAGGAACTTGTTTCCTAGTAGCCCTGACAACTATGAAGTCTAACAGAAAAGCAACATTGAAATGTGGCCTGGAACATATAAAACCCAATGCAAATATTCAGTGCACTATTTTCTCTTTGTTTGTTGGATTTAAATTCCTCTTCTTGAGACCAATTACAAAAGCTTTCTTATTCATCAAAATGGAGATTAAAATACGCAATCATCTCACAAAGTTGCAAGATGATAAGATAATTTAATTATAGGGAAGAGAGAATTAGAAAGAGAAAGCTGATGCCAACTGAGTTCCTAGTATATGCCAGATATTTCTCCTGCCCCACTGCAGTGTGGTGACAAAAGCACAGACTTGCATTCAAGAGAATAAGTGATATTAACTGTGAGATATTAGATAAGCCATTAACAACCCTGAGAAATTTTTTTGGAATGCGGTAATTAAGGAGATTATTACTTATACTAACATCACTGGGTTATTTATAATAAAAGTTACATATGTCTGTTGCTCTTAAGAGATGTGATGAAGTTAAAAACTGCTTGGAAATATAAAACATAACTGATGGCTACTGACAATGACAACAAATCTATTATTTTACGGAACTGAATACCTCTGTTAGAGTAGGTATCTAGGCATACATGAGCAGGGCAAGAGAGCATCACTCCCAGAAATGTCAGGTGACCATTAGCAGACGGTTGGGCAGATGTCAAACTTGCTCTAAAATAATAATTGGTTGCAGCTGGTGCCAGGGAAAGGCAGTCTCCCAATAGATGGGAAACACCTGAAGCTGGTGATGAGCAGCTTCCCGATGAGATCGCAGGAGCTGGGTAAATGGCGCTCAAGCATGAGCAGTAACAGGCAAAATGGCAGAGTTTAACTGGTATATGACCTTCTTCTTGCAGCACTCGACTGGTAAGGGAAAAACGCCTCAAGTAATCATGTGCACAACTTCAGTAAACACACTGAGCATGCAGGCCCTCCCACATGCTGGCAGGCCACTGTGCATGCGGACAGCCTGCCACAAGGAAAAATCAGGGGAGAAGAAACCCAAACCTTGGAACATACCAATATATTAGTGTAAAACCCAAGTCAAGGGTCAGATGGGGCACTTGGATCTCGCAAGGCACCCGCTTGCCGCCCTTCCAAGTGTACTTTATTTACTTCCTTTTGTTCCTGCTCTAAAACTTTTTAATAAACTTACACTCCTGCTCTAAAACTTGCCTCAGTCTCTCACTCTGCCTTCTGTCCCTCAGCCAAATTCTTTCCTCAAAGAAGGCAAGAATAGAGTTGCTACAGACCCAGACCCATATGGAGTCGCCACTGGTAACGCCTCTAGATGCATATTTCATATATAAGTATTTGTAATTTGTGGTGAACACAATGATGGGACTTACAGGGAAGATGCTTGTTCCTTAAATTCCATCTCTGCTTGGTCACTCAGGAAGTCAGGTTTGGGGACTATAAGATTCAGGCTCAATTTATTGTTAAATGTCTGTCCCCAAATGACCAGGGGGTCTTCTTGCTCAACTTCCTAAAACCCTTTGATACTGCTGAGTAAAATTAACGAAGTAATACAGGAATTTGCAGATACCACTGAGACTACTGTTCTTACCATACCTATAATTTTATAGGGCCAGCATTGGTTTATTTGTTTAGAAGAGTTATTTTGTATAACAGAGTATAGTAGCATGAGTGGCCGAGCAAGAAAATTGTTGGTGAAAAATCAGGTCAGAGATTGGGAACCTTGGCCCTAGTTCTGATACAACCACATTTTTGCTGTATGACCTCGAGAAAATCACTAACCCAAAAGGGCTTCCAATTCCTCATCCACACAAAGGTGATAATGAACCTTGATTTATGAAGTAAAATGAAACAATGTATGTAAAAATACTAGGAAAATAGCAAATATATTTGCAAATGGGAGGTGTGTCTCTAGTACTACTACTAAGAGCACTTACTCTTATGAAATCAAATTCTTTTCCGTAGTTATGCTGGGCACAAGTGACAACAGAAATCTGAGCCATTAAGTGTGTCCATCAGCTTCTCCACCAAGAGCGTAGAAGCTCTAGAATGTAAAACTCTAAAAGATGAAACTCAATTATGCTCCTCAGGTTTCTCCCAGCTGACTAGATGTACGGAGAATTTAGGCCCTACAGGCAATTTCCTGATACCATATTTGCTTTGACACTTTCCCGAAACTTGTCTTTGGCTAAGTGATCTAACCTCTCTAGGCCTCATTTTCCGTAACTTAACAATGGGTGTTTATTCAACAAATATTTAAAGGAGGCCTCAGTATGGATGACACACTTCTCTGGGTTGCTAAACAGGAATACACCCAATAGAAAACTATCTTGGCCTCTTGAAACTAATGTTTAAGGGAAAAAAAATGTAACTGACATATGTAAGATGGGATTGAGGCAACAATGAAGGGGGAAAGAAAATATTAGGGAAATGTTGAAATTTTAAATGATATGGAAAAGGAAGGATTCACTAAAGTGTTGATATTTCAGTGAATCATTGAAGAAAATGCAAGAATTCATTTATTAATATCATGATTAATAATATTCCAGTAGATAGAACAGCAGGTGCAAAGGCCATGAGACCGAAATGTGCCTGGAATGCTCATAGATCCACAGGGAAGCCAGCGTGCCTGCAGGAGCATATGTGAAGAGGAAGATAGGAAGAATTACTGTTACAGAGACAGAGAGGATTATTATAATACTATAATATTGGGTGGATTAATAAGATAATGCAAAAAGCCTTTTGCCCATAACAAGTGCTCAATAAAAACAGTTATGATAATAATGTTGATTATAATGATCAATTGGAAATTAAATGATATGATGAAATAACTGATTCCAGATAAATAATTTCAGTAATAGCATTTCTAAAGCTGCTAAAATGATTGTGACAAGTGGATATATTACACTCTAACCAGATTTTTCATTTATTATTTTTATTAGCTGGGACAAAGTACCAATACTTCCCCCATCAGAAAATGCTAATGGCACTAATGGTTAAAAAATTGTGTACATACTGTGGAATACTATGCAACCATAAAAAGGAACAAGACCATATCCTTTGCAGGGGCATGGGTAGAGCTAGAAAACTAAGGCAGAAACAGAAAACCAAACACCACATGGTCTCACTTATAAGTGGGAACTGAACAATGAGAAAACATGGACACAGGGAGGGGAACAACACACACTGGGGCCTGCCAGGGGGTGGAGTGGGGGAGGGAGAGCATTAGGAAAAATAGTTAATGCATGCTGGGCTTAATACCTAGGTGATGAGTTCATAGGTGCAGCAAAACACTATGGCACACATTTACCCATGTAATGAACCTGCACTTCCTGTACACACATAGCCTGAAGCTTAAAACCAAAATTAAAATTAATTTTTAAAAAATGTGTATATGTTATGTGGACAGAGAGAAACTGAGAGAGAGAGAATTTGCAAATGTTGGACCTAATGAGGTAAAATGTTAATGGTCAGTGATTCTGAGTGAAATGTATATGAAGGTCTTTTATACTATTCTTATTCTTTAAATATTATCTGTCAATTTGAAATTGTTTCCAAATAAATACTGGTTTAAAAGAAAAAGTAAAAAACACAGGAGCAAATTCTTAAGTTCTGCACTGGATGGAGCCCAGGGTGTACTCAGAAGCAGTTTGAGCATTTGGAAACACAGAAACATTGCTTTCCTTCTGCTACATCATTTGGTTCCACCATTAGGCCACAGAGAGACCCAACTGGGTTAATCAAGACTCATTTAGGATTTTGTTTTTCACACTTATTTTGTAATGCTTTAAAAAACTTGTCTGTCTACCAGAGTCCTTGGCACAAAGTAGGTTTTCAATACATGAGACAGGTATCCATAATTGACAGGAATCATTTGCTTTATAGGGGCAGTTGTCACATCTGTGTGCGTATTCCTTACTGTGGCGTTTCTCAAAGTGTGTTGGTGGAGAATACGCATCAAAGTAAGGTGACCAAGAGCACGGACTCTGGAACAAAACTGCCTGGACTCACACCCCAGCTCTGCCACTTGCTAGACTGCCCTTGGATAAGCAACTCTGTCTCCATTGCTCTCCTGTAAAAAATGGAAAAAAAAATGTAAAAATTTTGTGACTTGAAATAAGTTAACATTTATAAAATGCTTATAACAGTGTCTGACATATAATAAACACTATGTGAGTGTTGGCTAGAAAAATTAAAATCACTTGGGGTGAGGAAGCGGGCTTGATACTGTGTAGGTTTCCAGATCCCACTCAGGACTGAATGAGTTAGAATTCCTTGAGCCTGTGGCATTTTAACAAGCTCTCCAGATAATTCTTAAAGCCATTAAAGTTTGAAAGCCACTGCTTTAGTTATTAGCAGCCTTGATGAACTGATTCCATAGGGACAAGTAATATAGTAAAATCCAACTTTAGTCTGTATGTTAGTGCCTTAGGTCTGCAAAATCCCCAAATCCTTTAGGGAGATTTCTCTCCAAATCAAATTAAATGGACCAATAAAACATGCTTCTGTAATGATTAGCATCTCAAATCATGGTTCTGAGTATGCAAATTTCCTTGACTTGTTTTATCCAGGTGGCTTCTCTTTCTTGATCAGTTTCCCCAGCATAAATGTTACTCACTGTCCATGTCTTCGCTTGTCTGAGGACTGAATGCAAATGGGGCTACTGAAACTTATCCCTAATATTCAGTACAGTTTCTGTGCCTGGTAGGAGAGAAGCCATAATAGAAGAAAGCAGCTTAAATGGTTTTATGGAAAATATCAATTAGGCATGAAAATTTTAGCAGTTGGAGGGGTGGGGGGTTGTGTGTGTGTATGTGTACACGTGTATGTTTGTGTGTTTTCCCAGAAGGAAATTTAGAGTTACTACAGAAAGTTGCTATTTTTCATATGTATTTTGTCATTGGAGTCAACTTCTACATTTCAAATGGATTCCCTTATGATGCACAAAAAATGAGATTATACTGTGAAGAGAGTATTTCATGTTAAAGGTGATAAAGCCCACAGAGGCCAAGGCACTGGTTTCAGTGGCCATTTGAGCAAAGGAGAGACAGTGGAGCAAGGCTGCCAGCTTGCTTTTGTTTCTGAGAAGTGGTGACTTTGTGACTATAAAGCCTCAAGGGAACGTGAAATAGGTATTCAGTTTTTTAATAGATAAAGTTATGACTGTCATAATGCAAAAATATTATTTTAACCACTGAACTGGAATTAATAATTGTAATAATAATGTTATGAGCTGAATTGTGTCCCTCTAGAATTATGTATGCTGAAGTCCTAACAGCCAGTATTTCAGAATGTGACTGCATTTAGATATAGGGTCTTTAAAGAGAAAAGTAAGTTAAAATGCAATCATTAGGGTGAGCCCTAATCTAATGTGACTGGAGTTCTCACATGAGAAATATTGGACACATACCTGCAAAAAGGGAACACCATGTGAGCATATAAGGAGAAAACGGCCATCTACAAGCCCGAGAGAAAGGCCTCAAAAGACACCAATCCTGTGGGCACCTTGAAAAGACACCAACCCTGTGGGCACCTTGACCTTAAACTTCCAGCCTCCAGAACCACAGGAAATAAGCTCTTGCTGTAAGCCACCCGATCGACAATACTTTATTATAGAAGCCCTAGAAAATTAATGCAATAATAACTATGAGAATACTAACATTTTATAATACTTCAAATTTTACTGAAGATTTATCTGATCGCATTAAGAATCATACAAAAATCCATAAGTGCTTACTCTGAGAGAGGCTCCATTAATATCATCAGTGCCATTGACAAATGAAAAAACTAAAACCCAGAGAGGTTAGGTAATTGGCATGAAGTCCCCTCATTAGCAAACATGGAAGGCAGAAATTCTACCCATGCCTTCTTGCTAAGAGGATCACACTCATTTTATCGCCATACATGGCTTTCCACAGAAACTAGACTCTACGGAACCCTAGGCAGGAAGAGATATTAGACGCAGCATCTTCCTCTAGACTGACTATCCTTAGGCCTGGGAGTCAGTGAGCAGCTGGAGTACTTTCAGGGACAATTTCTCATAAATAGAACCCTCCTCAGCCTTGGCCATATTCATTTAGGAACAGAGAGAGAGAGCATTAGGGGCTGCTCTAAAAGCATCTTTATCTGTCATCTCCTTGTTCCTTCAATACTCCCATATTTGGCTGGAAAAGAGAGATTATCTGAGTATTCTTCTTGCCTTTCAGTGGCATTCATTTTGTCCCAGATTGAGAAGAGTTAGAAACCAAAATAATAGTGAATGCTTTCCCTAAATTTATTACAACTCAGGCTGGTCTCTGTTACATCAAAGAAAGATGCATGAGAGATTACTCTGTATTGTCTCATTTTCAGAAATTATGTACTGCCCACTCTTGAGGTGAGGAAGTTATGCTTGTGAGTAAGCGTGGGCCTGGAGTTGGAGGATGGACTTCAATTTTGTGGGTGGCTTTCGGCACATGTGCATTGACTTGATGTCTCAGGAGGTAATGCAGACATTGTCAACTCTGAAATGCTCATCAATTTGTTCTCTTCTGGAAAGCCTCTCCATCTCATCTGTTTTCAAATCCTCCAATCTGTACATTTAAGTTTGGTTCTCATGCAGTCTCCTTCTTCCCATTTTCCTGACAAATTCAACTGGAGTCCCTACATTTCAATATCATGAAATATTCAACTTAATGATATGCCATTTTCTCTTAAATGAAGCAATGTTCATAAGACTATCTAGCAACTCTGTGCTTAGCGTCTAAAATATTCTTGAGATTAGGAACCTGAGACTCATTTATTTCTAACTTTTCATTAAGACTTTGCTGAAAACTTAGCAGAATTTATTTGCCAATTTATCATGCACTGTTATACACCATTCAACCAATTACCGTCTCAAAATACTGTCTTGTTCCTTTATCATTGTTGAAATTTCCATTTATTTTTATCTTTTCTTGGCAATTAGATTGTGATATTCTTTAAGGCATTCCTGGCCCTATCAAGGATAAGGTGATCAATGTTTTTGATAGCTCATTGTATTGCTTTTCCATGCTGCAGTAACAAATCACCACAAAGTCAGTAGCTTCAAACAATACAAATGTATTATCTTACAGTTTCATAGGTCACAAGTCCAACACGAGTTTCAGAAGAATAAAATAAAGATGACAGTGCGGAGGCCTTCTAGGGGCTCTAGGGAAAAATCCATCTCCTTGTTTATTCAGATTACTGGTAAAATTCAGTTCTTTGCAGGTAGTTGGAGGGCTGAGGTCTATGTTTTGTTGCTGACTGTGACTGAAGGTATTTCCCAGCTTCTAGAGGGTGCTCACGTTCTTGAGCTCATGCGTCACTTCCTCTAGCTTTATTACATCTCTTAGAATGGCTTTTCTTCCTTCCTCTTATGCCTTTAAGGGTCCATATGATTACGTTAGGCCCACCTGGATAATCCAGTATGATCTCTCAACTGACTTCCAGCCTCAATTCCCCTTTGCCATAAAAGGGGGCAGACTCACAAGTTCTGGGGGTTGTGGACATTTTGGGGGATCATTATTCTGCCTGCCACAGTCTTTCAACATGGATAATTGCAAGGGTGAGATCCTGAGCTGGTGATGTATGAAATTTTGCTTCGGGCAGTTCTGAACACAAATTGAATTCAGCCAGAGCTCGCACCTCCTGAGAAAGTGGCAAGCTCCTAGCTTCTGTACGTACAAGGAAAAACTATGTTTGATCTTTTAGGAACAGAGACAATAAATGTAAAGGGGCCCCCCTAGGCTGCTCCACTTGACACTAATGATGGTGCCTGTGAAATGTCTCCAGAGGAGAACGACTCCTCACACTTGAAATCCTTTTCAAATTCAAACTCTAAAATGGTACCAAACACTCACTTTCTTATGATGATATTTAAAGATATATTTTATCCAATGAATCAAAACTAAATATATAAAGTATGAGCAAGTTTATTTATTGATTTCCTCTAAATCTGACTATGAACAGTTTGATGCCTGAGGTGACTCTTATTTCTCTGCACTCGGTACAGCTGCTCAGCCTTTCATGTTGGTATCAAGCTTACCTTTCTAAAATAACTGATTGTGTTCTTAAAGCAGGGCAGAGACAAAAAGCAGCAACTGAAGGATTCTTCTAAATGTATGGTCAATCACAGGAAGGTAATGTTGAAGGTTCTGTACAATAAAACTGAAGGGCAAAAGATGATCTTAGTAAAACCAGTTCTCAGGGAAACCATGCAGGAGTCTCACTTATTCTACAGAGCTTTCTTTCTAGGCATCTCTGAGCTGTGTCTGTTTATTCTCATGGACACAGTGATGGCCACAAACTGGGTCTGGCACAGCAGGTAAACAAGCCGCCATGGACAACACTGCTGCAGAGAATCATGGATCAAAGGGACAATGTGAGAGGGCCCTGGAGGTCATGTACATCTAAGGAACTGCAATGCCCGAGGGAAATTCATTCCACAAACGTTCATTGGTCACTGGCATATTCCAGGCATTGTTCCAGGTTTTGAATGTACTATAAAAAAGTCCTCACCATTAACAAGCTGACAGCTTAGTGGAAGATCAATGAAGATATTTACTCAACAGACGATGAGATGTGCTCAGTTAGAGGTAGTACAAATTTGGAAGCACAGAGGAGGGTCCAGATAGAGTGTTTAAGAAAGCCTTGTTGCAAAAAGAAATGACCATTTAGTTAAGTGTTGAAGAACAAGAGGGAGGTGCACAAGAATTTAAATATGGGGAAAGCAACTGAATCAGAGGCAGGAAGTGTTGCAGGAGCTAAAGCTGAAGTAGAGAGAACCAAGCCATGGAGAACTTACTACAAGATGATGAGAAACTTGGCATAGACCTTTAATCAGAAAAACAAAAAGTCCTCTAATGTCTCATTAATTACTCAGAATAAAATGTGGGGAATGATAAAGAAACAAGACTGGTAGGAGAAAAACACTTTCCAAGATTTCATGGTAGTTCAGGGAAGAGATATTACTATACTGAGAGGGTACTATTAAGGAGGAAGAGGGCTAATTAATCCTGAAAATGAGGTGGAAAGACAGGGTCCAGGGTGGAGATGGGGAAAATGGGGAAGTCAGTGAAGTGGAGGGAAGAACAAAGTGACACCGTGGTTCCTGCATTACATGGATGAATGGATGGCAGATGACTGAATTAATTTACAACAGCCCAAGAAAATTATGGGAACTCACATGGACTGTGGTTAGGAAGGGCATGGTTTTAGTTAAGCTTCAGTGGTTCAAAGAGTAGAGAACCAGGCCAGCTCAAGTAAAGGGAGGAGTTACCAAAAGATGCATACAGAGCAATACGAAGATGAGAATAACACTAGAAACCAAGAGTTTAAAAATACCTGGCCAGGCACGATGACTCACACCTGTCATTCCAGCATTTTGAGAGGTCAAGGCGGGCAGATCAGTTGAGGACAGGAGTTCAAGAACAGCCTGGCCAACACGGCCAAACTCCGTCTCTACTAAAAGTACAAAAATTAGCTGGGCGTGGTGGCACACACCTCTAATTGCTTAAACCCAGGAGGCGAAGGTTGCAGTGAGCCAAGATTGTGCTACTGCACTCCAGCCTGGGTGACAGAGTGAGACTCTGTCTCAAAAAAAAAAAAAAAAAATTGCTGGGCGCGGTGGCTCATGCCTGTAATCCCAGAACTTTGGGAGGCCGAGGTGGGCGGATCACGAGGTCAGGAGATCGAGACCATCCTGGCTAACACGGTGAAACCCCGTCTCTACTTAAAATACAAAAAATTAGCCGGGCGTGGTGACAGACACCTGTACTCCCAGCTACCCGGGAGGCTGAGGCAGGAGAATGGCGTGAACCCGGGAGGCGGAGCTTGCAGTGAGCCGAGATCCTACAACTGCACTCCAGCCTGGGCGACAGAGCAAGACTGCTTCTCAAAAAAAAAAAAAAAAAAAAAAAAATCCCAGGAAGCCTGGGCTTCATGCAGTCTGTATGTCCTGCAGGGCTAGTACTTCAGCAGTAAGAATTTATAGTTCTCCCCTTTACATCTCTGTTCAATAACATGACTATACCATGCTCTGACTGTTCTATTTCCTACTTGATATTAATAGGTTTTCTCAGGCTCTACCTGCATATTATTTCATCATGCTAACATTTTTGCTTCTTTTGAATCCAGCTGATAAATTCTGCTTAAAGAACCATGAGTTTGGAGTTTGTTCCTTTTCAAGACTCTATCTCAGCATTTAGAAACAGCTGAAGCAATAAGCAGTGTATCTTCCGCATGCTGCTATGACAGATGGAAACCTAGGCTCCTCTCCATCTGCACTCTCTTTTCTGCCACTGCCAACATGAAATTCTGTAGTCATGGCTTACAAAAGTCAGGTATTTCTCATAAGAGTTACTCCAAAGGTTTTTAAAGTTTGGGTTGTTAAAAAAAATAATGTTACACTTTGCTTTTTCTAATAAAGTGATGGATTTTTTAGAGATGCTTGTCAAATCAACACCCTGACATTAAGGTTAAAGGTCCCTAGAGAAATATCCTCCCCAAACTGTCAGATAATTTCAGAGCTATGAATATGTATGATGACTCTTATCTAGATCAGATGACCTTGATTCTGTCCTATGTACATTTTAAGAATCTCATGCTTGTGCTCTGTTTGTAAGTACATACATAGAGTAGAAACAGATATAAAAAACACATTTGTATGCATATAACATACACATATAGCATATCTGTGTTTACACATGTGCATATATACATGTATGTACATGTACATGTTGTGCCATGTGTGTATACACATTATTTTTCTCCATACTTCACACTATCAGTTTGGCAGGCCATATTTCAAGAGTTTGAAAAACATAACTTTTTCACTGACAATTCTAAACTAAAAAATAAGTGAGTGGAAAGGATGTATCAGAAGAAAAAAAGACGTAAGTTTAGAAAATGAAGCTATTTAAAAGGCACATAATATCTTGCACCTCTATTTTTCCCAGAATACTGATGCAAAAAAAAAAAAAAATGTTTGTGGGTGTTTAAGTAATGGTAAGTCTTTAGCATACCTATAAAAATGCATTTATTGTTAAGTTTTTTTTAATCTTGATAAAATGTAGACATCTCTATAGCAACCCAGGTGTGGTGTTACATGCTTTTGATCTGTGAATATATCAGGCTTTTAAAAAAGTACAATATACAATACTGTAATTAGACAGCTTTGATTTGTTCAGACAATAGCTGGGTAAAATACTTTGTATTTAAATTGAGTGATGTAATTGTTCAATAGAAAAATGGTCCGTAATAATTTAGTTTGGAAAAGTGAAATGGTTTGCTTTATATTCCCTTCAGGAGTGCACAGTTTTACTTCATAAAAAAAACGCACACACACACACAAGATATTGGAGGAAAGTATAATAAAAATGCTTCAGGGAATGGATTTGGGGTTTTGAGACTATGGGTGATTTTTGTTCTTTTAATATTTTTCTCCACTTTCATGTTTTCCATAATGGCACATATTTTTTCTAAAATCAGAAAAAAAAAAAAGGAACAACAACTCTACAAGTTGTTTTGGAACAAAAGAGAACTTAACTCTCTTAGATAGGTCCTTGTCATTAAGAGAGAACAAAATGACACAGTATCAATGTCCATTTTCAATATGCTTCTATTGCTAACATATTTCTACACATTGCATCTCTGATTAAAGATGTTGGCAACAATTATCCTAAGTGAATTAACGCAGGATCAGAAAACCAAATACTACATGTTCTCATTTATAAGAGGGAGCTAAACATTGGATTCTCAGGGATTTTAAAAATGGCAACAATAGAAACTGGTGACTACTATATGGGGGAGGGAGGGAGGTAAGGTCTGAAAAACTAACTACTGGGTACTATGTTCAGTACCTGGCTGACAGGACCATTCTTACCCCAAACCTCAGCATCATGCAATATACCCAGGTAACAAACCTGCACAGGTACTCCCTGAATCCAAAATAAGAGTTGGAGAAAAAAGATGTTGGCAACAATCAAAGACAAAGAGTGATTGGCTACTTTGATAGTTTTTGCATTGTGTTGACTCATACTTAATATCTCCATAGATCTAATTATTTTGCTTCCTTATCGAGTCCAGTAAGAAAAACTAGACTGAGAATGTACAACATAGGAACTCGTCCTGGCTTCTTCAGACATTAGATGTGTGAGTGCCAAGGCAAGTGACTGCCTTTGCATTTCCACAACCTGATTTACACTGTGGTTAATGCCCACCGACTCCCCTCTCCGTCCTGTGGTGGTGGCAGTCAGTTGTGTGCTAACAAATGCCAGGTGAAATACGTTAATCACTGGAAATAACCCTACAAGGCAGTATGTAAAATACAAGTATACTGAATAACAATTTTGTGTTGTTATTATTATTATATTTATAGTTACATTATTTGTTCATTCAAATTGTCTAGTCTTCCATTATGCACTTAATTTCTGTATTTTGATCCATAACCATATTTAAGAGAGAAGCATTCCTACATATGTTCTTTTAACAAAATAACTTTATTTTCAACACTTTTTCCCTTTAATTGGCACTTTCCTGTTGGGATGTTAGAATAACACCACACAGCATTAACTCAGAACCAATATTTGGCATTCACCTGAAGTTGACAGAGCGAGATGGCAGGTGGAGGAGTGATTTCTTTCAAAGGAAAACCCTACTGATTCCAAACTTCACACAAAACATGTGAGCACAGAATGAGATTCTGGGCGATCTGAAGTGTGGACTATGTGAAAGACTCAACCATATATTTTACCCTTAATGAAGTATATAGAAGGTGTTGGGCACCAGTAAAGAATTACTTTCTTACAAGTGTGCCATTAAAACTGTTAGAGTGATTAAGGTAAATGGGGATTTGGGATTTTCCTGGCTTATTCTATCCTGACTATATTGAGTTCATGAGATTATTTTAAGGCTTTCTGCTCATTTGGGCTCTGCAGATGTAGTCTTAAAACTTCAAGCATTGCTCAGTTTCCATCAACTAAGCCATGATGAATGTCACTTGTGTAAAATAAGCAAACAGCAAGCATGAGAGACAAGAGTTTCCCAGTTGTGTTGATTTCTCTGCAGGAATAAAGACTCCTCAGAAAGCAACATTTCAATGTCAGAAAAAGTATGTTTCCTAGAATTTTCTCCTTTGACGATCAACCTTAGTCTCTGTGTCACACAGATAACCATAAGGTAATTTCAATCACAGTAAACTTGATTTAAACAATACTTGATGATATAAAAATTTGTTTTCTGATTATTTTTAATTTATCTAATTTTAATAACTAGTACTGGTATGTGTTTTATTTAATTAGCATTTTATTAGTGTTTTATTTCAAATTAGTTTTAGTTCACATTTGTGATAAAATTAATTCTTAATAACAATAAAGGATCATGACTATGTGACAATGTCAACTGAGCCCCTGGTTTACTCCAGTGACTCATGGTGCCTCCAGTCTGGCAGATGTTATGCAGTATGCACATGGCTGTGGCTGTGAATGCATACTTATACTAGTTCATGCCTGATATAATTATGTCAGTTAAATAAAGGTTATCAGGTGAAAATGTACTTCCCCAGTGACCATTTCAGTTTGGATCATATAATTCTCGCATCAAATAGACCAAAAATATCCCTTGATTGTGTAGATATAATCTAAGGATAGTTTAAAATAAACCAGCACACTCTTTTATTAATGAATTCTGTATTAATTCTTGTCCTTCTACCAAGTATAATTAATATCTGATATAACAAATTAAGTATAAATTACTTTTCAAGACCAATGACACCACAGAATTGTAATTACTTAATATATGAACTGCAGCCTACTTTTGCCCTTTTTAATTAAAATCAGATAACTTCTTTACCTAATACATTAGCCAACAAACTTTTGTCTTTTTAAAGCTTAGGATGCAGTATTATATGTCTTTGAGTTTTCAAAATCAATGAAATACACTTATCTGATGCAGCATATATATTGCTGGTTTTGAGTTCAAACTCTGAAAGCAGGTTGCCTGGTTTGAAAATTTGGTTGTATCAATTACTTGCTGTATGAATTCAGTTATTTATCTCTCTGTAACGTGGTTTTTCATCTGTGAACTAAGGGGTGGTGAAAATACATATAGCATGCAATTGTTGCAAAGTATCGATGTAAGATATTACTTGTACACATCTCACATTTAGCAAAGGAAGGACCTTTGTTATGGCATAGACAGTAGACACTAAGGAAGACTATCACATATCCATATAAGAATATTGACACCAAGGAAAGAGAAACACACAATAAGAAAGGATTAAAATGCCACAAAAATAGAAATGAGACTTCTCACTAATTGGCCCAATGTGGCCAATTTATTCTGTTAATGCTGACTCAACATTATTAAAAACTTAAAAAGTGTATTTTAGGTGACAAGGAAACAAGGCTAGCAGAAGGGTAGCAGAATGAGCTGCACTGACTGACAGCTTAGCCTGGGCGAAGCATAAGTGGAGAACATACCCAGATTAACTCCATGGGAATGAGCAGAAACACGAAAGAAAAAAAAATTGAGAGTGATGGGATTTAGAATAATGACCAAGTACACAATAGAAAAATGAGCAAAAGACAAAATCACCCCCAAAAATAGACAAAAAATGAACTTTAAAAATACAAAAAAAAAGATCAACCTCATCGCAATTATAAAAATACAAATTAAAATAAACTGAAATATTATTTCTTTATTTTTTTTAGACGGAGTCTCGCTCTGTCGCCAGGCTGGAGTGCAGTGGCGCCATCTCAGCTCACTGCAACCTCCGCCTCCAGGATTCAAGTGATTCTCCTGCCTCAGCCTCCTGAGTAGCTGAGACTACAGGTGCACACCAAAACACCTGGCTAACTTTTGTATGTTTCCTAGATACGGGGTTTCACCACGTTGGCCAGGGTGGTCTCAATCTCTTGACCTCGTGATCTGCCCGCCTCAGTCTCCCACAGTGCTGGGATTACAGGCGAGAGCCACTGCTCCCAGTATTTTTTTTTTTCTTTTCTTTTTTTTTGAGACGGAGTCTCTCTCTTGTCACCTAGGCTGGAGTGCAGTGACGCGATCTCGGCTCACTGCAACCTCCACCTCCAGGGTTCAAGTGGCTCTCCTGCCTCAGCCTCCTAAGTAGCTGGGATTACAGGCTTGTGCCACTATGCCTGGCTAATTTTTTTGTATTTTTTGTACAGACTGGGTTTCACCATGTTGGCCAGGCTTGTCTGGAACTCCTGACCTCAGGTGATCCGCCAGCCTTGGCCTCCCAAAGTGTTGGGATTACAGGCGTGAGCCACTGAAATATTTCTTACCTTTCATGTTAACAAAAATTTAAAAGTATGACAACACATTTCAATGGCAAAGTTCAAGGGAAACTGGCACTCACAAACACTGCTATTGTGAATGTAAATTGGTCCAACATTTATAAGGGAGAATTAGACAATATAAATAAAACTATGTATGCATTTACCTTTGACTCGGAAATGAATGTCTCGACATTTTCCTTAATGATTCAACTTCAAAAATATAAACAAGGTTATCCACGAAGGCATTGTTTGTAATCGCTAAAACTTGAAAGCAATTGAAATGCTTATCCATTAGAGAGGTTGAGTACACTTGCCTATTTCCATAAAATGTAGTCCTACGCAGTTGTAAAAAAAAAAAAAAAATGAGAAAATCTTTAAGAGGTAATTTGGAGTGATATCCAGACTACAACATTAAGTGAAAAATGCAAAGTGCAAAAGGAATCAAAGGCATGCTAAGGTTTCTGTAACAGAGAATATAATCTGTAATATAATGTATTTGCAGATATGTGAGAAAAAGAAACACTGGAAAGACAAACTAAGGAGTCTGGTTATCTGCAAGGAGAGGGTGAGAATTGGAAAGAAGAATAAGAGTTTAAAAATGGATTGAAAAGATGAGGAGTGGTGACAATTCCTTTATTATATGTTTTTGTATAGTTTTAAATTTTAGAATTATATATTGATATTTCACATATAAAAACAAATCCCTAGAATCTACAAGCATGGGAAAAAAACCGTGTTTCAAATTAATAGTCAAGATGTGCTGAAAAGAAAAAAAAAAAGATACCAAATAGTACTTGAAATCTGTACTTTGACATATACTCTCTGATTAAAGTAAATTTTTAATTGAAATGTAATGAGTCGGTTTGCTTTTCACAATGGCACAATTTAGCAATTTCAAACTACTTATGTCTCTTATAAGGCTGAGGAAATAGTAAATACATTATCGGTAATGGAATCCACGTTTCTCAATGTTAAAGTAGGAATATAAAAACACAGAAAGGACGATGGCAAAATTAAACCCTGTAATATTAAATGAGAATGGGAATATCCTATGAATTAATGGATTATAATAGAGAGCTAGAGACAGATACTGGAAAGTGTCTTTAAATATATTTTGAAAATGTATGTACACGTCATTACAGTAGCAATGAGCATACCAAAGACCAGCTCTTGATGCCTTAATATAATTCTTTACTAAAAGGAAATACACTGGATAAATACTTCATTCTTGAATTGGAGCAGGATATGTTCAAAATGAGCCTGGAAAAACTTACAGTAACAAAAAATAAGACAGTGTTCCTAGAATGACGACTTTTTTTGAAAGACACAGGAGCCAGCTTGAACTGGATCCCACTGGCCAAATCTAGAAAATTGGATCATCAAAACGAATCTTAATAGTAATATGTTATAAGACATAGGATAAAATAAGAATCCACGAGTCTATAGTAACATAAATAAATAAATAAACACATGAATGAATCAATGGGAAAGAATGGAAAATGCTTTGTTACAGTAATTAATTAGCATAGAAAAAAATGAAGAGAAAAACCACCATATAGAAAAAAATCATAAATTTTTTCAGTCAAGAAAACTCAATGGATGCCAAACATTAGGAAAAACGTACATATTTATATACAGAAAATTATAAATACTTTTAAATGACAAAATCACACTATCCCTAATCAAATGATCTAAGTAACTACTATCATTAATGGAACTCCTAGACATTATGCGGCTCCTGGCTTGTTGCACATTGAAAAACACAATATCACTAAGATAGTATTATTGTCAAAAATACATAACCTTGACCAGGCACAGTGGCTCATGCTTGTAATTACAGCACTTTGAGAGGCCGAGGCGGGCTGATCGCCTGAGGTCAGGAATTCAAGACCAGCCTGGCCAACACGGTGAAACCCCGTCTCTACCAAAAAATACAAAAATTAGCTGAGCTTGGTGGTGCATGCCTATAATCCCAGCTACATGGGAGGCTGAGGCAGGAGAATCACTTGAACCCAGGAGGTGGAGGTTGCAATGAGCCAAGATCACGCTGCTGCAATCCAGCCTGGGTGACAGAGTAAGACTCCATCCAAAAAAAAAAAAAAAAAACAACCCATAACCTCTACCTAATCACAAGATAATACGAGGCAAACCTAAATGGAGCAGCATCTATAAAATAATTGTCCCGTACTCCTTAAAAATATCAAGTCCACAAAGAAAGATTATGGAAATATTCTAGATGTACGAAGACAAAACAGACATGCCAAATAAAAGTACTGTGTGAATCTAGATTAGACTAAGGACCAGGATTTTTTTTTTTTATCCTAGAGGACATTAGAACAATTGGCAAAATACGAATATGATCTCTAGTCTTGGTGATAACATTTTATGTACATTAATTTTCTTTTTTATCAATGTATTATGATTTTTAAGTGAATGCCATTGATAAACAATAAAAGTACTTCGAGCTAAAAGGGCATAATGTGGGCAACTTATTCTCAATTGGTTCAGAAAAAATAGCTATATATTAATGTATGTAAATGTGTATGTACATAAAACATAGTGAACGAGAATCTGGGTGAAGGGTTTATAGTATTTCATTAAATAATTTTGCAACTTTCTTATAAACTAAAATTGTTTCAAATTCAACAGTTTCAAAATATATAAAACAAAAATGTAAATTATCTGCAGGGACACCTACATACATATATACACACATACTTACACACAAAGCTCAGTGTTCACTAACTTCTGCTTTTTGGAGGTAGGAGAGAATTCTCTGCTTCTGGTATATAACATTTTCATGATTTTGCTATCCGTATCACAGGAAATAAGAAGGCCAGTTGGTGCCAGAATATAGAAACTCCGGTAATCACTCACCCTCTCCCAATGAAAAGAGCGAAAATGCCTTTAGCATTTGAACATCAAGCATCAAAGGCCACGTCTAAGCCCAGGACCTGCCTCCAGACCTCCAGCTCTTCCCACTCCAACCCAACCGACTAATACTATTGATTCTTCTATCAATAAAACACAAATGAATACAGAAATGTTATTTAAATTGCCAGTTAAATTTGGAAAAGAGAAAAATGTCAATATTTTTAATGTGGGAAACACTGCTTCAAATCGACATTTTACCATCTGATGTATTTTTTCAAGACTTTCTCTTTCGAGTAAAACAATTGAAAACACTAGGCTGTGTGTGATAAATGTTCAGAGAATTGTTATGACTAAAAATTCATTTGATTTTGAATCATCTCAAAAAGTTTCAACAATATTAGCTAAGTAAATTATGGTACATTTATATCCTGGAATACCACAAGGTCTTTGAAAATGAATGATGTAGTTAGATATATGTGTATTGAAATAGAACTTTCTATCACGTTTCAGTAAGCAGAAAATTCTGGGTACAAATTAACATAAACAACATGGCTCTATTTCCGTGAAAAACAGACTTCCAAATGGAAAATATTCTAGAAGTTTCCTTAAGTTAACACTTGTTAATAGTTTACCTTTAAACAAGTTTTAGTGTCTTACTTTTTTACCTGAGCAAGTAGGATCCAGACAGTCAGGATAAAAATAAAATAAAAATAAAACATTTAAAAACTAAGACCAAAAAAAAAAAAAAAGACATGATCAAATTTCAGTGAAAAAATAATTAGAGACCTCATTTTATTAAATATATTCCATCTCACATTTTTCCATAATTAGAATATGTTTATTTGAATATTGAGGGCTGGCATATTTTAACAAATACAATTTCCACTCTGTAAAAGTAATTAAAAGAGGCTTCCAGAAGGGGGCACAGAGAGATAGATTCAAAAAGAGAATGTGGTGGAGAGTGAAATGAATGAATGTAAACCTATTTTTAAATGTTATCAAGGTCCTACAAATGGTTAAGAGCAAACATATATTGCATGTCAATCTTAGACATTTAGATAAAAATTTGAATACAGATGAATAGCTTCATATTATCATTCTATAATTTCTTGGCTGAATCATTTATAGAGAAAATCTCTCTTCTTCCAGCTCTTGAGCACATCCCCCTTAACCTATATAAGTGTTTGATGTTTTGTTATGTTTTCCACATATTTGCTATTTTCTGTCAAAATGGCTTAAGCATCTTGTTACTTTGATTCTGAACTTTATTCTGTCTCAGAAATATTTCCTTACAAAGAGGTAGGAGTATAAAAAGGGATAACATGTATCAAGTGCCCACTGTGTTTCAGATTCCGTGTCTTAATTATCTGAGAGATTTAGTGTTGTTTTTACAATGCTACACAAGCAGTAAGTGGTAGAGACAGGATGTGAATCCCTATATTACCTAAAAGCCAGTATATTTTCCACATCACTGTTCACAGCTGTAGGGAATCACATCTTCTTTATTTGCCTTTCCATTTTCTCATTTGATTGTAACAGCTATCTTGAGTGCAGGGGCTTTTGCTCTTTTCGGATCAGAAAATATAAACAAAATATCATTTCCTTAAGAGATACACAAAAACAATAAACATGAGACAAGGCTTTAACAGATTTATGTCCTTGGAACTCTGATATTTACAAGATCTAACAGGAAAATAAAACATACATTTCAAATAAATACATATTGAGGATGACTACCATGAGTCAGGGTTAGGAAAAACATTCAGGATAAAATGATGCACAGCAAATGCTCCCTGCTCTGAAACAATCATAATGTCATAGTGCACTTGGCTATGGTAACTGACTGACATGTTTAAGAGGTGATTGTTCTGTTTTCATCCTTTGCCCATGATGTTCATAAAAGGAGACATACATTGTTACTGATACATACTCATGAATTATATTCCAGGAAAGGTAGTTGAAAATTTCACACCTTCGTGTATGAATAACTGTCATATAGAAAGAAAGATAGCCAACTGGCTTCAAACTTTCCTGACTGGGAAGATATTATTACCTAATCTCTGATCACTGAGATTCCCTGTGATCACCCAGTACGAATGAGTTGAAATCAATAGCTATGGAACTTCCTTGGCTATGGAGATCAGAAAGGCTTTTGCTAAAGCCAACTTAAACTTATGTAGACAATAGAAGATATAAAATAATCATGCAGAGTAGGAAACTGAAATAGTGTTTTTCAGTAATATAAGTGTACCTTTGGGGAGATTATGTTTTAGATAAAAATAAGCAAATGACTGAATAAAACCCAGATTTGATAGATAAGTATGATTCAAAAAGACAAAGGTAAAATAGTTAAGGTTGTTTGCAAGAAAGTGATTATAATTTTGGACTGGTAATCTATGTTCATTATAATAGGAGGAGATGATAGAGGGTAAAAAGAGATAAAAACAAGTGACAAATGTGAGGTTGTTTTATCCATGGATCAGGAGACAGAAAAAATGAGTGTGGAACTTTTGGAATCATGATTGATCTTAGGGGGATGCTGATAAGAGTGATGAAAAAGCATATGGTCTCAACCTTTAAATGATCATCTGAGCTAGGGTGAAGGAAAATATATTGGAGACAAGTAAGACAAGGGATTGAAAGCCTGTGGTTTTAAGGCCACGTGGATTTGGAAGGTAACTAGAATAGAGGCAGAGGTAGAGATGAAGAGAAAGAGCGAGCCAGAATCTATAGCCTTAAATGAATGGCAGAGAATGACAAATGTCAGTGGGTTATAATAATGAAAAGGGGGAAGGATTTGTACAGCCGGATGACTTTGAGCTTCAAACATTCTGGGTTTTTGAAGGAGAAAAGGTGAGATATGACTTTGAAGTAGCAATGAGGAACAAGTAAAGCACCTACTTTATATACTGGCTCTATAACATGTGGGAAATGGAATAAAACATTGTCATCACCTATAAAAGGCTACCAGGGTTGTGTTTTTGACAAACTGTCAGATTTCACAGAAAGGAAGGAGATGAGGCATATATTCAGAAAAGACTTTAAAGATACAGGACAGTTTGGGAGATGAAAGGAGAGGAGTTCCAAGAGACACCATGGAAGTGTTCGTTTTGCTTTGGGGCAAGTTGAGAAGCGGCAAAGCGATGCGGAACGTTTATTTAAACCCCGAAATATAAGTAAATCTACATATAAACTTGTATTTTTCCAATTTATTTAAAAAAACTTAAAAAGATTAAGAATAAAATCAATAATATGCCTTTGTCTACTTTCCTTCCATAAGGAAAATTCATAGCCATTGCAACACTGGTTAAATAATTATTCTATATTACTTGAAATACTTTAATGAATTTGTAAGAACAATCATACAAAATGTATCCCTTCATTTAAATACTTCTCATATATACTCTGCACCAGGCCTCTTGTGCCAAAGTACATTTTGAAAGTGAGTGGAAAAATACATTTAATTTAGTATGTTTTCCAAATAACTTTCTCATAAAATTTTCCTAATTCTCTCAAAACAGTATGTGAACATGCCTACTTTTTTTGGACATGATAACACCGCAGTGGGTCAGTCTTTCAATCCTTGAGATTCCTTCTTTTTTTTTTTTTTTTTTTTTTGTGATAGAGTCTTGCTGTGTCACCCAGGCTGGAGTGCAGTGGTGTGATCTCAGTTCACTGCCACCTCCACCTCCTGGGTTCAAGCAATTCTCCTGTCTCAGCCTCCCGAGTAGCTGGGATTACAGGTGCCTGCCACCAAGCCCGGCTAATTTTTTTTTTGTTTTGTATTTCAGTAGAGATGGGGTTTCACTGTGTTGCCCAGGCTGGGCTCGAACTCCTGAGCTCAGACAATCCACCCGCCTTGGCCTCCCAAAGTGCTAGGATTACAGGCGTGAGCCGCTGCACCTGGCCAATCCTTGAGATTTCAATAGGCAAATTCTATCATCTCAATTTAGGTAATGGGCTAGTTTCCATATGGCTCCTGACTGCAAAAAATAACAGAATACTGAAATTTGATGACCTGCTCTTTCACTTTCACTAGAAAGTGAGTGGTGAAGATAGATGTCTAAATTAATATAGTCACCCATGTTGTGAGATATCAAGACAAGACCACTGACTCAAAGAGTCCCTGATGATTCATTTCAAAATACTTTCGTACGGAAGAGTTAATGGTCATGATGACCACAGTAAGATGAGTTTAATATTAAAACACCCATTACTAATTTGTTCTTTGTTTTGAATGCTAACAGTATCACTTTGCTAGCTTGAGCCCTGGAGGTTGTGGCTGTTGTGAGCCATGATAGTGCCACTGCACTCCAGCCTGGGCAAGAGAAGGAGACCCTGTCTCAAAATAAAATAAAATTTTCTGATCTCAGCAGAAACTACCAAACCACCTAGGTGGGAGGTCGGGGGTGGGGGGAATAGATCACTGTGAGCTTTTCTTTTTAGGTATTCAGTATCCACAAGGTAATTTTTGAAGATTGTAAATATACTTCCCCCGTCCCCTCCTTGCCCTTAAATCAGTAGCTTGTCGTATCTTTTTTTTTTTTTTTTTTTTTTTTTGAGAAGGAGTCTCGCTCTGTCGCCCAGGCTGGAGTGCAGTGGCACCACCTCGGCTCACTGCAAGCTCTGCCTCCCGGGTTCACGCCATTCTCCTGCCTCAGCCTCCCAAGTAGCTGGGACTACAGGCGCCCGTCACCACGCCTGGCTAATTTTTTTGTATTTTTAGTAGAGACGGGGTTTCACCGTGTTAGCCAGGATGGTCTCGATCTTTTGACCTCGTGATCCGCCCGCCTCAGCCTCCCAAAGTTGTCGTATCTTAAAAAAGTAATGAACGCACCGTGGGCTCTTTTACAGCAGTTAGTTCTTTGCGCGGCAACCTCAAGCCTTAGAGGGAGAATTTAAAGTAGTCGGTCCCTACTAGTTCACACAGGAGAAAGGACTTTTCTCTGTAGATTCATATGTAAGTACCCACAGTTAGATTAAAATCAGGATTCTAAAACCATGGAAGCTTGGTAGACAATGTCTAACAGAGTATCTAACATAAGCTTACATTAGAACATTAGAAATTATTTCATATAAGGTTTTCCACAAAAACATAAAGTTTTAACAAATTATATCGTCAAATGGCCTGCGCATCCTCCTTATTTGACCTTGTTATTTGTAAAATATACTTCAGAATGCCATCTGGGTACTTTGGCTGTAAAGTTAAAAGGGGTCCTCAATCAGGTTGCACATAATTTGGAAAATAAATGTATGATTCACACAGTTATGAAAACAAAAATACAAACCACAAACTAATAACTTTGATTATTAATAGAAACAAAACTGAAGTCTAATGTTCTATTATTTTAATATTATTTATATTATCCTAGATTAACTTAAGCACCAAGAAAGCAGTCTCTCATTCAAGTTTGTAAAATAGAAATCAAACGGTAAAACAATTAAGAATGACTTTAATTAGGTCACTCAAATATATCAAACTAAGAAAGCTACTGTTGTTAAATTATAATTGTCATAATTACTATTTTCAGGATACTGAAAATTACAGGGATATTGACATTAAAAGCCACTTTAAAAGTGTTCTACTAACTTTAAATTAGTACTTTTTGGAGGAGTTCACAATGTTTCTGATAAAGCAATTTGCATTTATACTGAACCTGCCTTTCATATGGCTTTCATATTTTCATTGGAGCACTCACCCCATTTGGGTAACATTTTTGTGAGGCTGAATGACACAAAAATGATAGTGTTCAGTAATATAGTGAATATTTCAAGAAATAGTATATATAGTCAATCTGGAAAGTATTTGGGGAACAAATTAAATATAAAAATACTTTTTGAAATTCAGATAGAATGATATGCTGTAATGATTTCCTCTTTATCTCCCAATAGATTTATTTATCGTATTTGGGAAATGCCCTACTTGACCTGGAAAGCTTGATCAACTAAACTAGCTCACTGTGGGCAATTCATTTGCATAAGTAAGTACCTGTCATTCACAAATACAATTCCCCCAGTGATTCATTACGATTAAAGTAGATAATGGCACCTACTGTAACAGAGAGATACCAATTGACATGGGAAAATGAAGCCCTCCAAATGCCTACAAGTCCCTACAGCCTTTCTGAACTTTCATAAAAATTACCTATTTGTTGATGCCTCAGTTGTATAATATCATAGACTATATATGATTTTCTGAATAAATGAAAATAACTCTTAATTCCCCAGAGTAATTTTTTTTTAGTATGAAAACCTGACATACATAATCCACTTAAGTAGAATATACTATAATGAGTACAGTTTTGTATGTTCTACATCGCTTAGGAAGGTCAGTACTTTTCAGACTGTGGTATACAGAGCACCCAGTTCAGGATCCTCCTGATTGCTTGTTAAAATTCATCCTCATTACTTATTCATTAAGTCCTAATTCCCGAGATTGGTAATAGCATTTTAGCAAACGCTTAAATGTATTCTTGGGTACCCTGAAGTTTTAAAGTCTCTGACCAG
Organism: Gorilla gorilla gorilla; assembly: GCF_029281585.2. Taxonomy (NCBI): domain Eukaryota; kingdom Metazoa; phylum Chordata; class Mammalia; order Primates; family Hominidae; genus Gorilla; species Gorilla gorilla. The sequence goes on along the minus strand of NC_073235.2, from coordinate 17,024,258 downwards.
TGGTTTTCATTAATAACTGCTCGTGCCATTGTTCAATGACGGCATTGAATGAGATCTTCAGGAGTCCTTGCAATGTACAGAGCTACCTTCTCTCATAGTTCTAAATTATGTGCAGATCTTCTATTTCATACACTATGGCACATGGAAAAGCATTACTTAGATCTCCTTCAAGAGATCCTGTCATGGAGAGCAGCTGACCAATAGTTGCATGGTGGATCCAGCTGCCCCTCTGAATCCACTGCCAGGTTCATGCTGAGGCCATGTGTCTCCTGGGAGTTGTTTTCAGGGTGAAATAGGACAAGTACCATTTTGGGTCTGCTTCTCAGAGAACACACATACACACACAAATGTATATGTAATGTATACAATATATTGTCTTATAAAATATATACATTGTTACCTGACTTGTCCAAGTTCCCAGAGATGATAAGTAAAGAACAACACCTTTAACATGTAAGTCCATGTGTTTTGTACTAGATAATGTTGATTATCCATTTTGAGCATTAATCTTGTTTTTAAAATGATACTTCAAAATAAATAAAACTTTCACAATAAATAAAATCCCAAGAGTCCTCTCAGCACCTGAAAAATGTCTTCCTAGGTAGGAGCCTCTGCATTTCACAGGAAGTGACAAATAGGAGTAGGCCTTTCTTTTTTTACTCTCTAACCTTGATCCATCTTTCTTTACCAAAAGCCTTGTAATCCATGATGGAGCTGTGACCTCTGGAACACCTGGAACATCTGGAAAAATGTGCTGGGTATGTCTGAGTATTTCCACAATATGCCCACAAATCTTAAAGTCAGCTCAAAAGTTTACATAAAATTATACCTTGAGAAAGGGACTTTCATGTGGAATTTAGGAAGGCAATCACAAGAAGACAGGGTTAAGGCAATAGAAAAGACTCTGAACAAGGCAGTGCTTTAGTTTGCAAGCTCTATACAGATGGAGGGCAGGGTTCTTGATGAAGAAACTCTCGATGATGGATAATTCTATGGCCATCTTATGTGGTGTCAAAATGACAGACTGTTTGGTAATCTGTTTTGAAAGGCACTTCAAACCTCCTTCTTGCTTCTATATAGTAGGCTTTCATCAATTTTCTCATCATGTTTTTTGAAAGTTTTAAAATGTGTTAGCCCTTAGAAGTAGTGTAGCATCATGTTGCAAAAAGAAAAAAATAATGTGGTACCGCAGGAACTCTTTTTGACTGCATTTTATTACACCTAGAAATTCAGTATGTACAGAGAGAGAGAGGGAGAGAGAGACACCCACAGACATATTTCATGTGGTTATATTTTAATTTCTAATAAAATCCAAATTATTTTAGTGGAATACATGGGGTACCTCTAAGTCGCAATGCAAAACTATTGTATTTCATTGTTGATTTAGCTAGCAGAAATGGAATGATTCTTGTAGTCAGAAAAATTATTGTTCAAATCTTGAGTTTTGTACTGCTCCGTGACTTTGGGCAAATGTCACAATATCTTATTATCCTCACCTAATTTGGCATAAAATGCTTATGTTACAAAGCTGTGCAAGCTTTGCATCTTACAACTTTACTATGGTGTACAAAGTTGTAAACGGAAAGCTCTTCTATCAGTTTTTGGCCGTTTTCAGATAGTGAAAGTGCTCTGAAATGCTGACGTTACCTTGGAGGAGAAAATATTACATGTCACCATTTTAGTTTAAATTATTGGACACACTAATTTCACCAGAATGTCCTTATAGAAATAGTTATTGGTTAAGAGAGTATGAGAGTGTGTAATGCATAGAATGGTTGCTTGAAAGTGAATGCCCTAATTGAATCCTTTGCTAAGCACAGAGAAAATCTAATAGCACTGTTTCTTCTGGCACACAATTAGGATTCTGATGTTGCTGTCAATTTTCAGCACAGCCCATTCATAAATGTAATGGGATCTCTTTTCTCACAATCTAGGCCAGGGATGTCCAATATTTTCACTTTCCTTGGCCACGTTGGAAGAAGAATTGCCTTGGGCCACACATAAAATACACTAACACTAACGATAGCTGATGAGAAAAAAACAAACAAACCTGCAAAAAAAAATCTCATAATGTTTTAAGAAAGTTTATGAATTTGTGTTGGGCTTCATTCAAAGTCATCCTGGGCCACATACAGCCCAGAGGCCATGGATTGACCAAGTTTGATCTAGGGGGTTTTCCTTTCATTTTTTCAATATTTGTATTCGGAGTATAAAAAGTATCTGGCTATTAAACAAAAAAAAATGGTTGCTCATCTTTACCACTCAGTAAAAAGCATAAGAAAGAAAAAGCCTACGAGTTAACTTTAGGTTATGCTTTTAAACTCAGAAAAATACTAATATCCTGAAATTTTCCTATTTCAAAAATTATAGACTCTGGGGACACTCAAACGGCTATTTCAAAGGTAGTCCATGCTAATGACAATGACTTGAAAACACACACAGAAATAAATCTATTTGCTTGCCAATCTATTTGCTTGCCAATAAAGAAGCTAGAAGTTACAGAGAAATATCCTCTATGCACCTCCTCCACCACACATACATGACAAAAAGAAACATACACATTTCATCAGTAATAGGCTTCACAATTTATTATTTTTGGTATTTCCTCAAGTGCTAATATAAGAAGGTAAAAAAGGTCAAGGATGTACTTAGCGGATACCATCTTTAGATAGAAAAAAGGAACATAATCATATGAAGGGATCAAAATATGCCACACCAAAATATACCACTTTGGAAAATGATTTTTTATAACTGAAGGTAATTGAGAGAAATCAGAAACAGTAAGAGCTCTCTGCCCTCCCACTTTCTGACTGCAAGTATCACATTAGTTTTCCTTGTGGAAATGTTCCCTTCTCCCATCTCAGGAAGACAAAAACCCTCGTTACGGGAGATAAAGATAGTACTGAGAGATGAGTCCGCATAAATAAACCTTACTAAATAACTCTTCTCATTATAGTTTTCCCATATATTTCCTAGTCATTTTCCTAAATATATAATCCTTTGTTAAAGTAGTATATAAGCCCCTGAGTCTAATAACTCCATTAGGTTTTTCACTTCTTTTCTGTGTGGTTCCCATGCAGGTAAAATTAAAAACATTAATACAATTTGTATGCTTTAATTCACATGCCACAGCTCCAAATGTCAGAGGGCAGGGGAAAGTTTTTCCTCCTCTACACACGTTCTAAGTTTCTAGGAAAGAGCATATAAAATAGGAAATAATATATTCTAGAAGATGAATTTTTGCTCTTGATTCTTAAATTGGAAATAAATTTCCCCATCAATATCCATTTGGGACATCAGATACCAAAGTAAGAGAAGAAAAGTAATGAGATCCTGACATCAGGCTATAGTCATGTCCTTTCTACTTTAGAGGTGTGAAAACCTAGATATTAATGCAGAAGTTAGATATTTTCTCCCAGTACTCAACAGGAGCTTAAGATTTAGAGCTGCCCCTGTATTAGAAGGGAACATTTATGGGAAAGGACATCAGCAGATAACTCAACCCAATGTGTCAGGAGTGATTTGTTCAGTAAAACAGGCAGAGGTTGCACAAGGGGAAGAGACCACAATATAAACCAAGGAAATGTATATTTTTAGTGATATGATGAAAAAGAAGAGCCCTGTACTTGTGTTTTGTCATGGAAAGATATTACATGAAAATTATTAAGACTGCCTGCAGAACAGAACAGAGTATACAGACCTTTTGTATTTTTGAAAGACTTATGTGTGTTGGTGTATGTGTGCTTAAGAAGAAAGATGTTTTCGGAAGGATTCCTGAGCAACCATTAACAATTGTTACCTTTGGGGTATGAGATTATGTAAAGCTCCTGAAATACCAGCATGGATTTGTGAACACAGCATAGACTGGGGCTACTATAATCAATATATTTAATGATTTATTTGATTTAATGAATGCATTTGATTTATTTAGTGCATCTACCCCAAATCAGTACGTGGTCAAAGTGATGTTGCCCAAGAACAAATTCTTAGTCTTCAGACGTACTTGTAAACCCAGGAATAACATTGCTGCTGGTGTCCTCAAAAATGATAAATGGATGTCTTGGTGGGGGAGAATGACAATGGAACTAAAAATAGAAACTTGATTCTCTTGTCTCTGTCTCTTATCTCTGTTTGCTGTCCTTATAGTAAACAGGTATAAGGACACATCTGTGATTTGCATCCCATTTTTTCACATGTGACATAATTTCAGCAATTATGACCAATTTTAACTGCCTGAAACTTGTAAACTGTAGGGTCAAAATTCTAGGTAGATCACATAGTAGTTTTGGGAGTAGACACTTTAGTAATCACTGGCATTAAAGCAAGATAGGGTTTTTCAGTGATTATGGGCCTGGAGAAAGGTGTTAATTTGTTGTGTGTGTTTGTGTGTGTGTGTGTGTGTGTGTGTGTGTGTGTGTGTGTGTGTGTGTGAAAGAGAGAGAGAGAGAGAGGTGTCGGAGCTTAGAAGCTAACCTGAATCTGGCCCTCTCCACTATTCACTCCACCTGAAACACTGAATAATTCAGTTTAAATAATTCAGTGACTTATTTTGAAAGTTGTTTGAATAGTATAATAAGAATTATCTAAGGAAATCATTTAAGAAAAAAAAAACCCTCAGCATAATTTTGAGTGCCGAAAGAAACATCTATATAAGCATCTTCCCAGTACAGCCATGAATCCAAATCACGGTTGAGGGGTGGTCTATATAAAACAATCAATAGATTATTTTGCTACAAAGATCACAGTGCAGATAAAGTATAATATGCCATTTGTTCAGTAAATACTAGCTTCAGTTTACTCACTAATGCATTTAATCAATGTCCTGATCTAATTAGGATCCTTTTTTCTTCTTGTAGGAAGACCATGAAAACGTATTATACTCAGTAATCAGAATATTTTATGCTAATTTAATATATCATTATATTTATTCATTCAAGGCTCAAATAAAAAAGTTTCACATTTTTTGAGAAAAACTATAATGTATGAAATGACAGATTTGAAAACAGCTTATTAATATATGTTAATATACTTCTTAATCCTGAAAATAGTGATAATTTTCATTTATGAATCTAATTTACATTGGCTTCATATTGTTTAGATGAGCAAGAAGAATAGCTATGGAGAAAGACACAATCTGCATTTGAATATAAAGATTCATGGTAATGTTATGGTGTAATTCCATAATTTATACCAAGCGTATCAGGCCTAGGATATCTACAGGATATACTTTGAAAGTCAAATGACTGTAGACTTGCATAAAAAATAATAATATCTAGATAGTACATGAATAATGCAAGAGTGTACATTGAAATGGTGACATTAAATTAAACTGAGTTGCTTTCAGCATAGTAAATTCCTTTTAAATCCAATCATTTCTCAGGCTAAGCAATGACAACTACACGGACGTTTTTGTCTGAGTCCTCCACTCTCTTATCTTCTTTTGAGTCACCACAGCTGAATAAACCTAGTTTCAAACTTAAGACCTCAAAATCTAGGAATTTAAAGTGTAACTTTTGCATAAATTATGTAATTTTTTTTTGTCTAAAATCAAAGAATGAAGAATAACTTAAAGCAATGGAAGAGATTATTGAGAAATTTGGTCTTCCCTGCCTTATCTCTCTGGTTAATACATGTTTAATGCTATCCCAGCCTAAATCATGATCTTGAGTTTTCTGAATAAGGTTTTTAATCAATAAATACTTAATTTATTGATGAATATTGATGAATATTTATTGATAATACATATTGCATTATGCTCTTTATTTCAACAAAGACACATTTAAAAATTATTTAAAATTTGCCCCTGTTTTATCACATCCTAAAACAATTTTGCCTGAGAAACATCTTCCACCTCCTTCAAAATACCTATCACATGCCAAGGTAGACTGCAATCCTAGATAAAAGGGGAAATGAATAAAACCTACAGAATGAACAGCTCAGCAGCCTCATTTATCAGAAATATTGATTGGTTTGATAATAATTCCGTAAGTGTGAGGCAATAATTATTCTGGAAGGAGCCTTCATGAAGTACAAGACAAAATTTATAGTGAAATTGCTTGAAAGTAAATGGGAGCATAGAGGCTTGTGTGACAGACTTTGTCCTTTGCCTACACAAATGTCTTCACCTCCTTCCCAGATTCTATGCTAAGAAAACTCTGGGAGATAACTTAATCTCAGAGAGGACAAATGCTATGTTATTCCAAGGGGATAAATTATGATTGTTTTAAATGAATCATTATAATCTCATTCCTCTTGGCCAGAGATTTACTTTAATAAAAGTCACCTAGGTAGTATTTCATGGAAATACTTTGTTTCATTGATAAAAAGGGTGCAAACAAAACCAATGCAATCCTTTGCCGTTTAATTCAATCTACTCTTTTGCTTGGAATAGGTGTGGCACATCTGGAACTAAGGTAGCCATCTTACAACAAGGTCACAGGCATCAGTGAAAGATTAAGGGCAATTAGAAATGCAGTGGCTGCTATTGTAGAGCCACAGAACAAATGAAATTAGCTGCCTACTTAATAGATATAATTTGAAATTAATAACTAGCTTTTTTTAACCAACTGTGTTTGAGTTTTCTTGTACTTGTAGCTGAAAAGATTTCTAGTTGTTGTAGGTTGTAACTTGAGTGATTTGTTCTTTTTTAAAAATAAATGTAAATACATTTCATTAGGAAGTATGATAAATAAAATATACATACAAATAGAGACATTGGATTCCCATAGTTTGACAGTATATGAGCAAATGCTTAAATGTTGATTGTACCAAAATATTGGAAACTGCCCAAGAGGCAGAAGATCAAACTGGAATGTCATTGTATCTTTCACTGTCCATAAGGAATAAAGAGAAAATGTAAGAAAAATCAACATGAGCGTCTTGAAATTCATCATGGAATACTAGGGAGAGGCATGAAAACTTTGAAAGTCAAAAATTAGCAGCAAAATGATCAACAGCTTTGAGAATTTGATGGTCATTGGAGAGAGAATCCATAGCCACAGCTGTATCCACAGCCATAGCTTGACCCATGATCACTGCCACACCCAGAGCCTTAACTACAGCCCAGTCTTGGGAAGTTCTTTCTACCCATATCATAGCCATAGCCAAGCCCACGAGAGCAATTTGTTCTTAATTTTAAAATTATATTGCACAATGTACTCCTTATACTATTCATTTTGGCCAAATCTTTTGTTTGAGAGGATCCCATTGTGACAAGCAATTATTACAATCTGAAATGTCTACAAAAGCTTGACAGGTACTACAAGCAAGTCAAGTCTGCAAGAATAAAATATCAAAAATTGTGAGTGCTAAGGTTACCTGAAGAGAGAATGCCCCATCTGTTGAGAGTGAACCAATGGTTACCATGGGAAAATGTCTCCATATGCCAATATTGCCAGATCTTCCAATTTTTCAAGAGAAAAAAAGGAATATGATTTTGAATATAAAATTCCCCAATTTTTAAATATTGACAATAAATTATATTTTGAATGTTTTAGTCATTATTTGCATTAACATTGTGAGGGTAAACCTAAGCACATCTGTGGATGGGCCAGATTACTACTACGGAGTTCAGTTCTTTAAACAAGGAGACAAAGACAATATCTCTTTTGGCAAAATGATGTAACACACAGCTTTCTTTGATTGTTTCTCCGACTTCACAACAATTACATAAATAGATCTTAAATTATACCAGGCCATGAGAATTTCAATAGAGAGTCTGAACCAGCTGCAACCCCATATTTAGCTTATTCACATTCCTTTAAATAAGCGTTATAGTTGACTCTCTTCAACAGAAAAGTTGAGAAAGAAAATAGGTCACAGCCTAAGCAGATGGCTACTGTAAATTTCATGCAAAAACTAAGAACGAGGGTCAGTTTCTGCATGAAAAAGTAGTTAGAAAATGAAGGGGATATTTCTGGGTTGTGAAGTGCACTGGAGACTTCATCTGTTTCAATAATGTGCTATGCATATTCCCATGAACATGGTTTTGAGCACGTTTTGTAAGTATCAGATATTTCATTATAGCTGTCAATTCTGAAAACATGTTTCAGAGATGCAATGACAATAGCAATGTTACAGGGATTGGTATTATGAGAATGAAAATTTCTAACTTGACAAAAAAAAACTCAGCTACATTAGCCATTGGATGATATGCATGCCATGTACAATGATGAGTTTTCTTCATTTTTCATGCATATTTCACTATGTAATTCATGATACTTCACAAGCATATTAAAGATTCTATAACTATGTATTTTTATAAGATCCATTACTGACTGTAGTGGATTTTCACTCTTGCCTGACTAGCATTTATTCTTTCATTTTCTTATAGCATTTGGACTTCCCTTTAGGAAGCTGTCTCTCCCCCTTTTTGTATGACTCAAATGATTTGAGTGGAATTAATTCTACCTGAGCTGCATAGATGGAGTTGATTTGTATATCCTGAGAAGCAGAATCACATCATCACAGTGACTTGGCTCAGGAATGTGTGTCACGTGGGAAAAAGGGCATTGCAGTTGGGAGAATGGTATGTGTGAAGGTTGGGTAAGAAGGCATAAAATACACTCAAAAATGCATTCCATCAAACGTTCCTGGAGCATGGACAGTGGATACAGACAAAACTAGAGAGGGAGACAAGCCAGAGCTTGCATATCATTGTAGAGCTTTAAGGGATTGAGACTTTATTCTAAATCTGGTGTCAATGATTGATTTTAAGCCAGTGACTGGTTTGTGTTTTTAAACAAGTTATTCTGGTTTCTATGCAGAGAATGGACTAGAGAGGAGGTAAGATACATTGGCTATAGAGATCAAATAGGAGTCTATTGTAGCAATCCCGGTGAATAAAGATAGAGATTCTAACTAGTGTGGTGGTGTGGAAATGGAACGAACAGACCAATATTTATAATAAACCAAAGGAGTGGTAAAAGATTGCAGTGACAGAAACGGTCATCTTGAAATGAGAGAACAGGGAGAGAATGCATAAATGATAAGATCTTTGGACTAAACATTGAAGGATAGAAAAAGTTGGATAGAAAGAGATGGAGATCAAGGAAGGAACATCTGTGAGTGAGTGCAGTTAACCCCACAACAAAGGACAAAGGGTGTTGGACTGGGAGAAGACTGATCACACACAGTTGGGGTAGAAAGGAAACACAGCACAGATATAGAAAATAATGTCAGAAAGGCAGCTCCAGGCCTACTGTATAGACTTTGATATCAGGGTAACTAGTTTGTACATTATTTAACAGAAGGCACTGGACCATTTAAGATTTTCAGGAAGTCGATGTATCCAAACAGCAAAGCCATTATTTCATAGAATGTACCTGGCAGCAATAGAGACATGGCTTCTGGAATCATAGCAAAGGAGGGAACTAAGAGGCCTGATTAGCTGGGTTGCTTGATATCAAAACAAAATTGGGTAAGTGATGGTGATGGTGCTACAAAGATAACTGGGGCTTCAAGCTTTGTTAGATAGGTAGTAGTACCTTTAAGAGAAATAGAAGAATCAAGAGAACATTACATTTTGGTGAGAGAAGAGGATAATTACACAGATATTTAAACTTTGTCACATGACGCCATTGCCACATTTCCACAGAATCAAGCAAGACTATTCGTATTTGAGATGGAGGTGAATGCTATTTTCAAATGAACATACAGCTGTCTCAAATTTCACATGTGTTTATATCATGGACATATCAAACATCATTATGATGTTTATCAATGGCTGTTTTACGTGTCTAATTACTGAACTCCTTCCTCATCCATCATTAGATGGTAAATTCATGGAGGCAAGGAAATGTATCTTTTTCTGAGTCTTTATTGTTTGAAGTAATAATGGGTCTTGAAATCTGTTGATAATATAGCTAAAGCCTATTATACAAGCTCCTCATTGCATCACTGACTTTCTATACTGATATTTGTAGAATACTCCTGTGTGTGCTGAGGCCTTGTCTGTACTTCTGTGTCCTAAACTGTCTGCCTGGGAAACTCGTCTTTAAGACTATCACTTCCTCCATGCATGTATTTTTAGCATAATGCCAGGAAAAGTAGAGGTTCTGCTGGACTCGAGTTACTTGAATAATCATCAGAAACTTTTCTTTCAGTCTTTGTTGATGATACTGTCATAATTTTATTCCACTTTTCTGGTTGGTAAGAAGGATCTAATGCATAGGAGAAAACTCGCTTAAATGATCCCAGAAGATTTAAATATCTAAACTGTGATTATGTAACCATAAAAAACAGAGGAATCAGATTAGATGTTTGCTTATAACCTTCAGCACATAATTTCTTCCACGTTTTCTATACGGCTTTCTAAATTCTAGATTCTTTTGAGTTTGCCTTATAATTTTGTTCCTTCTGGTTAATTGATATTTCTTGTTAGTTTTCTTCTAGCTAATCAAGGTTTGATTGTGCAAAAGTTAAAATCACATACTTATTCTAGCACTATTTTCAAGTCTAATTGGGTTATTAAGTAAAATGCATTTGAATATCTAAACATAAACAAAATCGATTTTGATCTAACTTAAGGAAAGATGCCAACTCTACTTAAGACTGTTAGATAAGTGCTCGTCTTACATGTAAAGAAATAGAAAATATGCAAGCTCTTCTGTCATTTGCCTTAATGAAATTATTCATAAGTCTGTTTTTTTTTTTTTTTTGGAGATAGGATCTCACTCTGTCACCTAGGCTGGAGTTCAGTGGCGTAATCACAGTTTATTATAGCCTGGACCTCCAGGCTCAGGTGATCCACCCACTTCAGCCACCCCAGTAACTGGGACTACAGGAACATACCACAATGCCCAGCTAATTCTTTTGTAGAGGCGAGGTTTCAGCATGTTGCCCAGGCAGGTCTTGAACACCTGAGCCCAAGAGTTCACCTGCCTTAGCGTTCCCAAAGTGCTGGGATTATAGGCGTGAGCCACTGTGCCTGGCCTATAAGCCATTTTAAGAAAAGTGCATCTGATATGGAGCTATGAAACAAACTTTAAAATTGCAAAATGAGATAAAGCATTTTGTTTTCGTTTTAATATAAGCCGCCATCGTATCACGGAAGTCTTAAATACTCTCATTTACAAAGCGACTTTTGCACAAATCTTGAAGTTTTCATAAAAAAAGGTTTTAGTGCTGTAACTGCAAAAGCATCATTCTGAAACTACTTTATATGTTATTGCCAGATAGCTTTTAAAATACTGTTCCACAATTATTTAGCAAAGTGAAAGATGAAGAATGACCTCGCTGGGAATTTTATTATAAGTTATCATTCATGTCTTGCTTAGAGCTCAGAGTTTTCTGTAGGGCAATACTGGGATGGAAATGGATACTAGGTGACATTTCATGTCAGGGATAAAGAGGAATACGCGCAACTAAAAATAAGTCAAGGAAAAAAATATCAGTTATAAACTTTTCAAAGGCCGGGCTCATAGCTTCTAAGGATTCCATATCATTTCTTGTCAGGCTCAGCGGATGTTAATTCTATTAGTAGGTACCCAATAATTAGCGTTTGAATTAAATTGCATTTTTATACGTGATACAGCTGCAATTCTGCATCGAGAATGGGAGGAGCTGGAAAGACCTGTCTCACAATAGTGAAACAGGGAAAATGTCTGTTTTCCCAAAGTACCTGACATTTTCATGCTGTCCACTATATCATCCAACTTTGATGAGTCTTCCCGGAATTTACACCTTTAGTTCCTCAAATAACACTCCCTAAGCTCTTGACTATCTGCAAAGAAAGAAGCTGAGTGCATGTGATATTGCTGGTCTTTGATAAGTTTAATTATCAATGTCTTCCTTTTTATCCTACCCTAACACCTATATTTTATCAGGACCATGATTATCTAACTCATTCCAAAGAGAGTAGAAAATCCTCTTAGTTATCATTATCAGCATGAAAATAAATGAGGAGTAAAATTGTTGAGAAAAATTGGTAGATATAATACAGAGAAACCTAAATGAATGGAAAAGAAAGAAAATACATTTTCTATCCCATTGTAAAGGAACCCATTGATTAGCTATAGGTTTTGATTTCTCCAGATTGAGGACAACTGGCAAATACAACTACAGAATATGCATAAGGAAAAAGTATATATATATGTAGATGTATATACACTTACGTATACATATGTAATTTTGGGTTAGAACAGAGCTCGATAATTAATTCAGTTATTTCAGTGTCAACCAAAGACATTTCATCTGGCTGGAAGCTGATCAAGTAGGTAGTGGCTGTTCTACCTTTGATAGATGTTTTAGTGGCCAATTGGAAAGGGAGAGAATGGAACTCATCAGTGTCATTGTCTTGTAGATGTGGAAAACCAAAAAGATGTTCCCAAATCTGAATGCAGATTTAGACCTTAAGTCTAAGAGGGTCAGTCATTCCTAAATCTAGGGGTTGCTCAGAGCTTCCTCTTGCCTCTTTTGTCCATTCTCAAATAGAAAGGGAACTAGCAAGGTCAAGAATGAGTTGGAAAAGCCCTGAGCATCAAGGATGAAAACATTAAAAAAAAGGGGGGACCATGACATCTACTTTTACTGCAGGTCCTAGGTCAGAGGGTGCACAAGAGACTCTGTAGCTTCCTGTGATCTTGTGAAACTCATTAGGACTGGAGGTGCCATATAAAAACAGCATTCTCGACCAACAAATAGGCAGCTCTTTCCTGATGTAAAAATCCCATATAGTCTTTGTGAGCCAGTGAGGATTTGAGGATTTATGAGCCCTTGAGGATTTGGGGATTTGTGATTTAATTTCATCACAGCTAACTTCAGGGATTGAAAATAATTAGCAAATACATGAATTAAGCTTCTGATTTCCAGACTTTATTTCCCAACTCTCCTACCACACCAAGTCTCTCACTGTTGTGCAAATACACTACGACCTTTCATGGCTCTGTTCTGTACATGCCTGAAGGCATCTTCCCACTTAAAAAGAAAAAAATATTGAAAAACTCCGACCCAATCTTCATAACAGTTTTGATGCCTTCTTCTTGGAATTTTGGAGCTTTTCTTTGCTCCTTGCTCTAATGTTCTGTAATTCTTCTATTTATACAAATTTTTCCCACTACACTGTGAACTCTTCAAATGAAAGGCAGGAATTACATGTAACTATTTTTATGTCTATTACCTACCGCATTTCCTCATATTTAATAATTTAAAAATGAATGAGTAGATATGTGAAAGAAATGCAAGGTAATTAGTATTTGAAAGAGATCAAGATATATGTCTGTCTTTTACCAACTTTTTTGGAGAGAATAAAATTTTTCCTTTTGCCATTGACATGGAGTATTTTAAACAACAGTGTGGTGGAAAAGTCTTTTATTGAGCATTTGGAAACATATTATCTAGGTCAGACTCTGCCGCTGCCTAGATTTTTTTGTCACTTGACTTTTTTGGGCCTCAGTAATAAATCGAGGTGTTCTACCATCCCCTCTGACATAAAAATCACTGTCATTTCTTGGTAACTATCCCAGAAAACCTTCTTTAACCCAGAAGAAAGAAAACAACTTAGGCAGCAGTCAAGAAAAACTTTCTGAGGATAAACAGCCTCTTTTCTGTATTTAACAAACAGAAAATACAAACCAAAATAAAGCAAAAGGAAATATCCTCAAACTATAAGCAACCCTACATTTGAAATCAATTCACCACCACCAGCAGCAGTGAGGAACAGTTTGTACCCCTCTTTAGGTAAAGTTCAGTCTTTTCAGGAGGATATGCTTGAATGCCATATGTTATGTTGCCCTTAAGAACAGCGAGTGACACCGGTCTAAATTCAAGTGGCCTAATTTAGCTTTGACCCTTAAAATAAGCCAGACTTAAAGCTTATAACCAGAGTTATACTCTTGATGGAGGAAAGGCTTGACTAAGTAGTTGTAGTATGGGCAGTTAGATTTTGGGCCAGAATGAACTCAGGGACAAATACAAAATAATCCATGATGACAGGTTTAAAACCTTGACCAGGTTGCTCATATTTCCCATGGCCTCAGTTGAGATTATACTCTCTCACTTAATTTTGTAAGATGTGAGTATTTAGGAATTAATATGAACTAAATGGGAAAATTGATCTCAGCATGAAAAGACTTGCAGAAATAGCAACTCTTTACTGTCAATCATGGATACAAATGCTGAAGGTAGCCCAGAAGGTTTAAATGTAAAAACAAGAAATTAAAACTATAACAACAGCATGCACCTGTAATTCCAGAAAGCTGACTATATTGACACTTTCTCAAGGATTATTGAATATTCTACAAATATCATAAGAAATTTTCATTTTTATTATGGTTTTTGTGACAAAATTGTATAACATTAGAAGCAAACTTTAATTTATTCCTCAGTTTTTACTATCTCACATTTTCAGGAAGAAAATAAGCATGTGAGAGTCAGTGTTTCTTCAGCATTGTTTTTTTTTTCTTTAATTATTTTCCTTACCTGTACAGTGGAAGGAAAGACTTTTCAATTTGTTAAGGTAATTAATTTTTTGTCGCCTTTGAAGTTACAATTGTTAAATAAAAATCCATTTAATATTAATGAAATTTACACAGCAGCATTGAAATTAACACAATGACTACTTTCCCCTACTGATTCTTGGCAGTTAGATTTCATCTCATAGTTCTTTGTTATAAGTAGAAGGAATAACAATCAAATGTTAACGCTCATTGACTGTGTCTGAATTTATTTACAGCAACAGCGACATTCACACATAACCAAAAGCAATGACTTGTGTTTTTCGATGTCAGATAAATGAATTTTTTTCACAGCTAGTGACTGAAGACACACTGATTCTATATTCTAGGCATGTGAGGGAGAAAAAAAAAAAAACAACAGGATGTGTCTGCCTTTAAAGAGTTTATATGCGGTGGTAGAAATACATGTAAAACACCAAAATGTAAGCTTCCAATTACATAGTACAGAATTAAAGAAATCAAATATCTAGTATTTAGCAAAAATGAATGCACTTCTATTTATTTGGCTGTGTGTTTACCTGCAAGTTTATTGATATTGGCATGTTTGTGAAAATCAGATTAGGACTGCCAGTCCCCCAAGCACCAATTCAATTCAGTCTTTGATTAACATTGGCAACTTTGATGTCCTGAGCTTTGTTCATTTACTAAGATGCTTTTGAGACCTGTCAAAATGACTTATACCCTTTTTATTCTTTGATAGCGTGAAAGGCTGAGACTTGACTTAGATCACATAACTGCCCAAATGGACCGGAAGACCGGAATTTTCTGGCAGGTCCATTTAGTGTTTGCTGTGATATTCTCTGCTGGGCTGAGGACCCCAGCTGTGATGCAATGTCCTCTGAGTCATACGAGGTGCTATCTCTGTTCTTCCAGTAAATTCTATGCCTTTTGCATCCCCCAACTGAGGTTTTCACAAAGTAAAAATCATGGATGATGAAAAGTAATAGAATATATGCTTCCCGTCTCATGCCAAAGTTACTTAAAGGTTTGACAACACTGACACAACATTTCATAAATGGAATATAAAGTTCTTTATATTCAATTTTTTAAAATGGAAATCTTTTTAAAAGATAAAATTGCAATTAAACTATTTTTCTATTATAAAATATTCATTTTGCTACACCCCTAGGGAAGGGATAATTCTTTCAATCTCTTCAGAGTTTAGAAGTAACTTCATGGGAAATTTGAGTCACCTAATACAATCACCATATTTATACAGTTACTGTAGTTACCACTAACTGTAGAGTCTACAGGGCCTTAAAATGGGTCTCAATGTCATCTCTCTTTTTTTTTTTTTTTTAATGTCATCTCTTAATGCTTGTGCTCTCTCTCACTGCTCAGGCCAAAAGGGCTTCCCGGCTGCTCCAAAATTTACTCAGGATATTCCCTTTCCCTAGGACACTCTTCCCACAAATATGCACAAGAATCTTTCTTCACTTCCTTAGGTCGACACTTAGGTGTCATTTCCTCTGGAATGCCTCTTTGCTCACCACTCCATTGAAAACTGCACCCTTTTTAATGGCATCTTCCTTTTTGCTTTACATGTCACTGTCTACTACTCAGCAATGGAAAGGAACAAAATCTTGGCACACAAAACAATGTGGATGGAACTTAAGGGCATTATGTTGGACAATATAAAATAAGCCAATTTCAAAAAATTATATACTTCATGATTCCATTTATATACCATTCTTAACATGACAAAATTATAGAAATGGAAAACAGGAGTTGCCAGAAATGAGATAAGTAGACAGAGGGTGTAACTATAAAGGGGAAGCAAAAGAGGTTTTCGTTGTGGTGACAGAGCAGTTCTGTACCTCAGTTGTGATGGTAGAGGTAGTTACGTATAATAAAAAATGTCATAGAATCACACACAGAGGCATGTCAGAAAATGAGCATATGCAAAAACAGGTTTAAGATCTAGAATTGTATGAACTGTGTTATGCTAGTCAATTGTCTGGTTTTGATAATGCACTGTTTTTATGCAAGATGTCACCACTGGGGGGATTTTGCTGATGGGTAAGGAATACAAAGGTCTCTATACTCATTTGCAAATTCGTGTGAGTCTGTACTTAAAAGTAAGTAAAAGTGAAATAAAATGTAAAATAAAATTCTCCCTAGCACTTAACACCATGTAACATGCTACGTAATTTACTTATTTATTTTCTTTTATCTTTATCTCTCCCCACTATTATGCAAGGGATTATCATTTGTTTTGTTCTGTGCTATATCCATGGCATATAGTGCAGGAGACAGCTTACATAGTAAGCTTTCCATGGATAGCTACTGAATGAATTTATGATTAATTAACCTAGGATTTTAACATAAAAAGATCATGTTAACGTTATGGCTAATATCATGAGCCTTTGATTCTGATCCCAGCTCTGCTATTATCCAGCAGATCTTTAGCAAATTATCTGAACTTTCTATGCAATTCTCTCATCCACAAAACTAATAATGCATAAAAGGTTAAATTTTAAAAATCTCTCTCTCTCTCACACACACACACACATACACACACACCCCAACACACATAAACACAAAGCTAGAGGAAGTACTGTTTGAAACTTCTTGGAATGAAATGCAGTAATATGCCTCAATAACCTCTACAAAATTAGTATCACTTGATACAGTGATTTATCAGAAATGCAGCCACAGTTTTAAGGGCAAGGATGATCATTGCAACATTGTTTATAATAGTGGGAAATTTTAAACTAACCTAACTCTCCAATAACAGGAAACAGGATATTTTTTGGGGCATGGGATATTGCCCCATAATTTGGAACATTTTTCTGAAAACAAATACCACAATTCATTTTATAAGTGAATAACTAATAAATACAGGTATAATCCACAATAACCTAATTATAGGTTTTAAATTTATATTCTACATAAACATCATGACGATTAACAACATTCATTATTTAGAAAATTTCCCCTTTCACAGTATCTTTTACAAGATGCCTGTATTTTGCATCCCATCAATAAATACAAAAATACTTTTGCTTAGAAATTATGAGGGAGAGTAAATGAACATCTATGCCATTAATTGTTCTCACGGCATCATTCAATCTGCAAACAAAAAAAATGTAAATTATTAATAAAATGCTCTCCCTCAGAATGTGTTATTATACAGGCATACATATTAAATGAAATTCAACTGCAAAAAAGTGCTCTTCAATTCTTTATAAGGAGAAAAGTAATAATAACAAAGTGATATCCTCGGATTGAAAATTGCTAATGTTTTTGTATTTGAAATATTATGGACAGAATTTTTTTATCCAGAAAGAAAATATGATGAAAACCATTGTCTGACAGTATTCACAAGTTTAAGTGCAAAATTATAGGTGCAAAACTAGTTTAAGGTGCAAAATTATGCACAAATAACTTAGATTATTTAATGTTTCTTTATGAAGATCAAAATTCACACAAATACCACTAGCTTTTCCTCAGCCTGTAAGGTATCTCTTATTTTGAAACAAGTCTCTTGAAAAGGAATTAGGAAGATGCAGAAAATGCATATTTTCTCCCTATATAGACAAGCTTTGCTTCCCCCACTTATTCAATTATTAAAGAAACAAACAAATGACTATAATGTGCACATACACTGTACTTGGTGTTGGATTTACCACACAGATTAAGTTCCAGTTTTAGCCTTAAATGATCCCAAGAGGAAAAGGGAAGAAAAATGTGTGTGAATTTTAATTAAACATCATGAAGTTTAAGTAAGTAGAATTAAGCATTATAATGCAATACTTCATTCTATTTCAAGTACAGTAGATTATATTTTATATCTTAACAAAAATTTGCTCTTAAAAATAAAGTATAAATGTTTTGACCATAAAGCCTTGGTCACTTTCTGGCCAAGGTCTTTTAAAACTGTGTTGACCTCATGGCTAATTATATTCTACATTTCTTCTTTCCTCAGAAACACCAAGGTCCTTTCTATTTAGAGACCCCCACACTATACACTCTCTTTGAGCTGGTTAATTTACTAACACACAACCTTTAACTGTTTTCCTTTTTAAAATAGGCAGCGTGAAAACAATTGAAAATTAATTAGTATAAACTCCAACTAGGAATCATAACATTGCTGTCATGGTATAATTAGAAAATATTAGAAAATATTACTTCTGAATTTCTTCTCTGTGTGTATATCTGGTTGTGTTTTTTTTTTCAACTTGAAGTTTTCTGTTTCTACTAAGAATTATTACTGTTACGGTTCTCTGAAAAGTTATTCCATATTTGATACTTTTCAAAATAGATACGATTACATGGAACAAAGTCTACTGCTTTTGATTGAAATTTGTAGCAAGAAAAATCAAGGTCCATATAAGCTGCAACATTTCACACTTGACATATTAGTTGGAAAGTCACATCTCTTTTTTCCTGTGTTTATGGTATGATGTATTTCAGAGGTAAAACTGTTATCCTTCTTGGATTAATGGAAAACAGTGAAATTTAACTATTTCAACATAACTCGCCCATGGTAGATTTCCTTGCACTATGCCTGTGATGGACAATTATCTACCCATCTTTTGAATATTTCTAGAGAAAAAGGCTCACTGACTTCAACACTAGGCCTTCTATTAGTGAAAAAACAAGTGTTAAGAGAGGTCTTCATTACGTGGAGCCAAAATCTGCCTTCCTGGCACCATTTCATATCAAGGGCCCTCGTTTTATGCTTAGAAATATATCTAACTTCTCTTCTCTGTGATAGCCCTCCAATACTGAATATATCTATTATTCTTGCCATATTTTCCAGAGTTTTCCTTTTCCACAATTACATAATTCCTTCATCACAATTGCTAAATCTTTGAGAATTATGACTGTCTCCTATACAGCCTCTAATTGGCTAGAGTATCCCAGGTGTTTTCCAATAAGCCCTTAGAACACTGATATATCCACCTCCTGTATCCACCGAGCAGCACTGAGCAACAGAAATGTAACCCAAACCCAGCATATGTAAGCTTATTTTTAGTAGCTATGTTCATAGAAAATAAAGAGTAACTGGTTAAATCAATTACTAATATATTTTATTTAACCCAGTATATCCCAAATATTATTTAAACATATCATGAATATGATACCTAATTAATATTATGTTTTTCTGTTTTTTATTAAGTCTTCAAAATCTGGGAAGTACAATTTTTACCTCAATTTGGACTAATCACATTTCAAGTCCTCAATAGACACATGTGGCTGGTGACTGCAGTATTGGCACACGGTTCTAGGTAGTTTAATTTTATTAACCAACCTAAAAATTTATCAGTGTTTTTAAAGTTAATGTGACGGCCTGAATTTATACTGAGCTGTGGCCAATAACGTTACTTAAGTTAGTGTATCCATTACTATCCTTCACGCTACATTTTGGGAACCACATTTTTATAAAATGCATGTTTAAATTCACTCTAAACACTGTTAAGTTTAATCATTTGAACTCCAGTCAGCATTGCCACCCCTAGGTTATCTGTAATCTTGATTACATAGATTATCTGTAAATCAACACTCTATTCTACCTTGCTCATTCAAAACTATGATAAGTATACTTTTATCTATTTATTTTAAACTCATTAAAGTGTATAGAACAAGAAACAGACATGAAAATATTAATAATACATAATAATATAGGTTTCTGATCAATCCATGGAGGCTCTCACATGTAATATCAATTAATCACAGTTCTCTGGATATGGCTAGTCAGCCAGCTTCAAAGCCATCTAACCTCACTACACCTAACTAGTATTCAGAACTCTACAGTGATTTCCTGAGGCATTTTCCAAGTCTTCATGCAATTCACTTCCTTTGTTACAGGATCTGTGTCAAGGGAGAGAGCCATCAGTCATTCTCATCTCTTGAATTTCATGGCCTCATGTGCTTCCTTCCCACCTGTAATCACAGCTGTGCCTGTGTGACAAACACTACAGTGCTAGTGATGGTTTATGTGTTTCAAGGCTACAGTGTTGCAGACTCTGCCTGGCTCCCTTGGATTACCCAGACTGGGGGAAGCCTTAAGCCCTCTCATGACGACATGGAAGTAGCCCTGTGGACAGCTACACATGGAAAAAACTGAGGTTCTCAGTCAACAACTGGTATCAACTTGCCAGCCATGTGAATGAGCCACTTTGAAAGTATAGCTCCCAGCTCAGCCAGGCCTTCAGACGACTGCAGCCCCCACATCTGGCATCAATCACATAAGCCTCCAAGTGGGAAATGTACAGCCAAGCCCTTCTAGAAACCCTGATCTGCAGAATCTATGATCACAATAAATTACTGCTTTATGACATGAAGTTCGGCAGATGTGCATCATTATTAGGTGACCAGAATAAGATCTTTTTACTTAGTATCATAGTATTTGCCTAATATACTACTGCCCAAAGTATGTTTTTTTGTTCCAGACCATACACAGATCCATGAGAAAAAAAAAAAAAAAAAAACAGTGATGTGTCTCAAGTAAAGTCAGGGTGCAATAACTATGTTTTCTTCCATTTGATAAATTATAATACACTAACTTATTAAAATCTCTCTAAAGCCTTCTAATAGAGAAAATTGCTTAACTCACATTCAACCTAATACTTGCCAAATATATAGGGACTCACTTTACTTTTTCTCCATGCTAAGCCTGTTTCTACTTGGTGGCCTCCCCATGTGCAAGGGGATTATTTGCCAGTCAACACACCATAAGGAAATAGGTTGCTTTATTGTCTTAGATACTTATCTCGTGATAGTAAAAATAAATAACAGGCACATGCAGGAACCCACTGAACTAAAGAAGAGTCTATTATCCTAATACAATTATACACAGGTACCTATTCTGAAAACATGTTTCAAATTTACCTGTATGTTGTAAATGTATGCAAAGCTGAAGAAGAAGGTTGGAACCTGCATCATGCAGTTTAAAATGAGAACATGATATTATTTCTATAGAAATAAACTACCTGTAAATAGATGCAAATGATGACTCCATTATGTTTTACAATTAAGGACTGTCTTGTGTAGTAACAATTTTAAAATATGTCTCACTAAATAACTCCTATGAGGAGAAACTTACTTTTACTCCATCGCTTGCTAATTCTACTCATCTATTAATCCTAGTGTAATTTTACCAGAGTAATGAAGGCAATTATTTGATATTGAAGGTGTTTATTTTTTTTAAATAGGTTTGCTTCCTCAATGACTTGAGCTTAGATATTTGCACTTAGAGAGTGAATATGAATCACAGAGCTTTCAGTGTAAGAAGGGATCAGAAACTGCTAACATATCACAGATTCTCTTATCCATAAATAATTTTGTTGTTTATGTTTGTTCATTTACTTTAGAAAAAGCATTCGTGTCCTATAAAATAGCATCATAAACCAAAAGGAACCTTAAATTCTTTCTCTTTACTGGGGAAGCATACATTTACTTTGCTTTCTAGTGGGCATTTTAGCAATATGCAGCAAGAACACTAATTAATGTAGAAAATATATAATCCAATAATTTCAGTCTCATTAATTTAACTGAGAATAAACAAAGACAGATACTTATTAGTGTTCGTTGCAGGACGGATTTTTGCAATAGTGAGAGTGCTAATCTGTCAACTATCTATAAATATTAAAGTTATCGAGTTGAATAAATTATGATATCACCACATGAAAAGATTGTAAAGCCATTAAAATAATGTTTTTGAGAAATATTTAAGACAAGGAACAATGTTCATAGTGGAATGTTCATGATAGTAAACTGTGTTATACTATTTTTATAATTTTGTCTATAAGTGGAAAAAATATTACATACTAATGACAATAAATAAGACTTAGATGAGATAAACCAGTACATTAACAGTGGTTTTCTCTAAAAAACGGAGGTGGATAGAGGCATTATTTTTATCTTCTTTTTTTGTGTGTGTATTTTCAGATTCTCTATAATACAGTTATATTATTTCAAAATAAAAAGATGCTATTTAAAAGTATGTTGTTTAATTAGTGATAAATTGATAAATACATTAGTAACCTTCACCAAAAAATGTTGTAAATACTGGCTTCCAAAAATATTTCTTGTGTTTACTTCTTTCCTTCCTTTTTGTCCACCTCCTAGGGACTTTTCAATTTTTGCCTTAACTCAAAAGAAATATTCCAAAATTGATACTAACTTATTTTTAATGCCTTAATATCTCTGTGTAGTAAGGAGAAGGTTACATAGGAAGGCAGTTCAGCAGCAGCAGCTACAAACAAGGAAAGGTGAGTATTCTATGGGCACTAGAAGGCAGGAGGATTTCAGGATGAACTCGGAGTCCCACATGTTTGAACACAGTAACTTTCCCAGACTGTGCTTTCTTTGAGTTTGTATTTTTTGAAATATTAGTGAACCCCGAATGTATGAATCTTAACAGCCTAGATAATTCTATAACCAGATTATGTACTCCCACAGAATTCTTAAATATGTATCTGTAATCGTAAAGCACTGAAGTATTAAGGTCCATACTTAAATTAGATAATTCACTAGAGAAGAGTTACTTCTTAAAGCAGTAGTGCATGCAGGATGCATTTTACAGGATTACTTCTTAGTTAAAATAGATACTTACCAGAAAAATAATTCTGTACACAGAGCTATAAAATAGTAGAGACCTAAACTGAAGTGAATGCGTCTAACTGTAGAAAATAACAATGCTGATCTTTTGCCGAGCATCGAACTTAG
The DNA here is from genome assembly GCF_029281585.2 of Gorilla gorilla gorilla. Lineage (NCBI taxonomy): Eukaryota > Metazoa > Chordata > Mammalia > Primates > Hominidae > Gorilla > Gorilla gorilla. Next base: position 17,001,129 of record NC_073235.2, on the reverse strand, counting down.
AGGACAGATACTACTAACATAGCAGTTGTAGCCCAGGTACGGTTGATTTCTTCCCTCTATTAGACACGATTTAAAGGATTCATTCAACTGTTACTCTTGCATTCAGAAAAAGCTAAGTCTTATGCGGATTTATGTCCCATTATGTATAGAGGACAGTTCTAATTCTGCTGAAACAAGAGTAAATTTAATCAAAGTTTCTGATAACAAACATAAGACGTATAAAGAAAGTGGGTGACAGTGTAAAATAGTTAACTAGGCTACTTGACATGGTGTATTTGAAATCCAAACAAGAAAACTATAAAACTATAAATTTGTTTAAAAAGGTTAAAAAAAATTGATTTCTCCTTACTTCATGTTCGTCCTTAAAAAAATGTGGTAAAGGACTCTTGACTTTTTAAGGATGGCTTAAAAATACAACTGTTAAATAATTCCAATGGACCAATAATTCCAAATATATATGGATAATATATAAAATTACATAGATTTATTGGTTAAATTAAAACTATTTATATACATGACTCAGAATGCTGAAAAAATAATTTAGTCTGATATGTTGAATATCAAAATACTAGATGACAAATATTAACCACAAATATTCTGATCAGCAAGGTTTTAGCATATCATGATTTGCCATATTTTGGAATGCTTTCATCTTCTTTAAAAGTATGTTTTTAATTTTATGGCATTAAAAGGCATTCCAGAATGATTATTTCATTGACTATTTTGAGAAACAGTTGTAAAGATGCAAATACAGAAATAAAATGTCTAACCACTACATCTGGAGAAGTATATTAAGTACTGAGTATTGAAAATCATATATTGTTTGATATTGTAATATGTTTATTAAATACATATTGTAATATGTTTCACTTGCCTTCCAATTAATTAATTAGGAATTAGTTGATATGATTTCAAATAAATAGGAAAATACACAGTTAATCTGTAAAGATAAATAAGAACTTTCTGAAAATGACAAAGTAATCGAAAAGCTAGGGACTTTGGAGCTAAGAAAAAAAATTCAGTCCCAGCTCTGCAACTGTGAACTGGGGCCCTTGAGGAAGTTAGTTAATATCTCTAAGTCTGTCTCCTCTGTAAAATATGATATAAACAGCCAAGAAGCGGGACTTTGGGAGGTTTACATTGATAAACACACTTCCATGGCAGATGCACTATCTAAGCACCCAAAAAATGTCTGTGCCCTCTTAAATAATATTTTTTTGAAATAGGTGTCAAAGAAGAAGCAGAGTAATGGATGGGAAAGAGAGAGCGATCAGACAAATAATCTATACAATAATGCATTGCTCATGTACATCTGTATTACAATCTAATCAACAGTAGAGTGGATAAATTGTGGTATGTGCAATGGAATGGTATATCATAGTGGGAATGTACAATCTGTTATACAATACTTGAAAACTATGGATATATTTTATGAACTAATTATTGAGTAGCATAAGAGATACACAAAACAGTACATAGTGTATGAATTTACCTAAAGTGCAAAAACAGGCAGAATTAATCTTTACAAATGTAGACAGTGTTCTCCCTTATGGCTCGTAGTAACAGAATGGAGAACAGCAATGTTTTGCTGCTTTATCTGGGTGATGGCACCATAGAGGTGTTTGGTTTATAGAAATTCAAGCTATCTTCATAGTATATGCAAGCTCCTATAGGTATGTTATATTTCAATACAAATTTTAATATGGATAATTTGAATTTAAACACATATTTTCTTCCAAATTCCATGCACACCCCACTATGCCACCTATAATGAAAACAGATCAAACATTAACCTTGAAGGGTAAATTTGTTACTAGAGCAACATCCAAGGTCAGAAATGAACAGTTGGACGTTAAATCCAGGAAGAAATAACTGTGAAAAACTAAAGAAAAACAGGGTAGATCATCGTTCTTAAATGATATTTTCTATTAATCTTTGTCCTGCATATGGTGAGATTCTGGCTGCGTAGCTCTCTTCTTAGGTAGAGCTCTTGCAGTTTAAGGAATCAGGTCCCTAAACACTGGTTCTCAGTCTTGAATGCATCAGAATCACTTACGCTTGTCAAACCACAGATTGCTGGGCCCACTCCTAGAGTTTCTGTCTCAATGGGACAAGAGAATTTGGATTTTTAATAACTTCCCAGGCTATGCTGATGCTGCTATGCTGAACATGTACATTGAGACCCACTGTTTCAGGAAAAAAAAAAAAAACTTTCAATCTTGAATCATATTAGGTAAGTTAGTCTCTGTATTTTCACCAATAAAGGAAGAATAACACCAACTACTGTTGTGTGTTAAGAATAAAAGATATAAGGATTAAGCGTGTACAAGTAAAGACTTTGGCACAAAATACATGCAGTTTAAATAATTAGCTGTTTTTATTTTTATTTCTAATGTTTCCCTTTTCTGAAATCTGGAAAGTCTTCAATAGGTGGAAGAGACCAGTTCACTTAAATTCAATGGTCTTCAACCCTAGCTGCACATTATCTCCTGGGGAGTTCGTAAAACTCCAAAGCTGGGGCTATACCTCAGGCCAATTAAATCAGAGTTTCTGCAGGAGAGGGCCTCAGCATAAATAATTTGTAAAACTCTCCAGATGACTCTGATGCCATAGCCAAGAGTGAAAATGACTGCTTGCCTTATTTATTTATTTATCTATTTCTTTATTTATTTAATTTTTTTTTGAGACAGAGTCTTGCCCTGTCACTCAGGCTGGAGTGCAGTAGTCAATCTCAGCTCACTAAAATCTCAGCCTCCTGGGTTCAAGCGATTCTCCTCCTCAGCCTCCCAAGTAGCTGGGACTACAGGTGTGTGCCACCACACCCAACTAAATTTTTTGTATTTTTTGTGGAGATGGCATTTCACCATGTTGGCCAGGCTGGTCTCAAACTCCTGTTTTTCTATTCATTTTTAGGGGTCTGCTCTTCAAAGCCCAGCATATGATTCTTCTCTAACATGAGTACCCTGAGTAAAAGTTTTCCTTATTCTTTGATACTACCACATATATGATACATAACATGATGTTGTATGCTGTGGATATAAATGTTTGTGTCATATCACCTCTTTCTGGTTATAAATTTCTTGAAGGAGATAATTCAATTTATGTGAGCATACCCACAAATACACCCTATAATATACAGCCCAGCAATTGCACCTGGGACATAATTAATAAATAAAATGAATAAATAAATGAAATGATATAAAATGGTGAAATAAAGTTTCTAAAATTTATTTAAATGCTAGCATTCTTTCACTTCCAGTTATTCTGTCATAAAGTATCTTTATTGTTCCTTGATAAGAAAAAAAAGACCATAAGAATATGAAGACTGGTCCATAACTATGTTTATATTGTTAATTATATTTTTAAAAGTTTGTGCCCTATTTTGTCCAAATACTCAAAGTTAACCTAGTTTTATGTTCCTTATTCCACATTTTCAAAACATAAACCTAAATTACACAAAGTTACTATTTAAAAATAAGATGAAAAAGCAATTTCAGTTTCTGTGTTTAGAGAATGGTTATTGTGACACTATCAGGGATGATCTGGCATAACCTAATACAGTTTTACTTTTCATAGACAGTTAACCAGCTTCCCTGAAAACAAATAGTAAAAATTGTTCTTCTAGATAGAAATCAACTGACTTGGACAAGAATACAAAAGTTCTCAAACTAATTTCACTAGTTTATTTAATAATTGATCATTTTTTACTACTTTTAACTATTTTCATTCGCTAATCTTTAAAAACTGTATCAGATTTGCATAAAACTATAAATGTGGAAATCCATACTTAAATCTTTTTACCTCTTTCCAGTAACTTGTTCGGGGTAAAAGATTTCAATGATCTTGCATAGTCCATACACTTAATAAAATAAATTGAAACTGAATTTAAAAAAAAACAAAAAAAAAAACTTTTGCCACCAGGCATGTTGGCTCACACTTGCAAGGCTGAAGCGGGTGGATCCCCTGAGGTCAGGAGTTCAAGACCAGCCTGACCAACATGGCGAAACTTTATCTCTACTAAAAACACAAAATTAGCTGGGCATGGTGGTGCACGCCTGTAATCCCAGCTACTCAGGAGGCTGAGGCAAGAGAATCGCTTGAACCTGGGAGGTGGAGGTTGCAGTGAGCAGAGATCGTGCATTGTACTACAGCCTGGGCAACAAGAGTGAAACTCTCGGCCTCCCTCCCACCGGAAAAAAAAAAAAAATTGCCTTATTTTAGGACTTTTTAAAAAATTACAGCTTTTTCAAGTTAAAATCTTTTATTTTGACATAATTATTTTTACATGCCATTATAATAAATAATACTGAGAGATCACAGGTATTCTTCACCCAGTTTTCCCCACTGATACTATGTTATAAAACTATAAGAAATCCTGGTCAAGTAAACAACCAGGTCAAGAAAACAACAAGGACATTGACATTTATATAATTAAGATACAGAGCATTTCTATCTCCACAAAGATCCCTCTTGTTGTCCCATAAAATAAAAAAAGCTGCTCTCATTTCCCTCCTTTTCTCCTGGAAACTACTAATCTCTTCTTCATTTCTTTAATTTTGTCATTTTGAGAATGTTATATAGATGAAATCATACAAACAATCATATTTGGGACTGTTTTTTTTTTCACTTGGCATAATTCCGAAGATGTATCTATGTTTCTGTCTATATTGAAAGCGTGTTCCTTTGTATTGCTGAATATTTATTACATGGGATGAATGGACCACAGTTTATCTAGCCATTCATCCTTTGAAGAACATCTGGGCTGTCTCAGTTTTTGGCTATTATAAATAAGACTGCTGCAAATATTTGCATACAGGTTTTTGTGTGAATACTTTTATGTATCTGGGATAAATGACTTGAAGGAATTGTCTAGTGAAATTTAATTGCTGGGTCGGATGGTAGTATATGCTTAGTTTTTTTTTAATGTTTAAATAAATGTTGGTTTATTTATGTGGTATAATTAGATTTCTTTTTTTGCTTTTTATTTATTTATTTATTTATTTATTTATTTATTTTTATTATACTTTAAGTTCTAGGGTACATGTGCACAATGTGCAGGTTTGTTACATATGTATATATGTGCCATGTTGGTGTGCTGCACCCATTAACTCGTCATTTGCGTTAGGTATATCTCCTAATGCTATCCCTCCCCCCTCCCCCCACCCCACAACATTTTCTTAATCCAGTCTATCATTGTTGGACTGTAAACTAGTTCAACCATTGTGGAAGACAGTGTGGCAATTCCTCAGGGATCCAGAACTAGAAATATCATTTGACCCAGACATCCCATTCCTGGGCATATACCCAAAGGAATACAAATAATGCTGCTATAAAGACACATGCACACATATGTTTATTGTGGCATAACTCACAATAGCAAAGACTTGGAACCAACCCAAATATATGCTTAGTTTTTAAAAAAAACTATCAAAATATCTTCCAAAGTAGCTGTACCATTATACATTCCAACTGCAATGTATGAATGATCCAGTTTCTCTGCATGCTTGCCATCATTGGGTGTGGTCACTTAAAAAAAATTTAACCATTCTGATAGATTTGTAGTGATATTTTATTGTAGTTTCAATTTGCATTTACCTATTGGCTAGTAATGTTAAAATATTTTCATGTACTTATTGCCGTCTGTAAATCTTCAGTGAAATGTCTCTTCATGTCTGGGCCCACTTTCTGATTGTATAGTTGTGTTTTTGTTATAGCTGTTGTTTTTATCTGTTCATTTTTAAGAATTCTTTATATATGAATGTTGGTCCTTTGTCAAACACGGGAATTTCAAATATTTTCTTCGAGACTGTAACTTGTATTTTTAGCCTGAAAACAGGGTCTATCACGGAACAATACTTTATCCTCCTTTGGACTGTGATTTTGGTATACAGTTTAAGAAATTTTTCCCTAGCCTTAAATCCCAAAGATTTTTTTCTAAAAGTTTTATAGATTTATACTTTACATTTAAAAGCATGATCCATTCTGAGTTTGTATAAAGTGTGTGGCTTAAGCCAATATGATGTTTTGGTCTTTTGTGGGCTATTTGTTTTTATTTTTTGCCGATGGATATCTGATTGTTCTGGCACTAGTTGTTGAAAAGACTGTCCTCCATTAAATTGCTTGTGCACCTTTGCCAACAATCTATTAGGCATAGTTGTGAGGGTCTATTTCTGGGTTCTCTCTTTTCTTTCATTGATCTATGTGTTTGTCCTACTGCCAGTTCCAGTCTTCATTGCAATAGCTCCTGAAACCTGATTTTTTAAAAGTTCATGATCAGTATAATATAGCAGACTTTTCAAGCTTAGATTCTTTAGATAATGTTATGTTAGAAACTTTTTAGCATAATATTTTAGTCTATAAATGTCAAGTATTTTTCTTACTATAACATATGATTTACAAAATCCCAATGAATAAAGATAACTCAAAGCAAAAGATAAGACAACAGGCCAACATCTATACTAGGAAAAGAGGCCTTTGACTAAAATCCCTCTGTCTTTTACAGCATAAATTACTTAAGTCAAAAAATATAACCTTAAAAATATAGCACATGTATATTCCGAAAGACTAAAGCCATCAAATAGCAGTTCTTTCGAACTGTGAAATTCCATGTGTTCAAAAGGCTTCAAAGCATTATATGAGGCTTCCTGCCTTAAGTCCATAAATTTTTATTGTTCATCTTAAAGCTCGTAAACTTCCTTGAATGATTTCCAATCACTTATTCTTTACAGATACTAATCTGCTGAATTGGCTTTCCAACATTTACTTTGCTTTTTAATCATGCAAATGATACCTAAGTACAAAACACTCAACAACCATACATATTGCTCTAATTGTGCTTTAGGGCTCACATGGAATAAGGAAACACTAATTTCAATTAGAACATTTTATTTGTTCAGAATTAATTGCTTGGCTTGCCCCATTTGCAAAAATTTCTACAACCCCAAGCTGACAATCAAATACCAGTAAAGAATCCCTTGACCATAATCTGAGTCAATGTTTTCAGCAGTTGCCTTCCCAATATACACATCTGAAGCTCTAGGCACAGCCACTAGAAAAGTCTCTAATCTGTACACACATGAAACACTCAAGTACATGGTAAGGCTTATCTTGAAACTTTCACAAGCCCGCATTTGTTGGATTTGCTAAACTCTGCCACATTCTCCTCTGCCAAGAGATGGACTTGGATCAGCACAGGCACTTGGCAAATTGTCCCAATTATTTGCTGTACAGATATGGAAGATGTTTGGACATTATCTTCAAACATCTTTTGTGCAAAGTAGTCATTACTGTCCTCCGGTAGTTACTAGACATGCCAGATTTTGCTTAGGTGAGTTATAGCTGAGTAAAATTATGCACTGTCACCCCAATGCATCACAAAGAAAAGTATTCTCAAAGAAGATCACTCCTTTACCTGTTTGACATCATATGCCAGAAGGACATATTTTAAATCTGGTGAAACTGAATGTCTTGATGCTTTGAAGGTTACCTAGAAAAAGAAAAAAAAAAAACAGTTATATTTAAAAACTTTTTAACATGAATTTGGATGTATAAATGTAAAAAAAAAATCAATTTTCATAGCACTATAAAATGGCATTCTCATTTCTTTTATATTGTATACATATTTGCACGTATGTATGTATGATTATTCAGATGAATATAAAAAACTTAGAGGACATATTAGACATTTCAGTAAGAAAAGGTTTGCTAATATATCTTTCTATATGTTATCTCTTAAAGAATATGTTAATCTTTTTATTATTTAAAAAATTCAAAGGCCTATTGAAATTCCTGAGTAACCAAAATGCTTTTATAATTTGCATGCTAGATTAATCAAAAGGAAAAGAAGTATTGACATTCTGTTTGTCATAATTTTCTGTCTCTGTGTTTTTGTATTCTCACTGGTTGAATGTTTGTATTTAAAGAAGATACTAACATTAAAGACAGACTCTCTTTAAAGGAAATCCCCAGGGTGAAACAGATTAAAACACAAATACATAACATTGCATTTGATGTCAAACAAAAACTACTACACTGTACTTGACTAATTTTGAGCCTGTAATCTAATAATGGAACAAATTTGAGGACAGAAGGAATTTAAACTACACAATGAAACAAATACATTCAAGGTAGAAAAAAGACTTCACTTGAAATAGAGATACTTGTCTAATTCATGTCTAAAGAGAGGGCAAAAGCACATTGAGTTGATGTGTGAAAAAACTCCAAAATATAAACAAAAAAACACAAAATAAATTGTATAAAATTTTAAGCATAATAGATACTTTGCATGGTATTTGCAGAGAAATACGTGCATAAACAATTGTGCACACCTTATAGTTTCCATAAGACTGCTCTCTATAAAGTCCAGAAAAGTGTAAAGTCAGAGTTTCTTTGTTTTGTTTTTGTTTGTTTGTTTGTTTGTTTTACATAGGGACCCCAAAACACAATGGATAGGATAAGAAATTCAGACTAATCAATATTTGGCAAGTTTGGGTGGTATAATAAAATATATATTTGGTCTTTTCTCTGGTTCTTTGCACAGAGCTCCAAAAACCCTTGAAATTTCCTGAATGATAGAAATGTCTTTTGTTATTCATAGCAAACTTCTTTGCACTTTATTCGATTTCATGCTAATGCGACTGCAACATCAGAGGACTCTTTGTGAGGGGAGGCATTAGCTTATAGTTCCAGGATTAAGCTGGTCATCAGATCACATCAATCATGCGATTACAAGTTTAGAAATTTCAGCCCCACTCTAAGATCTGGTAGGAGAGAAGAGCTGGAGATCAGAGTTCAGCAGCTGGCCAGTGATTCAATAAATCATGCCTAAGTGATGAAACCTTGCTTAGAAACTCTGAATGATAAGGGTTGAGCGAACCATCTGGTTGGTAAACATATGGATGCATTGGGAGCGTGATGTACCCCAGTCCAAAGAGAAAGAGCCTCCTGTGCTGGGGACCCCTTCAGACATCACCCCATATATCTCTTCATCTAGCTGTTCATTTGTACCCTCTACAATAAACTGCTACTCATAAGAATAGCTCTTGTCTGAGCTCTTTGAGTCATTCTAAGAAATTCTCCAGCCTGAAAAGGGGTAATGAGAACCCTCACATTTGTAGCCAGGTTGGACATAATTCAGTACCATTGGGACCAGGAGGGACTGACAGCTGGCATCTGAGGTGAGGACAGACCAGGGGAATTGAGCTCCTTAACTGTGGGTGTGCGCTAATTCCTGGTAATTAGTCTCCGTATTGAATTGAATTGTAGAGCACTCAATTGGTATCAGAGAATCATTTTTGGAATGACATAGCTTATTAATTCCTGAGCCAGATATGCAAGAGAATGGAATGGTCAGCGAGACATCACCATATGGCAATGCTAAGGTATGGGGGTTTACACCTATCTTGTACAATCTACATATAAGGCATTTTAGAAGAAGATAACAACATTCACTGGCAACAATTCATGTCAAGAATTTTGTTTTTTAGTTTTTAAAAGATCCATTTAAATAACCATGAAAATAACAACATTAGCAGCTACCACTGATTAGTCATCTATCAGGTGGTCTGCAAGTTGTTAGGAACTTTGCAGTTATCAATGATTTTAAACAGTCTTCAGGGCAATACTATGATACAACCTAATTCTCTCTCTCATTACTTTAGTGTATATTGAAATTTGATAGAAATTAACCTATGGAGAATTTGGGGTGACACTGGATACACAAAGTATCCAACATTATAGTATCAGGAGGTGTATTGTTTTTAAGGAAATGTTCAAGGGGACAGTATCAAATGGTACGCTGTTATGTACAGACTGATAGGGCAATGTCATCATTCTTGTCCTACAGGGATTAGAAAATTTCAACATTGCAGTTGTTACACCTTTCTCAAGGTCAGAGAGAAGCATACGTAAGAAGACAATCCAGGAGGGCCTCTTTTCATAAGCCTTACATTATCTCACTAGCAGGAGGGTTTTTTTTTTTTTTTTTTTTGAGAGCTTCTCTGACTAAAGTCTGAATTAATTTAAAGGAAATCTCACCTCCCTCATCCTCATCCACCGTCATGTGATGTTCCTCACACAAATTAACTTCACGCTTTCACAGGTGCGTCTGTGCCTCCGGTAACAATGTTTTAGTATCTTTTACAGTTCCTACAATTACCCAGTCTGGCACTTTATTAATTATCCCTCTACTGCCTCAAGCTTATGCAGCACACAAACTGGGAAATTTTCCAAATATCTTTTCAGGGGCCCAAGCTGCTGAACCTTCTCTGAAATTAAAGGGTCGTGGGCAGGTCACTGATGCTGCAGAGAAACTTACTGATGATACCCGAATAAGAAACATATCTCGGCAGCTTAGTCAACAGGCCAGAAGATGTTGGAAATCTTAGGTCAATCCCTCTTAGTTTATGCCTTTAATGTTATTATTTATTGCATTTGGGGTATTCTTTCTTTCAGCCACAGGAGACATCTTGGTCAACACTGATTCTAATTGTAGACATTAAATAGTTCTGGTTTAATTTCAACTTAATATGACTTCAAATTGTGGTTTGGGGAAGTTGATTATTGCCAATAATGCTATTACAGTACTTTCATATTTAACAACTTAATTACCATTGAAATGAAAGGATGCAAAAGTAATTTCCACATGTGTTCATTGCCATTACTCAGCAATGATGCCTGCCTGTCCAGTTTTTGACATCCAAAATAGTACAAAGTGCATAAAAATGCATGAATCCTGCCATCTATGTACATTCTGTTGAGGGCAAGCAAGATATGATAAACAGAGTAAAGCAAATATGCAGGTGATTAACTAGATGAATTAAGCAAGAAAGACAAGGTATTTGATCAAGTAGAGAAACAAATGTATGCTTTCAGGCAGCTTGGGAACATTTTGTGGTACCTCTTTTGTATGTATCATTCCATTCAAGCGAATCTTATGTGTTGAACATTCACTGTACAACAAGCCCCCAGGGAGACACCGAAGGTGCTAAGAAGTTGGGAAACCAAACCCACTAGGATGTTTTCCTTTCCATATTGTTCAGGATAAGATGAGTGTCATGAACCTTGTTAGTCACTGGTAGAGCAAGGGTCCAAAACATCGATGCTTTAAACCACTGGGTAAGCAGGGTAAGACTGAAGCTATTGTGTAAGAATCACAGAGAGGTGGAGAAGTCAGACTGCCTATTTAAAAGAGCACAGTAGCTCCTCAGCTCCAGATACAATGTCCTATAGAAAAATACACACAGTGTTGCTAGTTTTCCATTTTTTTCAAAAAAAGTTAGAAAGCAAAATTTAACTTATAATTTCATAATTTTAAAATTATGATTCAATCCTAAATATACTTGGGGGCCAGATTCTGTCTGGAGCCTACAAGCTTGCCAGTTTTGAATTACAACCTACAATATGAGAATAAACTTCAAAAAATGCACAAGTAGCTTAAAAACAATTATTGGGAAGATGAGGGATGATTCCATAGATTACTGCTATTATGTATGAAGTATGCATTATTGTCAACATGACTATGCCAGTGCTTATTACTGTTTTCATAAGTGGTAAAACTGAAAGCCAAGAAAGAAGTGAAATCAGGTTTGAATTTAGAACTATTACCTTGGCAAGTGGGTGAAAAACTAGTTAGATTTGATGACATCTCGAGTTCATGAGAGATGGTAAGAGGCTCATGACAATCCAAGAAAGCAATGTTACAAAGTTAAGGAAGAAGCAGAGGCAAAGAGTGAAAGGGACATGTACAGGGGAGATTGTGAATAAAATACAAAAAAAAAATAAGGATTAGATTTGAAGATGGAGAAAGAAGAAAGTATACAGAATAACTCCAGGTTTTCAAGTTTTTATCATTGGGTGAATGCTGCTTTTGTAACATTCTCACTGGAGAAAATAAAGAAAAACAGGCATATTTTGAGGAAAGTTTTAGACACTCGAATTTTATATACATTATTGTTACCGCTCCTGAAGGATAGCCAATAGGAAATGTGCAGGATTTGTGGATAAAAAGCCTGGAGTTTAAGAGAGATGCCAGAAAGCCTCATCTTTAATCATGTATACAGAGTAATAGATGAAGGTTTATGTTCAATGTAAATCCATCCCCTCTAAAGAAAAGGAACAAGTTCCCCAAATGACATGCTCTACCGGGTGGGCCAGTAATCATGCAGTTATGAACATGGTGTACCATTGCTTGTATTCTTTAAATGTGCATGTTTTCTTTTTCTTGTACCTTTGTTCAACTTTCTCTACTTGCTATACCACCTTCACCTTTCCCTTTTCCTTACTCAAATTGTGTTTCTCTGAAGGATCATTCTAATTCTTCTCCTTTAAGCCTTCCCTGTCCTTCTTAGCTCAAGTGATTCATCTGACCTCACATGTATTTAATTACACGTGCAGTTCATCTAACGATTGATCACTGTTTTGTGATTGCACTTCTAGGTTGTTTGGAACTGCAATTTACATCTTTTATTGCCACGGTAATGTCCCTATTAAGAGGCCCCATTACAATGATTCACTTTTGTCAGAAACATTATAACTAGACGTAGAAAATGAGATAATGATGGTATTCCAAGATGTCAGATATTAAAGATCATAGCAAGAAATCATTAAACACAAACTTAAATGTCAGAAGTGCCAGAAAACATAAAATATTCATTTGTATGACTTGAGACTGAGAAAAGACTGAGTGAAGGCAGAATGAGAGATGCAGTTACAATTAACACAAGTTGGTATAAAGGACTTGGTTGCCTTAACACTGAGAAACAGCAGAACATTAGGAACTGTGTGGTAGGGATATGTATTGTTCTAGACCTTGGAATAAGCTGGTAATAAAAATATCTAAAGACATCTCTATTTACAAAATAAAAAAAAATCATGCTCCAGGAGCTTTGGCTGAATAATTCCGAAAGTGTAGATGTGTACATTTTTAACAGATAGTGAATGATGGAGACAAAAATGTAAGTCTTCTTGGATCCTGTGATATTTTTCCCTGCTCCCTCAACCTCCAGCCATCAAACTCCCTAAATATTCACACACATATCCTTTATGTTTTGTTTTGTTTTGTTTTTTGATGGAGTCTCGCACTGTCACCCGGGCTGGAGTGCAGTGGCGCTATCTTGGCTCACTGCAACCTGTGCCTCCCAGGTTCATGCAGTTCTCCTGCCTCAGCCTCCCGAGTAGCTGGGACTGCAGGTGCCCGCCACCACGCCCGGCTAATTTTTTGTAGTTTTAGTAGAGATGAGGTTTCACTATGTTGGCCAGACTGGTCTCAAACTCCTGACCTCATGATCCACCTGCCTTGGCCTCCCAAAGTGCTGGGATTGCAGGCGTGAGCCACGACGCCCGGCCATCCTTTATGTTTAATTTATTTAGGGTATAACTTCCCTCACTACTCAATCTCATTATTAGTTTTTTGATACCTGACAAAAATATTTAGAAAAGCCATCTATCATTTTGGAAAGATGTTAATTTTGAAACATGTAATTAAGTATATGTTATGAAAATGCTTCTTTCATTGTGCAGTCCATAAATGACCAAATTCCCTGGTTTGAGCATGAGGAAGGATTTTAGAAAGCCAGTGGACCATAAGTGGAGGAGAAGAGGGAAAAAGATTACGATCTAGTTGAAAAGAAGAAAAGGGAAATCAAGAGAAGCTGGGAAAGGAGGCAGCCATCCCTAGAATGATGCAAAAGACACACTCTCTTTCACTGTCTGGCTTTAAGAACAGAGAAGAAGCAAATAGCTTTTTATAATTTAGCTGTAAACAAAGGCTTGATTGTTCTCTGTAGCTGTAGCTGGTTATATATGCAGAAAATTTTAAAATCAATTTTTTTACTGTGTATTTTTTCATGTTCTCTTTTCTTAGCTGACCAATTAATTATGATCGTGCTTAAATTATATCTCTTTCCTGACATCTGCAATATCTATATTTTGTAAACATAATAGATGCTCTCTCTCTCTATATATTTTCTTGTTACCATGTATTTTGATATTGGAGTATTTAATAAAACAACCCAATGCAGAAAATGCCATGATACAACTACGTAATTTTTATGAGTATTGAATCAATACCTACTAATCCATATAGACTGACGCACATATATTTTTATTGCTCAATAAATGTAAACAGCCAAAATAATATTCTATTCATTTACATCATAGGCCATACACTAAAACATTTAAAAAGCAATTTTTATTTTTCGCAGAAAGTGGAAATTGATGATCACTGAAATCTGTTAATAACTTAAAAAAATAGGGCAGAAAAGGTGAATTTGAGAGTCATGCCAATATTTCTCCACCCAACACTTGAGAAGAATGCCAATATTTCTCTACCCAACACTTTAATAAATTGGAAAAGCTATGGGCTGATACAAGAAGAAAAGAAATATTGTAACTTCCATATTTATGCAAATTATTTATGTGAAGTTCAGTTTGTGCTGGTCTAATGATTCTTCAAATTGTCTTAGTGCTTTATAATCATCCTATATCAAGTATATATATATTTTTAAATGGTGCTGTTACCTTCAAGCACAGCTGCATTAAAGAATACAGCATATAAAAGCTATGGAAGTCCTAAAAAATTTGACATTAGAATTTCAGTATGAGTTTTCCTCACCATGGCCTTATACAATATGTGTAACATAATACTTATATGATGAGTAGACCGGAGCTGCCCAGTAGAAAGTTACTTAATTTCATTCTTGTTATGATAGCCCATCAGGCACATTTTACAAAGTATAATTTCATAAACAAAAATAATATAATTATTATTTTAAAACATGCATATTTTAAGTATTTCAATTAGTAATATGATTTTATTTCTAGTGTAAGAAAAATAATGGTTACCAAAAGCTTTGCAATTCCCATATTTATAAAAAGAAGGGAAACTATAATGTCCAATATTAAGTAAAAAAACTTTTTTTTTACCATGGCTGAATTTTCTTTTTATGAAATAGAAACAGAAAAATAATAGTGCTTCAAAGACTAAATCTTCTTGACAGCTGATGGTTCAAAGGCTCATTTTAGGTTTATATAACATCATTAATTTAGCATTATAATTAATAATTCCAAAAAATAGGAGAAAACATAGGTTAGCAAATAAAAAAGATATTTAATTGTGCCAGATTTGATATATTCATATATATTCCTCAATGATACCATATTTGATATTGCTGCAGTTTCGATGTCTGACTCCTTAAAACCTCATATTGAAATTTGATCCCCAATGCTGGAGGTGGGGCTCTGATGATAGGTGTTTAGGTCGTGGGACAGGCTTCCTCATGAATGGCTTGGTGCCACTTTTATCATACTGAGTTCTTACTCTATTAGTTCTCATGAGAGCTGGTTGTTAAAAAGAGCCTGGCACCTCCTCTCTCTTTTTCTTGCTTCCTTTCTCACCATGTTATCTCTGCACATGCAGGCTGCCCTTTACCTTCCACTATGAATAAAGCAACTTGAAGCCCTCACCAGAAGCAGATGCCAGGGCCATGCTTTTTGCACAGTCTACAGAATCACGAGCCAAATAAACAACTTTTATGTAAATTACCCAGCCTCAGATATTCCTTTACAGCAATACAAAATGAACTAGTAGATAAGACAGACATCTATTTAGCAGAAAAGACAAATATGAATTAATAGATAAGACAGATATCTACTCTATCCTTATCATTTTCTCTCTTGAATTGGATTAATCGCAGCTTTTGTCTCTTCACGTATTGTCAAACATGATAGATTTAGCAATTACAAATTTAATTCCCAATTAAATTTAAATATAAGATAAACAATATATGGTAATATATGTAAAGAATGGCATATCATATAACCAAGAGAATGACATAAATAGAATATCTTGTAGTTATAAAATAACTGGACTACAGGTTAAATGCAAATATGCATGAATCAGTAACAAAATGCTGAGTGATAAAGGGAAGTATAAGATGATCATGGACTACCTGATGCCTCTTTCAAAAGTTCAAGACCAACTAAGATTAAATTATACATCATATAGGCAAACATATATATATGTATCAAAGCAAACTGAGTTAGACATTAACCAGAAACCCAAGGATATAACAATAATTTACATAGTGAATTAATTTAAAAGTTGAGTTTTCATTTACTTGCACTTTCATAAACTTGCACTTTAATTCTCCAAGGTTGAAAGCCATGCATTCTACAGGTCATTTTATCAGAAATATCCATTAATAGCTCCTAAGCACAGTTGAGGAGACCAGTGGTTGTTTGCAACTATGACTGAATAAACCTCCCTGTTCCTGTTTCCTGAAATACATGTGCAATTGCTTCCTTATGGTATATACCTAGGAAGGAATTTTTAGATTGTAGGGCATGTGAATGTTATACTTCACACAATAATGACAAAATTTTACCCAAAGTAAAAACACAAATGACATTCCTGCTATCAAGGAGTAAGAGGCTCTATTATTCCACAGTCTTTCCAATACATGGTAACATCAGGGTTAATCTTTGCCAATAGGATATGTGAAAAATACTATCTTCTTGTTGATAAATATTCCTGTTTGTGAATTATGTTAAGCAGCTTTTAAATTTATCAACAATATTTTTTGATAAAAAGTCCATTTATATTTTTTGTTCATTTTCAATTGATTTGGAAGAGTTTTTACATATTAATTACATTAACATTTTCTAAGTTAACTAAGAGTTTTCAATATGTCTTCATAATTTACAGCTTAGCATATTGGTATGCTAAAATATCTCCATCCTCTAATTTTAACATGAAATTATAACAGATATAGGATGCAAGCAACAAAAAATATAAGGATATGACCATTAAGAAGATACTGAATGTGGAATTCACTTGGAAAAAAAAAACACAAAAAATAACAAGGCTCTGGTTTTCAGCTTAGAATATCAATATTTCTTGAATATATTAACCGATGTAACATTATACCTCCTGTTCGGGACTCCTAATAATAGATTGATTTGCTGTTTCCTGTTCATTTGTCAGTATCCTTTTGATAAGCAGAGATATCATAAATGACCCTTCCATGCCAAAGCAAATAACAAAAATAAAGGAAAAGAATAATTTTAGATTTACATCCCTGGTGGCACTTTCTGCTTAGTTGGGGAAAGAAAGAAGGCCTATAAAATCAAGTCCAATTTAGTGACAATGACAATAAGAAACAAGAGCTGCCTCCAGATTCAATGTCTTGAGCAAAATCTCAAGCTCTGAAGTAAGAACCGGGTTCTATTTTATTGTCTCCCAAGAACATCTGCAAACACTGCTGATCTCCTCAACTGTGCTTAGGAGCTGAGGCAGACATTCACTAGTTGAGCTGTCATGCACTAAACTTGCATTTTTATGGCCCAAGTCCAAAAGCCTTTTCTTGTATTGTCCACTTTCTCAGAAATGTTCACTAATAGCTTCAATTTTTTTGTGAAGTGTGTAGAATGCTAAGATAAATCAGTTTTATGCATGTTTTTCAATGTCCAAATAGAGGCTGAATTAATCCTAAGGCTGGAAGAAGGTGTTCAGTGTGTGTGTTTATTTTTTCATTATTCATTTTATTTCATTTTAAAAACTGAAGGAAAATTTAAGGGTAATATTTCCAACTCTTATAGGGTAGATGATTCCTCCAATTTTATTAAACAGGTGTTTATAACTGAATGAGTTAATTATAGACATTTACTCACAACTGTTCCCATTGTTCTCTCTTCCTTTACATTCATTCATTT
This sequence comes from Gorilla gorilla gorilla, assembly GCF_029281585.2. Taxonomy (NCBI): domain Eukaryota; kingdom Metazoa; phylum Chordata; class Mammalia; order Primates; family Hominidae; genus Gorilla; species Gorilla gorilla. The sequence continues at coordinate 16,983,420 of NC_073235.2, read as the reverse complement.
CTTCTTTCAGGCCAGTTTCAACAGATAAAGGTTTATTAAGATATATGAAACACAGAACATCCTTTCAGTGGACTTTGCAGATATTAATGAATGAATAATTCCAGTTAGATTAAGACTAAGTACAAATATTTTTTTAAAATGTTCCTGCCATGAGTGTCATTTGCAAAGTCCCAATATGAAAGACTTATGCACAGGAATTCAAACACCAGAAAACAACAATGGCCAATGCACATATAAAAAGATGATTCTCAACCTCTCTCATAATTAAATAATTGTAAATCAACATAAGGATTAAATTCTATCTTTTATCAGCCAAATCGAAAATAACTAAAAGGTTGAACAATACCCAACAACAGGAAGAGTGGACTAACAGAGAGTATCATACACTATTGGTGGGTTTGATTAATGAAATTTGATATTATCTAATAAATTGCAATATAAACTTTCTTTGACTCATCAATACACTGGAATATAATTAGCCTACATATATATTTGAAATATGCCTGCTTTGCTGTTTGTTTATGTTTGTTTTGGAGCAGTAATGTAATAGAAAAATATTTAAACCAGTGGTAATACATCATACAAGAACACTTTATGGTGCTATTACACTATTTTTTTGTTTTAAAAAAGTTCATATAAAAAGCTCTTCAAGATACATTAAGTGGATAAAAAGTATAGACCATATGTACTGTTGAAATTAAATATAATGTAGACATATACACTTACATATACACATACACACACATATAAATGTATATATTATAGAATATTATATTGTTTATGTATAGATCCATGAAGATATATACAAACATATTTCTGTAGAAGAGTTTTGACAGGTACAAATATTTACATGGCTTCATTCAAAAATGGGTACTGAGTTATGAAGGGGGAATTTTTTATGATATATACATCTGCAACAGTTCTATCTAACAGAAATTTCTGTGATGATGAAAATGTTTTATCTCTATGCTGTCCAATGTAGTAGCTGTTGGTTTCATTTAGCTATTGAAAACTTGTAATGTGGATAGTGTGACTGAAAGATGGAATTTTAAATTTTACATGATTTTAATTAATTAAAAATTAAGTAGCCACATGTATCTAATGAACCTCATATCAGATAGTGTAAATATTTATATTTTACAATATATGTTTTCATTATCTTGTTTTAAAAAATGTCACTGGAAAACCCTGAGAGTAATATTTAGATTATTAGACCATGTTTTATTAAAATTATAATTTAAAGTTACTATTTTAAGAGACACATATAAATAATGTATAGAGTGAGACATATCCAATATTTAAAAAGAAGGAAAACCATAAAGACTATAGAGAAGAAAAGGAGAAATATGTAGAAACAAGTTTTAAAAAATAATGACTCTAACCTTCTCGATTGGATAAAACATAATATATATACTTAAGAAGTTCAAAAAATTCCAAGTTTCTACTGAAAAAAATTCTGCTCAAAAAGATCCTCACATAGATAGATCATAGTCAAGTTGACAAAACTTAGACAAAGAGAAATTAATGAAAACAGCACTAAAAACATAACATCACATACAAGGAACCCTCAATTATAATAACAGCTGACTTCTCATAAGAAACCACAGAGGTCAGAAGAGATTTAGGTTGACGTCTTCAAAGTATTAAAAGAAAAAGCTTGTCAACAAAGAATTCTATATCGAGCTAAACTTTCTCTCATAAAGGAAGGAGAAGTTGTCATTTCTAAATAAACAAAACCTGAGAGCATTTGTTACTATTAGCCCTGCTCTAAGGAAACGCTAAAGGAAGAAGTCCTTCAGGCTGAAATGAAATGACAATAAATAGTCACTTGAAACCACACGAAGACACAAAATGACCTAGTAAAAGTATCCACACAGTTATTATGAAAGAAAACATAAACACATTTGCTTGTAACTCCTTTCTTATCATACTTGTTTTAGAACATAGCTGCATAAAAACAATTATTATAAAAGCGTGTTGATTGGGTTATAACATATAAAGATATGACTTGTATGAAAATTACAGTACAAAGGGGTGAAGAACATGAAATGAAGTTGGAATAATGTTTGTATACCATTGAAATTAAATTAGTATTTTATCTGAACAAATTTATTCTAAATTAAGATGCTAGTTGTAAATTACAAGGCATTGGCTACATAAATAACACAAAAAATAGTAAAAAGGAACAATAGCAAATATAAAAGATACAGCAGAAAATATCTAACAAAAAAGGAGTGAGAAATCCAAGAATGGAGAAACACAAATGACATATGATATGTAGAAAACAAATATTATTAAATAAATGGCCAATATATGTTCTACCTTATTAATAATTGCATTAAATGAAAATAAACACATGAATCAAAATGTGTAGGTTGACAGGATAAATTTTTTTAAAATAATTATATGCTATATACAAAGGATATATTCTAAATTCAAGACACTAATAAGTTTAAAATAAAAAGGTGAAAAAGGTATACCATGAAACTGGTAAACAAAACAAGGATAGAATGGTTTCACTAACATCAAATGAAATACACTCTAAGGCAAAAATTCTTACTAGAGACAAAGATAAAAATTATGCAATAATAAAAGGGCCATTCTATCAGAAAAATAAAACAATTATAAATATGTATGCACATAATAATAGAACTCACAAATATATGAAGCAAAAATTTATAGAATTGAAAGGGAAAATAAACAATTTAATAATAAATAGTTGGAGACTTCAAAACCTTGATTTCAGCAATGGATAGAACCAGTAGGCAGAACATCAATAATAAAATAGAAGACAAACAACATTATAAAGCAAAAAGATCTTACAGACAGAAATGCTAGCAGAAAATACACACATACTTATGAGATTCGCATGAAATATTCTCTAGGTGAGATCTTATGTTAGGCCACAAAACATGTTTCAATGAATGGAAAAGTATTGAAATTGTAAAAAGTATGTTATTTGACCCAAATGAAATTATATTAAAAATCAATAATGGAAGGCAATTTGGGAAATTCACAAATATATAGATACTAAACAACAGTTACCTAAATAACCAATGAATCAAGAAATAAATAACAACGGAAATAATAAAATTCTTTGAGAAGAATGAAAATGAAAACATGAAATACAAACATTTATGATATATAGTAAAGAAGAACTTACAGGGAAATTACTAGCTGTAAAAATCTATATTAGGAACAAAATAGAGTGAGAAAGTAAAGAGGAAAAAAAGAAAGAAGAAAAGAAAAGAAAGGAAGAAAGAAAAAGCCAGAGGCCAGGTGCAGTGGCTCATATCTGTAATCTTAGGCCATGTGCAGTGGCTCATGTCTGTAATCCTCCCTTTGGGAAGCCTAGGTGGGAGGATTGCTTGGGGTAAGTCGTTCACAACCAGCCTGGGCAACATAGTATGACACGATCTAACAAAAAATTAAAAATTTAGCCAGACATGGTGGCTCATGCCTGAAGTCCCAGCTTCTCAGGAAGCTCAGGTGGGAAGGTTGCTTAAGCCTGGGAGACTGGGGCTACAGTGAGCCATGATCACACCACTGCACTCCAGCCTGGGCAACAGAGTGAGACTTTGTCAAAAAGAAAGAAAAAGAGAAGAGAAGAAAAGAAAGGGAGGGAGACAGGAAGGAAGGAAAGAGGGGAGGGAGTGGGGAAGGGAGGGAGGAAGTCTCGTGTGGTGGCTCACACCTGTAATCCCAACACTTTGGCAGACCAAGACAGGAGGATCACTTGAGCCCAGAAGGTCAAGATCAGCCTAGGAAACATAGTGAGACCACAGTTTGACAAAACTTTTTTTAAAAAAATTAGCTGGGCATGGTGGCACACATCTATAGTGCAGATACTCAGGAGGCTGAGGTGGGAGGATCACTTGAGCCTGGGAGGTTGAGGCTGCAGTGAGATATGATTGTGCCACTACACTCCAGACTGGGTAACAGAGTGAGACCCTGTCTCAAAAAAAAAAAAAAAAAAAAAAAAAGAAGAAGAAGAAGAAGAAAGAAGAAAAAAGGGCAAGAAGAAAATAAATATCTCAAATTAATAGCTTAAACTTCTACCTAAAGAAGTCAGGAAAAAAACAAGGAAACTAACACAAGCAAGCAGAAGGAAGGAAATAATAAAGCTTAGGTGGAAATAAGTTACATCTAGGCTAAAAAAACAATGGAGAAAATGAATAAGGCTGAGAGTTTCTTCCTTGAAAAGAAAAATAAAATTGGCAAGCCTCTAGATAGATGGATGAGAAAAAATAAAAAGATTCAAATTACGAAAATCAGGCATGAAAGAAGAGGCATCAGTATCAACCTTACAGAAATGAACATATAACAGAATACTATAAAATTGCTTATCAACAAATTCAGTTATTTAGATCAAAACAAGAAGTCTTAGAAAGACATAAATTTCAGAAGTAATATATATTTGGAATAGGCTTATAACATGTAAAAGGATTGATGAAATAAATTTAAAACTTCCTGTGAAAAAGAAGCCTAGGCCATAATGGTATCATCAGTGAGTTCCATGAAACATAAAAAAAAAAATCCTTCATAAACTTTTCCAAAAAATAAAAGGAAGAAACAATTTGCTACTTATTCTATTAGGCTAGTATTATCTTGATATCAAAACCAGACAAAGACATAGTTGGAAAAAGCTACAGACTGATAACCCCTTATGAGTATAAACAGCCTGGACTACTAAACAAATACAGTAATGTGGCAGGATAAGCAATCAACACACAAAAATCATTACATTTCTATACACTAACTGCAAACAATTTAAAGATGAAATGGAGTAAACAATTCTATTTATAATGGCCTCAAAAGCAAGAAAATACCTAGTAACAAATTCAACAATAAAAGTATGATTTTTAGATGGAAAAATATAACACATTCTTTTAAGAAATTGAAAAATATCTAAATAAATTAAAAGACATTGTATGTCTACAGATCAGAACCTTGTTAGGGTAGCACTATTTTTCAAATTGATCTACATAAGCAATATAATCACTATCAAAAGTCTTAGCTTCTTTTGACTTTGTTTGCAAATTTTACAAGTTAATCTTAAAATTCATATGGAAATGTAAGGGACAAAGAAATCCAATTTTGAAAAAGAGCAAAGTTCAAGGGCTCACACATCTTGATTACAAGTCTCACCACATAGCTACAATAGTCAAGACTGAACTACTGGCCTAAGGATAAACATATAGATTAATAGAATAGAGAGTCCCAAGACAAAATCATATATTTGTGGTCAGCTGACATTTGAGAAGGGTGCCAAAATTATTCAACAGAAAAAAAAATCTTTTCAAAAATGTTACATGGATAATTGTATTTCCACATGCAAAAGAATAAATGTGGACCTCTTTCCTCACATCATATTAAAAAATCCACTCAAAATGTATCATAGAACTAAACATAGAAATAAAAATCTATTATGTTCTCAAACACACAAAAAGAAGTTAGTCTAAATTAACAATGTATAGAAAACTAAAGAAAAAACAGATTTGACTTTATCAACATTTAAATCTGGTGCATCAAAAGACACCAATCAGAAAGTGAAAGACAACACACCTGGGAGAAAACATTTGAAACTTATGTATCTGACAAGGAATTTGATTTATAATATATGAAAAAATCTTACAATTCAACAATTGAAAAGAGCTCAATAAAAAATGGGCAAAGAATTTGAACAGACATTTCTCCAACAAAGATATACAAATGATCAATAAGCACAAGAAAAGATCCTCAATATCATCAATAAATTAAGGGAATACAAATAAATGCCATGGCAAGATATTGCTTCACACCCGCTAAAATGGCTAAAATCAAATAGGTAAGAACATGTTTTGTAGAGATGTGAATTAATCAAGCCCCTCTTATACCATTGCTAGGAAGGCAAATCCATGCAACCACCTAAGAAGTTCCTCAAACTGCTAATACAGAATTACCATATGATCCACAATTCTGCTCCTTCTTTTTAAGAAGTGGAGACTACCTTTTTTGTTTTGTTTTGTTTTGTTTTTGAGACAGTCTTGCTCTGTCGCCCAGGCTGGAGTGCGGTGGCACAATCTCAGCTCACTGTAACCTCCACCTAGGAGTGGAGACTATTTTTAATTTAAAGGTTTATTTTTCACATTTGAATCAAGAAATGTGACACCCTAAATACTGTTTGATAGATTTCCCCACTTAGTTACTAAATGCCGTTTAACAGATATTTTCATCCAACCATACGCTCAAACCTGGTTCTCACTCAGAATTCCCCATCTCAATGGTTAACTCCCCTTTCATTTAAGTCATACAACCAAAATCTCAAGAATTATCCCTGATACATCATTCTAACCCCCATCACCAACCACTACATTCTTATTTTATTACTTTCTTTTTATTTTACTTCTTATTATCGTCCAAATCTTTCTCTTCTCTGCTGGCACTGCCTAAGTCCATTTGCTTATAATCTCAAGCCTAGGCCATCCACTGGTGTCTTTATTTGTCCTTTCTTGAGCCACAACTTTCAATTTTAACTTACTTTCTCACTTCAACGGGAATATATTTGTTTCCAAAAGCAAATCGGATCATTTTTGAAAATTTAGCACCATGACCCGCAAGATCTGGCCACTACTTAATTCTCCAACCTGTTTCCCCCTTCCTTGTGCTGCTCCCACTACCACGGCATTCTTTGTTTCTAATACTCCATGCCTCATGCCTGTCTCACTATGCTCAAGCCATATTCTTGCTTAGTCAACTTATCTGCAGTCATCTTCATTTCTTATTTATTTATTTACTTAGAGCTGAAGTCTCGCTCTGTTGCCGGGCTGGAGTGCAGTGGCGCTATCTCAGCTCACTGCAACCTCCGCCTCCCAAGTTCAAGCAATTCTCCTGCCTCAGCCTCCTGAGTAGCTGGGACTAGAAGCACATGCCACCACACTCAGCTAATTTTTGTATTTTTAGTAGGGATGGGGTTTCGCCATGTTGGCCAGGATGGTCTTAATCTCTTGACCTTGTGATCCACCTGCCTCAGGCTCCCAAAGTGCTGGGATTACAGGCGTGAGCCATTGAGCCCGGCTCATCTTCATTTCTTTAGGAAAGCTTTCCGTGACTTATTTAAAACAGATACAGCCAATGCATTAGAAATTCTGACATGGATATTAAGCAATAAAAGTAAAAGCAATATTTAACTTTCATTCTTATATTCCTACACTTTGCAGTTATTCTATGTCATAAATTGTAAATGTTTATATATCTAATTATTTGATTAGTGCATATCTCCCTTAATACATAATGAGATCCTTATGGCAGGAGCTCTCCTGTTTTCTCTCCTATTTTCTATTGTATCTTCAGCTGTAGTTGTAGTTGGGACAGAAAAAGCATATAAAATATTATGGAGTCATTGAATCAAATAATCATAGGCAATATAATATATTTTAAGCCCCAAGAGATAATGGATTGCATGTCTATGTTCTATTTATTATAAATTTGTTAATTTTATTTCAAGATTTTTTCAACCAGGCTTCTAAAAATTCCTCTGTTATACTGTTATACACAGAAAACATGCATAAATATGTACATATAAGACCTAACCATGAAATAGATTCCATTGTCAAAAATTGTGGCAAAATATTCAAAATAGAATTACCCATTTAATGACATTTAAAACCTCAGAGACGATGCTGATTCCTCTATTTCCAACAAGTTGAAGGTAATTAACCAACAAAGCCCTACCCATTTTATCTCCAAGCAAATCCTCCACCCACCTACTTTTTACCTTCTCCAATAGCATCCCTGTACATAGTTCACACCCTGCATCTTCTCCTACTTGTACCACTGCAATAGCCTTCAGAATGGTCTCTCAGTTTGTACTTCAATATCCCTAGAAAATGCTCTCCATATAATTGACAGAGTGTACTTTTAAAATATGACTTAGATATTGCCACTTTCTTTCTTCAGAGTGTACCTACTGCTCACAAAATAAAACCTTGACCTACAAAACTCAGTATAAATCTTTCCCCTAGTTATCTCATTGAGTTCATCTTGTACCATTCTCTACCCATGTCCACCACTTACATATTTTCTGTTCTTGGAAAAGATCTATATAGTTTGAACCCTATGTTGTTTGTAATTACTGGCCTTGCAACCTACACAACTCTTCAATTTGACCTTGAAATGTTATCTCCGTAGTGAGCCTTTCCTAAGCAACTAATCATTCTCTAGACCTCACCCTATGTTATTTTTCAACAAGGATTTAAATTTACTAGCTGACATTTTCTTGTATTTTCAATGAATTACTCATTTATGGTCAGTCAGACAAACTTGTCTTGCTCTCCATTGTATCCCCAGAATCTGGAATATTATCTGACACACAACAGGGATCCAAACAACACTTGGCAAATAAATTAATAAAGTAATAAGGCATAATGAGTCATTTCAACAATGATGCAGAAACATCATAAAGATGGAGAAGTAGAAAAATCTCTACAAGTTTTTGAGACACAGAAGAAATTCAAATATAAACTAGATTATTTCAGCCAGATATATCAGGGGAAAGAAGAGAAGTAGAGTAGTAGTTCATAATAGTAGGTGCTGCTTGCTTGGTGGGGTGTGTGTGTCTGTGTGTGTGTGTGTGTGTGTGTGTGTGTAATGCAGCCAAGGTTGTTATCCTTTGTTCACGAGACAATATTTCAACAAGAATTGAAAACATTTGGATGGAAAGAATGATGACACAGGTTATAGTCATCATAATATTTAAAATATGTTAAAAACAAATATGATGACTTCAGGCAAGTTAAGGCAAACAAAGCTATGTAAACCACACTCACAGTTTTCCTCTTTTCCACTCACTATATAATGTTTCCTTACTGATTATCTGGTAGTAAAATGGATAGACTGATTGATTGATTGATAGATATAGATAGATCAATATCCGCATAGATAGATCTATATGTAGATATCTATCATCTATCTGTATTATGTGAACATATGAATAAATACATACAAACATACATATATTTAATTCAAGCATCTTTCCTAAAAGGTTTAAGTAAAAATTCCACAAATAAACATAGATTTTTTTATATATAAAAAACTAAAGGATCATTATTTATTTTCACATTTCTTGAAAAGGTATTTTGAATGGAATTCTCAGCTAGTAATATTAAAAACAACAATGGATTAGGAGTCAAGGAATGTTTTCCTTAGTCTCAAGACTACACTAGATTTATTGAGCAAGTCTCTTTATTTCTCTGGGTCTCAGTTGATTTTTTACTTTTTTAAATTTCAGCTGAAGTAGGAGACAGGGAAAATGCTTTCTAGCTCTATAATGAGCTAGAAATGTCATTATCATTTAATGTTTACCAAAAATTGAACTTCCTTGAATGCTCATGCATGTTTCACAAGCAAACTAAAATACTAATTTAATATATTTCCAATATACTATTAAAATAACTGTATTATGTAATGTGAAGTGTGGAAGGGCTGCAGAAGTTTTGGCAACACATAGTTCTACATCAGCAAAGCTGTGTAGACTGAAGTATTCTGAAAGATCAAAAGAAGGGAAAAATTATTTTTATATCATCAACTTCCAAAGCTTGAAAAGTTTCTCGAAAATGTATTTTGTTTGCTTAAGTTCCATCATAAAGTAATAAAACACTGAGTGTTTTATTATTTCATAAAATTTATTTTTATTAATCATTTTAGTTTATAAACTATAATTGTATATATTTATGGGGTAAAATGTGATGTTCTGATATATTTGGAAGAATACACAATGTGGAATGATTAAAGCAAGCTAATTAACATATTCATCAGCTCCCATACCCATCTTTTTGTAGTAAGACATTTGAAATTTACTCTCAGTAATTTTGAAATACACAATACATTATTCTTAACTCTGGTTGCCCTGTTGTGTTTCTCTAAAGCTTATTATTCCTTCTGTCTGACACTTTGTATCCTTTGGCCAATATTTTTAAAAATTTCTAATTGGCTTTCTATGACTGGGAGACAGCAATATATAAAATTATTCAGAAAGAAAATGAAGGGCAGAAATATCCATCAAATGTTTAAACTAGAGCTTCGACTTGCTCAAGATGGACTGACTGGTTCTGGATACACGTCAGAGAGCTGACCTCTCAGGAAGCCAAATTCCAAAACAATCGCAAACAGTTGTTATAAATCTAGCTGCCTGTTGGTTTCCAGCATCCTGTCTGACACCTCCAGCTCCAAAGAGACTAAATAAGAATCTTCTAAAAAAATCAACACTGGAATTGTAATCCTTTTATCACATATATCTAATAGGCTCTGTCAGACAAGATTGAACCAAGCTCTAGTTCATATAATTAAACAAGTGTCATCTAATTTATTTTTGTCATAATTTTATTCCTATCTGAAGGAAACAATTTAGTTATATTATTTTTAATATTATTTTTATATTACTCAGATAATTTTATTTATATATTACTTAGATAATTTTGTTTATAAGGATGACTTACTCATTTAACAATATACATAATAATTAAATGGCTATGAATGTGGATTTATTAGTAACACTATGATTATTGACAATAAAATGGTCCTACCATCTGAGATACTTTGTCCTCATGAATAAATTAGTTAGTAGAATCTAATTTCTAGATCATAATGGTAATTTAGGGTAAAAAATAATAATGTAGTAGTCAATTTTAGCCCTGTAAACCTATGGGGAACTGTATGAATAACTGTTTGAAACTGCAGGGTAATCCTGTCACACTTGCAAACACATAGAAGCAACAAGACTATTTCCTCTCACACTTTTAATTAAAATAGCACCTCAGTAGACTTCCAGGGTAAGGATCAGAAATTTTCTTTCTAATTTCCCTGTTTTCATGACCACTACTTTTAAAGCTATGCTGGAATTCACTTTCACATATATCTAACTTACAGAAAATTTTGAAGAGTCTAAATGTCTATGGTAGATTCAATGTTTCCTTCCCTAAATAAATATAGAAAGGTGTCCAATCTTTGCTGAAACATGTATTACTCCATTTGTTTCCCTGAATGTACATCAATGTTACATCCTATTTTGATGACTGAATTGGAAATATTCCAAATATTACCTAAATAATGCAAACAAACATAAATAATCATTTTTAAATAAATATTGTGGATATAATAAGTATCTAAATATTTTCATAGTGAATGATAAAAATAAGATAAATATGAAGGTATCTAGCAACAGGAAATGGTAACTGCTATAGCGAGGGGAAGGACATGCCCAAGCAAGAGATGATGAAATTCAATTATTCTTAAGCACAATGCACCAATGAAAGCAATTATGCTGACTGGAGTCCCCAGTAGCCATCAGTTTTTATCCTCTATCTTAAAAAGGAACAACCGCTTCCTAGTAAAAAAAAAAAAAAAAGTTGGCAATAGCCAAATAAGTGATACTAACTTATCTGAACAAAATAGTCTCAATCAGAAGTATCATCCAAAAATTGTAAGAAAACTGGGTCACACTTTTATTTTATACTCAGCAATACACACAAGAAAGGAAGCCAAGGCCAAATGATCCTACTTATGCATGCTGGACTTCTTTGCAGGGTTGTTCAAAAGAAGAAAAGTATCTGAAACTAATGAATCTGGAAGCCACAGCTTAATATCTCCCTTAAAATTATCAATTTAAAAGTCATTACTTTGATCCCACCTCAGAAAATTACCTTCTAATTATCACAGGGTTTCTCTTGTATCTCTGTCTAGAACAGGGTTTCTCAAACTCTACACTCCTGACATTTCTGGTTGCGTTAAGTGTAGGATGCACATTTCTGACCTCTACTCACTAGATTCCCACAGCAAACCCCTCACATTCATTCAGGACAATCAAAAATGTCTCCAGAGCTGACAAATGTCTCCTGGGAGCAAAATCACCCCCAGTGGAGAAACACTGGTCTAGAGAAAGAAAGAAACAATACTGTCAAAACGCAACATTGATATGTACAGCTTCACTGATTAATCAGTGTTAGTTACACTACTGATGTCTATCACTACTGGGATTCCAACAGATACTGAGTAGACCAAATCTTACAAATAATTAACAAATTATCCATTACTATTGGCCATTATGTGAGGCTACATGGCCAATAGAATTTTCTGATAATCTTTCCTCATCTCAAATTTTATGAGGTACAATTGTCGATGCCTTTGTTCAGTAATTCTTTATCTGTGTTACTGTGTTTGTTTTTGTTGTTGTTTTAATAGGGCACCTATTTACTCAAACACAAACTGAATAGTAAGTTTCTTGATTTCACAGCGGTACAGAGTTGGATCTATCACCTCCATATACCCAACAGCACAACAAATAAAACAACAAAGAAACCAAACGAAAAACACTAGGATGACATCCAAGCCAGCTGATGCTGTCTCTAGGAATTATAAATCAATGAATCTTCCTTGGTTCTTCCCAAACCTACTATTTTGTAGTTGCCTATATATAAATAAACAGTTAGACCAATGAATATGTAACTAACATTTTGCTTGGAATCATTCTGCTGCCATATATGAATTTCTTTCCTGTGTTATGGCTACTTTTTTAGTAGAATGTATTTAAATAGGCTTACAGAGTTTCAGAGATTTCAGATTAGAGTCTTATCTCTCAATTATTCCTTTTCATATTAATGCATAAGATATATATTCTAGGGGGCCAAGCTCAGTGACTCACTCTTATAAACCTAGTGCTTTGTGAGGCCACCAGAGGAGGATCACTTGAGGATATAGTTCAAGATGAACCTGGGCAACATAGTGAGACCCCATTTCTAAAAAAAAAAAAAAGTTTTAAAAAATTAGCCGAGCCTGGTGGCACACACCTGTGGTCCTAGCTACTCAGCAGGCTGAGGCAGAAGGTTCACTTGAGCCCAGGAGTTTAAAGACTGCAGTGAGCTATGATTGCACCACTGCATCCCAGCCTGGGCAAGAGAGCAAGAGCTTGCGTCTTAAAAAACAAAAAAGATACATATTTTAAAAATCTTAACTATACTTAAGCACATGGGGCTTGGACTTATGTTTACAACCCCCTTATAATTTCAAAAAGTGATTTGATAAAACAATTTATGGCTGCCGGTATTTTCAGCCATGGCCACTGGTGATATTCAAATTATTGACAGCCAAAGGAGTACAGCTAATACTTAGGAAACAGTTTCCTCATTATGACATTGTGACTGAGCTTTTGTTTGAAATAGTTCTGGCTTTAAGAGATAACATTTCCAAACACTTAGAAATTATAAAGAGCAGTTTTGAGGCTAAATCACTTACTTCCCATCCTCTAATTCAAAAGTTGTATGCCCTTTAATTTCCTCCTTTCATTAGAAATCCACCTACCTTCAATCCAAAAGAATGCCTTAACACAATTATTTCATTTTTAAAAAAATATTTTTTATTTTGGCAACCATGCCCAATATTTATTTTAATCATAGAGTCTGCTAACCATGATTACATAACCAAAAGTACACACCAATCATATTTAAAATGTGTTTAAGCTGAAAAGTGATAATATGATGTTAAATTATCTTAATTTTTAAAATAAATTTGTAGTCATATTTTAGCATAATACGTCTTACTATAGAACAGGCCATTCTGTTATGACATTTTTATCAATAGTATATTTTCTCAAACGACTTGTCATGCTTTCATTTCAAAGCTTTTTATACTGATCTGATCCAATTAATTATTATTATAATTAAGATATTGATAATTGCTCACAGAAAAACCAGCAATATGTTTCAATAAAATATATTTTTCAACAGAGTTTCCTGGAAGAGAAATTAAATCCCGGTTTTAGCCTAACGCTAGTATTAAAAATATAAGTGTATTAAAAACATAAGTTTATTAAATAATGCCATTTTGAAGTTAGGAGAAAATGATTAAACAAGCTCCTTTGAAATCATCTGGAATTATGGTAATTCCTATTTTTGTTCTCAGTTTTGGGTAACTGGTTGCAAACTGATGCCACCTTCCACTCCCCTAACCCCTCCCTGACATCGAATTTAGACACCTCTAGGACTTATAAATTGCTTAATTATCTGTGTTGTGACATAAATGTCCTTAGGGAGCATATGAATCTTAGAAGACAAGTAAATTAGAATATTTGCTAAATATGACCCTGTGGTAATTAAGAGTCACGGCTAACATAGAGGAGAACAGAAAGAGACCTCAAAAGGATTTAAAAAGATATAACACAGAAACACAAAGATAAAACAGCAATAATTAGCACATGGAGAAAACCACGATGATATGAGATGGTGATGGCGTGTAGTACCAGCAAAAGAATTGAGATAATGGAATAATAATCTAAAAGTTCTGTTTGTTTTGGTTTCTTTTTTGATGTATCATGGAAGATAAAAAAGTAATGAATAAATAATGGAAAACCAAAACATAATTAGTGATGGGGGAAAACCTCATTGACTTGTGTAAATGAGTATTTAATGAGGCACAGTCACATAATAGAATAATTCATGTACTGAGTATATCTAACCTGAATGCTTGGCTACTGAGGGCCTAGAATCTCCATAAAATTATGTTACTTTATGAAGAAAAAGCAAAAATTAAAATGCATTCAATTTTTGTTCCCCAAACTAATTTTATTAAAAATCCATTCATTCTGACTTTAATCCATATATTATTATCATACCTTCTCATCATTATCGATTCTCGAATTCCGTCTCCTATCCTATCTTCTTACTAATGGCTAATTTTCTACTATTGACAGTATTTCTCAATGATTCTCTAGGCTTTTTTCTAGTATCCCTGAGGACCATCCACTGAAGAAATAGTAAACACTGCTGTATACTGTTTATTAAAATTCTCCGTAAGGGTTAGTATTATCTCCCAAAGGAAATCCACATTCTTAGACAGTAGGCAATCTGCTGTACATATCCTTGACATCCCACGAGTACCATAAAGAGTTGCACACAAAGTAACTATTCTTTGATTCCCTGTAATGAATTTAAAACAAAAATGTCATTATTTTTCTTCTGACTGATGACCTTATTATTAATGTACATTAGTTGGCTGGTTAAATTTAGCCCAATGATATACATAATATAATCACTTAATGATTGTAATGACCTTTTCTCCTTCATATGTAAAAATACTAAACAGAATGTTCTTAGTCCATTTTTTCCATAGGGCCATTCCATAATAAATACGAAGATTAAATGTTTATTTTAAATGTACAAGTAGAATATATTTTTAAAAGTAGCCAACAATTTTGCTTATTTTTTTATTTTGTGGAGGTTTTCTGAGAGCTTGTACTGTATTTTGTCTGTATTGTATACATTCATCTAATTGGCAGTCTATTGAAACTTTAATCACAATAAAATAGTAAGTAAATAACTGTGTACTATTTTTCATTGGTGTTGGGTAGCTAGATTTTCAACATTTGCAATACTGATTCATTATTGCTTACCAAATAGGTAATTATAGCTAAGTCTCCTAACCTTGGGGTACTAGATTTTTCAGAAAGACAAAGTCTGTATTAAGACCAATATAAATACACACAATAATTTAAACCCTGTTGGCGAAACAGTGATACAAAATAAGTAAAATGGTACTGACAGAATCCTAAATTCTAAAACACATCAACCTCAGCTGAAGACCACCTTTAGAAAGCCTTTCTATCTGATCCAGAAAACAACAGAACTAGAAAGAAGTCAGAAAGAATGAAAAGTAAAGAAGAAAAGAAAGTTAATAATAAATAAGGCTAGATGAGCCATTGTTTTTAACCTTCGTATTTGTATGACTAATGTTATATATAAAATATTGGGAAAATTATTCTTTCTAAGCAACTACTATTTTTGGAAATATTTCTCCAATTATTAACAAGAGTAAATGGGAAGAAAAGGAAGCAGATAGTCACAGGGTATTTTTTATCAATAGATTTACTGATTCTTATGATATTCCAGCCCCAACTTTTCACCTGAAATGCTTTACAAATGCTGGAACTGAAGAATAGAAAGTTATGTACATCTAGAGAGCTTTCTAAACAGTGCTGAAATGCATAAAGTAATTAATTATTCATTACTTACAAAAGTTGTGTTTTCCAATAATAATGTGGTAGCATTTGTTTCTATATTCAGTTTAATGACATGTCCATTCTCGCTTTTATACACCACATCTGTATCTGCAACAACAAAGACATTCACAATTGACAAATACATTGACTAGATAATATAGTAACTGTAGGGGAGAAAACGTGCAAAATAAACAGACACATTAGAATAATCATTTTTAGCCTTCAATAACCCAAGCAGATTTCTGTGCTTGGCATTCATTCTCGTGAAAGATCAGGAAGCCCGCCTAACACATGGTCTATTGTGCAATGAACAAGGGGTTAGTATGAGGGCCACTCAGGTTCATGGTTTAACAAATGAAAATTAATTAAAATATGGGCATTCTGCTGCACATTCTGTGGTGAGAAAAAATGGGCAAAGAGAAGTGCCTCCAGTCTCTAAAGTAAACCATTACTGATGATGATCCAGTATTTTAACTTAAAAGTGCTGCCAGTTGACTGTAACTCTATACAGTTCTATGTCTCCTAAGATTGAATCATTCTCATGCAGACCTATTTATGGATCCATTTCTTCTACCACCACTGAATTCCTATTCAGTATCTTGAATTCTCTTTTGGGTTGTGAATTTTTTCTGTGGTATTTTACCTGGCTTGCACAATTGCAGCTCAAAATCTGAGGCTACTACTATATCAATGAATCAACTTTTTCAACTCTAGAAGAATTATGTCTTCATTTTAAATAATTGCATTTCTTTCAGATAATTGCTTTTACATATTTTTGAGGTAAGTTTGGCCATATTTGTTAGAAAATTAAAACATCTTAACAATATCTCTGACTGAAATTACTAACGAGGTAAAACTGACAGGATATAAGGATACTCTGGAGATAAATATATATATATATATAATTATACATAATTATATATACATATATGATTAGGTAAAAGAGAAGATAGCCACATTAAAGTAGGTTTGAATATGTTCTCTTTTTAAATCATAATCTTTTTACCCAATTTTACCCAATTCTAGCCTTTTCTTGCTTACACATCCCTAATCGCCTGCTCATTCTAGGAAGAAAGGTGATATTAGTGGAGATTAGATTCACTACTTATAGTGAATGAATGTGTATAAGTTACAATCTCTCAGAAACTGAATTTCTTCACTTGCAAAGTTATAAAACAAGTACTAAATGATGAGTTACAAAGATTATCCGCAAAAACACACGAAAAAGTGTCTGACACTTTTGGCAGAACAAGATTTTCTGACCCCTTCTCTCATTATTTAAATACTATTAATAGTTACACGTACAATTTATATGACAAGAAGCAAGAAATACTAGCAAAACTGAAGTTTGTTTTCTTCAGTATCTAATTCAAAACACACAGTCCAATATGACTCTCCTGTTAGAGTCAAGAATAACACAGAGGGCCAGTAGTTCTTGACCTTAATCACATGGGAACAGTGACATGTTGGAACTGCGGCCTGGGAAACAGGGAAAGTCAAATGGCCTTTTTAGGAAGGAGGAAAGTAAGGAGATAAAGAAGGGATTTCCCAGTTACTCCCTGAGGCTGGCCGTATGGACCGATAGTTCTATATGATCTTTAAATTAAGGCCTGTATCACCTTCTGAACTTCTGTTATCAGCTAAAAAGGAATTGGGTTCTTTTTTTTTATCATTAACTTTATCTGTTTTCCTTTCCGTTGATGCAGAACAAATAACAGATTTACATAAACAATAAATATTTATTTTGATTTATATTCTTTTCCTCTCTTCCCTTTCCTTTTCATTCATATTTATGATCATGTCTCAACAGCAACACCAATCATCTGTAATGCTCATTTGGTCTTGCCAGCTGATTTGATCTCCTGTCCTCCTGCTCACAATTAATGCTTGCTCAAATCAACAGTCCAACCTCAACTTTGAGTTCTAACTTCTATTCCCTCTATGAATTTTTTAAAATATTCTCATCTCTGGCCCACTTCTTGATTGTGATGAACATATCATCATGAATTAGCAAGAGCCAAATAGCATGCCCTAACAAAATCATCCTTACAATATTTTCTCAATAAATTAAGAGAAAATAAATTTCCATTTTCCATTGCATCATGGAGATAAATAGAGCAAAACAAAACAAAACACTCAACAAGTAGTTTTTCTCCCAAAAGGCAGGCAAAAACATCTTTGCAAAGATTATGATAATGAAAGAAATCTAACATGGCTGACTCCATCTTGCTTTTAGGCTCATAGGCTGGCTGTCTTCACTCATTCTTGGGTATTGGCCAAGCTAACCATTGGTGAAATTTAGTTTATAGTTTAACCTTGAAACAAGAATAATAACAGTCCCTCCCTAAACCTCATCCCCTCCTTGTTCAGGGGTTGAAACCATCCTTGTAATACTAATGAAAGGACACAAAACTGAAATTATGAAAGAGGCCTGAATTCTGCTAAAATGTAGCTATAGTTTCTATAATCCCTTACTGCTCAAAAGTCATGTGGCCAGAGGTCACAATATTTGTGACTCGCCTATATATAGATAATATAGATGATAGTACTGTTGTAGAACCTCAGGTTGGTCTTCTGAGATGATTTTCAGACTGGCCTCACCTGGACTCATGACTCAACCAGTCCTGTGACCTCCCATCCAGAGGCAGACTCAGTGCACAGTTTTCCACACTTTTATAATTGCATCCCCCCCAACCAATCAGCAGCATCCGTTCCCTAGTCCCATGCCCACCAAACTTTCCTTGAAAAACCCTGACCTCCAAGACTTCAGGGAAACTCATTGAGTAATAACTCTAGTTCTCCCACATGGCTAATCTCATGTTACTGAAACTCTTCTTTACTGCAATACCAACGTCTCAGTGAACTGGTTTTTGCAGTGGACAGAAAGAAATCATTGGGTGAGTACACAAGCACAATGCAGAATTTTAAATTGAGATGAGGTCTGTGGTGTTAGAGAGAAAGAAAAGCCATAGAGCAATTTTAGTATGAATGGTGATTCCTAGTCAAGAGAAGAGAAAAAGCAATGCGTGACCCCATAGTTCCTCACAGTGAAAGAAAATCTTAAATGAGTGATAGGTTGTTATTAGGGGTGATCGAAAGAAAATTAATCATGATTTCCCTTAGAACAAAAGTAGAAGGAAGTGAAGCTTGTTTGAAAAGATAAAGACTACACTTAATATCAGTTTATTTAAAGTCAATTTTCTTGGATAATTATTTGGCCTTGAGAAAAATCTACAGAGAATTGAAATTTGTAAATACCTTTAGATCTACACTCCTGCAAATTTTACTGTTAGACTCTCAATGTTGCATTAATAGGATAAACTTTTAAAATTCACATGTAATTCTCTAGCTTAATAAATAATAAAGATTTTTGCATGAATTATTTTAAAAGAAACTAATATCTGCCCTTATTAATTTTCTTGGGGTTTTTTTTTTTGTTCTTTATAATCTGGTCTTCTGGATTTCATATTTATCCTACTTTACAGTTTGATTTATAATCACTAGTGGAATCCCCAGTTTTGAAAGTCCTGTTACTAGATTAACAGTTATCTACCAGACTAATAGTCACCCTTCATTCTGGAACTACATTTCTAAATGTTGTATGATATATTTTGTTTAACTTTAAGTAATCAAATATGAGTGAATCAGATCAATGACTTAAGTGCCTTAACATGGGAAGATTAAGGTAGGAGTACTTGAAATATTCTTAAAACATGGCATTATGCATATCTACAAGGTACTTTGATTAAATAATCTTTTCTCCTTTTTAACTCTTTGACAGTTAAGAGCCAATTTTTCTGAACACACATCCGACTCAGTCAGTTTTCCTAAAATGAAAATGTATGGCAGAATAGAATCACTATCTGGCCTGTGTACCCTGAGATCTAAGCACGTATTTTCAGTCTGCAGTATCCCTAACTATCATTACTGTCATTTCGATCCAATTTTTTTTTCCATAATTTGGCTGACAAAAAGAAAAACATAGTATCCTAATTTAAAATCTTTCAGGTAAATGCAACCTTATATTTTATACCTCTTCCACACAAAGCAGATAAGAAAGCATTTTCCATTGTTAATTTAGTTCTCAATGTGGTATTGAAATTAAGAACTGAGACTTCTGCAACCACCTTATCTATCAGGACCAAAAATAAAGGCAGCCTACATTCACATTATTTTACTGTTTGTTCTAGGAAGTTCTTGTTCATGAACTTAACTTTGTAAATCAGAACAAAAATCTTTTTTTTTTTTTTTTTTCAGAAAATGGCTGAAAATTAGTTTCTAGAAACAGTAAACTCCTAAAACTGGGTAAATGGCTCAATTATCAAACAACTCACTTCAAGATTCCTGCCTTTCTGTGTTCACCAATCCTAAACTATTACGTCTTGAAATGTGCCTAACCAAACCAGATCCTCACATTGAAAGTTCAGTCTTATCTACTCAAACCTAGATTTCCAACCCTATTCATATTTCCCCTTAATCCTCTCCTTCTGGACACTCCGACTCTTTTAAAATGTTGTCTTTTCTGACTATTACAGGTAATAAACTCAGCTTTGCTTAACGGGTTATGCTGTGAGTCTTCTGAGAAGTTGAAATCTGACAAAATTCATCTTCCATATGTAACAATAAAAAGTCACCATATTGGTTTCTGTTGGTCTTGCTAACAGCTAATTTAAGTATGCATTTAATTTTGACGTGATAATCTAGTTTCAGTGTTTCAAAATTAAATCAATAAATATATAATCTATCTCTACATAGAGAAAGAGTTTTCAAAAAGTAGAAAAAACTCTGGCAAATCAGTTCTCTGAGAAACTTTAATCCAAACATAATCTTCATTTAAAACTATTTTTGATATATCCACAATTAAAATTCTGTAGCATTCCATGTTTTAAAAGAAACCATACTCAATAAAAAAGCTGAGCAATTAAAAATAAAATGTGGAAAAAATGAAATGACTATCACAGGAAATGCTCAAATAAATCTAGGAAGGGTTTGCTAAATAACAAGATTTTATTCTTTAATTAATATATCAATGGTAAATCTAGAATATTTAGCTACTCACAATTAAAACACAGTAGGCTCCTCATTCAACTCCCTAAAACACTGCTCACAACAATGTTAAACTTTCCTCATATTTTGAGGAGCCCCAGGATCCGTATATTTCACTGAAAAAACTGAGGCCATTAGAAATGGCTTCAATATCCTTTATTTCTACTTCAAGATCTCATTGCATGCACATTTTTTTCCCAAGACTTTTGGGAAGAGATGAACTGTCTCCTTCGCAAAGAGAAGCTCTGTTTTATAAACAAGTCAATGCGCTCTAAGCTCTTAAATATCTTTTATTTCTGCTTCAAAAAACAAAAGGATTAAAAAAAAAAAAGTACATGCACAGTGGCTCATGCTTGTAATCCAGCATTTTGGGAGGTCGAGGTGGGTGGATCACAAGGTCAACAGAATGAGACCAGCCTGGCCAACATGGTGAAACCCCATCTCTACTAAACATACAAAAATTAGCCGTGGTGGTGCACACCTGTAGTCCCAGCTACTCAGGAGGCTGAGGCAGGAGAATCGCTTGAACCCGGGAGGCGGAGGTTGCAGTGAGCCAATGTTGCACCACTGTACCCCAGCCTGGCAACAGAGTGACACTCTGTCTCAAAAAATAAATAAAGAAAGAAAAAGTACATTAAGTCTGGTGTTTTTCTCTGTTCCTAGTTTTTTCCCTTTCACAGTAAGCCTCAATAAACCTTTTGCCTGAGGGATTTCCACCTTGTTCTCCATAACAGCCATACACGCTATTCTCTGTATCTTCTGCAGTACAGCTGCAGTCCTTGCTCTCCTGAAATTTCAAACTTCCAGCATCATCACTGACCTGCAATAACCAAATACAATATGCTCTTCCCCCATGTTTAATATCCACCTAACTCAACTTCATAGTGTGTAACAATGATGATGAACAGTAGGGTTTTGCAATCCTCTTCTCTTGACTTTGAACCACTATCTTGCCCTGGTATTTGTTCTTCAAATTTTTCTATATGCTCTTTCCTCTCAATTGCTATCTAAACAAAGGCATCCTTCCAAACTCAGCTGTAGGCTTTTTTTTTTTTCCAACAGCTCTTCAGTGACTATTTTACTACTCACACCTTCTTGTATGGATTCTTAAACATTCAACTAAAGTCCTGATATTTCCCATATGCCAGTTCTATATTTCTAATTCTATGCTAGATCACATATCTTGTAGACATATAAAACTCAGTACTACAATTAAACTTTTTATAGTTTTGGCTCTACTCTCCCTCAAAATTCCATTTACATACATAGCATCCTGTTGGTTACACCTTTCCTGTATCTTCATCTCCTATATTAATATTGTTCTTTATGACCACTCACCCAGACTACTGCTAGTTTTGTAAGAGTTTTCTATGGCTCTAGGTATTACCATTACACAGCCCAATCAATTCGACACAATACTTACCATTATCTCAAACACTCTTCAAAGACCTGTGGCTTCCTAATAATAAAATATAAAATTTAACATATATTTATATATTTATTATCTACCGATACCTATAAAATAGTCCAGATTATCTGTGGCTTACAGTTCTCCACATACGTAAAACTTCACTCCCACTCAGATTTTCTTACAATGCCCACTAATAAATACACCAGATCTCGTCCAAACTTTTCACTTTTTTCAAAGCATTGTTAAATTCTCAACACCTTTAAAGTATTCACCTAATATCCCTCTCTTCTGAACTCCTGTGCCATTTAATATTTAATCATATAATTCCTTTCGATCTTTTTTATTGAGTTTTTTAATTCCATTTTGATGTGTTTGTTTTGGGTTTTCAATTACTTTATAAACTCAAGAAGGGACCTATTTCTTATTCCTTTGAGAATTGAAACCATCTATACCAACACATCTTACTGTTTACATTAACACAATTTGCTATTCAACTGTCTGCATTGATACGACTTTAATATTTCAGGAAATTCTTTCCAGGAAGCTGAAGTTGCAAATAACCTTCTTTTTTTTCAAGAACTTTCCAAAAACCCATTTACTTGAAAAACAGACCGCCCATCTAAGGCTCATAAATGTATCTTTCTCAGAACAACATACAGCACAAACAAATGACTGTTTCCTATTTAAGAGCTTCCCCAAAGCACTGACATCCCTCAATTCACCTCTCCTAAACTCTTAATCACAAAGTATGCCCAACTCTAATCAAGACCACTTATTGAAATACCTGTCAAACTACATACCCCCAAAACTTTATAAGCAACTCTTCCTTGGTTTTCCCTTTCCATATGCTGCTCACTTTCTGTGACAACAGTGATCTTTTTTACCAAACTAAGCAATTAAGTCAGCCATGCTTTATCTCTAATAGGTTATTTTGGTGGAATTTTTGGTGAGCCACCATTCAGTCATTCACAGCTTTTGGAGTATGTACTACAGCCCCATCCAGTAGAATGATCACAGCAAATATTTTTGTTTCTTCTAAGTTTTTGACCACATTTATCATATATATATATATATATGTACTTATTTATTTACTTATTGCTGTTGTGACGTTATTTAGAAATGCATTTAGCACTCCTGATGAAGATATCTGCCTTGACTAAAATTTGTTCAGGCTCCTCCATCTACTTCACAACTAGCCCTTGACCTTGGCCTGCCTTTAACAAGAATCCTGCTGGGTCAGTTTAGTGAGAATCCTCCTGCCTTTGACACTTGATCAAATTCCTCTACCCCCACCCTTGAAATTTAAGTCTATGGCTTGCCTTTAGCAAAAATTGTGTTAATCCAGTTGACAGAGCAGGAGCATTGCCATCTTGGACATGCCCCTCATTCTAAAGTTCAACCTAATAAAAGCCACCTAAATCCAGTCAGCATGACCATAAACCACAAATAACATCTCCAAGCAGAAACATTCCAAACTCCTCCCCGACCACAGACATGCTAGCCCCTAGACAACCCCTTCCAGCCGGGAAGATGCTAGCCCCGAGACAACCCCCTCCTGGCTGGAGAGATGTCTGCCCCAAGATGACCTCCCCTTCTCCCAGAGACATTCCAACCCACCATAAAATTATCCACACACATAAACATTCCAAGCTTCTGGTAAGCCTTCTCACCCTAAAACAAATATATACTCATAGTCTGTAAGAGAAAGGGCTCCTGACAAACTGGCCAGGAGCGCCTCTCAGGTTTTAACTAAAGAAAACCTGTCTTTAACTGCCAGCCGTGTTTCGTGTTTCTTTCCTCTTTAACTCTTATACCAGTTTAGCAAGACTCCCCCTGCCCTGGATACCTCCTGTTAGTAGTTTTCCATGCATTGACTGCATTATTCTGCTCATTGGCTCTAAGTACCTCTAGCAGTGTTTGCTGTAGTTGGAGTTAAGTCTCTTCTCTATATTGCAATAGTTCTTTCGTTTGGTTTGGTATGGGGTTTTTTTGGGGTTTTTTGTTTGTTTGTTTTTGAAACAGAGTTTCACTCTGTTGCCCAGGCTGGAGGCTGGAGTACAGTGGTGGGATCTCGGCTCACTGCAACCTCCACCTCCCAGGTTCAAGTGATCCTGCTGCCTCAGCCTCTGGAATAGCTGAGACTACAGGTGTGAGTCACCACACCTAGCTAGTTTTTGTATTTCTAGTAGAGATGGGGTTTCACCATGTTGGCCAGGCTGGTCTCAAACTCCCGACCTCAAACGATCCACAATCCTGGCCTCCCAAACTGCTGGGAATATGGGCGTGAGCCACCACGCACAGCCCTCTTGCAATTGCTTTGAATAAGGTCTTCCTTAGTGTTTTAGTGTCAGAATATTTTTTAATACTATCTTGCAAATTTCAGCTCTCATAACCTACTTTCATAATGTTACAGTATTACATTTAAATAATTTTTAATACATTTACACATATATAAATTTAAACTTAGCATTGTTAATGGAAGAAATAAACTTTGTAAAATATTTTAAAGAGGTTTATTCTGAGCCAGTATAAGTGACCATGGCCCAGGGAACATTCTTAAGAAGTACTGAGAAATATGCTCAAGGGAGTTGGGTTACCATTTGGTTTTACACATTTTAGGGAGATAGGAATTGTAGGTAAAACCATTGATATGGTTTAGCTGTGTCCCCACCCAAATCTCATCTTGAATTGTAATCCCCATAATCCCCATGTGTCAGGGGAGGGAGCCGGTAGGAGGTAATTGAATCATGGGGGTGGTTTCCCCCATGCTGTTGTCCTGATAGCGAGTGAGTTCTCACAAGGTCTGATGGTTTTACAGACATCTGGCATTTCCCCTGCTGGCACTCATTCTCTCTCCTGCTGCCCTGTGAAGACGTACCTTCTGCCATGATTGTAAGTTTCCTGAGGACTCCTTAGCCATGCAGAACTGTGAGTCGATTAAACTTCTTTCCTTTATAAATTACCCAGTCTCAGGTATTTCTTTATAGCACCATGAGAATAGGCTAATACAACTATAAATAAATACAAGGAAGGTGTACATGGGTTCAGCCTAAAGAGGTGGGATATCTTGAAGTGGGGAAGGTTTACATGTCATCAATGGAGTCAAAGATTTTCTGATTGGTAATTGGTTGCAAGAGTTAAACTTTGTCTAAATATTTGAAGTCAGAAGAAATAATGCTTGAATCAAGATTAAAGGGGGTTGTAAAGGCCAAGGCTCTTTTTATGCAGATGAAGCCTCATAGATAGCAGCCTTCAGAGAGAATAGATGGTAAATGTCTCTTTTCAGACATTAAAGTTGTCAGACTGTCAGCTAATCTCCCCTAGATCTGGGAAAGGCTTGGGAAGGGGAAGGTCTGGCTACATTAATAGAGATTGTCTGCAGATCCAAATTTTCCCTACAAAAGACGGCTTTGTGGGGCCATTTCAAAATATATCAAAAAATATATTTTGGGGTAAAATATTTTTGTTTCCTTCAGGGTCTGCTATCTGTAGTTAGGTTAGAAATTAAGCCAAATTGTACCAGCTTAATTTAAAAAAAAAAAAAAGCGCCAGTTTTCCAAAATTTTTTGGTTTGTAGGATGGGACTTAACCTTCGCCTTGCATGGCGTTTTATTTGTTTTTAATTAGCCACAAAGGGACTGTTTTGTTATTCTTATGATCTCTATTTTAACCTGAATGCTGGTCAGTTGTGCTTAAATTCCAGAAGGAAGGAGATATAAAGAAGAGTGTTCAACATCCCTTCCCATCATAGCCAGGAATTCAGGTTTTCAGGTTTTTCTGGGGTCCTCTTGGCCAAGAGAGAGTCTGTTTGGTCTGTTGGGGGACTTAGGGTTTTATTTTTGGTTTACAGGATACTAGATCAGGGGTCCATAAACTGTAGCACTGGGCTAATCTGGCTTTCTAAGACCTGTTTTTGTAAAGAACACAGCTACATCTATTTATTGCTCATGGCTGCTTATGCACTATAACGGCATAGTTGAGTAGTTGCAACAGAGAAAATATGGCCCGCAAAGCCTTAAATATTTACCCTCTGGTTCTTTAAATAAAAAGTTTGCTGGAATCTGTGTTAACCTATTAATTGTTTGCCTCATTCAAAGAAGATATTTTTTACTTACTATATTTTAAACGTTAATCACCGATCATTGCAATGTAACTAAAAGACTGTTCTTCTGGATTTCCAAAATAGCTATACACTCTAAAAGGTATGTTTTTTGTTTCTTTGTTTGTTTGTTTTACAACATGGCATGAGAGATACATATTTTTTAAAAAATGAATCAAATCCCTGGTAAATAAGATAAAGTTAGATATCCAAAATAAAAGCATTTACCTAAAAAGTAACCAGAATAAAGGTCGTTTTTATTTAAAAGTCATCACAATTGTAAGTAATCATTATTAATCCTTGTGGAAGTGCCAATCCTACGAATGGTACTTCCTGTGATAAAGAGCCTTTTTCAGGCTAGATAATGGAGCAGTTGATAGCCACTCAACTAAATGATGTTTTTCTGATTTGTAGCTAAAATGTGAATAGCAGCAATTTTCACACGATCATTTCATTCTTTGGATTATTTGCAAAAAGATCGCATAAGAGGAAAATAAAATCTCTCTCTGGAATTTTAAATATATTTTCCCACCAGAAGGGTTGTTTGCAGAATAGTAGCATAACCACCAGCTTTAACTGATTAACTTTCTTCAGTTAAAACTCTTACCAAAAGTTTCTTGACTTCATACTCATACACTCAACACTCTTGTTGAATGGTCCAGTCTATTTAAATCACCAGGCAAAGGAAAGATGTAAGCAGATTCACGCCTCTCTTCCACTTGAGCATCTCATATAAAGTAAATATAAAGATTGATGTGTTTATATGATCCCAAAGGTCTAGAACTCTACACTGCAGTGATACATGCAGAAAATAGAGCTTATTTTAAAGTAACATCTAAACTGCAAAATATAGAGGAAAAAAGAGGCTAGGCAAATATTTCAATCACTTTCATCTCCCTCTATTTAGTTTGTGTCAGCTACTATATTGTCAACATTTTTTTCCACATTCTGAAAAGATTAAACAGAGCTGATTTTAGTCTTTCATTATGCTTTAGGAGAACGGGAGGTCGCCAGCAATCCTATGCAAGATGACAGTTTTGGTATTTTGGGGTTCCACTCCAGTAATACACTTCGCTATAACACCCCATTGACCTGTAATGATTTGACTGCTGCTGTGAATAATGAAATCTTTTTATCTCTGACCCAAATGCCTCATTTTTATACAGCCGCACACACTTTGGCAGGCTAACTTGTTAATTTGCAAGTAGGGTGAAATCTGAGACCCCTCACAGTTACTCATTTAAAAAATATCCTCCCTCCACTCCAAACATCTCCCTGCTTTCTCTAAAGGTTTTAATTTTAATTTCCATGCCTCTAGTAAAATGACCTCAAATTGCATAGCTATGTTTCATTAACTTAGTCATAAATCAAATAATCCTTCATCAAACTTGTAAATTAGAAACTCAAAATGAACTCTACATATCTAATTTGTGCTTTGATCCTTCAACATTGACTGTCATTTAAAACTCTGAAGTCCTGTATTTAAATATCTATCAGCACAGCCTAATCATCCATCACTTAGCTATTTTATTATCTTGCTTGAATCTTTCATGGTCAGTCCAGGAACTTCTTTAGTTAATTTCCATTGACTATTGACATTGTCCAATTGACAAACATGTTTACTCTCCAACATCTTTGATAAAGCTATGTCTTTCTTTTCAAGATGCAATGTCTTCTCATTAGTGTTTCAGTTGAAGGGACAGATGGATATGTTCCTAGCGCCAGTAAAACTTAAGCAAGTTTTCTCACCCTTGTGAAAATATGTCTGTAGTCATGGTTAATATCACCGTATTAACATACAAAAGGTGATAGAAGAAAAAGACATATGGGTCAAAGACAATGATTTTTTATATTTTCCGATTTTAAAATAATATAAATCCACTGTGGAAAATTTGTGTAATGCAAACATGTCAAGGGAAACTAACTGATAATTTTAATGTGTTCCCTTATAAAATACACAGTGGCAATCATGAACATATCAAGGTTTAGATCAGACTTTATTCCTTAAAATTATAGATTAGGCATTATACTATGTCACTAAACACTAAAAATTCACCATTGGCTATTTGAAAAGCTTAACACTCTCAGTTGACATTATAGAAAGAAAAATAAATTGAAATATCATAACTGAAATATACAAAGAAAAAGTGGCTGTATTTAAAATGCAGACAAAAGGAACATACTAATAGATGTTATAGTTCTCAACATAATTGCATAGAGTAGTATTGAAGAATTTTGTTGTCTGGAAAACTAATTCGTACATCTAAACAACAGATGCTATGACTCTTCAAATGCATAATGACATACCTTTATCAATTTCTACATATTTCAGTTAAATCTCTAGAGAGAAGATTGATCACTGTAATCCAAGTATATAATTAAACCATAAAGTAAGACTTAACTAAATAGAAAATTGATTTAGTTGAATAAATTGGTAGTATTGCATTCATTTAAACAGAAACAACATTAAAAGAAGTCACAGAAAGAATAATTAAATTCACATACTTAACAACAATCAGACCCAAGAATGAAGGGCAGGAATATAAAATATATGAAAATATTTACAAAGAAATAGTTATAGGATGGTTACTAATATCAAAACACTAGTTAGTTCTAAGGTAATATCAAGTGGAAATGAGGCAATAACTTTGGGCAATAGGTTGTCGTTTTTCTTTGGATAAAATAACTTCTCGAGCATATGTAGGCTTTAAGGTTTTTTTTTTTTTTTTTTGGAACAGTGTTAAAGTTTATGAGAAAAATTCAGATGATTAAGAAAAAATGCTGATGAGCCTAAAATTGTATAATGGACTTAATCATATTTGTTCTTATGCCCAGGATGTAACTTACCTAACTGTAAACAGCTATTATACAAGTTAATATTTGTTTGTTTGTTTGTTTTGGAGACGGAGTCTTGCTCTGTTGCCCAGCTGGAGTACAGTGGCACAATCTCAGCTCACTGCAACCTCTGCCTCCTGGGTTCAAGCGATTCTCCTGCCTCAGCCTCCCGAGTAGCTGGGACTACAGGCACGTGACACGATATACAAGTTAATGTTTTTAGAAGAAGGATGGTCAGCTAAGAATTGATAGATAAGTCATTGTTACCATTTTCTATTTTAGGTAGGAGGTGGGAGAAAAGTAAAGGACTATTTATTGCTTTTTGAAGTATCAGAAACTCCTGCCTGAATGAGATTACCTCCTGAACAGGCTGACTGCATGTAGGGCTTCATGCAGACATGCATGACTTGATACAGATACTTCAGTGTTGTCATCAGGGGCATGAATAATATCTTACCATAGTTTTCTTTCAGATGGCTCCATTCAGACAAGCTTTCTCTTCATGATCAAAAAATGACTATAGCATATGGAATCCCTACAGCCTGTCACTTTCAAGACAACATAAAAAAACCAAAACTATATTTTCCAGGGTTCTCAGTAGGAGGTTCCTTGCTTTCACTGGTCATAGATGGTCCAGGTACTCATTCCTGTGCTGTACATTAGTGGTATGCAATGTGCTAATTAGGCACAAACCTAAATCACATGCCCATTACTGCCAAGCATTGATTATGTGTTGGTTGTTAAGAAAGAAGTTATTTTCTGGATGACAGAAAATGATCAAAGTTGGCTAAGTGACACAAACAACAGATCTATTACACAATGAGTGTGCATTCATAGTAACTATGTTTACTTATGGAGCGTATTATTTGTAAAAAAAAAAAAAATGCCTCTCCAAACTCACCATAAGTTGGCATTTCATAATGCAGGTAAGTACAGGAAAATTGACTATGTGCACATGTATGCGTGCACCTGTGTGTTTGTGTGTGTGTGGGGGGGTGTACTGGTGGCAAAAAAAAAATGGGTCTGTGATAGGAAATATGTTTTTAGTAATTGTTAAAATCCTGAGCAGAGTTTGCTGTTTGTCTGGGGTCCCGTCATCTACACGAGTCATGTTTCCCCTGGAGAAAAATGATTTTGTCTGAAATCTCAAGATATTTGATGCCCATTGAGGAAGCTTGCCAGGAGAAATGTGTGCTTTTGCCAGGATGTGTAGTCAGAGATTTATTTTACTGAGAGGGGGAAAAACATGTTGGCAGCAGATCAGTCTGACACTGCTGAGAAAGTATAGATATATGCCCTGGGAGAATCACAAATCTCCACTGAAGTTTCAAGTCTCCTGTTGAGTTGTTAAGAATAATCAGATTGGCCAAGGAGCAGTCTGAATTTACAAGTAAGTCTGCCAGTAAGGCTAAACTCTAAACCTACAATTTAACATCAATCAGTGTTAGAACATGAATGTGGAGAGTACATTTTTTATTGCTGTGGTTGTTTTCTTCAAACTAGTGACCCTGCCTCACTTCTCATCATGATTAACCAAATTTTCCTCATCTAACATCATGGGCAATTTGAAAGTCCACCCCTTCTATGAATTATGAATTCCTCCCAAACAATATTAGTTTTACACACACAGACACAAACGCACACACATACACATACAGATAGATAGATAGATAGATAGATAGATAGATAGATAGATAGATAGATAAATAGACAGATAGACATATCAGGCAGTGAAAGAAGGAAGAAGGAGTATGTTTTAGAGATTTGGGTTGAAATTCTGACTCTTCTACATAACAGTATTTAATTTTGGAGCCGGTTACATTAGCTATCCGTAATTTACTTTTGTCATCTGAAATAATTTTTTTAAAATCCTACATGTCCAAAATAAGTTGTTTTAGTATCAAATACTATAATACATATTAAAAATGAAGTACCTTCCACAGAGTATGTATCCAATAAAGTGATCTTGAGTATGATGATGATGGAGGTAACATAACTACAATGATTTAGTAAGCATTTTTAAATTCTCCTCCCTACCTACATTTCATCCTGTTATCAGACACTACCATTAACCATTAAAATGGCTGTGTACTCTTTTTAGAAGAAAATATTAAAATGTCCTTATTTACCCAATTACTTCGAATAAGACTGAGTATATATTTGGTATTTATGTATCTCATTGAATTAGTGTCTAAGTATTCCCATTTTGAGCATTTTGGAATTCATATATAAACTGGATGAGACAACAAAGCAAGAATAGAGTAAAATCCCAGAGGTTAATCACCCACACATAATAAAAAGAAAAAATAAGAAGATGTTAAGGTAGTAAGGCTATGATGAAAGGAAGCCATCCCAGTATCATGAACTGATGAATTGATAAAATATGACATATCCATATAATAATATTGGTATTTATATACCAATAAGGATGAATGAAGGAATGATACATGGTACACGAGGAATAAACCTTAAAAATATGAATGTAACTGAAAGAAGACAGTCATAAAGAGCTGCATATGGCATAATTCAATCTATAGGAAATGTTCAAATAGGAAAATCCATAGAAATAGAAAGTAGGTTAGTGATTGCTAGAGACTGGGGGGAGGAAAATCAGAAATGACTGTGTACTAGATTTCCCTTTGGAGATGATGAACTCATTTCAGAAATGAACAGCAATGATGGTTAGACAATTCCATGAATATACTAAAAAACAATGAATTGTACACTTTAAAAGGGCAAATTTCATAGCTGTTTTTATCACAAGGAGGAAAAAATGGGTAACTATGTGAGATGATGAATATGCTAATTTGTTCCCCTATAGTAACTATTTTACTATGTATGCAGATATACACATATATAAAATCTTATTACGATGTACACATACATTACATAGACACAATAAAAATTATTTTTAAAAAACAAAAGGGTGAATTTTATGCTATATGATTTTATATCAATAAATTTACTTTTTAAAGGTATATGAAAAAATAGTGATGACCAAAATGGAAACAACTGAGATGACAACAGTTTCAAATACAAAACTTTAGATATATTTTGGCTGTAAAACCAAAACTACTGGTGTAATATGAAACAAAACAGTGTGCCATTTGCCTGGTATTTGTTTCATCTACTCCAAGTAAAGTTTAACTATTTACCAACTTTGAAACAAAAATGGTTTGTTCTTGTGTTATAGTTGCTATGTGTAATCCTTCTCATTTAATTTGAATATTCTCATCCTTACCTCTACTAATATAGGGCTCTACAAATAGTATTTATATTCTGAATAAGTTGACAATATTAAATACAATAATCATATGCAGGTGATATGTTCATATAATGAAGTATTTTTATCAATAAAAGAGAATGAAATAATGATACATAGTACAAGATAGACGAACCCTGAAAATATTAATCTAACTGAAGGAAAACTGTCAAAAAGAGTTAATTACTTTATCAGTAAATTTTATACACTGTTTCTATAAAGGACCCCTGAGAAAAAAGTCGACAAAATAATTGGCTCCAAAATGTTTTGTAGAGCTGGATGGAACCAAGGAGGTCATCTTGTCCAACGACTTCATTTCATCCATGATGAAAAAGTCATCAAAAAAGCCTCATTGAACCCAGTGAAGAATCAGCAACTAAAACTCCTGAATGACGATTCCAAGTCCAGCCTACTTACTGCAATACCGGTTATCTCCGAATGCATGAACGATGCTTATACTGCTTCCTTAAGCTTACCCTCCAACCTGTGTGTTCTTTTGCCTTTCTACTTAGCTTCAAGCTTTGAAGAATGTACTTTATGAAGCTAAGAGAGTCACTATTAAATGATAATTAAGCCACAGTTGAGCAACTCTTTATTCATGACATAAAGGATCTTCCCTAATACTGTTCTATGATGGACCCAGTTGACCCACAGTAGTATGTTGAAAGGGGCATATGAGTAATTGTACTTCATCTCTTCTTGAATTACCAGAGGCAAATGTGAAGCATGCAGTTGTTTAGATCCTTTTGAACATATATTTTCATACTTTATCTTCTTAGACACAGTTTATGGCTCACATATCTCATCTTACTAAAAGTACCCTGGGTTTTCTTAATTTTGTCACTTCCTGCCATGCTATAAATATAATTGTTCTAATACTTAGCATCATATTTAATTCAAGCCACCTGTTTGCACAGATGGCAGCTTGCTCACTTTTATGCAAGAGCTAAAGATCTGGACCTAAAGAAACACAAGAATTAAACTGTTGCTTTTCTTTGCTTCTCCAAGTTTAAAGTGGGTTAAAGAATCAGAGAGAACAGATGTCTCTCCTTAAGCATTTTATTTCACCATTTTTTTCTCATACAATTTTTTAGAAAACATGATATGAGATTCTTTATACTGAACATTATGTTTCTGCTTCAAAAAGATGAGCCTTCCTGTTCTTCCTCCTAATATGACACTTACTGTACACATCATTAAGCAGATAAGAGCCACAATCTGCAGATCCTGCCTCACCTCACCTGCGTTTTCACTCTGTAACATTTGCTCTTGGCACAGCTGGAAGCACAAATATGATAAAAGGGTAGATAATTGTCTTCAAAGATACAGATATGATATAGAAAATCACCATTTTTGTTCCTATCAAAGTGTTCTGATAGAACTAACAAGCAACAATAGAATGAATACAGTTTTTCAATCTCAATAAACTACTCGTTAAGTGTTTACCACGTCCCTAGGAAGTAGGAACGAGGAGGGGAAAAGGCCCCTATAACCTAGTCAGTAAGAAAAAAAATTCAGTTATGCAGTACATTAAAAGAAACGGCCATTTCTTAACACCTACAATGGGAAGGACGTTTTGTTAGACATTTATACTTATCTCATTTAATTCTTATATTTACATAAACAAAATTATTATATTTACATAAAGAAAATTGAACTCCAGGGAACTTAATTAACTGGACTAACATCATACAATTAAGAGAAAGGGGGAGCCAGAATTCCAATGGGAGACAGACTTTAAATACAATTTGGAAGTGAAAATTTTAATAGCTGCCCCAGGGGATGGTGCTGCTTGATCTCCACCCCCTTATAGCACACACCCTACCTGGTTATGGCCTGCAGCACCCAGAGGCTATAGTTGAAGGGGTAGCTCTCAACATTCCTTGTACTATCAAAATTTGTTCTATTAGGGGAAACAACTGAGGTCTGAACATGGCAAATTCAGGTGTGTACGCATTCATGTCTCCCCTGCAAGGTGCATGCTACTGCTTGTTTCAGCCTTGTCAGTGTCAGTTAACAAATGTGAGAAACCATGGTAGCAGCACAACAGCATATGGCTAAAAGTGGAGCTAGTCTCTACCAGACTGGTGCACACCCAACTTTGAACCTCAGCAAATATGGAGTGATGACTTTCAGAGGGGCTAAAGAAGGTCATAAAGCTGGAGCAAATTTGATTAAGTCTTCCTAGTCTTATGGGAGACCATATTTTATCACATCAAAAACTTTTCTATATATATATATATACATGTGTGTTTTTATTTAAAATTAAACTGTGTTTCTTCCTCATTTTTTAATTATAGTAAATTGCACACAATATAAAATTTATCATATACCATACTAACCATTTTAAGTTTTCAACTGAGCAGTATTAAGTACATTCTTATTGTTGGATAACCATTGCCACCACCTGTCTTCGGAACCCCTTTCATCTTGCAAAACTGAAAATCTGTACGCATTAAACAATAACTCTTCATTCCTTACTGCACTTCTTGGAAACCATTATTTTACTTTCTGTGTCTATGATTTTGACTACTCTAAGTACCTCATATAAATAAAGTCATACAGTATTTGTCTACTTGCCACTAGCTTATTTCCCTTAGCATGGATGAACCTTACAGGGTTCATCCATGTTGTAGCATATGTCAGAATTTCCTTCCTTTCTAAGGATGAATAACATCCCATTGTATGTATATCCCACATTTTGTTTATCCAACTCATCCATCAATGGACACTTAGGTTGCTTCCACATTTTAGCTTTTGTGAATAATGCTGCTATGAATAGGGGTACATAAAAATCTCTTTAAGACCGTGCGTTCAATTCATTTGGGTATTTATCCAGAAGAATAATTTATAGATCATACAGTAATTCTGCATTTAATTTTGTGAGAAAACATCATACTGTTTTCCACAGCAGCTATAATATTTTACATTCCCACCAAATAGTGCACAAGACTTTCAGTTTCTCCACGTCACCACCAAATATTTTCTATTTGCTTTCTTTCTGATAGTATGCATCATAGTGAATGTGATGTGGTATCAAATTGTGGTTTTAACTTGCATTTTCCTAATGATTAGTGACATTGAGCATCTTTTTTCATGATTATTGGATATTTGCATATCTTTTTGGAAAAATATTCACGTAACTCCTTTGTCTATTAATTATGCTGTTTGTTTTGTAATTCTTGTTGAGTTGTAGGCATTTTCTACATGTTCTGGATATTAATCCCTTATCATAGATATGACTTGCAAATATTTCTTCCCAATCTATGGATTACCTTATGGCTCTGTGGATGATGTCTTTTGATGCACACTTAAAAAAATTCATAAGTCCAATTTGTGTATTTTTTCTTGCGCTGTCTGTGCATTTGATGTCATTTCCAAGAAATATTACTGCCAAACCCAAATCTTGAGGCTTTTGTCCTGCTTTCTTCTAAATGTTTTATAGTTTTAGGTTTAACACTTAAGTGATAGATTCACTTAGAACTAGTTTTTAAACATCATTTTAGTTAACAGTCCCATTCCATTCTGCTGCATGTAGATAAACAATTTTCCCAATGACATTTGTTGAAAATACAGTCTTTTCCTCATTGAGGTCTCAATACCCTTGTTGAAAATAATTTAACCACATATTTGAGAATTTATTTCTGGGCTCTCTATCCTATTCCGTTGGTCTATATGTCTGTTGTTATGCCAATAGATGTGGTTTGGCTGTTTCTCCCCTCCCAATCTCATTGAAATGCAATCCCCAGTGTTGGAGGTGGGGCCTGGTGGAAGCTGACTAGATTGCGGGGCTGGATCCCTCATGAATGGCTTAGTGCCATCCTTTTGGTAATGAGTGAGTTCTCACTCCGAGTTCACATGAGATCTGGTTGTTTAAAAGAGTGTGGCACCTGCCCCTACTCTTGTGCTCCTGCTCACAATGTGAGATGCCAGCTACCCTTTTTCCTTCTGCCATGACTGACAGCTTCCTGAGGCCTCACCAGAAGCCAAGTAGATGCCAGCACCATGCTTCCTATACAGCCCGTTTTCCTTATAAATTACCCAGCCTCAGGTATGTCTTTATATGTATAATAGCAACACACAAAAAAAGGGCTAACACACCATTACCACACTGTTTTGATTGCTGTGGCTTTGCAGTAAATTTTGAAATCAGGAAGTATGAGCTCAACACTTTGTTATTCTATATTGAGGATTGTACTGATTAGTTGGATACCTTAAGATTCCATATAAGTTTTAGGATGGGTTTGTCTATTTATGCAAACAATCATTGGGATTTTTATAAGGACTACATTAATCTGTGTATATTGTTTTGGACATTATCGGCATCTTAACAATACTGTCTCTCAATCCATGTACGTGGAATAGCTTTTCATTAATATATATCTTTTTTTTCAGGAATGCTTTGTAGCTTTTTGTATGCAAGACTTTTATCTCTTTAGATAACTAAATTCTTAAATATTTTAATCCTTTTGGTGCTACTACAAATAGAACTGTTTTCTTAATTTCCTTTTTTGGGTTGTTCGTTAGTGTATCAAAATGCAACTGATTTTTGTGTATTGACTTTGTGCGCTGTCACTTTGCTTATTGTTTTTAATTAGTTCTAACAAACTTTTTGGAAATCTTTAAAATTTTCTAAGACCATATCATGTGTAAACAGAAGTAATTTTACCTCTTTGTTTCCAGTTTCCAAGGCTTTTATTTCTTTTTCTTGGCTAATTTCCTTGATCAGAAATTCCAGTACTATGTTGAATAGAAGTGGCAAAAGTGAGCATCCTATCATTTTTCTGATCTTCAAGGACAATTTTTCAGCAATTTCACCATTGAGAGTAATGTGTGCTATGGGTTTCTCATGTGTGGCTTAGAATATATTGAAATAGTTTTCTTTTATTCCTAGTTTGTTGAGAGTTTTCATCATGAAAGGGTATTAATTTTTTATTAAATGTTTTTTTCTGTATCAATTGTGATGATCATGTAATTTTTATCTTTCATTCTGTTAATGCAGTGTATTACATGATTGATTTTTATATGTTGAACCATCCTAGCACAAGAATAATCCCAGTGGGTCATGGTGTATAATCTCTTAAACATGTTGCTAAATTCAGTTTGTTAGTATTTTGTTGAGGATTTCTGTAACAGTGTTAACACAGTTTGGATGTTGTACTCTCTAAATTTCATACTGAATGTCATTCCCCAATGTTGGAAGTGGAGCCTGGTAGGAGGTGATTGGATTACGGTGGCAGGTTTCTCATGAATTGTTTAGTGCCATATCCTTGGTGCTGTCCTCATGATAGTGAGATCTTACAATATCTGGCTATTTAAATATGTGTGGCATCTTACCCCTAACTTTTTTGCTTCTACTCTGGCCACGTGATGCATTGGCTCTCTGTATTTGTTTGTTCTTGTACTGCTATAAATAAATACCTGAGACTGGATGATTTATAAAGAAAAGAGGTTTAATTGTCTCATAGTTCTATAGGCTGTACAGGAAGTATAGTGGCTTCTACTTTTGGAGAGGCCTCAGGAAGCTTACAATTATGGTGGAAGGCAAAGGGGGAGCAGGCATGTCTTACACGGCTGCAGAATGAGGAAAGTGGAGAGGTACCACACGCTTTTAAAACATCAGATCTCATGAGAACTCACTCATTATCACAAAACAACATCGAAAGGAAAATCTGCCCTCTTGATCCAATCACCTCAAATCAGGCTTTAGGTCCAGCATTGGAGATTACAATTTCACATGAGATTTGGGTGTGGACACAAATCCAAGCCATATTATTCAACCCCTGGCACCTTCCAAATCTCATGGCTCTCTTACATTTCAAAATACAATCATATCTTCTCAAGAGTCCCCCCGAGTCTTAACTCACTCCAGTATTAACTCAAAGTCTTATCTGAGACAAAGCAAGTTCCTTTTGCATATGAGCTTGTAAAATCAAAAGCAAGTTAGTTACTTCCAAGATACAATGTTGATATAGGCATTGGGTAAATATTCCCTTTCCAAAATGGAAAAATTGCTCAAAAGAAAGAGGCTATAGGCTCTGTGCAAGTCTGAAACCCAGAAAAGCAGTCATTAAATCTTAAAGCTCCAAAATAATCTTCTTTGATTCCATGTCTCAATCCAGGTCACACTGATGCAAAAGGAGGGCTCCCAAAGCCTTGGGCAGCTCCACTCCTGTGGCTTTCTAGGGTTTAGCCCCCACAACTGTTCTCATGGGCTGGCGTTGAGTGCCTGTGGCTCTTCCAGGCTAAGCGTGAAAGCTACTGGTGGATCTACCATTCTGGGGTTTAAAGGATGGTGACCCTCTTCTCACAGCTCCACTAGACAGTGCTCCACTGGGGATTCTGTGTGGGGACTCCAACTCCACATTGCCCTCCTGGAGGTTCTCCATGAGGGCTCTGCCCCTGCAGCAGGCTTCTGCCAGGACATCCAGGCTTTTCCATACATTCTCTGAAATCTAGGCAGGGGCTCTCAAGGCTCAGCTTTGGCATTCTGTGCATCCATGGGCTTAACACCACTTGGAAGCCACCAACACTTACAGTTTGCATCCTCTGAAGTGGTGGCCTGAGTTGTACCTGGGCCTTGTTGAGCCATGGCTAGTGGTGAAGTGACTGGGATGCAGGGAGTAGTGTCCCAAGGCTGCACAGGTCCGTGGGGCCCTGGACTTGGCCCTCAAAACCATTCAGACCTCCTAAGTCTGTGGGCCTGTGAGGAGAAGTACTGCCATGGAGGTCTCTGAAATGCCTTCAAGGCCTTCCCATTATCTTGGCTATTGGCAACTGGTTCCTCATTACTTATGCAGATTTCTGCAGCCTGTTTGAATTCCTCCCCTAAAAATGGCTTTTCTTTTCTACCAAATGACTAGGCTGCAAATTTTCTGGCTGGAGCTGGAGCAGAGTGAGATATGGGGAGTAGTGTCCCAAGGCTGCACAGGGCAGTGGGGCCCTGGGCTTGGCCCATGAAACCATTCAGTCCTCCTAGGCCTCTGAGCCTATTATGGGAGTGGATGCCACAAATGTCTCTGAAATGCCTTGGAAGCTCTTTCCCCATTGTCTTCGCTATTAGTAATTGGCTCCTCTTTACTTATGCAAATTTCTGCAGCCTGCTTGAATTCCTCCCTGTTAAATGGGCTTTTTTTTTTTTTTCTATCACATGGTCAGGGTGCAGATTGTCCAATCTTTTACACTCTGTTTTTCTTTTAAATATAAGTTCCAGTTTCAGGTCATTTTTTGCTCGCACATACAAATATAGGCTTTTAGAAGCAGCCTGGCCACATCTTGAATCAGTTGCTCCTTAGAGATTTCTTCTACCGGATACCCTAATCCATCACTCTTAAGTTCAAAGTTCCACAGATCCATAAGGCATGGGCACAATGCCTCCAAGTTCTTTGCTAATGCATAACAAAAGTGACTTTTTGTATTAGTCTGTTCTCATGCTTCAGAAAATCTTTGGCTGAATTTCTAAGCAGTCCAAGTCGATATGGTCTATGATGTTTTCTAATTCCTACCTCCATGGGCTGAACCTATTAGAGCCTGGCTAAGAGGACAGAGGACTCGTGTCTTCTCACTTTCTTCTCTTCTCATATGAATGCTTTCTTTGTTTTAGTGTTCAAACTTCTCAGACAGAAAAGTTTTCTCTTGAACCTTGAGAAAAATCTTGGTGTCCTATTGCAATTTAAGAAACAATTTCCCTTTTGTGATTATGAACATTCAGTGAATAATAGTGTGTGTTCATAATTGTCATTGCCATTGCAAAACAATCTACCTGAGATCACAATGTATAGGGATTGTTAGATATTGACAGGATTGAGTCATTCCTGAGTTAAAGGTCATGACGTCATCTCATAACACCATCAATTTCCACTCTACTTCCCCAAACCTCCCATCCTAATATACACACACTAACCCAATAGGAATTCAATGGTTCCAGGTTTTCACTGATTCTATATCCCATCAGTAAGATGCTTTCTCTCTTTCGTCCACAACAGCTTTATGAGGGAGTCAACAATAGACCAGACTCCAGTCATTGCTATGTAATGTACACACACACCTTGGAGGTCTGTATCACAGGAATAAAAATAATGTTCTCTATGTCACAAAAAAGTAGCCTAAGCCAATATTAAATAGTTAATTTAGATTGATAAAATCTTAAAACTCTAAGTAGTCATAAAGTTAGCTGATTTCTAGAGTGTTACATAAAACAGCAGCCTTTATGCTCCTACATATTCTCCATGGCAGCCAGCCAGACAGAGCCTTTGGAAGACAGAAAACTCATCCTGCAGCCATTGAAGTTTATTCCTGCCCATTCTGAAAAATTGGCTGATATTGATAATTGTTATAAAAAGTTTACCCCATGAGTCTCACAGGCTGCCAAGAATGTAATTGGGCTGAAATGGAAGGCTGGTATAAAGCTTGCATCTGGTTCTGAGTCAAGGAGCCCTCACTCATTGACTAGCATCAAGGGAATCTTCTTTCATTTAGGGAAAACAGATGGAACAATTTGACTCTAATAGAGTTCATTTTAAGGAACTGTCCCAGCTTGTCCCAATGATGGCAAGTTGAATAGGTTCTCAAATAAATAACAGAAACCAGTAGAAGTTGAACTTACTAACCCTGGCTCAAATAAATCAAATCAGATTAATAATTATTAGGCATCTACTATGTACGAGGCATGATCCCATTCATAATTTTACCAAAATAATATTACAATGCTAATTCTGATCCCATTTTTCTACTAAATAATGATAACAAAATACAATATGTTATAATAATTAGGAAATGTTCCAGAACACATTTAGACCACATTTTCATTTATTATATTGCTATGTGGTTTTAGCGAAAGTCATAGCATTTACATGCACTCTTAAAGTGGAAACTTGGCATATTCTACTGTCCGTAGGGGCTACAACTAACTTCCAGGATAGCTTCCCAATCTTCTTGTATGACCTGCTCAGAAGTCTAACAGGCAAATACATGCCTTCTAGAAATTTTGTCAAGCGTTTTGAATCTTTTAGATTTTCAATTCTACAATGATTGCTAAAAAGAGTATCCAAAAATCTCTGTACTCTGAGGCCACTGCAATACTGCAGCAACAAAATTCCATAAGCATTTGTTTCTATATCTTAGGCACTAACTAGTCTATATACTTGAAATAAAGAAATGAATAGCACATTCTCCACCTAGTAAAGATGCACACCGTAGAACGGGGCAGGTAGGCAAATAAAACTATTTCAATACAAACAGGGGTGCTGTAATTAAGAGTAAAGACTTGTGCTGTTGAACAAAGGTAGCAATTAGGCACATGTGCTCTAGAATGCTAGGCTGAATCAAGATCTGCTTTAAGTTTAAAATATACACTGGATATGAAAACTCAGTGTGAAGAAATAAAAAAATCTCATTTTTATAGGTCATATGTTGAAATGATATTGAGAATAAAATAACAGTACAATTAATTTCACCTGTTTCTTTCTGCTTTTGTAATATATCTACTCGAAATTTTTTAAAAATTGCATAGCATTTTTAGTTCATATTT
The DNA here is from genome assembly GCF_029281585.2 of Gorilla gorilla gorilla. Lineage (NCBI taxonomy): Eukaryota > Metazoa > Chordata > Mammalia > Primates > Hominidae > Gorilla > Gorilla gorilla. The sequence goes on along the minus strand of NC_073235.2, from coordinate 16,941,214 downwards.
GACTTCTAATGGACAGTCCTGTCACAGACCTCTTCAAAATTTGTTCTACCATTAGCTGTGAGACATTGGGTAAGTAACTTAATTTTCTTTGCATTATTTTCTACATTCATAAAATAGGACTGATGATAACTACAGTTGTTTACTGAATATGCTTGTCAGAATGAGTAAATGATTTAAAACACATAAAGGGTTATTATCATTAAAGAAGTAAGCACAGAGCATGCAGGCACCTAGAAGGATTACACAACACAGCCAGGAGAATTAATCTCAAGGAATGCTTTTTTTATTTTTTTAATTTTATGGTTTAACAAAGCCTTGAAAAAAATGTTAGAAAGCTGTTCCAGTGCAATCAGATGGGGAGAATATTCCAAAAATAGGGAAAAATATAAGTAATGTCACCAAAACTTGAAAGAATCCTGGTCTGGCTGAGTGAAGTGGCTCACACCTGCAGTCCTAGCACTTTGGGAGGCTGAGGAAGTTGATCACTAGAGCCCAGGACCCCAAGACCAGTCTGGGCAACAGCGTGAGACCTCGTCTCTAATAAACAACAACAGCAACAACAAACAAAAACGGACAAACAAAAAAAGACTGGTCTGGCATGGTAGCGTATGCCTGTGGTCCCAGCTACTCAGGAGGCTGAGGTGAGAGGATCGCTTGAGCCAGTGAGGTAGAGGCTGCAGTGAGCAATGATCATGCCACTGCATTCCAGTCTGTGTGAGAGTGTGAGACCTTGTCTCAAAAAAAAAAAAAAAAAAAAAAAAAAAAAAAAAAAAAAAAGAGAGAAAAAGAAAAGAAAAAGAAGAATCCTGGTCCATTTCACAAACTGAAAGTGGTTTTCAAGATGTAAGATTGCGAACCTCTCAGAAGCCGGTGGTGGAAGGAGAGACCAGAGAGCAAGGTAAGGGCCAATCACTGCACATCCTTATACTATTCTAAGGAATTTGTGGAATTACGTATTCCTATAAGATTACCTCTACTGTCCCAGGAGAGGCAAAGGCAATATTCAAAGAGGAGAAATGAAATGGGAATAAGTACCCATGTGTGTTACTGAAACACTGATACAAAGGCTGTCTGAAGAGAAAAGCATATTTTTCCTTTCCCCACTTAGCTGACTCTCAAGGTAGGATGCTCTTGAGTAGGTAGTGAATTATCCTTTTCTATGGATTGAACCTATTAAGCCAATAAGCCTCCAAACCGTGTATATGCTTAACGAATTTACTGTAATATTGGTTATGAAAATAAATTATGGATTTTAGAAATTATGCATGGTCCACCAAAATAAATATTAATGCTCAGATTCTATTATCATTATGGATAGACAAAAAAAACCTCATAAGATATTTATCACTTACAAGAACATAATAGAGGTAGAGAGACATACTCCAAGGCAAAAGAGAAAAAGTTGAAAGCTCTTCTGGAAAGGTTCTCTTTGTCTAAGAGCTGCAGATAGTTACAATATTATGTCATGAGGGCAGTAAAATAATAAGAAAGGTGACTGTCTGGAAGAAATATGGTGAAGTACACTTGTAAATGTAAGAGAGGTAACTGTCAGAAGTGAAATAGACAATACATTAGACAGATCATACATTAAAATGCAAATCTCACTGAGACTGGGGGAGAAGAGGATAGAAAACCAAATTTTGAAAAGAACAAGCAATACAGAGAAAAAAAATTATGCAGAAATGGCTTTGATGTTGGGACAGCAGATTGGAAAATGCTCACACAGTGACGGAATGTGACAGAAGCTATCAAAACCCAAATCCATACAAACATTCCAATTGTTTCTCTTCTGGATGGAGTTTTTTTTTCTCCTAGTCTGAACTGCAATTACAAATAATGGGCTTCGAACCCTCTCAACCAGTGCCCAATGAGAGAGGCATGTTTATGCTTTCACACATTTGGGCCATCTACTTGTTCATATGCTGTGATTTGATGGCCAGGTTTTTTTCTGTGCCATGAAACCCTGGTCCAGGATGAAACTGGAAAAAGATGGTGCAGTGACAGGATGATAAACGAGGTTCACCACATCAAAACATTGGGTTGTCCTCTAAAATTTTTGTAACAGAAACAGTTTTACCAACATGTCTGCCCTGAAACACATTCTTCTTTAATGTTTCAAAGTCAAATAAGCAATGCCCACAACCTGTAAGAGGACTAACAGGGAAACTCTTTTTGCTTTACCACTAGATATCCGAGTTGAACACTCTTGCTTTAGAACAGGGCAATTCATAGGTAAGGATTTTGATTGTTTGCTGTAACTAATCAAATTCATATTTTGAAAATTCCCAATTAAAAAAGCCATTTTAGGGTGCAGAGATTCTATTTAGCGAGGATTCTTCATCTTAAAACAAGATTTTCCATGTTTCATTTAAAAATGGAATTAATCCAGCGCATTCAAAATGCAATACAATACACAGATTTTAACTGATATCCACATTTTAAAGAAACTAGTCTTTTTTTTTTTTTTTTGCTCTTGTTGCCCAGGCTGGAGTGCAATGGTGTGATCTCAGCTCACTGCAACCTCCACCTCCCAGGTTCAAGTGATTCTCCTTCCTCAGCCTCCCAAGTAGCTGGGATTACAGGAAAGTGCCACCACGCCTGCCTACTTTTGTATTTTTAGTAGAGATGGGGTTTCTCCACGTTGGTCAGGCTGGTCTCGAACTCCCGATCTCAGGTGATCCTGAGCCTCAGCCTCCCAAAGTGCACGGATTACAGGTGTGACCCACTATGCTCAGCCTCGGAAACTAGTCTTAATAGAACCTGGGACGTTAACTTCTTAAAAAGTAATTTCAATCTGTAATCGTAGAACCTCTGAAGGGATATTGATTCTTTAAACAGATATAAAGTTAAAGTCAAAAAGGTCTTAGTTGTAGAGAGGCAGCACACTCTAAATATCAGATCTTTAAAACTGATTATAGGCTAAAATCACAAAGTAGAAAATGACAACCAGTAAATTTTCCATGTGGTTTCACTCTCCCAGATAGCTTTGTACAGTGTCATCTAAAATTTAATAAGCAATGTGAAACTAGATTAAATTTAATTTGAAATTTCATTTTAGAATAATTTCAGTTTGAATACTTCTTTGGTCTTTCTTCATGCCCTTCTAAATAGCTTTAAATTCATAACTTTATATTTCACTTTCCTATTTTCTTTAGACAATAATGTTTATTTTCCATCAACCTTATTGCCATGTAGCTTAAGAACCTCGAGACCAGCCTGGCCAACATGGTGTAACCCCGTCTCTACTAAAGACACAAAAAATTAGCCGGGCATGGTGGTGCGCGCCTGTAATCCCAGCTACTCTGGAGGTGGATGTTGTAGTCAGCTATCGCACCACTGCACTCCAGCCTGGGCAACAGGGTGAGACTCCATCTCAGGAGCAAAAAAAAAAAAAGTACCTATGAAAGAATAGCTTAAGACCACTCAGCGGTTGTTCCTACCCATTCAGTGGCCTGAGAAGTGGGAGTTGAAGACCAGTCTTCTGTGGCAGTCTTGAGTGCTCCAGTCTTCAGCAGAGCCCTGCTGAATAAGCACAGAGGGCACCTGCACACCTTGAGACCAGTCTGCAACTTCAGCCTGAGTAGCAGCAAACTCAGGAGCTACAGTAGGCCATTCATCTTGAAATTCTTCTTCCTTGGTCATAGCTTTTTCAGTAGCAGCCTGCTCTTCCTTTTTAATCTCTTCAGGATCTCTGTAGAAGTAGAGATCAGGCATGACCTCCCATGGATGTTCATAGGAAATGGTGCCACACAAGTGCAGAACTCCCCGGGCCACCATCAACCACATCAGCCTCACTGAGTGAGCTCCTTTGTTGAGTGGGATGGCAATGTCCACATAGCACAGAGGAGAATCTGTGTAACACAGAGCAATAGTAAGCAGGTTAATAAAAGATGCCTCTGTGAGAGGACAGTGGTCAGCCCTGGGATTATTAACCACTAGAAGCTGTGGCTCCTGAAAGGCTGCCAGGATCTGGTTAGTGAACATCCCAAGAGTGAAGCAGCCAGCAATTGGAGTTGCTCCAGTGGCAGCAGCAAACTTTGGCACAGCCCTCTGGCCAGTATTCCTGGAGGACATGACACTGACATCAGTTTTCAATGGCAACAATGACACGAGCGGTCAGCAGAAGCTTTTCCTGAGTCCTCTTCAGATTTAGGATATAGATGCCATCACTTTTCCTTTTCCAGATGTACTGATCCATTTAGAAGTCAAGGTTGGTGCCACCTAAGTGGGTTCCTGCTGCAAGAAACTTGAGGACATTCTCTACCTTCATTTTCAAGACATCGCAGGTTCCAGACATTGTAAAAGCTTCCCTTTAAGTTACAACGGGAATCCAGTACCATCTGGGCCCTTCTCTGGGTAGCACAGAAAGCTCAATTTCCTTAGGAGAATCCTTAGGATAATCTTCATGATTCTCTTTATTCTTTCAGAGTCCTTTAACATATATTTAGCAAAACTGTAGCATAGTACTCTAATAAAGCCCTGATTCTGCTATCTTTGTTTGTAATCATTCCTGAACACAAAGCTATAAATTTTGCTTCACAAGGTCCTGCCTGTATGCAGAATGTTCTAGTTAATAAATATTCCATTGAAGTCAAAAGTCAACACTTTAAGTGTCATTATTCTAATAATAATTTTTCAAATTAATTCCAGATGTCTTGTACTCTTAAGTTCATCATATTAAATTGCAGCGCAGGTAGCAGTTAAATCAACCTCACAGGAATAGTGAGCATCACAGTTAATTTTCTCTTTTTTTCAGTGTCTCTTTTTTTTTTTTTTTTTCTTTGAGTCAGAGTCTCGTTTTGGCACCTAGGCTGGAGTTCAATGGTGTGATCTCGGCTCACTGCAACTTCTGCCTCCTGGGTTAAAGCAATTCTCCTGCCTCAGCCTCCTGAGTAGCTGGGATTACAAGCGCCCACCACCACACCCAGCTAATTTTTGTATTTTTAGTAGAGATGGGGTTTCACCATATTGGCCAGGCTGGTCTCTTGACCAGGCTGGTCTCGAACTCCTGACCTCATGATCTGTCCGCCTCAGCCTCCCAAAGTGCTGGGATTACAGACGTGAGCCACTGCCCCTGGCCAGTGTCTCTTGTTTTATTTGTGGATGTGTTTGTGGTTGTTGGGCATGTGTACACATGTGCATGTGTGTGTGCAAACATGCATGAGTGTACATGCATGTATTTATCATTTCTTTTTATTGTCATCTATGTTCAGATTTCTGCTTTTCTTCTTTATTGCCCCCTTAAATTTTCCCCACACCTTCCAAATTTCTGAAGGGAAAATTTAACCTTTTATAACAAGGTAAAAGAGAGTGCTACATTCTTTCCTCCAAGAATCTGAGTTTTCTCTTTTTCTTGAGGGTTAAGGACCTTCACTGTCACCAAGAAGTACTTCCTCAAAAAAATTGAATTCAAAGAAAATGAATGGTAGAAGAGTAATCAATGCTTCTACCAGGTGCCAGGTGGTTTACATATATAGGCCATCTCTTTAATATCACAACTCTTCCAGGAAGATATTATTAACCACCATTTTACCTGTGAGTAAACAAACCTAAAGAGATCCAGTAACCTGCCCCAGTCATACCGACAATAAAAGTGGAACCCAATATAGAACTAGATTTCTGACAAGAACATCCATATTTTAAGGGCTACATCATAGTATATCAAGCCTCTAGAAAGCCAAATTCTAGACAATATTTTATTATGTAACCCTTTCTATTTTTCACAAAAGTAATAAGATGTATATTACTCTGTCATCTTAGATGTTAATGTTACTGTACATATGATCAGCATTATATGTGGACTAAATTTAATTTATTGTAGAATACTCTTAATAGGAAAGAAGTTTTGGCAATAATTGCCAAAAGTTAAAGTAACCTAAACTACTTCATTATTAATACATCAAATCAGACTAGGTTTCAGTATGATTTAGTATAATAATATTTGTAGGAATTTCCTATTTGTAGAAAATGACTCTATTAGAACATTTCTCAAATTGTGTTCTGAGGAATAGTAGCTCTACAAAATGTTACTTGATGCTCCAAATTATGGGATCTGTGATATTAAAAGTTAAAGAACACCACACTATAATTCCCGTATCAGACGTTTCGAAGTGAATACTAAAGGTTCTAAAAAGTCCCAGGTGGGAGATAGGGAGACAGGGTTTCTCTGGATTGGTATTTCCACATAAGTTTCTAAAGCAAAGGTCTATCAGTTTACAGAGTAGAATACAATTCAGTTAGAATTTGTAGAAAAACATCTTGGTGATGTTGATAAAAACATTTCTACATTTTCACTTTCAAATCAGTAGATACATAAATAGTAATAGTGAGTTCTTTTAAAATATAGTTACCTGTAATTACCCATTATGGAATGGGTAATTATCATTTTTAAAAAGGCAAATTATTATGAAAGTTAATTCACTTGGGAAACCATAGTTTTTGACTCATGGCAAACTCTAAACTGTAGATTTACCAACTAAATGACAAAATGTTGTGCTTATTATTTTCAATTTATTTTATTTTTATTATTTTTTGAGATGAAGTCTCACTCTGTCACCCAGGCTGGAGTGCAGTGGCACGATCTTGGCTCACTGCAACCTCTGCCTTACGGGTTCAAGCGATTCTCCTGTCTCAGCCTCCCGAGTAGCTGGACTACAGATATGCACCACCACCCCTGGCTAATTTTTGTATTTTTAGTAGAGCCGGGGTTTCACCATGTTGGCCAGGCTGTTCATGAACTCCTGACCTCAGGTGATACACCAGCCTTGGCCTCCCAAAGTATTGGGATTACAGGCGTGAGCCACCATGCCTGGCCTACATTTTCTATTTTAACGCATTTAGACTTTCCTCAAATCTTAATCCTTAATTTTCCACAGTTGGGCAAGGATATTCAATATTGCCATTCTCATATTCTGTGCATAATACTTTGACACAGTACACTTTATTTCAGTAGTTCTCCTTCCTCAGTGTGAAAAATATAGATCTTTTAAAGTATAGTACTTCCAAAGCCTATAAAATCTGTTTTTATTTTTAGTCATATTTTAATATATATTTTATTCCAAGCTTCACATGCGTAATAGGATAACCGTGTGTTTTAAAAGAAATAACAGCATTATATGCAAAGCTAGAGGAGTTAACTGCTGAATTTATGAGTGTGTATTACTACAACTTACAAAGTGTCGATGGCAATACTTATATAAGTAATAGGAAAAATATATTGTAAGTATTAAGCAATACTTAGGAAACAAAAAGAAAATTAATTTGCTCTTTATATTGTTGCTTTTTAAATATATTTTCTGCTCTAAGATGCTACCAAAAAGTGTACTGTTCCCAGGCAGACTGTGTTAGTGACTTGTTCTTTTTAAGAATATAAAAGGAGAATGAGGCCGTGGTATAATTAAACAGAAGACCTTAAGAAAGGACGGTGGTAGATAGGAGCCTTTTAGACTTGAGATTATGGAAATTAACTGTGAACTGAGTAAGTATGAACCTTAGATCAAGGACACCCAGTCTCTGCACGTTGGAGGGTTCTCTCTCCCTCCTCTAGCTCACTCCTACTCATGTGGCAAGGATTCCATAAGGCCAAGGGGAGGCCATAATTACCTATTGATATTATACCTGTCTGGAATCCATCCCTACCCAGGACTCTAAACGTTCCTCTCCAAGCCCTCTGCCCTGGTCTGTGAGAGTTCATTCCCTGGGTTTTTCCTCTTTGCAATGAATTGAGCCACCTATACGGGTATCTCTGGGCCTGAGGAGTAGCATGTGTAAACAGTTTCAACATACAGGCTGGGGCATTCACACATGTTTGTTTGAAGCTCTCAAGATGCTAACAGCCTCAGGGGTGAAAAAAAATCTAGTGTTAGGCACAGGGCAGGTGTCAGGTGCTAGTTCTCTTGTACCGCTGTTTTGTTTGTTTGTTTGTTTTGTTTTGTTTTTGGCTGCAGAACTTTAAGGAGTCAGATGGTTCTCAATTCAAATCTGGCTCTCCAGACCATTAAGAAGATATTTTTGTCAAGGTAGAAGGATAGCATATATTTTTAACAAACTGTCAGATTGATTCATGAGTTAAATATTTAATGTAAAACTAAGAATCTCCATTTATATTCTTGTTCTAGCTCCAAAGACATTATGACTGGGACTGCTCTATCACATCACCTTTCACTAATGGAAACAGACACATGGTATGATTTGAATCATTTCAGGGTAATCTGGAGTAGAGTTGGACAGGCAAAGTGGCCCGGAGGTTATACAGTGAGGACCCTATAACAATTGAAGCCATGATTCAGGGAGCCTATGGTGCCATCATGAGCCACGAAGAGCTTGGGTAGGCAAGAGGGGACCACCAGTCTCTACTGGACACACAAGAAATATGCCACTCTGGACTCAAACAGTTTAGGAGCTCAGCCATTATGACCAACAGAGAGAGCAGCAACTGCGGGAATATAGGAGAAAAAAAGAAAAGGAATTCACATTTGTCACAGGGCATCACAATGCAGGGATCTTATCTCAGCACTAAGAGGTTAGGAAGTGAACCCTTCCCTCAGATGCCACTTTAGGGTGAGGAGGTAGAGAGGTACTGGTTGAGAGACAGGATTTTTAACCAAGAAAGTCAGCACTGCCTAAAGGGATACTTGAATCTACAGCATTATAGACTAACGTGAGATTAGAAGTAAATGGACCAAAATAAAGTATGATATCCCAATACTCATCACATAAGGAAGACCAAACCCATTAAAGAAAATATAAATTACACTTTGTGTATTTGAGGTGAAGGATAGACAATTTTATGGCATCACTACTTATGGACAGATATGTGTTTATGTAACACTCTATATATTTAAAAAGCTGCTGACAGTTTTATGATCTTTTACCTATGCTTCCTTCCATCCTAAAAACCTCAGAAACCTTTTCTTCAACTATCTCTTCTGGATTTCATTGATGTTAAAAACTATACATATTTAAATTTTGAAAGCATCGTAATTAGTTCAGCTTAAATAAATCACATAAAATATAAATAGTAGTCAGTAACTTGTCAAGGATTTGGTGTTTACCATGTGTCAGATGCCAGGTGTGGTATAGGAATCTCAGAGCTGAATCAGTTATGGAAATGCTCTGCAAAGAACTTACAAAGAAATGCATGTATAGAAATAGGAAGCTGTAGTGGTATAAGGAAGAGTTGGTCATTTATCCCTCAGAGGAATATGAGTAATTTCCAAATGCAGTTGACACTGGCACAGAGTAGCTATTTCACTAGATAACCCTTTCTGTGTAAGGTTATTCCAGATAGAGAAAATAAATTAATTAAAAATTATAGGCTGGGCGCAGCAGCTAACACCTTTAATCCCAGCACTTTCGGAGGCTGAGACAAGTAGATCGCCTGAGCTCAGAAGTTTGAGCAGCCTGGGCAACATGACAAAACCCCAACTCTACTAAAAATACAAAACAATTAGCTGGGCATGGTGGCATGTGCTTGTAGTCACAGCTACTGGGGAGGCTGAGGTGGGAGGGTTGCTTGAGCCTGGGAGGCAGAGGTTACAGTGAGCTGAGATCGTGCCACTGCACTCCAGACTGGGTGACAGAGTGAAACTCTGTCTCAAACAAAAGCAAGAACAAAAACAAAAAACATCAGAGCAAAGGGAAAATAATCACTAACTGCATAAATATACATTAGCAAATATTCTTTATAATACTTTCATTTTATATATGTGTGAGACAACATATTACGGTTTCGGATTCTGTATTCAATATTAAATAAGCTTATTAAATATGGTCGGGTTCTATAATTGCTATTGAAGAGGTGGATAGGCTTCATAGCATGGAGGACCTTGTGTGTCATACCAAGGAATTTGGATTCTTACCTTTTAGGAAATGGGAGATTAGTAAAAGATTAAACATTAGGAGTTCACATAACCAATTTGACACTGTAGTGATCACCTTGCTGCTGCAGAAGTATTAATTGTAGAAAAGCAGTAGTCCAGGTAAAAGATAAATGGAGCCTGAATGAAGATGGAAGCACAACAGTAACTCCAGGGGAATGGATCCAGGAAGCGTCAAGGAGGTGGACTGATGGGACTGGAATACAGTTCATAGGGAAAGGACCAGGAAAAGGGAGGCATAGAGGAATTCTAGACCTCTGTCTTGTGTGACTGGTAAGTGACGGTATCATTCACGGAAGTTTGGAGAGCAGAAGATACAAGTTAGTGAGGAACAATAGGGAGTTCAACTTTGAACACGTTAAGCTTGAGGCACCTTTGGATTGTTGAAATCCCAATTCTTTAGAAGAAAATAGTAAATTAAATCAATGTGTTAAAGGCCTAAAATACTATTCGATTTATCTAAATTTTAATGGAATAAAAGACATTCCAAAGGTCCACACAAAAGGGCATTTATTAAATTATGCCTTTAGTTTATGTGAGTGAAAGAGAGAGAAAGAAACAGAGAGAAAGAGCCCGGAATTAACTCTATACTCAGTAATTATTCCACAATCAGAACATCAGAAGAAAGGGAAAATAATCTCTAACTGCATTAATATATATTAGCAAATATTCTTTATAATACTTTACCAGCAGTACTGGTACACATTATTGCCTATTATACAATGAGAGAGAAAATAAACCATTTTTATTTATTTTCTAATCCTTATTGAGGTATAGTTGGAAAAAATGTATATATTTATGGTGTACAACATGTTTTGATATGCGTGTACACTGTGAAATGATTACTACAATCAAACTGATTAACACATCCATTACTTCACATAGTTACCAGTTTTTGTTTGTAAGTGTGGTGAGAACATTTAAAATCTACGCTCTTTAGCAATCTTTAAGTATAAAATACAATATCGGTTAACTATAGTCACCATGTTGTATGAAAGATCTTCAGAACTTATTCATCCTGTGTAACTGAAACTGCACCTTTTGACCAACATCAACTTACTTTGAGTCAAATTTTCATATAACAAAATCTACTCATTTTAACAGTATTTAATGGAAAATTTAATAGACAAATATATACAAGCATGTAACCACCATCACAATCAAAACATAGAACATCTCTGCCACTCCAAAGAATGCCCTTTTAGTCACTAGGTTTTAAATTTTACTAAAAAAAAAAAGCATCAAATCAGTCATTTAAGACTGACTATTTTGAGCGTTTGAGATGACAAGATATTAGTGTAAACTTGTTTTATTCATCTTTTTATTCTCAACATAGAAGCCACAGGGGAGCTAATAAATACCAATAGGTTAAATGACAAATTTTTAAATTCATCAACACATTTCCATTGCATTTAATTTATTTTTATCTTTGAGGCATATCTGCAGAATACACACTATAGTCAATCCCCCATAACTCTGAAATATAATGAGAAATTGTCACTTCTCTGACTCATTATGAAAGACAAGTTCCTGCTCTCATGTGGAATAATCAATCTCATGTACAAAATAGACTTTGCCATAGCAATATAGCATATTTCCAGGCAATATGCTGTGATCAGATTCATTTGATAGTACTTTAATTGCTCAACATACACAGCAAATCTTCCCTCTTCTCATTCTCAAGACCTGGCAGTAGCCAGATCAATTTATGCTCAGTGTACCCTCCAGTGATCTTCCTATGCCATTTCTCAGGATTCTGATAGGGCAGCATGAGAGACATCCAGAATAGAACAGTAGGGACAACATCATGTAACTACTACCCTGTCAAAGCAGCAAATTTTCTAAGAAAATCTACAGGCAACCAGCCAGGAAGAATAGCCAGTTAGATAACTTGAGAAACTTGAATATATTTGTAAAGAGTAATAATTAACTTCAGATTGTTAAGCATTTTCAAATTCCTACAAGAAAAGCACCACTTAAGTCTAGATCTAAATAAGTGTTTTAAAACACAAAAATGAGGAAGACTGCTTTTTTAACCATGGGAATGTCACCTTGGGAGATATTACTTGAGTTCAAATAGATAAAACTCCTGGTATTTCATTATGTCTCTTCTACTTACGTGCCAAGAGAGAATAACCAATAGGGAGAGAAAGAAAGGTTTTATATTTGCAGGTCGTTATGAAAAATGTAAGCCATTCATACAACAGAGTATGTGATTACTTATGTGGACACCAGGTAGAGTTAATGGGCCTCTGAAACCTATTATATCAGTCACTAGAAAGTACCTATAAAGCTAAAAATTGAAACTCACATTACCACTGGATATTCAAATGAATACTATGGTTACTAATTCTACAGAGGAAAATGTACTACATTTATTACAATGTTCTGAGAAGAAAGAAAAAAATAAATGTACTTTTACATCCTTGAGGACAGATTTCATATTCTATTCTGTTTTATAGCCACAATATCTAGTATAATAATGCAAACAAAGGTGTGTGTATGTGTGTGTATATATATATATACACACAAACATATATAATATATATTATATATGTTTTACTATGTAAGCCTTGAAAATAATTTTACCTATGGATGGTCTAATAACATGGTAGTCCTTTCCAGCTTGTTCTTTAGTCATAGAACCAACATCAAATGTCAGAAGTTAGAAATAATTCCAGTCATTCAACTGTTGGAAGTTGGACAGATTTTATGTGAATATACACACACAATTTGAATTCATATTATATTTAGTTTTTGTTTCTCGCAATTTTGATGTTTACAATATCTTCACATGGCCCAAATTTCCTCAAATTGCTTTTTTATCCCTAGAGAGTAGTCAGTTAAGGAGAGACCTGGTGGTCACTCCCAAAGAATTAAATTGAGTATATATTTTATGTATCACAATGCTAATATTGCCTGCATGAAAAAAACCGAGATCAATTATAGCCATAGTAATAAAAACAATAGAAACTCTTTCATGTGGTTAGAAAACTTTATATTAAAATCAAACTCACAGCTAGGCGTGGTAGCTCATGCCTGTAATCCCAGGACTTTGGGAGGCTGAGGTGGGTGGATCACCTGAGGTCAGGAGTTCGAGACCACCCTGGCCAATGTGGAGAAACTACAGATCTATTAAAAATACAAAAATTAGCCAGGCGTGGTGGCATGTGCCTGTAATTCCAGCTACTTGGGAGTCTGAGGCAGGCGAATCACTTGAACGAGGGAGGTGATGGTTGCAGTGAGCCCACATTGTGCCACTGCACTCCAGCCTGGGCAACAGAGCATGACCCAGACTAAAAAAAAAAAAAAAAATTCAAACTCACAAGATGAAAACTGACTTACCCCAAATTTTGACAACTATTAAGTCCACCCAAATCACCAACAGTACATCTGAGTTTAATACAGTTGCTAACCAATGCTGTTTGCAGTGGCAATTGTTGATTGTAAGCATCTATCATACATATAACATGACACTGGAGTGTCTCTTTATCTTTGCTGTTAGAATATGGCAAAAAGAAAATGTTGTGCCTTAATTAGGTTAATATTCCTTGTGATTAGATGAGAACCTAGCAAAATATAAACAAAACATGTACTCTTAGTGTGTATATTTTACATGTTTAACATTAAATATGTATATAAGTAATGTGCATAAGTATCACATATAAACATGTGACACATACACTGTACATTCAAAGTACAAATGCACCTGTTTTATTTTTAAAAAGTCATTTTTCTTTCTAGTCCTCTATATCAGAGTTTATTTTACTATACCTGATCATTCCAAAAGTCTCAATATTCAAGCAATGCTCAATACGTATATATGCGTGTGTGTATATATATCCACAAACTCATAAAATTGGCTTTTACTGAACCTAAAACATATCAGGTAAAAGAATGTAGTTGAATAAAAGCTCTTCACCTATTGTTTGCCTTTTCATTTTCTTTCTTTTCAAGAGTCAAAATAGGAATACAGAAAGCAGTTGAAGGTTTTGTTCAACTAGAGGAAACTTTCTACATGTCTTTTTCTTTTAAGTCTAAATAGCTTATATATGTTATTTCAATCAAAAGTAGCGTCTAAACAATTATCTGTAAATTCAATACAGAAATGGAATCAGGGCTTATCTCTAAAATGTTTTTTTTCTATTCTTTATAGTTACCTTGTTCCCATCATAATTAAAATAATCACATTCTTGAGAATTTCCTCCAGTCCATATCATCCCTATGGTAAGAGGCTGAGATTACATCTGGAAATGGCTCTGATTACTCCTTCCATGACTCTCATTTTGGGGGTGTAATGTTCATATCTTAAAAATGTAGCCATTGTATAGGTAAATTCAATCACCAGGCAATCTGCTCTTTGTCTCTAGAAACTTTGGCTTTTCCGGACTTTTCATTTTAATGGAATCATACAATACGCAGTACATATGCTTCTTTTACTCAGCATAATGTTTTCAGGACTTATCCATCTTATAGTAGCCACAGGAGTTTGTTCTTTTTACAGTTAATCATTCGTATTCCACTGTATATATATACATTTTTATCCATTTACTACTTAATAGAATTCTGTATTGTTTGCAGTGTTTAAGTATATAAAGAATATTGTCATAAACATTCCTGTACAAGATTTTGCGTAGCTGTATGTCTCGTTTTGCATTGGCATATAAATAACAGTGGAATTACTGGGTTATGTAATAAGTACACATTTTACTTTTTAGGAAACTGTCACATTGTCTCCCCAAGTGTTGTGCTATTTTGTATTTCCACCAGCAATGCATAAAGGTTCTAGTCTCTCCGCATTTTGCCAATGTTTGGTATTGCCCTTTTGATTATAGGTATTCTTGTAGATATAGAGAGGTATTCCATTATGTTTTTAATTTGCATTTCCTGAAAGATAATGATGGTGAGCCTCCTTTCCATGTACGTATTACCCGATCACATGAATTCTTTGGTAAAATATTTGTTAAAATCTCTCGCCTGATTTGAGTTTGTAAAATACATTTTAGATATAAGATCTTCATAAAATATAAGGTTTGCAAATACGTTCTCCCTGACTTTTCATTCTCTTAGCAATGATAAGTCAAGTTTATTAATTTTCACTTTTATGAATGATGCTCTTGATATCACATTTAAGAATATTTGTCTAAATCAAGGTAAACGATTCTCTGGTAGTCTTTTTCTAAAAAGTTTTATAGTGTTAGTGCTAACATTAAGGTCTTCTATATTCTGAATTTTTTTTCTATTGCGGTATCAGGGTCTAAATTCATTTTTTTTCAAGTGGATATATAATTTTCCTATCACCATTTGTTGAAAATACTATTCTTTCCTTCACTGAATTGCCTTGCTATTTTTTTTTTTAATTCATTGGCCATAAACCTAAGGGCTTATTTCTTGACTTTCAATTCTATTTCACTGATTTATATTTTTGTTGTTATGATAGTACCACATTTTCTCGGCTACTGTAACTTTATAGTAAGTTTTGAAATCGGGTATGGCAATTCCTCCAATTTTTTTTTTTTATTATTATACTTTAAGTTCTGGGGAACATGTGCAGAATGTGCAGGTTTGTTACATAGGTATAGATGTGCCATGGTGGTTTGCTGCACCCATCAACCCATCATTTACATTAGGTGCTACTCCTATACTCCTAATGCTATCCCTCCCCTAGCTCCTCACCCACTGACAGGTCCCGGTGTATGATGTTCCCCTTACTGTTCACCATGTGTTCTCATTGTTTAGCTCCCACTTATGAGTGAGAACATGTGGTGTTTGGTTTTCTGTTCTTGTGTTAGTTTGCTGAGAATGATGGTTTCCAGCTTCATCCATGTCCCTCCAAAGGACAGGAACTCATCGTTTTTTATGGCTGCATAGTATTCCATGGTGTATATGTGCCAGATTTCCTTTATCCAGTCTATCATTGTGGGCATTTGGGCTGGTTCTAAGACTTTGCTATTGTGAATAGTGCCACAATAAACATATGTGTGCATGTATCTTTATAGTAAAATGATTTATAATTATTTGGGTATATAACCAATAACGGGATTGCAGGGTCAAATGGTATTTCTAGTTCTAGATCCTTGAGGAATCACCACACTGTCTTCCACAATGGTTTAACTAATTTACACTCCCACCAACAGCGTAAAAGCATTCCTATTTCTCCACATCCTCTCCAGCATCTGTTGTTTCCTGACTTTTTAATGATCACCATTCTAACTGGCGTGAGATGATATATAATTGTGGTTTTGATTTGCATTTCTCTAATGAAAAGTGATGATGAGCTTTTTTTCATATGTTTGATGGGTACATAATTGTCTTCTTTTGAGAAGAGTCTGTTCATTTTCTTCACCCACTTTTTGATGGGGTTGTTTTTTTCTTGTAAATTTAAGTTCTTTGTAGATTTTGGATATTAGCCCTTTGTCAGATGGATAGATCGCAAAAATTTTCCCCCATTCTGTAGGTTGCCTGTTCACTCTGATGGTAGTTTCTTTGGCTGTGCAGAAGCTCTTTAGTTTAGTTAGATCCCATTTGTCTATTTTGGCTTTTGTTGCCATTGCTTTTAGTGTTTTAGTCATGAAGTCTTTGCCCATGCCTATATGTCCTGAATGGTATTGCCTAGGTTTTCTTCTAGGGTTTTTATGGTTTTTGGTCTTATGTTTTAGTCTTTAATCCATCTTGAGTTAATTTTTGTATAAGGTGAAAGGAAGTGATCCACTTTCAGCTTTCCACATATGGCTAGACAGTTTTCCCAACACCATTTATTAAATAGGGAATTCTTTCCCCATTGCTTGTTTTTGTCAGGTTTGTCAAAGATCAGATGGTTGTAGATGTGTGGTGTTGTTTCTGAGGTCTCTGTTTTGTTCCATTGGTCTATATATCTGTTTTGGTACCAGTATCATGCTGTTTTGGTTACTGTAGCCTTGCAGTATAGTTTAAAGTCAGGTAGCCTGATGCCTCCAGCTTTGTTCTTTTTGCTTAGGATTGTCTTGGCTATGTGAGCTCTTTTTTGGTTCCATATGAAATTTAAAATAGTTTTTTCCAATTCTGTGAAGAAAGTCAACAGTAGTTTGATTGGGGTAGGATTGAATCTATAAATCAATTTGGGCAGTATGGCCATTTTCTTATTTTTAAATATTGTCATGGCTGTTTTAGGTCCTTAACATTTTCACATAAATTTCTAAACCAGCTCATCAATTTCTACCTCCAAAAAAAGCCTACTTAGAATTTTGATAGAAATTGCATTCAACGTATAGATCAATTTTGGGAGAATTGCCATCTTCACAGTATGGAGACTTACAATTCATGAACATGGAATGTCTCTCCATTTATATAGATCTTCAATTTGTTTTAGCAATATTTTGTAGTTTTTAACACACATTTTTTAATCTTTTTTATTTATATTCTTAGTTTGTGATGTTATTTTATATATTTATATTTATTTCATATTCATTATAATTATGCTATATTATATTAATATTATATTTATATATTATACTTACATTTACATTATATTCTTAATTTTTTTGTATATCTTATTTTTGATGTCATGGATATAATTTTTCTATAATTTCATTTTTAGATTGCTCCTTGAAAGTACACAGAAATACAATTACATTAATCTTGTATCCTATGACATTGGTAAATTTGTTTATTAGTTCAAGTAGTTTATTATGGATCTCTTTGTATTTTCTGCATAAAGGATCATGTCATCTG
Organism: Gorilla gorilla gorilla; assembly: GCF_029281585.2. Taxonomy (NCBI): domain Eukaryota; kingdom Metazoa; phylum Chordata; class Mammalia; order Primates; family Hominidae; genus Gorilla; species Gorilla gorilla. The sequence continues at coordinate 16,923,626 of NC_073235.2, read as the reverse complement.
AGAAGTAAAATAATTGTACATTTCTCTTTCAATTTGAGTGCTGTTAATTGTTTTTTTTTCCTTTTTAATGCACTGGCTAGATCCTTCAGTACTATGTTGAATAGAAGTGATGAGAACAGACATTCTTGCCTCATTTCAGATTTTAATAGAAATATTAAATTAACATTCTCTACCAGTAAGTATTATATCAGCTGTGAACTAAATACTGTTTGTCATTTTAAAGATATTCCCTTTTATTACTAGTTTTTTGAGAGTTTTTATCATGACTATTAGAATTTTTCAATTTTTTTTCTGTATATTGAGATCACTGTGTTGCTTTTTACTTTATTCTGTTAATATAACGTATTACCTTATTTGACTTTTAGATGACAAACCAACATTGACTGTCTGGAATATATCCTACATGGTCACAGTGTATAATGCTTTTTATATATTCTTGAATTTAGTTTGTTAATATTTTGTTAATTCATAAATAATATTTATGAATGTATAATTTTTGTTAAATAAAAAATTATAAAAATTAATGCATAAAAGTGAAATACTCATGTTTTTATACAGATAAATTTAGAATAAATGTAAGTTTTTTTAAGGAACAAAGTATCAACTGTATAGGAGAGAGAGAATGTGTGTATGTGTTTGTGTGTGTGTGTGTCTGTGTATCTGCCTCTATGTTTATGAAAGACTTCTGCCTCTATGTTTATGAAAAATATTAGTCTGTAGTTTTTGTTGTTTATATATCTGTTTGGTTGTGTTTCCTTGTGACGCATTTGTCTGATATTAGAATTAGGATTACACTAGCCTATTAATAAAATAAGTTTTTATGGTTCCTACCGGTACCAGTGGGAAAGATTACTACTAATTCTTCTTTAAATATTTCACAGAATTTATGAGTAAGGCCATGAGATAGAGGGCTTTTATTTTAGAGAAGATATTAAATTGCTAATTCAATTTTGTAGTTTTATTCATACTCTCAAATTCTCATTGACCCCACTTTGGTAATTTGGGTCTTTCCATGACTTTATCCACTTTTGCTAGTTATCTAAATTGTTATAATAACATTTTTATAATACTTTTTTATAATACATTAAAATTTCTTTAGGGTCCTAATGATGTCATCTCTTTCATTGTCAGTCTTGGTAATTTGTGTTTTCCCTCACATTTGTAGTAAATCTAGGTAAGATTTTGTCAATTTTTTTGGTCTTTTTAAAGAATTAACTTTTGGGTATATTTCCATCTTAATCTTTATTATTTTCTTCCTTCTGTTTGCTTTGAATAACTTTGCTTTTCTGTTGTTAAGTTTCTTAAGATTAAGCTAGGGATATTAATTTGAGAATATTATTCTTCCCTAAAATAGACATTTAAAACTATAAATTCCCCCAAAACTACTGTTTTAGTTGCATTCTATAAACATTGAAATGTTGGATTTTAGTCTTCATTCAGTCCAAAATATTTTACAATTTCTTGTGACCTCTTTTAGAAATATATTCATAAATTTCCAAATACTTGAGGGTTTCCCAAATTTATTTGTGTAGTTGATTTCTAATTTAATTCTATTTTTGCCAGAGAAAATATTCTCATTCATAAGGAAAAATCATATTCACTCTTATTCAGTGACATAGACTTTGCAAAATCTCAGAACACTGTGATTTTGTTTATTCTAAGAAAAAAAATTTCTAATTTATAGAATAATTGAAAATAAGGCAAGAGAAGGATAAGAAAAGGAGTAAGCCAATGTAATGTATGAGTTCTTTCTAGCAATAATCAATATTTAAAAATGTAAACACTTAAGAAGAATTTGAGATAAAATGTAAGTAGTCCATGATCTCCTTATTATAAATAACTACTCAAGAATATCTTAAGTGCGGAGTAATTGAAAAAAATGAACCCTTCTTATTTTAAGAATTAAGACCGGTACATTTAAAATCAAACATAAGGTAAGGTTTTAATTCAACAGATATTCCTAGTAAGTTTATATAAACCATATTGAGTAGTTGGAAATGCCTAATTATGGATTTTAAAATAAGTAATCCAAGCTCATCCTTACATAGTGAAAGGTAAGAAAAAAGTAAAAATTCTTACCATTGTCATCTCCATACGGGGAATGTAAGTGAAGTATTTCCATAAATCCTACTATATGCTCATCACTGTAATGATATGGAGAATTTGACCTACTAAACGAATATGTCTGATTCATCTGAAACACAATACTTATCTTTTATATTATTAAAGTACACTGCCTGAATTATTTTGATCAGTATTTAAAAGGTTTCTTATGTCATAGAGAAAGTTGGATAAGAACAAATGATACTTACAGGGGCCACTCCCATATGACATGTAAAAGTTAAAAAAAGAAGGAAGACAAATGTCTATGGAAATGATGAAGATCTATGGGAAAGTCAGAAAGACTGGGAAATGCTGGGGAAGAATACAAGCAGGCACAGATACCTTGCAAGCAGAATCACAGATCACTTTCATCTCTGAGAATACAGGAGAATACAGTTACCATAAGTGTCATCATTATCTTGAGCATTTATACCCAGAAGGGAGTCACAAGGACACTCCTAAGTGAACCAGGTTCAATCAGCCTTGACTTACTTTGGGATGGGAGAGAAAAGCCTTAGGAATTAGAGAGTGTGGGAGCCACAGCCCCTATTTAACCAATTTGTTTAAACTGAAGGCCTAGATATGGGGGCATGCTACAGCACTTTCATAGGTCACAAATTAATGTCACACCTAAATACATTTTCCTGCCTTTCTCAATTCAGATGTCCTCATATAATAGCCCTCTTAGGATTAAGCAAAGTAGGCCAACAGAACTCTCATAGGCATGTCAATTCACAAATGCACTGTAAATTATCACAAATAACAAATAAAACTAAAGAAGAAGAAGAGTAATGAGACAAGATAACTGAGAATGAGAAAATCTGTTCTAGTTCTGCTCTGCTACTAACATACTATGTGACCTTAAGATACTTATTTGAAGTCTCCTGGCTCCCATTTGTTGACAAGTAAGGTGGCCTAGGTAGACCAAATACACTATAATGTCATATCCAGTTCCATTTTGGGGGAATTTATTTTCACCACCTCTATAAACACAGACACACAGACACACACGCACACACACACAAACACATACACACATTCTTTCTCTCCTATACAGATGATACTTTGTTCCTTCAAAAAACTTACATTTATTCTAAATTTATCTGTATACAAACATGAGTATTTCACTTTTATGCATTAATTTTTATGTTTTTGTTTAATAAAAATTATACATTCATAAATTTGAAAGATACATTTGAAATTAACCAACATGCAAACATTGTTGAATGAGAATAAAGTACTTCTTAAAAAACATAAATTTCATGGTAGCAACCTAGGCAGCTGTCTGTGCTTTCTTAATTTTCAGCTGACTTCCCTTGACAACACTTTTAATTAAGTGACTTCTATCAAATATAGTATTATGAAAATACTAAAATGGAAATTATGATTTTATAATAAATCTACAAACATTTCATCACATAAAGGAGCTAGAGACAAGTGGCAAGATGCTTTCAAAGAGTTTTATTTTCGTCTGCAACACTTGGCAGACTGATGAAATCTTTGAGGATGCTGATTTAATAACATTCACTGAAATTTTGGAAGGTATAGTCAGTCATATTGTAAAAGAATCTTCTTTATTAGAAGTTTCTTAAATAATAAATTATATGTATTTAAACTCTACCCTTTTCACCTTTCGCATCTAGTTCTAATTATTCATCCTTAATAATGGAATACTTTTATTATACTGTCAACTTTTTAGCAAATGGTTTCTAAAGTGGTAAGTCAATGTAAACAGATTGCAAGATTTTTTAAACAATAATAATAATGCCTGTAAGTAGATGCTACAAGCAACACAGTAAGAAAACAAACAAACAAACACTGGCTTTGGAGTAAGAAATCTCTATCTTGTGCTTTTCCATTTAGAAGGTTTGTAATTTGTGTCAAATTACAATCTATGAGCCTCAGATTCCTCATGAGTAAGACAACTATAAGAATACTAGTCATATTGTTCAGAATTTAATATTAACTGAAAAACAGCATTTTATAAACTAAAGAGCAGTCTGTTAATATTTTCATTATCTCCTATTTTGAGAATCATAACAAATAAAATCTAACATGGTGCACAGATGTATGGCTGGGTTAAGAAAGAGAGAGATATATGTAGATAACTTAAAAATTATTGCATCTTCAGAGCTCAACATAGTTTCCTGAACATTCAGAGTCAAAAAATGGTTTAGCAGCTTCTTCAAACTGCTAAAAACACCTTTTAAACAAAAAGCAAATACTCATGGCTCTGAAGAAGAACAAGGATATGGCATATTTTATCTTCATTGTGCCTGCCTTGGTCATCCTAAAGTCACGATGAAATGTTGCATCAAATCTTGCATCAAATGTTTTCCAAAATGTATTCATTAACTTATTTAGAAAATATATTTATCAGGTTACAATTATAGTTTAAAAATGTACCATTTTTTGTGTAAATCAAACAAAGTGGAGGAGATAGTTTTATCTCAAATACATGAGTTACTTTGCGGAAAAGTTCAGCATTTCTTTTTTCTTTTATATGAAAATCCCTTCAAAATATTTAAAGTTTTTTTATTCATTTATTCATTCAACAAATATTTATTGAGTGTCTTCTATTTGGCCAGAACTATTCTAGGTATGAGAGACAACAAGCTAAAACAAATGAACTCACTGACCACATGGTGCTTATACTCTAGTGAAGGACAGAAAAATAGCAAAACCTCAAATGATATGTGCTATGAAGAAAGTGATAGGGAAAAACTTTTTCAAACAATTCAGTCTGGAAAGGGATCTCTGTGGTATTTCAGTTCGGCAGCGCCCTGAATGAAATGGAATACCATTTTGTAATTCACCTATGCATTTTCATGAGCAATTCTCAATTCACAGGAAAATTGAGGAGTTCATTCAACAAATACTTATTATCTTTTCATCACACAGAATATTTTAATAAATTTTGGGATCCTTTTTAATGATCAGAATTTCATATCTTGAATTTTTCTTGTCCAGCAATAGTAAGCAATACTTTTCTTTATATAGCAAGTTTTACAGACATTGGATTCTATTTTCCTTATGATCAGGATTATGTCTTGAATTATTTTTCTCCCATACTAGCAGATGATACGCAAGGGAGGAGGGGGCTCACTTGCCTTTAGCTTTAGTTCAAGGGTACATGTTCTACCTCTCGCTACATTAAAGTACAATTGTGCAGTTTATTTAATGCAGGTAGACTTCTGTTATCATCTTACGGTGGTGGTTGTCATTAGCCTGTTTTTAATTGATTATCTTCTTATTGACTGGTGGTATTTTATTCTGATAGAACCCAATTCTTTTTAGCTGCTTCTTTCTCTATCCCGAGTCTCTAAGGGAGATCTCCATTTTCCAGTGTGTGTATGTTTTCCCTGGAATAGAATCTTTCAAGTTTGCCACATCTCATTCTGTGTATTTTCCAAAACTTCACCCTTCCCATAAATCAACAGTCTCATTCACCATACCTCAGAACTGTTCTCATTGTTCCCCACACAGGGTGGATCTTCTCCTTCTGTCGAACTTAAACAATGTTATGTCTATCCAATACCAGTCAGGTCTAACAAACTTCTGTACTCTTTGAAATATATCCTTCTAAAATGTGTTCTTATTACATATTATTTATTATCATCATCATCCTATCCATCACCTTTTAGTACAAACTGCATTACTGCCATCCTACCCAAGAATCTGTTGTTGGTTGAGATAAAACATGCTTGACCCTCACTGACTATAATAGCCCACTTTCACACTGCCATAAAGAAATACCTGAGACTGGGTAATTTACAAAGGAAAGAGGTTTAATTGACTCAGAGTTCTGCATGGCTGAGGAGACCTCAAGAAACTTACAATCATGGCAGAAGATGAGGAGAAGCAAGTCCCTTTGGTTCAAAAGGCAGCAGGAAAGACCAAGAGAGCAGGGAACACCACAACTTATAAAACCATCACATCCTGTGAGAACTCTCTCACTATCACAAGATCAGCATGGGAGGAACCGTACCCATGATCCAATCACCTACCACCAGGTCCCTCCCTTGACACATGGGGATTATATTTGAGATGAGATTTGGGTAGGAACACAGGGACAAACCATATCATACAACCCCTAGCCCCTCCCAAATCTCATGCCCTTTTCATATTTTAATCATGCCTTCCCAACAGTCCCCAAAAGTCTTAACTCATTCCAGCATTAACCCAAAACTCTGAAATCCAAAGTCTCATCTGAGACAAAGCAAGTCCCTTCCACCTATGAGCATGTAAAATCAAAAACCAGTTAGTTACTTCCAAGATACAATGGGGGTACAGGCATTTGGTAAATGTCCCCATTTCAAATGTGAGAAATTGGCCAAAATAAAGGGGCTACAGGCCCCCATCCTAGTCCAAAATGCAGTGGGGGCAGTCATTAAATCTTAAAGCTCCTTTGATTCCATGTCTCACATCCAGGGCACACTAATGCAAATGGTATATTCACACGGCCTTGGGCAGATCCACAACTGTGGCTTTGCAGTGTTCCACCCCCGTGTCTGTTCTCATGGGTTGGTGTTGAGTGCCTGTAGCTTTTCCAGGTGCACATTAAAAGCTGTTCATGGTGACAGATCAAGAGCACTGTCATCCTGGTCAAACACCACTGTTTTAAGTTCCAGCTCCCTTTGTAACCTCGTGCATTTCAAGGAAATCACTTCTCTTTTAACAATAAGCAGCCAGAATGAGCAGACAGTAAAACACAGATAAGGCAGCTCAGGCACAGAAGGAAGGGGCAAGGTCTGTTGGTAATCACCAAACTTCACACTAATACAATGGGCCCCAGTAAAATAGTGGACCTAATAAGCACATCCCTTTCCCTTTAGGTGCACTAAGATAGGAAAGGTAAAAGCAACTCAGACGGGTATGCCTGCAGCTTCAGGAAGATATATGGAAATAGACACAAAAAGTCTCGCTCCCAGATAAGCAAGACAAAGAGACACAGAAACATTCCGAGCCTGTGACAAGCTTTCCCACCCTGAATCCTTAAATACTCTTAGTCTGTAAGAGAGAGTGCTCCTGACTGAAATCGGTCAGAAGTCCCTCTCAGGTTCATACTAAAAAATAAAAGTGTCTTTGACTGTTGAGCTGCTTTTCATGTTTCTTTCCTCTTTCTTTAACTCTTACACATGGATCTGCCATTCCAGGGTCTGGAGGACAGTGGCCCTCTTCTCACAGCTCTACTGGGAAGTGCCCCAGTGGGGACTCTGTGTGTGGGCTCCAAATCCACATTTCCCTTCCATATTTCCCTAGCAGAGGTTTTCCATGAGGGTTCTGCCCCTGCAGCAAACTTCTACCTAGACATCCAGGTATTTTCATACATGCTCTAAAATCTAGGCAAAGGTTGCCAAACCTCAACTCTTGTCTTCTGCACACTGGCAGCCTCAACTTCACATGGAAGCCACCAAGGCTTGGCGCTTGCACCCTCTGAAGCAACAGCCTGAGTTGTACCTTGGCCCTTATCATCCATGGCTGGAGCTGGAGCTGGATCAGCTGGGCTGCAGGACACCAAGTCCCAATGGTGCACAGAGCAGTGGGGTCCTGGGCCCATTTTTCCCTCCTAGACCTCCAGGCCTGTGATGAAAAGAGCTGCCATGGAGGTCTGACAGGCTCTGAAGACATTTTCCTCATTGTCTTGGCTATTAACATTCAGCTCCTCATTACTTATGCAAATTTCTGCAGCTAGCTTGAATTTCTCCCCATAAAATGGGTTTTTCTTTTCTACCACATGGTCAGGCTGCAAATTTTCTAAACTTTTATGCTCTGTCACCTCTTGAATGCTTTGCTGCTTAGAAATTTCTTCCACCAGATACCCAAAATCATCTCTTTCAAGTTCAAAGTTCCACAGATCTCTAGGGCAGGGACAAAATTCCACCAGTATCTTTGCTAAAGCATAGCAAGAGTGACCTCTGCCCCAGTTCGCAATAGGTTCCTCATCTCTGAGGAAACTATTCATCTAAGACCACCTCAGCCTGGACTTCATTGTCCACATCACTATCACCATTTTGGTCAAAACTGTTCAACAAGTCTCTAGAAAGTTCCGAATTTTTCCATATCTTCCTGTCTTCTTCTGAGCCCTCCCAAATGTTCCAACCTCTGCCTGTCACCCAGTCCCAAAGTTGCTTCCACATTTTCATGTTATCTTTATAGCAGTACCCCACTTCTGGTACCAATTTATTGTATTAGTCTGTTTTCACACTGCTATAAAGACATACCCAAGACTGTGTAATTCATAAAGGAAAGAGATTTAATTGACTCACAGTTCTGCATGGCTGAGGAGGCCTCAGGAAACTTACAATCATGGCAGAAGGCAAAGGAGAAGCAAGTACCTTCTTCAAAAGGTGACAGGAAAGAGAGAGAGAGCAGGGTAACCACACTTATAAAACCATCAGATCTCATAAGAACTCACTATCATAAGAACAGCATGGGGGAACTTCCTTCATGATCCAATCACCTCCCACTAGGTGCCTCCCTTGACACATGGGGATTACACTTTGAGGTGAAATTTGGGTGGGGACATAGAGCCAAACCATATCACTGACCCTTATGAGTTAGCTAATGTGAGCCAAATATTAATGATAATTGAATCTTGTTATACGCCTACCAGCAAAACTAACCTGTGAAAAAATTCCATAGGTACACAGCTATCTAGACATTTTAGAAAGTGTACATACGTTTACAAACCTACCAAAATGCATTACTTCCATACTTGCAGTATCTCTGTTTTTTAAATGCAACTACTCTTATCTACTTGGATCCTAGCAATCTCAAACAGGACCACCTTTAGTCTAAAACCCAGAAAACTAAAACACTTTGGAACTTGGTTAACAGACAGATAAGAAACTGGATATTCCTACTTCATAACCATGGATTCAGAAACACTTTTGAAATATAATAGATGAGTAACTACAGAGAAAGACTCAGCACTTCTTGGAAAGAAACAAATTCCCAAGAGAATCTGTGATTGACAGAGACTTATTATAACATAATTCATCAATGAGAATATTTTGATTTACTATTAAAATTATGCCCTTCACTTTCTTAATTATGTTCAAAGATCTTTGGAAAGAGCAGGTGCCTGAGTCTAAACCTCATGTTAATTACATGAGATTCATCAAATCACTAAGTTTAGAACATAAACAGAATGTGTTACTATTTAAGGATAAAACAGGATTAATATATAAGAGTATTTATTGAAGTGAGAAAAAAAATAGGTTGAAAACAAGGCAAAAAATGAAAGACTAAAAGGACCAGAACTTGGATCACCTCTGGTGTTGGGATCAAATTCACTTCTCTTATAATGAATAAACATGGTGGAATTCCTTTGTCCTGTTTCAGAGCACCTTACCACACACTATAGGATAAGACAAAAAGCAGGGCAAGTCATTTGAGTATTGCCTGGGGCAATGTGGGGGAGGGGAAGCAGGGAACTGCTAATAAGAATTTGCCTTCTGGAGATATTGGGCAATTTCTGGTGTCATCTTTGGCTGTCACTACTGGGGGATGCTACTGGCATCTAATGGTTAGAGGCCAGGAATGCTGCTAAACAAACTGCAGTGCACAAAACAGACTCCTGTAACAAAGAATTTTCTGGCCCAAATATCAATAGTGCTCAAGTTGAGAAACTCTGACCTAGAACAGCTATTCTCAATCTTGAGCCATGAGCACCACCTAGAAAACATTAAATCACAGATTGCTGAGTTCCATCCCCAGTATTTCTGACTCAGTATGTCTTGGGTGGAGCCTAGAATTTGCACTTCTAAGAAGGTTCCTGATGATGTTAATGCTACTTGTCTGAGAACCACATTTTGTGAATCATAATCTTGACCTAAATTACTTTGATATAAACATTCAGAAAATTCAATACTTCTCCTTATCTACAGTATATCCTATCTATAATCATAAATGTAATGTCTGTCTTCTCTTCCAGATTCTTAATTCCATTAGAGTAAAATCTGTCCAATTCACCACTGCATATTCACGTTAACAGGCACTCAAATATCGAATGAATAAAAAACTTCCAAATCTAAATGTCTGGAATTCTGCTACAGTGTTTCACAGTCTATGAGTTGTTTATCTCTGAAGCATTTCCCTTACCAAGTGACAAAATACTTGCTAATTATAGGCTTTTCACATTAAGAGAAAAAAGTCTGGAGAGGGTATTTGCTACTTTTGAATATCTTCTGCCTTGAAAGTTGAAAGCATCAGTCAACAAAACTGTGCTCAAATCGTCGTAAGCTTTTAAGAATTCATGCTAAAATATTTGTACACATGATTGATATTAATGAAAATTATGTGGCTGTCTCATAACTGAGCCTTTCCAAATCAAAGCAAGGACTTTTATTAGAACATAATGGTAAATTTTTTAAAAGCCTTTTTATTAGCATCAATGTAAAATAAAAAAGAGAAACTTTAAAAAGTACAAATGTGCAAAATGTTTTGCAATATAGACCAATAGCCTCAATCATTGTTACAGGCCTTCCTTTTTATCCAGACCATGCTATCCCTAGGTTTCTAACCCAGTATTCTAAGATCAAACTAAAGCCACATGAGATAGAGAACTGTTCGAGACAACTCATCTTAGATAGATGACGGACAAAATATTAATTATTCCGGCAAGTGTTAAGGTCCCTTACATTTTTCTCAATAATGTAATTCTCTTGGGAGAAAAAAAATGTCTGTGAGAGTTTTTAATATCATTGTAAGGGAGAGTAACTGTACATAGATCTGAAACGGACAAATTATATTTAGTAAATTTGTCTTTAGATTTGTGTTCAGTTTAAAACAAGTTTCCTCTCATTCATCATCAAAGCCATTAAATAAATGGCATCTTGTTCGACTGTCTTTCCTTTGTAATATGCTCACAGGCAAACAACCAGAAAAATCTTCAGAAAGCACTATTTTGATCTTCTTCCTCTCTTACAAATCCTAAGCAACATTCCACTGGAGACTGAATACTGTTAATAAAATCTTCTTGATCCCCCAAATCAGGAATTACGCTAACTCAGAAACAATCCTAAAATAACATCTAGAGATTTCTAATGAAACCACACACACACACACACACACACCCACACAAACACACACACACAGATAATATATTGCAAGAGACGTGGTGACAAGGGGTAGGAGCAGAGGAGCACTGGACCTGGATATCTGATCAAGGAATTGGATTCTGATCCTCTTACAGAGCCAGTGAGCTTTGGGCCTACCAAAACTAATTGGTTAAAACTGAGGCTTGTGCATTAAATCTAGGACCTTAACAGAGTACAAGCACAGCGAAGACAAAAAAACCTAACCAATGCAAGAAATTTAAAAAAAAACTTGTCAGCTGGATGCAGTGGCTCATGTCTGTAATCCCAGAACTTTGGGAGGCCGAGGCAGGCGGATCACGAGGTCAAGAGATCGACACCATCCTGGTCAACATGGTGAAATCCCGTCTCTACTAAAAATACAAAAATTAGCTGGGCATGGTGGTGCGCCCGTAGGCCCAGCTACTCAGGAGGCTGAGGCAGGAGAATCACTTGAACCCATGACGTGGAGGTTGAAGTGAGCTGAGATCGTGCCATTGCACTCCAGCCTGGGGAAACAGTGAGACTCTGTCTCACAAAAAAAAAAAAAAAAAGAAAAAACAAAAAAGAAACTTGTCTTGACATAGGTCTGACAAAAAAATTTAAAAGTTTAAATTCATCATGGGAATGATGAATCAAATAACTAGGTCTGTCCCTCCACATGTATGCAGTCTAAATTTATTCCAACCATGTGATTTGAGAAACTCAGAGCCCCAAATAATTACATTTCAAGTGCTCAGTAGTCTAACATAGACTAGTGGCTACCGTATTAAACATCGCTGAGACAGGTAAGTAATGCTCAAACATAACTATAGGGCATCTCAGATAAACACAATAATCATTTACCCTAAATATGAATAGGCAGAAGTAGGAAAGATTCCCAGAAGAGAGAATAGTTCATCTGACTTCAAATGACAAATAGATGATTCTAGGTCACATAAAAAGTCCTTTCCAACTTCATCCCCCACAACTTCACATAACAAAATTCACCTATTACAAGATCTCATATCAAATAGCTAAATCTAGGTCAGGGACATCACAGCTTGCTGAAGAACTCCAGCTGCAAGTCTAGGTTAATCCCAACTCGGGATTCAGTACAGCACTATATTCAACTCACCTTTGGCTCTTTACATTATATTTATCTATTTTCCCCTTTTTTTCCCGTGACCAATTTTATAATTTACTTTTATTAGATTTGGTTTTATTATTTAACCACAAAATCTTCTGACGTTAAGATTGAAATGCCTAACCTTGTTTTTACTCTAACTCGCTACTTTGAATTTTATCCTGCTTGTCTCTTTAATCACCTAGCCTTGCTTCTCATGTAAATAAGACTCTCTAGCTGGGAAAGCCGGACAAACTCCAATTGACCCCGTAATTTATAAGACACTAAGAGCTCCTTACCCAACCCCCTTCTGCCAGGAGTTGACCTGTGTAAGCAGATCCTCAGCATTTCAAAGGAGCCCAATGAACTGATAAGGTACTAGCACCAACAATGTATGAAGTTCCCAGGATTTTTCTTAAAGAGATAACAACATAAAGCCTTGAGTTCCTGTCCGGCCTACTCCCTGTATCTAATTATAATGAAAGATTTAGAGCCTTGCACCTGGTACCGTTGCTCTTTTTGTAACCATTTGTCTTTTAAATTGTTTATCTCTCTGTAACCATCTTGCTTCTTTTGATTCTTGCACGTTTTTACTTCTGTAGAATTATTGCATTTGAGTCCCCCTCCCCTTCCTAAACCTAGGTATAAAAGTTAATCAAGCCCCTTCCTCGGGGCCGAGAGAATTTCGAGCATTAGCCGTCTCTTTGGCCGCCGGCTTAATAAAGTACTCTTAGTTCTTCTCAAAGTGTGGCGTTCTCACTAACTCGCTTGGGTACAACAAGATAAGAAATTGCATAGTAAAATAATAAGATATGCATAACACTAAACCAGCAGGAAGAAAAACACAGACAAAAAAGGAATATCTAGAAAAAAGGGCGGAAGATAATACAGTAGATAAATGCAGCTCTGCATGGCTCATACAGCGGAATATGCCATTGAACTTTCTGAAAACCAATGTAAGAACAAAATAATGCCAGTATAATAATCTTTACTTAATGAAAAACAAATGTATTTTTTCCTTAGCAAAGAAAATCTTCTCTTGTTATTCAACTTCACTTTTCATATAATATATGGAAATATTTATACATGCACTCACACACACACACACGCAGACACATATATTATCTTTCTCTATTAGAAATTCCTCCAAGGCAGGTAGTTTTTCTCATAGGCATCATACTAAGAAAAAAAAAATGCTGTTCAAAAGAGCTAGTTAACTTACAAAATGAAAATTAAGAAATAGTAGCACCTAAAATATACATTTTTGCAAGTTTGCAATTACAACTATAAAATTCAAAACCAACCACTCTTCAATTCTACAATGGTAATCCAATGTAATCTAGAATTTAGAAAGGCAGCCTAAAATTTTTAATATGGTCTAAAATGTTTATCCAGTTTTTAATTAGTTCTGCTTTTTGAATGTTTGATCTATAGATTATATATGTTTAAATTTAATATATCCTACTTTTTAATAAAAGCTCTATTTTGCACTCTAACTCAGAACAGCTATCTGAATAAATACCTGTGTGGTAATTTCGATTTTCTTTAAGGATACGAGATAAGAATTTTATTTGTTTCTAACCACTGCCACATAGGAGATCAGAATTTGGGGAAGCTGCATTATAATTCTGCAACTCCAAATAACCTACTATCCATCTTCTCGTAGAAATAAAACAGCATGTATTCCAATTTAGCAAAAATTTCTGAAATTCTATTTTGTAACTTGTTTTCTGTAGTTACGTTTGTCAAGATTAAAATATTCTATTTTTGTTGTGATAAAATATATGTAACATAAAATGATCATTTTAACCATTTTTAAGTGTGCAGTTCGGTGGTGTTAAGGGTTTTCACACTGTAGTGCAAACATCATCACTATTATGTCCCGACATGTTTCATCATTCCAGACTGAAACTTCGTACTCATTAAATAATAACTTCACATTAGTCCGTCTCCCCAGACCATCTTAGCCACTATTCTACATTGTGCTTCCATGAATTGACTGTTTTAGGTACATAGTATTAGTGGAATCATACTATTTGCCCATTTGTGTCTGCTTTATTTCACTTAGCATAATGATTTTAGGATTCATCTATGGGATAGCATGTGTCAGAATTTCCTTCCTCTTTAAGGCTAAATAATATTTTATTGCATGTATATACCACATTTTGTTTTTCTACTCATCCATCAATAAACATCTGAGTTGTTTCTACTTTTCGGGGAGTGGGGGGCTACTGAGAATAATGTTGGTATAATAATTGGCACGCAAATATATGTTCAAGTCTTTGTTTTCCATTCTTTTGAGTATATACCTAGCATGCATAGCAGTGGCATTTCTTTATCATGTAGTTATTCTATGCAAAACTTTTTGAGGAACCACCATTTCTTCCACAGCAGCAATGCACAAAGATTCCAATTAATTTCTCCACATCCTTGTTAACACTTATTTTTGTTGTTGTTGCAATATTTTTTTCATGACAGCCGTTCTAATGAATGTGAAGTGGTGTCTCATTGTGGTTTTGATTGGCATTTTCCTAATGATTAGTGATGTTTAACATCTTTTCATGTGCTTACTCTCACCATTTTTTAATCATGGTTTTTGTTTCATTTGAGATTTGATCCACGTTAACAGGCCCATCTCTCAGTTTTTTCAGCTTGAATCCCTAGTCATATGAAGAAACTTATGATTATTTTTAATATACAAAGCAGATACAACTTTTTCTCCTGAAATACTTGAATGTGAGCTGTTTGGCAATATGTGGCACATAAAATGAATTTAATAAAATGAGACATATGTTACAAAAGAAATTATATTGTTTGAATAAAAATTTAGACACAACAAAACGTTGTATCATTTTTGCTCATTTTTGGTGACAGCTCTTACAATAAATACCACCAAGGTAGTCGTTTACCACTTTCAAAATTCACACCTATTTTCTACTAGATGAACATAAATGTTTAGTCATATTCTTAATATAATTCACCCACTGTACTGTAAGCTGTTGTTTACTCCATGATTAAGGTAAAGGGACATTGGATTAGGAATATTTCAGTTGCCACCTGTTTTCCTATCCAGCATCATTTTTCAATTCTCAAAGCACCACATATACGTTTATCTGTGAAACTGTCATAAATAACTTAGATAATACTAAAGTTGTGCTTATCAACCTGAAGATCATTGAGTAACACACTTAACTTAAACCACTTCTACGCAAGTTCCTCTTTTAATCATTTTCACTCCACTTCAGCCTCATAGACTCCTTTTCGGAATCTGTGTCGTGATTTGAATGGCATGAGATGAGATGGAGCACTGGGTCAATTTCAATCCTCTCTATAAAGTTAGAAATAGGCAAATATATTTCTTCTCTACTGCTGAAAACTTACGTAAGAGGTTACAATCAAAGGGTGATTTGTATGTATAAAAAAGGTTGCTCCTTGAGCTATCCACTAGAAGAGAGTTAATTCAGTAGAAATCTCCTTGCTGATATTAGGGAATGTCTTCACCCTATTATCCATTATTTTGAATTAATTCAAACATCTTTTCCATGAAATCATGTAAGAGGCCAGATTAGATGATTTTGGAAGTCTCTTACGACTCTAAAATGCTGCATTTCTTTGGTATGTAATTATCAATGAATGACACTCTGATTTAACATCACACAGTCAGGTGATTACTTACCGATATGAGACTATATGCTTCTTTTTGAGAAATATTGTATCTTATACTTTGTGAAATTGCAGTATCTTACATACTATTAGACTACAATTTTGAATTTACTATTGGTAGGCTAGAATATTAATTATTATTGGGGTAGAAAAAATTATTAATTAAAGATGGTTCAGTTTAAAATGCCTCACATATATATCCCAGTTTCTACCTCAAAATACAGTTGTACACATAAACTGAATGATCTTAAAGAACCAGAAAAAGAAAATTTCAAATTAGACCGATAGCTTTCCATATTTTTTAAACTCCCAAGTGTTTGTTCCTGTCCTATTTTTCATTATTGTTGTTTTTCAATACCCACCCTATTCTCTGTAACATCCAGCATCATACCTTGCCAAGATTCTAAATGGGCCTCAATAAATAATGTTTAAAAGTGGTTGATTGATTATGTCTAATATTTGAGTTCTAATGAGTGTGCTTAAGAATCCAATGAACAAAAATCAGGTACTTTCTAAGTGAGACCTATACCCTAATACTTACCTCAATATTTTAATCTTTAAATTATGTCATTTAAATATTTCAGTATAACACTTCTCAGTTGTCTTTAATACCTGATAATTAAAAAAAAAAATCTATTTGCAATGTGCTTGTCTCTAGATTTAAAAGAGTTAATGATATCCCAAATCCTAAACTCTTACAACTAAATTTGTAGAGAGAAATTAAACCAAATTTTATCTATTGCACTTAGTTTATATGAGATGACAAACACAGAGGTAAGAACATGGTATATGTTCAACATGTCACTATTTGTAGAATGATCACTTCTTAATCAAGATCACAAAGATTTTTGTAACTATTCCATACCCAATACATTATTTTGCATTGCAATAGACTTTTATTGATATCTCTGAAAAACATTTTTCACCCTTTTGACCTAACATTTCCACTATTAACAGAGTTGTTTTGTAAAACAAAGAATGATATTACCACTCCCAATAACATCTGTCCAAATGCTTTTACTCACAGAAAAATTAAAAGTTTGTCCACTAGACAGGTGCCAAGAACATGCATTGGAAAAAGGGCAGGCTCCTTAATACATGGTGCTGGGAAAACGAGATATACATATGCAGAAGAATGAAACTTGACCCCTATCTCTCACCATATACAAAATCAACTTAACGTGGATTGTAGACTTAAATGTAAGACATGAACATATGAAACTACTAGAAGAAAACATTGGGGAAATTCTTCAGGACATTAATCTGGGCAAAGATTTTTTGTGTAAGATAGGCAACAAAAGCAACGCAACATAGACAAATGGGATTAAATCAAGCCAAAAAGCTTCTGCAGAGCAAAGGAAACAAATCAACAAAGTAAAGAGCCAGCCAACAGAATTTGATAATATTTGCAAATTATCCAAACAATATGGCATTAATAATCAGAATATATAAGGAACTCAACTCAATAGCAAAAAAAATCAATAATAATCCAATTAAAAATTGGCAAAGGACCCGAATAGACATTTCTCAAAAGAAGACATAAAGATGGTCAACAGGCATATGAAAAAATGTTGAACATCACTAATCATCAGGGAAATTAGAATCAAACCACAATGAGACACCATCTCATCACAGTTAAAAGAGCTGTTATCAAATAGACAAAAATTATGAATGGTAATGAGGATGTGGAGAAAGGGTAACTCTCGCACACTGTTGCACACTGTTGGTGGGAATGTAAATTAGTACAGCCACTATGAAAAACAAGCAATATAGTGTTCCTTCCCCAGAAAACTAAAAATAAAACTACCATATTATTCCATCTCGCTGCTGGGTACATAGCCTAAGAAAGGAAATCAGCATGTTGAAGAGATATCTGCACTCTTAGGTTTATTACAGCACTATACACAATAGCCAAGATATGGAATAACAGATGAATGAATACAGAAACGTGACACATATATATATGTGTGTGTGTGTGTGTACAGAAATATTAGTCAGCCATAAAAAGAATAAAATCTTGTCATTTGCAGAAACATGGATGGAACTAGAAGTCATTATGTTAAGTGAAATTAACTAATCTCATAAGGACAAATATTGCATTTTATCACTCATGTGGAAGCTAAAAAAGTGGATTTCATGGAGATAGAGGGTAGAATGGTGGTTATCAGAGGCTGGGAAGGGTACTGGGGAGGGAGGGATGAAGAGAAGTTGGTTAATGGTTACAAAAATGCGGACAGAAGGAATAAGTTCTAGTGACTGATAGTATAGTAGGTGGATGATAATTAACATTTTAAAAATATATTTCAAAGAAGCAAGAAGAGAAGAACTGAAACGTTCCCAACACCAAGAAAAGATACAAGCTTGAGGTGAAAAATATCCCAATTACTCTAATTGGAGCATTAAATCTTG
Organism: Gorilla gorilla gorilla; assembly: GCF_029281585.2. Taxonomy (NCBI): domain Eukaryota; kingdom Metazoa; phylum Chordata; class Mammalia; order Primates; family Hominidae; genus Gorilla; species Gorilla gorilla. Next base: position 16,905,266 of record NC_073235.2, on the reverse strand, counting down.
TATACATGCATCAAACTATCACACGTACCTCCAAAATATGTACCACATTATGCATCAGCAAAAAAATGAAAATTATTTTTTTTAAAAAAGAAGAGTTTGTCAGTGCTTCCATTTGCTCCAATCTATGCTGTGCATGCATTTATTATTACATCTGTTACCCTATTTTGCCTGCACTGGCAGTTTCTCAAGGATATGGAAACAATTTGATTCATCCAAGTATTGCCAGGACCCAATTCAATGTGTGAAAAGCGAATGTTCAGTCAACTATGTTTAATAAAAAAAGGACACAATTTACCTGGCCATGATATCAGCCAGTGTTTCAAATGGTTGGTAATGAAGATTGAACTAATTTATCAAATTCTCAATTATAAATTAACAACATGATCTAAAACTAAAATTATCCAGAAAATTTCATACCACAGCATCTTTTTGCCCTATTTAATTTAGTTTTTGTTGATTTGCTTTGCTGTCTAATGTGTAAATTATACTACCACCATTACTCATATATGTATAGTAATTGATATTTTTCAGAAGCCCTTAATATTACTACCTGAGCCTATCTCTGGGTCAAAGTGAGCAGAAAACTATGACCAAAGTATAAATAAAGTGATCCACCGTGTACAGAAGTTATTTATTTAAAGATAAATAGATAATGACTGTTAGAGAAGACCAGAATTCAAGTCTCCAGAAGTGTAGGAAATCTCATAAAACAAAAATTTGAATTTGGATTTGAGCATGGTAAACGTGATATCTGATTGACACATGAAGAATGAATCTTATTGAATAGATTTCAATAAAAAGCTCATTTAGCTAACTTCATTATAGAAAACGTCAGCCCTGTTGTCTCAAAAGTTTAAGGAAATAAATGGAGTTTTTAAAAAACTCCAGGAGAAAAATACTGAGTGTATTCAATTTGTGCACCCCTGAGGGTAGTTCTAGTGTAGAGAGCAGCCATATGTGAGCCTGATGTTCTATTTTTAAAGTGAAATCAAGAGAGTATTAAACATTTAGTGAATGTGAATTCTAACTAGAAAAAAAAAACTGTGTCACACAGAGAATGGTATCTTGCTTATGAGATTAATTACATCATGAGAACAGAATATTTTGTTTAGGTCTAGATATGCCTTTGATTTTATATGTATATGCACACACACGTGTATATGTATTTATACATTTACACACACAGAAACACACATACACACAAATAGCTAAAGTAGCCCTGCCTGAATATAGAATTATTAAGATAATAGAAATTAATGAAATCACTGAAAAGCTCTTCAATGGTTTTTAATTGGCTGTAAATATATAGAACACCCACCTAAATAACAATCCATAATACTGATTGTATCTATACATTGCTAAAGCAGTGGCATGAAAATGAAAAACGCCCTTCTTTCCTAGCCCATGAAACATTTATAAAAATTGTTACATTACGACAAAGGGAAAATAACACTAATAAAATAAATACACAGACTGAATTCTCTAGCTATGACTGTTAACCCAATAATGATGTGGGCTCTCAAGCACGAGAGCAAATACGGTCTCCAATCCTTACTGTCTGACAGAAAACAGAGTCCCTTTTCTCAGGGCAGGGAGAGTTGGAGATTCTGCTCTGTTTGGTTTAGATGACAAGGCACTTGGATCACTGTATCATGAAGGATGAGGTATGCCATCAATCTGGACCATAACTAGTTGCGCGATTTCTCAATCTTGGCACTACTGACATTTTGGACCAAATAATTATTTGTTAAGGGACGGCTTTCCTGTGCATAGAAGATGTTCAGCAGCATTTGTAGTCTCTACCCACTCAATGCCAGTAGCTCTCCCATATCTGTGACAATCAATAATGTCTCATTGTTCCATGCCTGCTGAAAGGGAACACTGCCCCACTGATAACCACTGAGCTAAAAGAAACACACACACACACACACACACACACACACACACACACACACACACACACACAATTGCCTATGGCTTTTAAACAAGGATCTCTCAAAAGTAATTCAAAATATTTCAGGTTAACAAAATTGAACTTGAATTAACCAATCATTTTGTGTATCAATAACAATCTATAGTATAACAGAAGGAAATGGTCCCTTTACACGATCATTTCTAATTCCTTAATGTCACAGATGAGAAAACTAAAACCCACCTTATTAGGAATGGCTTTCCTAAAGTCCCTCATAGAGCTAGACAGTAGCAAAACAAGCAGAACCAATGAGAGCAAAACCAACTCTTTCTATTCATGAATATCTCCCACATTTGAAATCTTTAATTTTAAGAAGTATCTCCTAAAATAAATTGTATCGTCTTTCTTTCAGATTTTCGCCAAGCTCATAATAGCTTAAATAAAGTACGAGTCAACATGTTGAGGTCTGTCATGAATAGCATTCCTGCTAACACTATTAAGTGTATTTATCCACAGACTTGATGTTTTCTAAGGAAGGTGACTAATAGATAACAATAAGTCCCAGGGTAGAAAAAATGAAAACAAATGTTAACTATATAATTTGAAATCCCTTTTTTGGGTTAATTCTGTTTGGTTTGCTTTTCTATCTGGAGTATGGGTAATTTATAGAGCTTAACTTACTATGTTTAATGGCATCATTTTTATCACAATACAGTATACAGATTTCCCGTTGCCCTTGGAAAGCAGCTTATTTGCCTTATTATCAATAATTCTGATGTAATTCTAATAAAATTCCAAATCCCACTTTATAGATATCTTGCAGAAATGAAGATTCAGAACACTAGTGTTCAAAATGTAGTGCACATGACTATTTAGGCAGATGCAAGTGCCTGCTTGTTCCACTTTTAAATTCAGATCTACAAGGAGTGAAGGGACGATACTGGGCCAAGAATGGAGGGATGATATCCAGAGTGTGTGCATTTGGGGCAAGCTGGGTCACAAACACAAGAAAAGTGAATTGGTTAGACCCCTGAAGTGTTAGAGACCAGCACTGAATATGATTAGCACAATGGAGAGCCCAAGAGGGCTAGCGGAGATGTGAGAAATTCTTTTAGATTCTCATTCCTAAAGCTCTAAAGAGAGGTGCTCTTTTGTCAATTGCCACTCAGAGATCATCGGCTTTAGGCAGAATGCTGTAGGTAGTGCTATCTCTACACCACTGCAGTATCAGAATTCATGCTTGCAGTCCATGTTTATTTTTTCCCTCACCTGCATCCTGACCTAGTAATATGCAAGAGTTTCTGTTGGGATTCCTGCTTGCATGATATGGTTATCTTACACCACTGTGGGCGCCAACATTCTATCCCTCGGTCCTTTCACTTCGTCGTCTACTCCTTGTCACTCAAACCGATGCTCAGGTAACAGTACTTGCTTGTTTCTCCACGACCTCCTTACAGTCATGGACTTGTCCTCCAGACTCTCAAAAGCCTCTCACGACTGTTTTCAATCTTTAGATCTCTGGTCAAGATAAACTGCCTCATATTTATCACAGAATTCCTGGATCCCTTCGCTTTCGCGAGCTATATTAGTTCATGAAGAATCACAGGGCATTGTCATGAATAATAACCCTGGGTCTCTACGTTGATATCATCTGCTTTTTATTCTCTTAAGAAGCTAGTATCATATCTGTTTAACCAACCTAATATGATGTGTCTGGCAGAGTACTGCATGCAGATTGGATCTTAATAAATGAGGAGGGAAATTTATGTCACCTTACTCCAATATGATTCATTTAAGATTTCAGAGTAACTGCCCTCTCCAAGAAAAAAAGAAGTGTTCCCATTTAAGTCCTACTTGTCAAATACTATGAATGTAGGAGTCGAGTGAGCAGTAAAACACAGAGCAATTTGCTCATCTACCATTTTATGGACGCGGGCAATGTGCTGTCTTTATTAAAGTCAAATATGAACAGAACATCATTCTTGAAAAAGTACTGCCCAAGGCTTTTCGGGTAGAAAATTCAATACAAAGCAAAAACCTGAGATTATCAATTTAGCTGTTTCTTTATACGTGTTGTAAAAGGAGGAATATTTTCTAATTTTTCTCCTGAAATACATTAAATTGTTTGTTTGTATTACCTGATCTACTTTATTTCTGGTACATAGCTGAATTCCACAAATACCTGAATACTTTGACGGACAAAGACCTTAAAAATCTATCGAGATGTAAAGGAGCCTCAATGTTACTATTATCCACTGTTTTAAATGTTAAATCTCATTTTTCTCTATGATACATTCACAGATAAAATAAACTTGTTTTTATGTTTCTGTGCTTCATAATGTTACATTATGAAGATTAATTTCATATTCATTAATTATTGAATAAGAATTAAGGAAAGTCCAACTGTGGATCTGGCAGCATTGTAGCAATCTTAGAATTGTCTAGTCCAGGAACATTTCCAATATTTGAGCACTGCCCTTGTATTCATTCAGTTAAACCTAAATATTAATAGCAAACATCAATTTGTGTGACAATTAATTTCATCAATCATCTGCTCATTAAAAAATCTTCAATCGGTTCCAAATCCACCTCCATCTAACTTCAAACTACAGTTCCTAGTTTATTAATTCATTTAATTTATTTCCCAACTAGTGGTTTCAGGTATTTGCAAAAGAATACCACGCAGAACCTGTGTCCCTGCTCTTTTTCCAAGGCCTCCAAAACGAACTGCTTTCTTTTAGCCCTTGTCCTAAAAAGTGTCTTTCCACTTCCAGTCACACGCCTCTAAACATGCTCCAGGTTGCTCATATACATTTTTAGATGATGAAAACAAGAAGTGAACATTCGACTATAGGCATTACTTTTTCAACAGTGTGAAATCCCCAAGTGTCATTCAAGATTCTGTATGACTGCTAATAAATATTTGTCCCATATCTACCTTACATTGTCAACATTTCCAACTTAATTGTTGCCTCTTCTGAGGAGAAGTTTATGTTTCCCTGTGTTTTACTGACAAAGTGAACCAAACGAAGGTTCTAGACAAGATTACATGCTGGGGAAGGGACATATAAGCCATTCACTTAGTTAATGTTTATTTTAATTGTAAAATATGCATGAGATTTTTAAACTCCTGAGGACACTGTGGGTATTGTGTCTAGAATACATCAATTAGCTTTTATTATTAAGCACATAAAATAAATCCCTCTTCTTTTGAGCTCTTCTTATATGCCAGACATAATGGAATCTCATTTTTGGACATAATGTTATATATTTTTAAACCTCATTACCACCCTGTTTTAAGATCACATATTGCCTTGTCATTTATTTTCCCCAAACATTTTATTTATGCTAGCTTGCTGAACTTTACAGAGCCCTGTGAGCCTCCTTTCTCACACGAGGAGTATATTAATAAATAAAATGCAGTTTAAACATTACAGTAGCCTCCAAATAAGAAAAGCAGATGCATGTATACAATTTTTAATTTTTTTCTTTTTTTTAATATATTTTAAAACTAGTAAGAAAAGCTTAGGAAAAAAAAATTCCTTAAATGTATAAAGCAAAAAACTACAAAATGCCCTCCTTTATTTATTAAAATTTTATTCACTAAAATAATTACGGTTAAAGTTTATCATTTCTATTTCTTTTTTCGGTGTTTCTTTTTTTCTCCCTTCTGTACATTTCTTCACTCCTTTTTGCTTTTCCCTTTACTTTTCTTATGTCGCTACCTGATATAATCTGAATATTTGTTGCTGCCCGAATCTCATGTAGAAATGTAATCACTGTAAAAAGTAAAGTAGAGGTTCCTCTTCAAAAAGACTTTCCTCTCCATCTAAATATAAGGTCCGATTCAGCCAGTAAAAACTGGACACAGAAGTAGAGTGGATGGATCAGGTTATAAATAACCCAGTCTCCTTTGTTCAATATACTCTCACGGCAAAACTGCTGGCGAGTGTATCCTTTCTGCAGAAAGTCTAAAAATGGCCTTGCTGAGGAAGTTAAATTTATGTTCAAGTGCTATTTCTTTATGGCACTGGGAAACAAGCATTTCTAACATCACCAACGTTGGAGGCGGGGCCTGGTAGGAGGGGTTTTGGTCATCTGAATGGTTTCCTCATGGCTTGGTGCTGTCGTTGCAAGATCTGGTTGTTTAAAAGTGTGTGGCACCTCCCCTACCTCTCTTACCCCTGAACCCCTGATCTCACCATGTGTGGTGCAAGCTCCTGCTTCACCTTCTGCCAGGAAGTAAAAGCTGCCTGAGGCCTCCCCAGAAGCCAAGCAAATGCAAGCACTATGCTTGTACAACCTGTAGAACCAAGAGCCAAGTAAACCTATTGTCTTTATAAATTACCCAGTCTAAGGTATTTCTAATAGCAAAGCAAGAACAGCCCAATCCAGAAAATTGGTACCAAGGCATAGGGCACTGTTATAAAAATAGCTGAAAATGTGGAAACAGCTTTGGAACTGGTTAGTGGGCTGAGGCTGGAACAGTGTGGAGGGTTCAGAAGAAGACAGGAAGATGAGGGAAAGTTTAGAACTTCTTAAAGACTGGTTAAATAGTTGTGACCAAAATTCTGATAGTGATATGGACAGTGAAGTCCAGGCTGCTGAGGTTTCAGATGGAAATGAGGAACTTGTTGGAAACTGGAGCAAATGTCATGTGTGTTATCCCTCAGCAAACATCTTGGCTGGATTCTGTTCATGCCCTGAGGATCTGTGGAAGTTTGAACTTCAGAGAGATGATTTAGGGTATCTGGCAGAAGAAATTTCTAAGCAGCATAGCATTCAAGAAGTTGTCTGGCTGCCTCTAACAGCCAGCTTCAAATGCAGGAACAAAGAAATGACTTAAATTTGGAAGTTATATTTAAAAGAGAAGCAGAGCATAAAAATTTGGAAAATGTGCAGCCTGGCTGTGGGGTAGAAACAAAAAGCCCATTTTTAGGAGAAGAATTCAAGTAGGCTGTGCAGCAATCACTTACTAAAGAAATTTGCATAACTAAAAGGGAGTCAAGTGCTAATAGCCAAGACAATGAGAAAAAGGCCTCCAAGGCATTCAGAGATCTTCTAGGCAGCCCCTCCCATCAGAGGCCCAGGGGGACTGAATGGTTTTGGTGGTATGGGAATAGGCCCAGAGTGCCACTGCCCAGTGTTACCTCAGGAGGCTCCTCCTAACATAATGGCTGCTGTGGTTCCAGTCACTGCTCAGAGGCCTCACAGTACAGCTTGGGCCACTCCAGAGAGTATAAGCCACCATAAGCCTTGGTGGTTTCCATGTAGTGTTAAGCCTGCAGGGATGCACCCTGCAAGAGTGAAGGTTTGGCAACCTCACCCTAGATTTCAAAGAAAGTATGAGAGAGGCTGGGTTACCAGGCAAAAGCCTGCTGTAGGGGCAGAGCCCTCACAGAGAAACTCTACCAGGGTAGTGCTGTGGGGAAATGTGGGGCTGGAACTCCCACACAGAGTCCCAGCTGGGACATTGCCTAGTGGAGCTGTGGGAAGGGAGCCACCATCTTCCAGACTCCAGATGGGTGGTGCCAACAGCAGCTTGAAACTTCAGTGTGGAAAAGACACAGGAGCAGAGCTGCCCAAAGCCCTGGGAGCCCACCCCTTGCAGCTGTGTGCTCTGTATGTGGGACATTTCATCAAAGGAGTGTATTTTGGAGCTTTAAGACTTAATGACTACCCTGCTGTGTTTTGAACTTGCATGGGGACTGCAGCCCCTTTCTTTTGGCTGATTTCTCCATTTGGGAATGGGAATGTTTACCAAATTCCTATAAGCTCATTATATCTTATAAGTAAATAAGTTAATTTTTATTCTACAAATTTATAGGTGGAAAAGACTTGCCTTGTCTCAGATGAGATTTTAAACTTTGGACTTCTGAATTAACTCTTGAGTGAGTTAAGACTTTGGGGGACTATTGGGAAGGCATGATTGTATTTAACAATGTGAGAAGTATAAGAATTTTGTGGGGGCCAGGGGCAGAATGATGTGGTTTGGATGTTTGACCCCACTCAAATCTCATGTTGAAATGTCATCTCCAGCGTTGGAAGTGGCACCTGATGAGAATCTCATGTTGAAATGTCACCTCCAGCGTTGGAGGTGGCAGCTGGTGAGAATCTCATGCTGAAATGTCATCTCCAGCGTTGGAGGTGGCACCTGGTGAGAATCTCATGTTGAAATGTCATCTCCAGCGTTGGAGGTGGCACCTGGTGAGAATCTCATGTTGAAATGTCATCTCCAGCGTTGGAAGTGGCACCTGATGAGAATCTCATGTTGAAATGTCACCTCCAGCGTTGGAGGTGGCAGCTGGTGAGAATCTCATGCTGAAATGTCATCTCCAGCGTTGGAGGTGGCACCTGGTGAGAATCTCATGTTGAAATGTCATCTCCAGCGTTGGAGGTGGCACCTGGTGAGAATCTCATGTTGAAATGTCATCTCCAGCGTTGGAGGTGGCAGCTGGTGAGAATCTCATGTTGAAATGTCATATCCAGCGTTGGAGGTGGCACCTGGTGAGAATCTCATGTTGAAATGTCATCTCCAGCGTTGGAGGTGGCACCTGGTGAGAATCTCATGTTGAAATGTCATCTCCAGCGTTGGAGGTGGCACCTGGTGAGAATCTCATGTTGAAATGTCATCTCCAGCATTGGAGGTGGCACCTGGTGAGAATCTCATGTTGAAATGTCATCTCCAGCGTTGGAGGTGGCAGCTGGTGAGAATCTCATGTTGAAATGTCATCTCCAGTGTTGGAGGTGGCAGCTGGTGAGAATCTCATGTTGAAATGTCATCTCCAGTGTTGGAGGTGGCAGCTGGTGAGAATCTCATGTTGAAATGTCATCTCCAGCGTTGGAGGTGGCAGCTGGTGAGAATCTCATGTTGAAATGTCGTCTCCAGCGTTGGAGGTGGCACCTGGTGAGAATCTCATGTTGAAAGGTCATCTCCAGCGTTGGAGGTGGCAGCTGGTGAGAATCTCATGTTGAAATGTCATCTCCAGTGTTGGAGGTGGCAGCTGGTGAAAATCTCATGTTGAAATGTCATCTCCAGTGTTGGAGGTGGCAGCTGGTGAAAATCTCATGTTGAAATGTCATCTCCAGCGTTGGAGGTGGCACCTGGTGAGAGGTGTTTGGGTCATGGAGGCAGATCCCTCGTTAGTTCAGTGCTGCCCTCATGGTATTAAGTCAGTTCTCATGAGATTTAGTTGTTTGGTATATGTGGCGCCTCCCCCTTTCTTCCTTGCTCTTGCTTTTCCCATGTGACATGGCTCCTCCCCCTTCACCTTCTGCCATGAGTAAAAGCTCCCTGAGGCCTCCTCAGAAGCTGAGCAGATAGATGCCCCTGCTCTGCTTGGACACTCTGCAGATCCATAAGCCAATTAAACCATTTTATTTATAAATTACCCAGTCTCAGGTATTTCTTTATAGCAATGCAAAAATGGCCAAATACACTATCAATTAATGAATCAACCACTTATCTATCTTTTTAAAAGGGAAATGAAAAATGGTTGAGTTAATTTTCAACATATACTACATGTGCTTCATTTAGGTGGAATAGTGTTCTATTATAAAGAGATACCTAATTTTTTAGTTTCAACTTATGCTCATTGTAAATAATTCTATAATAAATACTGTTATGAATATACCTCTGAGAATGAGCAATTTTGAAGGCTAGGTTAGTAGAAATGTCATTGCTAGCGAAAAGGTAAGTACCTTAGAATTACATTAGAAACTATAATATTAGGTCCTTCCCTCCCCTCACAAAACAGCAGCAACAAAAACAACGTAAAAATTATACTTTAGCAGAGTACACAATAGTACTTAGTTGAAAGTAAGCATTTGTAAGCAAATTCAAAATCATTTTTAATGCCTAGATACGTTTCTAGAATTGTCTAGCATCCATCTATCCAACTACCCCTTCCCACCTCATGCAAGCTGGCAAACCCATAACTCCTCTCTGGAAAACAGTCAATTCGATTATTAAATGAACCCTTCTAGGGGCCAGCACCTCCTACCCAGTTGCAGTTTCTGCTAGAGCCCCTCATTCATCTCTGCCTTTTTCCTTTTTATGAACTTGTTCACTGATTAATTCCACAGAAAGCTATCTGCATTTCAGAGGCACTATCTTCATTCTCCACTCATTCCCCAACGATTCTACTTCTCTCTTCCATTCAGATGAAGATGCTCATGTTTTACCTTTCAGGGATGTTAGACAAGGTAGAGTATCCATTAGTGCAGACTCAACACAATCCCTTTCTACAGACGATTAATCATAATCTATTAGTCAGAATCTCAAATCACTTAAATTGATCTTAGGAATAAACAATATGCCTTTTATCTTAGTGACTGGTACCAATGAAGTAAAGGTGAGGTCTTAAATATTAGATGTAGCAGCTACCTATGTTCCATCATTTAAACACATTTTTAATCATCCCATTGTACAAGTGAGTGTGCATATGCATTTTAAGGTTCTCAATTTTAATTTATATTTATCCTTATCTATATATATTTTAAAAATACATCCTCCTAGACAAAAGAAATATAAAACTGAGGCAAACAAGAAGTAACAAAGTGACTACAGAGCAATAATTGGATTCAACAGACTTCTAGGAGCCATGTCAATAGTTTCTCTTTATTTTTTTAAAAAATTTGACTTCTTTTTTTTTTGTTTTCCTATCTGCTGATAATTTATCTTGACAGTACACCAAGGCAGAATAATCTGTGGCAAAATTAATAACATTTTAGAAAATAATAAAATTAAATGTTTGAAAGTCATTAGGATACATTCTAATCCAATCATTATTTTATAATAAAAAAGTTCTGTACATTAGTAAGTATTTTCAGGAAAAATAGTAAGTTCTGGCTTAATGCAAAAACTACTGCCATACAAAGCTTATATTTTACATATAATAATGCTACATTAAAAAAATATTGAGAAGTAAAAACATTTGGTTACACTTGGAACTGTTTTTAACAATACTGGATGCTGACTCTTTTGGTTGTCTTTTTAAGGGGTATTTCTTGTCATAATGTCTTATTACTTGATTAGCTATGGTTCTGACCAGGTTGGAGGAAAGTTATATAGAGTCCAACAGAGACTGTGGCTCCATAGATTCCAACAACAATTCTGGTAAAATGCTGAATGATCAGATCCTGAAGACAATCTTCCCTGGAAAGCGCTGGTATTTGATAGTTGTACCTGAGGAGTTTGGCATAACCATGAATGCAATTTATAGATTTTCTTCTTATAAAATCAGCTTTTGCCAAAGATAAACCCATAAAAGTTAAGAATAGAAAAAAAATAGCAAATAGAACAGACACTATGTAAGGTATTCTTGCTGATGAAGACAGTCATACTCAAACTAAACAATTGTAGCTTTCAAATACTGTGTTTCAATTAGTATCAGACAACAGTCCCACAAGGTACTATTGATTCACTGTACATTGAGACATTATGATATTTTTGTCATTAAATGCTCCTTTTATAATCTATGATGTCCAGGGTCTAAGTAAAAATTTTCTTAACTCATTTTAGGACATCCTTTTTCTTAGTTTTCTCTGCTACTGTCCCAGGCAAAGCCGTTCTTTTTGTCATTTGTCAGTTCTTTCCTCAGCAGAAATTTTCCGCAGACAGAAACAGCTCTCTCCATATACAAAGAAAACATTCACTTAAAAGATCTGACTATGTTTTATTTACACATATCATATAAAACATGGCTTTGTCATTAGAATTTTAAATTAGCATTTAAAATATCTTCTTATGCTACTTCCTTAAATAATAGTTATCTAATAAGAAAATGTACCATAGAGCATCTCTGTTCAATAGTCTTTCTAGCCACATTTGGCTTTGAGTATTTCAGATGTGGCTAGTGTAAACTGAAATATCTGTAAGCAAAAATTATAAACCTCTTTTAAAGAAGAAAAAATAAATCATGAGTCATTCTTATATATTCGCTACATGATGAAAAGTTAACATTTATATTTGGTTAACTAGATTATTTTATTAAAATTAAGTATACTTGTTTTACATTAAATATATTAAATATGTTATATTAAATTTTTATATCATATTAAAATTATCTTCCTGTTTTATTTTTTCAATGTTGCCACTAGACTATTTAAATGTCATATTCACATTTGTGGTTCACAGTATATTTCAGTTGGACAGTGACGCTTTAGAGAAAATGCAGCTAAGATAATTCAAGACTATGGCCAGACTTTGTAAGGAAGTCGCATTTGAAGGGATTTCATTTCATTGAGGGATAAAATGAAATCCCTTCGAATGTGAATCCCTTATGTAGATATTGAAAAGTTTTCCATATGTGTAAATGAATCTGAGCAAAACCTCAAAACACTGAGAAACTCATGGGGACATGGACAAATTTGTATAGTTTTATTTCATCCTTAAATTAACCCACAATATCTGAACTGACATTATTGGATATGATTTTTTTCTCTTTGTTCTCAATTCAACTTTATTTAAAGGATTAAAATCATATTTTAATAAAGTAAATTGGAAATATAAAATGTGATTATTCAATGAAATATATCAAGTTATTCTTTTATTTGCAAGGACAGAATGAAAGTCATGGGCAAACAAAATCTATGGGTAGAACTTTCATCATTTGCAATTTCAGCCTTCCAATAATCTTTGCTTATCTTGAGTAAATAATTTTGTCTTTTGCTCAGCCAAAGAATGATGCATGTTCTTGTCACAAAGAGATATGCTACTGGCATAGCCACACAGACTTCTTACCTAAACAGTCAAGCTAAGAAAATGCCCAGATAGAAATAACTTCTCAAACTTCCCAGGTTGAAACAAACAGCTAATACTAAAAATGTATTCTTGGAGAGAAAAAAACTAATTCAAACTCCAGAGTTCTATGTTGCCTTTGCTATAAATATCGGTATAACAATTTATGACATTAGGAAGTTTCCATTCTGCCTCTCACAGTGAATGATCCTTGGGAGGATTGATTTCACTTCACAGTAACAGAACTCATTAAACATCTTTGCATCAACAATTTTCTCTCTCGAATCCATTTGAGTTTGTTAAAGAATCTCCCATAGTGGCTTGCCGCGGAGCAGTCACTTTTCATCTTCTACAGGAATCAAACCTAGTGAGTTGTAGTACCTATTTATATTACATTGTCTATTAAGGGCATTTGAGAGGTGGGGGTGCTGCTTTTAAACTTGTTTAGAGACAGAAGGAAAGTTTCAAATACAAAATAGTTCCCAAATTTGACATCCTTGCTTTTTTTTTTTTTTTTTTTTTTTTTTTTTGAGATGGAGTCTCGCTCTGTCGCCAGGCTGGAGTGCAGTGGAGCAATCTCGGCTCACTGCAATCTCTGCTTCCCGGGTTCAAGAGATTCTCCTGCCTCAGCCTCCTGAGTAGCTGAGACTAAAGGCTCATGCCACCACTGCCAGTTAATTTTTGTACATTTAGTAGAGACAGGGTTTCACCATGTTGGCCAGGATGGTCTCAATCTCTTGACTTCGTGATCTGCCTGCCTCGGCTTCTCAAAGTGCTGGGGTTACAGGCAAGAGCCACCGCGCCTGGCCTCATTTTTACAGGTATAAAAAATATTATGAATTTATATTTCATTTAGTCCCTCATGGAATTCCTTCCTGTTTTTATACTATTTTCCTAAGTCTAATAGATTCAAATTAATATAAATAAACTGATGTTGCAGAAGATCATTTTCAGGTTTGACACTCCAGGAATATATGCAGGTAGAAAGTTCTTAGTAGTAAGAACATGGTAAGAATTTTTTAATTTGCTGAGCATACATTTATTTGTTTCTACCCATGTTCCATTCATAGTTCCATAGCATATTTACAACCACTGAACATGGCAGCTGAGGAAGATTTTATAATATTAAACAATTCATATTACTCATATATTTGTATATTTCTGGACCTAGACATACCATGTGTGAAGGGTAATACCAATTATTTACACTGGCATATAGTTTGACACTGAACATATGGTAGAGATTTAATATATAATTGGTGAATTAAAAGCAATTGAGAAAGATGGGGAAAAAGAGAAGTAAAAAAAAAAAACAGGGTCACTACACTACAGGGTAGAAAGGTTGCCTTCTGGAATAGAGGCTGCAGCAGCCCTGTGTTTGCATTGCTTCCAATTTCAGGGAGAAAGATTATGAAATATATCTTACTAACAATAACATTACGTATTTCTAGATTCTATCCCCATCTACTCTAGTGAAATCCTGCTGTCTTCTGAGTTATTTCTTAGTCATTGGATATTTTTCTGAGTATCTGATATTTTCCTCTGTGTTCTTAGGTATTCGATATTTTTCCCCATCTTCTACTCTGGTCCTTCTACTGTTGTCTTCCCAGGAAGTTCCTGCTGCCACAGAGTTGTTTGTTAATGTGTCTTAAAAATCATGGCTGCCAGGGATCCCCAGAAAGGACCCAGGGCTACTCTTCTTTTGATCACAGATGAGATCTATGTCTCAAAGGAGATCTCCATCATTACCAGTCTTTGTTTTCAGAAGCTGCTGGTTACCTCATTCTTGATTAACAGAAGCTATAACCACATTATATTTTTAGGATCACTCATTGTGCCCGAGCAACATGATGTCTTACGCCAAACGAGAGAATAATATTTCATTTTTACTAAACTGTTTGACACAGTCCAGCAGCATAGTTTTTGAGCCATAAATCTGAAGCTATCTATAGTGAAAATAGCTCTTTCTCTCTGTTATACATGGACTCTAATCCATAATGGATAAATTGATTTTGTTTTAGCCATCTCTTTCTCCTTCCTGCAAGCATGCTTGTTTATACCAGTAGTAAGACACACATTAAGGGGAAAATAAATGAAAAAGTTCTCATCAGGCCTTGTGTCTACTCCATTTGTACCACCTCATCCTTTGTCCAAAGGTCTGTACTATACCATAAGACATTAAATAGTGATTATCAAAGTGATACTCTGATACTCAGATGTAGAGCCTCTCAGGAACTCCAAATGGAGAATGCATGATCAGCAGGACAGGATTGGGGTTAACCAAGTTCTGGACCGAAATATTTCATAAAAATTTCAAAGCCTCATCTTTACCTCTAATAATTTACTTTTGGCATTTTATATAAAGTGCATTAACCAGAATCAAAAATACTTCCATAACACATTTTTTTCCCTCAGTTAAGGATAATGTAAGTCATCTATGGATATATACAATTGCAAGGGGAAAGTTCCAGAACCACAAGAGGTAAAGATTCAACCAATTCCCACATTATTAATACACTACTTAAATAAGTAGTGCCCTATTTCTAATTTTAAATATCACCAGGAGACATTTTAATGGTTTTAGATATTTTTAAAATATATTTTAGTTCTTTCTTTTCTGTAGCATTCAAGCAGCATACACAGTTTTGGGGTAAAATTGATCCATCTTATTTAAGTCATCAGGAATAGAAAGATATCGCCTATTTTTAAAGAAGTGTTTGAAAACTTACTGTAATAAATTGAGCACCGCGCTAAATTGGGTAAAGCATTTGATTCTGGTTGGATATTTTGTCCCCTCTAAGTCTCATGCTGAAATGTGATCCCCAGTGTTGGAGGTGGGGCTTTGTGGGAGGTGTGTGGGTCATGAATGGCTTGGTGCCTTCCCTGCAGTAAAGAGTAAAGAGCGAGTCCTCCCCTCTACTAGCTCATTAGAAATCAGGTTATAAAATAATCTTGGACCTCCCTCCCCTCTCTCTCTTGCTCTCTCTCTTGCTGTATGACATGCCGGCTCCCCTTTTCCTTCTGCCATGACTGAAAACTTTCTGAGACCTCACCAGATGCAGACACTGACACCATGCTCCTTGTACAGTCTGCAGAACCAGGAGCCAAGGCTTCACTGACATCTGTGTTCTGATGCATCCAAGAATGTATGTCTCTTGCCTGGATTTCTCTCTTGATATTTAGATGTGTATATTTAACAGGCTATTTGAAATTGTATCCTAGATGTCTAGTAGGCATCTACAACTTACTATGTTGTGATGGTCAATTTACATGTCAACTTAGCTAGGTTATGGCATCCAGTTGTTTGGTCAAACACTAGATGTTGCTGTAAAGGTACTTTTTAGATGTCATTAACATTTCAATCAGTAGACTTTGGTAAAAACAAATTACCCTTCATATTGTTTGTAGACTTCATACAATCATTAGAAGGCCTTAATACAAAAGACTGAGGTTCGCTGAAGAGGAGTGAATATTGCCCCCAGACTGCCTTCAGACTACAAAATGAACTCTTGTCAGAATTTCCAACCTGCTGGCCTGCTTTGTAAATTTTATTTTATTCTTTATTTTTTAATTGTTTATACTTTTTAGTTTTTTAAATTAATTAATTAATTATTTTCTCTGTGTGTGTGAGACAGGATCTCACTCTGTCATCCAGGCTGGAATGCAGTGTTTGTGATCAGAGCTCACTGCAGCCTCAACCTCCTGGGCTCAAGTGATCCTCCTTCCTCAGACTCCCAAGTAGCTGGGACCACAGACACATACCACCATGCCCAGCTAATTAAAACAAAATAAATATGAGATGAGGTCTTGCTGTGTCGCCTAGCCTGGCCCTGAGCTCCCGGGCTCAAGCAATCCTCCTGCCTCAGCTTCCCAAAGTGCTAGAATTACAGATGTGAGCCAATGTACCTGGCTTGCTGTGCAAATTTTAGATTTGTTCATCCTAACAAACCCTTAAGCCATTTTTTAAAACAGTCTCTCTCTCTCTCTCAGTCTCTCACTCTTCACTCTCTTTCTCCACCTTTCACTACTTCTGTCACTGCGTATATACCCTATTGGTTCTACTTATCTGAAGAACCCTGATTAATACATACACCAATAAATAAATTCTTGACCTTTCTTCAAAACTTGCTCCTCCCAGGCCTTCCACATCTTAGTAGGTGATACATTCTCCTTTTTGGCTGGCCAGACCAAAAACAATGACAATCAAAAAATGAGTCATCCTTGAATCCTCTGTTTCTCTTGCACACATCACATCCAATCTATCAAGAAATGCTCTCAACTCTACCTTTGAAATGATTTACATTCTGACTGCCTCTCTTCACACTACTGACTTTCAGCTGGATTTCTGAAGTTGATTTCTTACATAAACCTTAGCTCTGTAAGATATATTTAGCTTAACCTCAAAGTCAACTCACACATATTGGGGAAGACAATTGAAGAATTCCCATCAGGGCAACAATGCCCATTGCTACAACTATTATTCTGGAGGTAATGATCTACACATGTAGATAAGAGAAATAAATCAGACGGAGAAAAGTTCAAATGTAGTGGTATAAAAATAGACCAACGGCATGACTGCACACTTGGAAAAGACAAATGTTTTAACTGAAAAATTAACATAAACTACCATGGGCACAGCATAGGAGAAGAAGTGAGGTATCATAAATTCATAGGCAGCATACAGTTGAAGAGACTAAGACTAAGGCACCTGGAACCAGGCTATCTAGATTGATCTAGGCTTTGACACTTACTAGCTGTGATTTTGGAAAAACTTCGTCTCCTTTTGCCTCTTTTTTTCTTGTATCTAAAGCGGGGTGACATACATAGCTACATCATAGCACCGTAATAAGAATCAAAAGTTAATATGTGTTAAGTTCTGGGACTACTGCTTTGGTGTAAAATAGTTTACTATGATAACTATGTTGTTATTATAACATTTATTGTTAATGTTGAATTATTACCAACATGTATATAAGATAACCCCTTTCTAAACTGCAAATTATTTTCTAATTTCCTCCAAATTGAGTTTTTTCCTCATCCCTCCAGTAACAATATCCTTTAGAAAGAAGTCGACATCATTTTCTAAGAGCTAAAAGAGGTGATATTTTTTACATTATTTGGGGGGTTTCCATTCAGTGAGTTTGTGTGTTTTCTATTGGTACCTTGGAAACTTGTAATACACAACACATAGTAATTAATATTGGAAGAACTGCTTCTATATTGGGGAGCTCTGGTACATTTGTAACAAGGGCCATTTAACTTCAAAAATATATACCTGAATCTAACATCCATTCTTCATGAAAAGTCTAACAGTAAGATCATATCAGTCTTATATGCCAGGCATGAATAGAAATAACAGAATTTGACTCCCTATATATGAGTTACAGAACACATCTCTGAAATATTATAAAATAAAAGGACCCATAGGATATCACCAGGCAGCGATAACACAGCTAGGGGTATGCTCGCTTCTGGCACTGTCCCTTGACTTGAGCGGTCTTCTCAGGTCTGAATTCTATTAATCTTCTCAGAAATTTCAATCCCTTTATATAAACTGCTATTTTTGAAACTGGAACGCAGCCTCATAACTGGTCTGACTCCCACAAAAACCTTTGAGTTCTCAGTGTGCAGAAATGGTCTCTTATGTTTATCTCTTGTGAGATCAGAACTAGCAAAATGCTTGTCACATGAAAAGTGCACAAATAAATTGTGATTTAATTGATTTATTGTTTAATTAATTGATTAATGGAATATTGAGTATCTGAATATCTAAGGAAGATTTTCCTAGCTCCTCCTCTTCAGTATAAGCTTAATTTAGTAGTTAAGAACTTGATACCAGGAATGGAAAAGACAGATAAATCCTACAGAATAGATGGCCTAGGGTTTTGCAGAATGTACTAATAATTTTTCATGCACCTGCTTTGGCTAGACTTAGTCATGCTTTCAATATTGCTTATCCACCTGCATTAACTACCTACAGAGGCAGCTACCAATTTATAGCTGAGTCATTTCTACTTGAAAGAGGACTCAAACCTGTATTAGCAACTGATCAAAATATAGGAAGGAATACTCTGACTAACCCTTCTGTGAAATCCCAAAGTATACTCAGTGTCACACCAGGAAACCAATAAGTGTGGATTTGCTTTTGCATTTTATCAACCTTGAATCTACCTTGTTACTTATCTGTGTGACTTGGCTAAGAAAAATGTCTGCTTGACAGCCATTGGGGTGGCCATTCCATGACAACATATTCTGCAGTGCATCTTAACTGCAAACAGCAAAATATAATTTCAAGTATTGAAGGACATCCTGTAGTCTAATTACCTCGGTATTCTGAGAAGATAGAGTAACCAAAAATGACTTCAAGTTTACTGTTTTGCTTTCAAATTTGTGTACTGATTATTTTTGGAGTTCTACAAAAGAAATAGTACAATTCCAGAATTAGATTACTACATAAAAAATTTCATGTAAATATTCTCAAATATTTTGCCCATTAAAATAAATATGAATGTATATGTGTGTGTGTGTGTGCGTGTGTGTGTGTGTGTGTATATATATATATATATATATATATATATATATATATAAGCAAATCAGGTATAAAGACAGATCTATCTACATAATCTGATTTATTTTTCCACTGATATAAAGCCAAGAATCGTAGTTTTACATATACATATGTAAATTCCACTTATGGCAGGCATGCATATATGTCCTCCAAATGGCAAGTACAAAAACAGGCAAAATCCTCATTTTATACATCAGTACAAAATTAAAGGAAGGTCATATATTTGAGAACTGCAGTTGATAGAAATCTTGGTAAAGAGAAGTGCAATTAAGTTTCTAACCTTGTGCACTTGGCAAGCTTTCCCGTATCCAACTTTTGGCATTGAGCCCTTAATGGACCTTTTAATTAACGGAGATCTTGTTACTTCCCATTTTCAGTTTACCTATGATCATATACAAAAGGATGGACTTTAGAGGCTATCTCTGTAGAAACAACTATTGATATAGGATTGATGCACATGGGCATGAATGCATACAGAAGCAGCCGTGAGTGGAAATGCCTGGTCTGTAATGGGGCCAGAAATTTTCCAGCACAGCTAGGACTTGAACTGATCATATAGGCAGGCACCAAAAGCAAATAATCATAAACAATGAAACTGGCCAAAGCGCAGCCAGATAAACGGGTGCTGAGACAGAATGATAATAAGCAGAAAGAAAGATTCAGAGCAGTTAGGAAGGCAAGAGGAGAAATTTGAGCAGAATGAAATACTTATCTTACCAGGAAAACCACCTAGTAAGGGTAAAATCACAATAGGATCACAGTTTGCAGCATAAGTGATAGTTAAAGAATAGAATAAGGCACAAGTAATGCTAAGATCTAAGATAATGACGAAGCCTTCCGATGGCTCAAATTTAATCTCGGCAATAGCACTTTAGAGAGAGCTCTCTGCATCTTAACAAATATGGTTTCTCCGTGGAAATCTAGATATTGGGGTCAACAGTAGTGCTTACCTTCCAAGCCTTTTCCTGGAGATAGTATACCATCTTGAGACTTGACTTGCAAATAGTGGCTCTGCAGTTGGCTTTTGATGCATGAATTGTCCAAAGTATTCCAGAGATCAGCATTTTCCCTTTGGATTTTTCTTTTTTGGCTTGGATTTTGTAAATATTCAGAAAGGCAAAGCTAATTTCATATTACTTTCTTTAGACAAATCTTGGCAGAGTGCCCAGTACAACTTCAGATATTACTCAATTCCGTTTGATGGTACATATATATCACGCTCAAAATGTTTCAAAAATGAGTGCTATTTGATGGTGCACATTAGTCTAAAAAAATACATATCAGTTTCATAAAAATATACACTGTAGAAATAAAAGCTTGTCTGAAAACACATAACAGACTTCTCTGATATATTTTACAGCATGTATTTGTATTCATTTAAATAATATTAATTGATTTCCTACTATGTGTCAAAAACAGTATTCAGTGTTGAGATAAAAGATGATGGAAAATGTGCCTCCCTCAGAGCATGGCGGAAACTAGCCATAAAACTAGTATCTGGCTGGAAACTAGAAGATAAACATCTAGACTTGGCTCTGTCGCAGACATTTTTTTGTAATCTTGGCAAGTCGCTCTACTTGTCTTGAAAATACATTTATTCATCTCTATAATAATAGAGTGGGACAAAATTATTTCTAAAGCCTGTTTAAGTTTCAAATAAGATTCTGAAATCTAATCCTAAATAGGTACAATTTGGGGGATAGAAATTACATGTTTTTATTAACCATCCAGGTAGCCCCTAGATAAACCTGGCATGAATCAGGTTTGTATTAAGAGAAGGGAGAAGCTAAACACTCTTCCTCAGAATTAAAGGCTTAACTTTAACGCCTTGAACCACTGAATCAGGCACATACATCAAATTTCTTAGGCTCTAGTCAGAATGTCAATGATATCAGTTATGTCAGAGAAAACCAAGCGGAAAAAAAATTATTGAGAGAAGGTGTAGAACTGCCTTCCTTAGATAAAGTCAAATGGTTACAAACACAGGCAGCTGAAATTAAACTTGACCACTAGTATCTCAAACTCTCCACCATCCATAACTGGCCCTGAGTTGAGACACAGGGTAGAAATTTATATCTGGCTTTGACTTGGAAACTAGGCTTTTAACAGTTGCCTAAATGTGAGGTCTGGAAAACTGTATTTTTGCTTGCCTAATCAGCACTTCATTCATAAGGCAACAGATGCTGCAGCTTTTGCAGAGTCATGATGATAAACAAAGGAAAATCTAGTTAAATCAAGCTAGTGATTTTTTAAAATTTTAGGTACTTTTTAAAAATTTGAACATATTATCCTGATGACAAAAGTAACATTTTTTTTTAATTGCAGAGCATTAAAAAGTAGAGAAAATATAAAGAAATCTAATTTACACAAACCTCACTACTTGAAGATAACCTACCCTCATGCTCCACTACTGTGGAGCGGCTGCCACTATTTTCTGACTTCGATTTTCACTTCCCTTAATTTCATGGATTTTACTGATTCATGGTCTCTGTTTGCTTCCATTTTGCTGTTTCTATTTGCATGTTTTCCACATGCTTTACGTTTCAACATCCTAGGAAAAAGTAACTGAACACCTGGCCTTCACCATTTGGTAGAGAAACCTGTGGGGCAGAGTTTTTGGGCCAGACTTCTTGCTAATCTCCTGGTCAGACTACAGAAGACAACTGCTTCCTCTTCCTCAGATGGACTTCTCCAGTCCGATTAGCTGTGTTCAGGATGGGAGGTCTCAGGGGCATGGTGCTGGGTGGTCCTTAGGTCAAGAATCCCAAATCCCACAGAAAATGGGGTTTGGCCATTATACTTAATGTTAGACAGCTCAGAACAGGGAAATCACATGTGGTAGAACACTTGATAATATTAGTATTTAAAGGGGAATTACAAATATATAAACACAAATAAACAAATCAATAATCAGGAGTACTCAATTGTGCCCTGGTAGATGAGAGGCCCTCTACTGAATGCCCCTAATAATACAATGGAAGCACCCATCTATTATGTGTACACTCAGTGAGCAGCCAAATCCCAGGGTTAGAAAATTCATCTTCCCTCTCAGTAAGAGTTAAAGGTTTTGTTTCTCTCAAATGACATCTAAAAAACAATGTGTGAAGAAAAACACATTAAGTAAACAAGGATGAATAATCCTAAATACATACACTCCATTGAGTAGATCAGAAATAACTTAGTCCTGTGCCAAGGTGAATTCCTAACTGAGTCACTCATAGTTATTATAAAGGAAACAAAGATTATCATATGCAACTGTATTCCAACCCTGGAATAATAATGCTGCAAGAATTCTAATGAAAATGAAAAGTCTCATTGTGAAGAATTCACAACAAATTTAAATTTCGATGAACCTTCGAGTAGACACCTGTATTTACAGAGTGTTTCTTTTTGTTCTTCAATATCTGCTCTTCTTAGTAAAACTGCCTAAAATTGATGTATTCTCAACTAACCTAGAATTTATATCTTAAAAAATGGGTGGTAAAAAGTTATATAAATATTATATCATGATCCAATTTAATTTTTTCCTGTGTAAGAGTAAAATATGTATAGGTAGTCATTTGATCAATGCTGGTAGCAGCCATCTATAGACAGTTAATTAAATGTGAACAGAGTTGCCACACAGGCGCTTCTCTACTCTCCCTCATCAATCCCTCATCAACCTGTTTTAGCTGCAATTATGTGTGCTTAGCGATTAAATTTGGAAGTTAGAGTAAGTTTTTTTTTTGGAGGAAAATATCATTTCCCCTTAAATCATTTTAATCTTTAAAACCTAGCACCATGCATGGTTCACAGTAGTTGTTCAGGTAAATGTGTGGTAAGCATTAATAAATGTCTGAAAAGCAATGGCTATGCCTGCAATTGCTTTCTTAGAAAGTAAACACCAGATGGAAAATGAATAAACTAGCAAAAATTATACTGTTAAGGAACAGAGAGAATCATGGTGGAACATGAGAACCAAAACCATCCACCCCCACACAGCATACTGTCCACATTTTCATGATTTAACCATTCCACTACACGTGTGTCAACATGACTTTATAATCGCAGGAAACTTGCCCAAGAAGATAATAGTTGCAAATAACTTTTCATTCCAGGAACTTTCTGAAAATCTTATTTCAATAAAGAGCAAATTGTTCAGCTCTTCAATAGAAGGCATAAAATGACAGCTTACTCCCCAAGTCTTTCTAAGGCTTCTCAAAATGTTCACCTTGCCACCTCAACCAAATGTAAATCATTAAAATCCTTGCTTCTCCCTAATGAAACTCTCTCATAAAAGAACTTCTTTAAATCATATTCCAAAGCTTCATAAATATCCCAATTTTCCCTCCCCCTTTCAATACTTTACTAAGACTTTATCAAGGTAATATAGTCCTTGACCAAGATGCAAATACACACAATTTTTTTTTTTCCCAATAAACCAGTTGTTCTACAATTTTGAGCAGCCATAATTCAACAATGGACAGAATTAAAGTGAGTGTTTTCTTTTTTTTCTCTCCTTTTTTTTTGAGACGGAGTCTCACTCTGTTGCCCAGACTGAAGTGCAGTGGAGCAATCTCGGCTCACTGCAACATCCGCCTGCTCGGTTCAAGCAATTCTCCTGTCTCAGCCTCCCGAGTAGCTGAGACTACAGGCATGCGCCACCATGCCCGGCTAATGTTTTATATTTTTAGTAGAGACAGGGTTTCACCATGCTGGCCAGGCTGGTCTCGAACCCCTGATCTCATAATCAACCCACCACCTCGGCCTCCCAAAGTGCTGGGATTACAGGCATGAGCTACTGCGCCCAGCCCCTAAAGTAAGTCTTTTCTATGTATATTTATTTTTCATACTACGGCTCTTGATATTTTAACCACAGAAAAGTTTTACAAATTAAAAAATGTAACTAAAAAATAAGCGAAAACATTAAAAAATGGAAGACAAATTAGTCTAATTTTATATCAAAGTGTCAATACAAGTGATATAGAACTATTAAAATGATGTTTAAATTACTATAAGAATTATGTGATCTTAATTATTATTATTTAAATAGATTTTAGGGAACAGGTGGTTTTGGTTACATGGATAAGTTGTTTAGTGGTGATTTAGGAGATTTTGGTGCACACATCACTTGAGCAGTGTAAACTGCACCCAATGTGTAGTCTTTTATTCCTCACCTTCCTCCCTCACTTCTCGAGTCCTCAAAGTCCATTATATCATTCTTTTTTTCTTTTTCCTTCAACTTTTAAGTTCCAGGTGCATGTGCAGGTTTGTTACATAGGTTAATGTGTGCCATGGTGGTTTGCTGCAAAGATCAACTCATCATCTAGGTATTCAGCCCAACATCCATTAGGTATTCTTCCTCATGCTCTCCCCTTCACACCTAAACAGGCCCCAGTGTGTGTTGTTCCCCTCCCCGTGTCCATGTGTTCTTATCGTTCAGCTCCCACTTATAACTGAGAACATGGGTGCTTGGTTTTTGTTCCTGCATTAGTCTGCTGAGAATAATGGCTTCCAGCTCCATCCATGTCCCTGCAAAGGGCGCGATCTCATTCCTTTTTATGGGTGCATAGTATTCTATGATGTATATGTATTACGTTTTCTTAATTCAGTCTATCATTGATGGGCATTTGAGTTGATTTCATGTATTTGCTATTGTGAGTAGTGCTGCAATGAACATATGCATGCATGTATCTTTATAACAGAATAATTTATATTCCTTTGGATATATACACAGATTCCCTATTTAATCAATGGGGCTGGGAGATCTGGCTAGCTATATGCAGAAAATTGAAACTGGATTCCTTCCTTACACCTTATACAAAAATTAACTCAAGATGAACTGAAGACTTAAATGTAAAACCCAAAACATTATATCATTCTTATGCCTTTGTATCCTCATAGATTAGCTCCTGCTTATATGTGAGAACACACGATGTTGAGTTTTCCAATCCCAAGTTACTTCACTTAGAATAATGGTCTTCATTTCCATCCAGGTTGCTGTGAATGTTATTATTTTGTTTCTTTTTATGGCTTAGTAGTATTCCATGGTATATACACATACCACATTTCTTTATCCACTTGTTGGTCGAAGGACATTTAGGGTGGTTCCACATTTTTGCAATTGCAAATTGTGCTGCTATAAACATGCGCATGCATGTGTGTTTTTCATTTAATGACGGTTTTTCCTCTTGATAGATATGCAATAGTGGGATTGCTGGATCAAATGGTAGATCTATTTTTAGTTCTTTAAAGAATTTCTATACTGTTTTCCGTAGTGGTTATAGTAGTTTACATTTCCACTAGCAGTGTAAAAGCGTTCCTGATTCACAAGATCTATGCCAATGTCTATTATTTTTTGATTTTAAAATTATGGCCATTCTTGCAGAAGTAAGTTGGTATCGCATGTGGTTTTGCTTTGCATTTCCCTAATCATTAGTGATGTTGGGCAATTTTCACTTGTGTTGGCCATTTGTATATGCTGTTCATATGTGATCTTTAGTAAAGTGACTTCAAAAATTTTGTCAGTTTTACACGTTTGTCTCCTAATAATTCATTTTTTTGATATAGCTCTCACTATTTTCTGTTTTTGTTGAGTTTGTTTTGGTAATTTGTGTCTTTCACAAATTTATCCATTTCACCTAGGTTTTTCACAGTTATTGGAATAAAGTAGTTCATAATGTTCCGTTTATAGTCCTACATTATAAATTTCTACAGTTTCTATAGTGAGAATCCTTTCACATTCCCAATTTGATAATTTGTTTCTTCTCTCATTATTTCTTGGTCAATCTAATTAGAAGTCTGTCAGTTTTTTTTGTTTGTTTGTTTTCCTTCCTTTATCTTTAAAAACGGACAAGTTTTAGTTACTGTTTTTCTCCTTTTCTACTTTGTTTTTCATTCTTTTCACTCAGAGATCTACTATTTATTTACTTCTAATTACTTTGGATTTGATCTGTGTGTCTTTAGTTTTTTGGAGAGAATCTTACATTCTTAACATTAAATTTTTTATGTTTTTTAAAATTAAGGCTAAAAGCTATAGTTCTCACTAAGCACTAGCTTACCCACATTCCATCAGCTTTTCGATTTTGTGTTTCCATCTTTATTCATATGATTTTTTTAATTTCTCTCAAAAGGTTGTCTTAGACCAATGGGCTTATAACTTTATGATTAATTTTCAAATTTTGAAGATTTTCCAACTATTCATTCTGCTGTTGATTCCTAATAGAATTGCATTGGGATCAGATAATATACTTTATATGATTTCAGTCCTTTCATGTATATTGAAACATCTGTTAATGCTTAGCATATGGTCCCTTTGAGAGTGTTCCACGTATGCCTGAAAGTAATGTATATTTTACAGTTGGGTAAAATATTTTATAGATGTCAACTAGATCCAGTTGGTTGACAGTGACAGAGACAAGAGGCAGCCAAGGGTCCCCCAGCAAAAGCCCACCTTCAAGACTAAAACAGCCTGAAGGCTGAAAAACTGGGCTGCCCATCCCAGATGAAGCCTGACCTTTTCCCAACTGATTCTTTCTGAATAATGCCCACCTGCGCACTGGGAGATTGGGGTGGAGCCTCAGGAAGTCTGCACCATTTGCAGGGTGGAGGAGCCTGGCCTCTCCTGTTCCTGGGAAAGTTCCTGTTCCTGTCAAAGTTTACTGACAGCAGGGGAGATAGGGCATATGTGGGTAAGAGCAGATACTCCTATCACCTAAGTCCCCTTGTTAACATGGTTGAAAGCCACTTTAACACCCATGGATGGCACCCTGTCGTGGTCACCGAGACTGGGAGATACAAGAATGGAGGAAAGAAAGAGGAAGGCTTCATTTTCCCTCCCTCACGTACCGCATGTATTTGCTAGAAAGACAAAGGAATCAGGGACGCTTGCTCTCCTCATTCTAGATGAGTAGCCATTCACCTTCAGCCTGTACCCCTTTTGAATGCATCCTAAATCCCTAGGAATCCTTTGAAAAAAAATGCCTACTTTTTTTTTTCCTTTTTCCTCCTCTGTCCTCTCTTCACTGATAGGTAATTCTGTGTCCACACTCTGGGACACTCCCGTCATATGCATCCTCCAAACTGGGAAGAGTTAATTTCACAAACCTTAAACTGGTTGGCTTAGGACTGGGCTCAGGGGAAGGGAACCCAGAAGCCTAACATGCTGGCAAAAAGGTAAAAGTATTTTTTTTTTTTCCAATGGGCTTTCAGCCTCCCTCTCCGTGTACACACTCGTAAAAGACCTCGGGTTTTTGAGCTGTCCTCACCCACCCCTTGTTTCATTTTGATACATGTTTTCTAATAACCTGGTTTGTCCCTTCTCTCCTTCAGGCCAGCAAACTCCAAATGGTCATGCAAACAGAGCCTTGGACAATGGCCCCTTTTGCCAGGAACGCTTAGATTGGCCTCTGAGGGAGATGACTGCCATTTTCCCAAAGCAGCCCCCTCTGTCTTCAGGAAGCAGTTAAGATTCGTCTTCGTGTTTATCCTTATCCTTATTCTAATGGCAGTTAGATGTGCTCCTTCAGAGGGGGAATGATAGAGACAGGAGGCAGCCAAGGGTCCCCTGGCAAAACCCCGCCTGAGGCTGAAGGCTGAAACAGCCTGAAGGCTGAAAAACCAGACTGCCTGTCCCAGATGAAGCCTTCCCTTTTCCTGACTGATTATTTCTGACTAATGCCCACCTGCGCACTGCAGGGACAGGGTAGAGGCTCAGGAAGTTTGCCCTGTTTCCAGGGCGAAGGAGCCTGGCCTCTTCTGTTGCTGGGTGGTGACCTGGGATTCAATCTGTGAGGTTGAGGCCTGTTAACAGGAACCCCTCTCGCTTTGCTGTCAGGGTTTTTTAACTTTCATCCAATAAATTCCATTCCCCCTCACTCTTCAAAGTGTCTGCATGCCTAATATTTTCTGGTCGTGTGACAAGAACCCGGTTTTTTCTACAACAATAGTATTTTTCATGTTTGTTATAGCTTTACTTATTTAGTCTGTTCTTTCTCTATCAATTAAGAAAAGGGTGTTGAAATAACAATTATATTTGTTGAAATATCCATTTCTATTTTTTCAATTTTGTCAGATTTTACTTCATATATTGTAAAGCTCTAGTGTTAAGTACCTTTATAATTGTTATCTTTTCCTTCCGTATTGACCTTTTTTTAATTAAAAGATCCCTCTTTATAACTAGTAATATACCTTAGTTTAAAATATATTTTTGTCTGATTTTAATATAGCCTCTCTCTCTTATGGTTATGTTTGTATGGTACAGATTTTTAAATCAAGTTACTTATAACCTATTTCTATATTTCAATCTAAAGTTAGTCTCATCTCTTATAGACAGCACATAGTCATATCTTTCTCTTTTAACCAAGTTAGTTACCATATCCATCGCCTCCCTTACCTAGCATTTAAGTGGAATAATATTCTATTATAAATAGTATTTCTGTATGTGGAGCATTAAGGATAATATAATGAGGGCTCAAAAGAAGACAAAAAAGACTAAAAAAATGTTTAAAACTTCTTAGAGATTGGTTAAGTTGTCATGACCAGAATGCCGACAGAAATATTAACAGTAAAAGCCATTCAGATGAGACCTCAGATGGAAATAGGACTATCTTACTGGGAACTGGCGTAAAGGCCATCTTTGTTAGACATTAGCAGAGAACTTGATCATATTGTGTCCCTGTCCTAGGGCTTTGTAGACATTTCTAAGCAGCAAATGTTCAGGCTGCTGCCTGGTTACTTCTAACTGCTAGTGAACTGCTAGAAAGAAGGGAAGTAGAGTGAAAAGATTTGGACAATTTATTGCTTGACCATGTGGTAGAGAATAAAACTGTTTTCAGAAGAAAAACCAACGGTGTGGTGCAGCAACCTTTCACTAAATAGATTAGTGTGAAGAGAACAAAGCCAGAGGCCATTTATCAGGACAGTGGGAAAAAGACCCCAAAGGCATTTCAAAGATCTTCCAGGCTGTTTCTCCTATCTTAGGCCCAGAGGTCTCCAAGGGTGGAATGTTGTGGGGGATAGGCCTCAAGCACACTCCTCAGGATTCTCTGCTCCATGCATCCCAGCTGCTCTGGCTGCTCCAGCCATGGTTCAAGGGATCCCAGGTACAGCTCACGCCACAGGTTCAAAAGGCAAAAGTAGTAAGCCTTGGCAATATCCACATCCATATGGTGCTAATTCTGCATGCAGGCAGAATGCAAGAGTGGAGGAGGTGCAGCAGCCTCCAACTAGATTTCAAAGTTTTTGTCAAACTGCCTAGGAGCTCAGACACAAATCTGTCACAGTGGCAGCAGAGTCAGCACAGAGAGTCTTCTCTAGAATGCCCAGTGGAACCATGGGAGCAGGGCCACTTCGCTCTGGACTCCAGACCCACAGAAGTCATCAGCAACATGCAACACCAGCCTAGGAAATCTGCAGGCACCAGCATGCAACCCCAATCCATGACAGTAGCCACACGGGCTACACCCAGCAAAGTCTTGGAGGTGGGCCTGTCCAAGGTCTTGAAGCCCCTCCTCTACCCCAGTGTGTCCAGGAAAAGGTACATGAAGTACAAGATTCTGAGCTTTAAGATTTAATGTCTACCCTGCTGGCCTTCAGGCTTACTTTGGGCTGATTTTTCTTTTTGCCTCTCTCTCCCTTTTGGAAGGAGAATACTTATCTTATGCCTGTTCCACCATTGTATTTAGAAAATACATTTATTTTTTATTTTACAGGCTTATAGCTGGAAGGACTTTGCCTTGAGTCCCAGATGAAGCTTTGGACTTTAGACTTTTGCCTTAGTGCTAGAATAAGTTAAGATTTGGGTACTATTGAAATGGGTTGAAAACATTTTTCATTGTGAGTACATGAGTTATAGGGGAGCCAGGGACAGAATGCTGTGATTTGAATGTGGTTTATTTCTACCAAAACTCATGTTGAACCATGTTCCCCAGTGCGGCACTGTTGGGAGGTACTGCCTTTAAAAGGAAAATAGGTCCTTAAGATGGATTCATGTCTTTCTTTTGAGATTGGGTTGATTATTTTAGGAATGGAAGAATTCTTGAAAGAATGGATTGTTATAAAGTGAAGTTGTCTCTCCAATTTGGCCTTTCTTTTGTGTGCCTCCTTCCCCTTCCATTTCTCTGCCATGTCCTGATGAAGTAAAAGGCCCTCATCAGATGCTGATCAAATGTGGCTTCCCAGTGTTGCACTTTCCAGCCTCCACAATTCTGAGCCAAAATAAACGTCTTTTTTTTTCTTTTTTTAAATAGATTACCTAGTCTCAGGTATTCTATAATAGCAACACAGAACAGATGAAGACAGGTAGCATAGACATTTTCACAATATCAATTTTTCTAATCCATGAACATGGCATATCTTTCCATTGATTTGTATTACCCTAAATTTCTTTCCTCAGTGTTTATAGTTTTCAGTATATAAGTTGATATAGTTTGGATGTTGTCCCCACCTAAATCTCCTGTTGAACTGTAGTCCCCAGTGTTGGAGATGGGGCCTGGTTAGAGGTGACTAAATTATGGGAACAGATTTCTCATGAGTAGGACCATCCTGTTTATACTGTCCTTGCAATAGTGAGTGTTTTTATGAGATGTGGTCATGTAAAAGTGTGTGGTACCTCCCGCTTCTGCTGCTTTGATCATGTGACATTCTTGCCTCCCCTTTGCCTTCCACCATGATTGTAAGTTTTCTGAGGCCTCCCCAAAAGCAAGCAGATGCCAGCATCATGCTTTACGTACAGCCTGTAGAAGCGTGAACCCATTAAACCGCTTTTCTTTATAAATTACCTAGTCTAATATATTTTTATAGCAATGTGGGAATGGTCTAATACTCAGGTATTTTACAGTTAAATTTACACCTATATATTTAACTTTTTTATTGCTATTATAAATGAGATTTTTTAAAAAATTTCCTTTTAAGATAGACCATTATTGCAATATAGAAAAGCTACTGATTTTTGCACATTAACTTTGAATGTTGCAACTCTAGTGCATTCATTGCTCAGTTCTAATAGTTTTTTTATGATGTCTTTAAGGTGTTTTACACATAAGATCATCTTATCAACAAAGAGAAACAATTTCACTTTTTTTCTCTCCTATTAGTATGCCTTTTATTTTGTTTCATTGCCTGATTGCTCTGGCTCTGATTTCTAGTACTTTATCAAAGAGAAGTGGTGTGGCCAGGCATGGTGGCTCATGCCTATAATCCCAGCACTTTGGGAGGCCGAAGCAGGTGGATGGATCACTTGAGGTTAGGAGTTAGAGACCAGCATGGGCAACACAGTGAAACCCTATCTCTACTAAAAATACAAAAATTAGCTGGGTGTTATGACAGGTGCCTGTAGTCCCAGCTACTCTGGAGGCTGAGGCAGGAGAATCGCTGGAACCCGGGAGGCGGAGGTTGCAGTAAGCTGAGATCATGCCACTGAATTCCAGCCTGGGCAACAGAGTGAGACTCTGTATCAAAAAAAAAAGAAAGAAAGAAAGAGAGAAGTAGTAACAGTGAGCATCCTTGTCTTGTCCCTGATCTTACAGGAAACGCTTTCAACTAGCCACTGTTAAGAATAATACTAGCTATGTGTTTGTCATATATTGTGTTGAAGTACATTTTTTCCATATATTTAATCGTTGAGAATTTTTATAAGAAAAGGGTGCTGAGTTTTATTAAATGCTTTTTCTGCATCTTCTCATTTTTTTCATTTTGTTAAAGTGGTGCATCACATTTATTGATCTGCATATTTTGAACCATCTTTGCAGCCTAACTCTCACTTGATTGTGAAAAATGATTCTTTTAATGTGTTCTTGAACTGGGTTTGCTAATAGTTTCATTGAGGATTTAAAAAATGTATCTTTATCAATGATGTTGCCATATGTATATATATATATATATATATATATATATATATATATTTTTTTTTTTTTTTCCCTAGTAGTGTCCTTGTCTGCCTTTGGTGTTGTGGTAATGAGTTTGGGATATAAAATGAGTTTGGAAGCATTGTTTATATTTCAGTTTTTTTGAATGGTTTGAGAATTGGTATTATCTCTTCTTTCAATGTTTAGTAGAATGTAGCAGTGAAGCCGTCCAGTCCTGCGCTTTTCCTCAGTGGAAGACTTTTTTTCTTTTTAAACTGATTCAGTCTCTGTGTTCATTATTGCTCTGTTGAGTTTTCTATTTCTTCGTGTTTGTTTTCAAAGCTTTCATGTGTCTAGGAATTTATCCATTTCTTCTGAGTTATCCAATGTACTGGTGTGTAATTGTTAATAATAGTTTCTTATGATTCTTCGTATTTTAGTGGTGTAAATTGTGATGCCTCGCCTTCCATTTCTGATTTGTTTACTGAATAACCTCTCTTTTGTAATTAGTAAGTCTAGTTAAAGGTCTGTCTATTCTTTTCTAAAACTGCTCCTAAATGCTCTTTTTTGCCAACTGACCCCAGGTGGTCCACCCCTGCTTGTAATCCCAATGTTTCCTGTGGGACAAAATAGGAATGAGCCTTCTGTGAAGAGTGCCTGAATGGTGGGAAAACTGAAGATTTGCTTCCAACTAACTTTCCCAACTGTAGAAACTGTGGGTCCGGGAGAATTCTCTGTGTATGGTACTGTGTTGGCCTAGAGAAAGGGCAACGAGGTGAAACATCTGAAGTCTTAATATTTCATTTCCATTTTTCTTTGTCCTGAAGTCCAAGCGTCCCAGGGAAGTCTTAGCCTCACTCCTGAGTTCTGGGACATTTAGGATGGTATACTTCCTGTGTTGCTATTGGATTTCTATAGGGAGAGTGAAGCCCAAGAATCCTACTCCGCCATTTTGCTGATGTCACTCCTTCAATATTTTGAAAATATCTATAGTAGATGTTTTGAATTTTTTTCTGCTAAATCCAATATCTGGTCCCATGTAGGGTCAATATCTATTGACTCAATACTCTTTCGAGTACTGGTCACACTTTCATGTTTCTTCAGATATCACATAATTTGTGGTTGAAAATTTAATATATTAGAAAATGCATCATACCAACTCTGGAATACATTTTATATTTCTGTGTATGTGTGTTAAAATTAGCTTTGATGTGTAGCCCAGCCACTGATACTCTACTTAATTTTACTTTACCATGACTATTGTATTTTTATGCCTTGTTTTCTAGGAATACTGCCCTGCGTCTATTTATCTATTCATTTATTTTTACAGGCAGGGTGTCACAATGTCGCCCAGACTGGAGTGTGATAGCTTGATCATAGCTCACTGTAATCTCAAATTCCTGAGCTCAAGTGACCTTCCCACTTCAACCTCCCAAGTAATTAGGACTACAGGCACACACCACTAGCCCAGATACATTTAAAAAAAATGTTTTTGCAGGGAAAGACTTCTCTATGTTACCCAGGCTGGTCTCAAACTCCTGGCCTCAAATGATCCTCCCGGTTTGGCCTCCCAAAGCTCAGGGATTATAGGAATGAGCCTGGCCCTCCAGCATGTCTTCATAGTTTAGTGATCACCCAATTATTTGGATAGAGGATGTACTCAAAGGCTTTGTTTCCATAAAGTGTCTACCCACTTCACATTTATTAGTGAGTGGTTTGGAAAACACACTTAAAGTTGAAGTGAGTCCTCAAGTCTTCCTCAGCTTCTGTTTCTCAAATCCCTCTCAGGTCTCATTAATAGCCAGTGATATGCGAGACCTTATCTCAGACCTTCTATGGCTCGCTCATTTTCAGAATCTCTTGGCTAACTCTCTTGCTGGTCCATTGCTCCCCCAACCAGGACCTCTGTGTGCTAACACAAATGTTTTTCTCAGTTGTTCCCACCTAAGTACTCACTTTTAGCTGGCAAAGCCATAGGTTTTCACTTGCTACTCCAAACTGAGGAAGTTCCCCATGCATAGCCTCAAAACTGTTGGTTTTCAATGCCAGCTGTTACAAATACCATTCTTGCTGACTCTATTGACGTGGGGAGTGAAGATGGCAGCGACCTGGAAAGAAGGCCACAGATACTCCTCTAACTTGCAACTCTTGCATTTATTTCAAAAGTAAATTTTATTAACTCATTTTCTGCTTTTTGTTGACATATGTGCCTTGAAATGTTGTTTCTATTTTTTTCCAATATTACACAGATGGTCCCTGAGTTACTAGGGTTCAACATAAACATTTTCACTCTACAGTGGGTTTATCTGAATGTAATCCTATCATAACTCAGGAAGCATCTGGACTTACAGTCTCTCAACCTACAACTTTTGATATTATGGTGGGTATAAGGGTATTAAACATATTTGAACTTAAGATTTTTTTTTTTTTTTTACTTATGGGGAGATATCATGATTGTAAGTCTAGAAGCATCTGTACTTGCTTTTTGGAGAGAATGTGACAACATCTTCATGCTGCCAAAACTAGAAGTCCATTATAAATTAATTTTTTAAACAGGGCAATTTACTTCTAGTTCCCTAAAAAAATTTAATCTGAAATACATTTACTTGCTAGCATTCATTCACTTGTTTCCATTCACAGTTGATTTGGTAAATTCAGCCATGATATGGTTTGGATCTGTGTTCCTGCCCAAATCTCATGTCAAATTGTAATCCCAGTGCTGGAGGTGGGGTGTGGTGGGAGGTGATTTGATCATGGGGGTGGTGCTTCATGAATGACTTAGCACCATCTTCTTGGTGCTGTTCTCATGATAGTGAACGAGTGATTTACCATGAGATATCATTTAAAAGTGTGTAGCACCCCTCCCCGTCTCTTGCTCCTGCTCCAGCCATACGAGATGTCCTGCTCCGTTTTTACCTTCCACCATGATTGGAGGCCTCATGAGACCTCCCCAGAAGCAGAAGCTGCTATGCTTCCTGTACAGCCTGCAGAACCATGAGCCAATTAAACCTTTTTTTCTTTATAAATTACCCCATCTCATATATTTCCTTAGAGCAAAGAAAGTACAAGCTAATACAAGCCAGTGAAGAGAACCATTAGAATTTTTATGAAACACTTAGAAGAAGTTCAATAAAGAGAACCATCAGAATTTTTATAAAATACTTGGAAGAAGTTGTGATGAAATAAAAATTTTCCTTCTTCTCTTTAAGTTACATTTAAATCAAAAGTAAAACTATAGCTAAATGGGACTTTAAGCATATAAATTAATATATTACAGAGTCCCTCAATAAAAGATAAAGAAACGCATAAAACTAAAACGCAATGGGTAGTGTGGGGGTTGATTCTAAAGCAAAATTAAAGGAATATTTTTAATAATTCGGGCTAAAAATGTTCCTTGACTTATTACAATTTTGAGATTATTTGGGCTGCAAATCAAGTAGCCTGAAAAGCAGAGAATATTTTGAAATTATTCAAATAGTTTAGATAAATAATAAATGAGAAAGTTAAATAGTGTTGTCCGATCGCATTATAAAAAGCCTATCAAGAGTTTTGATCATAGTTTATAGTATTATTATTGTGTGTTGTTGAATTGCATACATGGATTACAAAAAGAAACAGAAATAATGATCCACCCAATACTTTTCTTTTGTGTGTGTTATTTAAAATCACTAGATCTCCGTTTCTTATCTGCAACATAGTTAAAGCACTTTTCTTCATGTTAGTAACAATGTGAGCACTCAGTAAATTGTAGTAATTATCAGAGATGATGATACTAATAGTAGCAATGAAACAAGAGGTGGTACCAACAGCAACAAAACCTCACCGACACTGCCTCAGAATATTTAGTCAAATTATTTTATGCATAATCAACGATACAAATCTATACATGATTAAGTGCTAAAGGGATGGAAAGCTGTAACTTAAAAAAAAAATGTGCTCTCTATGTGACAGCAGCCATAGGAAAATTATACTGGGTTATTGAGGCAGGCTTGTTCCTTTGATTTGGTGTATCTCAAACTATAACATAAATTAAAACATCCCTATTTCAGATGGCATGGAAACAAAGCTCTTTTTAAATAGCACTTTTATTTTGAACATGTCTGGCTAAAAACAGAAAAGTCAAAATTTAAGATCTTCATTCTTCAACTAAATGCTTGAGGCTGAAGTCTGATATGCAGAATCAAATCTCATATAAAGTTGCTATTGCATATGTTCCTTTAAATCTCAAAACAGAAACATAGTTATATACAATGTAGATAATATGTTCTAGGACACCATAGACTATTGAGAACTTTTAATGATGCAAAAAAGCATTTTATTATATACCCACCAAGAAAAGACTGACTATTTACATTCAAAAACAAACCACAACCCTATGTGAAAAACACATTCTGTTATTTATGCTATATATATCTAAGTCTTAAATAAGAACAATAATTACCAAAACTCATAAAAGAGATTCATTTCAAGCAATTTTCTTAAACACATATTTATCAGATGAATGAACTCCTCTAAGGCACTCTCAGTGTGTTAAGGACATGTCATGAATTTTTTAACTACTTAATAATGCATTTGCTTCAGGCGTGACTCAATTTAATAAATCATATAAGTTACAATACATTTTATCACATATTTATGGAAAGAGATATTCCAATTTCTTAAGCACTGCTTTTCTAAGTATTAAGAGGCAGCTTAATATAACCGAGGGACAAAAGAAGGAAAAAAAAAAAGTCATATACAATGAAAAACTCCAGGGAAATGCATTAAAAACACCTCTAAACCATGAGTTTTTAAGTTCATATGCATGAATATGTCTTTAAATTATATGCAGCTGTTTGTGTGATGAACATCTTAATGAGGAAAGCATCCATAAATTTCATCACATTACCAAATTAGAAATTGGCCGTGAACATTTTTTCTATGTGATGTTGCCGTATCGACTCTCACACTAAACCCAGCAACTTGCCAAGGGTACACATTTGGGATTCAACAGAGGTTATGTGGACAGAGACAAGGAGCATTGGTCAAGAATATAATTACATACACGGGGAAATACTTGTGGCAGCAGTCTTCCCAAACACAAAGTCAGAACAATACAAACACTAAACCTGAAAATTCTAGCTCAAAGAAGGCAGACAAGAAATTCAAGTAACTGGAAAATCACAGCCAAAAGCACAGGAAGAAAATGCTAGGCCAGAATTAGTCAGAAACTAAAGTGGAAGCTGAAGATGGGTAGCAGTGACATCATGCCTCTTTCTGAGGGATGAAGCAAGGAGTGGTACAACTCGTATTTAGTAAGACTACTTGTATGCAGTTTTCCTAATCATGCTTGGGTGACCACTTTCAAACCCATGTTTTGTAATTCATATAAGTCTAACCCAATTATAACAATTTTATTGAATGTCAGAAGACTTAGAATATAACTCTACTCCCTTATAATAATATGACTATGGCACACTATCTTTTTTTGAAATTATCTAAGAAATGCAAAATATATTATCAATGAGTGCTTGAATTAAAATGAAACGAAGTGTGGTTCAACTAAAGTCTAGTTAGATAGTAAGATGCAAATAAATATAACAATGCCTAGGTTTTTAATTGATTTGTTCACAGTGAGTTTATTAACTTGTTATTATTAGTCCAGGCAGATTTGTTTCCAGGTTACATCACCCAACTCAAACATGACTAACTTATATTTTTCTTTTACTTCTTGACTTTATACATGAATCTGGCAACACTCTGCTGAAATAATCCTATTAGATTCTTAACTATGGCCTAAGTATAAGTGATCAAGTCACTAAGACAAAAGTGACTTCATCTTAAACTATCTAAGGATTTCTGTCAATGTTCACATCATGTTTTGCAAATAAAAACACTTGAAAATTAATTAACCCATTATAAATCCATAGATGGGATAATACTTCCATTTACAGTGTTGGCCTTATAATTTTATTGTTTACTCAGCGTGACAGGAGCATCTTTCCTCAGATAAGGAGATAGGAGATTTTTCACATTGCAAGTTCATTTTTGAGTCTCGGTAGTTTCCTTGGTTCATTTTTCCTTTAATGATATATGAGTGCAATGGCTAGAGTGGATTGTGCAATGAGGATGGGAAAAACTGATATGGCTCTGACCTCTATGGATGATTGACTGCAGCAACGAAAGCTAATGACTGTGGAAGCAGCAACCTTTTATTGCTTTCTAAACTTTAGGACATATGTCAGGACAGTAAAAAGCTAACACAGTGGGAGCTACAAACATTGTATGCTGTTTTTCTTTATTTGAGTATTTAACAAGAAAGAATAAACAAGAAAGACACAACAACTACCAAGGGCCCTTTTCTCATTTTGACATTTTGTATATTACTCCAAGGTGAGGAAGCCAGATTACAGAATTTCCATTTTTAAAACAGACCACATGGGAGAAATGGCTTGAGTAACTGGATACTTAGTTCACGTAGCAATTCATTTCCAAACATTATTTTTCACAAATGTTCTGTAAACAAACATTGATAATTTGTGGAGAGCAACACAAATCTTTCACCTAACATAGTAATATACTCGGACAGTATTTACGGATTTCAAGATGATCACAAATGAGCACAGATGCTTGTATAACCTTGATTTCTAAAATAGTTCTGTACTGGGTAAAATCCTCTTCTTGAAAAGGCACAGGGGGAACACTGAGGTATAAGGACACCTAGATAATCATCCACATCAGTAATAATCAAGCTTGACAATCTGTGAGGTAGTAGATGTGCAGCCATCCTCATGCCTGGAATGTGATCTTAAATATCCAATGGTCTGGATCAGGAAGACCAGGCCCAGCCAACTTGAGCAGTCTAGAGGGTTATAAAGTATGCATGGTGAAGGAAAGCTAATTGCTGGAAATGCACGCCAATTAAAGTAACATTGAAAACCAGCAGAATCAGGTAGCTGGGTATTTCACTATCAGAAATTGAATCAAATCGAATCATTTGAGAATATAATATATACACAGCACTCTATCATTGTATATAGTATGTACAGCAACACATATGAAGATACAAAATAAATATAATGTGTCATTCCCATTCTCATCAACTGCAAACTAGATGGGGAGACAATCGAGCTGTATGGATCAATTAGAATCCAATGTAAAATAATGCAAATTTAAGTGGAAAATTGTGTATTGACTTGCTATGAGTTTCATCTATTGAAAACATTTTACTGATAAAGTAACTTGGGAATATTGTGAGCTGAGTTGTAAACCAGTGCAAAGTAGGATTTAGAGAAGAAGGTGGGAAAACAGTAGGTCTTCACTGGAGAAAGAAACTCAGCTTCAAAGAGCAGCATACATTAATCAGTCAAGTAAAACAAACAGGGAAGGCCTGGTAAGAAAGTGATGTTTTTGAGTTGGTAATAAGCTCACGGAGGCTTCGGAGCATTGACGTCTTTGGAGGTTATTTTGGGATGAACTGTGTCCTTCTGAAACTCACATGTCAAAGCTCTAAACCTACTGCCTCAAAATGTAACTGTGTTTGGAGACAGAATCTTTAAAGAGAAATTAAGTTAAAATTAGGTCATTAGGGTGGAAATTAATCCAGTCTGACTGGCATCCTTATAAGAAGAGGAAATTTATACACGTAAAAAGAGATACTGGGGTGCACATACACGGAGGCAGGACCATGGGGAGAGGCAGCAGAAGAGTGGGGGTCTGCAAGCCAAGAAGAGAGGCTCAGAGGGCACCAATGCTGCCAGCACCCTGATCATAAACTTCCAGGACCCAGACCACGAGAAAATACATTTCATTCATTTAAGCCACCAAGTCTGTGGGATTTTCTTACAGCAGCTCTAGCAAACTAATCACATAGAGGTGAAGAGTGTAGTATGTGAAAACAGTTTTGAGAACATAAACTTTTGTCTACAATGATAGGAGGTATGCATTAGGAGAACTCACTTATTTTTCCATCATCAAATTATCATCTTATTCTTGAACTCTCTTATGCCACCCTCAACTCCTGATAGCGTTGATTATCAAGAATTATTCTTAGTGAGGAATTCTAACACAGTAACTATGTATGGATTTCCCATATTCAAGAAAGATAAATGTACTATTAAAAAAAAACACCTCACTATAAACAGAGAAATATGTGGCCCTCTGACCTGTAGAGTAATAAAATCTGTGCCACCATCAGCAAATGACAGACACTTTTAAAAGTCCCTTTGGTTAGACTCCTATCCTTTAATAGTCTTGTCATTCAGGGTAAGGATTGCATCTGATATGGGCTATTTTGATAGTTGCTTTAATTCTATACCTCGCTCTCATAATAGAAAATTGTATTATGCTGGGATAAATACTTTTTAAAAATGTTATCCATCAGTTTCACTAATGTTTGGGACAGGTAGCATTCAGTAATGCTTTCCTTTTCTTTTTTTTCTTTCTTTTTTTTTTTTTTTTTTTTGGTGAGGTTGATTACATGTAGCAGCCTATAATAGAATGTGATTTTCTAATTAAAAAAAAGAATTTTAACATCTCCCACATTCTCAAAAGAGTACCTCCAAGAACAGAAACCTGGGCTTTATCAATCTTTTTACTAACATTTTTAGGAGGAATGTGATGTAAGTCATTTCAATTCTTTGGGGATCTGCATTCTTATTTAAAATGTCTGTGAATAAACTGTTGTCCTTCATTGTTAAGAGGATCTAAGACACTAAGGCTCTACTAGTTTCAAATCCAAGTTTAAAAAAATGAAAATCTGATTACATCAGTCTCACTTAAAACACTTTGTTGTATCCTCCTAGTTTTTAGAATCAATTCCAAATTTCTTTATATATTTGATGAACTGCATAATTCAATCTCTGCATAATTTTCCAATCTCTGATGAAACTGCATAATTCAATCTCTGCATAATTTTTATCTCACTTCATGGCACCAATCTTCATCTCCCATATATAATGACCTCAATGTATACATTCAACTAACTACAAAGTTCTTTCAGGTCCTAGATTACACTTCATTGTTTCATCTATGGACCTCCATATGTGCTATTTCATCTGTCCAAGTACCCTAATGTATCACCATCCCTTACTTGGCCTAGCCAACTCCAATTCATGCTTGGTATACCAGCTTATAATTGGCCGCTCCTAGAAACCACCCTAGACAGATCAAGTCTGAAAATTTGATCTACCTCTTTAATGAGTTCTGTAATTATGCAAAAACAAATAAATTTCTACCTTCTATGAGCTGTGTAGTAGAGAAAGTAACAAGTTCCAATGCTCTCTCTCTTCTTCTCTGAGAATACACAATGGTTCCCAGAGCCAGAAAACTGTATTGGCCCTTAATGAATTTAATACAATCCTTTCTCCTCATACCCCAATTTATCCTGATATGGAACTTCTAAGAGCAACTGGAATTCAAAGGCTAAAAGACCATGGGTTCTATCCCGTTTGTCATGGTTCTGCAGAAGTGGAAGGTGGCTTCAGTTTCTGGTCTACCATTAAAACATTCGACGGTCATTCAGACTTTGATAAGCTGTTCAATTTTTACCAGTTTCATTTATTAGCATTAGATATATTTTATTTAATCTTATCTATTCACATATAGATTTTTTTTTG
The DNA here is from genome assembly GCF_029281585.2 of Gorilla gorilla gorilla. Taxonomy (NCBI): domain Eukaryota; kingdom Metazoa; phylum Chordata; class Mammalia; order Primates; family Hominidae; genus Gorilla; species Gorilla gorilla. The sequence continues at coordinate 16,863,625 of NC_073235.2, read as the reverse complement.
AGACAGTCTTCCTCTGTCACCCAGGCTTGAGTGCAGTGGCACAATCTCCGCTAATTGCAACCTCCACCTCTTGGGTTCAAGCGATTCTCATGCCTCAGCCTCCCGAGCAGCTGGGATCACAAGCACGCACCACCATGTCCAGCTAATTTTTGTAATCTTAGTAGAGATGTAGTTTCACCATGTTGGCCAGGCTGGTCTCAAACTCCTGGCCTCAAGCGAACTGTCCACCTCAGCCTCCCAATGTGCTGGGATTAGAGGTATGAGCCACTGCACCCAGCCTATTCACATATACTTTTTAAATAAATAGAAATAATATAAATGACAAAGGAAAATTCAATATAAATATGCAAATCATAACAATAACTTTAGTTTCTTATACTGGCAAAGAAAAAATAATATGACTATTTTGAAGGTAATAGATTCTTTCAAATAAAACTGAAGGAAATCTTTACACAAAGATCTTCATAGAAAGAAAAAATAATGTTTTCACCATACTGAAAAACTCATTTAATGATGACTATGAATATAAAGAATTAATCTGTCTAAAACAATGCATTTATATGCAATTTTAAAAAATTCATTGTAATTTAAATCACAGACACTGAAATTAAAATACAAACTATATTAAATACAGTCTGATCTATAAACTATAATATCTTGCTCATCTAATCATCTGTCCTGAATCCAATATTATTGTGAAGATAATATCCTATATAAATTATATTCACTTGGTTTAGCATGTTTTCCACTTATGCTCTTAAAAATATTAGTTATATATATGTGGTATTAAGAGGATGAGTGTAATTATGTATACATGTTTTAATGAAAGCATACATCTTTATTTGTGAAATATAAGAATTAAAAAATGAAAAAGTAAGAACTCTAAAATGCAGTTCAACAATTTATGTTCTTAAGGCTGATATTTTAGAGAGTTTTCTATTAATATGATATCAAAGTGAACATATCTACTTAAAAGAAACTAGTTATAGACAATAAAACCCAGCACACCTTATTAAAACTAAAGGTCACCAAAGACTAGAGCCTCAGTAGGTTTTACTAATTCCACAGCTGTGCCAGTTAATTTCAGGCTTTGCGGGGGAAAGAAAACAAAATAATCAAAAAAAAAGCATAAAAATACGAGACTTTGAATTGATTTCCCATCGACAACACAGAATAAATAAATTGAAGATGACATTATTATATCAGCAAAATAGTTGTGCCTAAAAGGGACCTTAATGACCATAAGAACCAACTCTTTATTACACAGATGAGAAGATGAGAACTTATCTGTCCTGGAAAATACAAGTGGTTACTGAGAGAACACAGGCCCCAGTCTTCTAGGTCAATAGTATATCTCCTTAGAATGCTAAGGTTCTGGTAACAAACAAATCATCGTATCAGCTGACTCTTTAATTCCCCGAGATCTGCTTACACTGAGCAAGGCAAACGAAGAAGTGAACTGGAAATACTGTAAAGACACTGTGTTTTCCTCATCTATCCACCCCCCACGACTCATCTTGTACTTTTCTCCCATTGATTTGGAGAAATGGGATACATATTTTTAATGTTATTTCTGTTCTCAGTTTAATGAAATGAATGTTGGACAAGTTATTTATTTATAATTATAATAAATGCTTATTATTTATATGTGCTAAAATAACACTATTATAAACATCTTTTTTAATTTTATATTTATGGTATGGATATTGGTACCTCAGATGTATAAATCTGGAAGCTGTACTTTAAAGAACTTAGCTGATGAAGATTATAGAGTTATTCAGATGAGGACCCAGGTCTCAAATCCAGATTCGTCTGACACCAACTCATGTGCTGTGAGCCATTTCACATACTACTTCAAAATCCTTTCCTTCTACATCTGGTATTTACTCAGTGTATTCTCATAGATCCTTGAATGTGCACTGTTTTAGCTGCCATAAGATAGAATGATCTCAGATTGTGATCACTCTCTATGAGTGCTATACTGCTTACACAATCAGTGTCCAGTAGTAAGGACTTCATATTTATTGGAGTCATAATAAAGCATAGATATAAGTCCTGTTGTTAATCATCATTCTACCATTGTATATCCAAGCCTTGGAAGACTTTGGATTAGTTAAATATGTTCAAGTAGTGCATACTATCCAAAAATGATTATGTTGATAAGTCACGCATTTGATTTCCACTGTGTTCCAAAAGTAGTACCTTCATGTGGTTCTTAAAACCTATATGCATTAGCCTTCTTGACGGCTCTGCATTTTTCCATATTCCTTCTCCTGCTTTTAATGCCAAGATTTTTATCTAATAGTCTCCATGCACCAATACTAGGATCTCTATCAATCATAATGAAAAAGTGCAATATTCTTATGTGTAGGTTACCAGTTAGGGAAAAGTTAACTAGTACAAGATGACGGTGAGGATGGAGTCCATAATGCTGAGACTTCACCCTGGATGTCAGAGAGAGTGATGTGATCTTTCTTAATTCAAACTTCTTCACTAAAATGAGGCATATAGATCCCAATTCCTAGTGAGGTCTAGATAGTTTTGGCATTCAGTTTAATATGTTTCTATAAACTTTCTACATGGTGTGAAACTTTAGCATGTGAGTAATGGTATTTAGCTTTTAAACAAATTATCTCATTAACTAAATGTAAACAGAGGCTTTGAGGGGGGCAAAATTCATTTCTCTCTCAACGTTAAACTTGAGTATTGAAGGGAAAATTGGTATGCTGAGGAAAATAGTAGAGAAATAAAAATCATTTAAGAAATGGCCAGTATCCCTGTTTACATCAAGTGGAGCAAAAAGAGCAATAAAAAAAGAGCAAGATGGTCTGATTGTTAATTCCTATTGCAGAGAGACTTAGAGAAAGCCTGTTGACTCATGAAGATACAGCTGTAGAAAGAACACATGCAACGTGTCATCAACAGAAATGCCATCTCTCGTTTGGCAGAAAATACCAGTTGGTTAACATATAATTATTATTGACTAAAAATATCCCAGTGGTAATTATCTCAGCTTAGCTTTATTTCGTTGGATGATTATATTTCAGCATGGTGTTTGTGTGTAGTCAACAAGCATTTCTGGGCACATAAACACAAACTGTGAAGAGTTGCCTTTTTCCTATTTCCAACTCAAGTGCTGTTTCTTCATTCAAGTTACAACAAGTAGTACTTGAGCATCTCTCTACAAGGGGATAGTCACTGTAATAAGAGCTGACGAGGCAAAAATCATACAATGTAATGTAGGGCTGGGTTCAGCAAATAATCTTGTTGTATATAGAACTACTTTGTCCATCACTAACAAAGAAATACCCAAGTTCTTCCTAATGCCCTCAAGATCCTGCCTGTAAGGAATAAAGTATCAATGAGCCTTAATGTAATAACTCAGTTTCAGGGAAGAGTAGAGAGTATTTTACAACAAATGGGAATGCTAAATAATGAATTAATAATTATAGAGAAGCCAGGTTGAATAATTCTATAAAATTGATATATTTACCAAATAGGTAATCACAAAGAGCCTCTAAGATAAATAATCATATACTGAATACTACTCTTTTGTGAGTATGTTCTCAAGAGTTTCCCAAATGCCTCACGCATTAGGTTGAGCCACTCTAGAAGGCATGTGTTGTTTTGCTGCTAGTGGGTGTTATAATTCATGGGCATTACTCTAACGGGACTCTTCTCACCATCCAGCCACTTAAAATTCTTTGGGCGACAAACACACTTGACTTCATAACATTAGGTTCAACAAGGTTATTATTTAGTTCATTACATCGGTTACTTATTCATTAAAAAATGGAAATCCAAGTACCAGGCTCATGTGAGAGGTAGCAGAAAATCTAACAAAATAGCAATGATTCCTTCTCAGAGTCTTTAGGGGCAAACAAAATTAAACAAATTAATACACAAGTAATAATTAACTTTTATAAAAGCCAACAAGTTATGTTGCTTGCCATTAACTGAGACATAGTAAGCCACATGTAGTTCAAATTGAAATGAAGTAGAATGAGTATGAGTGTGTGTGAGTGTGTGTGTGTGTGTGTGTGTGTTTAGTAAAAGCATAAAAGCACCTAACTGCAAGCAGAGGGAATGTTGCAGCTGTGTGCACTTTGTTTGTTCTGTCAACATTTTAAAAGCTGATATCATTAAGTTTATAGGAGTCAAGGAATCATAGAATACATTCTTTACCAAGATAATGGGAGTGGCTTTGATTGCAAAAGCAGCAAAGGAGAAAAGAATAGTTCAGTATCAGTCATACGATCTGGTAAAGGAAAGTTGGAGAAGTTATATGTATTTCCCTTAAAGAGGCTAAAAACTTGTGTGTTTTATTACTTTTGCTGTGATTCCAGGCAGCTCTTGAACCAAGCTTAACCTTCAAAGGTTAAAAGAATAGCGTTTAAAGTTTCTATAATAGCCCGATTACATATCATGTGTATTTTTTGGACTATTGTTGCAATCCTTTTAATTAACAGGATTGGAGAAGCCACATTCATTGGAAATTCTTTGTGGAATGTAAACTAAAATCTCATTAAATTACTTCCTCTCCAGAATGTACTGAGCACTGAATATGAGCAAGATGCTGTGAAATGCACACTATTTCTGTCATCAAGGGGTTTATAGTCTAGTAGGAGAAAAAAACAACATAATCAGGAAAGTTAATATAGCATTTTAGATGTTGTGATACAAGTTCACTCACAATACTTTTGCAAATATAAAGAAAAAGCAAGCAGAGCTAGTTGAATCACCCTAGAGGGCCAGGATGTATTTGTCCAAGCAGCATTCCAAATCCATCCCTCTTCTATCTCCACTGCTACAACTCTGGTGGGAACCACCTACATCTCTCACCTGACTTACTATAATCATGCCCTGCTAACCAGCCCAAGGCTCCTACCCTTGATCTCTGACAATCTTCTGCAGCCAGGTGGCTCTCCTGCAACAGGAATCAGTTTCATCTAATTCTCCTATATTAAAGCTTCTCAGCATGCGTAGAATAAAATCCAAATTCCACTTTATGTCATAAAAGCCTTTAAATAACATGGCACCTATCTACCTCTTTGACTTTATCTCAAAATACCCTTCTAGTTTACTCAAGATACCCTACAAATCAAAATCTTATATTCAGTTTTTTACATTTGCTGAGTAGACTACATGCATTCCCACCTCACGGGGTTTACATTTTCAATCGCTTCTTCTTAGAATGAAAAAGTGATATGATCTATAATTTGGCTTTCACAGAAACTTTACATCATATATATTTTTTAACCTTTGAAGGTGAAGCATAATATTTGCACATGCGTAGATGCTTTCTATAAGTTAGCTGTCAGGGTAATGTCACTTGGTCACCAGAGAAGTTGTCCCTGACCTCCCAGTGCACACATACCATTGTCACATCTACTTTTTTTTGTCTGTTTACAGAACTTATCAACATATTGTTGATTTAATTGTGTGTTGCCTGTTTATCACCATCAATTATAATGTGAGCTCCAGTAAATTATAATGTGAGCTTCACTAGCTCATCATATTTACCTTTAGCCACTGACTCAGGGCTTGTATTTTACCTATGACCTATAAAAGCACAATAACCACGTGAAACATGGATGTGACTCCTAAATCTAATGAATAAAAACATTACATACCCAATTAAGTTTGAATTTCAGATAAACAATAACATATTATTTTAATATAAGAATGTCCCAATTGCATAAAATATGCTTCAATGTGACTGAGATCTTTACTTTCTTTAAACTGGGATTCAAAATATATCAATTATAAACAGAATTGTAGGAGAGTTAGGAATTTTAAAAAACTAAAACAGAGTTCAGTGGAAATCCTGCTACTTTGCTTTGATATGATAATAATAGTTTGGTTATGAGGACAATATCTTAATTTTTTTCCAGATGCCTACTGAGAAATTTATAGTAAATCTCTGTAATTTCTTTTCAATTGTTAAAGGAAAACTAAAACTAAAAATAAGTTGTTGAAGCAACTAAGGCCAGATGTTAACATGTTGTTTGAAGCTAAAAGCTCTGAAACAGAGGGAGAAACACCCTAAGGATTCTCTTGCCCCCTCACCCCCATCTCCATTGGAGCCTTCTATTGCTAGAAACAAGTGTGGGGATGGTGCTGAAAAACACAGGTGAAGGGGTCAGCCTCCCCCTCCTCAGAGCACAGAAGGGCCAGGGCCAGGCAAGGAAAATGTTCATAAGCACCACAGACCCAGGACCTGCAGAGATCTCATCTCACCCCTCTCTACTTCATCATATGTTGATATTTTTCATTCAAAATGGAAAAGAAAGATACATACCGACATATCTTAAGATATATATGTTTAGCTCCACAGCTGAATTTAGGACTCTTTAAAGGGAAGCATTTTGCCTTTCATATTTTAATATTCTTACAGTTTTTTTTTTAATGAGTACTTAAAAGTAATGAACAAATATGTACTGATTATTATAAACATATTGCAGCATGAATTTATTAAAGGGTAACAAAATATGTCACCCCCGAAATATGCCTCTTTGGCATAAGGATTATTGTGAGAGGAATGCAATTGAGAAGCAGCATATTTAAGGAAAACCTCTGTCCTTCCTGTTTGCCAAAGAAGAGACAGATGTGTAACAGCGCCCCTCTCCTCTCTCTACCAGGAAGGATAGAAGCTAATCTCTTGAGACAACTTTAGACCCTTATCAACTTGAGATAGCAGCAGAGGAATCAACAAAAGAAACTTTATTAACTGACCGTTATCTATGGTTAGTTTCCTTACATATTTGCCTTCCCACAACATGCTGCCCCTAGAAGCTCAAAATCCTTTTCTTTTGTCTTGTCATTTCCCTACACAAAGATTGTTTTGCTAAGATGCTTTATAAGCTTAGGTTCTAACCATCACCACTCATTACTGAGTGCTCTCCCAGGTAAGAGTGATGCATCTGTCAATAAAGTTCTGTTTATTTTTCTCTTGTTAATCTGCCTTTTCTCTGTCTAGAGCCCTGATGAACCTAATATGGATACAAAATAAAGAAAATTTTCCCTCCCCTATACTCTTTTTATAACACAGAATATTTTAGTTTGACTTGGGGCAGAGGAAACAAAGTTTGCTTATCTTGTTCACTTGATCCTTTTCTTTAATAGTATTTTAATTACTCTTTCCTCCTTTATAAAGTTTGTCTAATAAAATTAATTTTCTAGGAGATTTATGAGTGATTAATATAAGGTAAATAAATTGCCTAAACACCAATTATTTCACAGAATTAAAACACTTAAAAATAAATTTAATAAATCCTAATATTCAGCCTTTCCTATATGGCCAACTTTGCTCCCAAGTGGTATAGTCATAGAATATCATTACAGTCCATTTGCTTGTCTTTTGGAAATTTTGTTTACCAAAGAGGAAAATGTATATCATACCTTATGTAGGAGTGGAAAGATGTGATACCTTTCCTCACCCATGATAAGAATCACAATCATACTCTTACAGCAAAAGACAGATTAGGAAGATAAAAGCTTACCAAATTTTTCAAATCAAAGTTTTATGTGACAGGGAAGCTGTCAGAAATAAAAACTCAAAGACTGAGGAAAAATTGCATTTATGCTTTGGTTTAGTGAAGAATGGACAGCTCTACAGAAATCTGATTAAACAGGCTGGGCGTGGTGGTTCATGCTTATAATCCCAACACTTTGGGAAGCTGAGGCAGGAGGATTACCTGATGTCAGGAGTTCAAGAACAGCCTGGCCAACATGGTAAAACCCCAGCTCTACTAAAAACACAAAAAATTAGCCGAGCATGGTGGTGGGCACCTGTAATCCCAGCTACTCAGGAGGCTGAGGCAGGAGAACTGTTTGAACCCAGGAGGCAGAGGTTGCAGTGATGCAAGATTGTGCCACTGCACTCCAGCCTGGGCGACAAGAGCGAAACTCTGTCTTGATTTAAAAAAAAAAAAAAAAAAGAAAGAAATATGATTGAACAAAAGGGATTGGTCTAATGGTGATAGACTGAAGAAGGACTCAGTGAGGCCTCTCTTCAGATTCATCTTGGCCTCTCTGCATAGCACTCCTTCCTCCCAGGTATGGGGCAGGACCCCTCCGGAATGAGGGTCCTCAAGGGAGACAAGAAAATGGACAAAGTGACTGTATTAGTCCATTTTCATGTTGCTGATAAAGACATAACTGAGAATGGGGAGAACAAGAGGTTTAATTGGACTTAGAGTTCCAGACGGCTGGGGAGATCTCAGAATAATGGCAGGAGGTGAAAGGCACTTCTTACATGGTGGCAGCAAGAGAAAACGAGAAAGATGAAAAGCAAAAATCCCTGATGAACCTATCAGATCTTATGAGACTTATTCACTACCATGAGAACAGTATGGGGGAAACCACCACAAGGATTCAAATTATCTCCCACTGAGTCCCTCCCACAATATGTGGGAATTATGGGAATAAAATTCAAGACGAGATTTGGGTGGAGAAAAGAGCCAAACCATATCAGTGACCTTTCTAGGTTTCACCACTTGCTTTGGGGAAGAAGAGTTGCAGGTTCTTCTTTTCTTCTTTCTTCCTTCTTCTCTTCTTCTTCTTCTTTCTTCTTCTTTCTTCTTTTTCTTCTTCTTCCTCTTCTTCTTCCTTCTTGTTTCTTCTTCTTCCTTCTTCTTTCTTCACCCTCTTCTTCTTCCTTCATTTACTTCTTCTTCCTCCTTCTTCTTCTTCCTTCATTTACTTCTTCTTCCTCCTTCTTCTTCCTCTTCTTCCTCTTCCTCTTCTTCTTCTTCCTCTTCTTCTTCTTCCTCTTCTTCTTCTTCCTCTTCCTTCTTCTTCTTTTCTTCTTCTTCTTCTTCCTCTTCTTCTTCTTCCTTATTCTTCTTCCTCTTCTTCCTCTTCCTCTTGTTCTTCCTTCTTCTTTCTTCTTCTTCCTCTTCTTCTTCTTCTTTCTTCTTTTCTCCTTTTCCTTCTCCTTCTTCTGCTTCTGCTTCTTCTTCTTTTCTGAGACAGGATCTTGCTCTGTTATCTAGGCTGGAGTGCAGTCATGTGATCATAGCTCACTGCAGCCTTGAACTCTTAGTCTCTAGTGATCTTCCCATCTTGACCTCCCCAAGTTCTGGGATTACAGGTGTGAGCCAACCTGCCTGGACTGGGTTCTAGTTTTTATGCCTCACCTTGGATAAGAGGAACTCTGGTTTCTATGACTTTCTTTGAGGGAGAAAGAGGAGCAGAAGACAGGAGAGCAGGAGATGGGAGAAAGACTTTATGTCTGAGGTGACTTCTGAGGCCTTCAATCTCTTTTAGTTTAAACTGCTCAGCATGCCAGAGCAACATACTTTGGGGTATCGTTTTCTGAATGCCAACACTTACATAAGCATGAAGGCAGTATTCTAATTAGGTTTGTCTACTGGTTAGACAGATACTTTATATTTGGTTATTTCTTATGCTCTATTGGTTTCTTTGGATTAAGTTTTTAAAAAGGTACAGCAGTCTTTCAGCAAAGTAGCTCTACATTGCTGAGAAATAATCTCAACTAACTTTTTGTAGTTAATACAAGAATCAAATGCTGGAACAAGAAAGAACGAGTAATCTATTTTATTATGCTCCAAATCATTATTATACAAGAAATACACATTAAAAATCAAATTATTAAATATATTTAAATGCATAAGAAACACATTATAAATCAAATTATTAAATATATTTAAATGAATATGAATTGACCATGGTGTGCAAAACAGAGGTATTCACAGACAATTGGTGAGTAAAAATTAGGACACTTCTCAGTAAGACTAGTTTGGCAAAGTCTGAAATGGCAGAAAACCAGATAAAACTAATTTATGCAAAAGAGGATTTCTGGGTCATCTAACTGAATTTTTAAAAATCCCACTTGTATTAGTCCATTTTCATGCTGCTGATAAAGGCATACCCAAGACTGGGCAATTTACAAAAGTAAGAGGTTTAATGCATGCACAGTTCCACATGGCTGGGGATGACTCACAATCATGGCAGAAAGTGAAAGGCATGTCTCACATGGTGGCAGACAAGAGAAGAGAGCTTGTGCAGGGAAACTCCCCTGTATAAAACCATCATATCTTGTGAGACTTATTCACTATCATGAGAACAGCATGGGACAGACCTGCCCCCACAACTTAATTACTTCCCACCAGGTCCCTCCCACAACGCATGGGGATTCAAGATGAGATTTGGGTGGGTACACAGCCAAACCACATCATCACTCAATATTCAGTGTGATTCTTTAATCTGAAAACTCAGGCTATTTACCCATTGTGGAAAATTGTAACCCATTATCTTTGATAGTGTTCCTTCTAGATTCTTTTCTGGAACACTTCTTGAAGATAATGAGAAACTGAAAAATCATAAGGAGTTGTCTAAGTATGGCACCCCCTGTGCAGAAATTACTGAATGCTGCTTCAAAAATGCTGTGGCAGAGTAGGAGAGACAGACCCCAGTGTTCTCTGACTTCCCTCCTGCCCCACAATTGGTTGCTATTATGTGTTTTTGCAAATATCCATCCCCAGCATTTTGTGTCTTTATTATCTTCAGTTTTTCCATCACTTCCTCTAGCCTTTTTAAAAAGAATAATTGAATGGTGGGAACAAATGTAAATGGAAAGTGGCAATAAGGGAAAAACTATTCCAGCTATTTTTTTATACATCCAACTCAAGCTCTGCTTGACAGCAAAATGTCCCTACTTTTACCTCATACCTCTCCTTCACTAAAAGCAATTTTCTAGGAACAGACCTATTTTCTTAGCTAGACACAGACACAGCACTGGAAAGAGACTATTAGAAGATGGCCGAATAGGAACAGCTCCGGTCTACAGCTCCCAGGGTGAGCAATGCAGAAGACCAGTGATTTCTGCATTTCCATCTGAGGTACCGGGTTCATCTCAATAGGGAGTGCCAGACAGTGAGCACAGGTCAGTGGGTGCATGCACCATGCACAAGCTGAAGCAGGGCGAGGCACTGCCTCACTCGGGAAGTGCAAGGGGTCAGGGAGTTCCCTTTCCTAGTCAAAGAAAGGGGTGACAGACTGCACCTGGAAAATCAGGTCACTCCCACCCGAATACTGCACTTTTCCAAAGGGCTTAAAAAACAGCGCACCAGGAGATTATATCCCGCACATGGCTCGGAGGGTTCTACGCCCACGGAGTCTCTCTGATTGCTAGCACAGCAGTCTGAGATCAAATTGCAAGGTGGCAGTGAGGCTGGGGGAGGGGCGTCCGCCATTGCCCAGGCTTGCTTAGGTAAACAAAGCAGCCGGGAAGCTCGAACCGGGTGGAGCCCACCACAGCTCAAGGAGGCCTGCCTGCCTCTGTAGGCTCCACCTCTGGGGGCAGGGCACAGACAAACAAAAAGACAGCAGTAACCTCTGCAGACTTAAATGTCCCTGTCTGACAGCTTTGAAGAGAGCAGTGGTTCTCCCAGCATGCAGCTGGAGATCTGAGAACGGGCAGACTGCCTCCTCAAGTGGGTCCCTGACCCCTGACCCCTGAGCAGCCTAACTGGGAGGCACCCCCCAGCAGGGGCACACTGACACCTCACACGGCCGGGTACTCCAACAGACCTGCAGCTGAGGGTTGTGTCTGTTAAAACGAAAACTAACAAACAGAAAGGACATCCACACCAAAAACCCATCTGTAGATCACCATCATCAAAGACCTAAAGTAGATAAAACCACAAAGATGGGGAGAAAACAGAGCAGAAAAACTGGAAACTCTAAAAAGCAGAGCACCTCTCCTCCTCCAAAAGAATGCAGTTCCTCACCAGCAATGGAACAAAGGTGGACGGAGAATGACTTTGACAAGCTGAGAGAAGAAGGCTTCAGACGATCAAATTACTCCGAGCTACGGGAGGACATTCAAAGCAAAGGCAAAGAAGTCGAAAACTTTGAAAAAAATTTAGAAGAATGTATAACTAGAATAACCAATACAGAGAAGTGCTTAAAGGAGCTGATGGAGCTGAAAACCAAGGCTCAAGAACCACGTGAAGAATGCAGAAGCCTCAGGAGCCGATGCGATCAACTGGAAAAAAGGGTATCAGCGATGGAAGATCAAATGAATGAAATGAAGTGAGAAGGGAAGTTTAGAGAAAAAAGAATAAAAAGAAATGAGCAAAGCCTCCAAGAAATATGGGACTATGTGAAAAGACCAAATCTACTTCTGATTGGTGTACCTGAAAGTGACGGTGAGAATGGAACCAAGTTGGAAAACACTCTGCAGGACATTATCCAGGAGAACTTCCCCAATCTAGCAAGGCAGGCCAACATTCAGATTCAGGAAATACAGAGAATGCCACAAACATACTCCTCGAGAAGAGCAACTCCAAGACACACAATTGTCAGATTCACCAAAGTTGAAATGAAGGAAAAAATGTTAAGGGCAGCCAGAGAGAAAGGTCGGGTTACCCTCAAACGGAAGCCCATCAGACTAACAGAGGATCTCTCGGCAGAAACTCAACAAGCCAGAAGAGACTGGGGGCCAATATTCAACATTCTTAAAGAAAAGAATTTTCAACCCAGAATTTCATATCCAGCCAAACTAAGCTTCATAAGTGAAGGAGAAATAAAATACTTTACAGGCAAGCAAATGCTGAGAGATTTTGTCACCACCAGGCCTGCCCTAAAAGAGCTTCTGAAGGAAGCACTAAACATGGAAAGGAACAACTGGTACCCGCCGCTGCAAAATCATGCCAAAATGTAAAGACCATCGAGACGAGGAAGAAACTGCATCAACTAATGAGCAAAATAACCAGCTAACATCATAATGACAGGATCAAATTCACACATAACAATATTAACTTTAAATGTCAATGGACTAAATGCTCCAATTAAAAGACACAGACTGGCAAATTGGACAAAGAGTCAAGACCCATCAGTGTGCTGTATGCAGGAAGCCCATCTCACGTGCGGAGACACACATAGGTTCAAAATAAAAGGATAGAGGAAGATCTACCAAGCAAATGGAAAACAAAAAAAGGCAGGGTTTGCAATCCTAGTCTCTGATAAAACAGACTTTAAACCAATAAAGATCAAAAGAGACAAAGAAGGCCATTAAATGATGGTAAAGGGATCAATTCAACAAGAAGAGCTAACTATCCTAAATATATATGCAACCAATACAGGAGCACCCAGATTCATAAAGCAAGTCCTGAGTGACCTACAAAGAGACTTAGACTCCCACACATTAATAATGGGAGACTTTAACACCCCACTGTCAACATTAGACAAATCAACGAGACAGAAAGTCAACAAGGATACCAAGGAATTGAACTCAGCTCTGCACCAAGCGGATCTAATAGACATCTACAGAATTCTCCACCCCAAATCAACAGAATATATATTTTTTCAGCACCACACCACACCAATTCCAAAATTGACCACATACTTGGAAGTAAAGCTCTCCTCAGCAAATGTAAAAGAACAGAAATTATAACAAACTATCTCTCAGACCACAGTGCAATCAAACTAGAACTCAGGATTAAGAATCTCACTCAAAACCGCTCAACTACATGGAAACTGAACAACCTGCTCCTGAATGACTACTGGGTACATAACGAAATGAAGGCAGAAATAAAGATGTTCTTTGAAACCAGCGAGAACAAAGACACAACATACTAGAATCTCTAGGATGCATTCAAAGCAGTGTGTAGAGGGAAATTTATAGCACTAAATGCCCACAAGAGAAAGAAGGAAAGATCCAAAATTGACACCCTAACATCACAATTAAAAGAACTAGAAAAGCAAGAGCAAACACATTCAAAAGCTAGCAGAAGGCAAGAAATAACTAAGATCAGAGCAGAACTGAAGGAAATAGAGACACAAAAAACCCTTCAAAAAATTAATGAATCCAGGAGCTGGTTTTTTGAAAGGATCAACAAAATTGATAGACCGCTAGCAAGACTAATAAAGAAATAAAGAGAGAAGAATCAAATAGACGCAATAAAAAATGATACAGGGGATATCACCAGCGATCCCACAGAAATACAAACTACCATCAGAGAATACTATAAACACCTCTACGCAAATAAACTAGAAAATCTAGAAGAAATGGATAAATTCCTGGACACATACACCCTCCCAAGACTAAACCAGGAAGAAGTTGAATCTTTGAACAGACCAATAAGAGGCTCTGAAATTGTGGCAATAATCAATAGCTTACCAACCAAAAAGAGTCCAGGACCAGATGGATTCACAGCCGAATTCTACCAGAGGTACAAGGAGGAATTGGTACCATTCCTTGTGAAACTATTCCAATCAATAGAAAAAGAGGGAATCCTCCCTAACTCATTTTATGAGGCCAGCATCATCCTGATACCAAAGCCGGGCAGAGACACAACGAAAAAAGAGAATTTTAGACCAATATCCTTGATGAACATTGATGCAAAAATCCTCAATAACATAGTGGCAAACCGAATCCAGCAGCACATCAAAAAGCTTATCCACCATGATCAAGTAGGCTTCATCCCTGGGATGCAAGGCTGGTTCAATATACACAAATGAATAAATGTAATCCAGCCTATAAGCAGAACCAAAGACAAAAACCACATGATTATCTCAATAGATGCAGAAAAGCCCTTTGACAAAATTCAACAACGCTTCATGCTAAAAACTCTCAATAAATTAGGTATTGATGGGACGTATTTCAAAATAATAAGAGCTATCTATGACAAACCCACAGCCAATATCATACCGAATGGGCAAAAACTGGAAGCATTCCCTTTGAAAACGGGCACAAGACAGGGATGTCCTCTCTCACCACTCCTATTCAACATAGTGTTGGAAGTTCTGGCCAGGGCAATTAGGCAGGAGAAGGAAATAAAGGGTATTCAATTAGGAAAAGAGGAAGTCAAATTGTCCCTGTTTGCAGATGACATGATTGTATATCTAGAAAACCCCATTGTCTCAGCCCAAAATCTCCTTCAGCTGATAAGCAACTTCAGCAAAGATTCAGGACACAAAATCAATGTACAAAAATCACAAGCATTCTTATACACCAACAACCGACAGAGAGCCAAACCATGAGTGAACTCCCATTCACAATTGCTTCAAAGAGAATAAAATACCTAGGAATCCAACTTACAAGGGATGTGAAGGACCTCCTCAAGGAGAACTACAAACCACTGCTCAATGAAATAAAAGAGGATGCAAACAAATGGAAGGACAATCCATGCTCATGGGTAGGAAGAATCAATATCGTGAAAATGGACATACTGCCCAAGGTAATTTACAGATTCAATGCCATCCCCATCAAGCTACCAAAGACTTTCTTCACAGAATTGGAAAAAACTACTTTAAAGTTCATATGGAACTGAAAAAGAGCCCGCATCGCCAAGTCAATCCTAAGACAAAAGAACAAACCTGGAGGCATCACACTACCTGACTTCAAACTATACTACAAGGCTACAGTAACCAAAACAGCATGGTACTGGTACCAAAACAGAGATATAGATCAATGGAACAGAACAGAGCCCTCAGAAATAACGCCGCATATCTACAACTATCTGATCTTTGAGAAACCTGAGAAAAACAAGCAATAGGGAAAGGATTCCCTATTTAATAAATGGTGCTGGGAAAACTGGCTAGCCATATGTAGAAAGCTGAAACTGGATCCCTCCTTACACCTTATACAAAAATCAATTCAAGATGGATTAAAGACTTAAACATTAGACCTAAAACCATAAAAACCCTAGAAGAAAACCTAGGCATTACCATTCAGGACATAGGCATGGGCAAGGACTTCATGTCTAAAATACCAAAAGCAATGGAAACAAAAGCCAAAATTGACAAATGGGATCTAATTAAACTAAAGAACTTCTGCACAGCAAAAGAAACTACCATCAGAGTGAACAGGCAACCTACAGAATGGGAGAAAATTTTCGCAACCTACTCATCTGACAAAGGGCTAATATCCAGAATCTACAAAGAACTCAAACAAATTTGCAAGAAAAAAACAAACAACCCCATCAAAAAGTGGGCGAAGGACATGAACAGACACTTCTCAAAAGAAGACATTTATGCAGCCAAAAAACACATGACAAAATGCTCACCATCCCTGGCCATTAGAGAAATGCAAATCAAAAGCACAATGAGATACCATCTCACACCAGTTAGAATGGCAATCATTAAAAAGTCAGGAAACAACAGGTGCTGGAGAGGATGTGGAGAAATAGGAACACTTTTACACTGTTGGTGGGACTGTAAACTAGTTCAACCATTGTGGAAGTCAGTGTGGCGATTCCTCAAGGATCTAGAACTAGAAATACCATTTGACCCAGCAATCCCATTACTGGGTATATACCCAAAGGACTATAAATCATGCTGCTATAAAGACACATGCACACGTATGTTTATTGTGGCATTATTCACAATAGCAAAGACTTGGAACCAACCCAAATGTCCAACAATGATAGACTGGATGAAGAAAATGTGTCACATATACACCATGGAATACTATGTAGCCATAAAAAATGATGAGTTCATGTCCTTTGTAGGGACATGGATGAAATTGGAAATCATCATTCTCAGTAAACTATCGCAAGAACAAAAAAACCAAACACCACATATTCTCACTCATAGGTGGGAATTGAACAATGAGAACACATGGACACAGAAAGGGGAACATCACACTCTGGGGACTGTTGTGGGGTGGGGGGAGGTGGGAGGGATAGCATTGGGAGATATACCTAATGCTAGATGACGAGTTAGCGGGTGCAGCGCACCAGCATGGCACATGTATACATATGTAACTAACCTGCACATTGTGCACATGTACCCTAAAACTTAAAGTATAATAATAATAAATAAATAAAATAAAAAAATAAAAAGAAAGAGACTATTAGAATCAACAAGTGTCCACTGGTGAAATTCAAATTCTGAATGCCATCTTGGAAGAGCAGCACTAAAGGAAAGGGAAAAAAAGAGATTATCCCTCCACTTGGTAATACAATACTCTAAACCCAGTCTTTTTAATCTTTGAAGGGAATATTGTGAAGTTACACCTTTTCCTAACATGAAGGGCAAAACTCAAAATTCTTCTGAGTGTTCTTAGATAACATTCAATCATTATATTTATAATTTTGAAATTCGTATTCTAGGCTGTATACCACCATTCTCCTTAGATCTCATAAAATTTATAACAAAATGGTTTAACAATAACAAGAGAAGCAATTCCTTAAAAAGTCTCTAGTCTTCAAACAAACAAGCAGACAAATGAATATTTGTTTTATATCTTGCTGCCTCCATCTTTAGCTCCACCAAGACAATTTTAGCAAGAGTGGGCTAAATTTACTGCATCAGTTCCCGCTTTCAACATTCACCCACTAATGCCTCATTTCTGGTCTTTAACCCTCAACAGCCTAATGAATATTCTTATACCAAGCACTACTAGTGACATGGCTTGGTTCTGTGTCCCCACCTTAATCTCATGTCAAATTGTAATCCCCCCATGTTGGGGAATGGGTCTGATGGGAGGTGACTGGATCATGGGTGTGGATTTTCTTCTTGTTGTCATGACAGTGAGTTCTCATGAGTTCTGATGGTTTAAAACTGTTTGGCACTGCGCCCTTGCTCTCTCTCTTGCACTCCACCATGGTAAGACGTGTGCTTCTCCTTCACCTTCTGCTATAATTGCAAGGTTCCTGACATCTTCCAGTCATGATTTGTGTTAAGCCTGTGGAACTGTGATTCAATTAAACCTCTTTTCTTCATAAATTATCCAGTCTCAGATAGATCTTTATAGCAGTGTGAAAACAAACTAATACAGAAAATTGGTACCAGCAGAGTGGGAGACTGCTACAAAGATACCTGAAAATGTGGAAGTGACTTTGGAACTGGGAAACAGGCAGAGGCTGGAGTAATTTGGAGGGGTCAGAAGAAGAAAGGAAGATGTGGTACAGTTTGGAACTTCCCAGAGACTTGTTTAATTGTTTCCACCAAAATGGTGATAGTGATGCAGATAATGAATTCCAGGCTGAGGTCATCTCAGGTGGAAATGAGGAACTTACTGGTTACTGGAGCAAAGATCACTCTTGCTATATTTTAGCAAAGAGACTGGCAGCACTGTGCTATGCTCTAGGGATCTGTGAAACTTTCAACTTGTGAGAGATTATTTAGGATATCTATTGGAAGAAACTTCTAAGCACCAAATCGTTCAAGATTTGACCTGGATGGTCCTAACAGCATACAGTCATATGCATTCCTGAGAGATGGTCTGTAATTAGAACTTCTGTTTAAAAGGGAAAAAGAGCATAAAAGTTTGGGAAATTTGTGACCTGACCATATAGTAGAAAAGAAAAACCCATTTTCTTGGAAGAAATTCAAGCTACCTGCAGAAATTTGCATAAGTGAAGAGAAGCCAAATGTTAACAGCCAAGACGATGGAGAAAATGTCTTCAGAGCATGTCAGAGATCTTCACAATAGCCCCTCCCATCACAGGCCCAGAGGTCTAGCAGGTAAAAATTTGTTTCCTGGGCCAGGCCCAAGGGCCAGCTACTCTGTGCAGCCTTGGAACATGGCACCCTACATCCCAGCCACTCCAGTTTTATCCATAGCTAAAAGAGGCTAAGGTACAGCTCAGGTCATTGGCTCAGAGGGTGCAAGCCTCAAGTCTTGGTGGCTTCCACATGGTGTTGGGCCTGCAGGTGTGCAGAAGACAAGAGATGAAGTTTGGGAAGCTCTGTCTGGATTTCAGATGACATAAGGAAACGCCTGGATGTCCAGGCAGAAGTATGCTGCATGTGCGGAGCCCTCATGGAAAATCTCTCCTAAGGCAGTGCAGAAGGCAAATGTGAGGTTGGAACACCCATACAGTCTCCACTGGGGCACTGTCTGGTGGAGCTGTGAGAAAAAGACCACTGTCCTCCAGACCCCAGAATGCTAGGCCCACCAACAGCATGCACCATGCACCTGGAAAAGCCACAGGCACTCATTGCCAGCCTATGAAAGCAGCCAAAGGGCTGTATCCTGCAGAGCCACAGGGGAAGAGCAGCCCAAGATGTTGGGAGCCCACTTCTTGTATCAGTGTGGACTGGATGTGAGACATGGAATCAAAGGAGATCCATGTCTCCTCCCACTTGGAATGGGAGTATTTGCACAATACCTGTACCTCCATTGTATCTTAGAAGTAACTGCTAGGTGGAAGGGATTTGCCTTGGACTTGAACTTTTGAGTTATTCCTGGAATGAGTTAAGACACTGGGGGATTGTTTGGAAGGCATGATTGGTTTTGAAATGTGAGAAGGACATGAGATTTAAGAGGACCCAGTGGCAGAAAGATATGGTTTGGCTCTGTGTCCCCACCCAAATTTCATGTTGAATTGTAATCTCCATGTGTTGCAGGAGAGGCCTGGTAGGAGGTGACTGGCACATGGGGGCAGATATCCCCCTTGTTTTTCTCATGATAGTGAGTAAGTTCTCACAAGATCTGATGGTTTAAAACTCTTTGGCATGCCCCATTTCACTCTCTCTCTCTCTCTTCTGCTTGGCTATGGTGAGACATGCTTGCTTCCTCTTCATTTTCTGCCTGAATTGTAAGTTTCCTGAAGCCTCACAGTCATGATTCCTGTTAAACCTGTGAAACTGTGAGTCAATGAAACCTCTTTTCTTCCTGAATTACCCAGTCTCAGGTGGTTATTTGTAGCAACATGAGAATGGATGAATACAACTAGTAAATTGCAAAAGGATAAATCCATCAGAATTTTATTACCATTTTAACTTATGGACTATCTACTCCTATTGACTATGCTCTTTTGAAAACATTCTTCCTTTTTCGAGTTTTTCCACTTATTTTTTGAGCTCCTTTTTCATATTCTTACTTCCTGTGGGAAGGGAATCCCTCTGGTATAATGCTCAGATTTCTTTCCCCTTCATCCTATGATCAATTAGCATTCTCATTCATTTCCAAAGCTTCAATATAATCTTAATAGAAAAGACTTTCAAATCTACTATTCTAACATTCTGTAGAGCACTACACATGGTTAGATAAATGTTAACTTTGACTCCCCACCCAGCTTCAATGCACTGTACAAGGAATGATCTTATAAGACCTCCCTAAACATCTATGTTCTCGTCTAAAGGAAGACGCATAATAAGATTTTCTATTGCATTGGAATTGTCCTACTAAACAGTTCATTTATGTTGTTATTATCCGAGTGTTTGACATGTAAGAGACAAGCACTGAATGCATATTTACTAAAGAGCTATTGCTTCTACTTTTCCTACTATTTTCAGCTAAGATGTCCCATCCTCCAGGAAACTTTCCCTGATCTCTTTCATTAGGCAACCCTCCTGTGGCTTCCAAGGGCAGACTATACTACTCTTACCATAGCTCTATAAACCTCTATTGTAATTGTGCATAACATTTATCACAATATCAATAACTTGACAGCATCAACAACTGACTATGTTTTCCATAAATTCCTTGGGGGAAGGTAGATAGTATGTCTTGATTGTGTTTCTATTTCCAGTGACAAAAGCAAGTTAAATAATTGGCATAAAGTCAAAGTAAAGATCTAGGCTAAGATTCCAGTACAAACCTGTCAGGAATAACTGTACTCATTCTCCCTACACCATACTGCTGTCAGGTGCAATGCTTACATTACTCTAACTTCAGTGATGGTTATGTGTTTACTTCATATGTTGGATTATTAACTCCAGGAGCTGGTCAGCAATCTGATCTCTGATCCAGGTTCATTAACAATCTTTTTCTCTCATTCAGTTGCTGAATCAGTAGCCAGTTACCACAAGTAAGGGTGCCTGGGTTTGTGATAGTCCCACTGCAAGGATGTGGGCCAATTAAGAGTGTTTCATACTGGCTAAGTTTTTCATCTATTTGAGCTCTCAACAGAATCAATCTTGGCTCTACATTCAATGAGATACCCTGCAAAATTACAACACATTTTAATGCTTATTGAAATCAAATAGATTCTATGAAACCTGCAGAGGTTTTTTTTTTTTTTTTACCTCTAAAGGGTAATGATTACCTTTTCATTCACTCTCTTAAGAGATGCTCAGAAGCCAAAGAAATAGCCAAACAGACTTGCAATTAAAAAGAAAAAAATCACCAGAAATCACTTGTTCATATCTTTAAACCCAAAAGATGTTTCATGTACTCTTTTTCTTACTTCATTATGAAGTATTTTTAAAGTTGTTCTCCTTTCATAATTCATATTTAGAATAATATTTCTTTGACTTATATCCCTTCGGTTTAAACTATAATCAACAAAATTGTATCTATTAATGAAAAAGTCTCTAAAATAAAAGACTCCAAGGAATTTTATACTCTTAAATACATGAATATTTAAGAAAACTTTAAGACTTGTTACATTACATAGAAAACCATCATTAGGAGAAAAATTAGCATATAAAGTCCCTGTTAGAACTGTAAGGGGATCAGATGAGCTCTCAGATGAACACTCACTCTATTCTGGAACCTCTTGTAAAATAGTTCTTATAAGTATTAATCACAACATAATTTGAAGACATTTATAAAAGTATCAGCAAATTATTTAATTGATTTCCTGCTCTGTTTTTTTAGATGTTCTTTCTTATTAGAACAAAATATGTTTCCCTATAACTTTCCTCTATTAATAGTAGACTAAACCAAAATATATACTGTTTTTCAGATGTTATTTATACAAATATTTGGATATGAGAATTATTCTGCCTTTAGTACTATCCTCTTCTGAAATTAACATCACAGCATTCTTAATAAGTTTGGGTTTGTGCTAAAGAAAAAAGTAATACTGGGAATGATAAATATAATTTAAGTAACTCAGAGTATGGTTTTGCAGCAAGAAAAACAAAATGACATTGAAAAGGGCAGAACTATCAATATACAGCATTGGAAATCTTTAAAGAAAGGAAAAAGGTATTCAATAAAGTAAAATTAGTTTGTTTCAAAGTCAATGATCTTTAAGTGGTGTTTTATAAAGAGCTCAAGTTCACATATTTTATTGAGAAGCCTACATTTGTTGTTTCTTAAAAAAGGTGAGTTTGCAAATATCTTTATGAGCTATGAGCTACATTTTGTAAGAGATTCCTTCTTTCATCTGGTTGCATTATACGTAAATTGCAGAAAAAGGGGCAATTTGAGAAGCATAAGCAGTTCAACTTGAAAGTTCAACTTGAAAATCAAAATGTAAAATTTAAAATTCACATGACAGGCCTGTGAAAGCAAAAGTTGTAGACTAAGGTAAATCTAAGAGCTGAAGAAACATAGGTTAAATTCTGTGGGAAATACCAGTAGCAGATGTTGTATGATCCCCAAAAATGCATTAAAATAAATGTAGCCAGCACTATAATATTCATTTAGGCAAAATGTTTAAACCTTTAATTTTTTAACAATTCATTTAATGTTTTCAATAACAAAGACCTACACAACTCTTTGGGCAGAAAAATGGGAGTTATTTTGTTTTTAATTGAAGAAGACATTCAATTTCAGGAATTTATTTATGCAGTTTGTTTATCTCAGTGATTCTCTGAGTTAGTCCTGGGACTGGCAGCATCACCTGGCACTTACGAGAGATGCCAATACTTAACGCTTACCCCAAACCTACTGAATAAGAAATTCCAGGGACAAGGCCGACCAGTTCACGTTTTAACAAGGCCACCAGGTGATTCTGATACATGCTAAAATTGGATTAATCTTATATTTTCTGGACATAATGTTCCCAGAAATAGATGAAATAGACAGTAAAATAGGCAGATGAAGAATCTGAGTACCCTGGAGTCCTTGTTTGTTTAAATGTACCTTCTTGTTAAAAACTATCCTTCCATTTTAACAATCGTGTAATCCAGGAATTAAACCGTAACTTTCCATTGCTTATTTTGTTTATAAGGAGTAGAATTGAGACCAGTGTACCAGTCCTTGACTCTGTACAGGTTCTGCTCTATGTTTACTCTGCTTTCTCTAGGCCTTTAATTATTTTCTACTTCTCTACAAATCCTCATACATACACTACAGCTTTCGAGATCAAGCTGTCAATTCTTCATGGATTCACTCCATCCTAATATGATCAATTACTGTGCCTGTTTCCCTGACATTTTCTAAAATCATCAGGGGGAAAAATGACTGACCTTCAAGTAAGTAAACATGGATTTCAAAGCATAAGTGTTCCCAAGTCTATAAACAAGCTCTCAATTTTTCTGTCATCTACAATAGATTAAACAAGAAAAGCGACCACAAGGCTGTCTTTGATAGGAGATTTCAGTTAAACATATTTTCTTTTTGCAATTCAATGTTTTTGTTTTTTCCAAATGAGAAATCTCAATATTAAAACCAATTTAAAGTGAGATCGTTCTGGTTGAAGCAGGGAATCAGGAAAGCCTTCATGCAGCTTTTCCTTCCACAGCTCCACAGACATGTCTTTAGAACCCAAGGTTTTGTACAGTCAAATCTGAAAACTGATCTAACACATTTTCTTCCATGTGCATCTCTCTGTACATTAGAGATGGATTTACAAGGATTAACATAAACAGAAGTTATACATATTTTTTGGCTTGGGCAGAATAATCAGCCAATAAATTGAATCATAGAAGAGAGAAACGACATTTCTCAAATACCGAGCAGAAAGCACTCTGGCCACATCTGTACTCTGAAGACACTATTGTTGCCTCAATCTGGAATGCTCTCTGGCCCATCCTTTGTCACTTCACACTTTCTATTTATTCTTGAAAACCCTACTAAAGCTCTACTTCCTTTGTAAAGCCTCCACCACAGAAAGTCCATCTTTCTGCTGTTTTACTTTTTGTCTTAAACAGATTTCCAGTATTACGTAACACCCAAACATTTTACTGGAAATATTTGCCCACAGCTTTATCTCACCCTTAAGTTCAGTTATAATCCCTCATTCATCTTTCTAACACTGAATATAGGTGTGGCACAGGACAGACATTTAATAAATTGATATTTAAGTAATCATAACTACAAAGGAAATATAAGGCAATTATTCGTGTAAAAGTTTTTACAGACTCATAGAAAAACTATTTAATTATACATAAAGCAGATGCCTTTTTTATTATAATAATCTAAACTTCTACTTTCTACTTTGTTGTGAATATATAGACTTGTTTATGAAATAATCTTGTTTTCTTTCATGTACTTTTGAGAACATTTCCTTATCACCAGTGTGTGTTATTGATTTATTTATACTTTCAGCCTAACATGGCTATAGATGAATCACACTGTCTGGGTAGCAGTCTGATCATTTGCTGTTAGATATATTGAAATGTGAATTTTCAGCTATTGTAGTAAAGATTACCATCAGGCATGCAATCAATTCTCAGGAAATCATTTCAATGAAAGCTGGAACTCAAACAACTCTGTTAATATATGCAGAGCCTATCCTTTACTTAAAGTAACTTATATTATTAGTGAAAATGGTCAATTTTCTTGAGAAAATAAAGCACAGATAGCAATCACAGAAATAATGAGATATAAACTTACCATACAGTAATATTACCATAGAAAAGAAGTTTGTCGATATCATATAATTTTCTATGATGATGTCAAATTTTATTTAAAGAAAATATTTTGGAATTAAATTAAATTAAAATTAAAATTAAAATTAATTTCAATTAAAATTAAATTAAAAAAAGGAGCCGACTATCACACTGTTTTAAAAATTCATAATAACATGCAGCCTTTTGATGAAAACATATTATACCACATAGTCACTTGATCGTGAAAAAACTGGAATTGACATACTTTAATCTAGTAATAAGTACATTTCTACAAACTAATAGTTCCTCTCATTTTTCAATTTGAATTAGTGATTTAATTTAAATACTGCAAACCTGAAGACAATTAAGGATAAGTGTGATATGATATGGTGCTTCAAATATGTAGAATAAATAATACATTGGGAAAAGATGATGACTGCTTTAAAATACATTAAATTGATAGAAAGTAAAATAATACTGAATCTTACATTTGTAAAATTTGCATATTACTAGTTCACATATATTATATCCTTTAATCTCACAATAACCTCCCATGTCATGGTTTCTATCCTGTGCTCCTGGACTCCCTGGAGATTTCACAATGGCCCCCAGGGGCTACCAGAAGGAAAGATGAGAAATATGGCACACTGTAGACTTCCTGTCCCCAGGCTTAGGCTTTATTCAGAGAAGCTATCCTATATTTCTCTCTCTGTCATAATTTCGGCCTTTCTTCTCTTTTTCCTCTGTATGATTTTGTTAGCACAAACTCAGGACAAGAAGAAATGGAAAACTAATATTGTAAGGAGTTCAGGTAAACCTTCAATAATGGTCACAGACCTTAATTTACAGCAAAGGCTAAAATAAAGGTGTGCTGAACTCATTGATGACTTTTAGCTATCTAATTTCCCTTAGATTAAGGGACATTAGCCTAAACACACACCAGAGGAAGGCAGAACTAGGACAAGGTTTCTTTAATTCCTAAATTGTTTTCAATTAGAAATGTTTAGATTCCAATCTAAAACCTAGAATAATGAGTATTTTTTTTCCTTTTGCATCTCCATCAAATATCAACTTCTGTTTGCATAAATACTAAAACTAGTTTTATTAGATATAGTATAGAATTTTAATTTTACCATAACCTCAAATAAACAAATGTCAGTCATACACATAACAAAAAGATGTACAAAGTTGTATTAGTGCTTGTTATTCATTAATAATTGTAATCATTTTCTGAAACAAAAGACTGCCTTGATATTGCACCTCATTAAAGTTTCAGTGATTTATTAATCCTAGGATCTTTAAAAATTATAAGACATATTTTAATAATTTGAAACACTTTGAAAAGTGTAAAGAAAGTAGAAAAAGTTGGCTTTAAAACTTAAAAGAGTAAAAAGTCATATGATAGTTAATATTAAAATTGTGCCTGGTTAGCTGTATTTGTCACATGGTCTCCCAAAGCTCTATTAGATTGTTAATAAAGACATATATAGTTGTATATAGTAGACATCATATTACACTGAAAACTAGAACTGTCAAACTTTAAGACACTGGGAAGAACATCCATGACCTATATATTTTCTAGAATTTAATTAAAAATCACAACATTTGGATCACCAGGCTATGTTGCCAAACAGTAGTTTAAAAACAACACACACACAAACACACAAACAAACATAATCAAAACCAAAATAAAAAAAACTCTATGCCATGGTACTATTGTCTGTCTGTCCGTTACATCTAAAATTCAAATGGCTGCATTTATCAGATAATTATGGGCCATCTGTCTGCTGCTTAGGTACTACTAAAAGTATGTGACCTTTACTTTCCAACCCTCTCCTCCCTATAGTGTCACTCTTACAATATCTATTAGGGACGTCAAATTGCAGAAAATATCTTCGTATATAGGATGGGTTAAGAAGATAGTGATGGATTCCACATATTGCAGGATATAAGGTCCCTACAACTAAGGAGTTTTGTCTTGGGCATGACCAACACCGATCTTCCTAAAAAGATACTGCTGGGGGTGTAATGTGATTTTTCATGTACACTATCTGTTTTCAGTGCTGAAGGGGTAAGAATTGGAGCGATAAGTAAAGACACAATATCAATTATTACAGGAATGCAACAGTTGGAATTTGATTAGACACTGAGAAGTGAGCTGGGAGCTAGGCAACTGCACCTGTGGATGTGTGGACCTTGGAAGACCCAGCAAAGTCAAGAGAAATAAACACTGAGTCTGGACAGACAGACCTTCCTTCAAAGACAAACAGGAACAAATAAATCAATGATTATGAAGACAAATACAACATCATCCTAAGGACTCGGTAGATAAGCCAATTAACTGATACTGATCTACTTGTGGAAGACTAGATATTTTTCTAAAACAATTAAGACAGTTGAAAATCTGTACACTAACTTAAAGACATACATAGCAATGTACATTGTATATAAGCAAAGCATAAAACTCTAAGGAATAAACCAGGACAAAAAGGCTATATAATAAAGCAAAGAAGAAGGAATATAATTGAGATATTCACAGAACAAAATTTCAATAGCAGTAGTAGTGGTATTAATGAGTAGAATTGTTCCTATACACAAGAAAATGATATAAGTAATGTAAGGTAAATTTGGGATGCTGTCAGAATACACGCAATAGTGAAAAGAGATGAAAGTTTTCAGGAATGAGGTGCTAGATATAAAAGGCTGAGAGTGGACAGTCATCCAGAGCATTATAGGCATCCTTTGGGAAGAAAATGGAAAAAAAATATATTATTTCAATAATATATTGTTATATCATTTCAATAATACTTCAGTATCAGCTCTCAAGAAAATCCCTGGCTTTGACTGCCAACCACTGATGGTGTCCTTTTTCTTTAAAATTGCATATATTTTAGCATAACAAAATAAATCTATAATCAGAAATTTTCATTACAGAAGGTCAAAAAGTTCAGTAATATATATTAATACTCATTAGTAACATAAAAAAGAAGGAATCTGTTGATGTTAAATCTAGCTCTGTCACAGCTTTTGACCTTGAGACAAACCATAGTCATCCTAGGATTCATTTATTTTAATTCCCAAACAGGTTTGAAATGATGCTTGTGGATGGTGGTGAGCAGTAGATATGAATCCAATTTAGCTCAAATAAAATTAATTGAACATTAAAATGTTTTAAGCACTGGATTGGGCCTTGTAAGATCTATGAAAAACTAAAACAGACTTCCATCTTAAATACCTTATGGCAAAGTAAGGAAGACTCTCTAAAACTCTTTCTGGTTTTGACTTTCCAGAATTAATTGCCATTGTATTGAGATGTTTAAAAAACCAAGGAGAAAAAAAAATACTTTCATATAAAGAATCCCTGTCTTAGAAAAAAAAATAAATTCTTAAACATGGAAATTCTAAGAGTGCTTACGAATAGATGGCATGTTTTGAGTAACGCATTTATTTTCTGCTTGACAGCTTGGACCATCTCTGCCTGATGCCTGCAGTTACTTTTAGTTCCTGGAATCTAGGATGGCTCTAAGAAGCCCACCTAAACCATAACTTGAAAATGTTCCTCTGTGAGAGTCCAAATTATTCCTATTTTAAAAGTCTTCATGTTTGCATTTTTCTTTTATGGCAGATTTGTAGTTGGGCAGCACTGGATTTCAGCAAATCCATCTGCCCCGCTGTCATGCAGGGTACCTCCATCAGCCTACTGGATTCTATCACAGTCTGTCTAGTTCCAGGAATTTGGTTTGCTTCAATACAGTTTCATGATTAGTGACTATTTCAGGAATCTAAACATAAATATTTTTACTTCTAAGAACTTGCCTTAGCAATTGGAAGAACAGTATTAGTCTTTATATATACATGTAACTTGCTACAGAAGTTTGATCATCAGTAATCACACCATACTCTGTGACAGTGTTAGTCATAACACTTTGGTTCTTTTTTGTTAAACGAAAATTAAGCTGAGTGATTTTCTTCTCTATAATTTTTGGAAGGAGAAAAAATATCCTTACTACTTATATTTCATCTAAAACTTCAAGAAAACTTTGTAGTATACCTTCACAATTGTGTCAATCTTCAAATTAAAATTAGGGTCTGTTGTACCAAAGTAGTAATTCATTTGCTGAAACAACAGCGTAACTACGTGCTAGATACTGTGTTTGATGCTGAAAATGCAGAAAGCAAAAACCAGCATCCCTGCTCTGAGAAAATATGGTTTAGGAACATGGAATCCAAACATTGCTAAGCATAAAAGTCATGCTGGCAACTTAAAGGAAAAAAAAAAGATGTCTGGGAAAGTCATCGTTGAGTATACAGAAGAACTGATTGATGTTTCATAAGGAAAAGCAGGAATTTGCTTTTTGTATGGAAAAATAAGAATATTCCAGACAAAATTAGTATCATGTAAAAAAGACATGGTTTGGGGATACAAACCCACGTACTAGCGAACAAGCAACAACGGCTCCTCTTTATGTGATTTGAGCACTGCCACTTGGTATGGCAAGTCTTGGAGGGTAAAAAGTGATAGTGTGGTGAGGTAATATGCTGGCACGAAAACAAAACCGGAGCTTTTCAAGCTAATTTAGCGAGTTACAGGATCTTTACACAATAAGAACTTACGCACAGTAGGGAAGGCAACTCTAACCACCCCCATCGACCCTGCCAAAGTGAAGGCAGCAATTGGAATTTCAAAACAGATAAGAAAGAAAGGAGAGGAAATACAGGCTAGTGAAAAAAGTTGGCCAAAACAAAGAAAAAAAAACAGATCTTTTATTCTCTGCATTTTACATTCTTTGAACCTAGACGCCACCTAGGATAATTCCATGAAATATTTTAATCCCTCCTTATTTAATGACCTGAAGCATCTACCTCCACCTTTGCTACTAACTAGCTATGTGAGCCTAGGGAAATAACCCAGCTCTCTCTGCTCCATTTCCTGAGCCATCAAGTGAAGGCAATGAAAATAATTCATGAGGAATAAATACAGTTAACCAAACCTTATTGGCCCGATGATGGGCACATACTCAACTCCCAA
The DNA here is from genome assembly GCF_029281585.2 of Gorilla gorilla gorilla. Classification (NCBI taxonomy): domain Eukaryota; kingdom Metazoa; phylum Chordata; class Mammalia; order Primates; family Hominidae; genus Gorilla; species Gorilla gorilla. The sequence goes on along the minus strand of NC_073235.2, from coordinate 16,834,167 downwards.
TAAATAACTGTGGTTATCACTCAGGTGCTTTGACAAAACTAATGTCCAGAAATACTGGTTGACTTGCCCAAAGTCATAGAGTCTAGAGAAATGAAAAATAAATTTTATTCAATAAGAGATGGAGTCAAGAATGTTTTAAGTGGTTTATAATGTTTAGAAAGCATAGGCCTGTGATGCTCACAATGCCTTTAGAAGAAAGGCATAAGAGGAATTATCCTCTCAGTCCTATAGGTGAAGAAGATATGGCCACTGACAGAAGTCAAGTAACTTGTGCACCATGTCTCCTAGACACAGAACTAACCTTCCCATTTCAGGTACTGTACACTGATTCACAGATATGTTCCTTCTCTACCTTGGTGGTTGGTTGGGCCTTAGAGAACAACACAGCTGAATGGTTCAGACCACTGATGCCACTTAACCATGAGTCTGAGGAGAGCATGCAATCCTTATGGTCTACAAGGACTTAGTGACTTCTCTACTTAAGAGATTTCACATTTTTAAATCTTTTAAATGTAATAGGATCTTGGAGAAATTAAAAGCTAAGGAGTACAATGTGCAAACTATTTTATCACAGATGTGGGTGACAGAGACAAATTAAATAATTAGCATTACTGGTAATGGTAGAAAACCCAGAGAACATTCAAATTCAAAGGAGAAGGGAAAAATATATACACACATTAACTAGGTAATGTGTGATTTTTTCACTCACAAATTGAATAACACCAGAGACCAGATAGGTTTAAGCTTCTTGCTTTCAGATGCTGTTGACAAGTGCATGGCAGTGATGGGCTAATGGCTTGGGTCACGAACCCAGTAATGAATGTTCAATCTCATGAAAACTGGCATGGGTTATGACTGCACAAAAGAGGATACCAAGGTGTTATCAACTGAAAGTCCAAATGAGATCAGCTTTTAAATGTTTTAACAACTCCATATGGCCAATCAAATCAAAGAGCAAAGAGCTATGTGTCAAACACTAGAGTTTTCTTGACTGGAAATGAAAAGCAGAGAACTTTCTGTGAAAGCTGACACCATTCCCCAGGAAAGGTCTAGAACAATGTATCAACTGGTTTCCTAAAACAAGGAAAAATTAAAACAGTAGCTTCAACTGTACCTTTATGTTGACATGGAGATAAACTGATAAAATATTAGAATTGAAGTTGAACTTAGAGGTTATTTTTTAATAATTTCATATCCACTATATGAATCTCACTAATATATCTTTATCACATGATCACCCAACGTCTCTAAAACATTAGCAGAAATGCGGAACTCACTGTTTGTTACTCAGCTTAACCAAAAGTTGGAAAACGTCACCTGCCAGTTATATAAAGCTTTTTGTTATGGATTTTTTCTATTATACATATAAGTTAAAAAAAGTATAGATTCAATTTATCTCTGTGTTCTTGAACAAGTCACCTATTTGCTTTAAACTCAAGCTCTTCATTTATAAAATAAGCATATATCTACCTAAGTTAGAAAACTATAAACATTAGATATAATAAACTAAAAATGCATAGCATGGTATCTGGTCTTAGTTGCCCCCCTTACAAAACATAACTTACCATATAGAATCTTAGCCATTTAATGATAAGGAATGTTATCTCTAGAAATTTCTCTAGCTAAAGACATTTTGGAATGCACCTACATGTTTAATACTTGTTTATTCAATAGAAACCAGTGATTGTTATCCAAAGTTCTCAATGGCTCATTCGAATTGACTATATAACCAAGCTGATTAAGTAAATTTAGCCATTCATAAAGAAATGCACAAACACACAAACATACACACAAAACATACACACAAAACATACACACAAAAACATACACACAAAACATACACACAAAACATACACACAAAAGCGTACACACACGAACATACACGCAAAAACAAAGCAAGTTGAATTAAAAGGTTAATATGAAAATTTGGAGTTGGGGGGCCAACATAGCTGACTAGATGCAGCCAAGAAGCAACTCTCCAACCAAGAGAAACCAAAATATCTAGTGAACCATCACACCTCAAGCAGATCCTCTGGGAGAAAACTGAAAGTCCACAGAGAGGCAACACAGACACTGAGGATGAAGAGGGAGGAAGCTGCACAAAGTTGCTGAGCACCAGAACTGGCTCTCAGCCCTTAACAGGTCCTAAGGAAGAAGTGAATAAAGGAACTGCGGGACACCACACTCCTGCCACAGACCTCTGAGATTCTAGCTATGAGAGATCCTCTGACCCCAAAAAACATTTGAATCGGCAGGGGAACTGCTTGGAGAGTAAGCAGAGGCAGAGCTCAAATCTGAGAAGAACTCAGAAGATTTTTTATGAGGGGGTGCAGGAAACAGGGCTGTTTTTCCCATGGGAAAGGGGCATGTCTGGTCTGCACATCCCCTTGTCCATTGGCCACCCTCAAGGCCCCTGCCTGACCACTCCATCAAGAGCATGCCGACAATGCAACCTCTACTGCCCCACCTGAGTGTCTTGCCATTAGTCTGGAATTGCTTTGCCCTCCCGCAGAACAGGTGGTATCTGACCCAGATGGGCAGAAGGACAAAGCTGCATGCCTGGTCCCAACTCCCCAGAATTTGAACACACGGCTCAGGGGTATTGAGCTGAGATCTTGAGCTCAAGCAGGAGAGGAGCCCTCACTCTCAGACCACAGAGAAGACTGAGGTGTGGGATCATGGGCTGGCACAGCAGCTGGGTATACCACGCTCTGGAAGACCAATCTAGGAAGGGTGTGGCCTATCTGCCATCCTCAGCCTCTGCCTGAGGGAGCTCCATGCCCTGCAGCACCTAACAGACAAGCAATCTGAGAACAAAAGGCTTGGGACAAAACTAGCTGGTCAAGCTCAGTACTGGGACAGACACTGGAAGAAGACCTGATCAGTCAAGCACAAGCTGGGAAGTCCAGACAGCAATCTCTGGGCAAAAAACTCTAGGCCCTGGGTACCACACCAGCTGCACACCCACAGCAACACTGCCCTTCCTGGGATCTTCCACCTCTGACCAACTGAATCAACAGACCACCAGCAGACATACCGCACAACCCTCTCTGACTCTGTCAAGTACAGAGGTAGAGCAGGCCCCTAGGGGACTACGGGTCTCCTGCCAGCCTAACCTTTGGCTCAGGCCACTCCACGGAAGGAAACAGCATTGCCAGCCTAGGCCTCCCTTGGAGCTAAAGAAATGTGGGCACAGCACCAGAGATTACAGGGAGCTCCCCCAAGTCCCAGGAATGAAAACTTGGTGAGGGAGTCATCCCTTGATTCCCCCCCAACTCCCCCAACCTGGAACACTACACAAATGCACTGAAATACAAAAGAGGCACACAGTTGAATAAGAACATATCTGCTGACTCTTATTCTTAAATGCCATCTAATGGAATGCAGTCTGAATTACACCACCAAACAAAAATGCCTTCCACACACTGCCTGTGAAATACAATGTAGAGATCCAGCTATAATTAAATAACCTGTACAGAGGCTTAACCCTCTGAAAGCACCCAGAAACAAAGCCAATTAACAATACAAAACATTCACTACAGTCACGCCCTCCAGAGAGAAAAAGAATATAAAAACAAAATGCCTCATCCAAATGACAGCAACTTCTGAAAGATAAAGTAACACTAACCTTCTCAGATAAGAAGGAATCAGTGCAAGGACTTTGGCAATTCAAAAAGTCAGAGTATCTCCTCACCTCAAAACAATCACACTAGCACTCCAGCAATGGATCCTTACCAAATTGAAATGGCTGAAATGACAGACATAGAATTCAGAATCTTGATAACAAGGAAGCTCAATGAGATTCAAGAGAAAGTTGAAACCCAATCCGAGAAAGCAGTAAAATAATCCAAGAGTAGAAAGACAACACAAGCATTTTAAGAAAAAACAAAACTGAACTTCTGGAATTGAGAAACTTACTAGAGAAATTAAAAAATATAATTAGAAGCATTAAAAATAGAATAGACAATGCTGAGGAAATAATCTCAGAATGAAAATACTGGTCCTTTTAACCAATTCAGTAAGACAAATATAAATTAAAAAAAATTTTAAAGAAAGAAAATCTCCAAGAAATACAGGGTTATGTAAATAAACCAAGCCTATTATGCAATAGCATTCCTGTGAGAGAAAGAGAGTAAGCAACTTGGAACACAAATTTGAGAATACATTTCATAAAAATTTACCCAATCTCATGAAAGAGGTCAACTCACAAATTCAAGAAATTTGTTGAGCCCCTATAAGATATAAGAAGACCATCTCTAAGGCACATATTCAATAGATTTTCCAAAGTCAATGTGAAAGAAAAAATCTTAAAGGCAGCTAAAAAAAAGGGTGAGGTCACTTACAAAAAGAACACCATCAAAATAACAGCAGGATTGTCATCAGAAGCCTTACAAACAAAAAGAGATTGTGGGTCTATTTTCGTATCATTAAAAAAATTTCAGATAATTTCATCTTCTGTCAAACTAAGCTTCATAAGCAAAGGAGAAATAAAATCCTTTCCAGAGAAGTAAACACTAAGGGAATTCATTATCACTAAATCAGTTTTACAAGAGGTCTTTAAGGGAGTTCTAAACCTGCAAATGAACAATACCTGCCTCCACAAAAACATACACACATGCATAGTTCACAGACTCTATAAAGCAACTACACAATCGAGTCCACAAAACAACCAGGTAATAACATGATCACAGGGTCAAATTCTCACATATCACTATTAACCATGAATGCAAATGATCTAAACACCCTACTTGAAAGCTACAGTGTGGCAAGCTAGATGAAATGCTAGACCCAACCATCTGCTATCTTCAAGAAACCCATCTCATATGCAACAACATCCCCAGTGAAATCTCATCTTGAATTGTAGTTTCCATAATCTCCATGTGCCACGGGAGGGATCCGGTGGGAGGTAACTGAATCATGGGGGTGGTTACATCCATGCTATTCTTGTGATAGTGAGTGAGTTCTCATGAGATTTGAAGGTTTTATAAGGGGCTTTTCTTCTTTTGCTTAGCACTTCCCTGTGCTACTGCCATGTGAAGGATATGTTTGCTTCCCCTTCTACCATAATTGTAAGTTGCCTCAGGCCTTCCCAGGCATGCTGAACTGTGAGGAGGCAATTAAACCTCTTTTCTTTATAAATTACTCAGTCTCAGGTATCTCTTCATAGCAGCGTGAGAACAGACTTATACAGTAAATTGGTACTGGTAGAGTGGGGTGCTGTTATAAGGATACCCAAAATGTGGAAGCAACTTTGAAACTGGGTAACAGGCACAGGTTAAAACAGTCTGGAGGGCTCAGAAGAAGATAGGAAAATGTGGGAAAGTTTGGAACTTCCCAGAGACTTAGAGGGCTCAGAAGACAGACAGATGTGAGAAAGTTTGGAACTCCCTAAAGACTTGTTGAATGGCTTTGACCAAAATGCTGATAGTGATGTAAAAAATGAAGTCCAGGCTGAGGTGGTTTCAGATGGAGACAAGAAACTTGTTGGGAACTGGAGTAAAGGTCACTCTTGCTTTAGCAAAGAGACTGGCAGCATTTTGCCCCTGCCCTAGAGATAAGTGAAACTTTGAACTTAAGTGAGACAATTTAGCATATCTGGCAGCAGAAATTTCTAAGTGACAAAGTGCTCAAGAGGAGGCAAACAAAAAAGCTTGGGAATTTGTAGCCTGATGATATGATAGAAAAGAAAAACCCATTTTCTGGGGAGAAATTCAAGCAGGCTGCAGAAATTTGAATAAGCAACAGGGGGCCCAATGTTAATCACCAAGACAATGGAAAACATGTCTCCAGGGCATGTCAGAGACCTTCGCAGCAGCCCCTCCCATCGCAGGCACAGAGGGCTAGGAGAAAAAAATGGTTTCCTGGGTCGGGTCCAAGGCCCCCCTGCTGTGTATAGCCTCAGTACTGTGTCCCAGCCTCTTCAAACGTAGCTAAAAGGGGCCAAGGTACAGCTCAAGATGTTGCTTCACAGGATACAAATCCCTAGCCTTGGAAGCTTCCACATGGTGTTGGTCCTATGGGTGCACAGAAAACAAGAATTGAGTTTTGGAAACTTTGCCTAGATTTCAGAGGATGTACGAAAATGCCTAGATGTCCAGGCAGAAATTTGCTGCAGGGGTGGAGTCCTCATAGAGAACCTCTGCTAGGATAGAGCAGAAGGAAAATGTGGAGTAGGAGCCCCCACGTAGTGGCCCCACTGGGACACTGCCTAGTGGAGTTGTGAGAAGGGGCCCACCATCCTCCAGACCCTAGAATGTTAGATCCACTGACAGCTTGTACTGTGCACCTGGAAAAGCTGCACACACAACACCAGCCCATGAAAGCATCCAGGAGGGAGGTTGTAGCCTGCAAAGCCACAGAAGTGGAGCTGCCCAAATCTGTGGAAGCCCACCTCTTGCATCAGTGTTACCTGGATGTGAGACATGGGTTCAAAGGAGATCATTTTGGAACTTTAAGGTTTATGACTGCCTTATTGAATTTCGGACTTGTATGGGGCCTGTAGGCCCTTGACCAATTTCTCTCATTTGGAATGGGTATATTTAACCAATGCCTGTACCTCCATTGTATCTTGGAAGTAACTAACTTGTTCTGGTTTTACAGGCACTAGGTGGAAGGGATTTCCCTTGTCTCAGATGAGACTCTGAACTTGGACCATTATCCATTAGGCCATTAGGTCACTATCCATTATCCATTAGGACATTATCCTAAGAGAATTAATAAAGAAACAACAAATCAAATACTGCATTTTCACACTCATAGCGGGAAATATATATTGAGTACACATGAACATAAAGATGGGAACAATAGATGCTGGATAATATAAAAGATGGGAGAGAGGAAACGGGCAATGGTTCAAAAACACTTAAACATTGTTGGTGATAATGTAAATTAGTTCAGCAACTATAGAAAGCAGTTAGGAGAGTTCTCAAATAACTAAAAATAGAACTACCATTTAATCCAGCAATCCCATTACTTGGTATATACCCAAAGGAAAATAAATCATTCTACCAAGAAGACACCCATATGTTCATTGTAGCACCCTTTACAATAGCAAAGACATGGAATCAACCAAGGATCCTATCAACAGTGGACTGGATAAAGAAAAACTCTCAATAAAACAGCTATTGATGCAACATATCTCAAAATAATAAGAGCTATTTATGACAAACCCCTAGCCAATATCATATTGAATGGGCAAAATCTGGAAGCATTCCCTTTGAAAACTGGTAAAAAACAAGGATGCCCTCTCTCACTACCCCTATTCAAGATAGTATTGGAAGTACTGGCCAGGGCAATCAGGCAAGAGAAAGAAGTAAGGGTATTCAAATAGGAAGAGAGGAAGTCAAATTGTGTCTGTTTGCAGACAACATGAATCTATATTTAGAAAACTCCATCATCTCAGCCCAAAACTCCTTAAGCTGATAAGCAACTTCAGCAAAGTCTGAGGATACAAAATCAATGTGCAAAAACCACAAGCATTCCTTTACACCAACAATAGACAAGCAGAGGGCAAAATCATGAATAAACTCCCATTCACAATTTCTATATAGAGAATAAAATACCTAGGAATATAGCTAACTAGGGATGTGAAGTTGCTCCTCAGGGGGAAGTACAAACCACTGCTCAAGGAAATAAGAGAGGACACAAACAAATGGAAAACATTCCATGCTCATGGATAGGAAGAACCAATACTGTGAAAATGGCCATATTGCCCAAAGTAATTTATAGATTCAATGCTATTCCCATCAAACTACCACTGACTTTCTTCACAGAAGAAGAAAAAACGACTTTAAATTTCATATGGAATCAAAGAAGACCCTGTATAGCCAAGACAATCCTAAACAAAAAGAACAAAGCTGGAGGCATCACACTACCTGACTTCAAACTACATTACATGGCTACAGTCACCAAAACAGCATGGTACTGCTACAAAAACAGATATATAGACCAATGGAACAGAACACAAACTTCAGAAATAACACCACACATCTACAGCCATCTGATCTTTTACAAACCTGACAAAAATAAGCAATGGGGAAAGGATCTCCTATTCAATAAACATTGCTGTGAAAACTGACTAGCCATATGTAGAAAGCTGAAACTGGGCACCTTCCTCACACCTAAAACAAAAATTAACTCAAGATGGATTTAAGACTTAAATATAAAACCCAACACACTAAAAACCCTAGACGAAAACCTAGGCAATATCATTCAGGACATAGGCATGGGCAAAGACTTCATAACAAAAATGCCCAAAGCAATTGCAACAAAAGGAAAATTGACAAATGGGATCTAATTGAACTAAAGAGAATCTGCACAGCAAAAGAAACTATCATGAGAGTGAACAGGCAACCTTCAAAATGGGAGACAATTTTCACAATATACCCATCTGACAAAGGTCTAATATCCAGAATCTACAAGGAACTTAAACAAATTTACAAGAAAAAAACAACCCCATCAAAAACGGGCAAAGGCTAAGAACAGACACTTCTCAAAAGAAGACATGTACGTGGCCAACAAACATGAAAAAAAGGTCAACATCACTGATCATTAGAGAGATGCAAATCAAAACCACAATGATATACCATCCCATGCCAGTCAGAATGGCAATTATTAAAAAGTTAAGAAACAATAGATGCTGCTGAGGCTGTGGAGAAATAGGAACTCTTTTACAATTACTTACACTGTTGGTGGGAATGTAAATTAGTTCAACCATTGTGGAAGACAGTATGGCAATTCCTCAAGGATCTAGAACCAGAAATAACATTTGACCCAGCAATCCCATTAGTGGATATATACCCAAAAGATTATAAATCATTCTACTATAAAGACACACGCAAGTGTATGTTTATTGCAGCACTATTTACAACAGCAAAGTCATGGAACCAACCTAAATGCCCATCAGTGATAGACTGGATGAAGAAAATGTGGTACATATATACCACAGAATACTATGCAACCATAAAAAGGAATGAGATCATGTGCTTTGCAGGGACATGGATGAAGCTGGAAGCCATCAACCTCAGCAAACTAACACAGGAACAGAAAACCAAACACCGCATGTTCTCACTCATAAGTGGGAGTTGAACAATGAGAACATATGGACACAGGGAGGGGAACAACACACACCAGGGCCTATTGTTGGGTGGGGGGCGAGGGGAGGGAACTTAGAGGACAAATCAGTAGGTGCAGTAAACCACCATGACACATATACCTATGTAACAAACCTGCACGTTCTGCACATGAACTTAAAGGAAAAAAAAAAAGAAATAAAGAAAATGTGGTACATACACACCATGGAATACTATGCAGCCATAAAAAAGGCCAAATTATGTCATTTTACAACAACATAGATGCTGTTTGAGACATTATCCTATGCTAATTAATGCAGAAACAAAAAAACTAAAACTAAAAACCGAAACAAAAAACCAAATACCACAAGCAAAGTGGGAACTAAACATTGGGTACCCATAGACATAAAGATGGGAATGTTAGACACTGGTGAAAATAAGAGAGGGTAGGGAGGGAAGGTAGGAGACAAACTTTGAAAAACTATCTGTTGGGTACTATGCTCACTACCTGGGTGACATATTCAATCATACAGCAAAACTCAGCATCATACAACACACCCAGGTAACAACCCGGTATACTCAGGTAACAACCTGGTATACCCAGGTAACAACATGTACCCCTGAATCTAAAATAAAAGTTGACAAGAAAGAATACATTTTTTAAAAAATGAAAATATGTCCTAAGTTTCAGTTTCTTATTATGATTATCTGCAATGACTTCTTTTTTTACATGTAAAATCAATCATATAAGAATAATTACATTTTCTAAAAATATCTAAACATTCCAATAAAATTGAAACATTCATATACAATTACAAAGAAAATCTTTCCTTATTCTTATCTACTTTTCCTTTAATACTGTTTTCCTTAAATCTATGTGTTTTAAAAATTAATTTATAAACACTGTCAAATGTAAGTTTCATGATAATAAAAAAAATTCACTTGAAACGTTTTCTCTACTTTAGTTTCCACCAAACATTAAACATGAAAGATGTGACTTCTAGCCAGAACTTATTACTGAGTGAATCTGAGAGAAGTGGAAAAAACCTGCTTCTCAAGTTACTCATGTATAAAACAAAAATAATGCCCATCCTGCCTCCCTAAGAAGGGTTTTCAAAAAAATGCAAATAAATAGCATATGTAGAAGTGTCCTAGAAAAGTAGAAACATACATGCAAATTTTGACTTACTGAACACGTATTAGGTAAATTCCTATTACTAATATCTCCCACTTCAATTCCTACTACTAACATCTCCCATTTCCACAAAATAGCTGACATTTATCAGAGCAACTTTAAATTCTTCTGTTTCAAATTAAAAGCTAATAAAGGGTTAATCTGCTAAAGGAGATCAAAGTATAACAATTACAGTAAAATAATCAAATATACATATTCTAATTATATGCCAATACTGAGTTACTCAACTTTATTTTCCATTACTTTTATACATATAGAGGCCCCGAACACACATACACAGCATTTTCCTTACAGTTAAACTTACACACCATGCTAATTTCTGTGATTTTGTCATAACACATCCTTGTTCTCCCAACAATATCTTCATTCATCCCCTGGGCTCATTGCCCTCAAGACTGAGACTGAATTTTATCTTTTCCATAAAGACGACTCCAACCGTTCTTAACTCAAACCGATTTCTCATAGTTGCAACATCTGTTTTTAAAAAATAATTACCCAGAAATGGATCACCTAATTATTGTTCACCTAACTGTTTTAGGCCTATTATTTTCATCTAGTTTCTATAGTGTCTGGGTACCATAATTATATTTTATTTCTTTTGAACATGTCAGTGGTACATGTATATATTAGTCATGATCATTACCATATGTAAGTGAAGACTGTATGAAATAAAAAGAGAGGAAGGGTGTATACAGCAGCTCAAAAAAATAAAATGTGCCATGTGTACCCTGCACCATAGTAAAGAGAGAGATGTGGGATGTGAAGATGTGTTTTTGATTTTGGAGAAGGTTAATAAAACTTCATCATAATTGGACTGAGTATTTCTTGCAACTCTTCAGTTATGTCTACTTTCTTTCCCATTCACAGCCTTTTGATTACAATTTTACTTTTAAGCCTGAGACAACTGGAAAGATATTGTGCTCAATGAGGAAAAAAACCCTTTATATTCATAAAGTCCTTGATCAAAGGGACCGTGTTTATTCACCTTTATATCTTTGTGTCTAGAAAAATGTTTGGCTGTGCTTCAATCTTTTCAATACATGTTGGATAGATAAAGGATAGATGGTTATATAGATGGAAAGACAGATGTCAATGTCAATGTATCTATTATTCTATATTTGTATTGACAAACAGATTTCCTGGGCCATCAAGGCCAAGACCAACAATTGTATAGAATATCAAAGGACTGTGAGGACACCAGATATTTTACTACAAACTTTTCTAATGTAAACAGATTCCATCTGGAATACATGAAGCTCTGTGCAGAGCACATATATGAAGCTCCATAAATGCTTGTTGATGAACTCTGAACATAACTTTCTTCCCATTTCCCCAAGCTTTTTTTTCTTATTTTAAAAATCAAAATATAGTTTTATATTTCAAGAAATAAGTGGTAACATAAATATTTAGCTTCTTTATTCTAAAGTTTAGTTTGTGTTTCAAATTCTCTTTAAATACTTTGATCATTGCATACCCAGGTCATAGAAATATATTTTTTTCTTACATACTTTTTTGTTCCTAAATGTTAACACTGAATTTTATCAGTAAATCCCTTTTCTCTCTCGGTATTTAGTTTAAGTATTGTCATTTTTAGACAAACTGAAATCTTAAAAATATTTTCTTGAAGAAAACTATTTAGATTTAAATTCCAAACAAAAGTTTGAATATCGTAGTTAGTATATAAGATTGCCACAGTATGATTTTTTATAATAGATATTTCCATTTTATTGATTTCAAAGTTTTAATACAGATGAAATTTAATCTAAACTTTGGTAAAAGCACAATTTTACAAACAACATAGCAATAAATAAAACATTTTTGGTCATTTGGAGAGAAGTAAATATGCTTCATGGTATGCTTTTTAAGCATTTCTTTAGTTTTAGTTGGAAATTATCTACTCTTGATAGGAAGATACTTTGTCATATATAACTCTGAAAAGAAAAGTCAGCCTTGATAACAATGATTTACATTCCAAATGTCATTTACAAGTCTCTGGTCTGTGAATCAGGAACTAGGTATGTCATTATTTCAATAGCCTCCTATGTGTTTTTACTTTTTATTTGATTTTTAAAATTTTAATCTTTATTTTAGATTCGGGGGTATGTGTGTGGATTTGTTACAAGGTATAGTGTATGATACTGAGATTTGGACTTCTATTGATCCCAGTTACCCAGATAGTGAACATAGTACCCAAAAGGAAGTTTTTCAGGCTTTGTTCCCCTCCTCCGCTCCCCACCTTTGGAGTCACTAATGCCTGTTGTTCCTGTCTTTATGTCTGCCCGTCCTCAAGATTTAGCTCCCACTTATAAGTGAGAATGTGTGATATTTAGCTTTCTGTTTCTGCATTAATTCACTTAGGATAATGGCTTCCTGCTGCATCCATGTTGCTGCAAAATACATGCTTTTGTTCATTTTTATGGCTGCACAGTATTCCATGGTGTATATGTACCACATTTTCTTTATCCGCTCCTACATTTTAGGGCACCTAGGTTGATTTCATGTCTTTGCTACTATGAATAGTGCTGCAAAGAACATGCAAATGTATGGGTCTTTTTGGTAGAACAATTTATTTTCCTTTGGGTATATACCCATTAACAAGATTGCTAGTCCAATGCTAGTTCTGTTGTAAGTTCTTTGAGAAATCTTCAAACTGCCTTCCATAGTGGCCGAAGTAATTTACATTTCCACCAACACCATATAGGCATTCTCTTTTCTCCACAGCCTCACCAACATTTGTTATTTTTGACTTTTTTAAAAAAACCCTTTGGGGGCTAGGGTACTATTCAGGTTTGTAGTATAGATAAATTGCATGTTGCAGAGGTTGGGATTAGTGGAAGAAAAAAGAACATAATAAACTACAGGAAATGTTATGTCTCAATCTATTGGGAAAGAAGGAAGTGAAACTGCTGTTATAAGAATCCATGCCTCTTAAGTCTAATAGTCACTGCTGTGCTAAGAACATTCTCATTCTCCCAGGTTCAGTAACCTCACGCTCCTCTCTGTACCTCCTTTCCATACAGATCTTTGAGAAAAAAGGCACATGCAGAATAACAAAATTAATATTTGTCTAGCTGAATGCATCTACATTTTAATGAGAATTTTAGTAACCATTTACTTGTTAGGTTTGAATTTCAAACAAAAGTTTGAATATCCGTAGTTAGTATATAAAATTGCCATAGTATGAAACAGCAGAATGTTTGTTGAAAATTTGGAAAATATATACAGAAAGGGAAAAAATAAAAACAACTCTATTACTCTAACAGAAAATTATTTAATATTTTGGCATATTGAATTCTAGTATTATTTTCTTTGCATACACTTGTGTGTATATGCAAGTAATGCAATTGTGAATACACTATATATATAATTCCATATTGTGCTATTTTCAATTAATATATTATCTGCACATGTTTCAATGTCACTAATATTTTAAATATTAATTTTTACAGCTGTTTAGTATTCCATTAAAAAGATGCAAATTGATTTATTTGACCTTATTGTGTGCACCTAGAATCTATGCAAGGTTTTATCTTTATAAATTATGTTGCAAGAAAAATACATGTTATCTTCAAGAGCCTCATGAATATAAATTCAACTCTATTTTATTTAACTATCAGTTTGGTTGATGATTATAAAAAATAACATTTTGGTCAAGAAGATACAAAATAAGATAAAAATAAGATAATTTTGACTGGGGTCTGAATGTAGGCTAAAGGGAGGGTAATGATGTCTTTGGAGTTAGAAGTAGCTCCCTGTGCACTGAGAAACACAACAACTTCTGCAGCTCTACCAAGTTAAGTTGATGGACAATAATTCTAGTATGACAAATTAGTGTCAAACAAACAAGCAAGAAACAACAAAGATGTATTTGTTTAGTTTTCCTATTTACGGTTCCCCTAATTATTGTAAACATTATTGATATATTACAGTAATGTCTCTTGTTTTTCATACAGGCTACAATAGTGACTTTTCACTGCCTCTTCAATATCCTGCATATATTATGAGAATGAGACCTCTCAGCACATTTATTAACAAATGTCAGGTGTTCAGAGCATCTCTAACATCAGTTATATGAATCGCTACCATTTGAAGATCCACAAGGCTACAGACCTTGACTTTTCATTTATAGTTTTTTCTTTTCTTTTTTTAACTTTTACTTTTTATCTTCACTTTTTACATATTTTTGCTCACTTACTTTGTATTATGCTTCTAGCTATGGCACTAATGTCCTCACTCTGAATGAAGAAACCAAGCCTTAAGAGGCTTAGATAACTTGCTGAAAGGCCATGGCTTACCTTGATTTAATGAGTCTCCCATTTCCACATATTATACTGTCACACATTACAAAGACAGCAGGTTAAAATATCTGTGTTGGAATCTCATGTAACAAGTGAGTTTATTCTTTTCCAACATGAGTCCAATAAGATCAAAACAGAACCCAAAGCCTCACATATTATCATTTATCCCAGCATGCCATTTTGAAAAGAAATGTGAAACAACTTCTATCCCATTACATATACACTGTTCTCATTATAATGAAACTGTTTATGGAGCACTCATTGAATACTGACAGTTATTCCTCATCGTTTATTGTATCCTAGGAAAGGGCTGTGCTAAGAGTGTTGTTATCTTACTACAGCCAGTTGGTGAAGGGTTGACCACTGGTCCAGAGCAGGTAGGTTTAATTGTGGGTACACATTTAAAAATTTTCATAGCAATTTGATATTGCTGCAGGTTCATAACAAATGGTAAGTGGACCAATATCACTGAGCAGGTGTTGTCAAACTCATGGGGTGAGTAAGGGACACACTAGCTGCACGGTAAAATCTCATTACATGATGGCATGTTTGTCCACTGGAACCCAAATGTATTTAAAATTTACAACTTTTTTTATCAAATGATAATTTTAATTGTTTATACTCCATCAGATAAATTTTGGAATTGTCTACTGACACAGAGTGGAAAACAAAGTTTAAAAATAAAATAGCACTGGATTCATTTTATCTAATAGCTCAAAATGAATATCCTGAGATTGCTAATGCTGCAGGACACCCATGTAACAAAGCTGCACATGCACTCCCTAAATCTAAAATAAAAAGTTAAAATTATTAAAAAAACTATGTAAACACACACATTTATTGAAAAAAATTGAGAAAAAACAAAATAAGTAAAAAGAAAGGGATAATCTGGAGACAATCACTGTTACACAATAGACAATGTGATATCACATACTATCAATGCTGTTTTGAAGCTACTTTGTTCACTTTTCTAGATCATGATCAAGTCAATAAACATGTGTATAAACTCTAGTTTTAGTGACTGTATAAGTTACCACTACATGAATGTACCTGGGGAAATAAACATATTATTGTAGTATTCAACATGAAAAAATTAATAGTGTTGGGACTCAGAAAATGATACCTCCAAGTATGGCATGGTGGCATGCTGAGTACGTTGAACTGACTAAGATATTGGAAGGCCTCTGAGCAGTCTCAGAAGCAAAGTCTATATCTGACCTCCTTCTGCCTTCCTGTCTTCTACCTCTCTGACATCCCTGAAGCAAGTAATAGAAACCAGATTCCTCTACCCGAGGAAAGGTTACAAAAACTTGAAATCCCATTACTCCCAAATCATTTTACTATAAAGACACATGCACATGTATATTTATTGCAGCACTATTCACAATAGCAAAGACTTGGAACCAACCCAAATGCCCATCAATGGTAGACTGGATAAAGAAAATGTGGCACATATATACCATGGAATACTATGCAGCCACAAAAAAGGATGAGTTCATGTCCTTTGCAGGGACATGGATGACGCTGGAAACCATCATTCTCAGCAAACTATCTCAAGGACAGAAAACCAAACAACGCATGTTCTCACTCATAAGTGGGAGTTGCACCATGAGAACACATAGACACAGGGAGGGGAATATCACACACCAGGGCCTGTCAGGGTGTAGGGGACTAGGGGAGGGATAGCATTAGGGGAAATGCCTAATGTAGATGATGGGACGATGGGTGCAGCAAACCACCATGCACATGTATACCTATGTAACAAACCTGCATGTTCTGCACTTGTACCCTAGAACTTAAAGTATAATAATAATAATAAAAGAAACTAGCATCCCTCTTTCCAAGCAAACCATAAGATTTAAAAATATTTTAACCTTCCTCTGCTTTTCTGTGTAGGAGCTGTCACAAGGAAATGCACTGACCTACCTTTCAGATGATAGATCATAAGACCCTATTTCAGGGGGAGTTCTGCCTTATATCTGGGAGGATGAAATGCTACACAGGGAGGCCAAGAAGGATCTGAACAGGTAAGCTTTGCTGGGTTTCTCCCTCATTTTATTATCATTAGAGTATACCCTTTTTGTCCAGTCACACTTCAATACACTGTCCGTACTTTATTTAACCTAAGCATACAAATGGACAGTTTTCCCTAGGCCTTTGATTCTTCATTTCTGAAGTCTTCCAAGTGACATAAAACTTTGATTAAATAAATTTGTTATGCTTTTCTCTTTTTAACTGGTCTTTTGTTACAGCAGTGTTGTCTGTGACCTTTATGATGGGTGAGGAAGGCTTTCATACCTTTCCACCCTATGACAGCAATGAGGTCTGTTAAAATGAGATTGTCAGTGAGGTGCTTGATAAATATGTTAGATATGAGGATGACACATCAGAGTCAAACAATGAAAGAGGTCAAGTTTTATACTTAAGCATAATGAGTAAAGCAGCCTCTGCCTTTTATTAGGTGTGTGTTCGGATAAGTTTCTGAGTTAAGCCTCAGTTTTCTGGGGTTAACTTTAATGTCATATGCAGTCCTATGAAATATGTACGTAAAGCATCGATCACAGAGCCTCAATAGAAGGCACTCAATGTTAGATCTTCCTTGGTGATTAATTGATTATCAAATGTGTGTGGATAGAATGAATAATTTTAAATAAGATGGGTTTTCAAATTTCAAGGTGACATTGCTAGAATGAAGATGCTATAAAAATGTAGATTTCAAAGATATTAGCAGACTTGGGGTAAGGCCGTTGTTAAGCTAACCATGAACAGGGGCACCCATCCAAGGCTGCAATGATATTCTCAGACATATTTTTTGAGACCAAGCATAATGAATGGCATCGCCTCACTATAACCTACACATGTCAGGGCCGTCTAGACTCCCTCCTTCCCCTTGACCAATAATGCATTAAGCACTTCTATGATGACCTCCAAGAATTAAATGACGCTTCCAAATAAGCTGAGCTCGAACTCCTTCAAGTGACTTATGTACTAAGAAAACCTGTTGAGACATCACTTGAGAATAAAGAAAAAGCTCACAGGTTACATTTAGATATAACTGTTGATAATGAGGCCAAGGTTACACATCCTACTCATATATTTCCCACTGAATTTCCAGGCTATGTGAGGAATATGTAAATAGGCCAAGTATCTAGCACTTGCCAGAAAGATCTGGGTTGGATAAAAGCACAAATCCATTTCTATACTTAAAAAGTAACTCAGTGCACACAATTTACAGGCATTGAGACAGTTCCTTCAATGGTATTTATAAAGACTGCATTCTTTCAGAGCTTAGGTTCTGTTTATTCCAATTTAAAGAGTTGTCTTTATGTCAAATTCTTTATAAAAATTATATATTTAGGTATTACTTAGAACATTATAATAACTCTGCAGCTTTGTCCCAGATGCCTTCTTAGGATCAAATTTAACCAACGATTAATAAAGAAATTACTTGAAAAATGATAAACTCCAAATATATTATTTTGGTAACCTATGAAGTATAAGAGTAGAATCTGTGTCCTACATATTGAACTATGTTTTAATTTAGCATGCAGTTCACTACTTATATATCTGTCCTGTCCTTCGGAGCTTCAATATCACAGTGTCAGTTATACACAGGAGTAAATGCCTCTAAATAGTCCAAGCTAACCTGAGAAGGGAGATGAGACCCATAATTTTTCATGTTTTCCAAAGTCAAAGACTACAAAATGTCTATAATTTGTCCAACAACATGGTGAATAAAACAAGATTATTCAGCATTTCAAATCTAACAACTCATAATACTACTGTTTAAAAAAACCTAGCAACTTTCATTTTGTCATCTCTCAATAGAAAATATTTGCTAAAGAGTAAACAGGTGATTGTCATAATTATAATCACACAGAAGAATTATTTATGAGAGATTTGTGTATTTGGACAATTTTTGGTGATAATATACCTTTTTTATTAGCCTTATTTAGTCATAGCACTCATTATAGTGTATATGTGAAATAATCACAGTGCAAAGGCAAAAATATGACTAGCCTCAAATTTATAAACAATTCAAAATAAAAATATACAGATTCACTAAGAAAAATGCTACCTTGTGTTCTTTATCCATAATATCATCACAATATACACTTATCTTCCAATTGATTTCAATCAAAATTTAAGTTTATGTGAAAATGAGACTGCACATTAATTAAAATCATTCATTCATTTATTTATTCAAAAAACCAATCTCGAGTGCCTGCAGATCTCCAGGAGACATATCAGTGTCAAGTAAACACATGTGATTTGGCCTTTGCCCTCATGGGTTAAATTACATTCTTTTTATAGCTTCCATAAATTAAAGTTTAATTCACCAGCATAAATACACTTAATTAGAGTAAGAGAGAGGAAGGAATGGACTGTAAGTATGATGATCTTTATTATATGAAAAGGCAAAGCTCCTTTCATCTATTATACAAATAATACACTCTATGCCTTGAAAATATGCAAAGATATCATGCCCAAATAAAGTGAAGGGTAAAGATTAACAGCTATCCAACCATAATGATTAGTATGGTTGGTCAAATTAGAACATTCAAAGGATTAAAAAACTGATTTCCTTTTCACCAACACATTATGCCCTTATTATCTTCCATAAAGACAAAGCAAAACCTATGAAGCCACTCAGTGGTTTTATTTTCTTATTTTTATGTCAGAGATTGACTTAAGAGAACCTAAGGAGTCTTATTTGCCAGGCCAGAAAGAAAAAAAACAAAGTGCCATATATTTCCAAGTCATTTCAATTTTGCATAGAGTCTCACTAGCTTGTAACACTTAAGCTTAAAAAGAAAAGCCACAGAGAATAACAAAAACCAATCATATTGTCAAATTTGAAGCACTTAACATTTCTACATACTAGCTCCCAAAATGTACACTGCCAAACTAAGAAAATTATCTAGGGATGTGCTAGAGATGTAATACATCCTTAAAGTCATGTAACTAATGATCATGAGAGAGCAGCAGATACAAAACTGTCAACCCAATGTTTGCCAAATAATTTATTGACGCCCTATCTTAGGAATTGATTTTCTCTCACAAGAACCAAGGTTTTAATTTAAATAATACCCATGTAATCTTTGAAGTACACTTTTACAATTAAATATTAACTACACATATCTTTTTTTTTTTTTTTTTGAGATGGAGTCTCGCTCTGTCACCCAGGTTGGAGTGCAGTGGTGCGATCTCGGCTCACTGCGACGTCCGCCTCCCAGGTTCAAGCGATTCTCCTGCCTTGGCCTCCCAAGGTGCTGGGATTACAGGCATAAGCCATTGCGCCCAGCTTACACATCTCATTTTTTAAAATTTTAATTATACAGAACTCAAAATGAATACAATGTTTAAAAAGGTATACACTTACCATTGATCCATCGAGCCTCTGGATCGTGAAGCACAAAGTCTTTCCTAAAGAGGTCTTCCAAAGACAATCTGGTTTCTGACGAATTTGTGAGTTCATCTAAAATAAAGGAAATTCTAGGTTAGATACCTATCTTATGCTTGTTTTTTAAAAGGAGCAAATTACAAAATTTGGAATATTTGCTCTAAAAATATATTAACTAGATAACAATATAAAGTGACCATTTTGACATGGTTTTTGGCATTTGAACTTTGTTTAATGACTTTTTAAATAAATGAAACTATTTTTACTATTAAAATTGTCTTGATCTGGTACAAATTTAATAGAGCAATCCCATGTTATGTATTAGTAATATAATATGAAAGCAGTTAAGAGTTCCTGTTGTACATTGTGCCCAAAAAGGCAGATTTTCTACCATTTAACTATAATTCAGCCCCTTATTTTCCAAACTCATGTTGATATATTCTTTCATTGGAAATGTACAGTTTTGTTGTTAAAAACCAAAGATGGTAGACTTGAGGGACTTATGTATGACTAAACTCTCAAGTCAGAAAGAAGTTTACCAAGGAAATAGAATAATTACCTACTTCCACCAAAAAAATTAGTACCCAACAAATACAAAGTAGATTTGACTTAAATGTAAAGTTCAAATAATAAAATACTAGAATATTAATGATAATACACACATTTCATACTAGTCTTTTATAGATGAGCTAGGTGTATTCCTCTTTCTACATTCCAAAATATAAGAAATGAAAAGATAACAGGACTTGAATACTAAAATCAGCATTACAAACACCCTTTTACATGCAAGAGGCTAAAGACAGGAATACTGCATTTTCTTTGCAAAATAATAACATTGTTTATTTGCTGTATAAATTCATCTTTGTGACCTTTCAGCTATGACCTTCACTTCAGTTGAAAATAAAATGTCAAGGATATATACTAACCTCATTAGATTTTATTCTTAAAAGGTTCAGCACTTGTTACAGCAAGAGCTTTGCTTTTTTCTAGCTGAAAAGGCTGGGGCAAAGAGTCAATAACGTCAAATGCATTCCCTTTCACATAAATCAATCATGCATTTAACCCATAAAATAACTGCCAAGAAAAAATGGAAAAAAAATTATAGTAAAAATAGTGAGTATTGTTTGATTATAATTTTAGCATAAGACATTGTAATTGTATAGAGCTTTGCAAAACGAAATGCTGTTAGGTGATGATAAATATTAGATCATTTGCCTGGCAGTCTGACACACCAGAATTTCTTAATTCATTCACAAATTTTCTAGTTTCATTAAAAAATTTCAAGGCAACAAGTGCAGTATTGTAAAGGATAGGAGACATATCTCTGTCCTGCCCTGAGGGGTTTGCACATGCTTAACAAAACATATAACAGATGTCAGGCCAGGCGCAGTGGGGCTTGCCTGTAATCCCAGCACTTTGCGAGGCCAAGGCAGGTGGATCACTTGAGGACAGGAGCTCCAGGCCAGCCTAGCCAACATGGTGAAACTCCGTGTCAACCAAAATATATAAAACAAAAAATGAGCCTAGAGTGGTGGTGCATGTCTGAGGTCCCAGCTACTTGGGAGGCTGAGGTGGGAGAACTGCTTGAACACAGGAGGCGGAGGCTGCAGTGAGCTGAGATCGCACCACTGCACCACTATACTCCGGCCTGGGTGACAGGGTGAGACCTTGTCTCAAAAAACAAATTACACACACACACACAGAGACACACACACACACATACATAATAGATGTCAGTATAAGGATAGAGAGTGCTAAATGAGTGTGAAGAAAGGAAATGTCTCACAGAAAAAATCAGAGAAGGCCTCACTTAAACATAAAATGACCAACTCTCACTAATTCCTGGGTAAGAATGCAAAATGGTACAGTCACTTTGGAAAATAATCTGGCATTTTCTTATAAAAACTAAACAAATTATTATCATACAATCCAGTAATCATGCTCCTTTGTATTTACCCAAAAGGAGGTGAAAACATATTAACACAGAAAAACCTACACACAAACATTTATAGCAGCTTTATTAATAATTGCCAAAATTTGGAAGCAACCAAGATGTCCTTCAATAGGTGAATGGCTAAATAGATACATTTTTTTAATGAGTTATTATTCTGTGCTAAAAAAATGAGCTATCAAGCCATGAAAAGATATGAAGGAAACTTAAATGCATATTATGAAGTGAAAGAAGCCAATAAGAAAAGGCTACATAGTATATAATCTCAACTACATGACATTTTGAAAAAGCAAAACTATAGAGACAGTAAAAATAGCAGTGGTTGCTAGGAATTGCGAGGAAAGGAATGAGCAGGTGAACATAGAGAATTTCTAGGGTGGTGAAGTTATTCCATATGATTCTACAATGGTGGATACATGTCCTTATTTACTTGTCCAAACCCATACAACACAATCCACTGGAGAGTGAATCCAAACGGACTTTGGGTGACAATGATGTGTCAACATAGGTTCATGAGTGATAGCAAATGTGCCACTCTGGTGCGGGATGGTGATAATTGGGGAAGCTATGCATGGTCTGTATCAGGCACAGGGGGGTCGGGGGGAAGAGAATATGGGAAATTCCTGTACCTTTCACTCAATTTTGCTGTGAATATAAATTTTCTCTGAAAAATAATCTATTATTTAAAAAACTATTTAAAAACCCTGGGTATTACATGTTTCAAAAGGCAGAGGAAGGGAATACTAGGGGCAGGAGAAGGAGGAAGAACATTTGAGATAAAAGGATAAGGGCTTTTTGTTTCACAAGTGAAAAAATATCTTAATTCCAGAATTCAGCTTCCATCATAAAAGTATGGGATTTTAATCAGATGAGCTAATTTTATTAGGGTTTCAGAAATATATTTATTCTATGAGGTATCTCAATAAAACAAAGGTTTGCTATAGATAAGTTTCAAAATTTTTAAATTTCCCTATCACGTAAATTTACCATTATTTTGTCTAATCAGATCCCTTCAATTTTTAGAGAATTATATTTTATCATCTATATTTGATAAACATTGACTTATTTGATACAATAAATTTACATAGGTAAAGGTGGGAGGTAGGCATGTGCTTATTTCAGTGAGAGAGATTATGCTAACAAACTTAAATAAATGATCCTTATCTATTAAATTTAAAAAATTAACTGTATTATATATATAAATTTCTTTTATATGCATGCATCTATTTGTCTTCCAAAAACATTGAGTTTGTTCCTAATGAGTTCCACATATTTCATTTACATTTTTTAGGAAGATGTTAATCTAAAAAAAAGTCTGTAAGTCCACCACACCAAATAATCTTATTTTCAAATAAATTTTAAAATAATAATTTGGTAATTTTCAAACATGGTATCTTTCATGTGAGCTTTAAAATCATATTACAACTCAAATAGAAATTTTATTAAAATAACACTATATATATTATATACATATACACAACAGTGTAAACTGGAAAATTTTAAACATTTCACAACATTAAGGCTTTTCATTCAGAAATATTCCATCCTCATTTTATGTACATTAATACTATTTTATCTTTGATTTTTTATATAAGTCCTTTGCCCTTCCAATTGAATTTAGTGCAAAGTATATATAGTTTGGTATTGTGAACAGAATATTTCCCATTCCCATTCTAAATTATTTTTATACCTATAAGATTAATGATTACACCATATCACATTTTCTTAAACATTTCAATTATGAGTTTTTATTTTCTACATATTATAGCATCTGTAAAAATATTACTTTTTTATTTCTTTTCCAAATTTTAAGCAACTAATTATACTATGTATGCATTTGCTTCCCAGGTAATTGAAGATTCATATGAAGTTGCAAGAAATATCACAGAGAAATTCTGTGTACTCTTCATTCAATTTCTCTCAATGACAAGTAACATCCTGCATAATAATATCACGAAAAGAAGCTGACATTGATATACTCCATCAACCTTACTCATATTTCCCCAGTTTTACATGTATTCATTTATTCATGTGCATTCTTGCGTGTTTAGTTCTACGCGACTGCATCACAGGTGACCAGCACCACAGTCAAGAACAGTTCCATCACTAGGATCTCTTCTGCTACTCTTTTATTAATAGTCCCCCAGCCAATCCCTTGGCAACCAACAGCTACTCTGTTCTCCATTTTTAAAATTTTGTAATTTTAAGAATGCTATATAATCAGAATCATACCATACCTAAGCTTTTGGACTGGCTTTTATCACTCAGAATAATTCCCTTGAGATCCATTCAAGTTGTTGAATGTATAAATAATCTATTACTTTTGATGGCTGAGTAATATTCCAGGGTATTGACAGACCATTCTTTAACTCTTCACTCATTGAAGAACATTTGAGTTATTGTTATTTCCGGTTTGGGGATGTTATAAATAAAGTTACTATAAACATTTGTTTATAGATTTTTGTACAAACATAAATTTTCTTTTCTCCAAGACAAATGCCCAAATATGCAGTTGCTGGGTCAAATGTAAACACGTTACAGTTTTATTTAAAAATTCCATATGCTTTTTTACAGTAGTTTTACCATTTTACATTCTCACCAGCAATGTATAAATGATCCAGTTTCTCTGCATCTTCGGCAGCATTTGATGTCATTAAAAAAAATGGCTATTCTTATATATGTGTAGTGATATCCCCTTGTGGTTTAATTTGCATTTCTCTAATAGCTAATGAGGTTGAACATCATTTAATGTGCTTATTTATGATCCCCATAGTGAAATATCAGTGAAATATCTGTTCATGTCATTCGTCCACTTTCTAACTGAATGATTTTGTTGGTGTGTTTGTTTAATGCTGCGTTTGAGGAGTTCTTCGTCTATTCTAAATACAAATGCTTTGTCAGATATGTGAATTTCAAATATTTCCCTCCAGTCTGTAACTTGTCTTTTCACCCTCTTTAGAAAATGTTTTGTGGAGAAAAAGGTATCAATATTTATGAGATCCAGGTAATCAATTTTTCCTTTTATGAATCATCCTTTTGCTGTCAAGTCTAACAATGTTTCACCTATTCCTTGGTCTTGAAACTTTCTCCTATGGCTTTTTCCTAAAAAAAATTATAGTTTTATTTCACATATTAGTCCCTGCTCTATTTTGAGTTACTTTTTGTATATGTTCACACGTGGCATGAGGCTTAATATGAAGTTTTGTTTGTCTGCTGGTTTATTTTGTTTTGTGTCTATGGATGACTAATTGTTCCAACTTCATTTTTGAAAAGCATTTGTTTAATTCTATTGAATTATTTCATTAGCTTGAATGTGAAAAATGATACTGAGCTGGGCAAGGTGGCTCATGTCTATAATCCCAGCTGCTTGGGAGGCTGAGGCAGGAGGATCAGTTGAGTTTAGGAGTTAGTTCAAGGTTAGAGTGAGCTATGACTGTGCCACTGCGCCGCTTCACTCCAGCCTGGGCAAGAGAGTGAGACCTAATCCCTAAAACTAAAAAAAATTAATTTATTAAAAAAAAATGTTGAATGATCATAGTGTCAGTGACATTCCTGTCTTTTTTTCCATTATGAAATAATCATTATTTCTTTCCAGACTCTTTTATATAAACATATTTTCTCCTTTAACAGATTGATATAAAAATTACATAAATACAATCTCCTGTTTACAACCACCCTATATGTCTGTAACAAAATCCAACCAAGCACGTTGAATTCTTATTTTTATACTATTAGATTAATATGTTAAACTCTTATTTAAATGTTTACATCTAGGTTAACAGATAAAGTTACACAGTCCTGTGTTTTCCATTCTGTATTATATTGATCACTTGGCACATTAACACATTTATTCAATATTTTTGAAGTTGTGTTTATTTTCTGTGTTCTGGAATAGTTTAATAATTTTAATAATATTTGTTAAATCCAATTGCCCAGGAACTTATTCCAAAACCAACCCTTCAAAGCAATTCAAATAACTGTAAATGAATCTTCTGTTTAAACAATAATGAGAAGGAGATATTATGTAATTTAAGAATTAATTTATTTGGCTTTATTCAATACTGAGAAAACTACATACTTCATTCATTTCTTTGTTTTTTTCTTCTTCTGTGTTGCTTTCTTTGTTCCTTTCCTTAAATTTTCCTCAGCTGCCTACCCTGAGGTCTCTTGAATTTTTCATTCCTAGAATAAAGACTCCTTCCTTATACATATAATGAATAATTAAGCTTCTCTTTTAATAGCCTCCAAGCCTAACTTCTATCCTCTATCTCTTTTTTTTTTTTTTTTTTTTATGAGCAGGCTCCCCCTGTCTCATTGTAATCATTCGGGATGTTCATTCTTTGCAACCAATCCTCTCTTTTCTGAATGTCCCCCAAACCCTACTGGGTATTACTATCCTCATTTCACAGAGAAACAGGCTCGGCAATGTTGACAAAGACCACATAACTAGTAACTGGCAGAGCTGAAACTTGAACCTGCATCTCTCTGACTTTAGGTTTTCTTCATTAAGCTATACTGTCTCCCAAAAATAAGTTTTCTTTCCTTTTCTCTTTAATAATGTATTAATAGCATCTTTTCACAAGACAATATACAATCTTACAAAAATATTTTAGGAATATTCTTATTGCCTTTTAGCCACTAGAACCCTTCTTCCAACTGAAATCCAACTCCTTAGTGGAAGCCCCTCTGGACCTTATTAGCATTCCATTCTGCCTCAACTTGCCCAGGAAGATAATAGCATATCCTCTTTTCTCAAAGAGAGAAATGTCACAGCATTCACTAAAATGGAGGAATTTTTTTTTTTGCTTTCTTCAAGACAATTGTCTACAATATGTCTTAAATTCCAAGCTTACCCTCTGCTCATTGTTACAGGCAATTTATAGTTACAACGGAACTCAGTCATCAACAAACATTTATTACTCACATTGCAACCTAATTTAGCAGGCACTTAATTTATGTTAGAATCAGACCCAGGGAGAATCACCTAGAGAAATCTTACTATTTGATACATTTAAATAATTTTCTCTTTATTTTTACCTAGCAAACAGAGAAACCTGGATATCAATCATTCATCTCAATCGCTCACACTGAACAACGAGAAGGTGGCTCAGAAAAAAATATTAGATTGTAAATCATTTTGAGACACTCTTTCAAATTATTATTAATTTTTATTAATCTTTAGAGGAAGAAATTAATTATTAATTAATTCTTATTAATTCTTACTAATTCTTATTCTTTAGAGAAAGAAATTCTAAAATCAATACTTAGTCCCTAATGTAAAGAAAATATTGCTAAAATTTAATATTCACCTCTCATAGGCTGTTCTCTTTACTAGCAAGGTATTTGAGAACATATCTCTAGTGATGCTGTAACAAAATATAAGGCACAATTATATATACATATATATATATATAGAGAGAGAGAGTATATATGTATGAAAGTCTGAAAACCTACTATATGTTAATAGTTGCTATTAAAAGTGTAAATATTTGTTAACCCTATCCGATACCATAATTATGAATAGTGACACAAAAATCCAAATAAATACATGGTTTAACAATTCACAAGTATTTAGAGACCTGGAAACAGAATCCTTATTGGTTAAATAGTTACAAGATACTGTAGAATCTTAAGTAAAAAGTTCAGCTTTCACAATATGAATGTGGCAACAGAATTGAAATTGAATAATTCACACCATGTTCTTTTCTGTGCTCTATTTGGTCCTTTAAGATCATAGACTGCTATGGGTATTTCTGTTCTTTCTTCCAAAAATCCAATCTTGCTTTTAAATGGCCCTTTGAAATGAGTTGGCTGCATAATCTTAGAAGAAAAAAAAGAAAGTTCTTCAGCATTCAACTGAAGAAAAGCTAATTTATGACTTTAAGTTCTCGGTTCCTCTTTGCTGAAAATAATTGTGTTAGTTTTATCTAGTTTATTCTTGATATCAGAGGTTCAGAAATATTTCTTTAATTTAAATCCTATTCAAAATAATTTCCTATTAAAACAGAAATAGAAAGAAAAATCTAATCAAGTAGTTATTTAAAATTTCCCACAAGAAGAACAAGCCATTTTCCTTTCTACTCACGTGATTCTCCCTTAGCTGGGTTTTCCCAGTACCACCATCTCCATTCCCAGGGCTGTAGTTTAAATATTTACTCTTAATCACTTTCTTCATTTTCCATGGTTAGTGTCATACGGGAAAGTCTTCTAGTGCATTTCCATTTTAAATATTATTGACTAGCTGATGGAAGTAACATCACTTCTACCCCTCCTTGCACAGCTAGATGAAACTACAGAATGCAAATCACAATAGTCAAGATTAAATTCTAGATTTTTCAAAATATCTGGTGTTGGTTTGTGCATTCTCTAACTTGTCAGCAGATCCTAAGATTTTTAGTACTTAACATCTGAAATATAAATTCTATTTTTATTTTCTTTTTTAAATATCTGTTCTTTTCTTTCCCTAGGATGCTGAAACTTTAGGCAGCAGATGAAATATGATCTAAATTTATGTCATTTGAGATCAGGATAAGATCACAAGCTTGTTTCTTAATGTTTCTTAACTTATCACCTAGAAAATGAAAAACAGTTTCTTCTTTCCTCCTGAAATTTACAGTTTTTAATGTACATTTAAAAAATAAATTTAAATAGTTAATTTGTATAGTAGTTAATATGGTTTGGCTACGTCCCTACCCGAATCTCATTTTCAGTTGTAACTCCCACAATTCCCATGTGTCATGAGAAGAACCCAGTGGGAGGTGACTGAAATATGGGGGCAGGTCTTTCCTTCACTGTTCTCATGATACTGAATGAGTCTCATGAGATCTCACGGTTTTCAAAATGGGAGTTTCCCTGCACAAGCTTTCTTTTTGCCTCCTGCCATCCCCATAAGATGTGACTTTCTCCTCCTTTTCTTCCACCATGATTGTGAAGCCTCGCCAGCCATACAGAACTGTAGGTCCAATAAAACCTCTTTCTTTTGTAAATTCCCCAGTCTCGGGTATATCTTTATCAGCAGCGTGAAAATGAACTAATACAGTAGTAGAACAGAAAAAATAAAAAGATATATCCTGGTATATTTTGCATAGATTTTTTGGGTTATGTTTTGTGTTTTACATAAAAGAAGACTTATACAGAAATCACCAAGCAAATTACTTAGCTCATTTAATTTCAGCCATTGTCTTTATTATTATTAAAATGTAAAATGTATAGGGCCATATAAAGCACCTTCACATTATTCACTTTCAGACAAACGAAAAATATTTTTCATTCTCTTGAAATATCTGTCTCTTTCATAGTTGTTCTCTTCAGCCAAAATGTTTCTACGTGTATTCTCAGATTTACTTTTAGAAACACAGTATGAAGTTGCTTCTTTATAGTTACTGGAAAAATATAGTAAAATGTAAAATTCACCGAGAAGTCTCTTTTCAGAAGTGTATTTAACTATGTTGACTTTGTAAGTTCCAAAATATAAATTGGAAAAATAATAATCCATAATTCAAGCTCTTTAATGAAGAAAACCTAATCGCTTGTCACTTAGTATTGTGAAGCCTAATTCATCCATTCAAGCAAAAGTCAAAAAGGAAAAGTCAAATACACTACATCTGTTTTACAGTTCCAGGGAATCACCTTTGCTCTTCTTGGCATACTAGGGATTTCCTTCTATATGTCTTTCTTTTGCCTTTTCTTACTCTTTCTAACCTCTTGTTGCAGAAATAGCTAGGTTTCTTAAAAACGAAAACAAAAACAAAAAACAGAGTCTGCTCTGGTCCATTCCTGATCAATTCTACTAATTAGAACCACTTTTGGAGTTGCTCTTCCTGAGGAGTATCTGTGTGGCATTCTCTGTATTTCCTGAATTTGAATGTTGGCCTGCCTTGCTAGGTTGGGGAAGTTCTCCTGGATAATATCCTGCAGAGTGTTTTCCAACTTGGTTCCATTCTCCCCATCACTTTCAGGTACACCAATAAGACATAGATTTAGTCTTTTCACATAGTCCCACATTTCTTGGAGGCTTTCTTTGTTTCTTTTTACTCTTTTTTCCCTAAACTTCTCTTCTCACCTTGAGAAGAGCAACTCTAAGACACATAATTGTCAGATACACCAAAGTTGAAGTGAAGGAAAAAATGTTAAGGGCAGCCAGAAAGAAAGGTCAGGTTATCCACAAAGGGAAGCCCATCAGACTAACAGCTGATCTCTCAGCAGAAACCCTACAAGCCAGAAGAGAGTGGGGGCCAACATTCAACATTCCTAAAGAAAAGAATTTTCAACCCAGAATTTCATATCCAGCCAAACCAAGCTTCATAAGTGAAGGAGAAATAAAATACTTTACAGACAAGCAAACGCTGAGAGATTTTGTCACCACCAGGCCTGCCCTAAAAGAGCTCCTGAAGGAAGCACTAAACATGGAAAGGAACAACTGGAAGCAGCCACTGCAAAAACAAGCCAAATTGTAAAGACCATTGATGCTAGGAAGAAACTGCATCAACTAACGAGCAAAATGACCAGCTAACATCATGATGACAGGATCAAATTCACACATAACAATATTAACCTTAAATGTAAATGGGCCAAATGCTCTGATTAAAAGACACAGACTGGCAAATTGGATAAAGAGTCAAGACCCATCAGTGTGCTGTATTCAGGAGACGCATCTCACATGCAGAGACACACATAGGCTCAAAATGAAGGGATGGAGGAAGATCTACCAAGCAAATGGAAAACAAAAAAAGGCAGGGGTTGTAATCCTAGTGTCTTATAAAACAGACTGTAAACTAACAAAGATCAAAAGAGACAAAGAAGGCCATTACGTAGTGGTAAAGGGATCAATTCAACAAGAAAAGCTAACAATCCTAAATATATATGCACCCAATACACGAGCACCCAGATTCATAAAGCAAGTCCTTAGAGATCTACAAAGAGACTTAGACTCCCACACAATATTAATGGGAGACTTTAACACCCCACTGTCAACATTAGGCAGATCAATGAGACAGAAAGTTAAAAAGGATATCCAGGAATTGAACTCAGCTCCACACCAAGTGGACCTAATAGACATCTACAGAACTCTCCACCACAAATCAACAGAACATACATTCTTCTCAGCACCACATAGCACTTATTCCAAAATTGACCACATAGTTGGAAGCAGAGAACTCCTCAGCAAATATGAAAGAACAGAAATTATAACAAACTGTCTCTCAGACCACAGTACAATCAAACTGGAACTCAGGATTAAGAAACTCACTCAAAACTGCTCAACTACATGGAAACTGAACAACCTGCTCCTGAATGACTGACTACTGGGTACATAACGAAATGAAGGCAGAAACAAAGATGTTCTTTGAAACCAATGAGAACAAAGACACAACATACCAGAATCTCTGGGACACATTTAAAGCAGTGTGTAGAGGGAAATTCATAGCATTAAATGCCCACAAGAGAAAGAAAGAAAGATCTAAAATAGACACCCTAACAACACAATTAAAAGAACTAGAGAAGCAAAAGCAAACACATTCAAAAGCTAGCAGAAGGCAAGAAATAACTAAGATCAGAGCAGAACTGAAGGAAATAGAGATACAAAAAACCCTTCAAAAAGTCAGTGAATCCAGGAGCTGGTTTTTTGAAAAGATCAACAAAATTGATAGACCACTAGCAAAATTAATAAAGAAGTAAAGAGAGAAGAATCAAATAGACGCAATAAAAAATGATAAAGGGGATATTACCACTGATCCCACAGAAATACAAACTACCATCAGAGAAAACTATAAACACCTCTCTGCAAATAAACTAGAAAATCTAGAAGAAATGGATAAATTCCTGGACACACACACCCTCCCAAGACTAAACTAGGAAGAAGTTGAATCTCTGAATAGACCAATAACAGGCTCTGAAATTGAGGCAATAATTAATAGCCTACCAACCAAAAAAAGTCGAGGACCTGATGTATTCACAGTCGAATTCTACCAGAGGTACTAGGAGGAGCTGGTACCATTCCTTCTGAAACTATTCCAATCAATAGAAAAAGAGAGAATCCTCCCTAACTCATTTTATGAGGCCAGCATCATCCTGATACCAAAGCCGAGCAGAGACACAACAAATAAAAGAGAATTTTAGACCAATATCCCTGACGAACATTGATGCAAAAATCCTCAATAAAATACTGGCAAACTGAATCCAGCAGCACATCAAAAAGCTTATCCACCATGATCAAGTGGGCTTCATCCCTGGGATGCAAGGCTGGTTCAATATATGCAAATCAACAAACATAATCCATCATATAAATAGAACCAAAGACAAAATCATATGATGATCTCAATAGATGCAGAAAAGGCCTTTGACAAAATTCAACAGCCCTTCATGCTAAAAACTCTCAATAAATTCGGTATTGATGGGACATATCTCAAAATAATAAGAGCTATCTATGACAAACCCACAGCCAATATTATACTGAATGGGCAAAAACTGGAAGCATTCCCTTTGAAAACTGGCACAAGACAAGGATGCCTTCTCTCACCACTCCTATTCAACATAGTGTTGGAAGTTCTGGGCAGGGCAATCAGGCAGGAGGAAGAAATAAAGGGTATTCAGTTAGGAAAAGAGGAAGTCAAATTGTCCCTGTTTGCAGATGACATGATTGTATATTTAGAAAACCTCATCGTCTCAGGCCAAGATCTCCTTAAGCTGATAAGCAACTTCAGCAAAATCTCAGGATATAAAATCAGTCTGCAAAACTCACAAGCATTCTTATACACCAATAACAAACAGAGAGCCAAATCATGAGTGAACTGCCATTCACAATTGCTTCAAAGAGAATAAAATACCTAGGAATCCAACTTACAAGGGATGTGAAGGACGTCTTCAAGGAGAACTACAAACCACTGCTCAATGAAATAAAAGAGGACACAAAAAAATGGAAGAACATTCCATGCCCATGGATAGGAAGAACCAATATTGTGAAAATGGCCATACTGCCCAAGGTAATTTATAGATTCAATGCCATCCCCATCAAGCTACCAATGACTTTCTTCACAGAATTGGAAAAAACTACCTTAAAGTTCATATGGAACCAAAAAAGAGCCCACATAGCCAAGACAATCCTAAGCCAAAAGAACAAAGCTGGAGGCATCATGCTACCAGACTTCAAACTATACTACAAGGCTACAGTAACCAAAACAGCATGGTACTGGTACCAAAACAGAGATATAGACCAATGGAACAGAGCAGAAATAATACCACACATCTACAACTATCTGATCTTTGACAAACCTGACAAAAACAAGACAGGGGGAAAGGATTCCCTATTTAATAAATGGTGCTGGGAAAACTGGCTAGCCATATGTAGAAAGCTGAAACTGGATCCCTCCTTACACCTTATACAAAAATTAATTCAAGATGGATTAAAGACTTAAATGTTAGAGTTAAAACCATAAAAACCCTAGAAGAAAACCTAGGCAATACCATTCAGGACATAGGCATGGGCAAGGACTTCATGTCTAAAACACCAAAAGCAATGGCAACAAAAGCCAAAATTGACAAATGGGATCTAATTAAACTAAAGAGCTTCTGCACAGCAAAAGAAACTACCATCAGAGTGAACAGGCAACCTACAGAATGGGAGAAAATGTTTGCAATCTACTTATCTGATAAAGGGCTAATATCCAGAATCTACAAAGAACTCAAACAGATTTACAAGAAAAAAACAAACCCAACAAAAAGTGGGCAAAAGATATGAACAGACACTTCTCAAAAGAAGACATTTATGCAGCCTACAGACACATGACAAAATGCTCATCATCACTGGCCATCAGAGAAATGCAAATCAAAACCACAATGAGATACCATCTCATACCAGTTAGAATGGCAATCATTAAAAAGTCAGGAAACAACAGGTGCTGGAGAGAATGTGGAGAAATAGGAACACTTTGACACTGTTGGTGGGACTGTAAACTAGTTCAACGATTATGGCAGACAGTGTGGCGATTCCTCAAGGATCTAGAACTAGAAATACCATTTGACCCAGTGATCCCATTACTGGGTACATACCCAAAGGATTATAAATCATGCTGCTATAAAGACACAATGCACACATATGTTTACTGCAGCACTATTCACAATAGCAAAGACTTGGAACCAACCCAAATGTCCAACAATGATAGACTGGATTAAGAAAATGTGGCACATGTATACCATGGAATACTATGCAGCCATAAAAAGGATGAGTTCATATCCTTCGTAGGGACATGGATGAAGCTGGAAACCATCATTCTCAGCAAACTGTCACAAAGACAAAAAACCAAACACCGCATGTTCTCACTCATAGGTGGGAATTGAACAATGAAAACGCTTGGACACAGGAAGGGGAACATCACACACCAGGGCCTGTCATTGGGTAGGGGGAGCAGGGAGGGATAGCATTAGGAGATATACCTAATGTAAATGATGAGTTAATGGGTGCAGCACACCAACATGGCACATGTATACATATGTAACAAACCTGCACGTTTTGCACATGTACCCTAGAACTTAAAGTAAAATAAAATAAAAAATAAAGAAAGAACTACTTTTGACTCAGATTATCCCTGTATCTTACAAAGCCTAATAATACATACTCCTTAATTTAATTTGTTTCCTGGGTCAGACAATCATCCAATGAATGTTCTTTCCTATCTGAGTACATTTCCAAAATGGGACTTTCATACAGAAAGCCATATTTTAATTATAAATACATTTTTAAAATTCAACATGGGGTAAGTAACTAAATTAAGACCAAACTGTGCCTATATTAAATAGAATGAGGAGGACAGCTGACAATTGAAATATAATTTAGTATCTGCTTCTTTATTTTTTGTCACCAAACTCTGCTCTTTTTTCAACAAATATAGAAATAATATTTAGGAAATTCATACTGAGTACATAAAACAAAAGCATAAACTGCAAGAAGTTTACCACCTACAATGCCTTCACCTTCCCTGCAGTGCCCAGCATACTGTAATAAATCTAACCTCTGCTTCTGTGTTCTCAAAAGGGGATGAGCAATGATGCTTCACAAACAGTGATCAGAGTTAGAAGGTCATATTTTAGTCCTAATTCAACCCTTCGCTAGCAGGTATCTCTTTGGTTAGATCACTCCATTTATTTATGCATCATTTTTTGCATTTGCAAAGACCAAGAGTTGGACTAAATCACACCATATCCAGCAGTGTTCTAAGGACTCTAGTGAACTCTTTCAGGATAGAGAAGAGATGAGGGAAGGACACATGTTATGTGATTAGACCTCTTCAACCAGAAAAATGCTGCTTTGGCATGTTTGATTCTTTGTATAGAATTTTATTTGAAGCTCTACACATACATGCTTGCACACACACAAAACACATACAAACACACATGATGAGCTGCAAACTAGTTTGCATCTCTGAGGATTCTCGAATTTCTGGTATATCTTATACTAGCTCTTTCATTTTCAGCAGTGACTCAAAGTGCTCATCAAATAAGAAATCTACTTTTAGGTTCTGAAGGACTATTATTAAATTTTACCTCAAACTTATCATCCATTGAGTACATAAGTCAAGAGCTTTAGGATTTACTCATAGTTCTAATTAGCCAAATTAGTCAATCATTCAAAATGCTAACGATTCTCAAACCTCTTTCTGAGACCTTTTTCAAATTTACATGTCCTGAATATGAGTAAAGAATCTAAATATGAGAAATGTATGTAAGCTTTCCACATTTGGAGAAGAGCATTTACACACTGTGATACATACACATGTGTACACACATACACCCTGAAATGATGTCATCCTTTTACCCTAAAGTGTTATGGCTCTATAAAGTCATATTTAAGTTCCTCCTTCACATATGTTGCTTGATTCTATCACATTACCATGACCAAATTTTTATTCCATGTCTTTATTAGCCTACACCAGAGGTTTCTGGTGTGTGGTTGTGGACTTCAGGAAGACAGGGGTCACAGAAATCAAAACTGTATTCATAATAACACAAAGACATTATTGCCCTTGTCAATGGGTTGAAATTTTCACTTGTGATACAAAAGCAAGGGTTGATAAAACTCCAGGCACCCTTTCATAAGTCGACACTGTGACACCAAACAATTGTCATTATATTCTTTATGGCCATATAGCCTCAATTTAAAAATAAACCCAGTTTCAGTTCAGAAGTAGTAAAAAATATTAATTGTACTACATCTTGACTCTCAACATCTTTTGAATATCTGTGTGGTGCAGTATGTCAAAAAATACAATAACACCAGTGCATACGAAATATGATGGTTATCTCACGGAAAACCATATGGTCAGTCGCTTGAGTTATGAGCTAAACTCACCACACTGTTTCTCATAGAACATTATTTTTACTGGAAGGAATGAGTAACAAACTACAATTATTCAGATTTAAGTGTCTGACAGATGTTTTTCTTCAAAATGAAGTAAACTTTTTCTTCACAAAATCCACAACTGGCTGTATTTGTTACAAAGAAAAAAATTCGAGCTTTCAAGCAAGAAAATGAATTTTAGAAAACTGATATTCTCCATCTTAAGTTTGATCATTTCTCAATAATTCTCTAGTGAGCTTTTCCTAGTGAAATCATTAGTGAAATTCATCCTGATTTTTAACAACTGTACAATCACGTGTCACTAAATGACAGGAATATGTTCTGAGGAATGTGTTATTAGGCAACTTCATGGTTGTGCGGACATCGTAGAATGTACTTACACAAACCCAGATGCTAAAGTCTACTGCATATCTATGCTATAAGATACAGCCTATTACTGCTAGGCTGCAAACCTGTACTGCCTGTTAGTGCACTGAAAATCATAGGCAATTGAAACATAATGGTAACTATTTGTGTATCTAAACATAGAAAATATATAGTTAAAAAACATTATAAATGATAAAAAGAATGGTACACCTGGATAGGGCACTTCAAGAATGGAGCTTGTAGGATTGGAAGTTACTCTGAGTGAGTCAGTAAGTGAGTGGTGAGTGAATATGAATGCCTAAGATATTACTGCACACTACTGTAGACTTTATAAGCACTGCACAGTCTACATTAAATGTATAAAAAAAGTTTCTTTCTTTAGTAGTAGATTAACCTTAGCTTCCTGTAACTGCTTTACTTTATCAACGTTTTCCATCATTGACGCTTTTCTAATAACACTTAGCTTAAAAACACATTTCACAACTGAACACAAATATTTTCCTTCTTTATGTCCTTATTGCATAACCTTTGTCTATTTTAATATTTTTTATTTTTAAAAAACAAAGACATAAACACACACATATTAGCCTAGGCCTACACAGGGTCAGTATCATCAATATCACTGTCTTCCACCTTCATATCCTATTCCACTAGAAGGTCTTCAGGGTAAATAACGTGCATGGGGCAGAAATCTCCTATGATAACCATGCCTTCTTCTGGAATACCTCCTGAAGAACATTCGTGAGGCTATTATACAGTTAACTTATGTTTTAATAGGTAGAAGGAATGCACTGTAAAATAATAAAAGTGTAGTATATTAAATACATAATCCAGTAATATAGTAGTCTATTATCATTATTATTATGTACCATATATAATTCTATGTGATATAATTTTACAGGACAGGCAACACAGTAGGTTTATTTATGCCAGCATCACCAAAAACACCAGAGTAATGAATCATGCTACTATGACCTTACTACGGTTATGTCACTAGGGGATAAGAACTTTACAGCTGAATTACAATCAAATGGGACCACCAATATATATGAAGTCTGTCATTGACCTAAAAGCCATTATAATGTGCATGACTGTATAATAAACTCCACTGACATTTGGAAGACCTGCATAACTCAATGCACTAATATTTTACAAATGACCAATTCATATTACAGATGTAGACGTGGGTAAGAGTCTTTCAACATGTAAGATGGACCAATGGACTTTAATGCAGCAGAGTATTAAAATATTATTCAGATTTTACACTGCAATTAACCTTCAAGCATCTAGCACTTATCTAGTTTTCAAGAAGTAACAGCAAAAAACCTCTACAATTTTCTGAAATAGCTCTTAACATACATATTCTATTTCTGACTATGTGTCTTTATCAGGTCAGAATTTCTGCATATATCTCAACCAAAACAATGTATTGCAAAAGAATTAACAGAGAAGCACATATAAGAACTCTGCCATCTTCCTCTGAGTTAGACATTAAACACATTTGTAAAAATGTGAAACAATACCATTTATTTTGCTTTTTTTGTTTTGAAAAACATAACTTTTCATTTTGTTATTTATATTTATATGTAATTGTTTTATTATTGTCATCTTAAATAAATTAATACATATTTTATTTGAAATCTCAGAATTTATTTGCAATGTCTAATTTTACAAATGGTGATATATGCAATTCAAATGCCCCAAAGCATTTTTGGGTCCTCAATACTTTGTTAGAGTACACTACACTAAGTTCTACTGAATGTACTTTATTGTGTATTTTACAAGTTTATGTTTTTCCACATTTCAAACTGCCAGGGTTATAATAAATATTATTCAAGTCTCAAAAGATGTTGACTTTCTTTTCTATTTGGTAATATCATCAGCTTTAATAACCTTATTCTATCGTATTATTATTTATTACTTCATTATCAAGAACTTTCACTAAACAATTCTCTGACATTTTTATTGCAAGAGTGGATAACCGGATAAATTTGTCACTGGTCAATACAAGCATACTCATTTTATTGTGCTTTGCTCAATTACACTTTGCAGACATTGTTTTTTACAACTTGAAGGGTTGTGGTAGCCTGTTGTCAAGCAAGCCTATTGACACCATTTTTCTGACAGCATGCAGTCACTTCATGTCTCTGTGTCAAACTTCGGTAATTCTCACAATTTTTCAAACTGTATTATTATTATATCTGTTACGGTGATCTGTGATCAGGGATCTTTGATGCCTCTATTGTAGTTGTCTTGGGGAGCCATGAA
This sequence comes from Gorilla gorilla gorilla, assembly GCF_029281585.2. Lineage (NCBI taxonomy): Eukaryota > Metazoa > Chordata > Mammalia > Primates > Hominidae > Gorilla > Gorilla gorilla. Next base: position 16,795,264 of record NC_073235.2, on the reverse strand, counting down.
CCATGACCACATAAGAGCATAATGTTGTGTGTGTTCTAACCGTGACATCAACCAATTGATCCCCTGTCTCTCTCTCTCTCTCTTCAGGCCCCCCTATTCCCTAAGACATAACAATATTGAAATTAGGGCAACAGTAGCCTCTAAGTATTCCAGCGAAAGGAAGAGTCAAATGTCTCTCACTTTAAATCCAAAACTAAAAACAATTAAGCTTAGTGAAGAAGGCACATCAAAAGCTTAGGTAGGCTGAAAGCTAAGCCTCTTGCTTCCAACAGTTAGCCACAAAAAGTTCTTATGGGAAATTAAAAGTGCTAATCTATTGAACATACAAATGATAGAAAAACAAAACAGGCTTATTGTTGATATAAAGAAAGTTTTTGTGTTCTGGATAGAAGATCAAACTAGCCACACCTTTCCCTTAAGCCAAAGCCTAATCTAGAGTAAGGTCCTAACTCTCTTCAATTCTGTGAAGGCTAAGAGAGATGAGAAGGCTACAGAAGAAAACTTTGAAACTAAGAGAGACTGGTTCATGAGGTTTAAGGAAAGACCCTATTTCCATCATATCAAAGTGCAAGGTGAAGCAGCAAGTGCTGATGTAGAAACTACAGCCAGTTATCAAGAAGATGTAGCTAGGATGGTTGATGAAGGTGGCTACGCTAAACAAGAGATTTTCAATGTAGACAAAACAGCTTTTTATTGTAAGAAGATACTATCTAGAACTTTCCTTTTTTCGAGACGGAGTCTCGCTCTGTCACCCAGGCTGGAGTGCAATGGTGCGATTTCAGCTCACTGCAACCTCCACCTCCTGGGTTCAAGTGATTCTCCTGCCTCAGCCTCCCAAGTAGCTGGGACTATAGGCACGTGACACCCTGCCTGCCTAATTTTTGTATTTTTAGTAGAGATGGATTCTCATCGTGTTAGCCAGGATGGTCTTGATCTATCTAGGACTTTCATAGCTAGAGAGGAAAAGTCAATGCCTGGTTTCAAAGCTTCAAAGGAGAGGCTGACTCTCCTATTAGGGGCTAATGCAGCTGGTGACATTCTGTGGAAGCCAAGGCTCATTTACTATCCTCAGAACCCTAGGGCCCTTAAGAATCATGCTAAAGCTACTCAGCTTGTGCTTTATAAATGAAACAACAAAGCCTGGCTGACAACACTTGGATACAGCATGGTTTACTAAATATTTTAAATCCACTACTGACACTTACTACTCATAAAAATATTCCTTTTAAAATATCACTGCTCATTGACAATACACCTGGTTACCCAAGAGCCCTGATGAAGATGTACATCAATATTAATGGTTGTTTTCATGCCTGCTAACACAACATCCATTCTGCAGCCTGCGGATCAAGGAGTAATTTTGATTTTCCAATGTTGGTAATTAAGAATTACATTTGATAAGGCTGCCATAGATACTGATTCTTCTGAAGGGTCTGGGCAAAGTGAATTAAAAATCTTCTGGAAAGAATTCACATTTGTAGATGCCATTAAGAACATTTGTGATTTATGTGAAAAGGTCAAAATATCAACATTAACAGGAGTTTGGAAGAAGTTGATTCCAATCAGTATTGATAACTTTGAGAGGTTCAAGACTTCAGTGCAGGAAATAACTGCAGATGTGGTAGGGGCAGCAAGAGAATTTGAATTAAAAGTGGAACATGAAGATGAAACTGAACTGCTGCAATCTCAAAATAAATCTTGAATGAACAAGGAGTTTTTTCTTATGGATGAAGTGAAAGGAGCAGTTTCTTGACATGGAATCTACTCCTAGCTAACATGCTGTAAACACTGTTGACGTGACAACGAAGGATTTCGAATATTACATAAACTTAGTTGATAAAGAAGTAGGATTTGAGAGAAGAAACTCCCATTTTGAAAGAAGGTCTATTCTGGAGAAAATGCTCTCAAACAGCAATGCATGCTATGGATAAAATTTTGTGAAAGGAATTGCCAGTGAATGTGGCAAACTTTATTTCTCTCTTATTTTAAGAAATTGTCACAGCCACACCCACCTTCAGCAACCACTAGCTTGTTCAGTTAGCAGTCATCAACATCAAGGAAAGACCCTCTACCAACAAAAAGATTATGATTTGCAGAAGGCTCAGATCATCAAATAGAATTTTTTAACAATAAAGCAGTTTTCATTTAAGGTCTGTTCATTTTTATAATACATAATGCGATTGCACACTTAATAAACTACAAATACGATAAACATAACTTTTACATGCAGTGGGAAACCAAAAAAAAATTGTATGATTTGCTTTATTGGAATAGTTGTTTAACTGCAGTGTTCTGAAACTAAACCTGCAATATTACAACGCATGCCTGCATTTATTGAGAACTTAGTTTGTAATAGAAACTATTATGAATCATATAATAAAGTAGAAAGCAGTGTAGGTGGTAAAGATATAAACCTTATGCTGGGCTTCAAATATAATAAGGAATCCAGGTTTATCACAATAAGAGAGGCAGGAAGTAAAGATTAAGGTAGAGTTGTAAATGGGCTGGCTAAGCGTTTAAGTGTGAAACAAAGAGCTAACCTGAAAAGGTATTTTACCCTCTCTGTTTTTTATTTCTCCTAGCCTCCACACCCCACCATAGCCACATTTGCCTCCTAATATTCAAGAAAACATTTGTAAACAAAAAAATTAAGGAAAACAGAATAATCAAACAGAAAACCCTAGCTAACCACAACCTAAAGAACAGAGACTTCAGAGAACATACATGGTGAATAATAGTGATTTTTCAAAAATAGTTTAAAAGATTCTACCAAAGAAAACACAAATAGCTACAGCCTACAGCAAGAAACAAAAGCCAACCCAGAAAAGGAAGAAAAATTTGATTATAAGAGTTCCAAACTGTAATATTCAAGATGTACACTTTTCAATCAGAAATTGTAAAGCATCCAAAGAAATAAGAAAGTGAAGTCCATTCACAGATGTTAATAGAAACTGCTGCTGGGGAGGCACAGACATTTTACTCAATAGAGAATGACTTTAAATCAATTGTGTTAAATATGCTCACAGAGCAGAAGGAAATCATGAATAAAGAGCTAAAGGAAACCAGAATAACAATGTATGAAAAAAGTAGAAATATCAATAAAGAGATAAAAAGTATTAAACACATACATGCACAGAAATTCTGGAGCTTAAAAGTCTACGAACTTACATACAAACTCAGTAGAAGAATAAAACAGCAGATTTGAGCAGGCAGAAGAAAGAACCAGTGAAAATAATAATAGATCAATTAAAATTACTGGTACAGAAAGCAGAAAGAAAAAGGAGTGAAGGAAAATGAGCAAAGCCTAAGACACATTTAAAACATCATCAAACATAGCAACATAAAATAATGGAAATCACAAGAGGAGAGAGAGGAAAAGGGCAGAAAGAGTATTTAAACAAATGACGGCCAACAACTTGCCAAATTTGGCAGAGGACATGGAACTATATGTTCAAGAAGTTCAACAAACTCAAAAAAAAAAAAAAAAACACTAAAAAATGCATTCTGAGACACATTACAATAAAATACTTAGAAGATAAGAACAAAGATAGGATCCTGCAAGCAGCAAAAGAAAACCCTCTTGATATATATAAGCGATTCTCAATAAATTTAACAGGAGATTTCTCAGCAATAAATATAGAGACAAGAAGAAGGTGGAACAACATTTTTAAAGAAAAGAGCTTCCTTTCTTCCTTTCTTTTGAGATGGGGTTTCACTCTTGTTGCCCAGGCTGGAGTGCAATGGCGCGACCTTAGCTCACTGCAGCCTCTGCCTCCTGGGTTCAAGTGATTCTCCTGCCTCAGGCTCCCAAGGAGCGGGGATTACAGGCTCCCACCACAAGACCCAGCTAATTTTTTGTATTTTTAGCAGAGACAGGGTTTTGCCATGTTGGCCAGGCTGGTCTCAAACTCCTGGCCTCAGGTGATCCTCCCACCTCAGCCTCCCAAAATGCTGGGATTACAGGTGTGAACCACTGCTCCCAGCCAAGAACAGAGCTTTCAACCAAAAATTCTATATATAGCAAAATCCTCACTCAAATGAAGGAGAAACCAAGATATTTCCTGATAAACAAAAGCTGAGGAAAGCTGAGGGAGTTTGCAATAAGTAGAACCGCCCTCCAAAAATGTCAAAGGGAGACTTCAGCATGAAGTGGAAAAATATAGGCAATAATTTGAAGCTATATGAAGAAACAAAAAACTCTAGTAATGATAACTCCCTAGGTAGATAGAAAAGGCAGTCTTATTGTATATTTGGCTTGTGACTCATCTTTATATTTCTTATATTAATATGATTTAAAAGAAACATGTATAATAATAATTATAAATCTAGATTAATGGTCACAGAATATATATAGATGCAATTTGTGACAAAAACAATATTGTAAGGGTGAAGCTGTATAAAAACAGTTTGTGTATGTGATTGAAGATAAGATAAAATTAGTTCAAACTAAATTGTTATAAATTTAAAATATGAATTATGATGACCAACATAACCATAAGAAAAAAAATTCGAGAGGAAGTGAGAAGAGATCAAAGAAGGACATAAAAATAAACACAAAAGAAAGCAGCATTGAAGGACTTAAAGAAAAAAAACACGTAAAAGGACAAACAGAAAACAAATGGAACAATGAAACAATGACTTCATTTTAAGAAATTAAATGTAAATAAATGTAATTCTCCATTCAAAAGGCTGAAAATGGCAGAATGGATTTTTAAAATTCACTTACTTGCTTTCTAAAGATGCAATGCATTGAGGGTAAATGATGGAAAAATATATTCTTTGCAAACTGTAATCAAGAAAGAGCAGAATTTGTTATCCTCATATCAGAAAAATTAGACTTTAAGTCAAAAATTCTTATGAGAAGAAGTGATACTATATATTGAAAAATGGTCATTAAAGAGACAAAATAATAAACATATATGTATCAAACAATAGAGATACAAATTATATGCTATGGTTTGAATGATTATATTCCCCTTCCAAATTCATATTGAAATTTAATCCCCAAAGCAATAATACTGAGAAGTGTGAACTTTGAGAGGTAATTATTAGGGCCCTACCATTACGAATGAAATTAATACCCTTATAAAAGAGCTTAGGATTGAAGGGAAGGCTGTCTTTTCCTTCTGTTCCTTCTGCTATGTGAGAATGCAGTGTTCCTTCCCTCTGGAGAGTGCAGCAAAAAGGTATCATCTTGGAAGCAGAGAGCAGCCCTCTTCCAGACACCAGTCCTGCTAGAACCTTGATCTTGGACTTTCTCCAGCTTGCAGAACTGTGAGAAATAATTTACTATTGTTTATATTACCCAGTCTGTGGTATTTTGTTATAGCAGCACAAATGAACTAAGACATTATATGATGTAAACAAGTTTCTAGAAAAACGCAAACTACCAAACTTATTCAAGAAGAAATAAAATGCCTGAACAGACCTATAATGAGTAAGTTACAAAATCATTAATCAAAAACCTTCCTAACAACAGAAAGGCTAGAACCAGATGACTTCACTTGTGGATTCTAACATTTAGAAGAATTAACACTCATCTTTCTCAAACTCCTCCCAAAACTGTACTATCTCATTCTGTGAGGTTAAAAATTATTTTGATATGAAACCTAGACAAAGATAGCACAAGAAAAGAAACCAACAGATCAATATCTCTTATAAATACAGATGCAAAAATCCTTCAGGAATATTAGAAAACTGAGTTCTTCAGCATATGAAGAGGCTTATACATCATGAACAAGTGGGTTTTATTCCAGGAATATAAGAGTGGCTCAGCAAAAGAAAATCAATGTAATACAACATATAGCAGAAAAGGGAGGAAAACAAATGATCATCTCAATTTATTGATAAAATCTATTTGACAATATCCAACACTCCTTATAAAAATATTTTAAGAGCTAGAAATAAAAAGAATCTCCCTCAACAATGTAAAGAATCTTTATCTAAACAAGCTAAGACTACTCAATGAATAAAGACTGAAAGCTTTCCACCTATGATGGAATAAGATGAGAATATCCACTTTTACCATTGTTATCCAGCATTGTACTGGAAATTCTAGCCAGAGTAACTAGACAAGAAAAAGAACTAAAAGATGGTCAGTTTGGACATGAAGAAGTAACACTATCTCTGTTCACACATGACATGATCCTCATACATAGAAAATCTCAGATAATCTACAATAAGCTACTAAAGCTAATAGATGATTTCAACAAACCTGAAGAGTACAAGATCAACACTAAAAAATCAGTCATGTTTCTGTATACCAACAATGATTAATCAGAAAAGAATATTAAGGTTCTATTTACAGTATCATAAAGAAGAATAAACTAAATAGAAATGAATTTAACCAAGTATGAAAAACTTTTACACTATAAACTACAAAATGTTGATTTTTGTTTTATTTAAATTATTTCAAGAATGAAAAGATATTCCATATTTATGAGTTGGAACACTAATATTTCTAAGATGGTAATATTACCTAAAGCAAATACAGACTCAATGCAATTACTATTAAAATCCCAACTGGCTTTCTTGCAGAAATAAAAAAGCTAATTCTCAAATTTATATGGAACTGTGATGGGCTCTTCATAGCAAAGCAATATATATATTTTTAAAGTGTAATAGTCACACTTCCAGATTTCAAACATTCCACAAAGCTGCAGTAATCCAAACAATGCAGTACCAGCATGAGGATAGATATAGAGATGAATGAAGTAAAATTATAAGCCCAGAAATAACTCATATATCTATAACTAAGTAAGGTTCACACTATAATAATTGGGAAAGAATGGTCTCTTCAATAAATGGTGCTGGGTGAAATGGTTATTCACATGCAAAAATTAAAGCTAGACTCCCTAACTCACACCATAAAAAAAATTAACTCAAAATGGATCAATGACCCATGTAGATAAACTAAAACCATAAACTCATTTAAAAAAAACAAAAGACAGATCTTCGTGACCTTGGATTCAGCAATGTATTCTTAAATAAGACATCAGAAGCACAAGCAATGAAAGAACAGGTGAATGAATAATTTTGTGCACCAAATGAAACTATTATGAAAGTAAAGAGACAACCTACATTATAGAAGAAAGTATATGAAAATATGTTTATGACAAGAGATTAATATCCGGAATAAAGAACTCCTACAACTCACTATCAGTAAAACCAGCAAGTCCCTTAAAATGGGCAACAGGCTTAAATAGACCTATCTTTAAAGAAGATATATAAATGGCCAATAGACACATAAGAAGATACTGAGTCAACATAGTTAATTATTAGGGAAATGCAAATTAAAACCAAATGAGATACTACTTCATATCTCTTGAATGCCCATAATTGAAAAAAAAAAAAGAAAAGAACAAGTGTTTCTAAGGATTTGGAGAAACTGGAACACATGAATATTTCTGTTGGGAATGTAAGATGGTTCAGCTGCTGTGGCAAATAGTTCTTCAGACATTTAAACACAGAAATTACCGTAGGATCTAGCAATTCCATTCCTAGGTATATAACCCCAAACACTAAAAACATGGACTCAAACAAATACACACAGGTTCACAGTAGCACAATCTGTGGAATATGCATACAATGGATTGCTATGAGCCATAAAAAGGGATGAAGCACTGTTACAAGTGACTTGGTGGATGAATTTCTAAAACATGCAAAGTGAAAGATGTTAGACACTAAAGGTCACATGTTATTTGGTTCCATTTATGTGAAATATCTAGAAAAAGTAGATCTTCAGAGAACAGAAGTACATTGGTGATTGCCAGGGGATGAGGGAGGTGGGATATGAGGAGCAACTGAGGTGGGATATGAGGAGCAACTGCTTAATGGGTAGAGTTTCCTTTTGGGATGATGAATATGTTTTGGAACTAGATAGAAGACTCTTTTGGACAGAGTCACGCTCTCTTGCCCAGCCTGGAGTGCAGTGGCATGATCATGGCTCACTACAGCCTCAACTTCTCCGTCTCAAGCAATCCTCCTGCCTCCTGAGTAGCATGTGCCAACAAACCTGGCTAATTGTTTTAAAAAACTTTTAGTTGTGATGGGGTCTCACTATGTGGCCCAGGATGGTTTTGAAGTCCTAGGCTCAAGTGATCCTCCTGCCTTGGCCTCCGCAAGTGCTGGGATTACAGGCATGAGCCACCAAACCCCACCATAACTCTCTCTTTTATGAAAACCTGACTTCTCAGAGACCAGATTATCTAATCATACATTAGAGGCCAGAATATCACATTTCTAAATCGAATTTCTATTAGGAAGAAGAAATAAAATATATGACAAAATATTAAAGTTGTATAATGACACATAATTTTATATAATGTGGTTTAGGATGGAAAATATGAACTTATATTTTATCATGGGTATTTGAAGTTCTGAAAAATTATGAAACCAGAAATAAAAATACATACAGAATTTACACTTATGATTTTCAACTTCCCACTTCTGTCACTGCCTCCCTTTCTGCCCCTTGTCCAAATTTTTACACCTCAATCCTCAGCTGAATTCTTTCTCTGCTATGCCTTCCCTTTTAGAAATACATAGAATTACTTTACTAATTACAAAAATCATAGGAAAGAATAAAGGGGAAATTTATTTTTCTAAAATATTTTTTTGCCCCTATCATCCATGGGTGCAAGAATATGTCTTAACTTATATTACAATGATTATGACACATGTCAAAGCTAAAAGTGCCTGAGAGAGTGATCCAGCATCTCTGCCTTCTAGTTGTGTGAAATTAGTCAATTTACTTCAACTTGTAAGACTCAGATGAATACTCTAGAATGTAAATAAATGAATAGTATCTATGCAATATTAGTGATGTGAGAAAAAATAGTACATGTAAAGCACTTAGTACAACATCTGGCAAGAAAAAGATATACATAAATGTTTATAGGTTCTCTTCTGACTCTTGTAAAACTAAACACATTATAATGTAAACCAAATTCATCATTTATCTGACTGGAAACTCTAACATTATGAGAGTAACTAAGGGAATCACATATGGCTTAAATATAGAAATGAAACTATAAAGGAAAGACAAAAAAAGTAACTGTTTTTATTCCGTTAATGCCAGAGGAAATTATTTTTTATTCAACATCAGAGATAAATCTATTTTAAAAAGCAACAACAATCCATATTATCCAGGGGGAAACTGTTAGAATCTGTCATTGTTTTCTCTGCAGCCTGATTATGCCTGGGTAATGCTACATTGAAATCCATGTTCAATCTGTGCTGTTCTTGAAAAAAACAAGCAGAGACACATTAGACTATGCCTGTCAATACAGCACATCTCCTGCTTTAATTCAACAAAATAAACAATTTGCATCTTGATTGATGCCGATGTTTACAAGTAGTGCAAATCTAAAAATCTGGTAAAACATTATTTTCCCCTCATAATGCGTAATGGGGATAGTTTAATCATTGCTTTGACATTTTAAAACACAGGTCAGGTGCTTAAATGACACCTAATAAATTACAGATGCCAAGATATTGTCTGCAATATAGTACAACATAACATTTTAACTAACTATAACCAGGAGCTGTCATTTTGTTAGAGCAAAATAGTAACTAGAATGAATTCACTTTGAGTTTTTGCATAACAATAACAGATCAGCTGTCATCAGTCCAATAAAGTCCTTAATTTTATTAAATGCTTTCTAGGAAATGAGTTTTACATATAGATGTGTGTGTGTGTGTGTGTGTGTGTGTATGTGTGCGTGTGCAGGCACATGAATCTTTTTAAAGCCCTCTTTCAAAGGGTCAAATCTTTTTTTTTTAATCTGTTGTCTTAACAATAGGAACAGAGAGAATTCTTTACCTCAACATCATATTTGTGGGCACGTAGCAAGGCTAGGAGATGAATCCAAGTCAGTCGAATACCAAGGTCAATTTAATCACTCTATCTACTATACTTTCTCCACAAACTAGCTGCTGAAGTCATCCAAATCTGTTGGCCCTAGCTGTGTTATGTAGAAAACTGCTCCACTTCCTTTAAACTGATGTGTTATGAGGGTTAAATGAGTTGATTGTGTGCACTGTACATTTAGGTTGATGTAAAAAAGGCATAATACCTTAAATGCTGTCTTCTAGTTTTTGGTTTCTTTTGTTGATTTTTCTGAATAGGGCTGCCTACGTTTCTCTAGTTTCCTTCACTTGCTTAATTCTCTGTTTTGACTCAAATGAACTAATTGAGCATAGCTTCATGGATGTAACACGTATCTGATATTAAAGACTTATCTAACCATCAACATCACTGTGGCAGTATCGACCTGGGTAAGTTATTACCCAACATGGCATATGAAATTAGTTTAAAATTCTTAATCTTAGAGACACTTCTAGAAGTGAAAATAAAGACATCTCTATTGCAGAACTGAAAAATTACTATTAAATTCTTGTTTAACTGAGATCAAGCAGAGCTCTCATGATTCCCACATCAATGCTTGGTTTTGTTTATATTCTGATAAACCTGCAAAGACCATCTACTGTGCAAACCTAAAATGTGTACTAAAGGAATGAATCCCACTATTGTAACAGAGGGTAATTGGGAAGTTTCCAAAAGAAACAGGAGCTAGAGCTAACAATGAAGACCACATTTTGGTGCTTTCCCATTTTACCCTTAGTCAGCATAGCAGATAATCAGTGTGACGACTCTGTCTCGGCATTGACTGATTACAGACACAGTCAAAGGGCAACAGGCCATTGTTGCTGAAGAACTGTGGAGTATACACAGTTCGCAGGTGGCTATTTCAATATGGCAGATGGATTAAAGAGCCTGATGACTATCCTATATCAACTGCATTCTGACTCATAAAATATGCACCTTTGTTCTTAAAACAGGCCAAAATTGGTAATTCTATTCTGCACAAAACGTTCTCCCAAGTATATTCCTTCTCATTCTACATATTAAATGTAAAAACGAGATTGCAAAGTAGATGCATACCTTTACTAGACTGATTTCTACAACTTTAAGCATTAATGTACACTCATATATTTGTAGAGTATAATTATTGATCTTATAGTTAACATATTCTCAAAATAAATGTGGATAAACTCCTTTTCTTTAAACAAACTCAATAGAAAAAATAACGTAGGCTTCATCAATGCATCTGAATAAGTCCACCCTGTAATTAAAAAAATGGAATGAATAATTTGTCCCTTTCAGAAATACTTATAAAATGAAATACTTGAATAGCCTATTCTTCAAAAATAGTTAGGACTTCTCTTCACAAGGCAAGGAAGAGTCTGATAATTTTAGAAATTAAGGCACATGTGTCAAACTACTTCTGTAATAAAATTTGCAATCAAACCGAAATTACAGTGAACATGTGTTTCTCTGGTTATAGGCTTGCATTCCTCAGATTTACCTGCAAATTGTTGTGCTATTTTGAGTAAAACAGTTTCTAAAACATTTCTTTGACTAAATAACTTTTTGTATGCTTTCATCTTTAAAAACAACCCACTAAATATATTTTCATGGTAGAAAAATCTTAGCGAAAGAGCCCACCATATTTCATCTGTTGCTATATTTGTCACTAAACAAGGCATTATTATCATTGGTAGTTGTTATTAATATATTAGATAATAGACATTAGAGTTATAATACACTTCAAGAGATCACCTCACATTCTAGCAAACCAAAGATGTCCTTTTCTTCAATGAAACACTGAAGCCATAGAAGTTAGGGACTAGCCCAGGGTTGTATAATTATAAAAGCTATATGAATTTATGACTGCCACTCTTTTTTATTTTTTGAGACAGAGTCTCGCTCTGTCACCAGGCTGAAGTGCAGTGGTGCGATCTGGGCTCACTGCAACCTCTGACTCCCAGGTTCAAGCAATTCTCCTGCCTCAGCCTCCCAAGTAGCTGGGACTACAGGTGCATGCCACCATGCCCGGCTCATTTTTTGTATTTTTAGTAGATATGGGGTTCACCATGTTGGCCAGGATGGTCTCGAACTCCAGACCTCGTGATCCTCCCACCTCGGCCTCCCAAAGTGCTGGGATTATAGGTGTGAGCCATCGCGTCCGGCCTGACTGCCACTCTTATTGGAAGTGTTGTTCTAGAGGCAGGCCTTGTCCTAAAAGGCCCAGTGTCTTGCTGAAATTCCACAGTCAGAAGCTTCCCCTCCTGACATAGATTCCTCTACTTGGTTGAAAGTTTCCACCTGCTTGACTGGTTTTACTTAGAAAGCCAGGCCTTGAGAACATATTGGTGGACAGAGGGAAGATCAGAAGGCTGATGCTGCATGTTTAATTTCCGGCTGGAGGTTTTCTTTATGGCTCTGTTTTAGCACAGCTGAGACAACTCAAGCCTGAGGGTTAGAAGAGAAAGGCTTGGTGCAGTTGGAGCACTGCAGCCTGACCACAGATGTACACAGCCACAGACACATGCAAAATCAAGAGTGTACATGGCCTTGATGGATATTCTTGTTCTCACCCCAAAAGTTAAACAAACTCAGATATTTTCCCTGTCTGATGAGAGAGGCAAGACTAGATCATTTCTAAAAGTGCTTCCAGGCTGAAGACTCAAGTCTTGAGCTGCAAACTATTAGTCTTCTGGCCTTATATATTACTCTGACATGTTTGGGTTGAGCCCGCCATAAAGGCCATGCGACTACACTGCCATTTTGCTGGGTCACAACTCAAATTTCTAACCACTAGTTGTTACACTTGCCCACTTGATCAATTTACATAATCTTCTACGCACTTGACGGCATTGAGTTTACAGAAAGTATAGAACACTCTCTGTATAAAGTAGGGTGTCTGCTTCCTACAGCAATACCTTTTCTACTCCAGCATTATTATTTTCTTTTTTATTTTATAATGTCCCTACCAATAATAATAGTGAAATCCAAAGACATTTGAACATGTAGTATGTGAAATGCACTTGGTAAACTGTAAATCTAAATAATAATTGTGGGCTGGGTGTGGTGGCTTATGATTGTAATCCCAGCACTTTGGGAGGTCTAGGCAAGAGAACTGCTTGAGACCAGGAGTTTGAGACCAGCCTGGACAACACAGAGAGACCCTATCTCTATAACAATAAGAATAAAAAATAACCAGGCATGGTGGTCCCAGCTACACAGGAGGCTGAAGTGGGAGGATCGCTTGAGCCCGGAAGTTCAAGACTGCAGTGAGCCATGATTGCACCACTACAGTCCAGCCTGAGCAACAGAGCGAGACCCCATCTTAAAAGAAAACATAAATAAATAAATAAATGCCACTTCTATTTATATGATTAATATCATATGAAATTAAGTCTGAGTTGGGGGGCTGTGGTGTTCTAAATATGTGTATTTTCTAAATGTTTGTATTTGTGTAACTGGGGATTGGAGGTGAAAGTTATAAAACTGCGAAAGTGCAGGGCCAACTACAACAGCACCTAGAATGTGGTAAGAACTCCATAATTACCTATGGGATGAATGAATGCATGAATAATTTGACCCCAGGAGACTAACTTCAGGTTAAATATTTTGTCCCTTTCCGTTTGTCATAACTACAATTGAAGTCACAAAAGATGTATATTCCTGAGAGGTTTTATACCTTTTCTGGGAAACATTCTTTATATAACACTGCTTGTCATGGTTTCTGGTGGTCAATAAGTACTGAATAATAGCAATCATCAAAGGAATAGCAGCAGCAGTGCTAGGCAGTATGCTAAAAAAACTGTTGAACTACATTATCTCATTTTACCTCCATAATAACACTGCAATGTTGGAACTAAATATTATACCCATCATGCAGATGAGTAAAGTGAGAGAGAAGGTTAAATAACTTGCCAAATTGCACAAAACTACTGTATTACAGAGACAGAACTCAAACTCAGGTATGTCATGCTTGTTCTTGGTTTAATAAATGAATAAGTGCAGGACAAAATGAACTCAATTATGGTTCATCACTGTGGTTTTATACTGGGAAAAACTGAAAAGGGTTGAGCAGAAGTTTAACTTAGTGAGTGCCTCACTCTATATGGTCTTTGCTGTATCAAACTCTCAAGGACACCAAAATTTCACTATGGCCTCAGTGAGTAACAAGAAAACCTGAGAAAGTGAATCACTGGGCCAAGGATGCTAGAACCAGGATGAAAGAAAAAGAGTTCAAGAGAAATAAACAGGGATTATGACATGAATACCTCCATCTGGCTAATAGCCATCAATAGAAGGCAGCAATATCGACTCATTCTTTTTTTATAATTATGTTAAACTTCTTATGTTTAAGTGAAACACCATGCTGAAACTCATCTTCCTATAACAACGATTCTTGGCATTATGCAGCAACTTAGAGCCATCACATTGCTCAATTACATTGTACTGCAGATGTACAAACGAGGCAGTTAAGAAAAGGTTCCTGGGGAGAATGCCGGATAAGCCAACTTTTACCAGGGAATTTTTTCTTTCTTCCTTTCCAATTACCTTTCTCTCCTCCTTCCTCCCTACTAGCTCCCTTAATTTCTCTCTCAACCTCTCCATATGTTAACTAACATCTAAAAACTGCATTTTTGGCAGTTTATTTATTTCAATGTCAGTATTTTTCAAAGATGGTATATTTCACGAAGTGTCTCACTGGAACAATTGATACTGCCATTTGTATAATTAGTCACCAAAATTATTTGACTAAATGACTCTGAAAAACAGTTGTTGTTCATCATATTTTGTACATCAGGAAATAAGTTCAATGTGTTTAAGGGGCTCATAAAATAACAAAACTAAGACAAACCTGAAGTGGAAATAAATAGCATTCAACAACAGGCTATAATTTTAAAATATCAGTTGATTTTTGGATTCATTCAATCCTATCCCAGAAATGACTATTTTTCATAACACTGTGTCATATGTGGGTGTTTGGTCTTCGAGAAAAACAGTTGGGTGGGTGGGTTGCAGCAACTGCTAAATGTATCTGGAAGACAACTGGGGGAGTTTAAAAGTGATCCCTTTATCTCTGCCTTCCTTATTAGTACCTACTAAAGAGTAATAAATCTCCTGGGTATTGAAATAGTCCCCAGGAAGAAGCACAATGATAATTTCCATATTAGTACTAAACTCTTTAACCTGAAGAACACAGTCCAAAAATCATTGCAGGGGCAATTTGCAAAGGTTCTTTAGATAGGGTAGAAACTTAGAATGTAAAAACTTTAGGAAAGAAAGGAAAAGAAGGCATAAGAAAGAGGTGTCCAAATTTAGAGGCTTAGATCACTCTCTTTCGATCTGATCTTTTTCCATCAAATCCTCTCTTTCCATTTCCATACAGTTGGGTTATCATCTATATATAGAAACTTCCAGATGCCACTCCCTCATCTTCAACCCACAATAAAAGTCAAATGTCTTATGCATTTATCAAACTAACACACAGTAAGTCTGTAACTGGCAATGGAGACCAAAAATCTCCTTGGCATTCTCAACTTACATATTTTACATTTTCAGCTTCCCCAAAATATCCTGCACGATATTTGAACTGCGGAATTACTGTGCCATTTGCAAAATGTCTGATTATGCTTTTTTTCCAAATTCCAACCCATGCTAATGTGCCCTAAGATACCACATATTGCTACCCTCCTAAGGCATTTGAATGTGAAATTATCGTCCACAATACCATCATAAGAGAGGAGTAAAGACAGATTACCTGGGGTTAAGAGGATGACTGACATAGTGATGAGTGAGCACACAACTAAAATCACCAGCAGAGCAATAGCAATTCCCTTCCAGTTTCTCTGTGGAGGGCTGTTGCTTCCCAGTTCCTACCGAGATAGAAAAAAAAGTTTTGTAATTACACATGCTCCAAGAGAAATGTATTCATAAAGGAGCGATTCAGTGCATGGCACAATCACAGTTTGAAAGCTGATTAGAATCCATTTCCTCTTCAGTAGTTCATTTAATTATTCAAAAGTGCACATATTATAAATGGCTATCTTTTGGGGGCCAATCTGCTCTCTCTGTGAGATAGACCAGCAGAGTTTTATGCTTGCTGTCCAAAATGTAGATGGTGTAAAAATGCACTGACTATAAACACCAGGATGATAGCCAAAATACTCTGCAAAATAATTATTGAAATAGAGCGAGTCCATTTACATGTATTCTTGCTACAATGGAACCTACAATAAAGATGTAAATGTAAATGTTCTTGAAGCACTACGGGCTACTTTCTAACTGGATGGCGGAAAGATTAGAAATGGGAAAATCATTCAAAATGTCCCTCACTGCAGAGCAGCGCACATTTGTTAACCAAACAGGTCTTTTTTAAACAGTTCTCCCACCACTCATAAAAAAAAAAACAAAACAGGATTTAGTTAACTAAATTAAATGAGTCCTTCTATACCAGTGGTTAATGACACTGTCTTGCTGGGCAACATGCATGATATTGGAAAAAGGTATGGTTGATGGGGAAAATAAACTTGTACATCTCTCACGATGCATGTGGTAAAGCTATTCATTCCTCCAATGATCTGTGCTCTCCTGTGTTGACTAGCTATGTGTGGGCATAATTCACCAAAGCAAAGCACAGACCACAATGATTTGAAATGAAAGTCAGCTTTTTTTGCAATAAAGTTTATAAAACACTGAGCTTCTCATTTTTTTCTTCCTACTCCATTTCCCAACTGCTTTTCATCCTTTCTCAATACAGCCTCTTTATTTAGAAATAGCTAACAGATTTGGTGATAAATGAAACAAAATATGAAGGTATCCAGCTCACTACATGTGCACAAATCACCCCAGAAGCCATAGAGCCACTTTGTTTTCAACAAATATAAACAGAATAGAAAACATTTAATAAATTTGTACATGAGTTCCTGTGAGTCACAGATTAAAACATTGATGTCAATATTCATATAGTTATTTTGGTATTGAATTGTGCCATAAACCCGGAAGATTTAAAGAACTAGACTCTAAATAAATACAAGAAGAAACCATGCATAGGAGGCATTTTGTTGTTTGTTGTTTCCCTTCTCAGATAAATCGCTCTAAGTTAGTCTTTCATTCTGATAAACCAAATCCAGGAGAGATCAATTCCACTTTTTCTTAAATGACTTGCTCCACACCTCTTTTTCAAATAATGCTTATTATCCAACACTTCTATTCCTCTTGCACTTTAGGATTCTCATTCATATTTTCCACATAAATCAATACAGTGGGTCCCCCAAATTATCAGCTTTAGAGAAGTGATATAAAGACAGTCAATAGTTGTCTTGTGACCATAAACCCTTATCTGGAATGCAACGTTCCTGCAAGTTTCTAGGTGAGTTTCTTTGTTAGAATGTGTGTGCTGTGATGATTGCTGATTCTCTGTAATGATGCCCTACTTCAAGGCTACTCAGAAGGTAGACTGACAGAACGAGAGAGGCTGCTGCTGTAAATCAAAACCTACAGTGGTCTGAAAGTTGGGAAATACTCAAGAACTGAGACAGTGAAAAAAAGGGCAGTAACCGACAGCGAATGGGTATCTGGGCCAAGAACCATAAATACTTTCCTATTTATTAACTCTAAGAGAAGCAAGCACATATTATTGTTTCACAATGTAAGAAAAGGGAAAAAGAATAGAAATGTAGCAATTATAACTGACTTTTCAATTCAGTAAGAGAATCAAGAAAAAATTATAAACTGAAATTTACTGATTATGATCTTGATATGCTGTCACTCCAACTCATGACAAACCATTTGAGAAATGACTTTTGACTGTGTTTTTCAGTTTGTGACTATGATAAAACCATGTAATGTCTACCAGACATAGTCTAACAAAGAGTAATAATAGCTTATATATATTATTATGTGTCTGGTATTGAAATATTTTAGATTTGCCATCTCACATAATCCTCAAAATAATCAGGTAAGATTAGTGTCATCTTCACAAATTTGCAGATAAGAAAACGGGATTTGAAGAGATTAGTAACATATCCTTTTATCACTAATAAGTAGGAGAGCTGGAGTTCTAGTTCATAAAATCTGATTATAAAGATCACACTTAACCACTATAATGCCACTTGTAAAGATAAATATTTCTAGAACAAGTACATTAAAGAATCAATAAATCAATAAGTTATTTGGACCCATACATAACTGTACATCAATACTTTTTATTTGGGAAAATTCACAGTAATATTTGGAATTCAGTAATGCTATCCTGAATTCAGTAATGTTTGCAAATAAATGTATATTTTCCAAGTCACAGCTGACTACGGAAGTCCACCATTTAAAAAGCGGTAAAACAAATTTGAGCGAGACATATTTTTCTGTTCATAAAGTGATGCACATAAGAATGTGTGGTTCCTCTGAAATGACTCATCAATGCTCAAGGCATATACAAGCCCCTATTTGAGAACTGCTGACTTAATGAATGTAATATAATTCTCCCCTTTCCATCCACCTTATATTCTATTACCATTACATTTCTAAAGCATGGTGTTACTTACGTTACTTTTTTCTCCAAAGTTCTTTAACATCCCTACACTGGTTAAAGAATCAAACACAAATGTGTAAGTCTAGAAAAATAATTATCTGTATCCACGCTCCCGTTTCCCCAGCCAGCACAATCTACTTTTGAGAAAGAATCTTGTATTTCATGCTGCTCTGATTACCATTTCCTTACGTTTGCCTCAGATGCTTCAACCTTCACATCACCATTCCATTCCTAATTCTGTTCCATCCAACCCCTTTCATATGCATCCAGTTATAGACACTGTCAGTCATTCAACATCCTGCTCAAATGTCTCTTCTCTTGGGAATTTCTCCTAGTTATGCAAGCCAGATATGACTTTCCTTTCTCTGGAAAGAAAAATGCCTAAAATACACTGTACCAGTAAGTTTGAATCCAACTCCGCTACTTGAGAGCTAGGAGACTGCAAACACACTTCTAAATTATTCTGAGCCTCAATATTTTTACCTGAACAACTGGAATAATAATGACAATTATTTTTAAATGTTGGAAGGATTAAAATAAAATAACTCATAAAAAAAACTCTTACCTAAGTATATGATAAGAAAGTTTACACTAAGTGAACTGTTTGGAATGTTCTCCCTCAATATACTTGTACTCTTTCTCATCATTCATTATGTCATGAATGAATGACATCATCATCGTCATAATGATGTTGGTGAATGGTAGTGTCGGTGTTGCTTAAAACCATGTATAAAGATCCCTCATATCCCTGTTGGGTTTAAAGTTATTAACTCCTTAATGTAAGAATCACATCTTAGAAAATTTTATTTTTTTTTAATTTAAAAAAATGTTTTTAGAGAGAGGGTCTCGCTCTGTCACCCAGGCTGGAGACCCGTGGCACAATCATAGCTCACTGAAACCTCAAACTCCTGGGCTCAAGTGATCTTCCTGCCTATGCCTTCTGAGTAGCTAGGATGACAGGCATAGTGCCATCACACACAGTTAATTTTTTAAAATTATTTTTTGTAAAGACGAGGTCTTCTATGTTGCCCAGGCTGATCTCAAGCTCCTGGCCTCAAGCAATCCTCCTGTGTCAGTCTCCCAAAGCTCTGGGATTAAAACCATAAGCCACTACACCCAGCCTTAGACAATTTTAGATTCCTTACGTCAGTTAACAATCTCTTGTTCTCTTAATAGGTGCTTAGAAAGTAATTAGCCAGTTAATTAAGTGGTGGTGAAAGTGATCCTGATTGACTTTGTTTTTGATGGCTTTCCACCACCCAACATCTGAAAGCAATCAATTGCACATGCCAGACCAACAGAACAGGTATGATCCTGGGCAGCAGCCTTAGACAAGGAACATGTTAGGAACTTGCAACATGGTCATCTGGATGCTTTGGTCACAGAACAAAGTGCATGTTAGATGATGATATCACAAGGAGGGGGTCTAGAAACTCAGGGGCAAACATTAAATGATCCATATATGGTGCTACTTTTGTAAATGAGCCCTCCAGTGGACGGATGCATCAGTTGAAATGCTTGTGTTCAATGTCAGATCATATTAAACATTGTGATTGCCTAGAGACACGTTAGTGCTATAGTCCAAACTAAACTGAGTCTGTAACCTAACTATTTACGTTACATCTACCGGCAACAAATTACTCATCATCCTTCAGGGAACAGTTTAGTTTACAAGACAAGGCTTACCACTATAAAGATAATTTATCTAAGTCCAAATTCATTTTTTATTTGTTTAGGTGCAAGGAGAAAAATGCTGGGAATAATAAGTAGGAAAAATGCAAGGGTTATATACCATTTTATTTGGCAAAATAAAGAAAAAATCTTAACCAGCAGATTTGCTTTCCTTCATAAGGAAGTAAAGGATACCAAACTTTGTTTTTTTAAAAAATAGTATTCCATTTGTACTTTCCTTTGGAAAACGTCAATGTATTTATCTGCCATATGTACTCTGAAAAGAGATATAATCCATCTATACTGAAACAGTCTAAAAAACATGACATTTAGAGAAAATACAAGGAAAAATCATTGAGATATTGAAATTATACATCTAGACTGAATGTGGGTGTGTTTTAACACAAATAGATTTTCTCCAACCACCTGTCTACTTTCTAAGAAGCGCAAGGAAGGTTCTTAAAAATATCTGTATTTCTGTTTGAAAAGATGTACTTGGGTTTTTCAGCCCTAGAGTATTAACATTTTTCACGTTGATTCTTAGTGTCATTCTTAACACAACCACACCAATCACTCAAAAAGTTATTTACTCACTTTTCTTTTATCCCTTCCCTATATTTACTTGTTTCAATACGTCTTCACATAGAATCTTAATGTTTTCTCAAAGAAGTTCAATAAAGTTCCTCAAAATTAAAAAAAAAATGGGGTGTTCTCTTCCATCAGTTCACATTCTGTTAAATAGCTCAAAAGTTTGAATTGTCTTTTACTTATTTTATTTTACTGATGGTGTTTATATTTTCAACTGTAAGTAATGTCAAATATGGAAAGATTTGAAATAGTTCGAAGACATTTATGCTGAATAATCTGCAAATATCCTAAAGGAAGTTAAAATATTTTAAAAGTTTCTATATTGTCTCATGATATTAAAGAAACAGCATTTAAGAGTTAAAACTTTAAAAGATACCTGGAATAAACTCCATCTTAAAGAAACATGCTCTTACAACACACCTAAGAAACGTTTAGCCAGCTCTGGCTTGAAAAGCCTTGAGATATAAAAATCCAATTTAAATTTCCTTAAATAATACCATTTACCATTTAACAAAATGTACTGGAGTGTGTTAAGGTTTGGGATACCACACAAGATGAAGCTGGGAATACAAATTAAAATAAGACCTGTTCCCAGTGAGCATAAAGTCTGAGGAAGAATTTTCTAGGCAACAATACAATACAAGGTTAAAAAAAATAAAGGTAAAAGAATAAATCATAAAATTTTGCTATGGGAAATAAAGAAAAAAATTATTAATTTTCTTATATTGATATAAAACATTCACTATGCACATTCAATCAACATCCTATAAAAAAGGTGCTGGATATGCTGGGATTATGTAACTATACAAAATCTAGAATGAAAAAGGAATCAGACGAGTTTTTTTAAAAGTAGAGAATGTGTATAAAAATACACATGTAGGTATTTGGAAGTGTCCACAAAATGTGCATTTCTTTTCCTTCTGGAAAAAATAATTGACAACATTTACAAGCTATATTAGATTAATAAGCATAAAAGGAACTGAGATAACTTTCAAGGAGTTTCCAAAAGAAGCAGGCAAAATCTGATTTTTGCCTCCAAGAAACAAATAACTTTTGCACTATTTAAAATATTTTATAACATACTGATGGCAGAAAAAAATTCTAAATTTTTATTAAGTTCGTGTCATCTGAATAGTATGTCTGAAAAAAATACCACAAAAAGAAAATTCAAATTCAATTTAAAGAAATAAATGTAATTATACTAAAGACAACTTTAGTCAATTGAATGTAAGAGTTTAGTATAAATAACAAATATTATGGACTATCGTCTAGTATTAGGAGAAACAGTCGTGGTTTCCTACAAGACATCAGTTAAGAATACCAATAAAGAAAATATAATCACAGAGATTATTTCTTATATTTAAGTTGCACTTAATACTTACTCTGCCTACTGCTTCTTAAAATTGCTCATTGTTCTCATGCCATTCACAGTTTCCTCATTTATCCTTCTTCTATGATTAGAGGACTCTATGCTAAGTAATTTTTTTATAACTTATTACAAGTTACACATTTTTCAAAATTATACTCTTTATAGGTTTATGCTGTTGACCTACATAAGGTTAAATACGCTAAATCATACTGGAATCTGAGCTATGGTACAAAGGCATCAACATCAGCTGGAAGCTTGTTAGAAATGCCAAGCAAGTGTCTTTTGTTGCTCTTTTTTGTTTGTTTTATTTATTTGGTTCCGGGATTGTTTTTCTTGTTTTTGTTTTTGAGACAGGGTCCTGCTCTGGCACAATCATGGCTCACTGTAGTCTCAACCTCCTGGGCTCATGTGATCCTCCCACCTCAGCCTCCCAAGTAGCTGGGACCACAGAAATGTACCACTATACCTGGCTACTTTTTTTCTATATATTTTGTGTAGAGATGGGGTCTTGCTATGTTGCCTAAGCTTGGGTTTGTTTTTTTACAATTAATTTGTTTATAAAAGAACTGGCAATTATATGAGTTGCAATTCACATTTATCACTCCCCAATAATTGTGATTATTGGTGCACACTTGGATATGGTTTGGATTTGTGGCCCTACCAAAATATCGTGGTGGAGAAGGGGCCTAGTGGGATCAATTGGAGAAGGGGCCCGGTGGATGACGGGGGCAGATTTCCCTCTTGCTCTTCTCATGATAGTGAGTGAGTTCTCACAAGATGTGATGGTTTAAAAGTGTGTGGCACTTCCCCCTTCACTCACTCTCTCTCCGGCTCTGCCACGGTAACATGTATTTGCTTCCCCTTTGCCTTCCACCGTGATGGTAAGTTTTCTGAGGCCGTCCAGTCATACTTCCTGTTAAGCCTGTGGAACTGTGAGTCAGTTAAACTCTTTTCTTCATAAATTACCTAGCGTCAGATAGTTATATATAGTAACGTCAAAACGAACTCATACACACTCCTAGATGAATTAACAGTAAATTAGAAACAAAATAAGTATGACAGCTATCCTTAATATATGGTGTGGTGTTAGTTTTAGACTTTTAGCATCATGACTTAGAGGTCTAAGGACTAAGCAACTGTGATTCTGGACACATTTAGGGTTAGAAACTACAATAAAGCTACTAAAAAAGACAAAATACAAACAAACAGATTTGATATCAGAAAGATGGCAGATTAGAAAGCTCCAGGTCCTCATTCCCCCACAGGATCATCAAGTAAACTACTAGTGACTCACTAAAACAGCCTTTTGGGAGCTCTGGTAACCAGCCAAATTCACTGCTTTCCAACCAAGTGAATGCCCCATCAAGAAAAAGCCACAGTGAAAAAGGTAGGACATTTCATGGCATTATTGCTTGTGCTTGCGCCACCTTGGAACAGTGAGTGCAGTTAAAAAAAAAAAAAAAAAAAGTAGCCCACTTTCCAGTATTTTTCTGTCAGGAAGGAAGGAGGGCAGTGGAACTTATTTTGCAAAGTTCTGGCCTGTCTGTGGGCTGCCTGAGGGACTGGTTTCTGTCTTGCCTCAATTGGAGCTCTCAGACGAAAATGAATATACAGTTTGAATCTCAGTTTGGAAGCCATGCAAAACTGTGATGGGTAACATAGTTTGTGAAAACTGCAAGAGTATGCTGACATGCAGAAACTGAGGGCAAGATGTTAAGGCAAGAGTAGTACAGAGGAACAGCCAAGATTTCAGGAAGAAGCAGGGGTGAAACTCTTAGGGATGGATAATAAAACATTTCAAATCAGCCTTCAAAATAAATAAATAAATAAATAAAAGCAGCCCCGTCTATGGGGAAATTGGGAGAGAACACCACACACACAGGCCCAGGGAAGACACAGACCTAGAAAATGCCTGAGAAAATCTTAAACTTTCATACCGGGCTATTTAGAGCACACCTTCCTCCACACAGTCTACAGTGACTGGAAGAAGTGTCTGATTTTTCAGACACCCAATTTTCAACAAAAGATCACAAGGCATATAAAGAAACAGGGAAATCTAGCCCTTTCAAAAGATCAAAATAAATCTCTGGAAACCAACCTGAAAGAAACAAGGCTTCAGATTTACTAGAGAAAGACTTTAAAACAACTGCCGTAAATACACTCTGAGAGCTAAAGAAAAGTAATGACAAACTAAAGAAAATCAAGAGAATGGTACATGAGAAAACTGAGAGTATTTAAAATGACCCCGAAATTGTAGCTGGGAGTTCATCTTGTGATATATCTAACAAAACAGTAAAACAGGATTATCATTAATAATCAATAGTAATTCCACTTCTGGTTATATACCCAAAACAATTGAAAGCAGTGATGCAAACAGATATTTGTACACCTCTGTTCACAGAAGCATTATTCACAATAGCCAAAAGGTGGAAACAACCCAGATGATCATTGGTAAATGAAAAGAATAACAAAATGTTGTGTGTGTGCCTGTGTGTGTACGTATGCGTATTATTCAGCTTTGAAAATGAAGGAAATCCCGACAGTTGCTACAACATAGATGAACTTTAAAAACACCGTGTTAAGGGGAATAAAGCCAGTCAGAAACAGACAAATACTGTATCATTCCACTTAAACGACGTGCATTAAGTAGTCAAATACTTAGAGACAGAAGGCAGAATGGTAGTTGTTAGGGGCTGAATAGAGGAAAAAATGGGAAGTTATCTTTTTAACGGTTATGCAGTTTCAGTTTGATAAGATGAAAAAAGTTCTAGAGACGGCTGGTGGTGATGGTTGCACAGCAACGCAAATGTACTTAATGTCAATGAACTGTACTATAATAAAAACATATAAAAATAACATTTATGGTAGCAAAACAATATATTAAATGTCTTTAGAAAGTATTATTGTCCAAAGAGGGAAAACCACAAAATGTTATTAGAGAATTTACAGGACCACTTGAAGGATGTAGAGAATCTTCAAATCCCTGTTAAGGAAAATTCAATGTGGTAAAGATGTCCCTTCTTCCTAGATTAATCTGCAAATTTAAGGTAATTCCAGTGAAAATCCAAATAAAACTTTTTTTCTTAATTGATAAAGTGATTTTAAAATTTAGATGGAAAAATAATCATATAAAATAATAATTTTGAAAACAATATCTGTGGATATCAGTTATCAAAATGTAATATAAACCTGTGCTAATGAATAATGTGTGGTATGAATAAGAACAGAAAAATACAGAAGCAAAACTATATTTCACGGAAAAATGTTGCATGCACACAAACATTAGTTCTATTTTATAGATTGAATTTATATATTTCTTATATATGTCTATATAATTTATAGACAGAATTAGTTATATTTTAATCTCTATTTTCCCACAAGACTTTCATTCTGCAAAGAAGGACAATTAGGGTTGAGCAAAGCATTCCAATGAGAAATATCGTGATCTCCATGGAGGCAAGTTAGACAGCCAATTTTTCCATCATCTTACAGTATTTCTTAACCGCATTCCAATCCTTTCGCTGCTGAAGCCTCCCACGAGAACATTTTCTTGGCTCCTGTGACACCATACTTTCCTGTTTGTTATTTGCCAGCCACTTTTCCAATTTCTCAAAATTGTGGAGTTGCCCAGAACTTGGTGCTGGCCCATATCTTTTCTTTACATGAACGCTATTTCTAGTGATATCATTCAATACCACTTTTTATATTATCCATATTTTCTATCAACCTTATATGTTAATGTTAGGAACAGAATACACGGACAAGATATTTTTAAAAAGAGGGATAGAAACTGAAATTGACCTCTAAATAGACAGAAAGCTAAGGGTCTTTCTACAGTTACATTATTCAGACAGGCAATCTTCTCCCAATATATGTAAAACATCCTCCATACATACCAAGGTCAGTTGCTATTTAGAGTGCCTACTGCTTCTTAAAATTGCCCATGAGATTCATGCCATTTAGTTTCCCACTTTTACTTTTTCCCATTTCTCTGATGAAAGGACTCCATGCGAAGGAGAGTACATATTTTGATCAAGCCTTCATATTTTTCAAAATTGAGTGTCTTAGTAGGTTACTTGTGTCTACCTATTTAGACAATGCCTTAGCTCAGTGCAGTCCATGGACCAGTAGGATCAGTATCATCTGAAAGCTTGTTGAAAATAAAAATTATTCAGCCCCATCACAGACCTTCTGAATCTCCAGGGCCAGGGAAGTCCTAACAGCCACTTTTAACAGGCTCTCCAGATGGCTCTACTATGTGCTGAAGTCTGGGAAACAGTCCCCAAGGTCAGTGCTACTCAAAATATGGTCAGCTTCACCCTTGAGTTTATATAAATGCAAATTATTCATCCCCAGCTCAGACCTAGTGAGTTCCTGGGGAGGGAAGGACTGAGCAATCTTTGTTGTAACAAGCTCTCCAGATGATTCCTGTGCACACTCAAATTGGAGAACCCCTACCATACAGATTAAGTCCTGGAGTGATACAGTTCTGAAACTGCTAAAATGAACAATCTTATACTCAGAGGAATTTGGTAGATGCATTATGAGTTAGTGGTTTCGGGATCAGTACACCTGCATTTTAATATCTAATTATCTATTTACTAGCTCCGTTGCATACACGATTGATCTAATCTATTTAAGCATAATTATAAGCCTAACTAGTTATGCCTAACACACATGTTCAGGCTTATGAATCTTCCTCCATATGTGTTATTTTCCAAATTATGTTTAAGTCTAAATTGAGTTCTACCAGGTCAGAGACTATTTCACACTCATTTTTGTATCCATAACACCTAGTAAAGCACATACTAAGTATTCACAAAATATTTGGACTGAAGCACTAAGCTCAGATTTACTCCTTAAAGTTAGGAATAGAATCTTTAATCTTGAGGGATGCATTTCAGCATTGTGAGGACTGGGGGATAACTAGCTATCTGCATCTCAAACACAGAGAGAAAAGACATCCCAGGAGTACAGTTGTTGACCCATCCTGGGAACTATAAATTGTGATTGAAAGAGCACTAAAAGAATGTCAGTGATCTACAAACTGGAACAACAGTCCCAAATTTCTGGGATTGATAAGCCTCTACGGATTACTAACAAGGCAGACAGTCACCTTTAAGCTTGATTTCAGGAGATGAGCAGGCTGCATATATCATCTTCTGCTATATTCTGCCTAGAACTAAAGTTCTGCCTAAAGTTCTAGGCAAAACATAGCAGAAGGATCATATTTGCAGCCCAATCATCTAGAAGTAGTTTCTAGTTAACAGACTAGACTCTTGTCCACAAGGAGAGTAGAGAACATAGTTACCTCTCATTGCATTTGCAACGCCAAGCTAAGTTCTTGGTGCACCATGCATCCACTTATATTTATTAAACAGATGAATGTAACAAACCCAGAAACTATTTTTGGGCTTAGTATAATATTTATTCTTTATCATCTTGAAGTTACTCTTAGAATGTCAAATATTGATTCTCAATAGCTTTTTACACTTAATTTTATATCAAAGTGTGATATAAAACTCTCTTGACAACAGATAATCTATACCTAATGTGGAATATTCATTGTAGAGCGACAGAAAATAGTAAACTTGGCAGCCTGGTCTGCCCACCTGGGCTGCCCATTAATAATTACTTGTATGATTTAAGATAAGGCTTTCATCTTCCTAGGCATAAAACAGGAACAGCAGTGTGTGCCCAGCTTATGCCATGCAGCATTATCTGATGCAGCCAGCATGTCACAAAACCTACCCCTCATTTACTTCGTAGATATAATACAGGCTCATGCTGCTCACACAGAAAATGGAAGGGATACTTGCATACAGTATTTACGAGCTTTCCAAGAAATAATGCAAGTGAAAACTATTTATAAACTGTTTCATCTATATCAATTTAAGTTTTATAACCACATCTCACAAATTTGAAGAATTAAAAAAACTATACATAATTGTTCTTGAGGATTAACTGTTATTGAGTCAAGGAAAGTAGTTCCTCTGAAACAGTCAGTTTTAGAACATCTGTAAACTCTTAATGAACATGCACATTTTTGAAGTCTTAGTATAGAGTCAGCCTATTACTAATGGAGGGAAGAAGGAATGCATGAAAGAAGAAAGGAAGGAAAGTAGGTAAGGAAGGACTCTAGATGAACTTATTACACCCAGATAAATGAGAATCTATTTGGGAAGATGAATAATTTATTAAACATTAGAAGAACAAAAGAGAAAATTATATTTTAAAAAATACTCAGCACTGTGGTGCAAGATGCTAAATGTGATAGGATTGAGGAAAGAGAGATCCCTGATGATGTTTGTTAGAAATGCTAAAGATCAAACCTATCCTGGCCGTTTCCCAGTTAAATAAGATCCGGGTCAGAAAGAGCTTAGATTTGAAAGGCAGAAGAAAGTCATCCCAGGCTGAGGAAACCCTCATTCCCCTGCTCTCTCTTCAAGATGAACAAGGTGTGTTTAATGTACTTCCTTTTCTAGTGGTTAGTTAAAGGTTGTAATTGCCCAGGAGTCAGGGAAGATGCCAAACATAGGTTAAGAAAATAGTAAAAAGCCATTGGCGAAATACGACTGCATGAAAAGAACAAGTGGCACTGCAGCTTCAAGGTAAGTTCGAAGCCAGCATTACTAATTTGCGCTTGGTGACACCACTGACCTTTAGATGCCGCCAAGCGTCTGGGGGAAAATTTGGCAATTCACTTCATCTCCTTATCTTAACTAATTGCACTTCCTTCACCACCACCACCACCACCTCCCAAGCCAGAAACCTGGGTCTGATCTGGAGTTTCCTCCCTGCCTCCAGAGCAAGTGCCATTTTTCCTAAGGCTCACCAGAGGAAAAGCTGGGGGCCACAAAGACGTATGCTCTTTCAGTAGATAAATATTTTGCTTTCTTAGGCATCAAAGCCAATACTGAAATAGAAACAAACACATTTGATCTAGTTCAAAAGTTTATTTTTCCACACATTTATTTATTATCACTTATTAACTCTGACAAAATCAAATGTAATAAACTTCTTTGAAAATCAAGAATTCTATTCATTGTAAAACATTTGTATTCTGCCTTGAAAATAGAAGGTATAGTCACTGTTTATTTTAAGTTTAAAGATTACTTGAGTGCAGGAGAAAAATTTTTCTAACACCTTCTTTACATACAGAAATCTAATATCATAAAGAGGCAGCTACAGCTAAGACATCAATTTTACAACTTTTTCTCCAAAAGAAAAAAAAAGCAGAAATTAATGAAATGAGGCAGAACAGGAACTAAATGTGCTTTTAATTATTTTTATTGCTTTTGCCATTAAAAATGTTAATAAGTACCATATAGGCATTTAAAAAGGAAAGAAAGAACACATTACATTTCCACTGTAGTAGTCCATATTCCTATGCTGCTTTTAATGAGAAATATTAAGAATTTGTGTGTGTTTTAACTTCTCAACTACTCTGTGATGGTTATTAGCCATTTCTAACACATATATACTATACAATTAAGGAAAAAAGAAGTTAAGCAAGATTTGGACCTTTTATTTATATCTGCAGAAAAGTAGTATTCTGGCAATTTTTCAAAAATCCCATGGACCAGGAATAATTAAATAAACTCAAGGTAAGTTATACTATATCTGTGCAAGTATGCATTTCACATCATTTGTGCTCTGCTTAAAGGAGGACTTTTCTGGCTGAAATTTTTGTGTGGGTGAGTAAGGCAATTACTCGCCTCAAAGCCAGTCAGTGTTTCCATTCATCTACTGAAGAGAGCCTTTTTTTCCCCCGAGTCTTTGTGAATAGAGCAGTCAGTATCTGCAGCAGTCCCCAGAATGTCCCGTCAGTACCGTTAGTTAAAAATAAGCCATCCCTCATACAATTTGAAAAGACGTTTGCTCTAAAAGTTCATTTTGCGTGAATCATTCGATTATGGGTAATTTAAATATAAATTAAGAGTTTTCTTTTGTTTTGCTTTTTAAAAATATTTTCATTCTCCCAGAGAATCCTACCAACCTGTAGGTAGAAAAAATCCTACCAACCTGTGTCTGTGTCGGGAGGAGGGGTTGGGGAGGGACAGCCCATCTGCCAGGAAGAGATAACCAACCTCATGCCTCTCTCTCCTGTAAAATCATTGCCACTTTGGCTGCATGAGAAACATCAATTCATTTTGTAGTGATACTTATTAGCATCATAAAAGCATTCTGAGAATTTGGTCAGGTTTAATAGTTGTCTCAAGCCAACTGTAGGCTTCGCCTTCATAAACTACATAGGTGTAAGGATTCCATATTGATAGTCACAATTGATAAGGTTAACAATGCAGTCCTAGTCATTTTTCATTTTGTTCTAATTTTCAAGAGATTTTTGAAGATAAATTTAAGAACTCTTTTTCAAAGAAGAAAAGTCATAATACCATTTTGGAAGTCCCCTTCCCCCCAAAAAGCAAAAAACAAAAGAAAGAGAGAGTACAAAACAATACCAGTACTTCTAGATGTAAATTTACAAAAGCTAATCCAAAAAAAAAAACAAAAAACAAAAATTTACCTACTTGTGTACGTGAGCTGACTCTCATTTCTTTTGCTCAGTGTATCCACAGTGTTAACGAAGCCTGATGTGTATTAGAATTTCAATACGCATTTGATAAATACATTCATTAATCTCTAAAAGCAGAAGCATATTTCCCTCCTAGGCCAACCTACTAGTTAAATGCATGCCCACCCACACCGTGACTGCCTTTCGAACTTCTTCAGAATGATTCAATGAGGCTCCCAAGGCATCCCTCCCTAGTCTGCTCATGGCATTTGGCTTATCCCTATGGTAGCACTTAACAAACTACATCTGTTTGTCCAGTTTCAAGTGTCTCTTTCACAAGACTAGATCTTTAATCAATAAATATTCATTGAATCAGGTAGGAATGACTGGCAAAGTATATACACTAACAGACTGAGTGGGTTCCTTTATAAGAAAGATATTTCTTGTGTTGTTTTTCATGTTAGAAAATCGCTCATTGTTTATCTCTATCTTTTGACTTGGCTGTCAGGGAAGACAATGAGTATCAAAAACAAAGTACTTCTTTATAGCCTTAGTTTATTTCTTCAGCAAGAGTAGAGATTTACTG
Source organism: Gorilla gorilla gorilla (assembly GCF_029281585.2). Taxonomy (NCBI): domain Eukaryota; kingdom Metazoa; phylum Chordata; class Mammalia; order Primates; family Hominidae; genus Gorilla; species Gorilla gorilla. The sequence continues at coordinate 16,764,143 of NC_073235.2, read as the reverse complement.
ATGTCCATGTTGATTCAGGCTGCAGGGATCAAGTATGAATTTTTACAGGATCATGCAGGGTTTATGACTCTAACATAACTTTCCTTTGTCTCTTTCTCCATCATTCTCTTCCATTAAAAAAAATCATTTCGTAATACCCATACTGCCTGTCTTTCCACTTACAGGATACATTACTGTAATGAAGCTCTATGTTACTGAATCACACAGTTTCTGAACAATTAACATAATTTCTTTTCTTTATTCTTTCCTTACCAGAAGCTCACCTACACCACATGATGGTTTAATAGTGAATAAAAGAAAGCACTGCCTTCTCAGAGTTGAATCATAAGAAAAAGAACTGTTCCCAGACTACAGAGAAAGGCACTGCCTACGTCACGATTAACTAAATACATCTATAGAAGCTGTGCAACAATTGGAAGAAGGTGTAAATACCATCATTGCCCTCCCAACTCTTGCCCACTCTGATTCCCATGATATGTGAGTCTCTATGAAGAAATGAATGGATAAGGAAACATTCAGTTCATACTACTAAATACCTTAACCATGAAACTGATTTTTTCTTTCCTGATTTCATGTTCACTCACTCAGCAACTTCTGGATGTTCATTTAGCTTTTCTGAAATACCTGCCAACAGGGACAGAAGGGCCTGACCGCACTGACCCACATCCTACCAGCTGCAAGGCCATTTTTCTTTTCTTTATCAATTTATCCTTTGGCACTGTGGCTTACTTGCTAGTCTTTGTGCCCTTGGTTAATGTGAATCTGTACCCTAGAGATGGAACCATTTAATGTGCTTATAAACATCAAAGTTTCTGTGCCCCAAACCTGAGTGCCAGGGCTCATACCTTGGTGAATCCATCAAAATAAATGAAATGTTATGAGAAACGCGGGCAGCCAGCCAGTTGGCTTCACTGAGTGACAGCCTGACCTTGGCGTTCACTTCTCTTTCAAACTGCCACAACAGACACATTTCAAGGATTCGGTCACCATCTTCAGAAAGGTATTTAGCAGTAACACATCCTAATACACCATGGGACAATGCTCAGATCCTCAGTAAAAGTTACGTGTTTCAATTGGATAGCCATGTGCTTAGTATTACAGGAAATTATTTTTGGTAAGCCAATAGCATCATCAATAACAACAACAATAATAATAGGCTATACTTGTGATGTACTGAGAGTATGCTCCCCAGATTTAAACACATACCACATTGGAGGAAACAGCAGCATGGCAAGGATTTGGCAAGCAGCAGAATAAATTCCAAGTCTGTTCACAGATAATCTATTTTACCTGCACATTTGATGTGTGGAAGTGTTCTATCTAACGCATAAGTTAACATATGGTGTTTTAAGGTAAGCATTGATTCAGTATGGAGACATGAGAAAAGGTTATGTGGCATGTTTTAAAGACAGAAATTTAGATCCCAAGAATATTTCAAAAGTAGTTTTTCTTGAGTTTCTAGGCTCTCTGGTACCATTTAGCAAGAAAGTTTAAATAATCCTGTTCTAAAATAAAATCAAAAGAGTTTAGACTATGCATTATAAATAAAAATGACTAGAAAAAAACATAATTGGTTTTATATGTAGTTATGTAGCTTTATAAATATATGAAGTCTACTATAAGGATGTTACTGAAGGGATTCATTCCTATGAAGTTTAGCTGAATACAGGCTTAAAGAGCACTAATTAAAATTAGACTAGTTACCACTGCACATAGTGAAGGACTGGATACATACATGGCATTATCTAAATGGAATAATTTTTTTCCAGAAATATTTTAGAATAAGACCTGCTGTTGCCTGTATTGGATATTTTAAGAAAGTTCTATTAGAACACAAATGTTTGACCTGAATGAATGCTTAAAATACTTTCCAGTTCTGGGTTTCTCTGATTATGTAAACTTATAGGAAAGGCAATCAATTTTCCTAGGTTTAAGCTTGGGAAAACATAGTCTAAACCATGTAATAGATTTTTAGGGAACACATGGTGGCACAGTGCTATAGATCTGTGACATCCAGCAGCCACCCAAGCCTTGGTATTGATGAATGTGTTCAAAAGTAATGAGTCTACAATAAGGATCTGGTCAGTGACCATTCCATCGTCACAAAAGATCAGTTCTGAAAAGCTCATGGATATATAATTCCCAAAAGTCTCCCAGTGGTAGTTATTTCATTCTTAGTGATAAATGGGCTTAGGCGTCAACACATCCATCATTCAAATAAAGGTAGTGGTGAAAAAAATGTGTGAATAAATTAAATATTGATACACTGGGCATATAAATTGTTTCTGAAGACATGTATTGTGATATGAGTATCTAGCAGAACTGTGCTTCATTCAATATTTAAAGATGAAAGACAAAACACACCATTAATTTACCAGCTATTGGAAATTTGTGGTGGGGAAAATTCAATATGTTATGTTGGTTAGTAAAGCTTAAAGTTAGAATTTTTATGTCTTCAAATTCAATTATGTTCTATTAATGACCTTGAGTATTTAGTCCGGGAAACAGGGAAGAAGTGGTGTGTTAGAAAGAAGCAGAGGTGGGATGCCATGGCTCACACCAGTAATCTGAGCACTTTGGGAGGTCAAGGCAGGAGAATTGCTTGAGCACAGGAGCTCAAGATCAGCCTGGGAAACACAGCGAGATCTCTGTCTCTACAAAAAATAAAAAATTGGCCAGGCATGGTGGCACATACCTGTAATCCCAGCTACCCTGGAGGCTTAGATGAAAGACTTGAGTCTAGGAGGTCGAGGCTGCAGTGAGCTGTGATCGCACCATTGCACTCCAGCCTGGGCAACAGAGCGAGACCCTGCCTCAGAAAAATAATAAACTCAGGGACAAAGCCTGATTCCTGTGGTCCCATGACAAACTCTAGCCCATTCTTTGTATGTAAGAGGTAGAAAGATGAGTAGATTAGCAGGGATTACCTTGCCCCAGAGACTGTCAAAATGATTTGCCTTATCTCTGTTTTAAGATAAGACAGAAATATTCTTTGTTGGCCAAATAGAAGAATGTCCTTCATAAGCAATGCTAGAGTGTTAGAGAAGTCAGAGACAATCTTGTTGCAAGCGCATGATTATTGACGTACCATGATTTACAGGGAAAATGAAGTACTTTTCCCCAAAATATATAGTGCATCACCTTGGAGACATGCTAACAAACCCCGTGTCAGCAATACTTTGGGATTAAGACAATCATCTCCACTTAAAGTTTATTTTCAATTTTTCAGCTAGTATTACCTGAGTAGGCATTAAGAATTTTCTCACCTTGTCTCAGGTAGCTTTCCTTTTTTAAAGAACATTTCATTATGAAAATGTTCAAATATAAAGGAAAGTTGAGAGAAGTGCACAGTGAAAAGCCATGTTCCTAGTGTTAGATTCTAGAATCGATATTTTGTTATATTTGCTTAATCACATATCCACCTGCCTATTAATCCACATATGTATACGTCTATCATCCATTAATCTACCCATCAATTAATCCATCTTAATTTTGGACACATTTCAAGGTAACTTGAACATTGAAAGCTAACTTATAATTTTGGATGCATTTCAAGACCTCAGTACACTTCACTCCTAAACACCAAGAGGTATAACATTTACTAGATTTCACTCTTTTGTTACAATTTAAAAAATACAATTTACATATCACTTGCCTGCTTTTAATAAAATTATTTGGCCTCTTTTCCTTGTTTATTTGTTTGAATTCCTTGTAGATTCTAGATATTAGCCCTTTGTTGGATTTACAGTTTGCAAACGTTTTCTCCCATTCTGTAGGTTGTCTGTTTACTCTTTTGATTATTTCCTTTGCTATGCAGAAGTTTTTTAGTTAATTAGGTCCCATTTACTTATGTTTATTTTTGTTGCATTTGCTTTTGGGGTCTCAGGCATAAATTCTTTGCCTAGGCCAATGTCCAGAAAAGTTTCTCCTAGGTTTTATTCTAGAATTTGTAAGGTTTCAGGTCTTAGATTTACGTCTTTAATCCATCTTGGGTTAATGTGAATATGGTGAGAGATAGGGATCCAGTTTTGTTCTTCCACCTGTGGCTATCCAGTTTTCCCAGAACCACGTACTGAATAGTGTCCTTTCCCCAGTGGATATTTTTGTCTGCTTTGTTGAAAATCAATTGGTTGTAAGTATTTGGCTTTATGTCTGGGTTCTCTATTCTGCTTCATTGGTCTTCGTGTCTACTTTTATACCACTACTATGCTATTTTGGTTGCTATAGTCTGGTAGTACAATTGGAAATGAGTTAATGTGATGCCTCCAGCTTTGCTCTTTTTCTTGGAATTGCTTTGGCTATTTAGGCTCTTTTTTCTTTTCTTTTCTTTTCTTCTTCTTTTTTTTTTTTTTTTTGGTTTCTTATGAATTTTAGGCTTGTTTTTTCTAATTCTGTGAAAAATGGCATTGGCATTTTGATAAGAATCACACTGAATCTGTAGATTGCTTTGGACAGTATGGCCAATTTCACAATATGGATTCTTCCAATGCATGAGCATGGGATGCTTTTCCCATTGTTTGTGTTGTCTGTTTGTCCATTTGTTTGTGTCAGCCTTCATCAGCGTTTTGTAGTTTTCCTTGTAGAGATCATTCACCTCCTTAGTTAAGCATATTCCTAGGTATTTAACTTTTTTTCAGTTATTATAAAAGCGGTTGAGTTCTTGATTTTATTCTCAGTTTGGTCATTGTATCATAGCAGCGCTACTGATTTCTTCACATAGATTTTGTAACCCGAGCCTTTACTGAATTCATTGATCAGATCCGGGAGTGTTTTGGGGGAATCTTTAGGGTTTTCTGGGTACAAGATCATATCACTGGCAAACAGAGATAGTTTAATTTCCTCTTTTCCAATATGGATGCCCTTTATTTCTTTCTCTTGCATGATTGCTCTGGCTAGGACTTCCAGTACTGTGTTGAATAGAAGTAGGGAAAGAGAGCATCCTTGTCTTAGTCCAGTTCTTAAGAGGAATGCTTTCAACTTTTCCCCATTCAGTATTATATTGGCTGTGCCTTTGTCATATATGGTTTTTATTACTTTGAGGTATGTTTCTTCTATACCTAGTTGGTCGACGGTTGTTTGTTTCTTTTCTTTCTTTTCTTTTCTGTTTTGAGGCAGAGTCTTGCTTTGTCACTAAGGATGGAGTGCAGTGGCATGATCTCAGCTCACTGCAACCTCGTTTCCTGGGTCCAGACAATTCTCCTACCTCACCTTCCCGAGTAGCTGGGATTACAGGCTCCCCCTACCAGGCCTGGCTAATTTTTATATTTTTTAAAATAGAGATGGTGTTTCACTATGTTGGCCAGGCTAGTCTCAAACTCCTGACCTCAAGTGATCCACCCACATTGGCCTCCCAAAGTGCTGGGATTACAGGTGTGAGCCACCGCACCTGACCAGGTTGAGGGTTTTGAATGGACTCAGAAGAGTCTATTGAGATAATCATATGAACAGATATTTCTCAAAAGAAGTTATACAAATGGCCAAGAAACACAGAAAAAAAATGTTCAACATCACTAATCATCAAGGAAATGCAAATTAAAACCACAACAAGATACCACCTTACTCCAGCCAGAATGGTCATTATGAAAAAAAAAAAATTAAATTAAAAAACAGTAAATGTTGGTGCAGATGTCGTGAAAAGGGAACACTTACCTACTGCTGGTGGAAATATAAGTTAGTGAAACATCTATAGAAAACAGTATGGAGATTTCTCAAAGAACTAAAAGTAGAACTACCATTTGATCCAGCAATCTCACTACCAAATATCTACCCAAAGGAAAAATAGTCATTATACCAAAAAGACACTTGCACATGTATTTTTATCACAGCCTAATTCACAATTGCAAAGATATAGAACCAATCCAAGTGCCTATCAATAGATAAGTGGATAAATAAAATGGAAATACCATTTCCTTATCATTCCATGGAAAGGAATAGTCTATGATTTCTTTCATCAGTGTTTTGTAGTTCTTCTTGTAGAGATCCCTCACCTCCTTGGCCAAGTATGTCCCTAGGTATTTTAGTTTATTTTTGTAGCGACTGTAAAAGGGATTGAGTTCTTTATTTGATTCTCAGCTTGGTCATTGTTGGTGTACAGCAATGCTACTGATTTGGGTACTGACAAATGAGTCCACGGAAATATTATGGAAAACTACTCAGCCATAAAAATGAGTGGAATAATGTCTTTTGCCGCAACTTGAGTAGAAGTGGAGGCCATTATCCTAAGTGAAGTAACTCAAGAATGGAAAACCAATACTGCACATTCTCACTTATAAATGGGAGCTAAGCTATGGGTACACAAAGGCAGACATAGTAGTATAATGAACATTAGAGACTCAGAGGAAAGAAGTTTGGGAGGGAGGTGAGGGATGAAAAATTACCTATTGAATACAGTGTTCACTATTTTGGTGTTGGGCACAACTAAAAGCCAAAACTTGACCACTATACGATCATCCACATAACCCAGCACCACTTGTACCCCTCAAGCTACTGAAATTTTAAAAAATTAATTAAAAATAAAATAAAACTGACAGAGTAAAATGCACATATCTCAAATGACTCGACTATTACTTTTCACTTGCCTCAATATTTGTCTCTTTCAAATTTCAGCAAAAGCCTCCACTGCTTCCCTAACTTTTAGTACACTGAAAGCAATTCTCCATTGTTCTCTTTATCATTTCCTTAATAATCTCAAGAATGTTAACTCTACAGTCATACATTTTCTGCCTTTCCCTAGTGAAGCAATCCAATTATTCAACTCTTATCAATTATTCTAGATCATAAATGTACACCTTTTGAATGTTTCAGTACATTCTTGAATATTTGGCCAGCTTTCACAGAGAGATCTTTGTACCTAGAATCAGGAAACTTAAATATTATAAGCTGCCATGGCACAACTGTTTTGTAGTATATCAGTGTCATGGGACAAGGAAATTCCTTTTCAAGGATTTGTCTATTATAATTATTTTGCTATCAAAAGCACATCTAAATTAGACACTTTCTCAGTGATCATGTTCTTTTTTAATGGGGAGTCCAGACAACAGTGGAAGGATTCAAACTAATGAGCAATTTCAATAAGGAAAGATATAACAATAAAATTTTCTTCCTTGTCTATCATCTCACCTCCACAACTTTTAATCCACACCCTTACCTCCTTCCTCGACACACACCCCACATTCTCCTTCTCAAACACTATCCCAGTTGCCATTGGTAAGAATGCTTCAATACTGGTTTGATTCTCAGCCTTCTGCATATATTATATATATATATATAATATATGTAATATATATGTTTATATATATATTACATTTATATATTTCACTTTAAACTCTGGAGTCTACCTGACAAAGGAAGATAAATCACATTTTAAAATTCCAAAGTAAAAAAAAAGATGTGGCTCTACATGTATATCTTAAAACGAAGCTTAGTTAAATGCTTTTAAATCTTCATTTACAAATAACATCAGTTTTTCCCAGCATTCTAGCAAGGATTAAATCCAATTTTTCTTATCTTGAAGCCAAAATATTAGCACAAAAACTGCATCAGCCAAAATATCTCCAAATGTTATTAAAAACCATTGCTGTGTAAACTTTAATGATGTTTGCATACCAGTATTAGGATGCATAATAACTCTTTCTCAGAGTATTTTATTATAAAAATAAAACACTGAGTCTGTTTCCTCCTGCAGTAATGAAAAAGAGTAAATACAAATAAATAAAGTAGAGCAAAGACCATGATTTAAAACTGAACACTTTATTTATTAGAGCTAATGCAGAAGTTTCCCTACATAATATATAGAAACCTAACTACAGCATGCATAAAAATTAACATAAATATCTTATCCTGTAGGGGGAAAGAGGCATTGAAGAAACAACAGATAGAGAAAATGCTTCATTAACTACAATCTATCATTACTTTCTTCCCACTAATATGTTAATCACAAATTGCAAATGTGACTATAGGGCAAAAGAAGCAGCTCTAATGTAATTAAACTTGGAAACCACAACCCAATTGTTCTTGGGTTTTATTTGCAGCAATTATAGCCCTAGGTACAAGAATCTGAGACAACAGAGACCAAGGCCTTCTCTTTTTCCATTCTTAGCAAAAAGAGAAAGCCAGAAAGGAGGACTGAACAATTTAACAATGTTCTTTGCTTGCTGAGATCAATCGATCTTTAATCCACCAAGTGTGGTACTGCTTACATGCCTGAAATGAAAAGCATTTCATCTAACAATGGGTTGCCTTTTCTCTCATTGGAGTTCTATGCAGAAAGGTCACCGGTGTAACTTGCACACATTCCAAGGTGTTAATATACACTGAAAGGAATTTTTAAAATAAATCAACATGTAGAGATAATGATCCATCCCAGTATACTCTCTTTTCTTCCCTATTTTATGTTCATTATTACCGGCCTTTGGATATGTGGTGAGCTGCATATCAGCTACCAATATTACAGGCAATGCATCTTTAAGCTTATGAAATAGCAAGTGTTAATTTGCTATTTTAAAGATGACAAAGCACAATAAAAGCTGCCTAGGTAATGTGAGAAAGAGAGAGAGTAGCAGTTCAGGGCATGTATGTCACTGCAGAAAGACGTAGGTCCTGGGACTGCTCTAACTTTTACCTGAATTTATCACTAAATTCCTGAAGTCTTAGCTTTCTCATTCACAGAATTCCTAAGAATACCAACTTCAGAGTGTTGTGGGGCCTAAAATAGATAATGAGCTTTCAGCCCTTAACAAAGAGCTGGATGTTATATGAACGTGCAATGAATGCTAGTTAGCTATTATGACAATTAGCTACACACCCATATCTTAGATGTTAAAACACAGTGGGTAAGAAACATCATTAAGAAGCTGATAATTTGATATTACAGAAATAATTGTAATTTTGAAGAATGATAAGTTCTAAGGGAAAGAAGAATAAGGGCCAATAATCCAGAGGATAAAGTAGAAATTCATCTGACAAGGACTGAAAACACATCCCTTTATCCCATTGATTAACCATCAGTCTAATTCCAACCTCTTCTGCATGGTATCTTAGATACATAGGTGTATAACCCACATGTTTTAACTCCCATGTTTTCCCCTCCCTGCACCCGATTCAGTAGCATCTCTCTTCCATAGCAACATTCTAACATAGCTACCTCCTAACAACAGCAATAAGAATATATTTACTTTTTTCTACCCCACTGAGCCAAAAGCTAGTCTTGTCCTGTTCTAACATAACTTGTTAACATATCTATTCATTACAGATAATATTTTGTGCAGTTAATTAAAAGCACAGGAAAAATTGCTTGATGCTTAAAAGTTTGACAAGTTAGAATATGAAGTCATGTTTTGACTTACTGAAGCTACCCAGAGATTATAAGCAAAAAATTACTAGGGCTTTTGAAAGATAATGCATTATTTATAAGTGGATGAGCCCTTTCTGTTAAACTGGTTTAATAGAAACATGACAAGGTTAAACAAATCAGAATGTTATGGAGAACAGTAATATTAAAAAAGTAATTTGCATTTTGTCAACAAAAGTGAATAGGGTATATCACTAACAGGCAAGATTTCATAAAACTACATTGCGTTTTTTTCAGTAAACTAATGTGAATTCTCCTTTCTGCCAATTATTTACTTAGAATCACATAAGAGTTTGATATTACGGAGAAAATTGATAGTTAATTTGTTTGTAACTGGGAAATGATCACAACCCAGTATCATATGTATAGTTATATATTGCTGAATGACCGGGATACATTCTGAGAAGTCCATCGTTAGGCTATGTTGTCATTGTGCAAACATCATAGAGTATACTTACACAAATCTAGATGGTATAGCATATTACACACCTGAGCCATACAGTCTAGCCTATTGCTCCTAGACTACAAATCTGTAAATGTTACTGTACTAAATGCTATAGGCAATTGTAACACATGGTAAGTACTTTTGTACCTAAACGTAAAAAGGTACAGTAAAAGTATGGTAACAAAATCTCATTGAACCACTGTCATATATGTAGTCCACCACTGACTGAAACACTGTTTTGTGGTACATGACTACATACATACTCAGGGAACCACATTTTTAAAGATTGCCAGAATGATTGGAAAATAATGTTAGTTATTTGACCTCTCCCCTACCTGGTAATAATACCTTTCAGACTGAATTAAAAACTGAACTAAGAGTAAAATCCTAGTTAAAATAACCTCCAATAACCAAAACCAGTAATAAAATGTTATTATATACTTCACATCTGAGATAAGCAATAGTTATCAAGAATGGCTGCTTATTTGAGCATTCAAGAAAAACCATCAACCAATATAAAACAATAAATAATCAACATAGTAAAAATAATTAGTATGAGAAGAATTAGCCAATGTAAATCTTCAGTAGACATCATTTCCTAAGTGCTAGAATTTCAACAAGGTTGTGCATAGAAAAACACAATGCTCTATATCACAAAGTTTTTCATTGATTAATTCTAACCTGATTACAAATTCAAGTTTAAGCTGTTAAGGTGGTAATATTTTTATTATATACTTCTAAAAATATTATTTATAATACTGTAAGTGAGTGATATACATCAGCTCTGGGCAGCCCTAAGACACATGAAGCCCCGCTGTCTTTGCACTTGGGAAATAGGCCAGGATAAGAAATAAGATTTGAATAGAAAAGAGTGAGCTAGTAACAGGTCTGAAAGAAAAAAACATGGCCAGATTAGAAAAAAGAATGATACATAAATGGAATTCAGTATAAATTAGGAAATATTCAAGGCTAGATTCTAAATATACATAGAAGTTTGATCTTGAAACTAATTTGGATTTTTTTTTAAAAAAAGCAAACAGTCAGTAAAAGGGACAAAAATGGTGCTTATTTTTAAAGATTGAGCTAAGATATTGCTATTCAAACCGGAAATTAAGGCACAAAATGGGAAAGATATTTTGTCAGTGAGACTGAAACAAAATAAAACAAAAATGTTAAAATCTGAGGATGCTATTGGTTAGAAACAATAACTTCAAAGTCGATACTGTCTTCTATTTCCAAACAAAGGCTACCAGGCCTCTTCTTTGACATTTAACTAGGCTCTGGCACATTTTAAGTAAAGTTTGATGGTGTGAGAAACTATCGTTACAGATGAGGGTTAGTTCCCAGTTAAGATCCTCTGAGGAGCAAAACTGCTTGGCTGTAAACACCAAATGAAATAATTAGTATTGTGAAAGGCCCTATTCTATCAGTTTCTATAGGTAAGACATTATAAGTATAAAATGTAAGAAGTATATCTCTACTGGAAGTGAGATGAAGGGGGATAAAAGATTTGATGGGTTTTTAATTCTATTTTCAGAAAACCAGGGGCAAATACCACACATTTTCCAAAACTAATCAAATTTTATATGTAAAATTGGTGAATTTTATTGTACGTAAATTGTACCCCAATACAGATAACCAAAATCATGAAAATTAGTTTGGAAGTCTAAAAATTGTAATATTCAGTTAATTATAAAATTCATACATGTAGAAAGACAAAAATACTGAAAGTGAGACACAACTATTATATAATATTATCCAATATTGTTCATTTTCTTAAATTCTGTTATTTGAAGAATAAGTTACAAGTTGTTGGGATATATATCACTTTTTAAAATAAATACTAAAGTTATTCAGTTGATTGCTTGTTTCTACAAACTTCTTAGCGTGAGAAAAAGTACAAAACTAGATGTCATCTTTCTCAAGTAAACCACTTCCCCACTCCTACCTTAAAGTAATGAATATACTCCAATTGCATTTTACAAATGTAATAATAGTAAAAACAACAGTAATTTTTAAGTACATATGTAAAAATTAATACTAAAACTAAAGATTATTCTTGGGTCACTATTTTAAAATTTCTAAAATTTCTCAGTATTTTTAAATATTTTATTATAAATACACCTTACTTTTAAAATCATAAAGCACAGCAATAGTTTTCCGCACGTAACTTTATAATGTTTTAAGATATCCAGTGGTTTCTGCAGTGGAATACTGATCAAGTATATTTATATCCTATGGCTCTTACTGTGTGGATTAAAATATTCATTCATTCAACTAATATTTGTTGCATATATTTTCTTGCTGGGCACTGATGGGGATGAATATTATTAAAACAATATCAACAGCAATGAGAACAACAAAAGTTGTGAGAAGTTATGAATTTTTCAAAAATGAGAAGTTATGTTTACTCCTACGGGCATACTCTAATTCTGGTGAGCTCATGCTATTTCACCAAGCGATATAGCCATTACTGGGTCCACCATTTCAAACCAGCATCAGTCATGCACCTGGCATCTATTACCAAATGAGCTCCACTGAGGAAGAAGCAACCTTTTCTGTGAAGCTTTCGTGTCTGTGGTGTCTGAAATACAACTGAAACACAATTACTCTATGGGAATTCTGCCTTACTTCTAGCTAGTAGAAATAGTGGGTGCACAGGGAGAATAAGTCTTTGGAACACAGATCAGCAAGCACAGAGGCTTACTTTTGTTTTTGAAATGAAAAGCCGAAGTTTTACCAAGTTCTGAAATAAAATCAAGAGTTGCCTCATTAAAGTACCTATTTCTAGCTTCTATTGAAATAAAGAACTCCACTTTATCCTAGAGTGAACAGTGGGAGAGAAACTGAAATTTGGAGATGTAATAGAAATCTGTTTAGAAGCAATCAGACAAAAAGAAAAATAAAATCTCTTGTGTATGGTCCAGGTGACCAAAAAGGCAACATAAAAATGGAAAAGACAGTATTGTTTATGAGGATTGGATTCCAGTTTCATCTCCATACCATTAACCTTTTCACTTTTTAAGTGGAAAGCACAGCTATTTCAATTATAGCTTTTGTGGAAGATAGGATAGAATTCTCAAGTTTAAGTGACTATGGAAGAAATCAGATCTGAACAAAGATATGAAGTTATCCATAGAAACGAATTTAGGATAATCAAAACATTCCCTCATATGACCCTTCTTAGGTAACTGAGAATAAAATAACTAGCGATACTCTCAAAAATTCAGGAAGCAGAATAGCTTGTAATAGATCACACTGAATGGGAAAAATTGAGCTTTTCAAACCTTGCAGCAAAGGCTAATTTTTTAAATGCCCCAAGGTTAACTCAAGAAATCTTCAAGAGAGATAATTTCTTAACATGTGTGAAAAATATAACAACACCTATGACATCTTGCTTTTTAGCAAACTATTTTCCCACTGCAAACTATTGGATGACTATGAGTATCTATCTGCTTAACATGATATTGCTTATGTGTGAGAAGCCATCAGTGGTGAACACTGAACTATAGGACTGATATTTACTTATTGTTTATAGACTATGTCTCAGGACTTATAATTCCAGAGTGCAGCTTTGGGCCTCAAGAAGTCACAGTTCTCCTGTGAAAAGCTTGCATTACTCAGCCTCCTATTCAATGCTTCCAATATATTCATTTTCTAAATAGATAAACTGGCTTTCTGCATTGTTACTGATATTTTTACCTACATGCCTAAAAGTAGAAGACATAGATCTTAAGATTTTGTCCATACCTTTGCAAAACAGTAATAAAATGTCCATCACTCACTAGTATGACTAAGATTATAAATGTCTACCTCCATACAAGCCTGTTGATCCAAAAAACATGTCTTTCAACCTATTATTTTTGCCTCAAAAATCACAAGTCCAAATTCAGAATCTTGTTAACTATTTACCCTTCTACAGTTTATTTAATCAGCATTTACTGAGAACTATTAAGAGAAGCAACCTTCTCCCACTGGGCATAACAATGTAGGAAAGAAAAAAGTGAGTATCATAAGAAAGCTTAAGGTGTCAACATTCTAGAAAAATGCTACCCAATTTGGGAGGCCAAAGTGGGTGGATCACCTGAGATCAGGAGTTCAAGACCAGCCTGGTCAACGTGGTGAAACCCTGTCGCTACTAAAAATAGAAAAATTAGCTGGGCGTGGTGCCCTGCATCTATAATTCCAGCTACTTGGGAGGCTGAGACATAAGAGTCGCTTAAACCAAGGAGGCAGAAGTTGCAGTGAGCCAGGATTGCACCACTGCACTCCAGCCTGGGCGACAGAAATCCTGTCTCCAAAAAAAAAAAAAAAAAAGAAGAAGAAAAAAAGAAATAAATAAATAAAAAAGATAAAAGAAAAAAAAGAAAAATGCTACCCAAAATTCTGGTGTCTGATGACAAGATTCTATCAAATGCAAATCAACACGGTGATTTTTTGTAATTGAGAAAATCTTTCTTACAAAAGAAAATGTCAACTGAACTGCATTCTGGAGCCAGCTCCTTATTGGGTAGAGACCAATAACAAGCAGTTCATGGACCTGCCCCAATTCATGCTAGGCATTTTGAGTGGTAACATTTTAAGCCAAACTCTCTTCACTTCCTCCTCCTCCTCCTCCTTGTTTTTCTCATTGACACTCTCCCTGTCCATTCCACATAGTAAAATGTTGTTTTCTAAAATGTGAAAATGTTAAGGTCCACAGAGATTCTCTTCATGGTGTTTCCTTGTGTCTATTTCAAATTCGCACATGAGAGACTGCATCAGCCTCCCATGGTTTTAATGTCCATTTCTGGTCAAATCAATGATGTCCATGAGCCAGTCACGTAAGAATGGCTTCTGAGTTTACATGCTTCCTAAAGGCATATTAGCTTTTAATTTTGGTGAAGTCTAACTTGAATATTTTCTCTTTCATTGCTTGCGCTTTTGGTGTCAAATCTAATAAATCATAACCTAATCAAAGATAACACAAGTTTACACCTGTCTTCTCTTTGAAAGGTCTCATAGTTTCATTATGGTGATGGCAGCACAACTCTAAATAAGCTAAAAGACATTGAATTTTATGCTTGAACTATTATATATGGCAGGTAAAGCTAAAGCTTTAAAAAACAAAAAAAGGCTTCTGCTATAGTTTGGATGTTTGTCTCCTCCAACTTCAAGTTGAAATTTGACCCCAATATTGGAGGTGGGGCCTAGTGGGAGGTGTTTTGGTCATGGGGACAGATTCCTTATGAATAGCTTAATGCCCTCCCTTGGGGTAACTGAATTCTCACCCTACTAGTTCCCAGGGAAGTGTTTGTTAAAAATAGCCTGGCATATCACCCACCTGCCCCCATGTGTTTCCTCTCTCCCCATGTGATCTCTGCATAGTCAGCTCCCCTTTGCCTTCCACCGTAAGTAGAAGCAGCCTGAGGCCCTCACCAGAAGCCAAGCAGATGTTGGCACCGTGCTTCTTGTACAGTCTGCAGGACCATGAGCACCAAAACCTTTCTTCATAAATTACTCAGCCTCATGTATGCCTTTATAGCAACACAAAATGGACTAAGCTTTTGAGCAGTCAGATTCAAAAAGGCGCCTGTAACAACGGATCTAAAACGCAAATTACTGCTGAAATCAGTAACTATTCCAGAAATGAAGGAAGAGCTCAGCCTCTAGAAAAAGCACAGAAGGACAGTGGGACAGCTTTACATCAAAGGTAGTGAGTAGACTGTAAGTTTGTGTAGCATCGTCCCAAGAAATAAATCATGATAATGAGATATATGGAATACTTACTATGCATATGCATGATTGCACTGAACCCTCACAACCATCTTTCTACCAAGGAAACACATTATTTCCTCATGGACAGACAGGGAAATGAGCCTTAGAAAGAAAAACTGACATGTCCGAATAGCGTTTAAGTAGAAATGCCTGAGCCAGGACTGGAATCCATGCCTATCTGTCTCCCAAACTATGGCCTTAACTACCTTATCAAACTGGACAGCACTGAAACACCCATTTGTAAGTGTGAATCAGGGATACTAATTGAGGCCTTTCCACATTTTCTGGCTGCAAAGTCAACATCATCTTGCATGTCTGCCAATTCTAATTTTTTTCAGATGTTAACAGTAGAAGTTAGATAACAAATTTAAAATGTTACTTGGATATAATTTATTAAAGTTTAACAGTCTGTGTTTCAAAATGATCACAAACATTATACTTAATATTTTACCTATGTGATACATTTCAAGATATAATAAAATCTTTAATTTATTTAGAAAGAAATACTGTCATAAACTGCTCTCTACTTATGCAATATTTTCATTA
The DNA here is from genome assembly GCF_029281585.2 of Gorilla gorilla gorilla. NCBI lineage: Eukaryota > Metazoa > Chordata > Mammalia > Primates > Hominidae > Gorilla > Gorilla gorilla. The sequence goes on along the minus strand of NC_073235.2, from coordinate 16,748,046 downwards.
AGTTTCTACTTCTGAAGAGAAAAACATGAAGAAACCAATAAAGTATAGATGTATAACTAGAATGTCCATTACTACAAAGGTAATTATTCTTTCATATGTATTCAAGGAGAGGTAACAACTGAAGCACTCAAATGACATTGTTATAAAACATTTTCTTCTGTAACATAATGTCATGTAAGGAGTACAATGGAAGTACTATTGACTACAGTAAAAAAAAAAAAAAAAAAAAAAAAGGCCCTGGCAGGACTTAAGTATAATTATTCTCTAAGATCCCTAGAGTAATCTCCAAAAGTACCTTGTGCTAAAAGATAGTGTAGTCTTCCAGACTGACAGTCTTAAAGTCTGGAAATTTTATAAGGTTATTCATTGCCATTGCACTTGACTGCCTGCCTAGTTTGCAGCGTTTTCTGGACTTTCTGAAATGGTAAGTCAGGCACACCAGTATTTTCTTTTGGGAGGGAACTGAGAATGCATTGCTTATTTCAGTTTACAGTGCTTGTTTATCCCACTTCTGAGAACGGAAAACAATGGAAATGTTATTTCTTTAATAATGTACATCTTGATTTTTCTTAATATCTAAGTTATAAGTATTATAAAAGCTATGCATATTTATAAGATTCAGACTTTTTAATGGACCTGAAATTGAGAAAATTTCATTTTAGAACCTCTTTTGGACAAATAAAGCAGAAATATCGACTTTTATAATTTGAAACTAAATTTTGTTGGCATTTATTTTTATGCTGAAGTATCTTCTGGATCAACCTAGACACAAAGGGGCATAGGTCAATAGCAGGAGTTCTTAGCCAAAAGCTTTATGAAAATTTTCCTATTAGTGCAATCCTTGGAGTAGAGAGCAGTGAATCAGAAATAGTATTAGTACCTACTTAATAAAGAAGGTAAAAAGGAATATGATAAATGTGTCTCTAAAAAAAGATGATCTTGCCAAAATCTCTCACACTTGCCTTTACAGTGCCACCAATAAAGATGATTGTATCTCATTGGATATCTTACAAAATTCTCAGAGTAATCCGTCTAAATGGGGGCTGTACCTCAGAGCATCAAGAAATAAATGGCATCATTAAGTTCCCCTGGAGTAATGTTACCTTTCTTACTAATGTGCCAGGTCCTGTGACAGTCTTCTCTTGGACACTCAACCTAGCCCTGTTCTTGCTCTAGGATGAGTGGTTTTAGGTTTTTCAAAATAGCTCACATTTAGAAAAAATATATATTTGCTTGCAGAATTGGAAACCCATCTCCTTTTTTTAAGATAAAAATGCAGGGAAAATTAGCCCATATAATGTGTTTTCTGCTTGTCAGAAAAGAGAGTATATTCTGGCCTTTGATTCTCTGCAGGCTAGTTACAAATTATCCTCTTGACTGATACAAGTGACAGGATTCATTAGCAACCTTAGTGAACTCTCAATTTCTTTAAAGGTGATTGTCCCAAATTTGAATTGCCCGGGTTCTGTGTATCTTTATACTCCCCTCTGTAATTGGCAACCTGCCCTTCGAGTGTTTTCTAATTATTAACAACTATACCTACAGCCAAGAGCAAAATAGAACTATAATTGTTCTCTCCACATATCCATCAGGAAAAAGAAAGGGCGGGCATATAATTCACTTCTGGGTGAAATTTAAGAAAGATGTTTCTGCCACCAAGAGTTGAAATATGCTAGAATAGGCCGGGTGCAGTGGCTCACGCCTGTAATCCCAGCACTTTGGGAGGCCGAGGCGGGCGGATCACGAGGTCAGGAGATCGAGACCATCCTGGCTAACACGGTGAAACCCCGTCTCCACCAAAAAATACAAAAAATTAGCCCAGCGTGGTGGCGGGCGCCTGTAGTCCCAGCTACTCGGGAGGCTGAGGCAGGAGAATGGCGTGAACCCGGGAGGCGGAGCTTGCAGTGAGCAGAGATTGCACCACTACACTCCAGCCTGGGTGACAGAGCCAGACTCCGTCTCAAAAAAAAAAAAAAAAAAAAGAAAAGAAAAGAAATTTACTAGAATAAGATGAAAACTGAAGAATTGTTCCCATGTCTTAGGTTTAAAAAGAAACTTTTCTATATAATTTTTATATAATATCCAAAAAAAGAAGAAAGGCTTGCCTTTGCTGCTAACGTGACTTATATAGTAACTGTTTCTCTTAGTATGTGAACTTGGAAAAGTCTCTTAAACTCTTTAAACCTCAGTTTTGTCATATATGAAATATTACTAATGATACTATCCCTCAAAGATTTTTGCAACGTGTATATGAGATTATGCACCCTAATCATGTGCTGAATGCATAGTACTTATTAATATACATCGATAGATTCGTTATGTAAATATTTGAGTATGTGCATGTGTTATATATATAGATGGATGGCTAGCTAGAGAGAGATAAAGAGATAGAGAGAGACTATTATTTAATCAGGGAACTCAATATAGACAATGGCATGGTTTATCCAGGAGTACTTCTCAAAGGCACAAAGCAATTTCACGTCTTCAGTACAGGTCAACCTGCGGTTTTTGAATGTCCATTTTGTGAAGTGCCCTGCTTGAAATGCTTTCAATTACAGGTGGCTGTTAAAATTCATTCCAGAAAGCCAAGAAACAACTATATATGCTTCTCCTAAAGCTGGTTTAAATCAATGACCTTTCCTCTCTGGTTCATAACACCTTGTCAAGATGCCATGGACTATTTCTAATATAAAAGAAAACAAAATAGGATTCTATTCTGTGAATAGAACCCCGTGCGAGGTGCTGAACACAAGTGATCTTACAGAAGAATGTTAAAGTTAGAAACCACACTATGCTAGTTCTACACATAATATTATGCTTAACGAGAGGAAAGACAAGAAAGAAAGATGCTACAACTGTTAATTAGCAGCCAATTGTGTGCTTATTAAGTAATAAATTGCATAAAGGTTATGTAACTCCTCTCAATATTTTGCATAGTGTCTTTCTATGTGCAGGGTTAAATTCAAACTCAATCTGAGTTTCTGACTTTCTCATTTAAAAAGTTAGAAATGGGTAATTTTTCTTTCTATTTTCCACAGCTCATGTTGCCATAAACTTCTAATTCCCTGATGGATAGTCGTCAATGAATAATTCATTTAATCAAAGCCTCCACTGTGTAAATTTTTTATTAGAACTTTTGGCAGGGGACACGCTATACGATTCTTCCCATCAGAGCTCTGGAGGATCTCGGAACTTCTCTGTAGATTAAACAAAAATGAAAATATTAAAAAAAAATAGGCACACCACTAGAGCAATACCAGATCTCAAAGTGCCTCTAAATATTCACCAGGGAAAAAGAGAGGATGGCAATGTAATAGTTTTAATGTCAAAGTATGGCTAATTCTGCAGGTTCCAGTGTTAAAGAATCTCAATATGAAATGACAGGGTTCATAATAGTAAAGTTTTCAATTCACCTTTAATGATAAAATGGATAGATAAAACAATCAGGCTGTATTTTCAAGTATAGTTCTATCATTTATATAATAAGATTATCATTCTTATCACAAGAATGATTTAGACAATAACTGTTAACTGAGTGATATCCAAAGTGGTATAGACACACACACACACACACACACACACACACACACACACATACACACACAGTTCTGCATGATGCACTCTACAGAGGGAAGCAGGAGTAACCTGCTCGTTCCAATCAATGGACATATATGACACCACTCTCAGAGAGGTGCGTGCATGATGCATGCAAGCACAGGAAAGGCTCCGTGCAGTCCACAAGACAGCTACGAGTGGGCTAACTCTGTAATCCCCAAATGTATTTGGCTATGAAATACTAGTAAAAGCACATGGCATTATTATTAGTGTTCTACCCAAAACAGTTTAGGGAAACACTAAATTGGCCTCGTTCCAAATTCACTCTTTAGAATAAATGTTTGGTACTGAGCTCCAGAAACACATCAGTAAGATTAATAATTTTAAGAACATTATTGCAAATTTCTAGTAACATATTCTAAAATATCACATTTTAGGTCAAAAGGCAGTCACCTATGCTACCTGTTTGTGCGAGCTCTTTAAAAGCAAGCGGTCTCAGGACGGGTTCAGTGGCTCATGCCTGTAATCCCAGCACTTTGGGAGGCCAAGGTGGGTGGATCACGAGGTCAGGAGATTGAGACCATCCTGGCTAACACGGTGAAAACCCACCTCTACTAAAAATACAAAAAATTAGCCAGGCATGGTGGCAGGCGCCTGTACTCCCAGCTACTCGGGAGACTGAGGCAGCAGAATGGTGTGAACCCGGGAGGCGGAGTTTGCAGTGAGCCAAGATCACTGCACTCCAGCCTGGGCCACAGAGGGAGACTCGGTCAAAACAAAAAACACAAACAAACAAAAAAAAGCAAGCTGTCTCAAGAAACTCTGAAAAAAACGGTATAGATAAACTGGCCATGAAGGAGAGTACTAAGAGTACCTTCAAGTGCATGTTTTGAGTGATAAATCAATGAATAAAATTGAAAAATATGTTGTCTTTTAGAAAAGAAATGTACTCCACACTTGAACATCCAAGCAAGTTACATTGAAGGGGGAAAGATAAACATTTATACTCAAGGGAAAAGCCAAAATTCATACAGATTATTTGTCCCTCTGTCTCTCTCTCATCTATCTATTTCCAAAAGGACAACTCACATAAAATTAAAAAAAAAAAAGTTTTTCATAAAAGTTGTGTTCACTTTTATCAAATAAACCTAAGCAATAATAGCATGTTACAGTGCAGCAAACCCACTCTTCACATCTGATTGAAGTAATGTTTGGATTATGAAGCGTTTTTCATCCATAGATAGGTTTCAACTGTTTCTGAGGAAAAGAAACGGAACATGGAATTGAGCATTACAGAACCCTGAATAGCCTCACCTTTTCTGCTCAGCACAGCCCGCAGAAAAAGAGCACCAATGTGAGCCAGTGCAGGTGCATGGGCAGGGGAGGGGCTGGAGGTGTGAGTGGGAGGCAGAAAGATCCAACATTTACATTAGCAACTACAATGGTGCATAAATGAAAAGGAAATTGGATATTTTAACTGTTGATATTTTGTTAGAAGGAGACATGGAATAACTACATGAACTATTTCCACAATCTAACTTGTACTGAAGAACTTTATGTGATTTAGTTACTGGAGAAGTTGAATAAGGTTTTTCACCCCAAAATTGAAAATTAACAAGTAATCTTGATTCTATTTTCTTTTCCTTTTTGGTGGCTCAAGGTAAAGACTATTTCAAACCCAGAATATATTTGATAATATTTATTATTTGAAGAATTCATATATCCTAGGTCAAATGCAGAGTTTTTCTGTTCATTTGTAAATTTCTACAAGCTGTACAAATAATATTTTTCTAAGCAATTACTGGAATGGCCTATTTTAGGCACTATGAGTGCAGGCTAATATTTGTGTCAGTCTAACAATATTTATTACTATGCTAAGGCAAATATTCATTTCTCCATCTAATAGTCCACATATCGTAAATGCTGAGGTTGATCAGTTTCAAAGAAAACACTCACAATATAATAAAGTTATATGAATGATGGTTTATAACAATACCAGCTGAACAAGAGCAACAACAATTTATCTGAGAAGCTAATTTGAGTTTTATTATGTAAGCGTTTATAAAACACATTTAATTATTAACAGATTATTTCTGGAAGAGAATGTGAATATAACTAATGGCTGAATATGTATGCTCATATTGAGCATTCTTTATTAAAACTCTAAAAGGATTTTAAGATAACATTTTGCACATGCATTTGATTAAATAAGAAATATTTTCTTAACACAAATGGAACTCATGAAAAATTTTTAGATGGTGCCAATTTCATCTTTCTCAATTAAAATACCTAATTTTCACTTTTACATTTTTTAGAATATTTGTCAAGTTTTAATAAAAAATACCTACACTATGAATTATTCTGTGGAAGCCATCAAGTTATCATTTAAAGCTGTTGCCATTTTTTCATATTTTCTTACTTAAAAGTTTTTTTACCTATGTTTTATTCAAAATCTGCTTTTGTTTTCCAAGATATATTTTACCTTTCTAATAGATTTTGAAATTCTAGTTCAGCTGAATAAATATTTTCAAAAGACATCTGGGCTGTGCAATGATACCTAGTATCTCTACTACTTATTCTTTCTGTGTAAGTTTGAAGCTTGTCACATTTCTGCAAGCAATAAGAAAAAAGGCATGAACAAAAGAGTGTTCAATAGTAAAGAAAAAAAATGCAACAACCTGCCGAGCAAAGACTCTAGAAGTCAGTTTTCAGCATGATCCCTTGTGTGACTTTAAAATCTACTCTTAGGAAAGTGCGTAGTTTTCACAGTTTGAAATGATAAAGAATATACTCTTCAAAACTTCTGTCAAGATTTCCTTATTCCAAGACCTTACCAACAAGTAAAATGGCCAGGTATCTTAAAACTATCAGTACTGATTCATAAATACAGAATAAGGTTAACATTTATTTTAATGTTGTCCACATCAACCTAATCAAATTGAATTTAATTTCCTCTAAAAAGAAGAACATTGAATGTGCCTGTAGCACCAATTTGTTGATATTGTACACATACCTAAATGCAAATTCCCTTTAAGCTGCAAAAACAATATCTGAAAGTGCTATTATGTGGTGGAAAGAGCTTGAGTATTTTTCAGTAGGTTGAACTAGTTTTGAAGGTACTGGTCACAAATATATCAATGATTAATTTTGACATTTCTTAGTTTTGCTGTTTTCTCCAAAGTGGAATAAAAAAATAAATACCTAATTTGCAGCTTTTTAATGAAGATAAACTTAAAAAAAAAACAATATAAAGAACAAATAGATTTCAAATGGAGTTCCAATCCTAAATAATTGACAGTCAGTAGCTTCCTGGAACACTACCTCGAGAATGTTTTATAGTCCCAAATCTTGTCTCATTTTGAAATAATGCTATCATCAATTACTAGTATCTGCAATGAGCATGTGTGTCATAAATGTGTTTCACATAGTTGCTGCCTCAGCGTCTACTTTAGGACTGACATAGGTCCCTGCCCTCACCCCTGGCCCAGTTAAATCTTCCTCTCCCCACGTGGTCATTTGTAAGGTAATCTGCTTGATTCTCATCTTATTGATCTACAGCTCAGCACACCCACAGCTAGTACCACAAAACCTAATGTCAACACCAGAGTCATAGGAATAAGCTCCCCTCTTCATGTGTGTTGTCTTTAAATTAGCCAATCAATAACCTCTATGGGAAAGCCTAACGGATAACCCCCATAGCTCAATAAAGGCATGGCCCCACAGGTCCTCTTTCTATCTGCTCCTGATCTGCTGGTTCAGCACATTGCCCCTGCAACCTTGCCCCCTGCTTCCTATATAGTAGCCCTCTTCTCTCATGGACTCATGAGTAATGAACTGCTTCTTATACTTCATATGTTTTGCTGTGCTGCCTTCTCTACGTCTCCTGACCAATACATCCATACGTAATTTTTCTTCTGGTCAAAGCTTTCACAGAGAGTGACTATCTTGGCAGAACAGACAAGAGCTGCAAAGGTGACTGTCAGTCTGCCAGCATAAATAAGTGTTTGTGTGTGTGTCTGTGTGTGTGTGTGTGTGTGTGTGTGTGTGAAGTATACCTAGTAACAAGTTAGGCACAGGAATTAGGCTATCCACTAGAATAAAGAAGTATCCAGTGAAAGGCACATCATAAATACCCACAGCCAAATAAATCCCCTGGAACTCCATCAGGGTAGGGATAAAGTTTATAGCCACTTTACAACCTCAAGATCAAATTAAAGAGAAATACAATGATAAGTAGACAGAATGGCAGGGTAAGTACTTTGATAGGCAGCTTCTAAGGGAGTCACCCAAAATTCTCTTTCTGGTATTTATGCCCTTCCATAATCCTCTTGCCTTGAATGTGGGCTAGACTTTCTGACTTACTACAAACCAGTAGAAAGTGGCAGAAGTGATGGAATGTCCCTTCCAATTTAGATTATAAAAACACTGTGGCTTCTATCTTGGACAGATTCTTAGACTGTTCACCATGGAGAAACCAGTTGCCATGTCATGAGAAAGTCCTATGAGGCCACCTGCATAGCAAGCAACTGAAAGAGAGCTCTGGCCCACAGACAGCAGAAAACTGAGACCCCACAAGTAAGCTTGGAAGCAGATCCTCCACTAGTCAAACCTCCCAGTCTTATCAGGAGATAAGACGACAGACTCTGACAATCGCTTAACTGGAACCTCATTTTAGAGACCTTAAATTAGAGATGCTGAATTCCTAGTGAAAGGAACTGTGAGATAATGAGTAGTTTTAAGCCATAAAGTCTGGAATTATTTGTTATGGAGCAATAGATAACAAATACAGCTACCCTGTATTCTTACTCCTGGTGTCCTGAAATGTCTTAATAAAAATTCAATAGATGGTAGCTTCTGTTATTCTTTAATGCCCAATCCTGAGTTGTTTAAAATCTTGAGCTTTAAACCAGTTAATGCTTTATCCAAAATAACACTTATTGAGCTTCTGTTTCTTTTTTTTTTTTTCTTTGAGGTGGAGTCTCACTCTGTCACCTAGGCTGGAGTGAATGGCGTGGTCTCCGCTCACTGCAAACTCTGCCTCCCAGGTTCAAGTGATTCTCCCGTCTCAGCCTCCTGAGTAGCTGGGACTACAGGCGCGTGCCACCACGCCCAGCTAATTTTTGTATTTTTAGTAGAGACAGGTATTCACTATGTTGGCCAAGCTGGTCTTGAACTCCTGACCTCATGATCCACCCGCCTCGGCCTCCTAAAGTGCTGGGATTACAGGCGTGAGCCACTGCACCCGGACTGAGCTTCTTAAAAGACACTGGATAAAAGGCACTGGATAAAAAAGACTTCTTAAAATACACTGGATAAAAATCTAGCAGATATAACGGTAAAGAAAGTGTCTTGTTCTTACATCTAAAGAAGTTACCAGAAGATGGAAATTGAAGATTAAGAGGAAAATAAAATTTTAAATATCCATAGCATAGAAATCATAATCACCAAAGTACCTAATCGATACACCCACTGCCTCTCTTCCACTCCATTTTTCTACTAATATCTTTGTTTCTCATTGATTCCTGAACACAGTATTAGGATCTTTCTTTCCAAAGTCTACAGCCCTACAGTTAATAAAATCCAAGATAATGATTCACGTAACTACTAAGCATAGTACACTTACTTAAATAATTTGTTGAAAGAAATAATGCATCGTATTTTAGGAAGTCGCATGATGGTTTCTTTCTCCTGCTGGTTATGTCATAACTCTGAAGACACATTCGTTCATTCACTAGATTGTTCAAGGTTTGCAGAAAGTAATGAAGCTTTCTGAGATTTTATCTTGGTTTTGTCACTTACTGCCTCTTCAAACCTTGGAAAGTAAATTAGCCTCCGACTCATAATTTTTTTCCCCTATAAACTGCAGCTATTACTGCCCACCTATTCTGGTGGGTTATTCTAAGAACTCAATGAGATGAGCCATATAAAGTGCAAAGCACTAGTAGGAGTCTGTCACATAATTGGAACTCAATAAATGTTAGTTACAAATAGGGATACAACAATGAGTGAGGCATCCTCCCCAGCATCAAAGCATATGAAGTTTTTGAGAGAGACTTCTAATTAAACAACATCAATAAAGTATGGTTAAAAGCCACCTATAGATTTTAATATGATTCATAAAATATTCAGTGTAACTATCTATTGGGTGTCTGCTCTGTGCAAATCTCTGTGTCAATGAGTAAGATGTTTGTGAGCCAGACATAGGCCGTAACCTACAGCAGAGCATTATGAAATGGGTGGACACACATAAATTACCATTAAATAAGACAGAGAAGGATAACTACAATTTTTAAAAGCACAATCTATGGCAAATATGGGGACATCAAATTAAATCTGATGGAAGCTTTGGGAGCCATCTTGAAGGCTCTGTGATTTGAGATGGATTTTGAAAAATTGGAATTGTGTTTACCTATAGGAGAAAAATAATCATGTAGGGCTACAGAAACTGCATAAACAAACGCCTCGAGGAAGGAAAGTGCATGAAAAGCAAAGTGACAAGATTAGAAGGAAGAGAGTGAAATAAAGGTGAGAGAGGTAGACAAGGAGAGGAGAGGGGAATACAGAGAGTGATGCAGTGCTGAAATGCAGTTACATGATAATAAAGGTGTTCTTATTTTCAAGAACTTGACTCTTTATATGCCTGAAAAATATCACTTTAAAATGCAATGGTGCTTGCTAATATATGGCAGATTTCCTTCCTAAAAACAAGTCCCTGCTACCCTAAAATATTTTTTATTGTGAAATTAGAAATTTCTTCAATAATTCCCTTTTAAAGCACAGGGACATACTTTGCAGCACTTACTATTTAATATATATTGCATATATGTTCGAAATTAATAAGCTAAATTCTCCCCACAGAATCAGACCCATAACACCACAGCATTATAATCCGTCTCTGATAGAGGCACTTATGGACATCTCACAGAAAGCATGATTTGCTTCTAAAATGATAATCTAGAAGACACAAGAACAATTCCTCCAAGTATCACTTGATTCCTTCTAGCATATAATCATTAGCATCTTTCTAGACTCTAGAGCAAAGCTGTATGGGAACTAAGGTGTTTTTAGATGGTGAAGTCCTATAGGACTGCAGGTGGGAACAGGACAATTCAGCAGTCCTCTGGCACTGATAACGACCAGCACTATAAAAAGTAAATAAGTTTGCTTACAATTAAACAAAAACCAGTACCTTAAACACATAACATAATTTATCCAATTCTCCCCCCCAAAATGAATAAAAATCACAAGAGCTTTTGCTTATACCCTCTGCAAAATACCGTATGAGGATAGGAAAATCTCTCATTATTTTTCACTATACAGCAATTATAAATATTCCATGCTATTTAGTCTTTTGAAATACTTCAATTAATTTCTCAGTACATAAAAGTTGACCAAATTATTATCATTCTTGAATATGAAGCCATTTGCATTGTCCTCAAAAAGGTTAATACCACAGACAAAGATAAAACCTCTGTGGACAGTAACCATTCTGGACAAAATCATATGGGATAAATGCAACATACATTGGATGCTTGGAATAATGCTTTTAAAACATGAAAAATTCTAAGGCTAGAACCTATAATGTGTGAAATGAATACATCATATGCCAATGAACACCTGTCTCAAGAGTGTACCTAGTTATCCTTCACTTGATTTAAAGTACTATTCAATATAACTCCTACTAAATTGCTAACAAGCCCCAGAAAACGCATGGTAGAATTTTTATTGAAAAATCTAAGAAAAACATAAAAAATACAATAGCACGTAGGTGACCATGGTGCATATCGAATTCCCCTTCCTAAATATTTCTTACATCATTCTAGCTTCCATATCAGAAACTCAAAGAAAATCTCCATTGCATGAAAGATAAATGTTGAGATAATTGGCCTGGAATTCATGTTCAGATCTAATACATAATCAATCCTTCATTTCATGTTTATCTCACAGTAATTCCCAAAATGAACTCGTACACTTAATCCCTCGAAACTATTACAGAGCTTCTAAAATATGTCTTGCCGATAACCATTCCTAAATAATAATTAAATTACCTCCTCATGTTAATATATTTTGAAACACTAATATGAAATTCAAGTCCTACCTCTTCTTCTTCATCTTTGATAACTTCTAGTATTACCATCTTACATTTTAGCCAAAATAAGCTTCTTCATTTTCTAAATTTTTTTTTCTTTTTTTGAGATGGAGTCTCGCTCCATCGCTCAGGCTGGATTGCAGTGGCATGATCTCAGCTCACTGCAGTCTTGACCTCCCGTGTTCAAGCAATTCTCCTGCCTCAGCCTCCCCAGTAGCTGGGACTACACGCGTGAGCCACCGCGCCTGGCCCCTTTTTCTAAACACTTCAGCACTTATTATCTGCACCATTTATTTGGCATTTAATAATACTGGAGATATGTGTAGCTGCCCCTTTCTCTGACCCTTATCCCTGGCCACCATTAAACCTAAAATCTTAAAGTGCTATTATACACTGAATTCAGAAACACTAGGGACTGACATTCATTTAGTGAGTGGCTACCAACACTCACCCCCAATGAAATAAAATAAATCATAACATATATCTGTAGTAAGGTTACTATTATTTGTGAAACTTTTGCTTCATGTATGCATGTATATGTATGTATTTAGTGGACTGCAATTAAAATCTATTTCTTATAATCTGCCAGGATTTTTGTAAAATCATTTGAATACCACCATCCTAGGGAACCATGTCTCCTGCTTATTTAAATTCAGAGTGCCTAATAATAACTTTTTATTAAACAGATGTTCAAAATGGGTAAGACAGGATACTGAGTGAAATTAAAGGAGAATCATATATATATATATATATATATATGGGGAATCCAAAGCCAAAGGACAAAATAAAGACATTGGGAACATCGATGTGTACATATTGAACGGGAGAAATGGGGAATGTGAAATTGGCAAGATCAAATTTTATTCATGGTGCTGCCTGAAGTTGGCTCTGAATAGAGACCTCAACCCAAGGTTATGTGGCACAATGGCTGTTATGTTTCCATGAGTAAATCTTTATGGATCTTCATCAAACTCAAGTGCAATGTACAGAAGTTTATAATAACAGCAAGTCATACCACATAGCAGTATGACAAGAGGGGCTTATATTTCTCTAACCTATAAGCTGAAACATTTGACACCCTTAATAAAATCTATCAATGCAATGGTGTTTTTCTAAATTCATGATTTTCTTATGACTATTTCCTTTCATGTACTATTACATAGCCCAAAATTTGGTACCCGCTTTTCACAATCATCATGTAGATAAAGCTTTACATTTTAAAACAAAGATGACATATTGATAAATATTAAGAGCTTACAGAACTGAAACAGCATCATCTTTCTTAAACATCATTCCAAAATATGTGACATCTTTGTCTATTATCTTCCTCAAGCTATATTTTGGATTTGTTATGTGAAATATCCAAAATAATGCAAATTACCAAGCCTATATCTTGTGACAGATAGTATTATGTGTTCACAATTCTTCCTTCCTTCCCCACATTGAAATGGCTTATTGTGGTTTAGCCACAATGCCTCTATAATGCTCCTCTTCACTGACTTTGAGCTTGACCTTGTGACTTGTTTCGACTAATCAAATGTGAGTTAATATAATAAGCTGTATCCAACCAGGATGTAGATGCACATGAGTGGTTTGACTTGTTTATGCAATCCTGCCCTATCCTGTACAAATAATATTCCCCAGCAAAGGATAGGCTCCAGATTAAAAGACACATAGATACCTGAACCCAACCTACAGCCCAAAGCAGGGACACATTAACAACATACAGGAATTTCAGTGAGGGATAAATTTTGTCGGTGGTTAGTCAATTGACATTTTGCATCATTTATTGTACAGCATTATTTTCACAAAAACTAATTGAAGTTTTAATAATTGATTTGTAACTCAGATTATAAGAATATGTCCACCAAATTAAAGTACCAAAAATATGTCACAGATACCTGTTAACACTCTTGAAAAGCCTCAAAAGTTCAAGTTTTCAACATAATTTCCTTCTTCTTAGTGAATAATTCTATTGAGTACTTACTAAGGAAATCATTTTTAACTACCTTCCATTTTTTCTTTCTGAATTCAGACCCACTCTCCTGGATATTTCAGATGTAACTTATAACTCATCATTTCTTGAATTCAAACATACAGAATCTATTGAATAATGAGTATGTGTGTGTGTGTGTGTGTGTGTTTTGAATCCCTTTGTGATTTTTGCACTAATATTTTATAAAGAAAAAAATAAAGTTTCAAATCCAGTCTCAGAGTGCAACGCTATCTAACATGTATATGAGAAAGGCAGTTGAAAATAAATACTAATCCGATGAGGCAACTCTTGACTTAATAATGAATAAATCTAGTAAAATAGTATATTTTGAAATGACTTTTTATACAAGAGTAGAATGTTTATGGATTTGCAGTTGTGGAGGATAATGCCTTTAAAACAGCTTACCTACCTATCATGTTTAAATATGTCAAATGTATCCCTGGAAAAGCCTTTAAAAGACAGAATAGCACATATTCTATATAGGACCATAATTAACTAAGAGGATGAAGCTTGACTAGGCAAGCTCTGGGAGAAACATCAAGGCAAGGATAGCCTTAAGCATTTATTGGATAAAGAATCATAGATATCACGGCTAAATATACCATTAATGGTCATTCTAGGCCAGGGGCCAAAGTCAGAGTTTTAAATAAAAGGCAATTAGACATTAAGCCACAACACAGACTTGGTTTAAGTCACTGGTAGCAAGGGGGAAGGGTGGGGCTTCTGGAAAACCAGAGATGCAGGCTTTTGCCAGGGGCAGTCTTTTACCTATTATGTGTTACAAGATATTAATATCAAATCTCCCAATTTTTGAAGTATTGTCAGCTGATTCAAATTTAAAACATTTTAATACACACACACATGTTTGCGATCCTAATTTGACCCAGAAGATGTGACTTCTGTTGGAGATAATCTCTTCCTAGTATTTTGTAGAATACAAAAACTACATCTAGAAAAAGGAAATGACTTGCTCTTGGACACGGTGATCACTTCCAGACTCAGGGTAAGAACTGCTAAGATTTTATTGTCTCATTTAATCATTACTGTGCAGGCTGCCAGCGACACTATGTTTTTATGGGGAAAAGGGTATAAATATAGGATGCTTATGCTTCTTCCACTGCAAGTACCATGATTTTGGTTTATGTTTTTTCCTTCTGTAGAATTACATGGAATTTGCGGATTAATATACAATCTATTATGAATGAGTTTTACTTCTTTGTAGGGATCTTGGGAAGAAATAATTCATGAAAGCAGTCAATATGTAGATGCCAGTACAGTAAAAGGGAGAATACATTACAGATGAGGAGAAAACTTTTATTTTATTAAAGTGAAATTTCTAAGCATGCAATTTATCCAAGAGCCAGAACTGCCTGAATATAAAGCTTACCTTATTTAATTTTACATAAACAAAATTTTGTGAAAAACTTGAATTTTTATTTATATCAATTATTGACCAAGACTCATGTTTGAAACAGAAACAATACATTTATAAAAATGTTATATTAATATGAAGATGTACATATCACAATCAATATTTGCTTTAGATTTCTATGTGGTCAAAATGAATAAATATTTACCTGTATTCACTGACATTTTAGGTTTCTGAAAAAATATTTTTAAACTAAAAATAAAATAGTAAGTATATGAAAATGAGAACATATTTTAAAATAAAAATAATAGTAAACATATTAAAATAATGATAGCAAATAATTGTGACATTTATTGAATATAGAGATAGAAGTCTTTAAAAATGGGAGCTACTGATGACAAAAGACTTGGTGTTACACCAAATTTCTCAGCTATATAATGATCAGTAAGTTAAAAAAAAAAGTCCAGGATTTTGTGTTCTTGCAAATGAATACGTTGAATTAATATGTGCCCTCTTCCTATTAAAAGACATAGAGATATGAGATACATTATCAGATTTTTTTTTCAAATTACCTAACTGTGTTAAAAACAAGGAAAGGAATTTGTATGTGGTAGAAGTGAAAATGGAATCTCAAAAATGAGAATGGTAAACTCAGGGGTCAAGGATTCTCTCTTTGGAGGGAGATGGCATGTAGCATTAGTTCTGTGGGTACTTGCTGAGTCCTCTTTACCCCTTGTCAACTGCAGCTGAAAACCCAAACTGACAAGACATCCTGAGATCCTGTTTAATTTAAGGCTGTTAGTAGCTGTCTAGTAAAACCTGATTGTGATGTATTTTAGGAGGAAGCTTGTATCTTTTGAGAACAGTTGCAATAATATAACTAAACCTTTCAAAAGACATGTTAATATGGAGATAAATAAGATACTCTGCCACACAGCAGAATTTAAGAAAGGATACAAAAGAGTGATGAGAAAAACTTCATAGTAACCACTGGATGTAGTACAAGAGAACAACATACCTTTCAAACTGTTTGTCGCCTTTCAACAATTGCTTCTGATTTTACAACACACACACAAAATAAATTCCCTCCCCTTGTCCTCTCCAGCACATGTATTGAAGAAGTGTGGAAATTTTATTTCCCTTTAACCCAAAAAGCAAGTGATAAATTGGATTATAGAAAGTCTTGGGACTGAAAAGCCAACATAGACAAAAATGCTGAAGGCCAAATGGGAATTCCTCATGATGCCAAGGCCAATTTTTTAAGTTTCCAGATTCACTAAACCGTATTTCTTCACCATGCGTTCCATACAACATTCACTGATTGTGCACTAGGAATCCTCAAACTGGAAACGATCCACCAAAGTAGTTGTATTGCTCAGTGCCCTTTAGGCTTACTAAAATTAGGTCTTCTAGCCGACTTAAGAAAAAGAAATCTACCACTTTCAACCGGTGGCAATGAAATCCAAAATGGCATAGATCTGGCGGATTCCATGATGCAAGTTAGAATGCAGAGCAAGACATGCCCTGCGTTTTTTGTTGTTGTTGTTCTTGTTGTTGTTTTTTCTTCAGCCACAGAGACTATAGCTCCTCCTCATAATTATATTCCACTAAGGTGGTTTGAATTTATTGGCTATGAAATGCAGTTTCCAGACAATGCCTCTATGCAGTATTTTCCACTGTTCCACTTCTATTAACAAGGGCAATTCAAGGGCAAATACTAATTATGGTTTTGACACAGTTTTAACTCCATGTTTAGCTTTGAGAGTAATTCTGCAGCACACCCCAATTCCCTTGTCAGTTTCCTCTACTTTTAATTTCCAAATTGAATGAACTTATGAACCCAAGGATAGACTCTGACTTTAAAAGTATACTGCCCCACTCAAAGTTTTAGTTCCATTTCTCAAAAGAACACTTCCAATTAAAACCTATTTAAGAACAAACCAAAGAAAATTAAAACACTAGAAAATAGCACTAAAATGAGCTTAAAAATCATACACCCTTTGCTTTTGCCATTTTAATCACAGACTACTACAGTTAGGATAGACTTTTGTGGTCCAGTTTTCTAAAATTTAAACATATTCATGAATAAGAGTAACTTACACTCAAGGAAACAACAGTACTTCTCACTGAGATTTTTAAAAACTTGTAAATCTACTTTGTTTGAGGGCTGGCAAGTGCATTGTGTTTACGGAGTCATTTCACAGCAGAGTGATTTATCTTGCGCCAAGCCTTTGTTGAGTTGAACATCTGACCTCCAATTGAACAGCAAATACATTCACATGATCTTCACGTTTCCTGGTTTAGGAATAGTAAAAAGTAGCACACAAAAACTTTCATGCCATGAAAGAAAAGTAAGTTCAAATTATTACCAATGGAATGATTTGAACCCATTTCTAGCTTCCTAATTGCTATGTAAAACATTCTGATATTAACAAAAGGCTTGAAAATAATACCATGATGTTATATACATAATACCATGAAGTTATATATAGTCATGATACAATTATATATCATAATTAATGTATATATAATATAGAATAATGTGTAATAAATACATATAATTGTTATGTATAGTTTATGGAAAGCAGTGACTCATTAATGCCAGAAGTGTTGTTTTATGGAAAAGCAGTGAATGAATTGTATAAATTTTCAAATTTATTAGTTTTTAAACATATCATTTTTAAAAGTGTAATTATATAAGGTAAAATATATTTTAAATTATAAATAAAAAGAAACATATGACCGACTGACCTATAACGACTATTAGATATACCAAATCAAGTATGACCAAATTAAACATTTGTAAGTAAAGAAAAATGCACATAGATAATAAAATTATGCTATATAGCATATATCATATATAGTTTGTGTGAATATGTTTACGTGTATGTGTATTTTTAATATCATCATTCATTCAATACAAATATGTCATGACAGAGGCCGCTAAATGGTCGTCCAAGAATAATACTTAGGGCAGCAATATATCTAGGTACATAAGGCAGCAATATGTCTAGGTACAGACTATAAATATTTCCTATACCTTCCTGCAACTAAGTGTGGCCATGTAATTATGTTCTTGGCCAATGAACAATAAGTAAATGGTTTTGTAGGGTCATTCTGGATAAGGTACTATTACTAATACGGGTACAAATAAATGAAGTGTGTTTCTTTTGCTATTCTTTCTTTTTTTTTTTTTTGAGATGAAGTTTCGCTCTTGTTGCCCATGCTGGAGTGCAATGGTGTGATCGCGGCTCACTGCAACCTCCGCCTCCCGGGTTCAAGTGATCCTCATGCCTCAGCCTCCCAAATAGCTGGGATTACAGGCATGTGCCTCCAGGCCCATCTAATTTTTTTGCATTTTTAGTAGAGATGGGGTTTCTCCATGTTGGTCAGGGTGGTCTCGAACTCCCAATCTCAGGTGATCCGCCCACCTTGGCCTCCCAAAGTGCTGGGATTACAGGTGTGAGCCACCCCACCCAGCCGGTCTTTTGCTATTCCTTCCTCCCTTTGGGCACCAGGAACATAGGCAGGATGATTGGAATTCCAGCAGTAATTGTAGATCACAGAATGATCCTCAGGTTGGAAGACAAATGTTAGCAAGGTGCAAGAAATAGATGACCACAACTCTCTATCCTGGATGACTACCTCTGTATTCTTCTATATAAAAGAGAAATGACTTAACTTTGCTTAAGCCATTGCAATTTTTGGTGTTCTGTTACAGGCAGCTGAACTCAATCTTCATTGGTAAGATAAATATGTAAGCACAATTATTTATTTTTTATTTACTTTTTGAGACAGGGCCTCACTCTGTTGCCCAGGCTGGAGTGCAGTGGTGCTATCATAGCTCAGTGCAGCCTCAGGCTCAAGTGGTCCTCCCACTTCAGCTTCCACAGTATCTGGGACTACAGGAGCATGCCAGTGTTCCCTAAGTAGTAGAGATGCCTTCATCTCACTATGTTATCCAGGCTGGTCTCAAGCTCCTGGCCTCAAGTGATCCTCCCATCTCAGCCTCCCAATGTGTGTAAGCACATGAAATAAAATAGAATCATTATACCTGAAGTGTGCAATCTGCTTTTTCTCATTTAACATGTTGAATGCATGTTTATTTATTATTACAAATTATTCTATATTCAATTTAGGGTGATTTTCAATTTAACTATAATTTATTTAACAGCATTTTAAAGATTTTTTTTTTTTTTGCCAACTTGGCTACTACAGTTTGTAAGCTAGAACAATTTTATTTCTGGATTATTGTCTTTGTTATCCTACTTTTCAATCAGCTATTTAAACTCTCTGAATAACTTTATCATCTATTAAATAGGAATGGTACCTATTTCAGCAAGTTGCCATGAAAATTAAGAGAGAAAAATTCATATAGCTGACACATATTAAATGTTCAATTTAACACCAGCTACTGGCAGCATCTTCACTGCTGACCTGCTTAAATCTTTCACTCTAATCCTTTTGCACAGCATACTAATTTCAGGCATATAAAGTATAACAAAATCTATTTCAGTGTACCATGACAATAACAAATTTAACTTGAAAGTGTGTTTGTTTCCTTGATGCTTTTAGCATCAATAAATATTTGCTTTTAAACAGAAATATTTTCAAGTTTTAATGACAGCTGTTTCCATTTAAGGAATAGAAGTAATCACAAGAGTAGAGGAAAAGAGAAAATAATGGTACATATATTTTAATTGCAAGTGGAATTCTACATATATCCTACCTCTTTTCCACAGTTTGAATCCTTCTCTTAACAAAAAAACCCCTTCTAGGACTCTTTCTAACTTTGAATTCAATTCTGTTGACATTACTGACTTGAAATCCATTCTATTAAATGATTTTAAACCAGAAGACAAAATAGGTTATATCATCAAGGCATATACCTATGTTATATGAATGGACTAATGTAGACCAAATGTTGTGTAACTTAGGAAAAAAATACTCAACATCTGAAACTAACGGGGCTTCTACTTAGTTTTACATCCTATGCAGATGAAATGCCATACTGAGTGACATAGTTTGGATATACGGCCTCTCCAAATATCATGCTCAGATATCATCCCCAGTGTTGAAGATGGGGCCTGGTGGGTGGTTTCTGGGACATAAGGAAGAATCTTTCACAGCTTGGTGCTGTCCTCTCACAAAATCTAGTAGTTTAAAATGTGTGGCACCTCCCTCACTCCCTCTTTTGCTCCTGTTTTCACCATGTGACATGCCTGCTTCCCCGTTGCCTTCTGCCATGATTGTGAGCTCCCTGAGGCTTCAGAAGCCAAGTAGATACCAGCACCATGCCTCCTATACAACCTGCAGAACTGTGAGTCAATTACACCTCTCTTCTTTATAAATTGCCCCATCTGAGGTATTTCTTTACAGCAACACAAGAATGTCCTAATACAGAAAATTTGTACTGAGGAGTGGGGTATTGCTAAAAATTACCTGAAAATGTGGAAGAACCTTTGGAACTGGGTAACAGGAAAGGGTTGGAAGAATTTGAAGGGCTCAGAAGAAAACAGGAAGATAAGGAAACGTTTAGAACTTCTTAGAGACTGGTTAAATGGTTGAGACCAAAATGCTGATATGACATGGACAGTGAAATTTCACACTTACAAGGTCTCAGATGGAAGTAAGGCACTTACTGGGAACTGGAGCAAAGGTCATACGTGTTGTGCCTTAGTGAATAACTTGGCTGCATTCTGTTTATGCCCTAAGGATTTGTGGAAGGTGGAACTTCAGAGTCATAATTTAGAGTATCTGTGGGAAGAAATTTCTAACCAGCCACGTGTACAAGACGTGGCCTGGCTGCTTCTAACAAGCAGCCTTCATTCAGATGCAGGAGCAAATAAATGATGTTAAAGTTGGAACATCTATTTAACAAGGAAGAAGAGTGCAAAAGTTTAAAAAATCTGCAGCTTGGCCATGTGTTAGAAAATTTTCAGGGGAAGAATCCAAGTGGGCTGTGAAGCAACCACTTAATACATTTGCATGACTCAAAAATAGCCAGGTGCTGATAGACAAGACAATGGGGAAAAGGCCTCGAAGGCATTTCAGCAGTCTTCCAGGTATCCACTCCCATCAAAGACCCTTTGGCCTAGGAGAAAAAATGTTCTCATGGGCCAGGCCCAGAGCATCAGAGCCATACACTACCTCGGAACACTACTCCCTGAATCCTGACTGCTCCAACTCCAGCCGCAGGCTCAGAGGGTCCCAGGTACTGCTCAGTCTGCTGCTTCAGAGAAAGCATGCCATAAGCCTCGGTGGCTGACAAGGTTTGAGGCTCTCTCCACTCAAATCTCATCTTGAATTGTAGTCCCCATAATCCCCACGTGCTGTGAAAGGACCCAGAGGGAGGTAATTGAATCATGGGAGTGGTTACCTCCATGCTGTTCTTTTGATAGTGAGTGAATTCTCATGAGATCCGATGATTTTATAAATGGCTTTTCCCCCTTTTGCTTGGCACTTCTCCTTGCTGCCGCTATATGAAGAAAGACGTGTTTGCTTCCACTTCCATCATGATTGTAAGTTTCCTGAGGCCTCCCCAGCCATGCTGAACTGTGAGTCAATTAAACTTCTTTCCTTTATAAATTACCCGGTCTCATGTATGTCTTTATTAGCAGCATGAGAACAAACGAATATAGTAAATTGGTACCACAGAAAGTTGGGTGCTGCTGTAAAGAGACCCGAAAATGTGGAAGCGACTTTTGAACTGGGTAACAGGCAAAGGTCAAAACAGTTTGGAAGGCTCAGAAGAAGACAGGAAAATGTGGGAAACTTTGGAACTTCTAGAGACTTGGAGGGCTCAGAAGACAGGAAGATGTGGGAAGGTTTGGAACTTTCTAGAGACTTGTTGAATGGTTTTGACCAAAATCTGATAGTGATATGGACAATGACGTCCAGGCCACAGTGGTCTAAGAGCTTGTTGGGAACTGAAGCAAAGGTGACACTTGTTATACTTAAGCAAAGAGACTGGCAGCATTTTGCCCCTGCCCTAAATATCTGTGGAAATTTTAACCTGAGAGAGATGATCTAGGATATCTGGTAGAAGACAATTCTAAGCGTCAAAGCATTAAAGAGGAAGCAGAGCGTAAAAGTTTGGAAAATTTGCAGCCTGACAATATGATAGAAAAGAAAACCCCATTTTCTGAGGAGAAATTAAAGCTGGTTACAGAAATTGGCATAAGTAACAAGGAGCAGAATGTTAATTACCAAGAAAACGGGGAAAGTCTCTTTAGGGCATGTCAGAGGCCTCTGTGGCAGCCCCTCCTATCACAGGCCAAGAGGTACAGGAAGGAAAAATGGTTTTGTGGGCCTGGGCCAAGGCTCCCCTACTGTGTGCAGCATAGGGACTCAGTGCTCTGTCTCCTAGCCACTCCAGCCATGGCTAAAAGGGACCAAGGTACAGCTCAGGCCACGGGTACAGAGGCTGCAAGCCCCAAGCCTTGGCAGCCTCCACATGGTGTTGAGCTTGCAGGTGCACAGAAGTCAAAAGTTGAGATTTGGGAACCTCCGCCTAGATTTCAGAAGATTTACGGAAATGCTTTGGTGTCCAGGCAGAGGTGTGCTGCACAGACTGAGCCTTCATGGAGAACCTCTCCTAAGGCAGTGTGGAAGGCAAATGTGGGACTGGAGCCCCCACACAGAGTCCCCATTGCTTCACTATCTAGTGGAGCTGTGAGAAGAGGACCACTGTCCTCCAGATCCCAGAATGGTAGATCCACTGACAGCTTGAACTGTGCACCTGGTAAAGCCACAGACAATGCCAGCCCGTGAAAGCAGCCGGAAGAGTATCTGTGCCCCAAAAAGCCACAGGGATGGAGCTGCCAAATGCTGTGGGAGCCCACCTCTTGCATCAGGGTGACCTGGATCTGAGACATGGAGTCAAAGGAGATAATTTTGGAACTTTAAGGTTTAATGACTACCCTATTGAATTTCAGACTTGCGTGGGGCCTGTAGCCCCTCTGTTTTGGCCAATTTCTCCCATCTGGAATGGGTGTATTTACCCAATGTCTGCACTCCCATTGTATCTGTGAAGTAACTAACTTGCTTTTGATTTTACAGGCTTATAGGAAGAAGGGACTTGCCTTTTCTCAGATGAGACATTGGACTTGGATTTCTGGGTTAATGCTGGAATGAGTTAAGACTTTGCGGGACTGTTGGAAGGGTGTGACTGCGTTTTAAATTGCAAGCACATGAGATTTGGGAGGGTCCAGGGGTGGAATAATATGGTTTGGCTATATCCCCACCCAAATCTCATCTTGAATTATAGTTCCCATAATCCTCCCCTGTCATGGGAGAGAGCAGGTGGAGATAATTGAATCATGGGGGTCGCTCCCCTCATCCTGTTTTCATGATAATGAGTGAGTTTTCATGAGATCTGATGGTTTTATAAGGGGTTTTCCCCTTTTCTTTGGCATTCTCTTTGTTGCCTCCATGTGAAGAACATGTTTGCCTCCCCTTCCACCATGATTGTAGGTTTCTCAAGGCCACCCCAGCAATTCTGTACTGTGAGTCAATTAAACCTCTTTCCTTATAAATTACCCAGTCTCAGGTATGTCTTTATTAGAAGCATGAGAATGGACCAACGCAGTGGCTTTCACCTGGTGTTAAGCATGCAGGCATGCAGAGTACAAGAGTTAAGGCGGCTTGGGAGCTTCCACTTATATTTCAGAGGGTGTATAGAAAAGCCTGGCCGCCCAGGCAGAAGCCTGCTTCAGGGGCAGAGCCCTTAAAAGAAGCTCTACCAGGGAAGTGCAGAAGGGACATATGGGGTTGGAGGGCCCACACGGAGTTCCCACTGTGGCATTGCCTAGTGAAGCTGGGGGAAGGAGGACACTGCCCTAGAGACCTCAGAATGGTAGATCCACCAGCAGTTTGCATCCTGCACTTGGAAAAACACCCAACAGCCTGATAGAGCAGTGGCCACAGAGGTGGAGCTGTCCAAGCCCTTGGGAGCCAACCCCTTGCAGCAGTGTGCCTTGGATGTGGGACATGTAGTAAAACAAAATTATTTTGAAGTTTTGAGGTTTAATGACTGTCCTGCCAGGTTTCAAACTTGCATGGGACCTAGGGCCCCTTTCTTTTAGCCAGTTTCTCTTTTTTGGAGCAGAAATGTTTATCCAATGCCTGCACCCGCCTTTCATCTTGGAAGTGAATAAATTGCTTTGAATTTGCAGGCTCATAGGTGTAATTACGGGACCCACCTTGTCTCAGATGGAACTTTGGACTTAGGACTTTTGAGTTAATGCTGGGATGAAATAAGACATTGGGGGACTATTGGGAAAAGATTTTTGTATTTTGTAATGTGAGAAGGAAATGAGATTGTAGGTTCCGGGTGGAATGATACAGTTTGGATATATGTTCCCTCCAAATCTCATGTGCAGATGTAATCCCCAGTGTTGAAGGCAGAGACTAGTGGAATCTGGGTCACAGGGAAGGCTCCCTCATGGTTTGGTGCTGTCCTCTCACGACATCTGGTTGTTTAAAGTGTGTGGCACCTCCCCCACTCCCTCTCCTGCTCCTGTTCTCACCATGTGATATGCCTGCTCCTGCTTCACCTTCTTCCACGATTGTAAGCTCCCTGAGACCTCCCCAGAAGCCAACCAGATGTTGGCACCATGCTTCCTGTATACCTTACAGAGCCAATTAAACCTCTTTTCTTCATAAATTACCCAGTCTCAGATATTGCTTTATAGCAACACAAGAATAGCCTAACACACTGAGATTCTCTATATTCATATTAACTGCCAAAACAAAAAGAAAGCTGGAACTATGAGTCGAAATAAAAATCTTGGTTAACAGCTTTGCCTTTGGCAAACTCCTTATAGCTAGAGGGTTAGAAGAGAGATTTTTCATTTAAAGGCACACAATTGGGAGAAGGAAGCACTATATCAGAGAAATCAATTAGTTTGAGACCAGAGATTTGAAGAATTTAAGCAAATTTTATTCAAGTACATAAAGAAATATCTGGCAGTCCTTATCCTATGGCTAAGTTTAAAATAAAACCTTAATTATTTCAAAGGAACAACTCCAGTGAACATCAAACCCATTAGATTTCCCCTCCTATAGACTCTGTGGACTGTAGTAAACACAGAGGGAAAACGCTGTTCTCAATAAATCATAATTAATCATATTTGAAGACTCAGAATAGAGTTAACAAACATAATGAGGCATTGGTATATCTGAGTTAAACTAGGGTTAAACTGAACAATAAGCTTGGCAATTATTTCAGATATAATCTAATACTCAGGATTTCTAGGTTAACAGCCCATTGCAGTCAGGTTTGCACAGGTGGAATTATTCAAATAATTTAAGTAAAAATACTCACTGGAATTATTTAGATAATTAAGAACAGTGGCTCCCACAGCAAGGTTGAGGGGACAGGGATGAGTTCTCTGTATTTATTATCCAGTGTGCCCAAATTTTATGTAATTTAATCAACAGTTTATTGAACAAATTAGAATTAGTCATGAAATTCACGATAGTATCTACTAAGATTCTAAGTATATTTTCAGAAAAAAAGCATTCCTGAATAAGAGAGAAAGTTGGCATCTTTAAAACAAATTAATCCTATAATTTATGAGGCGATATGTTCCGATTGAGGAGGTCCTCTTGGAATCTGCTTAGGGGCACCATACTGATATGTGATGGAATACAAAACTGATAGGCATGAAACTTTTTTAGACATGGTCAACAAGAGAGATTGTCTGGTAGCAATTTTCAACACAGGTTTTTTACTGATACTGGAAGGTGGGGCTGCCCAAAGAAAATCTACCTAAAAACATTTTTTTACAGCCTATGCTTTTGTCACATTCTCAATTCTATTTTGAAATAACTTAGAATATTTTATAAATATACACTTTTCTATCACACTGTAACCACTCTGAAGGTAAGAACATTTTCTATCATATTTATGACTCCTCACTGCCTAGAACAGAATTATGCTTGGGGTTCAGATTCAATAAATCATTAATAATGTTGGAGAAAAATAAACTTGACCTGGAGAAGTATGTAAACCTTGACATTGCAAATAATTCTTTTTCACATTCTCTTACTTTTCCTAATAAGTAATTATTTCGTTTTTGCCCCCTCCTCATTTTATCTCCTTTTATTTATTTCACACTTTTGCCCTTTAAGTACGTCCTATAGACAGGGGTAGAAGAGACTTAGAGCTAAGATCCTGGGGATTTTTTGTTGAAGTAAAAGCTTTCTAATAAGAGGATTATATTAAGCTTATTCTTCCTCCATGACTGAATTTACAGATCAGCAGAGAAACTGGACAGCTGAAAAAGTGGCAGAGAGTGAGAAATGTATATGTTGGAGAAATAGGGCCTGACAAAGAGAGGTGCTATGTTTGGCAGTGACAGCCTCAATCTCAATATGCTTTAAAGCCATCATTAATAAAATTAGGCCAATCAAACCTACCTCTCAAAGCTTTTCTGAAAGAAAGCTGTGAAGCTTTTCTTAGAGAAGCTGCTGTAAATTGGAGAAAGTGTTTAAAATAGTCATAGATTCCAATCAAGATAAAGATAGCAAATTCAAGTACTTCAGTTCCCAAAGTCCACAGACCTATCCCTGGCAGCTACCACTGTTACTATTATTTCTAACTGCACCTCCCACAATAACAGAAGTGGCATATTCCTCCAAAGCCACTGGGGATGAAAGCTATGAAATGCTTTTCCAAAAAATCCGACTCTTACTTTCATTCTTCTGTCCACTACTGCTGGCAGGAAGCCTCCACTTCTGAACATTTTCCAGTGGCATAAAAGACTGTCATGCTGTGGACATATATGCTGTTGTCATTTTACTGGAGTTCAGTACACATTTCCCCATAAAGATCATGTTTGAAATAGCAAGTTACTACTGTTCATTAATATAATTCTAGAAGTAAGTTATCAAAGAAGACTTTGCTAAGCCAATGTGGGAATCTCAATACCACTCAAGCACTCTTTCCAAAGTAAAGGCTTTCTAAGTTGCCAGTAACAACCTAGAAAATACAGTGTTGAAACATGAGTTGTTATTTAGGTTGGCATACTTGGCAATATTATTTTTTTTTCTGGAAAACTAAAAAGAAGAAATAACGTAACCGTACTATGAGCTGAGGCTGCCATTGCCACATCCCATGGCCTCACAGTGTCTCCCATTGCTCAGACATTCCCTTTGAGTCCCTATTCCCTACATGCACCACCCATACATTTCTCTTCCAATCTTCTCTCTTTTCTCCAGACCCTTCCATTCACACATCTTCACACATGGTTCGATATGTCCCCCAATGACATTCCCTATTCATCACAAACTTTTAAGGTTTTAACCTCTGCCACTAAAGGCAGCATTTGTATTTCAGTTCGGAATTAGGGGAGAGAAGCTTCCTCATCTATTGCATGCAGTGGGTTCACTGATCTTGGGTAATGAGCCTGTCTTACTGCAGTCTCTCAGTAAATATCTGTTTTACAAAATCATTAAACAATGTACAACACTTGTAGAATCAGTGTCTGCCAGGAAAGTATATATGAAAAAGATCTGAACATGTGATATACTCTCAAATAAGGAACTGTCCCATCCAAGGACAATGAGCAGATAATGAGCAAGAAGAAAAAGAGAAAAAGAAAAAAAAATAGCCTAATGTATTTGGAGACTGCTTAAGCAGTGAATTGAACAGCCAAGAGCATTCCAATTCTGTCATCATTTCAGTGTTTGGTCAGTGTACTGCATAGATTTCTTTCTGTCTAGTAACTCACCCATTGCAATAATTCAATAAATACAAAGCAATTATAGTAATACAAAATTGCCCTAATTAACATCATTCAGGACTATCTGATCATTTCATTAAGTTATCCATTCACCACAACAGCCTTCCTGACCCCATAGATTTACTCTTCCTTTCCTGGAGTAAGGTTAACCTTTCTTACTTACAGTAGGCATCATTTTGAGGAAGAAAATCAAAGTTCCCTTAATTCTGATAGTTTGTGGACTTTAATTTTTCTTACGTAGAAGTTGTTGAAAGGGGAAAAAAAGTAGAACTCAAAAGCCTTGCTATCTGCAGTAGCTTCTATGTAGAATTTCAGATCAGATCATTTAACAAGTTGTTTTAAAGTTACCCAATGAAATTATTTCAGATAAAACCCACACTCCTTATTATGGTATGAAATGACTTGCCTCAAACTGCATTTTCAACCTCATTTCTCTTAACTTCTTTCATAAAATCACTCGACCCAATAAAAAGAAGCCATGCATTCTATGTTCATTGCTTGTGTCTTCTACCACGTGATTTATGTGGTTCCCTCTATTTGGAAGGCACCGTATTTTCTCTTGCCATTCTAAGTGCTATCTATTATAAAGGTCCAACTAATGTCATAATTTTTACAAGGCTTTTCTTAATCACTATATATGAACATAATCTGTTTGAACACCTTCAATAATTTACCCCTTATAATGCTTAATGTTTTCTAAAGTGCGTTTTATATCAGGACATTAATTAAATAGAATAGACACTGTGTCAGATTCATCTGTGTATCACCACAGTGCAATTTATTGTACATATTAAATGCTGAAAAGCTATCTATTCTCTGAAAAAAATGAGTTTAGAAACAACAACTTGGTATTTTTAATCTTCAGCATAATGAAGGTCTCAAAAATCATTGCTCAATTCTCAGTAAAATATACTAGCAAAACTTCAATAAGATTTGGAAAAATTTCCATTTTCAAACTGCCTCTTTTTCTGTGACATTCATGAAAGATGTAGCAAAATTTTCCTTAGCCACTTACTTTGAAAGTATCCTCAATACTATCGTGATTTTCTCCTGGTCTTTGGATGTAATCACATGTCTTGGATTTCTTCATCTTCTCAGTTACATGGTGCATTAACACAAGCATGATTGGTACATCTGCACATGGCAGTATTAAGAATTATCACATTGCTTACACTTTTGATTTTAGCATGAAGACAGTTATGTCGGCTATTGCTCTTTAGATATTAATGAAAGTAGCACCACTGTTCCTTTCCATTATCAGTTTGCTACCCTTTACCCCATCTCCCTCCCTTATTCAATGAAAAGCAAGAGAACAGCAATTTGAACTTTACCTACTTCATCATTACCTCTGTATAACTTATTCCCTCTGTATAACACAATTCCCTATGTAATAACTAACGTAGCAGCAGGTTACTCCAATTGGTAGCCTAATCTGAGTACTTGTGATGGGCAAGCAGGATTGACTCACAAAGAAAAAGAAGTCTGTAAGCATAGTCAGAGAGGCCCCTTAAAAAAAAGAAAAAAGAAAGAAATATCTTCTAAAGAAAAAGAGGCCAGAGTATACAACTATAGTTTAAAACCACGAGCCAGGTCTGAATGAAAGAATGATGCAATACAGCTCATGGTCTAGCACTTAATGCATCTGCCAGCTCTTCTCCTGTGGGACTCATACCTGAGTCCTAGAGAGAGGAAGAATTGCATTAAAGCATAAAAGTGCATATAAAAACTAAGAGCTGCCTTACAGCAGCATCCATCAGACACTGAAAACACAGGACAAATCTTCATGGTGTCTTTAGTGAGATTATACAGAAATTCCTCCTAATGGAGATGACATCAGTACCTTTGAGGGAGGCATATTTCCACCTTTGGGATCTTTGCTGCAGTCAATGATGTAAAATATCACTGCAATCCCCTGAACTGGAAAGAAGAAAACTGGCAAAGGAGACATGATATTCCAAGGGTTTACCATGTTATGTTCTCCCTGGAGATAGAAAACCTAAACTAAATGGTGAGTCATATAAGAAGGCTATACAGCCACCATTAGCTAGTTGGAATAGGACCAAAGGAAAAAACAAAACAGTATATTGGTTTGTTGTATTGTCTTTGCATGCTAATCTTTCATGGGGTGTTTTATTCTCAAACACATTTCTTTCCATCATCATCAACCTTCTTGAAAGTGTAGACTGCATTTCTGTTTCTTTGTTTTTACTTCCATGCATTCTTTAATTTCCTGCAATTGTATTTCATCTCCAGCCACTCCACTGAAAAGTACTCAATGCAAGACACCACTGACTCTCTGGGGCAAGAGTAATGATCCCTTTCTCAGGTCTTATCCTACCCATCAGTTGTGTGATGTTCACACCCTAATACATTCTTCTATCTCTTTTCACTCTTCCCTCTAGGCCTCCTTTCATGAAGCAGTCATCCTCTTTTTGCTCATTTCAGGGTCTCCTGATTCTCTGGGATAAATATCATTCAAGAATTTACATCATATGTTTGCTTTCTGCATTCACTATTCATGATTCAACTTTCTAACACATGAATTATTACACAAATTCCTGGGCATCACATTCCCTCCCACAAGTGTAACTGCCATCTGTATATGGATGATCTAGTTTTTACACCTTGGTTGACATCAAAACAAAATTGTAGCTCGATGATGAGGACACGCAGGCACTTCACAAACTGTAAAAAAAAAATTAGATCCTACCTGAAGTCTCTCCCCAGCTTCTCATTTTTCTCCTCCATTCTTTATCCTGTTCTTAGCATTACCATCTATCAACAATTCAAATATAAAAATGTCTTCCTCTCTGTTTCCCAATTCTAGTCACTCATCCCTAATACAAATGACAAATGTAAGCATTTCTCCTCATTTTATCATTTTTGAATTTAAATGTTAGCTGTATTACTAATAAAGCTGTTTGGGAAAACTGACGTAGGTCTTTGGTGATAGTAGGTTTTCTAGTGCACTTCTCTCATTCATTCATTTGCATGTCTAGGCAAATACACCGTCACTCACTGAGCAGAACCTATCTGGTTCGGAGGAAGGACTTCGAAGCCACGTCATTTGATTTTCTTCAACCCTCTTCAAGATGTGAACATGGTAGATGTGGTTATACTTATTTTACTATCAGAATATGTAGCATTGTACAATAATGGGTAAAATAAGTATACATATAGTAAAATAAGAGTTCAAATCTAGTTCCCAAGTTCTGTCTACGGCCCCAACAACATCTGTGTGTGTCCCATACACTGAATCCTCACAATTCCACTTTCCCTCCGTTCTGTCGCCTCTCCTCCCTACTTGACACACTGCTCATCTGCTTCTCTTCACACTTCGCCCAGATGCTACAATAAACATCCAACTAGTGGACATTTCTCCTGTCTCTGTGAGGCCACTTACGGCCCATACATTTGTTCACACTGATCATTCAGTTTACAGTGTTCTAAGAAAGACCTCTACTTGAAAAAATCCACCAATTCTTTTAAGGCTTAACCAAAGATGACCTCTTCTGGAAAACCCCAGTGCTTTCCCCAGGCAGAATAAAGTTTGTCTTCACGTACCAGAGCACCTAGGTAATTCCATTGGTGGAAAGCTCAGCAAATTATCTGTGTCCCTAATGATATTTTCAATGAGCTTCATTATTGTCGTCTAGCCAGTATGTAGCACAGTCCTGCAACGTAGTGAAGGTTTGATAACTATGTAATGAATTTCAATGAATCTAGTCAGTTCGTAGATAACTGGGAATGTGAAGGGCACATTTTTTTTTTACCCCAAAAAAGTATACAGTGAGAGGTAGACTCTGAAGGTAGTAAATATAAAAATTAGGTCACTCTATTTCAAAAGTAGTCTTCTTCAGGTTTCCATTTTTCATTTCAATTTCTGTATTCAGTATCCGGATATTTCTGACATCACATATAAGCATAACTTTTGGAGCTCATTGAATATGTTTTTCTAATCAAACCTAACATCAGCTCAAAAGTCAATTTAAAAAAATGTATAAGCTGTGTCTGAAATAATATATTTTTTGGCCCAGAATTTAATTAATGCCAAACTTTAATGTTGGTCTCATTAAGAGATATATAAGGAGGTCATAAGAATCATTAATCATTAATTTTATTGCTGACTTATATGACAGAAATCTATCATGTAAAACTCAGCAACAAAAGTAACATATTCCCATTGTATCACACAATTCTTACAAGTCTGCAAAGTAAAATCTAAAAGCAATGGTATAAACATGCATGTGCAAGGGTCTTTTTTTCTTATAATGACTTCTTTTCTTCTGGGTAGATACCCAATATTGGGATTACTGGATCAAATGGTAATTCTACTTTTAGTTTTTTAGGGAAGCTCCATACTGTTTTCCATAGTGGCTATACTAGTTTACATTTTGACTAGCAGTGTAAAAGTGTTCCCTTTTCACCACATCCATGCCAATATCTATTATTTTTTTATTTTTTAATTGTGGCCATTTTTGCAAGAGTAAGGTGGTATCTCATTAGTTTTAATTCGCATTTCTCTGATAATTAGTGATGTTGAGCATTTTTTTTATATGTTTGCTGGCCATTTGTTTATCTTCTTTTGAGAATTGTCTATTCATGTCCTTTGCCCATGTTTTGATGAGGTTATTTGTTTTTGCAATTGCAGAAATACGAACCAGCCTAAATGCCCATTCACCAATGAACAGATAAAGAAGATGGGGAATATATACACCATAGAATACCACTCAGCCATAAAAACGAACAAAATAATGGCGTTTATAGCAACCCAAACGGAGTTGGAGATCATTATTCTAAGTGAAGTAACTCAGGGATGGAAAATCAAATATCACATGTCCTCAGTTATTAGTGGGAGCTAAGCTATGAGAACATAAAGGCATAAGAATGATACAATGGACTTTGGAGACTCGGGGGGAAACGGCTGAGGGAGCCGCGGGATAAAAGACTATACATTGGGTACACTGAACACTTCTTGGGTGGCAGATACACCAAAATCTCAGAAATTAGAACCAAAGAACTTGTCTATGTAACAAAAAACACCTGTTCCCCCAAACTAATGTAATTATATATATATGTATATATATATGTGCATACATATATATACACACATATATACACACACACACACACACACATATATATATATCAATGGTAAACACAGAGGTACTCTTGGAATGTGGATTGGAAAAACAGTATATATAGAATCTATGCTGATGCTTTAATTTTAATTTATTTTATTCTCATTAAAATGTACTCAGCACTGTCAGGATGAAAATGTAAGGTACACGACTAAGCAAGATTTTCTATTTATCTCTTCAGCTGCTAATTACAGCACATACTCTCTCTCACTATAATTTTATGAAGTGTTCACAACTATCACTTTCAAGAATTAAGAAATATTTCACATTTCCAGGCCAAAAAATTTACCACAGACAAAGCTCTGCTTTAATTATGTAAGCTATTTGTTTTGGCTTTAAGTTCCAACTTCTTCACTGCAATTTTTATAATGCCAGAAACATTTTTATATTCCTTTCATCTTGGTGAAATATTTTGCTATGATTATGGCTTAACTATAGCGATTGTAGAAGTAATTCAAAAAGGCCAATGTATCATAGTACACATTCATATCATTCATATATATGTCTCTCTCTCTCTCTCTCTCTCTCTCTCTCTCTCTCTCTCTCTATATATATATATATATATATATATATACACACATATATGTATAGACACTGAGACTGCCAGGGCTTTATTTTCAGTTCTGGTACTAATATGCACAAAAATAAATGTCACAAATTTTTTTTAATTTCAAATGAATCTTCAATCTACCTATTGTCCTAAGCATTTATTTTCTTATTTTAAGGTATTACTTTTTCTAAGTCAGTTAATAGCAAACACATAAAAAAGGCTTAAATCTAAAAAGTAGGACTACATATATAAATAACTTTGGGTTTCAAAATAACAAGAAAAATTTTATAAGTAATCTACCAGATATTATTTTATAATGGGGAGCATCCATTTTAGTCCATATATTTAACTACTCTTTGTGCAAATCCCTATTCAGTCAAGCATAAACAATATTTGAAAACACTGTTTGATATTTGTGTTAACTTCCCATAAGCATTCTCTGGTGGCTAGATGAAAAAAAAAATAGTTTAAAAAAAAACCAGCAAGAAGAAAAAGAAGAAAAGTCAACATCTTGATCTAATGAACATCATGATACAGATTTGTATGAGTCAAATACTTGTTGGTTGCTTGGGCTATGGCCTTTTAATTTATATAAATTGTTTTCTGTAACTACCATTAAGTAAGTCAAAGATCATGGTGAGATTTTCTACTCAATCATTTTGTTTTATCAAAAAACTCTTTAGCAAATAATTGGCTTTATAGTTTGTACAGTTATATTTATAAAATAATGTAAAATTAAATGAAAATGTGAGAAAATAAAAATAAAGAAAAATAACTAGATATAGTACTGGCCCCTATTTTATTTTTTTAAAGCTAAGCATAGTTTTATTTTAGAACTGTTGACTTGCAGCCAATCAACAGTCATTCAGACATATAGCATGGGCAAGAAATGCATCTCTTCTGTGTTGAGTCACTGAGATGCTCGGTCAGTAGGGTAATGGGCCCATCGAAATCACCCTAATACCTAAACAAGTACCAAGAGTGGGATCCTGCTACAATTAAAACAAAAATAGTTGTCAACGCCTTAGCAGTCAGGTAGCTGGTGTCAAGGAAATACTATTGGACGCTGGCAAGGTGAGATTCCATGTTATGCAGTGGTAAAATATTTGATAAACCTTACTTGTAATAAATTGGGAGGCAAATTATATGCCTAGTACTTAGCAAATCACAACAAATGTTAGGTGCACACGTGTGTGTATGTGTGTGTTATAAAACATTATAATTTATTTGAGAAGAGAATTTAACATGAGTGATAGAAGTATCACCAACTACCAATAAAGGTTTACATAAGCAATATTAATATAAATTTTTCTATTAAATATTTTCAAGCTAGTTGTTAAAATATGAGACTATATAGCTTTGCTTATGTTTTTAAACCATTTAAAAATTAAAAGAAACTATAGAAATGGCCCCCAGTTATAAGTGGGAGCTAAGCTATGTTTTCAAATGTGAAAAAATGCTCAATATCACCAATGACCAGGGAAACGCCAATCAAAACCAAAAATGCAATACCACCTTACTCTGGCAATAATGGCTATAACCAAAAAAAAAAAAAAAGATGTTGGCACGGATGTGGTGAAATGGGAACACCTCTACACTGCTGGTAGTAATGTAAACTAGCACAACCACTATGGAAAACAGTGTGGAGAGCCCTTAAAGAACTAAAAATAGAATTACCATTTGATCCAGCAATCACACTGTTGGGTATCTACCCAGAGGAAAAGAAGCCATTATACAAAAAAGATACTTGCACACGCATGCTTATAGCAGCACAATTTGCAATTGCAAAAATATGGAACGAGCCCAAATGCCCATCAATCGATGAGTGGATAAAAAAACTGTGGGATATATACATGATGGGATACTACTTAGCCATAAAAGAAAAAAAATGAATTAATGGCATTCACAGCAACCTGGATGGGATTGGAGATTATCATTCTAAGTGAAGTAATTCAGGGATGAGAAACCAAACATTGTATGTTCTCACTCATAAGTAAGAACTAAACTATGAGGATGCAAAGACATAAGAATGATACAATGGACTTTGAGGACTCAGGGGGAAAGGGTGGGAAGAGCATGAGGGATAAAACGCTACAAATTGGGTACAGTGTATACTGCTTGGGTCATGGGTGCACCAAAATCTCACAAATCACCACTAAAGAACTTACTCATGCAACCAAATACTACCTGCCCCCAAAAACCTATAGAAATTTTTTTTAAAAAAACTGTACCACCAAACAACTATTTAAAAATGATTCATGTCCACTTCCAAGTCGTTCTAGTAATAACAATAGCAGTCAATGCATACTCAATTTCAAAGGAATTCCTCACTAGTATATTAAAATCTTTATGATAACCCTGTGATTTATGTTTATCCCCATTTTTCCAGATACATTTCTGAGGTATAGAAGGATTTTCAGATTTGACCAAAGTAAAACAATTAGCAAAGATGAAGAATAAATTAAAATCATACAGTTCAATTTAAAAGTAAGATGTGTTTCTGTATTACATAAAGCCAAAATCCATCTAATGAAAAGCTATGAAGAAATAGAAATGGTTTGATTAACATCAGAAAGAAAGCCTGTGTGTCTCTCTCATGATGATGCCATGGTTTATAGAATTCCCAGAACAACTATCACCAAGGCCAGTAGGGGAGAGAGAGAGCAATATGCTATTACTGATTTATTGTGAATCACAAAATCTACAAATATATATTATTTTGTGAATAAGTGCATACTGTTTTATATTGTTAACCTGTACAAGATTACAATCTGAGAATATCAGATGGATTATGCTTTTGCAGAGAAAGAGTA
The DNA here is from genome assembly GCF_029281585.2 of Gorilla gorilla gorilla. NCBI lineage: Eukaryota > Metazoa > Chordata > Mammalia > Primates > Hominidae > Gorilla > Gorilla gorilla. The sequence goes on along the minus strand of NC_073235.2, from coordinate 16,711,784 downwards.
AAGAAGATACAAGAAACTTACAACTACCAAGGATACTGAACATATTAGTCTAGCAAAATGTTTAAACATGCAGTTTTAAAGACAGCCTGAGAGATATTAGAAACACTACTTATTTATTTATTTATTTATTTATTTATTTATTTATTTATTTATTTATTTTGAGATAGAGTCTCGCTCTGTCGCCCAGGCTGGAATGCAGTAGCACGATCTCAGCTCACTGGAACCTCCGCCTCCCGGGTTCAAGCAATTCTCCTGTCTCAGCCTCCTGAGTAGCTGGAATTACAGGTGCGTGCCACCACGCCCAGCTAATTTTTGTATTTTTAGTAGTGGCAGTGTTTTACCATATTGGTCAGACTGGTCTCGAACTCCTGACCTCGTGATCTGCCTGCCTTGGACTCCCAAAGTGCTGGGATTACAGGCATGAGCCACTGCGCCCGACCAGCACTACTTTTTTTATAGGTTCGCCATGAAAAGTCTCGGGTATCATTTAGTACTATGTCACATTACAACTTTAGATTAAAAGGCAGCCTTGGTACTCAGTTGAGAAGTGTAGCTGTGTTGCTGATAAGCAAGTTACTGAAGCCTGAACTGTAAATATTTTGTTTTGACTTATAAAGAATAAAATTATCTTACAAGATTGTTGTGAAAATTGAATGTATAAGGAGTGAGTAGTTAGTATGGGCACACTTTGAAGACATTGTGGATTCGACTCCATATCACCCCAATAAAGCAAATATTGTGACGCTGCAAGTCACATACATTTTTGGTTTCTTAGTGCATTTAAAAGTCATGCTTACGCTAAAGAGCTTCTGCACAGCAAAAGAAACTATGAGCAGAGTGAACAGATAACCTACAGAATTGGAAAAAATTTTTGCAATCTCTCCATCAGACAAAGAGCTAATATCCAGAATCATCAGACTAAAGGCTAATATCCAGAATCTACAAAGAACTTAAACAAATTTACAAGAAAAAAACAAACAACCCCATCAAAAAGTGGTCAAAGGATATGAACAGATACTTCTCAAAAGAAGACATTTATGCGGTCAACAAACATGAAAAAAAGCTCATCATCACTGGTCGTTAGAGAAATGCAAATCAAAACCACAGTGAGATACCATCTCACGCCAGTTAGAATGGTGATCATTAAAAAGTCAGGAAATAACAGATGCTGGAGAGGATGTGGAGAAACAGGAACACTTTTACACTGTTGGTGGGAGTGCAAATTAGTTCAACAATTGTGGAAGACACTGTGGTGATTCCTCAAGGATCTACAACCAGAAATATCATTTGACTCAGCAATCCCATTACTGGGTGTATATCCAAAGGATTATAAATCATTCTACTATAAAGACACATGCACACGTATGTTTATTGCAGCTCTATTCACAACAGCAAAGACTTGGAACCAACTCTAATGCCCATCAATGATAGACTGGATGAAGAAAATGTGGCACATATTCACCATGGAATACTATGCAACCATAAAAAAGGATGAGTTCGTGTCCCTTGCAGGGACACAGATGAAGCTGGAAACCATGATTCTCAGCAACCTAACACGGGAACAGAAAATCAAACACTGCATGTTCTCACTCATTAGTGGGAGTTGAACAATGAGAACGCATGGACACAAGGAGGGGAACATCACATACTGGGGCCTGTCGGAGGGTGGGGGGCTAGGAGAGGGATAGCATTAGGAGAAATACCTAATGTATATGATGGGTTGATGGGTGTGGCAAACCACCATGGCATGTGTATACCTATGCAACAAACCTGCACGTTCTGCACATGTATCCCAGAACTTAAAGTATAATAAAAAAAGGTATGTTTATATTATACTGTGGTCTACTAGTGTGCAACAGCATTACATCTAAAAAAGTGGGCATATCCTAATTAGAAAACACTTTATTGCCAAAAAATGCTAACAATCATCTGAGCCTTTAGTGAGTCTAAATGTTTTGCTGGTGGAGGAACTTACCTTGGTATTACTAGCTGCTGACTGATCAGGGTTTTGGTTGCTGAATGTTGGGGTGGCTATGAAAATTTCAAAAATTAAGACGATGGATTTTGCCACATTGATTGACTTTTCCTTTGCAAAGTATTTATCTGTAGCATGTGATGCTGTTTGATAGCATTTTTCCCACAGTTGAACTTCTTTCAAGATTAGAGTCTATCCTTTCAAATTCCATGTGATGGTTAATATTGAGTGTCGACTTAATTTGACTGAAGGATGCAAACTATTGATCCTGGATATGTCTGTGAGGGTGTTGTCAAAGGAGATTAACAGTTGAGTCAGTGGTCTGGGAAAGGTAGACCCACCCTTAATCCCGGGGGGCACCACCTAATCAGCTGCCAGTGCTGCCAGAATATAAAGCAGGCAGAAAAACATAAAAAGGCTAGAATGGCTTAGCCTCCCAGCCTACATCTTTCTCCTGTGTTGGATGCTTCCTTCCCTTGAAAATCGGACTCCAAGTTCTTCAGCTTTGGGACTTGGACTGGCTTCCTTGCTCCTCAGCTTGCAGATGGCCTATGATGGGACCTTGTGATCATGTGAGTCAATGCTACTTAATAAACTCCCTTTTATATATACACATATATCTTCTATTAGTTCTGTCCCTCTAGACTGACTAATACAATCTACCCCTGCTTTATCAACCAAATTTATATAATATTCTAAATCCTTTGCTGTCATTTCAACAATGTTCACATCGTATTTACTGGGAGTAAATTCCATCTTTGCTCATCCATAAGAAGTAAATCCTTATCCATTTAGGTTTTATCATGAGAGTACAGCAACTCAGGAACTTCTGGAGACTCCACTTCTAATTTTATTTATCTTTTTATTTCCACCACCTCTGCAGTTAATTCCCTCACTAAAGTCTCGAGCCACTCAAAGTCATTCATGAGGGTTGGAATCAACTTTTGAAAAAATAAGATTTGAAATACAAAATTATCCTTAACTCAAGGGCTGTACAATGAATGTTGTGCTGGCAGGCCTGAAAACATTATTCTCCTTGCACCTCTCCATCAGAGCTCTTGGGTAACCAGGTGCATTGTTAATGAGCAGGTATATTTTGACAGAAAATTTTGTTTCTTTAAGCAGTAGGTTTCAATAGTGGGCTTAAAAATATTGAGTAAACTGTGCTGCAAGCAGAGGTACTATCATCCAGGGTTTGTTGTTCCATTTGTAGAGCACAGTCAGCCTAACTCTTAAGGTCCTTAGGGTTTTCAGAAAGATACATGAGCACTGGCTTCATTTTAAAGCTATCAGCTCCATCAGCCTCTAACAAAAGAGTCAGCCAGTCCTTTGAAGCTGTGAAGAGAGGCATCAACTTCTCTCTGGCTCTAAAATTCCTAGATGCCATCTTCTTCCAATAGAAGGCTGTTTTGGCTACACTGAAAATTTGTTGTCTAGTGTGGCCAACTTCAGCAATGATCTCAGATACATCTTCTGGATAACCGGATTGCTGTGATTTCTACATCAGCACTTGCTGTTTCAGCCTGCACTTTGATGTTATGGAGACAGTGTCTTTCCTTCAACCTTGTGAACCAAACTCTGCTAACTTCAAAGTTTTCCTTTGCAATTTCCTCATCTCTCTCAGCCTTTATGGAACTGAAGGGAGTTACAGCCTTGCTCTGGAATTAGGCTTTGGCTCAAGGGAATGTTGTGGCTGCTTTGATCTATACGGACCATTAAAACTTTCTTCATATCAGCAATAAGGCTGTTTTGCTTTCTTATCATTTGTGCATTCACTGGAGCAGCACTTTTAATTTCTTTCAAGAACTTTTCTTTTGCATTCACAACTTGGATAACTGAACCAAGAGGCCTAGCTTTTGGCCTGTCTTGGCTATTGACATGCCTTCCTCATTAAGCTTAATCTTTTCTTGCTTTTGATTTATATTGAGAGATGTGTGACTCTTCCTTTAACTTGAGTACTTAGAGGTGACTATAGGATTATTAATTGCCATAATTTCAAAGTTGCTGTGTATCAGGGACTATGGAGGCCTGGGGAAAGGGAGATAGATGGGGCAACAGCTAGTCAGTGGAGTAGCCAGAACACACACAACATTTATTGATTAACTTTGCTGTTTTATATTGACATGGTTCATGGCACTCCAAAAGAATTATGAGAGTAACATCAAAGATCACTGATCACAGATCACAATAACAGATACAATAATAATGAATTAATTTGAAATATTCTGAGATTTCCCAAAATGTGACCCAAACACATGAATTAGGCATATACTGCTGCAAAAATGATGCCAAAAATTTTCATTTGGAAAAAAAAATGCATTGTCTGCAAAGCACAATAACACAAAGTACAATAAAATAAGCTTTGTCTGTATAGAGCTTAGCTTCATAGTAGGAACCTGGAAAAGTTATATTATTATTGTGATGGCTGTTGCTGCTGCTATACATTAAGGAGCTGCTAGAAAATCACTGATTTTCAACATTGTAATCTTTGAGCTCAAATTGTTCATGTACAATTTCAGAACCTAGGCTGTAAATGTAATGCCCCATTCCCTAAAATTCTTAACTCACTGTGAAATGCAGATGTTAACACTATTTTCCTTAACAGGGAAAGCCAACTTTACTTAGTCTCCATGAGAGAGGATATCAAAGAGTTAACTAGCTTACTCTGCATAACACCTAATAAATACCTCTTGCAAATCAACATGTCTCTTAAGACTTAAGTGAAAAATTCAAAATTGTCTTTCTAATCCTCAGTGTAAGAGAGTCATAGGATAGAAGAAGGCAGAAATGGCACATTGGTTTTAATTTTGATACCTTCAATAATTGATTGGTGGTGTCTGGCCAGAGAGCCTTCTGTGGAAGCTTCTGCTGCCCAGCCTTTCCAGTGAAAAGATGCCATGATCAGTTAATAATGTTTGCCATAGAAAAAGAAAGCTAATAAGAATCCTCACTGTTTGTTTAAGGAGTTCATTACTAATGCAGAAATGTTGCTTGGAAATAAGAGAACCAAAGAAAATGACTTCCCGTCTTGATCCTGTTATTATTAATAAACAAGATAACTATCGGGTTCCTACCAGACATCTAAAAGAGCACCTACCATTAAACAATGAAAGGCATCTCCACACTAACTTGTTTGCCTGACAACCATGTCCATGGTATATTCTGAAAGATGGGTTAAAATCTTCACCAATGTGACGTTAGATCAACTTAAATCTTTTTAAAAAATTTTTATCTGTAACTTAGTAATAATACCTCTAAGTTTTCTTTGGGGATTTAGTGACAATGTATAGCATACTGTCAGACACTCAAAAAGAACTCCTTATATGGTTACAATTATCATAATGAATATTAAAGAGAATCTTGGTGTGTGTTTGGGGGGGAGTATGTGCAGGTTTTGTTTTGGTTGCTTGTCTGTTTCTTGCACTCCTTAGCCAAAAGTAAATTTTTTACTTATGAGCTAAGGAATTAGAGTTGAGACTTAGGGAGCAATTTAAATGTTTCACTGAACAATCGTCTATGAGGCAGACTTAAGCCATAAGGACATCCTCCATAGTGTACTTATTTGAGGCAATAGCTGTAAGAAACGTCAACTTGGCTGCGCAGTGGCTCACGTCTGCATTCCCAGCACTTTCAGAGGCCAAGGTGGGTGGATCACCAGAGGTCAGGAGTTCGAGATCAGCCTGGCTAACATGGTGAAATCCCATCTCTGCTAAATATACAAAATTAGCTGGGTGTGTTGGCATGCACCTGTAACCCCAACTATTCAGGAGGCAGAGGCAGGACAATTGCTTGAATCAGGGAGATGGAGGTTGCAGTGAGCTGGGATTGCACCACTGCACTCCAGCCTGGTCAACAGAGTGAGACTCGGTCTCCACACCCACCACCGCCACCAAAAAAAGAAACAAAAAAAAACTGTCAACTTTAAGATAAATTGGAGAATTTCCAGAAATGCCATCACAACCTTAGCTTTGAAATGAGTAAGGCAACTTGATTTTAAAACAGAATTATATTGTTTTAAATGCGTCTGTACCACAAATAATTGCCTATCTTTAGTTCTTTTAATTTTTGTAAATTGAAAGAAAGAGATCTGTACTCAGTAACTCAGATGGAAAATACTTGAAAAAATCAATAAATGAGGCAAAGTCCTCTGTATTATTTTTACCATTCACATCATTACGTCTATTGTCCCACTCTCTTGGTATATGCAGATTTTTGTGTCCCAGTAAACTATATCCAGCTCGTATTATTCTTACAAAAGGTAAGTCTAATTCTCTGAACTTCCTTGCACAGAGGTTTTCTAAAGCAATTTTCCTTTCCCTGTGGATATTTAAGAGGTCACACTGAGAATGAAATTAGCAAGTGCACAATAAAAGCTAAAAAAAAAGGTTAAAAACAAAAACCTAAGCATTTTCATGTTAAATGAGAAAGAAGTTGGAGAAAAGTTAATAGAGTCTAAAGATCATGTTCTTATCCCAGAGGGATCATAAATTTACCCTTCAAGGCAGCAAGGAGGTCCCAGTTTAGACTTTGAAGCAAGAGCCGACTTTCATGTCAAGGTCACCTTCTCTCCAATGATCAACTTTTAGAATAAACAAGACCGTGATAGAAACAAAAAGACTACTAAAGAATAAGCATGCGTGGGTGCTTATATGTATTAAGTAGGACTTAAAAAACACCTGAATTAGTGATTACTCTGCAGGAATGAGAAAGAATTATATATTTCAGAACAGTTTTTTTTAAACAACAAGCATGTATTATTATCATGTTCAGGAAAAACAATAAAACTGGTTTAGGAAATGTAAGTGCATGCATACACAGCTACCTGCGAATCCAGTGTGCATGGTGAGAAGGTGGCATGCCATATTAAATGCTATTCTTCTTGCCTTCAAATGTTCCCCAGTAACTCACAGACTAGAGTACAGAAAACTGCTATAGAGAATTAAAATTATGAAATTTTCAGGGCCAGTTTAGTAAAATCTAGCTATTGACCCGAGAATCCTTTGTACAAGGGAAGAAAGGTCAACCAGCACATTTATTAGTCTTTACCTTCTACAGCAGTGCTTTATAAATTGTGAAACGTGACGCATGCAAAGGTTAAGGTTATCTAATCAGTTTTGTGGGTCATGAAACAAGCAAGTTAAACACTGATAGTACTGGATAGAAGAAGAAAAGGAAACATAGTGCAGGGTATATAAAATAGGTGAATGCTGAGTTTATTATTACTATTTCAGGTATGTGATGTGTGAGAAAAGGAGAGAGAGGGAGAGAGAGCCAACTTGATTGTAATGCAAAAATTATTTCTAAGTGTGGGCTGCAGAAAAAATATGATAAACACAGATCTATAAAACTTGGCAATAAGTGAATTTGAGAGAATACAACCACTTCTTCGTCATTATTCTACTGCTTATTAAAATGTCCCTTTCTTCAAGATAAAGGTACCTTGAAAAGCATTTCCCCCACTACCTCCATTTAACTTCCTACTGTTTTGAAGGCTGATTTATCTCTTAGTTCTAGAACTTTCTAAGTTTTAAATCCACCTGATACTACTGGGCAGAAGAAGGGCTAAGGGAGAGACAGGTGAGCAGAAATGGGGTATGTGTGTGGAAGATGGGGAAAAGCCTGCATCCCACATTTGGTGTGGCAAAGGTGAGTGAGTTTTCCATGAGTCAAAAGGATGCTATGGAAATTCTATGGAGTATCATCCTGTCCACGCCCACAAGAGGGCTACAAACTTGAGTAGAAATTTTTATTGTGGCAGACTCTGCTGTCAATTTTTCTTTGCAGAGACTAAGTGCTCATTCCAGGAAACTCTAGGGGAGACCCAGAGTCCCTAAGAAAAACTATCAAATGGATCCCAGAGTGAACTCCCATTTGAATGTCCTCTATAAAGTATAACCACCAGGGGGAAAGCAAGGAGCACATGAAGCCGATGGGAAAAGAACAGGTCTTCTCCAGCTCCAAATTATGCCTATGGAGTCAAGTCTTTTCTGAACCAGGGAAAGACCGGAAGGGAGAAAGAGGTCTTATAATCACACACGGGACTGCATTCTTAGACTGCATTCTAGAACCATGTCTTAAAAAACTAGATAAGACTTTTAAAATAACCCAAAGTGCCTGAAATGACATGAAATCAGACAGTTTTCTTTCGGGAAGCACAGTGGGAACAGTTATTGGATACGATATTATCATGTACCTAGCCTCCCTTGAACTGCATGTAATAAACACTCACTCACACACACACACACACACACACTCAATATACCTACACAACTGCAAAACTTCTCTAATTTAGATGAAAGATCATTCTGTTTTATATAACAGAATAAATTATTTCATGGTAAGCCTTTAAAATATGACATGGTGGTCACTAATTTGCTGTCACTTTAAGTCCATTTAGAAACAGTCAATCTACAGTCAAGATTAAGATGACGATAGACACTATCGATAAAGTTGCTAGGAGTTTATATTTAGCTCTCAACTCTAGTCCTTACTAGCTATTGCAAGTGATTAAGGTATTTAACTTTACTGAGCTTCAAACTGCCCCATACACGAAATGGAATTAAAATACTTGCATCTCAGGGTAGTTGTTCTAAGAACATAATAATAACATACACAAAACACTTAGCACCAAGGCTGGCACATGTTAACTACTGAATAAACAGCAGCTGTTATTATGATTACCAGAAAATATTAATGTTTATAAAGATTAAGAGTTCAAAATAAGTGTATTCATTGACTTCATTCAATATGTATTTTGGGAACTTGTCATGTGCAGTGATTACAAAAGGAAATGAAATCAGCTCCCTTGCCTTGTGTGAGGATAATGCAGAATGCATACCAGCACTCATGTATGGCAGAATTTTTTTTTCCAGTGGCTATATGACAATTCTATACATGTTCAGAAGAGTAAGAAAGCACACAGCAAGGGAAATCAGAAGGCACAAGGAAGTAGTGAAATCAAAACTGAAGATTGAAGCATGTATAAGTTCAAAACCTATGGTCAGTGAAACATTGTAAGCAAAATAATTAAACAGAAAGGTGACCAGCCTATCATATTATCATCCCCAAGTTTGCTAAGTGCCTTCTCCCCCATACCCAGCTTTTATGTATCATATTCAAAGCACCTAAAAACCTTTTTTTTTTTTTTTTTTTCAGAAAAATGGTGAAGCTCAGAACATTTCTATTAGTAGTAACTATAAGCTTAACTCAAGTTTCTGAGAAGAGAAATCACACTTTTAATGCTTCCTCTTAAAGGGCCGGAGTTCAGTCATGCTGGAGTAAAGAGACCCAGGCTAGAATGTTACAGGGGAGCCTTCCGATGCCAAGGTGGAAAGTGTGTCTCAGTTCAGTGCATGCCATTAACTTGTTTGGAACAATACAATGGACTAGGCAGTTAGAAGGCTTGTGCCAGCCAAAGTACGTCCTCTTGATTCGAGAAGAATGAGAAAGGCTGGAGAGGAAGGGGCTTATGTGGAAGCACATGCAGGAGTCTACACCAGTGATTTCTTTAGGGGGCATAAAACTCACCCACAAAAGTTGGTGCAAATCCACAGGCCCAGGCCCTATTCTACTTTGTGCTCATTACTGATTCTCCAGATGATTCTCATATCCTCCAAGGTGTGAGAAGTACCGGCCTGACAAGAGATAAGGTGGAGCTGATCCCAAATACTGTGGTGGGAGCATAGAGGGAGGGAAATGGTGAGAGTCACAGAAAAGAGTGAACCACAAGACTGGATTTCTTTCATATCTCACTACTTCTTGATTAAAATACTTGGGGGCTAGCGCTTGTTACAAACAGACATATAGAAAATTATTTTTGGTGAGATTCATTGCATCCCAGTGATGTTATAGGTGAAATTATTTTGTATTGAAACTAGGGATCCTTGTATCTATTTAAACTTTTCTATTCACTAACCATTTAAGAGACGAATTTCTTCTCCAGAAAAATAAGGTACTTGGACTAAGATGACTTCTAAGACCCCTTCTCATTTTTAATGTAGGTACAACTTGTATGAAAAAGAACTTAAGTATTAATAGGAATCAAACTGTAAAGTGTGTGCTTTAAATTCTTCATAGCAAAATGTAAGGGATGCAATTTGTAAATGTTCATTAGCATTTGTACCTTAAGATAAACACACATGTTTATAAATAGAATGCATGCTATTATACTTTCATATATCATGGAATAAAAGTAAAAGAATATGGACATTCATGTTTTAAACAAAGCAGAATTTTTTAGACTTCATAACCTTAGATTAATAATTATATTTAATTCATTTTTTAATCTATAATACCAGTCTATTTTTTTCCTACTACAGAATTTGAAATATCTTAGTTTCAACCCTACTTAAAACACAGTTACGCAAGATAACAAAAGTAGGGAACTCCAGGGAAGAATGTAATCTAGTTCAAATAATGAAATATATTTTTCTTTCCTCTTTTTTTTCTTTTTGATGTCTTGAACACTGAAGTGTGTTTTCTTATCTATACTCCATAGGTTCAACTTGCTTCCCCTAACTCAGTTAACTAAATTAGCTAATTTTGGCTTTACATTTAAAATTTCCAACTACGGTGTGCCAGAAGTTCTCAATCTTTGAGACTGATATTGCAGATATTAGAGACTGAAAAAATTTGTAATTATTTTCCAGAAAACTATGAGCCATGTTAGAATACTATGGATTTTTCTTCCTTATACGTGTCTGTTGTTTCCAATTTTTCATAACTAATTTTTTTACCAGAAAAAGCATACCAAAAAATACAACAAATAAATCATTAACATATCTCTAGAATTTTAATAGAATATTTTCTAAAGCAATTCATTTTTCATTAAATGCAATACTTATTACAATTGAAATGTTTACAAATAATTTAATAAATAAAAAGCTCTTCAATTAGAAAGTCTACAATCATAACAACTCATTGGAAAAGTTCTAAAATAAAATAAAAGTAGATACAACAACAACTAGTTAAAATGTTAATATAATCCTAGTGTTCATGGCAGAAATACTACCTACAAAATGAAAAGAAAATAGGAAGTCCTAGCTAAATCAATCAGACAAGAGAAAGAACTGAAGGGCATTCAACTCGGAAAGAAAAAAGTCATATCATCTTTGCAGATGACATAATCTTATATTTGGAAAAACCTAAACACTCCACCAAGGACTATTCAAACTAATAAACAAATTCAGTAAAGGTGCAAGACATAAAATCAACATTAAAATAGCCATTTCTATATGCCAAGAATAAACAATCTGAAAAAGAAATCAAGAAAGTAATCCCATTTACAATAGCCGGAAATAAAATAAAATAGCTAGGAAGTAACAACAACAACAAAAAGAACAAACAATTTCTACAATGAAAACTGTAAAACATTGATAAAAGAAACTGAAGAAGACCCAAGAAAAATACGAAGATATCCCATGTTCATGGGCTGGAAGAATCAATATTGTTAAAATGTCCACACTACTCAAAGGAATCTGGAGATTCAGTGCAATTCCTATCAAAATACGAATGCCATTCTTCACAGAAATAGGAAATACAATCCTAAAATTTACGTGGAATCACAAAAGACCCAGAATAGCCAAAGCTATCCTAAGCCAAAAAAAAAAAAAAAAAAAAAGAAAGAAAAGAAAAGAAAAAATGGAGAAATTACATTACTAGACTTCAAATTATACTTCAGAGCTATAGTGACCAAATAACATGCTACTGGCATAAAAAGAAACATAGACCAACAGAATAGAATAGAATAGAATAGAATAGAATAGAATAGAATAGAATAGAATAGAATAGAATAGGAGAACTCAGAAACAAATTTATACATATACAGTGAATTCATTTTCGACAAAGGTCCTAAGAACAATCTCTTCGATAAATGATGATGGAAAAACTGGATATCCACATGCAGAATAAGACTAGATCTGTATATAAAAATCAAATAAACATGGATAAAAGACTAAAATCTAAGACTTCAAACTATGAAACTACTGTACAGAAACAAGAAACAAAAACCACTGAGGAATCAGGACATTGCAGTTGGCAAAGATTTCTTGAGTAATAATCAACAAGCATGCGCAACGAAAGCAAAGATGGACAAATGGAATCATACCAAGTTAAAAAGCTTCTGCACAGCAAAGGAAACAATCAACAAAGTGAAGAGACAACCCACAGAATGGGGGAACAGATTTTCAAACTATCCATCTGACAAGAGATTAATAACCAGATTACATAAGGAGCTCAAACAACTATATAGGGAAAAAGTCTAATAATGCAATTAAAAATGGGCGAAGATCTAATAGACACTTCTTAAAAGAAGACTACAAATGGCAAACAGGTGTATGAATAGATGCTCAACATCACTGATCATAAGAGATATGCAAATCAAAGCTACAATGAGATATCATCACATCCCAGTTAAAATGGCTTTTATTCAAAAGACAGGCAGTAATAAGTGCTGGCAAGGATATTTAGAAAAGGGGACCCTTGTACACTGTTGGTGGGAATGTAAATTAATACAACCACTATGGCAAACAGCTTGGAGGTTCCTTAAAAGACTAAAAATAGAGCTATTATAAGATCCAGCAACCCCACCACCAAGTATACACCCAAAAGAAAGGAAATCAGTGTATCACAGGGATACCTGCACTTCTATGTTTATTGCAGCCCTATTCAAAATAGCCAAAATTTGGAAGCAACCTAAGTGTCCATCAACAGATGAATGGATGAAGAAATTGTTGTACTTATACACAATGGAATACTATCCAGCCATATAAAAGTATGAGATCCTGGCATTTGCAACAACATGGTTGGAACAGAAGGTCATTATGTTAAGTGGAATAAGCGTGGTGCAGAAAGACAAACTTCACATGTTCTTATTTGTGGAAACTAAATTTTTTTTAAAAAAATTGAGCTTACAGAGATAGAGAGTAGAATGATGGTTACCAGAGGCTGGGAATGGTAGTGTGGTAGTGGCTGGAGGGGGGATTGAAGCCGGTTTTGTTAGTGGGTACAAAAATATAGTTAGATAGGGTGAATAAGATCTATATTTGATAGCAAAACAGGGTAACTACAGTAACAATAATCTATTCTATATTTTAAAATAACTAAAAGAGTATAATTTTATAGTCTGTAACACAAACAAAGGATAAATGCTTAAGGTGCTGGACACCCCATTTACCCTGATATGACTGGTATGCATTGTATGCCTGTATCAAGCATCTCCTGTACCCCATGTATAGGGCCGGGTGCAGTGACTCACGTCTGTAGTCCCAGTACTTTGGTAGGCCAAGACACACAGACCACTTGAGCCCAGTAGTTTAACACCAGTCTGTGAATTTTGCAAAACCCCATGTCAACAACAACAAAAAAAATATATGTATACATACACAAAAAAATCAGCAAGGCATAATAGTGCACACCTGTAGTCCCAGCTACTCAGGAGGCCGTAGCAGGAGAATTGGTTGAGTCCAGGGCGTCAAGGCTGCAGAGAGCCATGATCACACTACTGCACTCTAGCCTGGGTGACAGAATACCACCCTGTCTCCAAAAAAAAGAAAAAGAAAAAAAAGAAATCGGATGTATCTCATAAATACATAAAACTACCATGTACCCACAAAATTAATATAAAAAATAATTAATTTTGAAAAAACAGAATAAAAAGAAAGCATAAAATGGCTGAACAAACTATGGCATATCCATATAGTGGGATACTATTCTGCATTAAAAGAAAACAGAGACTGATACACACACCACAGCATGCATGAATCTCAAATGCATTAGATGAACTTTGGAAACCAATCCTGAAAGGCTACATATTGTCTGATTTTATTTATATAACAATCTGCTAAAGCAAAACTATCTGAACAAAAAACACATTGGCGCCTACCAAAGAGTGAGAGTCAAGGAAAGGTGACCAAAGTGGGGCAAGAGGGAGTTTGGGCTAACAATTCTGTATCCTAATAGTGGCAGCAGATATATATAGCTGCCAAAACTCAGAACTGTTCACTAAGAAGGATGAACTTCACTGTATGCAAATTACATTTCAATAAAGTTGACAACAGAAAAAAGAAAAAGAGAGTAAAAGAAAGTTTAAATTTCAACTGGAAGAATCAGTTTCTTTACTGAAAGATGAAGACTATTTATACATGATTTAATGTACTCTGAAAATGGACCTCACTACGAGAAAAAAATTATTGCTAAAATTAGTCGAGTCTGTAAGTCCCTAGAATCTCCCATATTCACATAATTGTCTTTTCAGAACATTTCATTTTATGTACCTTGAGAGGGAAGGATACATGCAATTTGAATAAGACTAAGCAACAATTTAAAATCAAATCTTGAGAAGATTGGTCCCACCCAAATATCTTGATGTTATGTTGATGAAAGATGCAATATCTGTCTTTATTTTTAGCCTAAGAGAACAACCTACAAACATAGCTATTTATATGGAATTTTTAGATTTTAATACAAAAATGAGATTTGGTTGATGTCTGTACTCAATAAATGTGCCTTGGTTCGGTGATTTCTGTGTTTTGTTTTGTTTTACTTGAAATCTGTAGTTCTTCAGAAATGAACACAACCATATGCCTCATGGAAATCTTCATTTATTACAATTGGTTATACAAAGGTAACTCCCTTAACAACACGCAAAATCTGAGATCCAAACAAGTAATCTGAAACAAGAAACTTTGCTCTGAAATCAATTTTCTCCTTCCACATATTTAATTAAATTGTGCTTCCTCTAACTATTGTTGGAAATACCAAATTGATGTAACTATAATAAGTAGTCAAAATAAACATTTTACTAAACTCTGTTATACATAGAAGTGCTCAATAAAGTGTCATTTTTAAAGTATAAAGTATTTCATAGCTGAATAAGATTACCTGACACAATATGACATCACAGTTCAAAGATTTCGTTCACGGCTAAGTTTTACTTGACTATGTGGATAACTGACAGTGTACTTACAAATATTAAATTCAAAAACATGAGTTTACTATGTCTCAAATGAATTTCATGGAAACATGGAATAAAGCCACATTATGACTAAGTGGCAACTTTTCTGACCAAGAATGGAAGCAGATCTTATTGCTTCTTTTTCTCAAAGCATCTTTGTAGAAATATATCAGCAGCCAAAAATGAGTTTGGAATACGTTTACTCACACGTACAACTCATTAGCACATAATATCTAGAACTATAGGTAATTAAGTTTCTTAATAAAGAACGTATCAAACAGAGCATGATAAACTGAACTGTAATAGAAGATAATCCCTAGACAGTCGAGCTCACCCACTATGAGAATGTTGCCAGACATATCATCATGACAACAAAATCTGCAATCCAGACTAATGAGAACAGCATTCTAAGTGACAAGTATTTAGCATGTGCAGCCTGTATGTTAAAGTATAAGTAAAATTGAATTTAAACTCTGTTGACAACTTCTGATAACAGCTAACATTACTGTCCAAAAAATATTTAAAAATTAGAGTTTTGATGGAAATGATACTGCCAGTGAGTAATAAAAGGTAGTGCCAAACTGAGTGGGGTAAACAGTGCAAAATGAGAGGAGAAAAGCCTTTTGATCCAGACACAAAACCCCGGGTCCATCTTGGTTCTCTTCTCCTCTATCCTTTGCCATATACAATAAACTTTTTCTTCTCAATTGAAAAAAAAAATCTTTTTCAATTTTTTTCCCACAAAAATCAATATATGCTGATTAAAGTAAAACAAAAATACAAATAAAGAAAACTAGCACAAAGAATACCTATAACAGAGAAATAATTACTATTAATACTTGATTTATTATGTTCATCTCTATTCATTCATGTATGTCCCTAAGAAACTTCATTGATACCCACAGTTCTAATTCCTAACTACACATAGATGATTGGCAAATCTATCTCCAGCTCAGTAAACTTCCCTGAGTTCCAGATATACATGCATACACACACACACACTCACACACACACACACACACACACACATTCATGCAGTTTGACTTCAATATATAAGTGTTTCGAAGCACTCAATAAGAAAAAAAAAGAACACACTCATAGTCATCGGGCCCTTTGTTCAGTGCTGCCTATCTCAAGGCAGGTTGTCATCCTCCACACAGACCTGAGATCGGCCTCTCACGTTGCACCCCAACAGGTCCATCGTGGAGTACCATGCAATTTCACCTGTTCTGCGTCTCTGCAACCTGTCTTCTTCCCTCCATTTCTAATCTTCCCTCTTGGAGCGAGCTATCATGACCTCTCTTCTGCATTATTTAATAGTTTTCTTGCTGGCCTCCTTTACTTTCTCTTTTGCTCCACTTGAATATTCCTCCCCACAAACGCCTTAAGAAATTATCAAAAAAATGGCAACTTGCCAATGCTTGTTATCTTATTTTAGGATAAAAATCAAAATCCAGAACATTTAAAACAGACCTATGGACTATCTCCTACCCAAAAGATGAGTGTAGCGCAGTGATTACTATTCAGTCTGGATTCAAACCCTAGCTCTGGCAGGACTGTGTGACATGAATTTAGTTTCATCTTAGTGTACTTATCCGGAGAAACGCAAATGATGCTCATACCTGTCTCAAAAGGTATTGAGAGTTCTTAATGGGATCATTCTTAATGTTCAACATGCGGTAAGCATTCAATATTTGTCACCCAGCAATTTTATTTTTTAAAAAGACAAGAATTGGATATATTTATGGTATATAACATGATTTTAAAAAATAAATATACCTTGTATGACGCTAAATTTAACAAATTACAATTATATTATCTCACATGATTATTGTGTGTATGTGATGAGAACACTTAAAAATTACTATGTTAGTGATTTTCAAATATATAATACGTTGTTATTAACTACAATCACCATGTTGTACAATTAATCTCTTGACTTTATTCCTCTAACTGAAATTTTATGTCCTTTGACGATCATCTCCCCAACCTCCCCACCTTCCCTCCAGCTCCTGGTATCCACCATTCTACTCTCTGCTTCTGTGAATAATATCTCGCTTATATGAGGAAACTTAGAGAAACTCACCTAGCAAATTTTTAATATTCCTTTTTCTGATTCAACTTTATCCTACATTCACAGATTACTTTCTAACCTCCAGCCACACAAATCTTATTTCAATTTCTAAGGGGCAAAAATCCATATGGTCATATGACCTTTTTTCTCCTCCTCCCTTAAATTTTTACCCCCTAACTTTCACATAGTTAACTCAATTCTTTCATCCTTCAGATTTCAGGAAAGCCCATTCAAATCCCCAATTAGATCCAGACCCCACTTTGCACACTTCCTTAAGATGAGGCTTTTAAGAATGTTTTCACAGTTGTAACTTTACACTCACTAATCTGCATATGTACTTGCTGACTGTTTTCTATTTAATAGACAATAAACTCAGAGCAGGACTACTTTATCATTGAACCTCTAGTACACATAATAGTGTCCAATGCCTAGAAGGGGCTAAATAAATTTTTATTGAATAATTTAAGTGTGATTTTGCAGGTTTGATATGAATAGATATAACTGAGTAACATCACTTTAATGGCTACATAATGTTCCAAAGTATTGATACATCATGATTTATTAAAACAAGACATGTTGGTGAAAGAAAAGTTGGCTTCCAAATTCTATGACTCGTACTGATGTGATAAACATTCCAGGACATCTTTGTGCATGCTATTAATCATTTCCTTTGAAAAGATTCCAACTTTCCCCTTCAGGACTTTTTCCCATTAGCCTGGTCCCAACAGCTTTCCATTTTTCAGGGTTTCCTCCAACTTTCTAGCATATTGTTGCTGCTGGACTGCATTTTCGTTTACTCGTTCCTTTTTGTTGTTGTTTATTTCATATTTTTCTTTAATCATTTTATTTTCAGCTGAACATATCTTACACTCACATTATCCTGAACACAGTTTATTAAAACTATTCACTCCTTACAGTTCGCCAAACCAAATATGTCTTATCTAAATTTTAGTTTCCTATATATACTTTACAGTATGTACCTAGAACTACTAGTTAATCCATTCTTAGGAAATTTGTTAGATTCAGAATTTAAATTACTTGCCAAAGCCTCCATAAAGAGCAACTGACATAGCCATAATTAAACCTATGAATCCTAGCTCTTTCATTGGCAGAAAAATAGTAAATTAATCACTAATTTTTTTAATAAGTAACCTGGTGGCACAGTGGCCTCAAAAACAAAATAGACATCCTTAAAATTAATGTTTTTAAGCAAAAGTTAAAACTTACTTGAGGGAAAAGCTAAAATAGCTCAACCCTCTTATCGCCATCTTTACTCTTGTTAATGCCTTCACATTGGTCTATTCTGAGTCCAAAAATAATGCACTGGCTTTCTTACTCAGCTGAGTCCTCAGCAAGGAAGCCCCAACCCCTAACATACTAAAACTCCATTCACAGATACATGTTATGAAACAATATTGCTACCAGATCTATTTGTATTAGTCAAAATCCATTTACAAATAGTCTTATAAATATTCATTACATTGATTATCCAATCCTAAGACCTTTGTTCTTTCAGTATGCTACTCAAAAGCAATCGGCACCTGATTGTTTTAATAACGCTCTTTAGAAAAAAAGTCAGTGGAATTATAGACAATGTAATAAAAAAGAGCCCCAAATTTGCAATAGGATATCTAGATACTAATGCTGACTCTTTAGGACAAATTTGGGCAAATTAATTAAATTTTATGACCATTTTATTTGCTTTTTTTTAAATGCTGTTCATGAGATGAAGATGCACTAAAATGCTTTTGAATGTCTCCTACTCTAATAGTCAAAGATTACTGTATTTGTCCATTTTCATGCTGCTAAGGATATATCCCAGACTGGGCAATTTGCAAAAGAAAGAGGTTTGTTGGACTTACAGTTTCATGTGGCTGGGGAAGCCTCACAATCATGGTAGAAGGTGAAAGTCATGTCTCACATGGCAGCAGACAAGAGAAGAGGGCTTGTGCAGGGAAACTCCTCTTTTTAAAACCAATGGATCTCATGAGACTTATGTACTATCAGGAAAGCAGCATGAGAAGACCTGCCCCATGATTCAATTACCTCCCAACATGTGAGAATTCAAGATGAAATGTGGGTGGGGACATGGCCAAATCATATCAATTATGATTCAAACCAAATTACCAATGAGAAGTCATGGCTGAACCGATTGAGCTAGAGATGCCTCTGGTTGGGTGAGCACAATGCTACTTGCTATGTTTCTCCCTATTTTAGTACCTTTGGGTGAGGTATACATTATCAAATTCATCTCCAGGCCCTCTTTACTCATTTACTCTAAAGATATTAGAGTTCTTCCCCCATAAGTGGTACCACGCTTCATAATCAGCATGCCTGTGTTGCTAAACCTGCTCTCCCCTGTGTTCCTAAATTCCTACTAACAAGAAATCTATCAGTGTACCCTTCTAATCAGCTAAATCAGATTCCTCTGGTGAAAAAACTCTCCAAATCCTAGAGTTTAAGTAACATTGCTTACCTACACTTAGCATTTTCACTAATCAGCTTCAAACAAATAGCTCCAAATGAACAGTTCAGGCAATCCTTTGATGCCCAATCTGGCTTTAAAAGCAGAAGTAACACAGAAATCAGCTGTCCATGTGGGGTTATTCGTTTTGCTTCCAGAAATATCTTATAGACCATGGTTTTCTCTTAGTTCACAGAAAAAAAATAAAACAGAAACAAACATGAAAGCCTCAAAGGCTCTAATTTTGCCCAAGATGGCCAGGCTGATTGCCATGAAAAAATCTCTTCTAGTGTCCATGATTGTATTGAATAATGCTACCAATCTTTTTCAAAGAGTCGGAGGCAGTGTAGAATAAACAAGTCCCATAAAATACTCTAAAGAAGAGGTCAGCCATCTATATAGGGCCAGATAGTAAATATTTTAGGCTTTGCAGACCGTGTGTAGTTACTGCCACATTCCCTTTTATTATCAACTCTCTTTTCTCTTACCTTGTAATGGTGCAGAAACCATCCTTAACTTATATTCAAAAATAGGCTGTTCCGCATGAGCCATGGTTTGCTGAACCCTGCTTTAGTGCATTTGAGTATAACGCAAAAGCAACAAACCTAAATTCCTACAGGGAACATACGCTAACACAAATGAGTGAAGTGAGCCAGGTGGGGACTACAGTACCCTAAAGAGAACATTCTCATTTAAAGTACACCTAGATTTAGTCGATACATCTATGCATGAATATGAGCCTAACACAGCCAGATGGCTAATATTTCAAGAGAAAAAAATCTTAATTTCTTTGTGACGTACTTTAATTCAAAAATACTATGGACAAACTCTAACAACTGCAACATCTACAAAATACACACTCTGGGCAAAAAAAAGTGGAAATATAAATGCAACAAATATTGCATTTGTACTGAATTGAACAGTTTGTAACTTCTGATATAGTTAATATTTTTAATGTTTTATAATCAAAATACACTGTTTACAATTTTGGCTTCGCCACTGATTAACTATATAATATTTTAGTTACATATAAATATTATATATGAATATAAAAATAAATGATATATGAATATATAATATATGTATACATATGAAATAGAGAGCAAAAGGTATATGATAATTAATAGTAAATTCTGTGAACTATGTAGTGCAGTGCGTGGCACAGCAGTAGTAAACTATTGTTGTGTTTCCCTTTTGAGCTTCTCAAGAATCATCAAAGGCACAGTAGTGATTTGTTTTGTTTTCAGCAATATCAACTAAATGAACTACAAGTTTAGGCAAGTCTAATAATTTCCAAAGTGTAGGTGACATGTCTGTCAAAGACTGGTTATATCTACACAATACATAATTGTCTGCAAACAAATGACCTTGTGGTACAATTTTTTCTGAATTTATTTTCCTTTTTGAAATTTTTATTTTTATAGACATGGGGGTCTCACTCTGTTGCCCAGGCTGGTCTCAAACTCCCAGCCTCAAGTAATTCTCCCACCTCAGCCTCCCAAACCACTGGGATTACAGGTGTGAGACACCATGCTGACCCTGAATTTATTTTCCTTAGGATAGTATTAAACTCAAGGTATCTTTCGTAAGGTCACACGGAAGATCTACACGAGGTAACTAATTGGAAATACACTATTTTTTGTATCACTGTTTCACATTGACTCATAAAGACAGACTTCAGTCATGGCAATACAATACCTACAATTTTGATAGCTACCAACAATGAGTGTATAAAATGAAGCAGGTGATACAGAATAATGATTAAGAGCACAGACTTTGGTGTAGATAATCTGGTTTGGAACAGTAACTCTGCTCCAATACCAAGGAAAACAGGCAACTAAATCTCCCCATGTAAAAGGTTCTGTAACTCCAAAATGAGAATTTTATTTTTTATGAGGTTGAAGTAGAGATTAAATTAGTTGACCCTTATAAAGATCACAGTAAGTGTTCAGTAAATGGTAGTAGTTTTTGTTATAACCACTGCCATCATCCTACC
Organism: Gorilla gorilla gorilla; assembly: GCF_029281585.2. NCBI lineage: Eukaryota > Metazoa > Chordata > Mammalia > Primates > Hominidae > Gorilla > Gorilla gorilla. The sequence continues at coordinate 16,690,323 of NC_073235.2, read as the reverse complement.
ACAGCATGTAGCTGGGTGAATAACTGGCTCACACATTTCTAGTTGTTGATGATAGGTGATAAATTTGAATAAAATATTTAGCCATTCACATTTTTCCATGACAATTTTCCCTACGCTAACATAAAAGCCAGGCAAGATAGTACTATTAAAGGGCATGATAATTAGTCAGCATATCTGCAGTCAGCTGCAATCAATTCAAAGCTCTCTGTGAGATGTCGGCTAGTCTTTTAACCTTTGGTTTCTCAAAGTGTGACTAACAATATTTAAGATTATTTTATTCTCCTAATTATTAAGTTCTTTTGATCTTTATATTGAGAATTTAGGGTAATATACCAAGAAATACAAATATCTCTATGTTATGCACAATATATGATTAACATCATTTTGATGGTTGATAAGTACAGCACCTTTTATTGTTATAATTTCTGTCATTCTTTATGGAACAGCTTCCTGCTTTCAGCACCACAGACAAAGAAAGAACAGTAGTAAGAGTGGAGGTGTATACATATGTATTTGTGTATGTTTGTTTGTGTGTGTGTATACACTTATGGAACAGAAGTAGGATGATTATGGAAAAGTATTTAGAGTCAGAGCTGGAAATCTTGAACCATGCTCATGATTCATGTACAAAAATTAAGTGTGTTCCTATTATGTAATGAATAGCAGGGAAATAAATGCGAAATAATTTTGTTCATTTTCGAGAAGTTTGGTCTAGAAATATAAATTGCTCAACCTCAGCCTCCAGGTATAGAGAGGTCAATGCAGACCTATGTTATGAGCATTTGTTTACCATCTTGGGACGAAAAATTAAAACCTGTTTTCACTTTTTTAACATGTTATTTCATTCAAATGTAACTTTGAACTTTCTGTGCCTCTGTTTATTGTTTATAAAATAAGGATAACCATAGTTACTTCAGATACTTTGATAAATAAGATAATGCATGCTATCTCTAAACAAAAGTTGTAGGGTGTAATAAGTACTCAGTGTGATGGGTATGAGGATGGGTATTTATGCATCTAACACTAATAGGTTAATTGAGTCTAATTCCAATGGGAACATGTGATATTGGTCCCTCTTAGTAAAAATGTATTATAAAAACTACATTGACTTTCCTTCAATTAAAAACAATTAATTCAGTAATATTTTCTGTTCAAATTATGGTCAGAAAACCAATTACCACAAGGCTGATTAGTAGAGCCCATAAACATCAGAGAACCAAATGTTAGACATGGGAAATCAGTAGTATATCTTATTATAAGTGTTTCCAGTATGCACTACTCTATAGAGGATTTTCCTGGTATGGAAAGAGAGCCACACATTTAACTCACAGCATTCTCAAAGAAAAAATTTTAAATGAAAGCTATAGCCTGATGCAATGAACTGGAATGGAACAGGATCTTGTTGAAGTACAAAATTTGACATGGAACCTCTCCTTTGAATCTATGCCTGTACGATATTGGAAACCTTATAGCTTAAAAGAAATACATTTTTCCTAAGGCATAAATTTTATTCAAATGTCATGTTTTAAGGAAACCAAGCAGAAGTAGGAGTAAGGAAATAAAGATTTTCTAGAAAATATAAGGATCCGGCAGAACTTTTTTGCAATACACTCATTAAAATCATAGGAAAAATATGGAACAAGAGATCATCCTTCAAGAAGAATCAAATCGTTGTTTCTTTCCTTTCCCAAAACCTCAAAACTACTTATCTCTTGAGTTCAATTTTTACAGCAAAGTTACAAGGGGATTAAAGAAGCATTTTATGTAGGCCATTGCAAAAATAAAAATTGTCCTTTTGAATGTAAGTCAAGAAACTGTACTGAGAATGTACAGTCTATATAAAATATTCAGTTCAGCTTAACACATGTTTATTGAATCCTAGTAAGAAACTAAGAACTCTCTGGCAAAACATTCATAATTGAGACACTGAAACCATGCTCATCCTTGAAAAGAATACAATCTCATGAGTAAGAGACAAAATCAGTTAATGACAGGAAAGGTCACATAACATATGACAAGTAGGTGAAGCAGAGCATGACGTGGGAGCATCTAAGCCTAGACTGAGGTCTGAGATAAGGCAATACTGGAGTTGAGTTTTGAAAAAGTAAGTGAATCAGACAAGTAAGTCAGGCAAGGGCAATTCTAGACAGAAGTAATCAATAACTACATGAGCAAAAGAAAAAAAAGATGCGAATCAGCAGTGTATTTTGGAGGACAAAATAATTTGGGCAAAGCAATCAATACCAACCGCAATGGTGTGATTTTCCAAAAAGCTTAATTTTCATGTGCGGGAGATCAGATGCTTTAGAACAGGTGATGATGAAATTGAAGTAAAATAAGATCATATGTGCATCTGGCAAGTCCCACTGGTGGCATTTTGTAAAGAAGTGGCATACTTCATTTATTCACCCTAAATTAATTAAATATCTACTATGTTTCTGACATGTGCTAGCTTCTGAGGAAAGATCGATGCATAGCCAATTATTGCTATCTGTAAAGGAAGTAAAGCCATGAAGCAAATGATTAAAACAAGAATGCCAAACTCTTGAGTCAACGGTGATAATAACCATCATCCACGAAAACAGAACTAATATTGAATGAGCCTTATGTGGCGAGCACTCTTTAGGTGTTTACCATGTATGATGTCTTCTAGCACTCACAAAAAGGGTCATTTAGTATTATTAGAAAGCTATTATTGAATCCTTTTACAGATGAAGAAATTAAGATTTAAAGCCATTAGATAATTATCCTAAGTTCAAACAGCTGGTAATTAGCAGACGTAGGATTCAAAACTAAAAGGTCAAAACCTATTCCTTACTCCTAATTATGAAGTGTCTTGGTAAAACTCTGGTGAAAACAATTATCTGTGAGAAGATGAGAAATTAATATGTGAATTAGGTCTTCTGGATGAAGAGCCACTTATCGGACAGATAAAAGGATAAGTCTAAAACACACAACACATATCTATTTGACGTGTGTGCTGTAATTAATCTTTTAAAATTGTAGTGTATACTTTTGATTATGTTAAGTTAGACAAATATACATAGACACATATATGTGTATATATGTGTATACGTTTATGTATACATATATATACATGTATATATGTATGTCCAAATACACATATATTTGTCTATATACGGGTGTGTATAGATACATATATATAGCTTAGCTTTTGTCCTTTTCTTTTTTTGAGACAGAGTCTCACTCTATTGCCCAGGCTGGAGTGCCATGGCACGATCCGGGCTCACGGCAACTTCTGCCTCCTGAGTTCAAGTGATTTTCCTGCTTCAACCTCCTGAGTAGCTGTGACTATAGGTGCCCGCCATCACACCTGACTGATTTTTGTATTTTTAGTAGAGATGAGGTTTCACCATGTTGGCCAGGCTTCTCTCGAACTCCTGGTCTCAGGTGATCCACCTGCCTCGGCCTCCCAAAGTGCTTGGATTACAGGCATGAGCCACTGCACCCAGCCTTGACTTAGTTTTTGATTATGCTAAGTTAGACATATATATACATACACACTTACGTACATATGCGTTTATAAAATCAGTCACTGAAATGTTTGAAGTTCCATTATCTCTCCAGAGACCTTGGGAGATTCAAATTTTTCCATGTAAACATCAGCTGAAACAACATGTGGCCTATTTCTTTAATTAAATTTTTTTTCATTGTTATAGATTCAGGGTGTGCAAGTGCAGTTTTGTTACAGGGTTATATCGTGTAGTGGGGAAGCCTGGGCTTTTAGTGTAACCATCACCTGAATAGTGTACGTTGCACCCATTAGGTAATTTTTTCTCCCTCTTTCCTCCCACCTTTCTGAGTCTCCAACGTCTGTTACTCTACTCTTTCTGTCCATGTGTACACATTGTTTAGCGCCCACCTATAAGTGAGAACCTGTGATATTTGACTTCTGTTTCTGAGTTATCTCACTTAAGATAATGGCCTCCAGTTCCCTCCATGGTGCTGCAGAAGACATAATTTCATTCTCTTTTGGCTGAGTAGTATTCCACGGTATGCATATACACCACATTTTCTTTATCCAGTCATCCTTTGATCAATATTTAGCACGATTCCATATATTTGCTATTGTGAATAGTAATGCGATACACATATGAATGGAGGTGTTTTTGATACAATGATTAGTTCTGTGGGGGTGGATACCCAGTAATGGGATTGCTGCATCATATTAGTTCTGTGGGGGTGGATACCCAGTAATAGGATTGCTGGATCATATTAGTTCTGTGGGGGTGGATACCCAGTAATGGGATTGCTGGATCATATGATAATTCTATTTTTGGTTATTTGAAAAAATCTGCATACTGTTTTCAACAGGGGTTGCATTAATACATATTCCCACCGATGATGTATATGTTCCCTTTTCTCCACATCTTTGCCCACTTCTGTAATTTTTGACTTAAATAATAATAGACATGTGAACTATTTTTAATACTAGACATGTGGCCTATTTAAAAACTTTAAAACTTCAAGTATTTCCATAAAATTCACAAATGCTCAAAATTATATGGCCTATTTTATTTTTTTCTTTTTTGGTGTTAAAATCAGAACTTAATATGTTAATCATATTGGTCAAATAAATTTAAAAATTCATTATTGAAATAAGTTACAAGTTCCTGCTAGATAAAAACAAACAAAGATATTTCTTCATTTGGACAAATATCATAAGTTATGCTTTGAAACCACATAAAAGGAAGCACAACATATTTACCAGCCTACAGAATAATGCCAACACTTTTGTTCTAAGACAACTCTGGAAAATCAACATTGAAAATATCCACCAAACAGTCATTACCATATAGGTATGTCACAACACAAATTACCTTGTATGAAGTAAAAATACAGATTTTAAAAACCAAACCTATTGGGTAATGGAGCAGGTTAAAATTTTTGTCCCTGTATTTCCCAATTTGTGTCCTATCAACAACAAAGACAGCAGTCTAGCTGCCAACAGGACAGCAAGCTCAGGAAAGGCAAGATGCGCTAGGATAAAAAAATGAGAGCCAAAGGCATTGTCAATTTGAGTGGATTGGGAAACCTGGGGGTCAAAGGAAGCAAGGGGCTCACAATTCTGTCAAGCAAGCAAGAACTCAGTTGGAAGAGAGGTATGGGAATGCCAGTGCCTGTGATGAGTTGATACAGAAAATCAGGCTAACTTTTACATTCCTTAGAGACAAAAGTCAATCTCACATTAAGAATGATATAAGACCATTGAGTGTTATTGAATAAAGGGAGAAGTCAGAAAAAAGGACAGATTCTGACAATTTCATATGGCTTTGAGACAAACACATGTTCAGTGACACAAGTAATTATTTCATATATAAAATGTATACCCCATGGCAATATTGATCAATATTTCCCTATCTGCTCCCTCTCAACATCGGCTGAAGTACAATTAATTGAAAATGATCTCAGTGTATCTTAACATCACCTCGGCTGATACAGATAATTTCAAAAGGCCATTTAAAATCCACAGAGTTTAACAATTTCATACCATGTATCAGAACCTAATGCTTAGACTTGGAAATGAAGTAATACTCTTGGGTAAGCTTAACCCCCAGACAGAAAGGACTCCCGCAATTGCAGCAGAATTAGAATAATAAAGCTTTTCATCAACTTGCTGAAAGCCAGAGTTGTCACTAAACTATCTTCATGGGATGTAGCTTTCATTCCTTACATTGACTTGGCACCCAGACCAAACCCCTATTCATTCCACATCCACAACTGCTCTCAGTTCTCAATTTGCATGGCACTCTCCAGGCCACTGGCCGCATTTGCCAGGATATTATGTTTCCTCCCCAGGACTGCTTCCCAACCCCAACCCGCGAAAGGCTTGTTTCTCAAACACAGAATTTATCTACAAAACCAAAGTCTAAATATTAAAGATTTAAAAAAATTATTTTACTCTAATTTTATGGGTTAAAAAAAGCATTTTTCTGATTTTTTCTATCCATAAATCCTGCCTCTATTTCCATAAAATAAACAGTGACTTAGGAACCTCAGTCAGTTTATAAATCTCTTAAATGTGCCTAAAAATCTACTGATTGTAGTAGGTGCACTGAAATAACAGTAGTCTAACTACTATAGGCCTAAGCTTCTCATTGTAGTACTTAGGAATCAGATACCTGCCAGTCATCTTGACATACTGTACACTGTAATGAATCATATTAGTATCACTTGGGATTAAGCATATGCATATTAGTAAACATAAATATTAACTGCAGTAATACAACTAAAAGCAAAATCAAGGAATGATCAGAAGAGATTATAAACAATAATGTAGACCTATTCTCCCCTACTAGAAAGGCTCAAACAAAATTGCATAGAAAAATAGTGTCAGAGGAATGAATAAATAGAAAAGAAAAAGACTTTAGTCTAAAAAGAGCGAAGGTAAGCAGTATATGATCAGTCAGGATGGAGATAGATAAAGTAAACATACATTGTTCCATGAACACCTGATATAAGACAAAACCTGAAGGCTTAAGGATGAGTATTGATCACCATGGATGGGTGACATGGGGCAAAAATATGGGGAATTTCTTACAAGCAAGAGATTTGCAAAATGGTTCTCTAATACATTTGCATTTACAATCCCAGTTTTTTTCTAAATTAGTGCTATCCGAGAACACTGTTGCATCCTACTCTAAGGTATGTCTTTTACTCATTCTGAGACAAAATATGTAAAGTAAAAATGCATGATATCCTGCTAGGGCAAGGAGAGATATATACCCCAGCTATCTCCAGTGAGTCCTCAGTGAAGACTTTCCTATAATTCTCTCAGAATTTTCTACTATCACAGTTTATAATCCTTTCAAATGTATATGCTATAGCCCTTACCAGGGTTATATTTAAGAACTCACGTAAAGAATAACAGAGTGATGAAAATTCAATATTAATGGGCAGGGCTAATCATGGAGTGGATCTCCATTTTGTGATTATATAAATGAACTATTTGTATGATCCTGAAAGAGAAGTAAAATAGACTCTTTCAACTCCATATGTGATAAACCAATGTGAATAACTATGCATTTCTCAAAGTGAAATAATGACATATTAAACTCATTTAAGACAGAGCATGCATAACCAGGCTACTTTAAGAATTTATGAACAAATATGCCCCAATATGTATATGTACATATATACTGATGCAAGTTATGCTATAATAAAATATGTCAAGGTAATATTTTATCTACTGGTGTGTGCAAATACACATAACTATTTTTATTTATTTTAACATATTTGTATGTGTTTCAAGTAGGTTAAATACTTTTTTCTTTTAAATTAAAGAAAATTGGTTCTGTAATCTCATTCCATAGATGACCATTCTAAACACAAAAATATCGTGCAACAAATATCACTCTGTCTCATATGCTAAAAGAGTAACTCTCTGAGTGCCAGCATGGACTTTGCAGATGTATGCTCCACAAAAGTTTACACCGAATTAAAGAAAATACAGATCAAAGTGGAGTATTTTGACTATAGTAACTTAAGGCCATCTCTAACGTGAATGACTAGTGTGTTCCCTTTGGCAAAGAGAAACACTGGTGCATGTCATGTACATTGGGTTGATTCTTTCCATAAAGCAGGCTGCTCTGATAATCTCTGCTTAATATAAAACTGCCTCACATCTTCAAAAGAGTCTGTAATGAAGGGTCATGACATAACAGATTCAGGCAGGGAGGTTCACTCCAGCATGTTCTCTAAAGCACTAAAGTGCTTTAGGGAACAGTAAGTGTTTAGTTTAAAGGTAACACAGATAAAGATTAACCCCACAACTTGAAAATTAGCTAATCTATAGATGAAGTACAAGTACTTGACAAAGGCATCAGAGCTTCATTGAGAAGTAACTTCAGGTTAAGGTCAGAGCTAAGACATGCACCCTGGGTCATTGCTTTGCATAATGCTGAATGCACAGTCAACTCAACAAATCCAAGGGTGTTGACCTGTCTTTTGCATAAGGAGCTAAACAGTCACAGCATCAAATAGCTTTAACTAGCATTTACTTGTTTATTCAAAAAATAATGAATAGGAAAACAATTCTAACACTCAAGTATTGGCTGACACACACACGCACACACCTCTAAGTTTATCTACCATTGTATTTAACTCAAGTATGGATATCATTTGTTTCTTAAAGAGATTTGAAACAATATATGGACAAAACATGTGAACTAATGATGCACTGAAGTTGTATTAATTGTTATTACTTCTGTCAATAAAAAAGGACCGTTAGCATCTTACTGCCAAATTAAATGAAAGAAAATTGGGTAAGTGTCCTCCCAGAGCCGACATTTTAAGGAGAAAAGAAAAAAAAAAACATTATTAGGAGGGGTTTTGATGTCAGCAATAATACAATTCAATAGGCAAAAGAGCCAATGTTATTAAATCCAATATATGCCAGCATTGATGATGGAAGATAGATGACTACTCTCATAAGCAGAAACAGTAAAACTTGTAGGACTGGTAAGAAGTAACCAATGGCAATTTATTCAGGCCTTCCTAGGTATTACCTATGCTAAATGACTTCCATGTTTTGTCTCATAGACTTCCTATTCTTTTGTTTTATTTTGGTTTAGGCCATATGATTTCCTATGAGAAATGATAACTTATCATCTGGGCCACACAAAGTCTAAAATATTTGACCAAAAAAAAAAAAATCAATAAGACCAACAAAAGAAACTAAGTAAGCAACTCATCTTTCTGAGAAAAAGATTTTGCATTTTGCAAAATACATTTCGTAAAATAATAATTAAATATTTTAGCAAAACTTCATAGGGAGTAGCACAATTCAACTTATATATTAAACTTTAAAATATAGCACAAAAATTGTAGCAGATTTATATGATTGATCAAATGATTATGTATTGCTTTTGGCAAAATAAACAAATTACTTTAAAACATAAATGTCTTGAATATTTCTCAATAGTATTGCTTTGACTTATTTGATCTTTCTCTCTGTATCATTAGAATCTCTAATTAAGTTTTTTTTAAATAGAGAAGAGGACTCACAGATTTACAAGAAAAAAACAACCCCATCAAAAAGTGGGCCAAGGATATGAACAGACATTTCTCAAAAGAAGACATTTATGCAGCCAACAGACACATGAAAAAATGCTTATCATCACTGGCCATCAGAGAAATGCAAATCAAAACCACAATGAGATACCATCTCACACCAGTTACAATGGTGATCATTAAAAAGTCAGGAAACAACAGGTGCTGGAGAGGATGTGGAGAAATACGAACACTTTTACACTGTTGGTGGGATGGTAAACTAGTTCAACCATTGTGGAAGACAGTGTGGCGATTCCTCAAGGATCTAGAACTAGAAATACCATTTGACCCAACCATCCCATTACTAGGTATATACCCAAAGGATTATAAATCATGCTGCTATAAAGACACAAGCACACACGTTTATTGCGGCACTATTCACAATAGCAAAGACTTGGAACCAACCCAAATGTCCAACAATGATAGACTGGATTAAGAAAATGTGGCACATATACACCATGGAATACTACGCACCCATAAAAAAGGATCAGCTCATGTCCTTTGTAGGGACATGGACGAAGCTGGAAACCATCATTCTCAGCAACTATCACAAGGACAGAAAACCAAACACCACATGTTCTCACTCACAGGTGAGAACTGAACAATGAGAACACTTGGACACAGGGTGGGGAACACCACACACCAGGGCCTGTCATGGAGTGGGGAGAGGGGGGAGGGATAGCATTAGGAGATATATCTAATGTAAATGACGAGTTAATGGGTGCAGCACACCAACATGGCACATGTATACATACGTAGCAAACCCGCACATTGTGCACATGTACCCTAGAACTTAAAGTATAATATATATAAAAAATAAAAATAAAAGGAGAAGACGACTCATGTTGCCCAGGCTAGTGTTGAACTCCTGGCCTCAAACAATCCTCCACCTCAAAGTGCTTGGTATTACAGGCATGAGCCACTGAACCTGGCCTACTTAAGATATTATAGAAATGAAGCATTTCACATCTTTGTTACTATCATTGTGATAGAAATCTAGGAAGTATAAACTTAAGAGATATGTGTAATTCTTCCTTATCTCTGCCAGAGCTGATTTTTCTTGCATCTACTTTGGCAATAATTCCTCTCCCAGGAAACACAGTTTCTTCTTTGCAGTTATCGAGTTAAATATTTTTTTTTCTTTGCTGTTCTGAGCTGCAAGACCACATTGCCCAGAGGTTTGTTTGCCTGCTCAGGAGATAAAGAGAAGAAACAAAATGATTAAAGCAAGGCAGACAACAAGAAAGTTAGAATAAACAAAGAAAAGTAATAAGAAAGAAATAATAGAAATGAAAAAGAATAAAGTCTACTTGAGCAAAAGGTAACTGAATGAGATTATTACAGTTTCACATGCTGAGATGTCTCATGGTTCACTTAGCTATAGATTACTTCATAGCATGTATGTGTATGTATGTTTGTGCATATATATGTTTGTGAGTGTACATATATTAAAAATGTCCATATCTTAAATATGACCAATAAAAACAACTAAGGAATGAAAGAGTAAAGAAAATAAGATTTATGAATAGCTTCATTTTCTGCCAAGGTGCTCATGTTCCCTTCAGAGACATATTTTGCCTTTTGGATAGGCAAAATATGTTTTAGTAGGTTTTAGACAGCAGTAATATCTTCCTGAAACTGAGAATGTTTGACTTTTTTTTAACTTGATTACAGCTTAAACCTGAGGAAAGGTGTTCAAGTCAAAGGATATCTTTTTGAGATTAAGATAGCGTCGTCTAAAATAAAAAATAAATGCTTCAGAGCTGAGTACCCTTGTCATCACTACTTAATAGTTAGAGCTAGCCAAAATCCAACATCATGCCAGTTTACTCACTTTCTGATCTGAGAACTGATCTGTTGTCTACACACAAAGCCAATTCCAGAAGAGTTTCAGAGTAAGCATGTCAGAGCCAAGCACAAGGGTCAAGTATTAGGTGTAAAAAAGAATTATGAATATTTTTATAGCTTTGTACATTTGCTCCTAAATGTACACTTCCAGATAATTTGAAACGATGATGTTGGCACTGCTCTTAATCAAGTTTCATGTCCAGGAAGCCATTTTGAACTCCCCAGAAGGGCAGGACGTCCTGCCACTGTGGTTGCAGAGCCACCCACAACCTTGTCCATTTCTCCAACACCATAACAGCCTCAAGGATAGAGCTTTCCACATATTATTCACCCAACACCTGCTACAGTCCCTGGAACATAAGTGGAGATCAATACTTGCACACTGAATAATGCAGATAAGGGAGACTGGTAAATAATAAAAAGCAGATTTTGAGTCTAAAGGAATGCACTGCTCAAAGTCAAGTAGCAAGAGGTAAAGGAAGCTGCCATTAAACATTTCTCTTCTGCTATGAGACCTCATTTTAGCAATGTATAATTATATTAAAAGAAGTTACTCTTTTAATCTATGCAGTTAAGGCTCAATGATAAAGTTAATAAAATACAAAATAAAAATAGCGAGATAAATTAGCCGGGTGCAGTGGCAGATGCCTGTAATCCCAGCTACCTGGGAGGCTGAGGCAGGAGAATCACTTAAACCCAGGAGGCAGAGGTTGCAGTGAGCCAAGATCGTGCCATTGCACTCTAGCCTGGGCGACAAAGGGAGACTCCATCTCAAAAAAAAAAAAAAAAAAAAAAAGAGAAATAATGTAAAGCAAAGTATCCTTAGAGATGTGGATTGTGATTCTAGCTTTGATACTATCTAGCTTTAAAGCTTTTATCAAGATTATTCAATTGGCCCAAGACTTAGTTTTCATATCTTGGACAATGGGCTTAGATGAGTGGATTTTCCAGCTCTAAAATGCTATCGTCCTCTATCTAATATCTGTACATCGGCTAATAGATTCATTTAAGAAAACTAACTAGGACTCACTGTCTCTACTATCCAGTTTTGCCAATCTATTGTTATATAACTAGGCAATAGTATGCTTACTCGTTTCCCTGCACCCAATGTGATTGCCTATAGTTCATTCTCTCTACTATACTGTGTGACCTTTCACCAAGAACACAAATCTGATCTTCACATAACCCTGAAAAAAAAAAAGAATCCTCCAAAGGATTTCCATTCATTCCAAATTCAATTCCATTCCAAACTCTTTAGCATAGCTTTCTGCAATCTACTTCTTGCATGCCTACCATAAGATACTCTGATTTTGTACTCTGCTCTAGTCTCACTGAGTTTCCCTCTGTGGCATCACAGGGATATGCTCTCTTGCGTTTGAAAAGTGGTGTTCCTTAGAATAACCTTCCCATCTACTTGTGATACAATTAACTTCTACTATGTATTGCTCAGTGGATGCAAAACACTTACAGAGTGCCTTAAACACAATAGGCACTCAAACATTTGACTAAACGGTTTTAAAATCACTCAAGCCAGGAGAAAGCTTTTTTTTTTTTTTTTTTTTTTTGGTGCAGTAAGCACTCTTTAAAAACCCACAAGTCATTACCTTGGTTTATAAACGGTTCACAATACATGGTGCCTATTGCACCAAAGTAAAACTGAAGCTAGGAAAGCACTAATTGCCAAGACTGTTGGAGGAAAACAAATACTCTTCTGTAACTGTACACAAGTTACTCTGCAAAAAGCAAAACCAGGCTAACTGAAGAGACAGCTGCAAAACACACAATGATATAATGTGTTTGCCGATCTGCAAAATCATTTGAAAGTTGCTGCTTCAACAGCTGGTATCTGGGAAGCGTAAGCATCGTTTGGTCTAGTTAAAATTACACAAAGCAGGAATGTTTATTATGCACACAAAAAGGAGATTCGGATGTTGAAGTTACAGCACTTTTAAAAGTCTGGAACAGTCAACGAAACACTTGTTGACAATCGGAAAAATCTCCAATACAGTCATATTGGTTTATTCATGTTCTGTTTCTAGTTCTATTAAGTCTTATGATAACATCTTTGAAGAATATTAAAGCCTATAGAACCCTCAGCGTGGCTGAAGTCACATCATTCTTTGAGCCTAGCCTGTATCTAGATTGGACAAATAGCATGCACATGCTTAATCTTACCATTATCATTTAATATGGCTTAGCATTTACTGAACACTAAATAATTATACACTTACAGTACCAGACATCAATAAATAGAGGAGTAAACCGAGCTAAATGGAATAATAAAATGGTTGCCCACAACCCATCCCCTGCCAAAAATGTTTCTCTAATCCCACTATGATGCTCAAATTTTCCACGTTACTCATTCATTTGGTTTAATAAAAATCTTCTCAGATGTCTTCTGTAGAACAAATATGTCAATAGCTTGACTTTGGAAGAGAAAAAAAGCAAATAGACATGGTTTTGTTGTCAAATATGGGGAAAATTGCTTTAAGCAAAATCATATGTTTTTTCTATTGCAGTGCTTCTCAGAGTTTTGAGGAAGGAACCTACTCGGCAGTTTCTCACAGGTACCTGGACTCTGTGAACTGAACTCTCTTCATGAAACTTTTTTTCAGAGAATAGTAATTAATATTTGAAAGTCACACTAGAAAATGCTAATTTATGGTGCTATAGATTGTTTAAAAAATTGGTTTCTGGAGGTGTCTGGTACATTATCTCACACTAACATATTTACCAAACTAATAAATCCAAGTAGCAGCCCAGTCACCTGATGAGGGAAACACCATTTTCTTGTCCTCATAGTCCATAAGGAAATAGGTGTATGTTCATAAAACAGATTCATATATACATACCATGTATATGTGTGTATAAAACACACTCCCATAAGAAAGCTTCCCTGAAGTGAGAAGTTGCTTCTCCTCTTTTCAGATTCTTACTCATTTTTAGTTTCAACTTTTAATTTAGACTCAAGGGGTACATATGCAGGTAGTGACAAGGATAGACTGTGTGATGGTGAAGTTGGGATACGATTGAACCCATCACCCAGGTAGTGAGCACAGGACCTCAAAGGCGGTTTTTCAATCCTTGCACCACTCCCTGCTTCCCCCTCTTCCAGCTCCCAGTGTCTACTGTTCCCATCTTTATGTCTGTGTATGCAATGTTTATCTCCCACTTACAAGTGAGAACACGCAGTATTTGATTTTCTGTTTCCATGTTAAATTGCTTACAATAATGGCCTCCAACTGCATCCACGTTACTGCAAAGAACATGATTTCATTCTTTTTTATGGCCGCATAATATTCTATGGTGTGTATGTGTCCCATTTCCTTTATCCAATCCACCGCTGATGGGCACCGAGGTTAATTCCATGTCTTTGGAATTATGAATAATGCTGTGATGAACATACATATGCACGTGTCTTTTTGGTAGAGCAAATTATTTTCCTTTGGGTATATACAAAGTAATGGCATTGCTGGGTCAAATTGTAGTTCTATTTTTAGTTCTCTGAGGAATCTCCAAACTGCTTTCCACTGTGGCTGAACTAATTTACATTCCCACCAACTGAAGCCGCACCGCACACCTAAAACCATCTGGTCTTTGACAAAGTCTACAGAAATAAGTAATAAAGAAAAAATTCCCTTCTCAATAAATGATCCTGAGATAACTGGCTAACCATATGCAGAAGAATAAAATTAAATTCTTACCTATTACCATATACAAAAGCTAACCCAAGATGAATTAAAGACTTAAATGTAAGACCTAAAACTACAAAAATTATAGAAGAAAATCTAGGAAATACCCTTCTGGACATTGGCCTTGGCAAAGAATCTATGACTAAGTCCTCAAATTCAATTGCAACAAAAATAAAAATTGAGAAGTAGGACCTAATTAAACTAAACAGCCTCTGCACAGCAAAAGAAACTATATACAAAGTAAACAGACAAGTTACAGAATAGGAGAAAATACTCACTAGCCATGCAGCCAACAAAGATCTAATATCTGGAATGTATAAGATACTTAAACAAATCAAAAAGCAAAAGGCAACCCCATTAAAAAATGGGCAAAGGACATGAACAGACATTTCTCAACAGAATACATCAAAGTGGCCAAAGAAACATGAAAAAATACTTAACATCACTAATCAGCGAAATGCAAATCAATACCAAAATGAATGTCATTTCACACCAGTCAGAATGGCTGTTATTAAAAAGTCTTCTCACTCATGTGTTCACTGCTCCCCACGGGAGGAGCTGTCACTATCTGACAGAACAGGCAGACAGATGAAACTGAGTTGCTTCCTTACTTTTATGACCTGTTTAGTCAGTTTGGGTTTTTGTTACTACTGCCAGGAACAAAACCTAAAGTTTTCACCCACAGAGGCCATTTCCCTAAGCCTCAGATTCCCATTTCTAAAATGAGGGTGGTAACATCTGCTTTAGTGGTTGTTTTGCTATTAGAGTTGTGACTAAAATGTTTTGTAAAGTGCTGGCATTGTCAAAAGGCTATTTTTTTTTTCTGTTACTATCAACGAATTCATCACAACTGCATGCAAGGTCTATATAATCCATGTAGTATCTATTGCTCTTGTCAATAGCAAGAGGCTAGAGGCTTAGGCTTTTTCTTTCTTCCCGTGAATTCTAAGGACAAAGTCTGACATATGGCCTATTCTTTGTGCATATTTAGAGAATAAATTCTCTAGACAAAGGTAAATTACTTTCTTTGCTACTTGTGTTTTTATATCTCACCTAAACTAAAAGCGGTCACTTAGCCTTTTAAGAGACCCGTTTTTGCAGAACTGCATATCAGAAATAGACAGAAAAAGTTTAATGGATTTTTAACTGTAGAAGACAATTTCACTAATTAGTAAAATTTCTATTTCTTCACAAGTAGCCTAAAATCAAGTCAAATCAGGATAACTGAAGAAAATTCATAGAACGTGAGGGGGAGTCTCTTCTGCTTAAACTCGCCCATCGCCACAGAAATTTGTCATTTAGGTATTCATTTGACAACAAAGTTTCTCTATATTTATTCTTAACCTAGAGAACTTCCTCACAACTGAGTATAAGTTACTTTAATATGAAAATTAGGTAGAACTCTATTATTAGGGAAAGCTCTCCATGTAGGGAAAGAATTTTGATTGAATAGATAGGAGAAAAGGAAATTTAACAAGAAAAAATCCATAATAAAATATATTGGATAGTATAAAATATTTTGTGTTTGGACAGGGAAAATGAGGCTGAGGCATATCATAGAGAGGGTCAAGAAGATCATGAGAGGTCAAAGCCAAAGTGCCAACTTCATGGATTTGTGTGCATGTGTCTATGTGTGTGTCTGGGTGTGGGGGTGTATGTGTGGATCTTTTTAATTTTCCTGAGGTAGAAAAATTACTTCACTAGTTAGATGAAGCTGTAAATGGGATAGGGTAGTAGTTTGGGAGCATATCACCCTTAGTTCTGATCAATTTAGCTCAGTTCAGTATGACACACTCAGCATCTCCCTCTCCAATCTGTTCATGCTGACCTAAGGAATGGAGGCAAATCACAGAAAAAAATAAAAAAGCAGCAAGTATGCCATCATCTAACATCTTCCCACCTCAGTAGCACTTTCACTTGTATAAAGCTCATCTCCAGTGGAGATGTGAGAAGTGCCGAGCATCTATGGAAATTACACACTGTCAACAACCTGGGAAAAAATAAGGATGGAGAGGGAAAAACATAGTAAGACCAGACTCAAGCCAACACTCTTCCTTGTACTTAAAACCCACTCATTCTTGCAGAAAACACTGTCTTGGGCACGGCAGTTGAATTCTTGTCATTTTTCAGTTGTCCTTAAGCTGGTAAGCAGGTCTTACTCCCCACCTTCTACACCTTCCTTATTCATCTCTTCCTTGGTTAGTTACCATAGAGAGCTGACCGTTTTCTACACTTGAGTTGGCCATATATTGAAATTTCCTTTATGCCTTTATTTCTATGCAAAATAAGCATTAACTCCAAAAGATTTTTTTTGTTGTTTTTTGTTTGTTTGTTTGTTTCTCAACGTTTGTAAAAGGAATTTTGCCCATTAGGCAGCCAAACAAGAGAAAGGTATTTTCTTCTTCCTCTGTCCTTGATGAAAACAATATTTCTAAAACTATGCCGATATGGAAGACTTGTGTGGCTACTTCAACTTAATTTAGTTAAAAACTGATGAAATCCAAAATTCAGTAATTCAGTCACACTAGCCATACTTCCAGTGCTCATTAGCCACATGTCCATATTAAACAGAAATAAAATACTTACTTATCACAGAAAGTGCTATTGGACAGTGCTGTTCTAGAATTCAAAAATATCCCCATTACACAGAGAAATATGAAAAGCAAGTAAAGCTATGCAGAATCCAATTTTGTATTCTCAAAATTATGAAACACATTAAAATAATACAAGTGTCTCTGATACAGACTTTCCTCGAAAAGTAGAGGCAAGTAGGTCCACTGGAAGTATTTAGACCAAAGCTGTCCAATTAAAAGAGAAAATTCTCAATAAGAAGCTGAATTAGATGACTTTAAAATTCCCAGGGAGTTTAATCAGCAAATTGAAAATAAGTTCAATTCCATAAAGCCATGATTTTCTGATTCTTAATTAGCATATATTTTTCATTTTGTGACAAACTAGAGTGATTTTGCTTTATGTTTCTAGGTCATAGAAAATTGCTTAACTTAAAATTCAGTAGCCTTTATTGCTTTAAAGTTTTAAATAATTATATAATGTAGGCTAGGCATGGGTGTTCATGTCTGTAATTCTAGCACTTTAGGAGGCTGAGGCAGGAGGATCCCTTGAGGCCAGGATTTCAAGACCACTGTGGAAAACATAGCAAGATACCATCTCTATAAAAATAAATAATGAAAATGCATCTGTGGCTGAGTTCTGATCAAATATAAAACCACCTTGATAAATAGCATCTTAAGAATGCACAGATACTAATTTAACACAAAATTGAGAACCCTGAATCATGCAGTACCCTCATCCTAAGACTTAAAAACACTACTTTTCAAAGAAAGACCCTAATGTGTGAGAGGAAATGAGAGATGTTCTCACCCGATAATGCCCTAATGTTTTCCTTCTTCAAATAAGGATTTTTTTTTTTAACTTCAAGTTTTCCTGAGGAAGTAGCAATTCTGAATTTGCAAAATCATTGCTCTTGAGGACACATAAAGCCTTCACTTTCTTACTGCTCCACTGTAGAAGGAGGGGCTGGGAGCACATACAGAGCAGGAGGTGGAGTCATTTTTCAAGAAAGGATTTCCATATAACTTGAGGATAACATGAGCTCTTGAAAAGAAATAGTCTACTTGACAAAGAATCATTCTTCTTTCCTCTTGTTGGACTCATTTCCTCTTCTGTTTATGTCTAGACACAATTAGTAGGTCCTAGTTTAAGGCTTCATCGACTGAGAAGTGATGTGAAAAATCCAACCTGTCTCTAAAGGAATCACCAAATGGTTCTATGTTTTTATTTATTTTATTTTATTTTATTTTGAGACAGAGTCTCACTCTGTAGCCCAGGCTTGAGGGCAGTGGTATGATCTCAACTCACTGCAGCCTCTGCCACCCGGGTTCCAGCAATTCTCCTGCTTCAGCCTTTCAGGTAGCTGGGATTACAGGCATGCACCACCACATTCGGCTAATTTTTGTATTTTTAGTACAGATGGGGTTTCACCATGTTGTCCAGGCTGGTCTCGAACTCCTGACCTCAGGTAATCAGCCCGCTTCAGCCTCCCAAAGTGCTAGGATTACAGGCGTGAGCCACTGCACCCGGCCGGTTCTGTGTTTTTAAAACTGTGAGTTGTGTTTGGCTGTGTTGACCAAAGATAGGCTTTCAGAGTAGCTTGTTTTTCTAAAAACCTTTCAGATTTTGTAATGCCTGGAGTCTCACTTATTTTCTTAATAGGATTAGGAGGATGATCCAAAGTAGGGCTGGATAATTGCTATGAATTGAGGAACATGGAAGTCTCTCTTGTTTCCAAATATCCATTTCCTGTTTTCTTCCTCTCCCAAGGGATAACTAGTATGTCTGCTTCCTCTCTATGAGCATTATTTCTTTGGGATAAAACTCTGAAGTCTTCAGGAACTGCAAATATGTTAAGCAAGATACTCAGTAGCACCTCGGTTTAAATTAGTATTAAAAATAAGCTCCCATTGTGTGGAATGACTCAAGTAGACAAGTATAAACAGTAATAAAATTGCGATTTATGAGAATAGGTTCAGAAAGTGTCCAGAGCCTGACCTATATTCAGCAGGGTGGTCCTAGGTAGAACATTCTGTGTCAAAATATCAAAAGGCATTGACAAGAGAAATCGACAGAGAATTAGGTTAGCAGAGTAAACAGGTATTCTGTAACCTTCTCAAGTGCTGTGCCTGCTTAGGGAAATACTATTCTTATAAAGTCTTATTCTTCTGCATAATAAATAGTCATTTCCACCAAAGACACCAAAGAGTATACCAGAGTTTTCCTGAACGGAGCTTCCTTTGTTGGTACTTAACCTTCATTTTTAATCTGCACATATAAAAAATTAAATGCTAGCTACTTAATGACTTTGGGGGAAAAAAATTAGCTGAATGTTTAATCTCACCACAGAGTTCCTTGTACACCTATCTCAAAATCCAAGAATTACAGCAGAGATTGCCAGTAGTAATGGTTATTTGAAACTCTGCTCTATACAACAAATGATCTCTCTCAATGCTTTCATTCTTCAAATACAGCACTGCTCTGGATGGAAAAGACGCCCAACCGAACCATCTGTCAGAGAAGATAGAGTTCAGCTGGAAAAGGCAGTTCGTTTTGTTGCACTCTTAAATTTTCTTGCTTCAAACTAGACGAAGTGTGGGGGAACAAAAAGCACTCTGCTTCTCAGATGCAACAACTGATGCACAGAAACAGTGATGGAACCCAGAGCTGGTGTCATTTCTGTCTAATCTAAGTTTGGAATATAGTCATTCTACTCTGCAGATATTTTATATACTTCCTGTTGGTTAAAGGTCAGCTATCCAGGAGGCTGTCCTCTGGCCTATTTTAAAACACTGTGGGTGTTATGACAATGTTTGATCCCAAAAGTATCAAGCAGAAGGTTTTATATATTATTTGATATGTGCTGCAACTGAGATCTGCAACCTGTCAATTATGACTTATGAAATCCAGATATTTTTAATCATCCTATAAAAACAGTGAAGAAAAATCAAATCGTAATACAATGCCTATCTTTTTAAAATCATCATCTCTTCAGTCTTGATACATGCTATAAACAAAAAGATAATGTATAAAAGAAAAAGTAATGTAACTTTTTAGTCTAATCCTAAATGAATCAAGATTTCTTCTCCCAATTCTTTTGGTAAGTAGGTATGTTATTTTAAAAAAGATAGTGCTACATTGTTCTCTGCGGTCAAAACGGGCCTCCCAGGAATTTGTTACATTCAAACCAAGAACTAGTAGTTCAAATAAGGTAATGAAAAGTCCCTTAATGTAGAAAGTTTTAAAAAAGTCAGATGATAACAACTTAATAGTTATTTGAAATATATAAATATATTTCATGCCGAGTGCTTAAAAGCCAATAGGCTCCAAAAGAAATAACAAAATTTACCTGACAGTGATAGTCTCTACACTACATATACTAAAATCCCCATACAAATACACAACAGATCCCAAGCAGAAAAAATGCATACATAATATGCACACAAATAAATAAAGTTACTGTAAGTGTGGCTATTTTTTATCATATTCAAAATGGGCAAATAGGATTATCAACTCAGTTGCTCATCAAGAATTTTAAGTTTGTTAAAAATTTAATTAAAGGTTTTATTAAATAATTTAATAACATTTGTTAATGATATAATAAAAGTTATATCTGAACTTTAATAGGTCTTCAATAAATGTTAGCTATTATTATTACTACTACTATTATTATCTACATTATCATGATTAGCCTCTACCATGTTTTTTATAAGGATTGCAAATGTTTGGAGATGTAAATAGAAATAAATTTAGAAATTTGGTTCCATTTAATGTTTCAAGCATGGCAAAGAATTGGAAGAAAAGGTAAGGAGAACTTTCCCATCCTTTTTCATATTAAGATCTACTTCTTGAGAGGCAATAATGACGGTAAGCACTCATTTGGAAGAGGCTTTCCTTCATTCTACATACATTTATTAACCCCATGCTGGAGTTTGACATAGGCACTGGAGATTTAGTAATGCAAAGGAATAAGAAAAAAAATCTTCTTCACTGAACTTAAGTCTGGGTGGGGTTTTGGGGATGAGCAGAGAGAAGACACAAACAATGAAGAGAATAAATAAGTAAAAAGTGATGCAATTTTAAGTAAATCCCTCTAGGGAAAGAATCACTGGAAGTAATTTGATCAAAGTGTTTAAGAAGCTGAAGGAGTAATACATGAAGAAATCTGAGAGAAGATAATTCCAGACCAGTGAAACAGCAAAGGCAAATGCACATCTGAACTGGAGGAATCTGGAGGTGTATATACAGAGTGACAGAAAGTTATATTAAAGGGTAAATATTTTTCAGATATGTGAGTACACTACTACACACACACATGCCAAATTCAGACAATAAACATTTTTGTTGGTGCCTTCACCACAACCAAAAGTGGTGCCATAAGGCTGAGTGGTATTAGTAAGAGGGTGTTTGAGATGAATCCAGAAAAGTATCAGGGTGTTACAACCTATTATAAGAGGCTTGGCTTCTACTCTGAGCGAGCTGGGGAATCACTGGAGGATTTTAAGCTGAGAGTTGCTCATTTAAGTCTTAGCCTAATCATTTAGGACAGGCATATGTATTTTAATTAGTCTTCATGCAAATATATGAATCATTTCCAAGAAAGCAAGATTAATATGATTACTAAGTTGTGATGAGAAAGTACAGTGAATAAGAAATAGTGAAAGAGTTTGAGAGGCAATGCTCTAAGTCAATTAGAAAATCTCAGTAAATCTTTCACAGTGAAAAGCACTGCTATTACAAATCACAGTGATATAATAGCATTTATCATGTCCATAGGTACACTACAAATTACTGAAATTGCTCTTTGGGGAGTATTACAAAAGTTGGTAATAAGATTCTGAAAATACAGAGAAATGCTAGGTAGTTTATCTAATTAAATTCTGAATCATACCAATTACAAACGTCATAGCATATTTATTTTCATAAGCATACTTCAAAACCCTAATATCCTGTTGCTTCATCCAAATGGGATGCAAATTGAGTCAAATTTTACAGCCAAGATTCACAGGTATCTCAAATTCTAGCTACCCAGATAAAGTCATCTATTAGGGTTTATAGCAGGCTCTAAAGGTGTTACAGAAAATCTGATGTCAATGCTTAAAGAACTTGAAGATACAGCCAATAAGATATCTTACCCTAAAACTTGAATTTGGAGCCAAATTACAGCGACTAAAAATGGCTGGAGTTAATTGGCTTTTTTGATTAGACCACTGCTGATGTGAAACTCTCCTAGTAACTCCTCCTAAAGGTAAGTTTATGAGTCCATATTCCCAACTCCAGTTATTCCATTCTCCTCTTTGCCGACTCCTATTTTTTTTTTTTTTTTTTTGAGATGGAGTCTCATTCTGTCACCCGGGCTGGAGTGCAGTGGCATGATCTCGGCTCACTGCAACCTCCGCCTCCCAGGTTCAGGCGATTCTCCTGCCTCAGCCTCCTGAGTAGCTGGGACTACAGGCATGCACCACCACGCCCGGCTAATTTTTGTATTTTTAGTAGAGATGGGGTTTCACCATATTGGCCAGGCTGGTCTCGATCTCCTGACCTCATGATCCGCCCTCCTCGGCCTCCCAAAGTGCTGGGATTATAGGCGTGAGCCACCCCTCCCGGCCTTGCCTACTCCTTTGTTTCCTCAGCCCAGACTCCTTTCCTCAATATTCCATTATTAACTTTTGCCCATGTAATGTTTACCCACTAGTAATGTCCACCAACTTACCACTACTGGGCTAAACCTTATTAATCCATTTTCAAGATACAATTTAAGTTCCAATGTTAGCAATCTCTGATAGGAAGCTCTTTTCTGATATCCATATTTTATTCTAGTATATGGCTATATTCAAACTTATGCTCAGTGTTAAGGTGTTTTTTCCTCCAAACATTTCTTTGATAAGCTTCTTCAGGACAGTTAGCTTGCATACCACACCCACACATCCGTATGTTCTGACAAAGTGAGAAGTGCAGGCTGACAGCTCCAAAGGATTCATGAATGCCTTAACAATCTCCAAAAGAACATGGTCAGAGGCCTTATCTCATTGCACTTACAGTGGTAATAAATGTAAAAGTCCAATCTTTTAAAAAAAGTAGTCTCTTTTATGGTGATAGTTACCCACTAACATGAAGGGAAATTAAATTTTTAAATGTAGGTTCAATCTTAGCTATTATGGGTCAGTGCAATTAGAAAAAAATTACAAATATATTTTGAAGCAGGAAGCTCTGCAATACTAATTATGTGGAGAGTATCTAAAATAAATATAGTCTTATAGTAATTTTAAAATATGCTTTCATATTTTGAAATATAAAATATGAAATATTTCATAAAATAGAGGAGAGGAATAACTAATCAAATAGGTCATTGTCAGCATTCTTCACCCAGTTAGGAGAAGCAGGCAGATGCAAGATTCAAATGAAGCATAAGTTACTCTGTCCTGTTAAACATTTAATGTCTGACGGAGGAACATGCTCCAATGATCACATACACGTAAGTTGAACTCTAATTCTTCTGCAGCAGCTGCAATTCTTCTTTTCCTAAATATCAAATAAATTAGAAAACCACAGGGGGAAATCTCTGGAAAAATATTGCTGGGCTTGATGGATTGTCCACAATTGATAAATAAAATGAACATCTGGTCCCTGGGAAAAAAAGGACACTTCAATGAGATGTACTTTTTCCTCAACAACACTGAAAACACTTCAGATGGACATGAAATATTGATCCTGTGTATTCCTTTCAAGATGTGTTCTTTATCTCTGCTTCTGTTCCACTAAATACTTGGTTGTCATGACAAATCCAGTTTTTCACCAAACTGGAAGTAATAAAACAAAAGATATGCTGTGTATGGGTGCATCAGGGTTTGCAGAAAAGAAGGGAAAAATTCTAATATCCACTGAAGAATTGCCCTGTTGCTTTGTGGAGGGAAGAGTGTCCCGAAATACAATGCCATGGCCATTGAGGGAAGGAAGCGCATAAAGCAAAACCAAGGCAGAGGCAGCTGTTAAGAATTCTGTCAAGGCACGGAACAACCTTTACCACTTCTAAATGAACAAAAAAGGTCCACAAGTTTGGTTCGTTATCTAAATTACAAAAAATGTAATAATAATTTCTGTAAATTACAAAAACATGTAATAATAATTTCTGGGTACATATAGTCAAAAGCAGTATTCACCGTGTTAGAACAATCACATAAACACATTAACAGAAGCAGGCTTGAGAGTGTGAATATGTCTGCAGAAGAAAACAGCTGGACAGATTTTTGAAGCCCAAGCTCAAGGTAGTACTATCACGACAAATAGTCACACTTTTAAAAAACAAATGAGCAGAATTGCTTATTTGTTTATCTTCCACAGTTGCAGTCCCTATCATGTATTCGTCTCTACGGGTTTTAGGGGTGGCGGTGAGGTATGGTGATATTATCATGCTTAAACATAAACAACATTTACTCCTGACACCTTTAAAAATAGACAACACTAAACTGTGAGAAGGGCAAAGATCACATGATCTTAAAAGAACTATCTTGAAAGCCACCCACATTGAATCCAAATTGGAATCCCTTTCAACGTCTCAGGAGTAGGAAATAGATTTCAAATTACAGAGCCTCTCTCATCTTCTCATAACAATACGGACTCATCAGCATAAGTTTGTCCAGTCAGTGATCATCATGAACGCACACTGAATGTCCAAAATATATCCCCAAATCTGCAAAAGACACTGTCCCAGCTTAAATTTATCTGACAGGCAAAACCCAACACTAGGAAATTCACCGCCACGATTTCTCTCCTGTGCATAATGCATCAAAGGCTCTTCATAAAATGCTGTTTTCCAAAGGGGACCCGAGATTCTGTGTCTGCTGAGATCAGTGTCTAAGAACATGAAACACAGAGTAATCTCCTACTGTATCCAACAGGTGGCATTATTACATTAAACATCACTCATAAATGTCCATTCTAGTCCTCTGCCGTGTAGATTCCACAAA
This sequence comes from Gorilla gorilla gorilla, assembly GCF_029281585.2. Lineage (NCBI taxonomy): Eukaryota > Metazoa > Chordata > Mammalia > Primates > Hominidae > Gorilla > Gorilla gorilla. The sequence continues at coordinate 16,665,173 of NC_073235.2, read as the reverse complement.
TGTTCACAGAACATTGTGAACTTAAAAAATTTTAGAATTAGTCAGGTACAGTTGTCTATGGACAGACTCTTATGCCCTAAAAACAAAACCTTTATACGAAAAGCTCACGCAAGACGGGCCAAACCCCTTCGTTTGGCAATTACCAGAAATCCAACAGATGGAAAGGTTGAAACATCTGTTAGTAACTGCCCCTGTCCTAGCTTTCCCCTCAAGCAGCCATTCCATCTTTTTGTCAGTGTAAACAAGTGCGTAGCCTTAGAAATACTTACCCAAAAGCACGGAGGCCACTGGCAACCCGCAGCCTTCCTATCAAAAATCCTTAACACGGAGAAATCCCGTCTCTGCTGGAAATGCAAAATTAGCCAGGCGTGGTGGCGCATGCCTGTTATCCCAGCTACTCAGGAGGCTGAGGCAGGAGAATTGCTTGAACCTGGGAGGCGGAGGCTGCGGTGGGCCGAGATCACGCCATTGCACTCTAGCTTGGGCAACAAGAGCGAAGCTCCATCTCAAAAAAAAAAAAAAAAAAAAAACAAACTCCTTAACCCCGTAACCCGCAGATGGCCCAAATGCATTCAATCTGTAGCAGCAACGGCTTTGCTAACAGAAGAAAGTAGAAAAATAACTTTTGGAGGAAACTTCTTTGTGAGCACACCTCACAAGGTCAGAACTATCCTAAGTCAGAAAGCCAAAAAGTAGCTTACTGACCCAAAAATCTGAAAGTGTGAGGCTATTTTGTTAGAAAAAGATGATTTAACATTAACCGCTGATAATTCACTTAACCCAGCAGCTTTCCTAACAGGGGATCCAAATCTTAAGAGAGAGCACACATTTTTAGATTTAATTAATTACCATACAAAGGCCCGACCAGACCTAGGAGAAACTCCCTTCAGGACTGGATGACACTTATTTATAGATGGTTCCTCCCGGGTGATTGAGGGAAAAAGACACAATGAGTATTCAATAATTGATAGAGAAACTCTCGTAGAAATAGAGTTAGGAAAATTACCTAATAATTGGTCTGCTCAAACATGTGAGCTGTTTGCACTCAGCCAAGCTTTAAAGTACTTAGAGAACCAGGAAGGAACCATCTTACTGATTCTAAGTACGCCTTTTGAGTAGTTCATACATTTGGAAAAATTTGGACTGAATGAGGGCTTATTAATAGCAAAGACCAAGACCTGTTCCACAAGGAATTAATCATCCACGTATAAATAATCTTCAGTTGCCAAAAGGAACAGCTATTGTCCACGGCCCTGGACATCAGAAAAGCCTTTCTTTAATTAAAATCCCAATCTTACAGGTTTTCAACAAAAGTAAAGTTTGCTAAAAGTTAACACTGTAACATGTATTATCCTAACTTCTAATCTGGTGGTCTTAGGCAGTCTAGTCCACAGACATAAAGGAAGTTTGCTTTGGAAAAGAACTGTTATCATCTTTGACATTAAAAAAAGGAGAATTCATGTAAAAAGAATCTTACGTGGTAAATTCTTGCCGAAAGTAAATTAACTGGTTGTTTAAAAAAAGGGATGTTTACAACAAGTCAAAAAGTTAAGGCATGTCAAAGATTGTCTGTGAAAGTTGTGAAACATGTTATAAAAGGGAATTTATGCAAGAAATGTTGTATAATTTAAAAGTAATTCGGCCTCCTGAATGTAAAACTATTGAAGAAACAGTTTATTTGCAAGGTGTGTAAGGAAAGTAAAATATACTTTTGGTAAAAGGATTGTAAGGAGGCATAAGAATGTGGATTCACACCTACATTAAAAGGTTAAAAATTTTTTTTTTGTTTTAAAGTTTAAGCAAGTTTTGAAACGTTAATTGTAAAGGAAATTCCGTGTAAAAGAATTTAATTTATTTAATTAATTAAAATAAATTAAAATTTATTTTAATTGTTTATTAAAATCAAAGCACAATGGGTTTTTCTTAAAGCACTAACCTGCTCTTTAACAAAAATTATAAAGGGTTAAAAAGAGTCTAAAAATCTTATGTTATGGTCAGACATTAAAATTGGATAAATATGTCTACAAGGTTTTATTAAAATTGAGTTTAACATTAATAGCACACTAATATAAAGGTGAAATTTAGCTTATCTGGTATAAAAATCATACAGGAAGCATTGTCAAATATAAAATGCTGTTTGGTTTTCTTTGGTCTAAAAACTAATAAAAATAGGTACTAAAGAGAATTCAGAAGGAAACTGGATATTGCTAGACTGAGAGAAATGTTATCCAAACCCCTTATGAGGTAAATCTTGTTCCAACTGCATCAAGGGACCCACTGGGGGCCCCAAGCCATGTGTGACGCAGTCCTCAGAGTTTATGGGTGCATAGAGATTTATACCCTGGCCAAATGGTTACAGACAATTGCTTAGTAAAAGATTACCCCTTGGGGGAAGGAGGCCAGGCTTAAGGCCATTCCAAAGTACCTAGATTGATTACACAGAGATGCCTCCAATTGGTCGTCTAAAGTATTTATTAGTAATAGTAGACCACCTTACTCATTGGGTAGAAGACATTTTCTTTTCAAGTACAACTGCTAATAATGCAGTCAAGACATTGGTTGAAAATATTATACCCAAGTTTAGATTAATAGAAAACATTGCTTCAGATAATAGGACTCATTTCACTGCATGTGCCATTAAGAAATTAGCCCAGGTACTGGATATAATATGGGAATATCATAATCCCTGGCACCCACCTTCATCAGGGAAAGTAGAAAGGCCTATTACCCTGTTGAGAGTCTGAACTGTTCCCCAAAAAGACATAGGCCTATCCCATTATGAGATGCTTTATGGACTGCCTTATCTACATTCTACTACTGATCTCCCGACATTTGAAACAAAAGATCAGTTTCTCAGAAATTATATACTTGGTTTATCTTCCACTTTCTCTTCCCTCAGAGCTAAAGGTCTTTTAGCACAGGTGTCACCCCTAGAGTTTCCAGTACATCAACATCAGCCTGGGGACCACGTCCTCATCCAAAGCTGGAGAGAAGGAAAAGCTCGAACCGGCCTGGGAGGGACCTTACCTAGTGCTCCTAACTACAGAAACCACAGTCCGGACAGCAGAAAAAGGATGGACCCATAATACTCAAGTCAAGAAAGCGCCGCCCCCTCCCAAGTCATGGGCCATAGTCCTAGGGGAAAACCCTACCAAACTAAAGCTAAGAAAAGTTTAACTCTCTTTCATCTATTCTATTCCTCCTTCTTCTTTCCTCACTCTATTGCTGATCACCTACTTATTAACGTAACCATGTCAATTCTGCCTCAAACTATTACGTTTGATGCTTGCCTTGTTATACCGTGTGGAGACTTGCCAAGTGAGAGGCAACTCTCCACCTCAGAAAAGTACTTTATCCTTCCTAGCTTTCCTCAGACTAAAAATCTGCGAACTGGGATAAGTTAGTCTGAGAAGTGTTTGACGAAAATTCCAGTGTAAACTGGAAATCTTGTCCTCCTAGAGCAGAGCTTCTCTGCCGAAGTTGGTCTAATGCTCTGTAAAATACCAAAGAGCAAGGATGGACCGCCCCAGCTAGTACTTGCAGTTTCTTAAAACCACATATATTCATTTTACTAAAGGAGTTAGCCCTCCCCATGGTCAGATAAATCACTGTAATCCAGTACAGATTACCATCTCTGCTCCCCAGAGTTCTTCCCTTTCGTTAAGCCATTTCTATAGTATAGGAGCAGAAGTCTCAGGGAAGGACCCCATAGGATCCTTTGAAATGTGCTTCAGTGCCTCCTCACCTCCTGCACCTCCTTCTTCCTCTCCTAAGTTCTCCGCTAACCAAACCTCTCGTTATAAACCCAATGATAAAACCAAAGTAGTTGCTGTAGAGGTTAAAAATTTAAAACAAACTATAGCAATTGAAACAGGCTATCAGGACACAAATGCTTGGCTGGAATGGATTAAATATTCTGTTCGCACGCTAAACAAGCGACTGTTATGTGCGACAGGCAGGCCAGAGACCCAGATTGTCCCCTTTCCACTTGGGCGGTTCTCTCACGGACCGGGCATGAGCTGTATGGTAGCTCTCTTCCAGAACCCCACAGCCTGGGGCGATGAGTCATGCAAGACTCTTTCACTGCTGTTTCCTGAGGTTGAGCCCTGTGGGTCAACCCCCGAGGGCCATCCGGCCTCCAGCCCCTGATGTCAACTTCACCCGGTGCCTTTCACGGCAGGGGGAAAAGCGAGTATTCCTTGTAGACTTAACAGGGTGCAGTGAAACCAAGCCCTTCCAAGAGCTTACCCACCAGTCTGCCCTTGTTCATCCCCTAGCAGATGTGTGGTGGTATTGCGGGGGACTCTTGCTGGGTACTCTGCCGAGTAATTAGAGCAGCACTTGTGCTCTAGTTCAACTGGTCATGCCTTTCACCCTAGGATTCCGTCAACAAGATTAAAAAAAAATTGTAAAAGAAGTGCCTCACATGGGTCCTTTGACCCCCATGTTTATATAGATGCTATTGGAGTTCCACGAGGAGTACCAGATGAATTTAAAACCCAAGATCAAATAGCTGCAGGATTTAAGTCAATATTTTGGTGGGTGACAATTAATAAGAACATAGTTTGAATAAATTACATTTATTACAACCAACAGTGGTTTATTAACTACAATAGAGATGCTGTTAAAGGAATAGCTGAGCAATGAGGGGCTACTAGCCAGATGGCTTGGGAAAACAGAAGAGCCTTAGACATGATATTAGCAGAAAGCGGAGGAGTTTACCTCATGATTAAAGCTCAATGTTGTATCTTCATCCAAACAATACCGCCCCTGATGGAAGTATAACAAAGGCATTGCAAGGTCTAACTGCTCTGTCCAATGAGTTAGCCAAAAACTCAGGAGTAAATGCCTCCTTCACAGGGTGGCTAGAAAAATGGTACAGTAAATGGAAAGGAATCATAGCCTCGACTCTTACTTCTCTCGCAGCGTAGAAGGTGTACTCATTCTTGTCGGGTGTTGTGTCATAGCATGCATCCGTGGGCTGGTGCGCAGACTCATAGAGGCAGCACTTACTAAAACCTCCTCCACATTATTAATTCTAAATTCTCCTCCACCTTATTCAGAGAAGTTTTTTCTTTTAGAGAATCAAGCAGAACAACTAAGCCAAGTCATGTTAAGGAAGTCTGAAGAGAAAGAACTGAAAATTTCAAGATGGGGGATTGTTAAATATAGTCAACCCCAAGTTTCTCTTCAAAGAATCAGTATGCCAGTATGTTCAGCTCTGTTATTCTTTGATGCTCCATTTCAAAGTTTAACTTCCTGGTTCTCTTCACCCCTTGGCTCTAGTTTCAGTAAATAACTTCCCCGTCAGTTCCAATCAGTAGTTCACATCTGTCCCCCTGGTCACCTGCTTTGACCTGAGTCACCCCTTGTCGCCTGCTCTGTCCTGGCTCATCCTGAGTCACCTGTTCTGTAACCACCCTTCCTGCCAAACTACTCACCCCGCCACTCCGGCTCATACCCCTGATCTCTTTAAAAATAGCCAATCGGTATTAGCTTAGACTGTGTGGTCCGACCCTAGACAACAGGGGAACGACACAGCAGTAGAATAAGAACGCCTTCCCCTCCCTTGTTCAGGGGTGCTCTTGCCATTGTTCCATCTGCAAGTCACACCCTTCTATAGAAGTAAAACTGCCTTGCTGAGAAAATTAAATTTATGTTCGAGTGCTATTTATTTATAACAATTCCATCACAAATCAAGGAGCACCTGTATATTTGTACATATGTGTGTATACATATATAATGATGAAAATTTAATATAGTTACCTTTCTGAATCATTTTTATAGCTGTGAAGTATTGCATTTGTATAGATGTGCAACAATACTATTAAAGAAAATTTGAACTGTTTCCTGTCTTTCACTATTACAAATAGACGTACAGTGAACAGCCTTAGGTGTGCTTTTTTTTTCATATTTTTACCAAAAGGTTTGTGAAATAGGTGTCTAAAAGTGTGATTGCTGGGTCAAGGGGTAAAAGTATATATAATTTTACTAGACACTGCCAAATTCCTCTCCATAAAGAAGTGTAGCATTTTGCATTTCCAACAGCAATTCCCATGACAGTATTCACTACTTTTGGATTTTGCCAACCTCAAGGTGATAAATGGTATTGCAGTGTAGTATAAATTCCTATATCTCTTTTTATAAGCAAGTATAAGGATTTTATGTGTGGTTAGAAAACATTTGGTTTATTGTATTTTATGACCTGGTCTGTGAATTTTCTTGAGAGACCCTAAAATACTGCCTGATTTCTTAAAATATCTCTATAGGCTTAAAATTACTCTGGAAATGATCCCTCTGAGTTAAATTTCCGTGAAAATTTACCATAATGTAGTTCTAGATATTAGCCCAAACTTCTTTACACAGAAAGATCCAGTTACCTGACATTGACCCAGGACCCTGATTCTTTAATTATCCCGTTTTCTCCCGTATTTCCAATCTTAGTCTCAACTAGCTCTTTGCCTGTAGCCCACACACATCTTTCAATTAATTTTATCCTAAAAAATAAGAAGGAAAAGCATACAAATAATATAAAACAAAAATTTTCGAAAGGTAGTCTGCTGAATTTCATGTTTCCTCCATTCCTAGTCTTCCTCCTTCCTTGATCAGCAAAATTCTTGAAACTTACTTCTCTCCTGAGATTTCTCTTCTCTCCTGAGTGCGCTCTCTCTCCCTCTCTCTGCCTCTCTCTCTCCCTCTCTCTCTCTCTGTTTTTTTTAAATAGTCTCACTCTGTTGCCCAGGCTTCAGTGCAGTGGCACTATCTCAGCTCACTGCAGCCTTGACCTCTCAGGGCTCAGGAGACACTCCCACCTCAGCCTCCCAAGTAGCTGGGACTACAGGCACGCACCATCACACCCTGCTAATTTTTTTGTTTGTTTGTTTTTTCTTATTTTGTGTAGAGATGGGGTTTCACCATGTTGCTCAGGCTGATTTCCAACTCCTGGCTCAAGCGATCTGACCGCCTCAGCCTCCCAAAGTGGTGGGATGACAGGCGAGAGCCACCACACCAGGCCTACTGAGCTTTGTCATGCTCCCATCCACTACATTATATTTCATCCCTGCTTCCCAGGTGCTTTAAAATTTACAGATTCCATTTCCAGCTCTCTCTGGAAGTTCTTCCCTTGTTATTGACCTCCCAAACTTCCTAGGTGTCCTGGACCATCACTTTCCCATTATATTAATATAAACCAAGCCTAAAAAACTCCATCCACTTTCACAATTTCCACGACCATGTATATGCTGGTGACTCACAAATGTATGTCTTTGTCGCTCTCTGCTTCAAGATTTAGTATGTATGAAAAATGTCCATAAATATCTGAAACTTTCTATACTAAAAACTAAGTTCTTCTCCATAGCTGGATTTGTTTCTCTTTATGAATTGTAAGAATCTTTGCACCACCTTCTGAATTCAGTAGAGCTAGAACCTGGCAGAATTGTGGACCATGATTTGAGTCCAGGTCCTTTGTCGACATCCTCTGGCTAGAGGCTGTACCCTAGCATATTACTATTCTAAGTCCTTCCTGTGTCCTGCTGCCAGAATGATGCATGTAAAGTCAGCCATGCCAGTTACCTACTTAAAACTCTCCAACTATCTCCCCATCTTCTAGGGTAAAGCCCAAGCTGCTGTGAATATCCTACAAGGACAACAATTTCCATGACATGGCTCCTCCTACCTCATCACACACCACCTCCTAGAACTGTACATGATAGTCACATAAATTGCCTATAATTTTTCCATAAATACCATACAGTTGAGGGTTATACAATTTGAGCATGCTGCTTCCTACTTCTTGAAATGACCACCTTCCATCCTTCCCCCTTCTTCGTCCTATCTCCTGTTCATATTTTAGGTCACAGGTCACCTCCTCCAGGAAGACTTCTTTGACTCACCTCCACTACTACCACCAAGGATAAGCTAAGCAAAGCTCTTAAAAGACACCCAGAGCATTGACTGCATGCTCTGTTACACTCAGAAAATCACTGTGCTGCTCTGTTTGTATTCCACCGTAGGCTCTGAGAGGACTATCATGTCTCCTCCAGCAATGTAAATCCAGCAATTAGCACAATTCCTGGTGTATAATGTTCAATCTATAAATGTTTATTGTCCCAAGCATAAAGAATATACTCCTGCTCTCTCTGCATAGAAAAACTTCCACATAGAAATGGGTTTACACGTAAAACAGAACAAAGCTAAGAGAACTAAGACCAGGAATGAATAAGATAATAAAAACAACAGAGCTACTCAGTGATGAGAGTGAGAGAATAGGGGAAGAAATAAAAGAGCTTATTTCCACTCACTTATAAAAGGGTTAGACATGAAGTCAATATAATAGACTTTTTAAAAGTTCAACTAATCAATAAATTTTGTGAAACTCATGTCTAATACAACAATGTGGGGTGTATTTATTATGAAGTAGAGGTGGTAGTGAGTTGCTTTGTTATGCTGTAATCAGCTTTATCTTTGAAGGTATTTTTAATATTTTTCAGGAGAGAAGTGAGAGTAATTCCTGGAGAACTCTAGTACAACACACTTGCATTACAACCTTTACTAATAGGTTTAAAATTATAGTGATTATCTCTAAATACAGTGACCTACATGTTTAATATTGTTCAGATTACATTCTTTTGTTAAAATTAGCTTTCTGGAGTTCCTGCCACACTGAATTACAGCCACATCCATCTATGCTGAATTGAATATCATTAAATATCTATATTTATGTTATTTTCTCTTGGATTATTTTAATCATTATCCTAAAATATCCATACACTCTTAATGCAATTTTCCTCAGAAATTTACAAACTTGTGGTTTTAATATAGATTGACATAAAATTTTTCTTAACAATAATAAATTTTAGGTACTTTTTTACTTTTGAAAGTACTCAACATTTTTTAGGACATTTGGTAACATGGTACATTAAAATTCCATGAGTTATTTTTCAGTTCTGACTCTTCTGTAATACTTTAAAACTTTTGTCACTAAATGTATTTCTTTGTTGAAATGCTCTAAATACACATTAATGCGTGTTGCAAATTTAAATTCTTGACATTAAGTTCTCCCTCAAGAATATGATGCAGTTCAGCTTCCAACATTTTTAGAGCGAGTCACAGGCACCTGTAATACATTGTATGCATATAGTCTAAAAGTTAAAAAAAAAAGAAACAAAAAACCTTCTCTAACTATAAAAGCGAACCCCTGAAATAAAGGAGTTAACGTGCTGTGCATTTTAAGCATGGAATATTTTAACAACGTCATTGTAGTGTTTATAAGAGTACTCATGAGGTATAATCTCACTGTGATCCATCTCATGTCACAGAGCTAATCTAATTCTAAAAATAATTTTATAACACAGCAATGTTATTCTCCTACTATCGCTTATTTTATAATTTGATTAACATAACAACAAAAGACAGCTATATAAAACTTAGTTTTCCTCAAGCAATGATGATTGTATCCTTTGTCTTCAATATTCTTCCTGACTCTCACATTATGCATTACTAAATGCTATTATTCATTTTTCATAACTGTTTCTCAGGAAAATATTACTTAGGATGACAATAGCTTCTACTAGATTATTCTGTCTCATTGCAATTACTTAAGGCAACCTGCTGTCAACAGTCACAGTTCAGAGATCCCGACAATATGTGAGGCTGCAAATGTTTACATTAGGATATCTATCTCCTGTACAAATGTTTGAAGGTGTATTGGGCAAAGAGATAAATAGCTGCTTTTCTTATCTAACATTTATTAATATCCAAGAACGTCAAAGACCAATATTAGCCTGGGTCATTAATTATAGCCAGCTTGGCTTTGCCTGCTGCAGCTCTCCTAGAGATGACTTCTGTACAGTTGTGAAAAATGGGGCCATTCCTCAAGGGCAGCCTCCAAAGCGAATGTGACTCTTGTTGCATCCCTGGCTGCTGCTGCCATCGTCTTGTAAAAGTCCAATAAAGAGAAGAAATAAGACTTCACACGTGTCTTCTACAGATATTCACGCAACTTTACTTTCCCCTTCTATTTGAAATGACCTCTTCTTCCTCCCTATCCAATACAGGGTCAGCTCAAGTGCACAAATCATCTTCATCAGGCAGCAAAAGAATTCCACTTGACAAATTACTTTATAGTGAAGAAATAATAATCATAGCTAAAGTTTATATCATTCAGATGACTGAACACACATTTAAAATACTAACTGTTTTTAGTTTGACCCATAATCTCCCACAGGATCAGGCCCTACCTCGTGGGGTCATTATTGGTCTCATTGGGTTTTACAGACTTTCTTGCAATTGTTTATTCAAGAAGTCATTGAGTTCCCTATTCCCTCTCCCTGTCTGGGCTGCGAGTCCAAAGAAACTGGCTGTATTTAAAGTTAAAACTAATGTTGCAAACAAAACACTCTGGCCTGTTAGTTTGGCTTGTGCACCTCACCTCCTGTTTCCCCCAGGAGCTCTGCAACTAGCGTTCTTTCCATGGACACTTTCAGAGGCCCCCATGAAACACAGCCCTCTGACATCCTCCTATCCTCTGGACTCCCCTCCTCCTTGCTTGCTCTTCCTAATTTTTAAAAAGCTCTTTCGATCTAGCGTTTACAGCTCTTTTCCTTCTACTGTGCATCAACTCACTCTAGATTTTCTCTGTGAGAGTTATATACCAAAAGTCTAATTATTTATTCCACCTGTCAATCTGAGATCACTCTGACTTAATCAGCTTTGCTAGCCTAGCATACCTTTAAAATGATCCACAGACTGGAAGATATTATAAATACCAATCAACTTAATAAAGATTGCCATGGAACCCTCTCCTAAATTTCAAACTCTCTTTTCTTCAAAGCACTTCTACTACAAATGCAAATTCACACATATTTTTTGAAACTCTTCACTGACGATTCAAAATGAAGAAAGTCCAGTCCCTGCCCTCAAGAAATGTGTAGGTATTTGGAGAGACACCAGTAAACAGGTAATTTCAAAGCCTGAGGGAGGGAAGAAAAAGGTTCTATTGGATGACCGCTCGGGGGCATGTAACCCAAAGCACCAAGGTAGGAATGCTTAAAATGCCCACGTGGCTTTATTCCCAAATCCCACAGGTCACAACCAGTTTGGAAGAATGACATTTTTTTTTTCCACAAAATTTATACTGTGAATAAAAAACCTGTCTCTAAAAAATGAATGAACATTCTCATGTTCATTTCAGAGTACAAAACCATCACATTACAGCAGTAGATAATTTTCCTCTATGTTATTTTCTGCTTTGAATAAGAGAGAGTGAGTTAAAATCTGGCCACAATTAGTTCTACAAGGCTTATTATTCCAAGGGAAGTGTTAAAGTAAAAATTTTCCCTTAGTTAATGTGCGTGCCTCTGTGTGCATGTGTGCGCATGCACGTACGTGTGTGTGTGTGTGTGTGTAAATATTTCATGTTTCCAAAAAGGAGTCCCAGCAGCCTGTTGTCCATGGGGTGGGTATATGCCACATCGTCCTTCTCAGGTAGTGGAGCTAAGTTTACCACTCAGGACATCCTGGTTCCTACATTCCAATATCCCATGACAACAAAAGAAGAAAAAGGGATGAAGTCATATTTTAAGCAAAACAGGCAATGTGGAGGAGTGGGAAGCAAAGGAAAGGTAACCCCCATCACTCAGGTTAGGGAGGTATCTTCCTTCTGAAATAGCTTCCCTACCTTCCCCTCTGAGTTAAATCACCTTCACTTATTCCAAGGAGTAAACAAAGGAGAAACTTGTCATGACTAAGGTTATATTCCATAGAAAGGAGTATCTATACTTTGCGTTAAAGTCCTTTGCATTGGAGTACCTTTAAAAAGGTTAGATCACTGAGAACAGGATACTTTCATGCACTGTTAATGCCCAAAGAGGGGCTGGAATAATTTTAAAAAGATATTTCATAGAGAATTATATTATATTCCTGATAACCCCAAAGACTGTTTTCCCTGATTATTCCCCCAACCATCTGAAAAAGCTTTCTTCTGTGAAATGTTTGGAATCCCACCAATCCCAGATCAATTACTTCTTCCAGCCTGAAACGTGACAACATCAAGGATTTCACAGTGGCAGAATTCATTAATGTAATTATATCTCACAACTAAAGTATCTTTGTGGCCATAATAACCAACTTCTGTGTACTTGTCCCTTCCTTAAAATACACATCTTCTGAGAAGTCTAGCTGTATATTTTAATTTTTAACACAAAATTACTCTAGATGGTCATAATTTCCCTGAAGCGAAAAGATTATTTGGAATATACCATCTTTTTCAACCAAGCGGTACATTAGATTTATTCTCAAATAAATATATTTTATAATTACATCTGTATAAAGATGATTGCTTTATATTTATTTCTATTTTACAGTGAAAATGTAAATTCTTATCTTTTTAAGCATCTCTGCACATGAAAGACTGTTTTCTGTAAATTATAACTTGTCTGCATGTGTTGATAGATTATGGCTAATGGTATGTGTTGAAAAATTATGGCTGAATACAGCACTGACATCATGACATCGCTTTTATCCTTATAATATTTTCAACATTCAAACGTTCTAAAATCATCCACATGCTTCTATTATAGTGAATGTCTGTATCCAGATACAGTTCTGTTGTTTTGGCCAATGATAGTCTGTGGTGGATCCGAGATGACTGCACAGTCCTTACCATTTCTCCTATGGAAACAAGAAATTCATTTTTCCTCCTTTTGTATTTGGGCTGCTCCTGTGTCCTGCTTTGACCAAGGAAATGTGGCAGAAAAGAGGCTCCATAACTCCTAAGGTTGATTCTTAATAGATCTGCGGGGTTTTTTTTCCCTCGGTACTTGGAATAATCCCTTTTAGAAGGCAACTTCCTGGTAAGAGATGCTAGGACCCATGCTGTGAAGAAGTTCAAACTACCCATGTGGAGAAAGAAAGAGAGGTCATATGAAAAAGCAACAATATACAAGACATATGAGTGAAGTCTTCCTGACCTTCCAGCTACCGGATGAATGCAGTCAAGATAAACAACACACTTGAACCAGAAGCACTGCCCACCAAGCCACCTGAACTCCTGACCAACAGAATCATGAGAAATAAAATGGTTGTTTTAAGCCACCGAATAAGGGAGTGAGATGATATGAAGTAATAGATAAAACAGAATCTGCCTAAAATACTTTCTCAATATCTTCAGGTTAGCACAGACATTCACCAGAACTTCCATCATGATTTCTTAAAAGATAATGAAAGTTGTTCATTTTAAGTATTTTCACACCCAAACTGTTTGCCTGTAAATTATTTTTTAATCTCCAGGATAAAAAGAACAGATGCACCTTGCAAGGTCTTAGTGTTAAGGTGTTTCATATTAGAAGACAGCTTTTAAGTTGTCCTCATTCACAAATCAAAATAGGGGTGAGATGTGTTTACTAAGTGACGTATATTTTCAGGAAAAGAGACAACTTTTATTCACTTCTTTATTTCCTGTTGCTTTTTTGCTTAAGAAAGGGAGGGAGGCAGGGAGGGAGGGAAAGAGCGTCATCATAATCAAGAGTTCTTGGGGTTACCCTCAGTCCTTCCATTATAAATAGTTACCTCCATGGACATTGAGATAAATAAGCAGAAAGGACTTTTTTTCATGCCCACTCCCACCCCTTCAATCTAGAAACATGTCCTTGGAGCATCAGTCTGGGTGTCTATATACATATGTACATTTCTAGTGACAGGATGTCAAGGTTAGATGTATTCAGGGGCATAACTTATAATTCAACCATTGGGTATGTCATAAGACTCTGCAGTAGCTGGTGAAACAGAGAGCTTGGTACTCCGCCAAACACTGAAATCTCTGAGGTCAAGGGAATCCTGACTTCCTATTAAACTTCCCTATATCACCGTAATTAGAAGATCTGACAGGATTTCCAGGTTACTTCACGAAAGGAAGAGGTTTGACCTAAAGATCCTGGATTATAACACACAAGAGGCTTGATTCCTTATGATAGAATCAAATGGTACCATTACCCAAATTTTAGGTACGAATATGTAAGTAGTGACTGATTAAAATTTATTTTAAGTCATACCTATTCAGTATTTATAATATAAAATCAGGAATCTGCCTGGTAACATTTCATGTACCTTTTCTGTCTGGGTTACTTAATAAGATCCTTGAAAAAAATTATCAAAGTCCTAGTTGATTTCTATCAGTGTACTTCTCCTCAACCATGCCCATACATCTTCTAATATTCCCAGCAGGACATCAAAGATTAAGGCCTAATCGGAACTCTAAAAATCACTTTCCATTCAGTAGCTTGACTTCCTAGAAGCATTAACAACTACAAGTTTCTTCTTTGTGTTAAAAGATTAGCAGCTACCAAATATGCCCTGCAATAATTCAGCAGGTGTATTGTAAAAAATAGATTTTTCTTTAAAATTTTTCAGAGAAAAGAGGTTATTTGATTTTAAAAAGCTCTATAATCTTTACAGAATCTTAAAAGAAATAACTTATTTTTCCTATTGTTAAGAATAGTTTAACTAAAAATTCCTTCTGTGAAATGGTTTCGAGTCTTGGTAGAGCTGGTCATCCTTACGGATCAATAAAACATTTCAATGCTGCTATTTTTCTTCCTGGTGTGTTTGTTAAATTCCATTACTACTTGATGGAATAGAGGGGAATATTTTGACCAAATAAATGTGCCAAGTTTAGAATAATTCCTAGCTTCCTCAATATATGAGGAGTTAAGGACACAAAAATCCATAAGCTTATAATTTATCGAGGTAATTTTTCTTTGCAAACATAAAAGAATTCTGCAAAGTCTAAGGTCTTCTATCCTTACCTCAACTATTATTATCTCCTTATTCACTGAGAGAGTGATTTGCTGTGACTGACAGCAACGTATAGCCTTTTTAGACTAAGACAGGTGAATAAAGCACAGTCTATTGTTTAAAGAAATGCCTCTCATTTCTCAAATTATGCTTATCCCACAGTATATAAGAAAACGTAAGCACTCCATGTATTCATTATCATGTATTGAAAGTCTCTATATTTTTTAATAATAATACAGAAACAACATTTTAATAATGCTGGATTATGTCCATTACTAGCCTTTAGACTTCACAGTGTCATTCAAACATCCAGGAATATAATCTTTCTTATTATAAAAGAAAATAGAGGGAATTTGTTCAATTCTACATTAAAATTTCTAAATATTATTTTATTGTTTCCTTAACATGAATATCTTATAAGGTATAGAATTGTGTTTCAGAATATTTCAATAATAGCCCTTTTCTTTTACCCATCTACTAGGAAAGGCTCATTAATTATTTTCAACTTATTAAAATCTGCAAAAGCTGGGATACATACTTGAGTCTAATGCTGGGGATAAGGAGGAAGCTTTTCTACTTTTAATTTGTTAAGATCCCCATTAACATATGTAGACCAATGCTATCTAGATGGTCCCTCGATTATGATGGTTTGGCTTCACCATGGTGTAAAAGCCATACACATCCAGTAGAAACCACAATCCCATAA
Organism: Gorilla gorilla gorilla; assembly: GCF_029281585.2. Taxonomy (NCBI): domain Eukaryota; kingdom Metazoa; phylum Chordata; class Mammalia; order Primates; family Hominidae; genus Gorilla; species Gorilla gorilla. Next base: position 16,649,677 of record NC_073235.2, on the reverse strand, counting down.
TAGGTAGAGGAACTTATGATAGTTTCAATTTATGATGCATTTTTGACCCGATGATATTTTTGATTTACAATGGTTATGTCAGGACCTAACCTCATCTTAAGTTGGAAAGCATGTATATAAATAAACGTATATATACATACATGTGCATACACACATGCACAGATATAGCATTGAAGTGGATGCCAACATATCGAATACTTTTATTCCAGTTTTGCTAATAGGGAGCTGAGGTTCAGAGAGGTTAAGGGATACCCAAAACAGAACAGCTAATAAATGCAGTAGTTATCTTTAGGTTACATGCAATCATACATATCATAATAACCATCAATTTATTTTCTTTATTAAATTGAGGCCAATGATTTGCTGATTGTGGTTGACCAGTAAAGTAGCCACTCTCCTCCACAGATGACAGTAGTGGTATTCATAGTAGTCGTCGTAGTAATAATGCTCATTAGAACATTGTGTGCAAGTTAGTTTGTTGTTCTCATTTTAAAGATGAGGAAACTGTGGTTCAGGGAAGGAAAGTAATTTGACTAGGGCCACATAACTTCTAGGTGGCAGAACCAGGCTTTGAACCTGGATTGTCTGCCCCTAGAGTCCATGCCCTTGTCTACTCCAGTAGACGGTGTCTCAGGTGTTTAATGAGCACCTACTCTTTGTCAGGCAATGTGTGGAGAGCATGGCTCTTCCCTTCTGTATGTAGGCAAGGGCACAGTAAACACACCTGCGCCAAGACTGGCTATCACTTATCAGATTATGAGGTACATAATATCTAATTCATCATGAAAAAAGGAGGAACATTTTTTAAAGAAGCCAACTTTTAGAGGGTCTATTTTGATAATATCAAGGTTTTTATCAAAAAAAGCAATGTCACTTTGGGAGGCTGAGGCAGGTGGATCACGAGGTCAGGAGATCGAGATCATCCTGGCTAACACAGTGAATCCCCGTCTCTACTAAAAATACAAAAAGTTAGCCGGGCATGGTGGCGGGCACCTATAGTCCCAGCTACTCAGGAGGCTGAGGCAGGAGAATGGCATGAACCCGGGAGGCAGAGCTTGCAGCGAGCAGAGATCGCGCCACTGTACTCCAGCCTGGGCCACAGAGCAAGACTCTGTCTCAAACAAACAAACAAAAAAAAAACAACAAAAACAAAACAAAAGCAATGTTATACACTTCAAAATAAACATGTCTGCTAACATTTTTATAAAAGGAGAGGTAAAGAATGTGTCTAGACTAGCTTGAAACAAACATTTCTCTGGAAGAAAGAAATGAAAATAATATTAGTGATTACCTATCAAAAGAATGACAGAATGAGGAGCTGCACAGCTGGGGAACAACTCTGGGAAGGAGACGTTCCACTCTATATATTTGTGTAATATTTGATGTTTGAACCACATGAATGTGTTATTCAGAAATTAAAGAAGATTGTGTGTTGTATTTAAAATTGGAAGTGAAAAAAATAGACTCTGTTAGCACCGACTGCCGAACTAAACAAAATGACAAAGACCTCTGAAAAATAACGCTTAAATCAGATGCTTAGGTTACTGAAAAACCAGGAGCAAAGCATTCACCTTCTCTTTCATAAAATGATGAAGCCAATTTGTCGTTCAAGTTCATTATGGGAGACAAGGAAGACAATTTTAAGTTCTTCTAAATTGTAAAGTTTACATTAATATATACACATATACACACACGTACATGTACATGTCTTACAGTGCTCACCAGTTCTTCACTAATAAAAAAGTGGAGGTAAGATCTAAAACTAAATATGCACAATTAAAAAGTCAGCTTCATGGATGACAAACGAATTTAAAAATTGGCTTCAAAGATGATACAAACTAAATTATACATTTTGGACAATAAAGAGTGACTTTTTGTCTTTTTTCAATTGAATATACAGAAGGCAGTAGCCATGCTCACAGTACATTGCCTAAGAGAGCAGGTGCTCACCAAACACATGAGACACTGTCTACTGGAATAGACAAGGGCATGGACTCCAGAGGCAGACAATCCAGGTTCAAAACCCGGTTCTGCCACCTACAAGTTATGTGGTCGTAATCAAATTATGTAATCAAAGAGGTTCCCTCTCTGAACCTCAATTTCCTCATCTTTAAAGTGAGGATGAAAGTTCTAACTTGTACACAGAGTTCTAGTGAGCATTACTACTACAACTACTAGTATGGCTCTTACTATTATCCTTTGTAGAAAAGAATCAAATATGATTTATTGATCAGCTGCAAGTGGGAAATCATTGGCCTCCACGTAATAACAGGAAAGAAGTTGATGGTTATTATAATATGTATGACTGTATGTGATCAAAAGACAACTTCTGCATTTACTACCTGTGGAGCCTTGGGAGTCTCTTAACTTTAATAAACCTCAGATCCTCATTTGCAAAACTGGAATAAAAGTGGAATCTATTACATAAGGTTATGGTGAGGATTAAATAAAATTTAAGCAATTGATTACATTACATAATATATAAATATTATAAATATAAAATGTTTATATATAACAAATATATATTTATATATAAATATATTTAAATTTTTTATAAAATACATAAAATATAAATATACAACATATATAAATAGTATAGACACAAAATTTTAGCTACTGTCAATAATAAAAATACTAATAATTTTGTCACTGAAATTCTTTCCTTTTATAATTTGAAAGTCATATTTTGTAATTTTGCTACAGGCTCATCTGACTCATCTTCTAGGACAAGTGTCAGCCTGGCTAAAGACATAAATTAGGATTAGAGAATCCTTGCTTTTGAGAAATAAAGCCTTACTTCTCAGAGTGTGGTCCACAGACTAGGCATCATCTGGGCACCTGCTATAAATGCAGAATCTTGGACCCCACCTCACATTCCCTGGACTAGAATCTGCTTTTCAGCAATATCCTCAAGTGATTCATACCCACATTAAAGTTTGGATAGTGTTCTAAAACTGATTCTCTAATATAGTAGCCCTAGCCACATACAGCTACTTAAGCTTAAATTAATTAAAATTAAGTACAATTAAAAATACAATTCTTCAGTGTCACTGTCACAATTCAAGTGTTTAAACATGATAGCCATGTGTAGCTGGTGGTTATCATATTGGAAAACACCAATACAGAACATTTTCATCTTTCCAGTATGTACTATTGAATAGTGCTGGTCTTTTCTGTGAGAAAGTAAAAGATATTTTAGGAAACTAAGGTTCAATAATTCAATAAGTTTTTTAAACTCCAAATTATTCATTGAACCCCTTTTTACACTGCACAGAAGTACTCATGTAAACTTATTTTTTTGTTTTTAACACTGGTAGGAAAGGGCAAGGGAAGGGAAGTAGCTTGCCCCATGTTCAAGTGGTGATTCTCTCTTGAGGTTCCCAATCCCATTCAAATATGTTTATTTCTTCCTATTCCCCCACCCCTCTTAAATTCATAAGACCCTCATTTTCTCTGGCCCCCAAATATGGGTTCTCAAGACAGAGCATACCAAGCAATCATGGAGCAGGAAATGATACAAGTTAGACATAAATTGTTAATATCCCCTGCCCAGCCAGAAGTTAAAGGAACAAAGGAAGTCATGGTGGAATCCAGAGCTACGGAGATGAATGAGAAGAGCTATTTTTCAGAGCACTGACAGTCACAGATGCGAGTCACAAGGGAATGGAAATTTATGATATGCCTTAAATCACACCACGTTGGTAGTTAATCTCTCTTCTCCCTAAGGGCAATTTCTAAAAGTAGCCATCTCCAGGAACAACTACCACCACACAGCTTGATCCGAATCTCATTTTGCTAAATCCTCCAAGAATAGTTTTTCACTTCCTTGTGTGCAATTATCCTATCTCATCTTCTCCAAAGAAAAGCTATTTGAGACTACCAAATTGTTCTCCTCTAGCTTTCACAGACACCTGCATCAATTTCTTGGGACAAACCCGACAAACAATGTCGGCTGACTGGCTGCATTCCAGGACCTCACTGCTGGTGAATCACATCTGACACTGGAAGCTCCATAGGGTTTACAGAAAACTTTAATAACATGACTTAAGAAGTTGGCTGTGACATCAAGTGTAGGCCCAGATTGCACAATTTTTCTGAGCTTGGGAATGTTAAGAAAACAATTCGAGAACTGTAAATAAAAACAAGTATAACTATACATTCATCTTTTCAATGTCAAACTGGGGCACTATCTAATCAGCCGACATATGATTACAGAATTTTAGGGGAATGTACCCTATTTTCTCTTACTATTTGCTATTACATAGGCCCACAGTCTATAAAGTTAGATGTTAATTATAGAAAATATATAAGTACCCAAAAATTTCTGTCTGCTATCAAAGACAAACACAAAAGTTATGGCCTGAATATTAACCAGTTTTGTATTTAATTTTGGAAACTTTGTAAGCCATTCCTTTTCAGACTATATATATCTCTCTTCCTCAAATACTGTTTGAACCAACTTTACCATCTTGATGGCTCCTTTAATAAGTTAAATTATTGACAAATATTCACTACATACTTATATGAGAACCACACTTTTTCATTTGGAAACATGTACATTGAAAGCGATCAATACTGTCTTATAGATCTTCATGTCTGATCTGGAATGGGTCTTCCTACTCTCTTCTACTTCATCAGGAAAATGAGATACTGCAGAAAATCTAGACTTTACACAAACCATGATAGTTAACCTTATTGCTTTCAGATAGAATCTATATAATACATCTTCTTATTAAACCTGCTACCAAAAATAAAAATAAAATCCTAAACCAGCTGGAACCTTTCCACTTACATTCTCATCAATTTTTTCTTTATCGATATCATCACAGACAATCCAAAGTGATTTCTATGATTCTGATAATTGAGTGAGGCTCCTTCTACCAACTCCTAACCTAGGTGGGAGGAACTCTTCTTTCTACTGTACCAAATTGATCAGTTGTATGATTTTGAGCAAATCAGGCTTTATCGTTCTCAACTGCCTTATCAGTAAACCAGATAACTTAATCACATAATCGGTCGTAAGATTCCTTCAAAATATATGTACATCTTAAAGGGGGATAATGGAGAGAAAATGGGATTCTATTATTTAAGACTCTCAGAGTCAGAACTATGAGCCCACAGTGCATGTTACTAATAATTACCATCTGCAGATTTTACGCTGGCAATTTGACTGTTGCATCTCACGCTCAGGTCATTTAATATGTGCCTACCTAAAGCATACCCATTATAACAGATATTTTCTCCTTAAAAATTGGCTGTAAATGGAAGTCAGCAGATGGTACTGTACAACAGGAATGAGTTATGGTATCTGCTTAATTTTTTAGCCCTATATAACCTGTCGGTGCTTTGTGATCTCTCTAAAATACCTTTTTCTTGTTACAGAATGACTCATTTTGAGGTTTACATAACAATTATGGGCTTGTTATGCTGCACATCTTCAAACCAGCAATTTTATATCATGATGGCTTTGTCCTGGGTTTTCCTTAACTAAAATTGCCTTGTGTGACCAATAAGCAATGTGAAGCTGACATTTCCGAGTCCAAGCAGCTAATCCTAGATTGTATTTACCTATTTTCAAATATTTGCACCATCTGTGATTCCATATTAGTTTTTTTGGATTCGCTGTTACAGCTCAAGAACTGTAGCTCTGAGAAGGAACGAAGCTGCAGTCCAAATGCAGAATACATTATAAGCATGAGATGGAATTTAACCATGGGGATGGGGAAGGGAAAAAAAACAAATTCAGAAAAGTAAATGCATATTCAGTTTTCCATTTTCAAAATATAAACTTTGTCAACTTCTCTGCGTGATAAGAAATATAAAAATGGATGCCATACAGCTTCTTAACCAACTCCAAATCCATGTTTGCTTTGGAGTCAGGAGGACTCTACATAATCTGCATACCAACCAAAACAGGAGTTCAATATTAAAGATGCCCTTAAGCTTCCAATGTCAAACAATGACAAAAGGTGCTTTAAAGCTGTGTTTCCAACTTCTGGGAACTTCAACATCCAACATAGTTTGATTTTCCATCACTCTGTCTATGTCTGGTATAACAACCCAACACATATTAATAACCAAATAATAAGCACCACCATTTTTCAGCACCTCTTGGATAGTAAACCTATTTCATTGCTGATCCTCACAACAGTTCTGCAAAATAAACATCATTTCATTTTCAGATGAAGTATCAGATACAGAGAGGCTGGGTAAGTTGCTCAAACTAGTATGTCAAGGTTCTAGGGTTTAAAGTCAGGTTAAATGAGTAGAAATCCCTGGGTCTATCCACTAAAAATAATTACATGTGTCTCAAAAATTATTCTCATGGACTTATTTATTTAGCATATAATCATTTCTCTGGTCTGTATTGGAACTTGGTGCTCTGAAAACTCTGTCTGGAAATACAAATAATCAGCTTCTGGAAATAGCTTTTTTTTTTTTTTTTTTTTTTTTTTTTTTTTTTGAGACGGATTCTCACTCTGTTGCCCAGGCTGGACCGCAGTGGCGTGATCTCGGCTCACTGCAAGCTCCACCTCCCGAGTTCACGCCATTCTCCTGCCTCAGCCTCCGGAGTAGCTGGGACTACAGGAGCCCACCACCACGCCCAGGGGAAAAGCCTTTCTTACCAAGAATCCCAGTGTATCAGAAGTCTGTTGTTTCCATTAATGTCCCAAGAAAGCTCTAAAATTTACCTGCATGCATTCCCCAGTTTTTAAGAGCATCTCTCCTTTAGGAGGGTTTCACCCAATTGCTACTACATTGCTGGGAGTTGCAATTTCAAATGCTGTGTGCAGATATCAGCAGTTGCTTATTCATGCTGAGAGTTAAGAGGGGAAGCTTGAGAAAGTCAACTCTGTTTGTGTAGTGGTGGCACTGTCATTTCACTGGAGTAGTGAATTTCACAGTTTACGTTCAGAATGGCATTATGGCTTTGCGTGTAACCTCTTGCCATGGCAAAGTACAGAAGATGCATATGCACTTCTGTGACGTCTGGTGGCCAGGTGCCAAAAGTCTAAGGACCACTGACCTAGAACTAGCACATCACAAAGGAGAAATCAAGAAATGTCAAATGAGCTTTGCCTAAGGACACAAAGCATTTTAAAACTTGTTTTTTTTTTTTTTTAAAAGGTTCTACTTATGTCAAGTGGCAAGGAAGGCAGATGTGCTACCATGACACCACCGAAGGCTTTGTATCAGCAGCTGAATCTGGGAATGGCTAGATGGAAAGAGACCCAGAATCAAGTACTGCTTCTAATTCTAAACAACAGTGTGACCTTAGACAAGTCACTTCACCTCTCCATTGTTTGTTATATGCATTGTTTGTTAGGAATGTTATCATCATTTATCATTCACGTCATGGCTATCTGAAGGAAAGAATTTAGAAAGGCAATGCTGCTACCAATATCCAACTATTCTTTTTCTTTTCTTTTCTTTTCTTTTTTTGATGGAGTCTCGCTCTGCCACCCAGGCTGGAGTTAAGTGGCACAATCTTGGCTCCCAGCAGCCTCTGCCTCCTGGGTTCAAGCAATTCTCCAGCCTCAGCCTCCTGAGTCGCTAGGATTATAGGCATGTGGCACCACACCTGGCTAATTTTTGTATTTTTAGTAGAGACAAGGTTTCACCATGTTGGCCAGCCTGGTCTCAAACTCCTGACCTCAGGTGATCCACCTGCCTCGGCCTTCCAAAGTGCTGAGATTACAGGCATGAGCCACTGTGCCCAGCCAGTATCAAAGTATTCTTTGTCAGAAAGTCAATCAACTCTTAGACAGACGATGGCTCTCAGAAATGTAGAGAGGCGGAGGGAACTGGATTTGGGTTTGGAGATGGCATTCATGCAAAGAGAGATGAAGGAACGAAAAGTACCATCCTGGAGTGCAGAGATACTGACTCTGAGCAAATAGAAATGTGTAATAACGAGCCACTCATCATGCCACAGTGGCCTAAAGTTGAGTAAATCTCATTTTGGAGCAATTATAAGCAACCTTCACAAATGTGAAGGAGGGGAGTCTCTTTCATTTCAACTTCTAGTTCAATTCACACATGCCTATCACTCTCACTATGGGTGTCAAGAAGTAGGGTACACACAATTCCTAAGATCAGAAAAAAAGAAATAACCCTGATGAAGATGTTGGGTTTGGCTTCAAAATATGTTCACTTTATTTATTGGACCACTTATGTTTTATAGCACTCTAAAAAAGTACATACAAGTGAAACGTATCGTCTTTTCCCTTGAAGTCCCTAAAAGCTAGTGAGGTAGATAGAAAATCTATTCATAATTTCATAGATCCTAGGAAATTTAAATTATAGACTAATTTTGCCAGACAAATGACCTATTCTAAATTTGAGGAATCCTTCATGGATTTCAGCTTTTTTCCCTCTCAAAAAGATATATTTTTACCCCTATTCAAACATTGCCTCAGTTCCTCATCTTCTATTCTGTGTCTGAGAGAGAAGAATTATCAATGCAAATTTGTGACACATTGATTTAAAGGACTGCTTTATGAAAGACTTCTAGTACTTGTTTTAAAACATGTGAAGTGAAAAAAAAGAGCCATGTTTTGCATTGATTAACTTACATTAAAACCATTCCTGGAGGTGAGATTTGATTAATGTAAGTATGAATATCAGAGTTTTCACTTACTCAACTCTTGCCAAAAGTAAACCCATGTTCCAATAACAAGAAAGGCCTATTTCTCCCTGTACAAGCATTATTAATGCAACTTCAAGTGGTCTCTCTGGTCCATTATGTGAAAATAAATCACAGGGCAGCCTGCCACTCAAGTTCTTGATTATGTAATACAGATTTGTCACATTTCTGTTTTCAGAGCAGACTTTCTTAGATGGAAGAAGAAACTGAATCTTCATTTACATATCAAAAAGAGAGTGGGGATAAGAATAATAAAAATAGCTTTTATCCTCACTTTTCTTCATTTGCTGTCTTTTATAATCTGATATATAGTTATTTTGTCTTGACCTGAGAAAACCAGTAAGCATGACGAATTACAATAATATTAAAGTTAGATAATACATAGCTTGGCTGGAGAACATTCCCAAATGTAAAGTCGGTTTTGATTATGCACTCAACTAACTTTTCTTAAATTTCAACTAAATAATATCACCTGTTCCTGTATGCAAAGAATTTCTAAGTGAATCATTCCTGGGAACCAAACTTCTGGAAAGAGAATATTAAACCATGAACATATCAAACAAGACTCTAAGTCTTTTGTGAAAATAGACTCTTCATCTAAAAATAGTAGAAATCAGTCAAGTTGTCACAAATTCATTTTCATCTAACGCCCTATAATAATCTACCTATAAAAGATCCATAGCATTTAGATCATAAATATATATATATGTGTGTGTATAGTGTGTATATATTTGATAACGGTGTACACACACATATTCAGCATTTTCATTAACATAAGTGCAAATTTACTTTTGTAAAAGAAGAAAATATCCTTCTGAAATGATCTAGAAGCATGATAGCATTAAGAATGAAAATACTTACTAGGTTTCAAGCTTGAGCCAGATGCAATAAAAACTCATTCACATAGATTCTCTAATTATTGCAGCATTCTCATCATCCTCTCCCTTTTCAAGATGAAAGAATGATTTTAGTGGGATTATAAATTGCCTAGTAAACGGCAGAGGAAGGAATCAATCTGAAATCTGTTTGACCTTGTTCTCAGTCTTACATCACGTTGCCTCTCCCCAAAATGTAATTAAATTTGAAAATCATTTGGCAATTCCAAAAATGTTATAGAATATTTTAATAACTTTTAAATAAACTATGGCATGAAAAACTTGGAAAAAAAATTTTTTTTATTTTGTGGAAGACATTAAAAGAATACTGTTCCCATCAATTACAGAACAGAACAATTCAAAATATTTATTTTATCAGTTTTGGATAAAAGTGAGTTTTCTGTATTTAGCCTGGCAGTGGATGACATATTTACCATTACAAATGGATATGCCTGAGATTCTAAGAATTTAGGAAAGCTTAACAAACATAAATCTACAATAGAAGAGCTTTCTTTTCAGTGCTCCAGTCTCCCCACCGAACCTACTTCCCAGCCTTCTCTACTATACTGAAAACAACAACCATTCCTTGAGTTAATATGTAGTCAATGATAAGAATGTCTACCGTGTAGAAAGAAGGTAAGTGCTAATTTTAAAAGCCTTAGAGAACAGGTGCTATTAGATAGGGACAAATAAACAGAGATTGGTTATTGCCAGAAACCTTGTGGATCAGGTCAATAAAAACTGTAAAACAAGAGTATGCTGGGAATAATCAACACTAAACTCCACAACTTCTCAAGGCAGGACAGCATTCACTAGAGCAAGAACAATTCTAACTATCCATAAGGATATAAGTTTATGAAGAAGTTTACAGTCCCTTTATCATTTATCTGGCTTCTTTTTGGACCTTGTACAAGTTTTCACATGGAAAAACCTCCAACCTTTTTTTGGTTGATGTATGTCTTAGTATATGGCCCCCATTCTAATGTTAGTCATACATGAACTTGGTTAGGACACACAAGTCACTTAGCAAGTATGAAAATATATGGAGATGATTTTAATAAGTGGAGCATACATGTGTGTTTAAAGGTTACACAGAAAAAGGTGTAGAAAAAATTTGTGAAAAAGTCTTTTGACTTATGTTTAATCCAATCCCATGCCCCTCCCCATAAGAGTAGGGACATGCACCCTGGGTTCTTGGTGGCTCCCCTGCCAAGCACACTCTCCTGCTACATTGACTGAAATCTCACCCCCTGACATATTTCTATAAATCCCATCTGTCTTTCCTTTAAATATCCTCTTTCTCATGCTGATTACCTTGGGAAGTACATTGCATTGAAAACAATATGCAACATATTCAGCAGCTAATTCAACTCTTGGTGAGAATTAGCCAAAGTTTACTTTTAGCCTGACTTCTTACAGAGTAGAACAGTAAAGAATTTTACTATTCAATTTTGATTGAATGAAAGTCAGGATGTAACAGAATATTTTGAAATCTGGATGCCTGCCAAAATAGGTTTGATGTCCAAATCCATTAATATAATATTTGCATGCACCCAAAAACTCATGTGTAATCATACTAATACGTGTACTGCAAAATATGGTTGTCTGTAAACTTAAAATAATGGATCAGCTATACATGGCTTAATAATCTGAGGCTTTTTTTTTTTTTTTTTTTTTGAGACGGTCTCGTTCTGTTGCCCAAGCTAGAGTGCAGTGGCACAATCTCGGCTCACTGTGGTCTTGACCTCCCAGGTTCAAGCAATCTTCCCACCGCAGCCTCCTGAGTAGCTGGGACCACAGGAGTATGTCACTAAACCCTGATAATTCTTTCTTTCTTTCTTTTCTTTTTATTTTCTTTTTTGTTTTTTGTTTGTTTCTTTTAGAGACAAGGTCACATTACGTTGCCCACGCTGGTCTAGAACTCCTAGGCTCAATCCATCTATCTCAGCCTCCCAAAGTGTTGGGGTTACAAGTGGGAGCCACTGCACCAGGCCCAGATTTTTTTTTTTTTTTTTCTATTTTGTCTAGGCTCTTATTCCCAGACTACATATTTAATAAGAAGACTTGGTATGAGTCAGACCTTATTCAAAAACTCCTACATATTATTTTATTTAACCCTTAGAACAAACATCTAAAGGGAACTGCAGTCACCTCCATTCACAGATGAAATGGGGAAATTCAGTTATCCTGCCCAAGAAAACACACTGGTCTTTGGCGGACCTGAGATATGAACTTGACTCTGTGACTTCCAATGCATAACCCATAGACAGTGATAAATAAATATTTGTGGTTGATAGCACAAAATCTCACAATCTTAGTCACAGCATTCTGGCATTGTGTCTGCTACATGTCACACTGTAAGTAAATTTAAAATGTGCCTATCAGTAGTAAAGCTTAAGACATTCTGTAATCATAAATAATTCAAGAAACCAAAATTTTGAATTTGCTTTATTTTGACTCAGACTGGGAGAAATTTGGTTGTTTTGTTTCCAATGTAATGTGCTTCATAAGATAATGCAGCGTTGATATTTAATAATACAATTTTCTTTAAGTTGTTTTTATATAATTTAATCTTTTTAAAATGTGCCATTTGCTCAGATCCTGAAATAATCAAACAGATATATAGATATATTAGAAGATTCTAAGCAAGAGATATTTTGTAGTATGTTCTTAACTCAATAAACAAAATGCCTTATGTATAATATTTATATTATAAATGTATATAATATATATTTATATTATAAATTTATATAATATATAATATTTACATATAAAAATAAGAAATTCAGGGAGAGTAGGAAATGCATATTTTCTCTCAAATCATAGACTTCCATATAACATCTTTATTTAATGTATATTATCTTTTATAACCAAATTATATAGAACTCTACTCCCAATTAAACATGACATTTTATATGTTGAATAATTCGAAGTAATACGTTTTTTATTAATTAAAATTTTTCAATATGATTTATGAAAGCTCTTTTCATGGTTGTGTTTTAAAAACAATAGTTTATTGATCAAATTATGATGTGTATATATTAGCAAAGGGCACATGGAAGAATAACTCTTTTGCAATTTTTCATTAAGCATATGTTTGAATATTTAATCTGGTTTGCTAGACCAAAGGTGAAATAAAAATACTGAATACCAATTTCTGTATTAAAACATTTTAAGTTGATATTACCTAAATGTCTAAAGCACATTGATATTTCAGAGAAGGCATTTTACACATTACACATTTGATCTCAATTCTGGTCATGAATTATTTCATCAAGTGACAGCTTCACGTTCAATTGTAAGAGATTGGTTTTTTACCAAAATGCATTTTTTTAAAGAAAATGCATAACAAGTGCTGTCTTTGTAGTCAAATAGTTGCTTTTAAAAATATGCTTTTTAGTCATACTCTAAAAAGTGGGATGGTTTTGTTTTTGTTGTTTTTGTTTTTGTTTTTGTGTGGTTATTTTTGTTTTGCTTTTGGAGCTGAGAGAACAGCCACGCTTTTTAGGCAATATTTTTACCCACTGGAGTCAGCAGAAGGGTGCCACCTGGTGGAAATGTGAACAAACTCTAAACCTTGTCTGATTGACCATTAAAAATATATATATACTCATTTAACAAACGTTGAGAGTCTCGTCATCAGAGACAAATGATACAAAGATCAAAAAAAGCTCCTATAAATTTATGAGGATCTATCTTGTTCTTTTATATTATTTAGCTCAGTAGCGTGATATTAAGTTAACTAAAATTAGCAGAGCTGTGATTTACTTGTATAGTTGAAGCTTTAAACAAATTATTCATTTGTTTTATATTCAAGGTAAATTTGTGCACATGCACACACATACACATATAATTTGCAATTATTTTCATTCTTACAATAGAAATATGTTGTATCATGAATGTATCGAAGTTAAAAGTTGAGGCTTCAGACCTCCATGAGTTTCTGGCTAAGTCTCACTTCCACAATAACTTCCTTAATCCTCTGTATTCTCATCTCTAAAATAGGAATAAAAACAGGACTCACCTCAAAAAACTGCTTTGAGAATCAAATAGAAAAATACATTCAAGAAATGTTACTTTATGAACCCTGAGAATAGTACTCTGCCTGTTGCAAGCATTCAGGAAGTGATTTTTAAAAATAATAATAAATTACAATTAGCCACTAAAGTTCTTAGCTCTTTCAATGTTAATTGAGATATTGATCATGTTAAGAAATGATTGCATCTAGTCATGTCAAGGCATTTGTTTTTAGATATTTTGTAAATGTGGAGTGTTATGAAAGCAACAAAAATAACTGTCATAAATATTTTTTAATCAAAGAATCTTTAAAAGAAAGATTACTAAGATGATAAAAATATTTCCAATGATTCAGAATATTCATAAAATACACGGTCCCTACACGGTCCCTCCTATTCTTGTTGTCACCATTCTCTAGGGAGGGAGGGCATGTCCTCTTGTCATGGCACCCTGTGTCAGAGGACAGTAACAGATCAAATAAAAGAGGAAGGTTGAGCCCTCTACAGGACTGTAACTGTAACCAAATTATATGGTTCATAACCATTTTCAGTTACAGGAAGGATTATGGTCTTCCACTGTGCTATAAGTGGAAATAGGTGTTTGATGGCCTCAGGACAAGGCATCTTTGAGGTTTCATAAAAATCTTTACCATAGAAACTAGAAGACATTCTTGGAAACATGCAATAGCTTAAATCATTCAAAATCAATGCATAGTGATTGATTTGTTGGAACATATGCCCTATTTAACCACTAGGTATAATTTCATAAATGTACATTTTAATTTAAATTTATGAATCTTTTTTATGAAATGTTATAGAAAACACACAACTAATCACATCTTTATGAAGCTATTATATCTAGTATTGCACAAGAGTTGTGTGGCAATTGCAGAATTAAACCATAATGACTAATATGGCTAATAAAAGCTTAGTAGTCTTACAGAAAGTAGTTTAAGCTGTCACAAAAATCATTCACATTCTTTGTCCATCGTTTCATATGTCAAGCTTTGAACAAAAATATGCTAGATATGAGTATTTCCTGGGAGTGATTGAAACACCCTCACTGTGAGGTGCCATGTATATATTTCAGTTGACTTTCTTTGTAAAATCAATCTATTAGAACACATGCATAAGATTCATAAAACTGACATTTTCAAATCATGTCAATATGCAGAAAGGCACTTAAAATACTCTATTAAAACAAGAGTTCTGCAAAGTAGCCACTCCCTGAATATTTGAAGTGGCTATTAAAAAATGCACACTAACAAGAAAAATGGATTCGAGCTTGCACCTATCTCTTCATATGAATTTTAAGTACCAGATTAATCCTGACAAGGGGATTTGTTGTGCATAGACAGCGTGTCCACTATCTACACATACATTTTCAGCTCCTGTGTGCTCTGCTCTGCTCTGCTTCTGCAACCAACTTCCACCATCACTGAACTGTTTGCAGCGCCTCAAGCAACCAGCTGGTGTCACAGGTTAGTGAGCAAAGACTTCATGTGGGGACTCTCACCTGACTAATCATTCTTACTGGTAGCATCATTCCCAGAGCAGTAGAGAGGCTCGGCGGCTTGTTAATGAAATTTAAGGGCTGTCGGCCTGAAAGAGGATGGTAAATCCATGTTCCCGTCCTGAAATTATTTTTCTATATCTGCTAACCAATGTTTACATTCTGATGTGTGCTGGGGATTAGGAGGAAGGGGTATAAAAGGAAGGAACGTATGATGTTTTAATATTTTCATACTTATCTCAGAGTATGGATCAAACAGGATAGTTTAAGAAAACAAACGCTTTGTAAGAACTGCCAACATTCAACCCCCTCCCACTAATAAACGAGAAGGGAGCTGTAAGTCATTGAGTTATCCCCACCACCTGTGTGAAACATATGTGAGAGAAAAGAGAAGGGGAGGGAAGAGGAGAAAAGAAACCACAAGCCAGGAGAGATGACCAAGTCTGCAATATTAATAACAGCATCGCTGGCATCGCCTCCTCTGTCTCGCCACCACTCCTGGGCGATTTGGACAGCTCCCCTCAATAGGCTCTTCAGTGCTTAGAACACGCGAAAAGCCGAGTTGCTGCTGGAGCCTAGCTGCGTGCACTCCCTCTATCCCATGCTAGCAATAAGCTGGGAGGGTTTCTGCCTCCAGCAGCCTTCGCGGTGCACTCCGAACAAAGACCCCCAGTCCTCCTACCCCAGTGCTTGGGTCCTGCGGGTCCACAGTGAATCCCTGACCTAAGCGCAGCTCTCTCTGCCCGGAGCTTCTAATGGATGTAAACGTGACCGCACCTCCACCCGGCTCAGCACAGCCTCCCTCCTCCTCCTCCTCCTCCTCCTCGCCCGGGTATCTCGGCGCTCCCGACCCTCCAACTTTGGAAGAAGAGCGACACCGAAGTCCCAAATCACCCCAGATCAGGGACAGAGACGAGATGGGGATCCACGACGGTACGGTTATGCTACAGATTTCTAAAGACCAAAACAAAAAGGGGTTGGCGGGTGTAGAAGGACGGGAAAGAGACAGGAATAACCCTCGGCCCACGCACGGCTCCTCGTCTCTGCAGACACAACACATCCAAACCCAACACATCACTAAAGCCAGCACCTTCCCGGCCCCACTTAATCATTAATGCCTTGCTGCTCCCCAAGCTCCGTTCCGCTCAGCAGACTACGGATGTCTGGGACACTCTTCCCCCATCGACGCCCGCAAACACCCCACCTCACAAACACACACCCGTCTCCTCAAAAGAAACAAGAAAGCAAAAGGAAAAACTCCGTCCGCCTAAAGGTCGTTCGCCTGCTCGGGTCGCTTTGGCCAGCGAGCGTCCCGGCTATCGGGAGACCGGGCTTGAACCCGGTAAGCGGCCATCAGGAGTGCAGCGGATTTCTTCAACGCGCGTTAATAGGGAACCAAGAGGCCCCATTCCTCGGCCCTGGCCGCCTCTCCCTCCCTCGGTGGCCCGCCCGCCGGGGTTCCCCGGGGCACCTTCAGCCTTTACCTCTCTGCCCCCGTCCCCGCGGCTCTCCACCTTGCGCATCCTCTCGCCGGGCCCCAGAGCGCACTCAGAGGCTCTAACTTCCTGCAGAGTCCATGGAGAAGCAGGAGAGCCTCGAACTGGGGCGCGGGGGGGAGGGTGAGAAGAGGGAGGCGTGGGAGCCCAGCCTGGGAGGGGAGGCGGGGGGAGCGCGGACTGGAGCCACCCCTCCCGGGAGGGCCTGGCCGCGGCCGCCAACTCTCACCTGGTCCGCCGGCTGCGCCTGGCTCGCCCTGGCCCCCGGGGTGGGCTGCGGCTCCTGCTTCATGGCCGTCATCGCCGGCGGCCCGCGTTGGCGCTCACTTCCTCGCGGGCACTTCAGACTCGGGGACCGTCACTTGGCAGCGTTCGCATGTCACGGGCGCCCGTCGCTCTCGGAATTGGCGGAAGGGAAAGCGGCAGCGACGGGGTGGGGGGGGGGAGTGACGGGGGGGTAGGGGAGTGACGGGGGGAGGGGAGTGACGGGGGGGAGGGGAGTGACCGGGGGGGAAGAGCCGCACCAGGCAGGCCCCCCTCGTAGGATCCCTCCTTCGGCCACCGCAGACCCTCTACCTCCCCACTCTCCCCGCCCCCCACCACCCAAAGCGCAGCGAGCCTCGGAGACGAGGCAAGACCAAGCGGCAAGTTAGTGGAGCGGCGAGCGGCGGTGCCCCGGCACCTGACCGAGCTGGAGCGACGTCTCGCGCCTTCTCCCGCAGTCCGCGCCCCCCACCGCCCGCCCCCGGGGGCTCCCCGCGCGGTGCTCAGCGCGCCAGGTGGAGCGGCCGGGTGCCGCGCTCCGGCATCTCTTCGGCAACCGCAGCCGGGGAGAGAGAGCCCTGAGCAGCGCGAGAGCTCCCCACCCGCGCGCCCAAGGCTGCCGGGTCCCGCGGTTACCCCCCACACACACACACGCAACCCCCCGCCCCCCGCAGGCTTCCGCTAAAACCCGGAGCAGCGGAGCGCGCCCGCGCGAAGCCCTCGGTGGCTCCAGCTCCGCCACTGGGCGTGCTCCAGCGCCCCAGAAGGCAGGGGGCAGTCGGGGACCAGGGTCCTGGAGCCCTGTGGGAGGCCGGCAACACCTGTCGGGACCCGAGGGCTTGTCTCAGATTGTGACCTAAGGTTCTGCGCCTTCTGATTTGGGGCAATGGACATCCTTTAGCCTCCAGCCCAGATTCTCCTACCAGCTGCCTGGGTAATGTCAGTGGAATTCCTAAAGGTTGGTTAAAAACAGTAATAACTAATGATGATAAGACTCTGATAACTCATTTTTTTTCTTTTTCTTTCTTCCTGGACACGTGTAGGAAAACCTTCAAATCTTAAGTCCTCCCAGCCTTTCCTTTCTTCAACACAACCCTCTCCCATTCAAAGTAGGTTTACCGAGCACCTACCACGTGCCAAACACACTGTGAGGCTCAGAGAGAGGGTTGCAGGGGAGAGAAACTAAACAACACGTCAAACCTACCAAATTCCCTGGCTGCAGGGAGCTTATGTTGTGTGGGAATTGGGAGCCCGGAGCCTGGATACAAATCAGTGAGTCAATGTAGCTCTTAGGAAGTTGAATTATCGTGGATAGACAAAGTCCACAGTTCATCCAGAGGCACTAGTGCACGTGGCTTTCCCTAGGGCGCCTAAAGCCTATGGACCACAAACAGCCTCCAAGTCTCAGGCACAGGTTGTGGAAGATTGCTCACCAGAGAAATGGCAGGAGTGAGTTGAATATTTAGGTGTTCATGTATTCAGCACAAGACAGTTCCAGCAGAGAGGACAGAGAATATGGGGCAGTGGGGTGGCAGTGAGTTGGGCTTTATTGGCTAAGGACTGGCTCCCTGCTCTGAGCCACTCAGTCCATTAATTAGTCACTTCTTAACTGAAAGACTTTTGTAGAATGGTAGGAGCTGTCCTCTTGCCTTAGTAGTTTCTAAAACACGAATTATAATGTTGTCCTAAATATGAATTGTAACGATAGTTCCTATAAAGTATGTATTTTAAAATAAATATATCAGTAATCACCAGCAGAAAGATAGAATTAGAGGTGAGTGGAGATCTTGTTTTTCAAAAATATGTATTTCAGTGCATATTGTGAAAGACCTATTTATTCTGTTTCAGGAGAAATAACTTTTTGCTAGGAATAACTTTGCAAGTTGCAAAAGTATAAAGCAAATATATATTTTTAATGAAACATTAGTATAATAGCTATTGGGCAGCTTATCCAGTAATTGTGACAATACAGATATTCCCTCACATGTAATTTTTTTGGAGGGAGGGCGTCTGCATTATTCAGAAAATGTTCGCATTTTTATATTTTGCTCTTCTGTTATTTGAGTATATTCA
Source organism: Gorilla gorilla gorilla (assembly GCF_029281585.2). Lineage (NCBI taxonomy): Eukaryota > Metazoa > Chordata > Mammalia > Primates > Hominidae > Gorilla > Gorilla gorilla. Next base: position 16,630,793 of record NC_073235.2, on the reverse strand, counting down.
TCCTTTCAATGTGTTTCCATTTCGGACAATCTGCTTGAGTTGAAGGAATTTACTTTATTACAGAGATATCTGTCACACAGGATAAGTATATGCTGGAGGGAGATATCCTTTTATATAAGATTACTTATTTGATTTAGTTCAACTGTTGAACTTACATCTATGTTCTGAATTCAGTATAAAATCCACTTCATTACAAATAAAGACAAACATTATTATATGTTTCATGTATTGTGGGGGTCTGTGTGTGTATGTGTGCGTGAATTTTTTCATTTATAAAATGCTTCTTTGATTTAAGTATTTGTCCTTGGGGATGGGTTGTTATTTTGTCAAGCTAAGAACATTTTTAGCTGTTGAGATCTGGGTTAAGGGCACTGATTAAAACTTAATCACATGTAAACGGATTTTCCCAATTTAAACACTGTTTTTATTTTTTTAATGTATTGCACTTGAATTACAGTGTAAGATGTTCTACTTCATTTTCAACTTAATTTCTTACTGAAGAAAAAATTCTAACGTCCAAACAAGAAATGTTGGAATACCTTACACCTTAGAAGGGAGTATTTGCGGTTCTGTTTTGTATGGTTTCTAATGATGTTATTTTTAAAGAAAAAATACAAAACATCCATTCACAATCAAATGTCTACAAAATTTTAAAAGCACTAAAGTAGATATAACTCTAATGCAACGTAGATACAAGGGTTCTGTACCTGACTAGATATCAACAGATTGGTGTTCTTGGTCCATCAGAGCACGGAGGTATAGAACACAGAGAAGTCACTTATCTCTTGCTTCCACCTTTTTTTTTTTTTTTTTTTTTGAGACGCGGAGTCTCGCTCCATCACCCAGGCTGGAGTGCAGTGGCGTGACTAGCTCACTGCAAGCTCCGCCTCCCAGGTTCACACCATTCTCCTGCCTCAGCCTCCCAAGTAGCTGGGACTACAGGCGCGCACCACCACACCAAGCTAATTTATTGTATTTTTAGTGGAGACGGGGTTTCACCGTGTTAGCCAGGATGGTCTCGATCTCCTGACCTAGTTATCCGCCCACCTCGGCCTCCCAGAGTGCTGGGATTACAGACGTGAACCACCATGACTGGCCACTTCCACCTTTTTACCTGGTAAAATTAAAATGTTTAGACCAGGTGCCCATTAACATATTCTCATTCTCTAAATTTTTGTGATGATATGTTGATGTTATAAATCAAACGCCTATCCTCTGAATGAAAAATTATTTGTATATGTTTAAATTTTAGTGGGAGAGTCAATTAAGTACTTAGAAATTTTTAAAAAAAATCAATAGATAAGTTAATTACCTTGCAAAAGGCCCTTACCATCCACCATATTTTCCAGTGCTCTCTAGTTTTACATGCACATATAGTCACAATTTTGTCTTGATAATGTTTAAATCTGAAATTTAAAATGTATTTACAAAGCCTAATTTCTGAATACAAAAATCTATTAAGAGAGTTTTTTACAAAAAGATTCACAGAGTATTTTGAATACTTTTTCATGTATTATCTTTGATCAGCTAATTCATGGACAAGTATACATTTTATAACATTCATATAACAGTAAAGGAAGTTTTTCTACACTTTTCATGGAAAGAAATCAGACTCTCATAACGGAAAAGGAACTGGAGAGATCACCTAGCAAAATTCCTTCTATTTTGGGTTATAAATATCTAAACTTTACAATACATGGCCATTTTATTCAGGAAGATTTCCTAGGATTCAAACTCCATCACTTCCTTCCGAAAATGGATTACCTCAAATCCTAGTTTTGGGTTCACGTGTAGACAGAACTCACAATGCTGCTTTCTCAATATATTCATTTGGGTCTCTGAAGTCATTCAAAAACTTCCTCACATACAACATTGTGAATGTCTACAATGTCTTTCTTTCTCTTGCTGTTTTACCCTTTAAAAACAGGAAGTCAATGCAGTACATCTCTCTTTACCTAGAAACATTAAGGTAGATAATTGAGGACAGGTTATGAAATTTAGATAATAATTGGATTAATTGAAGATTATCGTTATAGTGTTTTGGTATCTGTGGCAAAATTAGGTTGTTCTATACATACATAGGTCATCTATGCAGTATTTAATCCTCCACCTCAAATAGCAGACACAGGACCAAAGAACCAAAATGTACTCTAAAAACAACCAAGTAAGAAATAAGGTCTAGCTAACAGCTGATATGTCAGAAAGACAAATGTCCCTTGAGATTTTGTGAAGTAGGATATCCTTTAGAGACAAACTCTTCAGTTTCAGATAAATTAGACAAGGCAAACAGTACTCCACAAGCAGCTAGTTGCTAGAAGCCCTCACTGCATTTTCCTTCTCTTTGCTCTCCTTCCTGAGGTAAATCTGCAGTGTCATGTAAAGACCACCTTGATGGGGATTTCCCTAGCATTAGCCAGTCCTCTATTGAGTGTCTATAATGAGCACAGCATCAAGAAGACAGAGTTCACGAGCTGTGTCTTCAGAGACCTGGCCTGAAATATGCCCAATTAGCTCTTTGCAGATAAAGAAATAGCTTTAGTTCATAACTTCTGCTATCATTTGGTTTCGATTTATGAATGACCTCTACTCACCTCAATCGGCTTTTGAATTCCCCAAAATGCACATCATGTCCCTGGGCAGAAAACCAGTATGCTGAGCAATCCTCATAAACAAGCTACATTTTAGAAGCTCTAACCAGTAAACTATAACAGGAATTTACTTTTAAAGAAAAAAAGAAGAAAGAAGTAAAGGCACTATATATATAAGTGATACTCATGTATACTATTCATTCTGTTTTGAGTTTCTTTCAGTATCAGTTAACTAAAGTTTTTGTCAGTCTCTGTCTTTGACAGGAAGACTTTCCTGTTATAAAAATTCATAGCCCAATTATGATCTCTGGTGGAAGCAGACAGAGTTGCAATATCCTGAGAGTCATTCTTGCTCTATGGAGACCTGAAGATATTGACAAATTGTCCATGCCTACTGAGGTCCAGTGTTGTCAAATCTCTTTTTTTTTTTCTTTTTTTTTGCTATATTTAAAACCTCACATCTTCCTTTCACCCCACAGCCCTTCTGTGTCATATATACAGGAATCAAGACAGTAAAACAATGCAGATTATTTTACCGTGTATGCTTTTCTCTGTATACATATAGCTGAATTGTAACACCAAAACAACTTGAAAACGTGAGAAATTTACCTGTTGTTTTCATGTTTACCCACTAGATGCCCAACAAGGGATGTGTGTTTCTTTATTTTGCTCTTTTTTTTTTAAGAGTAGTCATTTAATGAATTGGTTATGTTGGCACAGTAAAAAAGAAAAAAAATCCTTCCATCATCTCTTTGAGCTGATACTAATGGTATTTTTTTCCTGATTTTCACAACTCTTTAGAAACAAAATAAAGTTTTCTCAATCAGATTTGTCTACAAATGACAGAGGGTTGCTATGTATGGAGGAGTATTTACAAACATTGGCATCGCATTTGTCCTTTTGAGACAATGTCTGCCTGTGATGAATAAATTTCTTTGAATCTGGTATTTCTCGTTTCCATAACCAAGACAAGATTCCCTAATGATTCAAAATAATCTTCCTTTATTCCTTGAAAAGTACGATATTACTGAGCCTTCTCTTAGATTTAGACTTCATAGTGGTTACCCAATTTCTTTCCTTATAAAATTCCCAGAATAGCAGAAAACACATTTCCCATTCTAGAAAATCTTTTACAAATCAAAAGAGAAAATTCTACTGTAAGATCTTGACTAATTTTTGGAAGGAAAGATTTTCATCTTTTTTAACGCTTCCACAATGTTCAATTTGTTTTTAAAGATTTAGTACTAGATTCAAATTCTCCCATGAATTTTCCCCTAGAAAACAAGAGATAGTCGAAGATTCAGGTGCAATAGCCCTAGAGCATCTGCTGACATTAAAGAGTCCCTGGCATTGTCTCTACCAATTGACTTTCTACCACTGGGGATTTTTCTCCCACTATTGCCAAATGAAACTTGAGGCCAAGTCCTTGGGTTCCTTTCACCATGCAGAGTCATGTGATTATACAAATAATAGTTTCGGGATATCAGGGGAGGCAAAGTACATTCAAATAAGACACATTAAAACACATCTTTCAATACTGAACATTGTTTGACTCTGTTTAATCTATTAGACATGACGAGTTGCTTGCTAGTGTATATCCCTTGTTATATTCATCTGTCTGTCAATCTGTCACACATCTATATCTTTTTGGGAGAGTAAGGAAATGTTTAAGTCACTCAGTTTCTATCCTGCATATCTAAATATTTACTAAAGTCACAGATCTTTATCCAAATCAAAGAAGAAAGAGAAAGAAGAGGAAGAGACAAGGTAGAGTAGGAGGAGAAAAAGGGAAGGGAAACGCCAAGAGAATACATTCTGAAGTTGTTAGGGATGTTAGGGTGTAGTAAGTCTCATTGGCTTATTAACACCTTCATAAGAATCATGAAATGAAATACCATAAATCCCACCGGTTATGCCTAAATATTGCTCCTGCCGTTGGTTTTCTATATATTTGTATAATTTTAGAATGCAGTCAAAAGTGTAACTTCCTCATTCCTCTGTCAGTAAGTTATACTTGATATTACTAATTAATTTCAAGCTTACCTTGCCTTGTAATATTTTATCATTTGTTACACTTAACAATTAGACTGTAAGCTTCAGAGGAGGAGGAAGAATCTATTACAGATATGATAGTTCTTACATATCAATGACTAGAAAATCACCCTTCAGTTAGCAACTTGATTTACTGAGCAACACTTGTAAGAGTGTTTAATCTTAGTTAATAGGACATCAAAAGCCTCACAGGACAAATGGGCAGCTCTCTTCCCTTCAGGGGTCCCCTGACCTTTCACATGGAGAAGGCATCCACTCACATTTTCATCTTCCCGAATATAACTGATCTATTAGGACTCAACACCTTTCACAACCTTCCCATCGCAAGTTCACAGGAACTTTCTTCTTTCACTCTTTGTAGTGTCTATCTCGCTGCACAATTGAATGCCTTCAGTTTCTAATATTAGGTTGGTGCAAATGTAACTGTGGTTTTTGCAATTAAATATAATAGCCCTAGCACTTTGGGAGGTCAAGGCGAGTGGATCATTTGAGGTCAGGAGTTCAAGACCAAGCCGGTCAAATGGCGAAACCCCGTCTCCACTAAGAATACAAAAAATAAAAATAGAAAATAAAATTAGCTTGGTGTGGTGGTACGTGACTGTAATCCCAGCTGCTAGGGAGGCTGAGGCAGGAGAATCACTTGAACCCGGGAGGCAGAGGTTGCAGTGAGCCAAGATGGCGCCACTGCACTCCAGCCTGGGTGACAGAGTGAGATTCCGTCTCAAAAAAAAAAAAAAAAAAAAAAGTAATGACAAAACCGCAATTTTTTTACACCAACCTAATAGCTTGTTCAGCATCCTAATTGTCATATGGGGCATCTTATCTTTTCTACTAATATCAATGCTTAGTGGAGAGGAATTCTGTTGGGGACTGGAGTTAACTGTGTGTGTGTGCTCAGGGGGTGGTGGGTAGGGGTCGACATCAGTCTCCTTGCCTAAGTAGGGGGAGCCTCAGAGGAAATGTTCTTTGAAAAAAAAAATCTTTATTCACCCTCTCAATATTAAGCTCTATTAGCATCTCCTATAATCTTGTATTTTTTATTTTACTGAATAGGATCATCCAGGGAAAATATATTTTCTCTTTCTGTTGTCCCAGAATATTTTACTTTTCTCTACTTGACATGTAGGAATTACATAGTCTTGATATTCCTCTGAATATCAAGATTCATCTTATCAAGATTCATCATATCAGCATCTGATCTACTGATGCTGGATATGAGTAAGAACCCATCAGATATTGCTTAGTTCTAAAACATTAAGTAAAAGCCAGATAAGCATGGAATTTTCTACTGCTTAGGAGCAGGTACTACGTGTTATGAAGTACCAAGCTTCCAGTGTGGAGAGCTCACAGAAGAATTTGGAGAGAATTATGTTTGCACTATCACTCCTAATTTATTTCTTACCTAATATATGAACACTATACTAAATTTGGAGGAGGAAGAGCTATAATGGGCAAAATGCTGAGGAAATATTGAAATTGAATAAAATATTTGTTGTTGTAAATACAGCTTAAATTCCTCTAGACTGTATATATACTGCCAAAAGGACCATAAAGTCAATAGAAATTTCTAAGATTATGCTCAATCTCAGAAGATAGTTATTTTTGCTTTACATCCTCTGCACACATGTTAAATAAGCTTGTTTATCTGCTTTGCTAGTTTTTGACAACATATTTGGAAAGAGGGTAAGGGGAATTGCTGATAGATGGGGTACACAAACATAGCAAGAAAATAAGATACAGAATGTTATAGAAAGCAAAGAAAGAAAACATTCGCCCCTCCACTTAAAATAATAACAACTTAGTACCACTTAGTATGAGGGAGGGGTAGGAGAGACAAGTATTTTTATGCAACTTAGGAAGATCTTAGAAATAAGTATTTTAGGGGAAAATATAAGTATTTTAGGGAAAAATAAAGTTTATGCTCAAAATGAGGACTTCAAAAAAGGTAAAATCAGGCTTGGCATACTTTTTTTGAAAGGGTTATTTTGGGAAGATAGGCTGCTGTGATGACAGCATGGGTTTAGGCTAGATAGAGAGTTAGATATCAGAACCAAATGTACAACATTTACACCACTTCTAAATAACTAGATACCTATACAAATCCGTAAACACCAAAAGCCACACAGTGTGGGTGCCCTTGTATCTATGTGAGCGAATGCAGAAGAAAGCAGTAGGGCAAATTAAAGGTGTGATAATTCCAAAATATTTAAGAAAGGAACCCCCAAATAGTCAATGCATATTCACTAGAAACTACAGTGGACCAACATAAGAACACTGAGTGGAACTAGGAGAGGTTTTGTGCATTCCAACAGTAAGTAAAATGGGCCCTGTAGGGAGCCCCTTTCCCAACAGGAAATTGGTCCCTCATATTTCTGCATTTCTTATCAGAAGAAAATACCCTGTTTTATAATATCTTTTAAAGAATATTTGTGCAGCAATTAACCTGGAAAGAAGGACTAGTATCTTCCTCTGGAGCAAAGGACAAGCATTATTACTCTTCAGTATAAAAAAGATAATGTCTTCCTCTGGAACAAAAAACAAGCATGCTTACTCCCCATTATAAAAGATTTGGGTTCCTTAAGCTCAGGGTTCCTCTTCTATAAACTGCAATCTACTGTGTGGGTAGGCATCCATCTGGCTCAACCACCCCTCCCATGGTACTTGAGGAGAAGAAGAACTCACACAAATACGCTCATGTTCATCCTACTCATTATACTATGAGTAATAAAAGTCTTTGTCTCTGACCCTCAGAGTCTCATGTTTTTTGCGAACATCCATAAAACTGGCAGGTTAACTCATTAGCTTGTAAGCAGTATAAAATCTCAGCTGTTTCATTGTTCTTAGCAGGCCTGTGTCAAGGTCTCAGGTGGCTGGTGCAGTCTAGATCCTGTGAACTCTTGAAACCAAACTTCCAGGCATCTTCCCAAAACAGGACCCCATACTGAGGATAAACTACTAGAAGTGGAGTCAAAACTGAACTGAATAGACATAATAAAAATGAAGGAAAGAGAAAATCCAGACAAACCTGTTTCCAGGTAAACAGATATAAGAAATCTATAAAAACAAGCCAATATATATATTTTTTACTGTTACATAACAAGAGAAGAAGGATCTCCTTTAGGTTGAAAAGTCAGTCTTAAATTTTACCTATCTAAGAGTTCTAAAAAACTAAATTTATACAAAAATGAGCAACAGAAAACTATCAAGGTCAAATGCCATGTATGTAAAGTTTAGCCCCCAAAACAAAGTTGCTACAAGGAAACATAGAATGAAATTCCTATGGACCAGAGACTGGCAAATTGTAGCCCAGAGGCCAAATCCAGTCTACTTTCTGTTTTTAGAAATAAAGTTTTATTGGTACATAGCTACTCTCATTCATTTACATATTGCTTATGACTATCTTCATGGTACAATGGCAATGTCAAGTATTTGTGACAGGCCATATGGCCTACATAGTGTAAAATATTTACTGTCTTGAACCTTACAGGAAATTTGCCAACTTCTGCTATTGACAAAATAAGCCTGCCAAAAAATGTCATGCTCAAAATATTTTCAAAAGTGTAACATATTATTTTAAAATAAGCTAAAGGACATTAAGAAAATCATGCAACACATGAAAAAAACATGAATCAGAACTAGAAAAAGAGATCAAACTCAAGAAAAAATTAGAAAGAAAAGAAACAGCATAGTAGGAATAAGACTAATCTAGAAGGAAAATAAGAGGATATAAGTACAAAAATAACACTTTAAAGGAAATCAAGTTGAGAAGGAGTAAAATATTTAACACTAAAAAGAAATTAAAAAATAAAGAAAGAGGTTTCAAGAAAATGTGACATGTATTATAGATGGCAAAAAGATCCATGAATGTTATAGGAGTTTCTGAGTGAGAGAATAAAGCAAGGATTTAAAAAAAAAAAAAAAGAAAAAAAAACTCAATACTGACTGGGCGCGGTGGCTCACGCCTGTAATCCCAGTACTTTGGGAAGCCGAGGCAGGTGGATCACGAGGTCAGAAGTTCAAGACCAGCCTAGCCAACATAGTGAAACCCCAGCTCTACTAAAAATACAGAAAATTAGCCAGGTGTGGTGGTAGGTGCCTGTAACCCCAGCTACTCAGGAGGCTGAGGCAGGAGGGTCACTTGAACCCAGGCGGCAGAGGTTGCAGTGAGCCGAGATCACACCATTGCACTCCCAGGTGACAGTGCAAGACTCTGTCTCAAAAAAAAAAAAAAAAAAATTATAAGAAAGTAATCCTGAAATTTAAAAAAATCAATTAAACTTACTGAAAAATCTCATAGTGTAACTGATAATATTAACATAGTACAATCAACACGAAGTAAAATTAAGAAAGAGGAAAAAAAGAATTACTTGGGCATCTAGGGCAAAAGAATACTTGACTTAAAAAGGAACTAAGATTATTATTATTAAACTTTCCAACAGTAACACTTTATCTTAGAGAGCAAAAAATGAAGTAACATATTTAAGATATTCAAGAAAAGAAAATATGGACCAGAGGTTTTATATTCAGTAAAACTGAATTTCAATTATAACGGTCATAGAAAGACTGTTACCAACATGCAATCACCCAAGGAATATTGTCCTCGTGGGAGTTTTTTGAGGAATCTTCTAGAAATCAGTTTTAGAAAACAAAATTAACAGGAACATCGCAATTAAATAAAAATGTGTGTAATTTTAAATTTTTTAGTAGCCACCTGAAGAAAGTAAAAAGAAACAGAAGAATTTAAATCAATGGTATATTTTATTTATCCCAACACACTAAATGTTTTATCATTTTGATATCTAATATATATGAAAATTGTCTATGAGACTTTACATCATATAGTAAATTTCCAATATCCAGTATGTATTTTATGTTTACGAACATACCAATTTAGACCAGACATGTTTCAATTGTCCAATACCTCATGTCACTAAGAGCCACTGCGAACATTCCAGAACTGGAGAGACATAAGCCTAAGAGTTATGGTGGATTACACATTTAGTGATAGTAGAATAAGACAAATTGAGTGTTAAGTAGGAAAGAGTACATAACAGCTATATTATCTACCAATGTAGATTTAGTACAACCAAATGGAGAGAATGAGATAGCATATGCAAGAAAACATATTTTCAATATTTATAATGGGTGGTGGTAATATTTGTATAGTTACTTTTTTTTCTGTTGTGTGTATAATATTGGAAAAGTAAATGAGTAATTATGAGATGTTCTAACTCTCTAATTGTCAAGGCTTTAAGAACTATAATTTTCACTATAGATAAGAGGCAAATAGAAGATGTTCCTTTAGAAAATAGCCCTGAAATTGAATTGGACATTTTCATTTGGAGATATCATTATTATCTCATTCCTAATGCCCAACAGCATTAGCAGTGAGGCTATGCTTCCCACAGCTTGTGCTAGGCGAGTGACTGAGTGCAGGCGGCAGAGATACTGAAGCAGTCCCCTTCATAGGGCTTGTGGGAATCCTCCGTTGGACAGCTTTGGTTTGAGAAACCTCCTAAATATTTCTGAGACCTGAACTACAGTTTGAGACTCTTTCTATCTATTCTCCTTTCTTCCCATTGACCTTCACAGCAGTAAAGCCTACATCACAGTCAAAGAGTTATTCCTGCTTTTTCCACTCACTCTTTTATTCCCTCACAGGCATTTTCTCCAATAACTCTCTTGCACATCCACTTGCACCTGCTTCTCAGAGGACCTAGATTAACTCGGTCTAAAAATAATGACTGACCTAGTATAAATTAATTGTCAAATAAAATGCAGGGTGCTCAATTAAATTTGAGTTTCAGATACACAATGAATAATTTTTTAGTATAAGTATGTCCCAAGTAGGTGACTACGTGGCTTGTATTTTTATGTGCTAACTTTGGCAACCCTAGTAGCAATGACTATCACTTGCAACCAGGTTGTGGTGTTAAAACAAACAAACAAACAAAAAAACAGAATTTCTTAGAAAAGTGCTGAATACAGATATAAGAAAAGGAGCACACCAGATAAATCTGAAACATTTTGTTATGAACTAACATGGGAAGTATCAAAGACTACTAGTTCAAGAGGAATCAAAAGTTTACCTTGAAAAGCCTCCACCTGGATGAAGAAGGAAAAAATAGCACTTCAATAAGGATAAAAATTACAGTGCATTGGGATCCATCAGATAAATTTAAATCCTAATTGATCTTCTGAGGATGATAGGGAACCAATTTATTATCACAAAACCTATCATAAAAACTTCAGTTCTGTCCTTTTTGGAGTTATGCCCCTGGGTAACCAAATTGTAGGTGAAAGGAAGAATTACCTTACATATGAAATTATTTGAGCTAATGTGTAAAAATAATGGGTAGAATTAGAGTATTACCATTTTATAATCACCAAGAAAATAACCAACTGCTGTTGAGCATCAATTTGCCTCCTGATGAAAGATTCAGTGCTACCTATAGTGTTGCAAACAATATAAAAGCTGAGTTTGATCAAGGGTCCTGCTGCCACTTGCTGGAAATGCAGAGAAGAGAAGAACATGTAAATTGGCACCATGAGTATATCAATATACTCATCAAATCCACCCTGGGGCAAAATCCACAAGTGGCCCATATTTGTCAACAGATTCATTTTAAGGGAAAGGAGTTTGTGGGAACAAGGGAGATGACACGTTGATGATATTGAAGCTAAAAGACATATCAATTTGAAAATTGATGACATTATAATGCCTTAGGATGTTCACTTAAATGGTAAACAATAAAAATGCAAAAAAAAGATTAATATGAAAGTCAAGAGGGTGGCTATTTTTGGAGACAGAGAGGACAGAGAATGTATAGAGACTTCTGGATGGCTAGCAAGATTTCATTCTTTGACATGCATAGCGGTTAAGATGGTATTTGCCTTACAATAATTTTGTGTGGTTTGCTGTATGTGTGTTTCATTTTAAAATAAAAGTTTAAACAGTGCCTAATAGAGTTCTTGTCTCTTAGTAAACAGTCAATAAGAGGTAGCTATTAAAAAATATAAAATAAAAGACAGAGACTACACTTAGAGCAATTCCTTCTCAATCATTATTTTTTAAAGTGATGATAAACCTCTAGCTCTCCAGGGTCATGCTCTCTCTCCAGTGTATGTACAGCTATAAAATTGCTCCTGCCTCTCCAAAATGTGTTTATGACATTGAAAGCAGAATGCAGACACTGTTTATTCTTTTAGACCTCCTCAGAGTTAGCAAACACCAAGACAAACTCAAGAAGTTGTAAAGAGAATGGGGGTTTATGTTACTGAGATCCTCATCGCAAGGCCATTAACTCATTTCCATGCTGGTAAATACGTATCAACTTAGCCTGCATGCTGCGTTATGGAGAAAATTGTCGATTGTGGTCTATTTGTTGAATTCCAAGTTTACCTGAAAAAACAATGGGTCCTGGTCCGAGCCCACTCTTTCTTATTGATTGCAGAACTAAACAGTCTATGTGATGTAGAGAACAATTAATGCTCTTCTTAGCAGGATTTGTGGCTTCAGGTGACAATGCCTCTTGCCTTTGTGAACTCAGTGACGAGCTTGTTTAAAAGACTGTAGTACTCAGTCTGCAATTTTGTAGCTGCAAATGGGGTTCTAGCTTGCTATTTGAGTTGAACTTCAATTAGTATGGAAAGGATGCCTTCTCTTCATGTGTCTAAGATTCCTTTCTTATACAGCACCTACCTTGGCACCATCTCTCCTCAAATTGCCAAGTCTTGACACAGTGGGCTGTGTCTGAGGGTCCAAACGGGGTTTCCCTATCTACCAAAAAGTGCTAAAGTCTCTAAATTTGTAAATCCCCGAGGACATCCACTCCAAATACACATTCTTTTCACCTAAAAACATTTTCAAGTTTATTTAGATTCCTCAAAGAAGCCATGCATCCCTGCCCACTCCCATGAAAAGTGATTTCTTCAGTTTTTCATTCTCAGAGTATTCAATTTCTACACTATGGATTTGTCACATATCATTTATATTCTTATATTTTTGGGTCTCACACTACCATTCTGCCACGCTTTCCACTCTACTACTCTGTTACTCAATTTCCTTTTTTTTTTTTTGAGACTAATAATAGTGAAAATAATAATAGGTCACATTTATTGAATGTTTAATGTGAATCAGGCACTGTCTAACTCCTTTAATTCAATAATTCTAGAGTGTAGAGGCTTTCCTTATCTCCATTTAGAATCTTGTACACCAAGACCTAAAAGGATGATATTTCCTTTTAGGAAATATCAGTAACAGAAGAATTCTCAGTAACTTCTTTGGGTTGCGTGTATTCAACTCACAGAGTTGAACCTTCCTTTAGACAGAGCAGATTTGAAACACTCTTTTTGTGGAATTTGCAAGTGGAGATTTCTAGCGCTTTGGGGCCAATGGTAGAAAAGGAAATATCTTCGTATTAGACGTTACGAATATTTAGGTGTTACTAAAGCTTGCCCAAAGTTCCACAATGACTTACAAGCATAGCAGAGATTTGAACACAGGCAATTCTATTGTTAATATCCTTAATAATGTCTTGTCTTGGATCAAAAGCCACAACAAATACGTGTCTGTTTATTTTAATTAATAAGTTTTCATAGAGTGCCTGCAATAATGACTTTTTCCTTAGCCTGAAATTATCGTGAAATATACTATATATGTAGTATATTATGGTATACTACGGTATAGCATATATACAATACTATATATATACACACACTATATATGCATATATATAGTATATATAGTATAGTAAAATATGCAAATATATTCAGTTTTTCCATCCAATAAAAAGACATTAAATAGACTTTTATAGTTAGATAAATCTGTCATAATGCTAGAAGTATTTGGTATGATCTTTGTTCAATTTACCTAGCACAAAGTATATCTTAGTCCCTATGCACTGTTATAACAAAAATGTCGTAAACTGGGTGGCTTATAAACAACAAAAAATGATTTCTCACAGTTCTACAGGCTGTGAAGTCTAAGATCAAGTCTCTGGCACATTTGGAGTCTGGCAAGGGTCCACTTTCTAGTTTATAGGTGGCACCTGCTGTGTCCTCATATGTGGGAAGGAGCAAGCTATCTGTCTAAAGTGTTTTTATAAGAACAGTAATTCCACTCAGGGCTTTGCCTTTATGACCTAATCACCTCTCAAAGACCCCACCTCCTAATATCATCAACTTCATGATTATGATTTCAATTGAATCAATTGAATCAGTATGAATTTTGGGAGGATACATTCAGACTATACCAGAATGACACATAGTAGATGTTTGAAAGACTCGAGGTTTTTGTTTTTGTTTTTCCCCTGTTGTCAAATTTATCTCTAAGGTAGAGTGTATGAGGAAAAGATTTTATAGCATCCTTAATTAGGGAACATAGAAAACTATATATTCACCTACATTTAAGATATAATCTCAATGTTTTTAGTATAATTTATTTTATATAAATAACAGGGATTTTGTAAATATACTTCAAAGAGAAATACACGATACAAGATAGAAACAAAGTATCAAAACTGCTACTTGGACTTCGAGTAATCCTAGAATGGTAGTATAATGGCTCTTAATCTTGAGTGTGTTTCAGTTTCTCCCACTCCAGATCTACACCCAGCATGAAGATTCTGATGCAATATTGTACAATTCAGAATTCTGAATTTTTATCACCATCCTACTTGGTTTGAAGTAGGGGATTCGGGATCACACTTTGAGGAAAAGTGTATGTAGTGGTTAAAAGATGAGATTTGGAGTCAGAAAGACCCCAGCGTCATAGATTCAACATTTACTAGCAGTGTACTTAACTCTTCTCAACTTCAGGATTTTTTTCCTGAAAATGCATAATAATGGTGTATCTGACTCGTAGGGTTATGAGAAAATATATGAAAAGTACTCTGCATAGTGCCTAGTACATAGAAAGTTTTAACTAGGTGTTTGCAAGTAATGGCAGCAGTGGTAGTATACCATGTTGTAAAATTGTGGGTATTCTCAATAGTATATGTCATTAGGGAACTGAGAATTAAAACAACAATGAGATACAACTACATATCTGGTAGAATGCTAAAACTGAAAATAATGATTACACTAAATTCTGACACGAATGTGGAGCAACTGAAACTCTCATTCATTGCTGGTGAGAACACAAAATGGTACAGCCACTGTACCATTTGGTTTGACAGTTCTTACAAAACTAAATATACTCTTACTGTATGATCCAGCAATTGCACTTCTTGATGTTTATCCAAATAAATTAAAAACTTATGTCCACATAAAAACCTGCACAGAGATGTTTACAGCACTGTATTTATAATTGCCAAAACTTGGAAGCAACCAAGATGCCCTTCAGTAGGTGAATGGATGAATAAACTGTGGTATATCCATACAACAAAATATTATTTAGTGCTAAAAGAAAATGAGCTATGAAGCTATTTAAATGCATTGATAAATCTTAAGTGCATATTACTAAGTAAAAGAAGTCAGTCTGAAAAGGCTACATACTTCATAATTCCAAATATGTGACATTCTGGAAAAGACAAAACTATGGAGCCAGTAGAAGGATGAGTGGTTGTCATGAATTTGAAAGGAGGGAGGAAGTGATGAATAGGCAGAGAATGGGAAACTTTTAGGAACAGGAAACTATTCTGCCTGATACTGTAATTGTGGATATGTCATTATACATTAATCAAAAGCCTTATTTTATCTCTTTCTTCCATTCATCTTCCTGCCTTTCTTTTATTTCTTCTTTTTTCTTCTGATACACATATCACAAAAGAATCAAAGCCAAGAAAGGATATGTATATAATAATTACAAACTTTTTGATCGCAAGGCAAAGGGTTAACAGTGCAAATTTTTCTTCCTGTTTCCTCAGAGATGCCTTTAAAATGTGTGAATAAGCTTCAATCAGACTGCCCTTCCCAAAGAAAATAACTATAAATGCTGGAAAAACTACAAAACAGCCACCTGAAGGCACTGGCGAGTGACAAAAGCAAGCAAATTCTGGAGAAGAGTCAACACTTGGAAGAAGGGAGCTGCACTGGGTGAGTTCTTTCTTTTTATTTTATTTTTTTTTTATTATTATACTTTAAGTTTTAGGGTACATGGGCACAATGTGCAGGTTAGTTACATATGCATACATGTGCCATGCTGGTGTGCTGCATCCATTAACTCGTCATTTAGCATTAGGTATATCTCCTAATGCTATCCCTCTCCCCTCCCCCCACCCCACAACAGTCCCCAGAATGTGATGTTCCCCTTCCTGTGTCCATGTGTTCTCACTGTTCAATTCCCACCTATGAGTGAAGAGGAAAGGTTTTAGCTTGCACCTTGCAGAGAAGTTAAAACATCATTTAAAACCCTGCCTAATTTTCTGATTGACCCATGAACTATAAACGTGGGTCAGATTCCAAGCAGATGTTTCTTATATTTAAATACATCAAAGTTACAATTTCCTGAATAATTGTGTACTCTTAACTATTCGACGTAAAAAGAGTTAAGTGACTTCTTGTTCTGAATCCTAACAGGTACTTGGGGAAGGAAGAGTGTCTCTTCATGAGAATGGCCAAAGAACAAGAAATATTTCCCAGTGGAGAGCAATCCTAGAGAGAGGCAAGCATGGGTCAGAATAAGGTATACTGGCCCCAGGGTAATAGCATGTATTTCTGTTGCATTGGTGTTTCCAAAATAATGCTTCGGTTCCAAGTTTCAGGAATTGGTTGGGGGAGCATGGGGATCATACAGTGATTCAGAAGATTCCTTGCAAGTAACTGAGTGAGCCAATGAAATAATTTATGCTTAAATCTTTCACTGTGTTAAATGTTGAAAAATAAAACAAGTGAATTCCATCCTATGGTGTACACAGCCCTTATGATTATCCGATATAGGTCTCGGCCTGAAATAACTCTGCATTTTCTCAGCCACTTTGCTTAACACAGTGTGAAGTGGATCTAGGACAAGGATACAAAAAAAAAAAATACTATTCTTCTGAGATGACATAAAGATCTGGCAGAAGGAATCTCGAGATTGGCAGAGGCTGCATCTGAGATTGCTCTGTCTTCTACTGGTACTGGGATATGAACAGAATGAAATGTCCTGGGGATCATTGGGTATCCGGGGAGATTTCTCCAATGTGGTACTTAGCTCATTCCATGATGCAACATACCTTTACGCTATCAGATAATACAAATGACCTAAGGTCTAGGAGACTAAACTCTGTTGAGGCATGGCCATCCTCAGCAAGATCAACCCCACTGGACTCTAAAGTGCATTTGGCATATTGAAATCCCAGTGCATTTTATACTTTTGTGCTTATGGCATTAACTGCATATTTTAGAATATAGCCTTGTGGAAATTATGCTACATCTTGGATAGTAAGTCATCCACTAATCAGATCCATTTATTCCCTGCCATTTATTTTGCCTCATATTTTATCTACTCAGGCATTCTACAATATCTTAAAGACATCCTTAGCCTGCATGTTGTCATTGTTGTTTTAATAATCATAATGAACCATTACTTCCAGTGGCCTAAATATTTTCTTTAGTTTTATAACTAGTACTTTAACTTCCATCCTCTGAAAGGGGCTATTGCTTTTCTGTCCAGCCATGGGCTACCAATGGACTTTGCCAGTAGGTATAAATGGTGTACCCTTCCGCCTATTGTTTCTGACCTTTATCGAGGGCCACTTCAGCCAGCCTCACAGCACCATGCTCATCCACTGCTATCATGATATGACCTACTGTCCCTCCTAGAACCAGGCAATATCCCAAGGCATGTGAATCTAGCTGGGAGATCAATGAGGCTTAGTATCCACAGAATGAAGAGGTCAATGAAAGGGAGCCCAGTGCTGGATTTTTTCTAGGAACAAGAGTTTACCAAAGAAATTTCAGCCAAGAGCCTTGCCCCTTAAAAAAAGTTGAAGTTCAACTCCAATACAAGATCTAGCCCCCAAACTCAAACAACTAGACAAACCTCGGACACCCCCACCACCACCAGCAGCAGCAAGGGCAATAGGTCTCTCTTAGAGGGAGAAAAAACTACTCAGAGTGAGGCAGCTTTGAAAGAGGAGCTGAAGTAGACCAGGGATCCTTAAGGGCTACTGGAGCTGGGGACTTAGGGCACTGTAGCTGTCTCTTCCTCCTGGTGCAGCAGTAAGTATTCCCAGGGAACAACCCAACTTCCCTGGGTCCTGACAGAGAAAGATATACAGCATCTTCAGAAGGGTCTAAAGCCTAAGAAGCCAAAGAGGCTGCCCAGTTAGCGCTTCCCTCTCTTTCTTTGAGAGCTTGTGGGCCCTGCCACACTCACCCCTGATTTTCAGTTCATGTTTTTCAAAGCTGCGGTAAATCTCTTTGAAACAGTTGAACTTCTGTGCTTCAATTTCTAAACTTGGTCTGCCTCTATTTAGACCAGCAATGTTGGCTTCCATCTGATCTCCATCCCTGGGGCTGATCTCCTGGGTCCATGCTATCTATGAGCACACATTGCTTTCTTCCCAGCCTTTGACTTTGTCTGTATTTAAAACCTTGGGCTCTGGCAAACAGAGGCTTTTCCTGTATTCCAGAAGCCAGCCTTCTGCTACCCTTGCTTGAGTCCCTTTGTGGCTCTGCTTGATTAACTGATCACTGCAAAAAAGCAGTGAATGATTTTTTGCAAAGCCCTGGATTATAGGCAGTTGAATATTAAACAGGCAAGAGGAGTGCAGCCTTTAAAGCAGAAACAGTGTGCTATTATCTGGCTGTCTATATATATAAAATAGGAAATCCTCAAGAACAAGAACTGTATCTTATTTAACTCTGGAGCACACAACTCCTAGCCTAGCCCCACGTGCTGGCTCATGCCTCTAATCCCAGGACTTTGAGAGGCTGAGGTGGGTGGATCACTTGAGGACAGGAGTTTGAGACCAGCCTGGCCTACCTGGCGAAAGCCCGTCTCTACTAAAAATACAAAAATTAGGCGAGCATAGTGGCGTGCACCTGTAGTCCCCCCTACACGGGAGGCTGAGGCACAAGAATCGCTTGAAACAGGGAGGTGGATGTTGCAGTGAGCTGACATTGAGCCACTGCACTCCAGCCTGGGTGACAGAGCGAGACTCCATCTCAAACAGGCAAACACAAATAAACAAAAGACCTCCTTTCCTATTGTAAGCACCAAATGAATATTAGGTGAGTGAATGAATAGAATACACCTGTATATAAGACAGCATGGACTAAATCCTCATAAAGCTTACACTCCTAAAATTATTTCTTTTCCGAATTTAATATATTCTTGTCTAGACATAATGCAGTCGAACAAGTTATTAACAAGTATTTATGTACCCCATCTCATACCAAAATATTTGGAGACAGCTTTTCAACTTCTTCAGATGGAAATGATGGCAGGTAAGGCAAATTCCATGCTCTATCCCTGCCCAGCTATGTTAAGTAGGTGAATCTTTAACCTTTAACCTTTATTCACCTCTGAAATGAAAATAAGAGTTTCCACACCGAAAATGTGTCGGGAAGATCAATTAAGATAATATGTGTGAAGCGGCATGCACGGTGTCTGGAATATAGCAGGTAATCGGTGAATATTCCTTTCCTCCCTGCCTAAATTGCCGATTTATGAGTGTTAGTTTGAGAATGCTCCTGATACAACCTGAAAGAGATGTTCTCTCTGATTTATAAGAACTGCATATTGAGTAGAAGCAATGAGAATTAATTAAGGAACTTTTCCAAGCCACACAGTTGGCCATAGCATCCCCACCCCTATAATGTTTAGAAGATAAAATATTTCTAAGTATTTTTCCAAACCTTAACCACTTCACCAAACATCCCTACCTTCTTGCTCTAACTCGATTACTCTTATTTCTGGTGGAGTTTTTAATCCACTGGAGGAAATTCACAAACTCTGGTGATTTTTAGGCCTATCTGGCAATCTTACCATATTCCTCTAGTTCATTCATTCTTTAGTTTTTTTTTTTCAAGATAAGCATGTCACATGTTTTGATCTGTCCACGAATAGCTAAGAAGTATCTCAAAATAATTATGCCCCCCAAAAGGACTTCAGATTTACTTTCTTCCCATTATCAACTCCATTTCAGTAAATGGTAGCTCCATCCTTTTAATTATGTGGATCAGAAAACTTGGCGTCATGGATTACTTCTCTTCACTTCTCTCTCCTATCACACACTACCCCCAGTCTATCAGCAAATCCCATTGACTCACATCAGAATAGGCACTGATTTCTCACTACTGTTGTTAGCAATGTGGTCCAAACTCTTAGCACCCTTGGTCTGAATTGTTGCAACAGCTTGTTGTTGTCTTCCTTCTTTTCAATTTCCTCAGAGTAGCTAAAATAAGCTATTTAAAAGAGAAACCAGATCACATCACTCTACTCAAAAATGTCCAGTGGCCTCTTGCCTCAGTGAAAGGAAAAGCCAAGTTTCCTAGAGCAGCCAAAAGGTTCTGATTGATCTCGCCTCTTTGTTATCACCAGCTCTGAGCCATCATCCTCCATCATCCTCCTTCTGCCCACAGCCCTGCAGCCTCACTCGCTGCCTGCCTTGCTGGTCCTTAAACAGAAACTCTCCGAGCTGTTCCTGCTGTTTCCTTTGCCGGTAGTACACTTCCCTAGAACATCCACGTAGCTCATCGTTTACTTCCTCTACATCTCTGTCAAATGTCACTGTGCCTGGAAGATCTTTCCTGATCACCTTCTCTAAAATAGCATCCCTGTATTCTCTATCCTCCTTACCCTGTTTTGTTATTTTTATAAAATTTATTGCCATCTGGAACATGTTTATTTATTTGTTTATATGTTTATCCTCGCTCTTCTCTTCTTGTAATATATACTCCACACCTCAAAAATTTGGTCTATTTTTTTTCACTTTCATGCCCTAAGTACCCAGAATGTGTTTGCCCCTTATCGGGCAGAGAATGAACATGTGTCTGTCATGGTACATGAATGCTATGCCCTCTCCCATAAGATTCAACTTCTAAAGCTTAGACTTTCCGCCCTATAACTGTTTGGGACAAAGAGGCACACATTAGAGTCAGTTCATTGACCAAGTTCACTGTACTGATGGGAGGAGGCTGATTCATGTATCATCAACACAGAATCGTCAAGTTATTTTATAACAAAGCAGTATCTTAATTTTTTTTTTTTTTTTTTTTTTTTTACCTCTTAGATCTACCTTCCAATTGCAGGCTATTCAACTGCAGCATCCCTAGGTGTTTCACAAAACCTGCTTTTCACCTCTGGCCCACTTAGAAACTCAGTTCCCTCCCTTTCCTGACAAAGTTCAATTTTTTTAACCATTGATACTCAGCCCAGAATGTCCATTTTATAACTGATCTTTCTGGATGGTTATGGTTAAATTTACAACCAGGTGCTTACTATCTATTTCTCTGTCTCAGTAGTATTTGCCTGGCCTTTTAAAATGTGAAGTTTTTAATATGTGTGTGTGGTGGGGGTGGGAGGGATTATGTCTTCCTAGAGTCCATTGATGATTTATGTGAAATAACTTAAAAATTAAAAACAAAATCTATGAACTTTCCTATGATTTTTATCTCTGACACCATCTTACAAGACCAATTCTACAATAGCAACATATTTTTCATTTAGGAGATTAAAACTTTTAAACATCATGTCACCTGAGTTGCTTTTCAAAGATAATATGATATACCACAAATAAAATAAGATTATTATTTTGTATATTTCCAAGCTCCCTATTATAATTACTGGAAAAGTAACTATTTTAATTAGTGTACAAATGTCTTTGCAAACACTTTCTTGGAAAATAGAATTTTCTAGCAAGACTATAAATTTCAATCATATTTGGAGGAGGAATGAAGACTTATTTAGTTAATAAATCTGCATGCATCACATGTAGCAGTTTGTTTTCTTTTACCATCAACATGCAATTCATTTTTTTTACTGCCTGGAAGTTATTGATAATTTTAAAGACATTTTGCCCAGGCATAAGCAATCAGAATTTACTACAGACTGTGAATCAAGGAAATACACATAAATTAAACGTAATGCAACTAAGTCATGGAGCTTAAATCTTAATAAACAGATATTGATCGAGTATTCTGATGGCATCTACAAGTACAATTCTAGATGTAAAAATTAATAATATATAATGTTTCAAAATGCCTTTTAAAATTGTCAGTTATAAAATTGAATTACCTTGGTACATTTACTGAAGTATTGCCTGTGTCCTAATTAATAAAAAAAATTGTGTTTTATTTTCCCAAATGAAATACATAGTAATCATTCTCACTTATAAGAGTTATTTTCTTTATGAGTAATTATTTCCATGTTTGTCTTGTCTTTTAAAACAATGTTGAATAAAACATTGAGTTAATATAAATAAATGCAAACTGTAAATGTGTTCTAAAAGAAAAAAGAACTATTCTTATCAAATGCCTGTGCAACTGTTTCAACACAAATGCAAATCAGCCCTAATTTTATTTTCAAAATGCCACTCTTTAACCAATAGAATGCACAATCAATTTTAAACACCAGGAAGGATGCTTTATAATGCTGCTCTAGGGAAGACACAAAATTTCTCATTTCTTCATCAGCACAGTTAAGTTGTATCACCAAATAATCTATGAACCCCTGATTAACCAGATGCCATTTTCCACCATCTGTCCCAGATTAAAATGCAGTGATGTGTTCAATAGGGCACTAAAAAAAAATTGATAAGCTTTTTCTTTTCTTCCAGATAGCCACCCAGACCCCCATGTAGAGAGGAAATGAAGCAGTGCAAGTATCTGTGCATATAACTTTTGGAAATGCAAATTAGAATTTAAAAACTCTTTGTTTCAGCTTTGTAATATTCATCTTAATACAGTGTTATGCATCCCCGTGCCTCTTTCTGTCCTCATATGATATTGTCTACTTTTCCTCCTTAAGCTCTGAACATCTCTGTCTTTATGCTGATGACCTTCATTTCTCTGTGTAAAGCTGTCTTAGCCAAATGTGACCTGGTGGGAATACCGGCAGCCTAAGTCTCAAAGTTGAATAGAACTTTGAATTAGGTCTTGTTCTAATAGTCTGATAGCACAGGTGTACCTAGAAGGTACTTGGCTGTGTAACTTCGAAATCACAACATTCTCTACGCCCTGCCTTCTGTCCGTTGATAGGCCTTCTTAGCTGGAGTTCACTCAATCTCTTAACAATTTCTCCCATTGGGGAATGATTTCTGCCTTCTGTAGCCCGCCGGTTATGAATGGACAGCTCTCTCCAAACCATAATTAATCTCTTCTTAACTAGAGCCTGGCCTCCTTTCTTGCCTGCTCCACCTGCTATTAGACATTCCTAGGTATCCAGCCTAAGTGCCTTTCATACCCGGCCTGGCCAAACACTCAGGACAAAGTGATGTGCACCACTCATTTCTCTCCGTATGTTGCTATCCTCTGCAGGGTGGATAGTTGTTCATCCTCAGTCTTGCCACATCCTGCACTTTTCCCACCAGTCTGTTTGTCAAGGGGCGGCCCTTCCTCAAGGTTACACCCATTGCTGTTCTGATAACACTGGTTCGCTGCCAGATGGCTCAGTCAGATGGATGTGCTAGAGCAAATCAAATCACTGGCCAGGGCTGGGATTCTTTTGCTGCACTCCCTAAAGTTCTATTTATTTATTATATTAGTTGTAATTCTATCACTCCCTATCAGAAAATGAAAACCCCAAATAGATCCTCTTCCCATACAAAGGTGATGCTGGATATGCCCTTTGAGTTTATTTTCCATTAGCACAGATGACCTCCTCTTCCCACCAACTCCTCTCTCCCTCCCACACACACCCTCACACGTGGCTTTCATGTTAACTACTCTGGGACTGCCTCGTTAAGAGCAAAGTCATCTGGACTATTCAAGGGAATAGCCACAAACTCTACCTAGCACAAAAGAAACTGAGCTAACTGAACTTCAGACCTAAAGGGAAGGAGAACTAATGTAGTCTACATCATTGGTAAAAGGAATGTCATCTTTAGGTGAAAATCCCTTAAAATATATTTTGGATGGGTGATTTTCTAAAATTATATTGCTCTGTGCCTCCTTACACTAGGGATTTTAAACATTATGACTTGGGTCAACCTCTGAAACATCCATTTTCGTACTATTCCTCCAAAGATTATTTGTATACATGTAATTATGGGCTCCTCAAATAGATAACCTCAGATTGCTTGGCTCTGTAAATCATTATGTCTGCTTTATGGTTTTTTTTTTTTTATTCCATCCCTTTGCAGTTTTTGCCTTTGCTGATTGTTAGAAGCATTTCCCCTTTTAATGCCTGGGCAATGAGATAACCATGTTTGGGAGAACAGGTCATTACATAGAAATACACTGGTTCTAACTGCCTGAGTGTGTCTTTTGAGAATACATATGCACGAGCTTTCAAGAAGAATAATTTTTGAAGTATTATGACCTTACTTTGTAGCCACATCTGCCCAGTTGATGCGACCTGTAAATACTATGAGAATAACATCAAGGCTAGAGAAACGTTGCCATTTGTTACTAATATTTTCGTAGGACATCCACATCATCACAGAAACACTGGGACAGGACACACACAGGTGCGCTCTTCCATTCGTAGACCTAAACACATTTTCTGTAATGGAGAGTCCAAGACACTTAGGGGTGCTTAGAAAGATTGAGTATGCAGAGAATCCTCCTCAGGGCTACTGCTGCACAATAATTGCTATTTACATGTTTTTTTTTTTTTTCAGCATAAACCAGGTAGCTGCTGTTTTGTGCCCTAAGTGTCTATCCATGGCATACTCCTCAGAAAATCAAGACATCTCTTTTTTCTTCCCTGTTCCTTCCACTTCTTAAATATAAATAATTTAAACAAATTATCTGCCTCTCACTTCTTTAAAAAAGAAAAAAACTCTCCTGGCAGAAGATTCTAAATGACAATAGGAGGTCAAATTAGCAAGCCTGACTGCTCAAGTTCAAGGCAGATGTGAGAGAAGCTTTGCTACTGCTTATGACCTTCCTGCACATTTACCCTTTTGGCATAAGAATCACAAACCACGAGGAAACTTGCTTTTGATCCTTAAGATGGAAGCCAAGAAACCTTCTGCAAAATGGTCTGGAATTATGTGTAAAACATGTAAGATTGAACAGCCAGCCTCAGCGACTCACAGGAAATTATCTCCTGGGCCAAGTTGGTGATTTGATATCACCATTTATATTCACTACAAGAACCAAAAAGGCCCGATTTTCCATGTTCAGTTCAACCTCTCCAGGAGGTAAGAGAATAGAAGTTCATTGTACTGGAGACCAGAAATGATTTCACTGAGCTTTAAAATGTTCCATTTAAAATTATGAACAGTGTTTTAACAGATGGGCCATTCTACCTATTATCTCATGGGGCAGCACTCCTAATGCTGAGGCCTTCTCTGTTTTTTGCTGACATTGAAAATGGAATGTAAAACTGGGTTTCTGAATAAAACAGATGGGTGGGGTGCTATTATAAGGAAAGTAATAATTAATATATTCTCTATATTGGGCCAGTATGCAAGAAGGTAGATAGGGAATTCAGAAAGGATGCACATATTAGGAAGGAAGGTTAAAAAGCAATGCAGAAGGAAGTAGAAAAGCTATTATGTTCTATTTGCTCATATATATATATATATATATATATCTCAAGGGCCCCACTTCAGAGGATCTATAAAGAAGTACAACCCTAAAGTATGCTCCTACAATATGCTGTTTTTACGTACATGACGGTGTTCAACTCTCTATCTCCAACATCTAGCATGCTGCCTGCTGGATCAGTTTAGTACCTGCCTGACTGTTTGAGCTAATAGGTGGAAGCCTTCTTCAGTGTTCTCCAGCCATGACTACTCTTCCTAACCTGGGTTTGAAATTAAAGTGTAATTTCACACAGTAGTGCCATATGCCATTGCTTGTGTTCTGTTAGAGCAGCGGTGTGGAACGTTCCCTCCCTCTGTCCAGGCTGCACGATGGCCTCTTGCTGATTCTCTCCCAGAAATCTTCTTTAATCTGATGTAAAGCCTTGTCCTAAAATGCACTTATCTTGCTTTTTCATGAGCTTAAAATTTTCCATTACTAAAATAGCAAAATGTAATATAATACAACGAAACCACTGTTTTCATTGTGGTGTTTCCTTCCAGTCATTTTTTTTTTCTAAAAATGCACTTACCCTTGACCCTGTTGATATTGTAAATATTTTATTATCCATTATGCTATTACTCTGATCTTTTTAGATGAAGGCCCTATTTGCGTCATTGTACCTTCTTCATACTTTGAGCTATTGGAGGTAGCATGGGAGAAGCAGAGTGGACAAAGATTTTGGAATCAGACATACAGATTTAAATTCTGGCTTTAACATGTACTAGGCATGTAAGCCAGGAAACATACCTGACTTCCTCCTCACTCAGTTTTCCCATCTAAATGTGATTATGGTAACACATATTTCGTATGATTGTTTTGAATATCAACTTTAGGCAGTCTACATGCACCATCCAGTCAGCCACTTCATGCATAATAACTATCACCTCCATTCCTCAACCCCAAAGAATGGGTCCAAATAGTTACTCTTATTTGAGGTAATGCTACTGACATGTAACATATAGATGAAACCGCCTACTAGGAAATATTTAATAGGTACTTAAACTTAGGAGTGAATCAATTGTTTCTTCAGAAGGAGTTCTGTGAATTTGTACTTAAATGTATATATCAAAGAATTATTGTTCTTTATCATGTCTCATAAAGGATCTTTTTCCTAATGTTATTTCCAATCTTCCAGCTATTTATTTAACTGTATTTAAGATCAATATTCTCAAAAACAAACCAAATGATAATAACATCCTCATTTTACTAGATGTGTTTTCAGAGAATCATAATTTTATTTTCCTTTAGAAGTTCATCATAACCAGTTGTCTATTAACATGGGGACAAAGCATTTCCTGTAGCATGATGAGTGTTCCTTAATAGCACACCAAGGCCCATCCATCAATTTAGCAAACATTTATTGATTGTCATGTATGGTAGAACACAGTGCTAGGTATCGTGGGGTGAATACAAAATAGCTGGAAGATAACTTTGCAGACAGACCTGATTAAAACACAAATAGATAAGCAGTTTAGCTCATTTGTGCCCAAAATGGTCTTCACCTATCTTAAAGATTGTAGATTGTTATAATGAAAACAGCTTGGGCCTTGAAGTAAAGTAGGCAAAGCTTTATTTCCTCCCTTTAGTAGTTAAGAGCTGTGTTTCCACGAGCAGCTCACTCATCTTCCCAGAGCAGCATCCCTCATCTGCAAAATGAGCTTTATATAATAGATACCTCACGATGCCTGATAAAGTTTTTGGCATTAAGTACTCAATTGTTATTTTCATTTATCTTTCCTCATTTTTCTCTATTGATAACATGTCCTTATCAATAGAGTTGTTATAAACATTAAATGAGAAAACTTATCTAAATGCCCATGAATAACAGGTCTTAGACTCTGGTAAGTACCCAATGTTAGTTCAGTTCCTTGGTCTTAAATTTCCTAAACAGAAATGTTCCTGGCCAATTTGTTTTCGTTATTGTTGTTGTTGTTTTTTGCTTTTTGTTTTAGACGGAGTTTTGCTCTTGTCACCCAGGATGTAATGCAATGGCAAATCCGAGATTTCGCCACTGCACTCCAGCCTGGGTGACAGAATGGGACTCTGTCTCAAGAAAAAAAAAAAAAACTATATATATATATACACACATACATATACATATATATAGATTTTGAGATTTTGCTCTGTTAAGATTTTAGGATTCTTCATAACCCCCTGGAATAATTCTCTTTTCCAAACCCCAGCCCATGAATCCAAACTATAAGATAGCTTCCAACACTCTCCTTCAGAAGAAGTAGTTTTGCAAAAAAGGAAATTTCTAACACTACTTGTAGGCATGGAGAATTCTGGAATGACAGAAATCATACCTGCACAGAGTTTTTAGGTATAAATCAAGATGCAAAGGAAGAGGAGTTTTTCATATATGAATGAACCATCTCAAAATAGGATGGGCAATTAGTGGGGTTTATTTCTAAAGTCTGTAAACCGTAAGTAAAATTTTCAGTTCCCCCAACTGGCTGAACTGACAAACTTCTGGCCAAGGGGACCCCAGAAAGACCTGAAAACCTGAATTTCCAGCCGTAACTGGAAGGGAGGTTGGACACACCTCATTATATCCCCTCCCTTTTGGAGCTTAGGCATAAGTGACAAGCGTTAAAGTTAAAACAGAGATCCTAAGACTGACAAAAAAGAATCCTTGTGGCAATAAAATGCTAAATTCCAACCTGATTCTAGTACAGCATCACATGACAGAAATGACAGAAAGCACATCCCGAAGGAAATAAAATATTTTACCATAAAATATATTTCTTTGACATATTTTGAAATGACAGCAAAGCTGTCTTTTGTGGGGGAAATTTGCATCAGTAGAGAATCTCCATCAATGCAGCCATGCCTTCCCTTTCCAGACCTTTTTCAGATCTAGAAAAGATTAAGTAAGAGTCTGACAACTTTCAAGTTCCCAAAAGACACATTTACCATCTATTCTCTGTAAGGACAGCAACTCCTGAGGCTTCATCTACATAACAGAAACCTTGGTCATCACAACACCCCCAATCTTAACTTGAGCATTTCTGCCTACTAACTTCAAGTCTTTAGACAAAGACTTCCAGTCTAAAGACAAAGCTTAACTCTTACAACAAATTCCAAATCAGAAATTATTATTATTATTATTATTTTAGAGATGGTGCCACTCTGTCGCCCAGACTGGAGTGCAGTGGCACAATCTTGGCTCACTGTAACCTCCACCTCCTGAGTTTAAGCAATTATCCTGCCTCAGCCTCCAGAGTAGCTGGGATTGTGCCACCATGATTGGCTAATTTTTGTATATTTTTTTTTTTTTTTAGTAGAGACAGGGTTTCACCATGTTGGCCCGGCTGACCTCGAACTCCTGACCTCAGGTGATCTGCCCACCTTGGCTTCTCAAAGTGCTGGTATTACAAATGTAAGCCACCATGCCCAGCCCAGAAAATCTTTGAATCCACCTCAGGATACCTGTAGGCCTCAGGATCTCTTGAGACTGTTCCCCAGGCCATGGTCACTCATATTAGATTGGAATAAACCTCTTTAAATATTTCACAGTGTTTGTTTTTTCTGATAACAAATCAGTAGCTAAGGTAGGAATTCTTCAGATGGATTTGAAAGCATGTTTTTTATTCAGAATCAATTTGAACTTTTATTTTTATGGACTGCTATATTTTCTTTTTTTTGCTATATTTTTGCTATTTATTTGCTACTCTTCTTCTTCTTGTCACTTTTTGAGACATGGTTTTGCTTTATGGCCCAGGCAGGTACACAGTGGCACAATCAGGGCTCACTGCAGCCTTGACCTCCTGGACTCAAGCAAGCCTCCTACCTCAGCCTCCCAAGTAGCTGGGACCACAGACACATATCAATATGCCTGGCTAATTTTTTAATTTTGTAGAGACAGGGTCTCACCATTTTGCCCAGGCTTGTCTTGAACTCCTGGAATCAAGTAATGCTCCTGCCTTGGCCTCCCAAAGTTCTGGGATTACAGGCATGAGCCATTGTGCCCAGACTATTTGCTATTATTTTAATTTTGCTTCATGTTCATCTATTTTCATAGATGTTGGAAGGGAGTGTTGTCTGAGAAACCACATCTCATCTGAATTACTCACCTTTCTATCCTTTTACATTGATATAACCTCAGGAGCCCTTCCTTGCTTTTGGTAGACCTGCAAGAACAAACCCATTGAGATGGCTACAGAATGAGAAGGGAAGCTTTTTCATGGTGTAAGAAGTAAGAAAAATTGATTAGGAAGAACTCTGCGGGTAAGGAGAAAGAAAACCTACTAGGAGACCATTATTGCAGTGAAGGTAAGAAATAATGAAGAAATTCTGAATTAAGTTGGTAACTATGTGATAGGAAGGCAAGATAGACTTAAGAGTTGTTAAGACAGTGGAATTGACAGAACGCAGGGGATAATTGGATGTGCACAGAAAAGGAAGTAGGAGTTGAGAAAGACTTTTCAATTCTACCAGCCCAGCTAAGGAATATAGAATGGAAGAGGTGGGGAGAAAATAAGTTTAGTGTGGGTTGTATTGACAGGGAGAGATATCTCACATTCAGAGAGGCATGTGGGAGAAAAGGCATGGTCACTGATGAAAGGAATCAGTAGCTCTGGATCTGGTAGTTGAAGTCTTGAAAGTCAGAAGCATCATTTATAGAAAATATATAGAGAGATTAAAAAAAGAAAGCTGAAGATGGATGGATGGATGGATGGATGGATGGATGGATGGATGGATGCATGGATGGATGCATGGATGCATGGATGGAAGGATAATACCGATTGGATGGGAACACAGATGTGGGGAAATGAGAAAGAACCATCTGAGTCTTTGTGGAATCGGAAGAGGATTATTTCTCAGAAGCTTAGGAAAAAGAGAGTTTTAAGGAAGAACGTATCAACAACAGTGTCAAAGGTGACAGAGAGACCAGACAACTGAAATTCAAAAAATGCTCAATATGTTCAACAATTTTAAGTAATTGTGACTTAAAAAGTTTCAGGAAAATGATGGAACAAAAATGCAAAGAATGGGCTGAAAAATGCCTGGCAAGTGGAATAGCCTACAACTTCCATCTGAGCTAGCTAACTATAGGGGAGGCAGACCTCAATGAAACTTTTATTTTTGGCGTGATAGTAGAGATATATGGATAGGAGGGTTTTGATTAGATGGAAAATTAATTGTGAAAATGGTTTAGTGAGTCCTAAGCAGGTGCACTTGCTGAAAGGAAAAAGAAAGAGAAATATTGAAGACAATGCCCAGGAGAACAGAAGAAGTTGAGAGAGAGAGAGATGTCTATATACCACGCGCCTCAGCCCGCAGTGAAAAATCCAGGGAACACTTAGAACAGAGCTTCTCCATCTTTAATGAGCATAAGAATTGCCAAGGACTTTTGTTTAAATGCGTATTCTGAATCACTGTGCCTGGAGTTGGAGCTGCAATTTTGCATTCTATCAAACTCTCAGGGGATGCCTATGCTGCTGGTTTCCTGACAACACTATGAGAAGTAAGGACACAGAGAACAGTAGGATGACTCAGCAAAATGGGCTATCAGGTGTAATCAGTGTAAGTGCAAAGTAAGAATATACTTTGACAAATGACAGAAATCGTGATGGTTTGGCATGGCAAGAATATCAAGGAGGAACAAGAATGCATTCTACAAATAAGTGATTTATTCATTAAGCATATATTAAATTCTTATTTAACCTGCATATGCCTCTCCTTTACAGAGCATAGAACAAGGCTCTCTGGAAATTTAAGGGAATCATAATATGCGTGAGAAAACATAAACAAAAATTATCTTAATGAATATATAGACAAATAAGTGCTTCAGAAATAAACAAAGGCCAAAATCTGTTAGAGATGGTAGGTAGACAGCGCTCATATTTCTGTGGATTGCATCCTCATGAAGGATTTTCAACTTGTCTTTCATTTTGAAATTGAATAAATATTGAAGTGCATTATCATCCACCCTCCCTACATTCATCTATAAAAGGAGACATGACAGATGTAAAGTTCCTATCAATATGTGAACAGCAGAGGGAAAAATGAGGCTGCACCCTGAATTGAAGTGATCCTATCTCTTTAAGCCTCTTTCACGGTGGAGAGCTACAAGAAGCCTGAGTTTGAAATCGTTTGGTCCAGATAGAAGAGGAGAAGCAAGGACCGAGTGTCATGAAGAGGGAAACATTGTCAGACTGTCAGAGGTTACCTAATATCCTTTGATGGGTTTCCTCCTGTTTCCCTGAATCTGGGATGACTGTCCCCTTGTTACTGCTCCGGTATCTTAGCCAATGGACAATCTATTGTTACTCCCCTCCTTATCTATTCGTGGTTTTTGCACACATACCATGAACTCATAACTGTTGAAGGATCTCGACGTGTAAAAATATTTGTAAGAACAAGTTCAGTGACTAGAAATTTGCTAGCTGGTTTGAAATAAAGAGATACACATAAAACTATATTATGAACTAGGATCACCCAAATTATCTTCTGCAGGACATTATTCTACTAGAAAATATGGACAAAATCATAAGGACAATTGTCAGTTTGATGCTGACAAAATTTTGTAAAATTCCTTATATTAAAACCACTCTTCACTATTAGCAGGAGACTACACATGTTCTAATGGTCTGAGAAATACTGCAGTAAATAAATCTGGTTAATTTTGTGTAAACCAAATGTTTCTGAACATTTTTGCATTATTTTTTAAGCCACGGAAATTTTTATATCACAAAAACTATCAATATCTCAGGGTCTTAGTGCTCCTCAGAGGAAATATGAGGAAATATTTAACAAAGATAGAGCTGTTCGCTACAGTTGGTTTAAGTGCAATTGCAATTAGGGAGAACAGCGATCACTTCCGGCGTCTAAGGGAAGCATTAATAAGGAGTTTGAACTGGACTTGAATGATGTGAGTATTTTGATGCATCGACAAAATAAGATATTCTGGGTTGGGATGGAAGTCAAGAGGGTTAACAGAATAAATACAAACGTGAAGGAGGAAATGGTTCCGAGTTCAGGTGTGTTTAAGGGACAATGAAAAAAATCAATATATCTGGAGAGGAGGGTTTTGATTGAGTAAAAATCAATTTGGGAAGGCTGATTATAAAGACCCTTGCATTTTGGATTAGGTTCTATGAAGATTGAAGTATGCATTAATTGCATCCAGAGGGGAACAAAAGGGGAATATGTGTTCAGCATTCTGAACAAACCATTTTCTTACTTTTTTCATTTTATTTTATTGTTTTTCTGTTTTTAAATCTAACACAAGCGCATGGTCAAAACTCATAACATGAAAAAGATAAACAAAAGAAAGTTAAAATAACTGATAAACGCATGAACTAGGTATAATGAGTTGACATAGGGAGTATATCCTTTGCCACTTTTTCCGAAGTGTACACATGTTCACACACCCATTTAAAAAAATGTCAGCTTACACCATGGCTGACATATGACAGTCACAGTGGCTGTAGACTAAGCTACTAAGGGGCAAGTAAATAAATATAAATGTGTATAGTAAAGTAGAATGCACAGATGACAAAGATGTAGTCTTTCACACAGACAACATTACAAATTAAATATGTGGAATGTCCCTTGTTTCCACAAAGAAATATTCTTTCTTTTTGGACTACACCTCTTTTATTTGAAACATACAGCTATTCGGGTCCATTTTTAATCTTACCCATCTTGATAGAAACACAGATATTTACAAAAGATATTTCCAACTCTAATATTAGGGAAAAAATGATAAATGCCATCTGACTCTAGGTTTCAGTGTATGGTAGGCAAAGACAGAGGTGGGGTTGGAGCTGAACTGGAAAGCCACCTCCCTCTGTGAGTCTAAGCACCTCACTGCAGCAGTAGCTGCTAGATGAAATTGGGCCCAGAGTTGGCAGATCTTCATGATTTTTAAGAGAATACAGGAATCCAGAACTTATATAATATTCTCTATTTTATAACAAATAAGAATTAATCATTTTAACACGAAGAGAATCAGTATTCCATAAGTGAAACAAAACACACACAGGACTCTACAGTTTTTGTCTAGTTCTTACAGATGCCCACAAAATAAAACAAAATACAACAGCAACAAACTTCCTCATTCTTAACAGTTAGGGTATATTACTGTGCAGCCTCTCTGGTAGAAAATCTTACAGCCCAAGAGTAATGGGCATTTTCACTTACTAGGCTTTTCCATCCTTTAGGTGTGACCTGGTACAATATTTACATCTCTGTTAGCATATTATGAATCTTTTATTCTAAAAAAGTTGTTTGGAAAGTCTATAGAATTTCAAAAAAATATGCTATTGAATGTATATTTTGTGGTTTTAGGTAGGTATTTTACCCACTGGAGGAATATCTATTCCAAAATGCCACTTAGGTTATTTTCAAGAACCCCCTACTGAATATTGATGCAGCTCTGTGCTTCTGTAGCAGTGGGAACAAAGCTGTCTGTGTTGAACTGTGGAATCACAGTAATTAGTACAATGCCTGTAATCAGGGAAAGGTTAGGTTGAGAAAAGAGGAATATAAATGTCTGTGACACTCAAAAAGAAACAAGAGAGACAGCATCGGAACAGCAAGAACAAAAAGAACAGTTGAACTTCACTGTAAAAAACAACTCCGATTATATATATATTTCATGTAAAACCTGCATTTCAAATGTAAACTTTTCTCTTATTTCTAAATTCTTATCCAGGTGATACTCTTCTTTTATCTATTTATATCATTAATATCACTTTTAAATAAATATCTTTCAACTACTCCAGGTGGACAGAAAGAGAACATTCATGTTCAGTCAAGACTGTTCAAGAATAGAAAATACAAAATATCTTGAAATGTGGCCAGGTGCAGTGGCTCACGCTTGTAATATTGGCCCTTTGGGAGGCTGAGGCGGGTGGATTGCTTGAGCCTAGGGGTTCAAGACCAGGCTAGGCGATGTGGTGAAATCCTGTCTATACAAAAAAAATACAAAAAATTAGCCAGTAGTCCCAGCTACTTGGAAGGCTGAGGCAAGAGGATAGCTTAAGCCCTGGAGGCAGAGGTTGCAGTGAGCCAAGATCACACCTTTGCATTCTAGCCTGGTCAACAGAGTGAGGCCCTGTCTCAAAACAAGACAAAACAAACTTGAGTACAACAAAGTACTATATAATTTTTGTCAGTAGCAATGATGGTGTAGACTAGAACAAAATTATAAATAAGATAAAGGTATTCAAAATATGGGTTGCTTTCAATAAAAGTATGTATTTGGTCATTTTAGAAATATATACACGATCTCAATTATGAAACAGGTACCTTTTTACTTAGCCTGGTAATATGGCTTGGTAAAAATCTAATTTAAATACATTTTTAAAAAGGTATTATGGGCTGGGCGCAGTGCCTTGCACCTTTAATCCCAGCACTTTGGGAGGCCAAGGAGGGCGAATCAAGAGGTCAAGAGATCAAGACTATCCTGGCTAACATGGTGAAACCCGGTCTCTATTAGAAATACAAAAAAAAAAAAAAAAAAAAAATTAGCCTTGTGTGGTGGAGGGCACCTGTAGTCCCAGCTACTCAGGAGGCTGAGGCAGGAGAATGGCGTGAACCTGGGAGGAGGCGCTTGCCGTAAGCCAAGATCATGCCACTGCACTCCAGCCTGGGCGACAGAGCGAGACTCTGTCTCAAAAAAAAAAAAAAAAAGCCATTATGATCTATTGAACTTAGGTGGCTCACTATTTGAGGAAGCAAAGAAAATACTTTAAAAATGTTATAATTGGCTTCTAATTTTTCTGATTTCAAAGCTTATATATGTTTGGATTTCTTGAAATTGGAAATAGCATTTTCCCTCATAGGGAAAAGAACAAAAATAAATAACTTTCTCAGGTTTTACAGCACCAACCAAGATCCAAGTTTCTATCCTTAATTTTGTCTTTTCCTGTTTAGAGTTCATTTGAGAAATCTTTAAAAATATACATCATGTTATATTTTATGCTCAGAGATGATTATTACAAGATGAGATTGAAGAAATACTTTTTTGTGGTCTCAAGCCTTTTTTATCCTTGTATTTTACTGATCTCATTACTTCTGACATTTGAATTCTAGACCTTTGGATTACCCCTATTAGCAATGCACAACTTTATGAATTGGACAACTAATCACCACTAATGCCTGAGTTAAAGTATGGAATTCCTTTCACAGTTATGGTAGATAGAGAAACAAAAGAACTTATGACTGGAGGAAGGTTGAGAAAGGCTCTTTTTATAGCTGCATGGAGTCTGGTTTTATTTGTAAAAGGAGTGGTTAGGATGAATTATCTCTAAGGTGTCCCTGGCTGTCCTCTTGCTAAGTAGATCCAGCATTAATCCCTAGAAAGTCAAAGAACAGAATCAGAGTAACTCCACAGTTATTTTTTTAGTTCATTTATTTATAATGGGTTTATTCTATAACTGTAACTATTTGTTAAACGTTAGCTAGATGTCAGGTACTCTTTTAGACACTAGTGATACCTTGGTTAACAAACAGACATTTCCCATTTCATTACAAACTTAATGTAATAAAATTTACATGATAGAAACAAAGACATAAAATTACATATTACTAATTGGCTATAATTCTAGGTATTATGAAATTGTATAAAAATGGGATTTGATCTTGTCTTGAGTGGTCACATAATAATGTCACATAGTAAATGGCCCTGAGAAAGTATTCTTCAAGTTGGGTTCTGGAGAAACATCAGGAGTGAAGGGAAGATAACTGGGATTCTAGTCCAAGGAAGGTATAAGACAGCTGCCATGCAGGGGCTTAATTAGGCCAAATGAATCTTGTGTACGTAAGAAATTTAAATTAAGCCACTGCTGCTAAAGATCAGATAATGAGGGAGACAGTGAATAGCAAAGATATGGCTGGAGAGGTGTGCAGAGGTGAATCAAGAATGCTCATATGGAGCTATGTCAATAATTTTGGAATTTATTCCAAAAATAATAGGAAGTCACTGAACGGTCTTAAGCTTGAAAAGGGCATAGTCAGGCTGAGCATGGTGGCTTATGCCTGCAATCCAGCACTTTGGGAGATGGAGGCAGGAGGATCGCTTGAGTCTAGGAGTTTGTGAGCAGCCTGGGCAAGATGGCAAGAGCCCCATTTTTACATAAGAATAAGAAAATTAGCCAGGTGTGGTGGTGTGCTTGTAGTCCCAGCTACTCAGGAGGCTGCAGTTGGAAGACTGAGCCTGGGAGGTTGAGGATTCAATGAGCCATGATTAGGCTACTGCACTCCAGCCTGAGTGACAGAGTGAGACTTTGTCAAAAAAAAAAAAAAGCATAATCAGACAGGCATTTTATATATAACTGATATAACTGGGCCTGTTGGGTGCAATAATAAAATAATGGCTAATATTTGCTGACTATCTTCCTGTACAGCAGGCTTCTTTTGGGGCAAACGTCTGTTAACACATTAATATTTAAAACAACCCATTGAGGTCGTTGGAGTAGACAGTTAGGCAGACATGAGCAGAGCAGGAGAGGGCTGCCCCAGGAATGTTAGGCAACCATCAGGTGATGGTCAGGTGGTTGTTACACTGTCTCTCTAAAATAATAATTGGTCTCAGCTGACACCAGGAAAAGACGGTCTCCTAGCAGATAGAAAAGAGCTGAATCTGTCATCAGCCGCTTCCTGATAAGCTCTCAGGAATTGGATGACCGGGCTCAAATATGTGCACCAAGAGGAAAAATGGTGGAGTTTAACCAGTAAATGACCTTCCTTTAGGAACAGTTGATTGATAAGGGAAAAATGCCTCAAATGAGCATTTGCACTACTTCAGTAAATGCACTGCAAATGTGACCCCTCCCAAGTGCTGGCAGGCCACTCAGCATGTGAACAGGCCACCCCAAGGGACGAATAAAGGGAGAAGAAACACAAATCCCAGAACCATGCCAGTATTTAAAACCTCAAATCAAGGGACAGACAGGGAACTGGGATCTCTCAAGTCACCTACCTGGCCCTCTTCCAAGTGTACTTGACTTCCTTTCATTCCTGCTATAAAACTTTTTAATAAACTTTTGCTCCCGCTACAACTTGTCTTGGTCTCTCCCTCTGCCTTCAACCTACTTCTGCCCCTTGGCTAAATTCTTTCCTCCAAGGAGGCAAGGATTGATTTGCTGCAGATCCATATGGATTTGCTGCTGGTAATATACATTGGTGCTGTGACTCAGGCACATTCCCTAGTGGTAAGACACCTCTATGCCTTGCTTTCTTTGGCTGAGGGCGTACAACCCCTGTACATGGATTCTTTCTCCCCTTTCACTCTCCTGCTTACTCACCAATGCCCAGAATGATTCCTCTTGGTCACAGTGGCTCTGTTCTCAGCTGATCTCACAGCTCCCCCGATGAGTGACTCATGGCGTTGGGAAGGACCTTGGAGTCTGCACAGAGTAGACCTGAGGCACTAATGGCCCTGTTGGACAGGAGGCTCCTGAGAGTGGTAGGGCTAAAGCCTAAGGCCGTGTAATGTTCAAGGTTTCCTCTGCTTGTTTCCTGAAAACCTGCACTGCCTATTCTCCTGTTTTGTCTTTCTGTATTCTGAAATGGTCTTGTGCTCCTTCAGGACCATATTCCCAGTTTGTTATTTATATGTCCACAGCTTTTGCTGCATTGTGTGGCAACAAAGAAATGGGCTTTCTCATAGATGTGTCTCGGCTCATTGCCAGGACACACACTAATTGGACCTCTGGCTCTGCCAGCTCCTTGTAACTTCTAGAATGCTCTGAACAAGAGTCACTGTAAGGTCTTGGCAACAAAGATATAGGCTGGCCCAAGGCCACAGGCGTAAGAGACCAAAGTACTTGTAGGACAGAGATGAAGGCTGGTCCCAGAAATTGGATGGGACCAAGGTTAGGGGTACCCAGCAAGCACTAGTTCATTCCAGAGCCCCTTGGATGAATGGGGGAAACCCTGTCCACTCTGATCTGCCACAGGCAAAGAATTCAGGGAAAAACAGGGGTAGGAGGGTGCCCTCCTCTTCTCTTCTCTCATGTGTTGTATCTTCACAAATGGGTAATTGTACCTTCATAAAACAAGATGGGACCAAGGTTATGGGTACCCAGTAAGCACTGGTTCATTCTGGAACCCCTAGGATGAATGGGGGACACTCTGTTCACTCCAGTCTGCCCTAAGTGCAGGAAAAAGATGTTAGGAAAACTAGAAAGGATGTCTTCATTTTCTTCTCTCCTTTGTTCTTTCTTCATATATAGTTAATTGTGTCTGCACACCACAGGACATGACCCTTCGACGCATACCCAAACCTGGGAAAATTTTGATCCCCCCAAATCTTAAAGCAAAAATCTAGTTTTCCTTTGTAATACTATTCAGCCTAAAAATGATCTGGTAGAAAATTACAAAAGTCAGCCTCAGGACCCAGTGCCCCTATACAAGAAATCCTCAAATTAGCCTCCTCAGTCTTTCAAAACCTAGAGCAGAATAAGGAGGACAGGGCTAAG
This sequence comes from Gorilla gorilla gorilla, assembly GCF_029281585.2. NCBI lineage: Eukaryota > Metazoa > Chordata > Mammalia > Primates > Hominidae > Gorilla > Gorilla gorilla. The sequence goes on along the minus strand of NC_073235.2, from coordinate 16,592,092 downwards.
GAGAAGGAGAAATGCACAAACAGGAGGCAGTCTTAACTACTGGTTGCTCTGCAAGCCCACCAGCCCCCTCCAGGTTGCTGTAAGGACAGTCTTCTAGATAACTACCATTGGTGCAGAAGACCAGACCACTGGAAAAAGAATTGCCCAAATGGGCCAAAAGGGAGAAACCCCCACATAGCCTACCCTCTCTCACAAGCTCAGCCACTGGAAAAAGGATGTTCCAAGAGCCAAAAATGCCCCTGGGCCAGGCTCCAATCCAATAAAGGCCTTAAACTGAAGGGGTTCCAGCTCCAGCTAGCTCCCAGATCAGACATTGCTGGCCATCAACAGGACAAAGCCAAGGGCAACTCTGGAGGCAGGAAGTAGTTATACATTTCTCTTTTGGGTTCAAGAGCTGCCTAGTCTGTGCTAATCTCCTTCTCTAAGCAACTCTCCTCCAAATCTTGTTGGGTAATGGGGGCAAATGGCACCACCTCCCTCGAAAAGAAAAGATTCACACACCTTTATATTACTTAGGGGCCAATTACTATTCTTACATAAGTACCACGTAATGTCTAAAAGCCCCACACCCCTTTGGGATGGGTGCCTGCTTAATATTTACCCAAACTCTGAATTAATCTTTCCCTCTAGTAGCCCTATTTCTCCTGGGAAAGTTACCTAAATCTTTAACTTCAACCTGGATAGTCCTACTTCAAGGGTTTAGAAATAGTCCATGTTTACTCAGAGAACCCTAGTAAGAAATCTAACTGAGCAATCCCTTGAGGGAGAATAACTTCTACAGTATGCAGATAATCTCCTTATCTTCTCCCTCTTCACAGTACTTGCACAGCAACATAACTTCTGAACAGAAGGAAAATTACTTTAGTCTAATTCAAAGGTTATAAAGGTAAAGAGATTTTTTGGTAAGGAAGGTTATAAAGACAATAGATTTTATATGAGAAGTGATCTTGTATGGTACATTCTTGTCCTAAAGTAAAATGACTAGTTGTTTACAAAGAGGGATGTTTAGGACGAGTCAAATCGTCCAAGTATGTTGTAGGTGACCTATGTAAGTCATAAACAAATTGTGAAAGGGAATTTATTTTAAAAAATGTAAAATTGTAAAGGTTATTAGGTCTACTAAATGCTTTAGTAGTGTAAACTGCTACTGTGACTCTTAGTAACTGTACTGCTTGCCTGCTTTAAATCCATTAAATTCTAGGCAAGGCATGGGAACATACAGAGTGAGGCATGCCCCCTAGCTATGCTAGAAAGGGTCAGACTTTATTGTGTTTTGACATCTCTACCCTCTCCACAAATATAGAAGGCTCCTTGTCTTTAAGTCCAAGGAACCTTCTATATTTGTGTCCAATCAGTTCCCCAATGTCTTCTGACTAACTAGACTGGAACTTGTACCGTAGGCTATGTATCCCTGACATATTCAAATCCCCAGGAGTCTCTCTCTTCCAGCACCAATCCAGAGGCATTCCATCCTTCCCAGGATGAGGAGGTCTATCCAATTAACCCCCCTTCTCATAGGACTTGGCATTATAGCTGGTATGGGTACTGGAATTGCTGGAATCACAAAAGCCTCCTTGGCCTGTAGCCAACTCTCCAAGGAAATACCCAGCAACATTGATGACATGGATAAAACTTTAACAACTATGCAAGAACAAACTGACTCTTTAGCAGCCATAGTCCTCCAAAATTGTCAAGAGCTAGATATGTTACTGGCAGCACAGGGAGAAATCTGTTTAGACTCAGATGAAAAATGTTGCTTTGGGGTAAATCAATTGGGAAAAGTACAAGACCACATCAGACAACTTTTAAATTGAACTTCCAGTTTATGAGAACAAGACACTCAGAACTGGCTAAATTGGGAAGAAACCTGGAAATGGTTCTCCTGGGATTTTCCCTTTTTAGGCCCACTTGTTAGTCTCCTACTTTTGCTCCTTTTTGGTACATGTCTTCAAAGCACAATAACCCAATTTGTCTCCTCTTGCCTTCAGGCCATCAAACTCCAAATAATCCTCAGTGAGGGATACTGTCCTCTCAATATTCAAGAGGCATCCTTTTAGAGGACCCTAGAATGCCCATCACAGAAACACAACAGAGTTGCATTCCTGCCCCTGTCTCCCTTGGACCTAGCTGGATACCACTTTCACCAACCCATGGAGCCACTTTTCCCTGACAGCTAGCGAGAGACCAAGACTCACAGAACATACTACCACAAAAGACTGACTTTCATCGATTATACCAAATAATCGGGTCTCGTACTCTTGAGGGCAGAAATGTTAGAGTTCCTAGGTAGGCATACTCGAGCAGGACAGGAGAGGGCCCCCCATCAGGAATGTCAGGTGACCATCAGGGGATGATGAAGCGGTTGTTAATCTGTCTTGCTAAAACAATAATTGGCCACAGCCAACACCAGTCTCCCACCAGACAGAAAACACCTGAAGCTGGTGATCAGCAGCTTCCTGATAAGATCTCAGGACTTGAGCAAGTGGGTTCAGGCATGCACAGTAAAAGACAAAATGATGCAGTTTAACTGGTATATGACCTTTCTCTGGAACACTCTACTAGTAAGGGAAAAATGCTTCAAATGAGCACCTGCACAACTTCAGTAAACACACTGACCATGCAGCCCCTTCCTAAGTACTACCAGGCCCCTGTGCATGTGGACAGCCTGCTCCAAGGGAAGAATCAAGGGAGAAGAAATGCAAACCCTAGATGAATGCCAATGTATGAAACCTCAAGTCAAGGGCCAGATGGGGAACTTGGATTTCTCAAGTTGCCTGCTTGACCCTCTTCCTAGTGTACTTGACTTGCTTTCATTCCTGCTGTAAAACTTTTTAATAAACTTTCACTCCTGCTCTTAAACTTGCTTTAGGCTGGATGCGGTGGCCCACACCTGTAACTGCAGCATTTTGAGAGGCCGAGGCGGGTGGATCACTTAAGGTCAGGAGTTTGTGACCAGCCTGGCCAACATGGTGAAACCCCATCTCTACTAAACACACACACACACACACACACACACACACACACACACAATTAGCTGTGTGTGGTGGCATGTGCTTGTAGCCCCAGCTACTTGGGAGACTGAGGCAGGAGAATTGCTTGAACCCAGGAGACAGAGATTCTAGTGAGCTGAGAGATTGCACTACTGCACTCCAGCCTGAGTGACAGAGTGAGACTCCGTCTCCAAAACAAGAAACAAAAAACAAAACAAAAAAAACAAACTTGCCTTTATCTCTCCCTTTGCCTTCAACCTACTTCTGGCCCTCAGCCAAATTTTTTCCTCCCCTTAGGCAAGTATTGAGTGCTGCAGACCTATTTGCTGCTGGTAACAAGGTAAATATTATCATCTTCATCTTACGAAAAGCTTTAAAAATTGCCTAATATTGCTTAGCTAACCAGTGAGCAGTCTGACTTGAAAGCTGGCGCTGTTAATTTCCACACTTATTTGGTGGTCGATAGTGATAGAAATTACTTTGGAATAAATAAATGGTCTAGGTAAAAGACAATATTGGTTCAGACTACAGTGACAGTAACAGATTGGAGAGAAATGGAAAGACTCAAGAGATATTTGGGAGTAGACTCAGCAGAAATTGGTGATTGATTGGCTATAGTAGGTAAGGGAGAGAAAGGGATCAACAGTAACATCTAGGTTTGGGTCTTGAGTAAACAGGAGAATAGCGGTGCCATTTATCTAGATTGGAACCCATCTCAGAGAAGGGATAGGTTTTGGTGAAAAAGATTTTTCTTAAATCAAAAGTTATTGCCAGGCAAATATCATCCCCGAAAAGCTACAGTGAGTGGTTATTGCATTTGAAAACCTAGTTTTACTTAATATTCTGATATTTTCTCCCTCTTAGGTGTTCATCCATGCTCTCCACAACATGATTACTCTGAAGGTGTCTGAGGCAATCAACACACATAGAAGAGGACCAGAAGGAAGAGAGGGCATCCAAGTATTTCCTCCCCCACCACCCTTAAGCTTCCTTGTCTAGTTGTATCTGTTTCTTTTTATAGCTTCGTCATTATTTTCAAGAAGATAAGGCTGGTTCTCATCATCTTCTTTTTGTCTTATGTTCAGCTTACAAAGCGTTTTCAGAAATCTATGTACAAGTCAGTACTCCAAAAGTGTGATGAAATATGAGAAATACAGACACTTCGATTTTTCTTTTTAGAGACAGGCTCTCACACTGTCACCCAGGCAGGAGTGCAGTGGTGCTGTCTGAGCTCATTGCAGCCTTGAAATCCTGGACTCAAGTGCTCCTCCCAACTCATCCTCTCGAGTGGCTGGGGCTATAGGTGAACACCATCACACTCAACTAAATAGATACATTTTGAAATATAAATACTGGCAGTTATTTTTACACAGTTTATGTTAAAATACTGAGCTCATTGGTGTAGAAACACACCACAGGAAAAGCTGGCTGGTAAAATTGGTGTTTTGGCTTTCCACCATCATGGTAGCAGGCAGAACATTGCAGTGAATTTTCAATCTCCTTAATTCCCTTTTCACTTTTTAATGATAAAACCACATATCATTTAACTTGCTGTAACTTGTAAATAAAATAGGCTAAATAATCTACTCTTTGTCCTGGTCAAACATTAAGCAAGCAATCACCAAATACTGATTGAGTGCTTACCATGGCAAGGCAATACAATGGGAAGAGTGTAGAAACAGGAAGGTACGAGTTTTTCTCACAGAACTTTGTCATCTTGCTCATGGGATAAGATATGAACATGTTTAAGAAACTGTGAGTGATTATGAGGCAGAATAAATAAAAAGATACAGCAAATGGAAAAGATTAGTTGAATCATATATATGTTCTATTAGTTCCAAGAAAAGATAAATTCTTTGTGCACAAGAAATCTGATAAAAATTTATGGAAGATGAAGGTTTTGAGCTCAATGTTACATTATGTATTGATTTTAACTAGAAAGAGAGAAAATAAAAGAGGAAAAGATTGTATGACATTCCAATTGTGAGCCTCTCAAGAGGAAAGCATAATGGTATAGAAAATATACCAATAAGATCAATAGTTAGGAAATGCGTGCTTTACCTAAAGTTTACAACAATTATATATGTGTAAAGAAGTACCTTCTCTGAGTCTCAGTTTTCTTATCTTTAAAATAAGTGACTTGGACAAGGTTTTCTCTATGGAATCTTTGAAACTTAACATTTTTATTATAAAGAAAGAATAAGTCCTTCCTACTTGCCCGGCATGACAGGAAACTAACAAAAGGTAGTCTTGGAAATATGCACATCACAGTTTGAATCTCATAAATTAAGATTAGGATCACAGCAGACCTATTTATTAACTAGGAAGCTTGGGAAAAATACATAACCTTGATGACTCTCAATTTTCTCATCTATAAATAAAGATGATAGACAATAGATAGAGGTTATAGACGAAAATATAGATATAAAGATAGATAAATAATTAGCGTTTTCAATAGACTTCTGAAAATGCTATGTAATGGCACTGTGTATAGTAACTTGCTATGTAGAAGGCACTGAAAAAAACTTGGTTTCATCCAATAAATCCATTAACGAAATAGCTCTGGGTTGCCATCAAGAGATCTGTGTTCAAATCTCTGCTGTCCCATAGACTGTGTAAGTGTCTTTGGGAAAAAAAATGAGATTTGAACTTAATCATTGTGTCTATTTAAGTACCCCTCAAATATTTTAGAGGAAATCAAAAGGTTAAATTATATGTGGGACAATATGAATTGTGTAGAATGCAGCAGTTGAGAATATTAAATGGCTAGAGAATGCTTCAGTTACCCCAAATTTCACATTGTTTTTGTCTTGTAACTAGGCTAATCTATCCCTCACACCACTTTCCTTCTGCTTTTTTTGGATAATATACAATCTCTTTTCAAAGTACTTTGTGATCCCTGAATACTGTGTAGGTTGTGCACCATCTTCACAACACTGTGGTAATTAACATCACCGTGAATAATTATCTGCAGCTTCACAATTATCTTGAGCATTTTCTTTTTATATTATTAATTTTATGGATTATGAGAAGAACACCATAAAACACACCACCAGTTTTTATGCCAGGAATATTTCATCTAACTTAAAAATGCCATGCAGTACGTTTCAGAGATAAATGCCACTTATAAACAGGGTATTGTAATATGCACTGAAGTTGCATGTACTAAAGATTGGAGTAGCTATTGGTAGTCAATGAATAATGGATGGGAATGATTAACGACTTTGTGAGATAAGGGATAATTAGATTTGGCATGTGCATCCACTATTTAAGCAAATTGGTGTGTGGAATGCATGGTTGAAAGAGATAGAGACAAGTGACATTAAGCTTTGATGATTCAAATGGGTCTCCTGAGAATAGATGATCCAAATTCTCTTCTAATTTTTCCCCAACAACTCAACACAACCATAAAGGTAACCATGGATCTTATTGTTATGCTAGCAATGGTTGTCACAGCAGCAGAGTAACACACACAGAAGCCCAGGCAAGCCTATTTACACCTTTCTGCCTTGGGGTCATTTACCCATTTCCCAGAGCTCAGTCATTTACTCAAATAATGCTCCACTATGTATGGACACAGTTAGGTTGGAGGACAAGAGCTCTTGGCAAAATGATGAAGAAACAACCGTTTTCTATAACACCTCCTGCAAACCTCCTCGTAGGTCTCCGATGTGCACACACATATCGGTCATACACATAGACAAGCCTACCTGTACCGTCTTAGGCAATGAACCAGCATAGTGCCCTATGACGGCTCACCTGTTCACTTTGTGAACAGATACAGGTACCTGTTCATTTTGCAGGCAGTGTAATGCTTTGGATCTTCTGTATTCTTATCAAACTATTTATGTCCCACTTCCCTTGTTGGCAGTTTTCTAGTTAAACTAGGGAATTAATTCCGTCGTGTTAATGCTATACTTCTCAATCTCGAAGTAGAAACACATTGGTAAGTCACAATCAGAATAGAGGCATGCGAAAAGTAATTTGTTACTAATTCTAGTATTTCTTACTAGTGTGACATAAAATGATGTGAAAGAAATTTCGTATTTTGAGTTGAACATTTTTCAATGTTATCAGTACCAAAAAATACTCACTTGCGTTAGAATGTGTGTTTACTTTCTCCTAGAGAGACAAAGGTAAGTGGAGTTAGAACTCGAATGCAGGAGCCTGAGCAGAATGAGGAGCGGTAAAAGTGGGGTGTTTGGTGGCACATGAAGAGAATCTAGATCGTGAATATAACTCCTTGAGAATAAATATTGGTGGGTGCTAATTGATAAAGGAGAATTTTTTCTTCATTAATATTTACTGTTTTAAATGGATTCATGCAGACATAGTAGAATGTTTGAATGGGCATGACTAGGAATTAGGAATTAGGAGTGAGACTTTTATTAAATCAAATGCATGCTCATATACTTTCTCTTTTTCTATGTCTTTTCAAAGTCAGAATAAATATGTAAAGATAAATCTCCAAATTTAATGTTTTCTTTGTGAAGAAACAATTGCAGTTTGAGGCATACACATGGACTGGGGGTATTCTGGAGGTCCAAAGAACAAAGAGAAGGCTAGAGGTTTTATAAAAAAGGAGATATGTTATATGCTGCTCTTTGAGAAAGTTCGCTGACACTAGTAAGTGTTTGGGGAGCTGGCAAGTTCATACTGGTGAGCAATGGTGGTGGGCAGAATTAGTCCTAGCATTGCAGCAAGTCATCTCAGAAGCTATAGATAAAACTGGTTTCGGGTTACAACAAGCAATTTCGGTAGTCAGACTTGCAGAGAATTACATTCTTGGAGCAATGTTTTATAAGCTGAGTGCTTTTCCCCCAGCTTCTAGACTCTGTTTCAGTTTGGATATGACAAGAATGACTCAATGTGTATGATCAATTATAACAGTTTTCAATAGGGCAATACACAAAAAGAATAACAGCTAAATAAGAACCAAAACATAATATTAAGGGTTGCACAAGTTCTTGATATCTTAATACACCGCTCTTGTAAACTCCAGTTTTGAGCAGCCTATGTAGAACGTTATATGTTGCCCCAAAATATGTATCTCAAGGGTTTATTATTCTTGGACTGTTCACATAGATGAAGGAAGTGGAGAGGAGATGAAGCAAAATATGGCGAATACTGGAAACCTAGTCCTCTTCCACCTTTATGTAAGTACCAAGGAGACAGAGAAAATGGACATGTATGATTTAATGCACACTGAATCTGCATGCTAGTGAGTATGAATTCACTATTGTTTGACTTCACACTAATCAGATTAGAAGTGTTTTCCTTGGGCCAAGGGGTGGGATTGGGGAGGAGGATTCTTATGGGCAAAAAAGAGCAAAAAACGTGTCTAAGGTATACTTCATGAAAATATTTAAAATAATGAGAATTTAAGGCTAACAGAAGACACATTTGGGGGCAAAAGAACCATTTGGAACATTTAGACTTTAAAAAGCACATATAGACACATTTAAATATACTCACATTATGTATATATATATAGCATATATACAACATATGAAACATAATATATGGTATATATAACAAGTAAAACATACAAAACAAACACTAAAATACAGCATATATTTGTATGTGTTATATATTTTATATATGTTGATATATAATATTACATGTTATGATTATATAAAATTTAGTCCAGACTGACACAACACACACAAATATACCTCACACACACACACGTAACTTAGTCACTTTGGGAACCAGACCTATGTATCTGCGGAGTAAACCTATGCAAACAACTTATATCAATTAAACTAGTTGTGTTTTTATTCATGAAATAATGACTCATAGACCACCAAACATATGAACCAAATGTGAACGAAAATACCAGAATGGGGAAGCATATGGCTGACTAAAGCAGAGGTAGAAATTATCTACAGCACAGACTTAAGAGAAAAGCAAGCACTCGTATTCATAAAAGAAGAGAATGCTGCCAAAATAAAAGAGAATTATTAACTATAGTCGCCAAATTGTACAGTAGATCTCTTGAACGTATTTCCCTAAGTGAAATTTTGTATCCTTTGGCCAACACCTCCCCACTACCCTCAGCCTCTGGTAACCACCATTTTACTCTTTACTTTCATGAGTTCAACTTTTTTCTTGATTTCACATATAAGTGAGATCATGCAGTATGTATTAATAACAATGTATTATATTTTTGAAAACTGCTGAGAGGATGGATTTTAGATATTCTTATCAGAAAAAATGGTAAGTGTGAGAGGTAATGCATATGTTAATTAGCAGGAGTTAGCCATTCAACAATGTATACATACAGAATTTCAAAGCAACTTGTTGTGCATGATAAATACATACAAATTTTGTCCATTAAAATAACAATAAATGTTTATAAAGAAACCATATAAAAACAAGTAAAAGAAAAATAATGTAAAATAAAAATTTTTAATCTTACTTTATAGAACGGAAAGGAAAATGAATATACCTAAGGATCTAGCTGATGATCTGGATGATAAAACTTGAGAAAATGTCCTAGGAAACAAAAAGAAGAAAAGACAAAGGGAAGAATAATAAAAGAAAAGATTATTTTAATGGAAAAAATATACAATATTCTGGATTTTATCTAACAAGAGTTTCAGGCGAAAAGAACCGTGACAGTGAATGAAAGAAACAAGGAAATAAATTAGAAAAAGATTATCTTCAGAGAAGGGAAGGCACATCTTCTTATTAAAAACATACAAAGGCTGATTAGAATTTTAAAAAGCTCCAAATCCTGTGAAGTTTCAGAACTTCCAGGATAGGGAAACTTTCCTCAATCTTCCATAGAGAGAAAAAGTAAAACATGTACACCACACAGCAGGAATCTGATTGGCCGCTTGACTTCCCATCAGGCACTGAGTACTAAAAACACAATGAAGAAACACTTTGAGGAAAATTATTTCTACTTTTCATTAACTTACCAGTGAAGGATAATGAAAAAACTAAACCCAGTTTTCCAAATGTTCAAGGATCTCATGAGAAATCTACCTCTTGAGGATTGCTCTGGATGGATCCTATTGCATGTGGCCTGAATTTTTCCCTGCTCTGTCACATATTTCAGGCCTGAAGCTTGCCTTCCCCCAGCTGCTGGGAGTATTGGTGGCTGAAAGTTTGCAGCTGAGTTCCTCTCCACCCACCATCCCAATATTGTCCTGGTTGATGAGAGTCACCTTGCCCAAGATCACACCACCTCCTGGGTGGAACCTACACCCCATGCCTACTCCCTTGTGGCAGCTGGAACAACGACAAAGGGGCATCTCCACCCAAGAGATTCCCTGTGAAATCAGTTGAGGCCTTTGTTATGAGTGTTCCACAGGCCAGCTTTTTCTTTTACTCAGTCTTGCTCCCCTGTTTAATCTCACTTTGTCTACCTTTATCCCCCACCAGGTTGATCCTTACGAACAAAATCCAATCAATGTCCTGTCAATTTCCTGAACACAAATCTTTGTTTCAGAGTCTGCTTACTGGGAAACCAATGAGCATTAAAAAGCTATACAACCTAATTAAAAAAAAAAAAAAGCAAAAACACATTCAAGAAAGAAAGTGAGAGGATGATTATGAACATGAGTTAGTGGTCACTGAAGGTGTATGGAGAAAACATAAGCACATAAGAAAGGAAAAGCTACTACTTGTGTGTGCTTGGGACATTATCTTTTGAGCATTAGAACGTTAGTGCCATAGGATTGCATTTCCTTCTCCACAGTTTCAATTTCAGTATTTGGTTTGCATATTCGCAAAATTTTAAAATCATAAATGTCGTTTTTATTGTGCTTATATTTTTAAAATCAACCTATAGTAAAGCTAGAGCACAGCTTTAGCTACATATTAAATGTGAAATTTGTAAAGTTTACAAATTTAAAATACCAATATAAACAAGCCCCAGGAAAGGAAAGAGAACATACGATTGAGTAAGTCACTATGTGATTAAACTTTTGAAAAATAAAATAAAATGATACTATTTAAAGCAAGTAAATCAGGGAAAAGAAATCAAAATATGTATTTAAACTGTATAAAGAAAACTACCTGAAGAAACAAAACTGAGAAAATATGAAAAGAAAGACTATTCAGAGATGAAATGTGTATTGGTATGTGAGAAATTTTATAGTCTTAATCTGAGACTCATCTATATATATTTTAATGCTATACATAGTTCTCTAGTTTAAAATATAACTTAAAAAATAAATAGCGCACTTATCAAAAACTATTTAAATACATTATATTTAAATAATGTAACTTACAGTAAAATAACTTAAATCCTTTAATTTAGATAATGTCCATATTTCTGAAAGTGCTTTCATATGCTGCTAAAGCAAAAGTCATTTATAGATCACTTCTCCTGGGAAAATTGCTCCTTTTCCTAGTAACTCATTTATTTTCATCTCCAAGACAGGTAAGGGAAAATGTCTTTTTGTCCTTTTGACAGATAAGAAAACTAAAACACAAAGAGTAAGTTGGTTTGCCTGAGGTCATAAAACTGATCCTGGTGGTACAAAAGCTCCGATTTTTTCTTACTTCCAAACCCAGAATTTTTAGACTCTCCTCGTCATCACTATGAAATGGTTGATTGCCAAAAAGTTAGTCTGGAGAAACTGAAGTGAGAAGTAGATGGAAAGGAGGGTGGGAAATTGAGAGGTAATTATTATTTTCTTCCTGACTTATTTGCCAGGCACTGTGGTAAGTGTTTACACAGAGTTTACTTCACTAATCCCACAAGTTCCAAGATATATATTTTTTTGCCCAACTACCATATTAGAAAACTGAGGCTCATACTTGCTAAGTTACTTATGGGAGTCCATGTAGCTTGAAGATGGCAGAGAATTCTCAAATTCTCAAACTTGTGTTTTTGTCCCTACAGCAAAGTCTCTCAAGCTCAGCATTGTTGAAAGTTTAGGGTGAATGATTCTTTCTTGCAGGGGGCTCTCTTAATTGTAGGATGTTTAGTGTAAATTCCGGCCTCTATCCAATTGATACCAGTCACATTCCCACATTCATTTGTGACAAGCAAAGATGCTGCCAGGTGTCCCCAAGGATTCAGGGTGAAGGAATCACCTCCAATTGAGAGCCACTGTATTCCAGGAATGGATAATATTTCCTTGAGGTGTGTTAAAAAATATCTCCTTAATACAACTTACAATTCTTTAAACTGAAATTCTCCCTAGCTTTTTCTTTGTACCTCACCATCAGATTTTTATTGACAACATTGAATCTTTTTTTCTTTTTTTTTGAGACGGAGTCTCGCTCTGTTGCCAGGCTGGAGTGCAGTAGAGCAATCTCAGCTCACTGCAACCTCCGCCTCCTTGGTTCAAGCGATTCTCCTGCCTCAGCCTCCAGAGTAGCTGGGACTACAGGCACCCGCCACCACGCCCAGCTAATTTTTTGTATTTTAGTAGAGATGGGGTTTCACCATGTTGGCCAGGATGGTCTCGATCTCCTGACGTCGTGATCTGGCCACCTCAGCCTCCCAAACTGCTGGGATTACAGGCGTGAGCCACCGTGCCTGGCCGCCAATGTTGAGTTTTAACTGAACCCTGAGATTCTAGAAAGCAATAGGGTTAAGAAATCCCCAAACCTCTTTGTTTTCCAGAAAAGTCTTACTACAAGGGGCAATCCTTCCCCAGATGACTTGAGTAAGATTATGAATATTCTCCTTGCTTACTTCTGACAAGGCCAGACACACACACGCCAAATCCCTATTATTTACTTTATAAATGATCAGTTACTATGTTAACATCAAACATCTTTAATGACATAAATTCAGGATTTTTCTACATACCTATGGCTGCTCAAATGGATGAGGAGGTGCCACATCTGACACAGCAGGGGCCACATCTGATACAGCAGGGGCATTGTCATAGTTCCACCATACCTCCATTCAACCAGTCTCCTATATTTCTCATCCCTGTTTCTCAACCATGAACCCAACTTCTCTTTCACTGATCGTGCCGCAATAACATTGTCAGTGAGATTTTTGGACTGACATTACTTACAATCTCAAGGTCATTCAGGACCTGCAAGCAGGTAAATGATTAAAGCTAACAGGAATGAAATAATAGGTAATGGTAGAAAAAGTGGCAATGTTGGATGAAGCTAAATTCAATTTAAATTTTTTTTCAGACTTTGGTTATAGAAAATCTGTAATTCCTGCACTAGATCCACACACAGGTTTTAAATTGGCTTACTGGTAGGCCAAATGTCTCCAAGAGATTTGTTTTGTATGATTTGTACATTGTTTAATACAGTAATTCAAATTGCTTACCTGCATTTAACTGAGACTCAGTTGACATAAAGAATTGGATTTCTGACTTCTTCTATGTTGGAAAGATAGATTTTACGTTCAGCAAGGAAATAATTTGCTTGAGCTTTGTAGATAATGTGCTCTTTTTGCGTGGGGCATAGGCTTTCAAATTCACCCCAATATATTGGTTTATATATGGCTGTTCAATTCTTGTATATCACCTACCAAACCTCTGCTGGCATCTGAGTTTGCAAACTTTGGTCTATCCGTGCAGTGATTTTTAAAATTCTACTCCAGATTTACAAATCCACACTCTCCTTTCCCTGCATATTTCATCTATGTAAGTTGAGATACATACATATTAGGAATAGGTAGATTCTTTTCTAGGGGTAAATATCTACGGAGGGTCCATATGTCACCCAGAAAAGTAAGCTGGTGAAAGTGAAAACCAGTACCATGAAAAGGGTGAGTAAATCACTGGTATTCTGTGTGATCAAATTAACAGCAATAATTCTGAAAAGATTAATTTTATGTGAAGTAATCTCAAAAACTTATGCTGATCAAATATGTATAAATTCATGAATTTGGAAAAAAAAGGTTATTTGATTTCTTTTCCCTTCAAAGATGAGATTATATTAATATATTCTTTTATAAAAGATAATGTCTTGTTTTAAATTTTGCACATTCAGGTTTTCTTAAAAAGACTGACTAAAAATGTTCTATAAGTCTTTCGAAATTGTAATAGTAATATACTAACGGAACAAATCACAAGTACTATAAAATTGCCTTAGTGATTATCTTTCTCAAAATTAGCATTTTAAAGTACATTTTGCATTTATAATAAGATGGTAATGCATAAGATACTCGTGATGTAAATTGAAAAAGATTTTGTTATACCTATACCTATCTATCTATCTTCTATTTATCTACCTACCTACCTACCTAGCTAGCTAATCTGAGTCATTGTTTAAAAAATAGCTGTCGAAATTTTGGCTCCTGGATTTTAAAATATAGGCTTTGATTTTCTAGTTATCTGACATATGATAAATCTTATGGCTAGCACCAAAAAAAAAAAAAAAAAAAAAAAAAAAAGCTATAACCAATCCCACAAACTTTTTATTGTTCCTTCTTTATTGTCTTTCCCATCAGCTTTCTTGTTTCTCCTTTCTCTTACTAAACAATTTATTTTTAATCCTTGAGTTTCAGTATTTTAAGGAAATTCAGTTTTGTATATACTTAATTAGACTGAACAATAGACTGTCAAATCGGTGATCCCTATTCCCTTCATGTTATAATACACAAATTAAGTAATATAAAAATTATCAGGGGAAAAGTCTATTAAATATCTCTTTTAAAAATGCCGTGGTTGAAGTTATGATGATCATCATTAATTAGTGATTATAGATAATCATTGGTTTACGAACTCTTTTTTTTTTTTTGATATGGAGTCTCACTTAGTCGCCCAGGCTGGAGTGCAGTGGCTCGATCTCGGCTCACTGCAAGCTCCGCCTCCTGGGTTCACACCATTCTCCTGCCTCAGCCTCCCCAGTAGCTGGGACTACAGGCACCCGCCACCACGCCCGGCTAATTTTTTGTATTTTTAGTAGAGACGGGGTTTCACCGTGTTAGCCAGGATGGTCTCGATCTCCTGACCTCGTGATCTGCCCGCCTCGGCCTCCCAAAGTGCTGGGATTACAAGCGTGAGCCACCGCGCCCGGCCCCGTTTAAGAACGTTTTAAGAGAGAACACATCAGGCTGGGTGCAGTGGCTCAGGCCTGTAATCCCAGAACTTTGGGAAGCTGGGGTGAAAGGATTGCTTGAGCTCAGGACTAGATCAGCCCTGGGCAACAAGGCAAAACTCTTGTCTCAAGAAAAAAAAATGTAAAATTAGCTGGGTGTGGTGTCATGCGCTGTAGTCCCAGCTACTCGGGGAGCTGAGGTAGGAGGATGGCTTGAGCCTGGGAAATTGAGGCTGCAAATCAGCCATGTTCACACCACTGCACTTCAGTTTGGATGACGAAGCATGACCCCTGTCTCAAAAAACAAAAAACAAACAAACAAAAAAACAGAGACAGAGAGAACACATCTTCTGATGCAGTTCTAGTTTAAGAAACTTTATTCCCTCATTTCTAATTCGTGCATAAAGTTTTCTCTTGGGATGAGAGTCCTTGCATTGGATGCCAAGAAAGCCATCTTGTAAAAAATCAGTCCTGTAAGACACTGACACGGAATGCAAAAATATTCCATTACTACCTCACTACAAGATACTGTCTGTGGAAATTATTAGTAATTCTGAGCATTCACACAATCACTGTTCAAAGTGACATTATCAGAGACATGGCATTGACAAGAAGAATAGCAAAGCAGCAAGGATGATAAAGTAATTTGCAAAAGTACAGTAGGCCATCACAATGATGCCAAAACAGTTTTAGGTGATGGGAATCGTATGTATGTTCATGTCTTCGGTAGCAGGAAACAGTCTGCATAGCTGGGTTACATCAGAAGTTAATCTGACCTGCGACTTAAAGCCTCTAAGTTATACTAAAAAATAAAAATTAGAAGGTTTGTGTTGCCATTAGGATGTAACATTTCTTTTAAGAACTTTGATTTGTTTATTCGAAGTCTTTTGCCTGCATGATTTTCAATATAATCACTGAAAATCTGTGTAATTAAAAAGAAACAACAAACAAAAGAGTGAATGATTCATCAGATGTGCCTGCTTAGCTTCAATACATATTTTGTTAGAAAATATAAAGAATTTATTTGCCTAGGATTTATATTAACTTAATAGACTTGGAGCCTAGTTAATTATCTCTAACTATGCTAACCCATTTCATGTGCAGAATCATATTGATATAGTTTGGTATTCGTCCCCTCCAAATTTCATGTTGAAATGTGATCCCCAGTGTTGGACATAGAGCCAAGTGGGGGATGCTGGGTCATCGGGGCAGACTCCTCATGAATGGCTTGGTGTTGTCACCATGGTAATGAATGAATTCTTGGTCTGTTAGTTACCATAAAATCTGATTGCTCAAAAAAGTCTGTCCTGCTTCTCCTCTCTCTCTCTCTCTCACCATGTGACACATCTGCTCCCCTTTTTCCTTTCCTATGAGTGTAAACTCCTTGAAGCCTTCACCAGAAGCAGATGCTAGCACCATGCTTCTTGGACAGCTTGCAGAACCATGAGCCAAATAAGCCTCTTTCCTTTATAAATTACCAGTCTCAGGTATTCCTTTATAGCAATGCAAAACAGACTAATATACATGTGGATTTGTAAAATCATGACATAATCATCTCAGAGAAAAAGATTTTAAGGAAGAATAATCAACAGAGAGGTAGACCTAGATGTAAGTATGTGCTAAAGACAAAGGGTAAAGTATAAACTCTGTGAGTCATCTTTGGCAAACTAGGTTATTTCCTTGTAACCACGGGGAAATTCAATCAATTCAAGCAAACATTGATTTTATAAAACAGATTTTTTTTTTTTTTTGAGACGGAGACTTGCTCTGTCGCCCAGGATGGAGTGCGGTGGCACCATCTTGGCTCACTGCAACCTCTGGCTCCTGGGTTCAAGCAATTCTCCTGCCTCAGCCTCCCAAGTAGCTGGGACTACAGGTGCGTGCCTCCACGCCCAGCTAATTTTTGTGTTTTTAGTACAGATGAGGTTTCACCATGTTGGCCAGGATGGTCTCAATCTCTTGACCTCGTGATCCACCTGCCTCTGCCTCCCAGAGCGCTGGGATTATAGGCATGAGCCACCGCGCCCGGCCAAAACAGATTTTTTTTTCTACATAACATAAGAGAAGATCAAGTAAATTTTTGACTTAGTTGATCAGGTACTTTTGAGGTTATTGGAGGGCAGTGGTCTCTCACTGAGTTATTGGCAAAGGAAAAAACACAGACTACCTCTTACAAAAAACAGGGATGAAACCTTACTCAGTGTGAAGGAACAAGGAAGATCACATATATTATCACTAAGGAGGCTGTAGACAGATTGCTACTGCCTATATATAAATGAAATTATGAATCAATCAATAATAAACAGCACCATTTGAATTGTTTCTCTAGAACTCAGAATTTTCATGGATGTAAATAATATCTCACTCTATGGTCATGTAAAACATTTGCAAGGCATATGTTTAGGTCTATAGCCAGGTGTGGTGGCAGCTTCTGTAGATGCAGCCACTCAGGAGGCTTAGGCAGGAGGATTGCTTGAGCTCAGGAGGTCAAGGCTGCAGTGAGCTATGGTCATGCCACAGTACTCCAGCCTGGGCAACAGAGCAAGACCCTGTCTCTTACAAAAAAAAAAAAAAAAGACATATGTATTTGGCATGCTCCAAAATCCGAAAATTTTAAAGCACCGACATGACACCAGAAATGGAAAATTCCATGTATAAATACTTAATACAAACTTTGTTTCACATACAAAATTATTTTAAATATTGTATAAAATATTGTATAAAATCACCTCCAGGCTGTGTGTTAAGGTGTATATGAAACAGAAATAAATTTCAGACTTGGGTTCTATTCCAAAGATATCTCATTAGGTACAGTATATGCAAATATTAAAACATCTGAAAAAATATGAAATCCAAAACACTTCTGGTCCTAAGCATTTTGGATAAGTAATTATCAACCAGTACATACTTGGTTGGGAAGCAGAGCAAAGCAAACTAATTTATTCACATATTAAATGGTTATACATTGAATTTTTGCTATCAGTCAGGCACTATTCTAGGTAGAGGGAATAAAGTCATTCCCCTTTCTGATTCTTCATGGAAAAACAATTTTGAATTCTCTTTTGCAGTTAAGAGTAACCATACAACCTAGTTTTAGGCTTTCTCCATTAAAAACTTCCCATGCATAATCATCTATATTCCTTTCTCATTTCCTAAAATTAGAAATTGAGGTGATATCCAAGTTAACTCTGGAAACCAAGTTTTGGAGATGGTGGAGCCAAAATCTGAAAGAAGACTTGGTTCAAGAATCATTGTCTGAGGCCAGGCGTGGTTGCCCACACCTGTAATCCCAGCAGTTTGGGAGGCTGAGGCCGGCGGATCCTGAGGTCAGGAGATCGCGGCCATCGTGGCTAACATGGTGAAACCCCGCCTGTACTAAAAGTACAAAAAAATTAGCCGGGCGTGGTGGTGGGTGCCTGTAGTCCCAGCTACTTTGGAGGCTGAGGCAGGAGAATGGCATGAACCCGGGAGGGGGAGCTTGCAGTGAGCCGAGATCGGCCCACTGCACTCCAGCCTGGGCGACAGAGTGAGACTCCGTCTCAAAAAAAAAAAAAAAGGAGAGAATCAGAATCATTGTCTGAAGGAGAATAACCCAACTGAAAACCCCTGTTTTAGCTGTTGTAAGAGAGAGATGAGATTTTTATGCATTAAGTTATTTCTGTTTTAGAGTTCATTTTTTATAGCAGCTATAATTAACTAATCCAAATGGTTTCAGCTCAAATAAAAGAAATATTTCTAACATAACAAGACCTATAGGAAGATTCTACAATTTAAAGGTATCATCAAGGTCCCAAGAGATTATCATCTTTCCACAATTTTCAGTGTGTTGGCCCTGTTGTCCCTGTGTTTGTTGTTACATAGCCACAGAGTGGCTGCCACAGCTTCAGACACTGTCACTATATGTGAGAAAAGGAGATAGAGAGGACAGGATGTGGAGAAATGGTGGCTGGGGCTGCAAAAAGGAGTTTTTTTTTTCTTTATGACTCTTTTTTTTTTAGTCAATGAAGGAAATCTGTACCAAAACTCCCCCATGGCCGGGCGTGGTGGCTCACGCCTCTAATCCCAGCACCTTGGGAGGCCGAGGAGGGTGGATCACAAAGTCCCAAGTTCAAGATCAGCCTGGCCAATATGGTGAAACCTTGTCTCTACTAAAAATACAAAAATTAGCCGGGCGTGGTGGCAGGCACCTGTAGTCCCAGCTACTTGGGAGGCTGAGGCAGGAGAATCGCTTAAACTTGGGAGGTGGAGGTTGCAGTGAGCCAAGTTTACATCACTGCACTCCAGACTGGGCGACAGAGTGAGACCCTATCTCAAAAACAAACAAACAAACAAACAAAAAACCCCTCCCCCATGTTATTAACTGAATGTTAATGTTCCCCCAAATTCATATTTTGAAACTCTAACCCTAAAAATGATGGTATTTGGAGGTGAGGCCTTTGAGAGGTAATTAGGTTTATATATGGTCATGAGGGTTGGAGCCCCCGTGAGTGAAAGAAGAGAAAGAGGGACCAGAGCTCTCTATCTCTCTCTCTGCCCTGTGAGGACACAGTGAGAAGGCAGCTGTCTGCAAGCCAGGAAGGAAGTCCTCACCAGGAACCAATATCTTGATTTTGGACTCTCCAGCCTCCGGAACTGTGAGAAAATAAATGTCTGTTGTGTAAGTCACTCAGTTTATAATATTTTGTTAGAGCAGCCCTAGCAGACTAATACTAATAGCAGACTAAAAAACGTACAGTAATACTGTACGTTTACTTTTTTATGTAACTCTCTGTTAACTTCCTCATTTCTCCTATTCATAATTAGTCAGAAGAAATCTGGACCATGTAACTAATTTGCAGAATTGGTTCAGGTACCCAAATATTTTGCAAATTGGTCCACTGTGTTGATAATCTCATATTAACTGGACTAGAGTAGCAAGACGTTGCAAGTGCGTTAGAGGCCTTGGAAAAACATGTGTGGCCTAGAAAGTGTAACAGAAACCCCATGAAGATTTAAGGGCCAACCACAGCAGTGATGTTTTTAGGAGTCCAGTTATCTTTGGCATGTTGAAACAATCCAATCAAATTAAAAGACAAAGTGCAGCACTACTTGGGATTCTAAAGACAGCATGTTTCACACTTGAGAATACTCCTTCCACCCATTAGTGTGTGACAGCAAAGGCTGCCTGTTTTCAGTGAAAACTAGTGAGGAAAAATGCTTCGTAGGGGATGTAGGAGAAAGTGGCTTCCCTACTTGGGCCATATGACCCAAAAGATAACATATTATTACATATATCAGTGGTAGGAAAGAATGCAGAGTTTATAGCACACTCTGATAGGAGAATCACAATGTACACCCCTAGAGTTCTGGTCCAAGATCACGCCACCTCACTGGAGAATTATACTATATTCCAAAAGCAGTTATTAGGAGATATGTGTCAGCCAACCACGAGATATCAAGTGATTTTGTAGCCAGATATTTCCATCATGAATTTCTGAGAGTCTCATCCAGCCATAAGGTGGGGTAGGTGCAGAAGAAATCCATCAAAAGATGGAATTGCACACCTGGGATTGAGCAAGAGCAGAAACAGAGGGCACAAGTATGATGTGTAATCAGGTAGCCCAGACTCCATGTCATCCATCACTATTACATCAAAATCCCTCCCACAGCACATACCTGTGGCTGCGTGATGAGGACAAATATGACTGGTGGGCTGAGCAGGAAAGTGACTGAGCTTGGTTCACAGGGGAGTTGGCTCAGCATGTGGGTAAAAACTAAAAGTGACCCTAAAAAACAACTGCAAGAATAAGTTCTCCCAGTGGTGAGAGCTGCAAGTGATGCAGTTTTCCATTTGGTGTGGAAAGAAAAGTGGCCCAAGATAAGGATGTTTACAGACTCATGGACTGTGGTGAATTGACTAATTGTTCAGGGGCCTGGAAGGATAAACATTATGACTGAGAAAAAGGAGATATGGAAATTAGATATGTGGATGGATCTATGGGAATGATCATAATTTGTGAACATCTTTGTGTCACAGGTTAATACTCCCCCAAGAGCAACTTAAAAGAGGCAGTGATCATCCAAGTTAAGTTAGCCAGTTCATGTCCGTCAGCGTATCTCATATGCCATCTTAGTCACTGCCACTTTGGATACCTAATCTGCCAATAACAGAGACCAATTGATACATACATACACACACACACATATATACACACACACGTACATACACACATACGTATATACAAATATATGTGTGTATATATATAATTCCTATATATTCCTTTATATATATTTCATATGTGTGTGTGTGTGTGTGTATATATTTTTTTTAATTTAAACGTGGTCATGTTCTGTCACTCAGTGGCTAAAGTCCTGCGGCAAGATTGTAACTCACTGCAGCCTCAAACTCCTGGGTTCAAGCAATCCTCCCACCTCAGCCTCCCAAGCAGCTAGGACTACAGGTTTGTGCCACCATGCATGGCCAATTTCTTTAAGGGTGTTTATAGAGACAGGATCTTTGTTGCCCTGTTGCCCAGGCTGGCCTCGAACTCATGTCAAGTGATCCTCTTGCCTTGGCCTCCCAAAGTGCTTGGA
Organism: Gorilla gorilla gorilla; assembly: GCF_029281585.2. Lineage (NCBI taxonomy): Eukaryota > Metazoa > Chordata > Mammalia > Primates > Hominidae > Gorilla > Gorilla gorilla. The sequence continues at coordinate 16,570,550 of NC_073235.2, read as the reverse complement.
TTACAGGTTCGAACCACTGCATGCAGCCAACAGAGACAAGTTCTCTACCTCCCATATGGCACCATCTTTTCAGAAGACCAACCAGCCACTTGGTGGCACGTTCATTGTATTAAATATTTTTCACTCTGGAAAGAGCAGAAATTCATCTTGAGTGGCATCATCCACATAACCAAGAATAGATTTGCCTTTTCTACTCACAGGGTCTCTGTCAGAACCATTGTACAATGGACTAAAGACTGCTTACTGCATCAACATTTATGTCATATGTTACATCTTATTGAACCAAGTAATTCACACTTCAGCAAAGGAGATGTGGCAGATATCCATGGGATCCACTGGCTCTGTCACACCCTACAACACTCAGAAGCTGCCAGCCTTATAGAGCAAAAGAAGATCCTTGTAAAGGCGCAACAGAGACACCATCTTGGAAATAACACACTGAGGGGACCCATCGTCCAGGAGACAGCATGCACTCTACATGAAGGACCATTGTGTATGAGTACATCCTCAACAGTATAATACATGAATATGCGAGCTAAGTAATGGCTCCGTGTATCATTACTTCCAGTGACTCGTAGCTCACTGCCTTGAACTCCTAGGAATCTATGCTTTCTGTCCTTACAGTTCTTGGTTCTAGAGGTTTAAAGGTCCTTAACCTTGAGGGGGCCACGAAAGCCCCAGTAAGATTTAAGCTATAGCTGCTACCTTGCCACTTGGACCTTCTCATACCAGTTCTCCAGGAGACAAATAAAGTGATAGTCATCCTGGAGATGCTACCTTGATCACCAGGAGAAAGTATGGCTGCTGTTTCACAATGGGGACAGGGAAGGATTTGCATGGCCCCTATATAATAAACCTGGTGATTCTTTGTTGTTGTTGTTTAGATGGAGTCTCGTTCTGTCGCCCATGCTGGAGTGCAGTGGCACAACCTTGGCTCGCAGCAACCTCCGCCTCCCGGGTTCAAGCGATTCTCCTGCCTCAGCCTCCTGAGTAGCTGGGATTACAGGCACCCACCACCACGTCCAGCTATTTTTCTTTTCTTTTTTTTTTTTTTTTTGTATTTTTAGCAGAGGTGGGGTTTTGCCATCTTGGCCAGGCTGGTTTTGAACTCCTGACCTCAAGTGATCCGCCCGCCTCGGCCTCCCAAAGTGCTAGGATTATAGGCATGAGCCACTGTGCCTGGCCTAAACCTGGTGATTCTTGAGGCATCTCTTTGTTCTCCGTTGCTAAATTTTTGTGGTAACTGGACAAGAGAAAGAGGTAAGGCCTGAGAAGTTTATGATGACTAAGAACCCAGACCCTGCGGATATGACATTCTGCATTTAGTAGCTACCCAGATCTTCAGAAGCACTAGTTAAAGGTGAATCTAGAAATCATAATGGAAGAGAGAAACAATGAATATCATTTACGACTTCTGACTAGCTGTAGTGCATGGGCTGTAGTTTGTCTCATTTACTGTCGTTTTTGTGTTTTTCCAGGGATTCTAGAGGAGCTGATTCCAGAACTTAATACACTCATGCACCACATAATGACATTTTGATAAATGATGGGCCACCTATACAACGGTGGTCCCGTAAGATTATAGTACTGAATTTTTACTGTACCTTTTTTTTAATGTTTAGATTCACAAATACCATTGTGTGACAATTGACTACAATATTCAATACAATAACATGTCGTACAGGTTTGTAGCCCAGGAGCAGTAGACTATACCATATACCCTAGGTGTGTAGTAGGCTATACAGTCTAGGTTTCTGTAAGTATGCTCTGTGATGTACGTACAATGACGAAATCATATAAGGACCCATTTCTCAGAATGTATCCCTGTTGGTAAGGGATGCATGACTGTATACGAATCACAAGTATCTGAATAGTGCAGGGAGTAGAATGTTGTAGATGCCGTTTTAAACCATCTATTTCTCTCATTAGGACTGAGGCTGTTACTCCCCCAACTTCTGGGAGTGTTTTTGGCTGAAAGCTCTCAGTCAGAGCCTTGCTCTGGGAATTGTCCTCAGCCAAGGAGAGGTAAGACAACCATGCGTGTGCACCCATCCCTCATCCAATGGCTGACTGATATGGGGATATGAATGCCTACTCCTCTGGGGAAAGGTGGAATAATTCTACAGATGCATTCCAGCACCAGAGCTCCTGGTGAAAAAGATGAATCTGCTGTGGCCTTAATTTTGACTACATTTCTCTGCCAGTCCAGGTTCCTTCACCCCACTACAGGTGTTAATTCCAAGGCAATTTCCAGTAAACTTCCTACATACCCATTTCTGTCCCAAAATCTAATTTCTAAAAACCCCTTCCTAAAACAGTGATCAAAAAATGATCTCTTTAGAAAGCTAGTATTTCAACTGAGACCTGAGTGACAAGATGCAGACATAACAAGGACTATTCAAAAAACTGTTCTAGGTGGCAGAATAAGCTTTATTTTCTACGTGCAATCTCTCTCTCACTTAAGGTTACCTGATCATACCTCTATATTCTATCCTAGGAAGAGTCAAACATGACTTTTAAGAAGTGTTGAAGCCCTACATTCCTTGAAAAATTATGCCGGTATGTACTTTAAGCAAGAACTGAACATTTCATTAATGCCGTATTTCTGTCAAATACAGGCAGAAAACAAAGAGACACTTTTAGAATGTAAGGATTTCAGGTCATGTTATTGAGGGATTAATGTATTACATGTTCATTTTATAGTTTGTTAACTAGCCAATCGGAGTCATTATATAAAGAAATTCTTCATTAGTGAGATTTTGGTGATCTAAGAGTACTTAAATGATAATCAATATTTCTAATCTCCTTTGAAGCATTCCAGCAAAAAGATCTTCACATTAGAATTCAATACAGAATCAGATTTGGAATCTCTATATTTTTAAAATTGGGTCTTTAACTGGAATCAGAGACACAATTTTTAATATGAGGTTAGAAGAGCATTTATTAAGTGGAAATAAATTTGGGGGGCATTCTGTTGGCCTGATTACAGCAGCTTTATTATTATTACTACTATGACTTTTATTTTATTTATTTGTTACAATATCTTGGGTCTTGATAACATGGCCAACTGAATGTCTGCAACACAGGTGCATAGCTGTCTCAGTTTAATCTCTACCAGACTGGCTATCTTTGTATTATCAAAGTGGTTATTTTCACAAGAGTGTAATGTCTACATTAGGCAGTCATTCTGCTCAAGCAAAACCTTTTATTACTATTTTTAAGAGACAGTACCAAGGAAATGAGTTTAAACTTCATTACTATCAGGATTGAAATGGATGTTTATTGATTTATTTATTCTTAAACCTTTTTACAAGTTTCATAATAATACACACTGTATCTATCACATCAGAGATGAACTGTTACGACAAATAAATAACAAATTTGTCATCAATATTTCATAGAGGAACAGAGAACAAATATACAAATACATGCATGTATAGATAGACCATTTTCCAACTTAGGAAGGTTCAACATATATTTGCCAACTTTAAAATGGTACAAAAGTGTATGCATTTAGTACACTTCTTGATTTATGATGGGGTTCTCTCCTGATAAGCCCATCATATGTTCAAATTATGAGGGGTTTATTGGGATAAAACCCTACTGTAAAATTGAGGAGCATCTGTGTGTATATGTACGTGTGTATGTATATGAATGTATTAAGCTCTTTTCCCTGACTAGTGGCTTTTATTCCTTTTGACTCAGGCTATCTCTAATCTACCTACTGTCTTCCTTCTCTCCATTCTTCACTTAAGTATTTATGTGTTTATTATTTGATTCATCAATTAGGAAACTTCATATATTTGTACATTTCTTGAAAGCATATCAACACATATATTTAATGTGCATATATAAATATATATGCATATACTGTATACCAGAGTTCAGTGAAGTACAGCTTGGGTGTTGGCCACTTCTTTTTGAAAATAAAGCTTTGTCAAAACACAGCTACGCTCATGTGTTTGCATATTATTTACGTCTGCTTTAGGGCTACAGAGTTGAGTTATTTTGTAAGAAACTGTATGACCCACAAGCCTAAAGCTCCCTGAGGCACTTTGACACATAGTTTGGGAACTATAGGCCTAAGTGTTGCATGAGTATATACATGTGTACCTTGGGTAGTTTGGAGAGTAATTTTATACTTTAGATGTTTAACATAAAAATTTTATGACTTCTTGGCATTGTAAAGATAGATAAGACATTGGCAAACATTAAGTAACACATCTTCACCCTACCCATGAAGAAGCTAAAATTCAGAAAGATCAAGAGGCCTGCTCATCTTCTTTTTGTTTGTTTTCCTTTTAAATTTTCCTATTACACCACTTGATAGTACTACATATAAAATGTTTTACAGTCTTGAAAATGGCTTTTGGCTCCTTTCATAAGGCAATACTAATTTTCCATAAACTACTCTTATTTAACTACAGAAATGAATTGATTAAAGTTAATTTATTTCTATTGCTCATGTGTATTTAATTGCATATTTTGTTCAGTTAGAAGTGCATAATTTCTGTTTGAACCCAAGTGGCAGAGGTTGCAGTGAGCCAAGATAGTGCCGCTGCATTCCAGCCTGGGAGACAGAGTGAGACTCCATATCAAAAAAAAAAAAAAAAAAAAAAAAGAATTGCAGAATTCCTTTTGGGAACAAGTAATAACATTTGCCTGAATAGATCTTACTTGTGTCTAATGTCTCCCAGAGCTAAATGCACTTACATCAGGCCTTGAGGACCACAGTGTTCTGCCAGGTTAGTAGAGTGAGCTCCACTGCCCTCACCTGCTCCAACTAACTCACCCTCACACTCTTCCCAAAGCCCATCCGCATATGACCTTCCTCCTATTACCAGGGATGAGATCTTCTATCTAAATCTATCCTTTTCGAAGGCACACTTTGAACTCCACTAACTTTTTTCTTCCAAAGATGCCATTCTCCCTAGGGGCTCCAGACATGCTTAAATCCTTTTATCCGCATTTTCCACTTGGCTCCCAGAATTTGCTAACTTATATGCAGAGACAAAGGCATAATAAAACAATTCATCTGAATTGTTTAATTTAACTCACAAGAAATTTATTTCAATCCATCATCTGTCTAATCACCTTGTCTATGTAAATTTGCATCATGGAGGACCAAATCTACAGAATTATTTAGGTCAACTACGGGAACAAAATCTTTGAATTTATTGCGCAAAAATCTATTTCAGGGAAGGGCAAACTGTAGCCCACTAGCCAAAGTGCCGGTTGTCTGTTTTTATATGGCTTGTGAGTTACAAATAGTTTTGTTTTGTTTTTTAAATTGTTACATTTTAAATTGTTATGTATGCACCTACATAATATCCTTAATTTTATTTTTAAACCCTCGTAAGTTAAAATACTTATTATCTGGCTGTTTATAGAAAATGCTTGCAGAACTCTGGTATGCTTATTTCTTTGCCCATTTTAATGTTATGCTTGCCACTATTAGCTAAGTAAAACTACTCAAACTAAATTACTTGTGTGGGTAATTCAATTACTACATTTAAATTCAGTTAATGAAATTCTGCTGACCTCGGTAAATACTCATGGAGCTACTATTTCAAAACAGGTATTATTTTAGGTCCAGGGAATGTAAAAATTAATCAGACAAGACGCTCGTAACCCAACAGAATCTTCTTATTGTATTTGCAGAACATCACCTGTACCTTTCATTTTATGGATTGCAAAGGAAGTAGTTTACCATGTGATGTAAGTTAGAGGACTGAAGATTGCCCTTTGACTCTTGTGATCAATGAGAAAGTTTGCCGAAGGTAAGAAAGTGATTTTTCTATCTCCTAAAATATATACCTCAGTCCAGATATTTGAATTCTTTGATCACCTTCAGACAATTCACACTAGAAACTGTGTAACATCCACAGAGCTTTTGTTGCAGTAAAATATAACAATAAAGGTCAGCTGCTGTCATATTTCTACCTCTGAATAACTCTTAAGCCTACTTAAATGACACGTTCTCGATTTTAATTTGCACATCAAACTGTAAAGTAACAGTGATTAAACCTACTATATGAATGTTTTTCTCCTTATGTTTAATAGGAACTTGAACTCCGTCACTCACATTTCATTACTTAATAACTCAAAGTTACTAGATGCCCCTGAAAACCAGTAGGCATGCCTTAACTTCCTCTCATTCAGTTTTAAAAGGAATCACACTGCGATATACATGACATTAATTCCTATACTATCCATTCAATTTCATAAAATAATTTTGAAACTATGTCTCATGGACACAAAAAAATAGTTTTTTTAATGTTAGAAAATTAAAAAGAGGGGGATTAAAGTGGTTCACACATGTGCCTACACAAAGACACAAGATGGAATCATTACACTGTCATGAATGACAACAAATTCATTTAGCAGAACAATAAAATACTAGTTGACATTTTATCTATTTTCCTAAAATTTTATTTTCTTAAACTTTATGTGTGTGTCTGTGCATATATGTATATAATTAATGGCCCACCACTTATGAGTCAGAATCACTGTTTCAGCCTTGTCTTTTACCTACAAAAACTTTTTAACTTATTACAGTGGCTGTCATTCATTTATTCACTCAACAAATATTTATTAGATATGTACTATTTCCTAGGCATTACATGATACCAAATTATTATTATGTCTCCAGATTTGGTTTCCTTCCAAAGAAAAATAGATAAACTTTACATAACTATCATTCATTTTATAATCTAGATTAAAAATAGAAAATATCTCCTTAAATTTTAGTTATCATTTATATTGGGCAATTATCTTTTATAATTGTACAAAGTAATAACACAGTGTAGTTTCTCACTAAGTCTCACTAAGTATATTGGTCAATTCCATTTATAACTCATTGCTATTTATGATACTGTTTTATGATGCACACTGTTGTGACTATATGACTGAATTCATGTTGGCTGATTCAACAGGAGCACTCATATTATATATCTTTTAACTTTATATGTATAACTTTATTCCTCTGTGTAGTTAGTCACTGTAATAGTTCACACAAGTCTTCTACCACATCTCCAAGCGAGGAACCTTTGCTTATTTTGGTTTGCTTCACTGAGTTCAAGCTAGACTTTCACCTTATCTCTACTATTTCCTAGTTCGTATCTTCTAGCTTTTTATCTTAATGGGTGGCAAAAAGCCAGAGGCAACGTAGAACTAGGTAACTTCTGCTGAAGGAAAGACAGTTATTAACAACTTCTACAACAGAATTTTAGGTTCACTGTTTCAGCTTTAATTTCTTTTACTGCTCACTCTAGACTCTGCCTAAAAGTCACTTAAAAAGTCATCAATCAACTATTTTTATTAGCAATGACAAAAGACAGTAACATAGCACATTATGAGTTATAATACTTCATCACTTATTATTGTGTTTGCTTTTCTCTTAAAAACTCAATCAAAGGTAAAACAAGTAGTTTTATTATGAAGATAATTTCTTCAGATGACAATATTGAGGTTCAGTGATCCCTGTTGCATTTTCTAATATAACACACCTAGTAAATCCTAGAATGTGACTTAGATATTATTATATCAAATGTTACTTTTTTTATTTTATCATGTCCCCTCTTTTCATATGTATATATTGAAATCAAGTTCTGAAAATCAAAACAAAAAGCTGTCTTTTACCAGATACAGTAGGAGATGGGAACTGGTACAACTCTGAGACCGAAAGGTGATAGATGTCTAACATTAACTGATATATTAAAAATAAGTGTTAAAACAGACATGCTTAAGGGGAACAGAGGCAGAAACACTATTTCATGCTGGATAATTAGGGGAAGGATAAGATACAAGATTATATATAAGCTGGCTCTTTAAGAATGGATGGGATGTTTTATGATAAAAGGAGTGGCAAGAGCATTCTGGAAATGAGCAATAAAATGAACAAATTAATGAGGTGATAATGGACATGAAATGCTTGCAAAGTGAGTTATTTGGTATTCATTTGGATAGTGTTCAAGAATATAGTCATTGGAGTCAAACAGAGAGAGTCTACCACTTATTAGTGTGATGAACTAGCACAAATTATCTAAGCTTTCTGAGGTTCAGTTTCTTTATTTTAAAAATTCTTTACTTAAGAAAAAAACAAAAAACAACAGAGTCCTGGGCTGGTGAAAAGATTAAAATGCACTGAAGCCCTTAGCAGACTACCTGGCATGGTGTGTGCACTCAGTAGGCCGCAATGGTTATTAGTAGTAATAGTATCCCTGGCTTACCGGAGTCAAGATGACTATTTAGCACTTTTGCCAAGAAAATTGATTCTAGAGCTCCATTGTGACTATTTTCAGCTCACATTTCTAACAAGACGTAATCCTCACTACTCAACAAAAATAGGCTATAAAGCCCAATGCAGAGGCAGGTGGGCTAAACATGGACACTCAGAGGAGAGAAACGGAACTGAACTGCAGGTCATAGGACACTAAAATGAGGGTCTTCTGTGAGCAAAGCATAACTAACAAGGGACTTTTTGCTGTTGTTCATCTTTCCTCTTCAGCACATCATTCTTCAAACAAATTTCAAAGTAAATTGGTAGGACGGACGGCCAATGAAAAATAGCAGCACTAGGCCATTTTTCTTCTACTTTTTTCCCTTAAGTGTCACTAAACATATAGACACATGTTGGGGTTGAGGGGGGAGAAGGCGAGGAGAGTGTAACTTTTCCTATGTGGTGGAAAACAAAAAACAAAAAAACTAACTTCAAACCTAAAACTCAAATGATCTCCATCACATACTAAAATTTGGATCAAAATCATGGAGGATGATTAAAGCTGATATTTATGTCCTCAGACTTCAGACAAGTACAGACTTATCTAAAAGAGAGTGAATGAATCTGAAAAGACAATGTGATGACTCTTTGTGGAAAATGTGGACGAAGTTTAGAAGTGTGAAAGTGGTCTGAGGGATGAAGGGAGCCTGACAAGATTTAGATGCAAATCCACAAGGTAGAACAGGAGAGGAAGTCGTACAGTGGAACCTTGCTGGAGGGCCATTGGTGTTGTCTTGATCTGGCTTCTTAGCACAGGGAGATGGTTGGATATAAGAGAATGAGGAGGGTCGGAAAGCAATGGCCATCTCTTTATATCACAGAACATTGTTGTGAGTCACAATCCCACCCTGAAAACTGACAGAGCAGGAGCATTGCCATCTTGGATGAGCACTGCCATTTTAAAGTTCACCTTGATCAAAAACCATCTAAATCTAAATGGTATCAGCCTAATGGCTAAGGTCAGCATGACCATAAACCACAAATGACATCTCCGACCAGAAACATTCCAAACCCCTTCCTGACCAGAGACATGCCAGCCCTGAGATAACCCTCCCCTCCGGCCAGAGAGATGTCAGACCCAAGATAACCTGCCCTCTAACCAGAGACATTCCAACCCCACCATAAACTTCTCCCCAACACAGAAACTTTCCAACCTCTCTCACCAATAAATACTCTTAGACTGTAAGAGAGAGTGCTCCTCACCAAAAATCGGCCAGAAGCCCCTCTCAGGTTTGTTCTCCAAAATAAACCTGTCTTTGACTGTTACGCCACTTTTTGTGTTTCTTTCCTCTTTCTTTAACTTTTACAAAAACCAAACTCTAAACAGAGCAATGCCCCTAAGTTGGAGAATGTAGCAGACTTGTGAGAGTGTATTTGAGATGACAAACCTAAATTGGAATTTTAGACTGTTCTGAGGCAAGTGCAAGTCCCCTCACCCCCCTCCCCAAATCCCTGACAAAACCCTCACCACTTGGGGATAATATTTGAAGCATCATCTTCCAATAGCTACTCTAGGTAGAATTTTATCTACTCCTTCCCACCCCATTAAGAGACGTAATAACAGAAAGAAACCAGAAGAATACCCAGGGACTACACATTTTAAATATGCACAGAGCCTTGTCCAGAATGTCATATGATAAATGCACACTAGCAAGGGTTACTTCTGGTTGAGTAGAATTCTTCTTTGCACTTTTATGTCTCATACATATGTATATTTTAAAAAGATGTGAACATTTGTCAAAATAGATCAGCAAATAAAACATAACACAAATGTGACACTCAAGAAGAGAAAAATAAAAGGGAATAATTGTGGATCACAAAGTGAGGATCAACAAAAATTAGACATGAAAAAAAAAAAAAGGAATGACCCACTGAATCATTTACTGGGCAGTCCCCGTGATGTACTAGATACTGAGTTGTTGTAGACATAGATATGAAAGGCAAGAGTCACAGGGAACCAAACTATTCCTAGTTTAACCAACTATTTCCTAGGAACCAACTATTTCCTAGTTTAAGAGATACACCAGGAAAGAGATGATTTCAATAGAGTGAGTTTTTTGATTTTTTGGTTTTCATGGAACATGAAAGTGCAGACTGTAATGGATCAGCCCTTGTTTCTGAACTTTTAAATGTTCCCTACTTTTTCATACACTACACTGGTGATAAAATATGGAAAGTAAAATGGGGCACTTTTCCAAAACTATGTTTGTGCTGGCTCTTGATTCTGCTCTTGTGTTCTTCTGAAGCAGGAAACAATGAGGCATAGATGAGTGAATCCGCAAGTAGCAGGATAGGGAAGAGTGAAGAAAGTTGAAGGGAAAAAATGATTGGTGGCTATTATTATTATTTTATTTGTACAGTATGGGAGGAAAGATCTTTTTCCAAAGTGTGATAGAGAGGGTAGTGAGAAAGGGACTTCAGTGATGACAATCTGAAATAAAAATTGTGGAAAACGGCAGAGTGCTCATTAGGGATATGTCCAATTACTGCTCATCTAGTCTTGGAGGCAGGAAATTTTGCAGTTGGAAATTCAAATGGCAGTCTAACCATTAATTTTCCTAGCAATGATTGTTAATGTGGAAGTCAAAGAGAAAAGAATGATTAGATTGGATTATTTTGACTGTGTGTAAGAATAATGGCAAGAAAGTCAGGACATTTCTAATATTAGAAAGAAATGATCAGTGTGATGATTGACCATGAGGTCTAAGTATGTTCAGAAAAACAATGAAAGCAGAAGAGAATGAACTGAGAAATGGAGAAAAGAGGAAAAAAAAGAAAAAGAGGAAATCAGGCTGAAGATGTCAAGAAGTTTGTGGGCAGAAGGTGGCGCATAAAAATTTAGGACAGAAGATGTGAGGCAAGCTTGGATGATGACAGCTCTCCAGGATGTTACTCTGAGGATGAGGGGCCAACCTGGGATGGCAATAAAGGTTGTGGAAGTCAAGGGATGGTCAGTCAGCTGTAGCCAGGAATTCAGGCCAAAATTAAGAAGTTTTTTTCCTAGTTAAATGTGGCTAAAAGTTCACTAAACATTTTCCTAATTTCTCAGTGGAAAAGAAACATAAAATTAATATAAATTCATTATATTTTTAAAAAAATTGTTTAGTTTTAAGGTTTTTTTTGTTTTTTGGTTTTTTTTTTTTTGGTCAGGCACAGTGGCTCACAGCTGTAATCCTAATCCCAGCACTTTGGGAGGCCAAGGTAGGAGGGTTGCTTGAGGCCAGGAATTTGAGACCAGCCTGGGCAACACAGTGAGATCCTGTCTCTACAGATAATTTTTAAAAAATCAATCAGGCATGGTGATGCCCACGTGTATTGCCAGCTGAGGCTGAGGTGGGAGGATCCCTTGATCCCAGGAGGTCAAGGCTGCTGTGAGCCATGATCAGGCCACTGCATTCTAGCCTGGGTGACCCAGCAAGACCCCATCTCTCAAAGAAAAAGGAGAAAATAAAAGAAAAAAAGAAAAGTTGTTTTTGATTTTTTTCTGTGGAAGTTAGCTAGGTAGCACCATTTTTGTTTTTCTCAGATAATACCATAGTAACCCTTATGAAATCCAGACTGAAAAGCACTATAGACATTTCTCTAGAAGAACAGCTATCAAAGTGTGTTCCCTCCTGCTGCTATGGTCTGAATGTTTGTGTCCCTTAACAATTTATATGTTGAAATTCTAACACCCAAGGTGATGGTGTTAGGAGGCAAGGCCTTTAGGAGGTGATTAGGTCATGAGAGTGGAGCCCTCACGAATGGGATTAGTGCCCTTATAAAAGAGGCTGGAGAAAGCTAGGTCTCTCCTTCCACCGTGTGAGGACACAGCTAAAAAGCACCATCTATAAACCAAGAAGAGGGCTCTCCCCAGACACTGAATTTTCTGGAGCCTTCATCTTAAACTTCCCAGGCTTCCCAGCCTCTAGAACTGTGAAAAATAAAGGTCTGTGTTTATAAGCCACCAAGTCTATGGTATTTTGTTACAGCAGCTCAAATCAACCAAGACACCACCTGACGGCATCTGCATAACTTGAGAACTTGTTAGAAAGGCATAGTTGGCTGGGTGCGGTGACTCATGCCTGTAATCCCAGCACTTTGGGAGGCCGAGGTGGGCAGATGGCCTGAGGTCATGAGTTTGAGACCAGACTGACCAACATGGAGAAACCCCCATCTCTACTAAAAATACAAAATTAGCTGGGCGTGGTGATGCATGCCTGTAATCCCAGCTACTCGAGAGGCTGAGGCAGGAGAATCGCTTGAACCTGGGAGGCAGAGGTTGCGGTGAGCCGAGATTGGGCCAATTGCACTCCAGCCTGTGCAACTCTAGCCTGGGCAACAACAGTGAAACTCTGTCAAAAAAAAAAAAAAAAAAAAGAAGAAAAGAAAAGAAAGAAAAAGAAAGGCATAGTCTCAGGTCACGACCTTGACTTCCTAAATAGAAACCCTAAAGGTGGGGCCAGCAATCTGTGGTTTAAGTCACCTGCCATGTGATTCTGATGCATGCTAGAGTTTAAGGACCACTGCTCTGGAAGGTATTTGTACTAATTGATTTAGTCAGTTTTTTATGCTGAAGAAAATATTAAAGGACTTCAACCAATCCCTAAAATCCATCCCTTCCTTCAACCACTTCCTTGAAGGAATCTACAGCCATTGCCACACTACTCTTTTAACTCGCAGCCTACTCAGCTAGGTGTTTCAGTTTGGAAAATTTAGCTTTTAAAAATACCATTATGGATCAAAACTACTTTACCATAAGATGTGATAAATGGTAACATGAGAGAGTGAAGCAAAATAAAAACACATTAAAGAATACGCTCGACTTGGAATACACAGTGCCATGGGCTGAGAATGCTTGTTTTGCAACCAGCTAATACTCATGGAATTAGAAAATATCACACACTCTGCATTGTTTGCTCTTGTGAGTTAAGACCACATTTTGGAAGATATTATAGTATATGTTGACGAAAAGAGTCAAACCCTGTAAAATATTTGAAGAGATTTATTCTGAGACAAATATGAGTGACCACGGCCCATGACACAGCTCTCAGGAGGTCCTGACAACATGTGCCCAAGGTTATTGGGGTACAACTTGGTTTTATATATTTTAGGGAGGCAGGAGACATCAATTAAATACATTTAAGAAATACATTAATTTGGCCGGGCACGGCGGCTCACGCCCTAATCCCAGCACTTTGGGAGGCCGAGGCGAGCAGGTCATGAGGTCAGGAGATCGAGACCATCCTGGATAACACGGTGAAACCCTGTCTCTACTAAAAATACAAAAAATTAGCCAGGCATAGTGGTGGGCGCCTGTAGTCCCAGCTACTGGGGAGGCTGAGGCAGGAGAATGGCGTGAACCCAGGAGGCGGAGCTTGCAGTGAGCTGAGATGGTGCCACTACACTCCAGCCTGGGTGACAGCCTGGGAGACTCCGTCTCAAAAAAAAAAAAAAAAAAGAAAGAAATACATTGATTTGGTTCAGAAAGGCAGGACAACTCTCTAAGCAGGGAGGGGTTGGGGGGTGGCTTCCAGGCTATGGGTAAATTTAAACATTTTCTGGTTGACAATCGGTTGAGTTTGTCGAAAGACCTGAGATGGATAGAAAAGAAATATTCGGGTTAAGATAAAAGATCGTAGAGATTAAAGTTCTTTTGAAATCTTATAGTGGCTGCAGTCAGAGACAATAGATGACAAATGTTTCCTATTCAGATCTTTAAAAGGTGCTAGACTTTTAGTTAATCTCTTCAGAATTGGGAGGGCCTGAAAGAAAAGGATCTAGCTATGTTAACAGAGATTCTTTACAGATGCAGATCTTTCCCAACAAAGGACGGCTTTGTAGGGCCATTTCAAGACATGGCAGAAAAACATGTTTTGGGGTGAAATATTTTGATTTTCTTCCTTGTCTCATATTGTTATGCCAGAGTCAGATTGGAAAGTAAGTCACGATATATAGGGTTAAATAAAACCCACCTGATGAGAATTTGTGGTTTGTAGGGCATGACTCCCGATACCCCTTAGGTAGGAATTTGGCCAAGATCAAAAATCAGAGCTTTAGTCCTCATATAGGAGTTGGTGATGGCACATATGTATGTGATGTGTGTACAATATATTTATTTATTTAGTGGAAGGTAATATTACATATTTTAGCATAAACATATTTTATAAAACAGTTTGGAACAAACAGCATTATAATAGGACTGGGCTAAAAAGGCTGAGTTAAATGAGATATGTATACTTTTTTTGAGGAACACTGGTTTTAAAGGGGGAAGGGAAACTGAGATTTCCTAACATATTCTAGTGGCACTGGCCACTACCTGCTTCTGATTTTCCAGTTTGAAATTTGGCTTTTTGAAAAGTGTTATTTTATTAAAATGTTTCCTTTTAACTATGCATTTTCTAAATGTAATATCTATAAACTCATTTATTCAGATTAATTTATTGAAATTTGGGAACAACTGGGTAGAAATTACCACTTTTATTATAGGAATGGGTTTTGTAAACATATTAATATTTAAGAGGCAATATTTAACCTGCTCCAGCAAAGGTAGGTTTCCAATTATTAGAATGGATGTGAGTACACACACACACGTGCTCACACATACACATACACACATTGGTGGAGGTGGGACAGAAAGAAGAAAAAGATATGGGAAGGGAAGGGAAAGGATCTGTAAAGTAAAGGTATATTTTATTCCCTGGGCAAACTATTTGTTGGTTCAAATTCAGTCTAGTATAATGAAATAATAAATCACAGAGTGAAGTTCAGACAGAACTGCAGAATGCTATTCATTTCAGGTGGTCTAAGCCCTGCTACAAATTCTTCTACAAGAGATAAGCCAGGGGGCACTTGGCATTTTCTCTATTGCCATCTCTTGCCACATTTGGCTCTGTGCTCTTCCCAGACTTAAATGTTGCACCAAACTGAACATCAGTGTGGTGCAAAAACAGGTCTTTCTGAACAAGCCAACTTGCAACTCTGTAACCAAGAAGAATAAAAATAAGCCCTTTTCCTAGAAATGCTAATGCATTTTTCTGAGGCTCTGCTTCCTAACAGGTGCTTTTAGGTATGCTTGAAACTGTGAGCCCTCTGGAGGAATATCAGCCTCACACAACTTAACACAATCGTTATTAGAAGTGAAGCAGCTCTCTGGATTCAGCATATGGACCACAAACTGGCGGAGAGCCTGAGCTCTCGGAGGAAGGACGCCAGTGTCCCTCCGTTGTTTTCTTAGCTGCTGGGAGAGATTTCAGCTCTTCAGCAGTTTCTCTTCCTGACCAGCTTTTCCCAAGATAAATCTGAGCTAGCACCATATGTTTCAAGAACACAAAAACAGCTTCTGAATTATTACAGCATGGTGCACACTTGCCCAGGAAATTCAAGCTGCTTAGGCACTGCAATCATAGTACCAGGCAGAACTGGAAAGAACAGTGAACTTGACAACCTTTTGTCAGATAACACACGTCCACAAAAGTAGGACACCTTGGACATTTCCCTGAGGCAATAGAATGAGTTGCCTATAGTCCTTAGTTATTTTGAAATCATAATTCTGGCTAAATGAACAATTTTCAGATAATGTTGAGCCCACAAGCACTATTAGAGTTATAGGAGGTCAGTGCATTATTATGTGTTTTTGTTGTTGTTAAATTTTAAAATCACTGAGTGATTTTAATTGTTACGTACTGTGCTAAATGATGGGGATATAAAAATATTTAAGATACAGTACTTGACTTCACAGAGTCCAAGTGAAATAAATAGAAATATCATCAGAAAACCTCAAAATTGTGAGCAGGTATATTAATAGGGATTCATATAGGTTTCATATTCATATTGACAGGATGTCATATAGGTTTGACAGGATCACAAAGGTATAGCCCCTAACCCACTCTAGATGTTTCATACAAAGACACCTGAAAGAAAACTAACCTGGATGTTAGAAGAGGAGGTTGTGATAGAACTAGATCCTCTTCCTTATTGCAGTAGTATATTACTCATTAAAATATATCCTTGCCATGTTAACTACTGTCCAGCTTTGTTAATCTTTGACAATCCTAAGGCAAACAGATTTCAGGTTTAAAGCTATCTCCTATCCAATAGCAATGGCTAGCTGTGTAGTTGGATGCTACCATGAAAATCTTGCAGAAATCACTTAGTGATAACTTTCAGAGGCAGAGACAAAAATTGTGGTAGCAAATATGTTTATTATTTGCCAAATTCACTGTAGCAAATGCTCTGAAAGTTGTTGTTTAATAACTTTTTTGACAGCTAAGTTTAGAATAGATATAAGAGAAACAAACTACAGCTAAGGATACTAGTCAAGAAATGATTATAATGTTTCAAAAGAGAGAGAAGGAAGGCCTAAACTAGAGCAGTGCGAGAGAAACAGAGTGGACACAAATATAATGAGGAGGGAGGCATGTGTTATGCCAGGTTTCTCTAGCAGGTTGCTGGGTGACTAGTTGTGATACTATGTGAAACAGAGGAATAGCCAGCCAGCAGATGGCAGAGAAGAACGCAGTTATATACTTTGGGATATGTTGAAGCATAGGGTCTCGGGACATATATCTGACTATTACCTAACTGTCGGATTATATATTCAGGACTTTAATGCAGGAAGAGGCTTTGCATAAAGACATAATTTATATCTTTATACAAAGTGGTCATTGAAATAGAAAAAAAAGTGGAGGAGATCCAACAGGGAGAGTTTGTGGATGGAAACATAAGAAAAAGACGGAAACCTAACAAATGCTGATGCTTATAAGGAAAACAAGAAGAAATAAAATCTACAAGGGAAATGAAGAATGAATAGTACAGAAATTCTAGCGGAAGCACAAAGATCCAGTGTCATAGACACTAAAAGAGTATAGATTGTTTAAGAATAATCAGTACTGTCAGATACTGTAAAATAGTCTCATTAGATAAGGACGGAAAAATGCTCATTGATTTGATAACTGAGAGAGATTTAATTTTAAGAAGAACAATTTAAATAAAGTAATATAGCTCTAGGTGTTGAGTTTTTCTGCAAACCTGACCTCTTCTACATTTAGTAGCTTAAAACGATAACCCGTTATTTAGCTCACGAATTCCTAGGTTGGCAATCTGGTGTGAATTTCACTGAGTGGTTCTTCTAGTCTGGGCCACACTGGTTCCTCTCAGTTGATCTAAAGTGAGATTGCTCATGCATCCGTAGTTAGCTGGTAGGTTCACTGGCTGGAATGAGTAGGGCCCCTTTCCATATGGACTCAAATCCTCCAGTAATTTATTAGATGTGAAGTTCACAGAGTTCCAAAAGTAAGAGTGGATATACCTCAAAATTCTTGAGACTACTCAGATTATATACAACATCCTTTCTGTAGCATTGTATTAACCAAGTAATATATAAAGCAGTCCAGAATCAAAGGGTGAAGAAATAGACTCCACATTATTTTTCAAAAAGCTGCCAAGTTGCCATTTTTGCAACCTACAATGTTACCAGCAAAAAGTTTTCAGCATTCTGGTTACATGCCATAACCATAGTTCCATGTAGACAAAAATGGCCTCAACTGGCTATTTTAACACAGACTTTGTACCAGTTTGGAGCAAAAAGAGCACGAAGCCTGGCTACCTTCCTTTAAGCCCACAAGAGTTTTAAAGAGTGAGAAACCTCCCCTTGGCTCACAAAGGCAGCAGAGGAAGCAAAGACCTTAGCAGGAAGGTTTTTATTTAAGACCTTACTTAACCTAATACTCTTACTGTTAAAATGCCTGTTCAGAAGGCTTACTGTTTATAGTAATGGGAGGGTCTGCTTACAGGGACATTCTGGCCTGTTGAAAACAACTAAAAAAGCTGATAAAAATATTACAAAATAATTTCTTAAAAGCATCACACAGACAACAAGACAATAAGACATTTTGAGGCCTGAAAAGAAGGAATAATGAAAACTTGGAAATTTATCCTGGTACAAAAACGGATTTTTCCCTGAAGGTATTTGATTTCCTAGCAGAGGCCTTCTGGGAATGGAATCAAAATCTAATGCAGAATTCACCTAAAATTGGAAGTCTAATAAGACTCCTTCTTGATAAGCTGAGACCCTAAAGAGTTTACCCTCAGGCCAAGGGTGAATGGAAGTGGTAGAACCTCGGTAGAATTAGTCATGTATTTCCTGTACCACGTCTTGAACGTGATGCAGCAATGAACATTCTCTTTGAAAAATGTTTGTCAATTAGTTCTAAATTTTTTTTTTCAAAAAGAGTATTCATCATGTCAAAAATGACAACAAGGTGCTAGACTATGAGAACAAGTAGAAAAGGACAGAAATGGAAAACGGAACCACAGCAAAAGGTAAAGACATCAGATATTTATTAATAAGTAATTAGATACTGATTATAAAACAACTACACTGAAAGGTTTAAATAAATGAAGGACCAACTAAAAGATATCTGCAGAGGACAGGGAACCATAGGAACAGACATAGAAGGTTTAAAAAATCTTCTGGAAAAATATATCATAGCAATTAAAATCTCTGTGAGCAGACTTAACAACAAACTGAAGACAGCTAAAGACAGACTTTGTATCTGAGAAGACAGCTTGCAAACAATTATCTTGAGTTTAATTTTAAAAGACCCATGATGGACTATACATGAGAGAGATTAATAACCATGAATGACACCAACACAAGATTTAGGAAATGTAATCCGAGTCCCAGATGGAGAGGAGAGACTGTAGGACGGCTGATATATCTGAAAAGATTGTGATTGACAATTTTCTAGATCTGAAAGACAGTAATCTGCAGATTCAAGAAGCTCACAAATCCCATGCAAGATAATTAAAAAGAAATCTGCAACTAAATATGTTACGTTGAAACTGCTGGGGGAAAAAAAGACTGAGAAAAAAATCTTAAGAAAGGCCACAGGTGAAGAACAGCAACAAAATATCACCCTCAAAAGAGCAAGAATTTGACTGATGGCTAACTTCTCAACAGCAACAAAGTCAGACAGTCAATAGTGGAATAATCTCTTTAATGCACTAAAAGAGAATAAGTATAATCTAGAGAACATTTCAGGAATGTTGATAAAAATGGACTTTTTCAGAGCAACAATGTTGAGAGGGGTCTTTGTGACAACTTTCACTGAAATCATTCTAAGAGATGAACTTTAGACAGAGAGAAAATGATTCCAGGTGCATCTAAGGTGTTAGAAAGAATAAAGAGCAAAAAAGATGGAAATACGTGGGAAAAAATACACATTTTGCACTGAGCGATCTCTTAAACGAAAGGTTGGCAAGCTTTATCTATATGGGGCTAGACTGTATTTTCTTCTTTGCATGCCTTATGGTCTCTTTTGTGATTTTCTGCTGTTGTACAAAATCAGCCACAGACAAGTCATAAAAGAATAAGCTTTGGTTTTAATGTGACTGGGTTGTTTCCAACAAAACTCTATTTACAGAATAAGATAGTGGACTAGGTGTAGTCCAGGGGCCATAATTTGCAGAGCTCTAACTTGAGTTAACTTCCAGCTGTACTCATGAGCCATTTTAGTTTGTGTCCAAGCTTACAAGGAAGAAATAACCAAACAAAAAAAAAATTACATCCTTCACTTTATTGTTGTAGTTTAAGATATACAGGGTGGCCAGGCACGGTGGATCATGCCTGTAATCCCAGGACTTTGGGAGGCCAAGGTGGGCTGATCACTTAAGGTCAGGAGTTCACAATCAGCCTGGCCAATATAGTGAACCCTGTCTCTACTAAGAACACAGAAATTAGCCAGGCTTGGTGATGGGTGCCTGTAATCCCAGCTACTTGGAAGGCTGAGGCAGGAGAATCGCTTGAACCCGGGAGGCAGAGGTTGCAGTGAGCCAAGATGGCACCATTGCATTCCAGCCTTGAATATAAGAGCAAGACTCCGTCTTAAAAAAAAAAAGATATACAAGGCTGTTTGCCATAAATATAGCATAGCCTCTGACCCTTCCTTCTATGGTCAATCCCAGGTAAAGCCTTGGGCCATCATCACAAAGCCTCTCCTTACGTGCCCTTAATGTTTCCAATTGTAGGAAATATTCAACAACAATGAGGCAACTAGTAGGAGCTTTCTGGAAAATCAATCTGATAATGCCATTTCTCTGTTGACCTTTTTTTGCAGACTTCTCTATCTCTTCATCAAGCTGCAGTCACTCATCATGATGTGAGGCCTTTGCGATTTAGTACTGACCCTTCCTCTAGACACTTCTCTCTCACTTCATCGAGCTCATCTCATGACTGACCTTGGGTAGTGTAGTTTCCAGAGTGCAGTGCACCAGCTGCTGCTGCTTTTCCTGTGGTCCCATGGGCTGCTTCTCCAGCCCCAGTATCCACCAATTTGTCTAGCTGGCAAGTACTAGTCTCTCAAGACTCAATCCACACAACACTCCCCTGAGAAAGTGATGCCACCCCAAATCCAACATACACTGTTCCTCTGGGCCTCCCAGAGTGTTCTGGTAACGTTCCCATGCATAGCAGGCAACACTGTGTCCTAGTTTGTCTGCCATCCCCGTTAATCTCTGATTTTCTTAAGGATTTTCTTTTTTTCTTTTTTTTTTTTTGTTTTTTTTTTTTTTGTTTTTTGAGACGGAGTCTCACTCTGTCGCCCAGGCTGGAGTGCAGCTCACTGCAAGCTCCGCCTCCCGGGTTCACGCCATTCTCCTGCCTCAGCCTTCTGAGTAGCTTGGATTACAGGCGCCCGCCACCACGTCCGGCTAATGTTTTGTGTTTTTAGTAGAGACGGGGTTTCACCGCGTTAGCCAGGATGGTCTCGATCTCCTGACCTCACGATCCACCCGCCTCAGCGCCCCAAAGTGCTGGGATAACAGGCGTGAGCCACCGCGCCCGGCCGAGGATTTCTTATTTCTGAGTCCCAGCACGGTGTAGAGTGGGCACTCATGTGTGTACTCAAGTGTGTGTGTCTGTGTGTGAATGTTAAATTATTGAAGAAAAAATAAGACTTGATAACCTTAAGTTTATCATAGAATTAATCTAAATCAAAAAATTGCCCATTAATCAAGAACCTATAAATATCTCTTCAGCATGATTATAGAGGTCAAAATAATCAAAATGTTATTGTATAGTAATTATGGTGTTACTCTTTGAGCAATTTAACTGATAACTTGAGTAATTTAAGTTATCTGTGATACTTAAATATGTCTTTAATATGAAGACCAAAGAAACTTTTTAAAATCAAGTTTGCACTTTGAAACAACTTACATATTGATATCAGGTGACCAATCCCGTGTTGTATATTGCAAACTCAGAATTGATTAGGTTAGCAATTTCTTCAGTTTATTATTTCAACTTTAATTTTGAAACGTAATTCTAAAAGTTATCCTTTATAGACTCTACATATTGTTTAGATTTTAGCATACTACTTAAATAATCTTTACTAAGTATTGCATTACACAAACAGCAATTTGTTTATACCTGCCTACATTTTAGTGGGTTTCATTAGTTCATTAATTTAAAACATATAATGGAACCACTGATGTGATATTTTCTCCTAATTCTTTTTAAAAATAATTGACTTTAAAACAGTTTTACAATATTAGCCTTAATCTTTTTTGAATAACAGATTTCCAACCATGATGTGTTTGTGAGGTTACAGTATAATTTTCTTTTACTACTTACTTCAGTAGTATTTAACATTTTCATGTAATATGGAGTTAATTTAATATTGACTAGTGTGAAATGAAATCATTTGGTGTTCATTTGAATGTCACATATATTGTCTTAAATGTTTCATTTTAATTTAACAATATTTAATAGGCATTAAAAACAAACTGTTACCTTCATATTTGCCTTAGTTTCATTAGCATGCCATGCTTATGTCTGAATTTAAATGATGAGTGTGATTGTCTCAGGCCTTTATGAGGTGGATGATGGTAGAGAAGTTTTCTTTAGTGTACCTCAGTAAATTAAAATAGGAAAGACTGAAGTGATCTTTGTTTTTCTGCCTACATTTGAGAAGATTAGGTTGATAGTTGTAGAGTAATATTTTGAGAGGCTTCAATAGAAACTGGCTGAAAAATTTCCCTCTTGGGCAATATTATTGAGAATGGATAGAACATTAAACCTCTGCCAGTGCTGGGCTCATTAGATTATTAAATTGGTTAGCAAGGAGGAAAGTCCTGAAATATTACAGAAAAAGGAGGTGAGATGTTAGAGTAAACAAGTGAGTCAGGGAAATCTTGATGGCTTGGGCTGTTCTTGAGGGCAACAGGCCCACGTGTTTCAGCAGAACACTGCACTGCAGGGTCTCAGGCTGCCAAAAATCAGGAAAAAGAAGTTAAAGGTGAAAATCTGTTGTTACGTGACTTTATCAAGGCATTTCACCTCTTTAGGATTCATAATTTGAGAATATGCTTCCTGAATTTTAAATAAGAAACTTAGGCAAGGTTGTTACTGTATTCCTTTTAATTCTAGAATTATGTGAAATTAGGGAATGTCAAAGAGGGGATGGAAGAAGCTACATAATTATTTGCTATTTTGACTAATTTTCCAGTTTACCGGTGAGGTTAGATGTCATGTATTTGATCCACACAAGGGCAGAATTTTATGTATCCCTCTTTGAAGTTCATGGTGAATCTGGTGTGTTCTCATAAAAAATTATATAATTCTTTTATCTTTTTAATTATTAAATCAGAATTATAATTATTCTTAGTGCCAACATTTAACTAACATATAATGAATGAATAAGACAGATTAAAGATTTTACTCATGTTATTTTGATTATATAGAGTTATATATTAGACGACAGCTGCCATGATTACAAATAGCACTTGGCCCGTTCCATTGCACCTATATACAATGCTCATATGGAAAGAATCAGGGAGATGGTGGCATTCATGGAGATGTTAGTAGTGACAGTGGAGGTGGCCCCAAAAATTTAGCTATGAAAGTCTGAGATAAATTCAGGCACACATACAAAAAAGGAAAAACTAGATATTTGCAAAAATATGGAAAAATAAGACTCTCATACACTGCTATTGGAAGTGTAAATTTGTACAACCACTTTGGAAAACAATATAGCAGTGTGATAGTAAAAGTGAACAATTTTAGTCTACAGCAAGAAAGAAATATCCTGTGTATAAAACTCTCACATATGAAAACAAGGCATGTTCAAGAGCAATAATGCTCATTACTTCATTATTTATAATGAAAAATTTAACATTATAAACTATCTAACATCCATCAGCAGGAATATGGAAGACTATATTATGCTACATTTGTAAATGGAATAATATGATGTAGAACTTGGAATGAATTAGTAACCTTTACCAACATAGAGGAAACTCAAAAAAAAATGAGTTAAAAAGCAAGAGGTACAATGTTAACATGTAGTGTAATGTACACGTAGTACTATTTCGATAAACGTTAACACATAGTGCAAAAAAAATTACATATACTTATCAGTACATAATTATGTAACAAAAGTACAGAATACATTTATAGAAACTATTATCCTTTTGACATATACAGGGCCAGCACCTATAGATTTAGCACACTCTCTGATCCCTTTCTCTATAGTCACAGATAAGGATCTAGGAGTCCTTCAGTCTAAAAAAAATATTTTTATGTGCACTGAATTCCTAATTGTATGTATAGTGGAGGAGGAGGGAAGGAAATGATATAGGAGAAAGGTAGAAAAAGGATCTCAATTGTGTTTATAGCATTTAATTCCTTAAAAAATAAACTGAAGTAATTACTTCCTAATGTTAGCTTAATGAAACCTAATGTTTATTATAATACTTTTTTTTTTTTTTTTTTTTTTTTTTTGAGACGGAGTCTTGCTTTGTCGCCCAGGCTGGAGTGCAGTGGCGCGATCTCAGCTCACTGCAAGCTCCACCTCCCGGGTTCACGCCATTCTCCTGCCTCAGCCTCCCGAGTAGCTGGGACTACAGGCGCCCACTACCACGCCTGGCTAATTTTTTGTATTTTTAGTAGAGACGGGGTTTCACTGTGTTAGCCAGGATGGTCTCGATCTCCTGACCTCGTGATTCGCCCGCCTCAGCCTCCCAAAGTGTATAATACTTTTTATAATATTTTATTCTTACCCGCATGTCTGACATATATTTCACCATAAACTTTAAAACTTCAACAACAACAGAAACAACAAAACCTACCAAATCTTTATAAGGCAGATGTGGAGACTGGGAGGTTAAGAAATGCCTCCGCTTCCACAGAGCTCAGCTCGTAAACATATCCTGTGTGCAGGACAGGGTGAATGAAAACCAACGTCTTTCGATTCTGAGTGTGATGCATGATTCACAATAGCAGCCTCCCTTAATTGCTTCCCACATTCTGTTTGGAACCCAAATTACCAAAGCACTTTTGAACCTGAAGGGTACAATTAAATTTAAGAAGTTTTACTTGTTATGAGTTTTAAATGGACTCACTGCCCCTGAATATTTAGGATTCAACTACTCTAAGAAAGGTATACAGAAACAGAATTTTAATTAAAAAGCAAGTGTTTTCTCATTATGGAATAAAAGGAGTTGCCTAACATTAAAAAAAAAAAAAAAGTTCACCATTGCTATCTCATTCTTCCCTGCAGTAAAACGGGCTGAACTAATAAGCCTCAAATGTCTAGAAAACTGCTATCAGAGATTCAAGAGATATTTAAAATCTCTAATTAAATTTTAGATTACACACTGCAGCTGACAAACATGAGAATTATTTTTTCAAGGAGACTATTTTGATAAAATCTTAATGAGTAACTATTTCTATAGGGCATAAAAATCTCAGGATTCATTTGGGTTTGAAACTGAAATGGCCAGACAACCTTCAACATTTTTCATCTGGGACTTCCCCTTGATCATTCTAAGCACTGACCTATCTTTACATACTGACTGTATCTTTACACACTGATCGTACCTTTACATAGTGATTGTATCTTTTGGCTTCTCTTCTAGGATTGCTGAGTATGTGCAAGAGACGTTTACTGAAGAGCAGCTTTGCTTTTACTTCTAAACAACTTCTAAGAAAGAGAATTTGTGGATTAGATTATGCTATTTTATGCAAACACCAATGTGATCAGCAGTCAATGCTATCACAGGAAGTCCTTAATACAAACTTGTGTAAAGGCACTCTTCTCACTCTGAGCTTTCACTGAATATGACCTCCCACACTCATGGCTTCACTGGCCATCATATGATTTATACCATGACGACCCACGTATAACTGCTTCTCACTCTCTTGTCTGTGGGACCAAGGCATCGCTCCTGCTGCTTATCCGACATTTCATCTTGGATGGTCCAAAGTCATCTCAAACTCAATGTATTCAAGATGTGGTCTTCTACCTCATATAAGAGATTTATTTAATCCTGCCAATTTTATTGACTAGCAGCATGGTTCATCTGGTTGCTCAAGTCAGATATATCACATATAAGCTTCTCTTTCAAGTCCCACTGATTTCACCTCTAAAATAATACATGCAGAAATCCCCATGATATGCAAATCCTGTTGGCTCTCCCTCCTAAATAATTTACATAAGTTGACTCCAGCACCCAAACCTAGTCCAGGGTGTCATCATCTCTCTCCCCGGACAACCCTCATCACCTTGGAAATGGTTTACCATTTTCTACATTTGCTCCCCTCCCATCCTTAGTTATTTTACATGTCCTAGTTTTCTGTAGGAGCACTTGATCAACATCTGTCTACCTCTGAAAGGTAAATTCTATAGAGTCAGGAAACTTGCTTGTTTGTCCCAGGTTTGTATCCCTAGGACCTTGCAATTGCATTTCCATCCTGCTTCACGTACCCTAAATTCTGGAAGACAATTTCATATGTGTGGCTATGAATGTTTTTTTCAGTGCAGCATCTTTGGAATAACCTCTCAGCTCTTAAAGGTAACTATTTTAAGTTGGGCATCACATATTAAGACAAAAACATTTTGCTATGTGTGTTTAAAAAAATCATTTCCCTGCCGTTTTTGGTAGTTACACCTGTAGTCCCAGCACTTTGGGAGGTTGAGGCAGGAGGATTGCTTGAGGTCCGGAGTTTGAGACCAGCCTGGGCAGATTCCTTATTTCTGCAAAAAAATTTTTAAAAAGTTATCTGGGTATGGTATTGTGTGCCTGTAGTCCAAGCTACTAGGGAAGCTAAGGCAGGAGGATCATTTGAATCCAGGAGTTCAAGGTTATACTGAGCTATGATTGCACCACTGCACTCCAGCCAGGACAACAGAGCAAGACTCTGTCAAAACAAAATCAAAAAATCATTTTCCTATCTTAAAAATTAAAAGAGCCAATCTTCTTCTCACTCTTTACAGAGATACTGCCAAATAGAGATTAGGCTCATGTGATTTTAATCACTTTCCCTTGACTTTGCCTATTTTATAAGGAGCACAAATGAGTATAAAAAAGCTACCATTCAGTAAAGGAGAAAGAAATTAATGCACACTGAGCACTTCCTGTGTGTTCAATCCTACACAGCTTATCTTTCATTGAACTTGAACAGCCTTGGAACTGTTGAGTATATTTTTGATCACTCTACTTTATAGAGTGAGGAAACAGATGTTACAAGAGATTCAGTAATTTACCTAAGTATCTCAGTAGTAAATGGCCAGAGCCAAGACTTCAGTTCAAATCTCTGATTACAAAATCCCTGCTCTTCTAGACAGGCTGTTTTCTCAAAGCAAAGGTGACCCAGATAAATTCAAGGTCAGGGTTATACAGTAACAGAATCATAAACTGAACAGTTGATTTCATATTTAAAGCTTAGAAGGAACTGCCCTCTAACAGCCCATCTTAGAGCTAGGTAAGTTTGGAAGTGATTTCCACCACACATCCACCTCCACTCTGCCCTGCTGCCACCCCCTGTGTCCAGCGACAGGCAGGCCCTAATACAGGGATCCTCCACTTTGGCTATGCATGCAATTGACCAGTGGGGATTTTAAAATCATAACTTCTCAAGGTGGAATTCAGGTTTTAGAATTTTTAAAGCTCTACAGGGTGTTCTGATGTAAAGATAGGACTTGGAAATACAAGTCAAATTTTTCTTGGGAATGTATTCTTTTGTCTTTAAATTCCATGTACACATGAACATTAAATTTTAGACAGACAATAAATGTTCTTTAATATGGAAGACAAAATCAGGAAGATCAGGAACATTATGCTTACTATTTCTATCTTAAAGAAAATATAATCTGGCTGGGCGCAGTGGCTCAAGCCTGTAATCCCAGCACTTTGGGAGGCTGAAGCGGGTGGATCACCTGAGGTTAGGAGTTCGAGACCAGCCTGGCCAACAGGGTGAAACCCCATCTCTACTAAAAATGCAAAAATTAGCTGGGTATGGTGGTGGGCACCTGTAAACCCAGCTACTTGGGAGGCTGAGGTAGGAGAATTGCTTGAACCCAGGAGATGGAGGATGCAGTGAGCTGAGATCACGCCACTGCTCTCCAGGCTGGGTGACAGAGTGAGACTGTGTCTCAAAAAAAAAGAAAATATATTTTCTATTCAGTATACATCATTTCATTCAATATTAATAAATCCCTGCACCCTTCTCTCTTAACAGGATAAATAGAAAATTTTAGACACTTTAAATGCTTTTCATAAAAAGCATGCCTTTTTGCTACTCTTAAATGTATTTACACATTTTCTCTGAGGTTGTATGTAGGCACACATGTGGGTGTCTGCGAATTAACACACTTAAGCAAAGTGTTAATTCAGTAATAGCACTGGAGCACAATTTTCTGAAGATAGATTCATAATTGGCTCACAAAGAATGCAGAATAGCAGCAGTCAGTGCAACAACGTTGAATGTACTACAGGCTGCTGTTTCAAGGGCACAGGTGAATTTAAAGCTGCTATACTCACATCTACACATAGCCAAAATCACTCAAGGCAACAGAGTAAAGAATAGCTTTTATGAATAAAATATAAGCCAAGATTGTTTCTTTTAAGAAAAAAGACATATCTATGCTAAACTGTAAAACCTGTTTCTAGGACTGTTCCCTATAGCTATTTTACTTGTCTGCTTGGCTTAGTCTGATTGTCAGCCTCTTCAGTCGGGCTCTCGTTCAGATAACCATCAGGTGATATATGTGCTTTTTAAAAAAAACAGTGGGGAAGGAAGGCATCAATGTGCATTTATTCCATTTCCAATCTGTGACTCACTTCTGTCTTTTCTTCAACCTACTGTTGAATTCTACAGTGTCCCTCTTCTTTATAGTTTCCTCTATCGTCCCTGTCTTTTCCAGATCTGCTATCATTACCTCAACTGTGGGCTGAAATTCTCTCATTTGCACAACTGGACAATTCTTCTTTGCTGTTCTCATTCTTTCAAGCCATTCATTTCTGGTCTTGCCTCAGTGTCATTGCCAAGAAATTTGGCCAAGAAATTATCTGTGTATTTGAAAAAAAATAATGGAAACTTTTTTGAGGTGCCTAGATTATTGACCAGGAAATTTCCTCTCAGCTTCTAAATGTTTCAAACTAAGGTGATCAGGCTTTGTGAACATCGTTTCCCTGCCATTCCTCAGCCACGCCCTCACCTACTGCTGAAACAAGCCCAAATGCTCCGTAGAGCTCATGTTTACTTTTTTTTTTTTAAATAAATATAGAAATTGCCCCTTCTGGTCATAAAACTTGAAACTCACTTGTGAGTTCCTCCCTAGGGAAATTAACCTTCAGGCAAGGAAGGAACTGAAATTCACCTGATCACCGAATCCAGACAGATGCCAGAACCCTCATTTGTCATGATTGCTTTCTGTACGTAGCTAAATTCCTTCCCTGATATATAAAGCCCCAGTGTTGCTTGGTTGAGAGGGATAGATTTGAGCTTTGGCTCCCATCTCTCTACCCAGGCAACACTCACTGTCTCAGTGATTGGCTTTCTGTGCAGTGAGCAATGGAACCTAGACCAAACCCCTGGGGTTTTAATAACATAGTCTCCACATGCACTGCTTTGTATGAGTTAACACCAGACACTGCATGGGAGGTGGAGGAGGATGAAGAGCAAAGAAAAAAGAGTATAGAACAAAGAGAATGACAAGAAATAGGCAGGGAGAATAAGAAAAAAGTAGGCAGAAGAAAGGTTATAAAAAAGAGAAAAAAGAAAGAATTTTCTATTGCTGACTCTTTGAAGAGAAAGGACATTTATGAATTCCTAAGATAAGTGTTTAATTGGCAAGCAGTCAGTTGCATAAACATTGATTCATTAATTTCTATTTATGAAGAGAAAATAGACATTTAATTGCAACATTAGAAAAGTAACCTTTTGTCCTTCATAAATATTAATATTCAAAATACTTAGAAGATTATTGGCATTGATTTGGCAGATTTGTTTTTGACTATCTGGGAAATTTCACGCCTGAAGCCAAATAAACATTTTTATTAGGTGAAGGCTAAGTGCAATGATAAATAAATTTGAGAAAATTCTAAGTTAATACATTTTCTTATTTAAAACTCAGGGAGTCAAGGAGAACCAGAGTGTCAGCTGTTGTGAATTAAAATGATATTTATTTAATTAACAAATTAGTATTCTACACTTATATTTATAATTGGTATTCCTAGAGTAAATGAACCCATATGCTATATCTTTTCTATAATCATATACTATATAGTACATCATATACTATAATCATATGGCTGTTTGATAGTCAATACTATGGTAATTGTTAGGTTAGCATGCCAATAAATGTTCCTGATCAATGACAGTTAACACTGTTTTACACCCATTATTAGAATTCGGGGACAAAACATCAGCATGCATTTTCATTGTAATTTATCATTTTTGAATTAGTTTATGTGATTTGACATGGTACTAAATAATCCATTGCCCTCTGGAAAGAGCGTGCTTGAGGTACTGTTTAATAATTCTCTGCCATATATTTGTTCTGAACACTGATCAAAGATGGTTATGTGGTCTAGTTCTTTGTAGTTTTATTTAAAAATTACAATACAATAATGTACTAAATGAGTGAAATATAGAACATTCCTCTTGGTGCTATTTAAGGACCAGAGTGTGTTAAGAAATAATGGCTAGCATTTGCATAGCTGACAAGCATAATCCTAAACACAAAGAGATGTGTAATGTCACATTTGCATGAAGTATTAGCTCTTATCACCACATAATGTATTTCTCATTTTACTTTCATGAGCCTGAGGGGTTGCATTGTGTTTGTTTGTTTTAGAGCGCCCACATTTTAACCTAATAAATTGTGATGATATAAATCTAGCATTCCAGGTTATTAAGTTTAAATCTATTTTATTTAAATGCAGACACTATATAAACATACACACAATGTGTTAATACACACCAAAATAAACACAGGTAAGGAGATTAAAATCAATTGAATGCTTTTACGCTAAATGTTTTATACATACATATAAATATTATATACGTATACATATATATGTAGATAGACCTGAAAAATAGCCTATTCGATTATTGTGATTATTATACTCACTCACCAAATTAAAAAAAAAAAGAAAGGAAAGATTCTCAGAGAGGTTAAGTAACATGCCTAAATTAATCAGCATGCGATTTGAGGAAGCAGAATTGGAATTTGGATCTGTCTAATGTCAAAACCTGTACATCTTACCACTATGCTAAACTGAGTAAAAGCTGAGTTAATGTATTTCCAACAAAATCAAAGACATACTGATCCTTTTATTTGTCTTTGTAATTGTATTGAGATTACTGAGGGTAAAACTGTGATTTCTGTAAGGAAACAACTGAACAGTCTGGAGGATATCCATTACAATCTTGACTGAAAAAGTTAAATTGTCTCTTTGCAGATGGCATGACTGTATATATGGAAAAACTTTAAAGGCTCTATTGAAAAAGTGTTAGAACTAATAAACAACTTCAGTGTATAACTGCAGGATACAAAACAAACATATAAAAATCTGTGGCATTTCTATACACTAACAATGAAACACCCAAAAAAGAAAATAAGGAAGCAATCCCATTCACAGTATCATTTAAAACAGATTTAGGAATAGATTGAGCAAAGGAGATAAAAGATCTGTACAGTTAAACTTTAAAATATTGATGAAAGACATTGAAGAAGACACAAATAAAGAAACAAATCTATGTTTATATATTGGAAGAATCTATATTGTTAAAAATTCAAAACAGATACAGAATCAATGCAATCCCCATAAAAATCCAATGGTATTATTTACAGAAATACAGAAGAAATCCTAAAGCATATGAAACCACAAAAGTTCCAAACAGTCAAAAGTAATCCTGACAAGAACAATGATGAAGGCATCATACTACCAGATTTTGAAATATACTACAAAGCTATAGTAATAAAAACAACATGATACTGGCATAAAAATAGACATACAGCCCAATGGAATTGTATAGAGAGCCCAGAAATAAATCCACACATTTATCATCAATAGATCTTCAACAAAGACGACAAGAATGTGCAATAGGGAAAGTCTTTTCAATAAAGATGTTGGGAAAACTGGTTATCTAAACGCAGAAGAATGAAATTGTACCCTTAACTCACACTGTCTACAAAAATCAACCCAAAATGGATTAAAGACTTCAATGTAACATCTGAAACTATAAAATTATTGAAAGACAACATAGGACAAAACCCCTTTTGACATTGGTCTTGGCAAATAATTTTTGGATATGATCCCCAAAGCAAAGGCAACAAAATCAAAAATAGACAAATGGGATTGCATCAACTAAAAAGCTTCTGTACAACAAAGGAAATAATTAGCATAATGAAGAGGCAACCTACATGGGAGAAATTGTTTGCAAGCCATATATACAATGAGAGATTAATATCCAAAACATATAAGGAATTCAAAGATCTCAACAGCAAAAACAAATAACCTAATTAAAAAATGGGCAAAGGATCTGAAGAGACAGTTCTCAAAAGAAGACATATAAGTGGCCAATAGGTACATGAAAAAAAAAAAAAAAGCTGAACATTGCTAATCATCAGGGAAATGCAAATTAAAACCACAGTAACCTCACATTTGTTAGAATGGCTATTATCAAAAAGACAAAAGATAGTCAGTGTTGGTGAGGGTGTGGAAAAATGGTGTACATTCTTGGTGTGAGTGTAAATTGTTACAGCTATTATAAAAATGGTATGGAGGTTCTTAAAAAATTAAAAATAATTATCATATAATTCAGCAATCCCAATATTCTGTATACATTCAAAGGAAATAAAATCAGTATGTTGAAGAGATATCTGCATTCCTGTGTTCACTGCAGCATTATTCACAATGGCCAAGATACGGAATCAACCTGTTTTTCATAGACAGATGAATAGACAAAGAAAATACACAGACACAAACACACACACCCCCATACACCCACACAGGAATATTTTTCATCTTTTTTTTTTTTTTTTTTTTTTTTTTGAGACAGAGTCTTGCTCTGTCTCCCAGGCTAGAGTGCAGTGGCATGATCTCGGCTCACTGCAAGCTCCGCCCCCCGGGATCAGCCATTCTCCTGCCTCAGCCTCCCGAGTAGCTGGGACTACAGGCGCCGCCACCACGCCTGGCTAATTTTTTGTATTTTTAGTAGAGACGGGGTTTCACCGTGTTAGCCAGGATGGTTTCGATCTCCTGACCTCGTGATCCTCCCGCCTCGGCCTCCCAAAGTGTTGGGATTACAGGCATGAGCCACCATGCTCGGCCATTTTTCTTCTTTTAAAAAGAGGAAATTCTGTCTGGGTGTGGTGGCTCATGCCTGTAAATCCCAGCACTTTGGAAAGCCGAGGCGGGGGGATCACAAGGTCAGGAGATCGAAACCATCCTGGCTAACACAGTGAAACCCCGTCTCTATCAAAAAATACAAAAAATTCGCCAGACATGGTGGTGGGCACCTGAAGTCGCAGCTACTCGGGAGGCTGAGGCAGGAGAACGGCGTGAACCCGGGAGGCGGAGCTTGCAGTGAGCAGAGATAGCACCCCTGCACTCCAGCCTGGGCAACAGAGTGAGACTCCATCTCAAAAAAAAAAAAAAAAAAAAAAAAAAGAGGACATTCTGTCATTTGCAACAACATGGATGAACATAGAAAACATTATGTTAAAGGAAATAAGCTAGGGAAGAAAGACAAATACAGCATACTCTCACATATACAATCTTAAAAAGTTAAACTCATAGAAACAGAGAGAAAAATGATGATTGCCAGTGTCTTGAGAGTCAGGGAAAAGAGGAGACGTTGGTAAAATGACATAAAGTTGCAGTTACGCAGAATGAATTAGTTTTGGAAATCCAATAGACCATACCTATCGTTAATTATACTGTACCGTATAGTTAACATTTACTCAGAGAGTATTCTTAAATGTTCTCACCACAAAAAAAAATATGTAAACCTGTGAGGTGATGGATATGTTAATAAGCACAACTGTGGTAATCAATGAAGATGTATATTAAAACATCACATTGTATGCTGAAAATATATACATTTTTATTTTTTAATTATACTTTGACAAAGTTAGGGAAAAACTCTAGAAAGGAGATACTTATTCTAAGTTGTTATTTTGTTCGCTTAGTCATCTTCATCCTCTTAATGCCTAATACAGAACTGAGCATCAGGTTCCCAATAATTATCTGTGGAGGACATCATAGATATTAGGGACAGGTGGCCATTTAGAATCAATTTGGTTAGTGCCATATGTTATTCTAACAGTTTGTTGTTACCATTGCTTTACATTGAAGGCAAATTTTAATTTTAAAAATTTGAGAGATATTATAATTTTAAACCAATTGTGCCATCTAATGGACCCTTAGGACTCCCATTAGATCCTGGAGGCATGCTCTAATTTTATATTTAGGTCGCGCAAATAACTGAATTAAGCATTTTCATATTTTTATTTTTGTTTTTCTCGTTTTTTGCGTAATCTTGAATGTAACTTCTAGTCATAATATAGTGTATAAATAAGAAATAGAAATGTGTTCATATGCATAAAGTGCCTACACATGCAGGCACGTGTGTGACAAAAAATTACAACTGTTATTTAATCCTAACAAGCATATAATTATAATATAATTGGCAAAGAATAATATACATATACATAACATGAAAAACATACATATATATAAAATGAATAAGCTAATGAATCCTTATTTGTAAAGTCTTTTCTAGATAAGACTAAGATAAACAGCTTCTGCCTTATGAAGTTTACATATTTAATGTTTATCTTAGGCAATAATGTGGATCTTGTCAAGTCACACAATTTAGAATAATGGTAGATGCAAATAGTTTGCTGTTGATTAATGTACCATTTTAATTAAGGATTGCTCTGATTTAGAAACTGGGTTCACTACAGGATAGCAGGCAATAGCTCTGCAAATGCTGAGATTAACACAGTTTAAGATTTAAAAGATTATCTACCAAACAAACTCAGATACACTAATTCAATTATTCTTGGGTGGATTTTTTTTCTTTTGGCATGCGTGTTTCAATAAAAACTAACAATGATAAAAATGTAATATTAATTAGTGCACTGGAGATTGTATCAAAGGGTGTAGACTGACTATACAATTTTACTCTTCTACTTTCCAAAATCCGTTGAAATGAAAAAAATCAAAAGAACAAAGTAGGATAGAGGAGAGAATGGGCGGGGGGAGGTGTGCACTACTGGTAAGAGTGGTGACTACATACACACTACACACACACACGCACACATACCACTTCTAAATGAACATCAGAAAGATGAAGAGTGCCATCAACCAACTGTAAATTTTGAGGAATCCCTGAAACATAAAGAGAAGATTAAAAGAATTATAAAGAAAAAAAATGAACATAAGAAACTGGTGCCCTAAACTTCTGTATCCTCAGATCTTCTGCTAAGGTTGGTTGTAGCAGTCCTCCAGGTTCACAGCTAATGATTATAAGCAAGGCAGAGGCCACCTGGTTGTCCATCTGGATGATTACTGGAACAGATGGGCCATGACTCCCTTATCTCTTCCCAGTTTATATTAAGCAGTGGTCATTTTAAAAGAGTTAGATTTAAACATTCAATTTTTAACTGAAAAAGGTAATTAAAAAACTCTATGAGTGGGTTGAATTGAGAAATGGATAGACTTATAAAGGAAACTAGTGAGCTCAAAAATAGATTTCTCCAGAATTTAAAAAATAAATATGTTACAGAGTTATGTGTAATGATCCAGGAATATTTCAAATATATTTTCAATATGAAACCCAGAGCATATAAAGGGTGACTAGTTGAGGTGAAGAAGGTAGAGCACAAGAAATGTGAAAGTATGTTATGGTCATTTTCTAAATGGATAATAATTCAAATTATCCTTCAAAAATTATAATATAAACATACACATTAAATATATGTGGGCAACTATTAGGCATATGATGAATAATGCTTAAAACAAAAAAGAAAAATAGGAAAAGACAATTCAGTACAAGAGAATAAAATAAATGAAACCCAATCAGAAACCCTGCTAGAAAGAAGACTAAACAAACCTAGGTAGCATCCACTTACCTTTTCAGAACCATCTACTGGTCCCTCAGCCACCTCTGTGATGACCATTGCTAAGTGGACTATAACAACTTTCTACAAATGCAACCTCACCCTCACAGAATCTTACTTCGATGTCAGTTCCTTGCATGTCACTCACTCATGCTTCCAGTTCTCAACACTTTGCTATTCACATATAAGTACAGGAAGCAAAGAATCTACGTCAGTGCCCACCTATGTCCAACCGAAATATGTGTGTGTAGGGGTGGGTGGTGGGGCAGAATTAACCCCCTATCAGCCAGACTTTTGAGTGATGGGCAACAGATGTGTGTAGATAAATTATCCCCTCTGTCTCCATTGGGCACACTGTTCTGAGCCACAGTCATATAGCTTCTGGGGGAAGAGATCCTGAAGGTCAAACATCTGCTTTACCTTGTAATGCTCAGCCCCATGGCACATTTTCCATTGGCTCTCCCTTATTCCCTGCTTTGCTGTACTTGATCTCACTGCTTCTCCCTGGGATCACAGTCTAATGGAGCAGAAGCACACCAGCCTTTCCCACAGGCTGCACTTGCTGGGGATCTCAACCTAAGAAATACTAAGTATGTTTGTAGGCATAATAAACATAAGTTATATTTCCTTATAAATCAGAGGCTTTAACATTATGGAGAGAAAAGAAGAAAAAAAAAGAAAGAAGAGAAAACAATGAACAACAATCCCATATCTAGCTGTATGTTGTGTGAAAGTGAGAAAGTTAAAAATTCGATAATATAAAGTATAATAAAATGATGGTAAAAGTAAATTGGGCAAATTTTAACAAAAGGCAGGCATTGAACCAGCACTGTGAAACCCATTATAATACCAGAAAAAAAAGATGAATGAGACAAGCTAATAATATTTTACAATGGTAAAAGTAAAATCATAAAACCTTATATACATAAAAAAATACAGCATCAACATGAAATTTTTGCCCTTGTCTATGTCCTTAATGGAAAATCATTGCCTAGATTTTCTTCTAGGTTTTTATAGTTTTGGATTTTACATTAAGTCTTTAATCCATCTTGAGTTAATTTTTGTATAAGGTGTAAGGAAGAGGTCCAGATTCAATTTTCTGCATATGGCTAGCCAGTTCTCCCAGCACCATTTACTAAATAGGGAATCCTTTCCCCATTGCTTGTTTTTGTCAGATTTGTGGAAGATCAGATGGTTATAGACATGCAATCTTATTTCTGAGTCCTCTATTCTGTTTCATTGGTCTGTGTGTCTGTTTTTGTACCAGTACTAAGCTGTTTTGGTTACTGTAGCCTTGTAGTATAGTTTGAAGTCAGGTAGCATGATGCCCCCAGCTTTGTTCTTTTTGCTTAGGGTTGTGTTGGCTATATGGGCTCTTTTTTGGTAACAATTGAAACAAAAGCAAAAAATTGACAAAAGGGATCTAATTAAACTAAAGAGCTTCTGCACAGCAAAAGAAACTATCATCAGTCTGAACAGACAACCTACAGAATGCGAGAAAATTTTTGCAATCTCTCCATCTGACAAAGGCCTAATATCCAGAATCTATGAGAAACTTAAACAAATTTACGAGGAAAAAACAACCCCATTAAAAAGTGGGCAAAGGACATGAACAGACACTTCTCAAAAGAAGACATTTACACAGCCAACAAACATATGAAGAAAAGCTCAACATCATTGATCATTAGAGAAATGCAAATAAAAACCACAATGAGATACCATCTCACAACAGTCAAAATAGTGATTATTAAAAAGTCAAGAAACAACAGATGCTGGGGAGGCTGTGGACAAATAGGAAGGCTTTTACACTGTTGGTGGGAATGTAAATTAGTTTAACCATTGTGGAAGACAGTGTGGTGTTTCCTCAAAGACCTAGAACCAGAAATACCATTTGACCCAGCAATCCCATTACTGGGTATATACCCAGTGAAATATAAATTGTTCTATTATAAAGATACATGCATGCATATATTCATTGCAGCACTATTCACAGTAGCAAAGACATGGAATCAGCCCAAATGCCCATCAATAATAGACTGGATAAAGAAAATGTGGTACATATACACCATGGGATACTATGCAGCCATAAAAAGGAATGAGATCATGTCCTTTGCAGGGACATGGATGGAGCTGGAAGCCATTATCCTCAGCAAACTAGCACAGGAACAGAAAATCAAACACTGCATGTTCTCTCTTATAAGTGAGAGCTGAACAATGTGAACATGTAGACACAGGGAGAAGAACAACACACACTGGGGCCAGTTGAGGGGTAGGAGCAGTGTGCAGGGGGAGGGAAAGCATCAGGAAAAATAGTTAATGCATGCTGGGCTTAATACCTAGGTGATGGGTTGATAGGTACAGCAAATCACCATGGGACATGTTTACCTATGTAACAAACCTGCACATTCTGCACATGTATCCTGGAACTTAAAATACAATAAACAACAAAACTTGAGTGTAACTTATTTTTAAAATGCAGCATCAAAATATACAAAATTAAGCTCATGGAAATACAAAGACAAATTTACTGATCCTTAAATGTTAGAGCTTTAAAGATACTTCATACAAAATTTATTTGACATTAGACTCAAAGAGGAATAGCAAAATTCAAACTACTAAAAATTTGATTTGGTAGCCATGCACACACACACACACACACACACACACAGAACTGTAACCTTAAAACAACAATACAGTTTTTCAAACACTCATGAAAGAATATTTTAAATTTTAATATATTATTTCAAAATTAAAATAAAAACAAATTATATGAAACTGAAAATTGAGTCCACATTATGGACACAAAATATTAAAAAAAAAAACAACAGAAAAGAATAGCCAAGGGAAAAAAAACAATTTTAACTGAAAATTTTAATATTCTAAATAATCTTGTACTAGAAAGGAAATGAAAATTGATATAAAATATTGTTATGTAAAAGACATATTATCTACTCTGACTGTCTTTTGGCTTCTTCAACATGCTGTGCTCATTCTCACCTCAGACCCTTGGCACTTGCTGTGCCTACTGCGTACTCTGTAGAATATTTCTCCTAGCTGAGTACCTGCCTCAAATGATCTTTGGAAGGAGTAAATGAATCAATTTACATAAAGCACTTATTAGAGGGCTCGGCATACTTTTAAACCTATATAAGTTCTATCTATAATCATTACCATCATCATTATTGATATTATGTTTCCCAATTATAAACACTGTGCATTTTATTTAACTAGCATGCATTTTTAAAATTTCTTTATTTTGAACTTAATGTAAGTTTACAAATTGCAAATGGCTTAGCTTTTGCATGAGGGATGATAAATACGTTATTTGTGTACAGATTATTGCTTAAATTTTATTATGGATGTCACTATCATGCCTCCTCCTTCATAAATTGATAGCCCTTTTCCATCGCAAAGAATAACTGGAAACTGTCAGCTGCAAAAGCCATTTGGCCAATTTTGGTATGACTGAAAAAAAGTAAATGAGTCATTTTCATCTCTATCTATGAATTTTTAATAACGAATAGTCGAAATATCAAAGTTTTCCCAGAAGATCCCACAGAGGTCAGACACTTCTTAAACAAGCGCATAAATAGGAAGGGAATCTCTATCTTTGCTCTTTGATTATTTTCCATGAGGTGAAATGATGATTTTTGATATTTCTCAACATTGTTTGCCGTGGTAATTCATAGCTTTTAGCTGCAGTGTGGGCAGGGGAGAAGAAAAACAATTTTAAGTCTTAGAATAGTCTCCAAGGGAACCAAGAGACTCTGGTTGATTGTTTAAAGGGGAGTTAGGCATTACAAGGATTTTCAAATCCATTATGAGCTGCAGCAAGAATCATTGACCCTCAGAGAGACAATGAAATGTGTGATTGTGAATATACTAAGCTTGTTCTTGCAAGCGAGGTGAGCACCTTGTCCATAGGTTTCCCAGAAAATTTTCTAAGATTAAAAATTTGAGGAGCATCTCTCTGAGCTCAGCTTCTTAGCATAAAATGAACATTCTTTAGATAGAAAAACTGATAACCCAGGATAAAGGGAGAAGGGGAAAATCATTCAGGAGAACGTGATCAAATGAAACCTGCCAGAATAATAAAAGATGTTGTGAATGAGTTCCCAAAGCAAACGCTATTAAAGGCTGAAGATGTATAGACCATAGGGAAGTTGACATAATGTTCATTTAATTACTTCTATTATTCTATCTATCAATTTGAGACAGGATTTCACTGTGTTGCCCAGGTTGGAATGCAGTGGCACAGTTTCCGTTCACTGCAGTCTCGAAGTTCCAGGCTCAAGGGATCCTTCCGTCTCATCCTCCCGAGTGCTGGGACTACAGGCATATGCCACCCCACCCAGCTAATTTTTGTATATTTTATAGAAACAGGGTTTTGTCATGTTGCCCATGCTGGTCTCAAACTCCTGGGCTGAAGTGATCCACCTGCCTCGGCCGCCCAAATTGCTAGAATTACAGGCATAAGTCACAGCCCACGGGCTTTATACCTATCTATAAATCTACCTATCCTTTCTTTCGTTCTATCACATGCATATATTATATATGTATTTCTTTATATATACTATATATATAGTGTGTGTGTATATATATATTTCTTTATCACCTACCTCTATATATTTATCTATCTACACATTTATGGTGTGTCAACTAAGTGCCTGGCACTGCACTAAACTATAAGGGTCATTAAAATAAGTGATGCTTTCTGCCTTCGTGTAGCTTACAATAGTGAGAGAGGGAGCTTGAAATAATTGTTAGTAAATTGCATTGAAGATAAGGGTTGGAAAAATTGAGAGTGCTAAAGATGTGCATGCATCATCCTCATGTTTTAAACTGGAAGTAATCAATTTGGAAAGAAGTGAAATTTGATGCATATTTTGGGAAAATAAATATTAGACATGTCTCTTTCTGTTGCAAATAAAAGAAACTCAGCTACAAGAGGCTTCAACAAAAAAGATCAGTAAGGGAAAACGTCTCTAGTAGAACTAACCTCAGCTTGCTTTGTCTATTTCCAGCTATCAGGAAGCTGTTTTTATCTCCTGGCTCCTTCCCGTCCCCGCCATCAGCTTATTTTTCTTCCACATTTGCTTTTTTTTTTTTTTTTTTTTTCCTGTTGAGGTCACTAATATTCCCAAGATTTCTTCCAAATCGTGTTGAAATAGAATCTATTCTGGTTTTCTCAATACAAATTCTGAGGTTAATTCTGAATGGCTCTGAATAGGTCAGATGTCCATCTCTGAACCAGTTGTCATGGTTGGAGAAATAAAGTGATCTGATTGTTCAGAACAGCATACCATGTGTCTACAAAGCTAGCATTGGACACAGCTCTGCCAAAGCACTTGTCCTAGGAGTGACGGAGCCTGGATCCATTAGGAAATTAGGATATTGGTATTAGAGAAAAAAGAGAGTGCATATTATATAGGCAAAAAAAAAAAAAGAAATATCTACTGCAATGTTTATCAAATAGTTTGTGAGACCTTAGAAGATAAAAGAGGGGGACTCTTTAAAAAAACTTGCGTGATTTATTAAGAAAATATGCTCAAGTAAATGCATTCTTCTTCTTCTTTTTAAATCTTTCCTTCTGTTCCTCCCTCTTCTCTCGTTTTATCTTTTTCTTTCTTCCTTATATTTCTGTATTTGTTCTTTCTTTCACCTTTGTTTTCTTTCTTTCTCCTTCCTCCCTCCCTTCGTTTGGGGTCACCTTTAGGTGGAGCCCTCAGCGGAATGACTGACTGTATAGGATTACCAAGTTAGATGCGAATGGATTCCTAGTTGAAATGTGCTATTCAGGGGGAAGGACTGAGATTCAACTGGGGTCAGCTAAGAGATCTGCGTTTTATAATGGCAGTGACACATTGGAGAATGTTCCACTGAAGGCACACAACAGAATAGGATGTTGTATCATGGGAGAAGATGTATCCGGATTTGGGGACTAGAAAAACAAAAAACAAAGATTCAGACCAAGGCTGTGAATGGTTGTGAAATAGAGATAATTCATTTAAATATTTGAAGGGCTGGCTTGCAAAAAATAAAAAATAAAAAATAAAGATTGTTGACTTTTTCTTTGTTTCAGACTGCAAAAATAAGACAAAGAGGCCGGGCACGGTAGCTCACATCTGTAATCCCAGCACTTTGGGAGGTTGAGGTGGGAGGATCACTTGAGGTCAGGAGTTCAAGACCAGCCTTGCCAACATGGTGAAACCCCGTCTGTACTCAAAATACAAAAATTAGCCGGGCGTGGTGACAGGTGCCTGTAATCCCAGCTACTCAGGAGGCTGAGGCATGAGAATCACTTGAATCCAGGAGGCAGAGGTTGCAGTGAACCGAGATCGCGCCACTGCAGTCTAGTTTGGGAGACCGAGTGAAAAATAAAATAAAATAAAATAAAATAAGACAAAGAGGTGGAAATGTAAATGGTTTTTTCTGGTCTCCACGAAACAAAGGGACTTCTAAAAGAGCAGTAGAAGCTGGGTATTAACTAGGGGTGTGCTTTTTTTTTATTTTTTTTTTGTCCCTTTATGATTAAAAGCTAGCCTTGCTTTCAATATAAAGCAGTAGAAGAAAGGCTGACAAATTAGGGTTTCCTACAGTGAGAAAGAAAGCTCTATGATATCAACTACCCATTGTGGGGGAATGTTCTCTCAGAGTCTGGGTTAGTTCTTGTGGCAGGTTGTGGACGATTCTGCCCATACTGGGCAATATGGGAAATCTCCTAAGCCCTGCAGAGCAATCACAGGTACAAGAGTGCCCCAGTGCGAACGCAGCAGAAATTTTAACCCTCAAAGCATTCTTAGTTCTTTGGCAATCTTTGCCCTTCTTATTTCCTACTCTGTAAGTAAATCAAAGAAAAAGTAGGCTTGTACCTAGTTCCAGTCAAACTTCTCACACAAACTCAAACTCAGACTAGACTGGAAGGTCTGGCCTAGCCCATCTTTTCCAAGCAATATTGGACCAACATAACTCCTTATGAGGGGTTGTCCTGAATAACCTTCAAAGCCTTGTCCAACTCCTAAATTCTATGACTCTTATTTACACCCATTATCTATTGATCTGTGAGGCTGCTAGTCATAAAAGAGAAGCTCTTTGAAGTCATAAAGTGAATAATTTACCACATCCTTGGTTTCTTGCTGCTTTGTGTTTTTGCTAACACATGCACATTTACAAAAAACGAAGCAAACTACCAAAACAAACTCTGCTCCTTCTGTCCTTTCCATAAAAATATAATTTCACCTAGTAAAAAAGCAATTCACCATCTTAGCAATCCACTGAGCCTCTGGTTGCCTTATCATGTTAATGGGTTTAGGACATCTACCTTACCTACTTTCATAGGGCTGCTGGAATACAGTTAAAATATTAAATTTTCGCAAAGCAAGAAACACAAATCTTTAGTCAAATATAAGACCTAAAAAAAAATCCCTCCATCTCACCATTTAACTCCAAAATATTTTTGTCATCTATAATAAATGCAAGAAGAAAGCATTTTGCAGCCGCAACTCTACTATTTCTACCTCAGGCATCAGAACAAGTGGGTTGGCACACAGAGTGGGTAAGGCAGGTAGGGAATATGCTGCTAGGGTAAGGTGGTATCTGGGCATATTTTCTTTTAGCTCATATCTAAAAGAGTTAAGAAAGGGCTGAGCAGGAAACAGCAGACGCAGCTGTAAAAGATTTTCAGGTATCAGCTTTGGTAGAAAAAAATTAAAGATACAGAATTTTTTCTTTTATTTTGTTTTTCATGGGGATGAGGGAGTGGGGAAATAGTTCTCCTCTTTTAGACTTAATTGAGGAAAGGAACCTTGAAAGTGAAGCGAAGTCTATTCCTAATCTGCCTTCATTTGTGAACACATACTAGTTAATGCCATAGTAATAAAACAAAACTAATCTATTTTTAATAAGCTGTTTTAGATTATTTTGTTGCAGGTAAAAGAGCAGAGTTGCTGTAAATGTAGACATGGCTATAAGCTGATATCCCCATATTTGTTTCTTTTGTTTCTCCTCCTCCTCTAATTCACTCACATCTTCTGTCTTGGAGTCCCACTCCTTTGCCTCCATTTTGAGCCGTTTGGAGAGACAGGATGTGTAGCATTGGACTTACGTTGGCATTGCTCTTAGATATTTAGGACCTGTTAACCAGGTCCAGTGGCTTATGCCTCTGATCCCAGCACTTTTGGGGGTTTAAATTAGAGGATCACTTGAGGCCAGGAGTTCAAGACAGACCTGGACAACACAGAAGACCCAATCTCTAGAAAAAAAACAAAAAAATAGCAAGATGTGGGGTTATGCACCTGTAGTCCTAGCTACTTAGGGAGCTGAGGTAGGAGGATCACTTGAACCCAGGCTATGATGGTGCCATTGCACTCCAGCCTGAGTGACAGAGCAAGAACTTGTCTCTTGAAAGAAGAAGAAGAAGAAAAAAAAGGTATTCAGAACCTATAATCATGGTGTGCCTTTAGTGACCCATGTTTACCAGACCCTACACAT
This sequence comes from Gorilla gorilla gorilla, assembly GCF_029281585.2. Lineage (NCBI taxonomy): Eukaryota > Metazoa > Chordata > Mammalia > Primates > Hominidae > Gorilla > Gorilla gorilla. Next base: position 16,526,384 of record NC_073235.2, on the reverse strand, counting down.
AATAGTACCTCAATGACTCTGGGTCTATTCTTTTGCTCATGCTGGTCTCCACACAATAGTATCCTTGACTCATACATATTTTCTGCAAATTATAGACTATATGCCCTGCCTCACCCTCCAACCCCCGGATGTTGTTTAAGGATCCGTATGTATGCAATAAACATGCAGGGAAATTTAAGACAGTCATATACAGAAACAAGTTTACTCCAGGGGCTGATGTTCAGGAAGAAAGAAACAACAAATATTTTGACCTTTTGCAATATATTATTTATTAAGCTAGGTAGTAGATACGACTATTGCATTCTTTATAATTTCTATTTTTTGTTTTCATTTTTACATCCTTTATAATTTCTATATGTTTTACATGCTGCATGATTAATTAATTTTTAAGAGTGAGTCCAATATGACACATTTTTGGTGTATCTTCAAAACTCTACATTTTTTATATGACAGGAAACTCTAAATGATAGCAAATATTTATGAGAGTAAAAATTTTAATGAATTCAATTACAAAATTATGAGCAAATCCTTCCTCATAGTGTCTTGGATGCAACAAAATGCACTCAGCTCTTCATTCTAGAATTGGGTGGCAGACAAATGATGCCCGTTCTACCAGTGTTGCAATGAGTCATCTTCAAACTACTCTTGGACAACTAGCAATACATGAACATTTTCAGATAGTTTGCTCATGAGATATTAATTTTATTTTTGAGGTTTACTATGAAAATATTTTATATTTCAATTATAAAAATTATGAACTTGAGAGAATAGAATTTCAAGTATAAAGAACTCCTTCAAAGTGACCTGTTTAAGTGGTTCTTCGCCTGTTGTTTTCTTCTACCACTTTTTCAAACAAAGTGAAATCTACCCTCATTGGAAATGAAAGCCACTTTTTCCAAGAATGACATAGTAAGTTTCAAAACAACAAAACATTTCCAGTGGTAGTCTTTGGAGTAAGTTTTATTAGTATTGCTTCTTGTGTTGAGTTGCATAGCTCTGTAACTTATGAAAATTAGATTAAAACCAGGACAAGCTTTATGGAAGTTCAAGAGAATGATGGAAAACACAGTTTTCAGGAGTCTAAAGTAGTCAAAACATTACTAGTTGGTGTCATCTTTCTTTAATAAGAGCTAGCCTCTTTGAAAGAAAACGGGTTGGATGAGAAATAAGAAATGGCAGCCAAGGTAGACCGATAGCACGGTTTATTTCAGGCACCATACAAATAAACAACAGCATTATTGTTAAAGCAGAGTGGGCAATTCAAAAGGAGTGCTGAAATAAAATAATAATATTTGAGGAAAGAAATATAATAAAAGGTAAAATCCAAACCTATTATATTGTGAAAAGAAATTGTACATAGCAGGTATGATATGTTTTTCTTTCGTTTTTTGAGACAGAGTCTTGCTCTGTCACCCAGGCTGGAGTGCAGTGGTGTGATCTTGGCTCACTGCAACCTCCATCTCCCAGGGTCAAGCAATTCTCCTGCCTCAGCCTCCCTAGTAGCTGGGATTACAAGCCGTGTGCCACCATGCCTGGCTAATTTTTGTATTTTTAGTAGACACTGGGTTTCAGCATATTGGCCAGGCTGCTCTTGAACTCCTGACCTCATGATCCACCTGCCTCAGCCTCCCTAAGTGGTGGGATTCCAGGCATGAGCCGTCGCCCTGGGCCTATAATATGTATTTCTAAAGTAAAGATCAGACATGAGAATATCATAGACCGAAGGTTAAATTAAGCAAGTGAAAGTAAACTTTAGTTGTTTAGTTCCAGCTTTAGTTTAACTAAGGTTGCTACAAGCAACTACAAAAAATGAACCCAACAGTGCACTTTTTTCTAATAATATTATTGAAGGGACAGTCTACTGTGTCATTTGGTGAGTTTTGCAATGGGCTTATGTATGGAAATAATGAAAGACCTAGATTAACAGATATATGCTTAAAAATTGCTGTTAGGAAGAGATAAATGTGAAGTTCATTAATGTCAACTATCTGACAGCTAAAAATTCTCACTTATATGAAAGTGGACCTCCTCTCTACCTTCTTTTACATTGTTCTAGGACTCTAAGGAGCCACAAAGCATTTAATACTGAAATCAAAGATGATAATAATAATCATATTACATAAAGTAAAGCTTCCATGGGTTTCTGAAGATTAAGTTAATTCAAGTCTTAGTATAATATCGTATTTATCAATTGACTGATCTCTGTGAACCTAACATATTAGCTGCTCTATCCTACTTGTAGCTATGACAATAAATCATATTTTTTGTATTCAAATCTGAAGGCAAGAATTCGACAAAGCACTGCCAATGATAATATGTTACCTTCCTTCCCCCAAGCCAGGAAATTAATAAATTCATTAAACAACTACTTATTGATATGCTCATTATTTGTAAGTCAATAAGCTAGTTGCAAACAGTTAACTAAACAAGAAATATTTGTATCCTCAAAATGCTTATATCCTAGTAAAACGTACTGTACTAGACTCTACAAATGGATATTGGGAAAACCTGATTTAACATGATTGTGAGCTTCAGACAAATAGTTGAAAAGAAAGGTGTTTTCATCAAACAAACCTCACATAGAATGCACAACAAGCCATGAAATATATTCTCATTGTTTTCCATATTAGTATGTATATTGAAAACTTGTATTGGAAATTTTTTTTGTAAGTGTTTAAAAACAGGTATAAAATTTACCATTTTAACGATTTAAAAATGTAAAATTCAGTGGTCTTTAGTAAAATCACAATGGTGTCTAATTATCACAACAATCTAATTGTAGAACATTTTCATCACTCTTGGAAGGAAATCCATTAATCCGTCACTACCAATTCCTCTCAGCTCCTGCCACTTGCAACCACTAATCTGCTTTATGTCTCCATGAATTTGTCTATTTATTCTGGACATTTCATAATAATGGAATCTTACAACATGTGACCTTTGTGTCTGGCATCTTTCATTTAGGATAATTTTTCAGAGTTCATGGATATTGTAGCGTGTGCTAGTACTGTGTTGCTTTTTATGGCTGAATAATATTCCATTACATGAACATACCACATACTGTTTACCCATTCATCAGCTGATGGTCATTTGGATTATTTCCACCTTTTGGCTACTGTGAATAATGCTGCTCTAAACATGAGTTTTCTTGTGAACATCTATTTTCAGTCGCCTGAGCTTTATCTGGGAGTGGTATTACTGTGTCATATAATAACTTTATGTTTAGGTTTTGGAACTGCCTAATTGTTTTCCACAGTGGCTGCATCATTTTATACTCCCAATAATGATGGATCAGGGGTGCAGTTCTCTCACATGCCCACCAACACTTATTATTTTCCTTTTTTTTTTGGGATGGAGTCTCCCTCTGTCACCCAGGCTGTAGTGCAGAGGCAAGATCTCAGCCCACTGCAACCTCCACCTCCCAGGTTCAAGTGATTCTCCTGCCTAAGCCTCCTGAGTAGCTGGGATTACAGGTGCCTGCCACCACATCCGGCTAACTTTTGTATTTTGAGTAGAGACGGGATTGCACCATTTTGGCTAGTCTGGTCTCAAACTCCTGACCTCAAGTGATCTGCCTGCCTTGGCATCCCAAAGTGCTAGGATTATAGGTGTGAGCCACCACTCCCGGCCTGTTTTCCATTTCTCTTAGCCATTCTAGTGGGTATGAAGTGGTATCTCATTGTGGTTTTGATTTGCATTTCTCTAATGACTAATGATGCTGAACATCTTTTCAAGCGCTTGCTGTTCATTTGTGTATCTTCTTTGGAGAAACGCTTATCCAGATCACTTGCTGATTTTTCAATTGTGTTGTTTATCTTATCGGTGTTGAGTTTTACGGTCTTTACATATTCTGGATATTAAACCCTTATGAGATATATTATTTGCAAACGTTATTTCTCATTTCATGGGTCATTTTTTTACTTCCTCGATAATATATTTCAATATATAAAAAGTTGAATTTTGATTAAATTTAGTTTACCATTTCTTTCTTTTGCTGCTTGTGCTTTTGGAGTCATACTTAAGAAACCACTGCCTAATTCAAATGTATGAAATTTGCACGTATATTTTCTTTTCAGAGTTTTGTAGTTTTAGGTCTTACATTTAGGTGTTTGATCCATTATGAGTTAGTGTTTTTATGTAGTGAGAGATAGCGGCCCAAACTCATTGTTTTTCTTTTCGTTATTATATTGTCTCAGCACTGTTTGTTGAAAAGACTATTCTTTCTCTACTGAGTGGTCTCAGCACTTTGGTTGAAATCAATTGAACATAAGTACTAGGATTTATTTCTGAACTCGAATTCTTTATTTAATTTTATTTTCTCAGCTTTTACAAGTATAACTGACAAAAATTGTATATGTATGCATACACGGTGTACAACATGATGTTCTGATGTATGTACATATTGTAAGATGGTTAAATCAGGCTAACATCTTCATTACCTCACATGCTTATCATTTTTTTGGTTATGAGAACATTTGAGATCTACTCTCTTACCAATTTTCAGGTGTACAATACATAATTCCTAACTATAGTCACTGTGCTGTATGCTACATCTCTAGAGCTTATTCATCCTAACTGAAACTTTATGTTACTGCCATAAATTGTCTTTTTATATTGTGTGTCCACTAGCATAGATTTATAATTATTGTTCTTGCTATTGTCTTTTAAATCAGATAGCAAAATATAGGAGTTAAGACAATAAATGCATTTATAACGACTTTTACATAATACTTTTATAATGCCTATTTATTTACTATTAACCATCTTCTTAATTTCTTTGTGTGGATTCAAGTAGCTGTCTAATGTCCATTAGTTTCAGTCTGAAGTACTCCCTTTAGCATTTCTTTTAGGACAAGTCTATTAGTGAAAACTGTTTTTATTTATTATGGAATGCCTCATTTTCTTGGTTGATAGTTTTTTTTTCAGTACCTTAAATGTGTACTTTTTAGCTTCAGAATTTCTACTTGATTCATTTCTTAAATTTCTTTCTCTTTATTGATACTCTCTATTTGGTGATACATTGTTATCATTATTTTCTTCAGTTCCTTGGGCAAGATTTTCTTTAGTTCATTGAACACACTTAAAATAGCTGATTTAAAGGATTTGTCTGCTAAGACCAATGTCTCAGGTTAATCAGAGGCAGTTTATATGAATGGCTTCTTTTCCTGTGCATGGAATATACCTTCTTGTTTGTTGGCACGTCTAATGCCTGTTGTGCTTGTTGTTGAAAACTGGACATTTTGAGAATTATAATGTAGCAAGCATGGAATTCAGGTTTTTCTCTTCTCCAGAGTTTCATGTTCTGCTTGTTATGGTAATTGTTTGTTTAGTGACTTTTCTGAGTTAATATCATAAAGTCTGTATTCTTTGTCACGTGTGGTCAATAACGTCTCTTTTCTGTGAGGTTAGTAGTCAGCTAGTGATTGGACAGAGATTTCTATACTTGCCTGGAACCAAAAACATCTCCCAGAATTTGGAGATGGGCTTGTGTGTGTTAAACTCCAGTGAGGCCGTGTACCATCCCTGCCTTAGCATTCACTTCTTGCCAGCGCAGAGACCGAAGGTTAGTCAGTGGTGAGAGATTAACGCCTTTTTCGGTTTTTCCTGAGGATTTGCACTGCCCTGTACCTACGTGTGGCCCTCTGGATTCCCAGAATATGTGAAATTTTCAAAGCCTTTATTCCCCAAAGCATTTCAATCTCCAGCCTTTCATCCTAAGCTTTTAATTAATCTATTTTTTTTTTGCCCCAACTTTTATTCACTCCCCCAGGAAACAGTGACTATTATATTTGCCTGTGAACATTTTTGGCAAACATCCTTGGGGTAGTAACCTCAGCACTGGGAGAGTTCCAAGTTATGAGACATTAAGACAAGCACCTTTAGCTCGACTTTAAGCAGGTCTTTCAGGGAGCTACCAGGTGGGCTAAAACAATTATTTGTGAGTGAGGTCTGTTTTGCTCCCTCCAGCACTGATTACCTGTACTAGAAATACAGTACATTTTCATCACTACCATCACTAAGATGAGGAGTATGGGATGGAACCAGGGTAAGTGTAAATACCTCAAAGCTCATTGTTCTTACCAAGATTCAGTAGGTATTTCTTCAATAAATGGTCTCCCAATTTCTCCAGCATTTTAGTTAGTTTTCAGAATTCTAGAAAAGTCAAATTAGACAAGATTTTTGTTGTTGTTTGGCTAGCTTTTGTGTTGTTTTTATGAGGACATGAATTTTCAAGTTTCCTACTCTGCCCTTTTTGCCCTTTTGGAAATTTCTTTTGAAATAATTCTTCCTATGGACTTATGGAATCCTAATGTTGTGGTTAAAAAAATTATTATAACCTGATAGGTGAGACAATCTTCAATTATTTTCAGTTATCTTATGACTGGCATTTTATTTTCACAATTTCTGTCTCATTTTCTCCCTAGCCTATTCCAAAAAAGATTTGAGGTAACTTACATATGTTCAAATGTCACTTTAAAAAACTCTATAAAGATAAAGGTGTTAGAAAAGGGAACCATGAGAACTAAATTGTCAGTTAAAACTAGGACGAAGAGTGCAGAAATACACAATGCACTATTTTCTTCACACATGCCATCATGACTATTTGGAACATAGTGAGTATATCAGATCGGCTGGAATGAAAGATTCAGATATGGAGTACTTTTGATATGAATGAAGGCAACATTATTTTCTGATATTGAAGGAACATAAATTACAATTTAGAAAAGGAATGGCTTATATCAAATTTCTGTAGTCTGAGTTTAAAATAATTTTCAACATCTTGCCTCACTTCCCATAACTATATTGTTATGAAGTCAGCAAATATAGTCTCCATTGCATAGATAAAGACAAGAAATGAAAGGCTATAAAGTAGATCGTTTTGGTAGTAAAACAGAAACTGGAGCTGGCTCACTACAGTCTGATTGACTCTCTTTTCTCAAGCTTGGTAAGAAAATAAGCAATTAAGAGTGGCGTGTATAATAGTAATATAAATGGGCATAGCACACTATCTAGCATACGTTAAGTGCTCAATAATGTAACTCCTTATTACCTTTGCTGCCCAACTTCATCATTATTATTATTTGTATCATAATAAAATTAATGAGTTATTAAATGAATTTTAAAGACATTTTAAAGGAAAATTACACATTATTGTACCAGTGCTCTATAAATTTCATTTCTCATTGTTCAACTCATATGTATTATGTATTAAAAAATTGTTCTTTTAACCATCCATCTACCAAACCACCCATCACTCATTTAAAAATATTTTAAAAACATATTTTTACTAAGTATTTGGGATTGAACTATGGGAAAACATAGCCCTCTGCATGTAATTTACTTACAGATGACTGGGCAAACAGAAGAATACTTATAACATCAGTAAATGACAACTGTTAAAATAGGGAGAAACATAATGAATTATACATGCAAATTTAAAGAAATTATGCAAGCAAATTTGGAGAACATAAAATATTTCTTTCAAGAGTGGAGGAGAAATCATCTAAGCCTTTTGTAAAAAGATCTAAGATCAACACATGCTGGTAAAGTGAAAGAGAATACATATATGAAGAAGAGGAGATACACGTAGAAAGTGCACTGTTATGTAAAATGGAAAGGTATTTGATATAATTTGGTATAACAAGACATTGAGAGTGATGAAGGGAGCTATTTGGCATGAGGTGGCAAAGTGGACAGACCCCAGATCATAATAGTTATTTTATGCTACCCTGCTTAGCTTGGACTTTATCATGAGCCAAATAAAAAACAACTGGTGATTTTAAGCAGGAAATTAGCTTATGTCTACATTTTAGAAATATCACTCTGGCTACTGAATAAGCAAGTGTTTTGAAAGAAGCAATTTTGAAGAGTTACACCAGTTAGAAGGCCAGTGCAAGCTAAGTTATAGATTAACAATGGCTTGACCTACGATAGTGTCAATGGGAGATAGTGATAAATTCAAGATATATTGAGAAGGAATACTAGATAAGACTTACTGATTTATTAGATTGGGGAAAATACTGATAATTTGATTTGGCCGCTGGTAGGCATGCTGGAGCTACTCAGTTGAGAAACATTGAAACAAGGGAAAAGAAGCTGATGATGGGAAGAGGGTTACATATGTTGGGAGCATATAAATGTACATATACAATACGCTGTTGACCGTGGCACTGTATCCAATATAATGGACAATCCACAAGCATAAAACATGCTTCCAGTCCTCCATGACTTTACAATGTGGTCAAGGAGATAAAACATTTAATGTAACAGTAATCATAAAATATGAGAAATCATTGGAGAGTAAGACTAAGTTATGAACACAGAAACTATTACAATTTTCAGGGCAGAGAGTGAACTGTGGGAACAGTAGGTGAGAGAACAATTCATGACAAATGGAGGACTGAGGGATAGAGAGATAGAAGTCACGTTTAGATAAGCAGGTGAAAAGCAGTTTCAAAAGAAAGAAATTTATTGGGGGCTGGTGTAGGTGAGAATCAGCAAGAAGTAATCTAGCCTCTCTTTCTGTTACTAATATCTGTGTTATGTATCACTTTGGGGTTTTTTAATTTTAGAAACTGTCCTCATTAAGCATAGTATTTATTATTAAATTCTTGTCTTGAGAGTACAACTGAGCATTTCTTTTCATATCAAGGTGCTTTTTTTTACATTTTAAAATGCTTGTGTAATTCACATTGGCTATTGTTATTCTACAGCATTTAGACTCATAAAACAAGAAGGGAGTAAACATATTAAAATTTTACTGTTTAAAATAATGAAAAAGACACAGTTAAAATATAATTGGAAATAATTTTTACTCATGAAAATATGACCAGAGAAAAATATTTTCTGAGGTTGAGACACATTAAAATTAGATTGAATATACTGTTTTTTTCAATCACAATGTAATAGTGATTGAAATATTCAAAATTTAATTAACATTTAGTATTGTTGGCAAAGAGCGATGACATTATAAATGGACTTAAAAGGATAAATGTAAAATACATTTGTAGAAATTAGATAACTGATTGGAAGAATCCAAGTATGATGAAACATTTGTTTGACTTATTCAACATTTATTCTCAGCATGAGTTTTCTATTTATTCAGCGTATTTATAATTTATAAAGTTTCCAATGTATTCTGTGGATCAAGTATTATCTTAATTGTTTAATGGAACTGTATACAAACGTCACTTCTGTTAAAATCATTAATTCTCAACTGCTTTCAATAATAAACGGTAAAAACATTATAGGAGTGATACTGCTTCAATTGTGGTATCTGACCATGAGCTGAATTGAATGAGAGTAAGGTTCATGGTTAATATGTACCAGATGAAGCTTATAAAACAAAAAATTAAAATAAGAAATATAGTCACACGTTTCAATCTGCAATTATGTTTAGGAAATGGCAATTCTGATTTAAATAATCACAGGAGACAACAGAAAATATAAAACTAAAATAATTAAAATTGATGTATAATAACTTCCTGCAAAGAATGAAAAGAACTGAAAAATAATATTATTAATAAATTATTTAACAAATATAATGCCTCTGTACATTTAAGTTAATTATATGTGGTTGTGTTCTTCACTCCATAATATTTTTGGACAATTGAATGTTTTGGTTTCATCGTTTACAAGGTATTTTCCAGATGTCCCCTATATTAAAGTAAGCTGCTACTGCCAAGCATTAACTATTCAAAGTACAAACTAAGGTGAATTCTCTGGTTGGAAATTACAAACAGTTATCACCCACTCTTATTTGGGACAACTTCACAGAGTCAAGATAGGACTAATTGGATGTAATATACCTTAGGGCCCTCTCGAGAAAAATTTGTTTTATTTCCTTACCCAAGCAGAGAATCACACTACGCTTCTTATTAAAAACGCTCAGGGGTGGTGAAGGCTAAGAATCTATTTAATCTTCAAAGTCTGCAAGAATTCAAATGGTGTGATTTTCAGTGGAGATCTTTGATTCACTAAACAAGAATTATTTCGTTTGTAACCAGAATTAACTTTGTCCTTGTCGTTGCTACATTCTCATTGTCATTGTTGACATGGTCATTGCTCTAAAACAATATAATTTGTTGAAATGATAATTTTACAGATGGAAATAATTTTAAGTTGCTTACACCTTGGTTAATTACTAGAATCTTAAGTTACCTCCCTATCTCACCAAAATGTTGATTATCATTGCTTTTACATGAAAACAGCTGGTCAATTCAAAATTACCAATAGTTTGAATCTATTTGATATTAAGCAACACACACACACACACAGACACACACACACAGCCTTTCAGCACACACAAATGGCTCTCTTATGCAAACACAAGTTTGAGAAAAGTACTCATAAGATTAGTGAAAGGAATCAAACAAAACCCCTATAAACTAATAGAATTGATAAATCAAAATTACTGCCTCTGCAGAGCAACATGGCCAAATAGAACCCTCCAGTGATCGACTCCACAACAGCAACACCAAAGTGAACAACTATTCACACAAGAAAGCACCTTCATAAGAACCAAAACTTGGATGAGTGATTACAATACCTGGTTTTAACATAATATCAAGAAAAGAAGCACGGAAGAGGGTAGGAAAGACAGTCTTGAATTACCGATACCATCCCTCCGGCATCCCCTGGTCTGGACCGCATGGCACAGAAAGAAAATCTGTGCACTTGAGAGAGGGTGAGTGCAGTGATTGTGGGACTTTGCATTAGAACTCAGTGCTTCCTGGTCACAGTGGAAAGCAACGCAGGGCAGAATTCGGCTGGGTATAAGTAGAAAGTTTATTCAAAGAAATAATAAGATAGAACTTTCCAAAGTTAGAGAAAGATATCAACATTCAAGTACAGGAAATTTATAGAACGCTAAGGAGATTTAACCCAGATAAGATTACCTCAAGATATTTAATAAGCAAACTCACAAAGGTCAGAAATAAAGAAAGAATCTTAAAAGTGGCAAGAGAAAAAATAACACACAAAGGCATTCCAATATATCTGGCAGCAGACTATATACAATATATCAATATATCAGTCCAGGAGAGAATGGCATGTCATATTTAAAGTGCTGAAAGAAAACAAAAATCTTTTTATCCTAGAATATTCCTCAGGAAACGAAAAATAGAACTACTATATAATCCAGCAATCCCATTGCTCGGTATGTACCCAAAAGAAAGGACATCAGTATATTGAAGAGATATCTGCACTCTGTATTTATTGCAGCACTATTCACAATAGCCAAGATTTGGGATCTACCAAAGTATCCATCAACAGATGAATGGATAAAGAAAATCTGGTACAGTACACAATGGAGTACTATTCATCTATAAAAAGAATGAGATATATATATATAAATATATAAATAGTATATAAATATATATATAAATATATAAATAGATATATAAATAGTAAAGAGAAGGAGCTTTGATATATTATGTGTACAGAGACTCAAAGTTTCAAATGAAAGCCAATTTTTAAACGTTTTCTCCATAATTTTTAAAATCAATGGGATATTCTTTAGCTTTTTTCCTTCGTTATGTTTGACTTGCTAGTGAGTACTGATGTAACCAGCAGACATGCAATGAGGAGAGAGAATTAAAAAATCTAGAACGCAGTTAATTTACCAACTGACTGGTCAATCCCTGAGTAATGAAGAGTTTACTACGTAATCTGTGGTAGTTATTTACGGCAGGCATTAATCACTGAAAGTTATGAAACTTTGTGTGTTTCCATTGAAGAAGACTTTTTAAATGCGTAACTACACAAATTGTTGACATTTGTATGCCTAAATTTTGTGATGAGGGTACTTTGAAAAAACAACTTAGCAAAACCATGACGTCTCTCTCTAATTTTGAGATCTTAGTATGTTCATTAAAGGCCAATCAACTTATTTTTCAAGTAAGTCTGACCTTTTCAAGATCGATTTTGATGAATGAGGTGATGATGCATCATTTCTAATATTCAAGATTGGCTATATCAGTCATGCCACATTACATTATATTTTAAAGAGAAAAACATTGACATCATAATATTTTTCTCTATTAGCACATGAAGTGTCAGTTAGAGACTCTAAAAAAATAGTTTGGCTCTCATAATTCCTTAAATGAATTGTTTTCGTTTGCTGTAAAGGCTTAAATATATTCCAGCACCACTGGGCCAGGGAAAATGTACTATGTCTCTGGGCTACAGATTTTGGCCTTGGTCAGATAACACTCTTCATCCAGCTAATTTTGCATATGCCATTGCTGAGATAAACTATTAAAATGATGAAATTATATAACATTCAAAATATCATGAAGTCCAAGGGTTTCACATGAAACATTAGACAGAGTCCTTGATTATTAGCTGCAACTTCAAAATGATATACAAGTATACACTATGAGGTGAGAAGAGGAATACTGCTACCAGTAAGGAAATACCAACATAGAGCAGATACTATACAATAGATTATAGCATGAATTGAAACTGATGGATCAAGATGGCTTGAGGAGAATGCTAGTTCTATTTGTGACCCTCTGCACTTTGAATAGCTCATTTGTCCTCTCTATCTCTTGCCTTCCTGGTCTACAGCAGGAGAGACCAAAATTAAGAACTATTTCAGCTCTAACACTCGGTGCATCAATAGCCAAGAGTAAAATGTGTTCTAAATTTTAGGCCAAGTGTGGTGGCTCATGCCTGTAATCCCAGCAATTTGGGAGGCTGAGGTGGGTGGAGCACTTGAGGCCAGAAGTTTGAGATCAGCCTCGCCAACATGGCAAAACCTGTCTTTACTCAAAATACAAAAAATAAGCAGTGGTGGTGGGTGCCTGAAATCCCAGCTACTCAGGAGGCTGTGGCACGAAACTCACTTGAACCCGTGAGGCAGAGGTTGCAGTGAGCCAAGATCGCACCACTGCACCCCAGCCTGGGCAACACAGTGAGGCCCTGTCAAAAAAAAAAAAAAATTACAATAGCAATGACACTAGATATTTATGAGGACCAACTCTATGGCAGATAAAATGTTAGCATTTTACTTGTATTGCATAATTTAAAATGTATAGCAATCTTTTGAAACTGGCTTTGTTTTATCCATTTTACAGATTGGGAATCTGAGAATCACTTAGCAGGTAGGTGCCACAGCTTGAATTCAGACCTAAATTTTAGGTCTGAATTTTATTGATTTCCTATGTTCTTTCCAATAAAATACAGGTTACTGATTGCAAATAATAATAATAATAATAAGATAGAAAAACAGTTTAATTTGAGAAAAGGAAGTAGAAGCATCTTAATGACATCTCTACAGTTGGAAACCCAACAACCAACAGAATGGCCTATTGACAGAGGACCTGAGGACTCATGGCATTCTTGTTGTGTTACGAAGGGCACCACCTATTTCTATAATATGCTTTCTTAAATCACACCATTACTCAAAGTCATACCAAATTCTCATGCTAAAATGATGAAGGATCAGGTCAGCAAGAGATTTCCAGGTATCTGGACACCGTAGATTTATAACTCTTGTTAAAATTCTTGAGGCAGCAAGGGTGTGACCTAGAAAGATACACTGTGTGGAACAGAGTGAATGGGCTCCACTGTGATACAAAAGGGAAGAATAAAGAGACACCACAAAATTGCTGTTACTATGAAAAATGTACATAGAATACAGATTGTTAATGCATGAGAGCTGAAATGCTTAAGTTGGTATCTTGATTTGGGTCATAAAAAAAATCACTAAGCTGGAGATCTCTGCTTTATGCTACCTCATAAGCAATATCTCATAGTTAGGAAGAATGACAAAGAACCCTCCTCTCCTGGGTTAATGCCAGGCTAACCCCAAAGGAAGAAGCCAATGATTATTTGTTTCATATGCTACAAGTAGTAGATACTAGAAATCGTATCAATGTGAGCAGGGTTCGTATCCCTTGAAATTTAGTTAAATTGCATCATCGTGTAACTTAATTCCATTTGCCAGGTGTATTAGTTCATTCTGGCGTTGCTATAAAGACATACCCGAGACTGGGTAATTTATAAAGAAAAGAGATTTGATTGGCTCATGGTTCTGCAGGATGTACAGGAAGCATGGCTGGGGAGAACTCAGGAAAACTTTTTTTTTTTTTTTTGTTTTGAGCTAGGCTCTGTCGCCCAGGCTGGAGTGCAGTGGCCTGATCTCGGCTCACTGCAACCTCTGCTTCCCAGGTTCAAGTGATTCTCCTGCCTCAGCCTCCTGAGTAGCTGAGATGACAGGCACCCACCACAATGCCCGGCTAATTTTTGTATTTTTAGTAGAGACGGAGCTTCATCATGTTGGCCAGGCTGGTCTCAAACTTGTGACCTCAAGTCATCTGCCTGCCTCAGCCTCCCAAAGTGCTGGGATTACAGGGGTGAAACACCACACCCGGCAGCCTCAGAAAACTTTCAATCATGGCAGAAGGCGACAGGAGAGCAAGCTCATCTTACATGGCCCATACAGGAGGAAGAGAGCGAGGGGAGAGGTGTTACACACTTTTAAACGACCAAATCTCACGGCACACACTCACTGTTACAAGAGCAACACTGAGGGGGAAATCCACCCCCAAATCCAGTCACCTCCCACCAGGCCCCACCTCCAATGCTGGGGATTACAATTTGACATGAGATTAGGGCAGGGATACAGGCCCAAACCATATCATCAGGTGATCACAGAAAACCAAAAAAGAGTAGGAATATTTAATGCAGACATGGTCATCTGTGGGTAAAGTCCTTCTTTTCCCTTGGTTTGTGCTCCAAATTGTGACTGTTTACTCTATTTTTAAAAATTAGTCAACTATAATTTAGTTCACTTAATTCAAACTTTTAGAAATATTTATTTTTTTCTAGAAAAAGGTACATATGAGTGTGTGACTAACCCTGCTAACTCTGAGGAGGGTTAAATAAATAGGATATGAAGAAGGACTTCTTTACCCACAGATGGCCATGTCTACATTAAATATTCCTACTCTTTTTTGGTTTTCTGTGATCACCTGGTGAAGTGGTTTGGACCTGTGTCCCTGCCCAAATCTCATGTCAAATTGTAATCCCCCAGACATCATCTATGTCTGTATTTACACAGTCTTTGAACGGCTAATTGGATAGCTTAATCAGGTAAAGGTTTATAAGTATCATGTTGTTGAGTACTTGGAGTTGGTGTTGTTATTAAAGCATTACTTCTAGTAAAATTACTTCTTATACTAGAGGTCAAGACCTTCCCAGTGGTTTGTTTTTGACCTGGAAAATTTTGTGTGCACATTTTTTTCCCTTAGTCTTCCTCCTGTATGGGCCATGTAAGATGAGCTTGCTCTCCTGTCGCCTTCTGCCATGACTGAAAGTTTCCTGAGGCTGCCGGGTGTGGTGTTTCACCCCTGTAATCCCAGCACTTTGGGAGGCTGAGGCAGGCAGATGACTTGATGGCCCAATGGAGACTTGCTGATGGGTGTATACATTTCTTTGTGGGTAGAGTGCGTCACAATTAATTATTGTTCCTAACAATATGCAGTCTTTAGAACCCAAAACTACCAAAAAACCTAGGAATAATTTTTTAAATGGTGGCTTAAAAATTATTCATGCTTATAAAAGATTAACACAAAATAATTTTTCAAATGCGCCTGGTCTGCAAGAATAATGTCACTGACTGAGGGAAAAAAATGTGCACACAAAATTTTCCAGGTCAAAAACAAACCACTGGGAAGGTCTTGACCTCTGGTATAAGAAAACATGTCATGCTTACCCTTTCCTTGGGGTCAGAATGCCTACAAACTCTCTCAGAAACACAGCTGTTTCTTTTATATGTTCTCTCAGAAGACTACAATTCGCAGTAACAAACCATTTGGAGTTATTATTATTTAAAAGATTTCACTATGTTTGACAATTAATTTATCTGAAGCAAAATATAATAATTTATCAGTTCAAAATTATTCAATAGACTTGTATCACCTATAAGAGAAATGTCAGATGCTTAGCAGGACATATCATTCTCTTCAATATCTGATCCTTTACTTTCTGTCCATCATTTCCCATTTCTCCCCTGTCTCAAAACTCACCCTCCGGCACAACCAAGAAACTTCAAGTTCCCTACACCCAGTGTGTTCTCTCATGCTTTCTGCTGCTGTGCATTCTGCTCCATAAGGCTAGGATACCACTGTCCTTCTCTATCCATGTGCCCTGGAAGCATCTTCTGGCCTTCTCTGTCTCCTCGTGAATTCTTGCTTCCTTCCATACTTCCATTGACCCTCCTGTTTGCCTCAAATGTAATATTTTCACCATACATTTTTCACAGGTTTGTTTGATTAAGGACGACTTCGATGATCTGAGTCCCAGAAATCTGAGCGTTAGGATAGCATAGAGGTTAAAAGGAAGGGCTCTGATGAAAGAGATATGTATTCAAGTTCCCAATAAAATCCATTCTAGCTCAGTGACTCTAAGCAAGTTATTCTACCTCTCTGGGCTTCAGCTTCCTTACTTGTAAAGCAAGAGTAATCACTGTCCCTCCATTACAGGGTTGTGACAGTTAAATGCAGTAACTTATGTGACAATTAAGGAGACTCATCAATACATAGTAAAAGCGGTTAGTAAATATTTGCTTTTATTACTATTTTAAATACTATCTAAATCCCTGGCTCAAAGAAGAAGCTTAATAAATATTTGCTGAAGCTGGGTGCAGTGGCTCACGCTTGTAATTCCAACACTTTGGGAGGCAGAGGTGGGCGGATCATGAGGTCAGGAGATAGAGACCATACTGGCTAACACGTTGAAACCCCTTCTCTACTAAAAATCTGTTAAAAAAAAAAACATTAGCCGGGCATGGTGGTGGGCGCCTGTAGTCCCAGCTACTCGGGAGGCTGAGGCAGGAGAATGGCTTGAACCCAGGAGGCGGAGCTTGCAGTGAGCTGAGATTGCAGCACTACACTCCAGCCTGGGCAACAGAGTGAGACTCCATCTCAAAAAATAAATAAATAAATAAATAAAATAATAAATAAATAAATATTTGCTGAGTAAAATAAAGAACTGGATGCATGCAGATATGTTGTGCTAACTCTGACTTGTGGTGTATCCCTTATTTGTATCAATGCATATTCATTGTTCATATGCCCCTCCACCAGGCAAATATCCAAACAATAACCCATCTTAGACTATATATCACTATCCCTTAAATTTTCAGTGTCAATAGAAATAAACAAACAAAAATAAGAAACCCAAGTAAAATATAGTAGTTGAAACAGATTCACCTGAGAAATGTTAAAAATAGAATAATGTGTGATGGTAGGATTCAAGTTCTGGAGAACTTTTTAGGTGTTTCTCCCACAGCACACACCAACCGTTCCACATAATATCATTATATGGTTGGCTCCAGAAATCATATAGACTAGATTATTACTCTTTAGACTTTGAAGTAGATGTGAACCACTGGATGACAAGTTAAAAGACTCTAATTTGGACATAATTGGAATGAGAAATGTAGATACCGTTGTCCTTTCTCAGACCACACTTAGTGGAGCAAAGCAGTTAGATCAGTGTGCAAATTTTTTAAAAGCAAAATAATTAACTAGGTTGCTTGTTAAACATAAAGACTTTGGAAGCTCATGCACGGAAATTATAATTTGGAGTCAATCCAGGTGCCTGCATTATTAACAAATTCCCACGGTACGTCTCATGTAGTTGCTCTAAGGAACATGATTTGAAAAATCACTGCATAAGAAACACAAGCTTCTTGAGGACAATTTTATTGGCCTTTAGTTTCTTTTGCCTGCCAGAGTCCCTGGAACTTAATGGCTGCAAAATGTATGTTTGTTTTGTAAACAGAAGAAAAAAATATGAATGAATGAATTAAAAATTCACCTGAAAGTTTTGAAATAATGTGGACAGAAAGGAAAAAAGTATTTTTGCCACATGCATATGTGTGTAATATGCGAAAGTCTACAAAGATTTTCCATAGCAACTTTAGTATATTCATTGTTTATCTCCTCCTTTCACGATCTTTTAGTTTTTTACTATGTATTATGGGTAAGCAGCAGTATTTAGGAAGTAGTAACTAAATGATAAAATGTAACTATTAATATTAAGACAATTTGTAACCAAATGGCTGTTTTTAAGTTTGTCGTTATACCCCTCCATCCGCTGCTCCCTGAATCTCAGGTGATCTGTATTTAACTAATGAGTTCTCGTCTGTTTTTGTTGACAAATAGCTCCCATGGCAGCTCAATCCATTTAAAAAGTGAGAGGAATGACAATGGCTCCCATTACTTCTCTCCCTCAGAAAAAAAAAGTCACCTGGTCTTCCTCTGGCACTAGTTTGATCCTGAGGCCTGAAAAAGTGAGTGATGAGAGATGCTTCGTATCTTGCAGAACTGGGGGAACTCACAGATAAATTTCTTTTCTATATTTTAATTCGATTCTAATGCAGAAATTTGGGAGTTTCTTTCATTCTCCTAAAAGAAACTTAAAAGTAAACAACTTTTTGTTCTAGTATTTAATTGGAATATCCACATAGAAAATAGGTTAATGAGCATAAAGTACTTTGAAAAAAACAGTGAAGTAAAACAAACAAACAAATAAAAACCAGTAGTGCTCACATGCAGCTTTAACTGGGGAGCACTTAAAAAGCGGAAAGTAGTTTATCTGTTTAGGTGCCAGTGTGAAAATAAGAGCAAGCATCTCGCTCCTTATCCTCAGGTTTCCTTTGGTATCCCTTTACAATTGTGCGATAATCAAAAGCCACTTATAAAGTGTTTGTTTAAAAGGAGACTGTAATAATTGGACTAAAAATTCTTGCTCTTGTAGTAACAAAATAATAACATAAGAATAATTCTTACTACCCTAAGAACAAATCTCATCATTTCTAACCAAAGAGCATTTTAGGGCTTAATTATTGATATGGTTTGGCTGTGACCCCACCCAAAATCTCACCTTGAATTGTAATCCCCATAATCCCCACATGTCAAGGACAGGACAAGGTGGAGGTAATTGGATCATGGGGCAGTTTTGCCCATGCTGTCCTCGTGATAGTGAGTGAGTCTCATGAGATCTGATGATTTTACAAGGGTCTGGCATTTCCTCTCTTTGCACTTACTCTGTCCTGCCACCCTGTGAGGAAGGTGCCTGCTTCTCCTTTGCCTTCTGCCATGACTGTAAGTTTCCTGAGGCCTCCCAGCCATGCAGAACTGTGGGCCAATTAAACCTCTCCCCTTTATAAATTACCCAGTCTCAGGTATTTCTTTATAGCACTGTGAGAATAGACTAATATAATTACATATGTCTTTTATAAAGGGATTCACTGATCTCTCCCTTTTATGTGGGAAAACTAAGAAAACATTATCATCCATACATAGGGAGCATTGCACACAAATGTATCAGAGGAAAAAGGAACATTCAAATACAAGAGTAATCATAGTAATAGTTAATTGTATTAGATGCTAATCAGATACCTGTTATATTCTAATCGTTTTTTGTATATAAGTGGTATAAATCCCATGACAACCTTATAAAGTAGTTTCAGCATTTTACAGGTAAGGAAAATGAGACACTGAATGGTTTAGAGAATTCCTACCAATTTATACTTGGGGTATAAATGTAAAGGATGTGAGGAATGAAGTGGGTTATAAAAGCAGTATCTACCATAATTATAATCAAAGAGCAGGTTGGCTGAGAAAGTGAAATGTAAGAATTGTTTTATTTCATTCACTTTACAAGCAGTTTTTAGGAATTTGTTGTGTGTCAAATATAAGAATGGTTCTGAAAATAAAAATATAAACAAACCTGAAGCTCCTCCTTCAAGATACGTTGGAGTTATGATTAGCTATTACATAATTACTGGACAATAAACATAATATTGTAAAAATATGATATTGTGGAAACAATTATTTAAGATTTTGTGTTATAAAAATGGGCTTCTACAAATTTACAAAATAGAAACCCTGAGGAGAGAGTACCCTGTTCTGCCTGACGGGGGTAGGGATGGAAGTGGACGGGGAGCTAGGTAGGGAAATAGTAATGTTTAAAATCAAGATTAAAAGTTAAAAGTTTTAATAGGATTTAAGATTGAAGTAGGAGTTTTCCAGGCAGAAAGAGAAGGCATAGAGCATAGGTATAAAAAGAGTATAATGTGTCGGGGCATGGTCAGTCTTAGGGTTGAGAAGCAGTTCTAACTGGAGCACAGCATGGAAGGTGTTATCGGCTAAGTGCCAAGTGGCATGACTGGCAGGGTAGCTTGTGTTTAGATTGGGAAAGGCCTTACGTGGTACAATTACATGAACTTATCACAGACAGTGCCTGACCCCACTTAAGTTTCAGCAAGATAACTCTGTAGGCAGTGAGAAAATGTAATGGGAATGGTTAGAATCTGAAGTCAGGGAGACCAGCTCTGGTGTTTGAAAATGGACAGCCTGAAAGAACTAAAGCAGTGGCAGTGAAAAAGGAAGGAGAAATCAAAAGTCCAGAGACTTAGTAGGGATTGAATTGTCATGACGGGAGTTCAGTAGGATATAGTAAGTGAGGAAGAGTGAGAAGTCAATGGCAAATAGTACTGTTAACTAGTAAAGGCAATTTTAGTGTTAACTAAGAATTATTGAGTGTTTATAATGTGCACTTTATATATAAATAAACACTATATAAATAAACACTTTAAATATTTTAACTAACTGAGAAGGGTCTTGAGTTTTATGCTTAGATAACTGAATGGTCATTCTCATATACATAGAAAATGAAGAAGAAAGGGACATTTCTGAGGGCAGTGGGAGATCATGTGTTTGGTTTTGGAAATATTTGAGAAGCCCACATAGCATTTAGGTGCTGATGTCCACTGTACTGTTTGTAATACGAATCCCATGCTGAGGTGAGAGTCAGGGCTAGAGATAGAAATTTAGGACTCTTCTTGTTTGTGGATTAATGATGCTTGATAGAGCAAGAAGAGAAGAGAGAAAAAAAGGTCAGAAATCTTGAAACATAAACACTTAAGGGGAGAGAGAGGACAAAAAATAAAAATAAATGAACTGACATAGAAAGAAAATCAGGAGTAAAAAGGAAAGGAAGAAGAGACTTTAGAGAAAGATATTGGCCAGGCCGGGAGCAGTGGCTCACACCTGTAATCCCAGCACTCTGAGAGGCTGAGGCGGGCAGATCACGAGGTCAAAAGATCAAGACCATCCTGGCCAACATGGTGAAACCCCATCTCTATTAAAAGACAAAAATTAGCTGGGCTTGGTGGTACATGCCTGTAGTCCCAGCTATTCTGGAGGATGAGGCAGGAGAATTCCTTGAACCTGGGAGACAGAGGTTTCAGTAAGCCAAGATTGCACCACTGCACTACAGCCTGGTGACAGAGCAAGACTCCGTCTCAAAAAAAAGAAAAAGAAAAAGAAAGATATTGGCCAGGCACAGTGGCTCACGCATGTAGTCTCAGCACTTTGGAAAGTTGAGGTGGGAGGATCCCTTCAGCCCAGGAGTTTGAGGCTGCAGAGAGCTATGATTGAGCCATTGCACTACAGTCTGGGCAATAGAGCAACACTGTATCTCTAAAAATAAAAAAAAAAAAGGAGGGAAGATATTGCGGTAAAAATTGCCAAATTTTGTATACGATTAGAGTAGAATGTGAACTGAAAATAAATAAAACTAGAAATTAGAAATTTATTACTCTATTTTAAGAGTACACTTTCAGTTTCATGGTGGGTGAGATAAAATAAATGAGAAGAGTGGAAATGGAGGCCAAGTGACCATTGCTGTAAGGACCTTGGCACAGAGGAAGGAGTTGGAGCTGGAGGGTAAGAACGACGGTATTACTGCAGTTTTGAAAAACATAAAAGCTTTAATATATGGCTGAGCAAAAGGAGCCACTAAAGATGGAGAAAGCAAAGGGACAGAGAGTGACAGAAGGTCAGGAGAGTGGAGAGAACAATTACGGATGGAGTAGGGTCTGAGAAAGGTCACAGAGTGAGAGGCTCGGTTTATATAACAAAGCGTTATCTCATCGCGTTTATAACCACAGGGTTTGTGGTTTAATCCTCACTCTCCCACTACTCAACTGCATGAACCAAGTCATTACTTAGCCTCTGTTGGCCTCAGTGTCAAGTCTGCCAAATGGGGAGATAATAGTACTATCAATACCTCAGTGTTATTGAGAGGTTCAAGTGAAATAAAACTTGTGAAGAACAGATCACCTGACTGCTGGGTAAGTGCCCTGCAAAGACTGACTGTTATATTCAAGAGAGAAGCGCAAGGAGTCACTGTGGAAAGGAGTAGGATCACTAATTCTTACGATGAAAACAGAGAGCAAAGGGATAAAAACGTTTATAAAGTCTACCTAACAACGAACCTATAATGAACCTATATTCTTCTTTTTCTTCTTCTTTTTTCTTTTTTTTGACGGAGTCTTGCTCTGTCTCCCAGGCTGGAGTACAATGGCGCGATCTCAGCTCATTGCAACCTCCGCCTCCCGTGTTTAAGTGATCCTCCTGCCTCAGCCTCCCAAGTAGCTGGGATTACAGGCGCCTGCCACTGCACTCAGCTAATTTTTGTTTTTTTTTTTTTCAGTAGATACCAGGTTTTGCCATGTTGGCCAGGCTGGTCTCAAACTCCTGACCTCAGGTGATCCACCCACCTCGGCCTCCCAAAGTGCTGGGATTACAGGAGTGAGCCACCACACCCGGCCAATGAACCTATATTCTAAGTGTAAATGGAACTTGCTTTTATTATTTTTAAAATATTCTATGAAGGAATTTATAAATGTTCTGCCTCTCCAAGGAGTATTAACACTCAGTTGATTATTGCTAAAGGAAAATAAATATCTTTCTTTGTATTCTGAATCACACTGTTCGCAAATATTTATTTTCAAAGACTTTTAAATCTCTCTGTATAATAGTTCAAGTTACAGTCTTAAGAGAATTATGATTAACTCGTAACTATATAGAGATAGGTAATACTAAAATTTCAGGTTTTTTACTTCTTCAACTCTCTTTTCAAAATGCAGCTGCTGTGACATACTCTGAAAGCGGCTTCTGTGCTTTGCATGCTTTTTGCTCTGCTGTATATTCTTGGCATTTTGGTAAGAAAAAAAAACAACTTCTAGAGTTACCCTCTATTGCTAGAAAAAAAACGGATTCCAGGATATTTTCTTCTATTTTTAGCAAATATTGCTTGTTTTTTCTTTTAGCCATTTTATCCTCACTGTCATACAGACTATGTTGAAGTCAAAGTGTAATTTTTTTCTCATGTATTGATTCTTCTTTTAGAGTATTTTATAAAAAAATTATATGTAATAGGCTCAAGCTTTGTGTTCAACCATCATAGTAAACATTGAAGATAGAATAATTCAGCAATAACACCTATTATTGTCGTAGTATATTATATATAGAATGAGTGGTCTGTGTTTCACAGTGATTTTTATAAATATTATCTTATGCAGTCTATACAAAAGCAGAACACATTATGGCTATATTTTTGGTCTGAAACCTGAGATGAAGAAAACAAAGTGATTTTCCACTAAGTCAGATTGCAAGATTAGAAATGCTACATAACTAAAAGCTGCATCGTCACATTATTTTAAAAAAAAAAATTAAGGTGTTTTTGAGAGGTGTTTTAAAGATTTACCTGTCCATGAAATTATTGGAGAAAAGGATAAACAGAAAAATTCCTTAGCTCTTCTCTTGGTTTCTTTCACAGCATCCTAAATAAACACCTGTGAAGCTGTTTATTTTTTAATATTCAATCTGCATGCAGAAGAATGACTCTGTAGTGGTGAAAGCAGTGATTCAATGATCTAGGAATTTCCTTCTGTTTATTCCCTTGAAGGTCAACAGGGGTGAGGAACAAATTAATTAGATTGCAAATCCATCCTGATTGGACACAATAAACCAAGCCAACTCTAATCATCTATGATAAGCCAAGTAGACATCCGGTAAAACTCATTAGCTATCAATAAAGATTGAATAGTCAGTGTCATGTTGCCACATAAATGTTGCCTACACTTTGTGTCTTCTCAAGTTATATCACACTCTTTTTTTTCTTTTCAATATACATTGAATTGACAGAGGAAATCATTCTCCCTGAATGACTCTTCTAAGACTGACACCTTGAAAAATATTTTTCCTGAGAAAAAAAATTATAAGGCATATTGTGACTTTTGAGTATATAATAAGCCTCTTGCATGGTGCTTAGACAGCTCTCAAGAAAAAAATGTCTGAGAAGGGTGTCAAATTCTTTGTGCAAAAGGAACTTCCAGTTTAGGGACTACATGTCAAAAGGTTTTAAATAAAAATGAAATTCCCAGAATTGTGTGGCTACATCCTAAAATAGTAATCAGATTAACCATTAGAAAATAATTCCTTACATTCTATGGGTATATACCCAGTAATGGGTCAAATAGTATTTCTGCCTCTAGGTCTTCACTTTGAGGAACTGCCACACTGTTTTCCTCAATTTTTGAACTAATTTACACTCCCACCAACAGTGCCAAAGCATTCCTTTTTCTCCACAACCTCACCAGCATGCAAACTGATGCAGGAACAGAAAACCAAATACTGCATGTTCTCACTTGTAAGTGGGAACTGAATGATGAGAACACATGGACACATGGTGGGGAACAACACACATTGGGGCCTGCTTGAGGGTGAGGAGTGGGAGGAGAGAAAGAATCAGGAAAAACAGCTAATGAATCCTGGGCTTAATACCTAGGTGATCGGATGATCTATGCAGCAAACCACCATGGCACACATTTAACTAACAAACGTACACATTCTGTACACATACCCCGAACTTAAAATAAAAGTTGGGAAAAAAGAAAATCACTCCTTACATGACAAATCGAATCTCATAATTGAAAAATGAATAACCATAAGTAAACTCTGCTCTAGGAGACAAAATGTAGTTTAAGATGGATACACAATTCCAATGATTTTTCAAGCATCCACTTCAGGACAAGATTAATAGAGACTAGGCTTACCATTATGCCTAAAACAACTAAAATAAAAAGCAAAATGAAAACCAAAGTAAGAAACCAAATACAATGTATCAAACATCAATCCTTAAGACATTGAATATCAGCCAATGAAGGATACTGCTCTGAGAAATAAAAAAAAAAAAAAAATTAGTTGAGGCTCAAGTTTGCCTGATCTTACTGGCTAGAGATTCCCTAGGACATGGTGAAGAGACAACATATTAGGTAGGATCCTGAGGTATCTCTGAGTTGAAGAAATTCGTTGTTGAAAGTCATGGAAAGTGAAAGCAGCATGAGTTTATAGGGCAGAGTACTGGAAATGGAAAGACTGCATAGGCAGAGCACTCCAGAGATCTGAAGAGGATCCCTTTGAGTCTTTACCCAACAAAACTACCTGAGTTAAGGAAAGAACCATGCCTCATAATTCACAGGTCATTGAGTCGAGTCCTCATAACATTTTGTGTCCATATTGGGGAAAAATTAGACTGACACTAAGCACTTCTGTGATCTGCTAAACAAAACTTAAGAGCAAGATGCAAAGAGATCAAACTGGTTTGCAAATAATTTTAATTGTATCTCAGAACTGAAATAATATTCATATTAATACTAAAATATCCAGAATCCCAAGATGACAAAAATGAAAAAATTCAAAAATTACAAATAATCTCTAAGCAAACATATCCTGTAAGAACCAACACTGAAAGAAAAAAATGCCATCTAGGAATAGTGTATCCAGCAAAGCTATTTTTCAAATATGAGTGAGAAATAAAGTTTTTCCTAGATAACAAAAGCTGAGAAAATATACCACTATTAGACCTGTCTTAAAAGCTAAAGGGAGTTCTTCAGACTGAAAGAAAAAAAAAAAAAACGCTAATGTGCAAAAAGAAATAAAAAATACAGGTAGAAATCCATTGGTAAAATTAAGTACACAGACAAACCTAGAATACTCTAATATTGTAATTGTGATGAGCAATCCACTTGTAACTCTACTATGAAGATGAAAAAACTAACCTATCGAAAACAGTAATAATTACAGCAACCATTAAGAGATAGGTAATATAAAATATGTAAACTGAGAAAACAAAAAGCAACAAATTTAAAACAGATTTAAAATAAAAAGCAACAAATTAAAACACGCTACCAGAGAAAAACACTTAACCACAGAGGAAGACCGTAAAAAAGGAAGAAAAGAAAAAATGAGTTATAAAACAGCCAGAAAATAAGCAACAAAATAGCAATAATAAGCC
This sequence comes from Gorilla gorilla gorilla, assembly GCF_029281585.2. Classification (NCBI taxonomy): domain Eukaryota; kingdom Metazoa; phylum Chordata; class Mammalia; order Primates; family Hominidae; genus Gorilla; species Gorilla gorilla. The sequence goes on along the minus strand of NC_073235.2, from coordinate 16,500,221 downwards.
TTTATTTATCAATAATAACACTGAATATAAGTGGAGATAATTTTCTAATAAAAATACACAGAGTGATTAACTGGATAAAAAACAAAGACAACTAAATACTATCTAGAAGAAACCTACCTTACTATAAACACACACACAGACTGAAAGTGAAGAGATAGAAGAAGCCATTCTGTGAAAGTGGAAACCAAAAATAGCAGAAATATCTATACTTACAACTGATAAAATAGACTACAAGTAAAATGCTGTAAAAAGAGACGAAGAAAGTCAGAATATAAAGATAAAGGGATCAATTCAGATAGAGGATATACTCGTATAGACATCTATGCACCCCACACAGAAGCATCCATGTGTACAAAGTAAACATTAGTAAGTCTAATGTTAAGCAAAGACAGGCTTCGGTATAGTAAGAGTAGGGGACATCAACACTCTACTTTCAGTAGTGGACAAAAAAGTCAACAAATAATCATCTGAGTTAAACTACACACTAGACCCACAACATTTCACCCAATTGTATCAGAATGTACATTCTTTTCATAAGTACATGGAACATTCTCCAGGATAGACCATATATCAGGCCTCAAAACAAGTCTCAAAAAATTTAAGAGTATAAATTTTAACAAGTGTCTTTTCTGACCACAGTGGACTCAAACTAGAAATCAATAACAAGAGGAACTTCAGAAACTGCAAAAACACATAAAAAGTAAACAATATGCTCCTAAATGATCAACGGGTCATAAAGAAATTAAAAAGGATATTATAAAAATTCTTGAACCACATGGAAATGGAGATGCGACATACAAAAATCTATGGGATACAACAAATGATAGAAGTTTATGGCCATAAATGACTTTATCAAAGAAGTGTGAAGACTTCAGATAAACAAGCTAATGATGGCCCTTAAGGAACTGGAAAAGCAATAATAAACCAAAATCAAAATTAGTACAAGGAAAGAAAACAAAGAAAAGGAATAGAAAAAACAAGGGAACATTTAAAACATTGATAAAAGAAATTGGAGAGGACAAAAAACAATTATATGGAACCACAAAAGACCCAGAATAGTCAAAGCAATCCTGAACAAAAAGAACAAAGCTGCAGGCATCATACTACCTAACTTTAAAATATACAAGACAGCTATAGTTAATCTGTATGGTACTGGCATAAAAACAGATACATAGACCAATGGAACAGAATAAGGAAACTGGATATAAATCCATACATTTATACCCAACTCAATGGTACCTAGAACATACAATAAGGAAAAGACAGTCTCTTCAAAAAATCATGCTGCAAAAGCTGAATAACCATAAGCAGAAAAATGGAATTAGATCCCTATCTCTCACCATATAAAAAATCAAAATGTATTAGAAATCATATCTAAGTTTTAAATCTAAACCTGAAACTATGAAACTACCAAAAGAAAACATTAGGGAAATGTTCTAGTATATTGTTCTGGACAAAGATATTTTGTGTAAAATCTCAAAAGCACAGGCAACAAAAGCAGAAATAAACAAATGGGATCACATCAAGCTAAAAAGCTTCTATACAGCAAAGGGAAAAATCAACAAAGTGAAGAACCAACCCACAGAATGGGAGAAGATATTTACAGAGTAACCACCTGACAAGGGATGAATAACCAGAACACACAAGGAGCTCAGAAAACTCAATAGCAAACAAACAAACACCCAAAAAGACCCCACAAAATATCTCATTAAAAATGGGCAAAAAATCTAAAGCATTTCTCAAAGAAGACATACAAATGACCAAGAGGTATATATAAAAAAATGCTCAACATCACTGATCACAAAAAATGCAAATCAAAACCACAGTGATGTATTATCTCACCCCAGTTAAAATGCTTTTATGAAAAAGACTGGAAGTAACAGATGCTGACAAAGACGTCGAGGAAGGAGAACCCTGGTACACTGTTGGTGGGAATGTAAATTATTAGTACAGCCATTATGGAAAACAGCAGGGAGTTTCTTCCGAAACTTAAAAATAGAATTACCATATGATCTAGCAATTCCACTAGTAGGTATATATTTAAAAGAAAGGAAATCAATCTATCAAAGAGATATCTGTAGTCACGTATTTTGAAGCACCATTCACAACAGCCAAAAAAGGGAATCAACTTAAGTGTCCATCAATGGATAAATGGATAAAGCAAACATGCAATATATACACAATGGAATATTATTCAACTATAAAAGAGAATAAAATCCTGTCATTTGAAGCAACATGGATGAAACTGGGAGTTGTTACGCTAGGTGAAATAAGTCAAGCACAGAAAGACAAATATTGCCTGTTCTTACATATATGTGTGAGCTAAAGTGATAGATCTCATGAAGAGAGAGAGAAGATTGGTGGTTACCAGAGGCTGAGAAGGGGAGGGGGAGGAGGGTTGATTAAAAAGACAAATATACAGTTAGATAAAAGATCTAAGACCTAATGTTCGATAGTTCAGTAAGGTGACTATAGTTAACATTAATCTACCGTACATTCAAAATATCTAGAAAAGAATGATTCAAGTGTTCCTAGCATTAAAATATATGTATATGTTAAAGATCAAATTATAAAGATTTATAATTAGATTTACAAATTAATATACATTTTAAAGATTATAAAATATATTTAAAGATTATAAAGATGAAATTAGGGTAATTGAAATATATATAACCTCAAATATATATATATATAGACACACACACATATATGGACATGCAGCCTTAAACATATATATGTATACACACACAACCTTAAATATATATAACAAATATATATTTATATATATATATAACAAATATATATTTATATATATAAATATATATAACAAATATATATTTATATATATATATAACAATATATATTTATATATAAATATATATAACAATATATATTTATATATAAATATATATAATAATATATATTTATATATAAATATATATAACAATATATATTTATATATAAATATATATAACAATATATATTTATATATAAGTATATATATACATATATATAACAAATATATATGTATATATAAATGTATATATAACAAATTATTTATTTATACAAATATATTTAACAAATATATATATATTTAAGGTTCTGTCTCTCTATATACATATAAATTTAAGGTTATATGTGTGTATGTATATGTATATATATACATTTAAGGTTATGTATATCCCAAACACCCTAATTTGATCTTTATACATTATATGAATGTATCAAATTATCACATGTACCCTGAAAACATGTGCATCTGTTATGTATAAATAAAAATAAGAAAAATATGTACTTGTACTATAAATCCTAAGCAATCACTAAATAATACTAAAAAGGTTATCATTTATAAGCTAAAAGTGATAAATTGGAATCATTAAGCAAAATTAATTCAAGAGCAGTCAAAAAGAGGAAACCAGGAACAAAGAAAAGAATGGGACAAATAGAAAGCAAACAGCAACCATATCAATATTCACATTACATAGAAATGGCCTAAAAATTTCAACTGAAAATAGGAGACTGTTAAGATTAAAAACCAAGACTCAACTATATGCTGTCTGTAAGAAACCCACCTGAAATATAAATATCCAAATATGTTGTTGGTTTTTCTTTGTTCTAAAAAAAAAAAATTGTAATAGGTTTTTGGGGAACAGGTGGTGTTTGGTTACATGAATAAGTTCCTTAGCAGTGATTTGTGAGATTTTGGTGCACCCATCACCCAAGCAGCGTACACTGTACCCAGTGTGTAGTCTTTTATCCCTCGCCACCCACCACCCTTTCCCTTGAGTCCTCAAAATCCGATGTATTATTCTTATCCCTTTGCGGCCTCATAGCTTAGCTCCCACATACGAGTGCGAACATATGATGCTTGGTTTTTTATTGCTGAGTTACTTTACTTAAAAAATAGTCTCCAATTCCATCCAGGTTGCTGTGAATGCCATTATTTTGCTCCTTTTTATGGCTGAGTGTTATCCCCTGGGATATATGTATACAACAGTACCACATTTTCTTTATCTACTCGTTGATTGATGGGCATTCGGGCTGATTTAATTTTTTTTTGCAATTGCAAATATGCAAATAGTGCTGCTATAAACATGTGCAAGTATCTTTTTCATATAATAACTTTTTTCCTCTGTGTAGATACCTAGAAGTGGAATTACTGGATCGAACGGCAGATCTACTTCTAGTTCTTTAAGGAATCTCCACACTGTTTCCCCTAGTGGTTGTACTAGTTTACATTCCCACCGAGAGTATAAAAGTGTTCCCTTTCCACTACATCCACAACAACATCTATTTTTTTTTGATTTTTTTCATTATGACCACTCTTGCAGGAGGCAGGTGGTATTGCATTGTGGTTTTGATTTGCATTTCTCTGATGATTAGTGATATTGAGCATTTTTCCATATGCTTTTCGGCCATTTGTATATCTTTTTTAGAGAATTGTCTGTTCATGTCCTTAGCCCACTCTTAGATGGGATTGTTTGTTTCTTTTCTTGATGATTTGTTTGAGTTTTTTGTAGATTCTGGATATTAGTCCTTGTTGGATATATAGATTGTGAAGATTTTCTCCCACTCTGTGGGTTGTCGGTTTACTTTGCTGATTATTTCTTTTGCTGTGCAGAAGGTTTTTAGTCAATTAAGCCCCATCTGTTTATCTTTGTTTTGTTGTATTTGCTTTTGAGTTCCCGGTCATGAAGTCTTTGTCTAAGTCTATGTCTACAAGGGCTTTTCCGATGTTATCTTCTAGAATCTTTCTGGTTTCAGATCTTGGATTTAAGTCTTTGATCCATCTTGAGTTGATTTTTGTATAAGGTGAAAGGTGAGGATCCAGTTTCATTCTTCTGCGTGTGGCTTGCCAATTATCTCAGCACCATTTGTTGAATGGAGTGTCCTTTCCCCACTATATGCTTTTGTTTGCTTTGTTGAAGATCAATTGGCTGTAAGTATTTGGCTTTATTTCTGGGTTATCTATTTTGTTCCATTAGTCTCTGTCCCTTTTTCATACAAGTACCATGTTGTTTTGATGACTATGGCCTTATAGTATAGTTTGAAGTCAGGTAATGTGATCCCTCCAGATTTGTTCTTTTTGCTTAGTCCTGCTTTGGTTATGTGGGCTCTTTTTTGGTTCCATATGAATTTTAGGGTTGTTTTTTCTAGTTCTGTGGAGAACGATGGTGGTATTTTGATGGAAATTACATTCAATCTATAGATTGCTTTTGGCAGTATGGTCATTTTCACAATATTGATTCTCCTCATCATGAGCATGGGATGTGTTTCAATTTGTGTGTGTCATCTATGTTTTCTTTCAGCAGTGTTTTGCTGTTGTTCTTTCACGTCCTTGTTTAGATATATTCCTATGTATTTTTACTTTTTTGCAGCTATTGTGAAAGGGGTTGAGTTCTTGATTTGATTCCTAGCTTGGTTGCTGTTGGTGTGTGGAAGAGCTACTGATTCGCGTACATTAATTCTGTATCCTGAAATTTGCTGAATTTATTTACCCTTTGTAGGAGCTTTTTGTACAAGTCTTTAAGATTTTCTAGGTATACAATCATATCATCAGCAAACAGCAAAGTTTCACTTCCTCTTTACCAATTTGGATGCCCTTTATTTCTTTCTCTTGTCTGATTGCTCTGGCTAGGACTGCCAGTACTATGTTGAATAGAAGTGGTTAAAATGGGCATCCTTATTATGTTTCAGTTCTTAGGGGAATGCTTTCAAGTTTTCCCCGTTCAGTATAACGTTGGCTGTGGGTTTGTCATAGATGGCTTTTATTACCTTATTATATGTCGTATTTTGCTACGGCCAATTTTGCTGAGGGTTTTAATCATAAGTGGATGCTGGATTTTGTCAAACGCTTTTCTGTGACTATTGAGATGATCATGTGATTTTTGTTTTTAATTCTATTTATGTAGTGTATCACATTTGTTGACTTGCAGATGTTAATCCATTCCTGCATCCCTGGTATGAAACCCACTTGATCACAGTGGATTATCTTTTTGATATGCTGTTGGATTTGTCATAATTTTTTGAGGATTTTTGCATTGATTTTGCATTGATCAGGGATATTGGTCTGAAGTTTTCTTTTTTTGTTACGTCCTTCACTGGTTTAGGTATTAGGGTGATACTGGCTTCACAAAACGATTTAGGTAGGATTCCCTCTTTCTCTATCTTTTGGAATAGTGTCATAGCATTGGTACCAATCCTTCTGTGAAGTCTGATACAATTCAGCTGTGAATCCATCTGGTCACATACAGTTTTTGTCAATTTTTAAATTATCATTTCAATCTCACTGCTTTTTATTGTTATATTCAGAGATTGTATATCTTCCTGGTTTAATCTAGGAGGGTTGTATATTTCCAGGAATTTATTCATCTTCTCTAGGTTTTCCAGTTTATGTGTTTAAAGGCACTCACGGTAGCCCTGAATAATCTTTTGTATTTCTGTGTATCAGTTGTAATATCTCCCATTTCATTTTTAATTCAGTTTATTTGAATCTTCTCTATTCTTTTCTTGGTTAATCTCACTAATAATCTATCAATTTTATTTATCCTTTCAAAGAACGAGGTTTTGTTTCATTTATCTTTTTTGTTGTTGTTGTTTGTTTGTTTCAATTTCGTAGTTCTGCTCCGATCTTTGTTATTTCTTTTCTACTGTTGGGTTTGGGTTTGTATTGTTCTTGTTTCTCTAGTTCTGTGATGTGTGACCTTAGATTGTCTATTTGTGCTCTTTCCGACTTTTTGATGTAGGCATTTAATGCTATGAACTTTCCTTTTAGCATCACTTTTGCTGTATTCCAGAGGTTTTGATAGGTTGTGTCAGTATTATCATTCAGTTCAAATTTTTTTAAATTTTCATCTGGATTTTATTGTGGACCCAAGAATCATTCAGGAGCAGGTTATTTAATTTCCATGTATTTGCATGATTCTGAGGGTTTCTTCTGGAGTTGATTTCCAATTGTATTTGACTGTGATCTGAGAGAATACTTAATATAATTTTAGTTTTCTTAAATTTACTGTGACTTGCTTTGTGGTCTATCATACGGTTTATCTTGGAGAATGTAGAATGTTCCATGTGCTGGTGAATAGCATGTATATTCTGCAATTGTTGGGTAGAACGTTCTGTAAATTTCTGTTAAGTCCATTTGTTGTAGGGTATAGTTTAAGTCCATTGTTCATTTGTTGAGTTTCTGTCTTGATGACCTGTCTAGTGCTGATGGTGGAGTATTAAAGTCCCCCACTATTATTGTGTTGCCATGTATCTCATTTCCTAGGTCTAGTAGTAATTGCTTTATAAATTTGGGAGCTCCAGTGTTAGGTGCATATATATTTAGAATTGTGATATTTTCCTGTTGGACTATTTCTTATATCATTATATAATGTCCCTCTTTGTCTTTTTAAACTGCTTTTGCTTTAAAGTTTGTTTTGTCTGATATAAGAATAGCTACTCCTGCTCACTTCTGGTGTTCATTTGTGTGGAATATCTTTTTCCACCACTTTACCTAAAGTTTATGTGAGTCCTTATGTGTTAGGTGAGTCTCCTTAAGACAGCAGAAACTTGTTTGCTGAATTCTTATCCATTCTGCCATTCTGTATCTTAAGTGGAACATTTAGGGCATTTACATTCAATGTTAGTATTGAGATGTGTGGTACTATTCTATTCATTGTGCTGTTTGTTGTCTGAATACCTTGGGTTTTTTTTTTTTTACTGTGTTAGTTATATAACTCTTGTTAGATTTACACTTTAAAGAGGTTCTATTTTGAGGATTCGTTTTAAGATTTTATGCTCCTTTAGCAGTTCTTGTAGTGAGGGCTAGGTAGTGGCAAATTCTCTCAGCATTTGTTTACTGGGAAAAGACTGTATCTTTCCTTCATTTATGAAGTTTAGTTTCACTGGATACAAAATTTTTGGCTAATTATTGTTTTGCTCAAGGAGGTTAAAGATAGGACCCAAGTCCCTTCTAGCTCATAGAGTTTCTGCGAGAAATCTGCTGTTAATCTGATAGGTTTTCTTTTATAGGTTACCTGATGCTTTTGCCTCATAGCTCTTAAGATTCTTCCTTTGTCTTGACTTTAGATAACCTGATGACTATGTGCCTAGGTGATGATCTTTTTGCAATGAATTTCCCAGGTGTTCTTTGAGCTTCTTGTATTTGGATGTGTAGATCTCTATCAAGGCTGGGAAAGTTTTCCTCAATTATTCCCTCAAAGATGTTTTCCAAACTTTTATATTTCTCTTCTGAATAAACCAATTATTCTTAGGTTTGGATGTTTAACATAGTCCCAAACTTCTTGAAGGCCTTGTTCATTTTTTTTAATTCATTTTTCCTTGTTTTGTTGGATTGGGTTAATTCAAAAGGCTTGTCTTTGAGCTCTGAAGTTCTTTCTTCTGCTTATTTGATTCTCTTGCTGAGACTTTCAAGTGCAGTTTGCATTTCTCTGTGTCTTTGATTTCCAGAAGTTGTGATTTTTTTTTGTTTATGCTATCTACTTCACTGAAGAATGTTCCTTTCTTTTTTTCCATTTTATTTATTTGACAATTTATTAAGACCTTTATTAACAGGTGCTTGCAGTTTGCTGACTTTTTTGAAAAAAAATCACCAATTTGTAAGCTTTTAGTACAAATTAAAAATGAAATTCTTAAAAATCTCACCAGTCCCTGCACCGCTCCCCATATTGCTGGGCTTGGTGTTGGTGAAGCTGAGTGGCAGGGGCGGGGGTGCGAGAATGGTGGGGGAGGGGTGGCAGGTGGGTGCTGGGTCTCTGCCTTGCTGATGGGTGTGGTGATGGTGACTGGGGCCTGCTGCAGCAGCTGTGGCTCCTCCCCGGGAGTGATGGTAACTAGACCAGCGGCAGCAGTGGGGCTGCTCAGGGCTCTCTGTGGTCCACTCTCCACTCCCACTACTGATCAAACTCTATTTATTTAATCATTTTTATCACACTTTAAGTTCTGGGATACATGTGCAGAATGCGCAGGTTTATTGCATAGGTATACACTTGCCATGGTGGTGTGCTGCACCCATCAATCCATCATCTACATTAGGTATTTCTCCTAATGCTATCCCTCCCCAGCCCCTTACACCCCCAACAGGCTCTAGTGTGTGATGTTCCTCTCCCTGTGTCCATGTGTTCTTGTTGTTCAGCTCCTACTTATGAGTGAGAACATGTGGTGTTTGGCTTTCTGTTCCTGTGTTAGTTTGCTGAGAATGATGGTTTCCAGTTTCATCCATGTCCCTGCAAAGGACATATTTTTTCACTCATCCATTTTATAGCTGCATAGTATTCCATGATGTGTATGTGTCACATTTTCTTTATCCAGTCTATCATTGATGGACATTTGGGTTGGTTCCAAGTCTGTTATTGTGAATAATGCCACAATAAACATATGTGTGCATATGTCTTTATAGTAGAATGATTTATAATCCTTTGGGTATATACCCAGTAATGGGATTGCTGTGTCAAATGGTATTTCTGGTTCTAGATCCTGGAGGAATCACCACACTGTCTTCCACATTGGTTGAACTAATTTACACTCCTACCAGCAGTGTAAAAGCATTCCTATTTCTCCACATCCTCCCCAGCATCTGTTGTTCCCTAACTTTTTAATGATCGCCGTTCTAACTGGTGTGAGATGGTATCTCATTGTGGTTTTCATTTGCATTTCTCTAATGACCAGTGATGATGAGCTTTTTTCACGTTTGTTGGCCGCATAAATGTCTTCTTTTGAGAAGAGCCTGTTCATATCCTTTGCCCACTTTTAGATGGGGTTGTTTTTTTCTTTTTTTTATTATTATTATACTTTAACTTCTAGGGTACATGTGCACAACGTGCAGGTTTGTTACATATGTATACATGTGCCATGTTGGTGTGCTGCACCTATTAACTCGTCATTTACATTAGGTATATCTCCTAATGCTATCCCTCCCCACTCCCCCCACCCCACAACAGGCCCCGGTGTGTGATGTCCACCTACCTGTGTCCAAGTGTTCTCATTGTTCAATTCCCACCTATGAGTGAGAACATGCGATGTTTGGTTTTTTTGTCCTTGCGATAGTTTGCTGAGAATGATGGTTTCCAGCTTCATCCATGTCCCTATGAAGGACATGAACTCATCATTTTTTATGGCTGCATAGTATTCCATGGTGTATATGTGCCACATTTTCTCAATGTAGTCTATCATTGTTGGACATTTGCGTTGGTTCCAGGTCTTTGCTATTGTGAATAGTGCCACAATAAACATATGCATGTATGTGTCTTTATAGCAGCATGATTTATAATCCTTTGGGTATATACCCAGTAATGGGATGGCTGGGTGAAATGGTATTTCTAGTTCTAGATCTCTGAGGAATTGCCACACTTTCTTCCACAGTGGTTAAACTAATTTACAGTCCCACCAACAGTGTAAAAGTGTTCCTATTTCTCCACATCCTCTCCAGGACCTGTTGTTTCCCACCTTTTTAATGATTGCCATTCTAACTGGGATGAGATGGTATCTCATTGTGGTTTTGATTTGCATTTCTCTGATGGCCAGTGATGATGAGCATTTTTTTCTTTCTTTTTTTTTAATTTTTTTTAATTTTATTATTATTATACTTGAAGTTTTTGGGTACATGTGCACAATGTGCAGGTTAGTTACGTATGTATACATGTGCCATACTGGTGTGCTGCACCCATTAACTCATCATTTAGCATTAGGTATATCTCCTAATGCTATCCCTCCCCCTTCCCCCCACCCCACAACAGTCCCCGGAGTGTGATGTTCCCCTTCCTGTGTCCATGTGTTCTCATTGTTCAGTTCACACCTATGAGTGAGAACGTGCGGTGTTTGGTTTTTTGTACTTGCGATTGTTTACTGAGAATGATGATTTCCAATTTCATCCATGTCCCTACAAAGGACATGAACTCATCATTTTTTATGGCTGCATAGTATTCCATGGTGTATATGTGCCACATTTTCTTAATCCAGTCTATCATTGTTGGACATTTGGGTTGGTTCCAAGTCTTTGCTATTGTGAATAGTGCCGCAATAAACATACGTGCATTTTTTTGTGTATCTGTTGGCTGCATAAATGTCTTCTTTTGAGAAATGTCTGTTCATATCCTTCGCCCACTTGTTGATGGGGTTGTTTTTTTTTTCTTGTAAATTTGTTTGAGTTATTTGTAGATTCTGGATATTAGCACTTTGTCAGATGAGTATATTGCAAAAATTTTCCCCATTCTGTAGGTTGCCTGTTCACTCTGATGATAGTTTCTTTTGCTGTGCAGAAGCTCTTTAGTTTAGTTAGATCCCATTTGTCAATTTTGGCTTTTGTTGCCATTGCTTTTGGTGTTTTAGTCATGAAGTCCTTGCCCATGCCTATGTCCTGAATGGTAATGCCTAGGTTTTCCTCTAGGGTTTTCATGGTTTTAGGTCTTATGTTTAGTCTTTATTCCATCTTGAGTTAATTTTTGTATGAGGTGTAAGGAAGGGTTCCAGTTTCAGTCTTCTGCATATGGCTAGCCAGTTTTCCAAAAACCATTTATTAAATAGGGAATCCTTTCCCCATAGCTTGTTTTTGTCAGGTTGGTCAAAGATCAGATGGTTGTAGATATGTGGCATTATTTCTGAGGCCTCTGTTCTGTTCTGTTCCATTGGTCTATATATCTGTTTTGGTACCAATCCCATGCTGTTTTGCTTACTTTAGCCTTGTAGTATAGTTTGAAGTCAGGAAGCATGATGCCTCCAGCCTTGTTCTTTTTGTTTAGGATTGTCTTGGCTATATGGGCTCTTTTTTGGTTCCATATGAAATTTTAAGTAGTTTTTTCTAATTCTATGAAATAAGTCAATGGTAGCTTGATGGGAATAACATTGAATCTATAAATTACTTTGGGCAGTATGGCCATGTTCACAATATTGATTCTTCCTATCCATGAGCATGGAATGTTGCTCCATTTGTTTGTGTCCTCTCTTATTTCCTTGAGCAATGGTTTGTAGTTTTCTTTGAAGAGGTCCTTCACATCCCTTAAAAGTTGGATTCCTAGGTATTTTATTCTCTTTGTAGCAATTGCGAATGGGAGTTCACTCATGGTATGGCTCTCTGTATGTCTATTATTGGTGTATAGGATTGTTTGTGAATTTTGCACGTTGATTTTGTATTTTGAGACTGCTGAAGTTGCTTATCAGCCTAAGGAGATTTTGGGCTGAGATGATGGGGTTTTATAAATATGCAATCATGTTATCTGCAAATAGAGAAAATTTGACCTCCTCTCTTCCTATCTGAATACGCTTTATTTCTTTTTCTTGCCTGATTGCCCTGGCCAGAACTTCCAGTACTATGTTGAATAGGAGTAGTGAGAGAGGTCATCCTTGTCTTGTGTTGGTTTTCAAAGGGAATGCTTCCAGCCTTTGCCCATTCAGTATGATACAGGCTGTGGGTTTGTCATAAAGAGCTCTTATTATGTTCCATCAATACCTAGTTTATTGAGAATTTTTAGCATGAAGAGCTGTTGAATTTTATCGAAGGCCTTTTCTGCATCTATTGAGATAATCATGTGGTTTTTGTCATTGGTTCTGTTTATGTAATGGATTACGTTCACTGATTTGCATATGTTGAATCGGCCTTGCATCCCAGGGATGAAGCCAACTTGATTGTGGTGGATAAGATTTTTGATGTGCTGCTGGATTTGGTTTGCCAGTATTTTATTAAGGATTTTCGCATCGATGTTCATCGGGAATATTGGCCTGAAATTTTCTTTTTTTTGTTGTTTCTCTGCTAGTTTTTGGTATCAGGATGATGCTGGCCTCATAAAATGAGTTAGGGCAGATTCCCTCTTTTTCTATTGATTGGAAGAGTTTCAGAAAGAATGGTACCAGCTCCTTTTTGTACCTCTGGTAGAATTTGGCTGTGAATCTGTCTCGTCCCATGCTTTTTTTTTTTTTTTTTTTTGGTTGGTAGGCTATTAATTATTGCCTCAATTTCAGAACTTGTTATTGGTCTATTCAGGGATTCGACTTCTTCCTGGTTTCATCTTAGGAGGGTGTGTATATCCAGGAATTTATCCATTTCTTCTAGATTTTCTAGTTTATTTGCATAGAGGTGTTTATAGTATTATCTGATGGTAGTTTGTATTTCTTTGGAATCAGTGGTGATATCCCCTTTATCGTTTTTTATTGTGTCTACTTCATTCTTCTCTCTCTTATTCTTTATTAGTCTGGCTACTGGTCTATTTGGTTGATCTTTTATAAAAACCAGCTCCTGGATTCATTGATTTTTCGAAGGGTTTTTCGTGTCTCTAATCTCCTTCAGTTCTGCTCTGATCTTAGTTATTTCTTGTCTTCTGCTAGCTTTTGAATTTGTTTGCTCTTGTCTCTCTAGTTCTTTTAATTGTCATGTTAGGGTGTCACTTTTAGATCTTTCCCACTTTCTCCCGTGGGTATTTAGAGCTATAAATTTCCCTCTAAACCATGCTTTAGCTTTGTCCCAGAGATTCTGGTATATTGTGTCTTTGTTCTCATTGGTTTCAAAGAACTTACTTATTTCTGCCTTAATTTCGCTAATTACCCAGTAGTCATTCAGGAGCATGTTGTTCAGTTTCCATGTAGTTGTGCGGTTTTGAGTGAGTTTCTTAATCCCGAGTTCTAATTTGATTGCACTGTGGTCTGAGAGACTGTTTGTTATGATTTCCATTCTTCTGCATTTGCTGAGGACTGTTTTACTTCCAATTATGTGGTCAATTTTAGAATAGGTGTGATGTGGTGCTCAGAAGAATGTATATTCTGTTGATTTGGGGTAGAGAGTTCTGTAGATGTCTACTAGGTCTGCTTGGTCAAGAGCTGAGTTCAAGTCCTGAATATGCTTGTTAATTTTCTGTCTCATTGATCTGGCTAAAATTGATAGTGGGGTGTTAAAGTCTCCCACTATTATTATGTGGGGGTCTAAGTCTCTTTGTAGGTCTCTAAGAACTTTCTTGATGAATCTGGGTGCTCCATTATGGGGTGCATATATATTTAGGATAGTTAGCTCTTCTTGTTGCTTGCATCGATCCATTATGTAATACCCTTCTTAGCCTTTGTTTGATCTTTGTTGGTTTAAAGTCTGTTTTATCAGAGACTAGAATTGCAACCCCTGTTCTTTTTTTCTTTTTTTTTTTTCTTTCCATTTGCTTGGTAAATATTCCTCCATCCCTTTATTTTGAGCCTATGTGTGTTTTGCACATGAGATGGGTCTCCTAAATACAGCCCACCAATGTGTTTGACTCTTAGCAAGACAGGCCAACATTCAAATTCAGGAAATACAGAGAACGCCACAAAGATGCTCTTTGAGAAGAGTAACCCCAAGACACATAACCATCAGATTCACCAAGGTTGAAATGAAGGAGAAAATGTTACAGGCAACCAGAGAGAAAGGCTGGGTTACCCACAAATGGAAGCCCATCAGACTACGTGGATATCTCTGCAGAAACCCTACAAGCCAGAAAAGAGTGGGGACCAATATTCAACATTCTTAAAGAAAAGAATTTTCAGCCCAGAATTTCATATCTAGCCAAACTAAGCTTCATAAGCAAAGGAGAAATAAAATCCTTCACAGACAAACAAACGTTGAGAGATTTTGTCACCACCAGGCCTGCCTTACAAGAGCTCCTGAAGGAAGCACTAAATATGGAAAGGAAAAACCAGTATCAGCCACTGTAAAAACATACCAACTGTAAAGACCATCGACACTATGAAGAAACTGCATCAACGAATGGGCAAAATAACCAGGCAGCATTATAATGACAGGATCAAATTCACACTTAACAGTATCAACCTTAAATGTAAACAGGCTAAATGCCCCAATTAAAAGACAAAGACTGGCAAGTTGGATGAAGTATTTTCCTTTCATATCCTATATCATGTTTTTGATTTAAGTTTGATTTTGCCTTTCTCTGGTGCCTCTTTGATTACCTTAATAATTGACCTGAATTCTTTTTCTGGCAATTCAGAAATTTTGTCTTGCTTTGGATCTATTGCTGGTGAGCTGGTATGATCTTTCGGAGGTTTTGAAGAACTTTGTTTTGTCATGTTACCAGAATTGATTTTCTGGTTCCTTCTCTATGTCAGAGAGAAGATCTAAGATTCAAGGGCTGCCGTTCAGTCTTCTGTCCCACAGGGTGCTCCCTTGATGTAGTGTTCTCCCTCTTCCCCTAGGAATGGAGCTTCCTGTGAGCCAAACTATAGTGATACTTTTTGCTTTTCTGGGTCTAGCCACCCAGCGGAGCTACTGGGCTCCAGGCTGGTACTGGGGCGTGTCTGCAAAGAGCCCGGTGATGTGATCCACCTTCAGGTCTTGCAGCTGTGGATACCAGCACCTGCTTTGGTGGAGGCAGCAGGGGAGTGAAGTGGAATCTGTGAGGGTCCTTGGTTGTGTTTTTGTTTAATGTGCTGTTTTTGTGTTGGTCGGCCTCCAGCCAGGAGGTGGTGCTCTCAAGAGCCCATTATCTGTGGTCCTGTGTGCAGGATGCAAACTTGCCCTAGGGACACCTGGTTCAGTATTCAGGTTCCTCAGGTGGTGGACAGGGCCATACAGCTCCCAAGGGATTATGACCTTTGTCTTCAGCTACCAGGGCTGGTAGATAAAGACCACAGGGTAGGGGCAGGGATAGGCATATCTGAATTCAGTCTCTCCTTGGGCGGGGCTTGCTTCATTCAGCTCATGTGGAGGACGGGGTGTGGTTCTCAGTCCAATGGAGTTATATTCCGAGGGTGATTATGGCTGCCTCTGCTTACTCATCCAGGTTGCCAGGGAAGTGGGGGAAAGCCAGCAGTCACAGGCCTCACCCTGCTCCCAGCAGCCCGCAGTCCTAAAGGCTGGTCTCACTCCCACCGTGACCCCACAGCAGCACCGAGTCTATTTCCAGGCAACCAGTGAGCAGGGCTGAGAATTGGCCCCAGACCAGGAACCTCTCCACTGAAAAAGCAAGCAGACTCACAGGTTTTCAGTGTCTCAGGGAGCCTGCAGCAATGATCCAATTCTTTCAAAGGGTGTGTGGATTCTCTTAGCTTTCCTGGTACATTCTTGCAGTAGTTCTTGGAGCAAAAGTTGAGGATGCGAGCCTCCACATCCTGCTCTGTTCTTCCAAGCGTGAGCTACAAGGCTAGTCCTGTCTCCTATCTGCCATCTTAATCTGCTATCCCCAAATATGTTAAAATTAAAGAAATAAAAAAAATACAAACTATGCCAGCATTAAACAACAACAACAACAAAAAGCTGTGTGGGCTATCTTAATATTAGACAAAGTAGATTTCAGAGCAAACAATATTACCATGGGTTAAAAGGGTCAATTTATCAGGAGGATAAATGCTTATGTGCCTAAAAATTAAGAAAAATACATGGGTCAAACATGATAGAATTGCAATGAGAAACAGGCAATTCCACAATTACGGTTAGAGATTTCAAGATTCATGTCTCAATGACTGACAGGACAGAGAGAAAATCAGTAAGGATGTAAAAGAGGTAAACAACAACATAATCCACTTGTCCTAATTGACATTTATGGAACACCCCACTGTACAACAGCAGATTACACACTATTTTTAAGGGCACCCAAAGCGTTTACCAAGATAGACCATATTCTAAGCCACAAAGTAAGTCTCAACAAATCTAAAACATTTAAAATTATGCAATGTATGTTCTTTGACCACAATATGATTAACTTCCAAATGAGTAACCATATATGTGGAAAATCCCCAAATATTTGAAACTAAATAAGATATGCTTAAATAACCATGGATCAAACAAAATCGAAATTGAAGTTTTTTAAAGCATGTTAAACTGATTGAAAAGACAAATTTGCGCCAATATTTGCCTCCAGAGACATGACTGTAATTATTTGCTTTGAAACGATCATGTTTACATTTGCCTTTCCATTTATTTAGTTGTTCTGCATCAATCTTTCAGGTGTTGCATCCTCTGTCTGGCCACACTACTAATACTGCTGGCAACAGTAGAAGGTTTGTGGAGTACTGAGGGACTGTGAAAAATAAAAAAGGATTTAGCCATGACACGAGTCATGAACTTACTAAATCTATATTAATAGACATTTTGTTCGTAAAATGATGGATTTTTGGAGCTTCTGTTTAAAAAGTCTCTCAATGCCATTTCCAGATATGATATGTGGCTCATTTTAAATTCTTATCACAGCAGTTGAGCTATTTAGACTTATTTTAATTATGGAGAATGATTTGTATTGGTTATTATGTTCTACAGATTATATATATATACACATACATATATATATCTCAATTTGACCTTTTAATTTTCCATTCATTCATATTAGATACTAAAGAATGATAATGTTTTGTGACTGACACCTGGGCATTGTCACATCTGTTTTTATTCTCAGCAATAAAAATACATCATTTATCTGTAAACTATATCCATATATTCTCAAATTTTCTCTGTGATTTACATGATTAGCTTATTTAATGAGGCAGAAAGAAGGTCTCTTGAATGGTGCTTAGTCGCAAACAATATGTGACTGGATAGATAGCAACTGTGCCTCCATCTCCCTGACTTCCTGTTATTATCCACCGGCAGGAATAAATTAAAAACTTAATTCCATTGTTACATAAATGTGTACACATTTTTACAGTGTGTCACCACCTATAACAAACTTGATGCATAGATGTCTGGATTAGCTTTACTTAATTGGCTACAATAATATTTAAGTAAGATTTATTAAAATCATAAAGTTGCATACTTGTAGAAATCATAAATTACAATATCATTAAGATAAACACAAAAATATTCAATTATGTTTTATTTTAACAAAATGAAGAAGTAGATGCCAAACTGAAAAGGAACTAGTGAGTTTTGGAAGATCTACCATCCACTGTTACAGTACTTATCATACCACATTTTAAATATCTATTTTATTTTCTTTAAAAAAATTTGTATTAATGAGTAGTGAATGTACATCATGGTAATTTAATACAGTCATATAATGTATAAAGGTCATATTAGTGTAACTTGGGATATCCATCACTTTTTTAAAATTATACTTTAAGTTGTAGGATACAAGTGCAGAACGTGCAGGTGTGTTACATAGGTATACACACGCCTTGGTGGTTTGCTGCACCCATCAACCCGTCATCTAATCTACATTAGGTATTTCTCCTAATGCTATCCCTCCCCTAGCCCAAGGGATATCCATTACTTTAAATATTTGTCTTTTCTATATGCTAATAACATTTAAATTATTTTCTTCTAGCTATTTTGAAATGTATTATAGATCACTGTAAACTATAGTCACCCTGCTAATATATCAAACACCACGTCTTATTTCTTTTATCAAACTGTATGTTTGGACCATTAACCACCTTCCCTTCATGCTACCCTTTCCAGCCTCTGGTAATCACCAATCTTCATGAGATCCACTCTTTTAGCTCCCATATATGAATGAGAGCTCTGGCAGGCAAAACTGACCTTGCTAAGTTTTATACCTTCGATACAAAGTGCAGTTTCAGATGTTGAGTAAGTTGTAAGCAAATACATGTTTGTTAAGTTTGATGAATACTTGAATTGATGAATAAACTAATAACTACATATGTATAGTTATATATGCTTACATAATAAACTAATACTGTATGCATTATGTAGTAAACTAATACTATGTATGTAATATTTACGTGTACTATTATAAATATAATATATAATTTTGTATACTGTTATAGTACTGGAATAAATCAAGTCAATAAGTTTGGAAATGTCAATAGATTGCTTTTACAATTTAAGTTTATTCATTAATCTCTTTCTATAAAAATTTTGGTCAATAGCTACATGGATAGAAAATGTTTATTTTTTCAATAATTTGTGGTTCTTTTGAGAGTTATGTAAGCTTTCAAATTTATGTTTGCATTGTTCATGTTGTATAAATGACATAATTACTCTAGAACTCTTGATTTCTTTATGTTTTGAGCATATTTAACTTATAAACTAAAGACTTCACAAAATTTACTTCTTTTCTGTTTGTTTTTTTTTTTTTGGTCTGTTTTTGGACTTTTATTTTAGATTTAGGGGTGCATCTGCAAATTTGTTGTATAGGTAAACTGCATGTCATGGGGGTTTGATGTATATACTATTTCATCATCCATGTAATAAGCATAGTACCCAATAGGTATTTTTTCTAATCCTCTCCCTCCTCCTACCCTTCACCCGCAAGTAGGCCCCAGAATCTTTTGTTCCCCTCTTTGTGTCCATGTGTTCTCATTTATTAGTTCCCATAAGTGAGAACATGCAGTATTTGGCTTTTTGTTCCTTTGTTTGTTTGCCTGGGATAATGACCTCCAGTTTCACCCATGTCACTGCAAAGGACATGATTTCATTTTTTTTTTTTTTTATAGCTACATAGTATATGTATATGTACCACATTTTCTTTATCTAGTCTACTGTTGATGGGAATCTAGGTTGAGTTCACGCCTTTGCTATTGTGAATAGTGCTGCAATGAACGTACAGATGCATGTTCCTTTATGATAAAACAATATATAGTCCTTTGAGTATATACCCAGTAATGAGAATGCTGGGTCAAATGATAATTTCATTTTAAGTTCTTTGAGGAATCACCACACTGCTTTCCACAATGGCTGAACTAATTTACACTCCCATCAGCAGTATATAAGCATTCCCTTTCCTCTGTAATATTGCCAGCATCTGTTAATTTTTGACTTTTTAATAGTCGTCATTATGACTAGCGTGAGATGGTATCTCATTGTCGTATTGATTTGCATTTCTGTAATGATTAGTGATATTGAGTATTTTTTAATATTCCTGTTGGCCACATGAAGGTCTTCTTTTGGTAAGTGTCTGTTCATGTTCTTTGCCCACTTATTAGTGGGGTTACTTTTTTCTTGTACATTTGTTTAAGTTTCTTAGGAATTCTAGATATTAAACCTTTGTTGGATGCATAGTTTGTAAATATTTTCTCCCATTGTGTAGGTTGTTTGTTTATTGATAGTTTTTTTTGCCGTGCAGAAGCTCTTTAGTTCAATTAGATGCCATTTATCAATTTTTGTTTTTGTTGCAATTGCTTTTGGACTCTGTCATAAAATCTTTGCCAGGTCCTATGTCCAGAATAGTATTTCCTAGGTTATCTTTCAGAAGTTTTATAGTTTTAGGTTTTACATTTAAGTTTTAATTTATCTTGAATTGATTGTTATATATGGTATGAGGAAGCGGTCATTTTCAAACCACTCCATATGGCTAATCAGTTATCTCAGCCCTATTTATTGAATATGGTGTCCCTTCCCCATTGCTTATTTTTGTCAGCTTTTTCTAAGATCTGATAGTTGTAGGTGATCTGTTTTGTTGCATTGGTCTCTGTGTCTGTTTTTGTTTGTTTGTTTTTACCAGTACCGTGCTGCTTTGATTACTATACCATTGTAGTATAGTTTGAAGTCAGGTGACATGATGCCTCCAGCTCTGTCCCTTTTGCTTAGGATTGCCTTGGCTATTTGGGCTCTTTTTTGTTTCCATATGAATTTTAAAATAGTTTTGTCTAATTCTGTGAGGAATGTCATTGTTAGTTTGGTAGGAATAGCATTGAATCCATAAATTGCTTTGGGCAGTATAGCCATTTTAATTATATTGATTTTTTCTTATCCATGAGCATAGAATGTTTTTGCATTTGTTTGTGTCATCTCTGATTTCTTTGAGCAGTGTTTTGTAATTCTTGTTGTAGAGGTCTTTCGCCTCCCTGGTTAGCTGTATTCCTAGATGATTTATTCTTTTGGTGGTGATTGTGAATAGGATTGCATTCTTGACTTGGCTCTCAGCTTGGATGTTGCTAGTGTTTGGAATTGCACCTGACTTTTGTACATTTAAAAAATTTTTTGAAGTTGTTTATCAGAGCAAAGAGCTTGGGAGCAGAGACTATGAGGTTTCCTAGCTATAGAATCATGTCTGCAAACAGGGGTAGACTGACTTCCTCTCTTCCTATTTGGATACCTTTTATTTCTTTCTCTTGCCTGATTGCTCTGTCGGGGACTTTCAGTGCTATGTTGAATAGTAGTGATGAGAGAGGTTATCGTTGTCTCGTGGTTCTCAGGCGGAATGCTTCCAGCTTTTGCCCATTCAGAATGATGTTGGCTGTGGGTTTGTCATAGATGGCTTTTATTATTTTGAAGTATGTTCCTTCAATTCCTAGTTTATTGAGGGCTCTTAACATGAAGAGATGTTGAATTTTATCAAGCCTTATCTGCATCTATTAAGATAATCATCTGATTTTGTTTATTCTCTTTATGTAAAATTCACATCTCAATGGATATTAACTTTTCTTTAAAATAAATCAAGGTGTCAAAATCTAACTGCTGTTTATTAAGTGATAATGGTTAGCACTGAAAATTTAAAAAGTTGATTTTAACTATAAAAGAGTCATAACATTTTTATTGAAATGACAATACAAAGAATGTTAATTTAACTCTATAGAGAGTGTTACAGGTAGAGTAAAACAAGTTAATGGTTCTCAAAGTTTATTTGATCGGTTCTACATTTCCTTGCTCACAAATGTTGTAGATACTTTTAGATGTCACAGAACCAAGATCTGATACACGTATTGTTTTCAGCTCTGAAATAGTGGATAGTAGAGAAAGCTGCCATACCTTAATCCATTTTTTCTTGTATAATCACAATGATTTCACTCGTTTGGAATTACTAATAAGCCTGAACTAAGTTTGGCAGAAATTTAGATATTTTCAAGCATATGGATTTTAGAGATTTTTTTAATGCCTTAAGGAACGTTCAACATATGGGTAGGAAATTAAATTATTTTGTCTCAGCATTAAAATTGTTTAAATACCCACCAAAGGTACTGTTTTATAGTGCGATTGTATGTTTAAGAACTATTATAGTAGTATATTTTATAACCATGATAGCAACAAACAGAAATGAAGAGCTACTTATAGAGCAAGTGATAAACACAGATCAAAGGGGTTTTATGAGCAATGGAGTGGGTTATTACCATCCAAGGCTATTTACAATAATGACAAAAGGAACCAATGTAAAAGATGCAAATTTATTCCTAAATACAGGTACAGAAAAATCTTCTGAATGAATTAACTAGATTTGTTTTTTCATTTCCACATTACAGAACACAGTTCTTTTGGAAGTATTTATTTGCTGGAGTTATTGACTCCCGGAAAAGAAAAAATATCAATGGTAAGAATTTTCCTTTCTAGAAACTATGTCCCCCAATTTTTTATGTGTGTTTGTTTCTTTTTATGGCAATCCTAGGTGTTCAAAAAGCACTAACTTAAAGTTTAATGAATTAGATTTTAAAATTGTGTGCCTTTATTTTTCTACAAATTGTTTTAGACAATTTACAAAAAAGCACATATATAGGAATTATTAAAAACAAGATAAAAATCTAATTAAAATGAGGGCCCAATACTAGATTGGTTCTTGTGTAGAAAAGATGGAGAAAAAAAGCCCATAAATGTAGAGACCATGAAATATGCCAGATTAAATATAATTGAGCTGGAAATTTGATTCTGAGTTTAGGGATGGTCATGAGGAAAAAGGAGACTGATAAATAAAAAAAAAAACTAATTGGTTGAATTAACATAACAATGGGTTTATACACATGCATGTGTACATAGCATTTCCTCAGGGAAAAGTGGAATGAATTAGCAGGAAGTATAATATATTGTTCTAAAGGGTGATCCTTTTGATGATTCTTTTTTTCTGGCACCAATAAACTTTTGTTTTATTTTGCTTTGCTTTTCCCCACATCAGGTTGATAGGAGACAGAGCCAAAAAACAAGATGCAGCATCTTCTGGGGTGGTAGAAAACTATACAGAGGAGGTTCTAGGAGCAAACTTGGAGTTTAAGTGTCAAGGGAAGCTTTGTGGAGGGTGGAGCACCTGTGTTTAGTATTAAGAACAAACAGAGATGCCAGACAAGGGTGTCTCAAGATGGCAGGGCATACGAAGCAGAGGAATTAGCACCGACAAAGGCCTCAAGATAAGAAAGGACAGGAGGTGAGCAAGGAAAGAGAACATTTGTAAGGCAGCTGCAGAGCACAATGTGAGGAAAAAGGTACTCAGGGCCAATCTTCAAGGATGTTGTAAGAACTTGATTTTATGCAACAGGCAAAAGGAAACCTCAGTTGGAATTTAACCAAGGAAGTGAATAATTCGATATGGCAAAAGAAATCCGATTTTAGTCTTAAAATGAGGAATGGATCTGAGATTAATGCAATTCAGAAAAACTCAGTGGGACTCTTGGAAGTAATCCGGGAGAGAGATAATGGCAGGGGCTGTATTGATGAAGCCTCTCTCTTTGCCTATATGTTACTTCTCAAAACTACAGATCTCTCTCTTGGCATTGCTCTCTCCACTCATTCACTCACTCATTCATTCAACTAATATTTACTTTGCTCCTTTTATGTGCCAAATACTATTCTAAATCCTGAAGAGACAGCAAAACAAAGGATAAGGAAAACAGTCTCTGCTCTCATGGGGGTTAAATTCTTACACTACAACTGCACCACACTTTATAAAAAAGTGCTTCAAGCATTAGTTATTCCAGGACAATTTGCATTTTACAGAACCCAAAGGAATACATGATATTGAGATGGGGAGATTATCTTGGGTCATCTAAGTGTGGTCAATCAAATCACATGAACCCTGAAAAGTGGAGAACTTTTCCCAGCTCCAGTTAGAAAGAGATATGAGACAATGGAAGAAAGATCCAAAAAATGGCAGCTTAAGAAGTATTCCTGCTGCTAGTTCTGAGATACAGGGGCAGCGCTAACCTGCTGGTGTCCTTCCCATGCAGTTTTCCTCTGTGCGTTTTCTGTTCTGCTCCTTCTCCTCCAGACCTAGATGTGGAAATAACTCCTTGGTCTTCCTTATGCCAGGGAGCTGTGCTATACCTTGTCTGTATACGATGTCTCTTTATTCTGCCCAAATTACTCAGTTAGAGTAAGCTGTTTATTTTTGATCAAGATACTGATTAATCAAATGAATTCAGATAAGAAACACAAGGACAGAGAGAAGACTTCTGTCCAGTCCTCTCTCTCAGGTCATTCCAGAGGCGTAAGTATATTGCTGCCCACTATGACAGTATCCTTATAATAAATATTTCCTTTTGATCAGCTCCTTTTAAAAAATTATTACTTGCAACTAAATGCGTACTGCCTAATATAGCAATAATTCTTTTAAATCTAGGGATGAATATGTCATTGATCTAAGAGTTTGAAGCAATGTGTCAAAAAGTCCTATGAAGAATCAGGAAATGGAATTGGTAGGCTTCAGAGAAATAAAACATCAATAATGCCCACTAATTTATTTTGGAAGTCCGAGGTCCTTTAACATACTTATTCATTTTTTTGATCTAACAACATAAACATTAGGATAGCAGTTATATAACTAATAAGTATTTATTAGAAAATAAGCTGAAAATACCATGTCACATTTTTTTGCTGTTAAGTACTTATGTGCGAATAAGTGTAAGAAGATGATTGCTTATCAATAGTGTATAAATTCAGAGTGAGAAATCATGGTGATGCCAATCAACTACAGACTGTCCACATGGTTTGTGGAGACAGTGGGACCTTTGCTTTCCAAAATTTTGTTTCATGCACAAAATTATTTAAAATATTGCATAAAGTTACCCTCAAACTATGTATATTAAGTGTATAGGAAACATATGTGAATTTCATCTTTAGATGACGGTCCTATTCCTAAGATATCTCATTAGGTACATACAAATATTCTAAGATCTAAAAAATGTTAAATCCTAAACACTTCTGGTCCTAAGGGTTTTGCATAAAGGACACTCAGCCAGTATATCACTTTCCCTTATCTCTTCAGACTTCCTTCTTCATATAAACAGAAGCCTTCTTTTCAATAACACTCATCCCTATTTCCAGATTTTATCATTTACGCAGCTAAAGCTGTTTTCACAATGACTTCTTTGATTTACCATTTCAGCAAATCTTGTTTTTTGTAAAATTATATGAATTTGGCTATTTTGATTATTATAATATTACAATTTTTTAAGGTAATGTTTCCTAGAAAGGCATTCCATGTATGAATTTTTTTTTCTTTTTTTTTTGAGACGGAGTCTCGCTCTATACTCAAGTTGGAGTGCAGTGGCACAATCTCGGCTTACTGCAACCTCTGCCTCCTGGGTTCAAGCAATCCTTCTGCCTCAGACTCCCAAGTAGCTGGGACTACAGGTGCATGCCACCATGATCAGCTAATTTTTTTTTTTTTTTTTAGTAGAGACGGGGTTTCACCATGTTGGCCAGGATGGTCTCTATCTTTTGACCTCGTGATCCACCCACCTCGACCTCCTAAAGTACTGGAATTACAGGCATGCATCTATGACTTTTATTCAAGACAGTTGATATCTTATTGTGATATTTAAGTTTCTTATAAGTGATTTAATAGTTAGATTGATTGGGGGAAGAAAAGAGGCCCTTTTTATATTGGAATAACACAAATTAATGTCCCATCACTTTTCCTAACATAATCTAGTGAGGCATAATTTACCCAATGACCCCCTCAGAAAATTTGTTAACTAAGACATATGACTACAAATCATTTTTTTTTTTTTTTTTTTTTTTTTTGAGATGGAGTCTTGCTCTGTCGCCAGGCTAGAACGCAGTGGCACGATCTCGGCTCATTGCAACCTCCGCCTCCCAGGTTCAAGCAATTCTCCTGCCTCAGACTCCCGAGTAGCTGGGAGTACAGCTGTGTGCCACCACGACCAGCTAATTTTTTGTATTTTTATAGAGACGGAGTTTCACTGTGTTAGCCAGGATGGTCTCAATCTCCTGACTTCGTGATCTGCCCACCTCGGCCTCCCAAAGTGCTGGGATTACAGGTGTGAGCCACCAAATCAAAATATTTTTAAATATTTTAAATATTTTTAAATATTTTAAATATTTTAAATATTTTTAAATATTTTAAATATTTTAAATATTTTTAAATATTTTAAATATTTTAAATATTTTTAAATATTTTAAATATTTTAAATATTTTTAAAGTAATGTGAATCTGGAAAGTTTTAGCTTGTTCTATGGATCTGCCCAATGGATAATGTACATTAAAAACTGTGTATTCAAAATGCTAAAATTACAGATGTAAGGTATTAATATTGCCTAAACTATAAAGCCAGTAAAAAAGAAATGCCTGATGTGTTTTAAATTAAAAAGAATTAAAACTTGTCTTCAGTATGTGTTTCATATAATTTTATATTCTAGTAACAAGTCAAAAAAGAAGAAAAACATTAAAAAGTAAATGTCTGGGTTAGTATTTGCATGTGTGTGTTTTTCAATCATCTTTTAAATAGACATACTCTCCATGCTCTTGGTAATTTGTAATGTCATTATTATATCTATATGCTACAGTCTATGGTAGAGAAAGTAGAACGTGATTTACAGGTAGAGAGATCAAAGAATATTTCAGAAGTGAGGTGATACGATTTAACTGAAGAGTGACAGATGATTACACCTCGCCTCAAGCCACCTGTGATATTAAAAATAAATTAAATCCGTCAGAAGAAAAGCAAAGCCATTCAGTTTCCACACCCGTCCGTAAGCTTGATGTTTATTACTTTTGGACTAGCAGCTTAGAGAAACATCCTTGCATAGATTGAATCTTTCAAAGCTTGAATGAAAAGTCCTTCATGAGGGGGGCCAGAGCAATCTTCTCAAATATGCTAAATCCTAGAATTCCTAGTCTTTCCACAGTCCCTACCTTGAGTGTATGACTTTCATTATTTATACAAAAGTGAAAACTGTCTTTATCTGGTTATCCCTGCCGATCTTGCAAATTTATGGGTCATTTTTGTTCTAAAAATGTATATGAGAAATAGTACTTTATCAAGTACATGAAAAGGAGAGATTACTTAATTGATCCATGCAGTTTATGTTGAACTTGCATATACATTAGACTTTGTCCAGACCTAATGTGTTTACTAAAAGACGAGTAAAACAAGAACACTGATGATGTTTCCAAACTTGCTGGTTCCCCCCACTCTAAAACCGGGCACAATTTCCACAACCAATTTTAGAAAAGTGCAGAAAATTACATGAAGACTATTGAGAAAAAATATATAATTTTTTATACTCTTGCAAAGTTTAAGGCTCACTGAAGAGGTAGATAAATTGGCTATTTGCATATGTTGATTACTCTAAAGAGGTTATGCGGTTCTCAATATTTTTTGTAGAATTCCTTTAAGCAGGGGTTCTAAACTGTTCAGAAACCTGTTAGAAATAAGATACGGCACTCATTTTTTTTTTCTGAGAAAGGAACAATAACGGCATTCAACAGGTTCAATTCAACCAAAATGTAATAGATCAACTACTGTTCTAGGAATGCGGGAAACAGACTTAATCAAGACATAGATGTCTCACTCACAAAGAGGTCACAAAATACAGGCAAAGCAACCATACTGGTTATGCATTGCCTCAACAAGTATAATGAACACATTGCAGGTGAGCATTTGGTCCAGGATGGCCACGGCTGAGATGACAAGGGCTACATGGCTGTGCTCCATGTGTCCTTCATCCTCCAGCAGGCTCCTCTGGGCAGGTTCTCCTGGCAATGGCAAAAGGCAAGAGCAAAGAAGCCTCAATATACAAGCTGATTTCAAGCCTCTGCTTACTTCACGTTTGCTAACATCCCACTGGCTAACGTGAGTCACATGGTCAAGCTCAGCGTCAAAACGGCCAGACACCGTGAAGGAACATTGTAGAATACAGGGAGTGCTTGAGAATTGGGTTCATTTTTCCCTTTTGTCTCACACAAAAATTCTATGCAGAAATAAATGCAGTATGGCAAGTGCAATATTAGAATTGATAAGGCAGAAAATAGAGGTAATTTCATCTAAATAACCACTGTGTAGTTAGAAGAGTCTTTCTGGAGCAGGTAACCTCAGAAGAACTGAGATTTCAGGATAAAGCTGCATTTTTCAGGCTCCCAGGGGAGATAAGAGCATTTCACATAGTGTGACCCTGCGAAAAGAAAATACCTGAAAAGAATATAATGAGTAAGTAGAACTCTAGGACAGCACATGACAGTATGTCAAGTATAGGTGTCAGGGACAAGCTCTAGAGAATGGCAGTTGAGGCTCTGAGGGACAGGAAATTGGGAACCACATCCTGGAGGGCCTGCAGTCATGGTGGGTAATTCCCATTAGGGTAGGTGGGAGGAGGAAGACTGGGAGGTCCAGAGGGGAATGCTTGCATAAAGGGAAGAATGGATGAGCACAGGCAATCAAAGAAATACCCAATATAAGTTCTACAGCTTCACAATGTTTTGGAGATTCACTCCTGATGACGATCATTTTAAATAAAATTTATCTATCTACCTACCTACCTATCATCTATGTATCTGATCTAATTCTAGGTAAATTTCTCATGTAATTTGAGATTTACCATGCTACCCTACATAGTAATTGCATTTACCCCACATCTTCTGCCCAGAGTTTCAATGCACATGAAAAGTACATTAAATATAAAAGCTCTTTTCTATTTTATACATATATGCTAATCACCAGATTGTGCAGAGCCAAGACAAAAACTTAATATGGTGAATTAACATCAGCAAAAACCAAGCCCAGGATACATACAGAATTGGGTTTTCTAGCTTGGTTTATTGAAAAAGAAGTCACTGTTTGAAAATAAAGTCGATGTCAGTTCCGTGAAGAATAAACTTAATGGAAAGAAGGCGATAAGGGAGTGAAGGTACAGTGTAGGATTAGGGAGCATTGCTCAAGAAAATGGAGATGGCGGAAAGGCTATTCAAGGAGGAAATAGTGAGGCTGGTGATTCAGCACACATTGACATAGTTGCAGTCAATTTGGACTTCAATTATAATAGCGCATTACAATTGCTTCTCAAAATCTATTCAAACATGTAGACTCGTGTGCACACATCTATGTGTATAAAAACACACACACATACATGCACATGGGTACATAGTCGTACAACCTATGAGTAAAATAAAGGGCACAGAAAATGAATTATTTGCAAGCATATGCATGCTCTGTAAATTTTATGCATAGGGTAAAATTGGGCTTTATGTAAAAAGGATTGGATGCTTCTGTTAAAAAATAAATTCATATATATATATATATATATACACACACACACATAATAAGAATCCATCCATTATCTACATTGAATTTACAACCTAAATATAAAAGGACAGGATAGTTTTCAGTTTATTAATTTTATCTAAACTTGGTTCTATAAGGTTTTGTAAATAGGTGTGTATGTGTCAGATTTTGAGGTGGAAAAATCTTAAGCCTAGATGACTAATTTATTCATTCATCTGTGTGAAAAAAAAAAAAGTATTATTCACCCTGTGCCAAGTACCAAGTACCTCCCAGATATGCAATGACAAGTAAGTCACAGCCCCACTTTCAGGAAGTCACAGTGGATTAAAGATAACAGACGCAACTAAATAATAAACTGCATTTTGACAAATGGAATACTAGGAGTAGGTTCTGGGAACTGTAGGGAGAAAGTAGTGAGTGAGTGATCATTTTTGTAGTTGTTCTTGTTATTGACTCTGAGATTTCAGAGAGTGACAGCTGACTCTAAGAAGTGACAGACAAACAAGGGAGAAAAGTCACTCCAAGGAAGGAGAAATAACTTGGGCACAAATACATACACATTAAAGGGTATGACATATTAAGACAACTACCAATAGCTGAGTGCAGTTGGAATAGTGACCATGAGGAAAATCAATAAAGGAGAGGGAAAGGAGTCACACGCCCCTTCCATTTGTGGAATAGTTGAGAAAGAACAACAGGTTTATGGAAGCGTATGCATATGTGAATACCATTGACTGTCCACAAGTCATTCACAGGCTAACTTCCTGTAACTATTGATCATATCACATTCGTCTGATGTCATCGATTTTAAAACTCTTTAGTTATGTTTGCTTTTTCTCTTTTTGACTATTTTCTCCAATAAAGGAATTTAGTAACTGAACCCTGTTTATCCTCCTTTAAATGACTTGTGATTCAGCTCTCTAGAACAGGATCTTAAACCTGCTATTTATTTTCAGGAGTTTCTTAGTCAACTTGGGTGCAAAAATCTCAGCTGTTTCGGGAGTGGAGAGGGCAGTCTTAATTATGGTTCTTTGGTTGCAAACAACAGAAACTAATTTCAGTTAACATAACCCCAAAAAGGATTGATTGGAAGTAATAAACCAGACTAAGTGTTAAACACCAGACTGGTGTAAAGCAGGACTTGGATTCGATCCTGAAGCTGTAGCAGCAGCAATCTGTGGAAGTTCTCTGTTGGAGGCTGACAATCATGAATTTTAGGCTCAACTGCTTCCCACTAGGGAGCTCTGAATGGGGAGCTGGGGTGGCTAACCTGTGAACTAGAGGGATGTCTAACATTTTATTAACTGTAAGTAAGAAACACCAGCCGAAACAGTAACTAGGTATGCAGAAGAATGCATTTTCATTTTGGGCACTGATATTAGTCCTGTTAGCCCCCAGAAGATCTTTCCTTTGTGACACTTCTTTACTTCTTCAACCTATGAGTAAAATAAAGGGCACAGAAAATGAACTATTTGCAAGCATATGCATGCTCTGTAAATTTTTTGCATACGGTAAAATTGGGCTTTATGTAAAAAGGAATGGATGCTTCCATAATAGCTCTGTGAGGCATGAGTTAGTTTTCTGGACAATGAAGTTGAATTCATGACTGTGGTCCTTGGCCAGGTTTTCATTTCACATAGGTGTTGGGTGGTCTGTTCTTGTAAACCTCACAGCCCATTCCTTATTTCTGCTCCAGCTAAGTATCTTTCCATCTGCGGACTTGCCTGAACGTGAGCATATGTGGATATCAGCATTTAGTGTTTTTAATAGTCACCATTCACAACCTCCATACAATCCCTCTCTGCCACTTTTTGTTTTCTTTCCACACTCATCTCCAAAAAGCTCTCAAAATGGTTCTGTCCTCTAACTGATGTATCCTTTTTATTTTACCTTGTATTTGCATTATTTATTCTAGTCCCAAATACTTTGTTTATATTTATCAAGATTTGAATGCCTCGTCCATAACAAATTATTGCTCTTTCTTCTTCTAATGCGTGCTAATAACTTAACATCTTCCAAAGTTTGTAGCCACGGAGTAAAGTAGAATTAATATGTTGTTGGCAGTAAAATAGAAATCTATTGTATCATGTTGTGGGAGAAATTTCTAGTCTTTATCCATATCTGATTATTTACTTCTGTAGCTATTTAAGAGAATTACCCTTTTGTGTCTTTTTCATTTTTTCTTTTCACTTAGGTAAAAACCTGTGAATAATTCTGGTTAAGGGCTTTTCAGAGAAAGTAACTTTGTTCCTTTTTAGGACAGTGCCTTACACTACTAGTGTGGATCCTCCTGAACACTCTACCTTTCTCTTGATGATCATGGAGTCTGAACTAGTGAGCCAAAAACTGAGATGACAGCTGCCCTGGACAATTGGCTAGGGCTGTAACTGTTGCTTTAAGACACTGGTGTTTTCGTGTTGATATTTTACTCCAGCATAACCAAGCCTACATGTACTCATAAAAATACAAAACATGTTCTAAAAAGTTTCCAAATAATATTAATTTATATAATTATGGTTTGGTCTTATTATCTGTTATGTAGTTATAGAGACATTATTTAATTTTTTTATTTAAGAAATATGTTCTTCAGTGTACAAAAACCTTGTTTTGTAGCACATGCAACTGAAGTGTCATTTGTTGTTTGCTATTTATAAATGTTAAGTGCCAGTAAAAGCCTATTAAAATCTTGTGAGAATAGCTGAGAGTTTGTCCCTGATCCTGAGCAAGAGAGACAGCAATGAAATATCAGCAGAAGGACTATCAGCGACAGCAAGTTCAATGCATTATTGAAGTCTGGGCTGGGGTCAAAGAAAATAAAGAAGGAGTAGAAACTATCTTCAGGAGAAAACAAGATGTTAACTTCAAAGGGTGTCTGTGCTATCACCATAAAGACACCACGATAGAAAGCTGTCAAGTTTCCTTCATAGAGAAATGCCAGGGAGGAAAGAGAAAAATAAATACTTGAATGGAGAAAGGGATATTAATAGAAAAAGGTTATCACATTAACTGTTGGGGTATAAAAATAATTAAATGTAGAATAATAAAGAAATCGCAGAAAATCCAAGACGGAAATCAAAACTCTTGATAAATATAACATGGAAAAAAAGGAGTCTGGAGAATCACAAACAGATTGTAGGTAATGAAGGCAGTAAAATAAATAGATAGATGGCTGAAAAGAGATAGATAGATAGATAGATTATATAGATAGATAATAGATAGATAGATTATAGGCACATATATTTAAGTGACTTTTTTCACACATTTCAATTTGGATTTTAATAGAATGCCATCATAGAAGACTTAGGATCTCCTTGTTTCTAATCTCTTTATATGATTGTGTTGGAAACTTACATTATTAATATGTTCAAATTATGACCATATGTTTATACATGTGTTAGCTTTCTAAAGAAAGAAGCTGTTTCTTTATATAAGTCTGTAGTTTATTTAAATTGTGCAAAACCATTAATTAGCTTTGGCATAAGAAGTATTAATAATTAATGCAAGATTATTCAGCTAGTCACCTTGATAGCAACTAATTCAAAGAAAGAGAGAAAAGTACAGTTTACAAGGAAACAAATATCAGGAAAACACATCACTAATGTAATAAAAGATATATGGCAAGTTAAGGAAACTGAATCTTTCATTCTACCACTGGATCCATTAAATTTTAGTACTAGGAATGAATAGACTAATAAACTCTGCTCTTATATTTCCCAAGGAAACCAAGCTCCAATGTTTATAGGGATAACAAGAGCACTTTAAAAAGCATTTAACATCAGGCCTGTAGGACCAGTATGGAAGAAAAGATCAAATGCATATAGACGTCTGTCTTATTTTAAACTTCTGTATCAATGGGAAATGTTACCTTAAATCTTAATTGTGATTATGATTTAGATAACGAACCACCTTCAAAGTAATCTCCCCAGTCCAGTTTCTTCTATGTTCTTTCTCAGTTATCTTTGTTCTGACCCAGTTTCTAAAATAGATTCTCTATACCTCTGTTAGAATGATCTCACATGAGCCAGATCCAGTAACCCATTTGCTCAAAATTCGTCATTGCGTTACAATTGTAATAACACAGGATATCAAGGCCTTTACAACTTGCGGCAACAATCTTTCCAGACATATATGCTGCCACTAACCCCAGACTTAAGCAACGATCACTTCTTGGTACCTATGTTCCCCTTTTCCCTCTTTTTGGAGCACCCTTCACTTCCTCTGTGGACATCCTATTATTCATCCACGCAGGTCCAGTTCTTATATGATCTTCTGTATAAAATTTTCTCCAGTGGAGAATGAAGTTACAGGAAGTAAATAAATTCATAAAATACAAGAGAACCTTGCATAGACCCCTGATGACAATGTCCCATGAACTGAGAAGTGTTATTAACCACTCAAACAACAATAGCTCAAAGAAGAAAAATAAAGGCAGGGAAAAAAATAAGGAAAAAAACATTTAAAGCAGCCCTGACCTCACCCCTCAGTCCTTCCAGTTACAATAACCCTTCTGTCTAATATACACTTGATTTCCACCATCACAGTCCGTTTCATAACATAATGTAGTTTATGACGTGTGGTTGTTTGTACCACTCTATAGTAATTTTAGATAAAAATACTGTTTGGTGTTTTCATTGTATTTCCCCTATACCTTTTTTTTTTAATTGCAGATGGTTAATAAATATCTTTGCATTCGAATTCACCATCAATGCAGAACGAGATTTACTTGCCATTGAAAATAAGCAAGGCTGAAATTGCTACAGTGTTTTCACCCGTTTAGCAATTATTACAAATTCTATAGATTTATTCAGTGTAAACAAAACACAAGAAACAAGGTATAAACTCTATAACGATTAAGAGGTCATATGTGCCCGTTTCACAAGAAGTGTCATAATAGCGGTAGAAGAAAAAGCTAGATTGAAGCTGATGGATATAAAGCATAGATCATATTGATGATAAATTGTTGATGAACGATAGATGAGAAAAACGGCTACAAAAAGAGAAAAATGACTATATCCTGGGGAAAGGACCTAAGGAGAGATTGTTTTTAAAAGCAGTGTTTGGAGTATGATTGTTTGCTTAGAAGATGGATCAATTAGCAGTAGATGAGAAAAAAAATGATAATTTATGGGGTAAGGTCCTGAAGAGTCTGGGAGCAAGGAAGCAGAAGGAAGAGTCTTGGCTTTTTGCCATCTCCTCCTTCTCACATATGTGGTCAGCTTATATATCCTTTTAGTAAAGGGACAGAGATCATATTATTTACAAAATGATCATTTGATACCACATAGGTGTAGACCTTTGGTACTGAATAAGAAGTAGGTAGGATTCTATGTTGGCATTCGGAATGATTGCTTCAATGAACAAGGGCAATAATAAAAACAACAAACTTCTCTGGAAGTCTTGGGTACATAAAATTTGGTGAATACTACTTTTTGAGTACTGTGCCAGACATTCAATTATGGGAGATGCACGTGAAGATGAATAAGACTGTCTCCGGCGGCCGGGCGCAGTGGCTCACGCCTGTAATCCCAGCACCTTCGGAGGCCGAGGCGGGTGGATCACGAGGTCAGGAGATCGAGACCATCCTGGCTAACACGGTGACACTCCATCTCTACTAAAAATACAAAAAATTAGCCGGGCGTGGTGGTGAGCGCCTGTAGTCCCAGCTACTCGGGAGGCTGAGGGAGGAGAATGCTGTGAACCCGGGAGGCAGAGCTTGCAGTGAGCCGAGATCAGGTCACTGCACTCCAGCCTGGGTGACAGAGTGAGACTCTGTCTCAAAAAAAAAAAAAAAAAAAAAAAAAAAAGACTCAGTCTCCACACTCAAGGAGTATAGTCTTGTACTAGTAGTGAGAAATAAAACCTCAATAAGATCCAAGATATTTCTGACACTTTTCATGTGAGCGAAGTGAATAGCAATTCCTACTAATTTTAGCTTTAAGAAAGTGCTTAGTAACTCCAATTTCCATTCGAAAGTAAGAGTAACCTCAGAGCCTCAGAGAAGTGCCAGTCCTTCACAGTTTATATGCATTAGGATGGGTGACATTCTAAGTAAATGAATTGACTATATAGCCAGAAATAAAAGTGATAAAAGAAGCAAGGAAGGAAAGAGAAGAAATGAGATGACATGAGAGGAGACAAGAAGAGAGGATAGAAAAATCAAGGGGTGAAATTATATGAAGTTATAGTTTAGAAAAAAATCCCACAAAAGTGGAAAATTTATCTCAAGCCTAAGGTCCAAGAAGAGAGTTACTTATTTAGAAATGTGATGAAATTTAGGTTCAGCGGAAGGTTGGGTAATGCAATACATGGTGGATACAGGAGAAAGTGCTATGGCATAGACTGAACAAAGTTGAAGATGCAGAGTAGAGATATGGTTGGAAAAAAGTTTTGGTATATAACTTTTCTAGCCACTTTACTGATGTGTAATTTATATGCCTTAAAAATCACTGATATAAGTGTATAGTTCAATGAGATTTTCAATAGATTTCTTTTCAAAACTCTAATGGAATGGCAATGAGGAAACCTATCCTAGGCCGGGTGCAGTGGTTCACGCCTGTAATCCCAGCACTTTGGGAGGCCAAGGTGGGAGGATCACTTGAGGTCAGGAGTTCGAGACAAGCCTGGCCAACATAGTGAAACCACATCTTTACTAAAAAATAAAAATAAAAATAAATTAGCCAGTCATGGTGGTGTGTGCCTGTAATCCCCAACTACTTGGGAGGCTGAGGCAGGAGAATCGATTGAACCTGGGAGGTGGAGGTTGCAGTGAGCCAAGATTGCGCCACTGCACTCCAGCCTAGGCGACAGAGTGAGACTCCATCCTGAGAAAAGAACAAACAAAAAAACCTGTCCTACAACTATTAATTTGTAAAATTCATTGTTAGCCTTTTGCAGATACTCAAAATGCCTGGATTCTCATTGCCTTTTGCTATTTAATTATGCTATTTATTTGTATGGTTTCCCTTTTTGTTATTAAATGATGAGTTTGGTAATTTCCTTTTTTAAATGAATTCATGTTCATTAAATAAATGGACCTTCAGATTTGATTGGTAGTGGCAGTCAAAATCATGATCACCCTCTTGAAGCAATTTGCAAAGATTCTTACACTCCCTACATAGTTATATCCAGAAGGGGCATATGGAATAACACCTCAGGGAAGCAGGTGTAAATGATATTGCTGAGAATTGTGGAAAGAACATTAATGCAATGACCTCCTCCTTCAAAGTTTGCTGAGCTTTCTTTAAGTTTTTTGGTAATTAAGATATGCTCAAAACCCAGTCCTAGTTGAAAAGAAAACCTGCACTTAGAAATAATGACCATTTCAGTTGTAGTTTTTCTCACATCTGTATGCTTTTAGAAGTTTGTGGGATAGGTTTACTAGTCTCTAAATAAAAGGAAGGCAAAAAAATAAATATGGCAATTATTAGAAGTAATATTTTACCATTTGATTATTTTAACTTCCAAAAAGACATGTTCACTTTTAATCAAAATTATTTCCTTTGCTTTTGTGGTTTCATTATTTCAAATGCTGTTACACACATTATGTGCAAGCATTTCAATGATACACTGTTTAACCATATAAATTGACTGCCGCATCACAAAGCATATCTTTAGTTAATCTGAGATTGAGAATCAAGCTATTCCACTTAATTGTGCATTCTAAAAACTCATAATTGTTTGTGTTTATTTTTAAAATGAAATGTAAACATCTATATTTTAATTATGCTCGTATAATGATTAAATTTGAAAATTACCAAATACAGCATGCATTTTATGGAAGGATAAAGCTGTAGACATTACACACACGCAAAAGGTAAACAGATAAATGATTGATAGACAGATGGACAGGGAACAGTCAATCTTTTACTATGTTTCATCATTTTATTTGTGCTTATTACAGTTTGATGACCCAACCCCAATGTGACTGCGTCCAGCCTTTCTATTCTCACAAACAGTGCAAAGAACTTGTTCATTGCCCATGGTCTCAGCCCTGAGCCATTTTCCTTGGCTCGTTTGTGGACACTGATTTACCATCAGTTTTATTCATGCAATAGACATTTACCACTTGCTTACTACATGCCAGGCATTTTGCTCAAAATAGGGTGCACACTTCAAATGAGGCAGAATAGGTTGCTGTTCTGGTAAAGCTTACAGTCTACTGGAGCAGACAATACACAGGTAATCAAATAAGTATGCAAGATAATTTCGACTGTAGCAACTGCTGTGAAGAAAATAAATATGGTGATGTGATAGAAAATAAATAAAGAGCCCCGTTTTAAATAACTGATCAGCAAGGTTTCTCTAAAAGGTGACAGTGAGCCCAGAACTGAGTGAGACTGAGCCAGGCATTTGAAGAGCTAGGGAAGAGCATTCAAGACAGAAGGAGAAAAAAAGTACAAAGTCAAGAGACAGTGTGGCTATTTGCAGAATTGAAGGGGAAACAGTATAACTGGAAATAAGTAAGCATGATGGGAGGAGGTGGGAGAAGAGATAAGATGGAGTTAGAGAAAGGCAAAATTATTTAGAATCTTTGGGCCTTGACAAGGAGTTTGAACTTTCTTCTAACATATATGGGAATATATCAATCTTTCTTATTTTCACTGAAATGAGTTTTAGGCAGGAGAGTGATATGATCTCATTTCTAATTTAAAAACCTCTGCTGTGTGTCATGGATACAACCTAGGAGAGGGCAAGTGTAAAAGCCATGGAAATGGACACATAGCTGGGGCCAAGGCTGAGCTCTTGGGAAGAGAGGACCACAGATTGGAATAGCGGGCAGGAGTCATGGAAATGGCAAACATGGGCATGTCTCACTTTGTTTTGGAAATGAACCTCAAGGCTTCCTAAAGGCTCTGATATCACAGTAAAGAAGTGAGGGAAATAACCAACTAGGATAATGCTAAAGTTTTGACTAGAACAATGGTGACTGATGGGTTCCTTCACTGGTCATTTTCCTATTTAAATCCTGTTTTATTTATTTATTTATTTAGACAGGTTTTTGCTATGTTTCCGAAGCTGGATTTGAACTCCTAGCCTAAAGCCATCCTTCTGTGTCAGCCTCCTAAGTAGCTGGGACCACAGGTGCGTGCCACTGCACCCAGCTGTTTTCATTCTTAACATGCCTGCAGGATTGCCATACTCCAGTGACTTGCAGCTCTGATCTTTTTTTTTTTTCCTTTTTTATTCTTTTTGCTCATGTTTTACAAACCGCAGTTACCTTGAGTAATATTCCTCCTGAGTCAGCCTGGTCTTTGGAACCCAAGGCGGCAGTCGCGAATGTACCCCAGACTAGCCCCATTCTGCAAACCAGGGTTCATGTTCCAGTGAAAAATGCATTGGTGCATTTGATGAGAAAAATGTATCATTTTCTATATTAATTATCTGGCAAAATATTAGAAGCAAATAACTACTTCTCTTTACAGTCTAACACTTGTGGCAGCAGAATGGAATCATGTCAAATATGTTGGTGTAGACTATGAAAGAAATAAGTACAGGGCCAGAAAGTCCAAGTTCTGGCCCATTGTTTAGTGGTAGTGAATTAAAATGAAAAAATCTCAGGTCTGTCTTTGTCTGCAGCCTTATATGTCACTTGATTCTAAGCACCCATACCATTTCAATCATCCAACAGCAATTTGCATGGAGAGGCGGTGTAGCTTAGTGGTTAAGTCAAAGCATGGGCTCTGGAGCCAGAATATCTGGGGTCAAACTGTAGCTTAATTCCTTACTGCCTGTATGACAACAGGTAAATTGCTTAACCTCTCCAGGCCTCAGTTTCTGCAATGTGGGGATGATAACGGGATCAGCCTCCAAGATCATTATGAGAATTAGGTGGATTAATATGGATGAGACAATTTAAAAAGTGCTTGACTTGTAGTGAGCTCTATATAAATGTTATCTACTTTTATCATTATTTTGCTTTTTCTCCCCTTTTTCAGTTGTTCAGTCTACTTGGCAGTCTGCTACTCAATAGTAAATTCATTGACAGCACTGAGTTTTATATAACTCATGAAAGCCTTTAACCATGTGTAAAGGCTAAAATGACCTTAGGGGAATGCAATTTATATTATAATAGCTTAATGGAACCAATTATATTATATCAGCATAAAAACTTTTAAATGGAAAAATGTATTCACCAGTAAAAATGTCCTATATTTCAATAAGAATGTCCATATGCCAACTGTTTATTAGTTGAGATTTAAGAAATATTCAACAGTGAGGATTAAGTTTTATGATTTTAATTCAATATCCATTAATAAGTTAATACAGAAGCAAGAAGAGCTTTCATAATATGGCATTTAATTATAAAACAGTCTTAAATATAAAGCATCTAGAATGTGTCAAACTTTTCGACAAATGTAACTAATTAAACCTTTCTAGGGAGAAACTGGATTTTTCTCATAACCGTGATTTAAAATCGTGGAAAGCGAATCTCCACAGCAATGAGGACTGTGGGCATTCTCTTCACATCCACTCTTCCTATTCACTTAAAGAGCAAAATTCATAATCAAGTGTATAATGCATCATTAGTTATAATGCATCTTAGCTCTGAATAGTGTTGTTAATATTATATAAAATTTAATGGGTTTTGATTTCAAACCTAAAGTCGCCAAGGCATAATTAATGTATAGAAATAATATTTTAGTAGGACAACAATGCTTAAGTAAGACAAATAATCTTTCATAATTGAAAGTTCAATTTGAAAAATTGGCTGGGCGTGGTGGCTCACACCTGTAATCACAGCACTTTGGGAGGCTGAGGTGGGCAGATCGCTTGAGCCCAGGAGTTCAAGACCAGCCTGGGCAACATGGCGAAACTCCATTCCTACAAAAAAAAAATGCAAAAATTAGCCAGGCATGGTGGCATGCAACTATAGTCCCAGCTATTCAGGAGGCTGAGGTGGGAGGATGGATTGAACCTGGGAAGTAGAGGCTGCAGGGAGCCACGATGGCACCAGTGCACTCCAGCCTGGGTGACAGAGTGACACCTTGTGTCAATTAAAAAAAAAAGAAAAAAAAAAGAAAAAAATGTATATTCGAAGTAAAAAATAATTTTGTTTTTTTCATATTTTGTTATTTTGCTGAAGCTTCATTAATTTTAAAGAAGGCTTGTACTTCCTACAATTAGTCATTGTTTCATGACAGACACCTCTGTCACTACAATCGTAAAATGTGTGGCATTAGTATAACAGGAAAGTCATAATTTACTGGCTCTTTTTTATCTTCATAGATCATTATAAAATATTTGTTGAAAAAGAAGAGTTGAAGAATCTCTAAAATAAATTAGCATAACTGCTTGAAATAGTAGAATATAAAATATTAATAGTCTATAATGATAGGAATTAAAATCTATTTTTGTAGTAATGCTTAA
Organism: Gorilla gorilla gorilla; assembly: GCF_029281585.2. Taxonomy (NCBI): domain Eukaryota; kingdom Metazoa; phylum Chordata; class Mammalia; order Primates; family Hominidae; genus Gorilla; species Gorilla gorilla. The sequence goes on along the minus strand of NC_073235.2, from coordinate 16,459,772 downwards.
AGAAAAGTTAATAGTTTAAATTTACATATTATCTCCCCTCCCAAACAAAAGCTTGCTGCATATTATTGAAAGTGTTTTTTTATTTTTTATTTTTTTACAGGACAGAACAGGATCACTTGAGGTCAGGAGTTCGAGACCAGCCTGGCCAAGATGGTGAAACCCCATCTCTACCAAAAAAGACAAAAATTAGCTGGGCATGGTGGTGTGTGCCTGTAGTCCCAGCTACTCAGGAGGCTGAGGTGGGAGGATCACTTGAACCCGGGAGGTGGAAGTTGTAGTGAGCTGAGATCCGGGCCACTGCACTGGAGCCTGGGAGACAGAGTGAGACCCTGTCTCAAAAATAAAAAGAAAGGTGGAACACGATGGCTCACCACTGTAATCCCAGCGACCCAGGAGAAGAAACATTTGAGGCCAGGAGTTTGATACCAGCCTGGAGAAATAGTGAAACACTCTATCTAAAAAAAACAAAAAACAAAAAACAAAACAAAAAAAGATAACTAGCTGGGCATGATGGCATGAGCTTGTAGTCCCAGCTACTCAGGAAACTGAGGCAGGAGGATTACTTAAGCCCAGGAGCTCCAGGCTGCAGTGAGCTATGATTGTGCCACTGAATCCCAGTCTGGATAACAGAGAGAGACCCTGTTTCAAAAGAGAGAGAGAAAGAGAAAGGGGTTTCACTTAGCCACTTGGTCCGAATTCCCAGTAGTAGACTATTTAGAGTATACCATTTTAGACTTTTTCTTATGATCATATGGGCTCATACATTTATACATGCACATATGTATTCACTTATGTGTATATCTTTCATGTCAAGAAGCATTGTAACTAGATTTTGTTTTTTCAACTTGCTTTTTTTTTCAGTAAAAGATACATTTTTCACACACATCTTCTTATTTTTATTGGCTACAAGGAATCCATTATACTGATTCAACAAAATTATTTTACCAGACTTGGATACAGAGGTATTTTCCAATATTTTACTGTTACATAAAAATGTCGTAGAATGTGGTAGGGGGCCCTTTGCACAGACATCGTATAGCCCCAGCTGAAAGTCTTTTCAGGACTTATTCTTAGAAATAGAGTTTATCAGTTATTGGATTTGAGCATTTAGAGTTTTGAGAAATACAGTCAAATTGCCCTCTGAAATGACTGGGCCAATTTACTCTCCTATCAATAGTATATGATAACACCTGTCTCCATACACTCACTGCAGAACAGCTATGTTGTTTTGGACAAAAAAAAAATGACACAACATATTTCGATAAAACTGCATTTAATTTAAATTTTTTTCTTTAAATATAAAAGGATAGGTATACTATATTTTTCTATACTATGGAGTATAAAATGTTATTGACGTTAAACGAAAAATTACAAATATAACATGCTTATTGTAAAAAAAAATCAGGCATATGAAATTGATAGTTAAAAAGGAAAGGTGGAGGTGGGGTGCAGTGGCTCATGCTTATAACTGCAGCACTCTGGGAGGTATCATTATTGTTAAGAGTTGGATTTGTTAATTGAACCTGGGATTGTGTTTTGGCCATTTGGATTTCTAGTTCAGGGAATGTCTGAATTGTACTCTTTTTTTTTTTCAGTAGATTCTTTTTGTTCCTTCTAACTTCTAGAAACTGTATAAAGTGTGACTTTTTCTTTTTCATACATCATATAGGTAACAGATAATTTTTCCTAATGTATCACTTGCCCTTTAAATTTGTTTATAAAATCTTTGTAACTCAGTAGAGAAATGCCTCTTAACCATATTCTTGAGTGTCAATGTAATTTTACAGGGATATTAAAAAAGTGTCAATAGGCATTTATAGATAGTGTTAGAGAACAGAAGATTTGTGACTATATTATTATTAAAAGATAAATAAGATCAGATTCATAGTTACTCATATAAAGTTACTCTTTCCACTTAACTTCCTTATCTATTTTCTTAGCAGGGATAAAGAAGTAAAACACACACAGTCACAAATTATATTCACATCACAGCCCTCACATATAGGTTGTCTGATTGAGGAATCAAGAAAAATAATAGACATTTCACAATGTATATACATATCAAAACATTATGTTGTACATCCTGCTTGTAAACAAGTTTTATTTGTCAGTTATACATTGATAAAGCTAAAACAAAGAAAAATGATGGAAGGTAGGGAAATAAAATTACTTGTTTAAAATAATGTAAGAGAGATTATCCTCATTATACTTGATTAATAGAGACTTAACACTCAAAACAAAACAAGCCTTAGAATATACACAATTGCAAAAGACTATAGAAACTGACAAAATTTTCTTAGGAAGATACCAACCGACTTTTGCACCAGCAGGCAGAAAATTAATATGCTTGATTGTGGCCCATGTATATCATAAAGAAAATATATCTAAACATGGACTCTACATAATTAAAATTGTATTGTATAAGTTTTAAGTGATTATTTCCTACTAATTTACTGGTACATTTACTATTGTAGTAAATTAATTTTTATTGCTTATAATTTAATCTTCAAAGTAGTTCATCCATGAATGCTACAAAAATGTAAAATGAACCCTGAATAAATCTCACTTGGTGATTTGCTTTCAAGATTAAAGTATAGCTTTTGCAATAACAAGTTTTCAAAATATAAGATTATATGTCCAACATATTTACATATTATCAAACATGACAGATTGTTTAGTAATTCCCACTAAATATCAAATATCTTCACTCAACTAGTGACGGAAATTTAAGATAACTGACTACAAATCTATAGCAAGAGTAGAGAAAGCCTACCAAACAATAGACTCAAATAATAACAATAAACATCATGATTTTTATTACGTTTGTTAAAACAGTAACAAAATGACAGGAAACATCAAAACTGATGGAAAGAACTGATGGGATCTGTCATATAATTTTAAAAAATTTAAGATTTTAGAAGAATTTTGAAATTTATTTTAATTAATTTTTTTTAAAAAATAGAATAGCTGTTCTGATTATCTTGATTCTCTTTCCCCAATGAGCCTGGTTAACATTTCTGATAAAGTCAGATAACAATATTTACCATTTTAAATATTCAAGCTAGAGAAAATGTCTCTGTAAAACACTACTGAAAATGGTTCCAAAATTCAACTGATTTAGAAAATATGATCAGCTGTTAGATCAATGAAACTATATGGTGAGATTGCGCAGTGGAAGAAAATGCTGACAATTTTTCTTCTCTAGGAAATGCTAGGCCATGTCTTTCTCTGTATTTGAACGTGACAAAATGCCCTAATTTGTGTGATATGAGCCATACTGAATTATACGGTCCAGCATGGAAAATGTCAACAGTGTGTTAGGGATAGGAATTACAGAAGGAAATAACTACAATTCCTACATTGTTGATGGTAACAAGCATGCATGACATAAAACATTCCTCTTCATTAAAATATTTGCCTTTAGTGAGTTATAAAATTATCTACCAATGTCATGAAGAAATCATTTGGATATATACCTATATTAAAATATTAGTGTCATTTTTTATTTGGGAATGAACCCAACTCCTATTTACAGCTGAAACCAGGACTTGGAAGTTTGTGATTCTCTTATTATCACAAGACACCAGGTAATAATTGAAAGGAATGGGAAAGAGACAAGGTGGTTATTTTCTATGAGGAAAGAACAAAGAGTAGTGTCTTGTCTCTTACTGGAGATTATGTCCTGAGATTCTTGAGAATCCCTATGTTGTTATAGACAAGTATTTTGCACCAACTACTACTTTCCCTGTGATTGCACAATTTTATCAACAGTGTGATTTTAATCTGTACAGAAACGTTGGTTATATAGAGGAGAGCTTTTCAAAATGGGGTACCCTGGATAGGCAGTATCAGGTCGTTGGTCATTTCCCCAACCTACTGAATGAGACCTACTGAATTATTTTATTTTAATTCAAATTACTTAAAATATAATAGAATATATTAGTTCTTCACTCACACCAGTCACACTTCAAGTGCTCAATAGCCATATTTGGCTAGTGGTAACCATATTGGACAGGAAATATATAGAACATTTCCATCACCGTAGAAACTTTACTGATTAACGTTGCCAATGTCAGGACAGCGATCCAAACTGCTAAATTCATCATGCTACTTTTAATTACTGAAAAACTGCTAATACCCTCACTCACTTGTACTTCTTTTCTTTTACTTCATTTTTGTCACGTCCGGTAGAATTTTAGAGATCAGATGATTTTGCATTAAGATGTCAGAGGGAGGCAGTATTGCAAAATCTCCCTCCCAAATTTGCAAACCAAAAAAGCACAAAACCAGTTAAAAAATTTGATAAGATTCACCATCAGCAAATAAACATAAACATCAAAAAGTGGCAGTCAAAAAAAAAAAGAAAATTCTGGAATTGGGTACAACAGTATCGAGGAGAAAAGAGGAGTTAGCTGATAACCTTAATAATATTTCTCCAGTTTGGAGAGAAATATATTAAGAATACTGGAAGTAAACCAGGGACAATTTTTAGAATGAAAATAGCTCTTGAGATTGGAGGATTTTACACAGCAATGTAGGACTTTGGCAGAGGTAGAAAAACTCAGAGTGATTGCTTTCTTGAGGTGGGGGACAGGTGTGGGAGGTTGCTGACTTGCAGACCCTACCTGTCTAGGAGAGTTGGCTCTAGCACAAAACATTCAATTTCGAAGAAGAGAATGGAGCTATGTGCTCCAGCAAGGAATGGTCTCAGCTTTATCCAAGATAAAGCTGTCTTCATGACTTCAGGTATAAAAAAGTAGATGATTTTTAGTATCCACCGTTCAAATAATAATTTCAAAGGAAAAGCAAAGGTACTAGATAAGATGGTGAAAGTGTGAAGAATTCATTCACTTACATTATAACAAAGTAAATAGAAGGTGTAGACAGAGCTGCCCAAATTAATGATGAATGAGATTTTAAAAATGGCATATAACTTTGCAAGCGTGTTTGGTCAAGGGTAGGGTGTGTGTTGAGAGGATCACAACACACAAAATATAAAACAACAGAGACAATTGCACAAGATGTAAACATATTTAATATAAACATGAATTCAATAAAAGAGAAAAATGTTAATAAGTAGCAGAATAAAAATTATCAAAGCAAACTGAATATCAAAACAATTTTGCTACAGATATTAATATAATAAATGAATGAAAGCCAAAATAAACAAAGTGGGATTCCTGACTATCAAGCTACTGGCATAGAGGGAATTAATCAGAGTGAATGTGAAGAAAAAGACCGAGAGAACAAAGCAATTAGAAGATGATAGATATGGAAGACGGACAAAGAAGATTGAAGGTAAAGATAATTGATGTTCTCCAAGTAGAAAATCCAACAAATGGAATGGAAAATAGTAATGAGGAAAGTAACATAGGAAAAAACTCCTGAAATGAGAGATCATTGAACCTGCAAACTAAATAGGCACAATAAATAAAATACTAGGAGAATTTATCACTGAACCACCAGCATGCATATCCATCCTAATTCATCTTTTATTGAACTTCGAGGATGAAGAAATACTTTTTTGCAGAGAAGTTACTTACAAGGGGGAAAAAGTATGCTGTTTTCAAACTTCTCCACTGAAATATTCTATGCTAGAAAACAATGTAAAACTATCCACAGTTTAAAAAGGAAAGTGTGATTCAACAATTCTGTGTTATTTCCAGTTACATTATCATTTGAGGAAAAAGGCAACAGGCAGACATTTTCAAATGTGAACAAGAAAAGCCTTCAAGGAATATTGCACTCACATTTTTCTTGGGAAAAAATTACCTGCCCACTGATAAATTCAGCCAAGAAATACGTTAAAATAACTATGAAATGGAGATACCATGGTAGAAGTTGCAGTATGCATTGAATCTATTTAAATATAACAGACAAAACAATAGAAAAATTATAGCTATAGAATGGTATATAAATGCTGAATAAAGCAACAAAATCAGAGGGAAGGTAGAAGAAAAAATTAGGGAGGGGAAAATGTTCTAATCATGTATTTCACAGCAAAGAATCAACTAATGCTGTAAAAATGAAATATGTAGTTTAAATTGATTATAACATATTAATGATTTTTAATTTCTAAACATTGTTGAGCATTTAAAAAATTCATATAATAAACATTTATGCAAAGTTCAGAATTCTACTTCAAATTATTTCACTTTCATTAAATCAAGTAAAACTTATTTGGTTTATTTTAAATTTATTTTAAACTTCTAACTTAAAATTAAATGTCCTCTTATTTAAAGCAATTGATTGACTGGGTACAGTGGCTCACATCTGTAATCCCAGTATTTTGGGAGGCCAAGGTGGGTGGACCACTTGAGGTCAGGAGTTTGAGACCAGCCTGGCCAACATGGTGAAACCCCATCTCTACTAAAAATACAAAAATTAGCTGGTCGTGGTGGTGTATGCCTATAATCCCAGCTACACAGGAGGCTGAGGCAGGAGAATTGCTTGAACCCAGGAGGTCGAAGTTGCAGTGCGCTGAGATTGCACCACTGCACTCCAGCCTGTATGACAGAGTGAGACTCCATCACAAATAAATAAATAAATGAATAAATAAATAAAGCAATTGTTCACTGATTTTAAAAATGCTAAGATAGAAATAATAAGCATATCTTAACATTTTTGTATTAGCACAAACATATTTTTACTGGACACCATTCACTAGTTATTTGATGTAGGAGAAATGTTTCTTCTTTGAGTGCATAGCCCCTAGTTGAAGTTCAAATTTTTCCTTTCAGAATAATCATGCCACAATATATTTTCTATGGTCTCTAATTTCATTTTTTTAAAAGAAGAGTAAAACATTAAAACATTTAGTAAAACATTAAAACATTTAAAATGTTTGCAAGATAATGTGATTGCAAATCCTTCAGCCAGGCACGGTGGCTCACGCCTGTAATCCCAGCACTTTGGGAGGCCAAGGTGAGCGGATCAAGAGGTCAAGAGATTGAGACCACCTTGGCCAACATGATGAAACCCCATCTCTACTAAAAACACAAAAATTAGCTGGGCGTGGTGGCATGCGCCTGTCGCCCCAGCTACTTGGGAGGCTGAGGCAGGAGAATCGCTTGAACCCAGGAGGCTGAGATGGAGGCTGCAGTGAGCTGAGATCGCGCCATTGCACTCCGGCTGGGGCAACAAGAGCGAAACTCCATCTCAGAAAAAAAAAAAAAAAAAGCAAATCCTTCTAGATATTTTTCTATCTCACCCGTCAGTTTTATATTTTTTTCTTTAACATGAATTCTACAAGAGTATTTAACCACTTAATTGTGTCAAGCCTCTCAAAACATTCCATTTAATTTTTATAGATATGACAGATATTTTACATATTATTATATATGTATATTTCTTACTATCATTTTACAGTTATGCATCACTTAATGAGGAGAACACATTCTGAGAAATACCTTGTTAGGTGATTTTTGTTTTCCTGCAAACATCATAGGGCCTACTTACACAAACCTTGAAGGTGTATAGACCACTACCTTCTATATAGGATCTAGCTTATATCCTGGCTGGGTGCAGTGGCTCACGCCTGTAATCCCAGCACTTTGGAGGCTAAGGGGGTGGATCACTTGAGGGCAGGAGTTCAAGATCACCCTGGCCAACATAGGGAAACCCCATCTCTACCAAAAACACAAAATTTAGCTGGGCATGGTGGCTAATCCCAGCTACTCGGGAGGCTGAGGCAGGAAAATCGCTTGAACCCAGGAAGGGGAGGTTGCAGTGTGCAGAAGTCTTGCCACTGCACTCCAGCCTGGGTGACAGAATGAGACTCTGTTTCAAAAAAAAAAAAAGGATAAAAAGGATTTAGCCTATATCCCAAGACTATATGGAATAACCTATTGCTCCTAGGCTACAAACCTGAACAGCATGTTACTCTACTGAATACTGCAGGCAATTGTAACACAATGGTATTTGTGTATCTAAACATACCTAAACATAGAAAAAGTACACTAAAAGTACTGTAAAAGGCAAACAATGGTGCACTTATCATGAATGGAGCTTGCAGGACTTAGTGAGTTGTGAGTGAACGAGAGGGCCACATTACTGTTCACTGCTGTAAGCTTTACGAACACTGCACACCTAGGCTTTGTTAAATTCATTTTGAAAAATTTCGGTAGTAAATCTACCTTAGCTTACTGCAGTTTTTTTCTTGATAAACTAAATTTTTTAACTTTCTGATTCTTCTGTAATAACGCTTAATTTAAAACACATGGCACAGCTGTCCAAAAATATCTTATTTAATCATATCCTTATTCTCTAAGCTTTTTTCTATGCTTAAGTTTATTTATTTTAGTTTTTTTCTTTTTAAAGCTTTTGTTAAAAATTAAGACAAAAACACACACATTACCCTCCGTAGGGTCAGGATCATCACCATCATGGTCTTCTGCTGCCACATCTTGTCCCGCTGGAAAGTCTTCAGCAGCAGTAACGTGCATGGAGCTGTCATCTCCTATGATAACAATACCTTCCGAAATACCTCCTAAGAGACCTGCCTGAGGGTGTTTTACAGTTAACTTTTTTTTTTTTTTTTTTTTTTTTTTTTGAGACGGAGTCTCACTCCGTTGCCCAGGCTGGAGTGCAGTGGCGCGATCTCAGCTCACTGCAAGCTCCACCTCCCGGGTTCACACCATTCTCCTGCCTCAGCCTCCCGAGTAGCTGGGACTACAGGCGCCCGCTACCACGCCCAGCTAATTTTTTTGTATTTTTAGTAGAGACAAGTTTTCACCGTGTTAGCCAGGATGGTCTCGATCTCCTGACCTCGTGATCCACCCGCCTCGGCCTCCCAAAGTGCTGGGATTACAGGCGTGAGCCACCGCGCCCGGCCTACAGTTAACTTTTTTTTAATAAGTAGGAGTGCACACTAAAATAGCCATAAGAAATCTAGTATGGTAAATATATAAACGAGTAACATTATTATCAAGGATTATGTTCTATATGTAATTGCATGTGGTATACTTTTATATGACTGGCAGCACAGCAGGATCGTTTACGGCATCATCATCACACACACGAGAAATTCATTGTGCTATGACATTAAGACAGCTGTGATGTCACTAGGCAATAGGAATTCTTCAGTTCCATTATAGTCTTATGCAACCACTGTCATACATGAAATTTGTTGTTGACCAAAACATCATTATGCGGTATATGACTATATTACTATTCATTAACTGCAAAAATAAAAATAAATAAACAAAATTACAAAATGCAATGCAAAAATGAAATGAAGAACAAAGCCTGACTGTGTTCTGGATGCTGGACAGAGGCTATCGTTGATATTTTTGGTTGTGTGATTAGCAAATATTGACCCCTTCGTCCTTCCAAAAGAACTGCAATGCGTCTATTCTTCTGTTATGGAGCTCATGTGCATTAGTGCAATATAACCAGCTCATTATATTTCCCCGGTCGCAGTCACTATTAACTATTGACATGTGACTTAGACGATCCAATCAAGCTAAATCATAGAACACTTTCTTGATTAGAATACTGAAGAGAAACCTTCTTTCTCAGCTTTTAGATATATACAAAGAAACATGTAGGTCCAATTGCTGATAGTAACCATTCTTCACCATGAGAGTCAATACAGGATGAAACTGGCACTGTGGGGAAATATGTGTTGCAGTCCTCAATGGCATGGAATCAATGGATCCGGGGAAATATGTGTTGCAGTCCTCAATGGCATGGAATCAATGGATCCATCATCCTGAGATCCACCCTGTTTCTAGATGCCTGCTAGGTAAATAAGTCTTTTTGTGTATAAGGGTGGGTTGAGCAGGATACCTAAAGCATCTTCACTGACATATTCATCTATGAGTCAAAGGCTCCAGGCTTTCATACCATATAAATGACAAATAATATACAATAATCAATTGTGTGCTAGAGTGCAATTATAAACCACTGAGGCCATGGATCTTCAATCCCCATCAGTTTTCAAAACTGAATGTAACATCTGTTGAATTTAGAGGTCTGCTCTAATCAGTTGTTTCCCTAACTTCAAATGAATTCAAATTGGTCCTGAGTTTGGACTCAACCATTTCTATGTAAACTAGCGCTTGTCAGGAAAATTAATGAGAACGAGTTCACAGCTGCTGACCCTCTAGGACAATAACAAAAAGTGAAGCCCAAAGAGTGATTGGCAACTAGAATAGTTGTGATTACCATTCAATCAATCTCATTCTAAATGGGGTTTTAACAAAACAGAAAATAATCTGTGGAGAAACAACTTATTCATAATAGTCTAACTTGTTTCTAAATTGCGCTACTATAAAGGATGACACACTGAATCCAAGTTTTCAGGCTTGATTTTCGTCACCATCCATGATGAGTCCTGGGGGTGCCTTGGTCATTTTATCAGTGCAACGTGTGCGTCATGGAAGTGAATGAACAAAACATGAATGTCTCACTATAAAAAACAGATATAAAGATAATATGGAAAAACAGCTATTTTTAAAGGTTGATCGTTATCTTCTTTAGTAATGAAAAATTAAACATCTGAAGAAATTGTGCCTTAGAAAAAGTGGGAATTAATCTCATATTTTGGTTTAATATCCCTTGCCCCCCTTTTCCGGTGTTTCTTGTGAAATCTTATGGCATCTTTCTCTCCATTTTGTTAGTCTACTTTCGCTCTTTTACTTTTTAGTCATGATATAGAAAAAGTATAATTTTATTTATGTCACAGCAAACTAAATGAAGATTGGCACCCATTTACATCTCCGTGTGAAACAATTTTAATGTGCCAGTTCTTCCACAGGTGTTTTTACATATAAAGCTAGAGCTCTAATAATAGAAAGAAAGTTTTATGTTTTCTAAAACAGATTCAAAATATAAGTGAGCAAGTGGTGGTGATTTTGAGAGGATTAAAAAAAAACCCTTTTCTGGGGAACCTATGATGGTACCATGTAATTACAATCCAGTTTACCTATTTGCCAAGACAAGAGGTAAATCGATTTAAAAAAATAGAAAGTTGAATTATGGCTGTAAAAAATCACTTTCTGAAAGTGACTAGCAAGCCATAGATCATAGTATCCAAATGTGACCTCAAAATTTGAATTAGTTTTCTTATCTCTCAAATTGCTTGTCGATTTTGCAAGACCGCCCTAAGCTCTAAATGTGATAACACTAGTAAAACATGAGGCATCACAAGTGACACACGAGAGGTGCTCACATTTTACTCTTTTATTTCAATTGGGTATGTATTGAGCTGAGTTATGTTTATAAAACACATGTTACAAAATGTATCTCCCTGGATTACCTAATTGAGTTGTCTATTCCTTACTAACGACCCTCTAAACAGAGCCTTCTTGTTGCTGCTCCTCAACTTCCTAGTCTGGAAGTTAGTTAGATGGAACTAACTTAATTAAACCAGTTAGATGCATATTCCATGTGCACTCTACCTTGTGTTTAACTCAGTCATCCGTTACTTGCCTGTCTGTTCTACTAAGTGTTGAATCACTTGAGCATTGGGGATTCAGTTCCTGGAGATCAATAATCTTGGGGCTGGACAAAAAACCAAATTGTACAAATGTATTGTTAAATCCTAATGTATTTAGTGTAAAGTAAACAAAGATGCTTTAGATACATCATTACTTAGGATCACATATTAATATACAAATTTAAATGAAAAAACTGAAAATCCATGAGTAGTTCTGCTTAGCTGGCATGGTTGTAGGTAAAGTTCAGATAAACTTGATCCCTTGTCCAGAGACAATCTGATAATTATTAGGAGATTAGCCACTATCTGGCCTGCATATGATGTGTCCCTATTTCTCCTCAATGTGGCAAACAACCTATCATTTTCATCAAATACATATTGGAAGAGTTCGATAAGTAAAAATACTACCAATACAGAAAATAGTTTTTACTCTTATAAGGTGGGGCTTTTAAAATATGAATCAGCTACATAGAATCAGAGCTGCTAAAATATCGCTTTGACCAGTAAACCTATGTGCTATAAAACCTCTGGAGCAAGTTCTCATCATTGTCACAGACTTCACCTTTACCTAAGTCATATCTAGATTTTTGTCTTAATTTATTTCTCCATTTTAGCTTTCCACTTATTTCATCCTAAGGCCATAACTAAGCCTGCAATTATGTTGAAAACTTGTGCATGCTCCAGGCTAAGCTTGGCCATCCTCTGCCTTGATCGCTGTCCAAGTTTCCAGTTTTTCTCCTTTATTGTCTAAATCATCTTTGCCAAGCAGAACCTAGACATTAAACCATACCTAGGATAGAATAAAGGGTGGGATAAGACTGACTGTTGGCTATTGAGAGTAGATTCCAGTGATGATAATTAAGGCAAATAATAATAGCATCTATAACAGATGAATCCTAAAATCTGAGTGGTTTAAAACAATGCAAATATCTTGATTAGATCATAATTTAATGAGGGTTAGTGGGGACTGGAGTTGGGGGGCTTTCTTCTCTATTGAAACAGTTTGGAGCCAGGTGCATCCTTTAGACCCTTGGACTCTTGTTCATTCAGCCCAATGACAGGAAAAGTAGGCTAGTGTGTTTTTTGTTTGTTTGGTTGGTTGGTTGGTTCTTGCCTGGAAGAACCACATATCATTTCCATTCACATTGTATTCACCAGAACTCAGTCACCTCATCACACATAGCTGTAGGAATGCTGGAAAGGGCAGTCTAGCATGTGCCAAGGAAGACGGAATACAGATGTCAAGAATTTCAAAAAGTCAAGCAGATTATCCTTGGAAGTATCAATCCAAGGGGTTTATAATTTTGTAAAATAATTCTTGACTCATTCCTTTAATTTAGTGCGTATGAGTGTGTGTGAATACACACACCATACACAAACACACACATATATATATTTTCTGCTATAATCTCTGTATAATTTAGAAAAACAAAATTTAAACAATGACCTTATATTGTCAAAATACTAAAGGAAGCTATGTAAATTCCTTTGTAAACTTAGTAATGCTCTTCCAAAACAAGTAATCTTCCCAAAAATTTCATACGCCTTTAATACTTTAGAGTATTATGTAGTTCTGTTTTTTATACCATGTCACACATTTACTGTAATAATTCAAGAGTAATATGAGTCTGCACTATTGTGTGACAAGTATATGACATCAGCCAGAAGTGTTGAAACTACACCAAAATTTTTGGGGTTTTACCTATCAGATGATTCTATTAATCTACCAACAATAAATAAAAAGACTTCATTTGTTTAAATGTGTCAGTTGGCCCACCTGTCAAAGATTAACAGGAAAGTGTTTGCTTAGTATGGCCCCATGAAATGAAGTGCATAACAAATCTGAACGGAATTGGTTGGCTCAGTCCAGAATGTGAAATTGATGAGGTCATTATCATGACTTCAATCATTGTTCAAATTGTCAAACCCTGTTGCAAAACCACAGAAACACTCACATTGCCTTGACAAAGTAATAGGCAAATATTGTCAGGTACTGCAAGGGTACTCTGGGGAAAGAATCTGAATGGTTGGAAAAATCCTTTATAGTTCAAGAAAAATAATTCACTCAAATCACAAAGTCTTGCTGAAAAATTAGTAAACATTTGGCTTTACCATATGAAAAATGAAAGTATTATAAGTATCTTGTTATTTAACATATTCGTAAATGACCTGGTGTAAGGAAATAGATTTTATAAACAGATTGTTCATTATTTCTGGGTGTGTATAACATATAATAAAGTATTGTAAGTCACATTCAGACATGGCAGAGCATCTAAATGCAGAAACCACTTTACTTTGGAATATCTTATTCAGTTACTCATCTTCCAAGAGCACACAGTGACTACGTAATAACTGATTGAGAGGCTGGACATCAAAGATAAAAGAAAAATATACTTACCATCAAGGAGCTTTCTGTTTAGTGGAGGGCAATACATGTAAAAATTAATAATATAATGATATGCCTATTAAAGTTGAAGTCTATATAAAGTTTGGTGAAAGCATAGGGTAAAAGCATCTGAGCTGACCAAGAAGAATGAGAACAGGTCTCAGCTTAAATGTGAAAACTGAATAAATTTTTTTTCTGCCTGTATAGCAAGATAAGGAATACCTTTCAGAGCCAACAACAGCAGAGGCTAAGACATGAAGATATTATCAACAAGACGAGAGCACAGGTGTAAATATGGGAATGAGCTAAGCACACATTTTTAGATGTTATGCTTTAGGTAAAGAAGGCTCAAATTTTTTTGAGAAAAAGTAGAACATAATGAGGTTTGCTTATGTGGAAAATCCCTTGGGTGGCTGTATGGACAGAGATTTTTGTATGTTATATGCAGTAAGAGCAGAGATTTTTACATTTGATATGCAGAAGAATCACCTGAGCCCCAGTCCTAGAGATTTTTATTCGATAAGCCTAAGTCGAGGCCTGAGAATTTGCATTTCTAATAAGCCCCGAAGTGATGCTCATGATGATGTTCTGTGATATTTTGGTTAGCACTCTAGAAGAGGCAAGGAAAATGCCCTGGGAATAATAACAATGATAGTGATAATGTTAAATAAGGCAGAGGCGATAGGGATACAAAGAAACTGAAGACTTTTTAGCAGATGGAATGACCAAGACTTTTGGGTCTCACAACCAATAAGAATCTTTGAAAACATACCTCCCTGGGATTTATAAACCTTCCAGCCTTTCACTATTCTTCACTTTCACCCCGCACCATTAATTTCTCATTTTCCTTTTTACCTTGCTTACATGATCATTCATAGTAATTTCCTCACATATACTTTCCCTGCCTTGTCCCCCATTCCCCAATTCCATGCACTTATCTTGATATACCACTTCTGCCTCAGCCCAACCCTCTATGCCAGTCTTCCTCTTAGCTTCAAATTTCACTGAGAATCCAGACCACTCAGAAGAAAGCCTCTGCAGGCTCTCTGCACCACATTCACCCAAAAATCCATCTGTGTCCACACACTCTGCTGGCCTTCCTGCTTCCACAGAGCAGAGTTCCCAAACATATCTCAGGACAACTCACTTGGACACCAGATCCATGCCTTCTCACTTGCTCCATAGCACTGTTCCAATAATTATCAATTGTTTTCCTCTGTTCTGAATGCTTCCTAATGGAAGTTTTTTTTTTATTAAAATAAGAATGTTGGCTCAACTTTATATCCCCTATTATTATTATTATTAATTTTGCTTCTCTTGGTAGCAAAACTCATTTAAAATATTACTGACCCTGCTGTCTCCACTTTCTCTCTTGTCTCTTTTTTTGTTTGTTTGTTTTGTTTTTTTCAGACCGAGTTTTGCTGTGGTTGCCCAGACTGGTGTACAATGGTGTGGTCATGGATCACTGCAACCTCCGCCTCCCGAGTTCAAGCGATTCTCCTGCCTCAGCCTCCAAAGTAGCTGGGATTACAGGCATGAGCCACTACACCCAGCTAATTTTTGTATTTTAAGTAGAGGCAGGGTTTCACCATGTTGATCAGGCTGGTCTCAAACTCCTGACCTCAAGTGACCCACCTGCCATGGCCTCCCAAAGTGCTGGGATTACAGGCATGAGCCACTGCACCCAGCCTTCTCTTGTATTCTTAAACTAACTTTATCATGATTTTGCCTCCACCTTTGAGGTGAAATTCCTCTGGTCAAGATCATAAATGGCTTTTGCACTGTTGTGTGTGGTGCTGTCTTAGTCCATGTGTGTTGCTGTAACAGAATACCTGAGACTGGGCTGTCTATGAAGAAAAGATGTTTATTTGGTTCATGAATCTAATGGATGGAAAGTTCAAGATCAGCCTGTTGCATCTGGTGAAGGCCTCCAGATGCTTCAACACATTGCAGAAAGAGGAAGGGGAGCAGGTGTGTGCAGAGATTACATGGTGAGAGAGGAAACAAGAGGGAGAAACTGAGGAAGCCAGAGTCTTTGAAACAAGCTACTCTCAGGAACTAACCCCTTCACTGGAGTGCAAAAAAGTAACCCTGCAGGAGGGCATTACTCTGTCCTCATAAAGGATCTGCCCCCATGACTGAAACACCTCCCTCTAGGCCCCACCTCCCAAGACTGCCACATTTGGGATCAAATTTTAACGTGAGTTTGGGCAAGAACAAATCAAACCATAGCAGGTGGTAAGTGGTCATCCTCATTCAACCATCTACCCAGAAGGTGGAGGTTGCAGTGAATCATACAACTGAATCATAAGCATTTGACAGTGCATTGCTCCCTGTCCCCGGGATATCTTCTGTATCTGGTTTTCAAATTACCACACTGCCCTAACTGTCCTAATTATTTGATTGTCCCATGTTGGTTTTCTTTGCGTGTTCCTCTTTATCTTTCTTTTTCTTTTTCTTTTTTTTTTTTTTTTTTTTTTTTTGAGAAGGAGTCTCGCTCTGCGCCCAGGCTGGAGTGCAGTGGGGCAGTGGGGCGATCTTGGCTCACTGCAAGCCCTGCCTCCCGGGTTCACGCCATTCTCCTGCCTCAGCCTCCTGAATAGCTGGGACTATAGGCGCCCGCCATTGTCCCCGGCTAATTTTTTGTATTTTTAGTAGAGACAGGGTTTCACCGTGGTCTCGATCTCCTGACCTCGTGATCCGCCCACCTCGGCCTCCCAAAGTGCTGGGATTACAGGCGTGAGCCACCGCGCCCGGCCTCCTCTTTATCTTTCTGACGTGGAAACACAGGTATGCCTCTCAGGTAATTTGTAGATCTCTACTCTGTCCATACTTACTCCCTTGAAGGTCTTAACCAATCACCTAGATTTACAGATCACCTCACCTCTACTCTAACAATGCCTACATTTATGAATTCAACCAAATCTACTCTCCTAATCTTCAGATTTATATCAAAAGTCTCCTTGATATCTCCACTTGGATGTTTAATATGCCTCTACTAAGTTAAAATGTCCCAAACTGGCCAGTCACGGTGGATCAGGCTTGTAATCCAGCTCTTTGGGAGGCCAAGGTGGGTGGATCACCTGAGGTCAGGAGTTTGAGACCATCCTGGCCAACATGGTGAAACCCCGTCCCCACTAATAATACCAAAATTAGCCAGGCATGGTGGCGCACGCCTGTAATCCCAGCTACTCAGGAGGCGGAGGCAGGAGAATCACTTGAACCCGGGAGGCAGAGGTTGCAGTGAGCCGAGATCATGCATTGTACTACAGCCTGGGCAACAAGAGCAAAACTCCGTCCCCCCAAAAAAAAAAGAAAGAAAGAAAGTCCCAAACTGAACTCTTACCACTTCCTCCTCCCTAGATTTTCTTCTCTCCAGTTTTCCCATCTTAGTTAATGTCAACTCTAGCCCCCTGTTTGCTCAGACTACTTAGTCTCTTTGTTAACAACCTTCACCGAAGTCTCCAGCTAACCTGTTGAGTCTACCTTATTCTTATATCCAAAAATCTTAACATTTCTCAACAGTTCCACTGCTACCACTCTTTTCCACATTAAATCATTTCACAACTGAATTCTTTCAGTATATTTTTTTAACAGGAGCCCAGTTTTAACCATCGGTTCTCTTCTGTCTATTCTCAATGTAACAAACTGAGTTGCCTAGCTATGTCCTGTTTCTCCCACACTGAGAGGAAAAGCCAAAACCTTCACCATGACCCTAAAGGTTCCATGTGATCTGCTGCTCCATTGCCTTTCTAAACTGATATCCTACTTACTTCCCTCTATCTGCTCCAACCATATAGCTCCCCTTGGAGATTCTGAGATATGTTAACATTCTTCCACCTCATGCCCTTTGCGATTGCTCTTTTCTCTGCTTGGATAGTCTTCTCCTAGAAATCTGCATAATTCATTCTTTCATGTCTCCTAGTCTTGCATAAAATGTCACATTCTCGGGGAAGACTTCCATGGATACTCTGTCAAAATTTCAATACCGCCACACTTCTTATCATTGCTCCAGTTCTTTTTTTCTTATTTACTGTCCTCTGTAGCACTAGTCCCATCTACTGCAGCATTTTGTTTTACGTTTCTCCAGTTTGAATGTGAGCTCCCTCGAGGAAGAAGATTTGACTGTTCACTTAGGGCACTGAATGTCTGGTACATGCTAGATGCTCATGAAATATTTGTTGAATGTAAGAAAAGAAGAAAGGAAAATAAAAGAAAATTAACAGAATAATAATTCCCCATTTGTAAATACATTTTAATTTTGTAGAGTGCTTTTATGTTCATAGTCACATTTAATCTTCACAGGTGTTCTGTAAGGAAGACAAGTTAGCTATCACATTTACGAATAAGGAAATCAAATATATTACTTGAAGGCAATGGAAATCGAGTAAGTTAGTGAAAGGTCTATGGGTAGGTCCTTAGTATTATTAGTCCTGTCTCCTACTCACTTCTTCAACCATAAAGAACTCCTTCTATCCCCATGCAAGGAGCCAAAAATGCTTTTATAAAATCTTTCATCTTCTCTGTATCTTTGCTTCAAAGAATATTTGCAGAGTTTTACCTTGGAAAACTGCTCTTCTAGTTCTGTTCTGCTAGGTGTGCTTCAAACACTTCACTTCTTATCTAGCTATTGGGCTTTTCTTGGTCACCAGGATTTGATCTTTAGCAAATCCCTTACGACACGACCCTCTGTGTGAAGTCTTTCCCTCATGGGTTTCTTCAAGCCTTGGGTCAGTCCTGTAGACTCAAGCTTAGCTCAGCCCCTGCTGAGACCACCATGGTGACAGCCTAAGGCAGTATTTTCTCTGAATCTCTTTGCTTTCTGCTGCACTAGAAACGGTAATAATTGGGCCTATTTACACTGGCACAGAGCATCAGCCTGGTTATGTAGAGAAGGGAATCTATAACATGATGTTTTGGTACTTCATATACATTTTACATCTCTGATATATATGTGTGTGTTAATACACATTTTTCCTTACTTCTTGTATATTCAATCTAACTACCGAATCAATGTTATTTTGTCCTTTTCCTTGGCATTCTTCTCACAGCAAATTATCCTTTTTTCCTCTGACATATGACTTTCCCTGCTATGAATAAAAAAGTGAATTGTGTTTACTTTGACAGATACTGAAATTTGTGTCCTCTCTTTTCAAGTTTATCAAATGACCAGTGGCATGATTTTACATTTGCTGTTTTAAACTTTAACGTCCTTGTGGCTCTGGTGAAACGTCAGCTTTCACATACAGCAATATGGCCCATACTTGAAAATGAACCTGAAAGCTGGTTGTAACTAATGTTTTCAAGAAAACCATACTGTCCTCGTGTATAAGTATATGCAAAGATAATCCACGAATTTTGTTTAAAAATACTATGCTTAAGAATATTTTTAAATGCTGTGATTGTTATGCTCAGAAATATATCTTGTGACATTTTAATTCTTTCTGTTATACAAATTTGTAACAGCATTGGTTGAGGAACTTAACAAGACTCAAAGTAATTATTCTCATCCATCTTACTGAAGATAATATAAATCTTTCTTACATTAAAGATTTTACAAGTTATAGGAATATATTGTTCCTATAAAGTACATTCAATGTCAGAAGGATTCAGATGAGGCTTTGGAATAATAATGGAGAAAACCAAGTGATTTAAATTAGGGCTCAACAATAGTACCCAGCAAATCATTTTGCAACCCTTTCGCTCCACATTTATGTCTCTTCCATAAGCAGATTATGCTAATAGGTGCCAAGAGATTCATATCTCCAGCAAGCTGAGATAGGCCGTGGTTACTTTAAATTCTCTTTCTCTCAAAGGGCAGACATCATAACCCAAAGTATTGTCATTATAATTCACTTATCAAAGATGATGTGTGGCAGGTAGGCTGCCTATCAATAATATTTATTGAGTATTCATTTTGAACAAGCTTTGAAACATGGGTTTGTGGCAGAGAGGCAAATAAAACAAGAAAAAAAAGCACACTTTTTCCTCCTAGGTGGTTGAACTAAAGATATCACATGTACAACCCCATGTCCCTTTCCCTTGCCCCATGCCCATGAGAGACTGAATGAATTTTCACGTGTCTGATCCCATTCACTATGACCTATTTGGAAACATATGTTGGATCCTAGTTTCTTTTACCGACACATTTTCTGAGGAAGTTATATATGCAAAACACACAAGGAAACAAATGTACAAAAACAAAGCAGACCAAAATCCTCACCTTGATAAAATAATTTTAACCTCTCCCCAGCTTTATTTTTTTGCACGACCCTATTTTTTTCAGTGATAAAGCAATACAAGAGTACCACATACTTATGATGATGAAGTGAGAAGAAGTAAAAAGAGTATAGCACATAATAAGCCCTCAATAAATAATAGTGAGCAATAGCAGAGATAGTATTTGTAGCAGCAGCAGTAGCAGCCAATCTAACAGCAGCAACTATAGTAATTAATTAATGAATTGGAACTGAGTACCTTTTATTTTTTATTATTATTATTTTTTGAGATGGAATCTTGCTCTGTTGCCCAGGCTGGAGTTCAGTGGCGTGCTCTCAGCTAACTGCAACCTTTGCTTCCCGGGTTCAAACAATTCTCCTGCCTCAGCCTCCCTAGTAGCTGGGATTACAGGTGCTCGTCATCATGCCCGGCTAGTTTTTGTATTTTTAGTCCAGACAGGGTTTCACCATGTTGGCCAGACTGGTCTCGAACTCCTGACCTCAGGTGATCTGCCCACCTCGGCCTCCTGAGTACCTTTTATATGTCAGACATTGTACTAGGTACTGGCAAAATGAAGATAAAGCATACATTCTATACCCTTAGTCATTTCTCAGATTTCTCTGAAATGCACACATACACACACAAACACTCTCAAACACAAACACAAAGGTACAATCACAATGTGATAAAAGTTCCAACTACATTTCATAAGATACCTTTAATTATTTCCATACCCTTAATTATTTCTCAGGTTTCTCTGAAATGTGCACGCACACATACACACACACACACACACACACACATTCAAACACAAACACACACAAAGGTACAATTACAATGTGATGAATGCTCCAATTACATTTCATAAGATAATGTTATAAAAGCACATACAGGGCCAGGCGCAGTGGCTCATGCCTTTAATCCCAGCACTTTGAGAGGCCAAGGTGGGCAGATCACCTGAGGTCGGGAGTTCGAGACCAGCCTGACCAACATGGAGAAACCCCGTCTCTACTAAAAATACAAAATTAGCTGGGCATGGTGACGCATGCCTGTAATCCCAGCTACCTGGGAGGCTGAGGCAAAAGAATTGCTGCTTGAACCCGGGAGGTGGAGGTTGCGGTGAGCTGAGATCACGCCATTGCACTCCAGCCTGGGCAACAAAAGCGAAACTCTGTCAAAAAAAAAAAAAAAAAAAAAAAAAAGCATATAGAGATGTAGAGAATTATTACTTAGCAGATGTCACATATTTTCTGGAGTTTTGACATTATCTGTTTAAATTTAAACAATGACAATTAGATTTTTTTGTTGTCTATTTTTCATAGAATATCAACCATTGTTATATTTAAGCTATATAGCCACCAAAACAAATTGGTCAGCTACCATGTATAGAATCTTTCTCAGAGTCACCCATACTTGAACTTATGTCCACTTGACAGAAGAATGCAATTCATATTGCTTATACAAATGACATCTCATTACAATGAATGTCCAGCGACTGAATAGCATAGAGTATTTTCTTAAAATGGAATTTCACTGGAGCAGAAACTGTATGGATATAACCTATCACCACTGTGCGAGTGTTATTATGATTACAACTGGATTTTCATTTCAGTGGTCTTGAGGTTAGATAATGAGGTTCTACCTGAGTAAGCGAAAAACGTAAAATTATATTTTAGTTTTTTCATGTTCCAGGCACCGGAAATGAATGCATGATAAAATTATTTATACTTTCTTAAATGAGTAAAATTAACAGGTGTAAAAATATTAACTTTGAAAATAGTATCCCAATTTTTTGGTTTTCCAGCAGTTATTTCCACAGATCACTGGTCATATTCCATCCAACAAAAGTATATATATATATATATATATATACGCACATACACTCTGTACAACCAGAGACATAGGAGATATTTTCTAAATTCATATTCCTCTATCATTTTCTTTTGAAAATAGACTTTGGTAATGAGAGCCATAGTAACATCTGTTTGTTTTCAACTTCCTTCTTCAAAATGAAAGTTCATAGGAAAATAATTGTCATGCCTTTGGAAAGGCACTAAAATATCAGCTAGCAAATGGGCTTGGTAGGAGATGAAATTATGTATTTTTAAATCTTCAAATAGTAGTATCAGTAAGTTATATTATCTGACTGGGTATTCATATTCATATAAGATGAACATCGCTTAGCTACAGAAACCTGGTTAATTTTTTTTTCCTAATTAAAAATGGAGTTATGTATGTTATGCAAGAATGATGACCACAGGTTTAAACTAGTTTGTAGAATCCTGAAACACTGCTGGTGTCTTACAACTTGATAATAAAAAAATAAATAGCCCAATTAAAAACTAGGCAAAGGATCTGAATGGATGTTTCTACAACAAAGATAAATGAATGGCCAATAAGCACACGAAAAGCTATTTGACATTACTAGTAATTAGAAAACCGCGAACCAAAACCATAATAGCATTCAACTGCATATCCCAGAGAACAGTTACATTGAAAAAGAAAGAGAATAGCAAGTACTGATGAAAATGTGGAGAACATGGAATGCTCATCCATTGCTGCTGGCAGTGTGGTATCCAGTTTAAAAAACAGTTTGGCGGTTCCTTAAAATGTTAAACAGTAGAGTCACTATTAAACCCAGTGATTCCACTCCTAGGTATATATTTAAAAGAAATGAAATCCTATGTTCAAATACAATTTATACATAAATGTTTACAGTGTTATTATTCATAATAGGCAAAAAGAAGAAACAACTCAAAATGTTCATCAGCTGATGAATGAGTAAACGAAATGTGTGATATCCTTACAATGAAATATTCTTTGAAAACAAAAAGACCAGAGTATTGACACATGTTACATGGATGAACCTGGAAATATATGCCAACTGAAAGAAACCAGACACAAAAGGCCACATACTGTAAGATTCTACTCAGAGGAAATGTCTAGAATAGGCAAATCTATGGACTCAGACAGACTAGGGATTGTGAATATACTTAAAACTAGTGAATTGTACACTTTAAATTGGTCATTACATAAAATGTAAATTTATCACAATAAAACTGCGTTTTAGAGGCAGGAGAATTGCTTGAACCCGGGAGGTGGAGGTTGCAGTGAGCTGAGATCGGGCCACTGTACTCCAGCCTGGGTGACAGAGCAAGACTCCATCTCAGAGAAAAACAAAAACAAAAACAAACCAAAAAAACCACCAAACAAACAACCAATCAAAACAACTAGCTTGTAGAAGTCTGAGAGAATCTCATTCTCCATCTGAAAATCATTTGCTGTACCTCTAACAAGCTTGGGAGAAATAATAGATTGATCTACATCAATGATTTACACCCTTTTTTTAACCCTGGAAAATGTAAAAAGCCTACCTTGTATATAACACAAATTTGTAAAACAGAAAAATCATGTATAACTTCAAATTCATCTCATAATATCAAATCTATTATACTGGCTTATTATAAAAACATTCAAGTAAACAGTGAGGCTATTCTAATATACCAATATTTAAAGTCAAAAGTAATGTATGACAGCATCAATAATATACCATCAAAACAATTTAATTTTTTAAATTTACAAATAATAATTGTAAATATTTTGGGTGTACAATGTGATGTGTCAATATATGCTTACATTATAGAATGATTAAATCAAGCTAATTAATATATCCATCACCTCACATGCTTATCAACTTTTTTGGTGAAAACGTTTAAAATCTAATCTTTAAGCAATTTTAAAATATGCAATGCATTAATTCTATTCACCATTCTGTGCAGTAGATCACTAAAAAGTAGTCCGCCTGCCCAGCTGAAACTTTGTACCCGTTAAAGTGAACTAAATATGGCCTGAGAAGGACTTGGTACGTCTATATTTGAGTCCTTGTGGCTGAACCATGACCTAACTTAATAGGTAGACAAGATTGAAAACCTAACTCAAGAGTATGTTCCTGTAACAATACTGCATCTTGGCCAATCCCATCAGCCATACTTCAACCACTCATACACTGCTGAGTGTTCAAACTGTGTTCAAATAAGGCAAACACTAATCTGTAACCAATCCAGCTGTTTCTGTGCCTCACTTCTGATTTCTGTAGGTCATGTCTCTTTTTTTTGTCTATAAGTTTGTTCTGACCATGAGGCATCCCTGGAGTCTCTCTGAATCTGCTGTGATTCTGGGGGCTGCCCAGCTTGCAAACTGTTCATTGCTCAATTAAACCCCATTAAATTTAATTCGGCTGAAGTTTTTCTTTTAACATACCCTTTGATCAGCGTCTCCCCTTTCCCAATCCTTCTCCGGTCTTTGGTAACCACCATTCTCTCTACCTCTATGAGTTTGACATTTTAGATTGCATATGTAAGGGACATTATGTGATATTTGTCTTCCTGTGCCAGGCTTATTTCACAAATATAATCTTCTCCAGGTTCATCTGCATTGATGCAAATAGCAGAATTTCCTTCTTTTTTAAGGATATATGTACACTACATTTTTAATTGATATATGTACACTACATTTTCTTTATCCATTCATTCTTCGATGTACGCTTAGGTCTGTTGCACATCTTGACTATTGTGAATAAGGCACCAATGAACACTTATGTGTAGGCATTTCTTCAACATACTGATTTCCATTCCTTTGGAACTATATCCAGAGGTGAAATGGCTGGATCCTATGGTGGCTCTATTTTTAGTTTATTGAGGAACTTCCATAGAGTTTTAAATAATGATTGTATTAGTTTACATTTCCACCAACAACAAAGTTTCCCCTTTTTCCATTTCCTCTTCAGCACTTATCTTTTGTCACTTTGATAATAGCCATTCTAGCAGATGTGAGGTGATATCTCATTGCGGTTTTGATTTGCATTTCCCTGCTAATTAGAGATGTTGAGAATTTTGTAATATATTACAAAATATATACTACAAAATATATATGTCTTCTCTTGGAAAATGTCTGTTCAGATCCCTTGCCCATTTTTCAATGGGTTATTTATTTTCTTGTTACTGAGTTGTTTGAGCTCCTTAAATATTTAGGATATTAGCCCCTTATTAGATGTGTGGTTTGCAAATATTTTCTCCCAATTCCTGGGTTGTTTTTTCACTCTATTATTTCCTTTGCCATGCAGAAGCTTTTTATTTTCACTTATTTTTAGTTGTTTTTTCACTCTATTATTTCCTTTGCCATGCAGAAGCTTTTTATTTTCACTTATTCTTAGTTGTTTATTTTGCCTGTGTTTTTTTGCTGATATCCAAGAAACCTTTGCTCAGATCAATATCATGCAGTTTTCTTTTTTTTTTTTTGAATAGTTTTAGAGTTTTAGGTCTTACATGTAAGTCTTTAGTTCATTTTGAGTTGATATTTTTTATATGGTGTGAGAAAAGGGTCTAACTTCATTTTCATCTCCAGCTTTCCAAACACCAGTTACTGAAGAGACTGTCCTTTCTCCATTGCATATTCTTGTTATCTTTGCCAAAAATCAATAGACCATAAATGCATAGGTTAATTTCTGGGCTCTCCATACTGTTCCATTTGTCAGTGTGTCTGTTTTTAATGCCAGTATTATTCTGTTTCAATTACTATAAATTTGCAATAGGTATTAAAGTCAGGTAGCATGATACCTCCAGGATTCTTCTTTTTGCTTACGATTGCTTTTACCATTTGGGGTCTTTTATGGTTTCAAATAAATTTTAGGACACTTTTTTCTTTCCATGAAAAATGACATTTTGATTTTCATACAGACTGCATTGAACATGTAGATCACTTTGGGTAGGATGGATATTTAAAATATATAAACTTTTTCAATCCATGAACATGGGATATCTTTCCATTTATTTGTCTCTTCTTCAACGTTTTTCATCAATGTTTTAAAAGTTTCAATACACATATTTTTCACTTCAGTTAAATTTACTCCTACATGTTTTTTTTTTAATTTATTCTTTATTCTACTGTAAATGGGATAGATTTCTTAATTTGGTTTTCAGGTAGTTTGTTGTTAGTATAAAGGAATGTTACTGATTTTTACATGTTGCTTTTGTATACTGCAACTTTACTGAATTTACTAGTTCTGACGGTTTTGTGGTGGTTTCTTTAGGGTTTTTTAGGCATAGGAATATGCCATCAGCAAATTGAGACAATTTTACTCTTTATTTTCCTTTTTGAATGTTTTTTGTTCTTTTTCTTGTCTTATTACTCTAGCTAAGACATCCAGTACTATGTTGAATAAAAGTGGTGAGAGTGGGCATCCTTGTCTTTTCCTGATTTTAGAGGGATGCATTCAACTTTTTACCATTTAGTTTGATGATGTTAGCTGTGGGCTTATCATATATGGCCTTTATCACGTTGAGGTACATTCTTTTCATACCTAATTTGTTGAGAGTTTTTTTAATATGATAAAATATTAAATGTTGTCAAATGCTTTTTCTGTGTCTATTGAAATGATCATATAGCTTAGTCCTCCATTCTATTAACACAATGTATCAAATTCATAGATTTTTGTGTGTTGAACCATCTTTCCGTCCCAAGCATAAATCTCACTTGATCATGGTGAATAATTGTTTTAATGTGCTGTTAAACTTGGTTTGCTATATTTTGTTGAGGACGTTTGCACCTATGTTTATCAGGGTTATTGGCCTGAAATATTATTTTCTCATAGAGTCCTTATTTAGTTTTGATAGCAGGCTAATGCTAGCCTTGTAAAATCAGTTTGAAAATGGTCACTCTTCTTCAGTATTTTGGAAGTGCTTGAGGAGGATTAGCATTAGTTTCTTTTTAAATGTTTGG
Source organism: Gorilla gorilla gorilla (assembly GCF_029281585.2). Taxonomy (NCBI): domain Eukaryota; kingdom Metazoa; phylum Chordata; class Mammalia; order Primates; family Hominidae; genus Gorilla; species Gorilla gorilla. Next base: position 16,432,950 of record NC_073235.2, on the reverse strand, counting down.
TAGAATTCTTCTGTGAAGCTTTCAGAGGCCTGTGAACCAGAGCAACTCCTTCTTCAACAGAACTGGGTAAAATGAGGCCGAAACCTACTGGGCTGCATTACCAGATGGTGAAGGCATTCTCAGTCACAGGATGAGATAGGAAAGGTCAGCACAAAATACAGGCCTTGAAGACCTTGCTGATAAAACAGGTTGCAGTAAAGGAGCTGGCCAAAACCAAAATGGTGATGAGAGTGACCTCTGGTGCTCCTCACTGCTACACTCCCACAAGCATGGCAACATCAGGAAGTTACCGTATATGGTCTAAAAAGGGGAGGCATAATAATCCACCCTTTGTTCAGCATACATCAAGAAATAACCATAAAAATGGGCAACCAGCAGCCCTCGGGGCTTCTCTGTCTATGGATTAGCCATTCTGTTATTCCTTTACTTTCTTAATTCTTTCTTATGCAAGGTCCAAGAATCCTCTCTTGAGGTCTGGATTGGAACCCTATTCCTGTAACAAAGCCATTTGTTTCAGGGCTTTTCTTTGATGGACATTTGATTATTATTTATTCAACCTTCTTGTTATGGGTTTGTTCAGATTTTCTATTTCTTCATGATTTGATCTTTGTAGTTTATACATTTCCAGAAATATATCTATTTCTTCTGGGTAATCCAATATGTTGGCATATATTTGTTCACAGGAGTCTCTCATAGCTATTTGTATTTCTGTGGTTTCAGTTGTAGTATCTCCTTTCTCACTTATAATTTTATTTATTTCAGTCCTTTCTCTCTCTATATATATTTTTTTCTTAGTCTGGCTAAAGGTATATCAACTTGGTTTACCTTTTCAAACAACAAACACTTAGTTTCATTGTTCTTTTCCTTTGTCTTTCTAGTCTCCATTTCATTTATTACTGCTCTTATCTTTATTATTTTCTTTCTTCTACTGACTCTGGGATAGGTTTATTCTTTTTTTTTCCAGTTCCTAGAGGTGTAACGTTAGGTTGTTTATTTGGGATCTTTCTTCTTTTTGATTTACTTACTTATAAACTTCCCTATTAGAATTGCTGTTGCTCCATGCCATAAGTTTTTGTCTGTGGTGTTTCCATTTTCATTTGTCATAAGTTATTTTAAAAATGTCCTTCTTGGCCGGGCGCCGTGGCTCATGCCTGTAATCCCAGCACTTTGGGAGGCCGAGGTGGGCGGATCATGAGGTCAGGAGATCAAGACCATCCTGGCTAACACGGTAAAACCCCGTCTCTACTAAAAAATACAAAAAAAAATTAGCCATTAGCCGGGCGTGGTGGCGGGCTCCTGTAGTACCAGCTACTCAGGAGGTTGAGGCAGGAGAATGGCAAGAACCTGGGAGGCGGAGCTTGCAGTGAGCCGAGATGGCACCACTGCACTCCAGCCTGGGCGACAGAGCGAGACTCTGTATCAAAAAAAAAAAAAAAAAAAAAAGCCCTTCTTAATCTCATCTTTAACTCATTGGTTTTTCTGGGGCAGAATTATTTTATTTCTACATTTTGTTTTGGTTGAACAATTCCAAGAAGTCTTGACCCATGCAAATAAGTAAGTGTGAATAATTTAAGCAATTTTATATGTAGCATAACTTTTCACCAAAATGATTCTAAAAATTTGAAGAAATTGTTGCTTCAAAATTTCAAAAACTAATCACAGTATTTATTATAAACTCGAAATTTGAATCAAAGTATAATAAATAACAAACAAAACATTAAATAATCAGTAGTTTTAAAAATTAGAACATTCATAATACAGTACCATTAAGAAAATATTTTTATTGTCTTGTTGTTGAACAATCTATTATTGACCATAATTATAGCACATAGCAAGAAATATGTGTCCTAACTTTAGATAAAATTCAATTAAGTATGACATGCACATGCTGTAACAGGATACTCATCTTTATAAGTTAATGGGAGTAGGCATGTGGAGACCTTCGCTCAGAATAATAACAATACTGAGTTACAACCTTAATAAACAATCATTTAGTACACATGACATACATGTTCATGTACACACACACATGCAAACACACATACACATGTGAGAGCAAGAAAAACTATTCCATAGTCCTCAGACTCAGAAAACAAAAAGTCAGATTTGAAGCAGAAGTTATATTAATGGTATCCAGTTAATTAATACTTTGGTTTATAGGACATTTGAAGTTGTTCCCATTTAAAATTACAACTTCAAAAATAATAAAAAAGATAGACTTTATTAATGTAATTTTAACTAAGTGCCTTATGGGATTGCTAAACTGAGCCTAATGGTTCTATAGTGCAGAATTTGAAAACCACTGGGCTAGATTTATAAAGATGCTCCTTCAGTTCTCTGATTCTATTATTTGATTATGTAAAATAAAATTAGATTTTTTAAACTTTTGAAGGATTTTAAAGCATATATTATTTAATATTTTAATGGTATTTACAAAAGATTTTTGGATTACTGGGTACTGACACATTCTCTCCTAATGATTTACAGACACATAGGACAAATTAACAACACCCAGAAAAAAAAAAAAAGCCTCAAAAGAGAATAGCAAGGTCTGTTTGGCCTTACACACTTGCAGTTTCTGTTTCATTTGCCAGAAAGGCTATATCTAATGGACAGAATTGGCTCTTCTATCCTTTAATTCTCTGTTTAATGACAACTCCTCCTCACATGGCCGTGGCTGACTAGCAAATTTAAAGAACTCTAGGCATGTCCTAACTGTTTGCTCATCAACTACTGTGTACCTAGACCTACGCTGGCCAAATTTTACCTCCTCCTGGATAGAGTATATCTTGTGTGTATTTTTTTGATCTCACCCTTCCCCAACACATGTTGTATTCACACAAATGTCTATACACAGACAGACACCAGGAGCTCTTAATACTGCTAAAAATATGGTAGCCTTAGAACTATATTTAGGGCCAGATTTTTCTGTTTGGCATAGATATTTTAGAGATCGAAGTTTCATATACTCATTTTACAAGGCAGCTTAGAAAAGACCAGAGAAGTGAGGCTATTTCCTAAATGACGAGTGGTGGCTCTTGGTGTTGCTGAGTCTAGAACCCAACTATCAATCCACGTGGCTACTGCACATCCTAACACATCATACTGTAACTAACATGTTAATGTTTTATCAGAGAAACAATACAGGAATGGTTACAGGTGTTTTTACATCTGTTAGCATGGGAAAGCATTGTTGAATATAAGAAGGTTGGTTTCGTGTGTATACATTTTTTGTAAATGTATTTCCAGAATTTATTTGCATATATGTATCATTAATAATATAATTTATATATAAGCACTTGTATTTGTAAACTTATGCATGGAAACTTTATCATACACAACACACATTTATTAATTACGTAGATTATTTTATAACACTAAAAATATCTTCTGAGATTTTAATATGAGATTTTAATATGTTAGTTTGGTAACTAATAAAATTATATACTGAATTCTAGCACCGAAATTATATGTGTAAACTACTTATATTAGTTACTATTTATAAAATATAGTACTTATGTAATAATTATTGCTAAGCCAAAACATTTGTTTGATGTTTTATGAATTCTTATATTTGACATCAGATAAATATTAATTTATTCACAAGATATATTAAACTCGTAAATGACTGTAAGTGTATTAGGGGAAAGAAAAGGAAGTATTTTAATTAACCAGATATGCTTTTTGTTGTCAATAGGTAGACAGAATAGGTAGAGGAAGTGGATATGTGTAAAACTCTAATATGAGGTGAAATTAGTTAAGAGTGCTAAAACATTTAAAACAAAGTAATAAAATCCAGAGAAGTGATATTCATTCAGATAAGAAAGACCAGATAAGATTTGATAAAAGAAGCAGATATTTGGGCTAGAATAGTATAAATGTGAAAATAAAATTCTAATTTTACTGCTTAAAAATATCTGTTCTTCTTATTAAAAAACCTTCTTTTTCACTCTAGCTTTAGGGTGTTTTACAATATTTAGATTTATATCTAATAACTTAGAATAATTACTTATGGAAGCAACGTGGGAATGAATGCAAAATTGGTTACAATCACTTTTTAAACATATATAATTAAAAGTCAAAAAAATACACTTTATTTACCAAGCATAGAGGAAACTCAATAGAAATCTGCAGGGATTGTCTTTTTGTCGCTCAGTTCTAATCATATTCATATTATAAATTCCTTGTACAAGAACCAAATATAATAAACATGACAATAGTATGGAGCAAATTATAAATATAAAATACTGACCCAAATATGATTGAAGGTTGAGCTTTCTTGAGCTGAGCCTTGTAAAATATATGATTGCCGCTTCCTGCCAGTGTTGTGTACTAAATCTTGCCTTGATTTATGATGTTGGAAACTTATGAAGGCACGCTTTCTAATACATACTCTCGGTCACAGCTGAGTAGCTCACTAATGTACTATATTCCCTCATGAACCAATCGATTTAATAACTTTACCAATGCCAGCTTTTGAACAATGCATCCCCTCATTGACATTCCAGTGCAATAGTGAATAACAATTAGATTTCTTTGTAGCGCTGTATCTTGCTATTGTCATTCCCATAAGAGATGCTTTCCTTATAGTCCAAAGAATTGACATAAATGTAAATGTTAGGCCAACCTACCAAATAAGTGGTCCAGGGGCCCTCATTACCAGAAATGAACACTTATCTGCCTCATTGTCATATATTGTTTTTCCATATCATTTATTTTCTAGCGTTTGAAAATAATCTGACATTTTTCAGTGTTTGAAACCCTGTTCTGGATTTGACAAAATCATTCATGCTCTGGAGACACATATCTTTCTTCTGTTAATACAGTCCCTTTAAAACTTAAATAGCAAGATAGGGTCCTATAAGTACACTGTGAAGATAGAAAACCCAAAGGTGTTCTAAGTTGTACAGCTATTAGAATCTAAAAGGTATTCAAGATGTTGTATTAAAAAAAAAATCTTGAGAGACCAAGGAGGGCAGATCACAAGGTCAGGAGATCGAGACCATCCTGCTAACACCGTGAAAACCCATCTCTACTAAAAATACAAAAAAAAAAAAAAAATTACCTGGGCGTGGTGGCAGGCACCTGTAGTCCCAGCTACTCAGGAGGCTGAGGCAGGAGAATGGCGTGAACTCAGGAGGCGGAGCTTGCAGTGAGCCAAGATCGCGCCACTGCACTCCAGTCTGGGGACAGAGCAAGACTCTCTCTCAAAAAAAAAAAAAAAAAAAAAAGGAAGGTGTGGTTTCATTATTTTTTACCCACATAGGGTAGTTGTCTTGGCAATTTGACATTAATGACAAAAAAGCTTCTAAAGATGATAAAGGAAAACATATCACTGAAATACATTGTCTGAGTTTAGACAAGATAGGCTTGCATTACATTACTATAGTTATAGCTAGTTAGGAAAGATAATCTTAAACACAAGAAGTTATCAGAGTAATTGGCATATAGCTATATGAAAATCATATTATTCAACAGTTTTTTTAAGAATTTTTTTAAGTCACATTAGACTTCAAATTTCTGAAAAGATGATGAACCAACATAGGTTGGTGGCTTTCTACTCTGGAATCTATCTTAAAGGAGATGCCACAGAGAAACAAGGAATTTGATGGCTTCTAGTTACTAAATTAAAACTGTGAAAACCCTTGGAAAGATTATAGAATGCCAGCATGGCAGAAAGAGCTCTAGCAGCTAAGAGTTGAGGCTGGGGAAGAATTCTCACATTGTTTCCTCCCTCCCCATCACACCCCATTGTACTGGGTGAAGTGATGCCTCTTTCAATCATCAGCACTCAGAGAGAGCAAACAGAAGCAACAACAGCAGGGCTAACCCAACCCAAGACAGAGAATTTGGGGTAATAAATGTGAACATTCTCTGTGTGATTCCAGACTCAGACCCAGCATTGCAACATCTGGGTCCGTGTCAAGGGCAAACCCTTGGGGCCCACCACTCAGGCCCTAATGAATCAAAATCTCTGAGGATGAAGACAAATAATCTGTGTTTTAATAAGCTAGCCAAGTACTTCTGAAAAACACTCAAGTCTGAGAAGTCTTACAGCCTAGCTAATGATAGCTGGGGTAGAAAGTGTTTAACAATAGGTACTAGTGGCTTCCAGCAATACTCTCTGATATGGTTTGGCTCCATGTCCCCATCCAAATCTCATCTCGAATTGTAATCCCCATGGGTCAGGGGAGGGACCTGCTGGGAGGTGACTGGATTATGGAGGTCCTTCCCCCATGCTGTTCTCCTAATAATGAGTGAGTTCTCAGGAGACTTGATGGTTTAAAAGTGTCTTACTGGGCCAGGCGCGGTGGCTCATACCTGTAGTCCCAGCATTTTGGGAGGCCGAGGCGGGTGCATCACAAGGCCAAGAGATGGAGACCATCCTGGCCAACATGGTGAAACCCCGTCTCTACTAAAAATACAAAAATTAGCCGGGTGTGGTGGCACACACCTGTACTTCCAGCTACTCGGTAGGATGAGGCAGGAGAAATCACTTGAACCTGGGAGGCGAAGGTTGAAGTGAGCCGAGATTGTGCCACTGTACTCCAGCCTGGGCGACAGAGCAAGACTCCCTCTCAAAAAAAAAACAAAGTGTCTCACTACCCCCTTTGTTGGTTCTCTCTCTTCTGCTGCCTTGTGAAGGAGGTGCTTGCTTCTCCTTTGCTTTTAACCACGAATGTAAGTTTCCTGAAGCCTCCTCGGCCACACAGAACTGTCAGTCAGTTAAATCTCTTTTCTTTCTAAATTACCCAGTCTCAGGTAGTTCTTTAGCAATGTGAAAACAGACTAATATACTCTCTCCTTCCTCAGAAAGAATGGTGGTACTTGACAAGATAGTAACAAAAAACAAGCAAGATCCCTGAGGAAGACGGATGGTCAGTGGTATGAGGCAGACAAGCAGAAGTGGTTCAGTCTACATTTTGATATTTTAGATTTTTGTTTTGAAATGTTTAATTATTTAAAATTATAAAAAGGGAAAAAAATAAGGTCTGAATTTTTCACATTTTCCCAGATTGAGAGGATTATAAGTGACTGTGACCTCCCAGAGACAATGAACCATAGGACAACAATTCAAGACAGCTGATGAGCAGGATTTTTAAGACAAACTATATAAGGGTAAAATAAGATGCAGGAAAATATAAAATTTTAAAGAGGAATAATAATTATCTTTGTAGAGATAAGAAATAATATTGGAAATGTCAAGTAAAAATGAGAATTTCTAAAGAAAAAACAAATAGAAACATTGGGTATAAAGCATTTAAAAATTAAATTAATTAACTAATTGAAGGATTGAACTGTCAAATGAATTCAACTAAAGAACAAACGAGTGAGCTGAACAATTAAGTCAAAGCACGCTCCCAGAATGCAACTGGAAGGGATAAGGAAATAAAAAGAATAGAAGAAACATAAGGTAAGAGATGTAGAGAATATATATATAGAAATGTCAGTGTTGAATTAATAATAGTCCAGGAGGGAAAAATATATAAAGAGAAGAATATTTGAAGGATTAATGACCAATAATTTTTTAAAACTAAAGAAAGCTATAAGATCTTAGATTAAAATGATTCAGAGTATACAGAAACAAAAAGATAAGGTGGGGGGGGAGACTTATGAACATATCAAATTACATTCAATAACACAAAAAGCCAAAGGAAAATTCAAAAAGCTTCCTGAGGAAAAGAGCTTTACAGCCACAAACAAGAAGTACATGTCCAGGAAAAAAAGCAGACTTTGAACTTAAAATGTGTATCTATCAAAATTATTTAAAAACATAAGTGTGTTTTTAGAGTTAACTCAGACTCAGAAATGTCATCTAACTAAAGCCCTCTTTGAAAGGCCTTTTATCAGAAATCACTACAGTTAAAAACAAAGAAATATGAGGAATATAAAAAATTATTAACTTTTGAAATTGTAATGTTAACCAAAACAATGACAAGAGCTTTTCAACAAATCTTGTTTTGGAATGAGGATGGAGAATAGGTAGTGACAGTATGAAGGAACTTATTTTACTTGAGGGAAATAAACTAGTAGTAATAAATATGACTATGCAATTATGATAGACCTGAAACTCAAATTCACATAAAAAAATTGACTCTCAAATAATTTTATAAATGATCAATTAAAAAAAAAACACCAAGAGATTCATCGATGGAAAAAATTGTGTATTAGGCCAATATGGAAAATAATGTTAGATTATTGTGCTTACCAGAAAAAAAATTAAAATTTGTGTTATCAAAGTGGACATTATATTTTGATAAATAAAGCTAACATAAAGGAACAACAATCACCAATCCAGGTCACATACGCAGGTTGCTGATTAGCCTCAAAATATATGAAGCAGCAAATGATCAACTGAAAAGGACATACAATTAAAAAAAAAATTCACTTGAATATTTTGACACAGCTCTCTAGGTTTAAGTGGTTAAATAAACAGATAAAAACCATGCAATACGTTTGAATGTTTAGATGAAATGTTCGTATTTCTTGAAAGTACCACTTAACCAAACTGGCATAAGGAGAAATGGAACATGTAAATATTTCTAGATATGTTTATGAAATTTAATGTACATTTAACATTCTTCCCAGAAATAAAACTACAAACTCATGTCTTCATTGGAAAAATAATCCAAATATTTAAAGGAAGAATAATGCCAATTCTATATAACCCTTACAGCAAAAAAGAAAGAAAGGAACACATCCCAATACATTTTATGAGGCTAGAATAATCCTGATACAAACCTTTGACAAGAACCTTCCAAGAAATAAGAAGAAAATTCCCTATGTTTCATTAAGATAGGAACAAAAAAAATCCTAAATGAAGTATAAACAAGAAAAATCTATTGATGTATAAAAAGGATAATAAAACATGGATTTATGCTAGGATTCAAGATTGGTTTTACACTAAAAACTCAGAAAACATAATTCACTGCATTAACAGTATAAAAGAGAAACATTACATGAATAGGGGATATTTTTATTGTTTTTTAGAGACTTTTAAAATATTTTATTTTCAGTTTTAATTGTGGAAGAAAACAGAAAATTTACCGTCTTAACTATTTGTTCAGTGTATAAATTAGTAGTGTTACATATTTTCACATTGTAAAACAGGTCCAGAACTTTACATCTTACAAAACTAAAACTCCATATCCATTAGATCCGCATTTAAAAAAAACTGTTTAAAGAATAGTGTTAAATTTAAAGAAAAATTGTGAAGATAGTATATAGAATTCCCATATAGTCCACACCCACTTTCCCCTATCATTAGCATTTAACATTAATATGGTACATTTGCTACAATTAATAATATCAATAGGCTACTGTTTAGCAAAGTCCATACTTTACTCTGATTTTCTTAGTTTTATACCTAAGTTCTTTCTTCTGTGTCAAGATCCACTAAATGTAATGTTCAACATTACATTTAGTTGACATGTCTTTTCAGGTTCTTCTTGGCTGACAGTTTTTCAGACGCCTTGTTTTTGATGGCCTTGACAATTTTGAGTGGTACTGGTCAGGTGTTTTGTAGAATGTCATCATCTGGGATTTACCTGATATTTTCTCATGTTTGGACTTGGCTTAGAGTACATGTTATCAATATGACATTACTATTGATTATGATCTTGTTTACCTGGCTAAGTTAATGTTTATGAGGTTTCTCCATTGTGAGGCTACAAATGGTGTTTGTTTTTGTTTTTGCTTTTTGAGACAGAGTTTCCCTCTTGTTGCCCAGGCTGGAGTGCAATGGTGGGATCTTGGCTCACTGTAATCTCTGCCTCCTGGGTTCAAGCGATTCTCCCACCTAAACCTCCCAAGTAGCTGGGATTACAGGTGTCCGCCGCCATGCCCAGCTAATTTTTTGTATTTTTAGTAGAGATAGGGTTTTGCCATGTTGGCCAGGCTGGTCTCTAACTCCTTACATCAGGTGATCCACCCGCCTCGGCCTCCCAAAGTGCTGGGATTACAGGCTTGAGCCACCCTGCCCGGCCGAAGCTACAAATGTTTTAATTTGCAATTTTCCAATAAAATGATGTTGAGAGTCTTCATATGCTTACCTGCCTTCTGTGTACTTTCATTGGTGAGATGTCTGTTCAGATCTTTTGCCCATTTAAAAAAATTGATTGTTTCCTTATTGTTGAATTGTAGGATTTCTTTGTATATTTTGCATACAATCCCTTATCAGATACATACTTTACAAATATTTTCTTCCAGTCTGTAGCTTGTCTAGTCATTCTCTTAACATTGTCTTCCAGAGAACAGAAGCTTTTACTTTTAATAAAATGCAACGTATCGATTTGTTACAGATTATGCTTTTAGTATTGTATCTAAAATATCACCACCAAACACAAATTTACATAGATTTTCTGCTTCACACTTTTCTAGGAATTTTTTGGTTCTGCATTTTACGTGTAGCCTGTAGGTATACAATTTATTTTGAATTGGTGTCTAGGTGTTTTGTTTTATGCTTTTATTCTGGTTTTTGCATATGGACATTCAAGTTCTCCAATACCATTTGTTGAAGAGACTATCCTTTTCTCCATTGCAGCAACATCTTTGCTCCTTTTTCAAAGAGCAGTTGATGATACTTGCGTGGATCTATTTCTAAGCTGTTTTGTTCTAGCAACTTATGTCTATTCTTGGGGACATTTTTAAATTCACCTAAGTAATTGCAAAAACTCCTGATTATGAAACTGGATAAGAATATTTAAAAAATCAAGTCTAACAAAAAAAATCCTGTAGCTATTAAATGTCCTTCAACCTCAATATTTATTTTGTAGTGCTGTTTTGAGGACTTAAAAAGATAGTGTATGTAAAATGCCTAATGTAAAAACCTTAGCGCTCATTCAGTGATACTCATTGTTACGTTATATGGTTCCTATAGAAACAGAAAAGTCTTTAACACTGTCCTAAGGCTCAAGAAAGTTTCCTTTAGTAAAACAAATGATGCCTGATTAAAAGTATGATGACCATATATTTTCAATGTTTGGATAAGAAAAAATATAATTTACAAAACTTACTAAGGGAAGGAATGCCTAAAATGTAGAGGATGGAAAACAAATAACTGATTTAAAGATATGAAAGGTGGATGTTTAACAAACAACTGCATGAATCAAATTCACTAGTATCAGAGAAAAGAAATGCTTATGAAATGAAAGTACCATTTTTCTCCTGTAAAATTAGACCAGTTATCCAAAGCTGGTAAAGGTTGAAATGGATTTGGAATCTATATACACTACTGTTGTAATAATGAATCATATTATTAATAGTGTAAGGTCTATAAATGTGAAATACGTCTATAAATTACATTATTTGCAAAATTAAGGAAATATCTTCTTAAAATGTGCATACCCAGGGAAAGAAAATTTTCAGTCTTGGTTCAAGAATATGTTTAATGCACAAATTCAAAGTATCCTACTCCTGAAAAACTATTACACATAAAGAAATTGAACTTTTAAAAAATTACTCTAAGATATTTAACATAGAATTATATTATGATAGCAAAAAAGATAAAAAACCAAGCTAACTAAATTACCACATACTAACACAATGGGACACTGTGCAGCCATAACATCTTATGTTGAAAGTCGGATAATAACAACCTAAGAAAACGCTGGGCTATAAAGCTTTATGTAACTGCAGTGAGGCAGTTGTTCATATATCATAGTCTCAACAATTTTTAAAAACAATGAAAAGAAATATGTTAACATCTTACTGATGGTTTTCTTTAGAGTGATGGCTGATTTTTAAAATACTTTTATAACTTCTGTATTTTCTATAATATTTGTGACTTAAATTATAATCAGAAAAACAGTATACCCAAAGGATTATAAATCATTTTACTATAAAGACACGTGCACATGTATGCTTATTGCAGCACTATTCACAATAGCAAAGACTTGGAACCAACCCAAATGACCATCAATGATAGACTAGATAAAGAAAATGTGGCACATGGCCGGGTGTGGTGGCTCACACCTGTAATCCCAACACTTTGGGAGGCCGAGGCAGGTGGATCACGAGGTCAGGAGTTCAAGACCAGCCTGACCAACATGGTGAAACCCTATCTCTACTAAGAATATAAAAATTAGCTGGGCGTGGTGGCACACACCTGTAATCCCAGCTACTCAGGAGGCTGATGCAGGAGAATCACTTGAACCTGGGAGGCAGAGGTTGTATTGAGCTGAGATAGCACCATTGCATTCCAGCCTGGGTGACAGAGCGAGATTCCGTCTCAAAGAAAAAAAAAACTGTGGCACATATACGACACGGAATACTATGCAGACATAAAAACGGATGAGTTCGTGTCCTTTGCAGGGACGTGGATGAAGCTGGAAACCATCATTCTCAGCAAACTAACACAAGAACAGAAAACCAAACACCGCATGTTCTCACCTGTAAGTGAGAGTTGAACAGTGAGAACACATGGACACAGGGAGGGGAACATCACACACCTGGGCCTGCTGGGGGGTGGAGGGCTACAGGAAGGATAGCATTAGGAGAAATATCCAATGTAGGTGATGGGTTGATGGGTGCAGCAAACCACCATGGCACATGTATACCTATGTAATGTTCCGCAGGTGTACTCCAGAACTTGAAGCATAATAAACAAAAGAAAAACAGTTCATTTTTACAAAGAGTGAAAGACAATAATTATTTCACTCTAACTCAATTATCTTCCTAATTTTTAGAAAACATGACTTACTAAGGTGTTTCTAAGTAATTGCTCATAAAAACTTTGTTCTTTAGCATATATAATTTCTGTTACACTGAGCAAGGCATAATGGTCACTAATATATTTATAGTAAAAGGCAATAATAAGAGCAATGGATGTTGAAGTTGCCTGAGGGGCAAGTCAATTAATGTAGGAATGTTTGCAGATAATAATGCATATAGGAACAGATCTTAGAGTAGCTGCACCAGGGATTCCGACTACTGAAACAACAATTTTGAAAAAATAATTGGCTAATCTATGTAATCAAAAGACAGATTGACTTATTCTTCCTGGCCACAATCTTTCAACCATCCTTCCCATGTGGAATGAACCAATTGAATTGGCCAAAATATTTAATGATGGGATACAGATATCAGGATATCATATATATATATATATATATATATATATATATATATATATATACTTTTTTTTTTTTTTTTTTTGAGACAGAATCTCACCCTGTCACCCAGGCTGGAGTGCAGTGGCGCCATCTTGGCTCCCTGCAAGCTCCACCTGCCGGGTTCACGCCATTCTCCTGCTTCAGTCTCCCGAGTAGCTGGGACTATAGGCACCCACCACCACTCCTGGCTAATTTTTTGTATTTTTAGTACAGATGGGGTTTTACCGTGTTAGCCAGGATGGTCTCGATCTCCTGACCTCATGATCTGCCCGCCTCGGCCTCCCAAAATGCTGGGATTACAGGCATGAGCCACCGCACCCGGCCAAGATATCATACTTTTTGATCTGACAAAATGTTCAGAACAGAGGTTATATGAGCTACATTTATCATAGCCTCCATATTTATTTCATGTTTTTCCCAAAGCCTTTCTGAATACATAGTTCTGAAATTTTACCAGGTCCTCATGTTTCTCAGCACCCCTATAGAGATCATCACAGGTGTGACAGAATGAATACAAGCCTCATAATAGCAACTAGGAATGTGCCTTTTTGATTGCTTGTCAACACTGAGTCTATTACCTGGTATAGATGGTAAGTGAACGGCAGCTAATTGTTTTCTGCTAAGAGTGTATTTTCATGACATTGAATTAATCTCAACAATTTAACATCTGTTGCAATACGGCAACTTTCAGGATCACTGAACTATATTATTCCTGCATATAAAAATTTAAAATGAACTGGAGATCATTACATCCTCCAGATATTTTAAATAATATTATTATGCTTATTAGCAATGTATCCCCAATAGTGTAATACCTAGAAAATAATCTTTCACTTAACTTGTAATATCCAAGGAATAACTAATTTCCTGGGAACATCTGGCTCTTTTATGGAATAAAGCGTGATTGTTCATGGAGAAGCTCCTCTGGGTAACTGTTTGATCTTTAGATTTTAGAACTGAATGGTATCCAATTGAGAAGAAGAAAACAGGAACTGAGTCCCTAAATGAAATCCAAGCCTTTCAGCAAATACCCTGGGAGTGAACATTTGACAACAAGATTGGTACCTAAGACACATGTCACTCAGAGATTTGAATAGTGTGTATGCATTATTTTGATGCCATGCATATCATAGGCATCATTACATGTTTAAGCAAAGCAACTTCAAATTTACTTAAGAAAAAAGAACAAATTCTTTGGATTCTCATTTAGCACTTTTACAATTAAACCTTCTCAAGTGGTCGATAAAACAAGTTCTAAGAAAAAAGTATTCGGTAATGTGATTTAGCATTGAGAGTGTGTGGCCTTCCCTGGGTATTACAGCTAGATTGTTAAGCTGACAATAGTCCCATTGTAAAATACAAGAAATGGTCACAGGAATAAGGATGTAAGTGTCTAGGGAATGTAATTAGTGACTTAGGAGATATATTCAAGAAAAAATTACAGCTTTTAATCTTTTTAAGAGGCCAGAGAGTAGAATACACAGGCAGGATAAAATGTGTGCAGCAGAGGAGTAAACACAAGTCATAGTAATGCACAATTCTGTTAACATAATGGCTTTGCTGTCTCGGCAGTACAGTTTATCATTTAATGCTATATTATCAAAGCCTGACGTTTTCATTTCTTTTCCACCTAATTGATATTCTCTCAACACAAGGTAAAGACAAAGTTTCATATCTTGATCTGGGGTTTGCTATGCTGTGTATTGGCTGAACAAATGCAAACCCGCAAGAATCTTACTAAAACACCATTTTTTTTTTTTTTTTTTTTTTTTTTGCTGAGTGGTCTCTGGTGTAGATTCTGTTCTTTAGATGTAAACTGATTGTCACAACACTAACTACTCTAGCTCCAGAAATTTATATTTCAGGTCAGTCTGTTTTTAGAAGTCTGCTGCTGTCAAATCTAGTATCTTTCTCTCTCTCTGATCCCTAGAGCAGATGCACTCTGTTTGCTCTTATAATAAAACATGTGTCTGGCCTCTGACTGATTACTGTAGCAATTGGAACATAACAAGATAGTCAGACCATCCAAAGTGTTGTGTGTCAAAGAGCAGTGTAAGCTTCTTGGTATAATAGAGCAATTTCTGAGAGTTTCACAGTGTTACGGTTATAGGCTTGATCCAGGAAGGAAAAAATTCGATTGTGCATTAACCTTTGATTATCAATGCTTTTGAAAGGAGAGCAGTTCAGAAATAATTGTTACACACACGTTATGAATGTTTACCCAACTGCTAGGGATTAAAATACAGACTTAAAGAAGTTGGCAGAATACATAAACAAGGTAGATAAGCACACACTACAAGAGACCAGAGAAGAGTCTCTTACTATGGATAGCAATTAGATTATTATAGGCCTGTATTTCATGACCCACTGTAGACTAATACGCTTCAATGTGTGCAATAAATGTGTTCTAGAAAATTTTGGTATGGATTATATTTTTATATAAGATATACAAACTGAAATCAAATATTTATTTCACTAAAACATGTTTGGTATGAGCCATAGCTATAAATAAAAGTATTTTGTCAAGTCCACAGCCACCCTCTAAGCAGACAGGGTAAGAAATGAATGAAATCACAGAAATTATCCAAAGACATGTGAACACAAGTTCTATGGTGTTTATACAACATGAATGGACAAAAGTGAAGTAAGTTTCTTAAAAATTAAGAGGAGAATTTCAGTTAAATATTGGTGATATCAATTAAAATTGACAGATTTTAACTATATCTTGGGTTTTTCTTTCATTATCTTTAACTATAAGTCATATCTTAAGTTTGACACAAAATTGCTTAAATTTATTATAAAAGCAAAAGTAGGTAGGTTTTGTGCATCCTGATGGTCATATCTATTAAGGTAGTCACAATAATTTAAACAATGTGAAACAGGTGTCAGGATAAGACAGGTCAATAAAACAAGATAGTAAATGGAGGAAAAAAGAATTTTAAAAATTTAGTATATAATAAAGGCAGTACACAACTTAGCGAAATAGTTGAAATTATTTTGTAAATACCACTGAGGGAAATGAATATTTCTAAAAATGAACAAGAGGATGCCTAACCACCCCCCCCTTCAACACCTGCTCTTCCTCCTCCTCCTCAGCCCACTCAACATGAAGATGGTGAGGATGAAGATGTTAATGATGTTCCACTTCCACTTAATGAGTAGTAAGAATATTTTCTTCTTCTTATAACTGTCTTAATGTTTTCTTTTTTCTAGCTTTCTTTGTAAGACTATAGTATACAGTAGATGTTTATCTATTGCAATACATTCTAGAATAATTAAAAGCACACACATATGTATTTCTGTATACACACTCATAAGTATGGGAAATATACATATGAAGTGACAGGAAAGTTCGAAAGTAAATGAATTAATAAACATGTGAATTTGGATTAAGAAAAGCAAATATAATATCAAAAGCTAGAAATCTCTCCCCAAGGACTAATAACTTTGATTAAAGTTTAAAAAATAACTAAAGATTTAAAAGTGGGAGGATGATGATGAGAGCAAAAAAGGGAAAAGAAGCTTACCATTACTTACTAAGTAAGGATTTCCTACAAATTAATGAGGCAAAAAGTCTCCTCTGACCGAAAAAAAAAAAAGGGACAAAGTGTAAATGGGCAATTTGCAAAAGGAAGAATTAGACAAATGCCTAAGGAAAAATGTCACTTCTTAGTCATACAAATTACATAAATTAAGCACAACTCCTTCACTTGGAAAATTAGCCAATTAAAATATATTTGTAATAAATTGTGTTCATTACAGCAATGGAAAAAGATATCTCCATGAATTTTTGCTAAGCTGCTACTATATTTCTGAAGAGAAAATAAAAATTATTTGATCATCTATTAACTCAGTAATCCACTTCTGGTTACTTGACAAAGAGTTCTATATTTTATTATATTTATCTTCTTCAATAATGCTGGAAAATGACCAGTGGCGTATATAAAACCCTATGTACCAATATTTATGGTGGCTTTAATTATAATGGAAAAACCTACAGAAACAGGTTTTAGCTAAACAATTTTTATACCCATTTAATAATGGATATTCCTTAACATCATATTTTAGAAAAAAGTAACATGTAAAATACATATTCTATATTAATAGAAAGAGGTATGTTAAAATAGTACACAAAAATAAAACCAATTTTATTACAAACAGACAGTTGGGAGATGTATATATAGTCTGTGGATAAAATGGTTAGGATGAAATAGATTACAGTGCTCATGGGGAATGCTGAGTTAATGAGTGACTTTATTTACTTTCCTATACTTTTCAGTGTTTTCCAATTTGTCTAAAATGTGTATATGTTACTTATAAGAAATGAATTGGCAGTTGGTGAGTATTCTTTTAATTTAAGTTTCTCCCACATCTTCTATGGAGGAAATATACATGAAGAGACTTTGTACTAAACTCCCTGTTTTCACTGACTGTTCAGCAATCTTGCTCATAAGTTACACTATGCAGTGGTTGTTAACTTAGTTGCCCATTCGGAACATAGACGGCTTTTAGAAAATATGCCCGAGGTCTCCCATCCAAGTACTAGCCAGGCCCGACCTTGCTTAGCTTCCGAGATCAGAAGAGATTGGGCACATTCAGAGTGGTGTGGCCACAAAAGGTGAACCGGCCCAGATCTTCCTGGAGTCAGGTTGCTTGGGAATGCAGCCCAATGCAGTTAATTGGTGGTAAACTCCAATTAAAGCTAAAGACCGGCACAAGACCAATAGTCAACCAGCACCACAAGGGAAAGTTGGAAAGAACTTTGAAGAGAGAGTGCAAGAGGGCGTGAAACCTTAAGGGTAAACAGGTGGGGTCTATGCAGCCTTCCAGAGGATTGAACTGGGCAGCGAGTCTGGCCCTGATGACAGTCCTGCAGATCTCTCCCAATCCTTCACATCCCCCACTTTCTGAACTCAGAAATAAAGCCAAATACTTACAGGCAACTTTTTTTCAACAAAGCAAACAAAACGAAGTGTGGAAAGGACACCATATTCAATAAATAGTGCTGAGATGATTGGCAAGTCACATGTAGGAGAACGAAACTGGATCCTCATCTCTCACCTTATACAAAAATCAACTCAAGTTGGATTAGACCTAAATCTAAGACCTGAAACCATAAAGATCCTAGAAGATAACTTCAGAAAACCCTTCTAGACATTGGCTTAGGCAAAGACTTCATGACCAGGAACCCAAAAGCCAATGCAACAAAACTAAAGATAAATAGATGGAACTTAAACTAAAAAGCTTCGGCACAGCATAAGAAATAATCAGTACAGTTAACAGACAACCCACAGAGTGAGAAAAAAAATCTTCACAATCTGTACATCCGACAAAGGACTAATATCCAGAATCTACAAAGAACTCAAACAAATCAGCAAGAAGAAAACCAGACAGTCCCACCAAAGAGTGGGCTAAGGACATGAATAGACAATTCTTTTTTTTTTTTTTTTTAAATTTCCTTTCTTTTTTTTTTTATTATACTGTAAGTTTTAGGGTACATGTGCACATTGTGCAGGTTAGTTACATATGTATACATGTGCCATGCTGGTGCGCTGCACCCACTAACTTGTCATCTAGCATTAGGTATATCTCCCAATGCTATCCCTCCCCCCTCCCCCCACCCCACCACAGTCCCCAGAGTGTGATATTCCCCTTCCTGTGTCCATGTGATCTCATTGTTCAATTCCCACCTATGAGTGAGAATATGTGGTGTTTGGTTTTTTGTTCTTGCGATAGTTTACTGAGAATGACAATTCTTTAAAGAAGATATACAAATGGTCAACAAGCATATGTAAAAATGCTCAGTATTACTAATGATCAGGAAAATGCAAATCAAATCACAATGTGATAACACCTCACTCCTACAAGAATGGCCATAATCAAAAAATCAAAAAATAACAGATGTTGGCATGGATGCAGTAAAAAGTTAATACCTCTACACTGTAATAGTGTATAGTGAATAGTACAACTACGGTGAAAAAAGGTGTGGAGATTCCTTAAAGAAACAAAAGTAGATCCACCGTCTGATCCAGCAATCCCATGTCAAAGTTTCTACCCAGAGGAAGGAGGTCATTATATTAAAAAGATACTTGCACACGCATGTTTATAGCAACACAATTTGCAATTGTAAAAGTGTGGAACCAGCCCAAATGCCCATCAATCAACTAGTGGATAAAAAAAATATATGTTTATGTATATATATGTGCATATATATGTGTATATATATGCACATATATATGTATATATGTGTATATATGTGTATATGTGTATATATGTGTATATATATACACACACACACATATATATATATACACTATCGAACACTACTTAGCCATAAAAAGGAACAAAATAATGGCATTCACAGCAACTGGATGGAATTGGAGACTATTATTCTAAGTGAAGCAACTCAGGAATGGAAAACCAAACATCGTACATTCTCACTCTTAAAGTGGGAGCTAAGCTATGAGGAAGCAAAGGCATAAAATGATACAATGGACTTCGGGGACTTGGGGAAAGGGTGGGAAGCAGGTGAGGGAAAAAGACTACATGTTGGGTACTGTATACACTGCTTGGGTGATGGGTGCACCAAAATTTCAGAAATCACCGCTAAAGAACTTATTCATGTAACCAAACACCACCTGTTCCCCCAAAACTTATTGAAATAAAAAATAAATTAAAACAAATAAATAAATAAATGTCACAGAAAGATGTAAAAATAGAAAAGAAAATATGCCAGGAAAACCTCACCTTTGGAGATTTTGAGTTAATTATTCTAGGATATTGATTAAAAAAAAAAAAAACCTTCAGTTTTTTAGTTTAATGTGCAGCCAGAAGGTTCCCAAACTTGCTTCTTCATAAGATTCTCTGGAGGCACTTGTTTAAAAGATAGATCCTCAGGCCATGTTATCTCAAAATTCTGAGATTACCTGGAAATTCTGAGATAGTTGGTCTTGGGTTGGGACCTGAACACACACACACACTTGAGCAAATAACCGAAAGGATTATTTCTGATCAAGACTGCATTTGAGAATGACTGAATTAGCCTATTTTTTAAAAGGCAGCCACCAAATTGCGCTCATAGTGCCTATGAGAAAATGATTCACCTTTAAATGACACTACCATGGAAACACAATTTTATGAAGGGACAGCAAATCTTATCCATAATTCTGATAGATGAAAATTACAAAGGGACAATATTACTTACACATAACATGGCTCAATACAAATTCAATACTGAATGTGTACATTTAAATGCCTAATGGGCACATTAGGTCCTACAGAAAATTAGAAAGAGTTCCTACTCTGGACTAAAGTGGAGGTAAGAGGCTTCAGTAAAAATAAGGGCTGAAATGATCCTTATAGAATGGATAAGGGTGAATGGGGCTTACAGGCATTGAGAGGAGGTTTGCTTTCAACAGAAGGGAAAGGATGACGAAGGGGCAAGTATCTCATAGATCAAGATCGCAGGGAGAGGTTAGAGTAGAAGACCGAGTTGTAATTAAATGTAGAGGAATGAAAATGGGAAGCAGCGGGGTTGTCCTGACAGGGGAATGAATGACATGGTTACATGAGTATAGTTTTAAATCTCTATCAGTTAAGTACGTGGAGTAGATTTACCTCATTCACGAGTGAAACTCTAAAACCTGCACAGTGATTGGCATTCATTAAAGGCTCAGTAAATATCTTTTCCATGAATGAGAAAATATGATTATGATGATGATGTAATAATTTGCCAATTACTTAGGACTGATTAAAAACACATTTAAATATTATTTTATAAGGGCAGGGAGAAAAGGTATTTGCAATATAAAAATCAACGCTATGATACTACTTTCTATTCTAGCCTAGCCCCATTATTTCACTTACCTCCTCCCCTCAACCCTGTGGTTCCTAGCCTCTGATACTGAAGGTCCTCCATGATCACCTCCTATATGCCATCTTGTATATATGGCATCATCCAGCATCAGTCTTGGTTCCTGGAGAGCGGGTTGCCCTTTGTAGTCTAAACCGAATTAATACACACACACACACACACGCGCGCGCGCGCACACAGAGTTGACCCGTGAATGACACAGATTTCACCTACAGGGGTCCACTTATTTGTAGATCTTACTCTGCCTCTGCCATCCTTGAGACAGCAAGACCAACCCCTCTTCTCCTCCTTCTCAGCCCACTCAACATGAAGATGATGAGGATGAACATCTTTATGATGTTTCACTCCCACTTAATGTGTAGTAAGAATATTTTCTCTTTCTTATAATTTTCTTAGTAATATTTTCTTTTCTCTTCTCTCTAGCTTACTTTTTTGTAAGAATATAGCATACAATAAGTGTAACCAACAATACACGTGTCAATCAACTGTTTATGTTATTGGTAAGGCTTCCAGTCAAAGGAGGCTATTAGTAGTTAAGTTTTTGGGGCGTCAAAAGTTATACTTGGATTTTTACCTCAGAGATGAGCCTGAACTTCACATCCTTAACCCTTTCTTTGTTCAAGGGTCAACTGAAGAATAAAGAAGAAAAGAGTCACTGATTTATTTCTTTGTAGTGGACTCAAGGAAGACCCAGTGTAGTGCAAGAGGTTTCACAGCTGTTGCCACATCCCTACATCTTAATGGTGAATTTGAAAAAATAATAGCATTAGTAGGCAGAACGTCTAAGTTTTCTGTTTCAGAATAATAGCAGCTTGTTCAAAATAGAAGGAAAGTGAGAGCAGTTCAGTTTTACATTTCCTTCCTTCCTCTAGATCAGCAATTTTCAGTGTGTGTTCAGCAATGTCGCAATGTGTGGTGACTAACGACACCAGCATGTCCTGAGAATTATTGCGGTGAAAATTCTTAGGCCCCTCTCTGGATCTACTGAATCAGAAATTCTGTGGGTAGGGCCCAACAACCTTTGTAAACAGTCCCCAAGGCAATTCTGATGGATGACCAAGTAAGAGAACCTCTCTTCCAAATGTTTGGCTATTCTTCTGGTTATTTTTATCATATAGCTCTCACCCTTTGATACTTTTTATTGTTGCTGTTGCTTTTCTGCCTTCACATTTCTCTTTCTTCTACTCTTGCAAATTTAGTCAATCAGCTGCAATAGTTGGTTGTATCGTGGGCTTTCAGAGGACCAGTAGTGAATGTTAAGCCCTGTTTGACTTTCTTTTGCCTGCTGAAATATTTTGAATTTTGCATTCAGCTTCTAATGCAGTTTAGAATCTCAGTGTCTTCCACTAAACTACTGGCTAGGACAGTTCTACTTTTTACCCCGTTTATGAACTGGTGATGGCTCATGTAGCAGCTGAGGTGTTGAAGAGGGTGAGAAAGGATGTTTCAGATTGCGTCATGCATATCTTGGCTGATGTTGCCTGGTTGCAAAAGAGGTACCCAGGCAGCACCAGTGCCTTAAGAAAATGATGAAGGCAAGTGGTCAAAATCCTACTGGATCTATCATAATTCTAACTAGTTATTTATGTAATCTCTTTTAATGTTTTTCTTCTTTGAATATAAGCTCCCTAAGAGCAAGACCATTTTATTTTATCACTGAATCTCACATGGCTAACATAGTGCTTTGTTCATAGTATAAGTTTTTTAAAAAAAGAGGATGAATAAATGAGACTATGTCTATTACATAGAACTTCAAGAAGTAGGTGTGTTGGAGTCAGTAAGATAGTTCATAACTATTCTGCTCTTTCTCCCTCTATGAAGGATGTACTGCTTTTCCCACTTAAAGATAGATAAGGCCACACAAATGATTGCCCCGGGTTAGGTGATGGAAGCTTAAAGTAGTAAGTAGTAGGAGTGAGGCATACTTTTTTATTCTTTTAGGCACTGAGATTTGTTTCATTAATTATTTTTTCTTTTCTCTTTTTGAGGTATAACATACATAAGGTGTATTAATCTTAAATGAACACATGTATAAATGTATACATCTAAATACACCAGTATAACCATAACCAGGTGAAGATGTACAACATTTCCAGCACCTCGGAAGATTTCATTTCTCTTTCCAGTCAATACAGCCACCCATCCCAACCCCAGTTACACTATTCTGATTTCTATTAAAATAGATTAGATTCACCTGATCTGGGAACTGTATATAAATAAAATCACATAGAACATACATATTCTTTTGTGTCATGTTTCTTTTACTGAAAATATTGTCTGTAAATTTTCACCCAGATTGTTTCACATATAAAAAATTTGTTCTTTTTAGGGTTGTGCCGTGTTCTAAGTACCACAATTTATTTATTCTCCTGTTGATGTATATTTGGGTTATTTCAGCCATGGGCCATGATGTATATAAAGCTGTTATGAAAACTCCATTCATATATTTTAGTGAATAATGCACTCATTTCTCTTGGTATATACTTAGTCATGAAATTGTTGGGCTACAGGACAGAAAAATGTTTAGCTTTTAGATGTTCTGCAAATGTGTGCAGTAGTTTTCAAACTTTAGTCTATCAGAGTCACCTGGAGGGCTTGATAAAACAAATTGCCTGGCTCTATAGCCGTAATTGCTAATTCAGTAGGTCTAAAATTGCATTTCCGATGTTTCTAGGACACACAGATGCTGCTTTTCTGGGGACGACACTTAGAGAACCACAAATTGTTTAATAGAAATTGCCAGCAAGATTCTAAAACTAAATATTACTTTGGCTTAAACTAGCCTATCTTGATGAACTCTAAGGTTGTCAGATTTAGCGAACAGAAAGGCAATATCCCTGTTAAATTTGGATTTCAAAGGCATTGAATAAATTTTTGTATAATTATGTCCCATGCAACAATTGGAGTACACTTATGTGAAAAAGTTATTTGTTCTTTATTTGAACTTTAAATTTAACTGGACCTCCAATATTTTACTGGGCAACCTTAACTGATGCAGCTATTACTCCTTTTTTTTCACAGAAGATCCTGATATGCAGCTTGGTTAACTTACTGTCAAAGGACAGGCAGTTAGTAAATGGCAGCAGATTTCTAATGTTGGTCTATACTCCTAAGTCCCCTGATTATTCTACTCCAATCATACACACTCTTTGCCACCCAGTTACCCAGTGCTATAGTTTGGATGTTTGTCTCCGTAAATCTCATGTTGAAATTTGATCCTGATGTTGGAGGTGGGGCCAAATGGGAGGTTTTTCGGTCATTGGGGCGGACACCCCAGGAATGGCTTGGCCTGGCTCAGTGCAGTCCTCATGGTAATGAGTTCTCCCACTATTAGTGCCCATGAGAACTGGTTGTTAGAAAGAGCAAGGCATGGCCTCACTGCATCTCTTACTTTCTCTCTCAGTGTGTGATCTCTGCCCATGTTGGCTTCCCTTCACTTTCTGCCATGAGTGGAAGCAGCCTGAGGCCCTCCCCAGATGCAGATGCTAGTGCTGTGCTTCTTGAACAATCAGTGGAACAATGTACCATACAAACCCCATTTCCTTATAAATTTCCCAGCTTCAGGTATTCCTTTATAACAACACAAACAAGCAACGACAGAAAATTGGTACCAAGGAATGAGATGTTGCTATAAAGATACCTAAAAATGGGAAGTGGTTTTGGAACTGGTTGATGGGCAGAGGCTGTAAGATTTTGGAGGACTCAGAAAACACAATAAGGCAAGAGAAAGTTGGAAACTTCTTAGAGATTCATTAAGTGGTTGGTATAGTTTGGAGATTTCACCTCTCCAAACCTCATGTTGACATTTGGTCCCCATTGTTGGAGGTGAAGCATTTTGGGAAGTGTTTGAGACATGGGTGTAAATCCTTTATGAACTGCTTGCTGCCATTCTTGCAGTAGTTAATAAGTTCTCACTCTATTAGTTCCCATGAGGGCCAGTTGTGGAAAAGGGCCTGGCATCTCCATGCTTTTATTCTTCCTCTCTCACCATGTGATCTCTGAAAACAACAGCTCCATTTCATCTTCCACTGTGATTGAAGGCAGCCTGAGGCCCTCGTCAGAAGCAGATTCCACTGCCATGCTTCTTGTACAGCCTACAAAACTATAAGCTAAATAAACTTTAAAAAATTTATTACCCAGCCTCAGGTATTCCTTTATAGAAACACAAATGAACTAAGACAATGGTTGTGATGAAAATTCTGATAGAAATATTGACAGTAAAAGTTATGCTGATGGCACCTCCGATGGAAATGAGGAACTTACTGGAAAGTAAAGCAAAGGTCATCCTTATTCGCCTTAGCAAAGAACTTTCCTGCATTGCATTTATGCCCTTGGGATTAATGAAAGGACAAATTTAAGAATGCTGTTCTAAGGTATCTGAGAGAATAAATTTCTAAGGTGCAAAGCCTTCAAGAAGTGACATGGCTGCTTTCAATTGCTTACAACCTGATATGGTAGCAAGGAAATGACCTAAAGATGGAATTTATAATTAAAAAGGAAGCAGAGAGTAAATATTTAGAAAATTTTCAGCCTGGCTATGTGGTAGAGAAGAATATTTTAAGGAGAGAAATCCAAGGGTACTGCAGTAAAACCACTTGCTAAGAGATGAACGTGACTAAAGGGAGTCAGGTGCTAATAGTCAAACAATAGAAAAAAAAGGTCAAAAAGGCTTTTCAGAAATCTTTGAGGCTGCCCCCACATCACAAGCCCAGAGGCTTAGGAGGACAGAATAGATTCTGGGGACATGTTTGGGGTTCCAATTTCCTGTGCCTCCCTGGGATACTGCTCCCTGCTGCAGGAAGTCAGGGACCCTGAACGGAGGGACTGGCTGAAGCCGCGGCAGAAGAACATAAATTGTGAAGATTTCATGGACATTTATTAGTTCCCCAAATTAATACTTTTATAATTTCTTATGCCTGTCGTTACTGCAGTCTCTGAACATAAATTGTGAAGATTTCATGGACATTTATCACTTCCTCAATCAATACTCTTATAATTTCCTATGGCTGTCTTTACTTTAATCTCTTAATCCCATCATCTTCATAAGCTGAAGATGTATGTTGCCTCAGGACCCTGTGATGATTGCGTTAACTGCACAAATTGTTTATAAAACATGTGTGAACAATATGAAATCTGGGCATCCTAAAAAAGAACAGGATAACCGCGATTTTCAGGGAACAAGGGAGATAACCATAAGGTCTGACTGCCTATGGGGCCAGGCAGAACAGAGTCACATTTCTCTTCTTGCAGAAAGCAAATAGGAGAAATATCTCTGAATTCTTTTCCCAGTAAGGAATAACCCTGGGAAACGAATGCATTCCCAGGGGGAGGCCTCTAAATGGACACTCTGGGAGTGTCTGTCTTATGCGGTTGAAGACAAGGGATGAAATAAGCCCTGGTCTCCTGCAATGCCCTCAGGCTTGCTAGGATTAGGAAATTGCAGCCTGGCGAATTCTAGTCAGACTGGTCATCTGCTCTTGAACCCTGTTTCCTGTTAAGATGTTTATCAATGACAATGTGTGCACAGCAGGACATGGAACCTCATCAGTAATTCTAATTTCGCCCTGGCCTTGTGATCTTGCTCTGCCTCTCTACCCTTGTGATCTTGTATTGTCCTTTCAAGCATGGGATCTTTGTGACTTACTCCCTGTTCGTACCTACCTCCCCTTTTGAAATCCCTAATAAAAACTTGCTGTTTTTGTGGCTCAGGGGGCATCACAGAACCTAGCAATAGGTGATGTTACCCTCAGAGGCCCAGCTGTAAAATTTCTCTCTTTTGTGCTCTTCCTCTTTATTTCTCAGACCAGCTGACACTTAGGGAAAATAGAAAAGAACCTATGTTGAAATACTGGGGGCTGGTTCCCCTGATAGCTCCTGTTGTTCCAGCTCCAGATGTAGCTCAAAGAGCCCCAGGCATGGCTTAGGCTGCCACTCTGGGGTGTGTAAGCAGGAAGCCTTGGAAGCATACACTTCGCGCTATGTCTGTAGATGTCCAGAATGCAAGAGTGGTGAAAGCTTGGAGGCTTCCACATAGATTTCAGAAGATGTATTGGAATGTGTGGTGCCCAGGCAAAAGCCTGCTGCAGAAGCATAGCCACCACTGAGAGCCTGTACTAGGACCACATCTAGTGTAGCTGCAGGAAGAGAACCATCACCTTCCAGACCCCAGAATAGTAGAGCTAGTGGCACCGTGTACCCTCAGGCTGGAAAAGCCACAGGCATTCTACTCCAACCCATGACAGCAGCCAGCCAGGGGGATTGCACCCAGCAAAGCCATGGGGTCAGGGCTGCCCTAAGCCTTGGGAGCCCACCTCTTCTTCCAGTGTGTCAGGATGTGGGACACGTAGTCAATGTAGATTATTCTGGAGATTCAAGATTTAATGTCAGCCCTACTGATTTTCAGACTTGTGTGGGGCCTGTTACCCCTTTCTTTTGGCTCATCTCTCCCTCTTGGAATGAGAATCTTTACTAATGCCTGTACAATCATTGTATTTTGAAAGCAAATAACTTATTTTTGATTTTACAGCTCACAGCTCTAAGGAACTTGTCTTGAGTCTCAGGTGAGACTTTGGAATGTGAGCTTTTGAGTTGATGCTGGAACAAGTTAAGACTTTGGAGGCCTATTGGAGAGGGATGATTTTATCTTGCAAAGTGAGAAGGACATTTGGAAGGCCCAGGGCAAAATGCTATAGTTTGGATGTTTGTCTCCCCAAACCTCATAAGTTGAAGGTTGGAGGTGGGGCCTCATGGGAGGTGTTTGGGTCATGGAGGTGGATCCTATGTGAATACCTTAATGCCTTCCCTGGTGGGGAGGGTTGGTGAAATCTCACTCTTATTAGTTCCCACAAGAGTTGGTTGATAAAAAGAGACTAGAACCTCCCCCTACTCCCCCTACTTGCCTTGTGATGTCTGCACATACTGGCTCCCCTTTGCCTTCTGCCACAAGTAGAAGCAGCCTGAAGCCCTCACTAGCAGCTGAGCATATGGATGCCGGTGTCATGCGTCTTGTACAGCCTGCAGACCCATTAGCCAAATAAACCTCTTTTCTTTATAAATTACCCAACTTCAGATACTCCTTTATAGCAACACAAAATGGACTAAGATACTGTGAAAGGAAAATGTCTTGGGCCCTTTCAAGCTGGGAACTTCTCAGGGCAAATCTGCCTCCCATTCTATTCAAAGTCATCCTGCTGCTCACAGAGATGGATGCATATTCTGATTGCCCTGTTTGGAAAGACTTATGAGAAACACAAAGGAATGCAACCATTTGTGTCTCATCTACCTGTGACATAGAAGTCCCTCAGGGTGGGGAGGGAGGCTTGCTTTGAGTTGTCTCTGCCTTTCTGGATGAATTAATGTACTTCTTACATATATTGATTGATGTCTCATGTCTCCCTAAAATGTGTAAAACCAAGCTATGCCCTGACAACTTTGGGCAGATGTCATGGACACGTCCTCAACCTTGGCAAAAAAAAAAACTTTCTAAATTAACTGAGACCTGCCTCAGATTATCTGGGTTCACAATACCTAGTCTTGATTAAGAGACAGCTCTGGTTTCCAGGGCTGCTAATCCAGCATGAGATACAGTGTTGCATCCATGTACTCCCATATTAGCCTGGAATGCTGCTTAAAAATTTATCTTCCCCTGGCCAGGTGCGGTGGCTCACGCCTGTAATCCCAGCACTTTTGGAGGCCGAGGTGGGTGGATCATGAGGTCAGGAGCTTGAGACCATTCTGGCTAACACAGTGAAACCCCATCTCTACTAAAAATACAAAAAATTAGCTGGGCGTGGTGGGGGCCTGAGTAGTCCCAGCTACTCGGGAGGCTGAGGCAGAAGAATGGCGTGAACCTGGGAGGCAGAGCTTGCAGAGAGCTGAGATCGCACCACTGCTCTCCAGCCTGGGGGACATAGCAAGACTCTGTCTCAAAAAAAAAAAAAAAAAAATTGTATCTTCCCCCAAGCTCAAAAGGAAAATCATTTTATGACTTGGTGCCACTTTAAGCTGCCACCTGCCTCTGCAGCTAGAGTCAGTTGCCTTTTAGATTTGACCTGGCTGTTCAAGGCTTTGCCTATCTCCTCCAGGGGTGTGATTCCATATTAAGTAGCTTGCTAGAGGGTCCAGGCAGGAGAACACATGGACCTTTCTCTCCCAGAGGGGGAAAGTACCTGTCACTTCTACAGATCACTCTTTTGTAGTCTGGCAACACAGCAGGCAGTTAGTATTTTCCTGAGGCTTGTCTCCACTACGGAAATTCAGGGTCAGGTCAAGTAAATGAGCTCAGTCCTGGCGGAGGCCTCTTGCTCCAAGGAAGGGCTTTTGTGATCTGATCCAGCTTCTGACAAACATCAGGAGTCATTCCAGCGATGTGACTTTTAAGGATTGGAACATAAGCACTCTAGCCCCCAAATGATCTGTCTTCCTAGTAGGTGAAACTCTATTATTGTCAATTCATTCTTAGATTTTAAGAATAGCTCGCAGTGGTGAATACCTTTGGAAATTCAGGCCCGTTATCTGGACCAAGTATCATATGCCACCATCAATAACACCAAGTGAAGGAGTTACCTTAAATTCCGTCTATTTTGCAGAAGAGTCCCTTAAATGGTATAAAGGCACTTGGGAGGAAAAATAAAAAAAAATGGGCAACAAGTTCAAGCATTACATCTGAGAAGTTATTCCTGAGCTTTCTGCCTCCAGAGGCTGAATTGGACCTCTCTCCAGTCTGTGTGTATCTCTATTATACCACACACGTTACAATGTTGCAATTGTCTATTTCAATGCCAGCCTTCCCATCAAGCCGTGCGCATTAGGGATCAGAGACTTGTTAATCTCTGTACCTGGGACATGAATACTGTGCTTAGCAGGTACTAGACACTCAGGAAAGCTTGTCAGACTGTCTGTTTGAATAATTGCCAAGGATAGGCTTCTTTCCTTTTACCGTTTGGCCTAAGACTAGCCTGTGGATGATTTTAGCGGCACATTTGAGGACAGCCTTCTTCCAAACAGACATTTAGCATTTGTAACAGGGTCTACAGTCCATATCCCTGCACGTACACATTCACACACAGCTACAGGGCTCTCGGGGAGATAGTCTCTGGGTTCTCATTCCCTCTGCCTGGACCAGAGATGTGATTCCAAGTTGACTTTGGAAGCCTGCCATTTCATAGCTGGTTTAAAATGTTGCATGTTGGATGCTACTAGAAGTGTTTTTCTCCAAAATATTGTGAAACTTCTCGGGTCACTTAGGTAATCAAACCCCATACAGAAAGTGCGAGATAAGCAATTCCCACGCGGCTGCTGAGAAGAAAACAGATCTGAACTTTAAGCCTGAACACATGCAAAAGATGTCAGTCACCTCGATAAACACAGCCTGATGGCAAAGTGAGTGTTTCTCCCCTTCTGAAGGAGGGAATGAACTCTTTGCTCCCTTCCGCCTTCTACAACTTTGGTATTTAAAGTTTAAAGTTTGGTTCCTGACCAACAGCATCATCATTACCTGCAGCTTGTTAAAAATGTAGGCTTTTGAAGACGCCATTCCATACCTGCTTAATCACTACCTGACTGGTTTTTTTTTTTTTTTTTTTTTTTTTTTTTTTTTTTTTTTTGAGACAGAGTCTTGCTCTGTTGCCCAGGCTGGAGTGCAGTGGCAGGATCTCGGCTCACTGCAACCTCTGCCTCCTGGGTTGAAGTGATTCTCCTGCCTCAGCCTGCCGAGTAGCTGGGACTACAGGCACCCGCCACTATGCCCAGATAATTTTTTGTATTTTTAGTAGAGACGGGGTTTCAGCATGTTGGCCAGGCTGCTCTCAAACTCCTGACCTCGTGATTAGCCCGCCTCGGCCTCCCACAGTGCTGGGATTACTGGCATGAGCCACCGCGCCCGGCCAACCTATGTTTTTAACAGGTAATCTGTATACATATGAAAGTATAAAAGCACTGCTCTTTTGAATCATATGATTGCAATTAGTTTTACTCCTGTAAATGCTGTGAGTTTTTTTGTTTTTTTGTTTTTTTTTTTTTTTTTTTTTGCTGTGTTTTGTGTTGTTGCCCTGAGGGGCTAGAATATCATTTGGGAAATCTATCCCAAGGATAATAAGAAAGAGATCATGCTGGCGTGTCCTCCAACAAACCAGTCTTATTTCCTTTTCCGAAATACACTATACTCTCTATTTTCCCTCAATTTCATCTCAAAACATGTATTCTTTGCTTGCTAAGACTCTCAGTACTTATGTTTCCCTAAGGCTTTTTTTTCCTTCTTTTTCCTCTTTCTTTCTTTTTTTTTGAGACAGATTCTCACTCTGTTGCCCAGGCTGGAGTGCAGTGTGCAATCTCAGCTCACTGCAAACTCTGCCTCCCAGGTTCAAGCGATTCTCATGCCTCAGCTTCCAGAGTAGCTGGGATTAACGGCACACACCACCATGCCTGACTAATTTTTGTATTTTTCAGAGAGATGGGGTTTCGCCATGTTGCCCAGCCTGGTCTCAAACTCCTCAGCTCAGGCAATCCACCTGCCTTTGGCCTCCCAAAGTGCTAGGATTACAGGCGTGAGCAAGACCGTTTTACAAAGTAAAAGTGCCTGCGGATCTCAACCAAATAGCAGGAAATGGATTTTTGGTGAGACCAGCTCTATTATGAGCTGGTTTTAGGGAAAACACATGGCAGTTCCAGCTAAATGTCTAGAGAAGTCTGTAAAATTTGCATTGTAAGTGAGGGCAGCCACAGAAAGCAAGTTAATCAGCATGGCAATGCTTATATTTATTTTCAACAGTAATTATTAAGAATCAAGCTGGGCCCAGTGGCTCACACCTGTAACCCCAGCATTTTGAGAGCCTAAGGGAGAAGGACTGCTTGAGTCAAGGAGTTCAAGACCAACAGGGCAATATAACAAGACCCTGTCTCTATAAAAATAAAAAACAAATTAAATAATATTCTTAGATATGACACCAAAAACATGAGGGACAATTGAAAAAATAGGTAAACTGTATTGCATCCAAATTGTCTAAAATTTTGCTATTGAGTACACCATCAAGAAAGTGAAAAAGGCCAGGCGCGGTGGCTCACGCCTGTAATCCCAGCACTTTGGGAGGCCAAGGCGGGCGGATCATGAGGTCAGGAGATCGAGACCACAGTGAAACCCCATCTCTACTAAAAATACAAAAAATTAGCCAGGCGTGGTGGCGGGCGCCTGTAGTCCTAGCTACTTGGGAGGCTGAGGCAGGAGAATGGCGTGAACCCAGGTGGCAGAGCTTGCATTGAGCTGAGATCACGCCATTGCACTCCAGCCTGGGCGACAGAGTGAGACTCTGTCAGAAAAAAAATGAAAAAAGGCCAAGCGTGGTGGCTCATGCCTGTAATCCCAGCAGTTTGGGAGGTTGAGGCAGGAGATAGAGACCAGCCTGGCCAACATGGTGAAACCCCACCTCTACTAAAAATACAAAAATGAGCTGGTCGTGATGGCGCACACGTGTAATCCCAGCTACTGGGGAGGCTGAGGCATGAGAATCGCTTGAACCTGGGAGGTGGAGTTTGCAGTGAGCTCAGATTGCGCCACTGCACTCCAGCCTGGGTGACAGAGTGACACTCTGTCTAAAAAAAAAAAAAAAAAAAAGAAAAGAAAAGAAAAAAATACAGAATGGGAAAAAAATTATAAATCATATATCTGATGACAGACTTGTATCCAAAATATACAAAGAGCTCTTATAATTTAACAATAAAAAGACAGTCCAATTTTGGGAGCAAAGGATTTGAATTAACATTTCCCCAAAAAGGTGTTATAAATGGTCATTAAGTCCATAAAAATATACTCATTAGTGATGCCAATTTGGAATAGAGTTGGTGTTTCCTCATATTGTTAAACATAGAGTTACCATGTAAACCAATAATTCTGCTCCTAGGTATACACCTAAGAAAAATAGAAACATATGTCCCTCTAAAACTTGTACATAAATGCTCAGAGCAACATTAGCCATAGCAGCCAAAACGTAGAAGCAACCCAAATGTCCATCAACTGATTAATGGATAAACAAAATGTGATAAATCCATAAAATGTAATATTGTTCATCAATTTAAAAAAAAAAATTGTTGATTCACGGTACAACATGAAAAAAATATTGAAAGTATTATGCTAAGTGAAAGAGCCAGTCACAAAAGATCAGATACTGTGTAGTACCACTTATATAAAATGTCTAGGCTGGGCACTGTAGCTCACACCTATAATCCCAACACTTTGGGAGGCCGAGGCGGGTGGATCACTTGAGGTCAAGAGTTCTAGGTCAGTCTGGCCAACATGGTGAAACCCCGTCTCTACTAAAAATGGAAAAATTAACAAGCATGGCTACGCATGCCTGTAATCCCAGCTACTCAGGAGGCTGAGGCAGGAGAATCGTTTGAACCCAGAAAACGGAGGTTGCAGTGAGCTGAGTTCATGCCATTGGACTCCAGCCTGAGTGACAGAGTGAAACTGTCTCAAAAATAAGTAAATAAAATAAGATGTCTAGAAAAGGCAAAGCTATGAAACAGAGATTGGTGGTTGCCTAAACTGAGAGGGAGGTGACTGCTGCTATGAGGTTTCTTTTTCAGATAATGAAAGTGTTCTAAAATTAGATAGTAATGATCACTGAACAATTCTGAGAGTATTCTATAAACCACTGAATTTTACATTAAATTTTACACTGAAAATTAAAAGGGCTAACTTTATGGTATGTAAATTATATCTCAATATAACTGCTCTTTAAAAAGTCAAATAGTCAAATAGCATTTAACATATACACTCTTCAGCTAATATGATTATAGCACTTTGCAAAATAGATGACATAATATTATGATAAAGGCATTAAACCTCAAAAAGTAGTAGAGTAGGTGGCTCAGAAAATAATCAATAAAAGTTTAAACATGGGAAAAGGCTGCTGTGTTTTATATACCTGCTGCTTTGCTCATGCACTCACTCATTCATTCATGCTCATATTCAATTCACTCATTGAATGTCTAGCAATGTGAGGCTTTGTGGTAGGCATCTTGGATACAGCCATAATAGACAGATATTATCTTTGCAGTAATGTGACCTAAGGTCCAAAGGTGGAGTCAAACTAATAACAAGTAATTCGATAAAGCCAGATGAATACAGTGATAAGAAATAGAGCATAAGTAGCATCTCATTTAGTTTATACAACCCTTAAGAGAATTTTGATAAAACTACATATTCTCTACACATTTTAATTTGACATCTAAATATTTTCATTATGAGTTTAAATTAATATATCTTATTTATGATACCCAGAAACTATTACAAGATGAAATAATATGAATGTATATAACTGGGATGAACATTTTATAATGTAATTTGAAAAATGATTTCACCTGTGTATTGAGTTAAACACACAATATTTGAAATGCATTATGTAAAATTTTACGCATGTGTTTTATACAATGCACTTTGAAATGTATGATGGTTCTTTAAAGCATTCCAACTACGTTTCAAAGAATCACTAACTTAGGCTGCTTAAGCTATGTGAGTTTACGGCACCGACAAATAGGCCAAAATACCTTACAGCAAGATTTGTCCCCCACCAAAATACATAGCAAGTCAGGAAATCCTGCATATTTATGTTTCTGAAATTAAATACTAAAATGTTCCTTAAGCCAACATTTCCATTTCTTCTTTGTTCGAAGCCCTGGTCGATTTTACAACATCACTGTAAGATTTAGCGTGGGTGAAGAACTTTATTTATTTGTTAGTTTATCATTTATTTATTTTTGGTAAATTAAAAGAAAGAATTCATTAATGCTGGTTCATTCTCAAGCAGATAAATTTGACAAAGAGCATATATGGATGTTAAGGATCTGGAAGTGGATTCCTTTAAAACTCTTCCTGCAATTACTCTGATGCGAAGTTTTTCTGTGTCACCATGGTTACCTGTATCACCATCGGTTCCTGTATTGCCATGTGTACCCAAACCACAGTTTGAGGACTACTGTTCTTGAGTAGACTGGGGAGATTCTGTGCTCTAGAATTCTCAAAAATATAAAAGTGGAAAAAGCATGATTAGCCACAAGGAAGGTCAGAACTGCAAATATGGTAGGGTTTCCATTTCTTGTAAAATGTTTATGAGGCATAACAGTAAGTTTTCATTTATGCAATTGGATGTGCACATCTCTGGCTAGAAAAAAAAATTACAATGTGTTATAGTCTTAAGGGAATTTGAAACCACACTTTCACTCTTTTATCTCACCACTGGCTATAGTTATTCACAAGATAGTATGCTTCCTACTTGTTCAGTGACTCCTCCACTAGTTTAATTGACTGAAGAGGTCTGAAAGATTAGAATTCCAGAACTGCCTCACAAATCAGTCTTTTGACATTGAACATGCTAGCACGTATGGAGATGGGAGAGGACATGACCAAAGTAGGGTGCTGTCAGGTATGCCAGCCTCGGAGTGCTTTTTAGAGGTATGAGTCACAGCTGGATGAGAGAATCAGCCTTATACATTCTTCCTTAGAACATGTGTTCTGGTTATCAGCCCACTAATTATTCCATCTGGTCAGCACCCCTGACTGGAGGTTGAGATATGAAAAAACTATTGTTTTTCATTCAAACCAGATGATGATCAGAGGGATGTGCTAGATTGTTTCCAAGATAACCACTGTCAATCCTTTCCACCCCTCCTGAAGCTAGCCATTCTGCCACTCAGAGATGGAGTTTATTTCTCAAAACTCCCTGAATGTGGAGTGGCCAATGACTGTTAAGACCAGTAAAATATTATAAAATTAATGCCGTGTGACTTATGTGACTAAATAAGAGGAGTCACTGCAGCTTCTCCCTTCTATGAAAGAAGCCTCTGTCTGGAGATCCCCAGGCTGTTAGCAAATCCATGCTAGCTATATGAAAAGGCCAGGTGGAGGGAGAGATGACCAACTAGCACCAATCTCTTCTAATCATTCCATCCCAGGGACTGAAAATGTGATTGAGGATATCTTCAGATGCCTTCAGCTCAAAACATCATCAGAATGCAACTACACAATAAATCAAATGAGAACTACTCAGTTATGCCAGTCAACTATCAGAATAATAGTTGATTGTAATAGTTATTGAAGGCCAGTGAAATATTGAGGTGTTTTCTTAGAAGCAATTTTTTAACCAGAACTGTTGATGTCTGCAAACTTTGGCTGATTATTTCTTCTTAGAAAGAAAGTCTACTAGATTGAGTTTAACTTTACAGGAACAATTTGGATACAGTTGCAACTTGCGTTATATTACCAACATGGATTCATTAATGAACAAAATTTAAAACATAATTAGAATCACAGAATTACAGAGTTGATTAAGATATTCACTGTTTTCCAGTCTAACACCTTCAATGTCAAAAGACTAGTTTGTGAGCTAGTTCTGGAATTCTTATCTTCTTTCAGTCCTCTTCAGTCAATTAAACTAGTGGAGTAGTCACTGAACTCTGTCGTTTAGGAAGCATAACACGCTTGTGAATAACTATAGCCTTCAGTGAGACAAAAGAGTGAAAGTGTGACTTCAGGTTGATTTTTTTTCTAGCCAGAGATATGCACATCCAATTGCATAATTAAAAACTTGATGTTATGCCTCATATATATTTTACACTTAAGTTGACCAAAACAGAATTTTATTGTTTTATCCACAACCTCCTCCTCCCTCAGTCTTTCCTCATCTCAATAAACCTTGGAGTGATCATTGACTCCTTTCTTTTGTACCCCAACCCTCATTTAATCCATCAGAAAGGTCTTTTTTTTTTTCTTGGAATCTCTTTACAAATATATTTTAATTTTTTCAACTTTTTGTCATCTCCAATGACTGTTTTTTTTCTTTCTTCCAACTCTTTCTTTTTTTTTAGGTTCGGGGGTACGTGTGCACGTTTGCTACATAGGTAAGTTGTGTGTCAGTAAGGTTTGGTGTACAAATGATTTCATCACCCAGGTAGTGACCATACTACTTGATAGGTAGTTTTTCAGTCCTCACCCTCCTCTCACCCTGCACCCTTAAGTAATTCCCAGTGACTATTGATCCCCTCTTTGTGTACATGTGTACTCAGTGTTTAGCATCCACATATAAGTGAGAACATGCAGTATTTGGTTTTCTATTCCTGCATTAATTTGCTTAAGATAATGACCTCCAGGGACATCCATATTGCTGCAGAGGACATGACTTCATTCATTCGATGGCTCTGTAGTGTTCCATGGTGTATGTATGCTGCATTTTCTTTATGCTGTCTAACAGTGGTGGGCGTCAAGGTTGATTCCATGTCCCTGCTACTGTGAAAGGTGCTGCAATGGATATATGCATGCAAATGTCTTTAATGCAGAACCATGCATGTTCCTTTGGGTAAGTACCTGGTAATGAGATTGCTGGGTCAAATGGTAGATTGTTTTCATTTCTATGAGAATATCCAAACTGCTTTCCATGGTGGTTAAACTAACTTATATCCCCACCAGCAATGTATAAGAATTTCCTTTTCTCTGCACCCTCACAAACATGCTATTTTTTGACTTTTCAATAATAACCATTCTGACTGGTGTGTGATGGTATTTCATTGTGCTGTTTTGATTTGCATTTCTCTAATGAGTAGTGATATTGAACATTTTTTCATATGCTTGTTGGCCACATGCATGTCATCTTTTGGGAAGTGTCTATTCATGTCCTTTGACCTTCTTTAATGAGACTGTTTGGTTTTTGCTTGTTGATTTGTTTAAGTTCTCTATAGACTTGATATTAGACCTTTTTGGATGCATAGTTTGAGAATATTTTCTCCCATTCTGTAGATTGTTTATTCTGTTGATAGTTTCTTTTGCTGTGCAGAAGCTCTTTAGTTTAATTAGATTCCATTTGTCATTTTTTGTTTTTGTTGCCATTGCTTTGGGGTCTTTGTCATGAAATCTTTACCAAGGCCTATGTCTGGAATAGTATTTCCTAGGTTTTCTCCTAGGAATTTTTATACTTTTAGGTTTTATGTTTAAGTATTTAATCCATCTTGAGTTGATTTTTGTATGTGGGGAAAGGAAGAGGCCCAGTTTCAGTCTTCTGCATGTGGCTAGCCAGTTATACCAGCACCGTTTATTTAATAGGGAGTCCTTTCCCCATTGCTTGTTTTTGTCAGCTTTGTGAAAGATCTGATGGTTGTAGGTGTGTAGATTTATTTAGGGTTCTCTGACCTGTTCTATTGGTCTATGTGTCTGTTTTTACACAAATACCATGCTGTTTTGCTTACTGTAGCCTTGTAGTATAGTTTGAAGTCAGGTGATGCCTCCAGCTTTTTTTGTGTGCTGAGGATTGCTTTGGCTATTCAGGCTCCTTTTTTAGTTTCAGTTTTAGAATAGCTTTTTTCTAATTTTGTCAAAAATGACATTGGTAGTTTGATAGGAACAGCATTGAATCTGTAAATTGCTGTTGGAAGTATGATAATTTTAACTATATTGACTCCTATCCATGAGCATGGAATGTTTTTCCATTTGTTTATATCATCTCTGAATTCTTTCAGGACTGTTTTGTAACTCTTCTTGTAGAGATTTTTCCCTTCCTTGGTTAGCTCTGTTCCTACATATTTTATTATTTTGGTGAGTACTGTGAACGGGATTGGGTTCTTAATTTGGCTGTCAGCTTGGACATTATTGGTGTATAGAAATGCTCCTGATTTGCATGCATTGATTTTGTATTGTGAAACTTTGTTGAAGTTGTTTATCAGTTCTAGGAACATTTGGGCAGAGACTATGGAAATTAGTAAGTATACAATCATATTGTCTGCAAAGACAGGTGGTTTGACTTCGTCTCTTCCTATTTGGATGACTTTTACTTCTTTCTCTTGCCTGATTATTCTGGCTGGGACTTCCAGTACTATGTTTAATAGAAATGGTCAGCGTGGGCATTCTTGTCTTGCTCTGGTTCTCCAGGGGAATGCTTCCAACTTTTGCCCACTCAGTATGATTTTACCTGTGGGTGTCATAGATGACTTTTATTATTTTGAGGTGTATTCCTTCAAGGCCTAGTTTGTTGAAGGTTTTTATCATGAAGGGATGTGGAATGTTAATCAAAAGCCTTTTCAGCATTTATTGAGATAATCATGTGGTTTTTAAGTTCTCTTTATGTGATGAATCACGTTTATTTATTTGCATATGTTGAACCAATCCTGTATCCCAGGAATAAAGCCTACTTGACCGTGGTGGACTAGCTTTTTGATGTGCTGCTCCAGTTGATTTTCTTGTATTTTGTTGAGGATTTTTGCTTCTATATGCATTAGGAATATTGGCCTGAAGCTTTTGCTGTTGTTCTTGTGTCTGTGACAGGTTTTGGTACCAAAACAATGCTGGCCTCATAGAATGAGTTAGAGAGTAATACCTCCTCTTTGATATTTTGAATAGTTTCCATAGATTTGGTACCAGATCTTCTATATACATCTGGAAGAATTTGACTGTGAATCCATCTGATCCAGGGCTTTTTCTGGTTAGATTTTTTATTAGTGATTCCATTTTGGAGCTCATTCTTGGTCTGTTCAGGTATTCTGTTTCTTCTTGGTTCAATCTTAGCATGTTATATGTTTCCAGGAATTTATCCATTTCTTCTAGGTTTTGTAGTTTATGTGAATAGCGGTGTTCATAAAAACCTCTGAGGATTTTCTGTATTTCTGTGGGGTTAGTGGTAATGTCACCTTTGTCATTTCTGATTGCATTTATTTGAATTTTCTCTCTTTTTTCTTTATTAGTCAAGCTAATTGTCTTTCTTATTTATGCTTTCACAACACCAACTCTTTTCTTAATCTTTTTTATGGATTCATGTGTAAGTTTCATTCAATTCAGCTCCGATTTTGGTTATTTCTTCTGCTAGGCTTGGGGTTGGTTTGCTCTTGTTTTTCTAGTTCCTCTACATATGATGTTAGAACTGTTAATTTGAGATATTTCTGACATTTTGAT
The DNA here is from genome assembly GCF_029281585.2 of Gorilla gorilla gorilla. Classification (NCBI taxonomy): domain Eukaryota; kingdom Metazoa; phylum Chordata; class Mammalia; order Primates; family Hominidae; genus Gorilla; species Gorilla gorilla. The sequence continues at coordinate 16,393,040 of NC_073235.2, read as the reverse complement.
GTGGGCATTTAATGCTATAAACTTTCTTCTTAACACTGCTTTAACTGTGTCCCAGAAATTCTGGTATGCTATATCTTTGTTTTCATTAGTTTCAAATAATTTCTTAATTCCTGCTTTATTTTCATTCTTTCCCCAAAGTCATTCAGGAGCAGGTTGTTTAATTTCTGTGTAATTATATGGTTTTGAGAGATCTTCTTGGTATTGATTTCTGTTTTTACTGCACTCTGATCCAATAGTGTCTTTGTATGATTTCCATTTTTTGAATTTTTAGATAATTCCTTTATAGCCAAGCATATGATTGATTTTAGATTATGTACCATGTGCAGATGAGAATGTATATCATGTTACTGTTGGATGGATTGTTCTGTAGATGTCTGTTAGTTCCATGTTGTGAAGTGTTGCATTGAGGTCTTAAATATCTTTATTCATTTTATGCCTGATGATGTCTAACACTGTCAGTGGAGTGTTGAAGTCTCCTACTGTTACAGTGTAGTTAACTAAGTCTTCAAGAACTTGTTTGATAAATCTGAGTACTCCAGAGCTGGGTACCCAAATATTTAGAATAGTTAAAACTTCTTGTCAAATTAAACCCTTTATCATTATGTAATGCTCTTCTTTGTCTTTTTTGATCATTTTTGGTTTAAAGTCTGTTTTGTCTGAAATAAGAATAGCAGCCTCTGCTCTTTTTGTTTTCCATTTTCTTGATAGATATTTCTCCATTTCTTTATTTGGAGCCTATGGATGTCATTGCATGAGAGATGGGTCTCTTGAAGATAGCATACAGTTGGGTCTTGTTTTATTATCCTGTTTGCCACTCTTTGCCTTTTAAGTGGAGCAGTTAGCCCATTTGTGTTTAAGGTTAATGTTGATATGTGAGGATTTGATCCTGTCTTTCTGTTGCTAGCTGGTTGTTGTGTAGACTTTATTGTATCGTAGCTTTATAGTCTAGTGGGCTGTATACTTCTTTTTGTGGTGACAAGTAATGGTCTTTCATTTCCATGTATAGCACTCCCTTAAGGGCTTCTTGTAAGGCAGGTGGTGGTAATAAATTCTGTCAGCATTTGCTTATCCAAAAAGAATTTTATTTCTCCTTTGCTTATGAAGCTTAGTTTGGCTGAATAAAAAAATTCTTGGTTGGGATTTCTTATCTTTAAGGATGCTGAATATAGGCATTACTCTTCTAGTTTCTAAAGTTTCTGCTAAAATATCTGCTGTTAGCTTGATAGGGTTCCCTTTGTACGTGATCTGCCCCTTCTCTCTAGCTGCCTTTAATATTTTTTATTTTGCATTGACCTTGGAGAATACGATGACTACGTGTCTTGTGGATGGTCATATTGTATAGCATCACATTTAATTTATCTGAATTTTCTAGATTTGCACGTGAGGTTGGGAAAATTTTTGTGGACAATATCCTCAGATATGTTTTACAAGTTGCTTGCCTCTCCCTCTCTTTCTAGGATGCCAATGAATCATAGATTTGGTCTCTTTACATAATCCCATATTTCCCAGAGGTTTTGTTCATTTTTTAAAATTATTTTTTAATTTGTTTGTGTCTGAGTTGATTTGAAGAAGTGGTCTTTGAGCTCTGAGAAGCTTTCCTCAGCTTGGTCTATTCTGTTAATACTTCCAATTGCATTGTACAATTACTGTAGTGAGTTTTTCAGCTCTAGAAGATCAATTCAGTTCTTTCTTAAAATGGCTATTTCATCGTTCAGCTCTTGTGTTGCTTGTGTTATTTCACTGGATTCCCTAGATTCCTTGGATTGGGTTTCATTTCTCTCCTGAATCTCATTAATCTACATTGTCATCCAGATTCTGAATCCTATGTCTGTAATTTCAGCCATTTTAGTCTATGGAAGAACAATTGCTGGGAGCTACTGTAGTTGTTTGGAGGTTCTCTGGATTTTAGACTTTCCAGAATTCTTATGTTGGTTCTTCCTCATCTATTTGGGCTGAAGTTTCCTTAATCTTTAAAATTGCCACTTTGGATAGGGCTTTTTGCTTTTGGCTGTGGTATAAGTCGAATTTAGATGATTGGCTTTATTTCTGGATGATTTCACGGAGTCAAGGCTCAGCTCAGCAATCCTAGGATTTGTGCTCTAACCCTGAAGGACTGGGACAAGTCTCATGGCTTTTTTCTCTGGCCCCTGGAGGTTATGCACTTCCTGCACTGGAGGACCCAAGGTGTTCCCAGTCCACTTGCAACAACACTGATGGGGGATGCTGGCAAAAGTGCTTCAGTGCGGGGGTGGTAGGTGATGGCAGGACCCATGTGCATGTATCCATTTGAAAAGCAGCAGGAGGAGGCTGCAGGCGAGTGCACGCCGATGGGGGAAGGCTGTGCATGGGTACTAGCTGGTGGATGCCCACTTACAGAAGCTATCCAACTGTTAGGAGAGGTCTGCCATGAAAAGAGCTATGGTGGTGGCTGCCGGTAAGCATCTTGGCTTGGCAGCTGAGGCTGCGCTGCAAGCAGATACACCCAGCCAGGGACCCCATAATAGATCTGAAGACAGAGGGGTACTCAAATCATATTGGCCGCATCCCATGGACAAGATAGCACCGTTCTGTCCAAGTTTAGCAGCCAACACAAGCTAAAGCCACCTAGAGGAGCATGGCGAGCCTTGGAGGATAGGATCCTAAGGTTATGATCCACTGCAGCCATTCCCATGTCAAACTCTTCGGGCTCTACACAGGCTACAATTCTGTCTCCATCAACTCTCTGGGCAGTTCCCTGCCAGCTCAAATATCCATGAGAATCATGTAGCCTGCTGCAGCTAAGATTCTGGAGGTCTGTGATGAGAGGGGGCCAATCTATGCCTATTCAAACTCACCTTTTCCCTGGGAGCTGCTTGGGGCCAAAATGAGTCCTGGTGCTCAGCAACCCCTTGCAGGGTTTTCAGCTTCCTCCTGCTTCAGCCCCAGGTCTGTATCCTCTTTCTATCCACTCTCAATGCCTTCTTTTCAAAGATCTGTTTGGAATATGCTAGTCTACTTGATGGTCTTGTTTCTCTTGGGAGAAGCTCTTCTTGGCTATGCCTAATTTGCCATCTTGCCTCCCTTCTCACAGTGCTAAGTTTTTAACATCTATATTTAGTAATATTATTATGAATGTAAACATGATGTTTCCTGAGGCACATACAGGTTAGTTATTATTCATAGCAAACTGCACTGAATATTCTTTGCTCTGATTCTTGGAGAGCTAGATGTCATCGTACAAGGCAGGATCTGTATAGTAGATGTGGAATCATGAAAATATGAATCACAGTGGTTATATAGTAGAGGGAAAGTTGTCCTCACTCCTCCCCTGAGAAATGGAGAGAAAATGTTTACTCCTTAAATAAACAAATTCAACTTTTGAAGTCTCCTTGGTTCTTACTCTTTGAAATGTAAATGTATATGCATGTGTGTGTGTGTGTGTGTGTGTGAGTGCAAATGTATGTATCTAAGATGAGGATAAAATAATTGTGCAGTGGAGGACTATCTCTCTGAATGGCATATCATTATTCAATCAATTGCAATTTAACTTCCAAATCTTACTCTCTAAGGCCATGTCCCAAGTTCCAGTAAAATTTACTCAAAAAGCCCTGAATGTGCAGAAACATAAAAATATTTCTCCTGGAGCCTCGTCAAAGCCTTCACAATCTCTAACTGAGGCTGCTCTCCCAGCCTCCTAAGTTCTCTCTCTCTCTGCCTCTCCTATTCATTCTCTACAGAGCAGCAAGTGTAACTGATGTAAACATTAATCTCACTCACTCATCTGCTTAACAAAACCTCAGAGTCTTCTCACTGTAATAGTCTACCTCCTATGGCCCCAAAGCTCAGTATGATTTATCTTTCTCTCAGTTCCTTGGCCACTAAACTTACTTCCCACATAGTGCTTTTGGCATAATTGTTCCCTCTGCTGGGATTGCTTTCTGCCAAGCTTTGTCTTGGCTGGTTTCTTCTCATCCTTTGCCCCAGATTAATGTCACTGCTCCAGAGAGCCCCCTTCTGAAAACTGTATCCAAAGTAGATACCTGTATTTTTCTATTCTCCATGATGATACCCAGCTTACGAACCTTGCAATGATGAATCAATCCTTCCATTTGTTACCTGTTTATTGTTCATCTATGATCTGGGAGGACAGAGAACTTCTGTCTTTTAAAACTTTTTTATGCTTAGTGTTAAGCACCATGACTGACAAAGAGTGGATCCTTAATAAATTTCTATGGAAGAATAGAATAGACGAGTAAATGGATTCATTAGGGCTCTACAAATAAAGTCATACAAAAGCAGATTGCATAATTTCTTGAATGCTAGTACTTGTCAACTTGATACCGTAAGAATACTCAAGACACTTATAAAAGACAAATTGAAGTAAAAAAAAAAATAAGAGAACATAAAAAAATCAAAAAATAAAATCAAAGTGAGGATTTTCTATAAACAAGAAGCATTGAGAAGTGTACTGATTTCACATATACCATATGGCAAGACCATATTAGTCACGTGAAGGAATAAAGAGACTGCACTGGTATCTTGCTTCATTTAAGAGTACTTACTATCTACTTAATGAGGTGTACATATAAAAATAAAAAGTGTTTAGATATAGTGGGGATAAGAGCCACATTTGAATGTTAAAGAACAAGAATAAGCCATATACTTCTTCAAAGTCTTACTTCCCTGCATAGAGGGAAGAAGTCAAAGGAAATGATTCTTTAGATCATTTTAGAAAATAAAGCTCAAAACAAAATTGAAAAAAATGTATCAAAATTTAAACCCTATATTCCAAACAGTGCTGTATTTTTTTGAGCATGAACTATTTTATTTTAAAGGACAGATATGTGGAGTCTATTTTAAAGATCGTTGCTCCAGATTTCTTATGCACAAAACTTTTGGGAATTTTCAAATCACAGGAATTACATATGTGAATAGCTTTTCTGTTTTATACCCTAATCCCACATAACACAGTTCTAGGCACAAAATAAGGCCAATGACCACAAACTGCTTAGTAAATAGAAATCAGAATGTAGTAAAAATATTATTAGATTAGAAATGAGAAAACGTGTTTTAAAATCTCTCAGTTTATTATAACAATTCATTCTTCAGCTGTGTCGAATTTGTTATTAGGCCACTATTAAAATTATAATTTTTATAATTAAATCTTTTAAAGTCTAAAAATTCTATTTGGTTACTTTCTAAATCTGGCTGTCAATACCATCTTATTGCTTCCTCCAAGGGCCAAATTATCCATTAGGTACAATGCCTAGGGCTCCTGGCACATTTCCTTAAAATGTTTTAATTATTATAAAACTAGAAGAAATAAAATAACCTTTGGATTGAAGAAAATGTTTTGATATGTAATATTAATATATTTGTGCTTATACCAGCACAGTCATAAAATATAAATTATACGTGTGTGTATACATTTATTTATCTTATTTATTTATTTATGCAGGAAGGCCTAAGTGCCTAAAGCCTACCAAAATTATACTACAGTGGTTCTCTATTCTTCATAAAGTCTTAATTCTATCTACAGCTATATATAAATATATATATACACACACACACGTTTATATATAGATATAGATACATAGATATGTAATTCAGTATTGGATGATTCTAGGACCTAGTATATGCAGACCCTGCAGACTGAGTCTGTAGTTCATTACGTCTGCTGACTTTTGCTTATAGCGGCTTATTTTTTTAGATGTTTCCTGCTGTGTGCATATATTTATGTCCTTTTAAACTTTCTCTGTAAACTCATTCAGGTCAGACTGAAAGTGCTTCCTATAAAGAAGATTTGTGTTTGTTCTTTCCAGATACCTGGCTACACTGCCAACTCAGAACAACTTTAAACAGAAATTGACTTCAGTTGTTTTCTTTTTTCTAAGGCACAAAAATCTTGTGAATTCTAGTCCCAACTCATTGACTTCTGACTTGTAGTTAAGACTTCTTGGAGAGCACTAGTTTTTTTCTACTTTACTCAGGATCTAGACTAAGAACGCTATACATCTGCACACATTCCTACTGAATGGCAAGATTTTTCCCAAGATTCTATCAAGAGTATTGCATTTTAGGGAATCAGGATTTTTGTGGAGTCTTATCCTACTTGGCTTTAGGTTTTGTAAGCCTAATTTGTAAGCTACTGGAGATTCACAGATGCCTCAAGGCCAAAGTTAGCTCTGTATTGATGTTTTATATTGTTTGAGGATTTTTCTGCTTTCTCTTCTAGCTAAACAATTATTTATACATTTTATCTGGAATTTTAAATAATTTGTACCATCAGGAGTAGTCCATATAGAAAATTTGCTATCAGAAATGCAATAGGTACTATTAATTATCCATATGTTAGTCATTAGAAAACTGAAGATCAGAGAAATCAACTGAATTTTCTAAGTTCTTATAGCTGATAGGTGGGTGAAACCAGATTCATACTCATGTCTGCCTAATGATAATATAGTTTATTGAGAAGAAATTTCAAATTCCAAAATTTTGAAATTCATATTTGAAAACTTAAATGGAATAAATATATTCCTAGTAGTGATTTCTTTCAAACTTAAGAAAAAAAACTTTAAGAAATTATAAAAAATTAATTAACTTCAACTTGGCAATATAGTAACCTCAGTACTAAAATATGACAAGAATCATTTGGCCAAACTCACAAATATAGATAAAAATTTCTCAGTAAAATATTAATTGACTAATGCCAACAATATTTTAAAATAATAATATTATCAGGATCAATATGTACTTATTCCAGAAATGCAAAGTTGATACAGAAAAAATAATCAAGCAAGATAATTCATCACATTAACTGAATAAAGAATAAATTATATAATTATTTCAATAAATGTAGAAAAAGCATCTGGTAAAATTTAATATTCATTCCAGATTTTTAAAAAATAGTGATTTATTGAAATGTTTGTCCATCTCACCTCCTGAAAAAGCTTAAGAGAAAACATCATAATTGATGATAAAATATTCAATAGTGGCACAAAAAGAAGAAAGAAGGAATAGAGCTTTGTAAGATTAAAACTTATCCAGCTCACTGGAATTAAGATAGTATAAGTCTGATGCTAATTCTCATAAGGTAAGGTATATATTATAAACCCTAGTGCATCCACTAAGCAAGTAACTAAAAGATACAGTTAAAATTAATATCAGGAAATGTTTATTAAATGAAAAAATAGTATGGGGGAACAGAGAAACAAAAAGAGACATGAGACATACAATACCAAAAGAAAACTAGCAGATGCAAATCCAACAGTATCAATAATAACATTAAATGTGAATGGATTGAATAATCCAATCAAGAGTGAAAGACCATTAGACTAGATAAGAACCATCAAAACAATTATACACTTTGGAAGGGAGATTTGCTTCAGATTCAAAGATACAACTAGCTTGAGTAAAAATATTTAAAAAGTCATACAATACAAATAGCAACCCTGAGAGAGCTAGAGTGCCTACACTAACTTCAGATGAAATCATCTTTAAAACAAAAAATAAATATTACCAGAGATACAAAGCAATAGTTTATAATGATAAAAGACTCAATACATCAGGAAGGTGTAACAATTACAAACATATATGCGCTAATATCAGAAGCCAAAATTATATTAAAAAAAACTGACAAAATAAAAGAGAGAGACACTTCAACAATAGTAGTTGGAAACTTTAATACTCAATTTCCAATAATAAGTAGAACAACTAGACGGAAGATCAGCAAGGAAATATAAGAATTTGAAAATACATGTTTGAACAACACTATAAGCCAACGAGACATAGCAGATACGTACTGAACACCGAAGCCATTAAAGCAAAATGCACTTTCCTCTCAAGTGCACATGGAACATTCTGCAGAATAGAACATATGTGCTGTCATAAAACAAGCCTGAAAAAATTCTTATAAAATTGAGATCATACATGTTTTCCAACCATAATAAAACTAAACTGGAAATCAATAAGAAGGAAATTTTGGACATTTAAGAATATGCAGGAATATTTAAAAGTAATAATGAATACTTCTAAGTAACCAATGCTCACAGATAGGAAGTTAGAAAATAGTTTAAGATAAATGCAAATAAAGACACAACATACTAAATTCTATGAGACGCAGCAAAAGCAGCGCTTTAAGATAAATATATAGCTGTAAATTCTATATTTAAAAAAGAGAAAGATCCCAACTAAATAGCGTTATTTTTCTTGCTAAGAGACAGGAAAAAGAGAAACAATTTAACACAAAGCAAGTATAAAGAAGGGAATAATAAAAGTTAGAACAGAAATTAATGGAATAGAAAAACAATAGAGAAAGTCAAGAAAATCTAATTTGGTTCTCTGAAAAGATGAATAAATTAAAAACACTATCTACACCGACCAAGAAAAAAAAAAAGAAGACTTACATTGCTAAAATTACTACTGACCTTACAGAAATATTTTTTTAAATATGAAAGTGAATACTATAAAAAACTGTAAGTCAAAATTAGGATAACTTATATGAAAGGGAATAATTTCTGGAAACAAACTACCAAGACTGATTCAAGAAAAATTAAAATATCTGAACGGATTGAAACAAATTATAGGGAATACATTAAAAATCTTAAAACTTCCCACAAATAAATGCCCAAATGGCTTCATTAGTAAATTCTAGACAAAATTTGAAGCATAACACCTATCTCTCGCAAACTTTCAAAACATAGAAAATGAGGAAATATATCCAACCTCCTTCTATGAGGCCTTGATACCAAACAACACAAAAGCACCATAAGAAAGCTACAGATAAATATCTCTTTTTCATACAAATAGAGAACCTAACAAAATACTAGGACAACAAAGCCAGCAACACATTAATAGGATTATATAATATGACCAAGTGGGAATTTATCCTGAGGATGCAAGTTTGGTTCAACAGCTGAAAATCAATTAATATGATGTATTATATTAATAGGTTAAAGAACAATAACCTCATGGTCATCTCAATAGCTACAGAAAAACCATTAGAAAAATACAAACTTCTTTTTATGACAGTTAATGAACACGGAAAACTAGTGAACTTACTCAAACTAATAAAAGGTGTCTGTGAAAAATGTAAACTAACATCACGTTAAAAATGGTGAAGGACTATACATTATCCTGATAAGATGAGGAACAATACAAGAATGTATGTCCAGGTTCACTAATTTTTTTTTTTTTTTTAGATAGAACTCACTCTGTCGCCCAGGCTGGAGTGCAGTGGTGCGATCTCCGCTCACTGCAACCTCCACCTCCCAGGTTTGAGAGATTCTCATGCCTCAGCCTCCCTAGTAGCTGGGACTACAGGCACGCACCACCACATTGGAATAATTTTTTTGTATATATTTTTAGTGGAGATGGGGTTTCACTATTTTGGCCAGGCTGGTCTCTAACTCCTGGCCTCAAGCAATCGCTCATTTTGACCTCCCAAAGTGCTGGGATTACAGGTGTGAGCCTCCGTGCCCGGCCCAGGCTCATGACTTCTATTCAACATTGTACTAAACAATCTAACCAGGACAATTAGGCAAGAAAATAAAATAAAAGACATTCAGATACAAAAGAAAGAAGTAAATTATCCTATGTGTAGTTAACATGATTTTATATATACAGAATATCCTAAGAAATAAAATGAAAGTTATTATAACTAATAAAAAAGCTCAACAATGTTGCAGGATGTAACTATCAATACACAAAAATCAATTATATAATCTATATACAGGCTGAGCCTGGTGGCTAAAGCCTGTAATCCCAACACTTTGGGAGACTGAGGCCAGCAGGTCACTTGAGGCCAGGAGTTCAAGACCAGTCTGGGCAACATAATGAGACACTGTTTCTACAAAAAATAAAAAAAATAGAATGATTTATATTCCTTTGGGTACCTACCCAGTAATGGGATTGCTAGGTTAAATGATATTTGTTTTTGGAGGGTGCAGGGTGGGAGAAGGGAGAGGATCAGAAAAAATAACTAAAGGGTACTAGGCTAAATACCTGAGTGATGAAATAATCGTATAACAAACCCCCATGACACAAGTTTACCTGTAACAAACCTGCATCTGTAATCCGCATTTAAAATAAAAGTTAAAAATACAATAAAATAAACTAAACATGTAAATAATTCAATTTAAGACATCATCAAAAGAATAAAATACTTAGGAATAAATTAATCCAAAGAAGTGAATATGTCTCACCATAAATGGAAACATTATGTAAAGAAATTAAAGATCTAAATAAATAGAAAAGCAACTTATATTAACAGATCAAGATATTTATTATTGTTAAAAATGTAATACCCACCCCCCCCCACCCAAATTTGTCTATTCAACACAATCCTACAAAATCTCAGGTAGTTTTTTTGCAGAAATTGGCAAGATAATACTAAAGTGTGTATTAAAATGCAATGATTAAATATAAAGAAATTATTAGAATTAATAAGAGTTTTGACATGGTTGCTGGCAAAAGTCAGCAAACACAATTTATATCTAATTCCAGCAATAAACAGTAAATAAAATTTTACCATGTAAATATCAGATGTGAAAAGACTGAAATAAAAAATATCTAGAAATAGAAACCCTTGGCTTTGATGGCTCTATAAAATCTGCCAGTGGATCCTGTTCTTAGGGTCTCATCCCTAAGCTCCTGCCTCTAAAACCTCATCCCTAAGAACCTGCTGCCAAGGCTCTGCTAGCGAGTTCTGCCCCCAACTATCAAGCTTGTTGCAACCAAGGTAGTGGCCCTGAAAATCTCTAAATTATCTTGGGGCCATTTCTCTCTCTTTTTAAAGGATAGAATACATTTGCAGCCAAATTGTTCTATCTACTCATCCTGTGAAATTTAATGAGTCTGATGGTCTTCATTCATTTCATCTTATCTTTGTTCCCTTCAGTTCATACTTGCTGTATTTCTGTTAGTATAATCTTACATACATTTTATCAAGTGATAGTCCAGTCACACCATTGGCGTTGTCCTCAGTACATACTTTATCATCAACATTTGCAATATGAATTGGCTGAGAATTTCCAAATCTCCAAGTTCCAGTTCCTTTTTGTTTAATAATGTCTTCCTCAATTCATCTCTCTCTTCTTGCTTTTTACTGTAAGCAGTCAGGAAAAACAAAGCTGCTCTTTTGACACTTTGCCCAGAAATTTCCTAAGCTAAGTATTTGATTTCAATCCTTGCCAGTTCTACCTTCTACCAAACACTAGAACACAAACACACTTCAGCCATGTTCTTTGCGATTTTATAACAAGTCTCACTTTTTGTCATTTCCAATACTATGTTCCTCATTTTCATTTGACATCTCACAAGAGTGGTCTTTAACATTCATATTTTTATCAAATTCTTTTCATGGCTATATATTCTCTAAAAAGATGGAAGTTTTCTCTCCAGCTCTCCTTTTTTCTTTCTAATGTCTAACTGAAACCACTCTTAATGTCCATATTTTTTTGGCATACATCTCAAAACTTCTTCAGTCTCTACCCATTACCCAGTTCCTGAGTCACTTCCACCTTTTTAGGTATTTGTTGTAGCAGTATTTCACTTCTGGTACCAAAATCTATTTGTCATCTCAGATGGTGATAACAAAATATTATATACTGGGTAGCTTAAACAACATAAATTTATTCTTCCTGCTCTTAAAGGTGGAAAATTCAAAATCAAGATGCCTGTAAGGCAGGTTTCATGCTGAGACTTCTTCTTTTGGCCTACAGACAGCCACTTTCTTGTGTTCTAACACAGCTTTTCCTTGATGTATGTGCATGGAGAGATACAGTCTTTCTCCCCTTATAAGGCTACAAATCCTATCTGGTTACGGCACCACCTTTACGATCACAGTTTGTTTTAATAACCTCCCAAAGACACCATCTCCAAGTACAGTCACAATGAGGGTTAGGGCTTCAACATATAATTTTGTGGAGACAAAATTCAGTCCGGAGCACATGATAATTGATTAGATGGTTCAATATTACGAAGGTCACAATTCTCCCCAAATTCATCTTGAGATATAATGCAGTCTAATTGAAAATACCAAAAGACACTATATCAAAGAAGAGATATTGATGGCAAAGAATCTCTTCTCCCCATCATATCTCATCAGGAAAACTCAAATTAAAACAATGATATACCACTACACATCTATTAGAATGACCAAAATTCAAAACACGGACAACATCAAATGCTGACAAGGATTTAGAGCAACACGAGCTCTCTTATTCATTACTGGTGGGAATGCAAAATAGTACAACTTTGGAAGACAGTTTGGTAATTTTTTACAAGGCTTATACATACATTTACCATATTATTCATTGAATGTCTTGGTATAAACTCACAGGTTTGTTCACACAAAAACCTGCACAGAAATGTTTATAGCAGCTTTATTCATAATTACCAAAACTTGGAAGCAACCAAGATGACTTTCAGTAGGTAAATGGATAAATCAACTGTGGTACATCAGACAATAGAATATTATTCATGACTAAAAAGAAATGAGCTCCCAAGCCATAAAAAGGCATGAAGAAAATGTAAATGTATATTACTACGTGAAAGAAGCCAATAAAAAGTCTACATATTGTATGACTCCAAATATATAACATTCTGGCAAAGGCAAAACTATAGAGATAATAAAAAGATTAGTGGTTTCTGGGAATGAGGGAGGAGGGAGGGATAACTCGTGGAACACAGATGATTTTTAGGCCAGTGAAAATATTCTGTTTAAAGCTATAATGATTGATGCATGTCATTACACATTTGTCCAAATCCATAGAATGTACAACCACCAAGAGTGAAACTTAATTAAACAATATATTTGGGGTAGTAATGGTATGTCAATGTAAGTTTACCAGTTGTAACAAATGTGCCACTCTGGTGGGGAGTGTTTACAATGGGGAGGGTTATATAGGTGTGGGAGCTCATAGTATCAGGGAAGTCTCTGTACTTTCTTAATTTTGCTGTAAACCCAAAATTGCACTAAAAAATAAAGTCTATTTTAAAAATACCAGCTTGCTTTTTATTTGGGGATGCAGTAGAACTTAATGAGCTGGTTCTAAAATGCTCATAAAAATAACAGGTCAATAATAGCCACGATTCCTTTGAAAAAAGAACATGAGAGGAGTTTCTTAACTTGACATCAAGGCTTATTTTAAAGCAATAGCAATCAAGAAAATGTGATATTAGTACCAGGATTGGAAAACAGACAACTGAACGATCACAGAGTCCAGAAATAGATTGTTGCATTTTTAAATGCTTGATTTATGACAAAGGTAGCATTGAAGCACAGTAGCAAAGAGACAGTTTTTCAATAAATGATGTGGGAAGAATTAGACATCCATTTGAAAAAAATGAAATTTGATACTGATCACATTACATAAATAAATCAACTTCAATAGCATAGGAAACAAAAAGGAATCAGGAAGAGCCAAATATAGACCATAAGGTGGATGATAAATGATTTTTCCATCAAAAAGTCTCAGAAAATGGCCCTTGTTTGACGAGAGGAATGAAAAGAAACATTTCATGGTGCAGAAGGACTTGCCAGTGAAACTTTCCTGGGCACTTTTCTGATTAAGTTTTGACTGACTTTCTCAAAGAACTCTCATGATAAGCAGATGTTGTCATTCTCTGGGTCTTCAGAAAGTCAACAAGCAAAATGCCTTGAGCATCCCAAAAAGCCGTTGCCATAATCTTTGCTCTTGACTCGTCTGCTTGTGCTTTGACGGGACCACACCACTTACTGGTAGCCATTACTTTGATTGTATTTTGTCTTCAGGACAGTACTGGTAAAGCCATGTTTATCTACCATTACTATTATTTGAAGAAAGAGCTTAAGGATCTTGATCCCACTTCTTTAAAATTTTCACTGAAAGCTCTGCCCTGGTCTGTGGCTGATCTGGGCACAAACGTTTTGCACATTCAATTTTAACTCTTTAGTCAGGAATGTGTAAGCTAAGCCAATTGAGATGTCTGTGATGTCAGCTATTGTTTCTGCTGTTAATCTTCAGTCCTCTTCAATTAGGGCATGAACAAAATAAAGTTTATCCTCACAAATTGATGTGAATGACCTGGAACTATGAGCTTCATCTTCAACAGCATCTCATCCCTTCTTAAAATGAGTTATCCATTTGTGGCCGGGCGCGGTGGCTCACTCCCGTAATCCCAGCACTTTGGGAGGCCAAGGCGGGCAAATCACGAGGTCAGGAGATCGAGACCATCCTGGCTAACAACGTGAAACCCCATCTCTACTAAAAATACAAAAATTAGCCAGGTGTGGTGGCAGGCGCCTGTAGTCCCAGCTGCTCGGGAGGCTGAGACAGGAGAATGGCATGAACCCAGGAGGTGGAGCTTGCAGTAAGCAGAGTTCATGCCAGTGCATTCCAGCCTGGGTGATAGAGCCAGGCTCCGTATCAAAAAACAAAAACAAAAACAAAAACAAAACGAGTTATCCATTTGTGAACTGCTGACTTATTTGGGGCATTTTTTCAATAGACTTTTTGTAAACCATCACTGATTTCACCATTCTTTCACCATTAATTATAAATTTGATGTTTGTTCTTGCTTCAGTGTTAGCACAATTCATGTTGTTCTGATAGGTGCTCTTTTAAAACTTATCCTTTTTAGTGCCTCAAACTAGATCCTGTTTAGGCATGTTTTAACAAGTTAGTCTGAGTTTATTTTGGTGCAAAAACTTTTGAAATACATGCATAGTTTTTTTCATAATATGCATTTTCCATGAACTTTTTGAAAATACCTCATACACCTAAATTTTAAAGCTATTTAGCTGCAAAGTTTAAAGAAGATTACATAGGTAGTATTTTGGGGAACTTTTAACCTTCACATTTGAAAAATATGTCTTAAACAGGTCTCAAAAGGTAATAACCAAAATAGAAAAAGTTGGAAAAGTATATCATATTAAAATTAGGGACTTCTGTTCATCAAATGAAAATGAAACATGAAGAGGATGAAGGGATAAGCTAAAGAATGAAAGAAAAAATATTTGCAACACGTAAATGAACAAAACACTATATGCAGAACGTACATAGCAATTGTACAAGACAAACAACCTAGTCAAAAAAGAGCAAAGACTTCAAAGCTGCTTCGCGAATGAGAAAATCCAAATTTCTGAGAAACATAAATATGTGTTCAATTTCCTTAGCAATCAGTCAAATGACAGTTTAAGCTACAATAGTATAATATACTCACCAGAATGCTCATGCATTGGTAAGGAAGGGGAGCCATTGGTTTACTCATAATCTGTTGGTAGGAATATAAATTTTATACTTCTAAGCCAACAATTCTACCTCTAAGGCAACATCCAATAGCAGATGTGCACATGACCACTAAGAGCACCAGGAGACACGTACAAGAATTATTATTTTGTTTTACTATTTTATCTTGTTTTATTTTGGTAAGAACCCAGTGGGAAGTCCTACCCTCTTGACAAAAATTTAAGTGTACGTTGTTATTGACTATCACAAAAATGTTAATGGAACCACAATTGTAATAGTCCCAAATTGGAAATAACCCAAATGTCCATCAACAGTAAAACAGATATAAAAATTGTGGCATCTTCAAACAATTGTTATACAGCATTGAAAATGCACAAACTACAGCTACATAAATTAACACGAATAAATCTTTTTTGTTTGTTTGTTTTTTTGAGACAGAGTCTCGCTCTGTCGCTCAGGCCGGAGTGCAGTGGTGCAATCTTGGCTCACTGCCAGCTCTGTCTCCCAGGTTCATGCCATTCTCCTGCCTCAACCTCCCGAGTAGCTGGGACTACAGGCGCCCGCCACCAAGCCCGGCTAATTTTTGTTGTATTTTTAGTAGAGACAGGGTTTCACCATGTTAGCCAGGATGGTCTCAATCTCCTGACCTCATGATCTGCCCACCTCGGCCTCCCAAAGTGCTGGGTTTACAGGCGTGAGCCACCGCACCCGGCCCTAACACGAATAAATCTTATGAAGTATTTTTAAGTTAAAGAAAAAATTAGAAAAGAATAAAACTGATGATTTCATTACATAAGCTTCAAAAACCCATGAAAATTAAACTATAGTGTTTAAGGATGCATAGTTAGGTGGTAAAAGTATAATGAAAGCAAGAAATTCATTACGACAAAAGTTAAAAGAGTGGTTTCATCGGGTAGAGGGAGGAATTTTAATTGAGAAGGGGCACATGGAGGGCTTCTGAGGTGCTGGTACTGTTGTTAAGTTTCTTGTTATATGTGATAATTGTACGACAGTTTATTTAGTATCCAACTGTTAATTTTTACATCAATGTTTAATGCATTTTTTTCGTGGTTGTATATTTCCCAATAAAAAGTTAAAAAAAACCTCAAAGCTGAAACTTGCTCTTCACCACTGTCTAGCTGCCTCTAGAAAATAGACAACTAGCTATAAAATACATGCATGCATAATACTATATTCTTATATATATATTCATATATAGAATTTCTATATTGATTAAGCTAATGTGACAACCTTCCTTAGGCAGCTATCTATTCATGATGACTTTGAAAAGAAAACAGATACCTGGAAAGAAAAAAAACACATTCATCTACATAGTTAATATGCATTTTTCCTGTGTCATACCTCTCTCCATGTAATAAATTAGATGAGATTCCCAACTACTAAAACTGTATTAAGATTCTAGTCCACATCCAGAGATTGATTTAGGAAAGACTCAGAGAATTAATGACCTGCAGTTGTTGTGCATATTAAATACAAGCTACTCTATTAGAAAAGAAATTGGGAAAATTGGTGCAAAGACATCAGGAAGAAAATAAAACCCTGTTCTTTTCTTGAATATATTGATACCATGTATCTGGAGAAAATGGTTAAAAGCAACACGATATTTTTGAGAGCTGCATTCTTGTGAAATCAGCTATTGAAAAGTGAAATATTCAGGCAACTAAATAGTTGTTATTATTGTTAAAATATGATTTTACTAATTGTTCTACCCAATATAGACATTTCAGTGCTATGTAAGTATTGACTAAATTACTGCTACATTTAGATTTAACTGTCCTTTACAATATTTACACTCCATTCCAAGCCCTGAAACTATACTATTTATTTCCTACCACTTTTATTTTATTTTTTATTTTGTTATCATTATACTTTAAGTTTTAGGGTATATGTGCACCATGTGCAGGTTAGTTACATATGTATACATGTGCCATGTTGGTGTGCTGCACCCATTAACTCGTCATTTAGCCTTAGGTATATCTCCTAAAGCTATCCCTCCCCCCACCCCCCACCCCACAACAGTCCCCAGAGTGTGATGTTCCCCTTCCTGTGTCCATGTGTTCTCATTGTTCAATTCCCACCTATGAGTGAGAATATGCAGTGTTTGGTTTTTTGTCCTTGGGATAGTTTGCTGAGAATGATGATTTCCAATTTCATCCATGTCCCTACAAAGGACATGAACTCATCCTTTTTTATGGCTGCATAGTATTCCATGGTGTATATGTGCCACATTTTCTTAATCCAGTCTATCATTGTTGGACATTTGGGTTGGTTCCAACTCTTTGCTATTGTGAATAGTGCCTCAATAAACATACGTGTGCATGTGTCTTTACAGCAGCATGATTTATAGTCCTTTGGGTATATACCCAGTAATGGGATGGCTGGGTCAAATGGTATTTCTAGTTCTAGATCCCTGAGGAATCGCCACACTGACTTCCACAGTGGTTGAACTAGTTTACAGTCCCACCAACAATGTAAAAGTGTTCCTATTTCTCCACATCCTCTCCAGCACCTGTTGTTTCCTGACTTTTTAATGATTGCCATTCTAACTGGTGTGAGATGATATCTCATTGTGGTTTTGATTTGCATTTCTCTCATGGCCAGTGATGGTGAGCATTTTGTCATGTGTTTTTTGGCTGCATAAATGTCTTCTTTTGAGAAGTGTCTGTTCATATCCTTTGCCCACTTTTTGATGGGGTTGTTTGTTTTTTTCTTGTAAATTTGTTTGAGTTCATTGTAGATTCTGGATATTAGCCCTTTGTCAGATGAGTAGGTTGTGAAAATTTTCTCCCATTTTGTAGGTTGCCTGCTCACTCTGATGGTAGTTTCTTTTGCTGTGGAGAAGCTCTTAGTTTAATTAGATCCCATTTGTCAATTTTGGCTTTTGTTGCCATTGCTTTTGGTGCTTTAGACATGAAGTCCTTGCCCATGCCTATGTCCTGAATGGTAATGCCTAGGTTTTCTTCTAAGGTTTTTAGGGTTTTAGTCTAACGTCCAGGACCAGATAGATTCACAGCCGAATTCTACCAGAGGTACAAGGAGGAACTGGTACCATTCTTTCTGAAACTATTCCAATCAATAGAAAAAGAGGGAATCCTCCCTAACTCATTTTATGAGGCCAGCATCATCCTGATACCAAAGCCAGGCAGAGACACAACAAAAAAAAGAGAATTTTAGATCAATATCCTTGATGAACATTGATGCAAAAATCCTCAATAAAATACTGGCAAACCGAATCCAGCAGCACATCAAAAAGCTCATCCACCACGATCAAGTGGGCTTCATCCCTGGGATGCAAGGCTGGTTCAATATATGCAAATCAATAAATGTAATCCAGCATATAAACAGAATCAAAGACAAAAACCACATGATTATCTCAATAGATGCAGAAAAGGCCTTTAACAAAATTCAACAACGCTTCATGCTAAAAACTCTCAGTAAATTAAGTATTGATGGGACGTATCTCAAAATAATAAGAGCTATCTATGACAAACCCACAGCCAATATCATATTGAATGGGCAAAAACTGGAAGCATTCTCTTTGAAAACTGGCACAAGACAGGGATGCCCTCTCTCACCACTCCTATTCAACATAGTGTTGGAAGTTCTGGCCGGGGCAGTTAGGCAGGGGAAGGAAATAAAGCGTATTCAATTAGGAAAAGAGGAAGTCGAATTGTCCCTGTTTGCAGATGACATGATTGTATATCTAGAAAACCCCATTGTCTCAGCCCAAAATCTCCTTAAACTGATAAGCAACTTCAGCAAAGTCTCAGGATACAAAATCAATGTACAAAAATCACAAGCATTCTTATACACCAATAACAGACAAACAGAGAGCCAAATCATGAGTGAACTCCCATTCACAATTGCTTCAAAGAGAATAAAATACCTAGGAATCCAACTTACAAGGGACGTGAAGGACCTCTTCAAGGAGAGCTACAAACCACTGCTCAATGAAATAAAAGAGGATACAAACAAATGGAAGAACATTCCATGCTCATGGGTAGGAAGAATCAATATCATGAAAATGGCCATACTGCCCAATGTAATTTATAGATTCAATGCCATCCCCATCAAGCTACCAATGACTTTCTTCACAGAATTGGAAAAAACTACTTGAAAGTTCATATGGAACCAAAAAGAGCCTGCATCGCCAAGTCAATCCTAAGACAAAAGAACAAACCTGGAGGCATCACGCTACCTGACTTCAAACTATACTACAAGGCTACAGTAACCAAAACAGCATGGTACTGTTACCAAAACAGAGATATAGATCAATGGAACAGAACAGAGCCCTCAGAAATAATGCTACATATCTACAACTATCTGATCTTTGACAAACCTGAGAAAAACAAGCAATGGGGAAAGGATTCCCTATTTAATAAATGGTGCTGGGAAAACTGACTAGCCATATGTAGAAAGCTGAAACTGGATCCCCTCCTTACACCTCATACAAAAATTAATTCAAGATGGATTAAAGACCTACAACTTTTATAATAGGAGTTTTACAGCAAAGAAAAGAAAATTCAGAGATTGAGTAAATCCCTGGGGTTACACAGTTAGTAAACGTGAGAAAGGCAATTTGGACACAAGTGTCCCAATTCCTGTTTGAATACTTTTTCGTTACTCTGTCAGTTATAGTAGGCTAATTCCTGTGAAAAATAAGTTCAAAACCGAAGTGGCTTAAAACAAAAAATGTTCATGACATGATCAAAATGTGAGATGGCAAGTTGGGAAGTGGAGGCTGTTCACTGCACCGTCATTAGAGCACCCAGGCTCTCTCTGTCTCTGAGATCTCCCAACGCCAGTGAAATCTCCTTTGGCATCTGCCCAGGATATGAGGAGTGAGAACACACCAAGGATACTGTGGGAGATTTTGACATTTTACATTTGGAAGTGACCCAAATACCTCTTGTGCATGTTCCAATGGACAACACTCAAGTCATGTGGACTCACCTAGTTGCAATATAAGGCTGAGAAATGAAATCCCACTGTGTGCCCAAGGAGAAGGAAGGGGTTTGGTGAGTCTCTAATGATCACCATAGTGCTTCAATTCTTCAACCATTGTCATCCACATTTGTGTAATTCTTCACAGATTGTGAATTTTGCAAATATTTAATACTTTTGTATCCACACGTCGTTTTATTTTTCAAGCAAAATGCAAAATACTCATAGTTGTCATTTTCAGTCCCTTTGGTAACAATAGTAGTCAATACTTAAATGGCTCATACTACATCCTGAACACTTCCTCTACCCTTGACAATTATGAACTACTTGTAACTTCTCAACAACTCTATAGGAAGTAGGAACTATTCATATCTCTTTTTGTAGATGAGAAAGCTAAAACACAGGATTTAAGTAGTTTGCCTAACTGTCATATTTCTGGTAAGAAAAACAATGAATAACTGAATTTTTACTCAACTGAATTAGTATCACACTATTTCCTTTTCTCTGTTTAATTTTTTCTTCTCATAAGCTATGTCCTTTCCCATCTTTTATATATTATTCCTTAATCAATTATTTTGTATTTTTACAGTTTTACAGAGGCTAATTCAAGTTTTTAAGAATACTTTGAAATATAATAATGTTGTTATTTTTAAGTTTTCTGCTGGTAAATTATAGGTAGATTTTAGAGTTGGTTCATTTATTAAGTAGTTTTTCTTACCTTATAAAATCAGGTTATTTAAAAATCCATGAAATCATTCTTTAAAAAAATTAACTGCTTAGTATTACTCTGAAAAGTAACTATTACAGCTCCTTTTCTGCTGCTTTGATACAGTATACTTCCCAAATATCCTTTAGACAAAAATAAATAAATAAATAAACATTTAATATTCCAATGAATATTGTTAACAGAGTGGACTGAGGTTTAGCAAATTCTTAAATTTTTAAGCAGAGTGGCCTATTGAATGAACGGAATAGGCAAACCTTAGATAATCCTTGGTTTTTTTAAGGCCAAATTTTCATCCTCAACCTCCTTTAAACTTTGTTGTTGTTGTTTTAATTAGAGTTACTTAGGAAGGTAAGCAACCTTGTCTCTGGAGGCCCAGAAATAAATTGTTACCAGAGTTACGAATGCACCTTGTAGTCTGACAGGCATAAATTGGAACTTCTGGTTTGTATTGTGTAAATTACTATTAGCTCTTACCTTCATCTCTTGCACAGGGGAATTATTAATGTGTGTTTCTTAAAAATAAATGTATACAAGAAAAACTTGCCACATAGCAGCACTCATTACATAAATACCAGCTATTGTCAAATAAAATGCGCCAGTTGGATGCTCTTCTCTCTTGGGAATTTGTTAAATATGTAGAATAATTGAAAAGTGGAGAGGTGCATAGATAATAGCAGAGAGAGGTGAGGAAAAATGAAAAATATCCATGAGAAAGAAAAATAAGGATAGCAAAGATTCTTACGTGGCAGGAAGTCTAATTAGTATGTACTCAGAAAATAGGACCACAGTTAATTCTAGCAAAGTTGCACAGAGCAGAAAAAAAGGGTAGTGACAAAAAATATGTTTTTTCTGTCTCACAGTTTTAACTGGAGAGTTAACTCTGCGTTACTCATGAATGCAATATGATAATATGTGCATCATGAATATGTTAATTGGATGATGTGAAAGTCAAGCTTTAGAAGTATGATTATTTTGCTTGTTAACCTGGAGCAGGTCATGGTTATTTCTAAGAAGTAAAGATCAAACTTTGTCTTGAAATCATTGCTCCCCATATTTGGCCCCAATCAGCCTCTTCTGCCTTCTCATATCTGTTAATCTGTTTGGGTTTCCTCGTCTACAGCCAAGAAAAGCTACTTTCTCTTCTTCATGCTGGTTCTCTTCCCCATGGTATACCTGGTCTGCTATTTTCTCATCACAGCATAACTTTCCCCCATCCACCTCCCAACATTCAAAAGCTGCCTGATTTTCAAGACCATACCTAAATGCCATGTTCCTGAAATCACCGCCTATACGTCTTGGCTAGGAATGAGGTTTCTTTCCTTTGAATCTCTGCAACATTTAATCTGCATCTCTGGTAAGGTTAACACTGCTTTCTAGTTTATTCTTTTAGATTCGTATTTAACTCATAATAGATATGCAATATATTTCATGGTAAATAATATCTATTCAAGACTGTGGTCCATGGAACATTAGTGTACTATAAGATTGATGTTTCTTGACAAAGAATTTTGTGATCGTTTAAATTTGGGAAATTGTAATTTTCCCCTACTATATGTTTCTTGGAGTCTTGAGACATTTATGGAAGGATTTAGAATATAAAACATTTGAGAGCTTGCTTAACTATGGAATTATGAATTTTTAATAATAAAGACACTTTCACCTTACAGCATATTGGTGGTCCATGGAATACGCTTAAGAAAACATTTGTGTCAAATGAGCATTGGTTTCAGCACTGCCTCAACTAGTGGAAGATTTTCAGTTGCTTCGGCTAAATCCCATCTTTCTTGGTTGTGGGACTTTTCCCTTCCCATCACTGCCATTTTTTGGGGGATACAGGACTCCATCCTGTGTCCTGGGTTTTTGGAAGGAGGCTTGTCCACATAAAAAAGATACGGTGATGGGAGCTGGGAGTTTAAAGTGATTAAAAAGCCTCATCAAATGACAAAGAGAAGGAAAGCTGATAGAACTTCTTTTCACAGGCAATGTACAGGGCTTATCTGCATGAAGACCTGAGGTTCCGTAGGAGAAGAACAGTTCCACTGACTCCCTGATGCTGGTTACTGACGCGCCTGCCAAGCGGGGCTCAGCGGTCTGTCCTTATCAAGCCCATTTTAGTTAATGTGGACCACTGCCTCATTCTTTCACCTGCTCTGTAGATCCTTTGTGTAGTTTCAGTTGGGAGATAACAAGCTGGATCATAGATTATTTATTTATTTATTTGGATCAAGATCTCCATGGATTCCATCATTAGAACTTAAGAGCAAAGCATTTCATTTTGTTGTTTCTCAGTTCTCCATGGAGTGCTTCTCCAAGGAAATTGGCATATGAAATCTAACTGGGTACACAGAGTGGGTGTGAGGACCCAGGAGGAGGGGTAGCAGAGGCAGATGGTTAATACAAAATATCTTACCACACTGATGTACATGGTTTATCTCTCTTAGCAGCTGATCAATTTCTGGATGTTTATCCTTGTGTGGTGTGTAGTCTATAGTACTTAACAAAGAGAGTTAGTATCTAATGAATGTTTGTTGAAGAGAATTAAGTTTATAGGACATTAATTATAGGAAGAGTCTTCCAACAACTCTGGCCACAGTTTTGGTGGGACTATTAGTTTTCAGCCCAGAGACATGGTGGGGGTAAGGGTAAGTTTTCTAGTTGTAAAGGATCCTACTTCATGAAGAACCAGTACTAAGTCCAGACAAAAAGACATGTGCCAATGAATCAGGCAGACAGACAGACAGACAGACATCCTCAGCATGAGGCGCATCCTGTCAAGGAGGACTGGAGTATAAATCATCATTTCAAATATCGTGTGCTATTAGAACATCAGTGCAGAATTCCTTGTCTTGTCTAAACTGTAATTTTGACTTAGTGTCCTTCAATCACTCAAGGAAAAAGGACATTAACTGCCTATTTAATCATCCATCAGGAGAAAAACACATTTAAAGGTGTGGCAAAATGGCTCTTCAGATGGGTCACATGATATTTGCAGTGATTTGAAATTGTTTGCTTCTGACTGATTATGCCCTCTTTTGATAAAGTTACTGCTGGTGGCAATGGCTTTAAGCATGGGCACAATTATGAGGAATGTTTTATTCTTGGTTCATTCCACATAGCTCATTCCACATCTTTGAAGACAATACTTCTGCAAGTCTGCCTACTTGTGGCATTTCTCAGTGCAGTGAAACTTAATTTTTAATCACAAACCTTTCCATTTATCTGGAGTTTAACATTTTTTACCTACTTTAACACCTGTATGTCACATCAAACTCCTAAGAGCCCTGAGAGCTAAAGACAGCCAGAATTATCTTTCCAATTAGATATTAAGTACATGTGGCAAACAGCATTTGTCACAGGATTTGTGAAAAGACTTATTCTGTGACCCCACGGTGCGTTTTTCCCTTGAATTTCTACTTGTCTCTGGAATATCTCCCACTTGACGCTAGTCTCTTTCTCTACTCAGCTTGCAATTACACAGTTATATGGCTATTTGGCTGCCAACCACATTCTAGATATTCTTCCCACAGAAATGGTTGGGATGAGCATTCTTTCATGCTTTGGAATTTGTCTAAAACTTGTTTTTCTCTCAGTCTCTTTTACCAAAAAAAAAATCAGTTTTCATTTTAAATAGTAGCATCTCTCATTAGGATGCAATTTTCCAGAACTGCTGGCAGCTGAGAACCAGTAGCAGATAAAACTCGGTGTGTTTTCCTATGTAGAGTGACAGCATTTGGCTATATTGTACCCGGCTACCGTGCTCCAAACATAGACAATTCTCAATAAATAGGATAGATGAAGATATTGTCATTTCTAAGTTATTAGAGCCTCACTTGGCTCTAAGCTTGATTTTATTTGTTATTGAATTGTGTGGAACATAGTAGGCATTCAATACATGCTTCAGGAATGAATGATGCTAATAACTATCCAAATGTTGGCTGCAACAACACATAAGTGATGATTTAAATTGGCCTAATTCTAGTCTATTTTTATAAAAATTTGAAAAGTTGGCTTGGGGATATCGGGGGTTGTTCTGCATTTGTGGATCCAATGCAAATATGTTTTACCTATTGTGTATGTTCTAGTTCAAGCATTTCTCTTTTCAAAGCCCCTGATCTTGACCTTTGCTTATTTATTTTTTTGGGGAAAGGCGATTAGTGGGTGGTAGTTTTATGCTTTATTTCTTATCTCTATCTTCCTTTCAGAATTGCTTCTCATACCTTTCATGTATAAATTGCCTTTTCCCCAACTATCTCCTATTTCTTGAGCAGTATGTTTTCTCTGCCTCGTAGCACACAAAAACATTTAGAAAACGTGCTCCTGCCTCAAATTCATTTTACTCTGTGCTAAGGTATCAGTCAACCTGAGATCACTTATTTTCACTTGGTGATCTACACTGGGATATATACAGGTGTCTCTCATAGCACATACTGTGCTAAATAACATTAAACATGTTTGTCTCTCCACCAGACTGTAAAGTCTGTGACGAAAGGAGACATGACTTATTCATCTGCATATCCATACCTAAAATCAGAGCAACTGCTACAAATTTCGACACAGTAATAAGCATTTGTGGAATTGTATCTGGTCTTCTCCGGTGGGCTGTGGGGAACTTGGCCTTTGCAAATCAGTGCTGACTTTAAGAACATCTGAACAGATGCATAAAGAGGTATACAGCATGTATTTCTGTTTTGTCAAATGCTTCTCAATTAAAATATTGCTTTAGACTGCAAAACATGAAGAAAAAGGGATTGAATCGTGACAATCATCTGTCAAATTTCTAGATGTCTTCAAGTACTATTGTGAAAATTTTATCCATCATTTTTAATATTCCATTTTAGAGTTAGAGACACAATTAGAAAACCATTTTTTTTCTAATACAGCGATTTTGGGGGGCTTCCCTTAAAAACTCAAATATTTTATAGAAGGATAGAAAATAGCCTTATGAAACTACCCAACAAAATTAACTGCTTGCAATATTATATAGAATGTTTAAAAGTGTTGTTGGTACATTCAATCCTAAAAGTTACATTATTAGTAGTAAAAATGACAATGGTAGGCCCAAGTGATAATTTTGCTAGGTTCATGTAATAGTTTTACTATTAGCAATATATATGTATATATTTTATACATATATAATGTATAAAATTTCAATATGTATAAAATTTCAAAATTTGTTTAGGGTCACACAGATCTGAATCTGAAGATTACCTTTCAGATACTGAGCAAATTTTGGAATAAGATAATAAAAGAGATTTTCCTACATCCAGTGCTAGAGACAGTGTGAACAAGGATGTCTTATTTTGCTAAGGCTGTCATAACAAATACCATGACTGCATGTCTTGAACAACAGAAATTTATTTGCTCACAGTTCTGGAGGCTAGAAGTCCTAGAGCAGGTTGTTGTCAGGGGTGTAGTTCTTCTGCAGCCTCTCTCCTTGGCTTGTAGATGACCATCCTTCTCTAGTGTTTTCACATGATCTCCCCTTTATGTCTGCAACTTAATGCCTTCTTATAAAGACACCAGTCATATTGAATTAGAGCCCACCCTAATGCCTTAATTTTATCTCTTTAAAGACCAGATCTTCAAATACAGCCACATTCTGAAGTATTGAGGGTTAAGATTTCAACATACGAATTTGGGAGGGGCACAATTCAGTCCATGACAAGGGCTATGAGATACCTCCAGGCTGTGCATCCTGTGTGTAAATGAAGAGTTCTCAGCCAAGTTATCTGTGCTATCTCATAGTGGAATGCCCATTGTAAAGAGGAACCGAAAAGAGAAGCATGGGGATCCTGTATGATTTTTAACCCAAGCTGGGTGAGTTTCTGTCTCTCAGTACGTCATTACAGAATAAAAGACTTTAATATAAAAAAAGGAAACAGTAACTTTTTAAGTGGGCAGATTGCTGTTCTTTGAGTTCCATCTTTAACCCAAACTTCAATCATTCTCAAAAGGAAATTCAAGTTCTATCTACAAGCTAATCACAACTTTAAATTCTTTGTGTTAACTGGAAGTGTTTTGATCATCATTTTTTTTGCCGCTAAATATAATTACCAAACTTAGTTTTCAAAGTAAAATTTTCTTTAATCTTGATCATTATACAGATTCGTGAACTTTTTTTTGAGAACTGTCATTTTGTGTCAATATCACTATTAATTGTACCTTCTTCTTCTTTTATCTACTATAGTCTTATGACCTACTTAGTTTGTGTTCCTTAATGATACATTCAAAGTTATAGGAATCAGTTAATCAACACATTTGGTGCGTTCTACTCTGTGCTGGAAAACTATGCACAAAAAGAGAATGTGGATGGATGCCACTGCTCTGCTGAGTACAGGCGTTGGTGTCTTCTAATACATCGCTATTATGTTACTCATTTTCTTTTTCTTTTCTTTTTTTTTGAGACGGAGGCTCGGTCTGTCGCCCAGGCTGGAGTGCAGCAGCACGACCTCGGCTCACTGCAAGCTCCGCCTCCCAGGTTCACACCATTCTCCTGCCTCAGCCTCCCAAGTAGCTGGGACTACAGGATCCCGCCACCACGCCCAGCTAATTTTTTGTATTTTTAGTAGAGACGGTCGGGGTTTCACTGTGTTAGCCAGAATGGTCTCGATCTCCTGACCTCGTGATCCACCCGCCTCGGCCTCCCAAAGTGCGGGAATTACAGGCGTGAGCCACCGCGCCTAGCCCATGATACTCGTTTTCTAGATGAGAGCCCAGAGTCATATGGTATAAGTGACAAATGTAAGATCAGGCCATTAGTATGTCCCATGAGCTGATACTCAAACCCACCTTTCACTAACACCAACACCTCTGCTTTCTAATACACTGTTGAATATTTTTCTCCAAATGCTAGTAGCATTTATGGTAGTCCCTGATTTTGCTGCTGTGATCCCTAGATACTAAGACTCTGAAGTATACATCATTAACACTGTTTTACAGATGAAGGATTTCCACTTTTGGAAGGTGAGCAACCTGCTTCATAACGGAATAAATCTTGAAAGACAGAAGATGAAATCCCAAGACTTTGGGGATGGTTCTCAGTGAGTGTAAGACACTAACCTCACTTTTAGGGAGTTGTAAATTAGCTGAATAGTTGTAAAACTATAAAACTGAATTATCTATATTTACAGCCAAAGGATGTTTTGGGAATAATGAACATATTCAAAGAGGACATAATCCTTAGGCAAAATTTTATGATTAGTTTTGTATTTTTTTCTCTCGAGCCTACCTTAAGTAATCTTAAATTTTAGTCTTCTCTAAATCACTAATCCAGTCACTTTGAACTAAATCATTTCTTTGTAATTCATACCATGAATCATCTTTAACCTAAAATCCCAATATCCAAAGTGTTCAGAAGCATCAGTCATTACTGGGATTTAAAAATTAAAGGAAACATACTAAATGTTCTAGCAAAATAAGGGAGAGCCTGGGGAATCTGTGCCTTGGGAGAGATTTGGGAAAAGAGTAGAAATAATGAAGGTGGAATGGACAAAATTAGATGGAGAGAGTTAAAAAAGACTACAGTGGATGGCAATTAAAGCAAAATATAACAAATAATTCACACTAATGGAGAGAACATGAGACAGAATTAATGCAACCTGAGAATGTCAGACTAGGGGGTCGAGTGGGAAGGCAGGTGGCAGGAGGAGAAAAGAAAGCTATTGAGAAAGCATTTATTGACACAACTCAGTATTACTTGCAACTGAATGACCTTTCCAGGTAGCCCCTGTGAGTACAGCCAGAGCAAGGCCTCGACTACATGACTGCAGAATAGGCATTGCACAAGAAAAAAGAGAAAAGTATTACAAGACTCTTCAGGGAGGAGAGTTTATACACAGAGGCAAATATATCCATAACAGACTTTTGATAATTTATGTAAATAAAATATTTTAAAAATGAAAGAGCAGATGCTAACACAGATTAATACATCTCTATAGTTTTAATAGGCAAATTATTTTATAATCAATGCCAGACAAAGGTATTTCAACCTTTCCACCCCCAAATACCATAGATCGCGGTACTTTTCACAATGTTAGCTGCTGCATAGATAAATTCTACTAAAAGTGAATCTATCTTGTAGGCACTATTATGGGGTTTTAAAATATCATCATATCGACAAAAATATGAGATGTTCAATGGCAACATGAGATTCAAATATTCGTATGATAAAGTATCTAATAGAGCTTAGTAATAGGGGTTGCTGCTGCCAGTGTTGTGTCTGACATAAAGGATGCTTTGGATGACTTGTTTTTTACTTGAAATGTAAGAGTTAAAATTGAAGGTAGAAGAGGAGTTCATACTTCAAAAGAACATCAGAGACATATTCATCTACTTATTCAGAATTATGTTTTCTGCATATTTTCTTAAAAATGCAGTTCTAAAAATAAAAGTGTACATTCTTCCAGCAATGTTATTTCATCTCCCCTCAGTGTTGTTTTAAATTTGCCCAAAAGTAAGATCATTTGATTAAATTCATAGATCTAAAGACCTATAAGTTTATAATGGAAATAACAGTCTCATAAACAACATTAATGATAACAGCTCCACCTCATTGAATGGTGAGTTTATGTTAAGAACTCTTTGCACATTATATTTTAAAACTCTTACATCAATATTTGGAGGTTGAAATTATCATCTCTATTATTCAAATTAGAAATGTGATGCTTAAGAATGTTAAAATAATTTGCTGGTGGTGACACAAATAGCAAGTGGAAGAACTTGGACTGCAACTAGGAAGTCAATTCTATACTCCATGTGCTAAATCGTAATATTCTACAGTCTTCACTGAGTAGCATGAATGTATTTCCTGAACATATTTTTATACCTCCTCCATTATTTTTAAATAAAGAATTTAGGTGACTAGGATCATCTAGGGTATTAGTAACGAACAATCTCAGTTTATGAACAACGAAAAAACAACGACAGCAAACTTAAGTTCAAAGGCCATGTTACACTGAGTGTGTGTAACAAATCTCTCATATTTTAATAAAGATAAAAATTTTCTAATACAAAATAAGTTTCTTTCCATGCTCTTTAAGTGTTAAACAGTTAGAAAGCATAAGAGTGAAGGGTGATATAGTTTGTATGTTTGTCCCCACCCAAGTCTCATGTTGAATTGTAATCCCCGGTACTGAAGGTGGGACCTGGTGGGAGATGATTTGATCATGGGAGTGGGTTTCTTATAAATGGTTTAGCATCATCCCCTTGGTGCTGTCCTCGTGGGTTGTGGGCTCCGGACATTTAAAAGTTTGCGGCACCTGCGCCTCCACACTCTCTGTCCCCCCCATTCTCACATGTGACATGATTGCTCCCCCTTTGGCTTCTGCCATGATTGTAAGGTTTCTGAGGCCTCCCATGAAGCCTAATAGATGCCAGCAGCATGCTTCCTCTACAGCCTTTGGGACTATGAGCCAATTAAACCTCTTCTCCTTATAAATTACCCGGTCTCAAGTATTTCTTTGGAGCAGTGTGAGAACAGCCAAATACCAAGGGGCAGCCACCTGTGGGGAATATACGTTTTGTTGATCCTGGCCTTAACCCCAACACTAGCAGTAGCTCTGGTTTGACAAAGGCTTGTCAACATTGTTACTTCATCCTTTCTATGAGCAATGGTCACCCAGGTCTAAAGAGAAGAGTTGGCAGCAGTAGTTTTTCTTTGATAAAAAATCTCTCCAACTTGTATTGGAGACCGTTATTTGAAGTGAAGTAACTCAGGAATGGAAAACCAATCATTGCATGTTCTCACTCATAAGTGGGAGCTAAGCTATGAGGATGCAAAGGCATAAGAATGATACAATAGACTTTGGGAATTTGGAATTGGAGGAACGGTGGGAAGAGGGTAACGGATAAAAGGCTAGACATTGGGTACAGTAGACAGTGCTAGGGTGACAGGTGCACCAAAATCTCAGAAATCACCATTAAAGAACATATTCATATAACCAAACACCACCTGTTCCTCGAAAACCTATTGAAATAAAAAAACATAAACGTGGAAGGGGGAGACAGAAGAGTAAGAGTCAGACTGGTGTGATGGAGAAAAACTTGGCTGGCCATTGCTGGCTTTGAAGATGGAGGAAGTGGCCTGGAGGAATTGAAGGGGCTTCTAGAAGCTGGGAAAGCAAGAAAAAGAATTCTCCCCTGGAGTCCTTAGAAAGGAATGCAAACCCACCAATACACTGATTTTAGCTCAGTGAGACCTATTTTAGACTTCTAACACTTGGAACTGTAAGATAATAAATGTGTGCTTTTTAAGAAAAAAAACGAGAAACAAAAAATATTGACAGCAATCTCATGATTTATCAAGGAAACCGTGATGTGTGATAAACTAATGAAAACAGTAGAGGCCCTTTTTCCTTCTTGCTATCACCTAGTGCTAGATATAATAGTGCCTCGTTACATTCTTATTCATTTGATTTATAAGGTATCTTTAATACATTAACAGGAAAAAGAGCCAAGTTAATTTAATAACTCACTTGTATTTTACAAGGCAATTAGAAAAAAAAGTGAAATTAAACTAGTATTCTAGAAGACTGCAAAAAAGACAAAAATGGCTCCAGTATTTCTAATTTCTCCCATTAGCAATCATTCTGTACACAGAAGTTTGAAAATTCTTGGTTTTGTTTTATTTTTTGCTTGTTATACTCCTGATGTTTCTGAAATCCAAATGCCATGTGAGGAACACTAAACTAACTTCTAGATGTTGGTGAAATGAGGGTTCCAATTTCTTCCATCACTCCACCTAAATGCCAGACCTGTGAGTGAGGCCATCTCAGACCCCAGCCCGAGCCCAGATGAGATCAGGTTGGCTTTTGTCACATCTTAAGGTATCATTCAGTGTTCAGTTGCTTTTTAATAGTAGGATTAGTAATGTAGATACACATCTATTTTTTATTTTCCATCAACACATAACTCTCAGGAATATGCTATCCTCAGTCAAATGAACAAGTCAGGATTTTACTAATACATTGAAAGAGGCCAGGAAAAATGAGCCAGAGTCACGGCCAAATGAACTGAAATGAGCATGTTTCAATGGTTAACAATATGTTTATTCATATGTATTCCTAGCTCAATGAGAATAAAAGTCTAGCTGCTTACTGGAAGGATGATATTCTTTCATGGCGTTCTACTCTGTTAATTTGTACTGGAAATCATGAATGCTGTAGGAGGCAAACTGTATTTAATTAATCAACAAACACTTGTTGAGTCCCGAGTGTTCTCTGGGCGCCATGTGTGATCCTGTGACTACAGACTATAAGAAACACAAGCACAGAGCTCTTGTGTCATTGTCCGTTACTGTATCACTTGCCACTTGGGAAGCAAAACCAGTCTCCTCTAACCCCAGATAATGCGTAGTAGCTACTGGCCTAGATAACCTGGGACATTAGGAAACATACACTTGGCCAGGAACTGATATGCTTGGTCTTAATCCCAAATCTTTCAATAAACAATTGTGTGATTCTGTATTTGGCATCTGATTTTTCTGTGCTTGCATTTCTTTCACTTACAGTTTTGGAAGTAAGAACTTGCCTTTCTTTTCTCAGAGTGGATGTAAGAATGAAATTTGACATTTTAGAACTGAATAGCCCAATAGAGCTGGTTTCTCTCTTTTAGCTTTAGACATCAGGAAAGTAAACTATAGAAATTGTGAATGCTTGGCATCCTTCATATAAGATTTGTTTTTTTCTCTTTTCTTTTACTTAGCATTTTATTTCATTCATATTTTTCCTAGTCTTGGCTTCATTATATTTTAGGCATTCTCTTTTTTTAGAGAAAATAAATTTATGTATTTATATTTAGCCAATAGTCTTGGCATTAGATTATGAGGTAGATATCTCTGCCTGCATTCATATTTTTTTATTTAATTGTTTTTGGGGTACAGGGGTTTTCTGTTTACATGGATAAGTTCTTCAGTGGTGATTTTAGAGATTTAGGTGCACCTGTCCCCTGAGCAGTGTACACTGCGCCCAGTTATACCTGATATTTAGTCATTTAGCCCTCACCTCCCCTCCCACCCTTCCCACCTTTCTTCTTCTTCCATAGTCCCCAAAGTCCATTGCATTATTCTTATGCCTTTACATCCCCATAGCTTAGCTCCCACTTATAAGTGAGAATATACACTACTTTGTTTTCTATTCCTGAGTTATTTCACTTAGAATAATGGCCTCCAACTCCATCCAACTTGCTGCAAATGCCATTATTTCATTCTGTTTTATGGCTGAGTAGTGTTTTATGGTGTATATATACCATATTTTCTTTATCCACCTGTTGGCTGATAGGCATTTAATTTGGTTCCATATTTTTGCAAATGCTAATTGTGCTTCTATAAGCATATGTGTGTGTCTTTTTCATATAATGGCTTATTTTCCTTTGGGTAGATACCTAGTAGTGGGATTGCTAGATCAAATGGCATTCATTTTATTATTTATTTATTTATTTTTATTTCATTATATGCATTACTTATAAATGACTCCAAGTCTTTTATTTAAAAAGATACACTTTTTAAAACAAACATGCATATAAACACACATACTTACATACTTGTTGCAGGAGAGAAAATGTGTTACATGCCTATTATAGCTTTAGAACACCTTGAGCTATCTGGTCAATGTTTGGATTTTGATGATCATTATGTATATTACTGACTCAGTTTATTTGCTTTCAGCATATACACTATGGACTGTTAAGATCTCTGGTGTCTCTTTGAGTTCACCTGAGGAAAGAACATTTCCAGCACCAACTGTGACATTAGAAAAACTTTGAGAAACAGTCATATCCAATGATGCAAACAACTTGTTTCATGATCTCTATAATCTTATGTGACCCTAGTCTAGGTCACATAATTATTCCTCAGGTTTTATTAATTCATTTCACTAACTAAACCTGTTAGTTTATAGATAGCATAGATAGATAGATGATAGATAGATAGATAGATAGATAGATAGATAGATAGATAGATAGATGATACATAGATAGATACATAGATAGGATAGATAGATGGATAGATAGATAGACAGACAGACAGACAGATAGATATGATAGATAGATAGATAGATAGATAGATAGATAGATAGATAGATAGATAGACAGACAGATAGGTAAAGATAGGTGATAGACAGGTAAATGGTAGATAAGGTTTTCAAATGGCTCAGAGTGGATTCAATGTATTCAGTTACAACAAATGTACTAAAGGACCATGATTTTTTGGCATCTGAATATTATCTGAGGAAACCTAAGGTATCTACCAGATGTTGGCCACATGGGACCCCAATAGCTCCCACTGCCCCAGCCAATGGCCAGACCTATGAGTGAGGCACATCACCCATTATCAAGAGCACAGTGGGCTACTGATCCTCCTCTACATTGGCACTTCTGGTTTAATTTGGAAGCCAAAATAAATCATTTCCTAGATCTTCATGTTTATGTGTATAGATGAATGCATCACCCACAAAATGTACAGGTAAGATTGGCTTCATTTCAGACATACGGGATTGAGTACACAAACCTAGGTAACCTGGGTCAGACTTGCAGTCACACTGGCATCAGATAGATAAGCAAGTGCTGACTTAAGACAGTTGCTAGTTGGTGTCCTTCCTCCAGTCTAGCCCTTTGCCTCAATCTTCTTTGAGACACCAGTTTCTGATTTTCTCACTTTCATACCCTTTTCAATATGAATGCATACAATTCCACCACATCTGCATCGCACTTGATTTTGAAATTGATTTCTCTCATTGTTTCATTCATATTACTGCATTTTTTACTTTTGTAATTGAATGTTTTAATGCACTTGATAATTTTTTGAATCCGTTTGAAAAACTTGGCACATTTTGTATATTTCCTCGCCATTTTATATATTTGTATTTAGCAACAATTCAGTCTTTGTAAAGTTTCTTAAATGATGTTTCTCATTAATGATTGACCACACCACTTGAAATCCAAAGGACAAATTATGTTGCGGGATTTTTTCCCCTTTCATTGAGAAACTCATTTATTTTTAAGAGAACATTTTCATTAATCTTGTCTAACATGTTTCTTTGTGTGTGTATATTTCCTGTGGCTATAGCTAAACTCTGCCCTCCTAGATAAAGCTCACAAAATTATATATGACTATGCTGATGCAGCTACTGGTTGGCATGCTGCAACCTGCTTTGTTAATGAATATTTTTTAAGCTGCTTTGAAGTCTCGAATATGAAAATAGAATAAAAACGTGATTACTGTCACTGTAGCGTTGCCAAATTTGTTAATGAGGCAATATTCTTTGTCTTGGGCCAAATTTGGTGGTTGTTTTGCAAACAACACAAAGCAATGATTAACACGTAAGCTAAGCTTCTCAACTTTATGTTGTGGATGTCTTTTATGCAGATTTATTCAACATTTTCCCCATAGCGTTTGAAAAGAATCAAATTTCACAGCCTCAATTATTTCCCTTATTCAGTACAGATTCTAAGAGTAGGCAAAATGGAGGTGAAAAAGCTCCACAGGGAATAAGTGTAATCTCTTATAACATATGTTGTCATAAAATGCTTTACGTGGTAGCATTTGTCATCTAAACCAGGATTGCTAAAATCCTACAATCCCATTATATACAGTCATCTTAGTCTTTATTAGCGCTAAATTCTCTAAATTACTGAGCATGTTCTCCTGCCTAATTCAAAAGTTCCCAGAATCTATTTAATCTAGCCTTGAGGGAAGCTCACTGACAGCACAGGGAACCGCCTGTCAGTGAGAGGAAGTGGTCACTGTCTTCCACAGCATTTTACATAAGATGACTTAGAAGTCCTGTTGAGTTTGTCACCCTCTTAAATCAATTCTCAATCACATTTTCTGTTTTTTTTCCTTCAATTTTCTGTCAAGTATTTCAATCACCACAAAGACACCCAGGCCCCCACCACGATGAAGGCTTACTTGACAATATTTGAATCCTATTTGATTGCTTTTTCCTCATTACAATTGCAGCTTTCCCATTTGCACTTTGAAATCATTTGAAAATTGTGCACTGTTTACTTTTGCAGTGAAAGAAAAGGCACGTTGCAAATTTAAAGATATTAATTTTCATTATTCTCAAGTCCTGAAATTTCTTGGAGACTACTAAGTGAAAGTTTTAAAAGTGTTGAGATAAATTGGTCCAATAGGTTTGTAATATAGTGCTAAGGGAAATTAGGATATTCATGAGATGATAATAGGAGTGATGATAGTGACAGATGATTGAGAAGAAAACTAGTGAAATAACAAAAACATGAATCACAGCTAGATAGTAAATTCCTTGAAGGTAGGGACTATATCTTATAAAATATTTCGCACTCATGCCCTACCTGACTGTAGTGTTTAATAAATATATGCTAATTTCAGAGAAGAAGTAGGGAGGGAGATAAATGTAGAAAAAAATGAAAAAAAAAAAAAAAGAATTTACCTGTGAAGTCATCTACTATTTGAATCTTCTTTCAAATCCAAATGATATAAATAAGTCAGTACTCTAGATGAAAAACTTATTTGCCAAACTGTCACTAACTCCTAGAAAAGATAATCACACACCTTTCTCTTAAATCCCATTCCGTTCACATGAAAATTTCAGGTATATATGTTACAAATAAAGGGGGCCAAGTATATTTTGTCTTGTAAATGAATATATAATCTGCAATCCCATGTTTATTGTAGCACTACTTACAATAGCCAAGATATGGAATCCGTCTAAGTGTTAATCAACAGATGAATGGATAAAGAAAATGTGGCATATATACACAATGGAATACCATTCGGCCACAAAAAAAGAATGAAATCCTTTCATTTGCAGCAACATGGATGGAACTGGAGGTCATTATGTTAAGTGAAGTAAGCCAGGCACATAAGGATGGATAGCTCAGGTTCTCACTCATATATGGCAACTAAAAAAATGGATCTCATGCAGCTGGAGAGTAGAATGTTAGACACTGGAGTCCAGAAAGTGTGTGAAGGGCTGAGGATGGTGAAGAGGTGGTTAATAGGCATGAACGTGCAACTGTTAGACTGAAGAAATAAGTTTTAGTGTTCTATAGCACCGTAGAGAGACTACTACTAGGAATAACTTCATGAATATTTCAAAATAGTTAGAAGAGACTATTTGAAATTTCCCAACACAAAGAAATGATAAATGTTTGAGGTGATAGATACCCTAAATACCTGATTTGATTATTACACTTTGTATGCATGTATCAGAATATATGTGCCCCATAACTATGTACAGTTATTATGTATCAATAAAATATAAATGAATCTATTAAAAAACATGAGTGTATAATGGATCTTTAGATTGTGTCTAAGAGGAGATGAGCTCAACTGTCTTAAATAAATTCAGCTAATGAATCCGTTTGAGTGACTTTTTTCACACTTGGCAAATGTTTGACTAAATCATTTTAAAATCATCTTGATGTTTCCTATTCTGAAGTCTTTATTGATTAATTTCTTAAGGTCTTTTATTTCTTCTTTTCTTGTTATTAAAGTTTTTTTTGGTAATGTCATTTCCATTTTAATTTATCATCTGGACATAAGTAGAGACTGGGGCACTCTGATTCCCAGCAGCCTTCTTTCTCCAGGTCTTTGACTATTCCAGTATTAAAAATGGCCAAAGAGACATTGGAGTTGTAACATTTCTCTCCTTAAATATTCGCCTTTGGTCACTGCTGCTAGCATCTACTGGGTAGAGGCCAGGAATGGTTCTAAACATCATATGGTGTGCAGAAGAGCCCCCCACAAAAGGAATTTTCCCATGTTAACGGGGACAGCTTCATGGCTTTTCCACCCATGCAACTCCACAGGGTCCCACCCACACTCAAAGATGCCACACTAGATTTATCGTGATGCTATTGTCAACTTGACATTTCATAAAAATTATTGTCATGGAACTTATGATTTGTAAGTGAAATCCTTTGGGACAATAAAGCATGCCTGTATGCCATGGAGACAGGGGCATTGTGTGTGTCCGCCGTACACTGTTGGCCATAAACAATGAGCACAGAATTCCAGTGGATCTATGGTCTGTGGGATTTCTACAAGGCTCACAGTGAGTTCAACGTCACTATGTTACATCTGTGATTGAGTAAGCAGGTCCTGAGGCCTCAAGTATCTATGCTTTCTGCTTGAAATGGCTTCCAATGGAGAAAGTAGGCCAAGGCTTTCGAAGAAACACACATACTTAGGAACCTTATGTATCCTTTCTTACTTGTTGTTACTTCTCTGTGTTAGCCAACTACTTACTATGAAAATAATAATATTGAAGGAAAGGGGAAGAAAGATAGGATAACCCTTGTTTCCTTTTTCCTTTTCTTCTTTCTTAATCAGAGTGAATTTAGAATATGTACATATCAAGAAGTTAAATGAAAGCAGTTGAATTAGTTTTGTGCAGTGTTTCTACTGTTCTGGTAAGAACAAAATACATACACATACACAAGCTATGAAATACTAATTTTATAATTTTGGTGATTCTGCATGCAAGTTAAATAGTCATATATTTGCATTTAAAGCTGGCATTGTATAATATAAAGATGAATGATAACATTCATGCTAGTAATTTAACATTTTTTAAAACTTAGAATTATATTTGAATAGCAAATTAACCTGATGACAAGTCAAGAGAGAGACTGCAGAGGAAAGGAAACGTCGTGACACTTTAGTACCTTTAGGGTCATATTTTTCCTTCATTTTGAACAAGATACCCTATACTTTCATTTCGCAATGGGTCTTGTGAATTATGTAGCTGATCATGACTCCAAATGTCAATAGTTCCAAGATTAAGAATTCCTGGTATAGAAGGTATCAGGGAAGATGGAGAAAAATGAACAGATACAAGATTTGTCTTGGAAGCAGAGTTAGTTGGACTTTCCTGTGGATTACATGAGGACATTGAGCAAAGATGAGAAATTGGAGACAGCTGGTTTAGGGCTTGAGTAGCTGGTAAAGTAGGGAGAAAAATCTTGTCATGGCCTATGTCATCAAATTTAATCCTTACAACAATGATAGGAATTATGCATACGTCATTTTTCTCATTTTGTAAAAGAAGGATGAAACTGATTGTCCCAAATCCCCAAGTTAGTAAAAGGCAGGGCCAGAGTTCAGATCCAAAGCTTTTGGAATTCACAGAGAGCTTGTCCAATTTGCTACTCTGCCTCCCATGATTAGAGGGAAGCTGCAGGCTGAATGAGGTCCACCTACAAATTATGGAAAAAATTGTGAATGGAAGTCCACCGAATAGAACAAAGAATTTTATTCCCCATCTGCTCTGCTCTGTGGCTTTTCCTGCTCTGCTGGTGATGCCATTATAAATATCGTTTTCACTATCTCTTGTCAATTCATCTGTCTCCCAATATTGCATAATATCTTAGAGGATCGTTACAGAGATTGAGAAATATGAGTGTATATAACAGAAAGTATTTGCTGTGCCTTTTCATTATACTATATTCTCTATTTTATATCATTCATATTTTTCTTTATAAAGTGCTTGTCAAATATTTGAACAGTCATTTACTTTATCCGTAGTTTGCAAGAATACTGAATATACTATCAAAACTCTAAAAAATGACCAACGCATTCCACTCTATAAAAATCCAAAGTATAGAAATATATTGGAATGTCTGAAAACTCATTCTAAAGTGTCACATTCCACTAAACATACAGTGCTGCTGAAATTTAGGGCTCTAAAGATGCCCTTGTCTATTTGTTATTATTTATATATATTTGGAAATAATTGATATTCTAATTAAAGTATCTCTCTAAATTATACGTGACTGTTTCCTATTAGCAACAATAAAATAGCATATGACATAGAAGTATGTTTATGCCAAGGATTTTAGTAATTCAATTGTGAAATAATGAATGTTTCATTATTTAACTTATGCTAATTTCTTAACTGTCTCCACCTGCTTGTTTAGATAACCAAAGCCTGAATTTTTCTCTGAATATTTGGATCAAGTTCTAGTAAGCTGAACTGCCTTACTTCTTTTCTTCTTCTCAAAATTTGTTATTTTTCATCAAGCACACTGCTGAGAATTTGGGCCGAACTTATTAGTTTCTCAGCAGAGCTTTCACTGTCCCAGGAGGCAGAGTAAGATTTATTCCAAGTCAGAGCCAAAATGAAGATATTGGTTTTAGTTCTGCAATAAGTTGAAGTAAGAAAAAAAGTATCTAGCAGCTTACATTACGGCACACACTATGCTAGGCTGTAATTTATTCATTTGTGGTCTGCTGTCCCAAATGGCTATGAGGTCTTTGTGAGTAGAAGCTACATCAAATATTTTTCCCTATGCCCACCAACTTTATAATGCCCTTCCCATTATGGGATTCAATACATATCTGATGAATGAATGTACCTTGAAGAAAAGCATGATATCATTGGCACAGATAACTCTCAAACCTTTGACAGTTACTTCTTCTGACTCAGGGTCATTAAGTGTACAAGTAAAGGCAAGCTACAAAATTCCAACTTATATCACAAAGCTACCCTTTTAGCACGGAAGAATACAACAACACCCAGATGACAGAATAATTGTGGCATAAGGTTTTTGTTTTGGTTGCCATTGTTGTTTCATAAAGAGGTAACATTGGGAACTGTTGAACCTGGCATATACCTGAACAGCAAAGAAACCACTTGCCTTCTCTCTAGTAGTATAAGGGAGATGTTAGGAATAGATGGCTAAATACAAAATGTCCAAGTTCAAAAGCCTGCTCCTCTATTCACAAGCTTTAGACACAAGTTACAGTAATAAGCTTCAATTTCCTTGTCTGTAAAATCCAGGCAGTAATATAATCTATACCAGCAGTCCCCAACCTTTTTGGCACCATGGACTGGTTTCATGGAAGACAACTTTTTCCATGGACCAGGGGTTGGGGAGATGGTTTCGGGATGATTCTAGTACATTACATTTATT
Source organism: Gorilla gorilla gorilla (assembly GCF_029281585.2). Taxonomy (NCBI): domain Eukaryota; kingdom Metazoa; phylum Chordata; class Mammalia; order Primates; family Hominidae; genus Gorilla; species Gorilla gorilla. The sequence continues at coordinate 16,352,246 of NC_073235.2, read as the reverse complement.
GTGCACTTTATACTATTATTATTACATTGTAATATATAATAATGAAATAAATATATACCTCACCATAATGTAGAGTCAGTGGGAGCCCTGAGCTTGTTTTCCTGCAACTAGATGGTCCCATCTGTGGGTGATGGTAGACAGTGACACCCGAAATGTGTTGCTTATGTTGCTTATGTTGCTTATGTGCAGTCTACTCCGTAATCTCATTTTGGTTGCTGTCACTACAGAAAACCCTGCTTCGCCAAGATAGGATGTTGGAAATGGAAGCAGGCTTTTAGATGCTTTTTTCACACCTATTTGACCTTGATGATTAGGATTTGAAGTTGTCTCAAACATACTTTTTAAGGCCACCATCATTTGTGATCTCAAGCAGTTGATCCTCTTCTAGCACAGACAAAGTCGATTCACTTGGCTTATTCACAAATGGATCACGGATCCATTCCTTCCCAGTTTGGCGGTGTTTTGTGGTTGGGAAGTAATGCTCAAATTCTTTTGTAAGCTGAATTAGGTGATCATGCACAAGCTGAGAGAAAGAAGGCTCTGGTTCCATGTCTTCCAAAATCTCTGCTAATGTTTCAAACATGCCAGAAATCCTGATGTTCACTTGTTGCCCCCTAATTCCGGTTTGTCTTTGAATGCAGCCACGTTTACCTGCCAACTTGAACACAGTGGTCATTCTCCACTGAAGTGACAGATTGAGTTCGTTGAGCAGGTTGAATATGTCACATAAGTAAGCAAGTTTTGTATCCCATTCTGTGTCATTGAAATGTGCTATTTCTGAAGTGGCTCTCATAACTCAAAATCTCTGGCCAGGGATCTACGTATAGAAAGCCATCTCACTTCTGTGTATGAGAGATGTGTTTGCTCTGTGTCCATCTCCTCACAGAGCTGCATGAACAGACATGAGTTAAGGGCATGTACGTTAACATGGTTGTTAATTTTAATCACATCCTGCAAAATGTTGTTAAGTTCAGGTGACATCTTTTTGGCTAGCCAGCACTTCTCTATGAATGACACAGTACATAGACTCATATTCAGAAGCAACCTCTTTGACCCAAGCAGTGAAACCAGAAAGCCATGCAGCCATGACAGCTGCTCCATCCATGCACGCACCGACACAATATGACCAATTCAGTTTTCCTGATACATAATTATTCAAAGACTTGAATAGTTGTGCAGCTGTAGTGTTGGTTGGCAAAACAAAATGCGCATAACTTATCCTCACGCACATCCTCCTAAAAACCATATTGCACAAAAACAAGCATTGTTACCTTGTTGTCAACATGGGTAGACTCATCAACCTGGATTGAATACTACAGTGGCTCATTCATCCTCTTTAGCAATTGTGCCGCAATATCGTCTGCTATTTCATCAATTCACCTAGTTACGGTGCTAGCCAAAAGAGGAACATGTGCCACCTTTTGACCTGCAGCCTCTCCTAAAATTTAACAACAAATATTATTACCAGGAGGCAGGATCAACTCTTCACCAACAGTAAAGGACTTCTTTACTTTAGCAATGTGGTTAGCCATTAAGAATGATACTCTCACTGCAGACACATTTGATGAAATAGTGGCCTTCAATAATTGCTTCTGTTCTCTGTTTTCATATTTATTTCTTTTGAAAAACTCCAAAGTCTTGTGATTTAATACAGGGTGCTTGGTTTCCATGTGGTGAAGCAGTTTTGAAGAGTTCACAGCTTTGTTGGATAGCTAGTCCCCACATATTATACAAAGCGGGCTTGGAGAATGTGAATCAACTATTGTAATGAACCTGTAATTTATGTAGGACCCTTGGTATTTTCTTTTAAATGCAGCTTTCTTTTTGTTGGCAGTCTTAGAGTCTTCTGCTCTCTCATCATTTGGTCTTTCCCCCTTTGCAAGGAAGATCTCCAGTGATGTTTGTTCTATACCCATTTTGGCTAGGGTTAGCTTGTGGGCTTACCAAAAGTGTGCTGGAGATGAGTGCACAGTGGAAAAAAGAGATGTACATGAAAGTGGTAAGTAAAATAATGGGTGGGCCATGTGCAAACTAAAATAGATGTCAGATTCTGACTTAAAGCCTGCCATGAGATGTAGCTATACAATTGAAGTACCTGAACTGACTTGCCACTATAAAGCCTGCCACCAGGGGCAGCTTAATTGTTACCTGCCACCTACTAATAGGGTTTTGATATGAGTCTGTGATATGATCTGGCTCTCTGTTTCCACCCACATGTCATCTTGAATTGTAATTCAAATTGTAATACCCACGTGTTGGGGGAGGGACCTTGTGGGAGGTGATTTCCATCACGAAGGTGGTTCCCCTATGCTGTTCTCGTGATAGTGAGTGAGTTTTCTTGGAATATGATGGTTTTATAAAGGTTTTTCTCCCCCTCCGCTGAGCACTTCTCTCTCCTGTTGCCATGTGAAGAAGGACGTGTTTGCTTCCCCTTCCACCATGATTGTAAGTTTCCTGAGGCCTCCATAGCCATGCGAAACTGTGGGTCAATTAAACCTCTTTCCTTTATAAATTACCGAGTCTTGGGTATTTCTTCATAGCAGCATGAAAATGAACTAGAACAGTCCGCAAGCAAATGATTTATTATGGTCTCTGTGCAGTCAAAGCTCTTTGCTAATGTTAATCTGTATTTGCAGCCATTCCCCTGTGCAAGCATCACTGCCTCAGTTCTACCTCAGATCATCAGGCATTAGATTCTCGTAAGGAGCTCATAACCTAGATCCTTCACATGCACAGTTCATAATAGGGTCCACACTCCTATGAGAATCTAATGCTGCTGCTGATCTGACAGGAAGTGGAGCTCAGGCAGTAATGCAAGTGATGGGGAGTGGCTATAAATGCAGATGAAAGTTTGCTCGCTTGTTCGCCACTCACCTCTTACTGTGTGACCCAGTTCCCAACAGGCCAAAGACCAGTTCTGGTCCATGGCCTGGGGGTTGGGGACCCCTCATCCATATCAAAGAGGCTTTGTAGTTTTCCAAACCTAAACATGTACCCCCTCGAATCTAAAATACAAGTTGAAATTATTTTAAAAATATAAAAATAAGTACTTAGTACAATCCAGACACATCCTAACATCTTAAGAACTCAAAGTATAATGGGTTAGCATTTTTTAATCTTTCAAAGTAGAAGTTAAGTTTTGCTTCCTTTATTAGATCTTCTCTAAGACTCTTATTAGGTTGGTTCACAAGTAATTATAGTTTTTGTAATGGCAAATTACTTGTATCATTACTTTTAATGGCAAAAACTGCAATTACTTGTGCACCAACCTAATAGATCCACTTTAATTTTTCCTTTTCCTGATGTGTATAGTACATTTGATTAGAAAGTATTCAAATTTTTTAAAAAATTCTTGATTTTCTTTGTAAATTTTTCATGGGAATAAAGTCTTGTTTCTCCAGTGTTCTTTCCCCCTAATAATAGAGAAAGATGGATTTTTTTCCAAAGGGGCTCATGGTGACAACCTCTCCAAAAAAAGAAAAAAAGCTGGCTGGGGCAAGGTCATTATTTGACATAGTTCAAATCTGGAAAGCTAGAGGGTAAATACCAGCCTTCTCTGAAGGAGCACCAAAGACCACAACTGGAGAAGCCATATGTTTACCATCTTTCAAAGGACAATTAATAAAGACAAAGAAAAGCAGAGGGATGCTGCTTAAATTAAGTAAAAAAAAAAAAGAAAAGAAAAAGAGGGTAGATGTCACTGACACCTCTGACCATGCGGAGACACTACCCCAACCCTTTTAGGATTCGCAGTCTTTTAATCAACAAGTTCTACAACAGGCCCAACTAAGCTTGCTAAGCTATCTGTTCATGAAAAGATCCCGATGGATGTTCTCTGTTAAGAGGAAATCTATGTAAAATAGGCACTTTATCTAAAATAAAAATGAACTTTGCATTAGTTCCATGGGTTAATATATTCCATTATTTGTAAATCTTATCTTACCTGACCATTGGAATCATTTTTTTAGTAAAAACAGAAACTCATCCTCTTTTGTTATATTATCAAAATTTTTTTTTGAGGTTCTGTAACACTCACTTCTAGGGTGACATCTTCACCTGTTAATGTCTCTGCATCTTTTTATAAATGTCCTTCAGCCAAGAGTTCCCCCTTTCTACCTGACTACTTTTTGTAGCTTCTATTGCCCTTAAAATATACCTGATTTTTTTCCCCAGATAAAATAATTTATTACTAAATGGAGGATTTTTTTTTTACACTACACATTCTCCATCCATACTCAATACTGTTTCCAATCACTGTTGTATGTTCTGTACTAAAATAAAAAATAGAATTCATTGAATATTTCCTCCAGGTCAAATACGTATTCAATGTTTTATATGCATTACACCATTTACCTCTTACAAAAACCTTGTGAAAGGGTCATTATTATTATAACCATTTTACTAAAAAGAAAATCAAGGTTTTGAGAAGTTTGTCCAAGGTCACAAACTCAATAAGGCATATCTGGAAAATGAATTGAAGTCAGCCATTATGCTATATCTTATTGTAAAGAACAAAAATCATGTGCCCAGAGAGGCAGTATTTTTTGTTGAGATCCATGCCCAAGTTTAGAGAGAGAACCAGAAAACTATCAAATAGAGATAAGATTAATTTAGATTACTAGAGAATGTAATTCTGAATGTTCTTATATAACTGTGACTCTTTTCCTACCTGGTGATCATTTTACAGGGTTCAAATCTAGAAACGTAGAGGGTAAATACAAGCCTTTCATATGTCCAAAGAGACCACATAAGTTGCCCAACTCCATACAGCCAGTAAGGGAAGAAGACAGCACTGAAAGGCATGCGTTCAGCTTCTGGAGGCCGTCCCTTAAACTGCTTCATTTTTGTGGCATACATGTTTGTTGCAACTAGGCAGTTCTCTGTGTGACCTTTATTTCCCCATTTCACCACATTCACCTCCAATTCACTGCATGATGGTGCACTGGAAAGAGTTTATCACAACAGGAGACATGAGGCCAACTCCAGGAGACAAGGAATACATATACAAGGACACACACTTGGTACGGTCAGACAAATAACAGGATGTTTCACTTTGTATTAAATTAACTTGGGATAATTCCCAAGATCCAAGGTAGATCTCAAAAATGAACCTTCTAGGAAAGAACAAAAGCATCTACTGGAACCTGGCAGGAATTTCAGGGACACTTGTTCTAGGACTCAAGATAAACTTTAAAATGGAAGTGAACTGGAAAAGAATTGTTAAGTGAATCTTAAGGCATCAGAGCCCTGTTCTTCCCCCTTTCTCACTTGCAGTTCTCAAGAATAATTGTAGAATGTGCTGGGAATGCAATGCCCTGAGATAGGGAGGAACTAGATGGGGCAGTCTGGCCTCCATTCCAGTCCTCCCACCTAAAAAGAGGATGTCCACAATGCTTTAGCCCACTGATTCCTGTGACCACAAGTTATATAACCTAGGGTGGACTGCCTTTCAGGATCCCTCTTCAGCAGTATAAATGGTGCCAGTGGACTTGAGACTCCATCTCTCCTGGCAGTTTTCTGAACCTGGGGGGACTGTTTCACAATGAATCCTTGCTATCTGCTGTCTCTTGCTGCCTATCTATAAGAAATGAATCCACTTCATATAACTTGTTGCATATGAGTGTGTTTTGTCTCACCAGACTCAGACAAGCTGGGAGCCAGTGCACAATAAACAACAAACAGTGCACAATAAACCTGCTTCACAATTAGTCAAGGAGCATTTCACAATTAAGTATCGTATATACTCATAAACATAATATATATACATACAGGCATTATATATACATATATATGTATATATATGTACACAATATTTCATAGTTCGTAATGGCTGAAACTAATTCCCAATTGCATATTTTTATTTTGTAAATGAAGTACAGTGTTGCTCTGAAGCCATCAATTGATAATCCTTCTTAAATAAAATAAAACCAACCCTTTAATCCAATAAATAGCAACTTTCACTTACTGAGTGCTGTCTGCAGTACAGATACTGAATTCAATCTTTTCATGAACTGCCTTTTTTAACCCTCCTGCCCTTGTGAGGTAGGCATTCTTATTTTCCCAGTCTTGCAGATAAAGAAAAACAGGCTCCGGTTATTGAAGCTAATCAAATTCGCACAGTTAAGACGTGGCAGAGCCAGCTCTGGTTGACCCTAAAACTCATGATCATAAGCATCATGCTCTGATGCCTTAAGATTCACTTAACAATTCTTTTCCAGTTCACTTCCATTTTAAAGTTTATCTTGAGTCCTAGAACAAGTGTCCCTGAAATTCCTGCCAGGTTCCAGTAGATGCTTTTGTTCTTTCCTAGAAGGTTCATTTTTGAGATCTACCTTGGATCTTGGGAATTATCCCAAGTTAATTTAATACAAAGTGAAACATCCTGTTATTTGTCTGACCGTACGAAGTGTGTGTCCTTGTATATGTATTCCTTGTCTCCTGGAGTTGGCCTCATGTCTCCTGTTGTGATAAACTCTTTCCAGTGCACCATCATGCACTGAAATGGAGGTGAATGTGGTGAAATGGGGAAATAAAATTACTCTTAAGAGGAATAACTACAAATGAACACCTTAAGGATGAGGTCAGAGTCACTTTAAGATACAATAGTCCTTTTAACAAAAACCACTTAAAACATAATGGTCCCCAAAAATTCTACTTTTTAAATCAATTGTAGGGCAGAAGAATGGATTGGTTAGTACTAGAACATGGGAGTACCGGCAATGTCTGTTTAAGCAGTGTCCTGGGAGACGGAGGTCTAATCAAGGATTCAGCCTATATGGTCTGAGTAACAAGCACATTTTACATAAATGCATCAGGTTGTGCTATCTTGAGGGTCTTAAGTATTCAAATCATAATGATGCACCTGTTAAAATGCTAAGCAACTTTTGACCAGGATTTGGCTTTCATGTACTATGTTACAAGAAGAGAATATCTACCAGAAGATGTGAGTGTCTGATTCCACTGGCAGTTATCTACCTCATTGCAAATTAATTTCTTGTCATTCTTGTTTTGAAAATCATTTCATGAGAAGTGTAATGTAACTCCATATTCAGATCTAATCAAATCTGGGCTACCCCTGTCAAGACTGAGCTTCTGAGCCTGAGGAGCTGAGTGTCAGATGTGAAGACTCACGGAAGCCAGCCCAATGACCTTTTCTGGTGACACCATGACCTCATTTTCCTTTAAATACCTCCAGCAACATCTTGCTGTGCTCTTGACTGCTTTAGAAGGAAAAAAGGAAATCTACCAGGAGATCCTCACTTCCTTCCATGACATCGTGGAGGCATGAAAATGGTTTCAGTTTTAGCAAGCTTCAGCTTGGTGCATAATGAGGCAAACAGCTATAAATAAGTATTTTCAAAGTTCGAGCAAGATCATATTAAGACAGATGCCAAGGCTCGTAATTGCAATACACTGCATATTACTGAAACTTTTCATAAAATCTAATGAGATTTTAACTTATAAGGAAAGAGACATAAGGAAACTTGTAGCGACATAATTGGATGACACCTTCTACCTAGAGGGCAAAAGAAGCTAAAAAGCATAACTAGTATTGGTGTTACTAAAAAGCAGGGACTTAGGAAGATATTTAAAATAAAATAGGTCCAGTTTTGATTGCATTATCTTCTGAAAACTAAAATGAAGATTTCAAACAAAGGGTTCCAGAAAGGGTAATTAAAAAGTTCCCATAACTCAAATTGTATTGAATAAGATGCTCAAAAGGTGAGGATCTTCTGTGATGAAAATGAGAGGCAGGAGTGAGCTAAAAGTTCTGTACAACCCAGACTGCCAACTGAGCTTCCCAAAGAATCTCCTTATTTTAGAGGGTCACCAAGACCCAGGAAAACAATTTCATTTGATTTAAGCCAGAAGTAAGCAAAGATCTTGAAGAAAACCAAGAAATGTAATGAGTCCTGTATTTCATTTTCTGCACCTTGTTCATTAATACAGAACAGAAATTCATCCTGGAAATGAACGATGGCTATATGTCAGGTCAAGGCAAGAACCAATGACAACCTCCCCTAACCTGGAAGGCTGCTCAAACTGAATCTTAACAAGGCAGCAAAAGATCAAGCCTGCATTATGTGACTATGATCCTGTTTGAGCTATTAACTAGCCTTAAATACACTTGAGGGGGTTCTCCAGACTTCACCGAACAACCAAAGAGGTCTTGGAAAATTCTTGGGCTTTAAGCACAGCATATTCTTACTTTTTTAGGTTACAGGCTACTAAATGCTGCATAGTAAATTTATTGAAGAAACTACTTATGCAATTTTTTTGCATGTATAAGAGCACAAGCATGGCATTTTATTTTTCATCCCTAACACTTATTAGTTGTGTGACCTTGGGCAAATTACTTAACATCTCTAAACCTCAGCTGCCTTGACTATTAAATAGGAATAAAAATATTTACCTCATAGAGCCATCATGAGAATTAAATAAGATTAACTTTCTAAAGCTTACAACACATTACCATTAATATTTCATAAAGCTTAATATTCACCAATAACAATCTAAACTTTCAACAGGCAACCTAACTATTGTAAGTTATATAATGCTTTTCTTAGGTTTCACTATATGTATTCCAGTTTTCAGAGAGTATATGAGAAGAGAAGATTTTTTTTTCACATGTGTGTTAACTTATTAGATAACAATGCAAATGAAAAGCAAAGGCCTAGCTCAAGATCTCAATAAATTGTAGTTTTTCTTTTCTTTTCTTTTCTTATTAGCTACCATATGCCTCCAAAGATGAGAGAAAATGTAGGATGAAGTAAATGATCATTCTTTCTTATCATGATTTGTAAATATGACTGTTTTGAATAAACAAGCATATAAGTTTATTTATTTATTTATTTATTTATTTATTTATTTATTTATTTATTCTTGAGACAGAGTCTCACTCTGTTACTAGGCTGGAGTGCAGTGGCACGATCTCAGCTCACTGCAACCTCCGCCCCCCAGGTTCAAGCGATTCTTCTGCCTCAGCCTCCTGAGTAGCTGGGTTTATAGGCATGCACGACCACGCCCGGCTAATTTTGTATTTTTAGTAGACATGGGATCTTTCCATATTGGTCAGGCTCGTCTTGAACTCCCTACCTCAGGTGATCCACCCACCTTGGACTGTCAAAATGCTGGGATTACAGGTGTGAACCACCGTGCTTGGCCAACACATAAGCTTTAAATTAAAGAGGTTTTGTTTATTAAATTGGGCAGACATCAAGATTGGCTTTACTCTGGTTAAGTATTACTAATGGTTCATAAAAGACTTCCAGGATAATGAAGCAGAAATAAGTGTAGCAGAAAGTTAATCTTCCTTCCTGTTCCCTCTCCATCATGCCTAAGACAACGCCCAGCCAAATAGAATCGCTATTTGGAATAGAACGTGTCCCAGCATCTTCACTCTCTCTTGAATATTAATATGAAGTGATTAATGAACCTGTTGCTCCACATGTTAAATTAAATAACAATGAAGAGATTAAGAATGCCTTTCCCATATGGAGTGCTGCATTTTAAGTCTTAATGGGTAAAGTAAGCCATTCGTTTTCAGTCAGGCTTTGTAATAGATTTATTTATGAATTTATCTCACCTTTTCTGCAAGCAAGTCATGCAGCAAATACTCATTTCTTTATTCTAGTTAAAGAATTGAAAGCTTGTTTCACCAGTAAATAATGCAGATCTCTGACCCTGAGATTTTTACATAACTGTCATTTTCAGACCAATTAGTATATTGAGACCAATTAAAATATTCAGGGCTTAATGCCTCACCCTACTTCTGAGACCCCTGCAGTGAAACTGAACTCTACCAGCGTATGTAAACACCTAGAGGTCTTCAATATGAAAATACAATTTATAATCACAGCACAACTTTACTAGCATCTGTCACTGTTTCCACAGTATCAGATGTCCAGCAACTTTTGCTTACAATTAGAATAAATGTAAAACGTGCCCATCCCCACTTTTCAAATCTAGGTGAATTACTGTTCTTTGTATGTTTTCCCCAGATTTTACTATTTGCTAGAATGACCTGTCCTATTAGACAGAAACCTTTTTTTCATAAAGAGATCTTTTACGTTATTATTAGGATTACCGTTGTCTCCCAAGAGGAAACTGTGAAAATGGCTTTGTGAAGATCTTGGCAAGGTTCTACCCATGGAAAAGCACCATTTGTCTAGGTAGTACTGAAGCCAAATTTCCATAGTTAATATAGGGGACTCTCATAATCACCTAGTGGTTAGGTCCACGGTGCAGTTGGACAACACCGTAATATATCCCTCTGAATTTGACTCCAGTGAATCTGTTTGTAGGTTCAAGCCCTGGATATTTGTTTTTCTAGCAAATTGTTTCACAGGCCAAACATCTCCCCAGTTACCTGATTGCTGGCTTTATGCTTCCTGACTCTTTCCAAGTTTCCTATAAATAAGTAAAGAAGCACAGAGATGAGTTCCCTTTCTAGGATCACAATCACGGAATGTCTCATGGTGATGTGATCAAGCACACTTCTCAGTGGGCTGGTAAGAGCTTGTGGGACTAGGTGCATTCTCTTGATTTTCTTCCCTATTTCCTTTAATAACACTTGTTTTATGCCTGCACTGTGAGCTGTTAATATTGTTGTCTCCATTCATAGTCTTCAGGGTTGTAAGACTGACGGGGAGATGTGGCCGTCTTGGTCAACACCATATTCCCAGCTGGAGCAGTGCCTGGATAAGCACTCAAGAGTTGTTTATCCATCCTTGTATTCACTGCAAATTTCACATTGATAAAGTAAATCTATACCACCAAAGAGTGAGAAATGTAGATTTTACTGGTTTTCATGGAAAAAAAGAGAGGTCATATCTGATAGAATACTGCAAACAACTTAATAAAATCTGTATTCGACATTTCTGTTCCTCCATTATGTTTCTCTAAGAGACCTTCCTTATTTTCATTGCATTTCTTCAAAAATGTTATTTTCAATATCCCCTATTGTTTTAGCATTTTAATGGTTTCCAAATACAATATCCCCTAAACAAAACAAAGGTCCTTCAATTAGTTGAACCTCCATTCTCCAGAAGACATGTTAGCAGCCAGTTGCATGACACAGGCTCGACTTGGAGGCTTTCAGGCCCTGTCCCAAGCAGTTTATCAAATTATTCATTCATATCTTTCCCTTAGTGTGCAAGGGGCAGAGACAGGGAAAGGTAAGCACTGGAAAGGGGATTGCACTGCTAATAAAAATACTATTTTCTTCTTTTAATTGTAAACAAATAGATGGAAATGAAGATGTGCTATCCTTAACCATGGTCACAGCCTTCCAGTATTTAAAGAAGTAGTTGCCCTTTAATTCTATTTCATCCTGTGTCAAATCACACATGAAGTCCATGAAAGCCTTTGGTGCTTCGCGGCTTCTGCCTCTATGAGTTTGCAGCCATGTGTCTGGTGTTGGATCTGAGACCAATCATTATTGGTCAGGATGGAAATTGGGAAGGAGATCTGGTAGTGGAGAATGGAAGACTGAAGATACGGGAACCCACCAAAACCTCCCTGTTCCCGTAAGTCTCTCACCACCACTAACTAATGGGAATTTCAGAACACGACGTCTGATACTTCACTTCATCTCCCCAGTCCCACCCAACTTTACTTTTGATCGACTCTAACCCTAGAAATAAAGAAAATCGTTTAGGAAAGGGATTCCTAGAAATGTGGTTCCCAGAATAATTAAGTCTACAGTACAACAATTCAGCATTCTCTCCCAGGAGGAATCAGATTCTGGCTAACTTCTTCCTTGCTATTTATCCATGAAGTTGGTCAATTATCTTGAGAGTTGTTAGCCATCAAGGCATGGAATACCTGTTTCAAGGGAACACATAGAGCACTGAGAACTCCTAGTTAACCTAGAAAATCAAGAAAAATATGTTGATTTTAAGATGTTCTTTACATGCCTACACATGTGTGCGTGTGCATACACACACACACACACACACACACACTCTTTTTCCCTGGCAAACACATATGTACTGCGAATTCTACCACACAGTCAATGGCATATACAAAGTGTTTAATTCATGATTATTGAATAGCTGAGAGAACCACACAATAAATCCATAAAATAAAAGAAGAGGGTTTTTTTTTTTTTTGGTCCTAAAATGAAAACTTCAACACACACTGCCAAACAACTCGGCTTAAAACAGCTAGTGAAATGAGAAATTTGTGTATTCCAGAGTAAATAAACTTCATGTATTGTAGACTGACTTTTGCCATATATCACTGCTTCTTCTACATTGCTTCTATTTAATCTTCAGCCTACATTTCTCCTTTTACTCCTTTTCCATCTGATTGTCTGTTGTATAGCTTTCACATTTATTTCTGATATATATTTCTCACCTGTCTTTATCTCTCTTTCCTTTTTGCTCTTTTTTAGGTTTAACTTTTCTGTCTGCTCCTCATGTAGCTTCTTTTTTCTTTTATCATTGCTCAAAAATCACAGAACCATTTTAATTGGAATGTTTGGTTTCACAGGAGAGAAAATCACAGTCCATCTGCCAAAAATGTTGTCAGCATCAGCTTCCCGAGTGTGAGATTGGAGGGTTTTTTTTTTCCACTCTGCTAGCATACATGCCACCAATACTGGATCACACTGTTCTAACATTGGAAGGAAATAGCAAAATGCAATTTCAGAATCTTAGGGTAGAAAAAGAATTTTCTTTTATCTTATATGAGTAGGGAGTGCTCAGTCCTTTTTTATTTTTTTTTCCACTTGGACAGTTGTATGTGATGGCTTTCCAGATAGAACTGTATCTGCAGAGTTTTAAAAGTCCATTTTATTTTACCTTTGTTTTTCTGGACTGACTTTGCAATCTCTGTCTAGTGCTTCCCTCTATAATAATGTTATATTGAGAAGTGGAATTTTGAAATGGGTAATAAAATTCTGGGTTTGACTGTGAATTTACAGGTATTTTTAATAAAAGATTTGAAGGTCATTGGGCTGATGATGAAAATATTAATTAAACGCTTGGATTCATGCAATATGTACCACTTGAACTGACTGATTTAAAAAAATTATTCACTCATTGTTTTGTTTTTGCGATGGAGACAAAATCTCTCTTTTCTCGGGGTTTCTTACTTCCTTATAAAGGAAATCCATACTTTAAGCACCTTGTATTACACATGCTGAAAAGAATGACCACAGAAAGTTGGCCATTAAGAAACTGGCCCAATGTTACTTTGCTATTTTGTGGAAGAGGTTATATCAGAAAAAATAAAAGATATACAAACCAGATCCTGCTTAGTGAAGTATATCATACTTGCAAACCTATAGGATGAACAAAGCCACCAGCAACTGGCCCCAGAAGCTAGAAAAATAAATCAGTTGGCTTGTTAATTCAACCTTATCTGGCACTGTTTTCCTGTGTTTTGAGTTAAAATTCAACATAAATGTAGTTCAAAATTTAACTTGTTTAAACTCATGCACTGAGTAGCTTTGATACTTGAGTGAAAAAATAAATACCACTATAATAATATTTTATTTATTGGTAAATCAAATGCATTTGTTGGTGGTTTAGAAAATAGATGGTACTTTTCATTCAGTTGAGAATGATATTCTTAACTTTCGTGACAAAAGGACCTCAAAGTCTTCACCGTAGTCTTCATGGTGTAGACTGCTGAGCCATGGTACTCGAGGTTCGGTGTGGTCGTCATTTGGGAGTTGGGCAGAATCACTTCCTTGAGTTGTGCAGCCTCTGCTGTTGCAGACTCTGTGCCCACCTGCTTGTGGGCAGTGTGCTAAGAAGGGAGGGGCACAGTCTGCCTACTCTCTGTTCTGGCAGGGCCTTGCATCCCATCAACCCAGGACTGAAGCAACGAGTGGAGTTCATGTCACAGGCACTCTTTGGACCTAAGTATTTTTGTTTTGTGATACAGTATCTACACACAAATTGCGTATTCATAAGAAAGAGGGTTTATGTTGTAAAGATTGAAAGCATGGACCTTTGATTAAAAGAGACCTGGGTTTAACTGCTAGCTCCTCATGTAAAGATATAGAGTCACATGAATAGATTAAAAAAAGAAAAAGATTTGCTTATATAAGCGTAAGGTATTTCAGGATGAATTTAAAGTCAAATATTGGTTGCCTCTGGAGAGGAGCAGCACCTCGTGGCTCAGGGACAGGATTTAGAGGGATTCTTTTTATTAAATACTCTTTAAATGAGCTTTGAATTTTGAATCCGGAGAATGCCTTGTCATCCAAAAAGTAAAAACAATAGGGAAAAATAAAGATGTGAGCTGAAGCAAAAAGAAGATGATAATATTCATTAATTTTGTCACTAAATATCACAGGCTATCTTCTCTGTCTCATTATGCAGGCAAAGTTAAAGTTGGACAAATTTTATTTTTAATGCTGAATTTCAGCTTTTTTAAGTGAAAAAGTGGTGGCCAAGATGTTAACAAATAAATATGTGACATTAAGATCAAATATGTATGCTTATACAAAAATGTCTTTACAAACTAGACAATAAATCATATAAAACATAATTTTAAATGGAAAATTACAAATCATTCAAATAAAATTTTGGCTGTAGCACCAATCACCCTGTGGCCTTGGAAAAGGTGTTTATTCTGTAATCCTCAATGCTCCTATTTTAAAATGATGCCATGGAGTTTATGTTACGGAGTCTTCGTGAAGATAAAAAAGAAATAACAGGCGTAGCTTCTGGTGCAATATGTGGCATATGGTAGATACTCAGTAACTTAGTGTAACTAGTAGTGGTGTTATATTTAATGTGAAAATTCCATGTCAGAGCAGGGAAAGTGACTAAGATAGATATAGCCCACATTTAATCTTAATGAAATGAAAACCTAGGGAATTTGTGACTTAATTAGCTTATGTGGTTAATTCCTGTAGGTTGGGATAAAAAGCCAGGTTTCTCAGCAATCAAATCAAAGTTCTTTATAATGAAGTGGTCTATTACTTAATGTGGTGTGTGTACACCCTTGCTTCTCAAAGTATGGTCTAAGGACCAGTAGCAAAGGTATGGCATAAAACTGTATTAGAAATGCATAAGCTTGAGCCCCACCCTATGTCTGCTGAATAAGAACCTACATTTTAATAGGATCCCCAGATGATTCATATGTATAATTAATGCTTCAGAAGCCCTGGTCTAGCCTAGCCCTGAAATCGTGGTAATTGATGGGAAAACAAGAGATGAGTTTCAGGAATTCAGTTAAATATCTATTAGGTTGTGTCAAAACAATTGGCTGGGAAGAGAATAATGCCCACAATCACTGGGGAGGAAAAAGATCCCAGATAGGTGGATTGGTAGAGGCACAGAGAAACAGGAGATCCAAAGAGAGCCACTGTGAGACATTTGTAGATGCATATTTGTGTACTGTGGGAGAGAAGTTTGGCACTGATTTTAGAAAATGTGAGTCCCATTTCAAATCAAATATATTATTGCTATTCTTAAATCAAATTACTAGTTTGATTATTCCCGCGAATAATCTGTTGAATCAAACTGGTTTGTCAGAATATAAATATAAACCCACTTTCAATTTGAATAAAATATGAAATCTGTCAAAATTATGGTATGGTCACATGTACACTTAATAACCTAGTGATTAACTAAATAATTTCTTTCTTTCTTTCTCTTTTTTTTTTTTTTGAGACGGAGTTTCACTCTTGTTGCCCAGGCTGAAGTGCAATGGCATGATCTTGGCTCGCTGCTAGCTTCGCCTCCCGGGTTCAAACAATTCTCCTGCCTCCCGCCTCCCAAGTTACTGGGATTACAGGCATGTGCCACCACTCCTGGCTAATTCTATGGGGTATTTTGTTTGTTTGTTTGTTCTTTTTTTCTTTTCTTCCTTTCTTTCTTTTTTTTTTTTTTTTTAAGTAGAGAGAGTTTCGCTATCTTGGCCAGGCTGGTCTTGAACTCCTGACCTCAAGTGATCCACCCACCTTAGTCTCCCAAAGTGTTGAGATTACAGGCGTGAGCCACCGCGTCTGGCCAATAATTTATTTCTCAACTAGTTATCATGACACTGCATATACACAGGTAAGTCTTCAGATGCTACTCCTATTGAGATTTGTAACAAACAAAGGATGGGATATGCAGATAGACTCCATGTGGGGAGAGTCACACAAACTCAATATAAATCCCATTCTGGCTCTCACTAGCTGCCCAATTTCCTTAAATTCTCTTGTGCAGGATTCCAAATTCCTCTCCTTTTGTAAAATGTAAATATTAAAAAGCACCTCCTAGGATCGTTTTGAGAAATAAATAAGAATAGTCATAAAGTCCATGAATGGTAGGTATGATAGTAATACTAATATTATTCTATATATTATAAAATCTAACTGGAACTCAACTCACAACTACAACACCCACAGAATAAGCTGATCATTTTCAGAGTTTCAATGGATCATGAAACTCTGTTTCAATTACTGCTGTTAAGTAAAGGATAAAGAATATTGCCATTTTTACAAAGCTCTTTTTAAAAGAAAATGCTCAGCCTCAGATACAATCAAGGTACACTTCACTAGAAATCTGTTGGCTAGGAGAAAGTGCAATCAACCTCTTTTGACAGATCATGTTGAATTGACTCACGAAAACATAAAATACTCCAAAGCATGTTTACATGCTTTATCTCATTAAATTGTTACAGAGATAAGAATTAGACATTAAATTGTTACAGAGGCAAAAAATTAGACATCCTTACCCTCACTCTATATATGAGGAAATTGAAGTTTAAAACGCCAAGCGGCGGCGGGGCGCAGTGGTTCATGCCTGTAATCCCAGCAATTTGGGAGGCCGAGGTGGCAGATTGCCTGAGCTAAGGGGTTCGAGACCAGCCTGGGCAACACGGTGAAACCCTGCCTCTACTAAAATACAAAAAATTAGCCTAGTGTGGCGGCGTGCATCTGTAGTCCCAGCTACTCGGGAGGCTGAGGCAGGAGAACTGCTTGAACCCGGGAAGTGGAGGTTACAGTGAGCTGAGATAGTGCCACTGCACTCCAGCCTGGGCGACAGAGCAAAACCCCATCTCAAACAAAACAAAACAAAAAGCAAAAAGACAAAAAAATGCCGAGTAGCTTTCTCAAGGTCACATGGGCAATAAGTGGGCAGAATTTTTTCACTACATCTTACCTGCCTCACAAAAACTCAGAAATGTGCTATCAACCTGGGGTGGAATTTTAACGCAGTGAATGCTGATTAAAGTAAGGACAATTGCTTCTTAGGAGAGTTCATCACTTTTACCTCCAAGTTCCTTTATGGGCTCATTTCAATCAGGCACCCTACGTTTAATAACCAATTTCTTCCTATAAGTCTTCGTATTACATTAGTGCAAAAGTAATTGTGGTTTTTGCCATTAAAAGGAACCACAAATACTAGTAGCAGCATATGAATACTATTACTAGTTCTAGTCCAAAATCCTCTCCCAGAAAAGTCAAAGGAAGATTTCCAGAGCCTAGGATGGTTGTGAGGAAGCAAGGGAAGTGAACTACAGAGCATGGAGCTAACATCCACGAAGGGAGACATTAATTGGGAGAAAATCTGAGCCCGGAAGACAGCCTGACTAAGTATTAATCCAACGGGTCTGAACCAATATCTTATATGGTTTAACATCTCTAGAGGATGTAGGTCCCTGCTGATTAGCAGGTCAGGTGGGGTCAGCCATCTGATGAGAAGGCAGGAGGGCTCTGTAAAGAATGCTGCCATGCAAACATATTCTCCTTGAGGTGGAATAACTTCCCTCATAAAACACCCAGGTGCATTTTGTTTTTCTATACTACAGTAAAGTAAAGGATGTTATGGTTTTATATAGTTTATAGCTTGATCTTTTATCAATTTAGAAGCTCTATTGGATGCACTAGAAACTAAATTCATGTCTATTAACAATGAGGCCGGGAAGGAAAAATGATAGGATTTGGACTCAGGTAAACCCGTATTAGAATTCTGGTCCTGCCAATTTTCAGCCCTGGGAGATCTGAACTGTTACCTCTGATTCTCAGTTACATCTTTTTTTTTCTGACTCTCAGTATCTTTATTTACAAAAGGGAGTAATAATATGTTTCTAGCAAAATTATTATAAGAATTTACTAATTCATTGTATTTATTGTAATGGACAGGCATGAAACATTCAAAAATGGTAGTTACTATCACTGTAATCATTGTCATTGTCCACTGAGTTTTGAACTTTGAAGTATAGAATAGTGCACAAATTACAAGCATATAGCTAGGTGAGTTATAACAAAGTAAATATACCCATATGGCCACCGCTAAGATAAAAAACAGAAGCAACTCTCCTGCTCTCTCTCCTTCCAACTCAGAGGTAGTCATTTTTCTGGTTTTTCATACTAGAGATTAGTTTTGCAGGTTTTTGAAACTTCTACAAATGTGGAAATTTATGCAGCTATGTCCTATTTTGTATTTAGCTTCTTTCATAAAATATTATACTTGTGAAATCTATAGCACAAGCAGTACTTTATGCTTTTTCATTGCTATATAGTATTTTATTTTAAATGGATATTTATAATGTTAATGAACATTTGGAATATTTCTAATTTTTAGTATTGTCCTGAAAATTCTCATGCTTGTCACAGATGACATATTGACACATTGAAATATTGACATATTGTCTCTACATAAACTTAGAAATGAAATCACTGGTCACAGATACGTATATATTTAATTCTAGGAGACACAGAAAGACAATTTCAAGAGGATTTTTTTCCATTTACATTTCTACTTATATCTTATGAGAATTCCTATGTCTTTGCATCTTCACTAATACTTGGTATTTTCAACTGTTCTAAGAAGTCAGCCATTGTAGTTTGCATATTATGATATCTCATGGGATTTTAATTTTTATCACACTGATAATCAAAAAAGTCAAATCCCTTTTAATATATTTATTTCCAATTTTAATACTTTCTTACATGCAATGCCTGGCCCAGTGTTCAGATCTCTCTTTATTTTTCTTCTTTTTTTGTTATAGCCTTTTTGTTGCTGGTTTATTAAATTTTAAAAAATATATTCTGTATATAAACTATTTGACAATTGAAGAAAAATGTTAACGGTTTGTTCTGCGGCTTTTTTTTTTAGCCTGAGGGATGCCTGAAGATGGGATCTTTGGTCAAATGCTCCTTGCAACACAAATACTCAAGATATTGGCTAGAGCATATTTATGTCAGATCCAAGATAGCAGGGCACCCCACCGAGGACAATGTTTGAAGATAAGCCATTAAGCAACTAGAAATGACCTCCCCCCCAAAGCCCTACATTGCTTAGCTTTATGGGATTTTAAAATTGTCTCTTGTAAATTATTTCTATAGTCTAAGTTGCTGATCTTTTGGTAGGAGATCAGCTGGTGGCAGGGTCTCTACTTGTCTCTACTCAGCTTTGTTCACCAAATGTGAACTAGATGATAGGATCAACTTAGGCTGTATGTGAAGAACGCACACACACATTTAATGTTGTCATACAGAGAAGGAAGTTGTGTTCATATGTAGGCTACAAATAGTTAATCTCTTTTTAAACCTTCTGAAATTTTGAAGTCTTAAAAAGTGGAACAATAATTCGAACTACCACAGGGGTTGTTTAGAAAATATCATAAAATATAAAATAAAATTGGAGTGTAAGGATATGTCTTAAGTGGATTTGCTATTAAGGTGTATTTGTTATCTTTATTGTTTATTTCTGTGTTTTAAGAATAAAGTCTGTGGGAATTTAAAAATGCACATTTTAATTTGGATAACATATATTAGATGAAAGAGATTTCTAAAATGTATGCCTGCCTTATGTCAAATGAGCTTGGTATTCTCAATAAGGTTCTACAACTGAGATATGCATTACTACCATTTGCTCTAATATGTCTTTTCTTTGTATTCCCTTCCAACATCTCTCTCTCTTTTCCTTCTTTCTTTCCTATTCTTTGTTTTCTCTCTTTTCCTTCCCTTCCCTTTTTCTCCCCACCATTCCCTCTTTTGAACCCAAATCCAAATCAAATCTACCTGGAAGGGAAGAAGAGTTTGTTGTACATCAAAAGACACTTTTTCATCTTTTTCTCTCTCTGTGAACTTACTGAAGGCCTGAGGAGTAGAAGTAGACCAGCAATTTCACACAGATTGTGATCTTTCTGAATTCAGTTATTTGTAGGTTGAGACAAGGTTCTATAAATGCACATACACACAAATGTGTACATACTCTCACACTGTAAAACAATTAAATATCCACTCCTAAACTTCCACCTTCTCAAATTAAATAAGAATAGATTTATTTTCAATAACAAATTAAAGAATATAAAAGAGATGAAAGTGCCACTGATGCCCCATGGGTTAGCCAATACCTAATTCTATTCTGTTACTATTTGTTCAATGGCAATATTCTGGAGCTCTATCCTTCAACTCCTTACAATTTCCATAACAAAGAAAAGGACAAGCCTTTCTTTTTTGAGAGCTTCCTCAAACCCTGTTTCTCTGCCTCCCAAGGTGATATATGCCCTCTGACTATGATACCTGTTCTCATTCCTCTGAGATGGTAAACTCTTCCTGAAGCTTTTGAGCATCGGCAGAGAGTGTAATGCCAACCTCTCTGCCAGAGGTGCTTTGTGTTTTCAGTCAGCTCTCCTGTAAAGTGGATAGTCTCAGGCTTTTGAACACTGGATGGAAGATCTCTTTATTCATTTTTTTATGCAACATACTTAATGACAAGACTAGAGTTGAAGATATAAACTCTAATATTTATTTCATATTGGGTTGTAATTAGTAGAGGTCAATTGTGAAGGATAAATACTAAGTTAAAATCTAACATTATTGACAACTCACTATGTATTAAAACTTTTCTAATGCTTTACAAATATATCTCTTTTAAAATTTACGATAGTTTTAGGAGTGAGGCATTATAGGAGAGGAATCTGGATTCTAATCTCAAGTATGACTCTATGTGTGATCCCACCCAAGTGACTTAACCTCTCTGGGTCTTAATTTTCCAATATGTATTAAACATCTACTGATGTATAACAAATTATACCAAAACTTGATAGTTGAAAAGAAGAAACATTTATTATCTTACATAGTTTCAAGAGTCAAGAATCCAGGGCTGGTTAATTAGGTGGCTCTGGCTTAGGATCTCCAGTAAGGTCACGGTAGAGATATTGACTAGGGCGGCAGATAGCTGAAGGCAGCAACTGGGCTGGGAAATCTGCTCGCAAGCTCAGTCACATGGTTTAACAACCACATGGTCTAAGGAAGACTGCTTTGTTGATTTACAACTGGCTGCTGGAGGACTCAGAACCTCACCATGTGGCCCTCTCCATTAGGGGTCTTCATGACAGGGCAGCTAACTTTCTCCACTACCAGTGACCCAAGAGAGAGTGAATGAGACATAATCCTCGGTACCTCACAGTCTCCCAAGTTGCACTTCATCATTTCTCACTAGCTTTTATCTATTAAATAAAAAAAGCAAGTCACAAAGTGCAGTCCCCACTTAAGTAGAGGTAAATTAGACCTTATTCTTCAGAGATGGCCTTTCAAAGAATTGGATATGAGAACATCTTTTAAACCATCACAGCATCTATAAAAATTAATAGTGCATGGGCCATGGGTGAACTTCAGTGGGTCTTCGGTGGGCCTCAAATTTTGCAAAAATGGATTTTAAGCCTTTTAAAAGCCCACTAGCCACTTCCCCATTCTAGAGCTGAATCAGAATGATGGTCTTGCTGATGTATATCATAGTGAAAGTCTCAGAGCCAGTTTTACTTATAAAAACAATTAGTAGTAGTTATAGTTCTAATAGTATTTCATTAGTAGCTCAGGGAATGTTTACATATGTTTTCATCCATTTAACAGTCACCTCAATCAAGTTATAAAACATTTCCAATATCCAAGAAAGCACACTCAAGCCCCTTACCAGAGGTCATTGTCCCCCAGAGATAACCACTATTCTGACCTCTATCACCATAGATTAGTTTTGCCTGTTTTCAAACTTTATTTATACAAATCATACCATGAAAGTCTGTTTCTCTGGCTTCTTTAGCTCAAAATACCTTACTTTTAAGTCTGTGAGCAGTTATCCTGAGTCCAGACAGCACAAGGTCATCTGATCAAACACACCCTGCACAGGTGTTCAGAATTTTTATCACAAAATATTAACTTTCTGAGAGGTCAGGCATTACTTCTTGGAAGTAGTATGAAGAGCTGCGTATTTGGGAGGAAAAGCAAAACTTTGAAGTTGCTTTCCAGATAAAGAACATTTTGCCTATATCAATAAATTAAATAAATATGTCTGTGTTTTTTCTATGTGCCGTGTGTTAGAATACATAATTGAAATGCAGATATCAGCAGGCATAGTCTCTGATCAGAAGCAGCTCTGGATCACTGATTCAGGAATGATTACAAGACGAAATTACAAATACAGTTGTTCCACGATATCCACAGAGGATTGGTTTCAGACCCCCCCGCGGATACTGAAATCCACAGATGCCCAAGTCTCTGATATGAAATGGTATCGTATTCGCATGTAATCTACACACATTCTTGTGTACTTTAAATCATCTCTAGATTACCTACAATACATAAAATGTAAATACTATGTAAATAGCTATTATACTGTATTATTTAGAGAATAATGACAAGAAAAAGTCTCTATATGTTTAGTACAGATGCAACCATCCATTTTTTAAAAAAATATTTTCCCTCTCTCTGTGGTTGGTTGAATCCACAGATAGAGAACCCATGGATATGGAGAACTGAGTGTACTATAATGAAAGTGAGCCAATCAGGAGCGGGGAACATTAACTCTCTTGAAAGGCCAGAGGGGTGATCTTTGAACTATTCCCTGAGGGCTCAGTAGGAGTAAATAGTTCAATAAAGAGACTAGGGTTGTAGGCAAGGCATTTTATGAAAAAAAAAAAAAAAAAAAGGATGCATTCGATATAAAAATTTCCCAAAAAATAATAGGCATAGCAAATGTGGGATGGCATAAGTGGAAAGATGGGGATAGACGATGAGGCTGCAAAGGTATGTTGTATTCAGATCATGAATCCCTCTATACACTATGGTTATGAGCTTATATTTTTACTCTATAGGCCTCAACAGCCTTTGCAGTGTTTATGAAAGGAAGTGGCATGATCAGATTTTCATGAAAAAAACTCCAAGAGAAATAAAGATAATGAATTAGAAATGGGAGAAAATGTGAGCAGAGTTGTGCAGATGACATTCTAGGGGTCCTCAAGTCTCCTGGCAACACATGTGCAACTGTGCTAGTTACAGACAGGCATGCGTATTCTGGAGATGGGGATGTGCTTTTTTTCTGAGCTGAGGTACATGACCTACATGACTGAAAACCACTGCATGTAAGGATCATTAATGTTGTTTGAAGCAATAGATAAAATGGTATAAATTACTGTGTTACTGAGCCCAATAGTTGTTTACAAAGAAATTTAGTTATACTAGAATGCTTAAATTGTATTTTGTTTCTATGCCAATAAACTGAGAATCTTAAGTGTAAGATTTTTCCTTATTTTTATTTAAACTTCTAAAGTCTAGCACAGTGCCTGGGGTATATTTTGTGGTCAACATCTTGTTGAGTAAATGAAATTAGCAATCCAAAATGCAAATAGCTCCTATAAAATGGAATGACAATACTTGTTTCTTAGTGTTACAGTGAGGGTTAAGTTAAACTATAGATTTAATGTAGTTGATGTTTCATAATACAGAATATTCAGTGCATCTTAGTTGTTAATTGTATTAGGTTTGCCTTCAATAACACACATAAACTCCCATATAACAATATCTATAAGGAAATCGTTAAACCCTAAATGAGAATCAGGGTAATAATTTGCTAAACATTGATTTTCAAAAAGTCACAAATGATATGAGCCTAAATTGCTGTTAGAAATAAATGTAAAGAAAGAAAATTTCTTGATTACTTTTAATTAGCTTTTGATCTTTCACTGGCATTTTAACCTGTCTATAATAAAAAAATGAGGAAAAAAAATGAGTCAAGGTGCTAAATTAAAATGAAGCAGTTATGTAAAATTCTCTCTAGAGAATTCATTCACATCATATAAACATTTCTTGTTCTAACTATTATAAATGGTGTAAATTCCTTTCCTACAAAACACTCTAAACAAAACAACATCTAGAAGGTTTCCAAAGAAACTAAAAAACATATGGAAGAAAATACACACTAACATGACATTGTTGGGTACCATGCAGGAAAAAAAAATAATATTCTGAAGACTAAATGCAGTAAACAGTAATATAAAGTGTCTGAGGTATTAGTCTTTTGAAATTCTTATTCTAGTGAAAGAAGGTCCCTTCAGCACAGTGCATTGTTCCTTTTTGAACTGGTTATGGTATCTATAGTGAGAAGTGGACTCCCTATTCTCAAGTCTGGAAGCAGAAACTGGGGAGGAGCAACTTGAGTGTCCTCCACAAAGTTCATACCAACCCCCAGCTTCTCATGGCTAATCTCCAGGATCTGTATTGTGACTCTCAGCAGATTATTAAAAAAAAAGAATTATGATTGGGAATAATAAAATGCCTTCCTAATGATGTATGATAATAATGATTTTACAAATGATTTGTATCAAGCAATGCACATTAAAAAAATAACTGGCAGTAGTTTAATTCTATTTATAATTCACATACAAGGGATTTTTTCCATGAAAAGAAAGAATATTAATAACCTTTCGGTTTATCTCTTCTTTTTAGATAAGTTTGAGTAATTTCCTTTAAAAATGTCAAAGGTGGGTGTGGTGGCACACACCTGTAGTTTCAGCTACTCAAGAAGCCAAGGTGGGAGGATAGCTTGAGGTCAGGAGTTTGGGACCAGCCTGGGCAACGTGGTGGAACCCCATCTCTTCAATAAACACACACAAAAAAACTAGTCAGGCACGGTGGTGTGCACCTATAGTCCCAGCTACTTGGGAGGCTGAAGTGGGAGGATCACTTGAGCCCAGAAGTTCAAGTCCAGCCTGGACAACATAGAGAAACTGCTTCTCTTAAAGAAAAAAAAAAGAAAGAGAAGGGAAGAAAAGGGAAGGAAAGGGAAGGGAAGGGAAGGGAAGGGAAGGGAAGGGAAGGGAAGGGAAGGGAAGGGAAGGGAAGGGAAGGGAAGGGAAGGGAAGGGGAAGGGAAGGGAGGGGAGGGGATGGGGAGGAGAGGGGAGGGAGAAGAGAAGAAACAAAGGAAAGGAAAGGAGAGAACAGAAAAGAAAAGAAAAGAAAAAATTGGGATAAAGCAGCTGGCTCCCTAAATATAAAAGGTGCCTGAGATCAGAGCCATGTGTGGTAAGGCAAAAATTGTCAGATTATCTAGACTACTCTGGGCATGTTGTGATTACACATAATGATGTTCCTGAACCATCTCTTGGCTGTTGCTATTAGGAAATGGTATTTACCTGTGTTTTGATATCCACTTTTCTATGGAACATGGATTTTCTTTAGAAGTAACTTTAAGCAAAAGATGTTTATAAATCTTCCTGTCCCTTGGCCACTCACAGTGGCTCACTTCTGTAATCCCAGCACTTTGGGACGCCAAAGTGGGAGGATCACTTGAGTCTTGCTCAGGCTGGTCAGGAGTTCAAGAGCAGCCTGGGTAACATGGTGAAACCTTATCTCTACTAAAAATTACAAAAATTAGCCAGGTGTGGCGGTGTGTGTTACACAGGGGGCTGAAGCAGGAGGATCATTTCAGCCCAGGAGGTTGAGGCTGCCGTGAGCCATGATTGTGCCACTGTATTCCAGCCTGAGTGACACAGTGAGACTTTGTTTCAAAAAATAAAATTAAATTTAGAAAAATATATATATAGCCTCCTATCTTACCCTGCAGATATAAACTCGTAGAAGACAGCAAAGCAAAGGGAATATAGACCCAGAACAATTATTTTAGAGAGGCCAAGGGCTGGGGCACCACTCAGCCACGTGGAAATCAATCAATAAAAACTTGGTAGTCTGAGTAAATGTGTATGTGAAGAGTCAAACTGAAGCCATATCCAGTTAATCCAGGGCTGAGGAGGCAAAAGTAAATATGGGCACTAAGAAGTTCCACTTATTCCAATATCATGCAGCCACTATTGTAAAATGTCTTTGAGGTTGCTATCGCAGTGCTCTCATGAATGGGATTAGTGCCCTTATAAAAGAGGCCCCAGATAGCCCCTCCCATCATGTGAGGACGCAGTAAGAATGTGCTGTGAACCAGGAAGTCATCTTGTATCAGATATTGAACTTGCCAGACCTTTGATCTTAGATTTCCCAGCCTCCAGAACTGTGAGAAATAAATTCCCTTGTTTATAAGCCACCCAGTGTAAGCTATTTTGTTATAGCAGCCTGAACAGACTCCCATAGAGGTCATCATAAGTAGGCACTTTTGCTGCAAAAGCTTTCTGACCTATTCCTTTGAAACACATACCTTCTCAATTTCCCTTGAATCAAACAAACCTCTGATAAGCCAAGCCTTGTGAAATCACTGGGGCATGTTATGTATCACAGTAACTTCATCTTCAACTTCACAGCAAGTTTTTCTTCAATGAAAGTCCTAGTGGTATCTATGTGATTCAATGTCATTGAATCTCAAAAATGTGAAATATCAGTTCTATTGTTTATTGTCCTTGGGGCACCATTTTTCTCATCTTTTGCATCTGCCGACTCTCTCTTATTGTGACTTACTTCCTCGAGGGGAATGTAATTTTTGTTAGAAGTCATTTTTGGTTGGAGTTGTTTACTCTTTGAGTGCCATGCGCCCTGGATTGTGTAAGTGTCCCTGTAGAGTAGTTTTAAGTTGCTTTTGCTAGAGTCCCAGGGTTTTGTGTATCTTGGACTCATATCTATATTATATTCTTAGCTTTGGCTGGTATAGAGTAAATCCAGATCTCACTTCCATGCACAACGGCAGACAGGGAGTTAAAGTTTCTCATGAGAAATTGCTTCTTCACAAACAGTGAGGTAGATGACAAGCTTCTTTGCCATCTTCTACTTGTTGGCCAAGTTCATCTAGGTTCTGTTTTATAAACTCGGGCCATCCTTAAAAAGCCCCAAATCAGTTTCAGTCTCCCACCTGCCCTGGGTGTAAGGCCATATACCTTGACCCCTTAGGGCTTTAGAATTCCAGACACATAAAACTGATACTTTTGGCAGTGTAAGTGAACTTAACTACTTTGATGTTGACCTAATTACAACACCTGTTGAGTTTCCTGTCACTGTCTTTAAAGTCTTCTAGATGTTATTATTGTTATTATTATTACATTATTGGTGGGTACACTCAAGGTCTGTTTGCCCTGTTGCCTGAACCATTATTCAGTACTTTTCCCCATTTTTAGCACTGTCTTATCATTTATTTTGTGCATTTTGAGGATTGAAACTAATGCCTTTACAAAAAGGAAAGATTATTGAAATAAAATATAAGAAGATAACTTTTAGGCAGATAAACTTTTATCAAGACTATTAAAATCATACCGTGTAAGTAAAGGAGACAGTTCCTTATTTCACTCATGCAAAAGGCTGTCTCTAGATACACTCATGTAATCTCTGCTTTCTATAGATGAACTGCTTCTTTGATTATTCCTTCATTGGAACAGTGTTTATAGAAATATTTATTCACTACCTCTAATGTGTTAGGCACTGTTACAAGAGTTGGAAGTACGGAGATGGATAAGGTGATTAAGAATGTGTCCCTATTTTCAAGAAATTTACAAATTAAGTGGCTCAGTGATCACTGATCAAAAACAGCAATTAGGGCACAAGGAAGAAGGGTCACCTTTACCTGGAGGTAAAAGGTGCTCAGGAAAGTCAAGCATGATAGCTGAACTGGAAGTTTAGGAACATGGACAGGAGAAGATCAGGGTGACCAGTATTTAGGGCTGAGGAACAGGGAGGTAGACAAAACAGGTGTGAAATTGTGAAGGAGCCTGTAGAACTTGGTGTGCCAGGAGCAGAGTTTCAGGCAAAGCTCAGCAAGAATTGAGATACTGAGCCAGGCAATGTGGCTCACTCCTGTGATCCCAGCTATTAGGTTGGCTGAGGCCGGAGGATCCCTTGAGCCCAGGAGTTCTAGGTTTCAAGGATATGATATGATATGATATGATAGCACCACTGCCTCAGAAGAATCTAGATTTAGATACTGAAACTAACTAGAAACCATACCATAATAGGGTTTGGGAAGAAAACAGGGGTGATGATGCTAATGAAAGAATTTAAGCAGGGAATTGCACAATCAGATTTTGTGTTTTAGAGGAAATACTTTGCTCCTGTGACTATCGCACCCAAATATCTGATTGTATAGTTGGTTTCCTCTTCTGGACCCCAATGAAGCACAATTTGGAGACAGCCTAATTGGAAGTAGCCAGGATGATCGGTAGGATTTTTGTTTAATCTCCTTCACTTTTCTATGAACAACTCACAAATTGCAGCCTACTGATAGAGAATGTGATGGTGGATGAAATCAGGCAGCATTCATGAAGGGTCAGCTACAGTCAGATTCTTGCTGGTGAAGGAAAGGATCTAGAAGATGGACACTTTGGCCAACTTCAAATCCTCATCTTAAGACAGGAAAAAAAAACAGAATCTGAGTATGGAATTTACATTTAGGAAACAGTAAAACTGCACATTACCTATTTGGGTCTATGTTGTGGAAGAGAAGGAAGAGATGGAAGCACAATTAAGTTTTCTGCAAATTATTCTGCCACAGACTTTCAGATTTATTGTTGCAATTGAGGGGTGATTTTTGTTTCTTAAAGATCCATATTTCTGACACTTTATAATCAAAAAGAACCCCATAGTCTTCCTCTGGAATATTTTTTGAGTAATTGATCAGCATATTTAAATTCATGAAAATTACTTGAATGTCATGGCTTGGTATTTGGATTTTTCAATATAATGTGTCATTGGGGTGAGACAGCATTTGTGAAACTGGGTTCTTAGCTTCCATGCAAGGTACACATATACTATAACAGTTTTTTTTCAACATAAGGACTAATTTTATTTATATACAATCGGAGGCACATTATGCCTATGATAAATTATGCTAAATCTATTAGTTGAACACTGAATTGAAATATCCCCTAGCTTGGTTCTATTAGCACAGCCTGTTTCTTGTTTGTCTTCAGTGAGATCCAACATACAAAAATATATTGGCATGAGAAAAAAAAAATCTGCAGTAAGTCAAAAGGAAGATGTCAGGAAGAAAACTAAATAGCACGTAACTCCCCAAGCTCCTTATGGTCTATTCTTCAAAGTCTCAGCTAGGGAAATAAAGAGGTTTAGGTGGAGTTTGCCTCTTGCAACACCTTAAACTACTATAAATTTGCCCAGCCACAAGAGAGAGTGAGAAACAAGAAAGGAAACATGTTTCCTGAGAAAGTATCTATTTAGAAGTGATTGACAATATTTCGATTGCGATATTTTTCACACTTCTTGCAAATCCACGGATATTTCTTCACACTTCTTGCAGAAGTCAACCTGCAAAGCTGCTGCACTTCATTTTGTGGTTCACATGCCATCCAGCTGAGTGAGACAACACTTAGGGAAGCCTGCCGACACTGAAGTTGCTGAGAAACAAAGTCCTCTTAAAAATTGCTTAGATCACAGGCTGTATGTGGTGGCCCTGTCTGCCTTAAAATGATGTTCTGTATGCACTGGGTTGTATTACTGATTGGCGAGAGGGTACTTATTTTGGAAGTTGTAAGAATTCCAACAAATACTCAACTCTGATGGATTTTTTTAAACTAACTTTATTTTTTAGAGCAATTTTAGATTCACAGCAAAACTAAGCAGAAAGTTAAGAGTTCTTATATACCCCCTGTCCCCACATATGCATATTATGAAGTAATCATGCAGTGTTTGTTAATCATATCATATCTGCTATACTTGTTTCCCTAATGAGATTGTAGGTTTCTTGATTGGAAAGATTGAGTCTCATCCGTTAGCATCCCATATGTGGGTTGAGTCCAATGCATGTTGGTTGACTGATCAGGATCCCAGGCCTGCTCAGCTCCTTGAGACCATGTCATATGTGGCGATGCCTATCACATGACGCAGCCTGATACAGTGGAAAGGGCGCTAGCTTTGGAATCATACATACTTGGGTTTCAATCCTGCCTTTTAAATTTATTAACAATTACATTTTATCTTCAGAATCTCTTTGTGCTTCTTGTAAAATAAGCGAAATATTACTACTTTTCATGACTGTTAGAAGGGAAGGTGTCTACTGGGAATGGGTATGTGATATACCTAGTACAGACTTTGGTCAGTAGCTTAGTGAACATTATCCTTCTGCTGTTATTCTCTCCCACCCCTAACTCTATGTAAGATTAGTTTTGTATAAGTTCCTTACCAGAATTGAAGTCCTTTCATCTTGCTTGAATATTCAATTTAAATATATGAATATATAAGTTGATAGTATATATCTATGAAGCTAGGAAAAAAAAGGAATATTGCTAAAGAGAGATCATAGGGAAAGTAGAAATAAAAAATAGAAAGTAGAAATTCAGGAGTCATATGATGAGGATGTTCCTAGATGCTCTAAAAGGAAGTTCTTAAAAGAATCATGTAGACTTCAGTAGCTTTACTACATTTCAACCTGTGTACTTGAATATTGGACATTTGAAATCATTATGCAAATATATACAAATAACACACAAATACAGTTCTTGTATTCACAAAAAGGGAATTTCTCAACCTTAGCAAGAACCTGGTAATACCTCCATACTAGATTAAGTTGTCAAAAAGATCTCTAGTTTTAAGGTTCTTGGTTTAGTGAAAAAAGTAAGCATCAGAAGACCTGAGCTCTTATTCTGACCGCTGTCATCTTATCTTAGCTTGAGCAAGGCATTTAGCATTTGAGGAAACTATTATTTGGGCATTAGCAGAAATCACAGAGTTGTTCCACGCATCAAGCGTGAAGAATAAAAGCACCGCACAAAGATTATTGTGCACAGAATACCAGGGGTAGTTACCAACAGCTTGCTTTATGTTACAGGAATGTGCACTCTCTAAGGAGTAAAGAAAGGACAAAATAGGGAAGAAATAGAGGACAAAAAGAGACTAAAAGGGATCAAAGCAGTGCTCACTATAATAAGAATTCCAAGAGGAATGATTTTAGAGAAGGCACAGTGTAAACTAACTCCAATCAGATCACAGCAGCTGAACAGTGTTGTTTACACCAAAGACATTTTTTACCCTGGTTTTTTATGAAAAGGGGATTGGATAGTTTCATTGTGAAATTAGGTTTGCTTTGAAGAACAATAAATTTATGAAATAGGCTACAAACATGTCTTGGGAAGCCAGACATTGTAATGGTAGCTGATTAAATACACTCAGTGACTTACCATTTCAGACAATCTCCCTCGGTAGGGAAAGGAATAATGTCACAGGAAAGACATTGAGGAGGCAGAAGGGATTGACGGGACCAGAATGATAAATGGGAAAGAAGGTTATATTAGTTCTGAGAGCTAGACAAACTGAGATTACAACAATTGAAGAGAAGACATTGAAGAGCAGAGATATGATTGAAGCTTTTAAGATGTTAAAAAGGATAGTAAAGGTCAATATAGATAAGATCTGTGAATGATAATGACAAACACTGAAATTTAAGGACACATTCTAAAAATAAGCCATAGATAGAAGGATATTACTTCTTCTGTTGTTCAGTAAGCCCCTGCATACTCTGTCCACTTCTAAATTATCTTTATTTTGTTGAGCAATCATAGCACAGGAAGGTGTGGAGCCAAAGATATTATGCAAAGAAGACAGGGACTCAAACCAGAATTAAAATTGCAATTCATAAAATGTTCCTGAGGCTGCACATTTATTTCTTCAGGGGACCACTGGTAGAAACAAGAGTAATAGGGGGATTTGTTTAAAAGTCCTATGAACTTTGTTCCTCCAGGGAGATTTTGTGCTTGCTTTGGCCAAGAATC
Organism: Gorilla gorilla gorilla; assembly: GCF_029281585.2. Lineage (NCBI taxonomy): Eukaryota > Metazoa > Chordata > Mammalia > Primates > Hominidae > Gorilla > Gorilla gorilla. Next base: position 16,320,360 of record NC_073235.2, on the reverse strand, counting down.
ACATAAGTAGTACCATCCTGGGATTATTTTTCGGTTCATTTCTCATCTTGGGGGGTTCAAAGTCATGGAAGGGATTTGGTATAAATCAAGATGGCAAATGCCATGAGGTCATATTCATAGCAAGAGTCTCAAACACGTTTTAGTTTGTTTATTTGATACCTACCCCGGTCCAGACATCTTTATTATCTTTTTGGCAATGAACAAATTTTTTCAAGTCAACCCTTTTACTGAGCACGTCACTTTTTATGGGCTCTGATGTTATGGGCAGTGCCTCATTCCTAAATCTCTCCTGTCCCTTGTTCAAAGCCTAGCCTGATGTTGAATGTGCTGTGTGCCTCAGGTTTTCAACTCTCTCTCTCTTTTTTGTCTCTGGTGAGGTCCCTTACTTTCTAGCAGTTTAGAATCTCATCTGAAGAATGTTTGTGATATTTTATTCAGCATTTCTGGACTTGTTAAGCAGTCTCTCATAATGCTTGGAAACACAAGCCATTGAATCTGTGTGATTCTTTCAGTGAATAAAATACATGATAACATTGGTGCTTCTTCTCAACTATGTAGACTGGCAATGGTGGAAAATCTACAAATGTCATTTCCCTAAATATATATTCTTAAGACTGGAGAAAACACATTCTTCTGGTCACTTTAGGGATTTTCCTGGGGAAGGGAAGTCGTCTTATCTTCTGTACCCTGATCTATATGCATTAGTTTTCCATGATTCTAATCATGGGGAGTTGCTGTGCATCTTGATGGGTCTCTTTCTTCTCGTCCTATAGACTTAGTCACTCATCTCCTGATCATCTAATTCATGATTGACTAAGAAATCCAAAAAGATATGCCCGTGAAGAATTTCATTCCAGCATATTCCTCCTGTGGTTCCACTACAGTCCTCCAGAAAACCACTGGCAGGGTGTCTTTATCTTTTTCCCACCTAACCTAGCCATTAGTGCCTTCTGGTAAGGAATGCCAAATAGTCTTCACATGTAGATAAGACATAATTGTTGTCAAAACTAACCCAATCTCTCCTACTTCTATCACCTCCAGTCCTTTCAGAAAGATCCCTGAAACTCAGCCCCCATTACCTTCAATAGACTATGCTCTAGGTGACAATATGTCTCTGTCTGCCTAGAAAATCCAAGCTTTTGACTATAGTCCAGACATAATTATTAAGGTGATTTCTTCTATATTCAAAAGAGAACTGGTATGTAAAACAGATAAGATGGTTACTCTAGCTCTAGTCTAGTTCATATGCAAAGCCTGACTAAGGAAGTGGTACAACTGTTTCTTTACCATTGAGTCAGACTTGTAATGAAGCCATGGTCCTTTTAACTTAGCATGACCCAGCATGAGTGCCGGGTGTCTCCACTTCTCTCCACCTAACCAATTCTTCTTTGTCTTGGAAACCTCAATCTGAGGGATCACAGCAATTCCCAGATTTCTGTGTAGCTCCCAATCATGGCTTTCCATGTCCCCATCCTGTGCTGGGTAAGTTCACAGAATTGAGTTTCCACTTTGATTCTTAACCTTATGGTAGATCTGTCTACCATAAAACTTGCCTAGTATTTCAAGTTTCTTTCAGTCCTAGAAGTTGATTCTCAACCCCAGCTAGTACCTCTCTTCCTGGAAAACACTCTAATCCATAACTTGGCTGGAAATGAAAAATATAAATTCAATCTCTCCCCCATCTCTGACTTTCACATTGAACCTCCATTTGAAATCACTCAGTTTCATTTGCTGAATCTAGTCTACTAAAGGCATTCATTGCTTGGATCATGCCCAGGTTGACTTTTCCCAATGGATTTCTCCTCAAACTATAGTCTTACCCCAAAAGTGCACTGCTGAGATTTCTTAGCCTACCATTTTATTTGCAATCAACTATTTTATTTTTGGCTGCCAGCCCTATGCAGTCAATGATTCACCTTGCCAAACACAAGCTTTCCTGAATCTCAATAGTATTTGATCTGAGAATGCATCTACAAACCAACATGAAGGGGAAAATAGATTAGGACTTTAATTTAGTCATATGACAGTTTTGAAAAGATTGCTTTTTCCCTTTTTGGTGTGCAACTATCTGTAGTTAATAGTTATTATTTTCATAATAAGCAATTACTTAAATTCAATGTGGTTTAAAAAACATAATACATATTCAAAAATTTCTGTTGAATCTCTACTGTGTGATCCTGTGTTAGGTTTAGTGAGGGACACAGAAATAAGCATGGCACATACCCTGCTCCCTGCAGGGTCCAGTCTGGTAGGGAAGCTTGCCAGTTTAATGTGTTTTACATATGTAAGGATGATATTGTGTGCCTGTGGAACAGAGGCAGGGATGGATAAGAAAAAATCCATCTGCCCAAGATTCTAACCATAATGAAAGGAAACACATAGAAGGTTCAGGGAAAATCACAGTCAAACCACAAACTTATCAAATAAGTTGTTTAATAGAGTGACAATACGTATCTCTCTTACGTGGATTAGCGACAGAAAGAAGAACCACAAAGTGTAAATACTCTGTGACTTCCGGTATCAAATACAGTTGGAGGAGGCAGTACAACAGTCAACTTCTGACTTAATAGAATGACAACTCTTCTTGAATAAATCTATAAATTTAACTGAAAGCTTTGAAGGTTCAGATTTTAAGGGAGGCTTTCTTTTCATTGTTTTCCTATTTTAAATGGCTGAAAGGAGAATACACTTTCTTAAGTTTTGGGGGGTTTTGATTATATTTTAAAATTCGAGGTCTTTTTAGTTGGCAGGAGAGGAGCAGAGTGAAAAGAGAATGGGTCACAGAGCCTGAAAATTTGGGAGTTTATTCCCAGTTCTGTGACTTGAACTTCACAAATTATCCAAGAGAACAGGCCAAACGGAATGCCCCTCGCCCTCCATTTGCTTAGCTCTTTGATGAGTTTTGGGTTTCCTTATCTTCCCATTCTGCTGACCTTACTCCTTCTTCCTTTCAAACATTGTTCTCATTAGTTTTCAAAAACATAAAACAAAATAAAAATCTTCTCTCCACCTATTCAATCCCTAATCACTTTTCAAGAGCCAGCTCACAAAGTATGTCTTATAAATATTTTTAAAGGATTTCATTAAAATTGATACTGCATACTGATTTACTTAGGAAAACAACCGTTTGCTGTTTTACGGGCTTTGTGAAGGCCCAGTGGGGATGTTTGTGGAGGGGAGAAATAGTACCCCAATTCAGCTTTACATGAACCTGGAAAGAACTGTCCCACCTCCTGAAATGCTATATAGACCATTAGTTCACTCTTGCTTTTTTCATGCATAAAATCGCCGGATTCTTTTTTCAGTTGTAAGCCCTGAGTATGCAAAGCTACCCAATAGTTTATTAAAGATAGTTCTTTAAATCTTATATATTCTCTGAGTCTTCTTAGATTAACGAGAATTTTACATTTTTTCTTTGAAATATCTACTACAAACAAGGACGTTGCATCTTTCAAATTTTTTCTTTCTTACCTCACAGTCCTAAAATTGACTTTATTTTAATCTAAGTACAAAGAGAAAAGAATTAAAATGAGTAAGAAGAGAAGGGGCAACCTTGAAAACAAAAATCATAGAATGACAGCTGAATAGAGCAGTTTTAGAACAAAGAATATGTATAACGCTTGATAAGTGAAAGAATTTCCTTGGAAGACACAAAGTAGAAATGTTTGGTTACTTAACGAAAATCACTAAGTTGGCAGAGTTTATTTTCTTCATGGTTCTATTTTGTTCTCCCAATAGGAAGTAATTATTCTTCAGATGGCTTTATTATTTTTATGTTAATAAATTTTGTTGATGATCACTAATAGAATTTAATGTACATAGTAGCTCCTGGAAATAGTCTTCCTTATTATATGTGTTTAGCTGAATGAAATCTCTTAAACTGATACTACCTTCTTTGGCATCTGTTGTAGACTTATCTGATGATCAATCCAGAAACTCTCTAAGGTCACAGGGAAGTTATTTCCTAACTTAAATCTATCTCTTTCACACCATACTTTAATAGGATGTATTTAATTGCCATTTACATAGATATTCCCATGTGGCAACACAGATTATCCAATTCTGCCATCCAAGAAATAATTGCTAAGATAAAGCAGGCGACAATTAATTGCAGCAAAATAAAGTAATATCTCTGTTAATTATGAGGCTGATTTTCAATAGTGTACTTGTCAAAATTCTATAATTAGATCATGTAAGAGGCATTATAGTATGCATCATAATATTAAAAAACAGAGGATATGATACATAAAATAGAGTACGGAGGATATGTAAAATATAATTTACATTAACAAAACATATTCTTAGAGATGTTAAAACACAAAACTACAACTCCATGAAGACAGATGAGGAGAGGTTAAAAATGAGATAAAGAATAGTCAATCCAATCCAGAGAGGTAAACGGTGTGGAAAAGTGTGGGTCAGTCTACACTGATGAGACATGACAGAGTTAAGGAGAAATCTGCAGTGATCAGATGAAAGAATGCCCCCATGGTAACCCCTCAAATATGCCTTCAACATCTTCTGGACTAACACAGGGCATATTCCTAGGGAGAAACTGGAGGTTATACCTTTCGGTATTTTAAAAATCAGACTTTAAAATTTAAAAATTTAAAATTTAAAATTTAAAAATTAGGGCAGGGCACAGTGGCTCATACCTGTAATCCCAGTACTTTGGGAGACCGAGGTCAGAAGTTCAAGACCAACTTTACCAACATGGTGAAATCCCATCTCTACTAAAAATCCAAAAAAATTAGCTAGGCGTGGTGGCGCACACCTGTAATCCTAAGTACTCCAAGGCTGAGGTGGGAGGGTCGCTCGAATCCGGGAGGTGGCGGTTGCAGTGAGCCAAGTGACACTGCACTCCAGCCTGGGTGACAGAGGAAGACTCTGTCTCAAAAAATAAATAAATAGTAAAATAAATAAAAACAAGACTTAAGAATTAGGTGAACTTCTAATGTCACTGTAGAATCTGTGGCATATGCTATTAGTTCTTGCCAGGTATCCATCCATGTGCTTCTCCAGTTTTCCTTGAGGTTAGGATGCATGTGACTGCATTGAGGGCAATGGATGTAGTGGAGGTGATATGGCCACAGACCAATCTGGCCCTTTATTCACATGGTCCTTCAGGTCTTTCCTTCCATGTGTGGTGATCTTAAGGCCACATTCTTCAGATGGCACAGCCACAAGATGGAGAAAAGCCACCTAGTACACTTTCATTGGACTTGCATGATTGAGAAATTAACCATTAATTTGTTATGCCAGGGAAATTTCAGCATTTATTTTCTTCCACAGCATTGCTTATTCTACTCTGACTGAAACATAAACTGATACCATAAGTGGGCTGCTGTTGTATCCACCACCTGCAATAGATGGGCATTGTCACAGGGGCTGAGCAGAGGTGGGTGAGAAAACTGATATAAAAGACAGAGAAAATAATGAATGTTTTATGAAGAGCCAAAACATTGGTAACATTATTTCCTGCAATGATTTGCGAGGCAGATCACATGAGAAATAAATATCAATTGCCGTTGAGGTTTAGGGGCTTGTTTGTTACTACAGCATAGATGAGCCTAATCTGACTAGTTCAGAGCCACTTAGCTGCTCCCCAGTTTCTCCACATTTTTCAAGATCTTCACTTTTTTTTTTTTTGACAGAGAACAGGGTTTCCATTATATAAGCACAGTTAAAGCAACTAACCTTCTACATTTAAGTACCCAAATAATTAAAACGTATTCATGGACTCACTCAATATTTTCTATAAAATACTTGCTACCTCCATGACACTGCTAACTGTTGTGAGGAAAAGATAAAGAGCCTGCCCTCAAGAAGGACGTCTGAATAGCCATACAATCCCTAATATTATGAAATAGCTATTGCGGGAAGTCAGGGACCCCAAACAGAGGGACCAGCTGAAGACGTGGCAGAAGAATGTGGATTGTGAAGATTTCATGGACATTTATTAGTTCCCCAAATTAATACTTTTATAATTTCTTATGCCTGTCTTTACTGCAATCTCTGAACATAGATTGTGAAGATTTCATGGACACTTATCACTTCCCCAATCAATACCCTTGTGATTTCCTATGCCTGTCTTTACTTTAATCTCTTAATCCTGTCATCTTGTAAACTGAGGAGGATGTATGTCACCTCAGGACCCTGTGATGATTGCATTAACTGCACAAATTGTAGAGCATGTGTGTTTGAACAATATGAAATCTGGGCACCTTGAAAAAAGAACAGGATAACAGCAATGTTCAGGGAACAAGAGAGGTAACCTTAAACTCTGACCACCAGTGACCAGGTGGAACAGAGCCATATTTCTCTTCTTTCAAAAGCAAATGGGGGAAATATCACTGAATTATTTTTCTCAGCAAAGAACATCCCTGAGAAAGAGAATGCATCCCTGAGGGTGGGCCTCTATATTGGCCCCCTTGGGTGCGGCCATCTTTTATGGAGCTGTAGGGATGAAATAAGCCCCAGTCTCCCATAGCACTCACAGGTTTATTAGGACGAGGAAATTCCCGCCTAATAAATTTTTGGTCAGACCGGTTGTCTGCTCTCAAACCCTGTCCCCTGATAAGAAGTTATCAATGACAATGGGTGCCCAAAACTTCATTAGCAATTTAAATTTCACCCCAGTCCTGTGGTCCTGTGATCTCGCCCTGCCTCCATTTGCCTAGTGATATTCTATTACCTTGTGAAGCACGTGATCTCTGTGACCCACACACTATTCGTACACTCCCTCCCCTTTGAAAATCACTAATAAAAACTTGCTGGTTTTGCGGCTTATGGGGCATCACGGAACCTACCGACATGTGATTTTTTCCCCCAGACGCCCAGCTTTAAAATTTCTCTCTTTTGTACTCTGTCCCTTTATTTCCCAAACTGGCCTATGCTTAGGGAAAATAGAAAAGAAACTACATGAAATATCGAGGGTGAATTTTGCCCGATATCTGGCTGAATTTCCCCTGATAAATAACTAAAACAGAATACACATGGGTCACAAATGGAGCAGCACACATAAAGTGCTATGAAAGGCAGAGAAGGAAGAAATTATTTTTAGGTGGGAATTCAGGAAAATCTTTATTGAGAAAGGGGTATTTTAGGTGGCCTTGCATGGAATTGCCAGAGAGTTAAGGAGAAAGTTAGGGGTGGGGTGAAAAGAGAGCACCAGGTAAGAGCAAAGAATCATATCCAATACTGTCCAATAACATCCACAGGTGACTTGTTTCATTTCTCTTCCTAGTTTAAATGTGGGAAGAGGATAAAGGGCAAAAGAAGATAAGGCTTTATTACTCACTCAATCTAAAAGTTTTGTCTCAATTATCTGATTTCATAGTGAAATAATTTCTACTTATATGCTGAATTGTACAGCTGAGCACTAATTATATATAGTCTTCTTTCCCTTTCTGAGAAGATTAGAAACACAATAATAAGGGTCATATTTTATTCTCTTAAAGTTCAATAACTTACTGGGCACATGAGAGGTGTTTGGACTTGTCTGACTGACAGTATTTTACAAGTGGTTCTGGAGTTTACTATTATCCCACACTCTTAGTGACCAGGAAACAAGATCTTGACCTCCACTGAGAACATGCCTCAATCCTGCCAAGACTGATTGGATTAAATGGATTTATGGAAAAAGTGATCAGCCTTCCACTAGAAAAGCCAGATAGTACTGGCAGGAACTAAGCAAAGGAATAATAAAACAAACACGTATTTATTTTTCACTAATATTATTTGATTAAAAACGAACGTGATAGAAAATCGTTGTGTGTATATGTCTTGTATATATATAGGTATGTAGCTATGTCTTATATATACATAGGTGTGTAGATATGGCTTATATATACATAGGTGTGTAGATATGGCTGATACATACATAGGTGTGTAGATATGGATGATACATACATAGGTGTGTAGATATGCCTGATACATACATAGGTGTGTAGATATGCCTGATACATATATAGGTGTGTAGATATGGCTGATACATACATAGGTGTGTAGATATGGCTGATACATACATAGGTGTGTAGATATGGTTTATATATACATAGGTGTGTAGATATGGCTTATATATACGTAGGTGTGTAGATATGGCTGATATATACGTAGGTGTGTAGATACGGCTTATATATACGTAGGTGTGTAGATGTGTCTTATATATACATAGGTGTGTAGATACGGCTTATATATACATAGGTGTGTAGATACGGCTTATATATACATAGCTGTGTAGATACGGCTTATATATACATAGGTGTGTAGATACGGCTTATATATACATAGGTGTGTAGATACGGCTTATATATACATAGGTGTGTAGATACGGCTTATATATACATAGCTGTGTAGATACGGCTTATATATACATAGGTGTGTAGATATGGCTTATATATACATAGGTGTGTAGATATGGCTTATATATACATAGGTGTGTAGATACGGCTTATATATACATAGGTGTGTGTATATGTTTATATACGTATACATGTACATATACACCTATATATCTCTTAGCAACAGTTCTGCAAAACTCAATCATTATACTTTGGCAGATTGGTTTTAGGTCACTAGTAAGGGCAGAAGCACCACCATGTGTCATCAAAATTCTTGCCTGTGCCTTCCGTAGGACAAAGAGAGGGTTTATGATTTTGACCATATCAATTCTTGTCTTTCTGTTGCCCTGACTATAGGTATAGTTTATTGTATTCTTATCATGTGCCAGGCTTCGGGCTAAACGTGTTCTATGCAGCGTCTTTATGTCATCCTGACAGTAGCACAGTGACATACGTAATAGTGGTCACTTTGGCTGATGTGAAAACTGAGGCTTAGAGGCATCAGCTAGCGGTATTAAGAGGCAGACTTGGAGGTGCCTGACTCTGAAGAACACACTGCAATCAAAATTCAGTGCCTAAAATTATGATGTCACAGAATATTCCTTGTTAGCACTATACGTTCCACCTGTATGTTTGGAAGAGAAAGAACTATGCTCACTGCTTCTGAGCTGTCCCTATTTATTTATTTATTTTTGGTCTGATGGCTAAAGATTTTTTTTGTATTCAAGAGAAATAATTTAATGAGATAAAATATTATCTCCTAAGAAAAATATATCAGCTGAAACCTGGGAAAGATCTAGATAATTTAATTGAAAATGATTGATATTCTCAAACAAGTGAGTACATTTTTTTTGCTTGATCAATTTAGTTTTTTTTTTTTAAAGAATTAACTCATATTGGCTGTATAATCACAACTCTTACATCATAAATTATTTCTTCCACAGAATTGAAATCTAGTTTCTTTCAAGGGACTTCATATTATGCAGCCGATGTGATATTATTACAAAATATATGAAAATTATGCCAAATGAAAATGCCATAGATAAATACAGTTAAACGAGTAGAATGCCAAGATTTTAATCCACAAGTCTAAAAAAAATTTTTTTAGTTTCACAACTTTGAATTTGTGAATTTTAGCTATTTTAATCAGAATCAGAATATCGTATTTCTCAAAATTATAAATCACTGCTTGTCTCTGTATACACACAGATGCATGCATACATATTTAGTTACATTTTTTGAAATGGCAATTATTCTTATTCAAAGTATAAGCATTTAAAGTACTTAAATTATTTTTTTTAGAAAATAGAAACATGTTAGGTAGACTTGACTCATGTCCCCATTTTTGGCATGAGGTCTATAGACATAGCATTTCAGAACTCCTTTACATTACTATCTGTTTATCCATTCATCTATTCAGAAATGCATTCAAATATAACTTTAATTTCAGATATTTGTTTGGGCTACTAGATATCTCTGTAAATAGGAAAAATAATATTTGCCCATTTACTCTAAGTTACATTTGAAGGCTCTTACTATTTTATGGAATATTTTACAGCAATCCAAAATGGTCATACTAAGTTAAAGGTAATTTGTTTATTTATTCATTCATTTATTTATTTATTTTGAGACGGAGTCTCGCTCTGTCGCCAGGCTGGAGTGGAGTGGTGCGATCTCGGCTCCCTGCAACCTCGAACTCTTGGATTCAAGCATTTCTCCTGCTTCAGCATCCTGAGTAGCTGGGATTACAGGCGCCCACCACCATGCCCAGCTAATTTTTTTGTATTTTTTGTAGAGACGGGGTTTCATTTCACCATGTTGCCCAGGCTGGTTTTGAACTCCTGAGCTCAGGCAATCCGCCTGCCTCGGCCTCCCAGAGTGCTGAAAGGTAATTTATTGTTAGGACTGAAAACAAAGTCACTCCTTAGGCAGAATCAGAGATCAAAGGGAAAAATAATGTTAAATATTGTTAAATAAGTTTTCTATTATAATTAATAAGTTGTAACTTTAAGTAGTATGAGGTGGAACACCTTGAAATACCTTTTCTAGCCTCTTTTTGTCAAAAAGAGGCTCTTTTACTACGGCAATGATAGGGTGATGCAGATAACAATTTTTTTTTTTTTTTTTTTTTTTTTTTTGTTGAGACGGAGCTTCGCTCCAGTTGCCCAGGTTGGAGTTCAGTGGCGCCAACTCGGCTCACTGCAAGCTCCACCTCCCAGATTCAGGCCATTCTCCTGCCTCAGCCTCCTGAGTAGCTGGGACTACAGGAGCCACCAACACGCCCGGCTAATTTTTTTGTAGTTTTTAGTAGAGGCGGTGTTTCACCGTGTTAGCCAGGATGGTCTTGATCTCCTGACCTCCTGATCCGCCTGCCTCGGCCTCCAAAAGTGCTGGGATTACAGGCGTGAGCCACCGTCCCTGGCCAGGGCCAGATCACACTTCTTTTTAATCTGAACAAGATCTAAGAAAACTATAGTCTATTTAAGAACATACTTTTATGTGATTTACTTTTAATTTTGAAATAAAAAGTTATTTCAAGATATTTTATGAAGAGCATTGAGTATTTCATAACTTAGGACTAAGCTAGTGTTGGAAGGTGAAAACACGTGGAAAATAATTCATCAGAAACAAATTTAAGCAAAGATGCCACTCATTTAAATGTGTGCAAACATTGTCCTTAATTAAAATATTGGGAAGATAGGAATATATTAAGCATATATTAAAAAAAAGAGAGAGAAGAGAGGTTTGGACAGAGAGCATCAACCTCTTATTTTTTGCCTTGGTTATATATATACATATATATATTTTATATATATATATATTTTTTAATCAAAGAGAGAGAAAGAGAAGAGCAAACCTTATATAGACACATAACCAGTCTTTTTTAGCCTTTCTTTTGATAAACCATTTGAAGTATGAATGTGGTACTGTATTTCAGTTAAACTGTACTCTGCAACTTAATCTCCAATTGTATTAAATAGAATTTTGATCTCTTCTTTTGATGAGGTTAAGATTTTGCAAACTACGTGCAGAATATCTGTTTATATGTTATGTCTTTATTGCTCGTGCTTTCTACAAACCCAGCTTTCCCAAATGATCTTCTATGCTGAAACACCTCAGACTGAGTTTTGGCTAGGGACACTCAATGCCTGTAATTAAAACTGGGATCACTCTTCTTTGCCATAAAAGACAAATATGCTTCCCGAAAACTGGATCACAGTTATTTGCTTTCCAAAGCCTACATTTCTGAGTTGGTCCTAAGTTATGAAACACCCAAGGCTAATTTTCAGTTTGGTGGTTCTGTCCATAAATGTGAAATACTGGACAGCTAGAGAGTTGACCCATTTCCCATTCCAGAAATATATTACAAATATCCCTTATGGTGAAATATGGGACACAAACGCATGAACCTAGTATAAAGAAAACTATCTTTAAAGTTATGTTCTATTGAAAGATTTTTAGTATAAAAACTTGAGAAAGCAGAAACATTGGAATGTTATAATTACAACATTAATACATTTTATTTCCCCATATGTTTCTACTACCAAATAAAAAAGGCTTTACTGCCCCATCATCTGTTTTTTAATACAACATTTCTGATGTTCTTTGAAAATTTAGCCAAAAAACAAAAAACAAAAAAAAACCTTTGCATGGATGTTTAAATATTCCACTGCAGGTTGAAAAATAACTTTTTATTAAAAGCTATGCCGTGTGCCAAACACGAAACAAGGGAGCTTGAGCAATGCTTGTTTTTAACTTTTTTTTTAATGTTAACTAATGATAAATTTAAAAATGACTAATCAATTTGGTTGATGCAATCTAAAGAGCTAATACTCAAATCAATTGCCTCTCCAGTTTGACAAGTTGAGTAAGTTACTATTTAATACAGTAAAAGTTATTCTGTTAGGCCTGATAAAGAAACTATGTATAAACTTTTCTATACATATGGCAGATATATAGAAAAATATTCATTAGGCTGAATAAATTGACAAAAGTGGTTTTAAAAAAATAAGAGGTTGTTATATCTGCTTCGATTTGAAAATTTCATTCAACAGTTCTTATGAACCTACTGTGTGCTAGGCAATATGTGTGCTGGGTGTAACGGGGAGGGGAGAAGGCACATTTACGTACATGTCAGTGGTGTATAAATAGAAAGGCGAAGTTAAGAGAGTACAAGTTTTTACAATAAGTGAGTAAACAGAACGTGACATTTTATTGGATCTTGAAATGTGAATACAACTTTTCTGACTAAAAGAAAGAAAGGAGGATACTCCAGGCAAGGAAAAAACATGAATGAACAGCACAGAACAGAGGATGGGAAACATGCGTAATATTTGAATATTTGGGAAAAGCAAAGCAGGTTGACTGAATCTCAGTGTAGATGGGATAAACGAATGGGAAATAGTGTAAGAGGGGTACTCGATGGCCCCATTTTGAGAGCTATCAATACCATATTAGGCAGTTTGGGATTATCTTCTGGGCAGTAACAGGGGAACTTATGTAGTCATACCAGCCTTTATAAAGAGAATTCTGATGGGACTGTAAAAATTAAATGGAAGGTAGGAGACACCTACCTACTTAGGGTGAGGAGACCGTAAAGGAGGCATTTTCGGCAATCAGCCCAGGAGAGGACAGCAGTAAAGACAGTGAGAGGACAGGAGTCAGCAGGCTGAGGGCAGCAGAGATTAGAGGAAAATGGTTGGGTTCAAGACAGACCGCAGCGGCAGCTTGAACTCAACCTGATCGCATGGACGTGGAAGTGGAAAAGGAAGAAAAAGAGATGACACGGATTCTGAAATGGATGTTCTTTTAAGGAAACGCATAGTTACGCTTTCAATATTTGTCATAGATGTTTGAAAACATCATGTCAAATGACAACTATTTTAGGAACCTTGAAAAAATAGCAATAATTGTAGAGGAAGTGAAAGGTATTTCCCTATTTAAGAAGATACATAACTTGACTTCTGTCCTTCTCTTAAAAAACCGTCCGGCCGGGCACGGTGGCTCACGCCTGTAATCCGAGCACTTTGGGAGGCTGAGACGGGCGGATCACGAGGTCAGGAATTCGAGACCAGCCTGGCCAACATGGCGAAAACCCATCTCTCCTAAAAATACAAAAAAATTAGCTGAGTGTAGTGGCAGGCGCCTGTGAGGCTTAGGCGGGAGAATCGCTTGAACCTGGGAGGCGGAGGCTGCAGTGAGCCGAGATCTTGCCATTGGACTCCAGCCTGGGTGACAAGAGCGAGACTCTGTCTCAAAAAAAGAAACAAAACAAAACAAAACAAAAATGTCCTATGTGTCCCTTTGTAAATAGCTATACTCATTAGTAACTAGTCTATTTATTTATTTATTTATTTTTGAGATGGAGTCTCACTCTGTCGCCCAGGCTGGAGTGCAGTGGCACGATCTTGGCTCACTGCAACCTCTGCTGCCCCCGGTTCAAGCAGTTCTCCTTCTTCAGCCTCCCGAGTAGCTGGGATTACAGTTGCCTGCTACGGTGTCTGGCTAATTTTTGTAGTTCTTTAGTAGAGATGGGGTTTCACCATCTTGGCCAGGGTGGTCTTGAACTCCTGACCTCGTGATCCACTCTCCTCGGTCTCCCAAAATGCTGGGATTACAGGCCTGAGCCACCGCACCTGGCCTAGTAACTGGACTATTTTTATAGGAGACCTTAGATTATTATTTTCCCTTGAATTTACTTTATTTTCCCCTATTGCACAAACTTTTCTATGCCCTGGACTGTTTATTCATTTTGAATATCTCTCTCCAAAAACAGAAAAGAAAAGAAAATCAGATACACCGCTTTCTTCTCTCCCTATCTGCGGAGCCTGCCTCCTCCAACCAGCATGGCTGCATCCCAGTGCATGTGCACCTGCCTGCTTGAACACTTCAATGACTAACTTCTCTGCAAATACATCAATAGTTTCATTGCCTTCAGGCTTCTTCTATGTCTTTTAACTCTTGAACCTTCTGGTACATTTTAGCTTACCAACCAGCAAATGCTGCTTTGTACTTGTTTTATGTATTCATTTATTGCACAAATTTTCCTTGAGTGCCTTGTTCACGGAAGGTGCTATTGCAGGAATTGTATGTGTAGTTTAAGTTACCTCCATCTAAACGATAAGATTTTCATATAATTCATCTCTGTAGTTCTACCACAAGCATATTAGTAGATTCTAAATAAACGTTAACTCCATATTTGTGTGCATGTAGAAATATGTTGTGTTTATGTATATATTAATGCATCTATCTTTCTATATCTAACAATGATAAAAAAAGTGCTAATAAAATAATGATGATTAACGTTACGTTGAATTGTATAATTGTATATAAAAGTTATGTTCTGTTCTTCTTACATTAACGTTTTTCATATACTTTGCCTTTTGAGAACATCTACCCATTATCAGACGAGACGGGGAGCGTTCAGGGTGGTATGGCCGTAGACCATCTACCCATTATCAGAGGATGAAACTTGCATTGTTCTCCATGTTTTATTTCCTTTGTCTCTGAAAGACCTGTTCACAGAATATGCCACTCTTTTCAAAAATAGTACATATACAGTGCAATGTCAAAGTAAATGGAAGAAGAAATTTACATTTTGACTTTGACAACAACAAAATGAATAAATAAATCAATGCTGTTTTTTTCTACAAAGCAAGAAAAACAAAGCCACTGTAAGTGTACTCTGAATAAAAATCTGCTTTCTGTTATTGTAAAAAAAGAAAATGGTGAAACTTGAGGTAAAATATTTTGCTCACATCTGAAAACACTATTGCCGGAGGGGGAAGAGACGTGAGTGTGTTGACCTTTGCAAGGCAGAAAGGCTCACAAGGAAGTAAAAATGTTGAGCCTTTGAATCCTCACAAAATTCTCAGTTGTACTTGATCTACCTCCCCCAGCTTCCTCCACTGCACAGGCTAAATAGGTAGGCATCTTTTTACAAGAAAAACATTTTTATATGCTAAGAGACTTTAATGGATTAAACACTTGTACATGCACACAAACATGCATGCACACACAAACACACACACAAAGCAAGTAAAAATTAATACATTAAAAATTGGCTCAAAGAGAATACTAGGAGTCCAGGTATATACCGTAAACATATATGCCATATTTACTAGATATAGACAATTATTAAGTAGTTGGTGGCTTATGGCCGTAATTAGATACTAAGCTGCAGTTGTGGTCTTGTCCCCATGAGTCATGGTCAACAAGTTAGTACCCCAGTTTTTTTCAATGGATCTATAGACAAACCAGTATCTACAGTTGTCTTTCTCCTACATAGAGCTTCAATAATTGGAACATGACTGAATCATTTGCCATAAAACATCTCCTATTACCTGACCAGCATTGATTATGGTTAGGATGGTCTGAATCTACAAGAATAATTATTACACACCTCTCCAGATTACCATATACGGATTACTTTTGATTTGAGGACCATGGCTTAGTTATAAAGTCTCTATATTCAGAGTCAAAACAGTATCTGCAAACTCCCATAAGAGAACTTAACATCCTTTTCTCCCCCAAGCAGGTCACAGGAACGAGAAATCGCCCCCTCCTGACCCCCAAACAAGCCATAAAACCTAGAAAAATCACTCTCTGACGTTCACCACCTCCCAGATCCTCATGTGACAGATGTGCTTCCTGATACCCAGGGGCAATGAATGGCTTACAGAAACACAGAGAAGAATCTGGCCTTGCGAAGTCGTCTCCAGTTCATTACCATTAGATCATACTCCTGTTATCCAATCATGTTTCTCTACAACTATCCATTTCTTTCATCAGACTTAGCAATAAAAATAGTCTTCTTGGCCCAGCACGGTGGCTCATGCCTGTAATCCCAGCACTTTGGGAGGCCGAGGCAGGCAGATCACAAGGTCAAGAGGATGGGACCAGCCTGGCCAATATGGTGAACCCCATCTCTACTAAAAATACAAAAATTAGCCAGGCATGGGGTTATGCTCCTGTAATCCCAGCTAGCTGGGAGGCAGAGGCAGAAGAATCACTTGCACCTGGGAGGCGGAGGTTGCAGTGAACTGAGGTCATGACATTGCACACTAGCCTGGGTGACAGAGGAGACTCCATCTCAAAAAAAAAAAATTTTTTTCTCTGGCCCTTTGCAACTTTAATTCCAAAAGCTCCCATGCCACATGAAATTTTGATAAATAAACTTTTTATGCTTTTATTTTGCCAGTCTATCTTTTGGTTTAGAGGTGTCAGGCATGACCTTTTCCATGGATCCATGGGTGAGGAAAAGGTATTACTATTTCTCCTCCACCATACTTTTACATATTTTGAGACAGAAATAATTCTAACATTTCACATGCCGATTAAAAGCTCTGAAACATCATGTTTCAATGAAGTCAGTAAATAAATTGTTCCCATTATATATAATTGTGAAAACAACATTATTTTATTATTTAGGTTCTCCTAATTCATTTTTATTCTCTTCTTAGCTACCCAGGGCATACATTTTACTCTATACATTACATATGCTGCAAAATGCTACAAACCAGGTATTTTTCCATTGGAAAGGTTGTTTTTCTATTTTTCAAGACAACATTTTGATCTGCCCATTTCCAGATGCTTTGTTGTCTGCCTTTGAGTTTGTCAGAATTATTGCAGCAATTGGAATGCGGTTTATACCCCACTCTTTTTGGCAAAAAGAGTAACTTCTAATTTGAAGCTGAAAACAGCTTTGTAGAAAATAGAAACACCATGATAATTTCTTTGTCACATCATTAATCATCTCTTTCCCTCACCAGTAGAAGCTGATCACAACTTTACTGATTTTACTTTAATATACCCTCTGTTATTTAGGCTATAGAGTGTAGCGTGCAAACTGTTCATACTAGCCACTCTATACTTCAAGGTCACTGAGTTGAATAACTATTCCATCAGACTCATCACGCATTAAATAATATTAAATTGCATATGTCTCTTTATCTCAAATTCTGGGTCTGTGTTTGGAGTGGGGAGGAACATAAAATTCATAGAATGCTTCAATGAGTCATTATTTTATGCACATATAATTGAGCATCCTTTCGGTTTATGCCTAAGCTGATAAGAAAGTAATTCTTCGGGAGAGAAGCAAGAGAGATAGCTTCTTTATGTTTAGAAAATTTTCTATAACCCAAGAAAATCCTGGGACAACTGTATGCATGATTGAAATTATACCTGGTCAGGTGGACACCCTGGGTCCCAGTTGCCCAGTGACTCAGCCAGCCAGCACATGAAGGTAAAAGAAATAGAACTCACAGGCATACAATTCCTCTCAAAGGCAAAGCAGACTAAACATGCCTCTTTCAACTTTTATATTATCACTTTCTAGATTCCAGTGCTTTCCTCTTTCGTGACATTTTCCTCCCGTGAGGAAGTCCCAGATATTAAATGTTAAACTAATTATCTTGGATAAAACATTTTGAAGAGAGAAATATATAGTCACTCTCGGAGCCTACAGGGAAGATCCCTGATTGATTTTACACTGACAGATGAGGTTACCAAAGCCCTCAGCAAAAAGTGCACTTCTCTGAAGTTCTTGATAACTGCATTCCTTTTCATTTGTCTACAGCTGATATTATGATAACTTTATACCTTCCACAGCATTGAGTTAACTGCACGGAGAAGATTCTCAATGAGCACTTGTTGAGTGAATCAAACCAAAGCCTACTCTCCTGTTTGCTAGAGGATGCCACTCCAGGGTTACCAGGGTTTCATCTTATTATTGGAGCATGTGTCTCCTTTACCTACAACAGTATCTCTGTTAGAGAGGATCTAGAGCTTATAAGGCTATTTTTCCGAGTCTTCTGAAACTTTATTACATAAGCTTTTTAGATATTCCTTTAGAATTTTGGTTTGTAATTGTTAAAAGACAAAGTTTCTAACACAATAATTCACTTTTTAATCAATTAACGCTATTTTTAGATTCTTCCTAGCAATAACAAAATTTCCTAATATTCTTTCCTCTCTCCAATATTCTAAGTACATTTATTTCTAATAATTAATTCTTAAAATGAAAAAAAAAACTAACATGGAACTCTGATGTACCAAATATCTGAAATGAACAAAACTTGCTGAATCCATTGATTTTGAAAGCTATCCGACAATGGCACAGAACCACCTTTTGTCTAAATGTCACTCAGGGGAGTCATGTATTTATTTCTTTGCCTTTTATAGAACTGAATCAAGGTGGTTGCCAAAAACGAACCCTCATTACCATTGTCATTTTGAAATCTCATCTTCTAGTCTAATGGACTATCAATATCATGAGTTTTTCTCTCAATATTTCAAAGGCACACAGCCCAGTGTTATCTAGGAATTCATCATCAGTCACATACTATTATCTCAGTAATTTGAAGAGGAGTGTAGAATTAGCATCTCTACACCAAAATGAGAAATGATGATATTTCTTTCATTTCACAGTATTAACACTTAGGTCATAAGCACAGACTGATTTGAGCTCATCCTATTATCCTTGGTACCATTTATTCCCCTCTGCATTCCACACGTAAGACTGCTCTGGTTAAAACTCCAGAGAATTTTGGTGAGTAGAAGCTGAGGAAAAAATCAATTAAAAATTGCTGGTAGTTACTCTGTTTTGAAAGAAATGGAGACGTGACTTTATCTTCAAGCCCTATTATTCTTTAGTTTTGGAAAGCCCTTCTGTTGATGATTCTACATGCCTTCCTCCCAATCCCTTTCCATCCATCCTTGCCCTGCTCTGAGTCAAACCCTTAGAGACTGAGTTTTTGTGATGGCTGACATCTGGCTGGATTCAGCTAATGGGGGACACTGGTAAGAGAACAGAGAACAACAGAGAGAATGGGCTATTTTATTTCCCTCCTTTCTAGCCATAGCATATACCATTTTTGGAAGTAGCTCCTACTGGGTAGTCCTACATCCACTGCTGAAATTGCCACATGGCTCTGGTAACACTGTTTCCTTCCACTGTTCCTTATGCTCTGAGCAGAAGTGTTACATACCAGTTCACCAGAATCACTCATCTCCGGGTGCTTCACCATCTCTTTTGTGTTCCCATAACCCTGAGTCAATATACTCCGCAGCTATAATCTCCTTTGGGGTGGGGAATTTTGGTCTTTTTCATCATTCTACCAGCTACAGAAGGTTACAGGGCATCATAAGTACTAATCAATGCTTGAAAGCTCAATGTGGAATAAGATAAAATTTTAAGATGGGATATGGTTTGGCTGTGCCCCCATCCAGATCTCATCTTGAATTACATTTCCCATAATTCCCATGTTTTGCTTGAGGGACTTCGTGGGGGGTGATTAGATGATGGGGGTGGTTCTCCCATGCTGTTCTCATGACAGAGTTTTCATGAGATCTGATGGTTTTACAAAGGGCTTCCCGTTTTGTTTGGCACTCATTCTCTTTTCTGCCACCCTGCGAAGAGATCCCTTCCACCAGGATTGTAACTTTCCTGAGGCCTCCCCAGCCATGCTGAACTGTGAGTCAGTTAAACATCTTTCCTTTATAAATTACCCAGTCTTGGGTATGTCTTTATTAGCAATGTGAGAACTAATACAGTAAATTGGTACCGGTAGAGTAGGGTGCTGATGTAAAGATACCTGAAAACATGGAAGCAGCTTTGGAACTGGATAACAGGCAGAGGGTGGAACAGTTTGGAGGGCTCAGAAGAAGATAGGAAACTGTGAGAAAATTAGAAACTTCCTAGAGTCTTGTTGAGTGGCTTTGGCCAAAATGCTGACAGAGATATGAACAGTAAAGTCCAGGCTGAGGTGGTCTCAGATGGAGATGAGGAACTTGTTGAGAACTAGAGTAAATGTCATTCTTGCTCTGCAAAGAGACTGGTGGCATTTTGCCCCTGCCCTAGAGATCTGTGGAAGTTTGAACTTGAGAGAGATGATTTAGAGTATCTGGCAGAAGAAATTTCTAAGCGGCAAAGTATTCAAGAGGAAGCAGAGCATAACATGGCGCATGTATACATATGTAACAAACTTGCACATTGTGCACATGTACCCTAGAACTTAAAGCATTAAAAAAAAAAAGTTTGGAAAATTTGCAGCCTGGAAATGCAATACAAAAGCAAAACCAATTTTCTGGGGAGAAATTCAACCCTGCTACAGTAATTTGCATAAGAAACAAGGAGCCACATGCTAATCACCAAGACAATGGGGAAAATGTCTTCAGGGCATGTCAGAGACCTTTGTGGCAGCCCCTCCCATTACAGGCCCAGAGGCTAAGAGGAAAAAATGGTCTCATGGGCCAGGCCCAGGGCCCCCTGCTGTGTGCAGCCTAGGGACTTGGTGTCCTATGTCTCAGTCGCTCCATTTGTGGCTAAAAGGGGACAAGGTACAGCTTGGGTCATGGCTTCAGAGTGCAAGCCTCAAGGTTTGGCACCTTCCAAGTGCTGTTGAGCCTGTGGGTGCACCAAAGTCATGAATTGAGGTTTGGGAACCTCCGCCTAGATTTCAGAGGATGTAAAAAAACATCTGGAAGTTCAGGGGCAAAGTCTGCTGCAGGGGCAAAGCCGTCATGGAGAACATCTGCTAGGGCAGTGTGGAAGGAAAATGGGGGGTGGGAGCCCTCACACAGAGTCCCCACTGGGCACTGCCTGGTGGACCTAGTAGAGCTGTGAGAAGAGGGCCACCAACCTCCTGACCCCAGAATTGTAGATTCACTAACAGCTTGCACCATGTACCTGGAAAATTCACAGACACTCAACTCCAGCCCATGAAAGCAGCCAAGAGGGGAGCTGTACTCTGCAAAACCACAGGGGTGGAGCTGCCTAAGGCTGTGGGAGCCCACTTCTTACACCAGCATGACTTGGAAGAAGTGAGACATGGAGTCAAAAGACATCATTTTTGGAACTTTAAGATTTAATTACTACCCTATTGGATCTTGGACTTGCATGGAGCTTGTAGCCCCTTTGTTTTGGCCAATTTCTCCCATTTGGAAAGGATGTATTTAACCAATGCCTGTACCCCATTGTATCTAGGAAGTAACTAACTTCCTTTTTGTTTTAGACTCATAGGTGGAAGGGACTTGCTTTGCCTCAGATGAGACTTTGGACTTGAACTTTTGAGTTAATGCTGGAATGACTTAAGACTTTGTGGGACTGTTGGGAAAGTGGGGTTGTGTTTTTGTGGTAGGAGTTATTAAGAAATTATTTTGGGCAGATAGAAAAAGTTTTCATTTCTTTTAAAGCAGCTGCAAAAATGCTTCTTGTCTAGAAGGAAAACCCCCACTTTTAGAGCCTGACAGGCAATCTTTGATGTGCAAATGCCAGCCATTAGAAAATGAGTCCATCAAACATGGCAGTTCTCACCACCATTGTCCTCTTATCCTTGCCCTCACATATGCCTAGCAGCATAGCCACCCCCACATATCCCCAGTGTGTAGAACATCATGGTGCCCTGCATTTGCATATTAACAGGCTAGGGTGGGAGGGCTAGCTTTTTCACGGGCTATGTGAATGACATACCTGGTGAAACCAATCCCGTGAGCCCTATGCAAATCAGACACCACCTCCTCCAGCCCACTCATAAAACTGGCTGGTATCCGTGGCACTTGAAGTTCCCTCTTTTGGCTTTGGAGCCCCCCTCACTCTGTCTGTGTACCAGGGACCTGCTTCTTTCTTTCTCCCCACTTCCTTCTTGCCTATTAAACTCACCGCTTCTCAAAACCATTCCATGTGTATCCATGTTGTTTTATCTAATTTGACTCGAGATGAAGAACCGGGTGTTCCTCCACTCATCGGAGACATATCATTTTGAAATGTGAGGACATGAGATTTGAGAGGGTCCAGGGGAAGAATGATATGGTTTGGCTGTGCACCCACCCAAATCTCATCGCCAGTTGTAGTTCCCATAATCCCCATGTTTTGTCGGAGGGAACTCATGGGAGGCGATTAGATTACGGGGGCAGTTCCCCCATGCTGTTCTTGTGATAGTGAGTGAGTTCTCACAAGTTCTGATGGTTTTATACAGAGGGCTTCCCCTTCCCTTCAGCACTCGTTCCATCTCCTGATGCCCTGTGAAGTGGTGCCTTCCAACAGGATTTTTAATTTCCTGAGGCCTCCCCAGCCACGCTGCACTGTGAGTCAATTAAACTTCTTTCCTTTATAAATTACCCTGTCTCAGGTATGTCTTCATTAGCAGTGTGAGAACAGTCTAATGCAGGATGTTTACAGGTATCTACTGCTTAATAGATACACTTACTACTTTCAAAAATCAAAGACCTGTTGAGTAGGAAGTGTATAGAATTTGGTGTCATATAGTACAGGGGTAATAATTGCCTCTCCCTCTTACCTTTGTGCAAGTGTATAGATGTTGATATCATATAGTACTGGGATTATTATTGCCTCTGCCTCTTACCCATGAGGCATGCATTAGGTCCCAATTTCTTCATCTGTAAAATGGTGATAATAATATTATCTCATGAGAGGTTGTTGAGGTTACATCAGAGAAGGTCTGTAAGTCATCTTGCACTCTCTCTGGCACATTGTAACTAATTCCCTCTATTCTTGCTTTGGGATAAATGTGTTTCTAAAATTTGGCTAGCCTTCCTCTTTTCCACAGGATAATAGAGCTGTTAAAAAGAACAGGCTCAGAACAGCCACTCAATCAAAATTACCAAATGTTGAAAAGGTCAAAGCACTATAGCATACCTGTATAATTCATAGATTATTGAATACATTAACATTCCAATTCCTCATTCTTAAAGAAAAGATTATAATAAAGACCCAAAATGGCCGTACATTAATCCTCCCCTATGACAATAATTGTTCCTTTTCTGGGAAATGTACAAATGTAACCTCTGCTGACACTGAACTCCAATTTGGATGCCACACTGTGCTTCTGGTTTTGATAACGAATAGATACCCAGGAGGAGAGCAATGGGGAATTGGTTAGATGCTCACAAAAGAAAAAGGCTTTCAAATATGCTGTGGGTTAATTTGAACCAATCTGCAAGGTCTAGGAAATTATGCAATTGATATCCCTTCTTAAGAATATTTTGAGCTTTTGCAAGGTTTGTCTGGGGTTTTTTACACAGGCTTTAAACAAGCAATCAAACATCTGCTTTCAAAATTAAAGAGCCAAAAACTAACTGATGCATGATTACAATGTCAAATATTTCTTTGTAACTGTTGGACCATTTTCAACTCAATCAATTTTATTTTTATTTTTCATGATATTTCCGGGGATAACATAGACTCATAATTACAGCATGTAGCACTTTAGAGGGCTTTAGGGACAACTTAGCCCATCCCGCTCATTTTAGAGATGAGAAAACTGAGGATCACAGAGGGTAAGTGGCTTGTTTGGGGTCTCAAAGCTAGTTGGTAGCTAGGTCAGAATAGCACTGTAATCAACTTGAATTTTAACGAGACATCTATTGAAATTATTTTATGAAACTTCCTTTTTCCTTGAAATGTCTATTTAAAAAAAAAAAAAGCTTAGTAAGTTCCAATAAAGAAATCACAAAACAAGTTGCTTAGTTCACTGCAAGACAACTATGAAAATCATAAATGATAAATACTTTGGTATTAAAAGTTGTGTTCTTGTAATCGCCTAACGAAATGCCCAGCACTTCATTTCCTTCCTTCCTGCAGCCACTTGGTGGACCAAAACTACGCAACAGAGTGAGGTAACGCATCACTAAGTCAATTAATGAAAGCAAGTAGTAATTTTGGAGACTCAAACTCATCATTTGATAATAAGAGTTCAACATATAGTTGCTTGAAGAAATTTGGCACAAAATAATTAAAACCCCTCACATTCATTTATTAGGGAATGGCATTGGCATAATAATGGGGCATGGGGATAAAGAATGGTGCGTGTGGTAGGAAAGGTTCATGGATAATGTGTGGCATACATCCTCTAGGCAAGCATACAATCTGTAAAGGAGATGGAGCGGCATCTAGACCATATTCATTCCAGCAGATGTCATCTATTGAACAGCGACACCTACTGAAATTATTTTATAGAGGTTCCTTTTTCCTTGAAACTTCTCTTTAAAAAAACAGACGTAAATAAGATCTATAATAAATCACAAAACAAGTTGCTTAGATCACTGCAAGACAACTAGGAAAATCATAAATGATAAATACTTTGGTATTAAAAGTTGTCTTCTTGTAATCGCCTAAGGAAATCCCCAGCACTTCATTTCCTTCCTTCCTGCAGCCACTTGGAGGACCAAAAACTATGCAACAAAGTGAGGTAACGCATCACTAAGTCAATTAATGAAAGCAAGTAGTAATTTGGGAGACTGGAATTCATCATTTGATAATAAGAGTTCAACATATAGTTACTTGAAGAAATGACCCTCTGTTAGAGAGCATAGTCCTAAGATACCAGTTTCAAAGTTCTGTAATAGAGCCTGTAACAGGTCCTGTTTTTATAATTTTTTCTTTTGGCAGGCTAAAGAGGGATTTCATTTTTACTGATAATGGTCAAAAAAAAAGGAAATTATTGCTTATAAGTGATTGACCTTCATTACCAGGAATATGTTAAATTTCTCTCTCTCTTTTTTTGGGCAGTAATGAAGATTCAATGTTATCTTGGTGATGAATTTTACTCTATGGTTTCTTCTTCCCAGGCAAAAGATTATCCTTAGTTCGGAATGTTTCTTCCCCAGGCAACAGGCTAGAAAGGTATTTTCTAATCCTTCAAGACTCTGGTTGACTTCACATGAATTGGCTTGAGTTAGATAAACTCTGCCAATAATCCTAGAACTCTTCTAGCCTACATCCTTAAGTATTAAAAAATACACATTTCTAAAAGCTTTTTTAATCCCTTATTTTCTGCTGCATTCACATATCGCAAAGTAAATAAAATCAATAGAGTAAACATAGATTTCCAAAATGCAATCTCTCTTGTCACCTGGCTTACCTACTCTTACTACTGTGCCTGTTATGTTTCTTTTGTTCTCAGTTCTTAATGTCACATGCATTTCTCCACCTTACTTGGTGCTCTGAAAGCCTGACTCCCATGAATCGCATACACCAGCTCTCTTACCCTCTGACTTCCTGTTATGTCAGGCAGGGTGGAAGTATAGAAAGCTTGTCTTGATGAGATTCTAGTAAGAGCCACATTTCTCTATGGCCAGAGCTCCTATTGGCTGGCCCCTCCTTCAGGCATCAGTTCTCACTGGACTCTGGTAATATCATCTTTTCCCTAAGACTTCTGGCCTAAAGGTTAGAGTGGTTTCCAACTGTTGCTGGACCCAGGGTTCCTCACATCTCCTGGATGGTTTCTTTACCCTCATCCTCACCTCTGTACATAAGAGTGGCATAGCTTCATTAACATCTCTTTGGTTAAATCCTTTCATGTGAGCCTTTTTTTTTTTTTTTTTTTTTTTTGGCCAGGACACTGGCTGATATCCCCCTATCACTATAGGTCTAATCTTTGTCTATATGGCATTACATAATTACTCTTGATGGCTGAGAAGGCAGAGGCTGCCTCATTTTGCTAGTATCCTCAGTATCAACCACAAAGGCATGCCATTGGCATTTGATTGAGAATGCTGATTGATTGCATGGGGAATGAACTGCATGGGGAATTAATGGCTGGTCTTATTAAAAGCTGCCTTTAAAAGTCTCCCTCAAAACCATTTCCAAGCATACAGCCTGCTAATGGGCCAGTTATTTATACCTTTGATTTTTACTGTTATCAGTATGCTTGTTTTATAGCCAGAAAATAGTGAGATATTAACAGTCTATATCATGCCCAGACAACAACAATAAAAAATTACCTTGTTTCATACAGGTCAGCTTTTTAGAAGCTTCATTTGTGAAAGATTATATGGAAGGCTCATAGTTTGCAGGAGTTTCTGATCTTCCTGTGCCTCTGACTACCCCCAAGCGTTCTTGCCTTCCTATCACTAAAATTCAGAATTTTCCTTCTGGAATTTTATTCTTTGGGTAATTATTTATTCACACATGAAACAAATCATTTATTGAGCACCTACCATCTACTTTCTTCCAGACCTTGCCCTTCGAACTAGAATTATGGTGGTACAGAAAATGGATGTGTACAATAAATCAATAAGCGAATGAATACATTAGATAATTTAGGTTATAAATAATAAGAAAACAATAAAACGGAGCAACACAATCAAGAGATGGGGTGGGGAGATGTTCAACAGTGTGGTCAAGGAAGGCCTTAGATCCTAATTGATCTGAGATTAAAATGATCAGAAAAGCCATTATGAAAAGGTCTAGGGAGGGGTCAGCAAACGATGGTGGCCCATAGACCAAGTCTAGCCCATCACCCATTTGTGTAAATAAAGTTTTGTTGGAACAGAGAAACAGAGGCCTGCTCATTTGTTTGTGTATTGCCTATGGCTGCTTTTCTTCTCTGATGGCAGAGTTGAGTAGTTGTGACAGAAACCTCATGGCCCCCAAGGTGAAACTATTTACTATCTGGCCTTTTAGAGTGAAAGTTTGTTGACCTTTGGCCTTGGGGAAGAACGTTCCAAAGATAAAAAAGGGCTAACAAAGAGCTTTAAGGGAGGAACATGTTTAGAGGCCAACGTGACTGGCGTACAGTGTCAACTGGAGACAGTGCCCTTGGTGTGCATGGTCAAGACTGTAATAAGCAGACTGCATTTTATTCTACACGGGGAGTGAAGACATTTTTTGGCCTTTATTTCAAGAGTAACATGATCTATATTTACTGTTGGGATGCCAAACACATTTGAGGAGATGTGTCTTCATAGATAGCTTTTTTATCTCATTTCTTTGCAACTGATAGGTAACTAGATAAAATTATTAGTCTCATTTTAGAAGTGAAAAAAAAAAAAACTAAGAAAGTTTAAGTGATTGGCCAAAGATAAACAAAAAACAGGTGGCTGAACTGGGACCTGCTCAAACCCCAGAGGCTGGCTACTACTTGAAAAATGAGAGATATTTGACTCCCAATTGACAGTTTTCAGTGCACCAGCCTACACAACTCCATTGCTGTCAGATAAAGCAATGACATAATTGAGGGAGTAGAAAGACAGTGTATTCCCTGAATGCATCTTCTATGTATTTAGTGATGACTGATAGGTTATGCTCCTATAATTGCTCCTATTAATTTTGTCCACTTAGGTACTAACTGTTTTGAAAAACAACTTAAAAAGTATACTACATACAAGTAAAAATGAAGCAGACATGATTGTAACCCTTCTGCCCTGAATATACCCTCAATGCAGACAGATGTTTCTGGAAAGTTTCAGTTTGATGACCCCTCCAACCTTCCTAGCTAATGTGTGACAGGGACCCTTGAGAACGGGGGCCACTTCCTACCTTTCCTAGTACATGAGTGCTTGGCTCAATGCTGGGCATTCTTCAGATGTTGAGGTGATGGTTTTGGAGTAAATGAATTTAATGTCTTATTTACAAATAATTTCAGATCAGGTACCAAAATAGAATATTTTTGACTCTGACCTGTATGCAAATGTAAGTAAAAGTATGTGATGGAAATGAAAATGCCCACATGAGACTCGCTTCTCTTTACTCTTTGACCCTACCACCTGCCAGCACCATCCCAGGTGGGGAAAGTGAGATTTGGCAGATCCTATTACTCCAGCATTGAAGTGAAAGGGAGCAGAAGGGTGGAGGGAACCTTCTGTTCAGGTTTGCCCCCTTCTCTTGCCATTGCATTCCTCTGTCTCCCTCATCTGTAATCCTAATTAAACTCCTGCCAGGCCCCTCTGGATGTCCCATCCCCAAACCCGTAGACAACAAAAGCCCATGGCAGCTCCTCCACGGTTGGTTCTACCTTAATCTTCAGCTGGACAGCAACAGCAGCAACTGAAGGAAAGAGGGAAGGACTGAGAACCATGACAGGATCCTAGCCAGGTCCGTTGTGGGTAAATTGAAGAAGAAACAATAAAGAAGGCTTTGACAGGAGAAATTCCCTGTTCTTGACACAATGCTGAACGTCCATCAATGGAGTCAGCTTTTTTTTTTTCTAAAATAAGAGATGTGATGAAGCTCAGGTCAGGTCCTGCAGCCACTGCATGAGGACCCTCGAGAGCCACCGTATCTACTACGGTAGCCACTAACCACATGCAGCTATCGGGTGCCTCAAACGTGCCAGTGCAATATGCTGACATGGTAATATTTGGGATATATCAAATTAAACAAAATATATCATTATAGTTAATTCCAGATACTTATTGTTACTTTTTTAAAAATGAGGCTATTAGAATATCTTAAATTACATATTACAATTGTACAGTACTAAGTCGAGGAAAAAAAAAAGCCAAAGATCCAGAAAGATGAAGAGATGAGATGTTAACAGAAGGGGAATAATAAGTCTTCACTCATGTTCTCAATTTGAACATAGCTAACACTCCACACATCAACAGTTGTCTTTTTCAAAGAGAATACTATATTAACTAGCTGCCATCCTCTGAAAGCTCAAGTCACTGGAAGTTACTACCATTCCAAACCAAAACTTAGTTTTAATTGGTATCAAATGGTTGTTTTGCTTTGTTAAATACTGTAATGGCTTTCCAAGTGGAGACTATGCCTATTACTTTTTGTTATCCGTCATAGTGTCTACCAAAATGGTGATGAACATAAGCACTCGATAAATATTGATTATCTGATTAACTAAAATGAGATAAATAATAGAGTTTTAAAACAGTTATTGAGCTAATGGCCAGCTCGTGGTGTGTGTGTGTGTGTGTGTGTGTGTGTGTGTGTGTGTGTGTGTTCATGCATGCCACTGTAAGCCACAGGCTATTTGGCATTAAGTTATTAAACATGATTTCCTCCTCCCAGGTATTGTTACTAGGGAAATATTTACTAGTGTTACAATCATATTCTTGATGAGGAATCCATATTCAGCTTCTTCTCCAAGCCAAGTAAACCTGATCCCACTGAAAGTGGTTTCCTCTCCCTTCCTACCCTAAAACTGTACAGTGAAAAAAAAAAAAAAAAAAAAAAAAAAGTTAATTCCATAGACATAATGCTTCTGCCAAAGACAATGGTGACAAGCACTTGGATTATAAGTGTCTGACTCAAAATGTTATCAGACCATGTACCTGTGCCTCTCACAAAGACTCCAAACTAGAATAAGGTAGTAAGGTTTTGAAACAAAGAGCAAAGAACATAGATCATACAGTACAGCAGATACCAACCAGCAATACCTATTTCTTAGGCACAGGATTGTTGAGAAGGAACTAAAGACTAAGAGCACAAGCCAAAGTATGTGGAGACACTATTTACTGAGTGCAGGAGCCAAGCACCTTGCAAATATTGTCTATAATTTTGGTATTTTATTCCTGTTTACAAATCAAGAAAATAAAACTCAGATAACCCAACTCATCAAAGTTCATATATATAATTTGTAGTCCTCTTAGGATTGAGAATCAAATATGTTTATAGCCAGTTTGTTAATTCCTTCCTTCCTATATATGTTTTTAGTGTATGATTATTTACAGTAAATTGTATATCATTTTCAATTCAGAGTGCTCACTCATCAAAAAATCATTGTTTCAAGCAGTCTAAAATTAAAGATCCTTTCAGGAATTGTTATGTTTAGTATCCAGACCATTTGAATTGTTATTATGATAAATGTAGTAGGGAAACACAGATGAGGAGCTTCCTGTATGGAATCAGTCCTCATGGGCTTAATTGTGTATGGACCACACGCTGTATACAGCTGTACATGATGCATGTACGTAATTCAACACTGTTGCCCAGGGAAACCATCACATCTTAAAAAATATGGAATCATGGGTGGTGTTCTATCCTTGGGCATTAGCCAAGCCTATATTTCTTTGTTTTATAAACTGGATATCTGGCCTATGTAACCCCAAAACCATGTATTTGTGACATCAGAGCTGTGAACTTTTTCATTTCAGTTTTGTGACAGGCACTCAGTTTTTCATCTTGGAATGCTTATGACAGACAAAAACAAACAAGCAAACAAAAACAAACAAACAAACAAACATAAAGACTGTGGAGGTGAAAGTCGGAGTAGGAGGAGGTTGTAGAGATACAGAGGTGAGAACAAAGACATTGATACTGCTTGTTTTTTTTTTAATTATAATTGTGTGTGTGTGTGTGTGTGTGTGTGTGTGTGTGTGTGTGTGTGTGTGTTAATGTCTCACCCTGTTGCCCAGGCTGGAGTGCAGTGATGCAATCACAGCTCACTGCAGTCTCAAACTCCTGGGCTCAAGTGATCCTCCCATCTTAGCATCCTGAGTAGCTGGAACGACAGGCACATTCCACCATGCCCAGCTAGTTTTTAAAAATTTTTTGTAGAGATGAGGTCTTGCCATGTGAACTCCTGGGCTCAAGCAATCCTTCCACTTTGGCCTCCCAAAGCGCTGGGCTTACAGGCATGAGCCACCGTGACCAGCCTGGTTATAATTCTTGAGTAAAAGATTCACACCGTCATTTTGAGAAAAACTGAACCTTTTAAAATATAGCAAACCAAGGTCTTAAGACTTTTTAACTTCTAATTTCCCTCTGAAGCGTCCACAGATTCCTGCAAATAACAATTCTGCAGATTGTGTAAATTTACATGTTTCTCTATAAAATACTTAAAAATTAAAAGTAGGTGCTACCTCTAGGCAAGAGTCATCCTTTGATATTTCTCCCTGACAGAGGCTTTCATTTTATTTTAAACAGATCTGACTTCAGGTTGGAAACTCGCATAGAGGAAAAGGTAACCCAGGGCAAAGCCAAGCAGTGCCCTGAACCATTCCTGCTGGGGATGGAAATACAGAGCAGAGACACAAGGTCTCTGGACAGCCTCTCCTATTGAGAGCTTTTGTTCTTGAAAACCTGGCCCTAGGCAAATGGGAAATATGAATTACTCATGTGAGTCCAAAAAAGAAATTGTATCTTTTCTACTCTATTGTAGAGAGAACACATGGATGATGTTTCATCAATTGTTTAAACTCCAGTGTTAATAAGCTCCTCTGCTCAGCAGAGAGAATGTGAAGGTGAGCAGGAGGAAGCTGGAAACCTGGGGTTGGTGGGTAGTGGTGGTGGAGTAAGGAGTGATGGTGGTGGGGTGAGGGGTGATAATGGTGACATGAAGGGTGAGGGTGGTGGGATGAGTGGTGATAATGGTGAGGTGATGATGATGGAAGTGGCAGGTTTGAAAGTCCAGATGAGAGTGGAGTTGGAATTGGAAGTTATTGTCATGGTGGAACGGATGGTGGTGGAGAGGGTGATGCTGATGGTGGGGTTGTGGCAGTGGAGATGGTGGAGGTGATGGTGGTGGTAAATGTGGTAGAAGCAACTACTTGGGCAGTAGTGTTGGTGGCAAAGAAGGTATGGAGCAAAAACTGTGTGCAGAGATGGGGCAGTGAAGATGCTGAATAAACACCTAGACTCTTCCCTAGTCTTTCGTTCCCAGACATAGCTCCTCTCTCATCATATGAATTTAAGCTTTCTGAAATGTTGCCATTCATTGACTAAGCTGCATCGTTTGCAAAATTTCTGTCCCCTGTCCCTACTCCAGTCTATTGAAATCTAAATATGAGATGCTGTTCCATTGCTGCTGTTTTTATTGGGAGGAGAAGCTGAGAATCTCACATCTTCTCCTGTTCTGTGAAAGTTTACTCCAGGCTGCAAAGCATTTGATTGTAGTCTTCCCTGCTGGTTCTGCCTTAGAAGAAATCTCTGGGAAAAAATGCATCTAAAGGAGAGACCCAGAGATGAGAAAGACATAACAGGTGGTGACAATCATTTTGGCTGTAAAATATTATCTATTCTATTTTTAACATGGTGCCCTTTCTGTTGTGCCTCTGTGTTATCCAAAGAGTCTTCTGAGAAAAACCACAGGGCTAGTTTCATTGATAAATAAAGATTAGATCAATTATGTGCATAAACTGCTCTGGCAAGCTTGAGGAATGCTAGCGGAGGAGCCTTAGAGGAAAACCCAAGGTGAGGACCCTTCTCTGTGTTACATCATTATCCAGGCACTTTGCATGCAGAGTCCCAAAGTGGGTATCAGCAGAGAATAAAGAAAATAACACCAATATAGTAACATAAAACTAACATTGATCTGCACACACATCAAGGCACTGTTGGAAAAAAAAGAGTTGGAAGTACTAATATTGCTGGAAAATGTGCCTTTGATTTAGTCCCTTAAGTATAAAAGAAGGATTAAATTATTCCAGACTTAACCAAGTGGCATTAAAATATCTTATTGTATGATGATCTAAGTCAGTGGCTTGCAAATTTGGCCCAAGGCTTATTTATTAAAAATGCTGATTCTTGGGCATCATTCTCACGATTTCTGATTCAAAATTATAAACCCATGATGGCACTCGGAAATCTTTGTTTTACATTTAAACTTCTCCAGAAGGCGCTTGTTCAGACTACCAAGACTTACCAAGCTTTGATCTGTGCATCAGAATTCAGAAAGAGCTGATGTAGGCGTTTTGTCCGCAATGATAAATGTATCTGTCATCAGTAGCTATTACTCTAGCTAGAAATCACTCTTCATATTTATGATAATAAAGTAAACCAAGAGTTCAGATCGAGAAGTAAAACGGTGGGAAAATATTTAAGTCTTGGTAACTTGAGAAACAAAGGCACATTATTTCTCAAAATATGGAAGAGGAAATGGTGCTGGATTTTAGGGCACCTTCCCAAGGTCATTGAGTATGAACCGTCAAAATCTCATTTAGTTGGAAATGTCTAGTGATCGTTGAGAGACATGGGAGTCCCACTCCAAAAAGAAGATGGGGCTGGATATACAACTGGAGTTTTGAGTATAGGCCTTTGGGGTCTAAGGCGAAGTTCAAAAAGGACAAATTCAGAAATTCAGGGTGAAAAGAACAGCTTGTTTTATAGCAGTGTCTCTCTGAGTGTGGCACTCGGACCACCAGCATCTGCATCACCTGGGGATTTGTTAGAAATGCAGATTCTCAGGCCCTGCTGCAGATCTATCAAACAGACTCTGAGTGGGTTTCGCAAGCCGTATGCAGGTAAAGAGTCACCGCACTCAGTTGAGCTGAGACAGCCTCCAACTAAGAGGACGGGGTATCTCTGCCTCCAGGGTGATTCGGTTTCTTCATTCACTGCTTCTCAATTGACTTCCTCTCAGAAGTTCCAAATTTGCATAATTAACTGACGCTTTCACACGACTGCCACAAAGAAAGGGACACTAAAAATCACAATCTTTTTAAAGACTCCACTTACTGCAAAACAAAGAGCTGCTCACTGTGTCAGAGACAGTTTTCCAGCATCGGCTACTTTTACCGAAGCTTCAAAAATATGAGAGTTAAATTTTAGTGTCAGGCTAACCTGCAGAAGATGCCTGAGCATTATCGATCAAAGGGTGAGTGAACAGACAATAGAAAGAAACCAAATAAATAAAAAGGAGAAAATTGATAATGAGGACAGTCAGGTGGGTTATCTAAATGGCCTTCTTACAGAGGAGTAAACATAGTTATTTCTAATCTCGCAGAGCCCAGAGTGACCAACCCATCTTAAAACTTAGCCAGTCTAGGACACAAAATTTCTTTCCACTTCAACATTAATGTGAGCCAAATTATTTCAATTATTAATATTACTGAACATCCACTAGTCCCAAGCACTGTGCTCGACATAAATAAATACATAAGAAGAATAAAAAACATAACACCTATTATCACACAGCTAGGTAAGTTTACTCAATTACTTAATTAATTATAAAAATGCATTCATTCAAAAAGCAGTCTTTTACACATTTCAAGACACTATAAATTCTAGGGGTAATAGACACAATATAAATAAACAAGCATATAAAAAAGATAATTTTATGTGGTGCTTATGTGATCTGATGAAAACAGGATAGTATTAAAGGGAGAAACTAGGGGTGGGGAGTGGAATGCATTTTATATTGGTGGTCACACAAGTCCTCCTTGAGGAACAGATATTGGACTCGGGGGATGTGCGCTTTCCAGGAGAGGAAAGAGCAGGTACAAGGGTCCCAGGTGGGGAATGAGTTTGTCTAGTTTTAGGACTGGAAAGGAGGCTCATGAGGCTGCAGCCTTATGGCAAGGTGAGGATAAGTCCACAGAGAAGTGCAGAGACCAGGTCAACTAGGCCCTGTAGGCCATGGTAAACGGTATCATTTTTATGTCAAGTGCTATTGGAATTTCCAAGGGGCATTAAGCAAAAAAAAAAAAAAAAAAAAAGTTAGATTCTAAAAAGCTCAGTCTGTGTTGGCAAGAGTGTTCCCACTTTTATGTTTGGGGGCAGTGTAAATTGGTATAATCACTTTGGTAAACATTTTAATGGTATCTCATAAAGCTGAATATTGCATACTCTAAGACTTAGCAGTTATATTCCTATGTGTATTTCTTCCAGAAATGCATGCTGACCTATACCAGAATACACACCAAAGAATGTTTACAGAAGTATTGTTCATAATAGTTCAAAATGGAAGCAACTCAAATATCTATTAAGAACAGAATGAATAATTAAATTATAGTATATTAACACAATGGAATACTATTTTGTTGTTTAAAATATGGTGGATCCATGGACCCACCATTTGAATACATTTGGGATTGTGGCAGATCTAATCATCAAAGTTTGGTGAAAATGATGCCACGTGTCCTCATTCATAAAAGGGCGTGTGTTCATAAAAGGGCATGTGTTTCTGTCCAGTGCTGCTGAAACGTTTACTCTTGGAGTATTGAGCCACTTGTAAGAAATTTGACTCCTCTGACACCACCACGCTTTAAGGAAGCCCAGGTTATATTAATAGACACTTGCAGGCACACTGATTTGTGGTGTTTGCTGTGTCACCTTAGCCCAGCTGCTGCACATGTAAATGAGGAAGACTCCAGGTAATTCTAGTCCCCAGACATCTGAGCCTTTTCAGGTGATACCCAGGCTTTATGAAGCAGAGACAAATCTCCAAGCTATACTTTGTTTGCATTCCCAACCCACAGAATCTATGAACATAATAAAACAATTCTTTCTGTGCCAGTTAGGAGTGGTTTGTTACATAGCAACAGAGAACTGGAACAACTATATCAACAAAACTATGTGCAGAAACACACAGCAACATGGATACATATATCATAAAATAAGTTAGATACAAAAATAATAAACAATGATATAATTTTTTAATAGAAAATTCAAAAAGAAGTTAGAAAATTTATATTATTTGTGAGTACATATAAACCAAAGTAAGGAAGTTATTACCATAACAAAAATACAGTTACATAGAAGAAGTAAGTTCTAGTATTCAATAGCACAGCAGGGAAATTATAGTTAAAAAATATTTATTGTATATTTCAAAATAGCTGGAAGAGAAGAATTGTAATGTTCCCAACAAAAGGACAAAATAAATGGTTGAGGTGATGGATATCCCAATTACCCTGATTTGATCATTACACATTGCATACTGTTATGAAAATGTAAGACGTACCCCCCAAATACATACAACTATTATGTATCAATAAAATATCAACACAGTTACATGTACAAACGAAAAAATGATTTTGATCAGAAATACCTGTCCCTCCTGCTTCTAGGTAAAGATAATGTTCTATTTATTGAGCACATTGATAATAGCTACACGAGTGTTCACCTTACAACAATTAGTTAAGCAGTGTATTTATGTTTTATGCACTTTCTCATATGTGCATTATGTTACGTAATTTAAAAAATGTTTAAGAAAAGATCATTCTGTCTGCTGGGTAAAAAATGACTCCAACAAGAATGTGAGGAAGTAGGGAAATGAGTTGCACGACTGATTCTGTACTTAATGGGAAGGATGCTGTCGGCTTGTACTAGCTGTGCAGACGGTGAGAGGAGATTGGTTTTAAAATATTTTGGAAGAAGAGAGAATGGGATTTCCTGTTGGGTTAGATAGGGCTGGAGAGTTCAATAAACAAAAAAAAAAAGGAGAATCAAGGAAGATTATAAGTTTTTGACTCAAGCAAATGGTTGGATTGTGACACTATTGACTGACATTATTATTCATTTCAATATTACCAACTAGCATATGGTTTTATTGTAATATGCCAAATTTTTCTGATATGTGCTTTTGGGGTTAGGAAATATGTAAAATTAAAAGTCTGGTGATAACTTGCTCAGATTATTAAGACAAGTTAATATCTTCCTGATAACTCATAACGATTTAAGAACAAGTTCTTTGACTCACATTGACACATATCATTCCCAGGTATTACGACAAAAAAGGAATATAATGAAAAGAAATAAGCAAACTTCCCTGTATCTTCTGAGGTATAGTTCAATTTATTCCTTTTGCTGAGAATAAATCAAAATGGTTTAGTAAGAAAAGAATAGTTAGGCTTGGATTCTAAAAATTGTAAACCAAATTTTACCATTAACTAGCTTGGTAGTGTTAAGCAAGCTATTCAAACTTTCTGAGATGTAGCTTTATAATATCAAATGGAGAAAATAATACATGGCTAGCTTCAATTGCAAACATTTTCATGAGAATCAAATCAGCCTGTAAAATAGCTTGTAATGTCGACATCATTCAAAAATAAAAATATGTTATTGTAAGGTATCTTAGCTGAGTCCAAATTAGATTGCTAGTGAATTTGAAAAGTAAAGAAACTCTGAAGGTATCTGTTTGCATCAATTAATTCCCTGAGATGGATAATTTTGTTTATTTCCTGAGGAGTGGTCTGCATAGAAGTGCCTGGGCATAGGTGGGAGGGGATTGGAAATCATGGAGAATGAAAAAGATAGGCTTTTAATGGTTCTCACTCAGCCAGGTTTTGAGCCCTTTCACAAAGAGATTGTTGTGTTCACCAAAAGTCTCCAGTTTCCCCTCCATGAGGGTACATGATAGAATTGTACTTCCTGGACCTTCCCCTGCCCCTAAGTGGGGTCATATGATAAATATGGCCAATAAGTTGTAAGTGAAAGTGCAATGTGTCACTTTCAGGTCAAGCATTTAATAGTCCTTGAAATAGTTTCCTTTCTCTCTGGCACAGGAAGCAGCAGAATTTGAGGTGAGAGCTAATCCGCTCACTTTGGTCTCTGAGTGTCTCCCACAAGCAGAGCTCCTTTGTTAAGCCCTGAGAGGCATTTTGTGGGAGAAAAACAAAACAAAACAAAGTTTTTTTGGTTTTAAGCCACTGAGATTTGCGGGTAGCATAACTTAGCCAGACCTAGTTGATATATGAGAGAAGGGCTAGCGTTAAGTACTGAAAGTGTTTGTTTATATTAGGTTTTCTATGTGTCTGGGCCAAGCATCTGCTGCAGGGCACAGGTAACCAAGAACAACTTAGTTAAGAGGAGAAGTTGCCCAAACCTCCTCCATTGCCCCAAAGTTCACAGTACTGCTCTGGGACCTTTCAGCACAAGAGCGGCTTCCTGAAGAGCACTCGTGTGTCCAAAGGAGAAGGTAGTAGAATGCCTAGCACTTGAGAAGCAATGCTCTTGAGTTTTCATGAAGGGCAACTACTAAATGTACATATTCTTTGTGTATCAGTCTGTTTTAATGCTGCCAATAAAGACATATCTGAGACTGGGAAGAAAATGAGGTTTAATTGGACTTACAGGTCCACATGGCTGCAGAGGCCTCAGAATCATGGCAGGAGGTGAAAGGCACTTCTTACTTCATGGCGGCAAGAGAAAATAATGAAGAAGCCAAAGTGGAAACCCCTGATAAACCCATCAGATCTCGTGAGACTTATTCACTATTATGAGAATAGCACGGGAAAGATCAGCCCCCATGATTCAATTACCTGCCCCTGGGTCCCTCCCACAACATGTGGGAATTCTGGGAGATACAATTCAAGTTGAGATTTGGGTGGGGACGCAGCCAAACTATATCATTCCACCCTGGCCCCTCCAAATCTCATGTCCCCACATTTCAAAACCAATCATGCCTTCCCAACAGTCCTGCAAAGTCTTAACTCATTTCAGCATTAACCCAAAAGTCCAGAGTGCAAAGTTTCATCTGAGACAAGGCAAGTCCCTTCTGCCTATGAACCTATAAAATCAAAAGCAAGCTTGTTAATTCCTAGTTACGATGGGGTATGTGTATTAGGTAAATGTAGCTGTTTCCATGGGAGAAATTCTCCAAAATAAAGGGGTTACAGGGCCCATGCAAGTCTGAAATCCAGCAGGGCAGTCAAATTTTAAAGCTCCAAAATGATCTCATTTGACTCCAGGTCTCACATCCAGGTCACGCTGATGCAAGAGGTGGCTTCCCATGGTCTTGGAAAGCTCAACCCCTGTGGCTTTGCCTGCCTCCTGGCTGCTTTCACAGGCTGGAATTGAGTTTCTGTGGCTTTTCAGGTGCACAGTGCAAGCTGTCAGTGGATCTACCATTCTGGGAGGATGGTGGCCCTCTTTCTTCTCACAGCTCCACCAGGCAGTGAACCAGTACGGACTCTGTGTGGGGTCTCCAACCCCACATTTCCCTTCTGCACTGCCCTAGCAGAGGTTCTCCTTAAGGGCCCCACCCCTCCAGCAAACTTTTATCTGGGCATCCAGGCATTTCCATACATCTTCTGAAATCTAAGCAGAGGTTCCCAAACCTCAATTCTTGACTTCTGTGCCCCCACAGGCTCAACACCACATGGAAGCTGCCAAGGCTTGGGGCTTCCACCCTCTGAAGCCACAGCCCCTACAGCCCAAGCTGTACATTGGCCCCTTTCAGCAATGGCTGGAGCAGGTGGGACAGAGAGCAACAAGTCCCTAGGCTGCACAGAGCACGGGGACCCTGGACCCGGCCCATAAGACCACTTTTTCCTCCAGGGCCTCCGGGCCTGTGATGGGAAGGGCTGCTGTGAAGATCTCTGACATGGCCTGGAGACATTTTCCCCATGGTCTTGGGGATTAACATTAGGCTCCTTGCTACTTATGCAAATTACTGCAACCAGCTTGAATTTCTCCCCAGAAAATGAGTTTTTCTTTTCTATCCACATAATCAGGCTGCAAAATTTCCAAACTTTTATGCTGTGCTTCTCTTATAAACTGAATGCCTTTAACAGTACCCAAGTCACCTCTTGAATGGTTTGCTGCTTAGAAATGTCTTCGGCCAGACGCCCTAAATCATCTTTCTCAAGTTCAAAATTCCATGAATCTCTAGGGCAGGGGCAAAATACCACCAGTCTCTTTGCTAAAACATAACAAGAGTCACTTTTGCTACCGTTCCCAGCAAATTCCTCATCTCCATCTGAGACCACCTCAGTCTGGACCTTATTGTCCATATCACTATCAGCATTTTGGGCAAAGCCATTCAACAAGTCTCTAGGAAGTTCCAAAATTTCCCACATTTTTCTCTCTTCTTCTGAGCCCTCCAATCTGGTCCAACCTCTACCTCTTACCCAAGTTCCAAAGTTGCTTCCACATTTTTGGGTATCTTTTAAGCAGTGCCCCACTCTGCTGGTACCAGTTTACTGTATTAGTCCGTATTCATGCCGCTGATAAAGACATACCCAAGATGGGGAAGAAATAGAGGACTAACTTTAATTGAACTTACAATTCCACATGGCTGGGGAGGTCTCAGAATCATGGTGGTAGGTGAAAGGCACTTCTTACCATGTAAGAAGTGACAACAGAAAATAAGGAAGAAGCAAAGGTGGAAACCCCTGATAAATCCATCGGATCTCTGAGACTTATTCACTATCATGAGAATAGCATGGGAAAGACCGGCCACCATGATTCAAGTACCTCCCCATGAGTCCCTCCTACAACACGTAGGAATTCTGGGAGATAAAATTCAAGTTGAGATTTGGGTGGGGACACAGCCAACTCATTTCATTCAGTGACTCCTGAAAAAAATCCAGGGGAAAAGTTAAGTTCCTCAATGGTTAAGAGCTATCATAGTTTGAACATTTATGTTAATGTGACCATATGTGAACTCATGATAGATGACGCTTAGAAGAACTGAAGAATTGAATTATTATTATTTACCCTTGAAAAAATTATGAACTTACTTAGAAAAGAAGATCTTATGAATCAGGAACTTATCATTCTCTCCTTGGTGAGAGCATAATGATTTAATGTACAAGGAAAACTAAGAAGAATATACAAAAAGTGGAAACGAGGCAACTAGCAAATTCCTGACTCCCATGGTCTCTTCATTTCATTTATTTCCCTTGAGAGCTCATTGATCTGAAACCTAGGAGCAGTCCGTTTTCATTATTGACCCGCAACACTCAATAGCCCCGAAAACCAACCTTGGTTATTTCGTTCTGGCCATTAGACTCCTAAATGTTCTGGGGGTTATTCCAGATCATAAAGAGAGCAGGGAAGAGGATAGAATCCTACTAATGAAGTGATATTTATAGGTTTTATTTTTAATACAAGAGGCTAATTATCCACAGAGAAGATACATCTCCGATCTACCAGAATGCCAGGCTGTATTTAGTTACACCAGATGACAGGGCAGAAAAAGTTATTTCGGGATGTAATCAAACTACATTTAAATATTTTGAAAGTATAAATACCTTCATCCCTTATTACCTATATTTATACCTGCCCTCTCATTTTAAATTATGCACAACTGTGAAACACCCTTCCTGAATCTCATGGCTGATTATATTCCCAGGTTATGTATTTAAGCTATTAGCCACTAGATAATATATATTCTTTTACTTCTTGTTGAATTTACATAAAATATTTGTCTTTACCAGGCTGACACATTAAATGACAAGCAAGTAATCCTAGACTGATTCTTGAGCTTCTTAACTCTTCTATGTCTAATGCCATATTAATAATTAGAATTAGAGAAACTGAGTGAACTGCAGACACCTAGAGACGTTTCCACATGTTCTCTGTTCGTACAGCAAGGTAGAAATTTAGGAACTGATAAGTTGAGTCCACATGAAAATGCAATTCCATTATTAATATTTCAGTCTTTGGTCCTTATGCAACAAGCAGTTTCGTGTACATGAATCCAAGCATCTGGACAGAAAAAAAAGGAAAAGAATAGACCTAATATCTATGTGCTTGATCCACATGAGGCCGAATAATTGGCAAGACTCTAAAATTCTTTCTTATCATAGGCAGAGCAAATAACATCCATCCCTTGTGGGCCCTTTTCTGTATTCTACCGAAGAGAAATATTATGATATGAGGAAGGAACTAACATCCGAGAGCTTAATGGATTCTAGGTATATTCAGTTCTTTATTTGTATCATCTAACTTAATATTCGCAATAAACTTCAATGATGCAGACGTTATCCTTCCTACTTCATGAATTAACAAAGAGAAACACAAAGAGTTTGCAGGCAGTCACACAAATAGTTTCATAGAGCCAGACTGCAAACCCCAAGTAGGTTAATTCCCAAGTCTGTTTTCCCCTTTACACCCCAGAGGTGCTCTTGAAGGGGAGTTGGGGTCCGGATGTCACTGGCTGTAGTTTCCAACTCCTTTAGAATCAGTTACACCTCCTAGAATCATTCATGATCTGTTCTGTTTTCTTCTATCTTCTGTACCTTTCTTTCTTTCTTTCTTTCTTTCTTTTTCTTTTCTTTTTTTTTTTTTTGATACAGAGTCTCGTTCTGTCCCCCAGGCTGGAGTGCAGTGGCACAATCTCGGCTCACCACAATCTCCGCCTCCCGGGTTCACGCCATTCTCCTGCCTCAGCCTCCCGAGTAGCTGGGACTACAGGCACCTGCCACCACGCCCATCTAATTTCTTTGTATTTTTAGTAGAGACGGGGTTTTACCACGTTAGTCAGGATGGTCTCAATCTCCTGACCTCGTGATCTGCCCTCCTCGGCCTCCCAAAGTGCTGGGATTACAGGCGTGAGCCACCGTGCCCGGCCCATTCTTCTGTACCTTTCGTAAAGATGTGATTTTTTTTTTTTAATTCCCATTTTTTTCCTCATGCTTCTAAATATATCTAAAATTTCCCTGAGATTTTTCTAATACATATGATTTCCTTGGTTGTCACTAAGGAAAATGGAGATGTCTGCAAAATGTTACACAAGGGCAGTAGCTTCAGGATCGCATAAGACCTGGGTTCAAATTCTGATGGTTTCTATAACTACCTGAGCCGAAAGTTACTTTTTCAAGCTTCAGTTATTTCATGTATAAAACCGGAGAAGCAACATGTGCCTCTAAACATCATGAGGATAAAATCTGATCAGACTGGCAAAATGCACATTCTCTCTAGAAGAACAATAACAACCAGTCCCCTTCTCTAATGTGTGAGATGATATAATACATCCAGTCTAGGACACTGTGTGTATTTTCATGGGTCTGTCAGAATGTCTTCCTTGTAAGACTCTTTTGTGCTATTCTCTTTGTTCTGTGGCTGTTTTCTAGTCTAATTTTAGCATTCCTTGTATGTGAAGTGTTTGTATTTTTGAGATGTTTGTATTCAGAATGCTGATTAAAATAAGTATACAAAATCAGTGTTCTAGAAAAATAAAACACATTATCTGGAATGTATAAAAAGTAATTTACATATTTCTGTAGTTAATTTTCTTTTCCTCATATCGTTCCTGATTAACCTCTACTAGCATGATTACTTTGTTATTAATGACTATCTTTCAATCCCACCTTAATTTCAACATTATGGATGTTTCCCTTTCACTCAATCACAAGTTCAAGGTTTGCTTTTTGCCCCTTGTTTCAATAATTCCATTTAATCGTGTATAGCCACATATCATGTGGTTCGAATCTTGCGCTTACATCATTTATGCATTGCGCTGACAAGAAATAAACAACTAAAGTAGCTACATCTCATTTTCTTCTAAGCATAGTGAAGGGAAGTGTGTTAAATTGAGCTGTGCGAAATAACAGAGGTTTGTACATTCCTCATATTCAAGGTTTTGCTTTGCCTTCTCAAAATGCAAGATTATCATCTACCCCATTCAAATTATATTAAATGAAGAATGATTCAAATAGTGCCAGCTGCCAATTTAAATTTCAAATGGAAACCTGCTCATTTGCTGACTCTTCATTCACTACTCTTCCTTCCCCTACCTTTTTCCTACTTCGCTTTCCAATTTATTTTAAAGCTACTTCTTAGGTATTTCTCAGGGGACATCCAACTCAAAGTGAGTAGGGCCTTTGAGTCAAAAACTGCTTCCATATTTTTCCCTGTGTAAAAACAAAATCTAGTTGCTTGCCACTGATCACAGACGAACCTCAGATAAAACCAGATTGTGCTAAAAAATGAGTACCCCCTTTCCATAATTAAATTGCTCAGAAAAAGGCAAATGTCTTTTCTCTATTTTTTCCCAGCCTAAAATTTAAACACAATTGAAACTTGAAAGGAAACATACATGGATTCAT
Organism: Gorilla gorilla gorilla; assembly: GCF_029281585.2. Lineage (NCBI taxonomy): Eukaryota > Metazoa > Chordata > Mammalia > Primates > Hominidae > Gorilla > Gorilla gorilla. Next base: position 16,276,831 of record NC_073235.2, on the reverse strand, counting down.
GAAAATGGAATTATCATGAAGCTTTTGGAATTGTATCTTTACTGTCTGTTTAGTCTAAATACTGTACACCTGGTGGTGATCACAATGAACTGTCAATTTGTGAATAGTTAAGGTATGATCCTGTGAATGAGAAGGCAGCCCTACTAATTCTGTTTTCTCTTAGGACTTGAAGAGCAGCATGCATTGTGTGTGTTATAGATGACCTTGAAAAGACGTTGGGGTTAGTTTTGATGCAGTCAGTTGAGACACAAATTGAACTTTAGGAAAGAGAGATAATGCAATCCTCAAATGAACTGCAACCCTGTACTCTCCATTTATCTCTGACATTTATTCTTTAATATAAACTTTTTAATTTTTTTTCTCTTGAGATGGAGTTTTGCTCTTGTTGCCCAGGCTGGAGTGCAATGGCACGATCTCGACTCACTGCAACCTCCACCTCTCAGGCTCAAGCGATTCTCTTGACCCAGCTTCCCGAGTAGCTGGGATTGTAGGTGTGCACCACCATGCCTGGCTATTTTTTGTATTTCTAGTAGAGACGGGGTTTCACCATGTTGACCAGGCTGGTCTCAAACTCCTGACCTCAGGTGATCCACCCTCCTCGGCCTCCCAAAGTGCTGGGATTACAGGCGTGAGCAACCGTGCCCAGCCCCATAATATAAACTTTTTTTTTTTGTAAATTTAAGTACAACACAAAAATGGAAAAGTGAAGAAATATTAATTTTCCAATAAGATGAATTTCAACGAGGTGACCACATCTATGTAACCAGAATCCAGAGCAAGAAACAGGGCATGTCTATAACCTTAGCATTCTCCTCCTCGTGCCCCCACCCCTGTCACTGCCATGCCCTTTAAGGGTGCCTGCCCTCCTGACTTCCAGCACTGCACTTTAGCTCTGCTTATTATTGACCTTCATGCAGATGCAATCATAAAATGTGCAACCTTCAGTGCCTGAGAGCCCTTATTCTCTGTATGGGTAAGAAAAAGAAGAATAAACAAATCGATTTTTTTTTCTGTCACTTACTGGGCAACACACCCCTTAGTTACAAGTCCAATTCTTATTCTTCTTCTCTAATAAACTTTTAAATTGTACGATTACTCTAGATTTACAGAAAAGATGTAAAAATAGTACAGTGATTTCTAGTATACCACCTTCTGATTTTTCCTAATGTTAACATTTTACATTACCATGACACATTTATCAAAACTGAGAATCAACACTGACCCATTACTTTAAACTTCAGGCATTCCTCATATTTCACTAATTTTTCCATGAATGCTCCCCACCCCACCCCTTGGCCCATCCTGGGACTCCATCCTGGATACCACCTGGCACTTTCTTATCATGTTTACTTAGACTTGGCTGGCCTTCAGTGGTTTCAGGACCTTGACAGATTGAGGAATACTGGTTAGATACTTTGTAGACTGTCAATTTATGTTTGTCTGTCGTTTTTCTTATGATTAGACTGGAATTATAGGTTATGGGAGACTATCTCAAAGGGGAAGTTCACAGAATGACAAGGAGCCCATGATATCAACATAACATGCTGGAGATGTTAATCCTTATTGGTTTGGTTAAGGTAGTATTTACCTAGTTTCTCCATGATAAAAATACCCTTTCTCCCCCTTTCTTACTATATTCTTTGACAACGAGTCACTAAATACATGCCCCAGTCAATGTTAAGAAAGGAACACAGGAATTATATCGCATCTCCTGGGTACTGGAGGGGACAGAATCTACCTACGCTGTTGTTTGGAATCTTCCTTGTAAGCATGACTTGACACTTTTATTTAATTTATTTATTTATGAAGTCATTTCTTTACATCAGTATGGCCTCATGTATATTTATACTTCAGATTATAATCTAGAACTATGTTATTTATTTTGCTGCTCTAGTTGTTCAAACTTTGGTTGTTGAGAAATTCTGGCGCCCCTTTGCCATACTATTATCCTTACCTATTTACTTATTTATTGACTACTTCCTTACTTTTTGACACAGATATTCTTGTTAATGCTCCAACGTTATCTGGTAATGCTGATTGTCATTTAAAAAGTAGAATTGAGGCTTACAGTAGTTCAGTACCTTGCCCAAGATCACCCAGGGAGTAAACGGTAGAACTCATATTTAGACCTAGAAACCCTGATGACCAAATCTTTAAGTTCTTGTCAATACATCACATGCCTCACAAGAAACTTAGGGACAACTAAGGTCCAGGACTCAAGCAAGGACAACCTCATCACTAAACATCAGATATTCAACTCTGAAACAGCTTTCTGGTCTTGGTTCCTCTGGACATAGGATGGAGACTCTTGGCTACCTAGATTTACATTAACCTTGATAGTTAAAATTAATTTTAAAACAGGGAAAGCTCTGGGCTCTGTTGCCAGTTTGGTATTCTTGTGGGCATGCTGAGGTCATAGAAAACTAATCTTGACTTGCTTTTTGTTTCTCATTCTCTTGTATCCTCTTAGGTATCTAGACGGTTGAGCTATGTAGCTCTTCAAGTAGAGTTCTATGATCAAACCACCCAAGCCTCTGCCTATTTCTGTCTCCATTACAATTTTCAGCCAAGAGAAGGGGTTAATTTTTAGAAGGTGACTTCACAGAGACTCTGGTCCATCGGTTACACATTTAAACAGGCATTGTTTTTAGCTGGCCAAAACACTGGGCCTAAAGTCAGATTGGTTGAACTGCCGTGTTAGAAACAGTCACAAGAGAATCTATCACTTGCACATAGGAAACAGCCATTTATGGTTATGAGTCAACACAATTTTCCTAAAAGGAACATGCAAAATGCTCCTATTGGGGTAAGTATACAAAATATGTACAGTAAGCATATAATGCTGTACAGCTAAATAACATGGAAGTTAGGGGAACCAGCCCTTCCTGCACAGTCAAAAATCTGAGTATAACTTTTAACTTCCTAAAAACTTAAATATTAATAGCATACTGTTGACCAAAAGCCTTACCAGTAACATCAACAGTTGACTAACACGTATTTTGTATGTTATATATATTATATACTATATTATTACAATAAAGTAAGCAAGGGAAAAGAAAATGTTAAGAAAATCATAAGGAAGAAAAAATAGATTTACAGTACAGTACTGTATTTATTGATACCATAAGTTGACATTGTTTACAAAATGAATTGTCTGTCTGAAATGGTGGCAACTCCATCTGCAGACCTCAATCTACAGTCCATACCAAGAAATTCAACTCTTTCTTGTAGTGTCATGACTTTTCTCTGCTTCTTGGGAGCACTTCCAGCATCACTAGTGGCACTTTGCATGGGCCCCATGGTGTTATTCAAGCTTTACTGTATTGCACTAAATACAGTGAAAATTAAGTGAGAATTGTGAGAGATCACTTTTTACTGTACTAGGCAATTTACTGGAGAGACAAACGGCTCAGGAGGAGGTGATTAGCATCACACAGAGTTTTAAGTGGACAGTAGGAACACTTGAACTCACCATAATAGCGATTGGAGGTGGCTACAAAATTACTCTACTAGTACAGTTACATACTACTTAATTGTATGCAGTTATGATTTAGTATCACATCTTCCTGTTTGTTTACATTTCTCTCTACTGTTAATGGTTCCATGCATGGTCTGTAAGTGTGTGTCCATGAGTTTTGATAATTTTTAACTTGTTATAATAGATTCGTGTATATTTTATGGTAATTAGCAAATGATAAAATAGACTGGTATCTACATACATTTTATGCATTCATGACATACCTAACTTCTTCCTATTTTTTTGATATTTCTAGGCTATGTGGTTCATCAGTGAGTTTTTTCAAATTGTCACAAATCTCTAAACATTTAAAAATATATTTATTGAAAAAAAAATCTCTGTATAGGTGGACCCACATAGTTCAAAACTCTGTTGTTCAAGGCTCAACTGTGCTTATGAATTGAGAACGGTGCACTACACTTAGATTAAGTCAGGGACAAAACTCAGCACATTGAGAGCACTAGCCTTTTTTTTTTTTTTTTTCCCCAGAGATGACGTTTCACTCTTGTTGCCCAGGCTGGAGTGCAATGGCACAATCTCCGCTCACTGAAACCTCTGCCTCCCAGGTTCAAGCGATTCTCCTGCCTCAGCCTCCCAAATGGCTGGGATTACAGATGCCTGCCACCATGCCAGGCTAATTTTTTTTTTTTTAAATTTTTAGTAGAGGTGGGGTTTCACCATGTTGGCTAGGTTGGTCTCAAACTCTCCACCTCAGCCTCCCAAAGTGCTGGGACTGCAGGCGTAAGCCACTGCACCTGGCCTGAGAGTGCTAGTCTTCATCATGCCATAGCAGTTCACTTAGAATTCTGGAAAAAGGTCTCCTTATCCAAGAGAGGAAAGCTCTACATTTTAACAGTTTCATCCCATTTCTACTGAACTTTTAAATACCGGAATATACTGTAAAGAATAAGTTTAAAAAATTTCAAGTCATGACCCTGAAAGTAAAAGACGAATGGTATACAAAATAATCTGACAGCATCACAGGATTAAAACAAAAGTATTAATGACTGCCATACAATTCTAGATTATTAATAGTGATATGTGCCTCATGCAATGTACTGAGAGCTTACACTATCATTCCTTGACATATTATTAATCCATTTCATCATTCTGAGGTTAAATAATGTTTAATAATGCGAATGAAAAAGTAATGTAAAACTGTATTTTTGACACAGAACTGAGAATGCGTTTATAAATATAACCCAGGAAAGCACTGATTGTTCTGTAGGAGCGACTCTCAAATGGATGCATCTCATTTATCAACCAATGGCATAGAATTGCTGGAACAATAAGGTAGTACTTGAAATCATAATTTTTGCTCGAGTATTGATTAGTAGAAAAATAGATTATCCTATTATTGACAAAGACACACTTTGCCCGTTAATTTGGGTACAGAACTTTCCCAAATCATTTTGATGAGCTTCTCAAAGTCTGAATTCCCTTGCCAGAACGTCACTCCCAAAATGTCTCTGCCACTCACTGATCTCCCTTGTCTTCTCAGGCTAAAATTATTTTTGGATCAATGGAAAATATAAACAAGCAAAAACAATGGAACGGAACACCCTCGCTTTCTCTGAATCTCTATATTCTGTGAAATCTGTGGGAGAGTGACTTTGCCTATGAACTTTGGCTCCACTTTCATTTGAGACAAATGTCGGTGGTTCTCTTTCATGGCTGTGTGATTGAAACAATGAGTTCTCTAAGCATCATGGCTTATCGAAGATGTATGGTTTGCTGGAGGCTCAGGGACTGGACCAAAACTCACATCTAGAAAAAAACTGTCATTACCAGTCATGGACAAGTTAGACAAAGCCCCAGGTGGAAATGCTATCCTCTAGTCATAGCTCTTTTGGGAAAATCCAAAAGTAAAATATAATATGAACTTGTTGTGGCTATCAGGTAAAAAAAAGTCATGCTCAAAGACAGAAATGCAGCAATAGTTTCAGAGCATTGGATACATTAAAAAATTATCAAATGTTTGAAAGCACACTTTGTCTGCAGGACACCAGACTGAGCAACCTTAGGATGAAAACAACCCATAAAAGAGGTATTGTATTTGCTCTCTTGTTATGTCCAGACCATTAGTTCCCCAAAGAGGACCACCAGAGTCCAGAGTCAAAGCCAAGTGGCAAGGATCTTTACTACAAGTTCGAACCTGGTCCCTCCATTCCACAGCATACAAGAGGGCCCTGAACAATGCGAGTGTTTGCTTTTTATAGCCTGAGAGTTATAGGGGAACAAAGGAATTCTTTTGGTTCCCGCTTTTTCAGTAAAACTTTGAACGGCTGTCCCCTTATCGGAGACTTTCTTGGTGGTGTTTGTACTGGGCTCAGGAAGTTTGAGAGATATATGGCGATATGTGGTGAGATGGGAAGATGCGATGTGTTTGTACTGGGTTCAGGAAGTTTGAGAGATATATGGCGATATGTGGTGAGATGGGAAGATGCGATGTGTTTGTACTGGGTTCAGGAAGTTTGAGAGATATATGGCGATATGTGGTGAGATGGGAAGATGGGATGTGTTTGTACTGGGCTTGTTTGTTTTGAGCCCGGGGCTGAGGAATGTGCCCGGCTCCTTTCACTCTACTTACTGGAAAGATGAAATATACCCACTTGAGAGAGTAATTACAAAACAATTCATGCAACATGACATAGTGTGGTCATAACAAATTGGCACCAAGGGGAGGGAGAATGAGGGGGTCAACATGGTATAAGAAATGGACAGAGGAAGTCTCCGCGTGCATCAAGTGTATTTTAGGGGATATCTTGTTAATTTGCTGATATAATTCTAATTTGCAGATGGCCAAAGTAGGCGCTTTGAGCCTAAACAATGTTTAGGACATTATAGCATTCTATTAAGACTAACTATGACATCTTCTAGTTTTGGCAGAGGAATTTTCTGTCTTAAACACTGTTGTATCCCCAGTAACCAGAACACTGTCTGATACACAGTGGGCAATTGATTAATATCTGTTTTTTAGGTGAACATTTCAAAAACAGCCATAAAAAAGGATGAGTTCATGTCCTTTGCAGAGACCTGGATGTAACTGGAAACCATCATTCTCAGCAAACTAACACGAGAACAGAAAACCAAACACCACATGTCCTCACTCATAAGTGGGAGTTGAACAATGAGAACACATGGACACAGGGAGGGGAACATCACACACTGGGGCTTGTCTGGGGGTGGGGGCAAGGGGAGGGATAGCATTAGGAGAAATACCTAATGTAGATGACAGGTTGATGGGTGCAGTGAACCACCATGGCACGTGTGTACCTATGTGACAAGGCTTCACGTCCTGCACATGTATCCCAGAACTTAAAGTATAATTTTAAAAAATCAAATAACATAAAAAATTAAGGGAATCTGTCAAAAGGATATGGGAACTGCCTTGGAGGGGCTTCTACTGATAAAACTGGGAAAATATGAGCATCAAATAAACAACGATATTAATAGAAACACACACACACACACACACACACACACACACACACACACACACACAATAATACAGTTGCCTTGGTGGTCCACAAGACCAAGCCCAAGTTTGATAGTCCTGTTCATGGCTATGAGTTATTACAGTGAAAGGATGAAAAGCAAAATCAGCAAGGGGAAAAGTCACATGGAATGAAGTCCAAAGAAAATAGGTACAAGCTTCTAAGAGTCCTCTCCCAGTGGGGTCGCATATGACACACTTAATTGTTCCAGAAATATTTGTGACATGAATACAATATTGTCTACTAGGGAAGCTCATTAGAGCTGAGAGCTCAGGTGTTTTATTGGTGGCTGGTCACATAGGCACCCCTGCCACCCAACTTTGACTACCAAAATTCTAGATACCTAGAGGAAAGTAGGTATTCAGCCTAAACAATATTGTTTGTGTAAACAGTTTAGGTGCAATGAGGCATTCTTATCAGAGAAAAATGGGGACTATCTCCAAATACATGTTCCCAGATGGCAGCCAAGGGCCAACCTTGCAAGCAGGCTTGAAGGTATCCGACTCAGGCCTGCTGTGTTAACTATTTTTTGTAGAATAGTTCTACTTATTTCCCTCTTAGGAATATCTGACTTTTTCTAGAGATGAAAAATCCTAGAAAGATATTTGGAGGTTTCTTAGCTAATTCGATTGTGTGTATCTTTCCAAAGTGGGTATACTTCAGAGGGGTGCCTTATTTATAACATAAAATGAGTCATTTTACCACCTGCATTATCAGCCATTATGAACCTTTGTGTTACTTGCTAATATTCATCAAGTTCAAATGGTGCTCCATGCATTATATTCCCACACTGATGCACTATCTTAAAGATTTTCTCTGTTTATTTATTCATAATATTAATAATAATAGATTTTATTTCATAGGCTATGATAAAAAAACATATAAGCCAAAGATAAATCTCAATTTGCAATACAGGTTAAAATTTTCTAAAATTCCAAGGAAACAGGCTATGTCAACTTAAAATTGTCAATTTCTTTTGCCAACATTCGTGTCTCATAAAGAAATGAAAACAGGCATCACAACTTGAAGACGTGGTTGGGTGCCATCAAATGCTAGAAGAAAAGTGCAAAGGCTGATTCAGTGATACAACTATTTAGAATATACAGATATATAGCATTTTATCAGAGAAATTGTTTCCTAACATTCTAAATCATAGTTATAATGCTAAACATGTTCGCATTTTCCATTAAATATGCCCACCTCCTATGTATATTGGAATGGAGTAGCAAGTTTCTGATGTTTTCTTCCACTTAAATACTCACTGTCCTTTTTGTTCCCTGTTAACAATGTTCATGAGTCATTAACACAAGCCACAGTGTCTATTCAGCAATCTACAGTCACCTACCTCTCCCCAATAAAGGCAGATGGCTGTCATGTTTAAGAAGGTTGAAGACTTCTTACATAAGATTCTTTTTTTCCAGAGAAAACTTATTTTCAAACCAACTTTTACGTGAAAGCCCAAGCGAAAAGTAAAAAAGAGAGCTTCAGAAGAGCGACAAATTGGGAAAACTCAACACTGCGCTTACTTCCTCTCTTCATTTTCCACACCCAGCAGCTCCTGAGTGACACAGGCAGATTTCTAGAAATTAATCAAAGCACTATTTCCTCTACTCATTCCAGCATTCATTTGTTTATTAATATGCAAATAAGTTAATTTGATCAAGTCTACAGCGCTAGTTCAGTGGGCAAAGCAGATGAAAGTTGACCTGACTCCAAAGCCTATGCCTGAAACAAAACATGGCAATATTGAGCTTCTCCACTGTTTCTCAGGTGATCTGTATTTGATCCCGGCTTCTCTATTCAGAAATGGAGAAAATAAGTCCCAGAAAGGGTAGGTCACATGTACAAGCCTTCTTTGCTGTTTGGTATGACCTAACATTTGAATTTATTTCTTTACTCCCAGAATATGGAATTGGATACTATATTATACCAGAATAGTGGTTTTATGTCTCTTAGTGTTACACTTCATTCTTCTTAAATATATACTTTCTCTCCTCCTTTTTTTTCTTATATTCTATAGTCACACTTTTGTCTTTTGCCTGTAAATCTCAATCACCAACATCATTATGTGAGAATTGTCAGGCCTCTGAGCCCAAGCCAAGCCATCGCATCCCCTGTGACCTGCACGTATACACCCAGATAGCCTGAAGTAACTGAAGAATCACAAAAGAAGTGAATACGCCCTGCCCCACCTTAACTGATGACATTCCACCACAAAAGAAGTGTAAATGGCCGGTCCTTGCCTTAACTGATGACATTACCTTGTGAAAGTCCTTTTCCTGGCTCATCCTGGCTCAAAAAGCACCCCCACTGAGCACCTTGCGACCCCCACTCCTGCCCGCCAGAGAACAAACCCCCTTTGACTGTAATTTTCCTTTACCTACCCAAATCCTATAAAACGGCCCCACCCTTATCTCCCTTCGCTGACTCTCTTTTCGGACTCAGCCCGCCTGCACCCAGGTGAAATAAACAGCCTTGTTGCTCACACAAAGCCTGTTTGGTGGTCCCTTCACACGGACGCGCATGAAAAGAGTCAGTAAGTCCTTTGTGCAGTATAAATTAATACTCATAATATGATATAAAGGGAAAAAGAGCCTCATCTTATCTGTACTCTTGTCTGATAAATATATGTTACAGTAAATTACCTAATTAAACAAGCATAACATGAAAATCAGATGTTTGTTTCTATACATCTTAGAAGAAGGAACCATTTTCCTTTTTGTGCCATTTATTATTCTTTCAATTTGCAAAAGCTGAGTAATCAGGAATTCCACACCATGGCTTTAATTGCAAGCATATCCACTAAATGCTGATGTGGGATATTCTGTTGCTGAGCTTTTTAAAGTGACAACTTTTTCTCTTCCTTTTCTTTCAGTAATTAAGATGGCCTTATATAACCATACCTCACACTTATTAGCACGATATTCTTCTCTAATATATACTGTTTCCTTTAGTAGTCCAATTACTTGACAAAGGACAAAGATGCTGACAATAATAACAGCCATAACACTAGCTAAAGTTGGTTGTCTGCACACCATGTGCTAAACATCATTGTAAGCACTTGAGATGTATTGTTTCATTTCATAATGTCAAGAACATTAATTTAACATTTCTGAATGGATCAAAGACAAACTAACCCGACTCACTGGAGTTTATTCTTCTCTGGTGCTCTGCGTCACAAGGAATTGGGACCGCACACTCATGTGTGGTATATCACACTGCCTTGGGTCATTATTTAACTTCCCGTCTCCATCCCTTTGTGTACCATATTAGTAATCAATGTATTTATTTATCGGAAGGCTGAAACTTGGTGATTTCTTTTTCTGTCATCTCTCTTTCCATACCTCACGTACTTCAGCCTCTGCAAATAGTATCTTCTAAATCAGGGCTTGTCACACTCTAAGGTGCTGTGAATCCCTGGGGATCTTGTTAAAATGCAGATTCTGAATCAGCAGGCCTGGGGTGTATCTTGACGCCATGCTACTGGCTCAGAAACCACATTTTGAGAAGTGAAGTCCTCCACAGTTCTAGAATCAATCATTTATTCTCCATTCCTGATCACTTTCTTGATCATGAGAGAGGGACAGAGGGCCCCATCTGTGAATGAGTTCATGGGCCTAAACTCCAACATGCCAGTGTTTTCTCATATTGCTCGGGAAACAGTTCTTGTTCTTTTTCTTTATCTTTCTTCCCTATTTAACCTTGCAAAGCTCTAGTCAGGCATAAAATATATTCTCCTGTTACTCTGGTAAGAGAGCATGTATTTGTAAGTTTTTGCTTTTGTATAGAAGATCATAAATGTTTTTGGGTTTTTCAGAAAAACTATCCCCGAGTATCTGTATGTGATGGCGCTTAACCCAGATGTCTTAACGCCTTAACCCAGTAAACTGTATTTCCAGAATGTCTCTGATGGGCATTTAGACAAGAGACTGGTGAAGTTCATCTTGTGGGCTGGCTTTTAGCAAATCTCAAACTGCAAGCTAATTTTCCAAAGATATAATGGTGAACCTTTTTAACCCTTGGAGTTGATATCATCGTCCCATGGAACCTACTTCATCCACTTTCTTATCCTCAGGAATGACCCCCAGCTGAAAATGCTTTGCTTGCTAAACAAAGCACATGAATTAACGGCAGCAAGTGAGAGGATGCTGTTAAAAAAGATTGAAGGGACGGGTGTGGTGGAAAAATATTATAAAAAATGCTCCAGTGCTTTAATTGGTAAGTCAAGGAAATGCACACGAAAGTCAACTTTTTTTCTCTACCTAAAAGATCGGCCAAAATTAAAACAATCATATCCAGTATTACTACTCATAATACTATTGTATAAACAAGTTTAAGATAAATTTGGAAATATATGCATTAGAAATGTACATGTTCTCCTGGCCAACATGGTGAAACCCCGTCTCTACCAAAAATACAAAAAAATTAGCTGGGCGTGGTGGTGGGTGCCTGTAGTCCCAGCTACTTGGGAGGCTGAGGCAGGAAAATCACTTGAACCCAGGAGGCAGAAGTTGCAGTGAGCTGAGATTGTGCCACTGCACTCCAGCCTGGTGACAGAGTGAGACTCCGTCTCAAGGAAAAAAAAAAAAAAAAGTACATGTTCTTTTCCATGTGCAATAATTCAACTACTGAGAATTTATTCTAAAGAAATTACTAGGCTAGTGTGCAAGTATAATTTATATACATATATTTAGATAAACATAGGATGAGTATAAATGGCATTTCTCGATATTAAAAATTGAAAACAAAATATTAAAATGTAGGAAAATTGTTACATTAGATTGAACCATAAACAAGTATTTGATTATGTATGATCTAAAAAGTCATTTTTTATATAGTTCAATTTAATTATAGTACATGCAAAATAATAGAATATCAGCACATCATTAAAATGCACTCATATATGTATATATGAACATAGAAAACACATATGGAGGGCTTTCTACCTTGAGGGTACTTCAAAGAATTTTCTTCTGATGATGACATGATAATATGTGTTATTAGAGAAGTCATTTCCAGTTATTGTATTGGAATTCAGTTATTACTTTTTCAATAAGAAAAGTGAAAACTATTAAAAGCAAAAATGTGAAATGAATTAGCTTTATATCCTATACTCAATTAAACTATTATAGCAAGAAGGTAATGAATTTAGATAATTTGAGGATAGGAATAAGGCGTTACAAAGCAGAGATTTGCCACTCTTCTAAAATCCGTTAAAATACACTAAAAGGAGATCACAGCAAAGCGGGTAGCCTACAGACACTTCAGAGGAACGGTGGTGTGCATGCTACGTAGGCAGAAAGAGGGGTTTTGGTCTCAGAAGTCTTAGAGGCACATACACACATTGGCTCAAGGCTCGTAAAGGGTGGCATGGTGACGGTGTGCTGAACAGCAAAGCTGAGTTTTCCATCGGCTTCATTGCTTTAGAGAGCAGCAAGACAGGTCTGTTCTTTAGCCATGTGTTCTCTCAAGGAATCCAAATAATATTCAAGCAGTCATTGATTTATTAGCATTTAACTTATTATAAAAGGTATACTTAAAAATGATAAACTGTTCTTACCTCCCTGCTCAAAATTCTCCAGGGCTTTCCAATGCATTTGGAAGTAAAATGAGTTTCCCAACCAGGGATTAGGAAGCTCTGTGGCTTCCACGTTTTGCCTGTCTCTCCAGGGTCACACTCCAAGGTTCACACTGGCTTTCTCTCCGTTTCTAAAACAGGCTACACTCATTCCTGCCGCCATGGTTTTGCACTTGATGTTCTCTCTGCCAGGAATACTCTTTCTTCTGATATTTGCAAGGCTGGAAACTTGTCATTTAACCTGGGCTCAGATGTTACCTCTTCAGAATTCTCCAACCACCAGCCAAATAAAATAATCCCCTACCGTACCCCAGTCATTTTCTATGACATCACTGTTTCTTAAGTTTTCTTCCCAATGAGTATCAGCATCTGACACTCCTTTTTGTCTGTCTCCTGTGGTTCAAATGTGAACCCTATGAGAGAGAAGAGGATGTATCCCCAGTTCCTAAAACCGTGTCTGGCACAGAGAGGCTCAATATGCTGCAGAATAAGCACCGTGGACACCAGGGGAGGGGTCGGGATTGTTCCAATTGTGTGATTGGAATGGTGGAGGGCAGCAGCTATAAAATGATGGAGCCCATGGATTCCCAGTTTTCCAGAGGCCCAGCCAGAGCTGGCCCAGGTGGCTTTTTTGACCAAAACACCACACTGCTTTGGTTGTTTTGCTTATTTGCTTTACTTCACTTTGATATGAACTAAATTACCAGTAACCAGATCAGTGCTCAATACTGGTTTATATTACTTTTAATACAACTAAAACACCTGGAGGTTCTGGATGAGCTCCTAATGAGACATTTTTCTACCTGATAATTTCTGTATTTTTTACATATTCACAATGACTTTTTAAAGTAAAATTTTACTTTAGAGAATCTGGATTGTAGAATTGTGGATATCTGGGCTTCATTTTTTACACATGATGTTACACTTCAGTATTGCTGTAATTCTTTTCAAAATACGCCATGGCTCCATTTCAAAATGCCTCACCATCTGGGCAGACACCTTTCTCTCGCTTCTCGAAAATCACTGAGGCAGAGCAATGTTTCTCCATCCATTATTCTCCTACCCTGGAGGGTGCAAAGATGTGTTTTTAGCAGTCCTTGAGAATATGTGTCCTTCTAAAGAAGTAAGTTGCACCAAACACAAATCATTAAGGTAAATAGTTAAAGGAAGGCTTATATTTAAAACACTAATGTTTCTAGAACAAAAATTCTATCAGTCATTCACACTATAGAATAATTTAGCTTAATCAGTTTATTTCTTCCCTAATACACAGCTGAGAGACTCTGCTCTATGAGAATCTAAGTTTTGCTAGAAAGAAGAAGAAAAATATTACTTTTATCTGATTAAGCTGCTGCTCTTGTTCTCCAAATAGGAGTATCTGGGCACGAGGTATTGGCATAAGAAGGCCAGAGATAGGTGAAAATGAAAACGGGGCTGTGTGTGCTGAAACAAGCCATTTTTAAATCTTACTTCTTGGTCTGGAGGTCAGGAAAAGAAAATGTGATTACCTTCTTCCACATTTCCATTGCTGCCAGAATACAGATTTTATATTACTCCTCTTAGTTGTTTATTTAACCTCTTTATAGTTTAAGGCAACTTTTACAGGTTAACGTGGAATAACTAGACCTCAAAACTAATTAATAAAATACAATAAATTCTGCATTTAAAATCCTTTGTACAAAGTCTTCAGCTCCCCCTTAGACTGTCTGTTTCCAGGGTGGGGCTACATTATATTCATTGTTAAACTCCCAGGGCCCCTATACATTGCCTCTACAGTAAATCTTCAGTGAAACTCCTGAGCATAGGAGTTGAGATTTGGGGACACAAATGCTTCTCATTTGAGGCCTGTGTTTTAGATTTCCTAATTTAACGAGCTGTTCACTGTTTGTGTCTTTGCACTTCACATGGCTCAAAGACGGCATCTAACTTTTCATTCTCAGGATACTATCTTCTTGCCTGCATAAACCAGGTTCTTTCCACTCCGGAAAACAAAGGGTCCAGTTAGGTGTCAGCCTCCCAGCAGGAGACAGCAGAATTGGTCACAGGCAGAGCTGTCAGAAACAGCTTATGTGACAGTAGGCAGAGGGACACCTAAGACAGTAAGACATAGAAACAGCCACTTCTCACCTTAGACCAGGCAGCAGTGTGAGAAGGAAAACTTCAAGAAAAAAAAAAATCCAGCAAAGCATGCCCTATTCTCATCGCCTCTGCCAAATAAACAGTGTGATCTCTATTTTTATTAAAATTATGAAACACACAGTTGTCAAAAATAGAACAGGAGGAGGGATGAGGTGTGGGTAAACAGTTCAGCCGCGCACATCCTTCAACCATCCAGTGACCAGAAAGGACTCCAACCCCACTTTCCCTAGACAGCCAGCAAGTTATTACAGCTGCAAGGTGACTGGATGCAAGGCAAAATAAATGGAGCAAAATACAACTCCCAGAATGGGGAAGACTTGAAAAATGTTTAGTTAAGAGAATAAGAATTGCAGGCCTCTCAGTGTCTTATGCATACTGTGAGGGCAGAGAAGAGTAATGTGAATATCTTCCTTTTACAGCTCAGTCTAATTTGGCATGCCATTATAATTTCTAGCTCAGTTAGCAAATGACTGGAAACACTGCTTTCTGCAATTTTCTCTAAAATATGACAGTTCTATAAGTTGTTCTATTGATGTACTTGAAACCAACCCAAGATGGGAGCAACTATATTCTTAATTTTTATTACCAGGGAACTGTGATAGGTGCCTGTGCAGAGTTCCCTGAGTGACAAACTGCATATTATGGTTATGGATATTGGAGGGAAAAGACTTGACCAATTTCAGGAACAAAGAAACCTAGAATTCCAGCATTAGAGATTAGCCCGTTTAGATCAACCATGTGCTCTCTGGAATAATATTTTTTATAGGAACATATTTGAGAAGGTTTTATGTAATAGGCAGTTGCCAGTGATATCTTCACATCAGATGGGGACATGCATATCTTGAAGTCACTGAATGGGGAGAAAGAACAGAAGGTAGGTTTTTAAACCTACCTCTTTTTAAAGAGGTAAAAGTAGAAAATATTTTTAAGTGCCTTCAGTTCTAAAGAAAGGCATTGAGGACAGATGCTGTTGTTTCTTACAAATAGGGTGACCTTGAGTAAGTTATATAACTTGTTTGAACTCTGAACTTTATCTATAAAGTGAGTGATAGCAGAGGGAGTCAAAAATGAATGGGAAGAAAGCCAAAATAGTGTTATTTGATCAGGTTAGTAGACACTACAGGAGGTTCTTGATCCCAGTGGGACTTCTGTGAACCTGCATATACTATATTTCAGATTTTTCACATCAGGTCCCAACCCCCACTGCTCAAGGATAGCCTCACAGGCATTAACTCCCTTGTACTTCTGGTTTTGGTTGTACGTGTGCAGGTCAGGTTTTTCTGGCATTACTTGCCACAGCCTTACAGAAACCCCAAGGCAGGAGGCAGAAATAGGTCATTGGAGGATTTACAGAGAACAAAAGGAGGCTCTGTCTAGGGGAAAAACTGATCACTACAGCAGTGACTAGAGCAAGAGGTAGGATGTGGAATATATATAGGGGGAGGGAGGAGAGAGAGAGAGCATCTTATTCTGTCACCCAGACTGGAGTGCAGTGACGCAAACACAGCTCACTGCAGACTAGACCTCCTGGGCTCAAGCAATCCTCCCACCTCAGTCCTCCAAGTAGCTGGGATCATAGGTGTGCGCCACCACACCCGGCTAATTTTTGCATTTTTAGAGATGGGTTTTTGTCATGTTGTCCAGGCTGGTCTCAAACTCCTGGGCTCAAATGATCTGCCCTTCTTGGCCTGTCAAAGTGCTGGAATTACAGATGGGCGCCACCATGCCAGGCCGATGGGAAACAGTTTAAGTTACACAAAAGAAGTATAAAATGCAAATATTTTATGTTTATATGTTTAGTTATTTCATAACTGTTTCCTGTCTCTATGAGAGCAGGCAAATTGTTTTAACGCACTCTTCTTATATCTGTTCTGTCTTTGATCCTATAGAGGGTGAAAATGTGTTAAGAGATGGAAAGTACAGAAAATAGTTACCTTCAAATTTCAACTATTTTTGTTTGTATTTTAATTCTGATGCATATTTGCTGTCATTTTATTTATGATTTGTTTCTAGGTTACATTTCTTTAAGCACCTTTCCTTTTTCTATTAGCTATTTACACTATTCTCTTTGATGCAGTTTTATATTTCCAATAACTGAGTTACAGATCTTTTCCACACTTGTTTACTTTTAGATACTTTAATTTAGCTTTTTTACTATATCGTTACATATCTTTAAACCCTTGTTAAATTAGTTTTTAATTTTAATGATTTTGTTCAGAGATACTTTTTGTTTCTAATCTGTATTTTAATTTTCCTTATAAAGATAATGGTTTATGTTTTTGGATTAGCATATTCTATCAATTCTTTCTTATTTTATTATTACATAGGCACTGAATGGTAGAAATTACAAGGAAGAATTACACTACCTGCCTCTTTTTGTAACAAAAAGCTGAGGAGTGTTTTTAAGCTGAGGTCTGGTGGTCCTCACTCTGTTCTTTTCACTGCACTCTGTGGGTTGCATTATGTGAAATTACTGAAACAAGCTAATTTGAAATCACTGAAATTATTCTCTAGAAAAGCTGTGATATGCTAATGTTTATTTTAAGGATGCAGTTAACATAAAATGCAACTATAGTCACTATCCACTTACTTACTTTTGCATAATCTGTTTATCATGGCTTTGAATGCTATGAATTCCTAAATGTGACTATAAAATGAAAAGAGGAGTTAAACTGGTCTTGAAAACAACAACACTCAATTGACCCTTTAACTTTCATGGCTTCTCAGAAATAGGTCAATATTAGTCAATGTAACACTCCCCTACTCAAATGGGTGCCTTCAGATGCTATAAACCCATGATAGTTTGTATAAATTAGAATTAGAATATTCTAATTCTATGGAATTTTCTCTTTCTCACTCTGACTTTTTGTAAAAGAGCCAAATGTAAATCAAGTAAATTGTTGCAAAGTTCAGTATACATATATGTGTATATACATTCCACAGGTTTCACTGGAGGTAAGACTAAGTCACTTCTTAACTGTGTGTCCTTCATTCAGCAACTTGTTTATTCTATCATAATCTCCATCTCTCCTTATACGCAAAATTAAAAGAAAAATAGAAGACTATCCATTCTCACGACTAGTATGAAGATTCCATTAAAAAATATGCAACGTACATGCACACACACGCACAACTGTAATTAAGTAGGTTGAGACTCGCTTCAAAAGCTGACTTTGAAGACTCATGATTCTTTAATTTCTTCCATTGTTAGGATAATACCCAGGGTTGGCCAATTTTAGTTATTCTAAAGCTAAAGTGCGATGATGCATTTGTGTACGACATTTAAAGAATAAAAAATATACACAATTTAATTTACCTTGTAAAAACAAAAAACACATTATATGTTTTTATTACGAGCATGATGATTGTGGAAAATTTAGAAGATGCAGATGAGGAGAGACAAATGCAGATGGCCCTGGACACTCCTTCCTGTCCTTTTCAATAAATGAGCAAGCAGCTAGCTCTGCAGACCTGAGAGAACTCATTGGAAGAACAGGCAGATACCAGAGGCTGAGCTCACGAGGCCTGGCCGTTTTGAAAAAGATCATTGTCTTTCTCAAGATGCTCCCGCAATTATATACTCATCTAGATATGCTCTGCTTCCCTTTCCTACATATGTAGGCTGTTAGGGTGAAGAGGTTCTCTACCAGGGGGCTTTTCATAGCATACGCTCTGCTAGTTTCAGCATAACTCTTCATGGAAAAACAATATGGACTTCTGTATTACTTGCTGTGATGTTGCTATCAATGAATCTTTTCAAATGCCTATACCATGTGTCACAAATAATGGCTCTATCTGTGCCCCTCTGCAAAAGAATAATAAATAAATGAACACATAAACAAACATTAAGCCGTGAATCCCACCATCCATGGATAACCACTTGCTGATATTTTAAACAGTGTTTGGCTTCATTCTGAAACGTTCAAGTATTTGGAGATTCACAGCTAAAAGCAACTAGCCTCTATGAGCTTTTCCAACTTTTTTTTTAAGGCAAACTGACAACAGTGATGTGATCACGAGGATTTAGAAAACCAGAACATTTTGCCTCTGAACTGTATGTGTGGAGAGATTTCACAGGTTAAATGGAAGTTCCTAGGAACTATTACATCATCTCCGCAAAATGTTATTGTGTATTTATTCATTCATTTATTTATCTTATCCAACTATTTTTGCTAACTACAAGCACATGGGACTTTGTGACAATCAAGAGTTGTACAAAAAGAGAGGGAGATGTTAAACACATTTCTCATCTTCTGAAACTTGAAACTTATATCCTAGTAGGAAAGATATGACAAGTACATGCAAATTAAATGTCTCATTCACCATTCTATTCACAGTAACTGACACATGATATTCAATAGAATAATCTTCCCAATCAGATTGTAATGCTCTTGACTTAAAGACTGTCTCATATCCATTCTCAACATGTGCAAAATTTTCATTCATGATACTAAAGATAAAAATTCATTAATTTATCTAGGTAGCCTACTAATTTAAAATATTCTACTCATGTCAATCAATCAATCAATTAGATAAACATTTAAGATATCTTAAATGCAATTTAACAAAATTTCTTTCTGATAATCATAATAATGCCCTTTAAATACCAAACAACATTTTTGAGGAATGTTGTAAATGTTGTATCTACATAAATGCAGTTGTAATTTAATAGTGTGTTATTGTAATAATAGCTATTGTAAAATTTAAATGGAATTTAGTGATAACAAACAAATAAATCTTGTTTTACTATATAAACACATTGTTCACAGCTATCTCGAACCTAAATTCCTTCCAATACCCTAAAGAATTAAAATAATGATTCAGACTTCTGAAATTAGATTGGAACTTAGGTTGGTGCTTACTTTGACTAACTGTAAGTCTTTTAGATTTTCCAAAGAACATAAAGATCACACATGAAGGATATTTCATGAGAAAAATAAGTATGATAATTTGTCACTTGTTTTCTCAAAACCAAGCTATCCTATTATTTGATGGAGTTAGATGAGTTAGGTGACAAAAATACTCTATATCATCACAACAGTTTTGTCTGCATTATCATATTTGATCCTGTGAGTAAGGCAGGGAAAATCAATCATCCCTCTTTTCCTTCCGTCCTTTCCCTCCTTTCTTGTTTGAGACGGAGTCTCACTCTGTCTCCCAGGCTGGAGTGCAGTGGCGTGATCTCGGCTCACTGCAAGCTCCGGCTCCCGGGTTCATGCCATTCTCCTGCCTCAGCCTCCTGAGTAGCTGGGACTACAGGCGATCACCACCACACCCAGCTTATTTTTTGTCTTTTTAGTAGAGACGGGGTTTCACTATGTTAGCCAGGATGATCTTGATCTCCTGACCTCATGATCCGCCCGCCTCGGCCTCCCAAAGTGCTGGGATTACAGGCGTGAGCCACCACGCCCGGCCCCTTCCCTCCTTTCTTATGTTATCCTCATGAGAAAATGTTTTTGGAATTTTTGATACACATGATCACAGAAGCATAAATATCTAAATCCCACCTGATAAAATAGCAGCACTGGCAGCATTTCTGGGTCTATCAGGTTACTTTAGCGCAGGGTTGGGCATCCTTAACACCAGAATATTATAAAGGAGGGTTATCACAGGTCAGGGCTGTGATCACACCATGCAATCAATCAAATGGGATGAAAGGTCAAGTTATGTTGGGATATGAAAAAGTCCTCAGTGTAAACTGATATCAGCTTAGACCATATCAAAATTAGCAGCTTGTATGTAAGAAGTCAATCATTACATTTCATAAGCTATGACGGGAATAGGTGCTCTGAAAGATCAGGAGTCCTCTGCTACCCTAGATATGAGATAACTTTGCCCAGAGGTGGTTTAGGACCTTGGGTAGCTCTCAGGGAGCTGGCTCTTGTTCTGTTAATAATAAAAGCCATACTGAACAAACATATACCTATGTTTATATGGATGTCTATATGCAGACAGAAAATCTCAGAAGAGTCTGGTTGCCTGTTTTTTCCTCATAGTTAGCTTAATCTTTATGAAACACAAACTTCTTCGTTCAGATGAAGAGCATTTAGTGTCCACATCCACATCCAGGAGAGAAAGCCAGGTTATTCTGTGTAGTCTTGAAGTTTCACAGGGGTATACACTGATGAGAAGGCCTGACTGCGGCAGAGGAACTCTGTCTGCTGCAACACGGGATGACTCAGGCCCCAGAGGTACCAACTCCACTGGACCAAAAATAGAGCCCAGGCATGTAAAGCTTAAGACCATGAACTCTCAAGACAGCTGCTTTCTGGCATTGAATTAACTAGGGTGCTACTAATTTTTACAGTAACAATAAAGGGGAGAATAGATTATACATTATTTTTTATAACTAACATGGGATTGTGACACCATTAAATTGCGCTTTGTCTTTCGGTCAATTAAATTCATAATTTATTGTAATATGCTAGAACCCCATGGCAGAGGCTGGCAAGACTCATCAAATCCATTTTATCTTCCATCAGAGCATACAGGTGGACTACATTTTCTGGCTTCCTTCGGAATTAGGTGCAGTCATGCGACCGATTTTAAACCAGCAGGATTTTTCATGAAAGTGGTATATACCACTTCCAGGCCTGGTTCATGTACTTTCCTTGCAAGCTTCCCTGATTTCTTTACTATTTTATCTGCCGGTCAGATTAAGGGAGTCAGTGGTACACTCCAAGACTCTAGACTTTAACAAAGCCATTAGATGGACGAAGCCTGGAACTCTAAATAATTGCGTGAAGAGACAACCTTCCACCCAAGCAAACTTAAGTTTACTGTAACATAAATGAGAAATAAACATTTATGTTGGTAAGTAACTAAAATGTGAAGCTATTATAGAAATTAGCCACTGTGGCTAACGTTATAGGACTAATAGATATTTTTGAATATGATACATATGATCAAATCACATTTATATGAAAGTGCAGGTCTCAGCTATGAGCCATGACACTTGAGTTTTAATAAGCCAAATGTTTTGCATATATAATATACTTTAGTAACTTGCATTTTGAAATAACCTTCTTGACCCAGAGAGTAAGACTCAGTCTATTTCTGTCATCCCTTAATATTGCTTAAAGATGATAATGATTAGGGTAATGAATGATAATGATGATGCTAATATCTATAATAACATTTCATTTATAGCCTTTATTAGTAATGTATTTATTTAATTGTCTCACTCTTTCTTGGACATGTTTAAGATGATTGCTGTTATTCCCATTTTGAAGGTCTTGAAACTGAAATCCAGAATGTCAGCTAACTAATGAAAGACAGGACAAATTCAAATTTAGATCTTCAGATTATTGACACTAAAGTCTATGCTTTACCACTACCCTACAATTATTCAAGCAGAACCTGTCATAAAATTGCGGATATGAGTCTAACTTAAAGAACAGTGAACTCTTTGACTATGTAACTTCATAGAACTTACTATAAAGCATCTTGGTTCTGCGGCTCAAAGGATTTCTGTTTAATGATGTCATTACCATATAGCCAGGACATAACACTGCATTTAAGAGATGTAAAGTAGTCATTTAAATATTTACTGCTTTGGGCTTCATATCTATTACTGATAGAAGCTTTGAGATGAGGATTTAAATGCTACTTTATATTTATTTCTTAAGCTCAGCCACAAAGCATTTTCACACGAGACATTCAGCAACTCTGAAAGGGCTACTTCTTCCCAGCCATTTGCATTTGGTCAAACTTCTTTCTTTCCTTGCTGTTTATGACTGTAACAAGTGGCATAATATGAAGGACTGAAATGGGGAGGTTGCCAGCTTTTCAAAACTTTTTCTGGAAGAAATATAATTTAGTAGGAATAATATATCCAAAAGTAATACTCAAAAAAGGGCCCTGAAAACCCTCTTCAGAAATGTATGTGGGTAATATATTTCTAAGGATTATGATTTGTACAGTGCAAAATCCATGGGCAGTTCAAAAAAGTTGGACCAGGAAGAAAGGAAGCCATTTCCAGCACAAGACAGTGTTTCCTAGGCTGCAGAAATATAAGGTTTGAATGTGACTTGTTGGTCTTCCTGTACTCTTTTCTTATTCTAAGAAGAGTTTCAAAAATACATGAGAATATGGTCATAAAAAACAATAAAATGTACCCATTCTCAAAGAGTACGTTTCATTTACTTCTGAATAAAAGTCTTAACATATGTAAAGCCTGTATTAACTGCTTTTAGTCCAATAATTGCAACTATACACTATATCATGTATATATTACATAGTTATGTACTATATGGTTTATAAAACATTTTCATATATCTTTTTTATTTTTGAAAAATTATGTTTGGCAGAAATTCTTATGCCTTCTTTCTTTTAATTATGAGAACACTGATCCTTAGAAAGTCTTTTTAGCTACCATTATCTTCTCTGATAATTTTGATTTCCTTTTCAAAACTCACACTGCTCAGAGAGGTGTCTCCACTCATCCCCTTTTCCAATACTCATCAATTCAATACTCATCAATTCTTATAATCTGCACTAACTTTATTTAATTTAAATCCTTACAACTTGAATATGTGACTTTAAAACTTACTCTAATGTAATTTATCCAACAAATTTTTTGATCTTTTTTTAATGTAATGTTTGTCAGCTCCCACCATAGATGACTTCAAGCTGCCAAAAATTTAACAAATGGCTCAAAAAATGTTGTACATTTAACAATATTTCTTTTGAGCCTATAAAAGCCAAATTCATCACACTACTTGCACTGTTCACTCAGATCTAGAGCCAGCTCCTAAGGAGCTTATGGCCTGATAACAGAGACTGCATTCAATATAGAAAAGCTAGGAGTCTATTTTCTTTGACAAGGTCTTGGAAGCTCTGGAACCTTAGGTATGAATGTAACTGTTTTTTCCTTCTACATAAGCAGCAAAGGTCATTCAAGCAGAGGAGTAGTGTGTTCAAAGGCATGGATGCATGGAATGCCATGGCATCATTCTATATCCAATGTGCAGTGGGAAGGGCTGTCAGAAAAGAGTTCAGCAGGCCTCAGGTCATGGAGGATTGTTTGTGTTCTAATTGTTGTTCAATTGTTCACTCAATTGGATCAACTCCATGACAACTAAGATGTATCTGCAGCTAATTTTATCTGTAACACTTCGTCTCTTTATTTTTATCTAGAGCTATATCTAAAAATCAGTGTATTTTCCCATCATGTCTTCAAAACTCATTTTGTTTTTCATCATCTCTGGGAAGACATTCTTGACTGCTTCCATATTAACTCCTGCTATCTGCATCCAAGCACAGTGAACCTCCTCTGCTTCTGGGTCCTTCCCATGTGCCTCCATGAAGGCATGACCAACATTGTAAGTATATTTGTTTAGATGTCTCTCTCTGCCACCCAAAGTGATAGTTCCTTGAGACGTAGGAGTGTCTTTTATTGTTTGTATTGCCAGAGGCTTGAACAGTACATGATTCATTGGAGATACTCAAGGTATATTTATGCGTTGTGTTGAATTAATAAGACACTTCTTGACTATAATTCAAAAGAATGAACAAAGAGTGGTGACATTCTAATTGTTGGGAATGTGAATGTTTCCTGACTCACCTTTCTGATAGCTGCTGCCATATACTAAGAAGTAATGAGTACAAAGAGTTCATGCTAACATTGCTTAGAGAATACAAACTTTCTTGGCTTCCTCAGCCTGCTAGAACTTTCCCTCCAGCTGAAATCTACCTAGTTCAAGCCCAGTTTATACAAGATTTTGAGGAAGCTGATAAGAAGAAGAAAGGATTTTCAGGATGCCCAGAAGTGGGACAAAAATGCTGACCCTTAAGTTGCTGTGCATGGCTTTAGAGTATTTCTGGACTTGGCAGCAATGTAAGTCTACCCCCACCAGTTATACTAACCAGAAACTCCCTTTTAGAATCAGTGAAATTCAGAACTAGAAAGGGCTTTTAGACACCTACATGGGAAGATATCAACTTGAGTAGTATAACGACTTGCACTCTAGAGGCATATTCTCCTGGGATATTGTACTTACTACTAAATCTTTCTTTGGACACTTTATGACCTTTAGCTATTAGCCTGCATCAAGTTGGGTTAACAGTAGTGACTAAATTATTATTGTTAGGACTAATCAAGATTTTGCAGATATAATGCTTACCTTCTAATTGCATCTCTACCCATGCTTTTGTTGTAACACTGTATCATACAGAGTCAAGGGTGGGGACCAGGACCCAGATTGGCTGAGGTCAAATTCCATCTCTGCCACTTACTGGTTGGGTTATCTTAGATAAGTCACTTGATCTATCTGGATTTCAATTTTCTCATCGCTAAAATGTGAATAATAATAACTACCACAAAGAATTGCTTAGAGAATTATATGGTATGAAGAGTTTAAACAGGGTTCGTTCCATAATTAGTAAAGAGATAAAGTTGAAAGGCTTTGACCTAATGCTATTAGGTCAAAGACGTAACTGAATTTCATGCTTCACTTACCTCTATAAGGTTCCTGCTGTGTTTTCCTTATTCTTGTGAAGCTTTAGCCAACTAATGTTGTTGAATCATTGCTGTTGTTCATTCATTACCAACACATTAATGCTCATCCCAATGTAACTATAGAGTATATATATATCATTATTGATAATTATGGCAAATATAGTCATCTCTGTTTTGCAGTTAACTTCTGAACAGTGATATGCTCACAACTTTGAAACTATATTAAATATTTTATGAAAGTTTCTTACATTTTCTCCTGATTTTAAGATAGTGTTAAGGTGTAAATCTGCTTTCCTTAAAATAAAATTATTTGACTGTAACAGAGTCCCTCCAAATCTCCTACCTCATGATTCTATTTTATTCTCCAATAAGCAAGCCTGACTTAAGATTACTTTTGTGTGTGTCATAGGTCCAAATATGGCATTCTGTAACATACGTGGTAACAAAAACCAAGCCCCAAAGACTCCACTTACTGCTGTGCATAGGTTGGTTACGGAATGTAGTGCATGAAGAGCATTTGCTTGCCTAAAAATTGTTCAGACTCACATTAGGGTGTCAATTTCATCATACATGTCTCTAAATCACTATAAACTATGAGCTTCTTGAGGACAGAAATACTATTTATTCATCCCTGCATCCTCATCTCCTGGCACAGAATACAACCCACAGTGCATGTGTTGAATGAATACATATAAATATGTGATCATTCTTAGCCATCAGGTTACTAGTATTCACTTTCTATTTCTATTCAAATACATATATATCAAATAAATATACATATATACATACACATACATATATATCAAATAGAATCTATATTTTTATATTTGATGAAGTTTAAAAGTTATACTTCAAAAGCTATAAATATATACTTTTTGATAGCTATTTGATATATCAAAAAGTATATATTTATTTTTTGTTCACTAGCAGATAACTATTTAAAAAAGAAGCAATACAAAATAGAGACTGTATCTATATGAATCACTCTACAATTAATTGTATATGGATTTTAGTATATTTTAGATTTAGCCTTTTTGTGGTTACTTTCAAGGGACCTTAGTAAGTTCAGATTCTTAAAATCACATCATGAGTCATCATTGCCTTCTTTATGGAAATGCAAAAGCCTTAGAAATGTGTTAAAAACGGAAAATGCTTGCTTTGGTTTTATATAGTACCTTTCAATGTAAATGACATTAATTTAAGTACCTGTTGTGCTTGGCTCCTTTGAGAGAAGTTGTGAGCAGGGCTTGTTGATTGAGTCTGCATTGTGTGTGAAGCCCATTACATATGTTCATTTAAAAAGTCAGGTTTGTTGAGTTATAATTTATATAAACTAAAAGTCCGTGATGAGTTTTGACAGTGTAAATAGTCGTGTAACTACCATAACAATTAAGATAGACAAAAAGCATATCACTCCCCGAATTTCCCTTGTGCCCCTTTTTATTCAGTCTCCTGTTCCCACTACCAGTCACTGGCAAATATGGATCTAATATTTTCCTAAGGTTTTGGCTTTTCAGTAATGTCATATAAAAGAAATTACACAGCATGTAGTCACTTTGCCTGGCTTCTTCTACCAGATGTTCTAATGTAATCATTACCAGACCTTATGAAGTAGGTTTTGTTATTTTCATTTTATAGATAAGAAAATGAAGGCTTTGAGAATTTAAGTGACCTACTCTCTCTAAGCCAGATTTTAATCACCCAAATTTCATAAACTACAATAGGCTAAAGAAGATAATACTTTGGGGAAGATGTTGCTCAAATCTCATTACTTAAGTATCTGCTGGAACCCAGCTAATGCTGGCATGCTGGAACATAAATGGAAGCTCATTGAGTCAGCTCCATCTGGTTTCAGAATCTTGGCATCTAAGTCAACATGTGCTTAAAAAAATCATGAAAGGAAACAATTCATGGTTAGCCACCAGGAGATGGTCCTAAGGCTCTGTTGACCCTGCCTCTTAAACTGAGATTGACTCAATACATTTATGCTTTAGCTGAAAAAAAAAAAAAAAAAAAAAAAGGTATGAGGTGGAAATCTTAAGGAAGACACATGAGATATGGAAAATTAATCTTCAAAGTACAATAGTTATGGAGAAAGTTCCTATACTGTAAACGAGGATGACATAATTATTTACCAGCCTAGGTATGTGCATCCTTCTCTCTGTCTGATAAAGCCCTAAGTCAAATATGTTCTGTTTTGATTTTTAAAGAAAATAAAATAAAGTGGCTGGGTGCGGTGGCTCACACCTGTAATCCCAGCACTTTGGTAGGCTGAGTGGGTGGATCGCATGAGGTCAGGAGTTCGAGACCAGCCTGGTCAACATGGTGAGACCCCATCTCTACTAAAAATGCAAAACAATTAGCGAGGCATGGTGGTGCATGCCTGTAGTCCCAGCTACTCGGTGGGCTGAGGCAGGAGAATAGCTTGAATCTGGGAGGCAGAGGTTGCAGTGAGCCGAGATTATGCCACTGCACTCCAGCCTGGACAACACAGTGAGACTCTCTCTCCAAAAATAATAATATTAATAATAATATTAATAAATAAAATAAGAACATAAAGATTTAGAACTCTATACTATGAAAAAATAATTTTATGTATCTCAGCTCTAAAAGATGATTTTACATCTTAGCAAAGACTATTAGGGTAATCCCATTATAATAAAATAACTGTGGAAAAAGATTATCTCAGGAGAAATTATTTAGACTCTAGAATGAAGAATTTTCTTCAATAGTTAATTTTACTTGATACCTCTTACTGACCGTACCATACTGGCCTGAGAGTAAAGGGTGTTTCAAGATGTAATCTGCTTCCTTGGAAAAAAAAATCTGAAGTGTTTATTAAGTGTTTTACTATGTGTCCAGGCCGTGGGACTCCTATACTTTTTAAGAGTTGGAAACTTTTAATATTTTATTAGCCTCAAATCAGACTGAGATTATGCATGACTATGGAAACATGCTACTCTTGGAAGTGTTGTAAGTGTTGAAAATCACATGCTCCCTTTTCCACTTCAACTTAGAAGTTCCAGTGATGTTGAAAAAGTGAGTTTCCTCCCGGCTAAGACGGAGCCTCCTTCCTTCTATTCACATATGGGTGCTATCACTAAAGATAGAAAGAGATCCTTATCTTTCTTGGTATCCAGACAATCGCCTTCACAAGATCGTTTGTGCTCTTTGAAGAGGCAACCACACACTAACTTTACTTAGTCAAGTTTCTTATTCTTACAAGGATGGACTCCCTCAGGTAACAGGCGATGCTCGTTGCCGAATCAGGAAGCAGATGATGAATCTGATTGGTAAAACAACGAGGGATGTTCAGGTGGCTTTGCTATGAGAGCAGTCCAGGTGAGGAAGGACATACTTCTTAGGTGTGACTGCTGTCTCCTGAGCACTGGTATGATACGGCCACAGTGAATAGCCCTGCAGTTGGGCTAACGGCTAATGTCTCCTGCAACCCAAATCTCAACTGAGACGATTTCAGAATGTAGTAAGTTGTCAGCTTCTTCTCAGTTAACACATAAAATGCATACAGCCAAATATCTGGCAAAAGTTCAAGAGTTCAATTTTCCTCAATTATTGATGCTCACAGGATTTTTCTTAACATATTCTAAATGAATTAGCTCTGAAGAATGACACTGGCCATAATCACAGCACAGTGGGTAAGTGTTTAGACTTTCATATCAATTAAACATAACATTCATATCCAAAGTGTTTTAGTGTATCTGACAATAAAACCTTTTCCACCATTGCAGTCGTTTTTTCCCATTTGATTTTATAACCACATATTTCTTGCTGAAGGATATCAAGGAGATGTGGCCAAGACATAAAACTCATTTCAAAAATTTTGAGTATATGAGTAGTTCCTGGAATCCTGATTATTCCTTGTAGAGAAGTGACCTACAGATGAAAGAACAATAGCAAAAATTCTATAGCGGGACTCAAGGTATAAAAGAAATTCAGAGCTAAACAATGGCATTACTGTTCAAGGCCAAAATTATGCTTGATGTATAAGATTTTTCTACATTTTGTAGCCCATGTGCTCCCTCCACCCCAGTTATATAAACGTGCAAGTATCATGTCTTCCTTTAGTGTTTATTTGCTCTTTAAATATAAATTAAGCTCCTATAACTGAGATTACTAAATTAAGGAGAAAGCACATTTTTGGTTTTACGGCACGGTGCTATTTTTATTTTGCCAAAGTTGGGATCAATTCACTCTCTTACCACTGTTGTGTGAATGTCCCCATTTCTCATGTTTCCATCTAGTTGAAGTATTACTGCTAGCATGTATATGGATTCCTATAGTAACATAAAAAAGTAATGTAATTCCTAAAAATAAATTAACAGTACCACAGTACCGTTGTTATTGTTCTTCCCTTCAATCATATAAATCCTCCCTTTTCCCTATTACTAGGAGCCTTCTAGAGGTATGAGGTCCCCTTAGCTAGCACTGAACCATGGAATTAGAACCCTGATCCCTCCTCCTGGCTCACTCTTCCCCAGAGAGGCAGGAATGCTTCCCATACAACTGCTGCCTTTAGGGGAAGAAACCCTGCATGGGTATTTTGGTATTACATTTTTTCTCTTTGTCTTTTAGAATCAGCTTGCTAACAACAACAACAACAAAATGGCGTCTTTTAAAGCCATCCTGCTGTGCACATGGGATTAGGCTTTGTTCGTGTTGGGGAGAACTGTGGTTTTCTAGCATTGCCTGAAATTGAGATCAGTTAGTGTTTCGGTCTGTGTCAGGGGTGGAGTCAGCAAACACCTTTGGCCAAAGAGCTAAAACCTAATTTTCCAATGAGTTCAGGAAAATGACACTGACATTCTAATCTTCATCTGTCTCCCTTTTCCAACGTCTTTGGGTATAAACTTGAAAGATAAAAAGACATTTGTATGTCACCTTAACTCCCTGTGTATGTGTGTATGTGTGTGTGTTGTGTGCACGCCTGGATGTATATGTATGTATTTGCATATGAGGAATATATGTTCTTTTACATAGGTATTTACATTTCTATTTGTAATAATCCAAATGAATCATACTCTAGTAATGAGAGCACATTTGACCTACTGAAGATTGTTAAACATGTCATTTGACTTAGGTTCTGTTTATAGGGCCCTACTAGTAACAATACTTTGCAAAAGCATCAAAACAAAATTCAGCAACTTCTGATCACCTTGCTTCCTCATGCATACTACCTATTTTCATTTTGAACCTTAAAACAACCTTATGAAGTGAGCCTCACTGATACTAGCTTCCCTGTATCGAGGATGGAGGATTTGCGGGTTTTATTTTTTTCAATATCACACCACCACTAGCTTCCGGAGGCTTCTGGCTCTGGGGGAAGAGTGGGAGAGCATTTGAAGATTTTCTGGTACAAATACTCCCCCTGTAGTTGATGACAAGTTGCCAACAGTTAACCACCAGCTCAGAGAATTCAAACAGTTGTCAAGCAACATCCACTGCAAAACAGCCACTAATCCAAGCCAAGTATTCTGATTCCTGGGTTTTATCGGCCGCACCACTGTGCCTCTTCAGGTGATTCCCTCATTCATTTAATCTACTCTAAAACTTCAAACTGTACTTCTTAATTCCGTCCTCTAGATTTATGCTGTCAATGCATTCTCTAAGTAGCAAGCAGAGAGATGACCCTACTATTCCACTGTTAATTTAGTCTTCCCCTTGATACATAAAAATATGTAAGATGTTCCCCATTGACCTTGGGAATAAATGTCAACTTCTAAAGTGCCTTATAATGCCATTCAGGATCTGAAATGTGATTTCCACTATCATCTCATAGCCCCTGCCCTACCACTAATCTGATTCAGACAAAGTGAAATTTATCTGAATATCAAAATATGGAACATTCAATATTTTATCAAATATTGAATGTACAACGACCTTGCCCATTTTGGAGTCCTTTAAGACAGATCCTGGGAACACATGCATTATCCTGTG
Organism: Gorilla gorilla gorilla; assembly: GCF_029281585.2. Classification (NCBI taxonomy): domain Eukaryota; kingdom Metazoa; phylum Chordata; class Mammalia; order Primates; family Hominidae; genus Gorilla; species Gorilla gorilla. Next base: position 16,245,686 of record NC_073235.2, on the reverse strand, counting down.
TTCTGTAATTTGACCCTCTCTTTCTGACAGGTGGCCCTGTGGTAGGTGGAATAATAGCTCCCAAATATATCCACATCCAGATACCTGGAAAATGTGACATTGCAAAAGGGACTTTGCAGATGTGATTAAGGGTACGACCCTTGAGATGGGGAAAGTATCCTGACTTATCCAGGAGGATCGAATCTAATAACAGGAGCCCTTAAAACTAGAGAACCAACTTCAAATCCAAATGATTTGAGTACTTTAAAACACTTTAACACCGATCCACCTCCCTGACTTACATGAAACATTATTCAGCATATATTCATTTCTAAACCTCACACAGAGATTATTATTGCTGTCGTGATCATTTATTCTTAAGGATAATGCCTGTTATATTTACTTACACACTTGCCAATTTCTTTACTCACCATTCTCATTTAACTATCAAACCTCTTGGGAATCTCATTTTTCTCCTTTTGGAATATATCCTTTAGAAATTCCTTTGGTGGAAGTCTTTTGTGATACAATCTCTGTTTTTATCTACCAGAAAATGTCTTTATATCAATCTCATTTTGCTTGGTATATAATTCTGGATTGATTCTTTTTTCTCTGAGAACTTTTTTTTTTTTTTTTCTTTTTTTTTTGAGACAGAGCCTTGCTCTGTCGTCCGACTTGGAGTGCAGTGGCACAATCTCGGCTCACTGCCACCTCCACCTCCTGGGTTCAAGAGATTCCTGTGCTTCAGCCTCCCAAGTAGCTGGGATTACAGGCACCCACCACCATGCCCGGCTAATTTTTCTATGTTTAGTAGAGATGGGGTTTCAGGTTTCATCATGTTGGCCTGGCTGGTTTCAAACTCCTGACCTCAGGTGATCTGCCCGCCTCGGTCTCCCAAAGTGTTGGGATTACAGGCATGAGCCACCATGCTCGGCCTCTCTGAGAACTTTGAAGATAGTATTCCACTGGTAGTCTTGCCTATTTACTAGAAAAGCTTACTCACAAGCTAAATTAATGGTTCTCAACCACTGGAATCACATGGTGAGTATTAAAAGTTCTTATGTCTAGGCCTACTCCCAAAGACCATGATTTCACCGGGGTGAGTATGGCATTTGATAGTCAAAAGAACCTCATGGAAATTATGACGTGCAGCCCTCTTTAGCAACCCCTGGTCTAAATGCTTTGGCTTTTTAGGTGATCTCTCTTTTCTCTGAATGCTTTTAGCATTTTCCCTGTCTGTCTTTCCTTTGGTGTTCTACTTTTTCCATAACATGTCTACATCATGGGCACCCTTTTAATACTCCTATCTGTGGATTCATATCATTCATCATTTTTTGGTACTATAAATTACTATTTTTTAAAATTTCGCCTCTCCTCCATTCATCAATTAGGTCTATGTTAGACCTTTTTATTCTATCATTCGTGTCTCTTAGCACCACTTTCATATTATATATTTCTATATCATATATTTATATATATATTATATATCTTTATTTTTGGCTATTTCCTTCAAATCTATCTTTCACTCTTTCGGTTTAAAACTTTTTTTTTTTTTTTTTTTTGGCTTTTATCCTACCTGAGCATTGGCTGTCTAACTATGGTCTTGATACTTCCCAAAGAGGTGTGTTGTTGTTGTTTTTTAATTTTAGCTTTAAGCTTTTTTTTTTTTTTCTAGTTTTGATGTAGTTTTAGATCCATGGGAAGTTGCAATAAAAGTACTCAGAGTCCCATGAAACTTTCACTAGTTTTGCTCTAGGAAATTGACATTTGCACACTGTTAAATAGATAACTGACATTATTCACTTTTCACCATTTTTACCTGAGTCCATTTCTCTCTCTCTCTCTCTCGTGTGTGTATGTGTGCGTGTGTGTGTGTCTGTGGTGCTATGCAGTAACTTCATTCATGTTACTACCACTGCAATCAGGATGCAGAACAGTTTCATCACAGGAAAGAACTCTACTTATATTCAAATCCTACCCCTATCTCTGCCCCCCTGGCAACTATTAATTTGTTCTCCATATCTATAGGTTTTTATATTATTGTTATTTCAAGAGTGTTACATAAATGAAATTATACAATATGTAATATTTTGAAATTTGACTTTTTCACTAAGTGTAAAGCTCTTACAATCCATCCAGGTTGTTGCTTATAGCAATACTTTGTTCCTTTTTATTGCTGAGTAGTATTCCATTGTGTGAATGCATTGGAACCTGTTAACCATTCACCCACAGGAGGATATTTGGATTGTTTCCAGTAAAAAAAAAATGCTATAAATGTTAGGAGGCAGGTTTTTGTGTGAATGAAAGTTCATTTCTCTGGAATAAATGTCCAAGAATGTGATTGCTGGGTTTCAAATAGTAATTGCATATTTAATTTTACAAGAAGATGAAGACTTTTTTCCAGAGTGGCTGTATCATTTTAAATTCCCCCCAGAAATGTCTAAGAAATCCAGGGTCTCTTAATCCTTGCAAAACATTTGGTATTATTATTATTTTTTATTTTAGCTGATGAAATGGGAGTGCAGTAACTCATAGAATTTTTAGTTTCAGTGATGATGGTTTCTGAGAGTTCCATTTAGGTCTTTTCCAAATCTGTTTAATTATTTCAAATAATTTTTTATTCCATGCTCATTTTTGTGTTTTAGCTTTTATTTCTTTGATCTTTTCATATGTTATTTTATATTCTATATATAATAATTTTAATTTCTTAAGTCCTTGAAGTCTAAATATGTTTCTTATTTCTGCAAACACTCACTCACGGTGGTTTACATGTTACATTTATTGCTTTGAGTTTTATTGCGAGCTCACATTTGATTGAGTTTAATCTGTGTGACACCAGAGAGGCAACAATGAGTAAGATTTCCTCCAGTTAGGATATTTTTTATTACTTATGCTTGGAGCCAGAGGTTGTTACTGACGTGAAACTATCCTAGCCTTTGAAGATCTGAATCAAATGTAACAGTCTCAGTTTCATTTCCAATACTTTCAATGAAGTTCCCAAGTTAGCTTCCCAGTCTCAGCACTGATAGCAATAAATGCACCGCAGTAAACTGGAATTTCCACATTGTTCGATATTACATTATTATTTTAAGTTTTAGCTAATTATTGTGTGTTTAGGCCGTTAGAAAATTTTCTTTCTCTTTTGAAATATTAGAAAAGTTCTAAAATACAATGCATGTTACTTATAATTGATCTCAGATTTTTCCGACTGTAGTAGGAGTGTCTTTTGAAGCCTGTCCTCGGCCACAATGCCTGAAGCATATGCTCGTGGCTCCATCTCTCGTATTTGTTGTGCTTGTGCCTTAGTAGTGCCTCTTTGTTCACATAATGCTTACTTAATGAATGAATGAACAAGAGTGAATAAATTAATTAGATAAATGATGCAATTCATAACCTCTTTGGGATATATCAGAATCATTTTTAGACAGCCTTTGCTCAGAAAATTTCCCATCAAAAAATTGAGCGAATCTATGCTATGTTTAACATCAAGTTTTTATATGCATTCCCCAACGACACATAATTTTACCACCACACGAGTGTAATTATTGTATGGTTAAAAATGGATTAAACGTGCAAAGTACAATTTTTAAAAATTGATAATGGTCAAAAGGTAGCTACTTCTGAAAGAATAAGAATCAGAAGAAAAAAATGAAAATGTGCCATGTTACAGGCCCCCTCATAACCTTTGGAATATACAGAGCTGGTAATTCCTGATTGAAATGATGGCCCCAATATGGACCAATCATTTGAAACCATGTTCATTCAAAAGCTGGAATTCTACTGCTACACTGTACACAGAGTGTCATATGTAATATGTGGCATATTACAATAGCCTAACCCCTCAAGGTCACAACAACTAGAATTTTTCCTGCAACATTCTTACCATACTCAGTATAAATGAAGTTTTTTCCTTCTCTAAAATTGCATTCATAAATTGCAAATTTAAGCCAAAATATTAAATGCATAGGTATAGGAAGGAAACACTTTCCCACTCAGTCTAACTGGTGGTTTATTTAACTGTTGTTTTCTTTCTTTCTTAACACATCAAAATGTTATTTATATGGGGCAACATTGTGTTCTAACCCAAAATAAATATTATAAATTTATCTTCTTTATATATTTGTATACATATAATTTTTTTCCAATCTTGATGCATTATTAGGCTTCATGGGGACAAATATAATTAATGAAATAGAACTTTTCATCAAATAGAAATGCCAGTACTTCCATTTTACTCACCTCATACACATTAGCTGGGTGACAAATTTAAGCAATGGTAGAGACTTGAGGAAATTTGATGCTATAAAAAGTCTGGAACAATTCTAATGTCTTTCTAGGCCTACATTTAAAATTTTTTAATTGTATGGATAAATCTTTTTTTTTTTTTTGAGACGGAGTCTCGCTCTGTCGCCCAGGCTGGAGTGCAGTGGTGCGATCTCGGCTCACTGCAAGCTCCGCCTCCCGGGTTCACGCCATTCTCCTGCCTCAGCCTCCCGAGTAGCTGGGACTACAGGCGCCCGCCACCACGCCCGGCTAATTTTTTTTTAGTATTTTTAGTAGAGACGGGGTTTCACCGTGTTAGCCAGGATGGTCTCGATCTCCTGACCTCGTGATCCACCCGCCTCGGCCTCCCAAAGTGCTGGGATTACAGGCGTGAGCCACCGCGCCCGGCCTGGATAAATCTTAATATCAGTACATTTGAGATCAAAACTGTTTTTTTCTTTTTTTCTTCAAAATTACTCAGCAAGAAAGAGCCTGAATGTAACAGAAACATGATAAAAAAAAAAAAAAAAAAAGGCAATTTAAGAGGCCAGCAGTTGCAAGGAAATGAAAAACAGTGAGCTATGCCAAGCACTGCAGTATACATAATATAAAAATATGCAGCTTTTCAGATTAAATGAACTATCCTCCCATTTTTGATGTTCACTGCAATATCATTTAGTAATACAGTTGAAGACTTCCTAGTAACTATTTAAGCAGTATTTACCAAAAGTAGCTGCATAAAGAAAGCAAGCTTTTGATCCTCATGAAACAGTTTTCAGTATTTGATGTGCTCTTTTCAGTGTCCCAAATTTAAAAATTTCTTTCTGCAAAAGAGCCAGGTCTGTGGAGATAATATAAAGGAAAGAGTACTTTGGAGTCAAACTGCAGCCAGGGTCTAGGATCTTATCAGAGAGGCTGACAATGATGAGATCACTTGAAAGAGTAATCTCTAGGAAACAGAGGATGAAGGAAAGAGTTTTCAAGACTTCCATATTCAAGCTTGACTGAAAATCTGTTAGCCTATGTAAAGCTAGAGGCCACATATGCCAAATTCTCATGGATCTGTTGCTGATTTTCCCTCCCCCATTCTAATTGCTACTGGGATATGTGCATTATAAATGTTCCAATTAAACATGGTCCCTTCTTTGGTTTTAAGGATTCTTTATTAACACTACCAGATTCTTTCCAATTGGAACTTATTATCATATATAATAGACCATGAAGTCTCCTTATATTGGCTTTAAAAAAAATCTTTGTAAAATGCAAAGATTTACTTTGTACCTCCAGAAACATAATTTAAACCAGGAGAAAAACAAATTAAGTCAGGATGTGATAACACAGTATATTAAAAAAGTTAACCACTTTTGAATTCATTTTGTGAGAAGTACATACTTTGATCTATAAATTATGAATTGGCTATTCTGCCAACCAGTGTTAGCGCCCGCTGAAGGCCATAAGAGGAAAAAGAAAAAGAGTGAGACCTGACTATAAATCGTGTCAGTGGTTTCTTCTTCACTCTCAGGATGAAATCCAAGTCCCTTAGCGTGACACAAAAGGCCTTTCATGATTTTACCTCTTTTCAAGCTCCAGAGTCATTTCACAGTCTGTCCTCACATGTTTTCAGCACTCCAGCCAGACTGGCCTGCGGTATCTCCCAAAGCACCAGCCCTTTCATGGCTTGATGCCCTTGAACACACCACGTCCTCCTAGAATCTCTATTTGCTGATCTTTTTTTAACCTGGAAAATTTTTCCTCACCTAGAAAGTCTCATCTCAGGACTCAGCCCTTCAAACACCCCACATCTGAGTGAAGTGCTTTTCCCCCAATCTCCCAATGACATATGACATATATATATATAAAATAACCTTACTGGACCATATTTTATTGACTATTCTACTCATCTGTTTCCTTCCCTACATTTTGAAAAAGTCTGTGTCTCTTGTCTCAACATTCCCAGTACACATTAGATTATCAGTCATAGATGCTCAGTAAAAGAATACATTTCACAGCCTTTTCACTGTTTTGTCCAAGTCAGAAACAACCTCTTGTGCCTGACACCATTTTATTCAGGCAGTGGTTAAGGCTCTGCTCAGAATGTTGTTATGGATCTTTTCTGATGCTGCCTCATAGCATTTAATTGTTCGATTTGTCTGTCTGGTTATTGGCAGCCTGCTGGGTGTTAGGAGGGAAACTCATAGCTATTTTAAGAGCTACTTATTGAGTCAGTCTTGAAAGTTTTGTTTATCATTTCCTGTGTTCTGCTTCCCTTTATATTCCATGGGACTACTCAAAAGCATTTAAAGCCATCTTCCAATTTATTTTTTCAATGTATATTTCCAGCTGAGTTCTTTTTTATTACTTAGTAGTTCCTATTGCAGAATTCTCAGACTGGCTTTTAGGAAAGTTCACATCATATTATTTCAGCTTCTTAGTTGTTTATACCATTATATCAAGCAATGCAACAGGAGGGAGAAGAAAGTCAGACTCTTTTAGAGGTTAGATAGGACTGCATAGCAATTAGAGTAAGCAGAAGAAAAGATGCAGAAGAGGCATAGACATCTAAGAGGATTCTTGATCTAATGCTTAAGGCTTCCTCCAGAGCTGCTCTTTAAGAGGAGAAAATCTCTGTTATGAATTTATCCTTACCTTAAGAATGTGCCAAACCATGTAATTAAAGCTAAGAAGGTGGTGGATACAGGAAAAGCAAATAAAAGCAGTGACTCAGAGGCGTAGCATCTGCTTCATGAATTTCTTCTGGGTGTACTTAGACAGGGGGAGAATGAATCTTCAGATGAGACAGGGAAAGTAGCAGCTAGTACAGTGTTATTTCAGAGACCCCAAACCGGCTTGGCTGCCTGGCTTTCTGTCTCTGTGGAGCTGCATTTCCTATTAATATCCAAGAGAGGAAAACAAGTTATATTAGGTAAAATGAAAAATCAATGGGTTTCCTTATCTGAAGTCTTCTCAGAGCCCTCACTTGGAGTTTGGAATTCCTAGGAGGAGGATTGTCAAATGGTAAAGTAGTTTCTTAGCAGTAATATGGTGGGAAGTGTTTGCAGTGGTTTCCATACTTCCACAGACCTGGCTGGTAAGGAGCCAGTGAGCTCAAATAGATTTAGACAGTTCGTTATTTTCATCACAGGAGGCATCCTGAGCTCTGTGTTTTCACTGGTTCCCCGCTGCTCCTCAAGTCCCCTGGGGGTGATATGCAGAGGACCCAAAGGATGCTGTGCACAAAGGGGTCTAGGTTACATCTGAGAACACTGAGCTTAGGAAATTCCCAATCTTATTACAACACGGCTAGCAAACCCATCTATCTTCCCCTACAGAGAGAGAGAGTATCTGTAGTACCCAGGAATACAAGCATATGAGCGAGTCTCTTTAAGGAGGGGAGAAAAGTGCCTCTACTATTCTGGAATGCCTCCTTATACAGTCTTAAATTGACTATAAATGCTTTTGCTCATAAGACTCAGACTTTATGAAAACATATGAGATCCAGGGAGAATTATCTCCCAACAGGGATATAATATGTAGTATTTCCCAGACTTACTTAAATTACTGAAAGTACCCCATCTTTTTTTTATTTGCTTTTCTTGCTATTTAAATGCTTAATTAGCACTCATTGGAATACTGTACACTGGCAGAAAGAAAAGCACAAAGGGTTTGGAGTCAGATACCTTAGGACAAACTTAAAACTGGCTAGTTATACGACATTGGGCAAATTTCTGAAGTCAACTGAGCCCCAATGTTTTAGCTGCAACACGGAGAAAACAACAAAAAACTGAAGTGCTATCAGAATCTATTAATGTATGTGATGTACCCAGTAAAGTCAAAGTAGTCAAGAAAAATTTTTTGATTTCCCTTACTTTACTTATTTTTCAAAACAGCTATCCTTTTTGTTTCTAAATATCTTAATGTTCTCAGAATTTTTTGAAATATTCTACTTTCAGAGAGTTTCTTGACTATTTCCAAGTAGAATGAGTAAGAAACAATATTCAATCTTTATGAAGTCAGAAATCGAGTTGCGCTTTTATCCTTTTTAATACGAATTTCACTCATCGTAATGATATAAAATTTCTTCTGTCTAGAACAAAATTCAAAATACAAGTTTGGCAAATTATATGGCATTATCCTAAGTTAAATAACTGTATTTACTTATGCTACAGGGCAGCAAATGTGAAGACAGTGCATCTTATATAAGGCTTCCCAGTAGCAGGGTTTGAGAGAGAGGTACTTGTCCAAGTGGGAGAGGGCCTATTTTATATATATAAAATAGGCCTAGAGGGCCTAGGAAAATATATATATATATATATATTTAATATATAGATAAAAAAGAGTAAGGAATTGAGGAAAATGAAATACTTATACTTCCAGGTTAGAAGTTTGTTCAATGAAGACCTGCTTTAACTGACATCTGTTCTCACTGTACCTGATCCTACAGGAATACCTGGAGTATGCATGGTACCACAGGTTTATCTCACCTCAAGTTGAGGAGCCAGCCTTTGGATTTCTGTTATTAATTAATTGGCTGGGGGATGCATGCCAAAGGGAGGGTGCGCTACTCTCCCAGGTATTTTCCTATATGCTAGGACGGTGCTCAGAGGAAGGATGCAGCTGGGGACTATTAGCAGCCAATGCTCACAGCTGCTGGGGGATGGACGCACCTGCCTGGTAAAGAGGATCTGGGTGGGCCAGCAATGGCATCGCCTACCTGTGGAGACCAGCTGGAGGGACTTCTACAGGATTAGCGTTTATGGAAGAGATGTGATAGCTCAGATTAGGGTGGTCATGGTGCAGGTGGTGAGAAGTGGGTGACTTGACGATTTAAGAAGTAAGAAATATTGAAGCTAAAATATCAATTGCTTCTCTGTTTGTGTCTTTTCCATATAACTGATTCCAAATTCTGTTTATTTTATTTTATTTCAAATTTGTCCGTCTGCTTCAATTTCCAGAGATCTCTTACTTGCTGTTTGGTCTGGCACTTGGACATCATTTTGTGCTGACCCATCCCCCATCACTGCCCACCCCCACCGGTTCCTGGCAATTTTCCAGGCTCTGTCTAATCGCATATACTTGGGAATTCTCATTTTGCACTCTTGATCTCAAGTTATTCCTCTGGCATCTGACCTACTGCTGCCTGAACACTTATAAATCTTCTGTGATCTGCTTTTCTGGTCCAAATTACTTGCCTTGTCCCCACAACCTTCTGGTTGTGAAGTAAGATAGACAGAGGGCCACTTTCAGACACAGACCCAAAGAACTCTATAGAAATTCTTGCTAGAGACATTAGTTTAGTAGTGGCCACCAAGAGACGGCAGGAGGGGAAGATAAAACTAAAGAGTTTCTTCTATGAAAAAAAAAAAAAAAGATTTACAGCACCCATCTTGGACTCCTTAATGTAGAAGAAAGTAAATATACTGAGTTCCACTGTCTGAAAGATAAGAATGCTTTATAGACCAGTTCCTGCTTTATTCACTGTGCTTGTATGAATGATGCCAACTGATACAAATGCCATCAGGAATATCTAAAGACAGTCACTGTTCTCTGTTTAGTCAGACCACAAATGGTTTAACCACAACCACAATAGTTCATATCCAAATGTTTTGGTGCTTCATATGGAAAGCATCAATTACCAGGAAATTTCACTTTTCTGGGTAACTGCCTTTTTCTTCTAAGTATGATCAATATATGTAGTGACTGTAATTAAAGTTTGATTGACTGGAGTACTTGGAAAGTGGTCTTTTCAATAACTTCAAAATTAACCTAATTTGTCTCAATAGTCTTGTTGAAAGTACTTTGAAAATGCATTAATCCATTTCTTATCTTGCAAATGAAGCCTTTGAAAATAATCCACTTTTTGCTTGATAGCTAAAAGGACCACAGGTTATCTGAACATCCATTTTCACTTAACTAGATTACAGATATGAAAGGCATAGGGGGTTGCTTTGAAAGTTTTTTAAAATTTTGTTTTTTAATTTCACGATGAAACCTTATTTTCTGACCCTTTTTGTCATTTTCTGACAAACTGCAGACAACATACATACAGTTGAGATTTCTGCCATTTTTCAGTGCGATTAATCAAAGTTTTGCTGTAAAATAATTCATTTTATATGCAAGACATCTCTAATTTAGCCTTTTTTTAACAGAGAGGAAAAATTTGAGCCCATACATTTATTTGAAATACAATTAGAATAATGGAAACCGCTATATCTTCTTAGCATTAAAGACTGTAGAACGGACAATTAAAAGCTATCTCAGATTAATACTATTACAATGTCATGAGTAATATAGGCCTGGCCCTCTGATTTATCATTCACCATTACTATATAACTTACTCAGAAGCTACGCAATGAGGAGGGGTGATAAATGAACACAGCTATGAAATTTTAAGTAGACGAGGGAAAAAACCCTCAGATCGGAATGCTTCTCTAATAAAGACTTCAACTGTCTAAAATATGATTGGGTGAAATGGCAGCTTGGGAATCTGCTCAGCATATGCTATATCAATGGTGCCTACAGAAGTGCGGATGGCTTTGCGACCACTCTTGAAGTTTACAATATTAGGGAAGGATTGTTTGGTAGAAAGTGAACAGAGTTGGGTAGGCTGCATATACCAAACTGAAAACTGCTTTAACTGACTTTTTCTTTTTTAATCAGACAAAGTTCTGGCAATCATTAGATTTGGGGTTGTGTGAATTAGCAAAAGCCTGAATCTAAAAGTCATCAAGAGAAATAATTCCTCTTGAAGTTCACATGTGGAGAACCACGGGAACTCTGGAGTCAGGCAACACTGAGACTGTGTATAACAGAGGGAGGCTCAAACTTGCAAGACCAGCTTATTCAACTTCGTTGTGTGAGGACTTGGGGACTCTATGGAGACAGACTCCACAGGACTGTATTTGTGTGTATTTGCATGGAAAGGGAGTAGGAATTGACAGCTATTTACTAGCTGCGTTTCAACCAAAGTAAGTCGACTTTTATCTACACCAGCGGTTCTCAAGCTTGAGGACACATCAGAAACACGTGGAAAGGCTTGCAAAATCAGAATGCTGGGCCCTAACCCCAGAGTTGCTGGTGTGGTAGGTCTGGGGTAGGTTGTGAGAATTTGCATTTCTAACAAATCCCAAGATGCTGTCGGTCAGGGGACCACACTTAAGGCTACTAATTTCTATTTCATATATTTGAGGAAAGTATTCTAAAGCTAAAAACATCAAATGGTAAGTTAAAAATGCTGCTGAAGCCCTCATACAAGTAGTCTCCCTGGCACTTCTATCTTTCCTTTTTGTATCCTTTCTCTTAGGTCTCTGGTACCTGAACACCCTCAGCTGCCAAAGGCACACCCTGGTATGCAAACTATTTTAATCATTCTTATTTATGAATCTTTTTTCCTTCCTTCCTTCCTTCTCCCTCTCTCCCTCCCTCCTTTCCTTCTTTTACTTCTCCCTCCTCCCTCCCCCTCTCCCTACTTCTCTTCCTTCTGTCCTTCCCTCTTCCTTCCTTTCTCTCGCCCCCATTCTTTCCTTCCTTTTCTCTCTTCCCTTTCCTTCCTTCCTTTCTCCCTCTTCCCCACCCTTCCTCCTGCCCTTTTTTCTCCCTCCCTTCCATCCCTCTTCCTTTCTCCCTCCCCACCCCTCTCTCCCTTCCTTTGTTTTCCTTCTTTCTGCCTCCCTTCCTCCTTCCTTCCTTTACTCACTCTCCTCCTTCCTTTCTTCATTTCTTTCTCCCTCTCCTTCCTTCCTTCCTATATTCAAGACTTGGTATGTTGTGAGCGTTAGGCTCGGTGCTGTGTATTTTAATGCAACCAAACCCTTGAGGACTGTGTAACCTCATATGTAATCACAGGAAAATCAATGTGCGAAATACCTCAACGGGGCTTCCTTAACTCTTTTGCTAAGAAATAATTTTTCCTAGGAGTATAAATAAATGTTTCACTTTAGAGGTAATATTTGAACTGGTTCTTTGAGTAAATTTACTCAGACAGGAAAAAAAAAAAAGTAGAGAGTAAGGGAGAGACTGTGGTCTTGCCATATTGAATTGGCACTGCTTATGAAGACTGAGGTCCTATGAGGATGAGGCAGTAGTTCATCATCTTTCGTAAATGTAGGTCCCATGCTCTTCTTGGACCTGCCCTGCAGAGACTGTGTCATTTGTCTGCAGTGGGGTTTAGATCCCAGTGCTTTAGGAAGATGCCTAGGTAACTCTAAAGTGCAGCTGGAACTGAGAACCAGTGTGAAATTACTTTTAATTGTTCATTATTTTAGAAGCATTCGGATTGGATGACTGATTTGGAAAGCTGAATTGAGTTGACTCTCCAGTTTTCTTATCTAGGCATAACTAATTAATGTGCTCCTCCTCACCAGCTTAACTGTTGCCAACCAAACATCCTTGGATCATCTCCATGATTCCCTGGGGTCTATGAGGGCCTTCTCATGGAAAAATTCCTGCCTGATGTTGCAGATCCCCCAGGGAAAGCTAGACACCCTCCTTTGCCTTTTTCTGACTGCACACACTTTCATAACTTGTATGCATGTCTTTCTTAGAGACACCTCTACCTTTCCCACTCTTCCAGTTTGAACTATGATTTTTAGAAAAATGTTAAACTAAGCAACTACAAATCACTAAGCATTTTACATATCATCTCCTTTAGTCTTCACACTAATTTCTCTTTATAGTTTCAAAACATTGCCTTACATTGTATTTAACATTTTCATATTTCTATACTTGTTCTCAAGATTGCACTTTTTTTTTTTAATTGTACTTTAAGTTTTAGGGTACATGTGCACATTGTGCAGGTTAGTTACATATGTATACAAGTGCCATGCTGGTGCGCTGCACCCAGTAACTCGTCATCTAGCATTAGGTATATCTCCCAATGCTATCCCTCCCCCCTCCCCCCACCCCACCACAGTCCCCAGAGTGTGACGTTCCCCTTCCTGTGTCCGTGTGTTCTCATTGTTCAATTCCCACCTATGAGTGAGAATATGCGGTGTTTGGTTTTTTGTCCTTGCGATAGTTTACTGAGAATGATGATTTCCAATTTCATCCATGTCCCTACAAAGGACATGAACTCATCATTTTTTATGGCTGCATAGTATTCCATGGTGTCTATGAAGATTGCGCTTTTTTTAAGAGCAAGTACAATCTGCCTCTCTCAGGTCAGGGCTGTTTCTCCCATCACGTTTTTCTTTTTTTTTTTTTTTTTTTAATTTCTTCCTAGCACTGTCTCAGACTATTTTAACTACGGACACATAGAAAATACTCCATAAATATTGACTTCAATTGGTCTTAAAAGGAAAAATAAAGATATGCAAAAGAACAAACTGAGGAAAAAAATAATTATCATGAATGCATGTGTGTGACTACTCCCTATTTTAGCACATTTGTCTTTCAGAGCCTCTCACAGGCTAAATTCTTCTTTGCCTGGGCCTTCTGCCTTACAGTGCTCTAAGTCTGAAAGTTGGCTCCACTTTATTCTGCATTCTTGGTTCAGAAGAGCGGATAGGATCTTCAGATTCTGTCACAGTAGGACACCTCACAAAACACACACACAGTTTTCCTCAGTTGCTATATCCTGTCTGCTTTCTTCATTGCACTTAGCACAACTCATCATTTATTATCATCTTTCTTCCATTAGATTATAAGCACCTAAAACAGAAGTTCAGAAACCAAACCTGCTTTAGTCAACAATACTGATAGTTGCCGGATATGGTGGCACACACCTTAGTCCCAGGTACTCTGGAGGGTGAAGTGGGGAGGATCACTTGAGCCCAGGAGGAGGAGTTTGCAGTAAGCCGTGATTGTGCCACTGCACTCCAGCCTGGGTAACAGAGTGAGACGCTGTCTCTAAAAATAACAACAGCAACAAAACAAACACTGTAACCACTTTCTAGTCTAATGCTAGGTACACAATGGAGGACATTCAATCAATATTTATTGAATGAATAAGTTAATGAATGGAAACTGGACACTAACATAGATTCACTTCCTTGTCCTGCTAACCAAAATAAGATTTCTCCTTTATATTTGTTTAAACAGCTTACCACTTCAGAAACAAAATATCCAATTAGCTATTAGTCATAAAAAAAGATAAATATGATCTTACTCAACTCAAATAGTCAAGTACATGTTTTTATTAAGTTGTTCTGTCTTCATAATCTTTATTTTATTGCAAAATAACGTGTGATTTAGAAACATGACTAAAAGTTAACCATTTATATAAATATAGCCCCTTTGTTTGCTAGGCCATTTATTTTGCATGTAAAACAGTATCCCAGTTTACATTTGAAAAACATGCTTTTCTTGGTTATTTTATTTCATAATCCCATGCAGGTTTGGTGCTTATCTACAGCATACTAACAGTCTGGTTAATTGTTTGTTAATTGCTTCCTAATCGTTCCTGAGAAAAATCAATGCTAGAAATGCCATTTCCACACAAGTGAACAGGCTGCCTTGGCCACAGAGTTTCCTGACCTAGGCTGCATGCTAGAATCACATGAAGAGCTCTTAAGAAAATATATATGCCAGCCTCCACCCTTTGAGATTTGAAGTTTATTGATAAAAGGTAGAGCTTTGCTACTATTTTTAATGCTCCCAGGTGATTTGAATGTGCAGCCACCATCAAAGAGAGTCACTGACTTAAAGAAAGAAAAATAACTATGCTCCCTCACAGGATGGACTGCTTACCCTCTAGACTTAAGAGACATGCCCTGACATTCAAATCAATCCAGTCATTATACATAAAAGGCAGAGAAATTGCTACTAGTTATGCTCTCAATGCCTGCAAACTGAATGGGCAATGATATAAAAGACTATACAGCGTGGGGACATATTAAGTCTGGTGATTGGCTCAGGACCAGAGCTGATTGTGAACAGAACAAGTGACCACCCATCCAGGTGTGTCCGCCTGTCTCTCGGGTCCCTTGTACTAAGCCTCGGCCCATGCTGTTCCCCATCCCTCAACTATCCTTACCCTCTCCCATGATTAGCAGTTGGCGTTCCTCCTGAAGCCAACCAAAGCCATAAATTTCCTATGGAGCCACTATAGAAAACTCTAGCTTCTTTCCCAATCTTCCAGTTTGAACTGCGATTTTTAGAAAAATGTTAAACTAAGCAACTACTAATCACTAAGCATTTTACATATCATCTGCTTTAGTCTTCACACTATTTTCTCTTCATAGTTTCAAAACATTGCCTTACGCTGTATTTAACATTTTCATATTTCTTTTTTTTTGAGAAGGAGTCTCGCCCTGTCGCCCAGGCTGGAGTGCAGTGGCGCCACCTCGGCTCACTGCAAGCTCTACCTCCCGGGTTCACCCCCCATTCTCCTGCCTCAGCCTCCCAAGCAGCTGGGACTACAGGCGCCCGCCACCACGCCTGGCTAGTTTTTTGTATTTTAAGTATAGATGGGGTTTCACCATGTTAGCCAGGATGGTCTCAATCTCCTGACCTCATGATCTGCCCACCTCGGCCTCCCAAAGTGCTGGGATTACAGGCATGAGCCACCGCGCCCAGCCCATTTTCATATTTCTATACTTTTTCTCAAGATTGCAGGTTTTTTAAGAGCAAGTACAATATAACATATTTTATCATATCAAGTCACAAGGCTAAGAGATGAAGGAAGACAGAGAAGGAAGGAAAATTGTTATATGGCGAGTCCCTCCTAGATACAGTGATGGCTCATTTAATCCTCACAGCGATCACTGGAGATAAGACTTACATTAACCCAATGTTGTAGATGTAACACTAAGGCTCATACGGGCTGAATAACCAGTCTAAGCTGGGATAGAATTTGAACTCAATTTAGTTACTGATTAAACTCATTGGGGCAAAAAGCCTGGTATTTGGTGTGGGAGGGGGTTGGCCAGCTTGGACATTAGTTTCTTTGGGAGGAGGGCTATTGATTGACTATTCCTGTTTCTAAGGGAGGGACATCCATTAGCCTAGCTCATCCTACCTGATCTTTCTTGAGTCCCTCATTTCCTGCCTTATTTGGGAGTGTGGAGTGTTTTGCCTGATTGATGGGTTTGATAGAAGGAACTGAGCTTGCCTACGTCCTCCCCTTCCTCTCCTCATTCTCTTCAGGAGCTAGCTGCCTGCAGGAAATGTGTGTCCCCACTCTGTTTCTCCATGTCTTACGTTTTCCATGGGCAGGTCCCCATAAAGGGATGCTCACAGGATCCAGTGCTGCCCGTGAGTGGGTGCACATGTACGTCTAACTCTGGGGTTCAGCCTTAAGAAATCCATTGACAATCTCTGCCTATACCGTATTTCCCCATTTCAGCTTCATCAGGAAACCTATGATTTTACTTTCCTTTCCTGTGACTGCCATTTCTTAATCGGTGGAAAACGGAAGCAAGTAAAACAGGGGTGTCCTTCAATTTGAGTGGTTCTCTAAGTGTGGTCTGGTACCAGTCCTATGAGTAACAGAACGTTTTAGAAACACAAGTTCTCTGGCCCCACCCTGGACCAAGAGTCATTTTAACAGCCCTCCAGGACCGTCTGATGCCTGCACAAGTGTGAACACAGTGAGAAGCTCTGCTGTGAACAGGACCTTGAGTCCTGCCTCCTCAGGCTCTTGGCGGTAACAAACTGATATCTTTACTATACAGCTATAGGCACGAGCCTTAGTCTGAGACCAGGCACAAGTAATTTCAGGATGATGTAAAGCAGCCTGTCTATCAGTTCTTAATTCGAGGCTCTAATCTGAGTAGTTGGGTCATTTTCTTTTGCTTTGTTTCATTTTTTCTTCTCTATTTCTATAGAATTTCAGTGTCTAAAAGGTTGGGAGATGTTCTTCAACTTTGGCGGGATTTCTTTTTCTATCTTACAGATACCTGAAGAGTAAGAAGATGATTATCTTTCGACTCACATCCCTGAAAAAACTGCCAAGAGAGTAGGGGGAACCAGCACATGGCAGGGGAAGGGGCAGCAACCTGCCCTTCTGAGTAGTGACAGCTCAAATCAGTTGGGAGCAGCAGGCTAAGGCAGTGGTTCTCAGTGTGTAGACCCTGACCATTGGCATCATTTGGGAACTAAGTAGAAATGCAAATTCCTGGCCCCACCCCAGACAACTGCCTCATAAATTCTGGGGGTAGGAACTAGTAACTGGAGCCCTGCTGCACATGCTGTGGTCTGGCACAATAGCAGAAGCATCACCTGGGAGCTTGTTAGAAATTCATGTCTTAGGCCCCATGCCAGATCTACTGACCTATTCACAATCTGCACTTTAATAAAATCCCTGGGCGATTGGTAAGCACATTAAAGTTTAAAAACTACTGGTGTAGAGTCAAGGATGCAAAAGCCAAATCACGGGGCAGGAGAAGAGAACAAGATTTTAATGAGGTTTTCAGCTTAAGCTCCCAACATGTAAGTTACAATTTGGAGAGTGAGGCTGGAGTGAGGAAATAGATTGAAACCTGGAGAGAGGTAAAGAAATCTCCCAGGAGCCCGAAGCACCTGTTTCTATATGCTCTGCCCTCATTAACCTTCTGCTAGCTCATTGGTGAACACCATTGTGCTTAGGTACTTGCCTGGGCCTGGACCATCACTAGGGACTTATTGTATCTCATTCCACTACATGTAGCTTCGCTAGCAACCTTTTCAGATCTGCATTAAATTTCTAGCCAAACTTCTTTTGAAATTCTTCTCACAGCAGGGCAAGACTCCCTAGATGTCCACAGAAGGTCATTTCTCAGCCCAAACAGGTAGCAGCCTAGGATCAATAAGGACCAAATGAACGCTGAGCATTTAAACCTGTGGCTGGGCTGTGAATAAGTAGTTAGAGAAATTGTAAAAAGGTCAGGTAGCAAGTACCAGCTTTGTAACTAGCAAAAGCACTTGTATATATTTGGCATTTTGCAGAACCTTCAAGCTTAGTTTGATTAGTTATTAAAATTATGGTAGGCCAGTGGGGAGAATCATGATAATTTGTATAGGTCACAGATAATCAGAAGTGTCTCTCCCAGTGGGATGAAACTTATTAAAATTCGTTATTTAAACCTCTTTGCCATTTCCACATTCTGCGCACATGCAAAACGACTTGTCCCTATCTTGGTCTCCAAGGAAAAAAGCAGACATCTTCCATTGTTCTTTGTTTGGTGCTAATTAACATTTTCAAGAGGGTTGACTTAGATGCAGCTCTGTATACCCGCAAAGCAATCACTCCCTTCAACTTCCAGATCATAGTTTTATCACATTAAATACTTAGGTTTTAATATTCAGAATGTTTAGATTATTTCAACTGGTGTCTCCAAAACTTGTAATCACATACAAATAATCCTCAGCTTTATGCCACCAATGCTGAGGGGATAAAATGCTTTGTGAGAGACGAATCCTGTTATTTTTATTGTTAGCCTTCTGTTTTGGAATAATGTAACTCCTATTCCTGAAAGCCAGCCAGCCAGCATGGACTAATTTGGTAGAATAGGCTGGCTGGCATCTACCCAATGACTCTCAAACCTGGAGGAACATTGGACTCCTTGAGGAAGTGTTAAAAGTATTGATGTGGCCGGGCGCGGTGGCTCACGCCTGTATCCCCGGCACTTTGGGAGGCTGAGGTGGGCGGATCACGAGGTCAGGAGATCGAGACCATCTAGGCTAACACGGTGAAACCCCGTCTCTACTAAAAGTACAAAAAATTAGCCAGGCGTGGTGGCGGGCGCCTGTGGTCCCAGCTACTCGGGAGGCTGAGGCAGGAGAATGGTGTGAACCCGGGAGGCAGAGCTTGCAGTGAGCCAAGATCGTGCCAGTGCACTCCAGCCTGGGCGACACAGCAAGACTCCATCTCAAAAAAAAAAAAAAAATATATTGATGTCTGCTCCCCTCCCCTCTAAAATACTGATTAATCTGGTCTGGGGTGAGACCAGTTTTTTATCTTATTTTTTTTTTAACAACTTCCAAAATTTTGGTGCCATTGCATGGAGTCGTTTCCTGTCCTCCACTCAGCCTTCAACATACTTTGCCTTCATTACATTTTTGCCTTGGATTACTTCACTCTCCATTTTTTTCACAGTTCTCCTATTCTTTCCCATTTCTTTTATGTACTTTAAACAAACATAAAAAAAAGTATTTGATACAAAACACAGAAAAGCACAAGGGAAAAAAACTTAGAAAATACATATATTTCTACCACTAAAGGATAATTATTGAGAACATTTTTATGCCCATGTTTCTCTGCATCTGAACACATATTTTCTTTACAAAAACTTATCACACTAAATATACTCCTTTGTAGCCTAAATTATTTCCTTAACACAGCATTATGTGGAGGATCTAGGACAAATTTACAACATAATTTTGAATGATTGCAGTTGTGCCATCATTGTATGCAGCATCATTTAGTGTACTAATGCTTTTCTCTTTGGCGTTCATGTATTTTTGATATTTAAAAGCAGTGCTTGCACTGGGTGTGGTGGCTCATGCCTGTAATCCCGGCTTGTTGTGAGGCCAAGGCAAGAGGATAGGAGGCAGAGGTTGCAGTGAACCAAGATCGTGCCGCTGCATTCTAGCCTGGGTGACAGAGTGAGACTCTGTCTCAAAAAATAAAATAAAATAAAATAAAAGCAGTGCTAGAATAAGTGTCTTTGTTTATATACCTTTTTTAAATCTAATAATTTTTAACCACTATTGATGGGTAAGAAAAGAGATACATAGCACAGGACTGGCAGTCATTGGGCAAGAAAGGCGCTGGTGAAAACATAGAAGTAAAGCAACCCATTCTGTTCTGGAAGTTGAGTCTTTAAAACAGACATGGCTGGGAACTCAAGATCTTCAGCTCATATTAGAAAATTCCCTTTGTCCTACGTGAACAAATTTGGATGCTCAAGATGCATGTTTCCCACAGGTCCATTAAGGGAAATGCAGTCTGCAAGCAGTTTCTGCTCCCTACACTAGCACTTCTCAAACTATTCTGGTAAAACAAAAAAACAAAAACGAAAACAGATTTTTGTTTAATTTTGTTTTACTTCCAATTTTTCATGGATATATACTTCCATAAAATGGAATAAAAATAAATGTCTAGAAAAATAAAATAAAAATGACAGATAAAATGTGCAAGTTTCTATTTTTTTATTACTAGATTCAAGTCATAAAATTTCTTTGACAAATTGCTATAAATATTTTAAGAGCTTACTCTCAGTCTCCACGCTCAATTTCATGGGGGGCCAGTAACCCACAGTTTACAGCTTGGCACTGATGACCGTATTTTGAGTGGCACTAGTTTAGAGCACATTCTCCGAGGAATGCATTAGCTAAATGAGATGATCTAGTGTTTACATGAGGAAAAAAAGTTCCCTAGAAAATTTATAACAGAAGTGCAAAGTTTAAATAAGTATTTTTAGGAATTGAATGAAATAACCAAGTGGGACTGTAGTAACCAAGAATAATACTAAAAATACAGAAGTCCATGATCTGCAACTGGAATGATCCAGAGAAGAAAGAACAAACTGTGAAGAATGGGAAACTCATGAAGCATTTCATATTTTTTCTGAAAAGTTCTAATTTCTGACTTAGGAATGGTTTCATGTTTTCCCCTTACAACCATGTATTAAACTGTGCTCATACATTTTTTGTATTTCTATATATTTTATCATTTTAAAATGCCATACATACACGTGTATGCTAATGCTGTATATGACAAATGCTTCTATATCAACACAGTTGAATGCAGCTAAGTGATGGAAAATGTACATTGGAGGTGACTTTGGTATATTTATATTCAAAAGTATAGTATTTGTGTCTAAAAATCCTTTCAACGGCCCTTAAAGGATCTTCTAGTTATCACACTTACAAAGGATAAAAGACTGATAAAAAGGAAGACAGACCAAAGTCCCATTTTTAATAGTGAAGGACAATAGTTTATTATTCTTAAAGGAAAGTTATCAGGTAAGATGCATCCTAAAGGAATAATACTGTGTGTGTGACTAACATCTAGATGTGGAGAACCGGGGATGGGAAAGGGCAGACTCATCATTCTCCCTCAATTCTTCTCTTATCTATATATCAGTTACTTAATGAGAGAAACAGAGAACTCTCCTTCACTTGACCTTCAGTCTAAGATGGCACAGTACATCATTCAGAACTAAGTGATATTTAGAGAGTATTCTAAGAATGTATACACATATGTGTATATATCGGTGTATATATAGTGACTAGCCTAGGAAGTCTCTTTTATGTTTCAACCTGAGTTTCAGAAACAATGTTTCATTGACAGGTTTTGTTTTTCTGATTTTTATCCATTTTATGCTTAAGTGAAGAGGGGGCATGAGGCAGCTGAAGAAAGATAATAACATCTTGTTCCTTGTGATTGCTCATTCAGGTTTCCATTTCCATTTTGTCATTGGAAAACTCCTAGAGCATCTTGCTTTGATTCCTTATTCAGAGTTCTAAACAACAATCTGTTTCCTGGCTGTCCTTTGGGGTTTGCTCATCAAATGCAAAGGAAGAAAGAAGCTCACTTTTTCTAGCATCATTCTCAGGTCAACCTTTCATAGCCCTATGTTCCATCCCTGCAATCACCCTAGGCTCCAGAGACATCAAGTCCAGACTTCTATCTCCTGAGGACTGATCATGCAAGACTGAATTCCACAGCTATGGGCAAGTCACTTACCTATTTGAAACTTTAGTTCCCTGATTTGACTGATTTTTAATTTTTTTACATTGTTAACAAATGTATTGATTTTTCTGATCTAGGAGCAGAGGAAGGAAAGAAAAAATAAGACTGATAACAGGGTCAGAGCAAATGAATGAGTGAATTAAATATACTTGGCTCAGCAGAAATAGAACCCAGTGGGTGAGGCCAAAGAGGATTGCTCTTTGAACCACTGGGACATCTATTGAGCAAAGTGTCACTATGGTTATTTCTATTGGCATTTCAAAAGACATTTGGGTGAAGGACTGAAACAAGAGGGAATAGGATGAAAGAGAGGTGAATAAAAGGAAACAGGGACTAGGAAAGAGGGTCGGCTGTGTAATTCTTTTCTGGCAATTTCCTGCTGGTGGAAAACTAGGGATGGAAATGAAGAAAAGGAGAGATAAAATGAAAGTGCAATGGGAAATGGCACAAAAGTAGTCAAGAAACTAACAGCAAGGCACATTGTTAGGGGCTCCCTTCTCTGCTGCTGTTAACCAGGATGAAGTTGAGAGCACTTCCAAAGCAAGGATTACAAGTCAATTGCTTTGAAAGACCAATGGGAAATAAAAATTAGGAAAGCTGACTCAGCATGAGATGAGAAAGGACAGTGGGGACTACGTGAACAGAGGCTCACACGGCCAGTTCCAGAGGCCTCCTGACTTGGGAGGTCTGCAAGCCAACTGTTGCCAGTTCTTGTGATATTTGAAGAGAAGCCCCTTCTCTGGATTTGTATTTAAAGTGTCCTGATGTTCAAAACATTTAGTTTCTGTAGACACTTGTCTTTGTCTGTAACTCTATAAACAGAGGGAAAGCAGGAAAGAAATGGAAATCAATTATCACATTACTTCTCCTTCAGTACAGTCAGCATTTCCTTATATTATTTTCATTTATTTTTATATATGGATATTTGTTTGTGGAAAATTAAAAATTTCTAGAGGGCAGCCATCATACCATGTATTTCTTTTTGCTCTCTGTGCACTCACTTGCAGACTAGAATCCAATTTTAATTAAAAAAATTCTGACCTTGAATTAAAATAATCTGATAATATGTTCCTTTTATTTTCTTCTTCCTGGAGAAATACAACAAAATCTATCATTGCATATGTTTGATAGATTAAATAAACAAAATCTATTGTTTGCATATGTTTGTGTGGTGACCTTTTGTCAATAAAGTAGTAAACTCTGGTATGAAGCAGGTACCTCCTCCATCCACATGTTTCTTTTAGAAGCTTGCTAGTTCCCAAGCTTCTAGTAAAGTCTTTGAAACCTCTGAAGCTGTTTTCAAAACACTTCAAAAGGAATAACAAGGCAGTTATATTAGCTAATTTGATTTCAAATATTACTTCAATTATCAAGATATTCTTGATCAGGGATCAGCAACAATTTTTGTAAACGGCTCAGTAATTAATATTTTAGGCATTGTGGCCAGGCACGGTGGCTCACGCCTGTCATCCAAGGACTTTGGGAGGTCAAAGTGGGCAGATCACAAGGTCAGGAGTTCGAGACCAGCCTGGCCAATATGGTGAAACCCCATCTCTACTAAAAATACAAAAATTGGTCAGACGTGGTAATGGGCACCTGTAGTCCCAGTTACTCAGGAGGCCGAGGCAGGAGAATCGCTTGAACCCGGGATGTGGAGGCTGCAGTGAGCCGAGACTGTGCCACTACACTCCAGCTTGGGCGACAGAGTGAGACTCCGTCTAAAAAAAAAAACAAATTAGGCATTGTGGCCATATGGTCACTGTTACAGCTTCTCAGCTCTGCCCTTATAGTGCAAAAGCAGCCAAAGAACTGTACAAACACAGGCATCAGCCAAGATCCCACCAGGCCATAGCTTGCCTATCCCTCTTCTACATGTAACACCATTTTGTAGCCTGCATTCTCTGCATAACTGCCTCTATTTCAAACTTATTTGTCAGTGTAGATAGCTCACTTTATTTAGCATTCTCTTCTACTTCCTGCTCAGAATGACTCCCTCTCTGATCTTTATGTTCTAATGTTAGCACAGGCCATCCTAACTTCTGATACAAATCATTAACTCCTCCCAATGACAAATTCGACTACCATTCAGTCTTCACTGATTTTTGCCTCTTATTTGATTGTTGAAAATAGCTTCCAAATTGGCCTTTTCTTCTCTAACTTCCCACACTTCCAATAGTCTCCTTCGATAAACTGATTTTGTGTGTGCCTTTTTACAGCTGAAGCTATAATCCTATTACTCTTTGCTCAAACATCTTCTATGACTCCTTGTTGCCCATAGAAATAAGGTTCAGAATCCTCAGCAGGGCACGCCATCATCAGATCTGTCCAGCTATGTTGCATGTCCAATCACTGTGTCCTCTACTCAACTGAATCAGGAACTTTACACTGTTCTGTGCTTTGATTGTGCCAATCCCTCCATGTAATCAGAACTCTGCTTGGTTAAATATCAGTTTGCTTCAAGTCCACTTCAAATGCCACCATTGCTGGGAAGTATCCTTTTCAGTACCTGTGGCCTAGAAATTGGGGTTTTGCTTAGAATACTTACAACCTTCGATCTTGTAATAAAGTTGCTTATTAGCAAACTACCTGAGGACAAGACCAAAACCCAATTTATTTTTGAACCCGATCACATCTACCACCAAGACAAGACAGGCAATCTTATTTATAGGACATACCACTATCAATAGCTAACACATATTAAGCACTTCCCATGTGGCTCTATGAAACTTCTTGTTTTACATTTTATAAGTATTAAATCATTTAATCCTTACAACCTCACCTTTTACAGATGAGCAAACTCAGTTCATTATACAATCTTTATTTTATAGGTGAGAAAACAGTCACAAAGAGATCATGCAACCAGTGGGCTGCAGCGCTGACACTCAAAATCAACAGAGAGGCTAAGGATCCTGAGCTCTTGATACACTTTTACAAGATTCACATTTTGTAGATTTGGGAATATGGCTTATTTTCACTTATAGAGGTTGTAATAATTGTATCTGTGATTTTTCAAAATTTAAAAATTCCATTTTACCTGCCTTTATCCATATTCTTAACTTTACGATCTACTTTTTTTTTTCTATTTCCATGGAAGGGTATGGATATGAAAGAAAAAAAAAAGAAACTTCAAGCAAGTTCAACTTTGCTGTGGTCCTTTTCCATTCATCCATAAACTCACAACATGATATTGCCTTCTTCCCGAAGACAGTTGGGGAATCAGGATTTGAATCATAATCCCAAAAGATGTACTCTTGAACACCATAATTATAAATGTTGAAAGCCTGAAAGACCAAAATCCCTAAAGATCAAAATCCCTAAAATCTAAAATCTCTAACATTTGAATTCCAAAAATCACAGTCACAGGAATATTGCTTCATGTTAGGCAGAACTATTACCTTGCTTTTGTCTTTATGCAGAAGAAAATGGATTTCAGTTGATTCTCTGAACCATAGTGATGGATTTGGAATTAGGTGTGATTAAGACTTCTAAAACTGAATTTCAAGGTGTTACTAAATTTTTTTTTCTTCCATTTAGCTCAATGCATTTGTCAAAAAATTCAAACGTGTGCATTGTCCACACGATATGGCAAGGACTAAAACTTCAGTTTAAAAATGCCTCGTTTGCCTGCATTGGCATTTCTTCTAGCTGATGACTTCCAGGAGATTTTAATGTATTAAAGTTGCATTTGCCTGAAGAAGCCAGGAAAGTTGCGGATGGACTGGTTCAAAAATGATTATGCACATGGTAGGATAAGAAGACACTTACACACAGTGTTGCTGTTTGATCACCAGTATTGTTTCTTTCAAATGTGTGGTCTGTATTTGAGTGCATGCAAAATGGATTTCTGCATACCCAAAACAACATAGAAACAAGGTGCAAAAGATGGGAAAATGTAATAGGGAATGCTCATATTAGTATATGCTGAATCACAGAAGAATTTCAAAAAAACAGCGCCACATAAAAAATGAATGTGAATGTATTCTCCAAGGAAAGCACGTATTAAAAAAAAAGCAGCTATTAATTGTGATGCAAGATTTCAAAATATAGTTAATGATTGTGAAATCAGCCAGCTCTTAGGAACTGTCTATGTACCATTGCTCATAATCTATTCCTGCATTATACTTTTCATATGCCAAATATTTTTTAGTTTTTTCTTCTTCTCCTTTTCTTTTTCCTTTTTAATTTTTTTTCACTATTTTAAGTAGTCAACATTAGTTTTTGCAATTTGCTGTGCTGTGTATTTCATCTTTGCATCATTTCCTGTACTGCAGGTATAAATTATGGAAAGACTGTTAGAGAATTCTAGTTTTATATGTTTCTTTGCAAATGTGACTCCATGAAAGTAAATTAATACAATGTTGACTTTCTGTGTAAGTATTGTGCACATATGTAAAAATGTTAAAACTTTCTCAGTAAAGAAGAGATGCCTTTTTTGTACATCTGCATTTATGAAAGATAAAATTTTTGAGATGTTGGCTCTTTAGGCAACTGGTTTGTTGACTCCTTATGGCGTTAGGTAAATCCCCTGCTGGAACAAAGTACCACAAACTGGGTGGCTTAAAGTAACATATTTATTCTCTGACATTTCTAAAGGAAAGAAGTTTAAAATCAAGGTATCTACATAGCCATGTTCTCTCTGAAGTCTCTAGAAAAGAATCCTTTCTTGCCTCTTTCAGTTTCTGGTGGTCCTGGGTACCCCTCGGCTTGTGACAGCGTAACTCCAGTATCTGCCTCCATCTTCATGTGATCATATTCTCCCTGTGTGTTTCTATGCTCACGTGGTGTTCTCCTCTTCTTATAAGGACACCAATCACATTGGATTAGAGACTCCCTAATGACCTCATCTGAACTTGAGTGCACCTGCAAAGACCTTATTTCCAAATAAGGTCATATTTATAGGTACCAAGTGTTAGAATTTCAAAAAATCTTTTTGGGGAACACAATTCAACATATAATAGGGGGCTAGACTCCGAACTGCTTTCTCTTCCTGTTCCTATAGGCCAAGATGAGAAACAAGGAGAGGATAGGAGTGAACTGTCCTCCAAGAATTTTAAGCCAGAGCACCTACTCCCAACACCTCCTTTCTCCTTGACATTCTCTCAATCATCAGCACCCATCCAGCTCTCCTCTTATGTTGCTCTCTTAGTCTTTGCTACTGCACAGAAATCACCCCGGACTGCAAGAATAATTGTGGAAAGAGACTCACATTATTTATCTTTCTTCTGATAGGCAGATATTCTCCTTTGGTTCTGGGATAAGGTACAGAAAGGTTATGCATGCCTGGTAAGTAGCTTTGGTAGACAGACATAGGAGTGCAGGCTTTGTAACAAAGGACAGCTGGGTTCCCATCCAAATCTTCTATAAGCTCAATGATTCTTCCCTATTTGAGCTTCAAGTTCTTTATAACAGAAAAATGAAGATAAAATTACCTTGTAAAATTATTTTAATAACATAAATGCCACAAATATAAAGTACCTGTTATCCACATATCCCACAGGAAATAAACTATTTAATTTGGAACTCAGTAATGTTTTTTAAATTTGGAACTCTGAACAGATTTCACAATAATCATTATTCAAAATTACTCTAAACTATGGTATCATGAAGTCTATATTTCAGGTACAGTATATACTACAGAAACTATCCCATGAAGAAAATGGACCCCAAATTTAAATAACTGAAATAGGACCAAACTTTTGGAAAGCAACCTAATCACTTGTCCATAGTCTGTTTCTGCCTCCAACATCAGACCTTCAAAAATATGCTATATTTTCCTTTCATTTTTCACTTACTCTGGTTAGCTGGTTGCAGGCACTTGAAATGCATCTGGCTTAGAGTGAAAAATAAACTTATTGGAAGGGGATAGCCCACAGAATTGGAGGAATTATTGAACAACCTGATCATACGAAGGATAGAAACAAGATATCTCTGAATATCTAGGGAGCAAGAATAGAAGTACATTTAAGTTTTTTTTTTAATTTTTATTTTATTATTATTATACTTTAAGTTTTAGGGTACATGTGCACAATGTGCAGGTTAGTTACATATGTATACATGTGCCATGCTGGTTTGCTGCATCCATTAACTCGTCATTTAGCATTAGGTATATCTCCTAATGCTATCCCTCCCCCCTCCCCCCACCCCACAACAGTCCCCAGAGTCTGATGTTCCCCTTCCTGTGTCCATGTGTTCCCATTGTTCAATTCCCACCTGTGAGTGAGAACATGCGGTGTTTGGTTTTTTGTCCTCATGATAGTTTACTGAGAATGATGATTTCCAATTTCATCCATGTCCCTACAAAGGACATGAACTCATCATTTTTTATAGCTGCATAGTATTCCATGGTGTCTATGTGCCACATTTTCTTAATCCAGTCTATCATTGTTGGACATTTGGGTTGGTTCCAAGTCTTTGCTATTGTGAATAGTGCTGCAATAAACATTCGTGTGCATGTGTCTTTATAGCAGCATGATTTATAGTCCTTTGGGTATATACCCAGTAATGGGATGGCTGGGTCAAATGGCATTTCTAGTTCTAGATCCCAGAGGAATCGCAACACTGACTTCCACAGTTTTTATGATGAATGAATGACCTGGTGATAGTTTACACTTTTGAGCCACTTTGCTGAAAACACATGTATTGAGAAGAGATAGTTTGATTGAGTTAGACTGGGTTACCTTCCACTCCTTAAGAATGAGGGTCTCTTAGTTTGAAAATAACAATGAGATTGCATGCAATGGAGAAGTTCCCTAAAGGAAAATCTAAACGTTGCCACCAGAAGAATGTAAATGAATGCCTGGCAGGTAAAACTGACAGATATCTTTCTCTCTTTTTTGTGTGTGTGTGATGGAGTCTTGCTCTGTCACCCAGGCTGGAGTGCAGTGGCTCAGTCTTGGCTCACTGCAACCTCTACCTCCCAGGTTCAAGCGATTCTCCTGTCTCAGCCTCCCAAGTAGCTGGGATTACAGGTGCGTGCCACTACACTTGGTTACTTTTTGTATTTTTAGTAGAGATGGGGTTTTGCTATGTTGGGAAGGCTTGTCTTGAACTCCGGACCTTAGGTGATCTGCCCACCTTGGCCTCCCACAGTGCTGGGATTACAGGTGTGAGCCACCGTTCCAAGAACATAGATTTTATATCAGAAATAGACCTTAGCTTTCAGTCGTCATTCATACAATTAATCATATTTATATAAATTGACAAATGATGGCTTGCCTTGTTCCTAAGAGGGCTTATGGATAGGTGGAAAAGGGGTTGAAAGAGGTGTTAGAAAATTCCCTGCACCTAAATCTCTCAAAGAAACTCCTCCATGGTAATTCCCTTATTTAGATTATCATTTTCCTAACATGTACAAAACATTTTGTAGAATGACAACCATTTAGCAAATGTGACAAAAAATTAAGGTACTTTGATGTTTCAATCCTGATAGCAAACTCAGATCCTGAAACCTCAAACTAGGAAATGGGCAGAGTAAATAGGGGATGAGTTGAAGGGAAACTCTATTTCTAGTGCTGGGAACTGCAGGCCATACCTGTCTTGAATTAGGATAGGGGAGACATTTCAGGGGTGGGCTTCTGGGCTTCCATGAGGCACCCTAAGCACCCCACATATCTGGAAGAAATAAACGACTGAAGAGGAGAAAGAATAGAATTGCGGAAGGATTCCAGGACAATTACCACAAGCGCTTTAGGTCTTTGTCCCCATCAGAAGTCATGAGTATATGGCTCTTGGGCAGAGCAGCCACTGAAAGGGTCACAGGTCAGTGGGAAGTTACTATTCTCCTTTTCCATGTTAGTCCACCTCAAATGTTCTACCCCATAGTTCTAGCCCCCTTGTTTTACAGATAAGGAAGCTGAGGCTTTAAACAATGAATGCACCCAAAGTTCATAGAGCTGAGCAGGAGTTGAGCAGGGATTCTCACACAGGCCGGTGCTCCCCACACAGGCTAGTGCTCCCCTTTGAGCCACTCTGTGTCCCAGGCTTTATTTTTTCCACTAGAGATAGAAGAAGCAGTTTATCCATTATTAAGTCACTGAAGCAATCAGCTGAGAAGCTGTGTATCTTCGGGGTGTCCCATAGCAGTGAGAGAAGGAATAATGGGTAAAGCGCACTCAGGATCCCTGAAATCCTCCAATCAGGCAGCCTGCTCATGCCCGAGAAAGGCCTCTAGCTATGGTTGTGGTTTTGTTCTTATCGTATGCCAAGCACTGAGTTGAGTACTGATATGGTTTGGCTCCATGTTCCCACTCAAATCTCAGGTCCAACTGTAATCCCCATGTGTTGAAAGAGGGGCCTGGTGGGAGATGATTGAATCACGGGAGCAGACATCCTTTTTGCTGTTCTTGTGACAGTGAATTCTCATGAGATCTGGTTGTTTCAAAGCGTGTAGCACTCCCCTCTTCTCTTTTTATCTCTCCTGCTCTGGCCATGTGAAGACTATGCCTGCTTCCTCTTCACCTTCCATCATGATTGTAAGTTTCCTAAGGCTTCCCAGCCATACTTCCTGTACAACCTGCAGAACCGTGAATGCATTACACCTCTTTTCTTTACAAATCACCCAGTCTCAGGTAGTTCTTCATAGCAACGTAAGAATTGAATAATACAGGTCCACTTACATATTATACCTCATTCCATTCTCGTAAAAGTTTTGTCAGACAAAGGTAAAACAATCTGGGTCATATAGCTGAGGAAGCAGGCTTATGTGGCTTGCCCAAGGTCATGTAGCTAATCCTTGACAGAACTGAGAACAGAACCCATGTCACTTGACTCTCAGCCTCATGCTTTTTGCATTGCCCTGTGCCATCCTCTGGGGCTTTGGTGATTTCAGATCACCATGTGACTCTGTTGGATGAC
Source organism: Gorilla gorilla gorilla (assembly GCF_029281585.2). Classification (NCBI taxonomy): domain Eukaryota; kingdom Metazoa; phylum Chordata; class Mammalia; order Primates; family Hominidae; genus Gorilla; species Gorilla gorilla. The sequence goes on along the minus strand of NC_073235.2, from coordinate 16,214,980 downwards.
AGCCTTTTGAAATAAGAGCACACTGATCTCTGGATTTCCTGAAATGGGAGTAAGGAGGATGCTTCCTATTGATTCAATATCTCCACTGTTTTTCCTTGAAGTTGTACAGAATTCCCATTCCATCAGGCTTTCTTTACAAATAGGGCTTAGGAAAGGCTGGAGGGATGTTTATCTGTCAGGCAGATTTCCCTCTCCTGCAGAAATGTTAGCCTTTTCACAGACCGCTGCATCTTTCTTAAAAACTTGTAGTAAACTGCAAGATGTCTTCTGGGACCAGACTGATGGAGGAGGCACCTGCACACATTCTTCAATCAGACACCAGTTCAGGCTACAGCTCAAGACCTTCTACCTAGCTCAGGAGAGGGCAAGGTCTTCCTGAGATTATTCTGCTTTTTGGAGATGTGTCTGCTTGTATTCCAATGAGCTGAGAATAAGCACATAACAACTAATATCCAGCATGCAATAAAAACAGGTCCTAATTACCACTAAACATGCCAAGGTTAAGAATTTTTGTTTGTTTTTTCAATTAGCAACAATTCCTAAAGATCATAAGCATTTCCTCTCTACTATTTCCTTTTAATTTAGTGTCTATTGTCTTCGATAATACTGTAGATGGCAACAATTACAGAAGGTACATTTATACATGTTTCTATGTTCTTCCTAATACTTGACACAATTACTGTACATTTAGTAAGGGCTCAGGAAATATTTAGCAGTTAAAAAACTAACCCACTAAATAGCTAGCAAGCCTAGGGTTACTAGGTAGAATCCTGAAAATTCTGAGAGAGTCTCTTAAGGCCTGACTACATCTATACCATGCAAAACATCCAGGTGATCATGAACACAGACAAACTACAATGAAATGTTTAGGTTTTATCTTCTCACTTTGCACTGTATAAAACATAGCCAAGAGCAAGAGGAAAGTTGGATCATCTTTGAAAATCATTCAAACCTCTATTTCTGTTTCAGAAAAATGAAGGAGACAGTAAGCTTTACCTAAATTATCAACATTGCCTATTTTTAGAAAATTTACTATCCAGATAATTAACTATAAATTTTTCTGATTTTATAGATTCTGTCTTTTATGAAATTGAATGTTTTATTTTATTTTTCTAAACAATAAACAATTATTGCCATCATTAAAATATGTTTACTTGACTAATCAACTTCTGCTGTTTTGCCCTGTATGCATGTAAATCCATCCATTCATTCCTTCATTCATCAGATGCTTATCAAGAAATAACAATAAGCGAGGAATCATGCTCGGCGGTGGAAGCTATATGACATAGCTTTGCACCTGAGAAACTCAGAATTGAACCCGAATGTGGGTAGATGTATCATAATATTCTATATCTGGAAGGAGGCATGAGCACGCACAGAATTAAAGAAGAGGAAAGCAGTGGAGGGAGGAGCATGGTATTGCTTAGAGAGGGGATAGTTGGAAATGCAAAGGCCCAGAGAAAGGAGGACATGGATTCCTCAGAGTAGTGGAAGAAGAGTTGGAAATGACTTAGATGCTTCTTCCGAGGCTCATTTTCACTTCAATCCTCCCCCTACACAGAAACTTCTCTAGATCTACTTGTATATTTATTTCTTCACTATTAGCATCTAAGTATAGTAGAAGCTAAGTATAGCTTAGTAGCTTCTTAGTAGTAGTTTCTACTACTACTTAGATGGTAGTAGTGAAGAAACAAATATACAAGTAGATCTAGGGAAGTTTCTGTGTAGGGGGAGTGTTGAAGTGAGAGTGAACCTTGAGAAAATCCCTCTTTAGAGTCCTAAAGTCTCCTATTCATCACTCTGGTCAATGATATTTTTTCTTTATTTAGAAAAAAATAATTAACGAACTGCAGCTTATGAGCAAGTTACATTTGCTTCTTTTTCAGAAAGCCAAATTTTACGTCTGGCAACTCAAATGCCTGCAAAGTTCCTCTTGGAAGTGATCATGAAAGATTATCAAAGAGCCAAGATATTTCACCTCTTTGAGGGTGACGCCTGATTGTAAGCAAAATCCTTCATTATGCTCATAGAAAGGGGATTTGCTTGGTCATTAGAAAAAAGGAAAATAAAGAAAATCTTTTAAGTGGAAGGATAAAACTAATATGATAATAACAGTGTGTTTCTTAGCTCTTGAAACAGAGAAGGAATGGCAGTAAAAACCGTCCGAAAGATTTTTACATTTTCTAGAGTCTTGAAACTTTGAAACTCTTGCTTATTTTAGGGAAACCAAAATAGGGCTACCCCAACAGAAGAAATTCACGCCTGCCTTTTTGCAAGCAGTAAAAATTCTCTGGTGCCCAAGCTTGGAAATGTTATCAGACTGGGTGGTGTTCTTGTAATCCTTCTATATTTTTTCTAGGCCAGAGCTCTTTTTCTGCTTTTTCTCATTGTTGCTATTGCTTTTGGATAACAGCAAAGTAAATACAATTATGTGCTTTGAATTGTGTCTCCCTGAAATTCGTATGTTGAAATCCTAAGCCCTAGTACTTTAGAATTTGACTGTATTTGGAGATAGGGCTTTCGGAAAGGTGATGAGGTTAATGAGGTCATTAAGGTGAGCCCTAATGCAATCTGATCGGTACCCACGTAAGAAAGGAAGAGAGATACCAGGAATACATACAGAGAAAAGGGCATGTGAGAACATGAGGGAGAAGGTGGCCAGCTATGAGCTAAGGAGAGAGGCCTCAGAAGAAACCAGACCTGCCAACACCTTGGTCTTGGACTTCGAACATCCAGAACTTTGAGAAAATAAATTTCTGTTATTTAACTCATCCAGTCTGTGGTAGTTTTCTATGGCAGTTCTAGCAAACTCATACTTGAACCATGCCACAAAGACTAGTATTTCCATCTGTTCCAAATAACAACTAGAACTGAGAGACAGACTATTTTAAGAGACCATTTCAGACATTTTTCTGTGATAATCTTTTGCCGACGAAAAGAGTCAAACTCTGTAAAATATTTTTAGAAATTTATTCTGAGCCAAATATGAGTGACCATGGCCTGTGACACAGCCCTAGGGGAGTCCTAAGAACATGTGTCCAAGGTGGTCAGAGCACAGTTTGGTTCTATATATTTCAGGGAGGCATGAAACATCAATCAAATACACTTAAGAAATACATTGGTTTTGTTCAGAAAGGCGGGACATCTCAAAGGGGGGGTTTCCAGGCTATAGGTAAATTTAAACATCTTCTGGTTGACAATTGGTTGAGTTTGTTTAAAGACCTGTGATTGATAGAAAGGAACGTTCAGGTCAAGATAAAGGTTGTGGAGACCAAGTTTTATTGTGCAGAGGGAGCTCTCAGAGAGCAGACTTTAGAGAGAGAGAGAGCAGGTTGCAAAATATTTCTTATGGGACCTAAAAGGGTGCCTGGCTCTTAGTTGATTATCTCTTGGATCTGGGAAGGAAGGAAGGAAAACAAAAGGGAAGTGGAATTCTCTATAGAATGTGGGTTTTTCCCATAAAAGACTCTGCAGGCCAATTTCAAGGTATGGCAAGGAAATCTATTTTGGAGTTAAATATTTTTATTTTCTTCCTTGTCTCATAATGTTATGCCAGGGTCAGACTGGAAAGTAAGCCATGATATATAGGGTTAAATAAAACCTATCTGATGAGAATTTATGGTTTGTAGGTCATTAGTCCCTACACCCCTTAGATAGAAATTTGGGCAAATAAAAAAATCAGAGCTTAGTCCTCACTTTCCTGCATCTGGGAAGAGATGAGCTTAATAAAGTGATATTCCTAAATTGCTGTACCGCAAGGCACTGTCTATTATATCTAAGGAGATTATTTAGATGAGTTATTTCTATGGAAGAAAATAGAAACATCTGGATCTTTCTCTGGATCATTATATTCAATACTCTATAATAATTACATTTGAAAACAGCAAAAGCTAGCCTTACTGGCCCTAAATGAGAAAATAAAAGTTGCTATTAGATGTTATCACTATCAGTCATCTAAAACATAAAGGAAGGGGTCAGAATGCATCCTGCCATTTCTGGGAAAATAACTTTTCTCCTCTCTATCTGTCCCTCCTGAGGCTGGGAACCTTATCAGCTCAGGCGTTTTAAACAAAAGAACAAACTCTCTAGCAAAAGGCTGAAAAACTACTTCTGGAAATAGATGTTCTTACTTGATATTATTATGAGTAGGAAATAAAGAGGTCCTGTTTTTCATTGATTTCTTTCTTTTCATAGTATGCTCTAAATGTTATGATAAAGAGCCAATTCTTTAATTTAGACCTGGCACAAAGAAGAACATCACCACCATTCCCAGGCAAAGATCCAAAACAGTCAGAAGGTGTAATCATCCATTGATGCTGAGGAGGGATGGAGTAGCATGGTGTCTGCAGAAGAAAGCAGGAATTTTTGGATTGCTACTGTGAAGCAAAAGAGATGGGACCAGGAAATAAGTGAAAAGACTGTCCAAGGATATAGAGGAAGTTACTGAAGTTGGGAGCAAAATTAGTAATGATCTTGAGCCAAACTTAAGACTTCTCTTACCAGCTCCCTTCTTGCACCAGCTACCTCCAAGCAGTCGTCAAGACCTGCCCTTTCTCGCTCTGCAATAGCTCCCGATGTGTCCTCTTCTTTACTTTCTGGATGCAGCTCCCTAATTCAGCTTATCTTCTCCCTAATTCAGCTTGGAGGCAGCAGTGGGTGCAGTGAAATAGAGCATAGACTCTGACGTCAGATAGAGTTTCTATCTCAGCTCTAACTCATACCAGTTTTGTGACCTTGGGGGGAGTTACATAAACTTCCTATTGCTATTTCTTTTCTTCTCTCTGCCATTAGGATAATTCCTAGCGCAATCTATGTTACAGCATCATTATAAAAATTAAATGAGAACATGCAAGTAAAATGCTTGGCATACAGTAAGAGTATACTATCGGCCATTATTAGCCATCTATATTGAAAAACAAATAAAACAAGAAAACCCAAGGCATTCCCCCCTCAAACATTAGCCTTTTTCAATCCATAGTATAATTTCTCCATAAGAATGAGTTTTCTAAAATACAAATTATGTGTAGTCACTTTTCTGCTCAAAACTATTGTCTCACAATTACCGTCAACATAAAATACTCTTCCGCAACTTAATTTAAATCCTTCTTGATCTCACACAAGCTTATGTCTCTAGCGTGATCTTTCCCCATTTTACTCTCTCCCCCAATCCCCATACAGTGTGTGCCAAAGCCATGTGAACTCATTTGGTCTGTAAAAGCTCTTGTTTTCTGCTAATGTTTGGAGTTTAGCACCTGCCAGAGGAAGCTTTCTCCGACCTCAAAATTAAGGCCCACTCTCCCTCTTATGCGCTGGCATCCACAACTTCTCCCCTCTTTGCATGTTCCATATGACTAAATTGTAGTCGTGTGTCCAGTTTCCTGTTTTCTTAACTGCAATGTAAACTTCAGGAGGTCTAGAACTAAGCAGTCTAATATTCCCAGGCTCTGGCACCTAGGAGCTCTCATGATAGCTATGTATAGGGAATACTTGTAATTTTATGTTGCCTTGGCATTCTTTTTTAGTACATATAGCATTAACTGTCACACCAGAAGCAGAGCTTAGTCACCTTTGACCCAGTTTCCAGCTATCTTCCTCCTCCCAGTTTCTTCTTGTATTCCATCCAGACGTGATGTCTTCCCTATAAAATCACCTCCTAGTATCCACTTTCATATGGGAAAAATAGATAACAATTGACCAGGCTCATCCCACTGAATCCCATACTCCACATGGAATGTGCCCAGAGGCTGTAGTGATTACTCCTAAGTTATAACATGAATGCATGTGACCCTTGTCTGCTTGCTCTAAGTCCACCAATTAGAAATCCCAACCTGTTGGCTGCACATGGTGTCCCCACAGCCTTCTCATTTGTGCTCATTGGTGCTCCTCCTCTCTGGGACCTGTGAGTAATATACTGCTTCTGCTATTTCATGTGTTTTGTTGTGCCACCTCCTCTGACCAACACACCTGAACCATTTCCCAGTCAGTTCTCCTAGAGAATGGCTATCTTTGTAGGAATAAATTGGACATAAGTCAGACAAGACCTTAAGCATCTGCCAGCGTAAGTAAGTTTCCTGTGAGAGGGATATCTGGTCACACGTTGGACACTCAGGCATCAGGTTTTCCACCAGAACAAAGAAGTATCCCATGGAAGATACACTGTAAACACCCACAACCACCTCCCCAAGAGCACTGTCAGGGCAGGGCTAGAGTTTACAGCTGCTCTCCTGAGAGAGACCTTGAAACCAAATTAAAAGAAAAATATGACACTATTATTAGCAGGAGTAGAAGTACAGTGCTGTTAATCAAGGACAATACAGACAAAATATTGCCCATGACCAGGCATTCTTGGAAATTTAATGACATACAACTAAATCTCAATAAATGATATTAACATACTTCAAAAAAAAAAAAAAGCCTCAAGCGAGAGGGGAGGTTTGGCACAGAGCATGGACAAATCAGTCAGAGAAGCTGAGTACACACCGTCCAGGAGTAACGAGGCTGTGAATTCCAAACCCAAATAGAGAGACAGGTCTCTATCCACAGTGGAGATGAATGAATTAGCGTATTAAGATGCCCCAGATAATTTTTTTGTGACCCGATATTGTGTTCTTCACATCCATTCCCAATCCAGATTTGACCCTCCATTTAGATTTGCCAAGGCTATGTGTGGATCAGCTAGCAGACTTTCTGGCTGGCTCTTCTGTGGCTCACAGCAAGTTTAAAAAAAAAAAAAAAGAAAAAAAAAAGCTGGACCAGGCGCAGTTGCTCGGGCCTGTAATCCCAGCACTTTGTGAGGCCAAGGCAGTTGGATTGCCTGAGATCAGGAGTTCAAGACCAGCCTAACATGGTGAAACCCCGTCTCTATTAAAAATACAAAAATTAGCCAGGCCTGGTGGTGCATGCCGGTAGTCCCAGCTACTCGGGAGGCGGAGGCAGGAGAATCACTTCAATCCAGGAGGTAGAGGTTGCAGTGAGCCAAGATCGTGCCACTGCACTCCAGCCTGGGTGACAGAGCAAGACTCAGTCTCAGACAAACAAACAAACAACGAACCAAACAAAAAAACAAAAAACAAAACCCATGGTAGATAATATTGATATGACTCTATTGTGGGTTTCTTTACAAAAAGACTATCTCTGCAAAACTGATCAACTCTGCATGCCAGGCAAAAATGAACTTTATAAATCTGCCAAATTAAAATAAAACCTTGGAAATTCATGACCACACCAAAGTATTGTCCCTCCTGAAGGCCTCTGAGAATAGCCAGCCACCACTTTGGGTGGTTTGTCTGTGGTCTTGCCCTCTGTGGTCTTGTTCTTTCATTTAATGGACATGATGGCCCTATTATCTACTCTCCACTGTATAACCACAAAGTTAATTAATAAAACAGGCATGAATTTTTCTGGACTAGGCTTTAGTCAATGCCTATTAAAGTGGCAAAATTACTTCTAAGAGTCTTTATACTTTTTAAGTGTAATTGACTTCTCACCTCCAGCATTTTTTTTTTTCTGTTTGGACAGTAAGAACAAATAATATTTTTATTATGCATTTATTCAGAGAATGCTTAAAAATAATTTTCAAAGTTTTATTTCTCTTTAATAACTTGTAAATTTGTCTGATAGAACAACACACAGCAAAACAAGTTATTTTTCTGAAGATTTCTGAGCTATTGACAAGTAGGCAGAAATTCAATATGTTGTGGGGAAAACCTCTAGTTTGTGCTTTCATCAATTACTGGCTGTTCTGGTCCATTTTTAAGGAATTACTTTCTTGCAAGTCATCTGTTTTTGCCCACCCTTTCTGTTCAATATGACTGAGGCTATAAATAGGACCACGAAGTTAGTCTACATATCTATAGCAAGATATTGTTTGAAGACGTGTTCCACATTTTGAAACACAGATCACAACAATAGTGTCTATACCTCTCCTTACGGTTCTCAGATGTAAGCCAGCACTAGAATCAGCTGGAAAGTTTAGAAAATCCACATTTCTGGACCTCACTCTCAAAACTTCTGATTCAGTAGATCTGAGGGGAGGCTGGAAAACTAGTATTTCTGACAAATCCCAGGGGACTTTGATGTTTCAGTTGTGGGGACCAAACTTTGGGCTTTCTCTTTTTCATTTCAGATGGAAAGAAATTTGGCCAGGGCCTTGCTCTTCATTTTGGCATGTTTCTGGGTTCACTGCATCCTTGGAGGTGAAACCCACCCATGACTGAGTCAATATGCCAAACCCCCGAAGAGGCTCAGAGGTTTCAGGGGTGCATATGAGCCACAGTCATTTCATTTTTAGCTATAAATTAGCTGCGCTTGTAACCTACAAAATGGCTTATTCTGTCTCCAGGTTTCCTTGGAGGCTTCATCTGAAACTATTCAGTAAGCAGTGCTGCCACCTTCTGATTTTCAACTGGAAATGTGTATTAAAAGTTTTGCTTTTGGTTGAATGCATTAGGTACTTAGCAAGTATTTATTTTAACATTCTTTTCTTCATGAATTCCTATTCTCCCTTGGGCCTCTTATTTCAAATGCCACTTATTGTTTCTTGTTAGCACATTTCTATACAAAGCCCTTGTGCTCTAATCACAGCCGCTCAGCATTTTATAAACCCTGTCTCCGTTAAACCTCCCTCCCATTATGGGTCTGGAATCACGTGCCAAAGAAAAACACCAAAAATTACAAAGTTTCTTGTGAGTGGGTTGGTTTTCAAACATGATTTCAAAAGAGACCTCCAAACTCTAGTGCAGAGAGCCATTTTCAAAACTCCTTTTAAAGCATTTCTTTGTTTTAGTTATTCATTACTATCTAACAGATTTTGCCTCAAGCACCACCCCCATACGTGTAATTTTATATAATCCAACTATACTGAATGAGACACTGTATGTGTATTTTCCTTCAGATGGAATAATAGACTATTAGAGCTCATTGGACGTAGAGAGAATGCAATCTAATCAAATTCTGTAATTTTACCCTGTAGAGTAGGGTCAAAGCCTGGTTGAAAATCTTACTTATCTAGTGAACCCTCTCCAAATGCAGTCCGCTTCTCTGGACAGACCTGGCTTGCAGAAGTCAAAAGTCCATTTCTGAGTCATTTATGTATCCAAGAGAATGGGACAGACACTATGAATGACCAATCATGGTTCATGTACCTACTCCTGTGACCTAGGGTTAAGGTTTTTAACCAGATGGTGGGAAAGTCATGCCTTTACAAACACCCGAGGCTCAGAATAATGTCAGTCTCCCAGGATCACGTAACTAGAAAAGAGCATAGTTGGACCCAGATTAGGGTTTAACTCCAAAATTTTGGAGCCCTTGACAAGTCTCCGCTGCCCCAGGTTAGAAGAATAAGCAGGGCGTCTTGACCTAGAGCAGAAAGTGCTGATTGTATGCATCTTCTCCTCCTGGCTCCTCCCATAAGAAAGGGGGCTATGTTCCTTCTCCCTGCCTGCCTCCCACTTTATCACCCTTCTACCTTAGTGGTCTGTTCGCCAAGAAGTCTATGGAGACCTGTTTTGAAGCTAAGACTATTCTACACTGTTCTAAGTCTTTCAAGCAGATGGAAAAGAGAAGAAGGAAAAGCCTGAAGATGAAAGACTGATTATTATTTACACAGTTGCCACTTCTCTATTAGCACAAATGAGCCCTTTGATCATGGGGATATTAAGCTCTGTGTCTCAGTTTCCCCATCCAAAATTGGATATTAATCCTCTTAGCATTGTTGTAACAATTAAATGAGAGTTTTTAAGTGATGTGCTGACCGCAGTGATAGACAGATGATAGACACTCAATAAGTAGTGACTCTCACTGCAATTATTTTCATTATTAGCGTTATCACCTCAAAAAAGCTGTTCAGAGGCTGGCGAGTTCTATTTGTGGTACCTCCTAGAAACTACTTCCATTCTTTGTTTATAGGAGTTCTTTAGTACACAAAACACACAATAATTTGAACTAAAAAAGCTGGTTGAATTTGTGCAGCCATCGGGGAACAATGTGTTGGTTTTCCTAAGAGTGAATATCGGATTGAAATCCTCCATTAGGGAAAAGTACATTAAAAAACATGCCCTGAGGCCATCTGCAAAGCCAACGGAGGCCAGTGGTTTGGGCAACATGTTGGCACAGGAACAGTGCCTGACACTTTAACTTATCCCAGGGCTCCTTTTATTTTTATCCTTTAAAAACAACCTGCTGGATCATACATGACATCCAGTCCTGCCTTATTAACTAGAAACTAAATGAGCATTGGAGAAATTTAATTGAAAGTGATACTCAGAATGCTAATAAGCCCCTGGTCAGGAGAGAGATTGATGTTCCCAGCTGCAAACCAGCCTCGAGGAAGAGTCTCTGAAGACCTTGTCACCAGAAGCACACTGAGCTTCTGTGTGCTGCTGCTGTCCTCACAGGCTCACTTCCACCACTCTGCCAGCCATCGCCTGCTCCCAGAATTCCTGCTTAATCAGTGTTCCCCAGAGAAGCCCCAGCCTACTGCCTCTACAGCAAATCAAGCTCCAGGCCAACAGCACGCTGTTGCTATCAGGAGTGAAAAAGAAATAGCTTCTCTGAGTGAGATTTTAAGGACATGAAAAGGATGATGCTGGGAAAATTGGGATCCAAACATTTGAATTTCTTCCTTTTCCAGGCGGAAAACCTAGAAAGCCATGTGCATCTTCCTCTCTCTGAGAAATGTCCTTCTGAAAGCATGCATGAAGATAGACTATGCATAATTCAAACTATATTTATATATGATAAAAAGAGAATTTCCATTCCCAGAGCTTAATATTAAAAATTCTAATCATACTTTGATCTTTGAGCACAGCTTTCTATGAAATATTCCCAGGAAAAAATGACTTATTCTTGCAATTTTCTTTTTCCTGCACAATTCAAACTACAGGTGGCCTGCTTAAAGGGCATTCAGTTGATGTTAAAACATGGCTATTGACATGCCCAATGATTTCCATGATTATTTCTGACAGATATAGGTTTCAGAAGCTTTATTTTCTATTTTTCCATAATTGAAATAAAAGATCATTTAAAGGAAAAAACAGCAAAGTGAAATTTTTCAATAGTTACAGAAACAAATATTTCAGTGCAAAAATGAATATGATTAAATTCAACTACTGATTTAAGTGCAGTGACACCAGGCCTAACTTGAAATGTTTGTCAGTGGCTTTTTGGAAACCTGTATTTCTTCTACAAAAGAAATATTAAAAGTGTCATTCCACAATGAATGAAAGTGTGAATTTTATGACAAGTTAAGGAGGTCAGTAGAACCATTCCTCATTGCTATTTACCTTGGGGAGTGGGGCACTGGACATCAATTTGAGGAGATCACTGGTTCATCTGAACCATATGGCTGGCTAGTTTAGCTCTTCCCAACTGAATTACGGAAGAACTTTTTTTTTTTTTTTTTTGAGACGCAGTCTCGCTCTGTCGCCCAGGCTGGAGTGCAGTGGCACCATCTCGGCTCACTGCAAGCTCCGCCTCCCGGGTTCACGCCGTTCTCCTGCCTCAGCCTCCCCAGTAGCTGGGACTACAGGCACCCGCCATCATGCCCGGCTAATTTTTTTTTGTATTTTTAGTAGAGACGGGGTTTCACCATGTTAGCCAGGATGGTCTCGATCTCCTGACCTCGTGATCTGCCCTCCTCGGCCTCCCAAAGTGCTGGGATTACAGGCTTGAGCCACTGCGCCCGGCCTATAGAAGAACTTTTGCTGAAATCACTTCCATTCAATTATTCTTACACATTGGGTCTCTAAAATGTTTTGGTTTGTCATTTCGGTTTAGGAGATGCAGGGAAGTGTAATATACTAGTTGTGAGCACATATTCAGGGGAAGACTTAATGACTGGCATTGGACCAAATCTCTTCTCCAATACTTCCTAGCCTGGCAAATAAACTCTGAAAGTGGTTTCTTCTTCTGTAAAAGAGACATAAGGAGGATAATCACATCTTTTCTAGGGGACTATTTTGAGAGAGTAAGTAATGTCCATGAAAAGATCTGATCCAATGTATCTGGAACACAGTAATACTCAGTAAAAATCAGCCGTCTTCATCACCGTTATATGAAAAGCTTTGGATGCACTGGAGAGAAGCTCTGAGCATCAACTAAAGAAGATGTGGAGCTGTTGAAAGAGAATTTGCATCATCAGATGTTGCCTTTGAAACCTGGAAACTTTGGGGAAGATGGATCTAAGGGAGCCAAGGCTAAAGGTAAGAAGGTCATGTAAGGAAATAGTCTACTGATTTGAGCAGAAGACAACTTGATGCAGAGCAGAGGTGGTAGGTGATGGCAAGTTGGTGAAAAACTGATTCAAGAAGCATATCAGACTCAAAATTGGAAAAACATGGAAAAAATCTGAATGCGCATAGTGCGGTGGATACAGAGGAGTTCGAAATGACTTATGTCCACCTAAAGAAAGAAGCTGAGGCATCAAATATAATTTTAATGGAAGAGTTTACCTTAGCCAAAGTGAGGACAATGGCTGGGACACATTTCCAAGTTGCCCTGGGAAGTGCTGCGTTTGGCTTGTTACAAGCAGGTTTTCAAAGGGAAAAGGGAAAAAAAGAGTGGGCTGATACAAAGTTGTTTGACAGGAATTTTTGTTGGTTTACAAATGTGATCTGAGAAACCAAAATAGATGCTCCTTTATCAACTAAGACAGACCCCAAGGTTAAGAAAATAAATATTATCTATGGGCACAGAATTCAGAGCTCAGCTGGCATGGCAACTTCCTAAATTCCTACAGCTTCAAACAAAAAAACCCCACACTCTTGCTAAACTTCCTAACAATAAGAGCTATCAAGCAAATTATTACTCCCTTTCTACCTCTTATTTATAACCCAGATCACTACAGCTCTGATTGGACAGGGGAGTGGCCTTCAAACATTCTTTCCTCTTAAGCAACTCCAGACTTTAATCCAGCTTCAGTCAGCTTTTAGAGGCTGCACACAAACTGTCTTTGTGCCTTAAAGTTCACCTTTGATGTAAAGAGCCAAATTCCACTTTGTTTTAACGCTAAAACTCTACCTCAAAGTGAACATGGGAAGTATGTTACATATATGTTTACCCCTTGTGCATGTGCTTGACTCTCCTCATACCCCCCAAACCTGCTGAGTATGTATGAGTCTATTGTGTAATACAGACTGTGAGGTATAAAAATCAACCTGCCTTTTACCTCTTTGAAGAGAAAGCACTTTAGGTACATGCCAGAGACTGTCTCTTCCTGGTTTGCAAACTGATATTGCCAGTAAAGCTCTCCTTTATACTATTTAGCCATCCTGGCGGTCTATTGGACAATACAGCGATAACACCGATTAGTGATTGATTATACGTTGTTGAACTATAGGTTATAAGTTATGGTGTCCAGTGTGTGGCATTTTATGGCTACTTGGCATCAGTTGATCTAGAGCCTATGGAGCAAGTGGCTTCAAGAGGTAATCGTTTAGCATAGAGGGGAAGTAAGATGTGACTGTTGTCACATTTTAATGCCTCTCTGGGCCTGATAATTTAAAGGGGCTCACATTTCTTAGATAAAAACTTTCTTTTCTTTTCTCATTTGGCTTTCCAACATCAGTGACTTGATATAAATAGAAACATCCGTCAACCCATTTAAAAAATATATTTTCTTTTCCTCGTGTCTCATGGCCAAGATCCCATTATAATGCCCAGTTTCATTACTGTTGTTGGGCCTATCCTTTTATATGGGTGTGCAGAGGGGAGATTTACCTATGGGCTGAAGTCTATGACTTCCAACATTCAATTACTAACATTATTGTTGTGTTGATTTAGTCATTAACACTTTATTTATTTAGACATGACATATTAAGTCATAAATATTTACTGTAAATTATTAAAATTTCTGAGAGTTTTTGAATTCCTTGTCAAACAAGATGAAGAACTGAATAAAGGAAAGGGCAATTTAAGAAAAAGAAGCACTAAAGAGGGTAGGGGGAGAAATAAAGCAAGACTGGGTCCTCCTTCTCTGCTGGGCTCAATAAGGACCTGATCATTGTCCCACAAGCCTCAATGAGGGCTACTATCAAATACGAAAATAGATTGATGTGCTTTAATCCTTTCTGATTAACTTGCTCTGAGCTAATGAACTCTTTACTTTTCTTACTTTTTATTATAGAGAAGTTACGGTTGAAGTGAGCCAAAGATTCCATGAACTGGTCGACAGAAGTCTTGCCTAACCTTGGTCCACAAAGAGAAGTTAATATAGTTTGTCTTCGGAACTGTTGTACATCTTTCCAATTACCACCGTCTCCTCGCTTGAGCCCCTCTCTCAACTCCCTTCCTTTAGACATCCCTCAATGCTTATTCATTCCTAATATGGTGCTGACCGATAAGGCTAAACATTTGTGAGGAATTTGCATTTTAACAAAGTTCTCATGAAACTGAAAACACTTAAAGTCCAAAGGAATCAAGCTTAGAACTACAGACGGATTGTTCATACCTTTCCTAATGGAGGCTAGGAAGTTCGATGACCATAAACCTCACCCAAATGTGAGAAGCCAGCTAATACTAAACTAGCTGGACAGAGCTAGGGAATGTCTCTGCCAGAACGATTTGTCTGACTTCCCACCTCCATCTCATGAATGTGCACAGGAGCACTTCCATCCTTGATAGCTTAAGTGCCCCATGTCTGAGTTCCACTGACAACTTTGCTTATCTCCAATATGGTATTTAACAAGCTGGACTGAAAAAAAAATTTTTTTTCTTACCCAGTTTTCATCCCCTTGAGGGCAGGAATTGTCTTGTTAATCTGTGTACCTGATGACCAACACACCACCATACCTAGTGAAAAGAACGCTTTACAGGTGAGAATAGTCTATTGGCTAGTTGTTGTTTTTTCTGGGTTTTTTTTGTTTTTGAGATGGAGTCTTGCACTGTTTCCCAGGCTGGAGTGCAGTAGCGCAATCTCGGCTCACTGCAAGCTCTGCCTCCCGGGTTCATGCCATTCTCCTGCCTCAGCCTCCCGAGTAGCTGGGACTACAGGCGCCCACCACCAAGCCTGGCTAATTTTTTGTATTTTTAGTAGAGACGGGGTTTCACCGTGTTAGCCAGGATGGTCTCGATCTGCTGACCTCGTGATCCGCCCGCCTCGGCCTCCCAAAGTGCTGGGATTACAGGCGTGAGCCACCGCGCCCGACTGGTTAGCTGTTTTAAGACCTGAGTTTTTCTAATGGTTTGGATACTAACTATTGAACAATCAAAAAAACTTTAGATTCTCTAGAACTCCTCTTTAAAAAAAGAATGATATTTTCCATCTCTATTCTTCAGATCTTCTCTACCTGAAACTCAACTGGGAAAAATCTGTAAAAAGCATGAGGCCAATGGAAGAAATTTTAATCATCATTCTTGATAAAAATAGTGTAGTGCTAGTCTAGGGCAACATTATAAATAGATAATTTATAAGAATTACCATTTTTATTTAGAAGAGAATTATACATTTTCTTCTTGGTTTCTCCTCTCCATATTCAGGGTCTTTATGATAGCTTTACTCCTATAATTCCCTCTATCCAGGCCTTTCCCTTTGGTCAGTAACATCTATAATCTTCCCTTACCTCCCTCATATAAGATAAATGAAAAAACTGGCATTTGTAGCTAGTTATGGAGCTAAGCATTACTCTGGGTCCTTTACATAAGCTGTCTTATTTTATTTTCTCAACTACACTATAATGTACTTGCTGTTAACTCATACTACAAAGAAGAGAGCTGAAGTTTACAGAATTAAGTAACTTGCCAAAAGTCGCCCAGATAGGAAGTGGCAGATTCAGAACTAGAGTCTTAAGTTGTCTGGATGCAAATCATTAAATATTCTCACCAACCAGCTATTATTTTCTAACCTGTGATTTCCAAGGTAATATTTTGATCTTTAGTCTGTCTCTGGAATCATCATGTGATACTGAGTGTGAAGGATCTAGCAGATTCTTTTCTGTCAAGACCATATGTGTACATTATTACAGAAGCATGCCTTCAAGTCATGGCAGTGACTATCAGCAGGCACTTTTGGGCAAGGCTGATCTGTAGAATGAGGATACTAGCTAAGGACCAAGAGGTAAGATTCACAATTGGGTGATGAAGAGAAGCAGGTCAAGAAGAATGAGAGCAGAGCTAACAGACTTGCTAAGTCAGTTATGCTTCTTTGCACTCTCAAAATTGTGCTTTTGAATACTGGCAAAACAAAGAGAAAAGTCTATTCAAATTTTCCCACCAAAAAGGGTAAAGATTTGCACATAGCCAAATTAAAAATTAAAATTGACGTCACTCCAAATGCTTAATTCAGAAATAGCAAGATCTGTTTTGGAAGCGGTCAACTTTGACAAAATCTTTTGTTTATAAGGATGCAATGGGAAGGCCCATGCAATGGGTGTTTCAAAGCACCCTCTCAGCAAATCTGCAAAGTAAGTAGGGCAGGCATCAGAGAAGAATGATAGAATGAATGCATACCCTAAAAGAGTCACTGGAGGCAATGAAGTCCAATTTCTTCATTTAGATGCTTGAAGAAGTCAGAGCATAGGGAAAAGCAGTGACTTCTTTATCTAGGCACTGGAAATCTACCTAGTCAGGGTGGGATAGGTTATGCTGTGTAACGTATAAACTGTAATACACGGGGGCTTAGCCCTCAAAAGTGTTTCTTGTTAATGCAAAGTCTGCTGCAATTTGGGTAGTTTTCTAGGGCAGCTCTTTTCCAAGACATGACTTTATACAGCTTTGAATTCTCCATCTTGCAGCTTCATCATCTCTACCTGTACCTTTCAGAATCACTGTGATAGGTGGAGAATGTGAATGGGTTGCCAGGCCAGTCATAGCTGCAGCTCAAAAATGACATGTATAAATTCTGCTCACAGTCTACCAGCCAGAAGTGTAATAGGGTCCTTATTAAGGGTCCAAGAAATGTATATTTCATGTGTCCAGAAAGTAGAGGAGAACCAGATATGGGTGAGCACTAGTCATTTCTACTACAGAAGTGGATCTAACACCCAGGTTTCCTGGTACTTAGACAATTGTTCTTTCCACAGGCTCATGTTCTCTGAGCATTTTTTTAAATGTGTGGTGGAAATTGTAGAAGACAAATTGAGCATTTCAGAAAACTCAAATATTTATCTTAACTCTAAATATTTTTTTGTTTCCAATAATTTTAGGAAAATGTGTTTTATGTAGCTTCATTCTTTCCAAATATAACTGAAGACCTTAAGAAGAATTGCCAGATTTCTGGGGGATGATATCTTTAGTTTATCCTTTAACCGTGGCAGTGAACTATTAAGATTGTCACTACTAGCTCTTGTTTCAGTATGCATGTTTAATTTGCAAATTACAGAAAATTAATAAGTTATCTAACTAAAAAGACAAAAATATATTAAAGAGACCTAGTGCTCATGGAAGCTCAATAGAAAGTCATCAGAAAGCCAAACTTCTGACAAACTGGAACTGGGCCTCATTCAAAATTTTCAGAATTTTCGCAAGTTCTCTCTGATCTTCCCCACCTCCTGTCTCTCAATCCTCTGTCTCTCCTAAAGCACTGAATGAAGCTGTTCTCCGAAGTTCCCTTATCTGTGTAAAGTCTGAACCTACCAAAAACAAAACAAAACAAAACAAACAACAAAAAACCCCACAATTACTCTGGGTTCCCTCTCTGAGTTTTCATCAACCGAACTCAAATCGCAGGAAGAAAGACTGAAGTCTGTCAACACACCTAACAGACTTTTGTCACAAACAGTTGTCTGCTCTGCAGGCCCAATAGATTTTATCCCAGGCCATTGTATGTTCTTCAAGTCCATTGCTACTGAATGCTCCTAAAAATCATTTGCTAACCCCTTTAAATGATCTTCACTTCTTCATCTCCTTTCCCTAAGAAGAAGAATATATAGCCATTTATACCCCATTGTGTGGTGGGATGATCACTCTGTGATTTTTCTTCCCATTCAAATTATCAAACTTATATGTCTTTTCTCCTGTTAATATGCCTTTTGTCATTTGATTTTCAGTGACCCTTCAAAAGACAAAGGGGAAATTGGCCCCTACAACATCTTAGTTGCAAATTTCAAAATACTGTTTACCTGGCTCATTCTTGTGAACCAGGCCATGTATGCCCTATGTTAAAGGCCCACTTATGGATCAGCTGTCTGTGGATCAAGCATCTACCTGCATGCAAACCACTTTTGTCCTGGTTAGAGAAGGTGGAGAAGCAGTGGACATGAACACGACTTCTGCAGAAGCAAGGGCAGAGCAACTTGCTACAGAAATGGGGGTGGGTGGGCAGGTTGCAATGGACATGTCTCATCTTGTGCCAGGTGACAATGCTAGTAAATGTCAAGGTGAGACTTGAGTGTAAAATTTCCTGACACCTCAGTAGCAAACCAAATGAGGAAAAATGAAGAAGGAGTGCCTAGGCTGGAACTTACTAGATTTAATAATCTTTTACTCTGTAGATGCTCAGCCCTCAACCAGCCACAGGTGTAGCTAAATAGAAACCTCACAAAAGTCAAATGTTTTGCTAAAGCTAAGTAAAGTATTTTATGGCACATTTACAGGATATTCCTAGTTGAATCAGGCAAACATGGGAATAGTAAGAACAACCAAATGAAAATAATAAATCAACCAATCTCAGACTAGAACTTTGAATTTGGTCTCTTTGAGGCATATAAGTCAGGCTTGATCTGCTCAGATGGGAATACTGCATGGTTTCAGTGCAAGAATTAATTTTGTTTTCTTTATTTCAACATTTGAGAATGTGTGTCACTACCAATGCTGATGATTAAACTTTGTCACAAAATCCCCTGTGACATTACAAAGAACACTTAGCCTCTCTGCACCTCAGTTTCCACAACAATAAAATAAGACGAGTTGAATTATGTTACCTCCCAGGGTGTTTACAGCTATACAATTCTATGACTAGCTCACCTTACAAATTTACCATACATGTATCTACATCTACTGATTGCAACCTGAGGCAGGTCATTTTCCTTAACATTCATTTTAAATAGCATCCAAGAATCCTTGAACAGATTTGTTTAACGAAACTGTGGCACTGTTTACTGCTACTAAAGGTGTCAAACTTCTTTTACCAAGTTACCTGTGACCAAAAACATTGGTTCTTATGTCAAAAAAGAGTACCACAGAACTAACTACCTGTGATGATGGAAACAATCTATATCTACCCAACACAATAGCCTCTAGCCACGTGTGGCTACTAGGGACTGAAAGTGCAGCTAGCACAGCTGAGGAACTAAATTTTTTTTTTTTTTTGAAACAGAGTCTCTCACTCTCGCCCAGGCTGGAGTGCAGTGGGGTGATCTCAGCCCACTGCAACCTCCGCCTCCCAGGATCAAGCGATTCTCCTGCCTCAGCTAGAATTAAATTTTGACTTTCAATTATTTAAATTTATACAGCCACATATGGCTAGTTGCTATCATATTGAAGGCCGTAGGACTGGAGATATATATTACGCAAATGACAAAGGGAAATCAAAAGGTAATGATAGCTATTATAGAGAGATGTAATATTTGAAAACCACTAACTTTCATTTTTATGTTGAACTGTGGAGTCCCTCTTTTTTTTTGTTATTATTTTAGATAACAAACTATTCTGAGATGGTACAAGCCTTTCCAGAAACATAGAAAGAGATAATTTCTCCAATTCTAGTTCTATGTATCAGAATAGTAATAAATACAACTAAGCAAATATCAAAAGTTTGTTAAAAAATAGCAATGGTTTCTTACAATATGTCTCATCAGAAGTGTGAGATATGTATATAAGATTCTTTGTAAATACAGAGTAGTTATAAAAGTCTTTAGCAGTTCACTGGATGTGAAATTTGAAGCCCTGAATTTCTAGTTCCAGCTTTATCATCAAGTACTGTTTTCTCTAATCCTAAATTACTATTTTATGTAAAACTCACCATCAATTTAATAATAGCATCAGTAGAAGGGAGGTACTGGTGGGGAGGTACTGGGTGTTTCTTGAGCTGATTATGGCATTCATTACATGGCTACTATTTTTATTTTCTGTAGCAACATCAAGTATCTAAAAATTCTCCAAGAATATAATCTAGCAAATCTTATACATTATTTTTAAAGGTTTACAGAGCCAATCTGTTTTCGAGTCTCCTAAATTATAAATCTTTACCTTTTCAACTGCTTTAAAAGTAATGTTGTATTGAAGAATTTCAGGGTTTCCTCTTCATTTCCTAGTTGGTAAAATTTTTACTTTCACTTGTCTTTCTTTGATTTAATGATATATTTCCAAAAATTAAGTTAAATAGCTTTTCTGGTATACCAGCAAAATGCTTTTGACAAATAGATGCTCTGTGTCTAAGTGAGAGTCTTTTGTGACACATAGATCAATCACAAAACAGTCTCTGAGAATTCGCAGACCTACTCTGAAGGATCTGACACTCTCTATGGCCTTTGTTTTGCCTGGAATGTGGCATGCTGTCTTCTCCATATGCAATCACCTTTTATTGCAAAGTCGTCTCCTAATGGAAGTTTTTGAAGAAATCTTAACGGGAATGTACATTTCCATTACAATTTTAAGTTAAGATATAACTGTGGTTCTGCCAGGAAAATTAACTGCATTGATGATTGAATGAACCCTCTGTGCAAGGCTTACTTCCAAAGGCACAGGCAGCACTGGCTCTGCAACAAGTCTTCTCTGCTTCTCAAGTGGCAGTTTTGTTTCTTTGTTTTAAATCTGTGTATGTCTTATATTTGAAGAAATGTGATAGTTGTGCCATTGTAGGCAACTGTCTTCAATATATTGGGTCAAGTATAAAATGGAGTTAATGATGCTAATAACTGGTTACCCTTCCTCAAATAGCGGATCCTTACACTTCTAAAATACTATGATTTTTAGAGACTTTATAAACTATCCACTTTAACCCATTCTCTTTTGAACAGGGAAGATCAACCTTACACTTCTAAAATACTATGGTTTTTAGAGATCTTACACATTATCTACTTTAACTCTATCTTTTGAACAAGGAAGATCAACCAGTTAAGAACATAATCAAGATTGTAGTTTTCTTTGTATACAGCAAGATGTTGCTTAGAACACCCAAAGAAGGACTGCCCAATTAGGTGAAACTGCTATATAACTGAGTTGTGGTCTACTTTCCTTCTTGTCCTACAGAAAGTATTTTACGAAGCCCAGTTTCCTGTGTACAGTTTGGTATATGGATAAAGTTCTATTGGATAAAAAAACATGCTATAGGGTATTACATTATTGTTTTGGGGTTTAGATGTAGAAGAGTAAGAAAGAGACAACCCAATATGTGGTTGACACAGGATGTGTTTTAGTTCACGTCTTCACATGGAATAGTGTTTGCTGTTTATATTAAAGGCATTAAACTTTCACCAAGTCATACATGACCAAAAACTTAGTCTTTATATCAAACATTTCGGTATGCAATTTTAAGCAGGCTAGCTGTAATTCTAATTTATTTCATTTTTTAAAATTTCTTATTTTTTCCTTTTAAATTTTCTTTCTTATATTTCCTAGCATTCATGTCTTCACTTTGAATTTATTTTCCTAAATATTTGGGAGGCCGGCTGATTGACTGATTTTCTAAAAGTCTTAAGTGTTTTTTTTTTTTTAAAAAAAAAAGACAATCATTTCCTTTAGAAATTTTTCTAATATTAGCACACTATTTTTGATGTGTTTCAAGTCCAGTATAAAAACCAGGTATTGACACCACTTATTTGGTAATCTGGTAGCATCTTGAGTTGTTTTTTAATTTTGCTCACTCGCTCATATTTATTATGTCCTTGATCATATCATAAGACAAAGTACTTTAATTCATTTTGTATATTATTTAGTGATATATATAAATATTTAGTTATATATTAATAGTCATCCATTAATCAATATACCAGCCATATCTTTTTGTGTGTGGGAGGTGATGTCTGGATGTGTGTGTCTCTGTGTGACTGTGTACCCTGCTTTTTTGTACTGGAACTAATTTCTTAAATTAACTAAAAATTCTGATTAGCTGCATTCTGATTAACAGTAGCTTTATTCTAATAATAAATTTTCATTTTCAACATGTACTTTTTTTTATTTCAGGGAGGTTCAGTAGGCAGATAGTGGTACCTAGGCTTAATATTTTTCAGATTATTTGTAGTAAAAGGTCTTAGAATTTTTTCCTAGAATAAAATATTTGTCTTTTATGAGACATTCAAAGTTATTTCAAAAACTGTGGAAAAGAGTGTCTTAAACACATCAATATTGATTTTTTTTCATTTTCAACCATGGAGGATGATCCTTGCTTATTTGAACCTCTTCAACGAATAAAGCATTAGTTTTCCTTCCACTGACAACCTGGCCATTAAACGACTATATATCATTCAAAAGAAAGTTGAGGAACATTATTTATATCAATACAAATTGAATTAATGAGAATTTTCCACTAGAGGACATTTTCTTCTCAATTGTTACCTTTATTTTGGTGCTTAATTACTGTCTTAATTTCAAGTGGGATCAGGGCGTCTTGTCATCCTTTCATAGAGCCTGTTTCCTGCTCACAGATAACAGAAAGATTTATGGTCCTGTAATTTTTTGTTTCTGCTGTCAAATCTATATGTGGTTCTCAGGAGCTCAGATAGGTAGAGACTAGGAAATGTGCCATAATATTAATACACTCATGATTTTAACTTGAAAAGGATTCTCTCAAGCGTCTTTTGTCTTTCTAGGGAGACAGCAACCCCATTATGAAACAGGATCAATGTTTTTCTCTTTTTCATTCTCAGTGGCTGTTCTTTTGTTTCTTTCTTTATTTGTCCAGTCTTCCTAATGGTCTAATATCACATGATGTGGAAAAGTCTGATACTTCAGAACCCTCAGAAATCATTTTGCTGTATTCGTTTATTTTTATAACAAAAAAAAAAATCATAGACTTACTCAGATTGTGTCAAGTAATGGAGATTTAACATAATCTAGGTCTCAAAGAAACCCAGAGAGAACCTTACAAATAGTCTCAGAAAAATAACCAAGCCCTAAATATGCCATGAGCTTTTCAGAAACTAGAACTTGGTTCAAGAACTTTCCAGGAGCCAGACCAGGTTTTTGGGCCAAGAAAGCTCATCCTTGTTTCCTTCCTAAGAGTGTTGTTTAGGCTTTTCTCTATTTAGAGCCATCGACGTGACTGAATCACTCACTCTTTTGTCTCTGCTTCTCTTTGTTCCTGCTTTTGTTGTCACAGAAGGCAAAGGCCCTCCTCTGTCATCATCAGCTCTCACTAGTGTTTCAGTGCTACATGGTTCAGAACTTGAGTATCTATTTCCAAGGTATAAGTATTAATTTAATAAAGTGTAGAATTATAAAATGTTGCTTTGAAATTAATTTCTACTTTTTGGGAAGCAGATTATATTTCCTATAAAAAACTTTGGCTGCCACTGTGTTGCTGGAGATGCCTTTATACCCAGCATGCTTGTCATGTTCATAGATTTCATGACTTTAGGAAACTCCTGAGAATACTCCACATCACTACACCTCAACCTTCCCCAACACACGCAGACACACTCACGAGCGCACACGCGCGCAAACACACACACACACACACACACACACAAATCCACTCAGGAACACATGCAAAGTCTAAAATTTTTACTTTTATTATTTATTTATTATTTTCTTTATTTTTTTCTTTTCTTTTTTTGAGACGGATTCTCTCTGCAGCCCAGGCTGGAGTGCAATGGTGTGATCTCGGCTCACTGCAACCTCTGCCTCCTGAGTTCAAGAGATTCTCCCACCTCAGCTTCCCCAGTACCTGGGATTACAGGCATGTGCTACCACGCCCGGCTATTTTTGTATTATTGGTAGAGACAAGGGTTCACCATGTCGGCCAGGCTGGTCTCAAACTCCTCAGGTGATCCGCCCACCTCTGCCTCCCTAAGGGTTGGGATTACAGGCATGAGCCACTGCGCCCAGCCAAATTTTTACTTTTAGCACCCATCCTTATGATTTTTCTTTTTGAAAATGATGGGCAAGCAAACATTTCTTGAGTGTGGGAATCATAGATTGAATGATTTTATCTTGGATCATGTATCATTGAAAGTTAGAAGGTGAGTGACATGTTGCTCAAAATATTTTTGTATTGTTCAGTTCAGTGCCAAATATAACCTGAAAATTAGTAAGGTGCCTAATGGTTAAGTGAGGAAAGTATATCGATGTTTTTATTTTCCGATAGGGCTTTAGCTAAGTTGACATTGACTTAGTTGTATTCTTTCTGGAGAACAGTCTGTCTATACATATCAGCAATTCTAAAATAATTTTACCCGTTAACCCAGTCACTTTATTTTAAGGAAATAATAAAAGACTGAAAGACTGCATCAGAATTTTATTACAAAATTAGGCGGGGTACGGTGGCTCACACCTGTAATCCCAGCACTTTGGGAGGCTGAAGGGGGTGGATAACCTGAGGTCAGAAGTTTGAAACCGGCCTGACCAACCTGGTGAAACCCCATCTCTACTAAAAATACAAAAAATTAGCCAGGCGTGGTGGTGGACACCGGTAATCCCAGCTACTCAGGAGGCTGAGGCAGGAGAGTCGCTTGAACCCAGGAGGCAGAGGTTGCAGTGAGCTGAGATCACACCATTGCACTCCAGCCTGGGCAACAAGAGCAAAACTCAAAAAAAAAAAAAAAAAAGAATTTGGTTACAAAATTATTTACAATTGTAAAAACTTATAAGCACTCAAGGTATCTGCTTAAGTGTTATTGTACTACAGCCATACAAATATTCTATGTAGACTTTGAAATAATATTATACAACTCTAAATGGCATGTTAAATTTGAAGTCTGACTTACCATATAATGTAGTAGGAAACCATTTAGAAGTGTACGTGTTTGTATAAAAAGAAATTTTGAAAATATATAAAATAATTAAAATGGATATTTCTAGTGGCTAGGGTAATGGCTGATGTATATCTATTTCATAGTATTCTAAACTTTTCAAAATTTCTTTAATAAATATGTAATGCTTTTATGATTGATAAAATGATAGATACATTTTACAATTTTGCCTACTAATGCTTTCTTTTTGAAAGAAGATGTCGTAGGTATTCTAAATGTCAACTTTCAGTGTGTCCTTGAGACCATATCACATAAGAAAGAGGAAAGACCACACACTTTAGAGTCAGGTAGCCCTGGGAAGGAGTCCTACCTCATGTCTAGTGTGATTTAGGAATAGAATCTGAGCTATTTGCCCATCTGAGCTTTCTCATTTGAAAAATGGGGATAAAATATCAGCTTTATGGATTTCTAAAATTAAGGAAAAGAGTTAATGAATATATAAGACTACTTTATTTTACTTTATTTTTTTGAGACACAGTCTCACTGTGTCGCCCAGGCTGGAGTGCAGTGGCATGATCTCGGCTCACTGCAACCTCCACCTCCTGAGTTCAAGCAATTCTCATGCCTTGGCCTCCTGAGTAGCTGGGATTACAGGCATGCACCACCACGCCCAGCTGATTTTTGTATTTTTAGTAGAGACAGGGTTTCACCATGTTGGCCAGGCTGTTCTCGAACTCCTGACCTCAGGTGATCCGCCCACCTTGGCCTCCCATAGTGCTGGGATTACAGTTGTGAGCCACCGTGCCCAGCCAGAATGTGTAAGACCACTTTCTGTGACTGGTATATCATAACCATTTGATAAATATTTGATGATGATAATTATTATAATTTGACTTTCTATTCTACATATTTCAGTGGAAAATTGCATTTTTCAAAGAAAATATTTTGAGATCTTTAGAAGCAGCAGTCTTGAATACATGAAGTTAATTATTCCAGATGAAGTAGATAAACAATGGCATGCTAATTAAATTATAACTTCTTGCTAACTTCATTTTATGACCCTCAAGTACTTTCATTTAACATATAAATAAAGAGCAAAACAGTTCTCTCTTCTTAGACTTGTTCACTTATCCTATTGGAACTATCACAAAAAAAAAAAAAATAATTAAAGTGTGGACAGTCTCAGAGTAAAAACAAAGGGTCAGGTTGGCGCTTCTATTAGTAAACATTATAGCTCCTACTATGTGCCAAGCACTGACTACTTTAAGCATTTTGCAGACATGGCCTCATTTAATGCTTACAACAGTCTTATGAGTACATTCTATTATCATCCCAGTTTAAAGATGAGGAACCTGAAACACAGAGGTACTCAGTAACTTCCCAAAAAGGGGAGTTGTAAACCCTAAAGGGCCACCCATTGTAACCCAGGCAGCTGGATCCTGAACCCATTTTCCCAAACTCTCCACTCTCCTGAATCTTCAACACATTCTCCTTGCACTTTTATTTAAAGATCCTCCTAAATCTTCTTCTGAGATAAAAATCCTTGTTAGTCCGCTGAGCTGGAAGTATGTATTATATCTATTCCCCCTGTGCCACCCACCAGAATAAAAGTTTTCTGGGGGCAGGAACCTCCTCTGCCACAATTATTGTCTATGCTCAGCATGTCATACCATGCCTGGAAGAGAGGGCACTCAAATATTGATGGGTAAATGGATAAATAAATTGATGATCATCCAAAAACTGCCTTTTTCCTGACCTTAATCTTTTTTTTCTTGCCCTGCTTTCCTTGAAAGTATATGAAGTCCAACAGGCTGAACTTAAAGCACAAATAACTGTGTTCAGCTTTTGTTTTCTCCATACACACAGGAGGATGGCATTCTCTTGTCTTTCCTGGTTTGAAAAGCAAGTAAAATCCTAACCCCTGCTTTTGTGTTCTCTATCTTAGTTGAAAGCAGTTTCTTTGTCATCTGGAACAACCCTTGTCTGTATCTTCTAAGCATCCATGTTATTCCCTTGTCTAACCTAAGTTTGCAGGTGTCATTCTTATCCTACTACATGAAAAATTTAATTGCATTTCATATCTGTGCTTTTAATTTTTTTATTTTTTTAGACGGAGTCTTGCTCTGTTGCCCAGGCTGGAGTGCAGTGTCATGATATCAACTGTCTGCAACCTCCGTCTCCTGGGTTCATGGGATTCTCCTGTCTCAGCCTCCCAAGTAGCTGGGACTACAGGCATGTGCTACCACACCCAGCTAACTTTTGTATTTTTAGTAGAGATTGGGTTTTGCCATGTTGGCCAGGCTGGTCTCAAATTCCTGACCTCAAGTGATCCACCCACCTTGGCCTCCCAAATTGCTGGGATTACAGGCATGAGCCACTGTGCCCGGCCTGTGCTTTTATTCTATAAAGCATCTAGCCAGTACTTGGCACACAGTAGGTGCTCCAGAAATGTTTCACCTGAAAAGCAAAAAGATCATAGTAATCCTCTTAAAAGCAAGCAACTTATTCTATAGCAGGGATTAGCAAAGTTTTTCATAAAGATCTACATAGTAAATATCTTCAGCATTGCAGGTTCATTGTCTCTATTGCAACTACTCAAATCCGTCTTTGTGGCATGTAAGAAGCTGTAGACAATAAGCACCTGAATAAGTATAGGTATGTGCTAATGAAACTTTATTTACAAAAACAGACCGGGAGCTAGATTTGGCCCACAGGCCTTAGTAGTTTGTCAACATCTATTCTATACCATGCCCCACATTACAGTCCTAACTATTAGCATTCTAACAGGGTAGAGTTGGCGGGAAGAGAGAATGAATTACTGGAAAAGCTCAAAAGAGTGTGGCCTCCTGAAAGTAGGTCAGATGCTTTGTTTGCATATGCAAAGACCATAGTATGGTTTGCATTATATATCTTTCTTTCTCTGCATGAAATCCTTTCCTAATCTCATTCTCTACTCAATTTCCCCTTAAAGCTCTCATCCTTCCAAACCTTTAAAAGATAATAAATAAGAATTTTATATTAAAGATAATAGGCTTTCAGGGATTCATCTGCAAGGAGGAAATGAGAGAAAAAAATCTTATTAG
The DNA here is from genome assembly GCF_029281585.2 of Gorilla gorilla gorilla. Taxonomy (NCBI): domain Eukaryota; kingdom Metazoa; phylum Chordata; class Mammalia; order Primates; family Hominidae; genus Gorilla; species Gorilla gorilla. The sequence continues at coordinate 16,187,115 of NC_073235.2, read as the reverse complement.
AACGTATTCCCATCATATAGATCAATCTGCAATTCACCAATTATAAATTTGTATTTTTGCTTTATCAATCAGCTCCATCCCTTTTCTAATAATATCCCTTCAGGACATCAAAAATGAAATTAGTTCTTGGCAGTTTCATAAGGCAAAGGGGAAAAAGGTATAGAACATATCTTAGCTAAAAAATAAAATCATAGGCAAATGGAAAACACCATGCAATTAAGTAATAAAATATAAAATTTGAATGATGATCACCTATCTACTTCTACCTTAAAGGATATGTTGGTGTCCAACCAGGAAAACAGAAATTAGTTATTGTATTTAAATAAAGAAAATTTAAGGGCATTTTTTACACAGGGAATTAAGAAGTTGACAAGCCAAAAATGAGTCAGGGAAGTCACTTAGAGATCAGAAATAGCAGAAGGCTGCTTCCTCACCTAGGCTGGAGAGAGAGAGGAAAGAGGCCAGTGAAATCAAAATGAAGCTGGATGTCAATAGGTAGATCACGGAAGAGATGTAGCACTGTTGAGCTGCCACCTAAGACTCAGAGAGGGGAAGAAAGTACCCAGGCTCCTCCTGTCTTTCTTCCCTCCAATCTCCTGCCAATGCCTCCCTTTGGTCAAATGCAAGCAGCTGACATAGGAGCCTGGGAATTGGCTTGGCTTGAAGGGCCAGCTTCTTGTGATAAGAGGTAGAGCAGTGAAAGAGTAAACAATGGGGCTGGGCGCTGTGGCTCAAGCCTGAAATCCTAGCACTTTGGGAGGCAGAGGCGGGTGGGTCCCTTGAGGCCAGGAGTTCGAGACCAGCCTGGTTTAGATAGTGAAACACTGTCTCTACTAAAAAATACGAAATTAGCTGGGTAAGGTGGAGTGTGCCTGTAGTCCCAGCTGTTCAGAAGGCTGAGGCAGGAGAATCGCTTGAACCCGGGAGTCAGAGGTTGCAATGAGGCAAGATTGTGCCACTGTACTCTAGCCTGGGCAACAGAGTGAGACTCCATCTCAAAAAAACAAAAAACAAAAACAAACAAACAAAAGTAAACGAGTTAAAGGAATGCTGTTAGGACTTTTCTGACGCCCAACATTAGCTTCACGTTCTTCCTTTTCTATTTTCGTGCTTTTCTTTCCTCCCTTCTTTCACCACAGTGATGTACACCTGAGCCACAGTTGCAACCAAACTACAAAACATTCCTCTGGAGCACTGTCTCCTTCCAGACCAAGGTGCTCAGTTTTCTGTCTATAGTGTCAATTAGTAAGTGCCAGTGGTGGGAACAGGGGAAGAATGTGTGCAGGAAGACAGGGCCCCAGAGAGCCTTGGCTGACCGAGTTCTTCCCCCTTCTGCTGTAGTTTTTGGGAAAACTGTAGCATGTGCTGAGGATACAGTGTCCTGACATAAGGAGAAACCACCTAGAATAGCCCAGGCTTAGTCATCCCTCCTGGAACAGGATATCCTGCAATGCTTGTGCTCAGCAACCCAGGGGCAACCAGGGTGTAAAACCCATAGTGGATTGCTTTTGGTGTCCCTCAGCTGCAGTATGAAGTGGGCATGAACAGATAAGGCTCCACCTGCCCTGGGCAACTTTCCTGAGACTCGGGGAACTGACTCAGCATGGATTCTAGGTTTCTGTTTGTTTTAGCTGCCTATCCTTGAATAATAAAGTTGCTTTGCCTGACTCCTATGATTGTTCTTTCTTACCAAACTGGAGCTAAGAATGCAAGTAGTAGAGGTATGACTCCTGAAGCAGCCATGTCCCCTTTGAGTCCCTGCCAGAGTCAAGAACTCTTGTAGAATTCTGGCAGCTGGGTTTGTGAAAAACCTCCTTCCACACTTAGAAACCTTTGTAGAAACTGGTGAGGTTTTAGAGTCCCCCCGGGACTGGAAATTTGTATACAGTGTTCTCCTTTCCATAACTGACACTGGTGCATAGAATTCTGCTTAAGAGGCTGGAGATGGTGAATTATCACATATAAGTAGAATCTTTCGGTCCACTACTCTGGCTATTGCTCTACTTGATTGGCATTGGATAGCAGAACAGACAGCAGCTAAGCAGAACAGAAATTAAGCTGGGCACCTAATTTCTGACCTACCTTGCATTGCTAACCTATGGTTCTGTTCTCTTGTCACCCAAAGGGCTAGCAATACTCTCGTGACTCACGTTTTAGTGGGATTTTCAAGTAGAGCTATTGAGCCCCAAGTGATGCATGGTTATTTCCATGAAACCAATGGCCTCCAAAGTTTAAAAACTTTGCTCCATTAATAAAATATGTTTAAGTTCACATTCCCCAAATATGTACATTTAATAACTACTGTCTCGATACATATCATGGACTTAAGTGATGGTAAGAACTAACAACAGTGGATATAAATTCATAATACAAATATTAGCTGTCTAATAACTTGAAATTTGGTTATCTAATTGCTTCTTATGTCTGATTAGATTACCATAATTTTACCTCCTACTTGGGCTGATAAGAGTCCATACTTAAGTGTAGAAGTGTCAGCTCTTCCTATTTTTTCTCTATTACTAACGCATTCTTAGTATTGCCTTTAGTCAGAAACAATATTTAAAGGTACTTGTTCACCTTGTGAAGGTCAACTTAGATAAACTAGAAAATAGTCATAACTCCATTTAATGGGCTCATGTAAACAGCAATGGATCCTGAAACACAGAAAACAAAAGGATGAAAAAGTGTGTGACGGTCAGCCCCACATCTGTGTGGCATCCCCCTCCCAAAGTCAGGATGCCTCTTGTACCTGACATGTACCTGCATGACCCACAGACCCAGGGAGGGCCATGGTATCCATCTATATGCCCAATATTATAAAAATTATTTATTTCTTATTTCCTTAGATGAAGAAAATTATAAAGAGAAGTTCCAACATATTTTCACATCCCCCTCCTTGGGAGAATGCTGCTTTAAATGACACTCTTCTTTTTGCCAGAATTAAGATGTGCCTAGAAACTCTGCTCCTCCACTGCCTGGACCTTCACTCATGCTAATTTTCTCCAAGAGATCTGTAGTGGGTTGAACAGTGGATACTAGAAGATAGATCCAATTCCTAACCCCTCAATACCTGTGAATGTGAGATTACTTTGCAATAGGGTCTTTGCAGATATAATTAGGTTAACGATCACAAGATGATGTGGTTCTAGATTTAGAATGGGCTTTAAATCCAATGAAATGCTCTTATAAGAGATATAAAAGAAGACACAGAGACCTAGAGGGAAAGGCCATGTGAAGACGAAGGCAGAAATTGCAGGGATGTGTCTGCAAGTCAAAAAATGCCAAGTGTTACCAAAATCACCCATAAGCTAACATAGAGGCATGGACTATATTCTCCTTTAGAGTCTTCAGAAGAAACCAACCCTGTTCACACCTTTATTTTTGAATTCTGGCTTCCAGAACTGTGAAAGCGTAAATTACTGTTATTTTAAGCAATCAAGGTTTTGGTCATTTATTTCAGCAACTTGGGTGCCAATACAAGATCTTATTGTCTCTCTTTCCAGGTTAGGCCCCATCAGGGACACCTCTCCCCATAATACACCAGACAGGCTTGTATAATTCTAAACCAATTTGTAAAATATGCTGGTTCTGTCCTACAGAACTTTGGAATCAAAAGATATGGCCAGGCAGTTCTTTCACTGACTTAGAACTTGCACTGTAATTTAAGTTACTCCTCAAATATGCTAGGTTCTTTAGAAGGCTAGTCTGCACAAAGTTGAAAAATGGCCCATGGGGGCAGCATAGTTAACTCCATAAACCTAGTAAACAATGACACTCTCTCCTCCTGTCAGTGTGGAATATTCATATGAACCCTTGGAACAAATAGAGCCACTTTGCTACCATGAGAGAAGCCAGCCTTAGGATGAAGCTGATACATGGACCTGTGCAAATAATATAGATAAGGAATTGCCACCATGATCAACCCACACCTGAAGCATAGTTTCAATCTTCTTGGTAATTAGGGCAATATAGCCTTATATTCTTTAAGCCTGCTTATACTGGATATTTTATTACTTGCCACTGATAGCATCCTAGCTGGTATACTCTCCTCTCCCTTTTTTGTCCTCATGGTCTCTTTTTATTTTTATCATTTATACATTCAATAGTTATTAAATCCTTGATATTGTAGGACTTTGTATTTTCTAGTTTTTTTCCAACCAATTTGACAGAATATTCTCAGTATAAACATAACAAGATATATTGGTGTTCTCCATTTCCTTTTGGCAGCTAATAGACACGGTGATCAAGGAAAGTAAATTAAGACAGATGTGAGTTATAAATTCTTTATGGAAAAGTTAAGATGGAACAAATATATACACATACATATTCTTACATATATATACATAATATACATCTTATGAATATATACTTACCTACATATTCTACTCCTTTTGTTCTCATAAACTTATGAAAAAATGTAGTTTAGAACATCCTCCCCCAAAAGTGATAAATTTAAGATAAATTTATAGTACATCCAGTATAACAAGGCTATTTAAAAGGTACTGGGATAAAAGATTATGTCATATTAAGATAAGAATTTTCTCCATTCTCTTGACAAAGTCATGGCTCTCCAGTTGGGTCTATGAAGAGGTCCAGCTCAATTTGGCTTTTGATTTTCTTCCATTGTAGAATTACTATTTGACCATGGCCCCTTGTTCTAGTCTGCTCAGGCTACCATAACATAATACCATATACTGGGTGACTTAAACAGCATAAATTACATTTTTCAAGATTCTGGAGGCTGGAAGTCCAAGAGCAAGGCATTGGCAGGGTTGGTTTTGGGGAGGGGCTCCCTCATTGGCTTGTAGATGGCTACCTTCTAACTGTGTCCTCAGATAGTCTTTCCTATAGATGTGCACTCTCTCTTCCTTTTCTTATAAGGACACCAGTCTATAGAATTAGGATTCCACCACTATAGCCTCATTTAACCTTAATTACCTCCTTAAAGACCCTATCTCCAAATTCAATCATATCAGAGGTTAGAGCTTCAACATATAAATTATTCAGGGGATACAACTCAGTCCATAACCCCCCATTTTGTCCATTACATTTCTCACCCTGTAGGTATACTTCACATTTGAAATCTATCATATGCACCTGTACACACTTACCTAAAAGGGAGAGAGAGTGTTTAAAAACCAAATTGCAAAATAATATTATTGAGGGATACCAATGGTAATTTTCCAAAGGTTGGGCCATAATGACCCTGCAAATGGTTGAAATCTGTCAACATCTTCTTTTGAGATAACTATTAACTATTTGGTTTGTGTAGTCTGGTACAACTTGCATCTGTCAATCAAATATGTCAAAACATACATTCCTACTGGCTGTAGCACAATACGCTAGTATCTACACACATCTATCACATAGCATCCCTATCTCTGCATCCCTACTGAGGCCTGGAATGATTATTCAGTCAGCCTGTTCAATCCCTCTCCTTACTTCACTATCAGACTAAGACCTTCCTTCTCCCCAATCTATCTTATTTCAGGCCACACGGATCCTTTCCATCTTTGATTGTCTATCACCAACACCACTGCTATTGCCGGCATGTCTATCACCAGCACAATTACAGCTTCAGTGCCTAATCCCATCTTTATCTAGATTGCATTTATGGGCATGTAGTCCTTTCTGAAATAAATCATTCTGAGCATTGCCTTATTCCTAACCTTTATAACACCATAACATCATCCAGCCTTGCCCTGTTGCCCTGATGATCCCTAGCACATAAAGGGAGCTAAATGAAAATTTGGAAAAGCATGCGGTACAGCCCGGCTCTGTGGGAGGCAGTAGGAAAAAGGCCCAAATCCCTTCTTTGGGGCATATATTTCCCCATATCACCCACCTCTGGGTTCTTTCTTTCATAGCTGGTCCCAAGTCACCCTGTAACTACTCTGATTTACAGCCCAAACAGTGTGTTTGAGTCAAATTTTCCCTCTTGGCATTGAGAATAATGAAGATTGAGAATTGAAAATGCTCCTATTAACCCAGCAGCTCTTCTAGTTTCAACATTTCTATTTTATGGAACCAGACAAATATGCTTTATTAACCATACTATCTAGAGGACTTCAGATTTGGTGTACTTTTTGTGCCTGATATACCAGTCACCACTTCCATTTCCTAAGGACATCAAGCTAAACTTTGTGTGAACTTTAACAATGAATGAAAATTGATTAAAATCACACATGCTGAATTATTTTTTCCCAAGGATAGCTAACAATTTTCTGAATAAACTTGACCTTTTCACTTCCATTTATTTTAATATAAAGATAAATGGAAATCACGTTCAAACAAGTGTATCAATCCACTTGGGAAAGCCTAAAAACAAACTTATGTCTGTGAAAATGAAAAGTAATTCACTCTTTTTATTAAGATGTATTGTAAAATCACAATTGTGATCTTATGCGTGTTTAGCAGCTCTGCTAGCCTATTTACAATTTTCTGGATTTTTAAAAAGTATATTTGTTTCTCCTGTAAATAAAAGTGGTTTGTTTTCCCCAGAACAAGAAGCATAGTTCTTAACTGAGAAAAAGATTTAGATATATTATTTTTTTGAAAAAGAATGCTTCATTAATGTAAAACTCTATGTCAATAAAACCATTTAATTACAACATATAACTTTCCATATAGAATTTTTTGAAAGTGATTTCACGTATACTTTAATTATTTGAATCTCACCGGCAATGCAATGACTTTCTTGGTGACACACTACAACCTCCAGGAGAAGATCATCTCTCTGCCAATGGATATCCCCTCCCCTTCTTCCCACCCTGCTCACCCTAATACAGAGGTATTTGGATGTAGGTTCAAGATAAAGTGGACTCCAAATTGTTCAAGGTACAAAGAAAGTGAAGATTTTGATGTGAACAACACAGATATAAGAGCCTCCATCTTCTTTCTGGACTATCTTCTGGGGTTTTCCTTTGGCTCCTTTCCATCCACTCGGCTGGTTGGTCTGAGGTTAGCATCCATTTCAAAGCCATACCGTGTTCTTAGGAAAGAGGCAGAATCCAGGATGGATCCAAGAAACCTGGGCCTGATAAATGCCAGAAGGCATCCTTGTGACTTATATGTGTGCAGACCACAGCATCAGGGTTGAATATGACAAGGCAATATAAAGCCATAGATGCAGTGAGGAATGAAATAGGCATTTTAAGTGTCTTCAAATGGCCTCATGGACCAGGGAGAAGGAGCCAAGTATACAAGGTAACAGGGCAGCATGTGATCTTTCAAGATCAAGGCTAAATATCTTAAATTATATAATGCCACTCTGATATCTCCTGGTGCCTGTGCCCTCTCTGCAGGTCCATTTCCAGAGAGCAATGGCCACCCACTACCAGTGGACCAGGCAGATGCTAGGAATAGAGATCGCCCACTGTGATGCTCTCCCAACAACATCAAGTGGCTCACACCATTTCATCCACCTAAAGGGACTTCCCATACCACCTTAAACTGTCAAAAAAAAAAAACATTTCCTCACTTCAAAACTTGCTTCCTGCATGATGGTTCTTCTGACCATGCACCCCCGGTTGAAGTGATGGTAGACTCATGCAATAAATTTGTACTGAATACCTACTAAGGACAACAAATTAGGTCAAATTCTGAGAACAAAAATACAATACATGGCCCCACCTTCCCTCATGTAACTTACAGTCTAATGTGGTTGATCTATAAATACGGTGACAATCACATTACATTGCAGTGAGGTAACTTACAGATGCTCAGAGGAGCAGCTTCTTCAAAGACAGTGAGTAAATTTGGAGCCCAAATCTCCCTCCCTCTAGTGGCTATATCAATAATTATTCATCTAATTTACTAGAGAATTAATCACCTTCTATCCAGAGGTATCTCTCTAGGCTTGCGCAGATTTGCTATTTAAATTTTTCATTTGTAGTTAACTTTTCACATTATATTCATAGATGACCTCAAATGCTATTCCTGTTTTATAATACCAGATTTTACCATCTTGACAGTGTTATAAGTCCCCACAAGGCAGAGACATTTTCTCATAACAGCCTCAGCTTTCCTGGACTGCCCATCCCCCATTCCCATCAACAATTCCTTGGATGTAGTTGGCACTTGTTTTTCCTGGGTTTCGATTGAAAGGTACATGAATTCAGGAATTAAATAAGCTTCTGTCAAAGGGTGGCACTAACATTACTGATTATACTTTTCAGGCAAATTTAGTTATCTTTTTTAAAACTCAGTTTCCCCACCTTTAAAATGAGAGCAATAATTTCTACCTTGCAAGATTATGCTTAAGACTTAAAGAATATTTTATAATAAATTATACAGCACTTTGCCTTGCACACAGAGCACCTTAAAGCATAATCTTTAACTGGTCTGAAGGGCTTAATTATAGCTAGAGGGCCCTGAATTCAAATCCTGCCTCATCTAATGAACAGATAGTGTGACATGGATGATGCAAATTTACTCTCTGCAAATCCTAGCATTCTCATCTATAAAATGGGACCAATAATAATGGAACCCATCTCCTGAGATTTTTGTAAAGATCAAATGGAATGATGAATGTGGAGCATTAAGCATGGCACCTGGCATATAGAAAGCACTCCACAAATGTTAGCACTTAAGAATTACATTCATTATCTTGCTTCAGGGCCATGATGTGTGAATCCCCAAGATTAAAGAAGATCACATCATTTATCTAGAGATTTATTTTTATCATATTGCCCTGTAGGTTTTCAGGTCCTAACCAAGGAGAAAAACCTCTCTTAAATTGAATAATAATAATAATAATAACAATGATACGAGTACACCATCACAAAGCTCCTACACGTTCTCTATTGCCACTTTGCTGAAAATCAAACCTATCAATGGTTGTGTGTTCACCGAACAACAGCTTCATAAGCCAGCACAGCTCACGAAAAGATGAATAGGAAAGGCACAGATCCTGTGTGTAAATTCCTCACAGTCTCATTAGGGAGTGGGACAGGCAAACAAAAAGTACCAATGTTGTGGAGTATGTGCATATTGTTAGGGGACGTTTACGGTACAAAAGAGCTGGATCTGCTGTTCACAAAGAGAAAGCAATAAAGAAAAGCTCCAGTGAAGAGGCTGTACATGAATTCCGTCATAAAGGCAGAGTTAAGGCTTACCAGGCAGAAGAGGCAGAGGAAGTGACGTGGTCAAATGACCCGAGGCATGACATGGTGTAGGATGACAAAAGGAAAAGGTTTGAGTTGTTCTTGTGTTTGTGATGTGGATGTAAATTGGGGAAACAATAGAAGAGAAGTAAGAACCAATTTATCTTGAAACTTTACCTAAAATTTTGTGATTTTTGACATTTTAGGATCACCGATTTCTTTCAGTTCCTGACAAATATTTTTACTCTCTTTCAGGAAAAGATACATACACACATATTTCTATAAAATACCTTTAATACCGGGAAAGGTGGGAAGTAATCTACACCTAGGAGTTTGTTTGTTTTACTCTGTCTATTGGATATGCAGATGGTATCTCCATAGGATGATACAGCCATTGGGGCAGTGGCGGGAGAAGGTGGAGGGTGGTGTGGGGAGGTGATTGATTCTCCAACAAAAACAGTTGCTTTCCCCCCCACCTGGAGACTTCCCCAGTTTTTATTGGAACAGTTACTCCTCCTCCATACAACATACAAATGCTTTGTATTCTGTGACTCTGATGGGGATCCAGGCTTTAGGATTAAGCTGGTTCCATAGGAGGCAGCAGCAGGACAAAGACACGAAAATGAATATGGCTCTTAGTGATAATTTTGAGCCACAGAATCAGTACAGCCTTAATGTCCATCTACCACGGGGCTCTCCTTTCACGGTAGCCACTAAAGTTCCTATGTCTTTCAACAAACCTGAATTTGACTTTCCTTGTTGTATCTAAGAGTATCGTAACTAATAGATTACAAAAATAGACACATACTCTCCCATTTGTTCAACAAAGTCCAGCAGCATCTCTCCTTTCCATTCACTCCCTTGACCCTGCACCTTCTGGTTCCTCTGCTCTTCCCGCACTGTGTGGTCTCAGCTCTCAGTTAATTAATTCCATTCTTCTTGGAGCTGGAAAGTATTGGGAAACCTTCAAGTCCCACATTTGCTCAGCTGGTTCATCTGTTTGTCTTAACATGTAAACCTTCCTCTTACTGGTGCTCTAACTTCCTCTTAAAACACAGCTCTAGGGTTTACAATGTTATCCTCTGCCTATCAAAGACTGCTAAGGTTTCTTTCCTCATACTTAGATATGGGCCAAGAGCCTCAAAGATAGGTGACAAACTCTCTAATAGTAACAGGGAGAAGAAAGCTTCCTTCTACCATAACAGTGTTTGCTGTGTGTGCAGAGATTTCCCCAAAGGCCTCACTGTGGAGCAATATTGTTCAAGTGAAAGTCTCTTAAGTGTCCACATTTCCTTTTTATGCCTGTGAATTAAATTATCAAAATATGTTCTTGTGCTAGGTATCTCTCCTTTCTCTTTCTCTCAACACACACACATACACGCATATGTATATATGATTGCATGCATATGTATATTTATACAAATGCATACATATATATAGCTTGGGCCATGCCTTCATAGTACCTCCAAGATGTATATAGCATGTTATTCTGAGTTTATGTCTGCAAGACAATTACTGAAAGGTTTTTTAGATTATCACCATTTAATGGTTTGTAGTTTCATGTCCTCCTGCCTAGAGCAGCCTGTGTACTCATGGACAAATAGAACAACAGGTTTGAAGTGGATTGTAAGGCCCAGATTATCCAGTCATTAAAAAATAGGTACTTGTCTATAAAGCATAATGCCTGGGAAGTAATAACTGGGAATATTGAACACATCATGAAAGCACTCAAAATGGGAATTGCCTGTTACTGACCAATGGAATCTTTATTTCAAATTATTACTTGGGAAAGGTGCCTGACTATACAGACAGTATTCATAATATGCTATGACCATCTTGTTTTTATTCATTTGAATGCACCAAGCCCCCCTTTCCAAATGCAAGCTGTGAAAATGCAAGAAGCCAGGCAGGCAGTTGCTCTTGCTCTCTGGAGTTTATTCACACCATGAGTCACTTCTAAGGGCCTTGTTCTCAACTCTCCAAACTTTCACTTGCTTTCCAAGATCCCTTGACTGATTGAGCCTTGTTCTCCTGACTTAGATTTAATCAACCCTTGTTCTAGAAGGTCTGTTACTTACTCCCTGATCTCACGTGTTCTGGGTATCGACAAGAAACACTTGACCCCTTGACCCTCCTGTATTGATTATTTATTGCTGCATAACAGATAATGTTAAAAGTTAATAGCTAAAAATGACAAATTTATCTCACACAATTTCTGAGGTCAGGCATCCTGGGGAGTCTTGGCTGGGATTGTTCTGGCTCGTGGTCTCTCATGAGGTTGCAGTCAAGATGGCAGATGGGGCAGCAGTCAGCTGAAGGCTTTACAGACACTGAAACATCCACTTCCCAGACAGCTAATTCTCCTAGCTCCCAGCAAGAGGCCTCCATTTTTTTTCCTTATGGGCCTCTTTTTATGATATGGAAGCTGGCTTCCCTCAGAGAGAGCCAAGAGCAGGGGTGAGGGTAACTATGAATGTTTTATACCCTATCATGATTATGTTAATGATGTTATAAGAGCAGAGGCACAAAGGTTAATTCATGCTGTGGGGTAATGATTTAATATTTTAGAAGGGTACCTATCTTTACATTAAAACATGTCTGGGTTTTAATTCCAACATGAAATACAAATATTCCTGCATAGAAGAGGACATTTCTTTTATACATCTCTGAAATGTAATAGTGACAACAGGTCACAGTGGAATTGTAAACATTTAAGTAATGTTGGCAATGTAGACACCAAACCAAATCTATACGTTACAACTGTAAGAAGGATATTTCAGAGAGGTGTACTTCTGCCCCTGCTGTAAGATCTAGTAGGTGACTTATAGATAATAGAGAGCAAAGAGATACATTCTGGTTGAACCTCCTACAGAATAATAATAACTGATGTGCTTCTGCTAGTCTTTTTTTTTTTTTTTTCTTTTTGAGACAGAGTCTCACTCTGTTGCCTAGGCTGGAGTGCAGTTGCGCGATCTCAGCTCACTGCAACCTCCGCCTCCTGGGTTCAAGCAATTCTCCTGCCTTAGCCTCTCAAGTAGCTGGGATTACAAGTGCCTGCCACCATGCCTGGCTAATTTATTATATTTTTGGTAGAGACGGGGTTTCATCATGTTGGACAGCCTGGTCTTGAATTGCTGACCTCATGATCCACCCTCCTCGGCCTCCCAAAGTGCTGGGATTACAGACATGAGCCACTGTGCCCAGCCAACTTCTGCTAGTCTTTTTGCAGTTTCCCTGTTATTTAGTTATTTATGATCTCTTCTATTGCATAACTTACCACGAATTTACTAACTTAGAGCATTCTATGTCTACTAACTAACCGTGGTAACTTTCCCTTGTCTGATGCATTAAATTTCCTTTCCCATCAGTGTGACTGGCTCAACACCACACAGTTCAGCAGTTACTAATATGCACCAAAGAGTTACTACAAGACTGTAATTTTAACCCAGGCAGAAAATTTCAAAAAGCTATATCTGGTAACTTTTCTGCAAAGTGGTTGTAACCCAGATATTCTATCTGTGTGAAGGCAGCTCAACAATATACCTATGAAAAAGGTGTTAGCGAAGGACCTTACACATGATCTCGGGAGGTACACTATCATTCTAGTGCTATACTGAGTACCTTTTGCATTGTCAATAGCTCCCACGATTAAAAGAGAGAATTAATATGACAGACATCTTGATTCACACTTTATTTCAATCATCTCACTTGATCCTTCAAATCCTATGAGATATTAATTATTTTTTCATTGTAGAAATTAACGCTTGGAAATAAATAGCACACTGCAAAATGCCATAATTGAAACCCAAGCTTGCCAGCCTCTAAAGCCCATTCTTCGACAATGTTACCATGGTGCTTTTTTCAAGCGATATGGCTTTTGCCTCTCCTCTAATGACTTTTTCATTCACCTCTCCACCTTGGCTTTATGGCACGCGCGCACACACACACGCAGAGTTTAGGTTAGCTCACCATTATTTCTTTAGTATCTGTTATTTGATTTTTTGCCAACCAGGCACCAAACAAACTGACTTAATTTTTTATATTGCATCTAGTTTGCTAAATGATAAGGGACATGTAGTAATAAAATAATATCCCAGAGGACATTTTCACATTTTACTTGCTGTTTCTCTTTTAAAATTTCCATTGTTAAAAGAGCCAAACAGCCATAGGCTCTGGATATAATAGCTTCAGCTGCAAATAAAAGAATTGTCTTTTATTTGTGAAAAGGTGTGAAAAGGTGTGAAAAGGACTATTGCTTGTCTCTCAGCTACTCTCCCACGGAACATTGTAGTGTGTTCAAACAAATGAGGACAGTAGTGAATAAACCAGTCTTTTAAACTTGTGTAAGATTTTCCATACCTGGATTTCAGATCATTTTAGAGGCAGGTATTAATTTATTCTTTTTTCTCCTAATTTTTCATATGGACAAATTTAGGCACAGAAGAGATAATGAACTTGGCAGAGAATCAGGTGCAAGACATTGATGGAAAATGATGCTGATTTAAATGCTTCCTGCTTGCATTTCTCATAATGAAAGCACAGCCATACTGTTACATTTGTATTTTATGGCTCACTGAAGAGCCTCAATAACAAATTTTAAATACCTATCAAATGTCATAAAATGTCATTTAATATTGTCCTTGGTTTGTAAAGGGAAAATGAAAACTGATAAAGTTCATGTATATTTTGTGCTAGTTCAATACACTAAATACCATACTATAAGACTTTCAACAAATATATAGTCAATTGTAATATGGTAATATTAAATAAGAGGGTGCTACATTTTTTCAAGAGAAAGCAGTCATATTAAAAAGGTTATTTTAATGATGCTCTAAACAATTTCTTTGGCTGCATCAGTTGATAATAAAAATTGCCTTTGAATGAAGTACTCTAAATTTTTACAAGACTCCAATTCTCCTGTGCAATTATAGAATTTGAAATGTAATTCTCCCTGGAACCATAAAAGAATTAGACCAGAGAAATGCTGTTAGGAATAAAGCAAGATAAAAGGGAATTGCTTCAAGACCCTTTTTATTCTTCTGTTTCTTAGTGTCATGTTATATTCCAAGTCACTGTGTTGTTATGGAAAAGGACAACGAGAAAATCCACTCTAGACACTTGAACATTTCTAGAATGTTGACTCAGGGATATTTTTTCTCTTGATGATTATGTATTAATTCAATATGGACATCTGTGTGTGAAGTACTCAAAGCATTTCCAGAGGAATCGATGATATGTCAATGCACAACTGTTTAGTATTGGTTTATTGTGGACTCAGCACGGTGTTAGGCACAATGGCTCAGGCAAATGGCCCCCGCTCTAGATCTGCATGGCATTTGTTTATCATTTGAACTGAGATGTGGTTATTACAACTTAACTTCTATCTCTATTTCACACTCCATTAATCATCAAGTCCTATAGATTCTATCACTTTCATAATCTTTCAAATCTGCCCATTTCACTACATCTCCAATACCACTATTAATAATGATCACAATAAGCGCCTAACTGCCCTCTTTGTCTTTGATCCTATCCACTTTAATTCACTCTGAACAACAGTTTGGAAATAAAATTGTGAGTATATCACCCCCTCCATTTTAAACTGTTTCAGAGTATTTTCATTTAACTCCTGCTAAAGTTCAAGCCCATCAGCATAACTAGGCAAGGTCCTCCGTAAGCTGACCCTTCTTAACTTCTAGCTTAGATTTTTTACTCCTTCTGCTAATATTTCATCCAAATTAAATATCATGTAGTTTCTTGGACAAGAAAGATTCTCCTCTCTTCTTCTCCCAAGTCCTTTTGTATTTCCTCCTTCTAGAGCTTACTTCCCTTCACCTTTTACCTGGCTCACTTTACCAGTCTGTTGAGACTTAATTTAGAAATCACATCTTTCATTCTGTCTTTCCCCACCCTCTCCTCTCCTATGAATTAGGTCTTTCTTCTATGTAAACAATTAGCTTAGGTACTTATAACTGATGCTGTACTTCTACGGTTCTGTTGTCTTCCATGAACATGTGTTAGATCTTTGAAGACAAATATTATGTTTTATTCATCTTGTGAAATTTGTCCTACACAGAATTTGGCACATGGTTATCCATTCAAATGTTTGTGGAATAAATATGAATAAACTCAGAATAAAGAGAACACATATTAATTTTGTCCTAATTTGCAAATTTCTCCATTTTACTTCCTTCACTGCAAACTATCCCCACTGAGGGAATTGGTATCTGAGTTCATAGTGTTGATTTCTAACATTTTAAAACAAAAAACTATGTTTCCATTATAAATCATATTTAAATAAGAATACTTGCTTCATCAACTATAAGAACATAAATTGTAAGACATATTTTCTCTACTGAGATATTAAAATGTAGGGGAGAAATGTGTCTTTTATAATTAATGAAATAAAATTCCTTAAGGTCTTACCATATGCTTGGCTCCATGCTGTTTTATATTAATTAATTCTCTTAATCTTCACCACAGTCCTATGAGGAGGGTATTTTTATTATTCTCATTCTAAAAATTAATAAAATAAGTTCAAAGAAAGGTAATTTTCCCAAAGTTACCCAGATTATAAGTGGCAATTGTAGGATTTATCTCTATCTTACCCTACTGTCTGAAACATTCTTGATATTCCTTTATTGGGTTCAGTACTAAGAAGAAATCATAGAAAATAATATTATTGGTCCTTATTTTAGAATACGCTTTCCTTGGGTTCATCGTACACACACGTGCACACATAAACACAAATATACACAGTAATTGTAAACAGTGTGGTACATCCCTTTAAATTTTGTTAAAATACCTCCTGAGAAAAATGGAGACAAGTAGGGGAAAGAATCTCAGAGCTTGAAGACTATCTTTCTGAAATAAGACAGGCAGAAAAGAATAGAGATAAAAGAATAAAAAAGAGTAAACGAAACCTCCAAGAATATGGGATTATGTAAAGAGACAGAACCTACGACTGATTGGGGTACCTCAATGAGATGGGGAGAATGGAATAAAGTTGGAAAACATATTTCAGGATATCATCCAGGAGAACTTCCCAAACCTAGCAAGACAGGCCAACATTTAAATTCAGGAAATTCAGAGAACTCCAGTAGGATACTCCATGAGAAGATCAATCCCAGGACACATAATCATCAGATTCTCCAAAACCGAAATGAAAGAAAAAATGTTAAGGGCAGCCAGAGAGAAAGTCCAGATCACCTACAAATGAAAAGCCATCAGACTAACAGTGGACTTCTCAGTGGAAACCCTATAAGCCGGAAGAGATTGGGGGTCCATATTCAACGTTCTTGAAGAAAATAATTTCCAGCCTAGAACTTCATATCTGGTGAAACTAAGTTTCATAAGTGAAAGAGAAATAAGATCCTTTACAGACAAGCAAATCCTGAGGGAATTTGTCACCCTCAGGACTGCCTTGTAAGAGCTCCTGAAAGAATCACTGAAAATTGAAAGAAAAAATTGTTACCAGCCGCTAAAAAACCACACTGAAATACACAGACCAGTGACACTATGAAGCAACCACATACACAATTCTGCAAAATGACCAGCCAGCATCATGATGATAGGATCAAATTCACCCATAACAATACTAACCTTAAATGTAAATGGGCTTAATGCCCCAATTAAAAGACACAGAAAGGCAAGCTGGATAAATGGCCAAGACCCATCACTATGCTGTCTTCAAAAGACCCATCTCACGTGCAAAGACACACATAGGCTTAAAATAAAGGGATGGAGGAAAATTTACCAAGCAAATAGAAATCAGAGAAGAAGGGGTTGCAATCCTAGTTTCTGACAAAACAGACTTTAAACCAAAAAGATCACAAAAGACAAAGAAGGGCATTACATAATTGTAAAGGGTTCAATTAAGCAAGAACAGCTAACTATACTAAAATATATATGCACCCAATACAGGAGCACCCAGATTCATAAAGCAAGTGCTTAGAGACCTACAAAGAGACCTAGACTCCCACACAATAATAGTGGAAGACTTTAATACCTCACTGACAATATTAGACAGATCATTGAGACAGAAAACTAACAAAGATATTCAGGACCTGAACTCAGCTCTGGATCAGGCAGACCTGATATATACCTACAGAGCTCTCCACCCTCAAACAACAGAGTATACATTCTTTTCATCACCACATGGCACTTTAAAATTGATCACATAATCAGAAGTAAAACACTCCTCAGCAAATGCAAAAGAACTAAAATCATAACAAACAGTCTCTTAGACAGCAGCACAACCAAATTAGAACTCAAGATTAAGAAATTCACTCAAAGCCACACCATCAAATGGAAATTGAACAACCTGTTCCTCAATGACTCTTGGGTAAACAATGAAATTAAGGCAGACATCAAGAAGATCTTTGAAACTAATTAGAACAAAGAAACAATGTACCAGAATCTCTGGGATGCAGCTAAAGCAGTGTTAAGAGGGAACTTAATAGCACTAAATGCCCACATCAAAAAGCTAGAAAGATCTCAAGTTAACAACCTAACATCTCGACTAAAAGAACTAGAGAAGCAAGAGCAAACAAACCCCAAAGCTGGAAAAGACAAGAAATAACCAAGATCAAAGCAGAACTGAAGGAGATAGAAACACAAAAAACCCTTCAAAAAATAAACGAACCCAGGAGCTGGTTTTTGGAGACAATTAACAAAATAGATAGAACACTAGCTATACTAATAAAGAAGAAAAGAGAGAAGAATCAAAAAAACACAATCAGAAATGATAAGAAATGATATCACCACTGACCCCACAGAAATACAGACAACCATCAGAGAATACTATAAACATCTCTACGCACATAAAATAGAAAATCTAGGATAGGTAGACAAATTCCTGGACACATACATCCTCCCAAAACTGAACCACAAAGAAATTGAATCCCTAAATAGATCAATAATGAGTTTGAAATTGAGACAGTAATAAATAGTCTACCAACCAAAAAAAGCCCAGGACTAGACAGATTCACAGGTGAATTCTACCAGAGGTACAAAGAAGAGCTGCCACCATTTCTACTGAAACTATTCCAAAAAATTGAAAATGATTCTCAAAAAATTGAATGACTTCTACCTAACTCATTCTATGAGGTCAGCATCATCCGGATACAAAAACCTGGCAGAGACACAACCAAAAATGAAAACTTCAGGCCAATATACTTGATGAACGCTGATGCAAAAATCCTCAATAAAATACTGGCAAACCAAATCCAGCAGCACATCAAAAAGCTTATCCACCATGATCAAGTTGGCTTCATCCCCAGGATGCAAGGTTAGTTAAATGTACACAAATCAATAGCTGTGATTCCTCACATAAACAGAACTATAGACAAAAACCACATGATTACCTCAACAGACACAGAAAAAGCCTTCAATAAAATTCAACATCCCTTTATGTTTAAAACTCTCAGTAAACTAGGTGTTGAAGGAACATACATCAAAATAATAAAAGCCATATATAACAAACCCACAGCTAATGTCACACTTAATGGGCAAAAGCTGAAAGCATGCCCCTGAAAAACCAGCACAAGGCAAGGATGCCCTTTCTCACCACTCTTATTCAACATGGTATTGGTTCTGGCCAGGGCAATTAGGCAAGAGAAAGGAATAAACAGTATTCAAATAGGAAGAGAGGAAGTCAGATTATCTTTATTTACAGATGACATGATCCTATACTTAGGATACCCCCTCATCTCAGCCCAAAAGTTTCTTAAACTGATAAGCAACTTCAGCAAAGTCTCAGGATACAAAATCTATGCGCAAAAATTGCTAGCATTCCTATGCACTGACAACAGGCAAGCAGAGAGCCAAATCATGAATGAACTCCCATTCAAAACTGCTACAAAAAGAATACAGCTAACAAGGAAATGAAGGAACTCTTCAAGGAGAACTACAAACCACTGCTCAAGGAAATCAGACAGGACACAAATAAATGGAGAAACATTCCATGCTCATAGATAGGAAGAATCAATACTGTGAAAATGGACATACTACCCAAAGTAATTTATAGATTTAATGCTTTTCCCATTAAACTACCATTTACATTCTTCACAGAATTAGAAAAATATTTTTATATTCACATGGAACCAAAAAGATCCCAAATAGCCAAGACAATCCTAAGCAAAAGAACAAAGCTGGAGGCATCATGCTACCTGGCTTCAAACTATATTATTACAAGGCTACTGTAACCAAAACAGCATGGTATGGGTACAAGAACAGACACAAAGAACAATGGAACAGAATGAAGAACTCAGAAATAAGACTGCACACCTACACCCATCTGATATTTGACAAAATTAACAAAAATAAGCAATGGGGAAAGGACTCCCCATTTAATCAATGGTGCTGGGAGTGCTGGCTAGCGATATGCAGAAAACTGAAACTGAACCAGTTCCTTACACAGAATACAAAAATTAACTCAAGACATATAAAAGACTTAAATGTAAAACTCAAAACTATAAAAACCCTAGAAGAAAGTCTAGGCAATATCATTCAGGATATAGGCATGGGCAAAGATTTTATAATGATACCAACAAAAGCAATTGTAACAAAAGCAAAAATTGACAAATAGGATCTAATTAAACTAAAGAGCATCTTCACAGCAAAAGAAACTATCATCAGAGTGAACAGACAACCTAAAGAATGGGAGAAAATTTTGCAATCTATCCATCTAACAAAGGACTAATATCCAGAGTCTACAAGGTACTTACACAAATTTACAAGAAATAAACAAACAACCCCATTAAAAAAAGTGGTCAAAGGACATGAACAGACACTTCTCAAAAGAAGACATAGACGCGGCCAACCAACATATGAAAAAAAAAGCTCAGTATCACTGACCATTAGAGAAACGCAAATCAAAACCTCAATGAGGTACCATGCTAGTCAGAATGGTTATTATTAAAAAGCCAAAAAAGCAGCAAATGCTAGTGAGGTTGCAGACAAAAAGGAATGCTTTCACACTGTTGGTGGGAGTGTAAATTAGTTCAATCATTGTGGAAGACAGTGGAGCAATTCCTCAAAGACCTAGAGGCAGAAATACTATTTGACCCAGCAAGCCTATTACTGAATATATACACAAAGGAATATAAATTATACTATATGAAGATGTATGTACACATATGTTCATTGCAGCACTATTCACAATATCAAAGACAGGGAATCAACCTAAATGCCCATCAATGATAGATTGGATAAGGAATATGTGGTACATATACATCATGGAAATGCTGTACAGCCACAAAAAGGAATGAGATCATGTCCTTTGCAGGGACATGGATGGAGCTAGAAGCCATTATTCTCAGCAAACTAATGCAGGAACAGGAAACCAAACACCACATGCTCTCACTTATAAGTGGGAGCTGAGTGACAGGAACACATGGCATGTTGGGGGAAATAACACACTCTGGGGTCTGTTGCAGGGTGGTAAGGGGCATGGGGGAGGGAGAGCAATAGGAAGAAAAGCTAACAGGCTTAATACCTAGGTGATGGGATGATCTGTGCAGCAAGACACCATGGCACATGTTTACCTATGTAACAAACCTGCACATCCTGCACATGTACCGCTGAACTTAAAATAACAGTTGAAGGAAAAAAAACCTAGAAATTAAAAAAAAAACACGGAGGGGAAGCTGGACTGAGCAATAAATACAGGAATGAGTATTAACCTGGAATGTTAATGACATCTCGGGATACATGCAGACACAGACAGATACAGACACACACACATACACACATACACACACTTCCCACATCCAATCACTGTTAACCATGTAAAAATATCAATGAAAAATATGTCCTCCTAACTTCTCCTTTGTTGATGATGGTAATGATTCATGTAGCATCCTTGATTAAACTCATCTCACACATGACTTCCTCTGGGAAATCTTACCTAACTCCTCTATTCTAGTCCATAACACTCTGTGCCCATCTCTATCATGGTTTGTCCTCACATGTGCACTTGTCAGTCACTTAGACTGTGGATTCCTCACATGTCGAGATTACAGCTTGTTTTCTTCTGCATTTCCAGAATGCAAGGGAGGTACTTTGTAGTTCTAACTTTCAGTTTTCCATGCTAATCCAGCCATTTAGCTTAGTATAGAAGGGAAAAGTGCTGTCTCCTAGGACCAAGCGTCAGAACATCCTAAGAAGCTTTTCTAGCCAAACACAGGCTTGGTGGTTTTGTTGCATTTCTGCATAAATGCATGGCCTCTTCCACCACCCCTCTTGGATTAATCACCACTGCCTGAGTCACTGTACAAGGCAGCAAAACGGAGATGTACTCAAGTACATCTAGGTAGAAAAAATAGAAGAGAATTATTACTCTACTTTTACAGAATTGCATTATAGATTTTTTCAAATTTTTTTATATTTTAGATACAGCAGATACAAGTGCAGGTTTGTTATGAGTATATTGTATCTCTGTGACTTTCCACAGGCTAGCCCCACCCTCTTCTCCACGTGACTAATCATTTTTTAGTTTTTATATGCTAGATCAAAGTGAATTAATAAATACTCAACCTTGAACTGGGTGCTATAGAAAATAGAATTGTGTAACATGTTCTTCCCTTTGAATTTCTTTGATGTAGCGTGACTCACACATAGGAACAAAGAGTGGCACAAGATATTGAGTGACAAAGTGCTAAATTTATCATCTACAAGTGGAGAAATGTTTTTAGATAGAATCAGAAGAAACGTTTTCATTACAGAAAAACTAACGTTCTACCTGGAAGAAGAATTCATGACAGATGAATAACAGACAAGAAAGGAAAGGGCATTCTGAAGAGACGGGACTCTGTGTGTCACCAGGTGAGGTTGTGAGGTTGTAGGAATGGCCTAGTACCTGCACTCGAGTCTATGCCATGAAAACGACCAGGGTCTAGCACATGGCAGCAGCCAGAGAAATGGTGGCAGCCTTGCTCCAGGCTCTCATTATCTTTTCTTGGGATGTGACTTATCAGAAAGAGATTATAACTCCTTCAACTGAAATGCCCAGTTCTCAGGGATTCCCAGCTTCAGAACAGTTGTTCATCCTTTCTTAGTATCCAATCTAGGATTCTGTGGTTGAAAGCTTTAAAATAAGTCCTAGTGAAATGGGCAAAACATGAAGAGCCTTATTAAGGTTAGAATTTGCAAGGTCAGGGTTCAGATTTAAAGTTTACAACTGAATAAGAATTCTGGTTGTTTGACTTTTAAACAAACCAGATCTACCCACATAAAAACATCCAAATTAGGTGGCCAATTTGACTTTTATGTCATTAAATTCCCAAATAAATCCAACATGTTTCTAAGATACATCTGCTAACTTCTAAAGTAACTGTTAGCACCTTGTGACTACACTAGAGAAGCACAGAAAAATGTACAGTCCCCAGGGAGTCTTTCCTAAAGACCCCCTCAGGTGAAGCCAGAAAGAATAATGCTCAGAAGAAGTACCATAAAGGTCAGATGGGGAAAATAAGCAATGGTGACTCAACTGGAAAGGTTCAATCCAACCAATGACTGCTCCTTACTATTCTTGTCCATGCATATATTATTTTCTTCAACCAGTGACAGATGTATGGGGATTCCACTGTAACCCTATCCTACGTGGGAATTTTTATTGCTGTTTTCTTGTTTTTCTCAACATTGTTGTATAATGCATGTCTGAGATGTGGTTAAACATATAGATTTTGTTCATATATTGCAAGGTAATGAGCAACATATGAGCAAATAATTAAAAGGAATGCACATCCCAGAGATAGTATAAACTTGGTTCTGGTTGCAATAGTTGGATATGACTTTAAGTTTTCTACCACTTGGAAGAGGATGAATGCATGTATGATACTTGAATTATGTTAAATAGAACGACTCTTGTAATTTTTTGTATGGGAAGAATGTATCGTACATTGGACAAAGAAGCTCTTGACTACAATTATTGCGTGTTTTCCTGGCTCAGGTCTTCTACCACAGAGACACGTGATCCAAAATGAGATAATTAATGCTCCTCATCCTATCTATCATAGGGATGAGTCTAATGTTAGCCACATAACTTAAGTTCGGCCATTCAGAGTCATTGCCCCTAGTTTTTCTGATGGGGCTAACTAGGTATATGGTATCTCTTGGAGCCATGGAGATGAAGAATTAAAAGCAACTTAGAAGCAGAGATAAAAACCCTAGGATTCCTAAGGTTATGATGTCCTCATTTTTAGCTCTTTACATCTATAGATATATTCTGGTTTTGCCATTCTTTTCTTTAATTTTGTGAAGTATCATAGAGTTTTGTTAATAAATTGTTTGTTTTGGTTTGCTGGAACTTAGTTGCGGCTGCTTGAAGAAGTCAAGCCAATAGATAACTTTACATATGTACCTCAATCCACTAACCTTTTAAAGTAGCTACTATTATTATTATTGTCTGAAAAACAGATACAAAAATTGATACTAAACAAGGTTAGGTAAGTTTTCAGTCACTTAGCTCAGAAGTTTTAGAACTGGGATTGGAAATTCAGTCTGAGGCTATAATCAGAGCGCATTCTCTTTTCCTTGCACCACCTTGTCTTCTGAAGACGATTAGCAGTTAGTGAGGCAGAGAAAGCAAGCAGCCTGCATGTGTTCCAGGTCAGAAGAGCATGCTCATGTCCTATACTGGAAACTGGAAGTAGCACTCAGGGAAGAAAATACAGTGTACTGGTAGAGCCAGCTGTAATAATTGCTTATGAGAACAATATTTAAGAACAAAATCAAGGGATAAATAGGCTATATTTGTGCCTTAGAAAAGCAAGTCTGGCAGCTGCTGTGGGAATAATGCATTAGAAGAATCCAACAGTGTAAGCAAGAAGACCGGACAGGAAACTTCTGTGATTACACGGACAAGGAATAATGGGGTCTTAATAAGGTGGCAATTGATGGAGAGGACAGAGCCAAAGTCAATAAACTAATTACCAGGAGCACAATCACTGGGTAGAAAATGTATTAGGAGAAGAAACAAATCAGGAAAGACTTCCATATTTTAATTAAAGCATGTGTAGAGCTAATAGTGACATTTGCTAAACATGGAAATATAAGCAGAATTGTGAGTTTAGGGTGAAGAAAAGATGAGTTCAATTTTACACATTTGATTATAGGATATCAAATGGGAAACACTAGCAAGCACATAGCTAATTCTGGAGTTCCGGAAAATTGTCTCGGGCTTCAGAGAGAGAAATGGACGCCATTAGTTCCCTTTTGGGGTAAACATAGGTCTTAGGTCTATGTTTTTCTATAACCAAAAGTTAATTATTTAATTATTGACAAAAACTGAGACAGGAATTTAGAGTAGCAGGGATCAGGCAGTGATTCCTAAGAGTCAGTGGCAAAATAACTATCCCAGCATGGGGTACAGCTTAACACATTCAAATCTTGTTGTTTGTTGTTGTTTTTCTCATGAGTTACGGGAGTGAGGAAATTAACACACAAGTTGGAAGGAGTGAGTTGGTGAGCAGGGTGAGAAAGGAACCTGGTATAATATTTCACAGCTAGGAAGAGAAAGAGGAATCAATGAAAAATTCTCAGAAAGGGCAACCAGACATTTAGAAGAAAGAAAATGAGGGTATCTGGAAAGAGGGGATAATGGTCTTCATCAGACAATGCAGAAAGTTCATGTACAAACAAAAATAAAATATGTCCTTTTGACTCAGTTTGTAGGAAATTGTTGTTAACCTCCATACAGACAAATTAGGAATGTTCAGCAAATGCTTAAAAATTCAATCACAATCAGCCGCAGCCACTTCAGTGGATCTCCATGGTCTCCCCTAGGTAGCATCTCCTCAATTCTACAAACACAACACTAAGTATCCTGAAAACAGAATTCAGACCTACGCACATGAATCGAAGGTGTCTGCACAGTATCTCACAATGGAAGAGAAGGTAGGTCTTCTTTGCCTTCACCCACTAAAAATGACCGTAATTTTCCGTCCACTGACCTCTTTCCTTCGTGAAATGTGTAACTGCTTGTCTGAAGCATACCAGACTCATCCGGCAAAATGTGGCGAATGGGAGAGCAGAGCACAGGGCTCAGCTTTTCAGTGCCTGGGTAAGACCAAAGGCTGGCTGGTTGTTTGATGTGTCCTAGTGCAGTCAAGTTTCTTACCCAACCAGGGACGTTTAACAAAGTGCTGAAGAAAGCAGCCATTCTACTAGCACACTAGCATTGTAAAACCAGCCCAAAGGGAGGGAAAGAAAACACTTTCATATGCTAACCTCATCCTGTTTTTTCCCCTTTTGTCTCTCCCTTTTAAAATTTCTCTCTGTACTGCAGAATTCATTCTTTTAGACCTCTGAACAGCAGGTGAACATGTCACACTGAGCACCACAGTGAAGTAGTGGTAGAGTGAAACCAACTCCTTTAACTTCCACTTATCATAGAGTGGCCGGAAGGTAAAAGAGCAAGTTCCTGAGAGATCTCTGTATGTAACTCACAGGAAGGTCTACTTGTATTTCAATTCCCACAGGGCCTGGCTCAGGGTTACCTGAAAAATAAAACCCACTAAAGCCAGCCATCACTGGAATTAACACAAAGAATCTTCCCTATCTGGAATGCTGTGCATGACTTACTGGGTATGGAGACATGGATTGTCCCTGAGCAGGGTGGTCAGGAAGTGCCTGAGGCAGTGAGAATCTTTGAGTGTATTGTCACTGGTCACAGTAGATTTGTCCCTTTACCCCATAATACAATACAAAAACTATCAGCAGTTTATATTCTGTCATGTGGAAATGGCCATGTCTTACTTAAACAGCGAATTTGGACAATTTAATAAGGGGCTTTGGAAAGTGAGATGGTTTGCAAGATACAGGGGGTTAAATCTTGAAAGATGGGATATCACCGTTTGAATGGGCTGATGTCCCTGAGCTCTCTGCAGCTAGGATGGCAGGGGAAAGAAAATCCAAGACGGGAGGGGCGAAGGGCTGAGCTGCACTGTCCTCAAGTAGTAGAAGGGAGTTAGTCAATCAGATACGAAGAAAACCTTCTCTCATATTCACTGTCATGATTGCATTCTTTGTTGTGATATAGGAAGAATCACACAGAGAAAGCAAGCAAGAAAGAAAGAAAGAAAAAGAGAGAGAGGGAGGGAGGGAGGGAGGAAGGAAGGAAGGAAGGGAGAGGGAAGGAAAGGGAAGGGAAGGGAAGAGAAGGAGGCTGGAGGGGAAGGCACACTGGGTGGTGAAGAGTTTATCCTTGGAGTAAAGTGGGCCTGGGTGAGAATTCCATTTCCGTCACTTACTTTTTGACAAGACCACTTCTGTTTTATTCATCCTTATATTCCTCATGTTTAGCACAGCATCTGGTACATAATGGAAACTAAACAAATATTTGTTCAATAAATGAAAGGAAAAAACTAAATGGGAGAAAGTAAGATAGAAAGAATTTACCATACATTGAGTCAGTTGATTAACATTTCATAATCTATGTTTCCTCATCTGCAAAATGAAAGCAAATATTGTACCTCAATAAGGTATGGCCAAGACGATTCAAGGAAACAGAATAAATACAATTGTTCTTATCATCACCAGTGTCTGGTCCATAAGACACATTCAATAAATGTTTGCTCCTATAGTGATTAGCAAAGCATTAGAAATACAGGGTCCTTCAGTTTACCAAATGGAAAACTTGATTAAAGTACTGGAACATGACCTGAAGAGTGCACATGATTTCACCACAAGGTTAAACAGCGGTAGGGTGTACTATTTACATACTCTCAGCACCTCAGCACTCCATGAATTTCTGCAAGTAATTGGAGACGTTAAATCTATATCTATATGTGATTCTATATCTAGATAGATAGATAGATAAATAGATAGATAGATATAAAATCTTACCTGGGAGGATAGTATCATAAGAAAGAATAAAATCCTTGGCTCTTTTGAACCAACTTAACTATTTTTCCAGGCTTTCACTTTGAAAGTGGGGAAAAATTTCTAACTTCAGGGACATATTCAATATTATTCAAAAGCCTAATAATAATAATAATAATAATTACCCATCGATTGCAATTTAGAATTAATCACTGGGTCAACATCTCTAGCTATGGGTCTATGGAAAGCATAAGAAAATGTTCTACAGTTAATTAGTTGTCAGTGACTAATATACACTGGAAGCATTATTACATTTAAAAGAAAAAATGGAAAAGATGAAGGTTAACTAGAATATCATGCAATCACAGAATCTCAGGGTTGAATGAGCCTCTAAAGCCATGTTTTCAAATGCCAGCTGGAACTTGAATCCTTGGAAGATGTATGTCAGTCTGAGGTATTTAAGAATGGATTTGGCTAATTTCAAATTCATAATGATCTCCAGTTCCATCCATGCTACACAGAAAAACAGTTCTGAAGGAGTCTTGCCCTTCAGAGAGAGGATGGGGAGAGAGAGTAAGTGGTGAGAGAGACAGAGACAGCACCAATCTGTGAGTCATGTTGCCGGGTCT
This sequence comes from Gorilla gorilla gorilla, assembly GCF_029281585.2. Classification (NCBI taxonomy): domain Eukaryota; kingdom Metazoa; phylum Chordata; class Mammalia; order Primates; family Hominidae; genus Gorilla; species Gorilla gorilla. The sequence continues at coordinate 16,159,559 of NC_073235.2, read as the reverse complement.
AGGAAATGTTGTGAATTATACAATCTTACAGCAGGGCTTAGGACTTGTGCCTTAATTTTCAGCACTTCCATTGAAGGGATGGGACTGAACAATTGACAATGCTTTAACTCATCTCTTCTGAGCTTTTTCTACTAGGTGAGACCCAGGACAGCCACTTGCTAAGTTTCCCAGACTGTCCATCACTGGAAATTACATAATCTTTCCTAAGCATTGTAGCACCATTTATTTCTTCTTGTCATTATAGCAAAATGCCACAGCTCTGTCTCACAACATGGATTATGATAGAAACATAAAATATAGCAAATTAATTATTTATCATAACAATGTTGGATGACAAAGAAATAAAACTAGGCTGTCCTCATCCAAAAGCAATTTAAAAACTCTAACGTAGAGTTAGGCAAAGGCTCCCCTGATCTACTACCGGCTTTGTAAAATGTATTCTTTCAAAGCATTTTCTTCTTTTTTTCAATGCACAGATATTCCCTGCTGTTGTATAATAAAGTCAGCCCACACAGAGCCTCCCTTTGTCACAGGAGGCATTTCATTTAAAGGGCCTTTTGGCAATCAGGAATACAGTTGTAATGAGAATCTCTGAACTGGGAAACTAACACAAAGTCAATTCTTTTTTTTCCTCATGTAAACTTATGGCTCTATCTGGTCCCTATGAAATAGATGATAAATGCTATTTTAAGAGTAGAAAATATCAAGAATCAGAGAAGGAGGAAACTTTACCATGTTCACAAGATAAAGCAAAGGGAATTGAAAACTGGCTTGAGAGTTGCAGATTTCCTTTCCAGACTCTTGGTAGTAGAAGAATCTAAGTGAATCAGGGGAATCACTGGTAAAGCAAAACGTATCCATAAATTAGACTGTAATGGACTATGCACTGTACGGCATGATGGTGTTTAAAAACAAATTATGTCAGAGCAATTCAAAGTAAGCAACATGATAGGCTAATACGATTGAACATTGAAAAAGACTTCAGAAAAAGCAAGATTTAGGTTGGAATTTGCAAAAGGGGTAGAACTGGAATAGTTGGAGCAGAATTGGGTAGGATATTTTTGGAGAAGATCAGCTTAATTAAAAACTAATTATTATGACCTAAATACAGAACAAAATGGTATATTATTTATAATATGGACAGTATGAAAAGAGAATCTTAAATGAGAAAACATGGAATAGGTACATGTTACATGGAGGACTCTATCAGGTAATAGTCAAAATCACCTCTTTTCTAAATAAGTGCCTTTGATTATGGGACCATGTATTAGTCACATGGTTTTTCTAGGTCCTGACACCATGCTTGTTTCATCATTTTAGTTCAATTGTAATCTGGTTGATTGGCTGATTCCCTGAATACATGTCTGAATAGCCTATGAAAACAACCTTGAAGAGAGTGAACTTATTTTCAAAAGTCAATTTACTACATTTTCTTCAGGAGTATATTCATTAGGCCATTTGTACTTTATACTTACGAAGAATTATTTCACTATATTCGTATGACTCCTAAACATCAGGTTGTACTAACCTTTTAACACGTTTTTATTCAATTGACAACATTGTACGGAGTGAAGAGATGCACAATTAGCTTTTAAAGAAGAAAGGCAAAATACTGAATTCTTAAAAAGCAGGAATTTAGGGAATATATTACACTTCTAAGACAGAAGGAACAATGTGAAACCGGAGTGGTGAGAGAACCTGTTATTGCAATCTACTCTCAAAGCTCTTAAAAAAATACAGGACCTAGTCTTATAAGATCAGATTATGTTGTTTTGATAATAAACACATTCAGAAAGGGAGAAAATGGCTCTGTAGTTTAGAGTGATTACAAAATCATAAACATCATGAAATAATGTTGCATGAGTTTCCCAGAAGGGACATCACTAGCAGGAACATGAAAAGTTTTCATTAATACCTGCGTATTAGCACTCTTTCTTATTTTAAATTTAGATGCTCTCCATCATATCTTTAGCCTAGACACTGATGTTACAGTATTTAGAAACTTTACTGAAATAGATAAACCTCAAGAGACGACTCTGTAAAAGTACAGATGTGCCAACAGAAGTGTTTGAGATAAGATTCTGCAAATTGATTTCCATCAATTACATCCTATTTTAAATATCCTAGGGGAAAATACCTGCGGAGAATCCTGTCATGACTGCAGAATGGTTTCCTATATCCTGCACTTTGTCAACACATTTGAATACGGTGAGCTTATTTAGCTAGAGGTTTTCTATGCTGAAGCTCCAGTCCTTGCTCCATAAGGGTACTGTAGTAGAAGTTTGCCATCTCAATTCTTAAAAATTTTAAGACTGTATAATATTAGTTTGAAGCATTCTTGTAATCAGTGAGAAAGCCCTAAGGTGAGATTTAATAAATCCTTCTCAAAAATGTATTCCAGCAGAAATATCTTCAATAAGTAATTTATGATAGATTATCTAAATTTCTCTTGTAGTTCTAATTATCAAAGGGTTTATGAAAATTACCTAAGGACACACAACTTGCATGTGGGGCAGCTGTATGAGATTTCAGACCCTTATTCTTCCACATCAGGTTTTTCCTAGTACACAATAAAGATTTTTTTTCTACTTTCTTAGAAAGCTAACTGGGCAAAAAATACAGGCAACTCACCTCCTGGATTGCATCTCTAGCCTAAGAGTCCTCTAATATTTAGTTCTAAATAAATATTCTAATATAAACAAGAGGGGCCTAATGCATACCAGTTAGTGCCATTACAATAACAGCAGGGTCTTTTATAAAACAATTATTCTAGTATTACACCAGGTAGAAATGATTTTACACACACTAAATTATCATTCTTTCTGGAAGTACTGTCTGCATTAGAAGCCAAGAGGCTTTTTTGTATTACAACAGAGCTCAGCACCACCTCTCTGTATTTCACTCTCTACCCCACAAAAATAAAATTTTGAAATCTTGTTTGAGGTGTTCACTAGTAAAATCCTCTCAAACAACTGCCATGCATTAGAGTTTCATGAACCACTGGGGTGTAATCAGACCTTGTCTGAAAATCACATTCCAGCTCCGTGGACAATATTGGAATGGCGACTGCTCCTAGGAAAGTCTGTGCGCTAAAGCAGAACGAGGGTCTCAAATTGTTTGGATACGAATGGATTCTAGGCAGAAACAACCTGCTGAGAAAAGAAGACTTCCTTTAAAGAGATGCATCCATGTGTCTGATCCAAATGAAAATGTAAGGAATTCCTCTTAAAATGACTAATTTTATCTTATGGAGTTAATTTTCTTAGAGAATATACAATCATGATGATAAATTTGAGAGTATAAGTAGAGAAGAAAAGTTAATTGCCATTTTAATATTGTCTAGCTCAAATTAGAGAAAGTTTGTTAGTAATATTCAATCAATTAATTTTCTGCCTGGGCGTTTAATAATCATTAATTCCACCAATGTTTACTGAGCTTATTCAGTGCTAAACCCTGTATTATAGCTGGAATTTAAAAGATTAAAAAAAAATAATGGTTGCCCTCAAGAGCTTACATGTAATAGAGAACTTTTGTAAATAAATAATCACGGTAGAAGAACAGAAATAAAATAAAGGCAGAGAGGGGGAGAATAAAGAGACAAGACCAGCACATGTGCGGGAGACCAGACTTTGGTAAACTCACCTTTAGTTGGTAAGGCAAGGGAAGGCAGGATTAGTAAAGTTGCAAACTTTTCCATAGAACAATAAAACTTCCCCATAGAACTTTTCCCACAGAACAAAATCTCCTATGGAAATATAGGGTTAGACTGAAAGCAATATTTAGGGAAAATCAAACAATAGCAATGGAAAAGAAACAACCACTTAGATATTTGAAAAACTCACCTAATCCAGAAATAGTTCATGACAAACACAGACTTAATGACATACTCATGGTTTTATCATCAATTAGAAGTTAGACATCAGTGAAATATGTCTGTTTTTGTCTTCAGAGCTACTACTTGGAATAGAAAAAGATATTTCCTCTCATTGTAATTAAGCCATTTGTTTAATTTCTACTCTCAGGCATAAGTGATAAGAAAGTAAAATGATTACTGACTGCAGAAAAAACCTAATCAATATAACCTAATTCATTTATCATGTTATAGTATATTACAAATGTTAAAATACAAGAAAGAAAACACTCCATATCTTTCACTTTGTGGAATATTTATTTTATAAATCACATGTAAAACATATTGGTGGTTGGCTGTGCCTTTTGAGAAATGTTAGTTTATCTTCCTCATATAAATAACTACTCTCATGAATCTCCATCAGGCTAGAGTTATTGCAGTGATCATCAGATTAAACATGTTTTCTTTTGTTCTAAAATAAAAACAGATCTATTTTAGCACAATATATTACAAATTCATCTAATGCATTCAAAATTGTTATCTGCAGCGTGTAGAGAAACAAACACTATATTCCTTTAACTATATTGATTCGCTGAAAAGGCAAACATTGCCTCCATCATTTAGCAGCTGTTAACTGCAGGCAAGTCTTTCTTTAATCCCTGGTTGTCAGTTTCTTCATCTGTAACATGTGGAAGATAATAATTCAGTGGACTGTTGTGAGGACTGAGTAGGGTGATCTATGTGTGAAGTGGCTAGCATGACACCCAGCATAGAAAAGCAGATCAATAAATGTTAGTTATTTTTCCTTTACAGGAGCTGCTATGAGATGTATTTCAGCCCCCCAGTAATGAGCCATTTATTTCCTCTACTTTTTCATTCAAAGATGGAGATGATGGCTATGTCATTTTCCCTATAGGAAATCCAAATTCTTTAAGTATAAAATAATAACTTGAGTATGGGTGGAGGTGCTAAATGTACAATAACAACTGTGGATTTTTCTTGTGTGTGTATTCCACAATGTTAATAGTTAAGAGCCTTGCCTAGACAGCCGTCTTCAATTTGCACTACATGGCCTGTGATGAAGCTGAAACAATCTTTCATCATTATCGGAAATAAACAAAAGAAAGTGAAAACACTGGGCTGAAGGAGGCGGTAGGAAACTGATGAGCCGGGGAGGATAACATTGCTTAGTAGCTAAGATTATTGACTCTGGGGCCACACCAGTATGAGCATAAACTTTAGTTCTGTCAATTCAAATGATGCGGACTTGGGCAAATTACTGCTTCTCCTTGAGTATAAGTTAAGTGAGTATGACAAAATAACATCACGTGTTTGATGTTTAAAGTGCTCTGTCCATAAAAGGCCCTTAATAAATAGTAGTTAAATATATTTTTCAATTGAATTCAATTATGGGGAAGTTATAAGGGCTCAATTTCCAGAGAAGAATCTATCCTATACGATCTAGTCTTGTGGGAAAGAATACATATTAATACATACACATATATACATATATGTATATTTATATAGTGTAGGCTGCAGACTTTCTACTCAAATTTTGGTCCAAGATTTAGGAACATTATCAAAATATAGGTGCTTGTTAGACATGCTGTTTCTTAGGCCTTGTTCCAGTCATATGAATCGGAATCTGACATACAGCGATATCCCCAGATAATACGAATGCACAACCAAGTTTTAGAAGCACTGGTCTAGACATTACCTTAATGGTAATTGTTCCATAAGTATGGTTGTGACGGTGTATTTTGGAAAAAACATAAAGTATCACACACCGATGTGCCAATGTTTGATTAGCTGAATTAAAATCCTTATACTAGCAATAATGCTCACCACAAAACAGATACAATTGATATGCTAGTTTTCGTTTTTAATCTACAGAAGTAGCCACTGTCTTATGGAGAGTTGAAAATAGGCATTTACGATATTCATTGGGAAATGAAAAGTAAAAACTGAAATGAAATAATTGAGAATTGCTAGTCCATAGAATAAGATTAATCCACCATTTTTTTCTACTGCTTTTTATCTGCATGTATCAGCATTGTCTCAAATTGTTCTCCAGAATAACTTATATCACAGTCATATGGGGATTAATTATAAGTGCAGAATCTCAGGCACTAAACCTTCAGATACAGTTAATAAGCATTCTTAGAGATAGGCTGGGCATGGTGGCTCACGCCGGTAATCCCAGCACTTTGGGAAGCTGAGGTGGGTGGATCACCTGAGGTCAGGAGTTTGAGACCAGCCTGACCAACATGGTGAAACCCTGTCTCTACTAAAAATACAAAAATTAGCCAGGCATGGTGGTGCATGCTTGTAATCCCAGCTACTCTGGAGGCTGAGGTAGGAGAATCACTTGAACCTGGAGGTGGAGGTTGCAGTGAGCTGAGATCACACCACTGAACTCCAGCCTGGGTGACAGAGCAAGACTCCATCAAAAAAAAAAAATTATTAAAGATGGGAGATGCAGAAAATGGTAAATACATATTTATACTTTCCTTTTAAAAAGAACATTAAAAAATACTGGTATCTGGGACTCTTTTTCAGAAGTTCTGATTTATCTGAGTAAGGCTTGGGCATGGACATTTTTTAAAAGCTTCCAAGGCAATTCTAATATGAAGCCAATACTGGGAACCATTGTTCTTTGTAGAGCTAAGCCTCATGGTTAGTGTGAAATTATCTTCATTAAGTAGTTCATTTGTTATCGTGAAATGTAAACACTTACATGTGTTTGGAAGACAGGACTGAGCAGAAGGAGCAGAGCACATAGATGGCCTTTCTACCCACGTGCTTATTAGCCACAATCTTGAGGTTGTAACATTAGTTAGAACTCAAAATACAAAATATTTGCTAATTGACTGACAATTTATCAAATCAGTCCTCACTCAAACATTTCTCTCTTTTTTACAAAAGACATCTATTTCTTTCCATTCTGTCATTTTTTTAAAAAATCAGATCTTTAAGACACAAGTGCAAGTGGGTCGAATTATGAAACTACTTTTCTGCAAATTATCCAGGATTTCATAAAAGTGATGCTGAAGAACCACATACAAAGCCACTCATGAATGTCTTCCTGGCAGAGTTAGACCAGTTAACAAGAGGAAGAGATCAGGAAACTGATGAGGAGGATCATAAAATGACAGTTCAAAGAAGAAAAATTTGAATTTCAAAACATTAAGACAGGCCGTTGGGAAAACGGCTGGCATACTGCAAGATTTCTGCCAAAAAGACTCTTTTTATGAACACAATGCAGGTCACCCATGAAGTGAAGGGTTACACTAACTTTGAACTTTGTCAGAAAAATATACTGAAAAAGTGAGATATATTTTTAGTAAGCTTCTGATAATCATATATAGTCTTAACTGTAATCTAAACTTTCTAAATATCAAGTTAAACTATTTTGGTAATTTTTAGTTCCTCCGTTTTTAGATGAAATCCCAGTAGGCACATTTACACAACACGTGGTCTGATGCAGTACTTTACTGGGATCAACTACCCTCTGAAGATTTCCTGTATTTTTCTCTTCTTCATAGCACATATCGTACAACAGATCTCAATAGCGCATCTAGTCCATCTTTCCAGTGCAAAGCCACTTAAAAATTTATTACCTGCCAGGATGGGGTCATCATTGCTACCATCCTCCATGACTCACGTTTTTAGGAAAATGACAAAGTTTAAAAGCTACATTGCACAGACATATCTTATAATATTCAGTTGTTTATTTAAAAAGAGGTTTTATTTAGTAATAGCCTTGAAATAATGTCTCTTTCCTTCGTTTTGAGAATTTAATTTCTGGTAAAATAAAATAATCCAAAATATATCATTGTGGCATTGCTTATTATGGTAAAATCAAGAAATCAATGAAAATAAACAATATTAGGAATGGTTAGATGAAGTAAACACAATCATTTAATGGAATATTATGAGCCCCTTAAAATAATGTGATAGTTTTTAAATATTAGAGAATACTTATGTTATAATGATAAGTGAAACAAATAGGATATATATGTATATATTATTTACTTAGGATAATTTTACTTACATTACAAAAACATGTGTTATAACAAAAACCTGGAAGAATGTATATAAATATTTTAACAATGAGGATAGGATCATGTAAAGTCTTTTTTCTTCCATTTAAAGTTTCCTTCAATATTTTCCAAATTTTTCAATATATCTCATAACTAACTTTAATTATTAGAAACATAAAATGAAAAGATTTTTAAGTTTAAATTCAAACTAAGTCAAGACACCTTTTGTTTTCAGTCTTATAGAGTATAAATAATTCATGAAAATCCCTTGTTTCCTGAGACATTACAGTGGAAAGTAACAGATTCAAGAAATTCAGGTTCGAGTCTCCATAAGTTGCAGTATTAATACACAATAAACTCTCTAATGAATTTAGTTTTAGTGCGGATTTAAAAAAACTAATCTAATGTTGTTATAAGTAAATTAGTGTATTTCATAGAATAAGAAAATGTTATATATATGAAAAGTAGTGTTTTTCATAACACTTAGAAAAAGGTAATAAATTCCAGCACTTTGGGAGGCCGAGACAGGCAGATTACCTGAGGTCAGGAGTTTGAGACTAGCCTGGCCAACATGGTGAAACCCGATCTCTACTAAAAATACAAAAATTAGCCAGATGAGGTGGTGTGCATCTGTATACCCAGCTTCTCGGGAGGCTGAGGCAGGAAAATTGCTTGAACCTGGGAGGCAGAGGTTGCAGTGAGCCAAGATTGAGCCACTGCTACTGCATTCTAGCCTAGGTGACAGAGCAAGACTCCATCTCAAACAAACAAACAAACAAAAAATAAAAAAAGAAAAGAAAAAAGAAAAAGGTAATAAAAATAGCCACTAAATCTTTCCTGTTGGATGAGATCTGAGTAGGAAATACATGGCTTCGGGATTCTTTCTAACACAGTCATTTACTATGACTAATCAACTGTGACGTTTATCAATCAACATGTGAACTAGAAACTATTTGCTCGTCTTAGGCACTGGGTGGAACTACGGAGGGAGCAAGGATTGAAGCCAACAACACACTGCGGCTTGTGCAAGTTAGTCTGGAGGTGGTGAGGATGTGTTGACAGACACAGGAACTTACACGTTGTAATATGTCAAGCAAATTAAGTAGCACACAGAGAAAGAGAATGTTTAACATCTATCTTCTTACCCTTTGCATCCACTAGATACAATACTCAAATCACAGTACTAAGCCAGAAGCAGATGGCTAAGAATTCACTGAACAGCAGGTTAATATAACAGAAAGATGTTATTAGAGCTGAGAGGGTCGTAGAACATAGGGGAGACACCATGCCATGCTCCTTGACATCACTGTTAGCAATATCCCAGAACCAGAATTAAATGTAATCAAGAAAAAAAATCTGCATATGGAAGAAGGGTCTCAGTGCTCTCGTGAGAGTGTGAACTGGTAGATCTGTCACAGGGCACTAAACAACAAGCACTGATAAATTACTTGTGGAAAGCTGCTATAAATTGCACAAAGTAACAAATGCAGTTTCAAGAATCAGACAATCTCCTGCGAATCCCCATGATAATTTTTATGTTAGAGGAAAAAAATGTACAGAAGGTATAACAAGAAAGGTCAACTGGGAAAGATATGGATTCCCAGCAGCTTACAAATTGAGTCTTCCAGAAAGCAATCAGCATCACATCCTTCTCATTTCTTGCCTGATATTTCATCTGTTATCTCCTGGAGCTGAGAAGGAACTTGTGATTTCAAATTTTACAGATGGAATATACTCACAAAGTATTGACACAAGTAGGTAAGCACTGAGTATCAATGCAAACTATTCACTCATGCAGAGTACTGTCACCTAATTTATTGCCCAAACACTTCTTTGTAGGAGAATGGGAAGGAAATGGGGGGAGAAAGAGAAAGAGAGAAAAAGGGATAACTTGCACAAAGAAAACATGACATTATTTCCATTAACCCTGTTTTTCTTCCAAGTGCTCTTTTTTGTCTACTTCTTTTGAAAAGTTAAAAGAGAAGAAATCTTAGACGGTATTAAACTGAAATCACAGACACTCTACATCCATGTAATTGATCTAGGGTAGGGCCCTGGCTTTAGTAATTTCTTGCATTTCTAGCTTTTAAAATTCTGATATGCAGCCCAGGTTGGGAATCAATTATATAAATTAAGAAAGAAATATATGCAATTCTTTCTTACAAAATCATAATAGCACCATGAGGAAAACTTAGAATACAGGACTGAAGAAAAAAACTACAAGTATATCCCACTTACAATATGCAAATATTCTAAACAACGTCTTAGCACATCAATTCTAGTACCTTATTAAAACAACAGTAGAATGTGAGAAAATATGATTATTTTCCCTCCAAAAAAGTGAAAAAAGAAGGAAAAGTATATGGAAAGTTTTAGTAGATGCTTAATAATTTTTTTTTAAATAACAGAAACAAGAAACTAGAAGCCAATGGATTCTGTACGAATAAACGCATACAACACAACTGATAAAATACCTATAACACAACCCAGCAGCCCTTACATATTATGTTTACTGGCAAAATCCTGAAAGCCCTGCCGTCTAAGTCAGGTATAAGATACAGAGATAGTAATTCCCCCTTTATCCAAGGGGGATGTGTTCCAAGACCCCCAGTGGATGCTTGGCACCATGATATTACCAAATCCTATTATGTTAGGCAGTTTTGTATTTCTATAAAGGAATACATGAGGCTGGGTAATTTATAAAGAAAAGAGGTTTATTTGGCTCATGGTTCTGCAGGCTGTACATGAAGCATAGTGCCAGCATCTGCTTCTGGTGAGGCAGAAACAAGCAGACTCAAACACCTCTCACTGGCCTCACCTCCAACATTGGAGATCACATTTCAACATGAGATTAGGAGGAGACGAATATCCAAACTATATCTCCTAGGTATTATAGAGTCACATGACACTTAACAACAGTGTTACATTGTGAGGAATGCATCTTTAGGCAATTTAGACATTGCGCAAACTTCATAGAACGTACTTACACAAACCTAGATGGTATAGCCTCCTACACACCTAGGCTGTATGGGAGAGCCTATTGCTCCTATGCTACAAACCAACAACAAACAGCTACAAAAAAAAAATAGCATGTTACTGCACTCAATATCATAGGCAGTTGTAATGTAATGATATATATGTATGTATCTGGACATAACTAAATATAGAAAAGGTACAGTAAAAATATTATAATCAATGAGATCACGATTGTATATGCAATCTGTATATGCAAACTGTCATTGACAGTGCATGACTGTACTCTATTTTTCCTACACATACATACTATACAGTTTAATTTGTAAATTAGGCATAGTAAGAGATTAATAACAATAGCTTTGGGAGGCCGAGGCGGGCAGATCACAAGGTCAAGAGATCAAGACCATGCTGGCCAACATGGTGAAACTCCGTCTCTACTAAAAATACAGAAATTAGCTGGGCGTGGTAGTGGGTGCCTGTAGTCCCAGCTACTCAGGAGGCTGAGGCAGGAGAATCACTTGAACCCAGGAGGTAGAGGTTGCAGTGAGCCGAGATTGTGCCACTGCACTCAGCCTGGTGACAGAGTAAGACTCTCTCAAAAAACATAAAAATAAATTAAAAAATAACAATAGCTAATAATAAAATACAATAATTATAGCAATATACTCTAATAGAAGTTATGTGAATGTGTTCTCTTTCCCTCTGTCTCTTTCTCACTGTCTCTCTCTTTTTCTCACTCTCTCTCTCTCTTATTCTCACTCTCAAAAAATGGTAATATTTTCAGGCCTTAGTTGATGAAGGGTACCTGAAACTGCTGAACACAAACCTGTGGGTAATGGGGGACTATTGTACCTGCTTTTCCTGCTATCATTCTAAAATTGTTTCACAATACCATTACACCAGAGAGATAGAAAATATTTAATAAACAATAAGTGAAAAACATTAGCAAAAAATGAAAAATCAAAGAGAACCTATCAAAAAAGGTATTAGAAATATTAAAGAATTTTAAAATAGTGGCAAGGTGAAAAATAAATATGCAAAAATACATTGTTTTTCTACCACACAAATAGTAATAGCTTAGAAAATGCAATTTTTTAAATATCCTATTCGCAATAGCAACAGCAAAAAAAAAAAAAAAAAAACTCTGGGAAATAACTTTACCAAGAATATGCTGGACTCATATGAATAAAGTTATAAAAACCTCTACTGAAGCAAGAAGAAGAAGATTTAAATAAATGGAGAAAGCAGCTTTGTTCTTGGATAGTGAAATTCAATTTTGCACTATGTCAGTTCTCCCTAAACTGTCAATAAATTTCATGTAGGCTCAATGAAAGTTCTAACATGTGTGTGTGCCTTTCTATGTCTGTGTTTCATTTTGCAATGTGTTGAAATATTTTACAATTTATTCAGAAGAAAATTTTAAGAATAGCCAGATGAATTGTACAAAAGAAGAGTAATGACAGGGACTTGTCCTAAATAACATTGTAACATATAATAAAACAACCAAAATTACAGCGGGCGCTGTTGGGGAAGGGCTAGAATAAATCACTGGAAAATAATTTTCAAAAGTCTAACTATATCCAAGACACATTGACAATTAAAATATGAGAAAGCAAGTATTTCAAATAGACAAGGGGAAGATGGATTATTCAATAACTGCCAGTCATCGGATAATAAATAAACCAGAGCTCACTCTTTTCACCAAACAAATTCCAGACAGATCTAAGATTTAAATAGAAAAACATATACAAAATATTGGAAAAATGAGAGGATTTATATGTGTGTTTAACAAATCTTTAAAGCAACTATTGACAGATTTTACTACACGAAATTTTAAAAAGTTGATGTAGTAAAAAATAGTACAGAGAAAACTTAAGAACAAATAAAAATCGTGAAATACATTTGAAACATATTGACAGAAAAATATATATACTTTAAAAGCAACAGAATCCTTACACTCAAAAAAATTAAAAAATGAGAATAGGAAATATAGAGAAAAATATTAAAAATAATAAACACATATGGAGATGATTGTCCTCATTAATCATCAGTTAATGAAAATTATAAAGAGATTGTTTCTATCAGACTTGTAAATATTTCAAAAATGATTTACAAAATATTTTTGAATATATGCATAAAAGATACTCTCTTACACTTTTGGAGAAATATAAATTAGCACAACCCTTTTGGATAACAAATTAGCTGTATTTGTCCAAATTTATTTATTTATTTATTTATTTATTAGAGGTGGGGTCTCACTCTATTGCCCAGGCTGGAGTGCAGTGGCATGATCATAGCTCACTGTAACCTTGAACTACTGGGCTGAAGCCATCCTCCTGCCTCTGCCTCCCCATTAGCTGGGACTAGAGGTGTGTGTCACCACAACTGGCTAGTTTTTATTTTTTATAGTGACAGGGTCTCACTATGTTGCTCAGGTTGATCTCAAACTACTGGCCTCAAGTGATTCTCCTGCCTTGGTCTGTCAAAGTGCTGGGATTACAGGCATAAGCCAATGCACTCAGCCTGTGTAAATGTTAAATGGAAAATCTCATTTGCCTACCATTTCCCACTCTAAGAGATAAAATAGATCTTTATTCATTCAAATAGCAAGATGTCCATGTCATGTTTGTTAGTTTGAAAAGTGGACTGCAGAACAGGATGCATAGTGTGATGTGATTTAGGTTCTAATTAAGACATGTGTTCCCCTTGACACACAGGTATTTTAAATTTCAAGATGGTTAGGATTTCTTTTTATAAAGAACATATATTGCTTTCGAAAAATTAACTAACTAGCTACATGAATAGATTTTTAAAAGTGTTTCTTAATTAACTTGGCCCCAAACATATAGTCTAAACTTTTTGTAACACTAGTCACCAATTATAATGGTGAACTAGAAGACTGGGCAGGATGTGGATGGATACATAAATTTTGCTCATTAAATAAAATTATATCTTCTATATTCCTTCTTTCTAACCTATTGTATTTGTCTGTCTTTCTTTCTCCCTTCAAATTGCACAGCTACTGTTAAGGTAAAGTTATGGAAAACTGCTAACCCTTAACCCTTTTGATCTATAAAGACGTCAGTTCCCTATGGTTCAGTCTTACATATGTAGGCAATCCCTGTATTCAATCTCCATTATATTTCCCTATGGTGAACATTATTACCACCATTTTTGATACACATATATACACACACACCATTGAGCAAGTCACTTAAACCTCAAAGAATGTAAATATCCTGTATAAAAACACACAATGCTAAAGCTCAAATTAGAACTGGAAGCCTGCTTGATACCAGATTACAGATATTTCACCTTATTTAATGCTGGGTGTTTATTACATGGGTGGTTCGCATGCCTTTTTATTATTTCAGATTATTAATGTGTTATTTTTACCATTTACTCATTCACTGTTCATTCAACAGTTATTGAATGGTTTCTGCTGGTATGCTAGTAAATGATTAATAACCTGCTCTCTCAGGAGAAAAAGCCTTTTCTGTGCCAATTTCGTGGTATTAATATTCCCATCGTGCCTGATTTCAAGCTGCCAGTGTGTTGCCAACCAGTTCGCACAATTCCTGAACATTTAACAATCAACTCTAGCAAACCAGCATGAGTCCAACCCAGGACACCAAGGATTAGAAAACAATCCAGATACTTTGTTAGGCATTAGAAAAAACAAAACTGGAAATAATGTAATTTCTGCCATTGAATAATCCAGGGTCTAGTTAAAGAAAATGATAATTGGCAACACAAATTATTATACTTTGGGGAACATACAATGTTAAGTCTTTAGTCTTTTCAACTTTCTCATCTTATAGATGACTATTTACAACATTCTTCCCAACTGAAAGTTATTTTAATCCCTCTTAAACCCATAATATGAATAACTAAATATCAATAACTATAGTTTAGCCAGAAAAAGACTTGTCAACCAAATTTGCTTCAGACTTTATTCTTGTAATTTCCAGTGAACAAGAATTCTTTAAGGGTCTTTCATCTTGTATCTTCTCCTTAATGTGACCTTACTAGCTCTATAATATGTTAAAACAGAATTAAATGGTAGTAACTACCTATGATATGTGTGATAATTATTATAATCACACCATCATCATTCTCTATATTGATGTGTTTTCCTACAGCACAACAATTATTTACTTCTAAGACGATGGATGGCTTACAACAACAGACAAGCATTATTATGATAGGTAATAGAGTAAACATAATTTTCCCTTGAAATATAAATACAACTTGTTCTTTATGATCTGTATGTTGGCATATGTAGATTTTATGATTAGATAAAAATAATTTTTTTATTATTATTATACTTTAAGTTTTTGGGTGCATGTGCACAATGTGCAGGTTAGTTACATATGTGTACATGTGCCATGCTGGTGTGCTGCACCCATTAACTCGTCATTTAGCATTAGGTATATCTCCTAATGCTATCCCTCCCCCCTCCCCCCACCGCACAACAGTCCCCAGAGTGTGATGTTCCCCTTCCTGTGTCCATGTGTTCTCATTGTTCAATTTCCATCTATGAGTGAGAACATGCGGTGTTTGGTTTTTTTGCCCTTGCGATAGTTTGCTGAGAATGATGATTTCCAATTTCATCCATGTCCCTACAAAGGACACGAACTCATCCTTTTTTATGGCTGCATAGTATTCCGTGGTGTATATGTACCACATTTTCTTAATCCAGTCTATCATTGTTGGACATTTGGGTTGGTTCCAAGTCTTTGCTATTGTGAATAGTGCTGCAATAAACATACGTGTGCATGTGTCTTTATAGCAGCATGATTTATAGTCCTTTGGGTATATACCCAGTAATGGGATGGCTGGGTCAAATGGTATTTCTAGTTCTAGATCCCTGAGGAATCGCCACATTGACTTCCACAGTGGTTGAACTAGTTTACAGTCCCACCAACAGTGTAAAAGTGTTCCTATTTCTCCACATCCTCTCCAGCACCTGTTGTTTCCTGACTTTTTAATGATCGCCATTCTAACTGGTGTGAGATGGTATCTCATTGTGGTTTTGATTTGCATTTCTCTGATGGCCAGTGATGATGAGCATTTTTTCATGTGTCTTTTGGCTGCATAAAAATAATTTTAAATTTTGCAGACATTAAATGGGGTCCCTGACTAGGAAAAGCCTAATGTTGATGAAAGGAGGTGACTTAAATTTGTATTTTTTCTCCCTGAAATGAATCATGTTATTTGTAATAATAAAAAAAAATGGCCATTTTTATGAGAGAAAGCTGATATCACTTACCAAAACTGCTGGCAATTTAAGGTAGCCCAAATGACAAATTACTAAATAATATTAGTATGTCTTTTAGGTAATAGAACTGATTTGTTCTCTTGTGTAAGTAGTAAGCAGCAAAAAGAAAGTATTTTATAAAATTATTTACATGAAAATTGCTATTCCTTATTAGGGTGCCATCAATTCAATACTGTCAACCTGATGATCTGTAATGAGAAAGAAAGAGACATAATTTCTACAGAAAGACGTAACTCCTTCATTGACCTAAGGCAGTCTTCCCCATCCACAATACCAAAGGCCCCATTAAGCGCAACAGCTTAATTCCCAGGTTTTTATTATAGAAACATACATGTACACTGACTACTGTAGGCTGAATAATCACACATACACCTACATATATTATTAGCTTTTCAAAATTACACAAATGCTTTTTGCATATGCATTTATTAAAAGCATTGCTGAAATTAGGATAGCCTTTGATACTGTTGTTATCTCAAGCTAGGGATACTAGGAATCCAAGTATTGCACTAAAATCTATAGGCTTTTTGATATTAAAAATGAATCAGAATTTTAAAATAGCAATCACTGGAGATGAGTGGGGAACAGTTGTGACAACAAGAAAGTAGATGCAACCTTGATGTTTATTAAACAAACATGTTTTGAGCTAATCACTATGCTTTAAGTAATACTAAGTGGATGATCAGACTCAAGCAATGTTAAGAAATGGCCCTCGTCCTGGATGGAGTCTTGTAGAAGACAGGCAAATAGACAAGAGAACATGATATTTACATGAGAACACGACATTTACAAGAGAACATAACTGATTCATTACATGTATGTAAAAAATGATGAAAACACAGGAGAGAGAGAAAATAATAAAGGGCATAACTTCTGAAGCTTGAAATGCAATAAAAAGTCTCCTATCAGAGAAGAGAGGAGGGAACATTCCACAGAGAAAGAAAGGGTCAGCAAAGATTTTTTCTGCTGTTAAAGACCCTGGTTCTCAGTTTGTGTGCACAGACAGATTGGGAACTGAGCATCTCTCTGATGTGTCATTTTCTTTTGATCCTCCTTATATGTAACTTCATATGGGGTGGATTTTCAATACAATCTACTCAATGGTATTAAAACAAGAAGTTCCCATGCTAGTAAACTAACAACTTTCTTATTTTCACACATGTAAGGAAAGCCATGTTCCATAGCAAAATACATTAGTTCTGCCCATACCAACAGTTGATGGTGAAAATTATAAACAAGTATCAGGTTTTACCTTCGGCTACTTTTCATTTTTGCTGAGTGTGGGTTTAATTTTGAGGTTTTTCATTCATAGTGTGTGATGTTAATTTTATGTGCCAACTTTACTGGGCTAAGGCTGCTCAGAAAGCTGGTAAAATAGTATTTCTGGTTGTGTCTATCAGAGTGTTTTGGAAAGAAGTTAGCATTTGAATCAGTAGACTGAGAAGACAAAAATCCTTCCTCCCAAATGTAGGCAGGCATTATCCATTCTTTAAAGGCCTGAAGAGAATAAAAAGATGGAGGAAGATCTCTCTTTCTTTCTGCGCTAGGACATTCATCTTCTCCTTCTCTTGGATAACACAGCTCCTGGTTCTCACATTTTTAAACTTTGGCATTTATACCAGTGCCATCCTCCATTGCCAGCCTCCCCAGATATACACAAGTTCCCAGAGCTTCAGACTCAGGCTGAATTACACCACCAGCTTTCCTGTTTCTTCAGCTTGTAGATGGCAGATTTTGAAACTTCTTGGCCTCAGCGATCACATGAGCCCATTCCCATAACAAATCTCTCCATATGTTAATTCTGTTTCTCTGGAGAACTCACGACCAATACTTTATAACCTAGATTGTTAAATTTCCACTGGGCCACCTCTTAGCAAAAAAAAAATGTTTTCTTTCTCTTAAGCCTCAAGAGGTCACTGACCTAAAGACACAAAGGATATTCAATCAGTCTATACTTATTGAATATTTGTAAAACTCAAAACTTCATTTGATAGGAATTTTTTTCCAAGTCCAAGCATGTAGAACATTCTCTGTTACAGTTATCAGAATGTTTCAGATTTGTACTTACCTAACTTCTACAAGCCACTCCTGATTAAACTTAGATTGCATTCTTATTAGCACTCACACAATTTAGTTCTTTGTAAAAACATAAGTTTCTGTTTGTACTCTTCTTTTCTGAAGTCTTATCCCCTCTGTAGCAGCATTTACTCAATATCCCTTGAGCTCTATTTGAGCAATATTAGTACACCCGAGGGGGATTTGCCAAGCATGAATATTCCACAAAGGATCTCAAGGATTCTGTAGTTCACTGACTCCATTTTCTTTGAAGGCAAATTTCAACAGAAACACTGAGTTTTGTTCTTCCTTTGTAGAGCTAAGCAATAATATTAAGCCATGTATATTAAGAAGGTCAGTTATATTCATATAAACTCAAAGCATACCTAATTCATTTGCATTTCTTTCTTCCCTTGGTTAAGGCATGTTAGAAGAAGGAGCTTATCCTTCAGGTTATGT
Source organism: Gorilla gorilla gorilla (assembly GCF_029281585.2). NCBI lineage: Eukaryota > Metazoa > Chordata > Mammalia > Primates > Hominidae > Gorilla > Gorilla gorilla. The sequence goes on along the minus strand of NC_073235.2, from coordinate 16,140,895 downwards.
CAACTAGAAAGATACCAACAAAGTAAGATTTTTCTTACCTTAGAGAGGTAATAATTTATGAATAACTTTTAATTTAAAATAAGGCAATGACTATAGTTTAAGGCATGATATAATGAAATGAAAATTAGCTTTTATTCACCTTTGTATCCCAGCAAATAACACAATGTCTGGTACATAATATTTGTTTAATCGATGAACATTAATTAAAAGAATGAAGCATGGGTAGTCCAATTGAAGCCATTGAACCAAATCCAGCCATGCCTTATTTTGGAGCCCATGAACACAGCTACACTCACACATTTGCATAGTGTCTATGGCTACTCTCACGCTACAAAGGCAAAGCATGTGGCCTCTTTGCCAGTAAAGAAATTACCAATTACTTAAACAAATTACTATCTGTCCCTTTACAGAAAATATTCCCTAACTCCTGGATAAGAGAATGCTTGAGAATAGAAAAAAATAAAAAGTAACTAGTCATGTTTTAATGAGCATGTTATTATATAGTTACAATTAAGACATATAAAACATTTAGTATTCTACTATGTATCTACCATCATATGCCTTTTTCTCCGATGAGACCAGGTCATCATTCCTAGCCTAACAGCTGTAACAGTATTATTTTGAGTAAATATGTTGTGTGTCTGCCCCTTCTGGGTCCAAGTTTCTATATTTAAGACCTAAGAAAACTCCTCTAGATAACCTTTAAGGTGCCTCAACCTCTTGCCCTATCTGGTTCTATTTCTCTCTGTCTCAGTCTTGCATATACATGGGACTTTAGAGGTTGCCTATATGATCACTTATTTAATTCTAACATGGCTGAGGGCAGCTGAGAGATCAAATTCTAAATTTTCCTCCTTCAGATGAAAATGACATTTGCTAAATACCCATGATATGGCTCCTACTAATAGGTCTAGGTCTTCATGTTTTTATATGAAAAAGAAATGAGTGGCTGTTCAGCTATGTGAAAAAGGAGATAATGCTACATTTTCATCCCTTTGGTATTCTTTTTTATAGAAGCCATATTATATCAATGTTAGAAATAAAATAGAATGGAAAATAAATGTGTTTAAATTTTCCTACTTTGAAAGTTTTTAACCTGTGCATTGAGATGTTTATATAAGTAGAACACACATTTTATATCCACGTATTCATTCATCTACTCATTAAAACAGTGTTAAGTGACTACTATGTACCTAGCACTGAGCTATGCATTAGGAATAGGCAGTAAGATAACATCTTACATTTTGATGAAGTGTTCAGTGATGGGTAAAACTCTTAAGTTCTCCAGATATAAAGTAAGTACCAATAACTAGTATATATAAGATAAAACTCAGAAAAAAATGATGGTACTTGGTGTGTCTCCATCCATCCCTTTGGAGGTTCTGACCCGATGGGCTGTATATTAAGATTTCTAATTACACTCAAGCTTAGAGACATACAGAGTCTGTCATAGCCAGAACTGCAAGTATAGGCAAGTCTACTTTTTCCAGGCTACTGGAGCAAAACTAACCATCCCAGACCTTGTTTTCCTGCAATGTAAATATATACTATGTACTGAATGAAGAACAGTTATTTCTACGAGTGAAGGTGGTTGGGTCACATCATTCCTCCAGTTCATTGATCTGTTTTTCTTCCCATGGACAACACATTTTTCTCTTGGGGGTCATCTGGAATTGTAGGGCTTATATTTCTATAAAATTGCAGTTTACAATAACAATATTAGTATATCTATTATTCAAACAATCCAAACTAATTTCCCTGAACGAGAAGTATGAAAGATTTTCTGTGAAATCTGTTTACGTTAAGTTTAGGTCTGACATTCCAATGACAGCTTCCTTTCCCTCCTTTGACGAATGTGAAGAAGCCATGGGTCCCTTCCACCTTTGCTCAGAATCAAGGAACCTGCAACGGACACAGCAGCTTCATGTCGTGTTTTCTCTTGTAGCAGTCATAGGCGGCATTACAAGAAAAAAAATGATAAGAGAAAAAAGTGTGCATGCAAAGAACAAGCTGATTTCCCTTCTGGCAGAGATAATGTGTAGGTGAGAAGGATGTGTAGGGATGTAGAAAAGCTGCATAGGCCAGGCTGTTAGGCAGGTAGCTCAAGAATGGTGGACTAATTGTACTATCTCACTTCTTTAACTTGGGTGCAGCGTTCTCTGGTTACTGGGGTCCAGTCACAGGGGTAGGTCCAGGAAAACAACTTACTGTGGCAACATTCAAATATACTTTTCAGCATACATTTTTTTCCTTGACCACTATGTTGTAATATAAGGTACTGATGAATTTATAGGAGACCTATGCTATTTCAGGGGACTCCAGAGTCCCCTCAGCAACCCCCATACCATCTTTTGTATGCTCTATGCCATCTTTTGGATGCTCTATGCCAGTGTTTCTCTCCATCCCCAATTGTGCCTGTGGCTACTCGTGGCAAAAAAAGAAAGATGACTTTCTTTCTTTTTTTTTTTTCTTTTTTTTTGAGACGGAGTCTCGCTGTCACCCAGGTTGGAGTGTAGTGCCACAATCTCGGCTCACTGCAACCTCCACCTCCCTGGTTTAAGTGATTCTCCTGCCTCAGCCTCCTGAGTAGCTGGGATTACAGGCGCGCGCCACCACACCCGGCTAATTTTTGTATTTTTAGTAGAGATGGGGTTTCACCATGTTGGTCAGGCTGGTCTCAAACTTCTGACTTCAGGTGATCCCTCCGCCTCGGCCTCCCAAAGTGTTGGTATTACAGGCGTGAGCCACCACGCCTGGCCAGACATGACGACTTTCTACTGAACTATACTCTTGAATCTCTCCAAGGGTTATGACTCTTCTGCTTGCTTTACATTTATCCACATGCTTCTTGTTAATTTTCTCTTCAGTGAGAAGAAGGGAAAGGAGTTCAGAATTTAACTTTAATGTTTTTCCCGAGTTCCAGAGAGCAGCTCTGAAAGAGCTAGTTTTGAGTGCAAAAATATGAATAATTGAAATTCAGTTTCTCATGCTCTGGATTGGCCAACCACAATGAGAATCTCAATCTGGGTATCTCAAGTTTAAAATATTCAAACTGTGAGGATTCAACTGTAGCATTTTATACAATTGCTCCCTGTGATGTTTGCAGATGATGCACGCTTACGCTCCTTCCCCAGATTGTCTCTCTAGTTACCCATCTTTAAGCTCTCATTAATAATAATAGCTATGATTTATCAAGTGCTTATTATGTTAAGGGTGATGTTCTACATACTTTATATGTATTAACTCAGTCCTCAGAGGAAGATCCTCTTGCCATTCCAATTCTACTTTTTATGGCATGCAGTATACAGAGAGACTAAGTAAATGGCTCAAGGTCACACAGCTAGCAAGTGGCAGATCTGGGAGTTGCATCCAAGTAGGGTGGCTCTAGAGAGCCCAAGTCAGTCAATTTCTCTCTCTCTCTCTCTCTCCATATATATATATATATGTACATGTATATATAGAGACATATATGTATATACATATGTACATACACGTATATGTATACAAAAGAAGAATAATGACAGGGACTTGTCCTAAATAACATTGCAACGTATAATAAAACAACCAAAATTACAGCGGGTCCTGTTGGGGCAGGGCTAGAATAAATCACTGGAAAATAATTTTCAAAAGTCTAAATATATCCAAGACACATTGACAACTAAAATATGAGAAAGCAAGTATTTCAAATAGACAAGGGGAAGATGGATTATTCAATAACTGCTAGTCATCGGATAATAAATAAACCAGAGCTCACTCATTTCATACATATACGTGTATGTATATATGTATATGTATACATATATGTGTGTGTGTGTGTGTATATATATATATATATACACAAAGGCTCTTAATATACACATCTGTTTATTGGAGATAATGATCAGGCAGGAAACATGATATAGCCCACCTATTTCCTTCCCTATTTCTTGGCTCCTGTACCAGCTTCCTATACCAGCTTCCTCTGTGCTGTACCAGCTTCCTTCCTGTACCATATATATATATATGTATATGTATAAGTCTACACATATATGTGTCTTTATTTGAAAAACAGTACCTTACAAACCTAACACCATTCATCAAACTTCAATAAGAACTAATGAACAGTAGCTAAACTGACAAGAACTCAATCAAAAGTGCTTTAAGGCGAGCAGCACCAGCTGATGTTCTGCCGAGTCTCTGGGCATTCAGGACCCGGCTACAAGGGAAACAGCATCAAACCAGCAGGTGCTCTGGACCTAAGCCCTCAAATCGTGACCTGCCTCGCTCCTGGTGGCCCAAGGTCCCCCCTGGCACTTCAGGGCCCCTGTGGGCTGCAAGCAGAACCCCAGGAGCCAAAGCGCCATGCAGGAAAGGCTGGACCTTGGCCTCACAGCTGGTTTCTGCCCGTTGTGGTCATGTTCTTTCTGGAGCTCCTGGCGTGCTCTCTCAGTGGACACGGTGGCTATCCAGCCTCCCTGGACCGTGCTCTCAGGGAAGAACAGCTCCCTCTGGAAACCGGAAGTGTCTTTCTTCATTTCCGGGGCGGGGTCTTGGGACGCTGTCTTGGAGTAGTCGCAGGTCTGACACGGGCATTCAAGTTGTCTGCGTCTTGCGAAGTCTCACTCCGAGGTCCCAGCCGTAGGCGTCTTGCTCCGCGGACTCCCTCCGAGGCCCATCGCCTGTGCTCAGGGCAGCGCAGGCAGAATGGAAGCCCCGGAGCTCCCGGTCCAGCTGTGCTCCTGCCCCCGCGGAGAGGCCCGCGTGCCGATGAGATTTTGGACTTTCGCTCTGAGCTCTGTACTCCTTCGGGTTTCTTCCCACCATTGCGTGTCTGCTTTTCCAGTCTCCCCCTCAGGACACTGTACGACCTCCGCCTCTTGCTCCCCCTCGGAGCCTCCATCAAGCACCGTTCGCTCTTCCCCCGGACCTGATTTTCGGCTTGGCTTTGCCTGATTCCCACTGAGCGGCGGAGGCCTTTCCAGCCCTGCTTGGAACAGAGCAGAGGGAGGTGCAGCCGGCCGACCTGAGGCCTCGGGGCGCGGCCTGGAGAGCCCAGGTTTTTTTTTTTTTTGGAGACGGAGTTTCCCTCTTGTTGCTCAGGCTGGAGTGCAATGGCGCGATCTCGGAGAGCCCAAGTTCATAAAGATTAAGTTCCTTTGTCAACCCCTGGGCTCATTGTGTATCAGAAATCTTCATTCCTGTGTTATTATTTTATTAAGGAGAAGACGTTTTCATGATGTTGCTGAATGAACAAAACCTTGGCTAAGCAAAAACCTCATCACTGTGCACATTCTTATAAAGTACCAAGAACACATTACTGAGTGTCCAAATGCCATGGAGTCTACAGTGGCTTATAAATGCCCTGTTTCTTACTCATACTTTTGTTGTATCAGCTAAAGATTGGGGCAGCAGAATAGAACATACAAAGAGCAACAAAAAAGACAGAGATCCCTGAGTTACTTAGCTAATGAATGTGGATGAAATAAGATGTGCAAAGATGTCTAAGATGGAGAAATGCTCTGTGTGGACTCGTATTGCCTGAATCCTCACAGGGACACGGCCTTCCTTTTGCTTTATCATATAAATTATGTGATAATTCTGCCATCCCACTACGATTACATTACAAAATTTAGGTTCTTTCCCACTGATGCTCTCGTGACATTAACACATGTGCCCCAATCTGTGGAGTAATTGTCATGTATATTACATGCATGTAGTATGACATCTACAAAACCAAATTTGCTAAGAGAAACTTATGCCCCATTTACCTTGATTCCTTACTAGAGAATTTTCAAATGTCAAGTCAAGCATGGCTGGACATCAAAGACTGTAAACCTTCGGGGGACTCACTTTAACATGGAAGAGTGGAAGCCATTCATATTATTTTAGCATTCCAGAACACTCAACTGACTGAAAGATTTTTTTTATTGTTGTTCTTTGAAAGGAAAGATGAATGAGCATATATCATTTGGGGCAGAATTCTCCAGAAACTATAATCTACAACCACTGCATTTATCTGAAACTCTGTCTTTTATTTTAAAGGTCGTGGCTGTATAATTCTGATTTTAGCAAGCAGAAATATTTTTCAAAAATGCAGCCTAATTTTATTGTTCACCTTTAAATATTCATTTCACATTTGATGGGCTAAAAATTTGAAATTCAAATTACTTCCTTTTCCTTTATTCTTAGCAAAATCATCTAAAAGTAAGAGTTGCAGTTCATTTATAATAAAATACAAATAAAATAAACTTCATAATTCAACAAGAACTAATTAAAATTATTTGAAAGCCAGTACTTACTGCCAAGTAAACTGTAAATTCTAGTTCTATTATTCGGATTCTTTATAACTTATTTTAGGAAAATTATTCATCTATTAAGTCATTGAATCACAGAGCTAAAAGGGACATTAAAGTTCACCTCCTAAAAACTCTCCTATTACCAATGACGTCTGGAGAGTTTCCTCAGCAGTGCAAGGTCACTTTCTAATGAGTTTCAAAGTTAGGAATCGAGTAAGTTCTATTGTTTCTAAGCCCTTTGCACTTCCTATAAAACGCTTGAACAAGCCATGCTAAGTACTGAGTGAGTCTTTCTAGTATTATATGTCCAAGATCTAATCAGGGCACCTGGTCTTAAGCCCACAAACTAGGGTTGTGGAGGACACTAGACCTCTTGCGTGATTGCTGATTTTTGGTAAGACACAGGGTTCCCACAAATCTCTCTCTGCAGAAGCTCTGGGCAGGTGTCAAGGATAGAACATAATATTTTTAGAAAGAAAGTGTAATTTGTTTTCCAGCTAATATATGCATCCTGTAAACATTAAGCATATTTGTTACAAAGGCTCTTAATATACACATCTGTTTATTGGAGATAATGATCAGGCAGGAAACATGATATAGCCCACCTATTTCCTTCCCTATTTCTTGGCTCCTGTACCAGCTTCCTATACCAGCTTCTTCTGTGCTCTACCAGCTTCCTTCCTGTACCATCTTTCTTTGTGCTGTAACAAAGTACCACAAACAAGGTGGCTTAAAACCACATACATTTATTCTCTCACAGCTCTGGAGCCTAGAAGTCTGAAATCAAGGTGTTGATGGCCATGCTCTTTCTGAAGACTGTGAGAGAGAATCTGTTCCATGCCTGTTTGCTGGCTTCAGGTGGTTGCTGGCAACACTTGATATTACTCAGCTGGTAGCTGCATCAGTTTCTCCCTCTGTCTTTATACAGCTCTCTTCCCTCTGTGTGTATGTACATCTAAGTGTCTCCAAATTTCCCCCTCCTTATAACAAAACTAGTCATTGGATTTAGGGCCCATTTTAGTTAAGTATAACTTCATTTTTTAACATTGCAAAATCCATTTCCAAAAAGATTACATTCAGAGATACCAGAGGTTAGGACTTCAACATGTATTTCTAGAGGACACAATTCAACACACTGCAGGTCCCAGATAAACTATTTTTAATAAAGGGCACATTTCTGCAGGAAGCAATGAATGCACTCTTGGGTGATTGTTTTCTGAGAAAATCAAATATTTGGCAAACTCTGAGGAAAGAAAAATAGAAATAGGCCTAATACTAAACCCCATTACTTGGCTTTGTGTGGGGATTTTTTTAAAGTCAGAAATAATGCTCTGTCTCCAATGCGTGAGGCAATGCGCAGCCAATGCAAAGATTAAGCAATAGTCCCCAGTGAGGTGGTCCTTTTATCGCCCCTTCTTACAATTCATTTTTGAATCTTTTTTAAAAAAAATTGCTTGCTATGGAATTTTAAATTATCCACAGCCTCTTCTCATATCTGTTTATCTGACAAGACTCTGAAACCCTCCTGCCACATACAATTTATTGTTAGCCACAGTCTGTATTAGTATGTTTTCGTGCTGCAATAGGGAAATACCTGAGACTGGGTAATTTATGAAGGAAAGAAGTTTAATTGATTCACAGTTACACCTGGCTTATGGCTGGGGAGACCTCAGGAAACTTACAGTCATGGCAGAAGGGGAAGAAGGCATGTCTTACATGGCAGCAGAAGCGTGAGAGAGAAGAGAGAGTGTGTAGGAGGAAATGTCAAACGTTAAAAAACCATCAGATGTCATGAGAACTTACTCACCATCACGAGAACGGCATGGGAGAAACCCCATGATCTAATCACCTCCCACCAGGTTTCACCCTCGACATGTGGGGGTTACAGGGATTACAATTCAGGGTGAGATTTGGGTGGGGATACAGAGCCAAACCATAGCACAGTCTAAATGTCTGACATCAATCAGTGTATGCTCACATTCCAGAAGATATAATAATTACATTCAATCACAGGTATCCACTAAGGGTATACATAGCAAAAAATTGGGATACACCTGTAGAGAGATGCTCAATTTATCTGTTATACAGGGTACAAACGTCTGCATATATTTTCACTTTAATGAGCGCTTTGCAGTCTTATATGTGTGATCCAACAGTCTAAGCACAGTAAAAACAAACAAAACTGAAGATACTGAAAATTTAAACACCTATTTCAGTTCCAACCCAACCCTAGTGGATCCTGCTTTTAACTAAGAGCATTTTTGTAGCCTTTATGGTATTCCTTTGCTCCTACTCAGAACTCCATTCCAATAAACTGAAGATCAAATATCTATAATAAAAACTTAACATCTGAAACACACTTACTTTTGAAATGTATTTGCCACTATTCTTTCTCATTAATCTCCTATCTTTTAGCCAAGACAGCTTATCATTGTCCTCTCAACAGGTCCCAATTTGTCAGCCTGCTGGACTCTGCTCATACCTTCATATACTCTCTCCACCATGTCAAATTGTCAAATGTCCTTTATCTCCATACTTCCAAATCTTATCTGTGCTTCAAAGTCAACTCAAATGGTAGTCTCTTAATGAAATTTGTGAATGCCTTGTTACCCCCTTACACACATATACTCCTATGCACATGTGCACACACATACACATTTTAAGCTTATACCTAATCTGTCTCACAAATGTGTATATATTTTCAACTCAAATATATGAATGCATATATCATACTCTCTCACACACACAAATATGTATTTAAATCACACAACACTTTAAAAATGCCCCATTTAGATTATTTAGCATTTTCTGGTGGTAGATTCTTTATACACATGCGTAGGTTGGACTGTAAATTATTTAAGGAAAGAAGTTGAACCTGATTCACCTTTATAAGCTTTATAGCAGTTAGGATGATATCTTGCACATAACAGAAGTTTAAAGAGTATTTACAGGCAAATAAATGCATGAATTCTAAAGCCAAAAGTAGTTATACATGAATATATTTTTTGTGCTTAAATTTCATTAAACATCAAGAAGCTTAACCAATTTTTTCACGTGCTACTACATCTGCTTATGGTGTTGCTCAATGTGTCAGCCTCACATATCACCCACAGAGAAGTCTTTCAAATTTAGAAACTGTTATTTAGTAAAAACAAATATGTTTAGTGATAATTATACCTTGCCTTCTCACGATGGGTTATGCTCAAACTATGTATAAAGAACTAAATTATTACTACTTTATGACTTTAAATTATAGAGAAAAGAAAACCATTGATGGTAATTAGTATATAGAGCTGACAAGCTGAATTTATTTAAACAAGAATAAAAAATTGAAATAATACCAACTAATGACTAATAGGTTAATATTTGACATTCTCAAGCTAAATTACAACTAGTTAGGAAAGGGTACACTGAAAACCATTTTGAAACATAATGGGGAAGATTCCTATTTCTGGTTATTCAAGCTTGAGTTTAAAGTTGACAAAAATCCATTTCTTTTTAACTGTCTGATGATGACTACAGGAGAAAAAGAAACAACGTGAAAATAGAAGGAGAATAGGTTATATTACACACTTTCTTAGAAACTTTTTATGGTAATATATCTTTTGGATCTTAAAAGGTATAGGCCTGGTTGTATAAAGAATTAGCAGGAAGTCGAAATTACCCATTAATCTTCCAGATTCGGAGCACAGCAGAGACACCTAGTACTGACTTTTACGGGCTCTTCAAATCCCCGACAGGCCCAGATTTATGATCTTCCCATATGCAAAGTCCTGTTTCCCAAGCCTTACCACAAAGATCTGAGCTCAAAACGCTGCTTATAAAGTTGATCTTAGTTTTTATTTTTAGTTTTAGTTTTCCTTTTCTCTTAACTTGGTTTGACCACTTAGGCTGAAAGACTCCTTGTATTGAAGTTATTAATTAATACCTTTTGAAAATATTATTGTCCATGGAAAGTAGCAATAGAATTAAGCTCTCCTGAGAGGCTCATGTGCCTTCCTTCTCTATTGTAATTCTCTACTTTCTAATTTGTTCATTCTTCACTATTCTTCTACAACAGTCACTTGGCACCATCACCACACGTGTGCACAAACATACTATACCAGTATAAACGGAAGTTTTGTCCTATTTGCTACATAGCCTCACCACTAAACACAACACTGTGCATAAAATTGCTCAATAAATATTGCACAAGTAAGGAAAATTATAATTTGAGGCAAGGTGATTTACTGCTTCATTTCTTTCTTTCTTTGAAGGCTATGTGAACAATAAACTGCAGATACTGTTACAAAATAGTTTACCTCCATAATATCAGTGATAAGCAATTCATGTGAATTTTATTTTCCCCTTCCGTCCTCTCCTTTATCTTCTTCCTTTTTATCTTCTGCAAATCACTCCTTTTCCTCCTCTACAAATATATGCCCTTCTTTCTTTCCATTCATTCTACTGATCTTGTTCCAAAAAAAATTTCGACAAGCTCGTTGACTGTCTAAATTCTAACAACAGATACGTCCCAAAGTTCAAGGAGATAATAGGAATTCCTAAGACCTCAAACCGAATCTTAGCTCTATCTGATAATTTGGCCAAAGTTTTTGCAATTATAAATTTTTGACTAGTTCAATGGACTCAAACACCAAGAATAATTGCTAAAAATTACTCATTTTCAGAGGAATTTCAAAGACACAAATATGCAAATAATATTGAATCTCAACATAACTACTTATTCCTTAGATAGAACTATGCCCCCTGTAATCAATTCACCTTAGGAAAGCCCACATAAACTTACAACACCTAACTTAATAGTTAGGACTGCTAAATTTGATTGGAAGTCATGTGTTTCTGACCACCAAATCTTAACAACCTTCTCTCTTTGACAGAATTAGGTCCCGCTCTCAGCAGAATCAAAAATAATGGAATTGATCATTTAAAACAATGAGATTCCTTTGTAATGAATCCTCAACTATAGCTTGTGTCTGTGAAATATCTTTTTTTAATGGTAAAAATAATTAGATTATATGGAGGTCCTTATGCTGGGATATGAAAGGTAACCACACAACCATATTTAATTATGTAAGCTGAATGCTTTAAGAACAATTTTACCAAAAAGCAGGTTGACTAAGAAAAGAAGTTACATTTGAGAATAAAATGGACCTGGGGTTGAAAAATAAGTAGAAAATAAACAAGAGAACACCTGTCACTATTTACTTCCACAGCCAGCGTAACTCTTTTTCCTAAAGAATTTATCCTGCCAGTAAAAAGAGCACTAGTCAAGGAAGGATTAATCTCATTTCTCAACCCATAGGATACTTGCATTCTTTAAACCTCTAAATGCGCTTTTCTTGCCTTAACTGCCTCTTTCATGCTCTGAAAATGGAACATGAGGTTTTGCTGAAGCCAAACAGAAATTTAGCAGAAATTTCTTTAAACGCCACATGTTTTTTCAAGGGTTAGTGTAGTATCACGGTAGGTAACTAACTTTCTTATTATTTCCAACCATACTGGTTGCCTGAGCCTCTCAACATCTTGTTTGTTTGAACCCTCCAATTTCAAAAGTCAATAATGGCAAGTAACAGCACTTTTTAAAGAATACCAATCATAATAGCAACCAACATTTAAGTGCTTATGATGCTTCAGGCATTATGCTGTGTCGTTGTTATCCATTGTCTTATTCAGTCTTACTAAAATCTTAGGAGGTAGTTATAATTGTTCCCATTTTGCGTATGAAGCACCGAAGTTACAGGAATATTAACTAACTTATCTAAGTCTAATGCTAAGTCAGAGAATACAATATGGCAGAGAGTGGGGAAATTGGAAAAAATGGAACCCAAATTAACATTAATTTTAGAACTCCACACCCATTTTTGAGAAACAGAACTCACACCGGCATCCCCTCCTTTTAACTTATGATGTTTTAACTCAGGTACTTGTTCAAGGACTTATCCAATTCCCCTAGTCCAGTTGTCCCTTCCATATTTAAGTACATCCAGCTTTGCTGGGACTGGCCAGGTAGATGACAGAGTGGACCTCAAACAGCCCTCAACTGGAAGGAACACCCATAGCCCAGTTCCTGACAACGCAGCAATAAAGGCCCAATGCTGCCAGATCTTACAAAATTTTCAAAAGAAAAAAAAAAAGTCATAATCTTATGTGAAAATACTGATTTTTAAATATTAGTTGATTTTTTAAAAGTATATCTGAAGGTCACAACTAGCCCAGAGTTCTCCAAGTTTCATCCTCTGTTTTAAATTCTGCTAGAACACTTGGGGATTGCTGAATTTCTGTACTGTCCTATCTACAGTCTGGACTCCTGGCTTTCAAAGGAAAGTTTCCTCCAGGTTTTCCCCACCCTATAAAATTTCACTCTGCCTTTTTCTTCTTTATCCCACTTTAAGTTATTTTAAATTGTTTGCAACAGCCAGTAGGTTTTCCTTCTTTCTAATACTTAGCATAAAGTATTTCCAAGACAACAATGGGGTTCAAAAGTCATGTAATGGGAAGTCACTTCACCTCAGATCGCTCACCTGTCATCTGGTTAGACGGCTTACCTGCCTTGGAACCTAAGTAGAAGCAGAAACAGAGAATACCATTTCGACTGCAGTTTACTCGTATGTACAGAAGTGCTAGGTCTTTGAATAGCAGTAGGACAGTAGGGGTAAAACTGGCCAAACCTGATCATTTTTATTTTTTACTAATTTTCTAATAATATTTGAGAGAAAAAAGCTATTCCATAGTAAGATTGAACACTAATCAGAAGAGGTTCTGTGTTAATACTGATAACATCAACAAGACTTTTGGAAATAACCCTGGAGGCCTATGGATTACCCCCAAGAGATTGAACACCTTTCTAGATGCCTATCTAGAAAAGCGAGAAGAAAAAGTGATAGCATTCACAACACAGAGGGGCTAGTATACAGGGATTCCCAAAGAGAATCTTCTTTTGCATGTCCAGTATTTTATTTAATCCACAGGGTTTTAGTTTTAATTTAAAGACTTTGGCTGCAACCCTATACACAAATAGATAGCTCTCCGCCAGCCCAGCCACTGAGAATTCCTCTAGCGTCAGGCCCCACCAAGCTGTATTTGACTCAAGGTTAGGGTAGGAGCAAAGAAAGGCTCTATCTTATTGAAGGACACTGAGAACTTTTCTGCAGAAGTCCCCTTTGGAGGGCATGACAAATGCATGGATCAAATGTTAAACAAAATGACTTTTAGGAGGGCCTGGGAACTTGTTTTCCTTTTCTGTGCCCCACCTCCCGACCCCAAGCTGATGCATAGTATATTCATTTTCTAGGGTTTGCTCTAACAAATTACTACAAACTGGGTGACTTTTAGAAAAATGGAAATTTATTCTGTCACAATCCTGGAGGATAGAAGTCCAAAATCGGTTTCCACAGGCTCCACAAAGTTTCCTCCTCCAGAGGCTCCAGGGAAATTCCATCCCTTGCCTCTTCCAGGTCTGGAGGATTCCAGGGCTACAGGTGTATCACTCTCATCTCTGCCTCCAGCATCATGTGGCCTTCTCCTCTTTTGTGTCTTATAAGGACAGTTAGCCTTGGAATTAGAATCCACCTGGATAATCTAAGATGATCTTGTCTTAATATCTCTAATTACGTCTGCAAAAGACACTTTTTCCAAATAAGGTCATAGTCACAGGTTTCAAGATGCAGACATACCTTTTTGAGGGTCACCAGGTCACCATTCAAACTACTACAGGTAGTAAAACACACACACACACACACACACACACACATACTCTCTCTCTCTTCCAATGAGAGAGAAAAGAGGGAAGACAAGACGCCCATTGGTGGTAGCCTGGCATCTAGATGGGTGGAGTAAAGGCTCTCTAACTGCACTTTCCTGTTCCTTTTAAGTGAGTTGTCTGGGCACAATGGTTTCACACTGAGCTGAGTCTGGGAACTATAATGCTCTCTCCCCAACCTGAACACAAGCTCTAAAATCAGTGAGAAAGTGAGTCCTGCCAGAATCCCTCAAGAGTTAAATTTGCTTCAAATGTTTACTTTAGAGAAATGGATCAAGAAAGAGCATACTTGGGGAAAATGTATCTGGCGTTTATAGAGCATAAAATTCGACAAGCACCATCAATTATACATCCACTATAACACACCTTCAGATAGGTGTTTTGCAAATAAAAGTCAACCTAAGAAAGCTGAAATATGTGCAGGGTGTGTGGTTAAATGATTAAATGAATTCGTAACACCTGCTGCTTAGACAATCTCCGCTCATCAACATGATCTCCAAACACATTCTAGAGGACTAATTTAATGCCAGCTACTGGGAATGAAGCAAAATCCTAATTTTCTCCCATGGAAATTTACTTCTCAATGAAGGCAGCTAAGAAGATGGAGAAAGCCCACAGGCTTTGATACAATTTCTCTGGGGTTCTGTTAGGATGTGCCTCCAGAAGCTGCATTTACCTTTTTGCCTGTGTGCCTGCCTCCTTAATTAGGTAGAAATTATATATTTAGTCTGGGCCAGACTTATCAAAACTGGATGCTTTCCCCAGAAATTCACTTAAAGTCTTAAACTGATGGCTTAGAAGTAACTTTCTCCACAGGGGAATCCACCCCCCAGTACTTCCCCTTCTTTCTTATGTTTGAAATTCTAAAGGATTACTGGATGTGGGCTCTCAAGTCCCATTTCACTCACCTGCCTTTGTCATCCCTTGCATGCACTGACCCTTTTTTCTTCATGGATATCCCAATTTTGCTAATCAGAGTGGGGTTCATGGATAGGAATCATCTGGGAGCTTGTTAGACCAGCAGCATTTCAGAGACATCCCAGATTTACTATCGTCCTCTTCCGGGCAAGCACATTAAAATGTGAGATGCATGCCCTAACTCACGCTGCCTCAGGAGGTTATGACATTTGCTCTGGCCTAGGCTCCCAGCAAGCCTGCTCTCTTGTTCATGACTCTGCTTACTCATCTGCCATTTGTATGAACAGTGATTTTCAACGCTAGCTGCATATTAAAATCTCCTAACAGTTGCGGATTGTTGAATTTTTTTCTTTTCATGAGAAAAGTGGCATCCTCAGAGATCTTGATTTGTCTAGAGGGGAGCCCAAGCACAGTCTTTAAAAAAAAAAAAATCTTAATTAACCGTTTCTAGGAGATTTTAACATGCAACCAGTTTTTAAAACAGTGTCACGGAATAGTGGTTTTCAAAGTGTGATTTTAGCACCGGCAGCCTAAATATCACTGGAGCTTATAAGAAATGCAAATTCTTGGGCTCCATCTGAGATGGATTTAGGCTTGGTGGGTGCAGGGTATGAGGGGTGGGTTGCAACAATCGTGTTTTAGCAAGATCTCCAGATCATTTTGATGAGGGTGAAGCTTGAGAAACACTGCCATTGAGTATTTCTTGCCACTCACGCAAAAGTTCCATGAAAGGTAGAAAAATGAGGAAGTCTGGCACTTACCCTGGAGTAATGCAAACTTACTTGGAAGAAATACCTTGAACATATGGGCAGATCCAGACAAAACACATACCTTCAAGTCCCTGTAATTCTAGTCAAAATGTGACTAAGTACAAGTCAAGTGCATGTTAGTTCGTAGGAATAAAACCTATTACTCCTGAGTGGGAGGGCTGCTCTACAAGCAGGTAATGTATGCAAGTGACACAACCATAAATAATAGGAGAAAGGAGGGCATTTAGGTGACTAGCCTGGCTTACTAGGAGATAGACCAAAACAATAAATAGGTGGTAGTCAAACTATGAAGGAGCTTGAATGTCACTCTAAGCTCCCTAAGTATTTCTAAGAAAATACTACCAGGAAAATATTGAATGTATGAGTTATAGTTAGCTAGAGAAAAGGAAAAAAAGAAGGTGAGGAAATTTGTAGGCAGTAAAAAGAGTATGTACCAAGGCCCTGAGATAGGAAAAAACATGGTATCTTCAATGGAATCCTTAATGAGAGTTTATTGAAGCAGTTATGTAGGATGTGGGGACGGAGGACTCATCTGCTAGGATGATGAGAAGGTGATTTTAGAGGGAGCGGATTGATAGGACTTGTGACCTTGAAATTCCAATTCAATTCCAAGAGACTCCTTGCCTGATTATGCTTACTTAATAGAATTCTCCCATCTATTAAGGTTTCTTAGACTCCTTATCTTTCTAATTCCTTTTCTCTCATGTAAACTAATGGGATGCTCTGAATAAGTGAAAAGTTAATGTAGGGAAATTTTACAGCACAATCTTGAAGGCAGCCACAGTAATGTAGTATTGAAAAGCACACTTAATGATGGGTATGTGGAGTTCATGAATAACAACAGTTCATTTGTAACCACTTCATGTAGCGTACATGTATCACTTTTTAGAGCACTACCATTTAAAATTATCTCCTGGACTCATTCTTGGTACTATAAAAGCAAAATAAAATTAGGGATATTGCTGGGTTTTGATGCTTCAGGCATCAAAACAGGCATCCCTGCCCTTCAAGGTAACAGGATCCCCATTCTCTAATTTTTCTCACTCTATAGTTCTGACACCACATTCTATCTCCCAAAACCACCTTTCTTGATCTCAGATCATGTGCCCTCAGACGGTGCTCCAAGGTTAGATCATAAGACTCAGGTGTGACCAATCAAAGCACCGTATTTCACAAACTGGAATACAGAGACTGACTGGTTCCCTATGGCCCAAAACATCAGATGATGGAACTTGATCGAAATCTCCTACATTTTTCTCTGAAAAATAAAATGTATAACATGGCCAATAATATTTTGAAAAAATAGTGCAATAAGGCAAAACTTGTTCTCCTAGTTATTATAACACTCCATAAATCTGCAGTAATTTAAATGGTGTGATACTGGTTAAAAAGTTGTCAAATAAACCAAGTGGAAAACATAGAGAATCCAGAAACAGATTCAGATATATGGAATTTATAAGGATATCATTTTAAAGATCAATGATGAAAAAAACTACTAAATAAAAGTAGAAGATATAAATAACATTGGAAAAGTTGGCTATTTGGGAAAATAAAAGTTTGATCCCTACTATATACTAGTCCAAAACTGAATTCTAGACAGTTTAAAATCCTATAAAATAGTGGTTTTCAAATCATTGCTTCATATTTTAATTATATGATAAGCTTTCAAAAAATCTCAGGATCCATCCCAGCACTTTGGGAGGCCGAGGCGGGCGGATCATGAGGTCAGGAGATCGAGACCATCCTGGCTAACACAGTGAAACCCCGTCTGTACTAAAAATACAGAAAAAAAATTAGCCGGGCGTGGTGGCGGGTGCCTGTAGTCCCAGCTACTCGGGAGAATCAGGCAGGAGAATGGCGTGAACCCGGGAGGCGGAGCTTGCAGTGAGCTGAGCTCTTGCCACTGCACTCCAGCCTGGGCGACAGAGCAAGACTCCATCTCAAAAAAAAGGAAAAGAAATCTCAGGATCCATTACATACCAATTAAGTGAGAATCTGGGGTGGCGAAACCCAAGTATCAGTAATTTTAAGATTTTTCTGGTGTTTCTAATGTGTATCAGAGTTTGAGAACTGTTTCTGGTTAATAGAAAAAATTCCTCCTGGGTTTTCTAACAGGCAAAGCAAAGAATATGTTAATGACAAGTACCACAGTTTTTATTTTTAAACAGTTAAATGTTCAGGAGACTTACAGATTTTCCTGGTACTGGAAAATAGACAGAAATGTCACCATTTTAAACTTTGTAAATTACCAGCACATTCTATAAACTTGTTAAATTAACAGTGGCTTTATAGCACTAATGCCCACGTTAGTTGTGCTTTTCCACCCTTAAACCTCATGAGAAGGATCATACTTGCACGTCTACAGAGGAATTACAGAAAGGATTGGAGAAAATGTGGCATATTTTCCCACATTTTCCTCTGTGATAACCAGAGTAGTTACCTACTTAAATGGATAGTGGCTTCACTATCATCAAAAATAGCTCACTTTGTATGTATGTACCACTCTAATGACCAGTTCTTCATATCGTTTAGCATTGGGTGCACCTGACTCTGGAGCCCTGATGCAGATGTTTTGGACTTTAAGTATCTAGACCATTTCTTATACCTACCTATTGATCATGCAATCCTTTCACCCTGAATTTAGATACAACGACTGAATCCCTCCATCATAAGCCCTAGACTGTCACTATCAAATAATTAGAATGGGCAAATACGTTCAAATATGTCTGTCCTGCCCATTCTAGAGAACTACAAAAATTCTCTATTTCCTTGTGACCACAGGGAGGGAACCACATTTAGTGGGTAATCTAGTGGGAACTGGTACTGGAAATATGGGCTGAGCCACTTAAGCAAGGGAGAAATACTGGGATGAAGATCATGTAGCAGGACTTAATCATCTAGATCTAAGGCTAAGGCTCCAAAAAAGAAGAAATTGGGTGTCAAGAACTGTGAAGGGTCTGAGATTTAACCCTACTTGCTAGCCAACAAGTTAGCCTGCTAGTTTCATAGATGATCTCAGAAGACATGAGACTCCTGGATCAGAGACAATGAACTTTATTAAGGAGAACACAGGAGGCAGCATGAGCTTTCTGTTTGGATCAGTTGCCCTTGTGGCTCAAGTGTCATGGGGAGGACGAGAGTGGGAGTCATGTAGAAGTGGGCTCAGGGTGATGCAACTCACAGGATAGATTTTTTGCCAAAACCAAGAAATCCCAAAGCTAGAAAACAATCTATGAAGGGAGCTTCAAGCAAACCTGTCTAACCTTGCCCTGGAGGGAGACATTTCATGGTTATACTGCCTCTATCTTTGAAGGATGTTTGTTAAACAAATATTCCTTGGAAAATAGTCCAAGGACATGCAGAAATGCCATAGAACACTACACCTCAACACCAGGAACAGGAGATAGCAGATAGGACCCCCCAAATACAACAGAAATAAGACCAGAACACAAAAGATTAAATAAATAAAATCAACATCCAGTGTTAGAGTCCCAGTTTTCCAACTCAGATGACTAATGAATTGGGTTTCCAGTAAGAGAAATGCTGTGTGAATCTAGGATGCGATGGGAATTTCTTCTGACACAATTATTCTAATGTCCCACAACCAACCAGAATCATCATCATAGGTGTCTGAAGGTAAAATCAAAGTTAAGGTATTGCACAGGATGCCACATTTTTAATGGCTGTCCAGGAAATTAAGTGGTTTTGCATCCCAAATGTACTTCTATTTTCCTTTTCATTACGGATTTCATTACAGGTGTAGAACCCACTAAGAACATAGCCAAAGGATATCATTATTATGTAGTGCCTTATAAATCCAATTAAATTAGTCACTTTAAGAATGTTGAAGCAGTTAGGGAAATTCCCTAAATAGCTCTGGCATTTTCAGCAGTTCTAGTTAGTTCAGCTTTGCACAGAGAACAGCTGGAGAGGTAAGAGTATAAAGATGTGCTTATTACAAGTCGTGGAATCTGAGGAAAATCTAGATTAAACACATTCAGTTTTTGCTCACCCCAGGAGACAGCCAATGGGAAATTCTTTCTCCCCCTACACCCAAAACAGGGAAAGTGATAACAAGGGAAGAGAGAAAGATGGACACCTGGAGCCATGCCATAAACTTACCATGAATTTTCTTCTTATTCAGAGCTGCTGTCGCTGATTTGGAAATGTGTTCAGCTTGCTTTCTTCAGGATTCTGTTGAATATACATAGGAGGCAACGACCACGGCTAATTGAAAGATGACGTTATGGCAAGCAAGGCAGTGTAGCAGAAAGTGAACTGGGCTTGGAGTTCCATTGTGTGAACTGTGACTAACTGTCCATGGGACTTTAGTCAAGGCCCTCCTGATTTGAATTTCAGTTTCCTCCTTGATAAAATGAGCAGGCATTCACTACTCCTAGTGTTTAAAAATATCTTTTAGGAAGTGAGGCAATTCCAAAGAGAATCTTTACAGACAACTTGGTGGGAGAAAGAGGAATGAGTTAAAGAGAAAGGCCAAGAAATCAGCTTCAGGTTTCCTTTCAGCCATAAAGTAAAACTCCCTTGAGAGAACAACCAGACTCATTCAAAGATGCAGACATAAAATACTGAAAGGGTGCCCAGCCTGCTCCCAAGCTGGGAAATAGCATATATATGCCTTACTTGGAAATGAGTAGGACTTAGTGCTGTCTCCTCCTTGTTCATTTGTCCCTTTTGAAAGGAAACTCGGGAACAGATAATATGGAGATACTGTCATCTCGAGAACAGAGTTCATCAGATTAATTAATTTGGGGAGTTCCTCTGAATTGCAGGAACTGGGAGATGGCTAAGAGAGTGGGAACAAAAGTGCCCCAAGACTCATCCATGGAGTCTGGCCTCGGGCATCTCAGGACTAAAGTAAAGCTAGTGATATGTGCCCTTGTCGTTTATATATTCCCACCATTTTGGCCTCCTGTTCTGGATCCTCATTTTAGAGGATCTAAATTTGTCTCCATTCATTTTGTCTCATGATGGGAAGGGAGGACTGGAAACACACCTGGGATGATGCACAGGTTCTAGGCTGGCTTTACTCCCCACTGCACACATAGCTCTGAATGGATGCAGACTAGTGCTTTTGATCTCCTCTCCCCCTTTTTATTTATTTATTTATTATTTATTTATTTTTATTTATTTGAGACTGAGGCTCACTCTGTCACCCAGGCTGGAGTGCAGTGACACAATCTCAGCTCACTGCAACCTCCGCCTCCTGGGTTCAAGCAATTCTCCTGCCTCGGCCTCCTGAGTAGCTGGGATTACAGGTGCATGCCACCACGCCCAGCTAGTTTTTGTATTTTTAGTAGAGACAGGGTTTCACCGTGTTGGTCAGGCTGGTCTCAAACTCCTGACCTCATGATCCGCCTGCCTTGCCTCCCAAAGTGCTGAGATTACAGGCATGAGCCATTATCCCCCTTTAATTCCTCTTTCAGCTTTTCTAAGAAGGCCTGGAGGTTCATTTGGAGTCAAGAAGATAATTTGATTTGTTCCCAGGTGCCATACAAGTTAGAAATATTTAGGGCCCTGGAAAGGGAAACACTTCCACATTCAGAGCCCTTGCCTTGGCGAGCTTCAGTCTAGTGGGACGGCTGGTGTGTAAGCAGCAGAGTCACCCCAGCTCTGCCAGGCAAACAGACAGGGTAGAGCCTTCAATTCCTCATGCTGTAGACGGGTGAGGATACTACACTCAGAAACAAAAGGTTAAAATAAAGTGTGTAAAGTGTCAAAACAACTTCACAATTGATCTGGAAACATGTGAAATGGCTTTTGTGGAGAGAAAACATTCACCCAGAATATGCAGTTTACCTCGTAAGAGAAGCAGGTTATGCTTTCAGTTCTCGTGCTGTAAACAGTACAAGAACTGCTACTTGAGAGAAATTCCAAGACAGAGATTTCCATAAAAAAGTTTTCCCAAAATCCATGCCCTACCACCTCAGTTCTTCAGGTATCTTGGCCTATGGTTTAGGACAGTTTGTTTTTCTTAGGGCCCAACTTAGGACACAAGATAGCTGTGAAAATAATGGAGAGATGGCAAATAGAAATATACTATATAGAGAACAATAAATTGAGGTTTTTTTTGTTTTTTTTTGTTTTTTTTTTTTTTTTTTTTTTTTTTGAGACGGAGTCTCGCTCTGTCGCCCAGGCTGGAGTGCAGTGGCGCGATCTCGGCTCACTGCAAGCTCCGCCTCCCGGGTTCACACTATTCTCCTGCCTCAGCCTCCCGAGTAGCTGGGACTACAGGCGCCCGCCACTGCGCCCGGCTAATTTTTTTGTATTTTTAGTAGAGATGGGGTTTCACCGTGGTCTCGATCTCCTGACCTCGTGATCCGCCCACCTCGGCCTTAAATTGAGGTTTTAAGAGGCCTTTTAGCCAAAAGCACTTTGGAATAATGCACCTGGAAAGAATGAATCCTATACTCTGGCAGATCAAAATCAGGTTAGTACATCTGTTAGACAAAGCAAGTGTGTCCCGTACTTATTCCCGTCACTCATCACACTTATAATACTTGCTAAATGTCTTAATTTGGCAAAGTAAGATCTGTCTGCCATTTTTATAACTTTACCCCAACAGTTTGCTCAGTATATACAAAGGCCTTAATTTTTCTTTGTGATGATTGAACAACAGAAGGAGGGAGAAAACTTTGTGTATTTGTATGCCTAGTCTCAGAGAATCAGTGAAATAGCAACTAAAATGGTCCAGTATCTTTTTTTACCCACTCGATCAGAAAGATCTGAAATGATAAGTGTTAGTAGCACGTCCTCTAACTTCAGAGCTGCCAGAGTGGTCCCACATTAGCCAGGATATTTCATTTGAGTTGCTTATTGCATGATCGTTGCCAATAAATATTGACTGAATAACTACAGAAGACAGGCAATTTTGGGGACAAGGCTAGCATTCTCCAACTTAGGTCAACAGGCCTTTTCTAAAGGCTGAAAATGTGAACCTGGCTTCACAGTAACATCACTGCATAGCTTTTAAAAAATGATGATTCCAGGGCCCTGCATCCAGAGACTCTGATATGGCCAAGGCAACAGGGTCTCACTGACTTAGACCATTAGCAATGAGAGTCCCACTTTGGATGACATAGGGAGTAAAATTATAAAGTGTAATAATCAAGAGAGAGGAGTTTTGTAATAGGGAGATAAGATATCTAGAAAGATATGTGGATATGTGGGGTTTCCTACTAGTTGTATATATAATACACACACACACACACACACACAAACACACACACACACAGACACACACAGAGGAAACTATATTAGGTAGGACTCCATGGTTATGTATGCTGGGCAAAAAGAATCTGTGTCTGATGTAGTAGAAATAAAATATACTAATCAAGCCAGGCACACTGGCTCACACCTGTAATCCCAGCACTTTGGGAGGCCAAGGCAGGCAGTTCACGAAGTCAGGAGTTTGAGACCAGCCTGCCCAACATAGTAAAACCCCATCTCTACTAAAAATACAAAAAAAAGAAATAGCTGGGCATGGTGGCGGGCACCTGTAATCCCAGCTACTTGGGAGGCTGAGGCAGGAGAATCGCTGGAACCTGGGAGGTGGAGGTTGCAGTGAGCCGAGATCATGCCACTGCACTCCAGCCTGGATGACAGTGCAAGACTCTGTCTCAAAAAAAAAAAAAATATATATATATATATAAACACATATATATACACATACACACACACACATACACACACACACATACACACACACACACAAACACACACTAATCAAGTGGGTTTAGAGAAACTAGCTTTGGTTCTTGTAAACCAAACCAAGGTGGTGAAAAGAAAGGCAAAGTGTATGAATCTTCCAATAAATAAATAAACAAACAAACTAGAACCTAGAAGGAGTTTAACCACAAAGAATGGAGGATCTACCTAGTATTTAGAAGTGCATTACTGATTGTCCTGACTACAGCAACCCCTTCTAAACTAATAATATCATAATCTGAGTAAAATCACAGATAAATGAAGAGAAAACTAGCTGGGAAATGAATGATATGCAGTCCAGTGACCCTCACCTTAAAGGAGGACTTGAGATGGAGCTATGGAAGGCTTAGCAGAAGACAAAGTATGAGCTCACATGGGTTAAACCCTGGGTCAAAAATAAAAAGCTTGTCAGTATCCTGCATGCTCCAGAGAGTCTTAGGAATGGTACTTGCTCTGTCCTTGACACTTAAATTATCAAGGTGGATAAACTAAGTGTGCATGGATTGCACCATTTGTTCTACCAGGCGGCATTGCTTCACGGGAGAGAAGATAACTGCTTTTGTAAATTGTGTCAGCTTGCTGCCTGGAGTGCCCTCCCTGCCCCTGGCTGTCATCAAGAAGTTTGAAGGACCCTTCATGAGGGTGACAAGGAAGTGAGGATTAAAGATCTTAGAATAGCCATATGACTGGTACACTACAGTAACACAGTGAAGAAAAAGCAATTCTCTCTGCCCAAGTTCACATGTCCTAGAAGCAGCTCTGAAATGATCTGACGTTTTGAAAGATGAGGGTGACTAGTCTGAAAAACAATTTGTTTGAGTTCATACTAGAGCAAAATCAGGACCTCATATGCTTTTGTCTTCAAAGACTCATAGCTTGTGTATGAACAGGTATATAACCCCCATGTGGGTGTCCCAGTGACCAATGGACCTATTAACAGCTCATAAAGTAAAACAGGGATGAAAACATGATTAGGATGTTGTGATTATTTTCATGGGTTATCGGAACAGGTCCTCTACTTGGAGTCATGAGATATGGGTTCTGTTTGAAGTTCCACACATATTAATCCCAGTATCTACAACAATACGTTGATGATTTCTGTGTTAAGCAGTTGTTAAGAAACACTCTGAAAGGGAGGGGATAGAGTTTTTTTTTATAGGCTGTGTAGAATTCCTGAAAGGTGAAGCTTTCACTTCATCACTGTGCTCCCCTGGTGAGCTGTTCCTCCTGCTTTCTCAATAGCCATTTATTTTACTGCGGTATCCATAGCTGCTGACATGCCTATGGCCTGGGGGCACATACAGCAGCTTACTTACCCATCTGCACTGCAACCTGCTGGGAGAAACTTTAGTACCAAGTAGCTGCTTAATGATTACTTGTATGAAGTATGTGTAAGAAAATATAATTCTGCTTAGTTTTTGTTTAATTTTGTCAACTCATTGGGGGTAGTGCACTCTAGAGAAAAGAACTTGTGCTTTGAAGTCAGCCCACCTGTATTTCATCTCAGCTGTTTCAAAATGTTTATCTGAGGAACTTAAGAAAGTCACTTAACTTCTTTGATCTTCAGTTCCTCTCTTGTAAATGTGGATAAGACCTACATAGGCTTCTTTTCATGACTGTATAATGATAAAAATGTGGCCACCTATATTATCTATATGAAGGAGCTCAGGAGGTTGAAGAGAACTATGAGAATATTTGTTTTTTTAAATGCCAGTATATAAATATGATTATTTAGTATATACTCAAATATCCCTCATTGGAGAAGATAGCAGAACTCTCAACCAATTCTGGCTGCAGGTCTGTGTCTGAGGTTATCAGCAGGCAAAGACTTAAAATTATTCTAAAATCAAAAGACTTTCTATATTCAGTGATCATCACAAAAGCAAATATTAAAGAATGATGCATTGAGTGATTTTTTTAAAAGTCAAAAAGTGTATCTGCTTTGTCACTCTAAAACTAAGAAAACACATCAACATTATTTTCACACCTGGTAAGTGATGAGGTTGGTTTTGTACTTTTGAGCCACCACTATTTAATTATGATCTATAAGCAGTATAAAAAAAGACAAAATATAATTTGATCCACTTTAATCTATTTTTATTCATTCCTTCTTTAATCATTTGCTTCATTGAGCATTTACATGGTTAATTTCACTGAATTATTCTAACTACTGAATAGTGGGCTTTTATCTGGACTTTTGAAAGTTCCTCATTAGAGAATACTTATAAGTTTAAAATATACTTTAGTTGTGGCCAAGAATCCTTATAAATCAGTTAAATGACAGTGAATTCAAGTTAGAAAGCAAGACTGTGAGATCATTTTAAAATGTATAATTGTATTTTCTATCATACAGAAAGGCAGTGCTCGCTTTGGCAGCATCCAGAGGTCATTTTTCCTGCTATTAGCAAAAGTGTATAACGTTTGGAGGTGTCTTAGGTTTGCAGCACCATTCGTGCCTTTTCTACTGAGCAATCACAAGAAAAAGAAATCATCATTGCCTCTAACCCTGGGAAGGACACTGCTAGCCACGAATATGGAAAGCAATGCCAAGAACAAGGTGACTTATCAGGAAAAAAGACAAAGGTCTGAGTTGATCAGTGATTGTGAGATGATAATATAGTAACTATATAGCAGTGTGATATGGAAAGAAGAATGAAAAACAAATTTGGATTTAGATTTATTAAGTATAAGAACTTAGAAAAATGTTTACCTTCTCTGAGCCACCATTTTATTGTTATTAAATGGGAATAATAGCAGCTCTTTTATAGGATTGTTGTGAGAATTGAACAAGCTGACTTATGTCAAAGGGAGCAGGTGCTTGCTATATGTTTCAAGACTTTTATTTTTCTCCTCTTCAAACCAGATAGGAAACTAAAACCAGAGAATAAAATACATCCTGATGGAGGTGTAGAAAGTGCTAAACAGATTCTGTAAGTTGAATGCAGACTCCTTCAATGCTTGGCCCTGCTAGAGTGTTACTGGGACCGAGGGAAACATCCTTCCCCTCATTCCAAGACCGGGTTGACTTGCTATCTGGCAAACTGCTTCCCCTTTCCCTGTAACATACAAAGAAGGAAAGCTTAGCTGAGGAAAAGAGATGCCTGGTCCATTGGGCCAAGGAATTCTCCAAAAGATTTTTCTCCCTCCTTCTTTGCGTGGTTGACTGGTAGAAAGAAAATCAAAGCTGGGGCTACCATCAACATCCATGATGTCAAGGAACAGCAGGCTGCCCTGATGAAGGGGAGGGAGGACAGAGACAGGAGGGAACAGGAAATAACCACTACAATCTGATGGCCACTAGAGCCTTAGGGGAGGCTGAGTTGACCTGAGGCATGACGAGGTGAGGTGTATCCTCTCTAGTTCTCTTTATCTACACTATGGAAGAATCACAGATACTCCTTCATACACTATGGCTGATGAAAGTTATTTTTGTCCTATACAAGTAGATATTTAGAGGTTAAAAAAATTATATGAGTTTGGCATCTAATGAAATGGGCAAAGAAGATAAGCTGTTAGAATAAGGGAAAACATGATTCTAAGATTACAACAGCAAAAGTCAAGTAGGGTATGACCTTCTCTGACCAGCTTCAGACTCTACTCAGCGTTCCAGGACACAGCCAAGCACGCTTCAGCAAGCAAGCCCAGCACCCATCTGAATCCCTCTAGTTATTGTTTCCAGGCCTTCAGCTGTCCTCAGAGATTCTTGAGCTAGGGAATCGTTTACCTATTACTTTTCTAAAATCCACATGAAGTCATAATGTTCTAGTGATAGAAATAGCAGCTGAAATGTTCCATTTTGCACAATCCAATGTTCTGGTAACTACATCCTATTTGTCTCATTTATCTTCTGTCATTTAGTCTTGTTTCTACCATAATTGCTTTAGAAACAGTGAAGAACAAAAAAAAAATCAAAGAAAATCTAGTATCTTAGATGGAATCACAGAAACTTCAGCAAGATTTTAATTCCAGATGTCAACTGATTCCAATAGAAATCCATTTGAAATTTCATTTATCCCCCAAAAGAAATACATGGAATTTACAATTATTTCACAACTAAGAAAACAATCTATGTTAAGGTAATAACTTGATAAAAGAAAAAATAAATTGTCTAGTATCTTTTGAAGATCCTAGTACAGAATAAAGGCCTTAAACTTGAAATATTCTTTGCAAATTGACAACTTGCTTGTTTTATGAAATAATTTTTAATATAATTTCAACTTTTATTTTAGATAAAGGGGTACATGTGCAGGTTTGTTAAATGGGTATATTGCATGATGCTGAGGTTTGGGGTACGGAAACTGTCACCCAGGTACTAAGCACAGTACTCAATAAGTAGTTTTTCAACCCATGTCCCCCTCCCTCTCTCCCTACTCTAGGTGTCTCTAATGTCTATTGTTCTCATGTTTATGTCCATGAGTACCCAATGTTTAGCTTCTACTGTGATATAGTTTGGCTGTGTCCCCACCCAAATCTTGTCTTGAATAGCTCCCATAATTCACACATGTCATGGGAGGGACCCAGTGGAAGGTAACTGAATCATGGGGACAGATCTTTCCCATGCTGTTTTCACGATGGGGAGTAAGTGTCATGAGATCTGATGGTTTTATAAAGGAGCATTTCTCTGCACACGCTCTCTTGCCTGCCACCATGTAAGACATGACTTTGCTCCTCATTCACCTTCAGCTATGATTGTGAGGCCTCTGCAGCCATGTGGAACTGTGAGTCAATTAAACCTCTTTCCTTTATAAATTACCCAGTCTATGTATGTCTTTATTAGCAGTGTGAGAACAGACTAATATACACTATAAGTGAGAACACGCAGTATTTGGTTTTGTGTTCCTACACTAAATTGTTTAGGATTAGGGTCTCCAGCACACCCATGTTGCTTCAAAGAGCAGGATTTTATTACTTTTTATGGCTGTGTAGTATTCCATGGTAATATATTTACCATATTTTCATTATCCAATCCACTCCTGGGCGCCTAACTTGCTCCTATGGTTTTGCTATTGTAAATAGTGCTACG
The DNA here is from genome assembly GCF_029281585.2 of Gorilla gorilla gorilla. Classification (NCBI taxonomy): domain Eukaryota; kingdom Metazoa; phylum Chordata; class Mammalia; order Primates; family Hominidae; genus Gorilla; species Gorilla gorilla. The sequence goes on along the minus strand of NC_073235.2, from coordinate 16,112,425 downwards.
ATGAACAAAGTGGTGCATGTTCCTTTTTGGTATAAAAATTTATGTTATTTTGGATATATACACAGTAATTGAATTTCTGGGTCTAACCGTACTTCTGTTTTAAGTTCTTTGAGAAAACTCCAAACTGGAGTTTACAGATTAGTTCACAGTGGCCGAACTAATTTACATTCCCACCACTGTGTATAAGCATTCCCTTTTCCCCACAGCCTTACCAGCATCTGTTATTATTTGGCTTTTTAATAAAAGTCACTCTGACTAGTGGGAGATGGTATCACACTGTGGTTCTGAGTTGCATTTCTCTGATAATTAGTGATGATGAACATTTTCTTCACTTTTGTTGGCCACTTATATGTCTTCTTTAGAGAAGTGCCTGTTCATGACCTTTGCCCATTTATTTGATGGGATTATTTGTTTTTTGCCTACATTTCTTATAGATTCTGGATTTTAGTCCTTTGTTAGATGTATGGTTTGCAAATATTTTCTCCTATTCTGTAGGCTGTTTACTCTGTTGACAGTTTCTTTTGTTGTGCAGAAATCAGTAGCATTTCTTTAGACGAATAATGTTCAAACTGAGATTCAAATCAAGAACACATCTCATTTACAATAGCTGCAAAAAAATGGACATACCTAAGAATACAGCTAACCAAGGAGATGAAGGATCTCTACAAGGAGAACTACAAAACACTGCTGAAAAAAATCAGAAATGATGCAAATAAATGGAAAACATTCCATGCTCATTGATTAGAAGAATATTATTAAAATGGCCATACTGCCCAAAGCAATTTACAGACTTAACATTATTCCTATCAAACTACCAATATGATTTTTCTCAGAATAAGAAAAACTATTCTAAAATTTATATGGAACCAGAAAGGAACCTGAATAGCCAAAGTATTCCTAAGCAAAAAGAGCAAAGCTGGAGACATCACCCTACCCAACTTCAAACTATACTACAGCGCTACAGTAACCAAAACAGCATGGCACTGGTACAAAAACAGACATACAGACCAATGGAACAGAATGGAAAACCTAGAAATAAGACCGTACACATACAGCCATCTGATCTTCGACAAAGTTGACAAAAATGAGCAATGTGAAAAGGACTCCCTATTTAATAAATGGTGCTGGGATAGCAGGCTAGCCTTATGCAAGAGAATAAAACTAGACCCCCACCTGTCAGCACATATAAAAATTAACTCAAGATGGATTAAAGATTTAAATGTGAGACCTCAAACTATAAAAATTCTAGAAGAAAACCTAGAAAATACCCTTCTTGACATCAGCCTTGGCAAAGAATTTTTGGCTAAGTCCTCAAAAGCAACTGAAACAAAAACAAAAACTGACAAGTAGGACCTAATTAAACTAAAGAGCTTCTGCACAGCACTTGAAATAAAATCTTAAGTGTGATTTGTATTAATTAGCTTCTGGGCCCCAGTCGTTCCCCTGACAGCCTGCTCTGAATTATGCTCAACCAATTCCTGTGTGGATTGGAGGACAATAGTGAGGGTAACAGATCAGATGATCCTCCTAAAGTCTTCAATCTTGTAAACAGCTTATCCTGAATGAAAATCCCTTTTCATCCCTTAATCATCACCTATGTGGTAAAAAGCATTAATGAAATATAATTATTTATATTATACTGTGTTAACGTTTTATTCCAAGGCTAAATATTTGAAACAAAACCTTGCTTATTTAGGGATCTTAAAATACAAGATATTAGAATCTCATCCCATTTGTAACAAATATCTTGTTCAAATTAGCCAAAGTAAAACAATGTTCTTCAAAAAATAAATAATAAAATCCAAAGAATTAAGAAAAGTACAATTTGTACTATGTTAGTTTGCAAATGGTTCCTTCTATATTTGTATCTCCAGTCATCTTTCCAAGTATGTGGCAATAGCAAAAGTTCCACCATTGTGTGATTTGTGATTTGAGCCTCTTTACATATTCTACCCACCCTCACTTCCTCCACCATCCAAATATTCAAAGTGAATCCCTCTTTATGGACTGTTTGTGACACAAAAGTCTTATATCAAAAACCAACTAAGGAGGCATACTGTTGGGATTTGGGGCCAGAAAAGTTTTGCATCTTCCTACAAAGGCTCATAGTACCCCAAATTCTCAGGGAGCATGGAGAGTAGTCTGCATCCGTAGCAGAAACAGAGCCACCTTTCTTTGTAAATGCTTTCTCTGTCCTGATTCAAGGACATCTGAGCAAACATGGATCTTACCACAGCGTTCCCAGAGTATAGTCCACAGAGCCCTGGGGATCTCCAAGACACTTTGCCGTGTTCCTCAAGGTCTAAACAGTTTTCCTAATAATTCTAGGACATTATTTGACCTTTTCACTGTATTGGCATTGGTGCCAATAATGCAAAAGGAATTTTGGGTAGAACTGCTAGTGTCTTTGGCACCGAATATTTGGCACTGAACTCTTCCAGCAATCAAGGTATTTTTCAAGGCCACTCGCCTGCAGGCAGGAGAAAATGCCAATGTTATATAAGAATGTTCTTGTTGATGTTATAAAAATTATTAGGTTTATTTACATATCAACTACTTGTTGCACATCTTTTTAATATTCTCTGTGACAAAATGGGAAGTTTATATAAAGCAGTTCTGCTGCATATCAAAGCACAGTGATTATTTCAAGGAAAAATATTTGTGAAAATGTTTGACTTGTGAAATGAACTATCTGCTTTTTACATTAACATGATTTTTATTGAAAGAATGACTAATAAACTATGGTTAGACTCAAGTACTCAGCAGACACTTTCTTAAAAAAATGAATGAGTGAATCTGTCACTTTGAAGAAAATAACTGGCAGCTTTTAAGCAAAAAGTCAAACTCTGAAACATGTATGTCTTTCACCAACACATTGAAAGCTTCTCAGTAATTATAGATGTTCAAGAATGTGATATTAACAAATGTAATTTTCTTACAATTTACAATGAAGTCTGTCAACATTTGGAATATCCTCATGTTTTAAAAAACTATGCTACTTATGCTAACATATGAGATTTTATTGTTGCTATTTTAAATAAATTAAAAATATTTTTAAAATGTCTTCATTTTAATTTTTTATGTAAGTAGCAATGGATATAACTCACATCAATAAAAAGTCTTTGGAGTCCTGAACAATTTTTAAAGGTATAAAGATTTTGAGATAAAACGTTTGAGATCTGCTGCCTTAATACAAGTCAATGTGTTCAATCTACCATGATAAATTTCACCAATATAACAAACTCTCTAAGGCAGGGGCCAAGGCATTTACTAATGTCAGACAAAAACGATTGAATAATCTTTGTCTTCAGAAAAGCGGTCACTAACAGTCTTGCTCATATAGCTTCATATAAATTAGCTAGTTAATCACACAGTATGCCTTATTCTGTAAAACAATTATTTCCATCAAGATAGCAGTATTGTGATTTTCATTCATATAATATTTCTGATAACAATATCTAATAAGCACATCCATTTTATGTCCACTGTGTGTTAATTTTATGTTACATCCAATAGTGCTCAACTACACTTCCCTCCAAATTAAATTAGCATGCCATGAATGTAATGGGTGTCTTAATTAGACCATGCTATTAAGAGGATTTTATACAAATTAAATTCAACCTCTGCATGGTTCAAACTTCTTTGTGTTCAACACAGAATAAAAATTCTTTAAAACATAGGGAGCATAAGAATATCTTATATTGCAAACAGAAAAAAAAACAATGAGGAAGTTAAACAAGTTTACGTAAAACTCACTCCGGCTAGAAATTACCTTATTGTTTCTATATGACTTCTAGTAGTAGTAAAACATTCTTTTCCACTAAAATATTGAAACTTCTATTTTGAAAAATGAACCAAAATCAGCAAAGCCCTCTGAGATTATTTTAACATTTTTGAAACCATCAATTATCAAACCCAGGCTTGTTTGCTTTTTTTGGTCAAGTTCATCAATTCTTAGAAAATTTTAATCTTACTAAATAACATAGATCAGATCAACACATACTTCAATGACAACTGAACAATAAAAGTTTCTAGTGTTCTTCTGTATGAGTCATACTATCATAGTTTTACTAGTTATAATAATGGGTAACATTCACTGAGTAATTGCTATGTGCCTGACAATCTACCACTTAATTTGCTTAAGTTATCTCTATTCTTTGTTACGCTCTGCAAAGTAAACATTATTATCCCTAATTCATAAGTGGGTAAAAGAAACCTCAGAGAAGTTAAGGAATTTGCTCAAAGTCACCCAGATCGGAAGTGATAAAACCTGCTAATTTCAAAGCCTGTCTTCCCCCACAGTCTTACTTTAATAGGGCGTTTGCAAAGTAGCTAAGGGTTTACTTCTGCAACCAGACTGCTCTGGGTTAAATCCTAGCTCCTCCACTCTGTGGCCATGTGTGTTCAGGCAAACAATTCCTCTGCCTCATTCACCAATTAATGATAGGCTAATAGGAAAGGACAAATAAAAAAACTTAAAAAAATGGCTCTGTATAAGGATAGGGACTTGGGTAGAAAGGACAGGATAGGAATGAGACCTCTCTGAATATACTTTTTATATTCATTTAACTTTTGAACTATGTAAAGGCTTTTCATATTTGAGAAACAAAATCTTCCCTAAAAGAAAAAGATAGCAGATGATAAAACACAGGCAGAAGTGCCAAAATCTGCATGGTTTTATCAATTCATTTGGTTTACCAAATGAACTTAATTGATAAGACCATGCAGATTAAAGAATTGTTTCGAATATCTGTTGAAGACAGTATTACCTCTACCTTTTAGTGGGGTATATTTTTAAATGTATCTGCAAAGCTTGTATTCCAAGAAGATGTTGTATCTAAATTTCACTCAGTAAATTTAATAGTAATACACACATATGAACAATCAGGATAAAGCAAATTGTAACCCATTAAGACAATTAAAATCCACAAAAAGGCTGGGCTTGGCAGCTCATGACTGTAATCCTAGCACTTTGTGAGGCTAAGGCCAGCGGATCACTTGAGGTCAGGAGTTCAAGACCAGTCTGGCTAACATAAGGAAACCCCATCTGTACTAAAAATACAAAAAAATTAGCCAGACGTGGTGGTGTGCACCTGTAATCCAGCTAATCGGGAGGCTGAGGCAGGAGAATTGCTTCAACTCAGGAGGCAGAGGTTGCAGTGAGCCAAGGTCCCGCCATTGCACTCTAGTCTGGGCGACACATGAGACTCCATCTCAAAAAATAATAATAAATAAATAAATAAATAAAATCCACAAAAAGTTAGATCTTCAGTGTAATAAAAAGAAAAACCAGCTGGCTGGGTGCGGTGGCTCATGCCTGTAATCCAAGCACTTTGGGAGGCCAAGGCAGGCAGATCACCTGAGGTCAAGAGTTTGAGACTGCCTGGCCAACATGGAGAAACCCTGTCTCTACTAAAAAAAATACAAAAAATTTGCTGGATGTGGTGGTGCATGCCTGTAATCCCAGCTACTCGAGAGGCTGAGGCAGGAGAGTCACTTGAATTTGGGAGGTGGAGGTTGCAGTGAACTGAGATCGTGCCACTGCACTCCAGCCTGGGTGATAGAGCGAGACTCTGTCAAAAAAAAAAAAAAAAAAAAGAAAAAGAAAAACCAATATGAAATAAATAAAGTTAAGAGAAAACAAATCTATAGTGTTAAATTTTTAATGAAAATATCAATGCAAAGTAATTAATTTCCATTTTAATATATCTTCTAGTTCTGCCCACTAAAAAGACTCAGATTCAATGATATCCCAATAGCAGTAAGCACATCTAGCACCCAGATTTTGTTTTCTAAATATGATTGCCCATGAAAAGAACCAGAGCTGTATGGAGAAATAGCTAGTTCTATGTCTGAGGTTTGTAAGGTAAGGAGATCCTGGAATAAGTGAGAGAGCAAGTATTTATTAGGCCTCTCAAAAATGGATGTAAGAGCCAGCCTGAAGGAACATTCCTTGTCAAATCTGGGATAAATTTAGCAGCAAAAGTAGTCACAATGGTAATTAATTGAAACCCATTAATATAAGTTAAAACCCCCTGGCCCGGCGCGGTGGCTCACGCCTGTAATCCCAGCACTTTGGGAGGCCCAGGCAGGTGGATCACAAGGTCAGGAGATTGAGACCATCCTGGCTAGCACGGTGAAACTCTGTCTCTACTAAAAATACAAAAATTAGCCGGGCGTGGTGGTGGGAGCCTGTAGTCCCAACTATTCAGGAGGCTGAGGCAGGAGAATGGCACGAACCCAGGACGCAGAGCTTGCAGTGAGCCGAGATCGCACCACTACACTCCAGCCCGGGTGACAGAGCAAGACTCCTTCTCCAAAAAAAAAAAAAAAAAAAAAAACAAAAAACCCTAAGTCCATAGTTACGCTCAAACAAAAGAAAAGGAAAACAAAAAGGAAACTTCTTTTACAGAAAAACTCTCTGATAAATATAAATATATACATAGTACTTATAAAACTACCATTTTTCAAGTCCATAGTATTGTAATTTATTAAGAATGTATCATTAATGAGTGCTAAAACCATTAGTTGAGAAATGGTTCGGGAGCAGAGTACTCACAATTCCGCAACCACAAAATTAGATTTCTTATCAACTACAAAGGAAAAACTGTAAAGTAACAATATTAGCCAAGTGGATACATTTAGATATCTAATATCAGAACAATCTGATATGACATAATAAGAAAGCATTCCCAATTATCTATTCTTGCAAAAAAGACAGAGAAAAAATATTTAACCCGAAGCTAACTTATTTAAGCTTACAGAAAATATAAGGGATAGAGGAAGATATTTAATTGCAACAAGATGAAACAATCAACCAAATACAAATTATGGGATATTCTATAAAAAGAATATCCTGGATTTTTAAAAAATGGAGTGGCATAAAAAGCAATGGATGAGATATTCTAGACCAAAAGAGACTAAAGAAACATTATTAGAACCAGATTAGATACTAATTAAATACATAAGTGAATAAATGACAACAGCTACAAAGACACTGGTGCAACATTTGGGAAATTTTGCATTTATACCCGACACTAGATGATTGGAAATTATTGATAATTGATTTTTTTTTTTTAGTCCCAATAATGGTAGTGTGGTCCTGAAAGCAATTGTCCCTATTCTTAAGAAGGGCATGGTACATTTTAGAAGTGAAGTGTCTTGATATGTATGATTTAGTTTAAATGATAAATATAAATAAAGGAGAGAGAGTCTTTCGCTAGTCTTCTTCCTGACACTGGACACGCAGGCAGGCCTTGTGAGTTTTCTGGTCATTCTCAGATCATAAAAATTTCTCCAGTCCCTTTAGTCCCCAGAAGTACTCTCAGATCATTAACAGAGTCATCCAAATGCTCAACTCAGTTTAAAGTGAAACCGTCTCTCTTCCTTTAGCTCTGGCCTTGAGGAAACACTCCTCATTTTCTCCTGTTAACTCCTCCCTCATTCACAGGTTTCTTCAGGATAGAGGTGGGGGTAGAGCAGCGGAACGTGGCCTGCAGTGAGTGGTGCTGTCTCGGAAGGAGGCATGCTTTTAGAGGGGACTCACAGTGGGTCAAATATGTGGGTTTGTCGGAAACTCCAGCATCTTACTTGCGAGCTGGCAAATGAGCTCTTCCAGCTCCTCACTCTTTGCTCAGCAGCCCTAGGCATTCAACACAGGTCTCTTTCTGTTGAGGTTTTCTCACCCCCTTTAAAACAACTCCAGAATCTCCTTCCCCGCCTTCCATCTTGGTCACATTTGGTCCCTAAAAAACATAAACTATATGCTGATAAACTCTGGGCATTCAAGCAGTTTTCCTTGCAGCAAATCTTTGTCCTGCATGAGAATAACTGGCCAGCCATAATCTCAAGCCTTTTGATCTCTCAGGCATCAACTAGATACCAATGCAACAGCACCCTAGCTCTAGGGAGACACATATCAAATGTTCCAGATAGTTCAATCGAGACTCCCATTTTTAGACTTGAAATTAGGGAGAAGCATCTTCATCCCTCCAACATGGTAGGGAGGGGTGGGGACCAGAAGGGCAGAGAGGTTAGGGGGCACACAGTATCCTTACAAATATGTTCTAAAATTCTTTTGTAATCTACACCACATTCTCTCAATCTGTCAAATCCCTTCTATAGATCAGAGGTGGACGGTCAGCTAAGGGTTTAAGGGTTGTAAAACTGGCTCTTGGCTATCTCATTGGTAAACCTTGCTTTGGTAATCTGGCACCCACAGGCCTCTCTTTGGAATCTGGATGTGGTTGGCAGCTATTCTCTTGGGGTTTAAACCAAGCTTGAGATGGGAAGAATCCTAATAACATCTTTCTTAATAATAATATATTTGTCTTCTCATTTAAATGATCAAATTATAATGGAATGCGGTGAGGGGGAAGAGAATTGATATTAACTCGACTCTCATTTCATAAACTGACCTTTCCAAATCAGACTTTGCTTGTCCTATAACATTGGAATTATTTTAGTTTATTAGTATTATCCCGAACTGGACAGAATAAAAAACCCCTGCCTATATTTGTAGTTCCAGTTGTCTTTCTGAGCTTTTCAAAGACACTGAAATAAACTCTTAGGAGGTCACGACCAGTAAGTTTTGAAATAGTATAATTTCTTGTTACATTTGTCTAAAGTAAAGGAATTTTTCATTTTCAGAAATTTAATAATGTGTTCTTTTAAAATTTTAGAAGTGAATTATAAAATATAGAGCAGTAGAGACAGAAAAAACGATCATCTCAGGGAGCATATTGCTAATATGTTCATTTATAATCGTCCAAATTTTATCAAGTTACATAGATATGTATGTATATTTGTATATATGTACATATACGTACATACATATGGTCTTATAGTATGGTGTTTTTACTTAACACTGTATATTTATTAAAGATTTATTTATATAGATACACTTGCATCTGTATCATTGATTTTCATGGCTATCTCATAGTCTTTTGAAAGGATATTCAAAACTTATTCATTGGTGTCCACTGAGGGTTTTTTTTATTTTGAATATTTAAAAAAGTTACTATGAACATTTGTGTATAAACATCTTTGAATATTTGACAAATTATTTTCTTATGCTAACTACTAGAAATGCTGCTTCAGCGGTGTACGCATTTTAATGAAATGCTGCTTCAGCGGTATGCACATTTTAATGAATTCAGGTCCATATTGTCTAATCTTTCTTTAGAGTGGCTGTGTCAATTAGCAACACCTCTGCAATGTAGAAACCTCGCTATTTCACTACTGCCAGGCATCATTTTTGCCCTTTTGCCAATCAAATGAGATTTAATGCACAGTGCTATGCTGTTACAGTTTGAAATTATATTTATCTTATTATTAATAAAGGCAAACTTCTTTTAAAATGTTATCACCCATTTTAATTTTCTTATACATTACTCATTAATGACCCAAGTCCACTTTATTTGTTAATAACAGTTCTTTGTATCTTAAAGCCCTTAACCAATCTTTTGTGAGAGCTGTTTTTAAATACATATATTAAGCATCTTTTCAAACATGTTATCACTTTGATTTTGAATGAGCCAAATGTTTTTCTGTAATCAATAAGTCCCAGTTAGCCATTAGCAGTGTGTTAGCAACTGTCAATTCAGCGAAGGCAGAGAAGCAGGCTGACAATTGATCTGACTCAGAGGCAAGAGGGGGCAGAGAAAGTTTGAAGGAAAATTAAAGTAATGATAGCAATTTTCTACTCTAAAGCTTTTATCTTATCAACGAGGATATTGTGCCATCTTCTTTCCACCAGCCAGTTATTCACAAATTTGGCTGCGTGTTCCAAACACCTGAGGATCTATTTAAAATAACCCATGGGAGGTGCACAACATGATCCACCAGCTGTCTCGTGTGTCATGATGAAATAATTGTTAAGCCATTATTCTAGATAAATTCTCATGTTTCCTCTTAGCTGTGCATTCTAGGAATCTTAGGGAAAAAGTGAGATTTGACATTTGCCACAAAGACAAAGAAATAAGACCTCCACCTCTCCACTGTTTGTCTTGTCAACTTTGCAGTGTATTTCAAAACATGGTATTAAACAAGGACTCCACGAAACAATAAAAATGTCTCTCTGAGCATCCAGAGAGTTAGTCAAGGACAGCCATTCGCCCATTTCTCAACACACCTGAGCATTGTTACTACTTTATTTGTCTAAGCTTTCCCCTGCCGTTCAGATACTTGAAGAGTCAGTGTGCAGTTTATCTCAAGAAAAAAATTTCAGTTGGGTTGGAGAGTTCAAGATGAGAGTCAAGCTGTCAGCAAGAATGCACAAGTTGTTAAAGCCCAGGTTAATGATTAAGGTTGGCAAAAGACCCGTGAATGAAAAATTCCAGCTAATTATTTTAGATGAATTGCTCTTTCTCACTTGGTCTTTATGTCTTAATGAAGTTGGCAAAATTTTAAATAAAATAATATTCTAATAAAATGATGGGACAATTAGACATGTTTCATGCTCCAAGGTGACTAGGATTCTATCCATTTAAATCTCAGCAGGAATTATCTTTGGTGAAAAATTGCTTCCTAAAGAATCTGGATGTCTGATTCAAAATATAGATACCTTTTGGGGTTTACAAAGAAATTAATCTGGCAGGAATTAAATCTCTGAAGCATAAAACGTCCAAAACCATTGTTTTAGTATTTAGAAAATACTGGCCTCTTCACATCTTAAATCACAGTTAATTATTCAATCTAATTCAAGGCCCAGTATAAGAAAATAATGTCACCTGTCACAAACTTATAAATCCCCATAAGCCCCAAAATGACTCTTTGAACTTAACTGATAGAAATTTTTGAAAGTAAGATTTCATATTATGCCTTCAGTCCCTTATATCTCCAAAAAATGTTTTCATCAGTAATCTGCAAAATCCAAGGTCCAACCAACCAAGACATCATCTCTAGGGATGCTCAACGTACCCCATTTCACACAACCTTGACTGTCTAGAAATTCACTCTCTAAAGCCATAATGCACTGTCTTCTGACAGGGTTTCTTCATCACAGCTTTGTGCATGGTTTGCCAATGCCAATCCCAAGATAGTCTTGCATCCTAACAGCCCCAGGTTTGCACAAATACTGGATTCTCATTTAAATTAAATTCAAAATGCTACCTAGGGAGTTTCTGGTGCCTCATCATTCAAAAATACTGCACCTCTTCAAACCCTGTAGTCAGTGTTCTTTGAAATCTCCAAATTACATCCAATTAGCCCTGCAGCTCATATTTTCTTCTGTTTTTACTTCCGCTCCCTCCCCCTACCTAAAAAAAATCCCAGCTCACCCCCTCTATTGGCCTCTTTGATTGTTGTGCAGTTATTATGTAAGACCATAGAGCTCTCTCAGGGTCCAGTGCCGTGGCTGGTCATTTTAACAGTGTGTTTGCCAGGTTTAGTTATGCCTGAAGGAAACCTAGATCTGCAGGAAGATTTATTCATTCATACTTCTCTGGCATGGGGTGTTTTAACAAGATAGCACACAGTATGATTTACAAGAGAAGAGAAAGATAAAAGCAGCATTTTCTACTGATCAGGGAACTACTACTTGAAAAATGTATTTTGAGAAGAAATGGATCTGGTCACAGAGGACAACTTCAGGTCAAATGTTTTGGATACTGTGGGATTCCATCTGTTCTCTTGGCAGCTGGTTCAAAATAATATTTACTATTTTTGCTCTTCCTTGCATCATAACTAGCAAATATTTTATCTCATTGGTGAGCAAGACCGGGTAAAGTATTGTGCACCCAGATGATCAAAAATACGACTTGCTACTGCTGCCACAGCTAAAGCAAAGCACTTAAAATTATTTTTATGGAGCATCACGTGTTCACTGGAAGATAATTGTAACAGCAAAAAAAAGAAAAAGGGAAAACTGCCTAAATATTTTACGGTAGTGCAGACTAATTAAATTAAGGTCCATTCACCCCATGAAATAGTATGCAGCCATTAAAATGAAAATAGGAAGAATATGCTACCACACGGAAAATGTTTATGATAGAATGCCAAATAATAGGGCTGAACAGCAAGTATTAAGTGATCTCTTAATGCCAACTCGTAAATCACATGCAAAATTTCACAAAGGTAGAAGAAAATTGTGGCTGATTTTTAAAAATTTCCAGTGAAATAAATACCTATTAAAATATTACTTGGTAGTGTACTTTTTCTTCCAGCAAAAACGATCTGAGCAGTTTCTGAAGCGTTTTCACATTGCTACTGTCCCTTGGTGCTTGGTGCCAGCCAACTCTCTTCATTCTCAAACTAGATCTGCTTCTAGATGGGTGAGCCCTAAGTCTTTTTCTAAAACTAGAAATTTCAAAAATGCATGAATTTAGTGACCACCCCGCCAAATTCCCTTGGTGAAAGGTGGCAGCTCAACCAACATTTTTCATGTCTCAATAGTCTTTGAAGATTTGACTCTGAGTTCACATATATAGTTTATGTGATTATTAAATGTAATTTAGATTTGAAAAACAATATCTAAATTCTGAAAGTAAAGAAAACAGATAAACTTCATTAAATATCCAGTTGGTGGAATTACTATAGAAGGAAGAACTATTGCAAATGATTATAAAGTACAGTATTTTCACTGTATATATACACTGAGATATACCCTAGGGACAAAATAAACTTCAGGAACTATAAACCATAAACTGTGTTTTTGGTAATTATATTGGTGGTGGTAATTTTGTAGTGAGTGTTTTATATGTAGTGTGGATTAAGGCAAATGAGTAATCACATTTATGTTGCTGAAAACCAAGATTTTTGACATAGAAGTAAAAAAATAAAATGAAGGATTGATGAGGGTAAATTAAAATACTGTAACCCTAAATCTGAATTGTAGTCATCAGTATAAATTTATAATATATTTTATTTTCTAAAAAAAAAAAAGTATCCTCTGCTCTGTCAATGTAAAGACCTAGAAATAATGAACAACCCAATAGCAATAAGCATTCTGCACTCCTAGATTTTGGTCTCTAGATAGGTTCTATTTTCCACTAAAAGGAAACAGGGCTTCTTGGAGAAATAATGAATTCTAGGTCTGCAGAAGGAAATATATGACATGAGTCTGGAATATCTTATATGTTGACAAGAAACTTCCCAAAAGTATTCAAGAGCCTACCTGACTTAGCTTTCACTGCCCAAAGATGAAAAATATCTGAGCTCTAATAAGGTTGGCGTTCTCAGATATTTCTCAATTTATTCATTCATAATGATATTTTAAAAGGCTCTTTGATTACGTTTGGAGACTATTGAGGTATCAACATACGATTTTAAAAGCTTATAAATAAAGGGTAATTATCAATAATTTACCTGTTTTATCTCAACCAAGTAGCTGATAAGGGAAGATTTCTGTTTATAGAAGTACTTCAACTTAAATGAAGAAGAAATGATAGAATTAAAATATTGCTTTTTTGTCAGTCCTAAATAATAATTACCAGTCATCTCAAGATTAAGGATCAAATAACATAGTGTGCCTCCTGATAAACATACACAGCAAAGCCTGTGAAGTACTCCTGTTTAAAAAGACATATCTAACTTTGATCCAACCTCTAGATCTAACCAACAACTGACAGAAAGTATTGGGGCTAGAAGATCTTGTTAAAGACACCTCAAAGATATAATAAGCAAAATCCGCACTTGGTGAAACTGCCGGACACACAACCTCGTGTCTTCAACAATACAACAACTAAATAAAAATTCCACAGAAACAAGAGATGAAAAGATCAAGAAAGACTTTAGCAATGTCAACCAACTACCATATGAATCTTACTTGAATCTTGATTCAGACAAATACATTTAATATAATTTTGAGCAGAATCTGGATATTTGAAAATATTACATAATTATTGTTAATTCTTTATTAGATGTGATATTAGGATATTTTCAAGGAGCCATTATCTCTTGGAGATGCATATTTAATTATTTACAAATGAATCAATAGTTCTTTGGAACTTGCTTCAATTTAATCCAGAAAGTACAGGAGGTAAGTGGAGCAACAGATGAACCAAGGTTGGTGTGAGTTGATGGCTGTTGAAGATGGATGATGTGCTTTATTATCCTATTGTTATACTATTTTAATTGCTTATGTTATGCTTCATATTTTCTTTCATTAATGAGTGTAACCAAGCCTGATGTTTATTAATTAAACCAAAAACTTTAAAATGGATATTAACACATTAGTAAGCATATTGTCTAACACTTTTATAACATATAAATCTTATATACTTATCACCATATATATAGAAAAGCACCACATAGTGCCTGCCACATAATGAGAGTCTAAAAATGTCTCTTTTAAGTGAAAGGTCTCTGAAATAAGTATTATTATTTATATTTTCAGGAAAGAGAAGTCACTAAATGACAGATGGGGTTTGAAGCCAGGTGCTTCTAATTTCATATGATGCTACTCATGTATATTCACATGATAATATTCACATGATAATTTAGGGGCAACTTTAAAACTAATTCTTATTATACCACTAGTCTGCCAAAAAAGACAAATTTGATTATCCCCTATGCCCTAGAGAATAAAATTCCAGCACGCTTTCAAATCAAATGCAGCCTGTTCATCACTTCCTGAACACATCAAGTTCTATTGTGGCTCTAGAATTTTGACCCATCAGTCTCTCCCTAGAGAGGCCACCCACACTTTTTCATTTAGTGAACTTCTACTCATCCTTAAAGGTTTAGTTAAATTCTTTCTTCTTGGTGAAGACTTTTCTAGTCCCAAGACGGAACTAACCATTACCTCTTCAATGCTTCCACAGTTTTGTGAATATACCTATTCACAGAGCAATAATAATGACCCTCTAAAGAGTATTTGTCAAGCTCCAGTCACTGTTTAAGTGTTTTATGTATATTAAACTAATTTACTCATTCTAACAATCCTATGAGTACCATCATCATTCCTATATGGCAGATGAGGATACTAAGGCCATTCCTTGGTGGACTGGATGAATTTTATTTGTATTTTAAATACTAAATAGAGTAAGGCACATAGTAATTACTCAGTAACTGTTGAATTGGATTGTTTTAGGAATTTTAATTACTACTTTAGATAATTCAGACTTAAAGCTATTTCTCAACAGCGATTTTTAGACAATGCACCAAAGTTTGAATTGAATTAATGCTTGTAATTTAAGTCCATCTGTTTGAATAGATTTATACTTTGTTTGACTTTTCTTAGGAGAATGAAAAAGTCATTGTGCCATGAGGCTCTTATTTGAACTATTTTCTAGGTCATTTTTGCTGTTGTAGGACTTTTCACACAAAATTTAAAAAATTGCTGCCACTTTTTTGTTGAATAAAGTCATGAAGATTTTAACTTGCCTTGGTGTTTCTCAAAATCTCAATTGAAAGTCAGTTTTATAAAAATCCCTCAAATTGCAAGGAACTAGAAGTGCATCTTGGTTGACCTCAAAATACTATTTGAACAAATAATGTGTTTGCTAGTTTTATTTTATTTTTAGAATGTATTTGTCTTTTAAAATGAACTATGGTGCTGCTGGCAGTTGTATCATCTTGGAGAATGTTTTAATATGCATAAAACATTGACCGTTTCTATAAGTGTATTTCACAGGAGATTTTCTATTTGTGATAGAGTCTCTACAATTATATTTATCTTTCTTTTTATCACGAACATATGATGCACATTATTTCTACAGTGCATTTAATATTCAGTGCATTTTTGCTGTGTTCCTTTAAATGTCACTGCACCATCCTCATGGGTCAACCGAATTCTCCTTTATTGCAAAGAATGAAAGCTAGTGCTAGGGATTTGGGCTCTCCTGTCTCCTATGTAACACCTCTACTTCACTTTAGCCTTACATTTTTAATGCCTTCATTTAAAACATGTCATTTTCCTCATCATTAACCTTGGTTCATCCTGCCACCTCCAAATTGTCAACCCCTCTTGGAATACCCTCCATGTAAGCCTGGGCTTATTTGATTTTATATGGCAGAACATCAAATCCAACTGGTTGAGACAAAAATAAAAAAGTTAATTTATGCATGGCCAGGCAAGCAAATGCTAGTGCCCAAATCTTTCTGTCCCTGTCACTTGACATTTGCTTTTTCTCTGATGATGTCTTTCTCAAATACCCTCTCATTTTTTGGTAGCAAGGTGGCAACTAAAAACCATGGACTCCTATTTTCGGAGTTGAGATCCTTAACAGAAAGAAGGCCCTTTTCTCTCAACACATATAACTGACCAATTATACCATCTGAAATAATCACTGTGTTCAGCGAGGCTTATTTTGCTGATTGTTCACCCCTAGAGTTGATGGGAAGATTTCAGTCCTACCTGAAGAACACACATTGAGAACTGGGGTGGGACAGTCCTACAAAGAAAAGCAGAAGAGCTATTAGCAAAAAAGCAATGGATTCTGTGCAAGAAATTGTAAATATTACTGCACAAGATATAGCAATCATGGAGGCATGTAATGCATGTAAAGTAATGCAAAAAGAAAAAAAAAGATAGTTGGATGGGGATGGATGGATAGATGGACAGATTCAGATAAGTTGGACAGGGTCGAATTCAAAAACTTACTGTGTGGATTTACACAGTCAATACTTTCTTTTGAACCACATTTTCTATAAACTATAAAAAGATAATAATGCTCATTTTGTGAAGATCAAATAAGCAAGTATAAGTGAAGTATCTACCATATACCACACTTTCTGCCAAATAGAAAGCATTCAATAAAAGCTAGTTTTCTTCAAGGCCAATGATGGGTTCATCTCATTTAGGAAGACACCCTCAGCTACTCCTGTCTCTTCAAGTGGGCTGTCTGAAATCTGGTTAGTATTAGTCTATTACTCAACTTACCACTTCATTACACACAGGCAATATAGCCTCTATATGCTGAATGTGTAAATGCCTCATTTTATCTACTAGTTTTTAAGCTCCTTATGGGCTGAGGTCATTTCTTTGTGCCCTGCCACAGCAGCCAGCCCAGGGCTAGTCACTCGCTCAACCCAGAATAAGACAGGCACTTTGCATCCCTGGACCAGCTGTTTGAATCAAATTGCATTTTGAGGGTATTGTGTGTAATACACAAGGAGGCAGGCACAAGCAGAAGAGGTAATAAATATTGGAATGGTTAACTAAAGAAAGTTGTGCTATAAAATGAAAAAACCTCTATCCATTTATTTATTTATTTAGAGAGGAGGAAAGTTTTGAGAGGTACAAGGAGAGAGGTTTCATGTCATTTTGCTGAAACTATAAGGGTGCTTGGAGTGCCTTTTGAAGATCCCTTTTAACTCCACTGGATTCAGTCACACACAAAAAACCTACTTGCAATGAAGTATTGTAATTTAATGTAGGAATATTCATTAGCAGGTGAAATAGTCATTAAGAGGTTAGACTTTGGGGAATGACCTGGATATAAGCCCAATATTCACCATTTAGAATCTGTGTGAATTTGGGCAAATTACACAGCCTTATAGAACTTGTAGTGAGGGACTTACATGGTGGATAAAAGAATTAAATAACATAGTGTAGATAAAAGGCATATTAGCACAGTGCAAGAAACACAGTTGAGAAAGCAAGAAACATTAGCAAAGGTGAGCTTTACTGTTTGGGGGATGGAGAAGCATAAATAGAATTATGTTTGATTTCTAGAAGTTTGGTTCTTAAGTATTACAACTGTCTCCCTCTCCTCTGGAAAAGTAAACACTACACATAATAAGCATTTGCCTAACATCCAGCTGTGTTAGTCCAATGCTGATTCCTGTTTCATTTTCAATCCTATTTCCATGCGTTTCATTCTCAGTGGAGAGCAAAAAAATCAGACAATGGTTGGGCCAGCTTCATCTCTTCTCTCAGAACCCCACAGAGCTTCTTACCTGTCTCCATATTTTGGCTGGGCTTTGCTTAGGATCTTAATAATGACTTAAAATTGAAAAATAAGATTTAGTCACTGATACTCTCTTGGTAGAGATACAATATTCTTATTTTACCAATTCCACCAGATTCGATGAATGTCATGTAGTTACTGTCAAAAGACAAAGCTTCTAAGCTATACACAGATATCTTAGGATAAGAAAATCATGCATAAGGTACCAAGATGCGGCATTTTTGTTCAGCTGCAGTGAAAAGTCCATTATAAGTATAGATAAAGGTTTTTGCAGTGGGGCTGAAGGTCAGGGCCAAAACTCTAAAGTTTTGAATTTGCTAATTAATTGGCCTAGTACTTTTCTCTGAAACTCTCTGAATATACTCTTTAAAACAAATACATAAAACCAAATAGATATTGCAGAACAAATTTTCACTGTCAATTGAAAAGAGAGTTTCTAGGTAATTCTTGGGGTAAAAATTGGCAGGCACATACAGGGTTTTTATAATACTCTATAATAGATTTTTTTACTTTTAATTAAATATAAGACTTCACTGTTTAACCTCAATTAAACCATCATAATGTCAGTCCATTACAATTAGTTAAATTAATGTTCTGAATAGTAAAATGATGATTTCAAATAAGGCGATAATTAACAGCCTGTAGGCAACATCCTAACAGCCACCTCAATTCTTTCTCTCTCTACATGCCAACTCAGAGGGCTTCATTTTAGAAAAACTGATCTACTCACTGCTTTTTCCTGAAAATGACATGCCAAAAACCCACTTGTGTTTCTTTATTTTCCTTGCCTTGAGTTTTTTTGTAACATATATGCCTGTTGATGACTTGTTGTTTTATATAACATGCTTTCCTAAGTATTAGCTGGGCACTGAGGAAGAGAAATTAACAACACATAATTTCTGCCATTGAAATGTTATAGTCTAATAAGAAAAGATGAGCATGTCAACAATTAAATTTAACATAATAAGTTGTGGAAGGAATTCCAACTTAAACCGAGATTTTTAGGACCTTTTTAAGTAATAATTGATGAACCTCCCTAATGGGTCAGTTTGTTATGAGGGTTTTATTTTTGGCTAAAGTTGAAAGGATTGGAGAAAGCTAGTTCAAATTTTAAAAGTAAGCTTCATGATCGTAGTATTAGTAGTAACAGGAGTGAATGTGGTGCCAGTAGGGATGGGGTGATAAAGATGATATTTATAGAAATTGTCCCTCCACCCAGATCCTTTAATCTGAGCCCCCTGCAGAAGAACAGCAAGTAGAAACTGAAGAAAATGTATTCATATAGAGTTTAAGAGAATCATATATTGACAAGCATGTTGGAATAGAGCCCTACCTGGCGATCATAGACCTGATGTGGTAGAGTGGTGAGATATGCTGCCATCAATGCTTATTTTAATTTAATTTAATTTAATTTTATCTGGCTCAGGTGTAACATGATAAAAGCAATTTTTTGGAAAATCCTTTCAGAGTTGTGGTTTGGAGTGGGAAGAGAGACAAGATAGAATTCTTATTTTTGATGGATGAGGCAAAATTGTTCGAGTATTTTGATGTCTGGAAAAATGTTGAAGACATTCTGATGTTTGGATTTCACCTGGCTCTCTCACTATATGTGTGTGTACACACACACACATACACACACATATGTATATATATACACACACATATAGATATTTAGATTCTTTAAAATACTTCTAGCTTTGTCTTAAATATGTCTGTGCTTACTGTTAACTGTATTTGCATGTTTTCAACTGTTTCTAAACTGCGACTGAAAAGTTTACTTCTTTTTTTCCTTAAAAGTCACCCTTATAATACATGTGGATAACATATTCTGAAACGCTTCCTGTTTCCTCATCATAATCCATACTGTTCCCAATTGTCATAAGGTTCTCGTCTCATTCCTAACTACAATATATAAATCATTTGGCCAGTTTTGCTGACAAGAAATAAATTCCTGTCAACATTTCACAACAGTGTCTTTCCCTTCCCATGTGTGGTCCATTGCTTCCTTGTTAAATATTATTCCTAATCAGTAGTGGTGATTCCTGATAATGTCCAGACTTGACTCTGGACCTTAATTCTGTACCTTAAGAGTGATGTAGAAATTATGACTTTCATCCAGACAATTACAAGGCAAAGCCACCCTGCTCCGTTTCTTTCTCTTATATATGTATATAGTGCTACTTCTGCCTTGAATTCTCAGGGTATTTGATTCAATATTTTACATTATTTTATACTGATGACATCTGATGCTAAATTTACCTAACGCATTTCTTGGAAGGTTTTGTTACCTTCCAAGAAAACAAAAAACCATTGAAAAATGTAGTCTTCCATGTAAGGCTTCAGTTCACATGTTACCAACTTACTGATTTGTTACTTTTGTTTTGATTATATTTTAATCCCCACCTGAACTATTATTAGTATTATTATTTAAAATAATGTTGCTAGCATACAAGACTTTTAGTCAAAAGCACCGCCTCCCCACACCAACAACCCTGTTAAAAAATATGCTTAGAGTATTGAGTGTGTTTCCTGAAATGTGGTGGTGCAAAATAAATGATTGTATCATTTTCATTAATATTTTGAAAAATTATATCTGTATGATGGTAACCACAACTTTTCATCTCTTTCAAGAAAAACCTTACTCTTCTGACCACTGTGTTGAGAGAGAGACCTGTGTACTTGTCATTAATGACTGTTTATAATTAATTGCTGTATTGAAATGACTATGTTTTCCTTTTGAAACATTTACCCTTGGGGAATTTGCAATATCTGTCAATCAATTCTGGTATTTCAACAATTACATGACAAGCATGAGACATTTGATTAGAGGATTCAAAAAAACGGTGCAATTAATCCATTGATATTAACATGATGGACACCTTTTTATTACTGAAACCAAGGTTGTGAGCTTCTTGATACATATTTAAGTCATAATGTTCTCCTTTCTAAATATATTTGGCCCATCATGGAGACCTAAAAAATACACTGCGTGGACCCATTTGATATTTAAACACACAGTCTGTTTTCTTTCATTCTGTATTGCCTGACATGTAGAGAAAATCTGGAGCAGTGGTGGTGGGTGATCTCCGACCAGCTCTAACCAGCCGGTTGACTGGCTTCATGATTGCTTCAAGTGGGCACTGCCTGGACTGATTTAATCAACTAATTCATAGGATAAGGAGACACACAACCAGAGTCTATGCTGCCTGTGATACGAACAAAGGAGGGCAATAAATAGTCACATAATGTAATAGCAAATAATGAAAAGAAAGTCCTTTCTATCATCTTTAATGGAATGAATTTACTCGCATACCCACTGAGTGTTTGGGCTAAGTGAAAACAAGTATAAAACTTGGTGCTTATCTTTATGCAGCTTACTGACCCCTTCTGGATACAGCCTTTAAATGAGTGAAATAATTGGAGAACACTAAAAACAACACTAAACATAGGGCCAGATTGCACACAGAGTGACATCTCAAATGATTTTAGCATGAGTCCGAAGTACACTGCCACTGGTCATTTTTATTTTAGAATTTTTCAAACATATACAATTTAGAAAGAATAGAATCATAAACATTTAATATCTTTTCTCCAAATTTAATCAGCATTAACATCTTTGCCATAATTTTAGTATCTATTTTTATGTAATTTCAAGTCAATTATTTACATATAAGCTATAAACTCTAAATAATTCCTTATACATGTCTAAAAGTTGGGACACTTTTCCACCAACTACAATACTATATTAAGTATATTAAGCCTAACCATATAATAATTTCTGAATGATTCTAAAAGCTGACCCATATGTAAATGTCCTCAATTGTCTTCCAGTGTCTTTCTCAGCTGTTTTCATTCAAACTGGGATCCACTCTAGAATCACACATTGCATTGGAGTATGGTTTTTTCCACTCCTTTGTCACTTTTTCTTTTTGTAACATTGACTTGTTGAAGTAACCAGTCAGTTGTCTTATAGAACATGTGCTTGATGAATTTTTCTGATGTTAACTGGTGGTATTTAATTTCTGTCTCTATCCCTTGTATTTCCTGTAAAGGGAGAGTTGGGACCTAGGACTCTGCTAATTTCAGGTTAATCACTTTTGGCAAAAACACTTCATAGGCCATGCTGAGAAGTTGATGTGTCATCATATGCTGTATTATGGTGTCTGGTTGTCACATAATTAGTGACTCACTGTACTAAGGTAGTGAAAGTTTGATCTCTCCATTGATGTTATGTCTGTTCTCTCTGCCTGGCAAGAAACTGTGGAGTTACAGTCTGACACCATGTAAAGACTCAATTTCCCACCAACCTCTCACCTAATAGTTTTATCATTTATTGATGACCACTTCCTTAGTCAATAATTTTGTTTGAGTTTACAAAAAGATGTTTTATTAACTAGCTTCTTTCCTTAACCGTGATAATGTTGTGAGCCAACAGTCCCCACATCTGCAAAGGTTACAGCAACAGCATTTATGTTGTTCTCCTAAGTGTTTCTGAGGGTCAGCTGGTCTAGACTGGTATCATCTGGGTTAGACTGGAATCCAGGCTTTTGGTGGAGTTCAGTCTGTGCAGCATTTCTTTGTTCTTATCATAAGCCAAGGAGCAAAGCTACTTGAAGCATGATCTTGTCCCGGCAAATGGTAGGAAATCCCATCAGGCTGGCAGAAACTTCCCATGACTCTTCAAGACTCAACTCAGAACTGGCGCAATGTCTCCTCATTGGCCCAATGTATTCCAGTGGGTACAGCAAGTCATTACACCAAAACCCCAGTCAATGGAAGACGGATGCACACTCTGTCAGTTGTAATGGGAGTCGCTACAAAGTCAAGTGGTAAAGACAATTCGTGTGTAATTCTTTCACAATGGGGAAGAAAGAGTTACAAGCAATAATCCAGTCTACTGTAGTAATTTTCCAGATGTCTTTCCCTGTCTTCCTTCAGATTACTAACAGACAAACTATCCTTATAAATGCAATTCACTTTGATTCGTGATGAGCCAACAGTTACAGAAGATGTTTCAAATAAATTTTAGTTCAGTTCTCTCTGCTAGAAATAGACAGTTGGGCTCATCAATATTAACTTTTCACATTATATTATAATTACCATTATATGGCTGTACCTTATCAGATAATGAGCACCAATGTAATGGCAAACTCTGTATTCTTTAGCACTCAGCACAATTGTTAGAACACAGGAAATGCCCAATAAATGTGGAATGGATTACATTTCAGAATCATTTTTGAATCTTGCAAATAATTTCTATCCAAACTAATTTATGTCATGTTCTCCCTTTTCCCTCCCTACAAGTACAATTATCTTTGTTTTCCAGATGGAAAGAATAACACATTGAAAGGGTAAGAAGCATCGTATGCCCAAGGCTAACCAGTAAATCAAACATAGAGTAGGGAATAGAACCCATTACTCTTGGTTCCTGTTCTGTGCAAGAGACAGCATGCCCCAGTACTTTTACTCTGTATTGCGCTGCTGTTTTCATACATAGGGCAATTGCCACTGAATACTTTGACTATTAGTGATGAGTTGAGGACTCTGTTAAGCACTGGAACTTTCGTCTCTCCAATACAGAAAGAGACAGAGATCTAGAAATAATTCAAACTGCTTAACTCTATTTTAAAGCCAAGAGAATAGAGACAAAGAAAATAAAGCAAGAGCTCAGGGAGTCTAAGGGAAACTACAACCGTGGCCAATATTAGAGACAACCATAGTGCTCAGTATGTAGAAAATTAAATTGCATTCATGATAATTTTCAGTAATTTAGAAAGTTTGTGGAACAAGAAAAGAATGCTAACATATGAAAATACAAATTATATAATTGGAGGCAAGTTTATTCTTTACTTAGAAAATAAAACAGCAAACAAAAAGAAGAAAAAAGATCCATGGTATGCAATAAGATTTGTACATCTAGTTGATTATTTTAAATCTTAACCATCCCCTGATAGATGGATACTCAATTAGCTACATTCCATGGACTCACTAATAAATTACAGCTGTAGAATCTGATTTTTAGAGATGTGCATATATGTTAGTTTGCCTTAAATTGCAGTATTTTGGGGGGTTTCCTTCACTGCTCCCCTTGTTTCAGAATTCTAAATCTGTCAATCTGGTGGCTTATTGGGTAGAAAAATGATTAATTAGAATTGACTGGCTGTGCTGATAATTTATGCACAATTAATGAAAAGGCTTTTGCTATCATTAAGGAATTTCATAGACTACTCATACACTCTAGTGGGAGAAATTGGTCAAAGCACTTTTTTTCCTGAGGAGAAAAAGCAAACAAACAACAAATGTGTATACATATATAGCACTTAAGAATCACAATGTTTTTGGAACTTCCTGGAGTATCCCGAAATTGCGTAAGCAAACTGATATAATATAATCTGACATAAAAAGCCACTTTAACCACACTAATTAGGCGGGCAATAAAAATCAGGCAACTATTGAACCGCAAAGCAGTCACAATAGACAATTAAAGGTTAATTAGATGTGTGAATACAAGTTCCTCCTGTCCTGGGATTTATTCTTTGGATGTTTTGGATAGATTCATAAGGGAGCTTGACATATAACATAAAAATCCACAAGAGATTCATTTCTATGAAAACAAGTTCTTTGTTTTAAAAAAAAGACCAAGCATTAGGAATTTGGATTAGAGGTGGGGAGAGAGGGCAACAGCAACAACAAGAGCAACACAATACTTGGAGGGACTTTGCAAGTTTGATCAATGCTTAACATAAAATTAAATTTAAATTTATGTTTATCCTAGATGCATAAATAAGATTTTGAAAGACCTACAAAAATCTGGTGATGTGGAGTAGATAAATCAGTCTGGTGAAGTATGAAGGAGAGCTAAATTGTGTTAGGGAGGCAAAGCTTGGGTTTATTTTATTTTATTTTATTTTATTTGACTTAAAGTTCTGGGATACATATGCAGAACGTGCCGGTTTGTTACAGAGGTATACGTGTACCATGGTGGTTTGCTGCACCTATCAACCCATCATCTAGATTTTAAGCCCCACATGCATTAGGTATTTCTCCTAATGCCCTCCCTCCCCGGGGCCCCCAACCCCCGACAGGCCCCGGTGTATGATGTTCCCCTTCCTGTGTCCATGTGTTCTCATTGTTCTACTCCCACTTATGAGTGAGAACACGTGGTGTTTGGTTTTCTGTTCCTGAAAATGAGGTTTAGGATAGCCTTACCTCTAAGTGAACTCCAGTCATCCGACCATGTGTAGCTGAAGAAATATCTAGAGATATAGTAAGGAGAAAGCAAAGAAACATTGAAATGTTGCCAGAAATGAGGGAAAAAGCACCAAACGTTCAAATTGAGAAAGTTCAAAATAGAGCATCTCTTTTACTGAGAGTAAATGGTTCAGCCCTAAGACTCAGCAAGGAGGGTTGCTTAGCCCTGCCTGTGGTTTGGGATTTGTAATCCTTCCAAGAGGAGTTAAGGCTAGAGTTGATTTCTCAGTCACGAGGAGGAGCTGGATAAAAAGGGATGAAGGAATGTCAAGAGAAAATCCCATGAAAAAGAAATGGCAGACTCAAAGGCATAAGAAGTCATAGGTGAAGAGCCAGAGTCAATGAAAGTACCTTGATGCCATCCATGCAGGGCCTGGGAAAAAAAGGGTCAGAGATGAAGAAAACCAGTGGAGGGAGACGTTGATGTAGGATTTGGATTTGACCTGGAGAATGAGGTAGTGTTAACAAAGGAATTGTGTGAGTATATGTGTAGTTACAACTTCAGAGAAACAGAATGAGTAAGAATATGTAGAAAGAGATTATCTGACATTGTTTGTTTGTCCTAGGAAATGGAGAGAACAAAATTAGAAAAATAAGCAAAGCAGTTAGCATGAGCTCTGTTTTACAGATGAGTAAATTTTTAATGACTTTCCTAGATGCCCTGAGCTAGTGGTAGAATCAGTATTGAGTCCTATCATTTCAGTCCCCAAAGCCCATTCACTCTTCATACAATGCTGACATGAACAGTGACAACACATAGGATGAGCTTGATTAATATCTTGGGTGATTTATTGATTTATTAAGAGTTATCAACAAAGGATTGGAAATAATTTAAATATCCAATAACAGGAAAATAAAGTGAAATAAATCAGAGTGAAACATGAAATATAGAACTATTAGAAAAGTTGTTTTTAAAATGTATCCATTGGCATAAATATTTTCTCATAATGTAACACAAAACAAAACAATTGGAATATTAAACTACCATAATACAATCAATTCTTTTGTCTCTATGTGGGTATGTGTGAGTGTGCATGAAAAAGACTGGATGAAAACATATAAAAATGTTAATAGAAGTTTTGTCTGAACTGTGGGGTCATAAGTTGTTCATCTTTATGCATTTCTGTAATTTTTATATTTTCAGTATTTATTATTCATAGAACAGGAAAAATAAACACTACAAAGGAAGAAATAGAGAGAAGTGACAGCAGACAATATTCTCAACCAATTTCATTTCCTGTAAGCACATGAAATCATGTTGTCATCCTTTTCTGCTTTTTATAGTAAAACGAAAATTTTTAAATCCTGGGTGAGTAGATAATTAAAACTTGTGCTTGCCTGTCAGAGCAGGGGCACTCCGATTCCCATTTCTGCTTGGTGCCTGAACCTTGTCATGCCTACGGGTTCTCTTTCAAAATATTTAATAGAGAACAAGAGACCACTCCTCCCCATTAAGTATAGTGTAGGCAGGGAGTGCTGGGACAGCCTTCGTAATTATACCTGAGGCTACACAAGCAGCGCAGTTGTGTGTTTGGGAAGCTGTACCTGATGATGATCACTCAGTGCTGAATGGCAGAAAATAGCTGTCCTGCTAAAACACAGCCTGGGTGCGTGGGAGAAGGGGGGTAGTGGTGGCCTGAGGGGAGGGATAAGGATGCTGTGGATTAGGCAACAGAGGGTGGGGAAAAGCCCAGATGCAGACTGAGCTGCTGGCAAGACTGGGCAGGAACACAGCAGCAGGGCATGTTTCAGAAAGGACGCTGACTCCCTGCTGCCAAAACTACAGAGACTGAGCCTGGAGAAAATATTTCTTGTTTGTTTGTTAACTGTGGGTGAGAGAGTTGCCGTCACCAGACTTCCCCAAATTGTCAGCCTCTTGGGTTATGTCTGGCTTTGTCTTGGTGCCCTGGACACAGTCCTATTTCCCCAGTACAATTCTTCCTTCCAATTCTGCTACTTAAAGTAAGCTACCCAAAATTCAAAGCACCTCTTCAGAGGTGATTTGATTTGTACAAAGAAGAGCAGGACTGTCTTTTCTCCCAGCCCTGGTTCTGAATCTTGCATATTTCTTTCATGCAGCTCAGGAACATGTTCACTATTTTCTGTCCATTCTTTTGAGTGTCAACCCTGGCTTCCCATCAGATCCCCTGTGAAATATGGTCACATTAGGATATCTGTTCCCCTAGGTTAAAAAGGTCTAATGCCTTAGGTTTCAGGTAGAGCTTGGGGTTCTGTAATTTTAACAAGATCCCTAAATTATTCTAATGCCCAGCCAGGGTTTACAACCCCACCTCTTGAATATCATTCTAGAAGGCAAATACAGACCCAAAACAAAACATACGCCTGTGATATACACCAGAAAAACAATGTGAGGAAGCAAAGAACACCCTTTACCCATCCAAGCCTCAGTTTCATCATCCGTAAGATGGAGATGCTATTACCTTCCTTGAAGTGTTGTTCCCGTGAAATACTGAGCAGTCTCTGGCACGAGGCAAGCGTGAAACAGATACGAACATTGCCTTTTCTTTGTTCTGGAACATAGCCAAGTACATTTAAGGGTGCCAAATTGCAGCTCAGATCTCTATTGTGCGTGAGAGGTGAGGGCATCAAAGGATGTGGGATTGAAGGATGTGGTTGGCTTCACTGGTTGCTTTCCAGGTTAAAGACACCCTCTTAGTTCCCACTGTCCTCTGGTAACTTAGTAAGCGCTTATCATTCACAGGTTTCTTGCAATTCTTTTGGATGCTCTTTGAATGTTTAGTGTATGTCATCTAGTGGGTCATTCTCTGAAAGTTTTCAAGAGGAAACTTTCCATTAGGAATTAGTAGTTGGGAGTTTGGATGCAATAGTTTGGAATCTCTGTGTTTACATTTTCCTCCCTATCACATCTCAGATTTCAACTTTAGACAACTTACCTGGCTTTCTGTGCCTGAGATTTCCTCACTTGTAAAACAAAGAAAACAGTAATGGACTGGATATCACCTTTGCATCATTTCAAATCCTCTTGGCTCCACCTCCTGACTCTTGTCCCATCTGTGTGTGGGGTCAGACCAACTTCACACAGGCACCGCTGAGAGCACCCCACCCCTGCTTCTCACCTCCCATCCCAGGCTTCCCTACAGACTATTGTGGCTCCTGGGAATCTGCAAATGAATTGACTGTCAGGGAAGCAGTTCAGGCCCAGGGGATAAATGTTGGCCTAGGGAGACACAAGTCAAGGATATTTATCTCTTTTTCCACCCCTGGGAGAAAGTTCTGAGATATAGATTATACAGATTCCTGGGGAGAAATAAGCTTCTATTGATCAAGCAATGAATAGGTCTCCGCCACTCCAAAATATACCCTCATTGTGGCTCTTGCTCCTTTTCTGCTTTGTTTTCTGGAAACTTCACTCTCACTTCCTGGAGTTGTATTCTCGATGAAAGTGACGGTTCATCAAACCTTCCAAGCTCTACATTCTTTTTTTTTTTCCTTTTATTTATTTATTCAAATTTTATTTTAGATTCTTGGGGTATATGCGCACGTTTGCTACCTGAGTATATTGTGTGATGCTGTGATTTAAAGTACAAATGATCCCATCACACAGGTACTGAGCATAGTACCCAATAGTTAGTTTTTCAACCCTTGCCCTCCTTCCTCTCTCCCCTCTCTAGTCATCCCCAGTTTCTACTGCTGCCATCTTTATGCCCTAACTACCCAATATTTAGCTCCCATTTATATGTGAGAACATGCAGTATTTGGTTTCCTGTTCCTGTGTTAATTTGCTGAGGATAATGCCCGCCAACTGCATTCATATCACAGCAAAGGACATGATTTCACTTTTTTTTTTTTTTTTGGCTGTGTAGCAGGCTATGGTGTATATGTACCACATTTGCTTTACCCAGTGCATCATTGATTCCATGTCTTTGCCATTATGAATGGTGCTGTGATGAACATATGAGTGTATGTGTCTTTTTGGTACAATGATTCCAAACTGTACATTCTTGTATTAAGATAATTATTTATATCTTAGGGTTGTGAAGATCAGATGAGATAATTCATATAAATATGATATAAATAGAATTTGATCAATGTTAAATCATCATGATCATCTTTCTCGAGCTGCAAATTATTTGCTGTTACCACTGTCTCCTCAAACCCCTCTCCTTCTACACTAATCTTTTCTGGGATCATCTTACCATTATTTTTAATTATTTGTTCATTTCTGAATTTGGAGAACAAATCTGTACTTGGTGGGTTAGTGATAAGTATGTCAGCTTTGAGCAGAGATTGAAATGGCACTGATCATCCAAACCACCTGGTTATCTTCTGTTAGTCTCTTATTATTTCCTGTGTATTTGTCTGCTCAGAAGATTGTAACTCACTAAGAATAAGGGCCAACATCTCACTCAGATCCCCTACAAGCCAAGTCTCTTAGTCAGGACCAGTAAATACTTGTGTTTGGAGAATTACGGAGTAATGGCCAGGGCTTTAGGAAGATGGTGCTATTTGCATGGACGGCTGAAAGCCTAATGAGATGGAAAGTGGATGAAAACCTTGATGGTCATGACCAGCTCACAAGCTTGGGGGTCATAATACATAAAGGAATAAGAACTTCTGTAATCCTCCAACCCCTGCACTGGATGGACAAGATTATTCCTTGAAGGAAAAGACCACACTGGGTCCAGAAACAATAGTTTGGGGTTGGTGCAGTGGCACTCAGACTGACTTCATGTCCAAACCACATAGGGGGAGTCTGAAAGTCTCTATGAGGAAACAAAATCAAACAAAAGCATAACATTACAACATCTCCTCAGTAAGATGCAGAGAACACAAGGCAAAGAAGAAAAGGTATTTCCCTCTCAGGTTTGATGACTATGAGGACAGACCGACAGAAGGCCTACCTCAGCCTTCTGCATATTCCCAGAGCTGGACTCAGTAAATGCTGTGAAGGAATCTGTTGACTACTAGGATGAGATGATGAAGCCAGAGTCTCACATAACCAGTGAACAAGAAAATGGGCAATATTAAGAAATATATAAGGAGACATTTGCATGAATCAGCTACAGTTCCTTGTCCTCATTATGTGCAAGATTTAAGGTCCATGAATGAACATTTTCATGAGGCAGTCATACTTCATACTTAAATCTAGCCCATTACACCCCAAGGTCCCTCTTGTCACATAGGCACATAAACACCCACAAATCTGCCTTATCCTTCCAGTTACAAATTGTCTCTTCCCTCAGTTGTATCTATCCACACAAACAGGAGCAGTGTGTCCTTCTTTAGATCACACTTTGTCTTTCTTTCTTGCTGTCTTCTGTTTCCAGCATGGAGAACTGTGTTCCCTCTGGACTCCTCATTCTCAAGTGACATTTTATCTCTTCTATAAAAGCCAGTGAGAACCCTGTTATTTGTTTGATCCATATTAGGGCCCTTGTATTTTGGAGAAAGACAAACTTTGTGAAAATTAATCTTTTAGGAAGAAGGTATCAAATTAAGGGTATCTCACAACCCAGGACAACCTTCACCATGGTGATGTCTCCATCATCCTGTGAGTGCTACTCCAGAGCTTTTATGGTACTTTGCATTTTAGCACTCTCTCCTTGAATATCCCAGGCAGGGAAATAGAGAAGTCATGATTATTCCCACAATTTATAGAGTATGGTCCCATCTTTTCAACAATATGCTTAACCACACTAAGTCTCAAATACCCAGTAACACTTTGTGTCCTTCCCAATGACAGCACTTAGATAAGAGAGTCCAGGTTTAAATACATATCAAGAACTCTTGCTGAAATGCGACAAAATTTATAAGGTATGAGATGGCTTCTAAAAATTATGTGAATGTGAGATACTAAGCTTCCCACTTTGCTGATGATATAAGGCTTTGGGGTCTGATTAAGTATGCAGAAGTTCTTCTGGGCACCAGATGGTATTGCATTTGTCTTCTCCCCTTCCAGACTGTCATTCCCACTCATTATACTCTAGACTGGTCCGAATATATGAGACTGTGAATAAGAGCCTTCTCTATAAGAAGGAATACATTGAGAACTTAACAAATGACTCCCAGAATATTGATAAACCTAGATCTGGTACATAAGACAACTCTAGGGCAGGCAAATCCTTTAGGGATAAGGCAGACACTGAAATACAAGCAGCATGAGAGCATCAGGCAGTCAGAGAAAAAATTTCCATGTAGCAAGAAGTCAGGAAAGGGCTGGAAAGATCTTCGCTAACTTTGCAATGTTGCCAAGGACCAGTCTGAGTCCTAGTGATCAAGCCCATAAAATGCAGGCATAAAATAGAAACAAAGACAGCTGGCCCTTCAAGTATATCCTGTTTCATTATTTAAAGGCTTATTAAGTGTATAGATCATGGAACCCATGTTTCAGATTTCCAGTGAGACCTGAGTCAATATATTAAGACACAACATTAAGGTAAAGAACTACAAGCTTTATTGAATACTAAATATCTTTTATGGTGGGATGTCTTTATACAACTAACTCTCCTGCCCAAATCGTTATTTCAACATTTGGGAGATAATGAATGAAATATGAACAAGTTAAGCCTTGTTCATAACAGGTAGTGTCTTCCAAACAGGCAAGTTACCCACTTACTGGACATCTTATATCCAAATAAGAGAGAGAAAATATGGGCTAAAATAAAACAGACTTAGAGATGAAAAGTGAACACCCAAGCCCAGTTCTTGGCAAAATAATTGGACCTTCATCCTTACTTTGAAGTCTGTTCCTTACTTGCTACTTTATTCCTTAATGTATTCATCCTGTCATCCTTAAGTTCTTCTCCTACATCTCTCCTCACTCATGAACTTTTGATTTGATGACTAGACAGGACTTGTCGGGTCTTGATTACAGTTATCCGTTGAATAATATCGGGGTTAGGGGCACCAAGACCCTGTGCATTCAAAATCTGAGTATAACTTTTGACTCCCCAAAAACTTAACTACCAGTAGCCTATCACTGACTGGAAAGCTTATCAATAACATAAACAGTCTATTGACATATATTTGTGTGTTATATGTATTACATACTATATTCTTACAATAAAACAAGCTAAAGAAATGTGTTATTAAGAAAATCATAAGGAAGTAAAACATATTTACTATTTGTTAAGTGAAAGTGGAACAACATGAAGGTTTTCATTCTTGTCATCTTCATGTCAGGTAGGCTGAAGAGGAGGAGGAAGAGGAGGGGTTGCTCTTGCTATTTCAGGGATGGTAGAAACAGAAGAAAATCCATGTATAAGTGGACCCATGCAGTTCACACCTGCATTGTTCAAGGGTTAACTGTATTTGTACTGATTTGCCCTTGTTCTTAGATGCTTAAGTTTCCAGTCACTCTAGAATAGTTGACCAGTCTGACTAATCTAGCTCTGGTCTCTAACATCAATCCATAGCAATGACCACATTCTTCAGAACCCCACTGGGTTTGCTATGACTACAGAAAGTCAGAAAAGCAAGGCCTTTCTGTATTTGGACTGATATTGCCTCTTTATGATTATTCTTTCCATGAAATTACTTTTATAGTATTAATTTGATTCAACAGAAGAGATGCTCATTCAAGAAACAGCAAATCTGTATTCTGGTCTGAGTCTTTCCAACAAATTCTTCTGATATGATTACTTAACCACATGGAGCCTCAACTACCCAATCATAGTCCTAACTACCTCACAGAACTGCTTACTGAAGAAAAACAAAACAAAAATTAAAGAAAGAGACAGACACAGAGACATAAATAACAGTGGTTACAGAATTTCAAGCATAAGATAAATTCAGTGTCTTAAGTTTTCCAATCAGCCCCAAATAGACAGAAACCAGTGCAGAAGTCATCCAAACTTCTTGCTAAGCATTCATCAAACCTGCTGTATTTGCAAAAAGCATCTTCAGAGAAGGCAAATTGGGTCAGTGAAAAAAGGCTGATCAATCAACATTTAAAGGACCAGAGAGTGAAGGCAGAATGATGTCATACACAGCGTGCTCTTCCATGTGAGGCTTCTCTAGTAGGCAGGGAAGCCATCCATGGTTTGGTAGATTGTTCATTGCCTAAAGGTATCTGTACACACAGATGGGTCAGGGCAAAACTCCATCTGTTTCCTGCTCGGCTGTGCTTGTGTCCTGGCACGCAGCTATGTCTTTCTGTGCAGGTAAGAGGTAACCCACCCTAAGACTATGTTAATATGAGTTAATATAAACTGAGAAGGCCTGAGATTGCTATCCATATAAAGGTCTGCTTGCAGAGTTGGTCCTTGGCTAGGTCTGGAAAGTGGGATTTGAAGAGAGTTTCCACCATTCCCTGATAAGAATGGCTCCTCGTGCCTTGCCTCTTTATGCAAACCATATGGTCTATGCTGAACACTTCCCGGATGTCTGGGATTTGGTACATGGAGAGGTTGCCTAGGTGAGCAGCCCCTTATAGAAACTCTAGGCACTGAGACTCCAATGAGACTCCCTGGAAGGCATTTATGTGTTGTCACAACTCCTTGCTGAAGAAATTAAGCACATCCTGTGTGACCCCACCGGAGGATGACTCTAGGAAGCTTACACCCAGTTTCCTCCAAACTTTGCCCCATGTACCTTTCCCTTTATTAATTCTGCTTTCTATATTTTTGCTGTAACAAATTGTAGCTATATATATGACTACAAGTTGAGTCCTGTGAGTCTTTCTAGCAAATCATCAAATCTGGTGGGTGATCTGGGGACCCACAACACTCTTTCTTTTTACACTTAGAGGGTATTTGCCCACCAACCTGCCTTCCATGGTGCCATGTCTGGCTACAGGTGCTGTTTTTACACAAAGCTATCATAAGTATTTACTGGGACTTTGCCAGGAAAAGAGGAGGATGTAGAAAAGTACCCAAGTTTACCGCCCCATCCTCCACATCCTTTACCGGATAAAGAAAATCATTAGTCATTTTCACTTTCCTTACTGGAGCCAGGGTGAAAACTTCCCAGGTCAACATTAACTCTGCAGAGTCAATAAGGAATGGTGGGAGGTCAGGACCACCAACATTTGCAAATGCCCTCCTATGTCTTAGGTACTATGTTTGGAGTTTTACATACATATCTGAATGCATCCTCAGAATAGGAGAACAAAAGTAATCCCGATGTTATGGTTTAAGAACCTAAAACGCAGACAAGTTGAGTAATTTTCCCATGATCACATAATAGATGGTGAATCATGAGTTGAAATGCTGCCTATCTGATGTCAAATTTCATTTATTTTCATTATATCATATCATTCTCACTTCCAAGTTTTCAGCCTCCATTTTTTTCATATGAAAATTGAACCTATTTATCTCTCGGTGTTGTTATTAAAATGAGATATGCATGTTAAGTATGTAATATAGAGTCTGGCATGTAGTAAATTGAAACAAGTGGAAATCATTTTTATTATTACAATGACTATGATTATACTTACAATGGGGACTTTTCTGGCTCAGACCCTTTGTGCCTGCTTAGTCCAGGGCCCCAGGAACTGGGGATGGCAAGACAGACAATGAGGACTGTCTAGCATGTAGTCTCCTGACATTTTTTCCGCCATGTTTACAATACAGCACACTAATAATTATGTATCCCATTACATATACATCAGATTACTGTTGAAAGTTCTACCTGAATCAACTCCAAACTCAAATGTATACACTGCTAAATATCTCATATTGTCTCTGAAGTGCCACACAAGTCTGCTTCAAACGTAAAAGCAAACAACAATAATAAAAACCACCCAGCTGTTGTTTGGAGTAGGCAGGTTTGTGTTTCCCAGGCACACAGGGACTTATGACATCACTTTATAAATTATTCTCACGTACACCACTCTCTACTCATGAAATTGAAGAATACACTCTCCCTTATGTGTGTAAAAGTGAAAGTTGCCCTTGCCTTCTGGTGTTAGCAGTTCAAAGCATATCCTGAGTACTGATTTTGTTCAGCTCAGCCTACTGGACACTTGTGGTGACACAAAGATTAATTCACAGATATAGGTTGAGAGCCCACTTCATACTAAATAGGACTTAGCACGGAATCTCTCTGGCCCAGACTCAGACTATGTAAATATGAGCTGGGATGACGATGATAATAGTAGTGATGGTAGTGATTGTGTCCAAATATTTAAAGTAATTTATATTCCAATATTGGCAAGAGCTTAGTTTCGAAGGTTATATACTATATTTTATAATGTAATAAATGCTACACACAAATTCACACATGCGCACACACACACACACACATTAACAAGTATTACATACAGGAATAGAATTGAGCCCTCTGTACCTCTAACTTCCTAGAAAAACCTTTATATCCTTTGATTTCATGAATTTACGTTAGGTGTACTGAACCTGTACCATCATTTTTTTCTTTTGGAAAATTCAACTTTCATGGCTCTACATGTATTAACCGCCACAAAAAATACCATGGGTATTTTCCTATGAAAATATACTTAATATTTCATATGATTAGTTTTAAGCCCCTTATTAATAAATTCAAACCAAATAACACAAGAAACTATCCTTAAAAAAATAAATATAGCCCATTCTGTTTCCATAGGTATGTATTATTGCTATTGATTTTCTATTCATCTACTTTTAAAGCTGGTTTGAAAATGATTTTTAAGTGCACAATCTCATTTATTAAAGCCTTGAAAGTTGATTACTTTAATTTTCCCCCAATCAACAAGATAACCCTTAATTTTAAGGTCTGCATTAGTGGCACTCCCAACTATGAAGTAATGACACCATTTATTTACATTAGAATCAACATGAGTTCAGAACTTAATGCCCTCATCAATTTTCCAAATAAAACTGCAGCTGTAGTGTGGAACAGGTGAAATGAGGTCTGTATTTCTCAGATGTAACATAGCCAAGACCTTAATCCAAGCTTCACGAAGTTTAAAAGCAATAAAGCCAAAGTTATTTCAGCCCTGCAGCATACTTATTTAAAGAGATGAATGTTATTGGCTGTCTTTCAATGTACTGCTTATACTATCATTAAAACTTGAAATGGAATCCCAGAGTGTTGTATCTGTGAAACACCACATACTTATAAGAACTCCCTCCCCAATCCCTTTAAAACAGAAGAATAAACACAACTGTAAAGCCACATCCAAGATTCTATGATCTCTATATAACTCTATCTCCATTCTCATTCCTTACAGAAAGAACATGAGATTGAGAGATTATGGAATAAGAAATAGATGTAAGAAATAGATATATGTGAGAAAATCTTTGGTCTAGAATCAGAAAGCAAAGGTGGTTCATTAGAGGACTTGGTGGCACCTACACAATTGTAAAATTAACAGCATAAAAGAATACCCTAACCAGTCTCTAAACTGGATGAAGAACCATGGATGTGCCCACCCATTACAACCTCATTAGAGTGCCAAGCATGTATCAGCTATCTAGTAAATACTGAATAAGATGTTATACAAAATCACCTTGCTCTCTTTGTGGCGATTCAATAGTCTGAAAAAGTTTCTAACAGGCTTTACATAGGAAATGTGAGTCGTTTGCTACAGCACAGCCTTCTAAGGTAAGTTGGGAGAGAAAAAGAAAAGCATCTCATCTTCTTTGTTTATGTGTCTGCCCTTGGCATCAACTCTTTTAAAGTGTTCCTGTTTCTTCTTCCTCTCTTTCTTAACTTCTAAACACAGATTCAACAAACTCTGTCAAAATAGCCTTTACTCAAGGCAGCACTACTCTTTTAACCTATCACTCTCAGTTTAAGTGAGATAAAACAGTTCAAATCCAAATATTCAGGCATCATTGCTTTTCATGATCATGTGTAATCGTATTTTTCTATTCCAATGCATAAGAGCTGAGGTTTCTATTCTACACCAACTTAGGCTAGAAATATTATTACTGGGACATTAAACACTAAATTAGAATAAATTAATGATGCCAAGGCATATCAAAATTGCTTGTAGCTGTGTCAAGTCAAATCACAGCAATATTTATATCATGGTTCCAATGGTAATAAAGTCCCTTGATTTCTTTCATAACCAAGAGAAAAAAATTGCCATTGGAAACAAGCCCAGAGAAATCACATATATTTGAATTAATAGAGAAGGACTTTAAACCAGCTGTTATAAATATGTTCAATGATTTTGGAAAGGATAGATATTATAATGAGTGAACGAATAGAAATTCTCATCAAATGAATGGAATCCATAAAAATGAACCAAATGGAAAATCTTGAATTAAAAAGTATAATATCTGAAATGTAAAATTATCTTATGGGCTTAACAGAAAATGGGATATTACAGAAGAAACAATCAGTAAGCTTCAATACACAGAAATAAAAATTATAAAATCAGTACAGAGAGGGAAAAAAGTTTTTAAACATTAACAGAATCTAAGTGACCCCTGGGTCACTTCGTGGTTTAACATCTGTGTAACTGGAATCTCAGAAGGAAGAGAAACAGATCGGCAGAGAAATAAATATCCAAAGATATGGTGGCTTAAAACTTTCCAAATCTGATCTGGAAAAAAAAATTGATCCCTAGAGGAAGCTCAATGAATCCCAAGCAGAATACACATTAAAAAATAGACCCTAGATACATAATAGTCATATTTCTAAAAACAAAAGACAAATTTTTAAAAATATTTGAAGTAATTCAATGGAGAAAGAAAAATCCTTCAAATATTACACTGAAAAATGTTAATATTAATATAGAAAAAAGAATGAACTACACTGAATTCTAGCCACACACAATAATTAAATCTATATGAATATCCGATCTAAACATAAAAGCTAACTATAAAGTTTATTGGGAAAACAAAATAAAACATAAGGAACTATCGACATGGCTTAGGCATGTGATGATTTCTTATACAGTTAAACTCATACAAGACGTATGTTCACAGAAATTTTATTCAAAATAGCCTAAAACTAGAAACAACAAAAATGTCCATAAACAAGTGGATAGATTTTAAAACAAACAAAAAAAATGTGGTATACTTAGTATATTTAAACCGAGCAATGAAAAAAAGGACAAACTATCAGTGCCCCAAACCACAGGGATAAATTTAAAAAGTAGTATATTCAAACATGCCAGAAACAAATAAGTATGTACTATATCACTCCAAAAACCTAGAGTAGAAAAAACTAATCTATGGTTATAGAAATAAACAGTAGTTGCCCCCACAGGTGGTGGTAGAATCAGCAACTGCAAAGGAAAATGAAGGCACTTTTTAAAGTAATAGAAATGGAGTATAGCCTCAAAGGTTGTGAATTAAATGTGTATAAGCTTTTGTCAAAACCCACAGAAATGTAAAATATCTGCACATTTCATTGCATGCATATTTTTAAAAGGGAAAAAATTACAAATCTACTTCATTCTCTTCTTTAGATTATCTTTTTGACTTCCCCGTTTTTCTTGATAACAGTTTTATTCTCAGTCAAAACATAACTAACAAGTTATGTATATACCTGTAACCTCCTCCTCCAATACGTAACAATTGTCCAGATTCAAATAATATAGTAATTGCCACCATTATTGAATACTTAGTTCAAGCAAACGCAGAACTCTTTTCATCCAATTATTGACTTATGATCTCATTTATTCTACATAATGACCCATTGGCTTCCATTCTCTTATCCACCGGGAGGAAACTAAGATTTCGAGAAGTCAGGCCACACATAAAATTAATTGAGAAGCAGGATTTGAATGTATATCTGCCCCTCCTAATTATACCAACAGTGTTTATTTAAAAATCTCCCTCAAGAGTCTCCCACTTTGCAGCACTTCCTTCTACCAAATTCTCCCAGATTCTGCCCCCAATGAAGCTAACAAATAATCTAATAACCAGCTAAGACCATCAATGATCTCCATGTTATTATAACTAATATTTACTGTCCAGTTCACATCTTATTTGACCTCTTGTTTTCATTTAACACTATTGGTGCTTCCGACCTAGAGCATATTCTCTCTACTTGCCACTGCCAAGTATTTCCCTGGTTTCCCTCCTTCCTGTCAGGCACTCCTCCTCAAGTTCACTTGAATACCAACTCAAGCTTATTCAGTTCTTAAGTGTTGGCATTCCTTGAAATGCAGTTATAGACACTGTGCTCCTTCTACTTCCTGCTCCGTCTGCCTAGATGATCTTAGACACACTTCGGACAACAAGCAAAATAGTTAGCACGAGTTTGCACTCTATCTTCTCCCTCTCTCCATCCTCTTTCCCATCCTAAAAAATTATTCATTCACCTTCTTAAGGCACAGTTTGATCATTACATTTCTCAAAAATCTCCACCTCCCTGCCACCACTGCCAGCCAAATGAAATTCAGTCTCCTTCTCTTGATATTAAAACAAGGTTCTCTAAAATGTAGAACAAGTTAGCCACTTTAGCCCTGTACCATATTGCCCCTTTTTATATCCTCTATGATGCAATCACACAGGATTATGTGCTTTCCTGCCACCCTTTTCATATTATGCCATTGCTTGTGCTGTTTCTTCCAACTAGGAAATGTGGCCTCTGATCACCATTTTTAATAATTCCAGTTTCATTTACCTTTGGAAGAGCAGAGCAACAGAACATGTCTCCCTTAAAACTTCTCTTAATCCCCAAAGTCAAAAGTACCATTTTCCTTCTATAAACTCCCAGATTATTGTACTGCATACAAAGATATTGATGTGGTCAAAAATGATGGTGGGAGTTGAAATGGAAAGGAGGATCAAGGATCAAGTTTCAGTGTTTTCTGTGACACTGGTAGCAACTAGGATATAGACAGGTGACAAAGACATTGAGTGGAAAAGTGGAATAACATAAGTGCCATGAATTTCAAAAGGAGGCAAAGATACCATCTGGTATCTTTGAGACTACAAACAGTTTTCTCTACCTTGAAAGGGCAGGAGAATTGACATTGTAGTAGGAAGGAGTCAAGGAAAGTGGGATTCATGGAGGAGAGCCAAATTTCCATCGCCTAAGTGACTGAAACGTTGAACAAAATTTTATCTAGACAGATGGAAGATCTTTACCATTTTAAAATATAGCCACAGCCTTCATTCCTAATGTCTAATATCAACTGAGATAAAAAGAGATCTACTGAATATGTTGTTGCCAGTAAAACACAAAGTGTAACAAAAAACACTGTTTTTCTTGATAAACAATTTGATGTCCTA
This sequence comes from Gorilla gorilla gorilla, assembly GCF_029281585.2. Classification (NCBI taxonomy): domain Eukaryota; kingdom Metazoa; phylum Chordata; class Mammalia; order Primates; family Hominidae; genus Gorilla; species Gorilla gorilla. The sequence continues at coordinate 16,072,206 of NC_073235.2, read as the reverse complement.
TAATTACTCTGAGCATGACTTGTTCTGATTATTTCTCTGCTTAAAATTCCTTGAATGGGTCTTTGTGACTTACATGGAAAAATCCAAACTTGTAAGACTGAATTATGTTTATTGTCTGTCCCCAGTCACTTTCTCTCCTTATTCCCACCATTCCCCTATGTATCTGTTATGGCCCAACAGTACCAAATTACTCTTCTTGGTTTTTTGTCTACATTATTTCACCAGTAGGTGACACTGCCCATGCCTCTCTCTTTTGCTGGAATGCCATTGTCTTTACTCTTTTCTGCCTGGCCAACAGTGAGCATCCCGAAGCACCATAATGTACTAAGTCTTTCCCTGATCTGAGCCACCTTTAGTTAAGTGGTAAACACTTATTATACCTGTACTGCCCTGTAGGACATTCATCTATTCATCTTTCTGACTTGTCTACTAGAATCTAACCTCCTTATAATTTGGCTCCACTTTTTCATTCTGTGACCCCAGTAACTAGGACAATGGCTACATATAACAAATGCTCAATAAGTATTTGCAGAATTTCATTGAAATAATATGGCTTAAATATGCAAGAGAAGGATAATGTAACAACAGCAGAGTGGAGTTAAAAGGCCCAGACTGGTAGTTTGGCATATTTGTACCAAATCATGACTTACTGATTCTGTAACTTTGGGAAAGTTACTTTACTTCTCTCTGCCTCAGTTTTATCATTAGGAAAAAAAAAAATGGAGTAACAATACTATGCAGGATAACTGGAAAGAGATGTGATGATTTACACAATGCATAGCATAGTTCCTGACATACAGTACTCAATGAGCCATGGCTAGTATTTGTATGACTACAAAATGAACACCGAAAAATGGAAAAATATAGTTAAAATGATGCATTATATACTCATGGGTAAAGACATCTATGCGTTTATCTTATCACTGAACTTCCCAGGTACATGCATGTATGTTACTTCTGGTTATTACAGATTTAGTGGCTATGAAATCCTCTAGAAATCTAGAATAAAGGAAACCTGGCTTTTTGCTTTTCGAAGACCCTCAGAATTTCCATTTCCTTTAGACATAAGAGGGGGAAGATGGCTGTAATGTCACCATGAATATATATAGGGACGAGAGGTCTTGCTATGGAACAGCTTGTAGGAGGGAGGAGAGACAAATATGTAATACATACAAAAATGAATAATTCATGTAAATGGGCCCAATGAGCAGAAGCAATTCCTCCACAATTTTCAAGAAATAGCTCAGGGAGAAAGCAAGAGCTAAAAAAAGTTGCATATTTTCAAATTGAATTTGATTCACAAGTAATTTTTAAATGTGTGCTCCAAAAATTCAGGTGAAATTAGGCAACTCAGGAGATTTTTTCTGAAGAGCTGGTAGTGGAGCGCCTCTTAGCTTCCTAAAAACGCATCAAGATACCGAGGAGCTTCATCCTCAAATGACATCTCTGAATTGATTTCCTGCTAAGAGCAACCATTGGCAAACCACTGTGGGATTACAAATCACTGACTACATCTCCTCTTATCAGAATCTGGTTGAAAGTAAAGATAATGATACAGGATTGTGTTGAGGACATTCAGGTCATCCATTGCTCCAGGTGCCTGAAGTAGTATACTTGGCTCTTCCTGGGTCACTGAAAAGCTATTTGTTTAGGCCACAATGGTCTCTGCTCTCTACAGAATTGCTTTCATTGAAATTCATTTGGGAGATATGCCCCACTGTCCAGGAACCATGTCATCTGTGACTATTTGAAGGGTCACTGTATGAATGTCTTATGCTTTCCCATCCTCCACCTCAGACTATATGGGTTGGCTTTTTAGCATGTGTGATGACAAAAATATTACAAAACATGAAAACTATGTGTCACGAAAACAAGGAAAATTGATCAGACAGAATACAATAACAGCGAGACTACTTTTCTTGAGGTGCAGAAAGTGTCTTGTTGGCTTTATAGGCATGGATCTTCCCAACCCTTCTTTTCTACAATTTCTGGGCCACTCTGCATATTCCAGAGACAACCATCCTCACAAAGTATAATTGATGATGGGTCTTTGGTCAGTTTTCTGCTGACTGGAAACAGATTTCCAGTTGAAGTGGGGTGGTGGGTAGGAGATGTACTCCTCAGAAAGCTCCTTATGCATTTTTTTGTTGTTGTTGTTTTAATTTCTGCAATTTCAAATAGGCTCCCTTCTTTCTCAATATGTGGTCTGTGTGTACGTTGTCTGCTGCTTGCTTATCTAACCACCAGCAAGAGTGGTGAATTCAAACTGGAGACTGGACTTTTGGTAGAGTGAAAACTAAAATTTGATACATGTCAGGGAAAAACAAGTAACATTTAGAATCATTCTTTTCCCCTATGACCAGATGTATTAATTACAAAAGCCCAGAGAGGCCAACATGTTTTTTTACAAGAAAGCATAGAACAAACACCAAGAGAGAATAATCTGGAAGGAGAGAACATGCAGGAAGATCCAGTGGGGGCTGGGGGAGACAGAGAGAGACAGACAGACAGACTAATGGAAGGAACATGAGAGAAAGATCGAGAAGCACCACAGAGTCAGGAAAGGTAAGCAGAGTCAGAGAGCAAATGGAGAAAGAACCCCAGGTTAAGTCAGCAGGTGGTTAGGAAAATGGAAGATAGCAACAATGAATTTATAGAAAATTCAGCTGAGTTATCTCTCAATATAATTCACTCCTCTGTATCCCCACCAAAGGCTTTCAATAAAGACTGTCCTTCAATCCTTTTGCAGTCAGATTTGTATCCCCTACCTCTTTTGACCTCTCCCCAAGAGGATATATATATGTGTATATAAATATATATGAGATATATATGTATATATATGAGATATATATGTATATATGTATATATAATATATACTTCCTTTTACACATATATGTGTGTATATATTATATGTATATATAATATATAATAAACTCCCTTTTACATATGTATGTGTTCACATATAAGCTCCCTTTGTGAATATGTGAATATGTGAATACATATATGTATTCACATATATGTAAAAGGGAGTTTATATATAAAGTATTAACTTACATGATCACAAGATCCCACAATAGGCTGTCTGCAAGCTTAAGGAGCAAGGAGAGCCAGTCCGAGTCTCAAAACTGAAAAACTTGGAGTCTGATGTTCTAGGGCAGGAATTCTCTAGCACAGGAGAAAGATGTATGCTGGGAGGCTAGACCAGTCTCCCCTTTTCACATTTTTCTGCCTGCTTTATATTCCTCGGCAGCTGATTAGATGGTGCCCACCCAGTTAAGGGTGGGTCTGCCTTTCCCAGCCCACTGACTCAAATGTTAATCTCCTTTGACAATGCCCTCATAGACACACCCAGGATCAATACTTTGTATCCTTCAATCCAATCAAGTTGACACTCAGTATTAACCATCACAGTAGCTCAGCAGGCCTGATACATTGAGGGCTCACTTTCTGCTTTTTCACAACTCCAGTGAGAAAGATGACAACCACAGCAAACAGCAGTGAGGCAAAGGCACTTTGGGTGTCCTAGGCTGACTCTTGTTGCAAGTGGGCATGCTATAAAGTAAGGAAGGAAGGGAGCTTGGAGAGGAGACCAAATGCATCCCCATTGCTTTCTTCACTTCTCCCCGCCAATCCCCCACACAAAGCAAGGCTTCCTCTGGCTCTGGTGCTGGAAAGCTAGACCCGTTTGCTAGGCTACAGCAAAAGACAATGGATGTGAACCCTACATCTATCACAACATCACATTGTGTCCCCATAAATAGATACAATTATTATTTGTCAATTAAAAATAAAATAAAATTTAAAAAATATTTTTAAAAGACCGACTGTGATGAATATTGGAAAGTAGAGACAGAATGAAATTTGGAGGGAGATTTGCAGGGATTTAGAAGTTCTAAAGTGAGGAAATCAGCTTCAGAGACACGCGTTAGTGCATTTACCTCAAGGGACCCTATGGCAGTCCCCAGGTCTACAACTTATTTCACAGCTCGTCGTGGAGCGTCCTATGCAAAGCTGCTCTTAGCACTCAGTGAATAAAAGCAGTGGAGCTGGTCAAGGCTCCTTCCCTTTGACTTCCAAGCCCGGTCTATTAATTGCGTGGCTCTGCTGTTCCATTGGTAGAGTTCCTTACAGTTTCTATATTACCGTTCTAATTTTCTTCTCATGCTGCAGCCTTCTTCTTATGATTCATTTTTTTCTTGTTCCTAAACTTTCGTCCTTTTATTGTCCTTTTAAACTTATTTGATTTTGCGGTAGGCTGCCTCCAGTGGTTTGGGGAATGAAGTTGGGGTGAATAAATGTTTAACTGTTGATAAAAGTTTCATTACTAAAAGAAAAGTGAGAGAAAAAGCATTTTTTTTGTTTTGTTTTGTATTATCTGGAAGAGACTAAGATCTAATATAGGGTGTAGAACACAAATGAAATTCTAAATAAACGAATCACAAAAATACCAACAACACATAGTAGTTTACAGAAAGAGGCAGTATTATATACCAGTTATGGACATGAATTCTAGAGACTGGTGTACCTTCAAGACACATAAACATTTAAGGTATATGGTAAAAGTGTTCACCATAAAAGTAGTAGACGAGAGTATATATTTTAGTGAACCTTCAATTTGATATACTCATTAGAATATATATAAGAATATCTCATTGTTGTTTTAATTTCAATGTATTTGATTATTTTTCAGCATGAACATGTTTTCAAGTGTTTTGAGGGTTTTTTTTCAGGGGGAAGAGTTATTTGTTTTGTTTTGTTGCTATTTTCCTTTCTTTTGATGAGAGCTTTTTTATATGGTTTGTTTCAATTCTGTTCATAATGCCTGCATCATTCCTCAGCTCTACAAGCATATTCCTCATGAAATCCCAAAACTGGGAAACATAGCTCTATTAACACTAAAGACTTAACTCAGTATTTTCAAATTAAAATCTCAATGCTGGTTTTTTTGACTTTCATTCCATCACCTAAATATCAAAGTTGTCTAGAAATGCTGACCTCCCTCAGATAAATTCATGTGACCAAGCAATTGTCCCAGATGCCATATCTCTTTATAAAAACTGAAGGGAAAAGTTTACCATCAAACAGGAAGTAGCAGGTGTCTGGGGTATAGGCAGTGAAATAAACGCCTCAAATCATAATCTAGAAAGTTTCCCAGAAACTTTCTGCTACTTACATTCTTCTCTGTCCTCAGAAGTCACAAGTCCTCCATCTCTAATTTCAATCTTGTAGAAAGAAAGCAAAGAGCTGTCACACTTTCGAAAGAAACTCCATTTAATTATAAAAGCTCAGCATATGTTTGAGCTACATACAGCCTAAATTAAAATAAACTAAATTTTCCATCGACTCTCTAAGTTTCTCAACACTGTCTGCATGCGTCACTATTGTCATAGAGGGTAGTATGTTTCAAGTCTCTAGTATCACTTTTCCTAATAACGTCAAATATTATTTGATTTTTCTTCCTAAATTTGTAACTGTAATGATGTTTTGGTTAACAACTTCACTTTGGATGTAGCTGTATAAAGTCAACATAGAATAGGAAGAGGTTGGCCAGGTGCAATGGCTCACCCCTGTAGCACTTTGGAAGGCCAAGGTGGGCAGATCATGAGGTCAGGAGTTCGAGACCAGCCTGACCAACATGGTGAAACCCTGTCTCTACTAAAAATACAAAAATTAGCCAGACGTGTTGGCACACACCTGTAATCCCAGGTACTCAGGAGGCTGAGGCAGGAGAATCACTTGAACCAGGAAGGCAGAGGTTGCAGAGAGCCAAGATTGCACCACTGCTCTCCAGCCTGGGTGACAGAGCAAGACTCCATCTCAAAAAAAAAAAAAAAAAGAATAGGAAGAGGTTGGGTACATTCTGAGCCTTCTAAATCTGGATGGCTGGGTGGAAAAACTCTCACTTATTTGGGATTTGACCTTTGCTAATGGGAGGATCAAATTAGAAAAAGACAGTAAAGGGAAAGCACAAGGATGCTGACCAAAGACAAACAAGAGGACCAACATCAGCATTGATGGACCAGTCTGGCCTTCCCACCTATGACTTTGCTTTACTACTCTCTGTGCTCCATACTACTGCTAGAGTCATTGCTTCAAAATGCAAATGCATTATCTTGCTTTTAAAACTTCTGAAAGGCTGTCAGTCTCAAACAAGATGAAAGTCTCACACCTCAGTTTGACCTAGAAGGTTCATTGTCAATCTGGCTTCTGCAGACCTTACCCCATTCGAATGCTAAGAGATGAGGGAAGGTTTTAAGTGGGCTGTGATACCTTCTGCCACTAACCCTTCTCCCTGCTCTGCATGGGATGTCCCCTCACTACACCTCCCAGTGTTGCCTGGCTGGCTCCTATTCAGGATTTATTTCCTGATTTTCCCCAAATACAGATGACTATTTTTTCCTCATGCTTCGTTCCACCTTTATCACCAATCACATATCCAGTGTTGTGCTAGAGATGGCCCTTATAGGCTCACAAGAGCCACTCCTTACATTTTAGTGAATTTCAAAAGCTAATTGTTAAATACAGCCATTATTTAAAAGTAAACTCTATGAAATTACAGTTAAATTGTATTAAAGATAAATTTAATAAATGCTCAAAACTCCTTACTCCCTAATTAGCTTATTACATTTTACTATTATATATGCCTTTGAAGTTACTTGTTTCTATTTTATTTGTGTGGTGGGAATACTAAAATAATGAGGTACTGTACTGTGCCTCTCTTTCCAACTCCTTATTCAGTATCATTCCATTAGCAGCTTGCAATTGTTCATGATGGGAGTATTTATACCATTGAAACTGACAAACATTACAAAGCAGAACTTGATTACTGTTATATTGTTAGTATAGACTTAAGAAAGTGATTGAGAAAATGTTAACACTTCACATTAAACTTAACATGTATTGTGCCTTTAGCTGTTACATTGTGAATAACACAAAAAATCCAGAAAATGCTTTGCAGTATTTAGAAATTATTACCCAATTCAGAAAAGCAATTGCTCATGTCATTGATGAATGAGTGAAGATCTGATTCATATTAATTGCTTCCCTTTCATCTTACTTGTTAGCATAGTGTTAACATACACAAAAACATAAGCTATCATTCATTTTTAGACTACACTCATTCCTCAATTGCAACCATCAGTTGGCTATAGATATAAGATTTCAGTAAAATTGATGAAAGCATACTTTGAGGAGAAATTCATTATATAAAATTTACAATAAGGAGGATTCTATTTTTATTTGTGTTTGTAAATTGTGCTGCAATTATTTATAATAATATTTATAATAAACATATGCACATATATATGCACATACATTTTTTTCTTAGAAAACTGGTTGATAAACATTTACCAGTATACTACTACATGGTATGTGTCTTTCACAAGATATTGAAAGATTTTTTTTAAAGAATTAGGGTCATATCTGAATCATCATTAGATCTCCAGCATCTATTTTATCCCCAGTAGATACTTGATAAATGCTTACTGGCTTGAGTAAAAACAAAGACTGTATTTCCAACTATTAATATTTAGGCATGGAGGGCCTCTGCAACCACCAAGAGGTTGGAGTTTTTCTCATCTTGGCCAGGGTAACTAGAGAACAATACACTAGTTTTGGGAAAAGAGAAAGAGACAGTATCTGGTTAAGGTAATAATGTTCCAGAATATACACCTATTTCTCCTTTATTAATTTTTGAATGAAAAATTCGGTAACCAGAAGATAATTATTCAATGTATTATCTTGGTATGTATAGTTAGTGCTGACTTAAGAAAATATTTGAAATGGTTTTTACAGTCTGTAGCAGATGCACTTATAACCACCCTCAAGCATGCTTTCTACTCACTCCTCATATCCACAAATGTGTATTCTTGTATATGCTTACCATGAGCACTTTTTTATGGAAAAGGAGCTGAAAACACATGCATGACAAAACCGTAATCAATGACATTACAGAAAGGTGTACAATATTCCCTGTAATAGCAGAATTCACATTATATCTGTTTGTCTTCATTTGGTTTAGGATAGAAAAGAGAAACCACGTGGTATTTTCATCAGGAAGGGGGTTAACACCGAGCAGCAAGTGCCTACAGCCTCACTGGGGCACAGGAGGAACACTCCATAGGCTGGGCCTCCAGGAATTATTCCCAGAACTTTATAAAACTGACCTACTTGAGGGGCTTTTTCTTTTGCTTCAAGCCATCACTTGGTTTTAGACTGAGGTGGAATGCCTGGTTCAAGAAACTTCCCCTGCCTTCAACACTCACAAAATGTACAGGATGCTCACTAGTAAGGTGCTACAATAAAATCTTGTTTATTTCCAGTTTTTATAAACAGTACGTCCCCCACCCCCCCAAAAAAAACCTTTGCCTTACTACCAGACAGCATAATTGTATATCTAACTTGTAGAATCTAACATCTAGTGCCATAGTTTCCAGAGAGAATCAGATACATGAGTTTTAGGTTTCCTACTTCTATAGAACGCAACTGAAAGAGATGGGTTTGGATGCTGAGTGCCAATCAGTAACATACAACAAAAATCCGTAACTAAATCATTTCTGTTCTCAGCCAGATGGTTATGGAGACCTTTACTGCATCCTTCAATTTGCACTCAACCACTGCACCAACTGTTTTTCTAAAGTGATGTTTGGCTGAAATGGGATAACCAGTAGCCCCTTTGTATAGGAAAAAAATTAAATATGATTATGATAATTGCAAATATTATGTGTATTTTCAACTCTTTTTAAATTTTTTAAATGGCATGGTACATATTTATGGTATACATAGTGATGTTTTCATACATATAACATATAGTGATCAGATCAGGGTAAGTAGCATACTCATCACCTCAAATATTTATCATTTATTTGTGTTGGGAATATTCAATATCCTCTTTCTAGCTATTTGAAATTATTTAATGTATTATTGTTAACTATAGTCATCCTGCAATGCTATAGGACTAAAGTCTGCTTTTATTTTCATTTAACGTTGCCCTAAGCCTCTCCTTATGCCAATAAAATTTCTTCATGAACATTCATAAATGTTGCCTAATATGGCACTTTGGTGACTATTTGGTAATTTGCTTTACCAGTTCTCTTTTGCTAGTGATGTAGTTAAGTTGTAATTTTCTACAAATACTAATGATGTCATGAGGTATGCCTTTGTATATAAACCCCTGTCATTCTCTCCAATTATTTTCTGAGGATCTCAGCTTTCTCTTAAAAATGGGTCTTATTTACTGAATCACTGAATCTAGGGCTTTTTTATTTGTTCTGTAAATGAGACAAAAGTTGATCCATATTGTTTCAAAAGCAATGAGGAAAAGGCAGCAGTATGTTATTTTGTGCTAAAATAGCACAGCTTCTAAAACACCTGGGACCTTGTTGAGAGGCATTACTTAAAAGCATAGATTGCAGTAAATGTTGCTTCATTTTGACTTTTGTGTTAGGCCTGTAATCTTGATGTAATAAATCAATATGTTTCTTGTTTAAGATGATGGCTAATCATTAGACACTGGTACTCTCAAATATTATTGCTCATTCTCCTAAAGACAATACCTGTTTCTAGTATTTTTAGTTTAAATCAATGTACTAACTATGTGCTCCCACCATGCTAATTTTAGGTAGAATCAAAAATGTGTAAAATTATGTCTCTAAATTGCAAGAGTTTACAGTGTTTGGGGGAATGTGAGAAAATTGCTTTATTGCTCTATTTTAAAACTGCCATTATGTTCCCTTTAAGTTTTTCTTTAAATCTCAGTGAGAGTGAAGTGGAGTGAGAGTGCAAATGATTCCCTTTAGAATCTCTAGGCTGTAAGCACCACAAGCTCCAGGGATTTGTTTCTCATTTAAATTGGCATCTCAGTTGCTTTGTTTGCAGCTTGATAAATATGACTTAGATAACTGAATGAACAAATGGACAGTAAATGAATGACTCAACTTAGATCCTATTCTATGGAAAAGAAAAATCAGTTTAAAAATGACCAAAGACCTACACGGCTACCTTAGTCCATTTTGTGTTGCTATAAAGGAATAACTGAGGCTGTGTGTGTGTGTGTGTGTGTGTGTGTGTGTGTGTGCATGCGTGTGTGTGTATTTTTTTTTTGAGATGGAGTTTCACTCTTATTGCCCAGGCTGGAATGCAATGGCGCGATCTTGGCCCACTACAACCTCCGCCTCCTGGGTTCAAGCAATTCTCCTGCCTCAGCCTCCCAAGTAGCTGGGATTACAGGCACGTGCCACCATGCCTGGCTAATTTTTTTTTTTTTTGTATTTTTAGTAGAGATGAGGTTTCTCCATGTTGGCTAGGCTGGTCTCGAACTCCTGACCTCATGATCTGCCTGCCTCAGCCTCCCAAAGTGCTGGGATTACAGGCGTGAGCCACCGCACCCGGCCTAGGCTGTGTAATTTATAAAGAAAAGAGGTTTATTTGACTTATGATTTTGCAGGCCATACAAGAAGCATGGTTACCAGCATCTGGTTCTGGAGAAGGCTTCAGTCTCCTTCCGCTCATGGTAGAAGGCAAAGGGGAGCCAGTACGTGGAGATCACATGGCAAGAGACAAGAAAGAGAGATGGGGCAGAGGCCAAGCTCTTTTTAACAATCGGTTCTTTGGGAACTCTCATGGGAGCTAAGAGAGCAAGAACTCACTGATTACCTTGAAGAGAACTCCAAGCCATTCATGAAGGATCCATCCCGTGACCCAAACACCTCTCACCAGGCCCCACCTCCAACAGTGGGAATCCAGTTTCAACCTGAGACTCAGTGGGGCCAAACAAACCGTATCCAAACCATAGCAATGGCTTGGTAACTTTAGGAACCAGACAACTTAATCTCAACATAGTGACTATTTATCAAGCACTTAACTAAAGTCTGCTGTAAGCCTTTTACATGTTGTATTTTATTTACTATTCATAATTTATGTGCTGGTACTAGTTTATTTCCCGGTTTATAGAAAAGAAAACTAAGGTTTAGGATTAATTTGCCCAAATCATGCAGTGAGTAAGAAGTGACGCAGGGATGCTGAACCCCATTCTGCTGTTAATCATACGTCTCCCATATTATACGGCAAATATCAAGGGTTGATGTGGGGCAAGAGCTTATAGCAAGTTAATAAAACAATGTGGGTATGTTGTTGTTGTTGTTTGCTTGCCTGCTTGTTTGTGAGACAGGGTCTTACTCTGTTACCCAGGCTGGAATGCAGTGGTGTGATCCCAGCTCACTGGAGCCTCGACCTCCCCAGGCTCAAGTGATCCTCCATCTCAGCCTACCAAGTAGCTGGGACTACAGGTGCTCACCATGATACCCAGATAATTAATTTTTATTTATTACAGAGATGGGGTTTCACCACATTGCCCAGGCTCGTCTCGAACTCCTGAGCCCAAGCAATCTGCTCACCTCAGCTTCCCAAAGGGCTGGGATTACAGATGTGAGCCATCATACTGGGCCATAAAACTATGTTTATATGTTATGAATTCCTCTGTGTATTTGTAATACAAAGTCACATCATTCTCAATTTTCTATATGTCCTTTTGTCAGGAAACTCTCTATCCCTTCTTGAGGATTTACCAACCTGAAATTGCTCCCACATGTTGGTGTCAAACTCCGTCCAAAAATGTTCAAACCTTCTAGGGGCATCAAGTTGAGAGAAAATCCAATTCTGGTGGTAATCGCCACCATCATTTCTAATGGGACTCTGTGTAGCTGTTGAAATATTGAAGATTCCACTGTCCATCGGATGTCCACTCTGCAGCAATGCTTCCTTGATCTGGGTGTCTGCCAGCTCGACAGCTTGCTGCCCAGTTGAGTTTGAACTTGTAGCTCAGGGATAGGCAGAATTCAAAGATGGCTCCAGAGTCCCTGGCCCCTGATGTACTGCCTACCCCCAACTATTCAATTAAACTGATCTAGGTGTCGCTGGAAAGGGATTTGCAAATGTTATTAAAAGTCCATAAACTGATCTAGGTGTCGCTGGAAAGGGATTTGCAAATGTTATTAAAAGTCCAAGTCGGTTGACCTTAAAAATGAGAGTATCGGGGTGGAGCTGGACTCATCACATGAGCCCTTCAAGTCTGAATCTGGCAATCACAGATAAGTCAGTCAAAGCGAGTAGAAGAATGAGAGAGTCATCGAGAGGGAAAAGCGCTGGAGGCACACGGCATAGAATGCAGGCAGTCTCTGGAAGCTGAGAGTCAGTAAGGAACTGGCAACCTCAGTCCTACAACCACAAGAAACTAGATTTTGTCAACAATCTGAAAGAGCTTGGAAGCGGTCTCTTCCCTAGAGTCTCCAAAGGAGAGTGTAGGTCCTGTGATATTCTCATTCCAGCCTCGTGATACGCTGAAGAGAGAACCCAGCTATGCAGTGATAAAATTCTAACCTGCGGAACTGTGAACTAATAAACACTCATTGTTTTAAAGTTAAGTGTGTGGTAATTTGTTATGTAAAAATAAAAAGCTAACACAAGCTTTCTCAGTTAATGTTCTAAGTCTGATAATTTTTCTTCACAGCCCAGATGCTGAACCTGGATCCTGATGGGCTTCTAGCTCAATCCACTTTGAGATCCAAACTTTCCCCTTCACATAATGTTCAAGTCTTCACGGTGGTGCTAAGTTTCTAGCCCAGACTATTTCTGGTTTCCTGATGGTTCCCATTTTTCACTCATAAAAGTGAACCATTCTTAATATCTAACAATAAAGTCTAAAGCCTGCATTTGTCAGGCCACGACAAGTTCAAATGCAGTTTATCTAAGTCATTTGCTGCCTAGTGTTGTAAATATTCATAATTGATTTCTCAATTTAAAAAAAGTCAAAAAGCCAAACACAACATGTTCTCACTCATAGGTGGGAAATGAACAATGAGAACACATGGACACAGGAAGGGGAACATCACACTCTGGGGACTGTTGTGGGGTGGGGGGAGGGGGGAGGGATAGCATTAGGAGATATACCTAATGCTAAATGACGAGTTAATGGGTGCAGCACACCAGCATGGCACTTGTATACATATGTAACTAACCTGCACAATGTGCACATGTACCCTAAAACTTAAAGTATAATAATAATAAATAAATAAACAAATAAATAAAGGTATGTAACAGGTGACCTGAGGTTGTTAACAACTCTAAGCAAAGCAGAAATTTGCCCCTCAGTGATCATTACGTTTAAGCTTGGTTTTAACTGATATACCATTATCTGTAAATTCCTTTCACTAACTACAAAAAGAGAAAAAACTACACATACATGCACACATATACTATACTTCTTTTTCAGCTTTTGTCTCAAAGCAAAATTAAAGTAACACGCAAAAGGGTAAAATGCATGCTCAGAATACTATCTATGAATGCTAAGATAGAAATTTCATGCTTTTCGAAATGAATAAGAAATATTCATTTGAATCTTTCGTGATTCTCTTTTTGCTTTCTGTTTGTTCTTTTTTAAAAAAATATTTCTTAACAGGTAAATACCTTACAGTCTTAACATACATGTGTGTGTTCACTCCAGAAGGACTTTTGCTTTCAAAAATATTTTATAGTGAGATAAAAGAAAAGCCTAGAAGGAGAATGAGCATTATATTAAGCAAGGATTCATAACAGTGGAACATCAATGAGGAGGGAACCAAATGCTATCAAGAGGTTACTCCATATCTCATCATCTTTGAAATACATTATCTTATATGAGAGAAAATAGACTTTATTCAGCTTTGCAGATATGTTGTTTTGGATTTATTTAAAATAGCAGGTATTTCTTTTAGTGCAAAGATTCAGTTATAGCAAAATAAATTCACCTTAAATATTATCAACTGCAACCTCAGAAAATTCCAATTTAAAAAGTCAAAGTTTCAGTTAAACATCCCCAGATTTCTCTGCAAGAAACTATGATTTAAAATTTTAGAAAGAGGCAGACTCATCTACATTTTAGGTTAGGCAGACCCAAACTCATTTTAAAATCTGATTATACATATATTCAATTCTGTGCTTAATAGACAGTATAATCCTAGGGAGAAATCTATGATCCTTTGTTTAATCTTATTGTTTGTGTTGGGATATTTTTACAAAAAGTTTTATTTAAAAGGATAATAGCTAAGTTGAGTAGAAATGGTGTTTTGTCTTCTTAGTTAAAAAGCTTTTGGAAGAACATTTCTGAAGACCACTAGGCCATAGGCCAGGCACCAATTTCTGTCAGTCTGTTAACAAAAATACAAGGCAGGGACTTAGCAGAATATAAGCATTATTTTGAAAACTAACCTAGAAAACGCAATTCCAAGCTATGATTACAAAAGCACATATACTTAGATAGCTAATTGTAAACAAAATATGGGATATACAATTAAATTTAAAACAGGCTAATATAGAGAAAGAAGAGAGCCTAATAAACTGTACTACTAGTAATCCATACTAAGCAGAGCAAGTGTTCTCAAAGTGTTTCCTGTTACCTGGGAACTTGTTAGAAATGCAGATTCCCAGGCCCCAACAAATCAGAAGTTCTCAGCATGGGACTTAGCTATGTATGCCATCACCAGCCCTCCAGTGATATGTGACTTACTGGAGTAATAAGGATGTACACAAGTCAAACCTGTATTATTTGAAAGCTCTATAGATGATTCTAATGTACAGCCAAGTTGAGCTCAAATTTTTTAATTGGTTAGATATCAAAGTCCACCAGTAAGAAAATGAACAACCTGATTAAAAAAATAGGCATGAGATCTGAATAGACACTTCATCAAAGGAGACATCCAGATGGCAAATAAGCATATGAAAACAGGCTCTACATCATACGTCATCAACGAAATACAAATGAAAGCAAAATGAGATACTACTACATACGCACTAGAATGGCCAAAATCCAGATCACCAACAACACCAAATTCTGGTGAAGATGTTGAACAACAGGAGTTATTGTCCATTGGTGATGGTAATACAGAATGGCACAGCCACTTTGAAAGACAGTTTGACAGTTTCTTATAAAATTAAACATACTCTTACCATATGATTCAGCCATCCAGTTCCTTGGTATTTACAAAATAGTTCAAAACATATATCTATTCAAAAACCTGCACACTGATATTTATAGCAGCTTTATTCATAATTTCCCAAACTTGGAAGCAACCAACATATCCTTCAGTAGGTGAAAGAATAAATTATGGCGCACCTAGACAATGGAATATTATTCAGCACTGTAAAGAAATGAGCTATCAATACATGAAAAGACATGGAGGAAACTGAAATGCATATTTCTAAGTGAAAGAAGCCAATCATGTGATTCCAACTATATGACATTCTGGAAAAGGCAAAACTATGGAGACATAAAAAGATCAGTGGTTGTCAGGGGTTGAGGGTAAGGAGGGATAAATAGGCAGAGTGCAGAGGATTTTTAAGACAGTGAAACTATTCTGTAGGAGACAGAAGGGTGGATACATGTCAGTATACATTTATCCAAACCCATAGAATGTACAATACCAAGAGTGAAACCTAAGGTACACTATGTAGTTTGGACGATAATGATGTGTCAATACAGGTTCATCAATTGGAATAAATGTACCTCTCTGGTGTGGTACAGCATGTTGTCAACAAGGAAAACTGGGAAAGGATGTGGGAGATACATGCATACTCCCTGTGTGCCCCATTCAGTTTTTCTGTAAACCTAAAACTGCTCTAAAAACTTGCCTAAGTTTTAAATTGGGTAGATTATATTAAAGGATCATTTTTAAAATAAGTAAATCATGAGTATGAGTTTATGCAGATATAAAATGTACATGTCAAAGATTTTATTTAGCTCATTAGTTAGGAAGATGGGAATTAACATGTCCTAAGTTCAAAGGAGATCCCAAAGAGTAACTATAAAAGGCCAACAAAAATGCCAACATGAATTTGCTTAACACAGAAAAACCTGGCTTCTTCCACAGCAGGTTAGAAAAGTCCATTGAATCTCCATTGGACAGAACCTATCTGCATGTATATAGAAAATAATGTTTTATATTTCGGCTGGGCGCGGTGGCTCAAGCCTGTAATCCCAGCACTTTGGGAGGCTGAGGTGGGCTGATCACCAGGTCAGGAGGTCGAGACCATCCTGGCTAACACGGTGACACTCCATCTCTACTAAAAATACAAAAAATTAGCCAGGCGTGGTGGTGGGCACCTGTAGTCCCAGCTACTCGGGAGGCTGAGGCAGGAGAATGGGGTGAACCCAGGAGGTGGAGCTTGCAGTGAGCCAAGATGCGCCACTGCACTCCATCCAGCCTGGGCGACAGAGCGAGACTGTCTCAAAAAAAAAAAGAAAAGAAAAGAAAAAAAGAAAATGATGTTTTATATTTCTATGAATTTTCTGCAAGTTAACTTCTAACTCCACAAAATTATATAATAGTTCCAAAACAATGAAATGCCAAAACCCTACAGAATCAGATGAATCAGAGGATGCATTCTAAACAGCACAAAATTTCTCCATTAAGGAAACCTGGTAATCTTTTGGTCCCTTTTTAAGTCGTCCACAATTTTTTCTACCAGCTAAAACATGTAGAAAAAGAGGCAAAGCAAAGCATGGCCTGGGGGGATCATGGCCAGCTGAGATGGCAGTGAGCTGACAGCCCCGAAAGAACAGAGCACAGGAATTGAAACAGTTTGACAAAGAGTGTTTGCCTTTTATCAAAGGGTCTTGAGGGTCATGTTGATGTTTTGTTCTTCCTATAATTTAAGTGGGAAGTTGTTGGAGGTTTCCGAAAGAAAAAAAAAAAAACAGATGTGATATGATTAATGCGGCACTTTAGGGAAATTAATCCAAACCCATCTTCAGGATAGATTAAATGCCAGAACTGACCAGAAAGACCAGGCAGGAGCTGGCAAAGTAATCCAGGATTAAGATAAAATTTAAAGTTTTATTATCCAGAGATTTCCTCTCTAAGAATTTCTTTAAAGACAGGCATTATTCCAAATCCATCTCATTCTATAAAACTCACAAAGCCAGTGTGCTCTGTCTCTCTGTCTCTCTTGGCCTTGATCTAGAGTAAAATGTTGAAAATAGAGAACCATTTTTCTTTCCAGACAGGGTGGATAGTTATCTGGAGTGAAAAGTTTCATTTCCCAGCATTTTTCATTGAAACTATCACCTGATAATTACACTGAATAGAAAGTAACCGTTAATCACGTCTTTAATGTATCAATTCATCATTGTCTACCTTGTGTGGAGCAGAATTACAATTAATCAGTCAAACCAAGCCCTATCAGGACCGAACGCCTGGGGAAGTGTGGGTTAAGAAGGCAACTCTTTTAAATGGAGAAAATACATTTGCTTCTGCTGGCAGGAGGACTGAGGCCTTACCCGTAGCACTGCTTTATGTCATCACAGAAAGTGTTTTAATCTCCTCCTTTGTCCAGTTTGAGCAACCTCAAGTTTGTTAGACATGTAAAGCTCTTAAATGTTATCTGACCTACAAGGGAAGGAATTTGGTCAGTTTTGTCATTGCCCTTTCTCGGCACATAATTTTGTTAATGAAAGGCTTTCACAAAACAAATTCACATTTTAGAATGCAACAGCTGCCTACATCCTTGTCATCCCTATTTCTCAACTGATAGGTGCACTCCTCCAGGATGGCCCACTCTGAGGCTCCTCTCTATAAAGCTGGAGGGAAAAAAAGGCATTTTTATGACGGTGATTAGATGTAGAGTCTGGGTTTAAAGACTCCAGAACAAATAACATGGCTTATCATTTCCTGCTTTCCTGACTTGTGTTGATGCTATAAAAAGAAACCTGTCCCTTCTCTCCGACAAGATTTATAAACTCCTTGCAGAAAGCACCCAAGTCTTATACTGATTTTGTTAATTCCCTTTCCAAATAGAAGAGCTCCTGCATAGCTGCTTGAGAAATAACTTGGTGTTTTGTTGGTTATAGGTTATAAATTCTACAGAAAGTTTAGGGGGAAAAAGATTCTCTTAGGGGCTGAAAATATCAAGGTACTTATTTCTAAACTCTGAATCTAGATTGCAAACCTTTTTTATTTTATATAGGAGAAGACAGTTTCAGTGTTTTTGGAGACACACTTTAAGGCTTTCCATGATTACCATTACAGTACATTATTTCCCCCTATAAAATTCAGAAAATTAAAAATTGAGGAGAGCCAAAGCTGTGGCAAGTGGAAAACAATTAAGCCACTGAGCTGTGGGCACTGAGCAATTCACTCCAGTCCCTCACTTATAAAGGGCTCCCACTCAAAGCCCAGCGCATATGTCAAGTCAGTGCCTCTCAAAATTGCAAAGTACTGCATATCGGAAACCAGTGGGCCCAGTCATTAATCAAAACAATAACATTAAATTCACCAAATCCCATATTACCAACTAGCCTTATCTCCTCTATAGCTGCTAGCTGAGTACAAGATAAATGATGGGTGCTCAATAAATTCTGGATGAATGAATTAACTTGCAAATTACCAGTCTCCAGTGTAGGGTGACCAAATTTGAGACTAACAAAGAGAGTATGATGAAAGGTCAAAGAAAGGAGGCTGTGATGCCTGTGTTAGATCCATCTTTAATTTTCACATAAATCAAAGGAATGCATTAATATTTGAGTTTTGAGTTAAATGTAAAAGTACAAACATATGGTGTTTTTTTCCTATTTTTATTTTCTGCAAAATAAATAATAAATAGAAGAGGATCAGGTATATGTCATCCTGGTAGCAGGTTATAATTGAAGATGAAAATTCATACTAGTATCTGAAGAAATAGAGTCAGAGATCATTGGGGTACCAACCAAATCTGACTAAAGCATCCAGGACACCGTCTCAATTTATAATTGATCTCTATGAGAACTGGTTTGCAGTCAGTGTGCTGATTTTGCTGACAGTTTAAGTTCCTTCTGTTGTGAGCTAAGTTTAGACGGAGTTGGCTATTTGAGCAACCCAGTGCCAGGACTCCATTTTGCATTTAAATGGGAATTGGGAAAGATGCTTTATAATGATCAAGGAAAAAAAGCAATGGAGAAACTCAGTTTCCTAAGAAGATATAGACATAGATGATATTAATCTAGGATGTAAGTGAAATAAAAAGAAATGGACCATAAAAATGTGAAATGCTCAATGTAACAATAAAAATAAGCTACCTATATAAATAAAGACATGGTAATAGCAATAAAACTAATGCCTTAATTTGAATACCACACAGCTTGTAAAGTGCTGTCACATATGGTATTTCATTTGATTCTCAGAGGTTATGATAAAATATACTTGTGCATTACATATATTTGTATAATTTATTTTTCAACACCAGAGCCAATTACATTTGTACAGATACTGGTTATCATAGTTCTTAGCAGTGTTCTAAATGTCCATGGTTTTCCTTTGTGTTATCTACCGTAGATCTATTATGTTTTTTGCCAATTTATCTTAGAACTTGTTGACAAATTTATAGGTTGCGATTATAGGTTGAATTATATCACCCCAAAATTTATATTTTGAAGTTCAACCTGCAGTATCTTAGAAGGTAATTTCACCTGGAATTAGAGTTGTTACTAATATAATTAGTTAAAATGAGGTCATTAAGTTACGTCTTAATCCAACATGACTAGTGTCCTCATAAGGGGGACATTTGGGAACAGAGGCAGGCATACAGGAAGAATGTCAAGTGATAATAAAGGCAAGAGATCAGGGTGATGCTTCTTCCAAAGACTGCCAGCAAACCACCAGCAGCTAGGGAACAGGCATGGAACAGGCTCCTTCTCACAGCCCTCAGAAGAAACCAACCTGGCTAACACCTTGATCTCAAACTTGCAGCCTCCAGAACCGTGAGAGAAGAAATTTCTGTTGTATAAGCCACCCAGAGTGTGGTTTACAGCAACTCTAGTAAACCAATACAGTTGCTGTCATGCCTGTTACTTTAAAAAAAACTAGAGACATGTTTAAGAGCACAGGGCCGTGGTGCTTTAAGAAAGTATGGCAAAAAAGAGCCCCTCCTGCCTCATCATCAATGGCAGCAGCTCTGACTTTCTATGGACCCCTCTGCTTCCTCTTATTGGAAGCCCATGTGTCCGGTGGGTCCCAGGTATGTGATACTGGCCACCTCCATTCTGCTTTCAATTTATGTATCCTCCCAATGTTCTCTACAGGAAGGCCTGTTGGCCAAGGGAACTCGCAAAAAAAAAAAAAAAAAAGCGAGGTTGGTTCCTGGCTTTGCCTATTACCAAGTGTGTGCTCTCTGACAAATTACTTAACTTCCCTATTTATAAGATGGGGATAACCTATCTCGCAAGGTTGTTGTGAGGTGTAAATAAAGTAGTATACATCACCGTCCAAACTTTTTCCTAATTCAGTGTTGAAAGCTGCTGCACAGATGAGGGAGAAAACATACATATCACCATTCTGCAGTCCTACCAACTTTATTCCCAAATCATGATTCGTTGTTCTCTGTCTCTTTCCTCTTGATAAAATACCATATATTTTTCTCCATCACATCTATTTGCCTGCTCTTCTTAATTTCTGTACTCCTTTTACCATGCCATGCCCATTAACTATGTCTTCTTGCCTTCCTCTTGTCTAAAACAAGTGAAATTTCTTTACTCATCCTTCTATGAAAAAAAAAACAAAAACAAAAAACACTCTTCCCAATTCATTGGTAGCTCCAGAATTTCTACACAGGATGACCCAGAGGCAGTAATTTTGTTGGAAAGACATGCCAAAGAACATATCTTGAGTCTGTCTTGCAGAGCAGATGCTGTGTTTTTGTTTAGTGTTGGCTTCTGTAGGGTGGCTTGGAAGGAATGGTGTGCTAATCAGCTCAGTCACAGTCCTGTGGGCTAGTTTTTTTTTGTTTGTTTGCTTGCCACTCCAGACTTTTTCTCCACTCTTCCCTTCCTTGTCCTGTACCCAAAGAGGGTGATTTCTGTGGGCTGTTTACTCAAAATCCCTTGTCCCCCTGTAAGAAAACCACAAGGTTGGATCAAAGAGAGACAGAGAGATAGGGGTATTTGTTCACCCCATCCCCAGGCCTCCTTCGTGCCAGGCACAGATTTTCACTGTGTCCCTCTAAGAATGTAGCTCCTTTCCAGCCACCTTTCTCCCGGTGCAATAGCTCTCATTAAATTCCAGTACTACGATTCCCTCCTCTTCCCTCTTCAAGACCACAGGTAGTGACACAAACAAATGCGATAATCATTTTTTAATATCTTTGCCCCTTGAAAAATTGGATTTCTCACTATTACTGGTCCCTGGATGTTTAATTATCCTCTAACTCTTCCCACATGTTTGTAAACAGTCCATTCAGTATAACTCTCTTAATTTAAGCTCACTGAATGTGCCATTTATTTACTGTTAGGACTTTGATATCCCACCACCACCATCTTGGCACTGCCGTCTCTTCCTTTTTATAACTCTACATTGGGGGTAACCAGCAGTTTGTTGATAAAGAAGTTTTACTTTATCCTAGTTCTTTTACTTCCTGAACAATTGTAGTGGTGCTTTTGATATCATAATCACCAGTTCATCTGTTATTATTTTATCACGCATCTCTGATATTCCTGAACTCTTCATTCCCCTTTCCCTGCCTTCACCTTTAAGTTTATTGTCTGGAGGCAGAATAAGTGGAGGGGGTGGGGATGATAATCAGCCAGTGGCCAGGCTTGGAATGAAACATTGCCTACCTTTCCCTGAACCCAATGAGGGTGATTTCTGAGTGTTTGTATGAACACCATGACTTTGAGAAAATCATGAGTTTTCCACCAATTTCAGAAGACTACTACCCCAAATTTGTGGTTAAGAGCAAATAAAATAACCAAAGGAGACAGCACATAGTAGCGGATTAACAGGTTTTAGCCCCTTAAACTGAAACAAACCAAAAAAAGGTGAATAGTTCTCTTTGTTTTTAAATGTATTAATTCATATAAGATGCAATCTTTACCTAATATAATGTGTCAGGAGAAATTACTTCCCTATAAGAAATCAGTCCTTTACTATAGTGGAAAAGACTAGAAACTACCTTTCTAATTTTTGTCATCCTCTGTCATTAAAGTTGAAGTGCAAATGCATTACTTCCAAACAGTAATAGCATATAGTTCATCCACATCCGCAACTTCCAGAGGTTAATGCCCTTTCTGATTGGCTTTGCCTTATTTTTCTATATAGGTTATGAATATAATCCCCAGAGACTGAGCCACCCACATCTCAACATAGAAGGAACATGATCCTGTGACACGCCAGCCCAGCCTTCCCCTCTAATGCCAGCCATGACAGTTTTATTCTTTTGTCTCCTGTCTTTATTTTTTTCTTTTGCTTCCTTCTTCTTCGGTTTTCTCTCCTAAATTGCATACCAATCACTCTTACCGATGCAATCCCCACTTTCCATTTTCAGTGTCATCAAATGTCCCATTGCTTCCCATCTTTTCATACAACTTTTGAAAACTCAAATACTAATAAATGGAGCATGCATTTTTCATCTTTATTCTTCAAGCCCCTTCCTCTCCCTGCTGTTGCTATTTAGTTGGGCTTTGAGGAGTGAGAACTATTCAGTTTATGGATCCTGTTTCTTGGTTTCTGTTACCTTCCATTGCCTTACTTAAGAGCAGGTACAACCCACATAGGCAGCCTGCCTCGCTGTGCCCTGCCCAGTGGACTCCTGGAAATCCTGGGTCTCCCAGCACTTCATGTTCTCCCAGTAAAGCCCTTGGAGAAACTTTCACTGCCTCCCTCCAGTGTTTTCAAATGTATAAGAAAAAGAGTTGCATTCTCTCACATAATGCTTGCTGTATAATCTAGCCCTTTTCCTTGTTTCCCTGGAAAATCGTGGTAAGTAGCAGTTTTGTGTTGCGGTTGCTACTGGGGAGTTGTCTTTATCTTATGGAGACTGTTTTTCACTTTGAGAAATCTTTAAATCAAATGTGACAGGTGCTGTGGGGACAAAGATCTGGAATATGCCTCAGGTGCGATTATGACTTAATTCTGTGTTAAACAATGTTAACCAGCTACCTTTCCTCTTCACATTCCCAAGGCTCAGCAGACAGGGCCTCAAAGCAGGCCTGTCCACAGTGCCAAGAATGTTTCCATCAAGTCAGCCATTTGCTTCTCTTTTCCTTTCATAATGACGGGTCTTTAGGGGAGTGGTGGGCAAGGTGCGCTGACGCTGTGCAGGGCGGGGATGCTGACCCTGCTAGAGAGGGAGATTTTGCTCTCTTCTTCCTATTTCTTTCCATAGGGGGTCCCAGGGGAAATTTGAATGGGAGGGGGAAAAGCCTATGAATTTTGTAACAGATTATTGGATCACTGTGCTGATGCTTGCAGACTGGGTCTAGTCACGTGAGGCGGGTAATATAAAGTGGTAAAATGGTCTGCCCCTTCTCAAAGACACCACTGTCCCTTGCCCAGAAATGTCCTGAGTGTTTCATTTTCTTCCCCATCATTGCATAAAACAGGATATTTCTGATCCACTTGGAATAAAATGCCATACTTCTTTCAGCATTTTATCTGCTTGAGCCTCTCTTGGTATTAGTCATGATTCCTCTTTCACCACGATCAAATGTAATAATCATTCTTTGATGCCTCCATCCTTTGGAAAAGTGGAGATTTCCTAGCAAAGGGTTATCTGTTTTCAGCCACTTTGTTTGCAGTAAGGCATCCTTTGCAGCAGACTCCTGATGAAAAGACAGCAATTACTTTTTAGTTAATATTAGTTGCCTCTCACCCTCATTCCCTTCATTGTTCCCATCCTATCAATCAGTCAGTCAAGAATTAGCTATTGCATTTCTTCCATATGTGAGTGCTTTCTCCCCGGGGTAGTGCCCTAACAAGATCAAGACAGCTTTCCTAGCAACCCTTAAAACTCTCTAGAACTCAGGAGCTAGGTGAGCTGGCCCAAGATCTATTTCCCTTTGAAGAGATTGTTCATGTTCTTGCTTTCCTGAGCTGAGAAACCTGCTTTTGGATTATCTTCTGCTTCGTCGTTTGATAGCTTGTGACCATATCTTTCTCTTTTCCTTGTACTTCTCTTGTTCTGAAAAGTGACCTATAAAGAACCCTGCCCAGGTGTTTTTTTCAGGATCATCTTTCCAAATCCCCTTTTGATTGTGTGGAACTATCGGTGCTTTCTCTTTGTTCACACTCCAAGATGCCTGTAGGTTATGACTTCATTTGGACTTGACCAAATGAAGATCTTTCATTTATTTATTTTTTCTCAAACCTTCTTAATTTCTGAAACACAAATATAACCAGGTGTGATGGCTCTTGCCTGTAGTCACAATGTTTTGGGAAGCCAAGGTGGGAATATTGCTTGTGGTCAGGATTTCAAGACCAGCCTGGACAACATAAGCAAGATGCTGTCTCTACAAAAACTGGAAACATTAGCTGGGCATGGTGGCATGTGCCTGTAGCCCTAGCTACTTGAAAGGCTGAGGTGGGAGGATCATTAGACCCAGGAGGTGAAGTCTGCGACGGGCTATGATCACACCATTGCACTGTAGTCTCGGACAACACAGCAAGACCTTGTCTCAGAAATAAACAAACAAACAAAGACTAAATGAAAAAGTAAAATACACTTGTTTGTCCATTAAATATTATAGGTTCCACGCCTGTGTTTTCTACATGACTTTAAATTCTCAAGAACGGTAGAGTAGAAAGAGCACAGGCTTTGCTTCTAAAAGCTGTGATATGAATCTCAGCATGACCACTCAACTTCAGTTTCTTCATCTGTAAGAAGAGATAACAGTGTCGTCCCCATGGACCAGTTTTGAGAAATATCACATTTTAAAAGCCTATCACGATGGCTGGCACATGTAGCCTCTCCACAAATGTTGTTTTTCCTCCTCCTTCCCCTTCATTAACCTCAAATATCTGGAGACATTTATCATTCGCTGTAGGTTTACTCCTTTCCCTGAAAGCTCACGCAATAGTTCTCATTTAGCACGTGTCACGGGAGCTGGACAGATTGAATAGGGTGTAGAGATCTGCCTCTTCTGATCATGTTTCTCATATTTCTGAACCTTTCATGTTCTAATAGGCATTTATTTATCTTCATGCCACTACCAACTCTGAGATTTTGAGGAATTAATTTTGGTGATTATTATAGAATGATAGATACAATCTTTTCTTCTACTTCACCATGTATTTTCTTTCCCATAAACAAGTTGTATTATTTTGGGGGGCCTATTTCATGTTTTGGTGAGTTTGCTTCATTCTGTTTTCATACTCATCTAGGTAACACCTTACATTCTATATTATTAGATCAATTCAAAGTATTTAACTATAGAGTCACAATTTGGTTACTTCCAACTGTATTATCTTTTGAAAGTTAAATTGTGTACAAAGGATGATGTTTATTTTTATAATGAGAAAGGATCCCTGCCCTTTCATGATGTTTATTTTCTTCCTTGTGCATACATGTTTGTGTATGTGACAGACAGATTTGGATGGTAGTGGTTATTCATTAATATAATACAATATGTATACTGTATATATTATATATATACTAAATATACACAATATATGCAGTATAAATATTGTATTATATACTACATATACACATTATATACACAATATATGTGGTATAAATATTATATACTACATATACACAATATATACACAATATATGTAGTATAAATATCATATACTACATATACACAATATATACACAATGTATAAATATTATATTATATACTACATATACACAATATATACACAATATATGTAGTATAAATATTGTATTATATTAATTAATAACCTCTGCTTGAATACCTTGAGTGACAGAGAGTTCATTCAAACCTCTGCTTGAATACCTTAAGTGACAGAGTTTACTACCTACCACAGCAATTCAATTAATTGTCAGAATTTTCATCAATAGAAAGCACATTTTTCTGTAGAGATGTACCCTACCACTTTCTGGTTCCCTCCATAAGTTTTAGCGGTGGCATCTGCCCTCTATGAAGTGGCATATCATGAGAGAAAGGGGATGGCATTACATGTATGTTAAAGGTATTAGTCTGTTCTCTCATTGATATAAAGAAATATGCAAGACTGGGTGATTTATAAAAAGAGGTTTAATTGGCTCATGGTTCCACAGGCTGTCCAGGAAGCATGACAGCATCTGCTTGGCTTCTGGGAAGGCCTCAGGAAACTTACAATCATGGTGGAAGGCAAAAGGGAAGCCAGCACTTCACATGGCAGGAGCAGGAGGAAGAGAGAGTGAGGAGGCACTACACTTTTAAACAGCCAGATCTCACGATAACTCACTCATTCACTCACTCTCAGGAGAATAGCACTAGGGGGATGGTGCTAAACCATCAGACACCACCTCCATGATCCAATCACCTCCCAGTAGGCCCCATCTCCAGCACTGGAGATTACATTTCAACATGAGATTTGGGTGGGGGCACAAATCCAAACAAAATCAAGTATCACCCCAAACTGTTCTTATTTAAGCAGTATACAGCTAGCAGTCATTTTTACTAATGGGTCTAACTATGATCCAGTAGATGAGTCCCTGGAAGCCATGTCAGAACCACCAGTTTACAATAGAATAGGACAAATCGAATTCCTCGTGTGCATGACAGCCTTTCACAGAGTTTATATAGTCCATCCATGAATTTTTTCTATTCCAGGAAAAACATCTCTAATTCCTTCATCTACTTTTCTTTTTTTTTTTTTTTTGAGACAGAGTCTCACTCTGTCACCCAGGCTGGAGTGCAGCGGTGCAAGCTCTGCTCACTGCAAGCTCCGCCTCCTGGGTTCATGTCATTCTCCTGCCTCAGCCTTCTGAGTAGCTGGGACTACAGGCACCTGCCACCATGCCCGGCTAATTTTTTTTTTTGTATTTTTTTTAGTAGAGACGGGGTTTCACCATGTTAGCCAGGATGGTCTCGATCTCCTGACCTCGTGATCCACCTGCCTTGGCCTCCCAACATGCTGGGATTACAGGCATGAGCCACCACGCCCGGCCACCTTCATCTACTTTTCATATCATAATTTCAAGTTCCCCCATCATTCTGCCTACTGTGGACACATTGCCAAGGCTCCTACCTAAGGGATGTTATGTTGGATTGTTTTGAGTTATATTCGAACATCTAGTCAGACAGCTTCTAGATATGTTGGTTGGATTTGGGGGCCCCACGGTGATACTGAAGTTGGAGAACTGCCCTTTCCCATTTATCTTTGAGTGAGATATAGTACCCAGACTACACTCCAGGTTTCCTGGCTTCCAGTCCACATTTTCTGCTTTTCAGAATATGATAACAAAATGATTTGTTATCATTTGGGAAGTCTTTGGTGACAAACCTGGTATCTCAGGAATATTTTGAATAGTTTTTATAAATCTGTTTTCAATATATAGCACCTGGCCTTGAGGAGGACTTGAAGTGGGAAAGGGGGTGCTGCTGAGAGGAAAGAAGAGAAGGAGACAAACTTCTCATCCCCCACTAGACTTTCATGGCATATTCACCCTCTTTGACAAAAGAAACACAGAGACTAGTTTTACTATTTTATTGTGCTTTAGTTCAAATATAGCATTCTCCCTCCTGCCTCCTACATGGTAGATGATAGATTGACAGATAAATAAATGATACATTGATTGACAGTTGACATAGATGGCTACGTAGATAATTAATACATAATTGATTAACAGATGGCTGATAGGTTGATAGGCGCGCACGCATGTGTGTGTGTGAGTGTGATTTATGACTCTAGTTTAAATTATCTTACTCTTTTGCTCTTGTTTCACTTTGCAAAGATTTCTTTGTTTCTCATGCAGGGCTCTTTACCATTTTCCCACTTCTTTACCTGCCACCCACTTTCTCTTCCTCATTACGCAGCTTAAAAATGTCCAACATCTTTAAGGGGAGCAGTAACATACAGTGCAATGCAAAATATATTTTCTCAGGGGACAATAATAACTTGATGGGCCTCATTGTTGGGCAAAGTCAGAGAAGATGTGAGGCAATTTGGGTTCCAGTAAATATCAGTCTGCCGGGTCCTTGCTGTTGTCTTAAAAATAGATCCCACCTATCAGGACATATTTTAGAGCTAAGTTAAAAGCACATTTGCTTGTTCAGAGCATCTCTTATGGAGCTGAAAATGCTGAGGCTGTGGAAAGCAAAGTTGGGAGTGTTTATTTGTAACATGCACTCACTCCAGATTTCCCTCGGGGAATGACTTAGCAGCAATTTAAGCCCAAATGTAGAGCAAATAGAAAAATGGGTGCTTTTTCTCACTCTTGCAGGATTTGTCCCTTACCAGCTCCTCATATGGATAACAAGCACAAGAGGTGAATTAGTAACTAAAATCTACACTTTTATCTTCAGGGACTCTAAGAGACTTTCTCAGTGTTAAAAAGTCAGCATATCTAAACCAGGCCTCTGTCTCTAAATTACCATGTCTCTAAATTTAAGTACTTTTCATACCCAAGACTATTAACATATAAGATGAGAAAAAGCAGAATCTTATATAAAAAAGCAATTTAGTCAAAAAGCTTGTTTGCCTGGAGTTTTAAGGAAAATATAAAACCTCCTACAGTTCTGATCTTTATATTAAAAACACATAAATTCTATTTATGTATTAAATAATAAATTGTAGCTTTGTTCTGGACTGCTACAAAAACAAGAAACAGGCTGAAGTGAAGGGACCAAAATAGATTTGGTGATACAGAGACAAACATGTAAGAATAGGTAGAATGCAGAAGGCAAATGAACAGAAAGAGTAAGAGAGAGGGATAGGTACACCTACAGCAAAGGTGAATCATTCTTTAACTCATTCCCAAGGATGTTTGACTCAAAACTAAATATGATCATGTTTACTTATGCAAGGTGAATAGCATAAGTTGCTATACAATTGCATGAGGTCATTTTTGACACCGTAATTCTGATTGTCGTCTTACAAATTCAAACAGGTCAGATCCAAGGACAGAGGCTCGGGATTGAGGCGATAATGAGATGGGTGGGTGAGTGTGACAGGATTGAGAAATAGTGGACTAGAGCCACAAATTGTTGTGGTAACTACAAAACTCAATGATATTTGTGTGTTCTGAGCATTGCATTCTCTGTGTAGTTCGTTCAAGCATCACAAAAAGCCTCTAGACCTGGCTTATTTTACTTAACATAATGACCTCCAGTTCCATTCACGAGTGACTATACTCAGCAATCATATTTTGATTATTTCAAAGTAACCAGAAGTTAGAACTTTATACCAACATATAGAAATGATAAATATTCATAGTGGTGGATACCCCAAATACCCTGACTTGATCATCATACATTCTATGCATGCAACACTCACATGTGCCCCCATAAATATATAAAATAGTGTGTATCAATAAAAGAAAAAAAACTATGGGGAAGGCCTTTTCATTACCTTAGTGAAGCAGTATGGCCTATGCTCAAATCTAGACTGAACCACTTACCAGTTACCCAATTTTGGACACATTTTTTTTTTTTTACAGTATCTCTCTTTTTTTTTTTTTAATTTTAAGTTCCAGGGTACATGTGCAGGATGTACAGGTTGTTACATAGGTAAGCATGTGTCACAGTGGTTTGCTGCACCAACCAACCCATCACTTAAGTATTAAGCCCAGCATGCATTAGCTGCTTTTCCTGATGCTCTCCCTTCCTCCAGTCCCCGACCTCCCACAGGCCCCGGTGTGTGTTGCTCCCGTTCCTGCGTCCGTGAGTTCTCATTGTTCAGGGGTGTGTTGTTCCCGTTCCTGCCTCCGTGGGTTCTCATTGTTCAGGGGTGTGTTGTTCCCGTTCCTGCGTCCGTGAGTTCTCATTGTTCAGTGCCCCTTCTGAGTGAGAACATGCAGTGTTTGGTTTTCTGTTACCACCTTAGTTTGCTGAGGATGATGCCTTCCAGCTCTGGACACATTCTTTTAACTTTCATGGGCATATTGGTTTCTTATTGAGGTTGTAACAAATTACTACTAACGTAGAAACCAATATGCCAATATGCTACTACAAATGTAGTAGCTTTAAAAAATGTAATTTTATTATGTCACAGGCTGGTGACTCTAGGAAAGAATCTGTTTCCTTACCTTTTCCAGCTTCTAGATGCCTCACACGTTCCTTGGCTTATGGCCCCTTGCTTCATCTTCAAAATCAGCAATGTAGCCTCTCCTCTGCTCTCTGACTTCTTGCCTCCCTCTTAAAACAACCCTTATGATTATATCAGTCCCACCAGAATAACTCCCTATCTCCCCAGGATAATCTCCCCATATTCTAATCTCCAACTAAGGAAAAAAGATCCTTACTTTGATCACATCTGCAAAATCCCTTTGCAAATGTGAGATTTGTAAGACAGCATACTCACAGCTTCAGAGGATTTCAACAAGGTCATCTTTACGGGGCTATTATTCTGTCTACCAAGATAGATAAGCCAAAAAAATTGTACCTGCCTCATAAGGGTGTTTATAAGAAATACAAGTAAAATACTAAGAATAGTTCCTATTCATTTAGTGATCTCAGCCATTAACACCTACTGTCTGGAGCCAGCTGTTGGAGGATGGGAGATAGGAAGGATGGAGCCTGGAGTGGAGTATGGCAGTCAGAGGCAAGGGTTGTGCTGAAGCTCTCTCAGCCCACTCTGGTTCTGTAATGAACCACTGTTTGGCATTAGGGAAATCAGTTACATAATTTTTGATGCTTCTGAGTATGAAGATACTGATGCCATGATAATGCCAGGGCAGAATTTAAGAGGTTGGAGGGATCTTACAAATCTAACCTAAATTTCTAAATTTTGTACAGAAGAAATCTGCCTCAGCTCCAGAGGAAAACTTGTCCAAGGACACATGTTTGGTTGAGGAAGAGCTGGGATGAACACCCAGGACTCCAGACCACCTGCCTGGTGTCCTTCCTGCTGTGTGTGACTCACTTAAGGGAGACTTGGTGGCCTAACAAGTGTTTGCCAGCTGCTTTTCAACTGCTACCTGGTACACGGAAATAGCATTTAATCAGAATTAAAAATAAAACTTAACACCTGAGTTTAAAATGGACTTTCCTGAATATAATTTTGTATTATGGATTAGATCTTGGAACAGAAAAAGGACATTAGTGGAGAAACCAGCAGGATCAGAATTTAGTTGGTTTCTCAGTTTTGACAAATGCACCATGATAACGCAAAATGCTAATGAAAAGAAGACTTGTTGAGGAGCATGTGAGAACTCTCTGCACTCTGTTTGCAACCTTCTTGCACATATAAAATTATTTCTACATACAAGTTTATTTTTTTAAATGTGATCATTTCTTTTTCTGTGATAATGCCTCATTATTTTAAACAGTGTTTTTCACTGTGTAGTAAAATATCCTGGCACAGTCGTCAATCTGGCTGAGCTCCTTTGCTCTTGCTGGTCCCTAAGCCCAAAATGTTCTTCCTGACAGTGGCATGGCTTGCTCAGTGAATTGTCTCCCAAGCAGGCTATCTAAAGACAAGAGATAAGGAAAAGACGCTTCTGAGAATTGAAACTGAACCCCTGAAAATTTTGTCTCCCTCGCCTGCTTTCTCTTTCTCTTTAGTATTCATGACTATTGAACACAGAGTCCACTTCTCATATGTCTGAATTATAGACATCCACCCCCATAAGGGTAAAGATATTTTATTTTTATCTGTTTTGTTCATCGCAGTATTTCTAGTAACCAGAATAGTGTCTGGAACACAGAGGGAGGTACTTAATAATATACAATTAATGAATGAATGAATGAATCTATTCTATGAGTTAAGGGTCCATGTGTGCCTAGCACCGCACATGACCCACAGCAGACACTTAGCAAATATCCACTTTAAATATAAGGAATCTGTGGCACAAGAAGATTAAATTATAACACCAGGAAGTCACGTAGTTTATAGGTGGCAGGTCTGAGATAAGAAGACAAGCCTCCTGGGGATAGGAATTTATTTAGCACATCACATTTCTTCATGCAGAGGTCCACACCAGGACAGAAGTATGCTGCACTGTGTGCCTCACCCCAGTTTCCATGTCTGTTTTCACTCCTCCAAGGGAAGCATGGCTGAGTTCACTAAATAATCTGCTAAGTACAGAGGAGAAATGTGTTATGTTGTTGGCTTCCTAATGGCCGTTGGTGCTAAGCTTGACTAAAATCCATTTCAAGAAGCCTTATCCAGAGAGTAGCTTGTCACCATGACTCAATAAGAATGCTTTAAGTGCTTGGGACAAAAAGAAAGAACAGATCAGGTGGGCAACGTGGTAAGACAAAGCCATTACTTCATTCTTTCCCACTTAATCAATCCAATCCAATAAGTATTTGCTGAGGACTTATTTCATGTCATGCACTATACCAGGCATTTTGAGGCCTAAAAGAGAAGCCCAGCAGCTGTTGTGCAAAAGAAAATACAAGAGCTAATGCTGTAGTCCACTAAGGCTAAGGAGATAGTGACAGAGTTCCTGTCTTGGCAGAACAGGAACACAGCCAGGATTAGCCCTTCTTGAACCAGAGGCTCACAGCCATTCTTGCTATAACCTCCAACACGAGGCCCCACTGAGCTTAGAGGAGGCTTACACTTGACATTTGCTTGTATATTGCTTATATAACTCATTCCAGGCCTCTGCAGTGTTCCCTGAAGGCAATAAGAGCATCCTTAGTCCACACTACTCTAAGTGATTGAAATTAAATAAAATTATTAATGGATGAAAGGAGACAAAACTTTCCTGGTGAGTGAAGATCTTTAAATCTCTCTCTTCTTTCATTATAATTTCAAAAACAAAACAAACAGTGCACCACAGCCTCAGAGCAGTAGAATCCTTGTACCAGTTTATCAATGGTTGGAACAGAAATCGTTCCTGAGATATTCTTTCTCCTTCCCTGCTTTGCCTTTTGTCTTTCTTTTCATTCATCTTCCTTCACTCATCTACCTCATTTCTCCCCAATTTTTTGTCCTTTTCTCCTCTATTTTCCTTTCCTTTATGTCTACTATGTATAAGATACTATTAATACCTTGGTACCAGTGGAAAACCCAGGACTTCAGAGAAAAAACCTTTTCCCTCAGTGGTTGATTTATTAACTTAAAACTTTTATGAAGGCCTGTGATCTGCCGGGTACCTTATATCATGGAATATATAGTTTCTAAATAACCTTAGTTGTTAATGAGAATCAATATGAAATGGGGGGAAGAGTAGGTGCTTTGCCATCAGACCACCATGGTCTTGAGTCTTTCTCCTCTGCTATGGTCTTAGTGAGCTTGGAAATTATTTCCTTCATAAGCGAAATGAAGATATATATTTACGTTTCTGCTTGGTTAGATAATTATATAAAATAGGACATATATAGCAACTTAGCCTTGTGTAGAGAAGGGGCCTAGTGAATAGTCTCTGTTGATGGAATTCAAACCAAAAAATTTATGCTTTAATTGTGGAGATGAGATGCAAGAAGTATTCATAAAATTACACCTCCCATTAGAATATCATTTGAATACCATTAGAATATCATTAGAATACCTCTTTTACGCCGCACAGGACAACGTTAGATCCATTTGATACACTTGGAAAAAATGGAGCACAAAGGCATCGATCGCTGGAAGGTGAAGGAGGACATTGTGGCCAACCCAGCTCTTGATACTTCACACCCATTCTCCTGCTATCCCAGTGGGTGAGCTGCGAGCTCCATCCCAGAAATTAGCAAAATGACAGAGGAAAGCTTCAAGAATGCAACATGCAACAGGCAGATGAGCAGAGGACAGAGAGATGGTGTAATGTCAGTTGGACACCGGGAAAGGTGAGGGTGACCAAGACGCATTTCTTTTCCTCACTTTGTGCCTTTGTCTTTCCTACAGGCTAACGCTCACACTTGCTTATCTAGCTTCTGGCCTCCTGAAGTGTGCTGCAAACCAACTTTAAAAAAAATGGAGCCAATGCACATGCCTAAGAAAAACCACTTCATCTCCTTAGGAAGCAATGCAGTAAGAGTTGGGTTTGTTCATCTTAATCATTTTGTGGGCGTATTGTTAACTTGAGGGAATAAATAGCAGATGTCAATAGAATATTGTTTACATGTGCTTATTCCTCTAACAATTATTTTTCAATGATAAATAGAACAGTAGATGTATCACTTAAATTCCAGGAAATTTGGAAAAATTCAAGGCATGCCCATTCCTCGGTCCGTCATTTTGGAAGTCTAGATTCACCCTTCAGTGTAGTCACTCTCTTCATACAGCTAATATTTCACTGAAAGTTTTGGAATTTTTTTTTTTTTTTGAGATGGAGTCTTGCTCTGTCACCAGGCTGGAGTGCAGTGGCACCCTCTCAGCGCACTGCAACCTCTGCCTCCCAGGTTCAAGTGATTCTCTTGTCTCAGCCTTCCAAGTAGCTAGGACTACAGGTGCCTGCCACCATGTCCAGCTAATTTTTGTGTTTTTAGTAAAGATGGGGTTTCACCATCTTGGCCAGGATGGTCTCCATCTCTTGACCTCATGATCCGCCCGCCTTGGCCTCCCAAAGTACTGGGATTACAGGCATGAGCCACTGCACCCAGCCAGTTTTATGTATTCTTAATATGCAAACGTTGAAATTTGAATGAAAAACAGTCATATTAATTGTGATTTAGCACATTTGTTCTTAATAAGCCCTGTAGATGCTATTGCATATTTCTGGGAATTCAACTTAAAAAATGTAATATGATTAAGCTTCCATGGAACAGTTAAAAGTTTTATAAAGATATAGCAGGAAAACAAAGAAAATTCTAAACATACACCAAATTTTCTTTTTTAACATTTTTTCCCTTCACATTAAATCAACTCAATTTGGAAAGGTTACATATACTTAAGCACATGATGTCATATAATAAATCA
The DNA here is from genome assembly GCF_029281585.2 of Gorilla gorilla gorilla. NCBI lineage: Eukaryota > Metazoa > Chordata > Mammalia > Primates > Hominidae > Gorilla > Gorilla gorilla. Next base: position 16,037,473 of record NC_073235.2, on the reverse strand, counting down.
AGATACATGGAAAATATATAATTCCTTTTGCAGAGTATGATTTTAATACTTAATTCATCTTCTTCTTTTTTGACAGTTTCAATATGAATCTAAGCTCCAATTCACAATGCACAAACTACAGCTATTTATTACAATGTTGTACCATTTGTCACTTTTATGGAATTCAGTGTATTTTACAGGCTGTAAAATGGGCTAGAGTGATTCAGAAATGATCTATGCCATCATTATTCCTCATTTCTGGTACTTGAATTGCATCTACTTTCCCCAACAGGCTTGATTTATTAAGTAAATAACAATATGTTTCGATAATGTATATCTATCAAGGCTTCATTAGCTGCCCAGAAGATGCTATTCTGATTTTGAATAATTGAAACATACCAATGATGGAGTCCAATGGACTTGAGATGATTGGGTTATAAATATTTACTAAACCCTAGTGGTGGGAGGAAGATACTTTCAGAATAGACTGGAAATGAAGAGAGACATTCAAATGATGGTAAGTGTTCTTCATAAAAGTCTAAAGATTTAGAGGTTTATTCTCTCAAAATAGAAAAGGTAGCATAGAGTGGAAGCTGAGCAGATTTATTTCCTTAGAATCTGAAACAGAATTTCCTCCGACTTTCAGCTGACTGCCTTTAAAAAAGTACCTGCAATATTGGTTGAATTCATCAGTAAATAAATTCCCAAGCCAATCCAGTGCTAAGGGCTAAGCCCCATAGTCCAATAAAACAAGACCCAGGGAGTGGACTTCATCACTCTCCTCAAAACTAACCCGTTATCTTAGTTGAAGTTATTTAACTGCTAAATTAAATAACTGCTGTGCCCTAATTAAACACCTTATAGCTCACTGTCTGTGAAGCACATATGATGAAACAAGTTTAAATCTGTAGTCAAGAAGTCATGTTCAATGTTGTTTTCGAAGTTTCTACAATGTTTTGTGTCAGAGGCCATTTATAACAGGTGCAGCTTCAATAGTTTATAAAGATAAACTGACTGAAATTTCTAACATCCCCCAGATGGCATATTTTGGCTGAAAATGCATTTTGAGAAAGAGAATATTTATTTCTTTTCTAAAATAGACTTGGAATTTTTTTCCTTCTAATTGGGAAAAAAAAAAAAAACTGTCTCCCAAGTGATGACTAGATGCTAAAGGAGGAGGTGGATTTTTTTCTCTAAAAGTAAACTGGAAAGCTCTTTCTAATAGTGAGAGAAGACTCCAAAAAGTGTAAAATAGTTGCTAAAGGAATGACATATCTACAGCAAAAACTTTCTGTATATGTGTGCACATGTATTTGTGGTGTGTCATGTGTGTATGTGTATATGGTGTGTACATGTGTGGGTGTTTATGTGCACATGTGTGCAGATGTATGTGGTATGTGTATGTGGTGTGTGCATGTGTGCTCTATTTTGAGGAAAGGAAAATAACATAAAACTTGACAAGGACTAGGGGCATTTATATCACTTCTCTCCTTAAACAAAAAACAAAGAAAAACCCTGTCTTTCTCCTTGTCCAATATCATATGGATAGCAAGAGAGCTAAGACGTCCAGCAACCAACTGAACTAGTAATCTATTTAGAGAGGTCAGACATGTGGATTGCGGATGAGGGCTTAGGAGGGAGTAGGGAGGCAGAGCCTACACGTCTGTTAAGGAAATATTCCAAACTAAAGGAGCAGACGGAGCTGGTTTGGAGGGACAGGAGACACCCAGGCAGGAGAAGGGGGTGCTCTGGCTCTCCTCAGAGCTTCCTTAGGATTCCCTGCTGGATGGAGCTGTGAGAACACAGAAGTTCATTTAAAAAAAAAAAAAACAAAAAGGAAGTTTGAGGTGGGGTTTCTGGTGAATCGTGCCTTTCCCTGAAGCATGAGACTTTTCCCCAAGGAGCCAGCGAAAATGACTACATGAAGTATAGTGAATCAAACATACGCTTGTGGACCCATTTATAGAACCCATTTATTTATTGAACCCATTTATTTGAGGCATGATAGAAGAGCCGGCATTAGCACAGTATGGCACATATTCTTTTCTTCCAGGAGCCTGGGCAGAGTTCTGCACCCTGTAATCGCCTCTCAATGCTGCTTAGTAACTGAGAACTGAGGCTTGTGTGGAGAGGTGGTGAGGGGAGCAGAGTGAGACTGGAAAGTACAGACGCATCATCTGGGGAAGCCTGGCCGGCCTATACCTGGGCCCCACTCTCTCCTCACCCAGGACCAGTGCCAAGCCTGTGTGGCTATAGGGTATGTAAGCCCCATCTTCCTACCAGCAAAGGCCTGACTACCTGACACTGGTCCCCAACTTCTCCCTCACAAATCTTTGGTTTCTGTGGCCTAATATCCTAAGTCCTAATAAGGAGATCCTGGGCATCCAACATGTCTTAGATAAAACACCTGTCCTCAGGAACCATCTTCTCTTTGTTTTGTTTGCTTGCTTGCTTCTCTAATTTTATTTTAAAAAAAATTATAGTGGTAAGAAACCTCACATTTATGCAAAGACCTTGAATTCATCTGTGAATGCTTCTCCTCTTCCACTCTGCCCCTCTGCCCTCCTTCTCCTCCCAACTCCCACAGGGCAGTCCATGGTTCACCAACAATAGCTTTTTCATAATGCCAGTCACAATATGGATTAGACAATTTCTAAGGTCAGTTCCATGTTATTCTTAAACCATTGGAACCAAAATTTCCTAAAGTAAAAACCATGATGATAGAATTAAATAAAGTTAGCACTGAAAGAAATAATTCTACAGCATTTGCATATGGCATAGAAGGCAAGTACAGGCTTGGAGAAGCTCCAGGAGTGTGTATCAGAGAAAGACACAACACAGTCATAATGCTCTCTGTGCTTTCCTTCTTCTTTCCTTCGTTTTATTATTATTTTTTTTTTTTTGCTTTTTTTCTTCTTGCAGTCTATGACAATATCTGTGATTTTCCTGGAAGAAGTTTATTCTTTACCAAATTGGGAGAGAGGTAACTACTCACCCTCAAGGCCCTATCACGTTCATGACCTACTCCAACCACTGATGGTCTTGATGGCCTTCCATGGATCTGTGATCTACCTACTCATGATCCACACAGATTGGTGGGAGAGTCCCACACTCTAGAACTCCCTCTCTGGAGATTCCAGGTGTGTGAATTGGGGAATCTAGCTAATAGGGAACAGGGATGGCGAGAGAGCTAGAGTGGGTAGGGTTCAATGTGAGGAACTAAGTGTATGAGTTTCCTGTTGCTTATGTGACAAATTACCACAAAATTAGTGCTTAAAATGCCACAAATGTATTATCTACAGCTCTGAAGGTCAGAAGTCCAAAATGGATTTCAGTGGGCTAAAATCAAAATGTCAGTAAGATTTCATTCCTTCTGGAAGCTCTAAGGGGGAATTCATTTCTTTGCCTTTTCTGACTTCTAGGGGCTGTTCACATTCTTTCACTTGTGTCCTCCAGGGAGCAACTGCATCACTCTGACCTCTGCCTCTTCTCAGGTTCTGACCTTCCCGCTTCCCTCATGCGGGGACTCTTGTGATTATATTGTACCTAACAGTACAATCCAGGATAATCCCCCCATTTCAGGATCCTTACCTGAGTCACATCTGCAAAATCCCTTTTCCACACAAGGTAATGTGCACAGGTCCCAGGGACTAGGGTATAGACATCTATGAGGAAGGGGCATTATTCTGCCCACCACACTAAGCTTCGGTATCCTCAGGTGTATGTGGGACATGGGGATGTACTTGAATGTACTTGTACATGGACACGTATGTCGACATGGAGATGTATTTGGACATGGGGATGTACTCAGACATGGAGATATACTTGGGCATGGAGATATACTTGGACATGGAGATATACTTATGACTATATTGAAATACCCAATACAAATTAATTTGGAATCACTCATGGATACCACAAATGTTTGTTTAGTGTCTGTTATGTGTCAGACATTGTGACGGGAGAGGGAAGAGGTGGAAAAGAGCCCCCAGATGCTTATAGCATGGGAGGAGAATGTGTTGAAGAAGTCAACGAAAGTCTTAAAAATCTTTGAAATTAGTATTTAAACATATAATACTCTACAGCACTCACATTTGCCATTTTGTTTAACAAATATTTACTGAGTGTCAGCTGTGTCTGCCATTGCGCTGGGCACTCAGCATAGAGCAGGAAGGACGAAAATTTCTGCTTTAGAGGAGCTTTTTGTCTGATGGAAGAGACACAAAATGAACAAAGTTGAGATAAGTGTCATAAAGAAAATAAAAGGCATGGATGGATTACTTTAAATTGATTGTTCAAAGACTATCTCCTTATGGGGATGATATTTAAGTTGATGCCAGAAAGACGAGAATGTGCTAACCAACTATGTGTAGGGCCTGGGAAGAGCTTTGTAGTAGAGAGAGCAGAAAGTGCAAAGGCACTGAGACAAATAAAAACTCGATGCATTCAAGACCAGAAAGAGAGCCCAATTAGTTGGAGGAAAGCTGGGGTAGGAGAGAGTCATGAATTTTGATGACAATTTTTGGTTCATTTAAAGTGAACCTACCATTCAATCTGAGGACTTCCGAAGACCTCTCAGCCAATCTCAACATGGAGCAATAGCCTGGAGCGCCCGGGCACTCTGTCTTCACTATCAGCTATCACTTCTGGAGGTCAGTAAATACTACATTAGAAGTGTTTATTGTTCTTTGAATGTCTCCAGAGCAGCAAGTACTGCCTAAATGTTTTACTTCCAGTCATCCTCACATACTTTTTAACTCACCACGTGGAGTATGGAAGAGATTACTCAGAAAGATGTTCTGTGCCTGATGATAAAATCTAGTGCTGAGGGACATACAGAAGGTGAAGAATGAACATTTGGAAAAAGAATTCAAGACTCCATAATCAAGATCAAAACGCATCCCATGTGAACAACTCTGTGAGAAGATTTGGCTCTGAGATAAGGATCAAATTAGGTGACTATCATGATTGTGGCCTACATGAGCCCCAAATACATCAATTACTTGAAAATTACCCACACTTTTTCCTTTCATTGTTTCAGCTAGTCGCAAGCGGAGCCATTAGAAACAAGACACAGCTGATGTACATATCCATGATAACTTATTTCTTTCTACAGTTGATCAATTTCTACCCACTGAAGACTGAACACTACTCTCCAATCTCTGGACGCCTTCCCAGGCAAAAGCACATGACACAAATACTAATGGTTAATAACTGATGGTACAAACCAAACCCTCACTGCTGGCTTGCCGACTTGTTAACTAGTAGGAGAGGTGAGGATTGCATGAACAAATCCACTCTGAGTCTGCAGCTTTCTGAAGCCATTTATGTGGAAAGATGGCGTGTTGGTCTCCATTTCTCTTTCAATCTGCCTCTTCTATGTCCCGAGTCACAACTATTACATTTTATTAAATGCTTTGTTTCCAATATGCCCCACCTATAGGCTGCAGAGACAGATGGAGCATCTGGGGCTGTCAGGAAAGCCACATTTTCCCTGAGAGCAAATGGCTTGCTCACTACCTGTGGGTTAAAGACAAACCATAAGAGCTACAGCCTATCAGCCTCATGAAGAGTCTTCCCCACTCTCGTTCTTGCAAAAGTTCATTGCAGACCAACTAGGGACTACTACTAGAGAGAAAAAGGAAGCCACAGCATTCATCCACACTTTTCTCACCTCTTTATGGTTACATATTGTTCTATAATTTATTTTAACTCTTGACTCCAACTAGAGATCCAACAAATAGCTCTTTTCTCTACTTCTAAGCAAAATTTTTTTTTTTTAAAAAAAGCTGTCTTTGCCATCTGTTGACACTCCCTAATTTCTATTTCTCCTCCTCACCCCACTCCAGTTGGTTATGGTCCTCCACCACACTCTTTAAAGGTAATCAGTAACTGTATCCCTTCTCAAGGAAAATGTTTAATTCTCTGTCATCTTACCTTTTCAGCAACATTTCCCATGAATCTAGAATTTTACTATGCTACGCTCAGTTTTCCTCCTCTGTCAAAATCCACTCTTTCTTGCCCTCCTTTGCTGGGACACCATCATCTATGAGACCTCCAAATCTGAAAATGTCCCAGAACTCAGTCTTCAAACCTCTTCTCTATGTATACACTTTCTTTAGTTGCTCTCATCCTCCCCCTAGCTTAAATGCCATTTCACCACTGATGCCTTCCAAATACCAGCCCCACTCCTCAAAACTGTAGTCTCATATCTATTTACTTCACATCCTCATTTGCATACTGTATAAAGTCAAACTGTAAAAGGCTCACACTGAGCTATTTATTTATTTGTGTCCTCCAAATTCCCTCTTCACTACCCACAAAGTCTTCCTTCTCTCTATAAATGGCCCCAACATTCACCCAACTCTTCAGGCCAAATCTAGGGAAAAACCTTAATTTCTCCTTTTCCTTCCCATCCTAGAACCAATTCAGTAGTTATGCTGTCAGGTCTACATCTATCTATCTACCTATTTCTATCTATCTATTATCTATCTACTCATCTATCATCTATTATTTGCCTATATACATATATATATATATGTATCATCTATGTATCACTATTTCTCCTGCTACAGCCCTAGTTCAAGTCACCACACTCTCTCTTCTAGACCTCTGTAGCAGCTCCCTCACCCATCTCCCTGCTGCCCTTCTTGTCCCTAAGTTGATGCTCCACCAACTGCCAGAGAGAATCTTCTAAACCTTAAATCAGATCTCTCCAATTCCTTCTGCCATCTCCTTAAAACTTTCCCAGGCTTTTCCCTTGAAACTTGGATGAAATCCAGACTTGATGATCTGGCTCCTGTCTCTCGCTTCAACCTCTTATCTTCCCATCCATGCCTCCCTGGCCCAAGTGCTCCATCACATAGGATGTTACTTGTGCCTTGAGGATACTATGTTCTTCTTGGGACGTGCTTTATCCAAATCTTTAAGTGGCTCCACCCTCTTAGTATTTGGGTTACAACTACACTTATATATATGATGTGCATTGTTCAATAAAGCAATAAGAATGATTACTGTTCCTATATATCAGTTATACAACATTAAATATGAAGTTTATTATACCTATTGTAAAAAATTACACTTTAAATATTTTTTCTTTGTGTCTTCTTGCTGAAAGAAGGCTCCCTGTGTATGGGGCTGTTTGGTTTATTCATTAATGAATCCTTTCTGCCTAGAAAAGGGCCTGCAGCATAGAAGGTACTTAATTATCTCTGTTGAATGAATGAACTCAAATATCTATCCCTCAGAGAGACTTTCCCAATCATGCAGGGTAAAGCAACACAAATACCCATACAGTTATTTCTTATCCACATTACATTCTTCATCAGCAACTGAAATGTATTGATTTGCTTTTCTTTATGTGCCTATTTTTTCCTGTCTTCCCCACTACAATATAAGACCCTTGAAGGTGGAGATCTTGCCAGTCTTGTTCACTGCTGAGTCCCTGTTGCTGAAAATAGTGCTTGGCATATGGGAGCAGCTCATTAGACACTTTGAGTCTGACCAATTTTGATGTCCTGCCACAAGCAAGGAGAGTTGACATGTCCAGGAGAAGCCACTTCACACAGTCCAGGGCTGCACACAGAAACACATCACTATTGTATTCTGAGTGTGTACAAGACAGTGTCTACACTCTGTACTGTGCTCTGGGTGAGGTAGGGGTTGGCTGAGAGCCTCTGTTCAGTACCCAGGACCAATCCCAGGAAATAGGATAACATGGCTTAAATTGACCTTGGCATTTCTTTTTCAGCATTCTCCCAACCTCGATGCCCAGGTCCATCATGTTTGCTCACTCACCGGCTGGGACCAGCAGCCCGTGGACACTGCTTGTGCTCCTGGCTCTTCCCCTCTTCTCTTTATTAACCTGTATATCTTTGAGTCCATTTTCCTACCTGTAATGCTTTGAGTTGAGGGTGGTAGCAAAGGGATTAGTCAGAAAAGCAAATGTCCGTGCATGCTGTTGTATCCAAGGGGGCAGAAGATGTACAAACCATTTAAGGTGCACTGAAAACCTTTGAAGAGTCAAAGTAATTGGAAGGGGCAGATGTTAAAGCCCGGAATGGGCAATAAGGGAGATGTTTTGAGGACATGCCATGTCTCCACTTATTAGATAGTGTGTTCTCTATAAGAAACTGTCCCTACATGTACCTTCCAGGTCAGATTCAGTGTGACAAAGTTGAGGGGTGTAGGGTAGCACTGAGAGCCTCATTTTGATCCCTCACAACCTCATGTCAACTATTGCTACCTTCTCCTCCCATGCGGACTGTTTAAGGTAACAGGTAGGTTATCTTCTATACGATTCTGAAATTTCATACATAATCTGATCACACTGACTTTACAAATGAAAATGAAGGCTAAGGCCCAGAAAGGGGGCAAGACCTGCCCAAGGTGACACAGCCCCAGTGATGAGGCCAGACCAGAACCAGAACCCCTCACAGCCCAGAGCTCAGCTCTTGCCATCCCCTGCACCTGAGCCAAGTGCTGGCATCTTCTATTCAGTCCTCAGTGGATGTTGTTGACATCTTAAGGAGAAAGCCCCTTAAGGTATCTTGAGATTTCTGACCTCAGGATGGTTACTAGGGGTTGGGGTGGGTCAGAGAGGAAAGCATGGGATGGAGAGAAAAGAAATAGAGATATAGATCAACCCGGACCCCTTTTAATTACTCAAATCTCCTTTAGCAATTATGGATTCACTAACATCAACTCTCCTATGAAAAGTTGTTCCTGATGATCTCACCCAAGATGGTCTCACATTTTCCTGTTTTCTTTTCTTCCTAGTACATTGGAAATCATCTTATGTATCTTTTGTCTTGTTATTATCAGTCTTGTCCACTAGAAGGCCAGCTTCAAAAAGATGGAATCTTGTGTGTTCTATTGCGCTGATATTTCCAATCCTGAAACAGTGGAAGCTGCTCAGTAAATAGTTGTTGAATTAATTATTGCTGAATAATTCAAAGGTTATGGCATTGGCTTTGAAAGCATGAAATTCTAAAATATATTTTTTTCTTGAACAAACCTATTTATTTGATCCTCTCATACTTCTACTGTTTGAATCAAATAAATCAAATGTTTCTACTGTGGAAAAAAAAATAAAGCCTCTATTTGAGATAGCTGACAGCCTAAAAGGCTGGTCAATCACTTATAACTTATTTGCTGTCCAGCCTACATTATCACTTTAACTCATCTCTCATAAAATAACAGAAAACTACTGAAAAACCACTCGCCTCTCTTGAATCCCCCTGATATAAACTCAGAGTGAAAAGGTAAAAATATCGCTCTCCCCAGGGGAAAGTAATCTCACCTTAGTTGTGGTTAGAGGGACAGCATTGTTATTCCCAGGCACTGGAAATCTATCATCTTCAACTTTCCCACCTACCCAGGAACAGACTGTGGTAATAACTCCAAGGAGCTGCGTTTCAACTCCAGCTGTGGATCCAATTTCCACTTATAAGATTTAACCTGGAAATTATCAGTGACAGCAGCAGGGGGAAAATGAACAGCTGATTTGGAAGGTACAGCGGGAGAAGCTGGCCCAGCCTGGCAAGAGGAAGAGACGAATGCCACATAAGGCAGACCAGCATAAAGGATGTCCTTGTGGAAATGAAATGTGATGTACAGTAATTCCAACTGTGAAGCCACCAAACAGCCTATTAACAAATAAATGGCTTGATGTGATTATAGATAAGACAAGTGAAATTAAACAACATCACATGCAATGAAAGCTGCATCTGGGAGCATTGACTGAGAGCTGGCGAGAGGCTTAAGCAGCAAGAGGAGAGGACAATTGAATAACGCTTTGAATGAGGAAATTAAAGGAAAGGTGATAAACAGGAAAAAGTCTATTTAATTGGGGTGCTGATGTGGGAGTCATTAGTCTCTGACTCTAAAATATTAAAGATAAAAACTGAGAATAGAAAGAATGAATAATGGGCAAGGTGCAGTGGCTCATGCCTGTAATTCCAGCATTTTGGGAGGCGAAGGTGGGTGCATCACCTGAGGTCAGGAGTTCGAGACCATCCTGGCCAACATGGTGAAACCCCATCTCTACTAAAAATAAAAAAAATTAGCCAGGTGTGTTGGTGGACACTTGTAATCCCAGCTACTCGGGAGGCTGAGGCATGAGAATTGCTTGAACCTGGGAGACGGAGGTTGCAGTGATCCAAGTTGGGGCCACTGCACTGCAACCTGGGCAATAAGAGTAAGACTTGGTCTAAAAAAAAAAAGAAAAAGAGAAAGAAAAAAGAGTGTATAATGGAAAGTGACAAAGTTTCAGCGTCTTTAGCTGTAGGCATTACATTTACTCCATTATTGTTACTACAACCCTAAGTGCCAGGCACTGTGCTAATTCAGAGAACATTAAAGACACCATGTCTTTTCCCTAAGAGATGAAGATTTGTGAATGGACTAGACAGCCGGAAAATACAGGAGCAAACTTGTAATGGGAATCAATGCAAAACTACACTCTTTGCATTTCAAAAACACAAACCCCTTAGCATCTTATTAATTGCCTTTGCATATATTGTCTCATCCAATCCTCATGATACACTCTGAGCTATGCATCGCTGCCCTACTGCACTGGCAACAAAACTGAGGATCTGAGAGACTTAACACATCACAGAGCTAACAGCTGAAAAAGCTGGGATTTGAATTCAGTGTTTACCCCAAAATCCATGTTCCTTCCACTGTACCATGTTATCTCTGCCGGTACCTAGCCGAAACAACTTCTGGTTAATCTATGACATACACAAGGCTTTCTGCTTCTTGCGCTTTCTGCTTCTTGCGCTTTCTGTTTCTTGCGCTTTCTGCTTCTTGCGCTTTCTGTCGCATTAACGTGGCCCCATTTTACTCTTTCGTAGAGTGGGTAACTTTCGTACCTTTCTCTCGTCAGGATCATAAATTCATTTACAATCTAGATAACTGGAAAAGTTATGTTTTTTCTCAATAGCATTTGAATGTTAACATGAACTGCAATATAACCTTAAGATCAGAGGGAATTAAAAACTCCAAACAGTAACCAGGTCAGAAACCGGGAAGAAGGGAGGTATTTGAGAGAGGAAAGAAGTCTTTAAAAGCCCTGCACAGATGCCCTACTGAGACTCAGTTCAGGAGTAAAGCAAAGGGGTCCACTACAAGGGACCCAATGGACAAGAGAGGCCTCTGATGTAGTAGCATCTTCTAAACTGTGTCAAGCCGCAGCCAGCTGTCTCAGGTCTATGGTCTGCAACAGTGTTCACCACTCAGAAGGGTGCTGGCTGAGCTGGAGCTCAGAGGAAACTTCTCTCAGCCTGGAGCCTCACCACAACACTAGGAGGCAGCAAAGTACCTGGGAAAGGAATTCACTTCAATTCACTTTAGCTCTGCAAGTATTTACTATTTGGAGAACACGTGTCATTCTCCTAGAGTTGTAAATATGGTAAAGAACTAAAAATTATAGCCTTGATCACTTGAGAGGATACAACCTCATTGAGAATATAAGAGACATAAATCCACAGTCAAAATTTTCAGGCAGGGGGGCAGCGGGCATGATGGGGACCATTCCAGAGAATGTTGACACTGAGAATATGTTTTAGGAAACAGGGAGAGACCAAAGCGAGCTACACAGTTAAGGAAGGCTTAGTGGACAGGTGGACTTTGAATTTTTATAATTGTGATGGTAGAAGTGGGGAGATCATGCTTGACAGCAAGCATGAGTCCAGATGGAGACATGAGCTTAGGAAAAAATGAGTGTAGTGGAGGATGGATTGCACGGACACCAGACTGACTCAACAGAGTGGGCTTTGTGGTGCATCTATTATGTGCCAGACCAGGGCTATGGGTTTATAGTCATCATTTAACTTGCTTTTTACAATAGCCGTGCTGCAGGAAGAACTCTGTTTACCTCTATTATAAAAAGCATCTCAGAGATAAGTAACTCGTCTGATCTGAACAGTCAGAGACAAGAATTGAAAGACCATTTGCACCATCCTTCACTCCGTGCCCCCACGATTCAGTTGCAAGTGAGATAAAGGTAGAAACTGTCCCTAACCTTGAGAAACACACAGGTTGTCTGGGGAAACACAGACATATTAATCAGGAATTTCAATCCAGTATAATGTGTCACAGAAACCAAGTAAGACAGGGTCTTGTTTTATGAAAGACACTGTGTGGTACTTGAGGTGAATCTGGAAAAACAAACAGAATATGCTCAGGCAAAGAAAGGAGCAAAGGTTGCTTCAAAGTGAGGAAACAGCCTGTGTACAGTGCCAGAGGTGAGGAAGGGTCTGACTCATACAGAGCACTCCACACCAGCAGGTGCCAGGGCTAAAAGCACCGACTCTGACAGCAGATGTCTGGTCAAAGTCCTAGCCCTGCTCCTTACTGGCTGTGTGACCTTTGGAAAATCACTTAACCTCTCTGTGTCTCAGTTTTCTCCTCTGTAGAGACAATAAAAATACACATCACCCAAGGTTATTTGAGGAGTAAATGATCTAACATTTGTAAAGAACTTAGAACCGTGCCTGGCAAATATGTAATGTGGTGCAACTGGAGTCTTAAAAGCCAGTTAAATCACGGAGAGGGCCCTTTGTCCTATGCTCACACCCTTGGGATTTGTCTTGAGAATGGTGTGGGAATGTTGAGGAAATATAGCAAGAACAGTAAAGTCTCCGGACCCGCATTTTAGAAAGCTGAGGGTGAAGACTTGCAGTCATTTAAATGAAAAATGAGGGAGGCCAGAAGCTAAGGCAGTGGCAATAGACAGGGCAAGAATAAAATGGGCTCAAAAGATACTAAGACTGGAATATTAGAGAATTAGGTGACAAATGGATGAAGGCAGCGGTGGTCCCTAAGTTTTAGGTTTGGGGGTATGATGGTTTCTAAAGGAGGTAAAATGCTTTCCTTTGACCCTTGCCCTTCCCTTCCAGCCCCACATCACCCCGTTCACCTCACACGCTGTCTGCCTGTGTATGAAATGGGAGCTTTCCAGGATAGGATCTCTTACTCCCTCTCCAGCTCTCAGAGCCTTTGGGGCTGCCTTTATGGTGAGTGGCTACAAAGTGCATGTGTGAGTCCAGCTGTCTCCAACCAGGATGCCCCCCTCGCCCTCTCTCTTCCTGTTTGTACCCACATGTTTTCTTTTTTATTTATTTCTCTCTCTTTTTTTTTTTGTTGTTGACACACAGTCTCACTCTGTCACCCAGGCTGGAGTGCAGTGGCACAATCTCAGCTCACTGCAACCTCCGCCTCCTGGGTTCAAGTGATTCTCCTGCCCCTGCCTCCTGAGTAGCTGGGACTACAGGTGTGCACCACTATGCCCAGATAATTTTTGTATTTTTAGTAGAGACAGGGTTTCCCAATGTTGGCCAGGCTGGTCTTGAACTCCTGACCACGTGATCTGCCCACCTTGGCCTCCCAAAATGCTGGGACTATAGGTGTGAGCTGCCGCTCCAGGTTATGCGGACATGTTTTCTAATAGTCTGCTTAGAAATGAGGCTTTAAGTCAGCTGCCTCTTCTCAAATGAACACAGGAAGTACCTGGAGACGGGGTTGAGAGTGGTGAATGACTCTCTATGTGGAGAATCACCAGATGCTGCAGATTCCCTCCTGGGCCATACGACACCGAGAAAGAAGCTAGTGAGTCCATGGGGCCAGCTCACGCCCACCCCCGGCATGCATGTGCACGCTGACAAGAGTAAGTTCCCCAAAGCACAAGGAAATGACCCAAATAAGAACATAATGCATTACCAATCCCTCTCCTTCGCCATCCCCTGCTAATGCAAAATGAATCTAGTCAGTAAGAAAATTAAATATGATAACTGCTTTGATTTTTATTTCTGTGTGCTCGTGTGATTCTGCCTTAAGAGGCAGCCCCATCCTTTTTTAAGGCCACACATCAGAGTGCTTTAAACACATCTCTCTTTAATTGGAACTAAATAAGATGGTCCACATTTCAATTTTTCTTTCTTAGAGTCAGCTTTCATATGTGTGTCTCAGGAGAAACGAGTTTAATTTTTTCTTCACCCATTACAAGCAACTGGTGCCATAGGAACACTCAGGCGTGGAGAGAAAGGATGTCATTTCATTCTACCTGTTGGAGGTTACTGCCCCACAGGTCCCAGCGCTAAAAGACTTCACAGTCTCCAATTATTTGTGTTTTCACCAACACTTAAAAAGTAGCTCCAGAAATGAAGTCGCTGTTTAGGGACAACCAACTGCTTCAGAGACCCACCAACCTAGATTTCCACGCTTAGCCCAGGAAAAGACTCGTGTACAAAAGCTGTGGCTTGTATCAGAGCAGTTTCTAGATATCTCTCCAATCCTCACAAGTAGCCTGTAACTAGCCCGCCCTTCTCAAAGATGAGTAAGAAGAGGAGGAGAGGAGGCAAGTGACTTGTGTGATTGTTCTGCAGAAAGGTGTCAGAGCCAGAATTAGAACCCAGATGTCGCAACACCCCCATCTCTGTGTTACTAATTTTGAGGCTGTGTCACTGGAATTTTATTTTGTACCTTAACATGACATCACCATTTCTGAGCATGGTGCTATGACGGAATCAGGAATGCCGCAGAACTTTCTTTACTCTTCCAATCCCACTACCTGAACTCAAACTTGCTCCAGTTTCTCCATAGAGATGAATCATCTTAACAGTAATAATAGATGCCTCTGTCTTTCCAGTTATAAAGGGTTTTATTTATTTCATCTCATGTAATCTTCAAAGCAACCCTGCTAAAGGTGAGCTGGGCATTCTTTATTTGCCCTACAGATCTACTAGCCAACCTCCTCACCCCACTCCATCCCTGGAAGGCTGGCCTCCAGGGACCACATCAACTGTGGTCCCTGCAGTGGGTCTGCTGGTCCTTTTTCTATCAGAAGAAGGCACCAGCATGAGATGAGAGAATCAGAGGAGAAAAGTCAGTGAATGCAATCACCAGCCCACCCCTGCTGGGTCAAAGTGTGGCACTAGCTGTGCTCCCCTAAAGAGGGAATATCTGCCCAGTGGTCCATTTCTACACTCTTCCACAGTGACACGTTCAGCAACCTTGAAGTTCTTACAGCCATTCTGCCCTGTGCTGGTAAAGGTATACTATCATTGTTGTAAGCAGTTAAACAATCTCTGAAGTCTTATGTTACCTATGTATGCACTGGACTCACATATATGCATAAGTACAATCCATACAAACATTTATATATTTATAAACACATACACACAGGCATATCTTAGAGTGCTTTTCTGCTTGAACCATTACTCTGATGGATACACAGAAAATCAAATGGCTAAGGAACATTCCTAGAGTTGTACAACTAGGGTCAGCTACAAAATTTGTGATGCCCAGGACAAAATCAAAATGCAGCTGCTTTATGCAAAAAAGAAAAAAAAAAGCTATTTCTTTTCTTCTGTGGTCTCCCTCTTGACCTGCATGGTGTGCTTTTGTTTGCTATTTAATGTCACACTCCCTGGGAGCAGGTGCCAACCCCGATGCCTCCCATGCCTGCATCCAGACCCTGCAGGGGCAGCAGCAGCAGCCGTGACTGGGCAGGAGCGGGGGAGCAGCAAAGTGGTTCCCTGGAGGGGTGGAAGTAGCAGGAGGTGAGAAGGCCAGCGACCCAGGGCTTGCTCCAGCGTCCCATTGGGCTTCACTTATGAACCACAAATTCGAAAGTAAAATTATGAAGAATCTCAAAGCAGCAACTGCAGGGCATTAAACCACAGGAGCACTGCCTGTTTTGATGGGGCCTTGTGCTACCACACACACATGATGCGGGGCTGATACATAGCTGTGTGCAATGAAGCTGGGATTTAAAATGTATCTGACTCTAAAATCCATGCTTTCACCACAGAATCATGTTGCCTTCCAGAGCTAATTAATGGACTTCTCTCTCCTTAGTGAGAAGTCTGGGGACCAGAATAAGGATAAAATCCAACAGACAGATCACATCTTAAATTTCCCAGGCCTATAGCCCACATACATTGTCTATTTTGTTAGCCAAGGAAAGAAGATATTTAGTTTTTCTTTGTAATTAAGAAAACGAGGTTATGCCAGGTAATAATTTCTGGTGACTTTTGGACTTCTAATCTCAGCATCAGACTCATACAGAGCCTCAATTAAGTGTGCACACCTAGCAGAAGTGGCAAATCATTAACTAGAACACTTTGCCTTAGGAGATATGGATGTCACCAGCCACTTTAAAATTGAGTAGTATGGCTTGACTGTTCTGTCAAGGGAAAATTCAAAATCTTCAGACCAGAAAAACATTTCAGAGCTTCAGGCCCACTGTAAGGAGATTGACCAGCGAGGGTGTTTGGCTGCATGAGTAATATAGTTTGGCTATCTATCCCTGCCCAAATCTCACATTGAAATGTTATCCCCCATGTTGGAGGTGGGTCCTGGTCAGAGGCTGATTGGATCATGATTTTTTCATGAATGGTTTCGCACCATCCCTCTTGGTACTGTCCTAGCAATAGTGAGTGAGTTCTCGTGAGATCCGGTCATGTAAAACTGTGTGGTACCTCCCCACTTGCTCTTGCTTTCAACACCAAGTCATGTACCTGCTCCCCCTTCACCTTCTGCCATGATTGGAAGCTTTCTGAGACCTCCCCAGAAGTAGATGCCAGCATCATGCTCCCTGCACGGTCTGCAGAACTGTGAGCCAATTACAACTCTTTTTTGTTAATAAGTTACTCAGTCTCAGGTATTTTTATATCAATGAAAAAATGGACTAATACAGGGGGGAATGCTGAATAATGACTCTCAAGAATGGAATGATGGAACTGTATAGTGTGGGTGGGGACAGAGGAAACAGAACACAGAACTGCTTCCAAGGAATAAAATAGAGACCATCAATATGAGTATATAAACCAGGAATCTGTTTTAAAGTAGAATTTCATACACAATTCAAGGCACAAATGTCCCAGGTAATGAAATGGCAGCAGCAAAGATAAAAGACACTCACTGAGAGTTTTACATGAGTAACATTTGCTCCATGGGTTGCGGTATAAAGAAATCCAAAACTAGACTGAGTTTTCTTGCAGGTAAAACCAAAACTATTGCAAAATAATAATTATTATAATAAGAAGAAGTAGTAGTGCTTAACCTGTGTTGAATGGTAAATGAACACCACAAGGGGCTGAAAAATAGAGAACAGACTTTATAGAGTAGGTAAAACTTAGACTAATTTTTGCAAAAAGAATGAAGAATCACATAAATTCATGTACTTGATAACAGTTCACACAGAAAGTCTAAGAAAGTTTTATCTAAATTCCCTGCATGAGAAGTACTCATCAGGTTACTAAGAAGAAGGTAAGGCAGTTGGAAAGACATTGTATGTTGATCTCAATGAATCCAACTTTTTCTCCCCAACAGTGTCCCTCAGTGACCTGGGGTAACCTTGTTCATTCCGGAATGCTAAGAGGTAAGGAACTAGGAAGCCAGCCATCTGCTCAGTGAATCAAGACCAGTGCTGACAAATAAAAATAAAGTGTCAGCCACACGTGTAATTTCAAATTTTCTAGTAGCCACTGTAAAAGTAGTTAAAATGAAAGTGAAATTAATTATAATATTTAAAATTTATTAACTTATATAAAATGTAATTAAATACATAAAATCTCATTAGCAATTATTTAATGATTTAATTTACAAAATACATTAATTTCATATTACTTAATAAATATTTTAATATATTGACAGCCTGGCATAGTGGCTCACACCTGTAATCTCAGCAATTTGGAAGGCTGAAGTGGGCGGATCACGAGGTCAAGAGATCCAGACCACCCTGGCCAACATGATGAAACCCCATCTCTACTAAATATACAAAAATTAGCTGGGCATGGTGGCGGGCGCCTGTAATCCCAGCTACTTGGGAGGCTGAGGCAGGAGAATCTCTTGAACCCAGAAGGTGGAGGTTGCAGTGAGCCAAGATCTTGCCACTGCACTGCAGTGTGGTGACAGAGCAAGACTCTGCCTCAAAAAAAAAATTTAATATATTGACATAAATATAATGAACTACATTTACATAATCCATACATTAAAATACTCAACTTATGAATTAATCCGATTGAGACAATCAATCTAAATATAAATTAATAATATATTGATATATAGTAGCTTATATAAATATAATCAATAAATTGAGCACTTAATTATGCTTAATGTATAAATTTTAATATATTATTATATCATTTAACTTATATAGACCTTGCTAAACAAATCTGAGTCCCCCCAATGACTCTTATTTTCTGTAATTAGTTGTCTATACTCTACAAAAGGCCATTTAACAAATGCTGACAAAGAGAAGCCATTAACAATATCGCCTTCTTCAGACCATCTTATGCCCCTAAAGCATCCTTAGCCAAGTGTTTTATCAATCACAATCTACTGAAATTGCCTATTTTGGACCTGTTTCTTATATTAGACTATAAACTCTTTGAAGGCAAGAAACATGCTTTATTAGTCTGTGTTCCCCCAATGACTCATACTGCCAAGAATATGAACAAAAGCTTCTATGTCTTGGTTTCCTCCCACAGGATCTGAAGCGCTCTTGCCCCGTGGGGCTTTTTGGCTCATGCCTGCAGTTCCTTGAGTCTTGACTCACATTCACTTCTCAATGGAACCCATCCTGACCACTTCATTTAAAATGATAGACCTCTCCCATTGATTCTTCTGATCTTCTTTACCCTGTTCTACTTTTTCCCCAAAGCACTTAACCACATTCTGGCACACTATATGCAGTAATTTGCATAGCATGCTTACTCTCTATTCCCATCTCCTACTGGACAGTGAGCTTTAGAAGGGCAAGGATTTTTTCTTTTTTTTTTTTTTAACTGCTATATTCCCTGATTTATACCTAACATCTAGAATGGTCAAATACTAGCTGATTAAAATAAATTTGTTGAATTAGAAAAATGAATCCTGAATGAATGAATACACGAATGAGGCTAAACAAACAAACAAAAACAACCACCACCACCACCACTAACAACAAAAAAAACAAGCTACATTCAAAGAGTCATCTGAGATAGGCCAAAAGTCTAGTAGACTAGCAGACATTGCAGTGATCAAAGCAGATGCTGGGCAGTTTCTTCTCAATACAAGGAGAAAAAAAAAAAAAAAGAGTTCAGGCCAGGCATGTTTAAAAGCAGCACTACGCAAATAAAAGTTAACAGCCCGTATGGGAGAGGAGTTTGCTTGCTTAATGACTTGGCAGCAGAGCAAGTGTGAGGACTGTCTGAAGAGATTTGAGACCTTATCTCTTGTTGGCTTCCTGCTCCCACAGCCCACAGGAGCCATGAAGAATATTTCCAAAGACAGCAAAGAAAGTATGGCTTTATTTGGCCACCAGGAGACGGCGTGGAGCATTCGCAGGAAAGGAGAAGACAGTTAACCCTCAACTGAATTCCAAGAAGGAATGAATAGACTCAGAAAGAAGTGAAGGAAATTACTTCTTCCCTCTTGCTATTTCCTACTTTTTCTTTACCTTTGCTTCAGGGACGCAGGAGTGGAGGATGCTGTCAATGTTGGAAATTAGCCCCTTGGTAAAGGCTTTAGGTGAGAGCTGAGATGTGCACTCAGTTAAGTGCTGAAAACAAGATGTCGCCAGTGCTTAGCAAACAGGAAGAACAAAGAGCAGCCAAGTGATTTAAGTCGATTCTCCTTATAAAAGGAAAATTATAATGATACCAAGACAATGAAAACTTTGTAACAAGTGAATTTTAACAATTAATACTGTTATTAACATGCCATAGTCTCCTCCAGTGCCAAATCGTATTGGTCAGGAAATGGAAAAAGCCTCTAGCAGGATTAACCCAGTCTTTGTGGTGAAAACGTAATTTAAATTTTATTCTATTAACTTGGAAAAGATAAGCCACTGTTCTCTTGAGCAAACCCAGGGCTTATTTGAATGAAGCAGGACTTTGCTAATCCAAGGTTTCAGACATGATTGGGGAAGGAGGAAATAGAGCCACAGGGATTCCTAAGAAAGATCTCATCCTAAGAAATGAGAGGCAGATCCCAATCTTGATAAAACCCACACTATGAGGCACATTCAGTTTTGGAGGCATAGTGCAATAATGAGTCATCAGATATTAAGTAACTATTCATGTTTGAGAATCTGTGCTAAGAATTTTTTTAACATAGATTTTCTCATTTTTATTTCACCAGATTACCACCTTACAGATAAGAAAGCTTGTCTTCCTTGCCTAAGTAGACACCCAGGGTCACACGGCTAGCAAATGGTGGATTCAACCACAACTGAAGGCGATTTGATGCCAAAGCTTTATTCTCCTCTATACTCAGGGATAAGAGGGGCAGAAACTGCATTCCTTAGGGATACAGAGGATGCTGAAGAGGTTTAAATCCAAAAGCCTTGATGTGTTAGTAAGATGAGACTTATGTAAATCCAAGTCATCAGCTCCAAGTGTTCCACTCAATCAGCCTTCTGGAAAGCATGTGGGGAGAACTGGCATGCCATTCCCCACCAAATAAGGAGTGTAGGTGTTAGTAGATAAAGATATTCGGCCAGGCACGGTGGCTTATGCCTGTAATCCCAGCACTTTGGGAGACTGGGACTTGAGGATCACATGAGGTCAGGAGTTCGAGACCAGCCTGGCCAACATGGTGAAACCCCATCTCTACTGTAAATACAAAAATTAGCCAGGCATGGTGACACATGCCTGTCATACCAGCTACTCAGGAGGTTAAGGTAGAAGAATCACTGGAACCCGGGAAGTGGAGGTTGCAGTGAGCCAAGATCGCGCCACTGCACTCCAACCTTGAAGACAGAGTGAGACTCCATCTCAAAAAAAAAAAAAAAAAAAAAAAAGAAAGAAAGAAAGAAAGAAAGAAAGAAAGAAAGAAAGAAAGAAAAAAACTGTATGTATATATATTCAAGCAGAAACTGTTTTTTAAAAAAATCTCCCATTGAGAATCCATTCTTTATTTTACACTTACATTTTTCCCTCTTACAAAAAATAATAAAGGGATGTTTTAAATTAAAATAAAAACCATAACCCCATTACTCAAAAGCAACTATTCACTTCTAGTCTTTTTCTGTGACATTTTAAATAGTTTTTATCATATTATACTCTTTCCTCCTGTGTTTGCTCAACATATGGCATAAGCGTGTTTTGCCATTAATATTCTACAAGTTTTAAATGTTTAATAATTTTATAGGAAAAAATTTAAACATTCTGTCAATGTACTTTGGTAACATGCCATCAGGTATAAGTAATAACTTACTTAATTTCCTCCCTGTTAGTCATTTGCTTTCATTTTTTTCTATTATAAATAACAAAGATTAACTTCTTTAACTTAAAGCTTAGCCTTCTGCAATTACTCGAATATCTGCAGGAAAGCTAGAGTATAAGATCTGATGATTCATTTGTATATTGAAAGGAGCTTAGCTGTTTTCCTGAGAGTGGGTTTCAGGAAAAAGGGGGGGTTTGAGGAAGGGAGTATGGAATTCCGGAATTCCTGACAATGGTATAGTAGGGTCTTCCTAAGGGGGAAGCTGGCACAGAAAGGAGAGGTTTGGCTGTCCAAGAGTCACCTCCCAGCGTCCAGTGTTGATCACCCTGACTCTACTTTCATACAAACCACTGGATGGAATATGAATGCTTCAACCTCCGAAAATATCCAGACCCCCCGAGTATGTCAGGGGAGTATAAGTCTATATCTGAACTTTAGAAGAGATTCCTGTACATTTAAAACAAAAATACAGAGTAGTTGCAAAAAGCCGTGACTTTGCCCCCATCAGAAATTACAACCCCTGCCAGAGAAGCTATTTTCCAAGTGGGCAAGAGAATTCCCTCAAGAAAGTTATGAGTTCTCATTTGAAACATTCTTGAAAGATGTATCTATTTGTCTCTTAAAGATGGAGAGGAAACAAGGTATTTAAAAGACCAAAGAGATTGGAGTCCAGCCGTGACGGGAGTGGAGGGTAGCAGCTTCCTAATGAGAGGCTGTGTAAGTTTTACGAGTATATTTCTGAAGGCAGTTCACAGCCTTTAGTGAAGATAAGACTAAGAAGAGATTGGACAATACCATTTTATGTATGGTTTTAGGAGTGGGGAGCAGGAGGCGTATAAGCAGAGGCAAGGGAATTGAAAGACCTTTCGCAAAACTGTTAGAAAACGAAGTCTTCATGAGCTCTCTCAGTTTAGACTCCTTTTCCTTAAGCCCTGATGTAATTAAATCAAATTCAGCAATAACAAAATATCATAAACAATTTTAACGTATAATATGTGCTGAAAAGTGTCATTAAGGAGATGGCTGCAATAAATAGAAAAATATTTACTGTGGCTCCATCTGAATGTTCTATTGCAAAGGAAACACAATATGAAGTTTTTCTTTAATTATTTCAATATAATGACTTTCACTAGGTGACTTTAAAACCATGGCCAGTATTATTATAGGAATTACTAAAATGCTTTTAATGAGTATCTGCTAACTTCATCAAGCTTATAGCCAACATTTTAAATTATACCACTCATTGTACCTTTTAAAATAGGTATATCAGGCTTCCAATCACTTTTTTTCTGTTGAGATCTGACTAGACGACAACAATCTGTCTCAGATTCTCCATGACAGTTCTAATTATACATATTCCATGCCATTGTCCTTCCGAACCATCAAATTGCCTTAGCTATGTCAATGTATGGAGTTAAAACTACTCTTCTTAAGTACTGGTCCACATTTGGAAATGATGCAAAAATCCTTTGTCATTTTGCATTTGATACCTTATTTGGAAAATATCACTCCATCCGGTCTCATGAGAAAGGCTGAATTGGTGGTATCTGTCTTTGAAAATATGTTGCACATTTCCTGTTATTCAAACCTTAGGTTTCCATTCCTATTATGTACTTTAATACTAAAAATAATAATATGTTGTATGCTGAAAATGTCCAGTAGGCAGGTGATGAATTGCGAATACTTGGAATTATCATTACCTGCAATGTGGGCATCTTTATCATAATAATATTGCTAAGAATATAAAAGAATATAAATGGTTGCTGTTCTAAGTGACTGATTTATCTGTTATGGCTATGTCAATGTGCTTTAGAAGACTACATACAGTGTTGTATATGGGAGGCCTCTGATCATTCATTCTTGCGTGTAATCATTTAACAAATATTTATTAATTTGTTAATTAATATAAACAAATATTTATTGAGTATATTCTTTGTGCCAGGTGCAGTATGATGTGCTGAATCTATAATGGAGAGCAAAATACCCATGCTCTCTATGTGCATGGAACGTAGAGCTGGTCAGAGATGACACTGAAGCTGAAACGTGAAAGCTGCATAAGAATTAGCCAAGCAAAAAGAAAGCAGGGGTCAAGAACCTGAGCAAAGAAAGCACTTGGAATATGCAAGAACTGGAAGAAAGCACACCTGCTACAGCACACGTTTAGGGGACTGAAGCATGAGAATAGAAAAGGCCAGGCCACACAGGCCTAGAGGCCTTATGGCACAGTGGCTCGTCTTTTATCTTAAGATGATAGGAAGGAAATACAGTCGGAAGGAACTTCCATCAGAGCTGTGAAATAATAACGAATTTATGTATATATATGTGTGTGTATGTATATATATGAATTTACTTTTCCTAGAAGTTATATATAATTGTATATATGTAATTATATATTTATAACATATATTTTTATATATTGTATCAATATATAGTTATGTGTATAATTATAAATATAATTTATATATAATATACAGTTATAAATAAATAAAACATGTAATATAACATAATTATAAATATATTTATGTATATATAAAATACAATTTTTATTTTAAAAACATCACTTTGTCTGCTATGTGGCAATTAAAGGTTATGAGTAGAAGCAAGAAGATCAAAGTGGCTGTCATCTCTCAGGTTCCTCAGTGTCTGTCCTCATCTCCTTTGAAGGACAGGAAGACAGTGACTTCTCAGCTCTTTGGCAGTTGGATGGGTATGTGTGACTAACCTGATCAAGGGGCTATGAGAAAAAGTGATGTGAAGCTCTTACAGGCCTAACTACAGAGAAGGGAATTCTCTTCTTTTGCCTCAGCAAACCCAGGGATGTGTGCTCTCGGGTGCACCTACTGCAAGTTGGACATTCTCTCAGTCTGGTTCCTTTGGTGGCAGTGACAAGAAGAAGCACTTCCACACATGCTGCATCTGTCACCCACTAATCTACGCTAAATTAGTAGCAAGAACAATATATAAATCTATGTTATATTAATGATCCTGAGATTGCAGTGCTACTTTGTTACCTCAAACTAGCCTAACTTACCCTCACTAAAACACTAGAATAATAGGACTCAATTTTGGGGAATGTAAGAAACAATAGAGCAACAGATACACAAGTGTGCATCACTGTAGCAAGCACAAAGGAGATTCTAAGAAAATGGTAGCTAGAAACTAGTCCTATTGGCTTTTTTATTCCAGTCTCAGCTTTGTTGTTAACTGGTTCCCTGGACTTTAGGTGGACACTTCAGCTCTGTGAGTCTCAATTCCCTTCTCTGAGTGAGGGGTTTGCACTAGATCTCCAAAACCCTCGCCACCTAACATTCTGAGCTGATGGGATAACAAATGCAGAGTAGTCTGTGTTACATGGAAGAGCTGAGCATTGCTTTCCTTTCCTCTTCTTTCTTCTCTGTTCATCAAGCAGAGCAAACACATCCCTTGGATACCAGGTCAGTAGACACACAGTCCAAGGAACCAGGCCACTAATACTCCCTTTTGCTCTTCTTTGCATAAAGAAACAATTATGAAACAATTCATGATTCATTCAAGGCCACTGAACAAATCCTTAATTTATCTCTGGAGATTTACAAACCCAACAGCTAGCCAGGGAAAATAAAAACGCCAATTCTCCTGGCTAAGATAGTCAAGGTATCAATTAACTAGTGTTAAGGGATTTCCCAGTTGGCCTTTCTGTGTCCTCTTAAGAGAACTGCCAGGCAAATCTGCAAATTCCCAGAAGCACTGATCCAGACTTCCAAGTAAGAGAGAGGTTTGGGCTTTCTCCACGTCCTGGGCATTTCTGTGTTCATGCAGTACACATAATCCATTTATGTGACAGAAATTCTTAGAAAAAACTGGGCTCTGGCTCCAAAGCTGCCACTAGCTAGCTCTGTGATTCCAGAAAAATAACTCAACATTGTCCCCATCTCAGGATGCTTACTTGTGAAATGGTGATAATGAAACCCGTCTTATCTCCCTCCTGCGGTTGTCATAATGATCAAATGGGATGGAACAGAAGTGAATGTCCTTTGAAAAGCATACTCTGCCCCAGAGATGCCTTTGAGAACAATTGATGCACTGTTGTCATTATTGCTATTATGATCTTTCCTGCTCCACGATGATGCATATCTCAAGGGATCTTCCTTGTGCACACCAGGGACCAAAAAAAAAGTCCCCCTTCTCTATTTGATACGTGGTGTGGCTGTGAAGGGAATTTGCCGACTTGAAAACGTAAACAACCTATTTCCACAGAGATGATTTTCCTTACACACAAAGGAACAACTGTTTTTTTTTCTTTCTGAATGCACGTGAATTCCTATCCTTCTGAGAGATCCTAACTGCTTTTTATCTCTGTAATCGGTTTTCCTTCCTAGGTGCCTGCTATTCACTGAATAAACGTACTAAAATAAACACCTATCCTTCAGATCTCACGGTAGTCTAGCCGACTGTTTCTATCCAACTCACATCCCTGAGCTCATTGGCTGGAAATAAAAGCAAAAGAATTGGAGACCATGTTCTGTAACACACACACACACCCTCCTAAAGGCATGTGGTACAGTTATTTAGGTGGAGGGAGGAGAAGATCCAGAGTAGAGCCCCTTCACCCAATATCCTTAATGAGCACTATGAAATCTCCCATCCATAGGAAGCTTTAATCTTTGGAGTTATAAGACTTTTCAAGCATCCAGTACCCTTTCTAGTAATGCAAATCCATTTGGGAGTGTATTTGAAATTATTAGCTAAACCTTGGGTGAACTTATTGAGAGCTTGCTAGCAGCAAAGTTTACGTAGGAAACACCAGAAAAGGATGTATGGGGCTGGAGGGACAAGTATCAGGAAAAGTCAGAAGGATTTTGAGAAAGATGACAATGCTAGAGTTAAATTATATGAATCTAAACAAATAATGACTAAAATGACATAGCTGAGGCCCAGAGAAATTAAACAGCTCATGAAGAACAGACCAAAGTTGGCCACGCGTGGTGGCTCACACCTGTAATCCCAGCCCTTTAAGAGGCCGAGACAAGTGGATCACAAGGTCAGGAGATCGAGACCATCCTGGCTAACACGGTGAAAGCCTGTCTCTACTAAAAATACAAAAAATTAGCTGGGCATGGTAGCGGGCGCCTGTAGTCCCAGCTACTCAGAAGGCTGAGGCAGGAGAATGGTGTGAACCCGGGAGACAGAGGTTGCAGTGAGCTGAGATGGCACCACTGCACTCCAGCCGGGGTGACAGAGCGAGACTACGTCTCCAAAAAAAAAAAAAAAAAAAAAAAAAAGAAAGAAAGAAAGAAAGAAGAGAAGAAAAAAAGGGAATACACTAAAGTTACCTTAATTCTAGGCCAGTGAGTGAATTTTAAATCTAAATGGCTG
This sequence comes from Gorilla gorilla gorilla, assembly GCF_029281585.2. Lineage (NCBI taxonomy): Eukaryota > Metazoa > Chordata > Mammalia > Primates > Hominidae > Gorilla > Gorilla gorilla. The sequence continues at coordinate 16,010,923 of NC_073235.2, read as the reverse complement.
AAATAATTATGGAAATGGGTAAAACATTCCTCTAAGGGAAAAGATTCATCTGTTGGCAGCCCTCAGATTCAATATTCTCACAGTAGGAAACATTCTACGCTGTGTCAGGCAGCATGCAAGACATGAGGAATAAAATCATGAGGCTCCAAGAGGGCATGGAAGCTCAGGCAAACCGTGTCGATGCAGGATGCACCAATGCAGAGGACTCTCCATGGGTAAAGAAGGGGCTCTGAGCCCAACCTCAAGAGGGCTGGTGAGAGATTCCTAGAGGCATCCAACCTGGTTTTGAAGGATGTCACCAGAGGAGACAGCACAAGGAGGATGCTCCAAGCAGAGAGAGCAGCATGTGTAAGGGCACAGCAGTATGAAATTGCCTGGAGTCTGCCATGGATACACACACACGCACGTGTTCTTACTGAAGTGCTGCACCCAGGAAAGCCATGGTGAAAAATGAGGTTGAAAATACAAGGGCAGTTACGGCATCTTTGAGAGCTTTTGATGCTGCTCTAAGTTTAGACTTTATTAAAGCAATACGGATTCATTTGGGAGTTAAAAAAGAAAGTGACATGGTCATATTTGTATTTCAGAAAAAAAAAACTGTCGACAGCAATCAAAGCGGTAGGTTTGAGAGATTTGCAGCAGGGAAAATACAAAAGGAAAAAGTGCAGGAGATATTCAGGAGGTGAAATCATCCAAACTGAGTGAATGTTTGGATAAGGGGCTGGTAGGATAAGTGTGGTGAAGGAAAATTCGCTGGTTTAGTAACTATTTTAACATTAGAAGAAGAAAAAGTGTATAATTTGGGGGTGCAATGGGATTAATATGTTTAGAGAACATCTGAATTTGTATTCATTCAAATTGTACTGCTAAACCTAGAGGGAAAAAAGGAAATTACGAGGTACAGAGATGGCCTTATTTTCCCAATTTGGCTAATTACCATTATTACCCAGCACTTTTAGTGCTTGAAAGCTTGACTATCCTAAACTTAATAAGGAAAGGGTATCTAAATGATGCCAAAAGTGATTGTCTTAGAATTTATGGAGGCAAGATGATGTTCTTCTTCACTCCACAGAGATCAAGAAATATTTGTTAAATAGGTGAAAGCTTAACATTAAAACTACACCAGCTCAGTTACTGGTTAAGATGACAGGTTAAACACATACATTAATTTTGTTTCCCCATGAAACCCACTAAATTCATTATAAACAATGTTTTTTTTTTTTTGTAGAAACAAACTCTTGCAAATGGGAAGAAAGAAAAAAAGACAACAGCAACCAAATTTTAGAAGCCGAAAGCAAGTGGATAAGAAGTAACTTGATAGAACCGAGAAAGTTAAATTACAAGTCAGTATCAAAGAAAACTGAAAACCAACACAAGTTACACCATAGAATCCTCAAGGGACCCCAGAAGGGGGCATCCGAGTCATGTTTGGAACTAGGAGAGGCAGATAAAGGGAAGGAAGAGGTCAAAGTAACAGATATTTGGGTGAAGCCATCTAAGAATCAGGTAGACCACTAGTTGCCATTCTCTTCAACTCCATGACTCTAAAAGATGTTTGCTGCACCATAAAATTGTTGATACGTATTCCCTTAAAACAAAAAAGTAAAAAGCAAAACAGACGGTTTCTAGGGACATCAAGCACAGTTGAGGGTGTGGGCACCACACTGAAAACAAAGGAAATAAGTAACTATGTAAAAATAATGCTGACTGTTTAATCTCGAAGACAGTTGCTCTGGCAGTGAGATTTCTGCTGTTACAGGAGGAAGAGTGGGAGGGTTTTCTGGGAAATCTGAGCAGCACAAGGAAAAATTACCAAAGACACTGGAGCATTCTCCTCTTGGGAATCTGAAAGTTGACAACATACCAGACAATGAGAGCTTCAAATAAACCTCTGAGTAGTTCATTCTTAATCATGAACAGGTACCTAGGTTTACTGGATATCAGAGTTAAGGGAAAGCCTCTAAGATAAAGAAGCCACTCTAAAATAGAATACAGAGACCCAAAGGACAAACAGAACAAAGAAGAGCTGGGAGAAAATAGAGACCATGCCAAAAGAAGACCAAAAAAACGAACATACAGCTATGATTCATAGTCTCAGAGGGATAGGGTAATGCAGACATGAAACAAAAAGAGAATAATACATAAGAAAAATATTCCCATCATTTTAAATGAGTTCTTAGAAATTCAAATAATAAGCAGGAAATAAAATGAAAATATCAGTTGAAGAGTTGTAAGATAAAGTTAAGAGAATATACTGTAAAGTAGAACAAAGTATGTAGAACATCCCATATCCAAATAACAGATGTTCTAGAAAGAGATATCACAGCAGTGAGAAAGGAGAAAATTACCACTGTAATATTTCAAAAGAAGTTCCTAGAAGTGAATGACAAGAGTTTTTAGATGTAAAGGACCTAGTGAGCATCCAGCACAGTGAAATCACAATTCTATAAGCTTCAAATGAGGGGATAAGGAATTGAGGATTGGGATGGCATCAGGTTTCTCAACAATAACCCTGAAAGGAAACATTGAAAAATGCGTTTAAAATTTTGAAGGAAAGGTATTTCTGATCTAAAAGTCTAAACCCGGGCAAACTAGCAATTAATATGGTATTTCAATAAAGATATTTTCAAACATTCAAGATTCAAAAATTCACTTCCCTCTTATCATTTCTTTTTTTTTTAATTTTTATTTTTAGTTCAGGAGTACATGGGCAGGATGTGCAGGTTTGTTGCACAGGTAAACGTGTGCCATAGTGGTTTGCTGCACCTATCAACACATCACCTAGGTATTAAGCCCACCAGGCACTAGCTATTTTTCCTAATGCTCTCTCTCTGCCTACTCCACCACCCAACAGGCCCCAGTGTGTGTTGTTCCCCTCCCTGTGTCCATGTGTTCTCATTGTTCACTCCTTTTCCTTTCTTAAGAAGTGACTCAAGTATGAGCTCTACGATAATAGTAATAATAATAATACTTAATAATAAGCCAACAAAGAACAAGACATAGGAAGCAGGTCATTCAACATAGGAGAAAGGATGTGAGAATCTATGGAGCACCATAAAATGTTATATCAGAAGGACAGAGTTCCCCCCATTCAAGGGCAACCCAGAGTTTGGACCAATGCACCCCAAGAGTCAGATGCACTGAAAGTTATACACGCTAAGATGCCCAATGCCATGATACATACACCTCATACCAACTTTTTACCAGAGAATAAAATTCCTTGGTAAGCATAATTCTCAATAGTAGCTGGTCTGACTTTGTCTTGTCAATGTGCTAATAAATATCCTGTCCACTCTGCCATGCTTCCTGAATCAGCTGAAGACACTCAATTTGCTTCACAGAAATGTTCAGCTTTGACCCACTCTGAGAGCTGTAGGTAGGGAATGATGAGTCCAGAAGCAGAGAATACCCCTGATCATATCCCTGCTGGATATCCAGTACATGGTACACACCTTAACCCCACCACGTGGTCTGAGTGGGGCCTCTGACATGCCTAGAGGAGACTCATCCATGTAAACATTCCATGAAGTTGGGACCATGAGATTTCTCAGACTTCTATTTCTCTTCTCTTGGGAGGCATTGTGTAATAGTGGCAATATTGCTCTTACACAGCTATTCAAATTTCAAAACTAATCCACATATTATTTGAAAACATTTACACTGTTGATAATATCATAAGTATAAGCAAGGGAGTAATTAACCTAAAAACAGGATGGTGAGTACTTCTGGAGGGTGGGATAAAACAGAATGTAATCGAGGACAGACATACAGAAAGTTTCTAAGACACTGGCCATATTCTAATTCTTTACCTGGGTAGTGGGTAGGTAAGTGGGTAGATAGGTGATTACTATATAATTTATAGACTGTGCATACGTTTCATACACTCTGCTATCTATATATCAGTCTGGGTTCTCAAGAGAATATGTGTGTATATATACATATATATGGTATACATATATAGAGAGAGATATATATGGTGTGTATGTGTATATATATATATATATGGAGATTTGCTTTGGGAATTGGCTCGTGCAGTTATGGGAGGCCAAGGAGTCCCACAGTCTGCTCTCTGCAAGCTGGAGAACTAGGAAAGCTGGTGGTGTAACTCAGTCTGAGTCTGAAGGCCTGAGAATTGAGAGAAATGATGGCATATATTTTGATCCGAGTCTAAAAACCTGAGAACTGGGAGCACCCACGTCTACAGGCAGGAGAAGATGGAGGTTTCAAACAGAAAGCAAATTCTCCCTTCCTCAGCCTCTTTGTTCTATTTCGCCCCTCAGTGGATTAGATGACGCCTACCCGCAATGGGGAGGGCAATCTTCTTGATGCTGTCTACCCATTCATACGCTAATCTCTTCCAGAAACATCCTCACAGATACCCAGAAATAATGTTTCACAAGATATATGAGCATCCCTTAGTTCAGTCATGTTGACATAAAAGTAATCATTACAATAATACATATCAAAATCTGTACAAGTAAAAATAAGCAAATAAGCATCATATACTTTTCATAGCTCTTTGCTTTTATACCCAACTGATCTTCCATGAAGATCTATTTGCTTCCGTTTTACATACACTCTTCTATCTATGTATCAGTCAGGGTTCTCAAGAGAAACAGAACCAATAGGAGATATGTGTGTATATATACATATATATATATATGTATTCATTTTATCTGTAACATGTAAATATATATATGAATACATATATATGTATTCATTTTATCTGTAACATATAAATATATATATATGGTATACATAGATATATATAGGGAGAGATATATACCTATATATATAAAAGATTTATTTTGGGAATTGGCTCATGTCAATTCTTTCTCTCTCTCTTTCTCTTTCTTTCTTTCATAATAAATACTTCTCTATCATCATCATCATCAAGAAAGGGTTCACACGTGACATAAGCAGTACTTTTTAGAAGTCTTCAGAGAAATTCTTGAAGACCGGAATATTTAGAAAAGACTTCTATGAGTGACTCAAGTCCTATTTGAAGGAAACTAGGTTTTGGTTGTCATGTCCCAAGTATCACAGCTTATTTATTCCTCCCTTCCCCCACCACGATGACAAGTACAGTTCTTAGAATATAGTAGGTGCTCAGTAAATGGAATGGCTTAATACATGTTTGAGGAAGAGACATTCCAGTCTAGGGTGCAAACACAGTCTTATCTAAAGCTATGCTTCTCCTCATGCATCCCCCTTTGGACCATCTTTGTCTGTCACTTTCCAGAATTATTGATTGAAGAGAGTTCCTGTAATGAGATTTTAATTAAGTCATGTTTTTTTTCTGTTAATTGACATGAGTAAATTATTCTGGATAATTTACTTATGCAAATTCACATAATGTAAAAATGTATAATATAGATTCCCTAGAAGTTCTCACTGGCCAGCAGTGGTTTTGTTTTGTCACCATATATCCAAACTTGATGTTCCAAAATAATATTTTTTATGTTTCATTAATTCTGCAAAACTTAAGAATTAATACTGTAATTATCTCCTTAGTATTTTTTGACTATCTCATTGAAGACAGTACTTCCATAGATGCTTCTGCTGCAATCATTATATAAAAGTAATGAGCTCAGGTCAGCAGAGCAACTTGCAAGGAACCCTGGAGGGCATTTGAATACTTGAGTTATTGGCTTGTGCTCTGAGGTTTTATTGTGGATGCTCATGAAAAATGGAATTTGAGACCTATCGCTGACCTGAGAGCAACTAAATGTTTTTGAATGAGCCCCTTCCTCTGACTGTGGGCTGTGTTTATTCCCAAACTCCTCAAGTCAGTTTTCAGCTTAACTCCCAACAGATATTTCAATAATAATCATGGAAGGCTACTTTCACTGCTGTTGCTGTCTCATTCAAGTGCTCTTCATTTTAGTTTTATTTTTGCTATCCTGGCTGGCCTTAGCTAGAGATACTTTTTAATTATTTACCCGATAACTATTATAAAATGATAATCATTTGCCACAAGTTGTGCAAATTGTTACAGATAAAATGAAAAACAAGGCACAGAACATCCTTCCACACACACTGGAACTTATTTTATATCAATGAAACAATTCTATGTAATTATACTCCATCATAAATGCTTTGGAGCAAAGATATAAGGTGTTATGAGAACATATTAACTATAGAATCAAACTCCTGCGGCAGAAATGTCATAAAGTGTCACGAAGAGGAAGATTTTCTCTAAGAATGTAACATTTCCTACTATGCAGCCATAAAAAAGGAATGAGATCATGTTCTTTGCAGGGACATAGATGGAGCTGGAGGCCATCATCCTTAGCAAATTAAAGGAACAGAAAACCAAATACCACATGTTCTCACTTGTAAGTGGGAGCTAAATGATGAGAACACATGGACACATAGAGGAGAACAACACACACCAGGGCCTATCAGAGGACAGAGGGCGGGAGGAGGGAGAGGATCAGGAAAAACAACCAATGGATACTAGGCTTAATACCTGTGTGATGAAATAATCTGTACAACAAACCCCCCTGACACACATCTACCTATGGAACACACCTGCACATCCTGCACATCTACCACTGAATTTAAAATAAAAATTTTTAAAAAGGAATGTAACACTTCCTATAAAATTGCAGGCTAGGGATGGGAGGAGGCAAGAAAGGAGCAGAGAATTTCTGAAAACAGAAGAATTAAAGAAGACCTTCAAAACTGGAGGTCCCACGGCAATTTCAAGGAACAATAAGAAAGCGACATGGCTGGAACCCAGTGACTGTGACAAGAGATGACAATGGAGAAGCAGACAGGAGCCAGCTCATACAGGCTGTGGGCCACATTAGAGCTATTTCTGTCAATCTTAAGATCAACAAGATCCCCTTGGAGAGTTTTAATCAGAAAAGTGATGGTCAAATTTACCCTTTAAAAGACTGCTCTCTATAGGATGAAGAGCAGTTTTGAAGTGGGCAACATGAGTATGGGAAAAATAGTGGGTTGTCCAGCGTTCTTCAAGAAAAAAAGTGGTTGGCCTAAAGAAAATGTAGCAAAGGAGTCACTTACACAGATATGAGCAAAATTCAGGAGTCAAAAAGGAAGACGCAGCCATTGGCGCACCACATCATAGCTTGAAGGGACAAGGAGAGGGGCAGTTTACCAAAGCCTGGCAGGTAGGGGCAGTAGCAACCAGAAGAGCTGACAAAGCAAGAGATGGAGATAAATATTTTCCTAGCTCCCCTTCCCAATGCTCATCTCTTGCCAGTTATTTCTCAGCCAGACCCACTTGGAGGGCATAAGTCAAGGTCAAGGCAGAATAGGGCAGAGGACAAAGAATACATCTGGGGAAAGGGGTCAAACAGAATGACAAGCCCAAGTGGTTAGTCAGCTCCTCCCATTGTCCATATGTAAAGAGGAACAGAAGTGAATGGTTTGGAGGCAAAATCAATAGGCTTTGATGATGAATCAGGAAGAAGGAGCTGCAAGGATTTCTCCTCAGATTCTGCCTGGTGCAATGAGATTTATACTGATACTCTTTGAAAATATAAGAAAAAGGAAAGGGACAGTGTGGTGATGTTAAGATGTGAGTTCAGATCAGAACATGCTGAATTTGAAGTATATTCAAGACCATCTAGTATGAATGTTGAATAACATTTTGGTAATCTCAAATCTATATGAACCATCAAGCTACAGTGAGTTCCTCAGGTGTAGCCACTGGTCATAACCAACCATCCCACAAATCCAAGGCATCAGTTATAGGAGTCCCAGAAAAGCAAACATGAATGAATAGTGCAGTCCTTGCCTTGACCCTCATCCTAGAGTTTGGATTGAGCATCCAGCTAGAGTTAGGCTGTTTTATCTCCCATCTAGAACAATGGGTGGAGCAGCTAGACCCTGCAGTAATGGTGTTCACTCTCACAAAGTGATTGAAAGTCAATTTTCAAAGGCACTGTGCCTATGAATAGAGTCACAAGCACTTCTGGCTGACTGTGGGACATTAACGTGAATCCTCTTCCATTGACTATGATAGTCCCTGGCTTGTATTTCCATAAGATACCAGTGGCACTCAGACTGATCCCTTAGCCAGTGTCTCCTCTGTAACCACAACTTCTTGCAGTGCCCTGTGCTTGCAGTGTGTATGGGAGGTGGCTGTAAAGTCATCAGTGTTTTGGGATAAGGATGGGAGTGATGGTGCTGAAGGTGTTCCTCCTCTTTCCATCTTCAAGTAAGTTCCTGATTTAATCCCACTTTGCATTGACACTCCACTCTCCATTTATGAAGGTTCTATCTCTTTATTGTGTGAGACAACAGTCATGTGTCTCAGAAAGACGTTTTGGACAAAATCAAACCATATATATGACGGTAGTCCCATAAGATTATAACACAATGTTTTGCCTATTTCTTTTCTATGTTCAGATATGTTTATATACGTGCTTATCATTGTGCTACAATTGCCTACAGTATTCAGTACAGTAACATGCTGTACAGGTTTGTATCTTAGGAGCAATAGGCTGTACCATATAACCTAGGTGCGTAGTGGGCTATACCATCTAGGTTTGTGTATGTATACTCTGTGATGTTTGCATAATGACAAAATCGCCTAACAACACATTTCTCAGAACATATCTCTGTCATTAAACGGTGCATAACTATACTTTGTAATTGTTGATCCTCTAATCAGAATCCCCCTGTGTATAAAAATTCTGCTCATATCTTCCCAACTCCTCCTACCTCAGAATCAAAAGTCCTTGTTTAACTATGTGCCATAAATGTTAATACTGTCAAACTAGATACACTAACTCCTGGCTCACTGTTCAGATCATAATTAATACATCATGTCTCATGCCTGAGAAAACCAGGCCAATCACACTGGACAACAGTTACGACCATGGAACATTACGGAATAGTCCCATTTGGACTGGGATTCTGTAAAAAAGCTAAATTGGTAGAATGCGATGTGCTGCTCACTTGCTCTGATCCATAAGGACTCCCGGGTTTAAGGAATTCAATTTTTTATAGAGAGATAGAGGGAATTATTGAAACAATACCTGGTTGAAAAGAAGTGTATGCAGGATTTAGTGACCCCACATTTAACACAAAGCTAGTCATAAACAATCAATAAAGTCTTGTCTAAAGATTGATCTCACAACCATAATTATATCTCATTCTATGTGATAAGAGTTATGATAGAGGTAACCACAGAGTCCAAAGGAAGCCCTGAGAAGGAGCCTCAAAGTAAAATTAAGGAAAAGGGAGTGTAAAATATGGACTATGTCCCAGAGTAACTGTTTACACCATGGACAAATGATATGACATCAAAAGGAGAGGATTACAGGAAAAGTTAAGTTTGGAATGATAATTGCATAGGTGTAGCTATTTGAAACTAAGACCTCCTCATCTCTGAGACATAAATACACATGTAATTAACGAAATATTTGTATCCCCCACCCTAATTTATATGTTGAAACCCTTACCAAAGTGATGGTACCAGGAGATGGGGGCTTTGGGGAGGTGATTAGGTAATGAGGGTAGAGACTTCATAAATGGGATTAGTGCTCTTATAAAAGAGACCCAAGAGGGCTCTCTCATTCCTTCCATCATGCAAGGACACAGTAAGAAGACAGACTTCTATGAACCAGGAAGCAGGTTCTCACCAGGCCCTAAATCTGCCATGTCTTGAGCTTGGACTTCCCAGTCTCCAGAACCGCAAGAAATAACTGTTTTTTTCTTTAAACCATCCAGTCTATAGTATTTTTTGTTATAACTGCCTCAGTGACCTAGGGCAACACATAAAGGTGTTTTCTATGGGATAGTTTAGATTATTACCATACCTTTTCCAGATTGTTTTGTAATGTCTGATCCTCTTCTCAACTTTAGGAATAAATACAGATATTGTAAAACGAGAAACAAGATTATATAAAAGTACAAAGAAAATTTATGCTCTTGGCTATCATTGTGCAATTTCTCCCCCAATCGTCAATAAAAACAGAACGGGAAACAAGCAAGGAGCCCATATTTTCCGATTGACCAATGTACACTATCTTTGTGTTGGTGATTGCACACAACAACATCACTAATGTTGAGGAATGCAACTTCAAGCCCATTAGGTCAGCTGTCCCCTTGGCTGGCACAGCAGCCAGTGCCCCAGAAATGATGAATAAGCATTGTTCACAATCAGATTACTATCACAGTTTGCCAAAGAGCATTTCTCTTTGGCAATAAAATATGACTTTGTTTTCAGTGTCTGACATGATTAAGTTAAACGTGTGAAGATTCCTAACCTTATCGATTTCCTTGTATTATGCTCATATTTCTCATGCTTTTCAGCACCTTGCTTGTGCCTAAATAGAGGGAGACATTTGAAAGAAGAGCTACTGTTTAGGAGTTGGAAAGAATACAGGCCAGCCAATGTGGAGTAATGCTTCATGGTAAAGGTAGGATGCTAAAGAGTTCTAGAAAGACTAATAAATTTGCCTTTTTCTCAGATTTGTCTATTTGCTAAATAAAGATACTTTCATGGAGATGTTCATAAAATCATACAACTGGAACAGCCCCAAGAAATGGTTTAGTCATCTTCCTTCATTTTACACGTGAGAAACAAAAGGTTAAACATAGTAACAGGACTTGTGCGAAAATCACAGTAAGTGATAAAATCAAAACTGGAATCAAACTTCTTGATCTGAAAACTAGGCCTCTTTCACTCGATCTCGAACAATACTTCTAAGCCTCAGTTTCCTCATCTGTAAAATGGAGATAATAGCATATATCTTACAGAGTGGTTGTTGAAATTGCATGATCATAATACATGGAGAATGGCTTAGCTCCATGCTTTTTATGTAGCATCCAATAATAGTAGATGTTATACTACACTTTTAACACATGTGTTCCTTCAATATTTTTATCAGGACCTAGCCTCTTATGAAGTCAGAAATTGAATATATGGTGTGACTCAAATGTACTGAAGAGGGCCTCTTTACCAAATGTGTATTTTACATTAAGGTGCCTAAAATCCCTTCCCTAAAGGATATTTCTTTGGGTTAAACATTACCTTCTTTGCCAAATACATTTTAATAATGGGTACAGGCTTGTGTTAATGCACTAACATCTGTTTATTTTGAGTTTAACCAATTCTTTATTTCTAATACAATATAAAGGAACATAGGATACAGTTTCTGGAGGCTTAGAAAGTGAGTTAAACCTCTAAGGAGAACTCAAAGGGTAGAGGGAAGGTATTGCTAATATACTGGCAAGCCTTCCACACACATTTTGGGTACATTGCCACTTCCCAGCACACTATGCTGAATTCTACGTTCCTCAGATCACAGCTGAGACAATGGCCAATGATTGGAAGCCTACATTTAAAGAAAAACATTGGAAAAGTACAAAATCTCCAGAGGAAGAAGGAATGGGATTCAATGAAATTTAGATTCATGTAATAAAAGAACAAGTTCAAGAACTGGGCAAACTGAGAAACAAACAAACAGGAGGTAGGGGTAGGATGGACTTGATTCCTTCCCTCCTATATCAGAAGGATTATTTCATAAAGGCACCATGAATCCTCTTAGCATGCCTGGACAGTCATTCACCTCTTCCTCTAAAATCCCTATAGCTTTCCTCTGCTGAAATTTATTGCAACAAAACTTGAGTATGTCTTTTTCTTCTCACTAGATATTCAGCTCCTTGAGAGCTAGGGCTATGTCTTCCTCATCTTTGTATTCCCACTTCTAAGACAGCACTTGATACATACATCTTTTTCTTAGTGAACAAGCAACCTGTTCTGCACAGCTTCAAAGAGCAGGGCTAATATTTTGGGTGTGATTTTCAAAGATTATTTTAGCTCCCTATCAGGAAAACATTCTTAATGCTTAGGCTCAAACATCAGCTTTTATTAGCTGTTTCATGGACACAGAAGCATCAGTGGCTCTTCTGTCAGGGATATGGGATCCTGCGTTATCTGGCAGGTTGCATTAATAACTACTAAGATTAGTTCAGGACTTTAATATTTTTACTTAGACTACTGAAATAGCCCTCACTGTCCTCCCTGACATTCTGTTTCCTCTCTAACCCATCCTCCACATTTCTTTAAGAGTTATTGCTAAAGCACAAATGTCATCTTCACCTGTATTTCTTGAAAACCCCCTGGATCTCATTGCCTACATCCACATTTGCTAAAAAATGTTTTTATAGAATGTTATTCCCACTGAATAGTCAACAGACAATGGGTACAATTGTAAAGTAAGTTTGCAAAATGGCACACTTTAGTCCTCTCTTAGAGATTTGGGTGCTCCCTAGTACATGCTACAAAGGGCAATTTCAATGTCTTTCTAGTCTCATCTTAATCAGAGACAATTATTTCTTTTCATTTCGATATTACCAACACTGTCTATGTTTGTCACTTCCTGTTCTTGCCATTTGAGACAGGCCATCTCTTGTGAGATGGATCATTAGGGTGAGTAGAGCGAAAAGGGGGATGGGATGAGCAGCAGGTGGAGGGGAGAGAGGGATAATTTCTGGAGGGCATAAAGCAACACTTCACAGCTAAAGAGGCTGACCCTCTGAGATTGTTGAGACTCCACATCTGGCAACATGTATAACTGCTCCATGCTGAAACAACTTCCACAAAGCTCGCTGGCACATTTCCTCTCCTTAAAAAAAGTCTAGGCTTTTCCACACTTCCTTTTCTCTCTACAGCGCCTCTTTTCTTTCCTTCTCTCAGTGAAATGCATTCAGACACTGAAAACTGACATTTATAAGCCATAATAAAGGATAACAAAGGACCAGTCAGTGACAGGGAAAGCTAACATCAACCAGAGCTATCAATGCTCTACAGGAGACACCATTGGGAAACTGCCCAGATTCGCTTTCACAGACCGATGCACCCAGACCCCTGCTGCAGTGGGTGCTGGTGCTAAAGCCCCCAGCTGTTCTCTTTTTCAGGGAATTACCCAGCATGGAAGTAGAGCCATCTAGCTCTAAAGTTACACCTCTATTTATCCCTTCCCTATTGAACAGCCTGCAGTCAATGACTGATTGAAAGGAGGGAACAAAATCCAGCTCCTCACCTCAAAGTGCGCCTAGCACTGTGGTTCAATTTCTGCTCCAGAACTCTCTATGGGATCAGACTGAAGCTGGACTCAAGCTGAGACCACATCTTCATTTAACGTCTCCCCATCCTGTTTACCCACATCCTTCCTCTAAGGAGCACTCACTCAATAACCATGGTACCCAAATTCCTGTCTCAGGATCTGTTTCGAGAGAACCTAACCTAAGACACCCCCAATATGGTTTGGCTGCATGTCCCCACTCAGATCTCATCTTGAAATCCCATGTGTTGTAGGAGGAACTCAGTGGGAGGTAATTGAATCATGGTGGCAAGTTTTTTCCATGCTGTTCTCATGAGAGTGAATGGGTCTCAGGAGATCTGACAGTTTTACAAAGAGGAGTTCCCCTGCACAAGTTCTCTCTCTTTGCCTGCTGCCATCCATGTAAGACGTGACTTGCTCCTCCTTGCCTTCTGCCATGATTGTGAGGCCTCCCCAGCCATGTGGAACTGTAAGTCTATTAAATCTCTCTTTATTTTGTAAATTGCCCAGTCTCAGTTATGTCTTTATCAGCAGCTTAAGAATGGATTAATACACCCCAAAAAGACCAATCAGAGGCATCATTTCTCCCCAAACTTAAAGTCTTAACTGCTTCCCCCAGTTGCTGATTATATAATTATTGAAAAATAAAATATAAAGATGCAGCAATACATTTGTAATATTTATATTTCTATTATCATAATTCCCAGAGTGCTTTTTTAGTCCTATCTCTAAGTATATATAGATTCAATATCAATTCAATGAGTTCTCTAACCCAGAGTTCTTTGATTTATCTTCTATGGTTAGGTTCTTTCACCAGCTGGTTTTTTTTGTTTGTTTGTTTTTTGAAGGATCATGGGTGTTATATCCTAGATTGCTTATTAGTATATAGCCTTTACATTGAAGAACAGCTCGACTGGGTGTAAAAACCTTGGATAGTAGTATCTATAATTATACAATTTTTCCTCTGTGTTCTGGCATTCAATTCTGCCATGAAGAATTTTAGACTAGCTTGATTTTTCTGCTTGGATGGCCACAGACTTTCTATTCATCAGGAGATGTTTCACATAAAACTTTCCTAAAACACAATAGGCCTTTTTTTAACATTAAGATTCTGGTTTTAGTTGATTTCAGGAGATGTTATTTTAACAAATATTTTAAATTTTCCTGTGTTATATTTTTCTCTTTTTAGACTATAATTTATATCATAATTTGTATCTTCTATGTCTGACTTCCATATCTATAAAATTGTATCTAATTGCTTTCTAATTTGTTTCATTTCTTTTTCTGCGATTATTTCAAGCCTTCTATGCTCATGGATGCTATTTTCTGTGTTGTCTTTCTTAATTCTTCAGGTTCTTAATGCGGTGACAGTTTTTGATGACTTTATTTTTACATTTATTTCTTAAAATCGGCCTGCCTGATTATCCTTTCAACACTTTGTGTGTGTGTGTGTGTGTGTGTGTGTGTGTGTCTGTGCATGTCAGAGAGACAGATTAGATTTGATATCTTTTATTAAGTTGGTATCTTTTATTAATTTTATGTCTTTTGCAACTAGCTTACATTCATTTTATTTAAAAGTATGAAGGCTATATTTTTTATTTATTTTCTTCTTCATTTTTTTCTGATGTCAGATTGGCCATTTTGTTTCCCATGTCCCTTTACTGTATGGGTCTTGTTTTAAGTCTTCTGCTCATGGTGCTTCTTGGAATAAGGAAAGTTCTCTCTAGACCAGAGTTCTGCCCAAGAATCGGGGACAGAATGAGCAAGTATGATCTGGAGAAGCTATCAGTTTCCACTTTGGTATATTATCTTGGAAAGCTGTTGAAGCAAATCAGCCACATTTTTTCTATTTGAGTATTTGGTTCTGCTAAGCTTTCAGCATCCCCTTTGGATGATCTTGGTTCACAGCAAGCCCATATCTCACACATCCTCTGTTTCATGATTGGCAGTTGTTGTTTCTCTCTTCAAATGACTGTGATAAGCAGACTCAGAGGATCCATAAAACCTTTCAAGACAGAGAGAAGATTAGACTAGCTTTAGGCATGCTGTCATGGAGAAGATGGTGGTTCTTCTCTTCTTTTTCTTCATATTGATGGACACTTTCATAAAGAGAAGCAAGGTAAAAATGTCCTTATGCGATCATCTTTTACTAGAATTCTATGCATTGTTCATGCTTCATTGCGGTCCTCTTTTGCCTTTCCATTTATTTGCTGTTACCTAATGAAGAGCTATATATGCTACTTTATCTGCTGTCAATTTGCAATGAATTTTACAGACAAAAGTGGTGGCATTCTTGCAGTCGGTGTTTTGTCTTTAAGCAATATCCTTTATGAAGCAGTCTCTAGGAATGCATTATGTCCAAATTGAGGGTCATCTGTATTTCACTTTATTCATTTGCTCACTCCTCATTCATTCACCAGATATCTATTGAGTGCCTCTGATGTGTGTTGGCCTAAGTAGAAATGGAGAAAAACACACTTACCATTACTCCATAAATCCCCTTGAGATAAAGAAAAAAGTTTCAAGGAACTTGATGATAGTTTTAGAGGCTAATTTTATTTGCTCTGCATTTCTATCATCCATAAATATTATTAGGGGATGATTATCTGCTTTGTTCCTGACCAGGGAAATTGAATTTCATGAGCTACTGATGAGATTGATTTTTCTAAGGAAAGAAGATTGGTCAGTTGTTTCAGTAGAATTTTCTTTTTTCTTGGTTGTTGTGTTTGAAAGCAGAATATATGTGCTCCTGGGAAGATTTAAAGATGTGAGTATCTTTATAACAACCCCACCGCAATACATGAAGAGGAATGTGAAATAACTTCATGTAAATCCCACAGGTGAATGAGTAAGGGTATATTTTGTAGACTTCTAAAACAACTCATTCAACTGCCTGAGTTCTTTGGAGAAAATATGCCATCTAAAGCCAATAAATTTGTAAATAAGTAACAGGGCAATGCAGCTATGTGGATGGAAAACAGTAAAAGTGGATGATGCTCCATGCTATGAATCTGAGAAGAACATTTGCTGTTGTTTGAGGAAAGATGGAACCGGATTTAGAACTGGGCTAATAATGTGTCCTATTTTCCTATAGAATGCGAACAATTTTGTTTAGGGACTCTGACTTGGGGATTCAGCTGCAGAAACTGTCAACTGAAAACTAATTGAGATGCTTGGCCTTCTTTAGGTTACCAGGGTGTGCAGGACTGGAAATGTCTTTGTCACATGTAGAATATCATTGGGTATCTCAGACCTCTGAACCCAATTGCCTTTTTAGATCAATGTATGCAAAGTGAATGGCACTGGCCAAAGGACAGCTCAGGGTCAGTTTGCTCCCAAATAACCAACACTGATAAAATAAATAAAAGCTAGTAAAGTGAGGTCTCGTAAACAGTTCTTCTGTAGTGACAGATGGGGTGAGGCCTGGATTAAGTCGCTAAGATGAGGAAAACAGTGAGAAGTTCAGTGGCTGGCAAAGTTTCTCTATCTTGATCAAGGAACCTCCTAAAGGTAGCTAAACTGTCTGTCAGCCTCAGTACCTGACAAATGTCAACCTGGCACATGTATAGAAATGAAGAGATTTTTCCTTTTCGTTAAGGAAACAATTCCTATCGATGAATGATACTATAATCATAGAAAATTCAGATCAGGAAATGACTTTAAGACTCATCAGAGACAGTAGGCCTTCGATCTCTTTCACAGGCAAACTTTTTCTTCAAACAGTGTCTTAAGTTAAAGCCTAACAGATAAAAACTAATAAAACTGGAGTCGCTCAGGGCTCACATGGGAGCCGCTGACCTTACTACCCAGCCTCTGAGTAATAAACTGAATGGATACAGCCCCGTGAAACACAGTTTGAAAAGCTGAGCTGACTGGCAAAGGGTCACACAATTAGATAGTGGCAGAGCTAAAACCAGTAGTTGGATAACCCGCTATGATGACAATAATATTTACCAATATTTTTCAAACCGTAACGTGCACGTGAATCACCTGGAACTCTTGCTAAAATGCAGGTGATGACTCCGTGGATCTGAGAGGGCCTGGGATCTGCATCTCTAGCAATCTCCCAGGTGATGCCAATGCTGCCGGGGAGGACAGCTGGAGAAACAAGAGACCTTCTAGGACACCACGTGCAGGAGGTGAGCAAGCATCCTGGAAGGAATTTGAGTCTAAATTATTAAGTCAGCTGCCTGAAAAATTGCTAATTCAGACCTTCTGTCTTCACAATCTTAATCACTACCTGAAAATAGAAGGGAAAACATAAGCAGAGCAAAGGACAGAATCTGTCAGTCCAACATGGCCCAAAAGTTAATCCTTAGAGAATTAACAAAAAAACAATGAATAGGCCCTGCACGGTGGCTCATGCCTGTAATCCTAGCACGTTGGGAGGCCGAGGCAGGTGGACTACCTGAGGCCGGGAGTTTGAGACCAGCCTGGCCAACGTGGCAAAACACCATCTCTACTAAAAACACAAAAATTAGCCAGGCGTGGTGGTGGGTACTTATAATGCCAGCTATTCAGGATGTTGAGGCAGGAGAATCACCTGAACCTGGGAGGCAGAGGTTGCAGTAAACTGAAATTGGCCACTGCATTCCAGCCTGGGTGATAGAGCAGGACTCTATCTAAAAAAAAAAAAAAAAAAAAAAAAAAGGAATAGCTCATACTAGTCCTGATTGTTTTTGAAATCCTAAAACCAAATTTGAAAAATCTTGAATTTTTTTAAACAATATGTTGAGGAAGACTCTACAAATGAAATGAGTGAATCGGTGCAGAAGACGAAGACGAAAGGCCGATGACTGCCTATAGAAACATTGCCCAATATATGAAGCTAAACCTCAGAGGTCCTCCACATTCCTTTTGTGGCTTGATTCATCTTGGCACTCACCATTTCTGAGCCTCCGCTCTGCAGCTGGGTGTTCACCTCACTGACTTGGAGAGTACCAGCTTTCCCATTAAACTTTAGCTATTCTGTGCCCCTGCCATCAGATTCTTCATGTATCTGAGGCAGCTGATCAAATAATTTGCAGGTTAAAAATAGCTTAATGTGTTTTCATTTCAAGATGGTATTTGGATTCACATAATGGCCTTAGAAACCATAATGTAAATTGGTAATAAAAATATGAGTAAAATGTCTTACACACTTCCTTAAAGTCCTGATTATCTTACCATGAAGACAGACCCTTTTTTTTTTTTTTTTTGAGATGGAGTCTCACTCTGTATCACCCAGGCTGGAGTGCAGTGGCGTGATCTCAGCTCACTGCAGCCTCCGTCTCCCAGGTTCAAGCAATTCTCCTGTCTCAGCCTCCCGAGTAGCTGGGACTACAGGCATGTGACAGCACACCTGGCTAATTTTATATTTTTAGCAGAGATGGGGTTTCACCATGTTGGCCAGGCTGGTCTCGAACTCCTGACATCAGTGATCCTCCCGCCTCGGCCTCCCAAAATGTTGAGATTACAGGCATGAGCCACTGTGCCCAGCCATACCTTGATTTCTTAATAGAAATACCACTGGAACTTGTCCGTGAAATGATTAGATCTCTTAAAGAAAGGTCAGCTTCTTCAAACCCTAAAGATTCAGTTATTACCTGTGATATCAATCTGCAATGGAAACTAAAGTGAAATGCCATGTAATGAAGATCTCACTAAATCAATGCCAAGGATACAGAATACCCTAAAGTTAGTTAGAAAAAAAAAATGCATTTAGAGAAACTGATGGAAAACTAATTGTATTACCTGTTATCCACCAAAGTTGCTATAACCTCAACATAAGAAAAGTTGTTTTTTCCCCATTAGCAGTATCTGTGGCTTTTAAGAATTCCTACAACAAATATTACCTAAAAGCTGAGCATCTTTGAGTATTAAACACCAGTAGTTCGGTTCATAAAACAAAAGTAGAAGTTTAAAAAAAGCCCAACAGTGTATTTGTCAGAAAACAGCTCCAGTCCATTTATATTTTTTAATGAAATACTCCCTTTTGAGTTTAATGTGGTAAACCAGTTTAAACTATTTAGAAGCCTGCATTTGGTATGCTTTCTTGTAATTTGGTAAAGTAAAAGCAAAGCATTTGAATAATAAAAGAGAGGCATTTTCTCCTCAATACTACATTAAGTAAAAGCAAATCACTGATATAATCCTGTTTCCATGGGGACCTAAGTATAGAGCCAGTCTAATACAAGGCATTTCTCCTAGTATACATATTTTCCCCCTTTTCCTTAAAATGTACTTTTGATGGCTGTCCAAAGGCTAAAGAGTAAGAGCTGAGAACAAAATCATCATCTTTCTTCATCTTTTCCAGGGTTGGGAGAGCTGCAGAAGTAGCTAAAACAGAAAACAGCAGAGTCTCATCACAGCAGGGCTGGAGCAAGAGCTGGCTGGAAGAATGGACTTTGCAGGGGGATGGAAAAAAGCCTTAATGAATCTTGCTCTCTGACTGAAATTTGGAGATTAAATTCAAACCTTTCAGCCTCATCACAATTATCTCCCGAATTTGCCCATAGCAGCCTGGTATAGAGCAAAGTCTTCCTCCCATTCCCACCATCTTTAACTAGAATGCAACAGTTCTAGGGACTCTCTTTCTAGAACAGTTGTTCTAAGTGTTGTTGCTGAGCCAGTAACATCTGCAGCACCTGGGAAGATGCTAAAAATGCAAATTCTTGGGCTCCCTCAGATCCACTGAATCGGAGACTTAGGAGGGTGGGGCCCATCAAGCTGTGTTTTAACAAGCCCTCTGCATGATTCTAATGCATGCTGTAGAATCACCAGTTACATATTTATTTGAACAGAGACTTTTGGCAGATAGAGACTTCACCATGGAGCTAAGTAACTCTCAGCATGCGGAGAATTAATGTTTCAACCTTAGCACCGGCGCTAAGGAGATCCATAATGAAGTTAAACATCTTGGGGACTGACCCAGGGAGTCGAATAATTCTAGAAAAAAAAAAGGTTGATATGAGATGTAGATGTTATACAGAATTGTGGATCAAAATTAAATGATAAAAAATCCACAGAAAAAGAAGAAGGAACAGGGAGAGGAAGAAGAGGAGGAGAGCCATTTTTAATACCCTAGAAATTTCACTTACAATGAAATTGGGTTGGCAACTACCTCTGGCTCCAAGTGGTAACTAAATACATTTCTAAAACTTTTTTTTGGATACACAATATTTTTATTTTGACTATTTAGGTTGGGTGTTGTACTATTTTCTATCTATCTGAGGAGCGAGGCATCTTTATTTGAGACCTACGCGAGCATTTTATTTTTAGGAAAATCAGTTTCAGACTGCACTGTACCAAAAGCTCTATTTGTAAGTCATATCTTCAGTAAGCCTCATGTCTTTCTAAAGTGCTATGGTCCTCTTGCCTGGACTTATTAGAGCATCACAGCTGGGCCAGATGTCTGTTGCCAGTGTGCTGCAGAGAGATTCTAGGGTATGTTAGACGTCTGGACCTTGGTACCTTTAAAGTTTGTTTCCAACATTAAAATTCTCTCATCACAAATTAGGCTGTGAAAAGACACAAGAGTCATTACTCTCAATGTTTATGCCCATGATAAAATGGTACGGTTGTAGACTATTGGGAAATAAACCTGATCCTAAGATGAAATTGGAAATTGTCTTGGTGATAAATGCTCACTCCAGGCATGTTTCCTTTCTCTTTCCTCTTTCTCTTTAAGGAACATACAGAAAAAGAAGATCTGTTATTTGAAGAGGCTTATACCTAGATTTCAGTTAAGCAAATAGCTATTGTACTGAAGCGTGCTGTACAATACTGCCTATGCACAACTTGCTTTTCCTTATTAACAGCAACAAGTGAATGCTCTGAGTATGGTTTAGGAGTGAAGCCATGATATCTATTGGCAATAGGAGTAATGGCTAACTCCTGTTGCTGTTATAGGAAATTAGGGCAGATACTCTGATGGAACCCTCACCTGCTTTATTCCTGCCTCCAACATGGAAAAAAAAGGAACAAAAAAAAAAAACAGAAAAAAAGATCTTTCCCAGTTATCACAGGTGGTACACAAATCTAATTCTGCACATGGATCCTGGAAAGGCCTTTCCCACTCTTCTCTTTGCCATTGCTGCCTCAGTGGTTTTCACATCCCCAAGTTCTCAGTGGTGGCAAAGTTTGAGGCAAAATCTTTGGTATTGAAACAGCCTGGAGCTTAAGTTAAATCCTGAGGGCATGTGGAATGTCAATGCCTTAAGCTTCTCTGGTCTCAAAATAACTTAAATTCCTGGGAAGAACCCAGGAAAATAGAGAACTAAAAGTGAACTGTGAATTTTTGTAGATGCTAAAATTCAGTTCTAATCATAGGGTGGTTTTGAAGGTGTTTCTAGGAGGTAAGATTGTAGAGTGCCAAAAGCATTGCCCTGAGGGTTAAGGACACCAAGGTCTAGTCATGGATTTGCTTCTAATCACTTAAGCTCTCTGACCTCAGTTTCCTTCTCTATAAAATTAGTGTCATAAGAGTGTGTATATCACAGAGTTGGTGGGGAGATTAGGTACTTCAAATCACGCATGTAGTCCAGGCTCATCACTCAATATATGTTAACTACAAGTGCTTTTTATCAGCTAGCCACGAGCAAATTATTTCATCAGATTAGACCACAGATTCTTTTCACATTATGATGGAGGTAGAATGTGTTCTACTGAATTTCAGGTTTTCTAGAAAACTCCTCAGACTTAACCTTGGAGAAAGAGAAGGACAGTGAAGGGGAAGAAAGATGCCTTGGATAACACAAACCCTGCTTTTGATTCAAACCCTAGTAGCCAGGTTTCCCGTATTTTATGCACTTAGAGTCAATTTTACTTAACTGAAATATAAATGGGGGGAATAATTATGCTGATTTCTTAAAAGTTTCAAAAACACTGTGCCAGATATTCTCGAGATCTTTTTGAGCTCTGAAGTCATTTCATTTTCAATGAGTATATTAATTCACTTGTCCTTATGCAAGAGGTTCTCAATATAAAAATATGCTTTACCTAACTAAAAGGGGAAATTCATGCCTTCTCTTCCCAAAATACAGACACGAGAAAAGGTCTTAGCTAGTCATCTAATCTACTCCTTTCTATAGCAATTCCAAAGCTTTTATTTTGTCTGTTTCTTCTTTCTTTCTTTCTCTTCCTCCCTTCCTTCCTTTCTTCTGTTTTTCTAA
This sequence comes from Gorilla gorilla gorilla, assembly GCF_029281585.2. Taxonomy (NCBI): domain Eukaryota; kingdom Metazoa; phylum Chordata; class Mammalia; order Primates; family Hominidae; genus Gorilla; species Gorilla gorilla. Next base: position 15,988,722 of record NC_073235.2, on the reverse strand, counting down.
AGCCTCAGATATTCAGATATATTTGGTCTCGTAAAGGTCTAGTTTCTTTTTTTTTTTTTTTTTTTTTTTGAGGTAGAGTTTCGCTCTTGTTTCCCAGGCTGGAGTGCAGTGGTGCAATCTTGGCTCACTGCCACCTCTGCCTTCCGGTTTCAAGCAATTCTCCTGCCTCAGCCTCCTGAGTAGCTGGGATTACAGGTGCCCACCACCACACTTGGCTAATTTTTGTATTTTTAGTAGAGACAGGGTTTCATCATGTTGGTCAGGCTGGTCTCGAACTCCTGACCTCATGATCCACCTGCCTCGGCCTCCCAAAGTGCTGGGATTACAGGCGTTAGCCACCGTGCCCAGCTGTAAAGGTCCAGTTTCTTATTCCCAAGTTGAAAGAACATATATAAAAGCACAAGGCGAAGTGAGAATGAAGACAGAATTAAGAAAAATAATGAAGATTGTTTCATGTGATAATGGGAAATAATAATCCCACTGTGAAAAAAAGAGCCTTGTAAATTATGGAGCAAGTTTCTCTCTTCTCAACTTCCTCCTCTTCTTTTTCTCCTCCCTTCCCTCCCCCTTCCTCCTTTTCTTCTCCTTCACTTTAAAAGGTATCCCAAGCAGTAAAATGCAACTCCTTGAACAGTCAAACGTTCAGTCAATGATCTGCATTTTACATAATTTCTATTTCTAATCTTTCCTCTACAGCAGTGTTTGAGGCTGGTCAGAGGTGCAGGCATTCCTCAACAGGAACGTGACAACAAGCAGTCCCTGATCCTTGATGAGGACAACATCTACACAGGCCTGCTACTGGCACCTGGGAAGTTTGCACATCTTTACAAAACTCAAAATCCAGTTCTAAATATGCTCATGCTTTGGTGATGACGAATCAGTCCTCCCTTCATACATGAACGAGAAAACTCTGGGTAACTTATGATATGCAAAGGTAAAACAATGTACTTGTTTGCGTCCATAGCATTGTGCTAGGAGAGGGAAAGATTTCCTTTCATCTGTGCCTGCGGTATTTAGCACTTTCATGTACAGTATCACAATCCTTATAACAACTTGCCCAGTTTTACAGGTGAGAAAATCAAGACCTCGAAGTTGTGCATCTCCTCAGGTTTGTCTGAACCGCACTAGGCTCTCTAAGGGGTGCACCAAAGCAGAAAACGCAGTTTCTATATCACCAAGTTTGTGAGACAAATGAACGTCCATGAAATCAATAAGTCCTAAAGTATGTGTAGAGATGAGCAGGAAGGGATGGTTATTTTAGTAACAATGAGAAGTCCACATGTGAAAGGTGAAGGAAATTGGTTGGCTCTTGCAGACTGGAAAAGACCCTTAAAATAACAAGGCTGACACCGTGGTCCCCTGGTTATATAACTAACATCAGGGTTCACTAATTCAGAAGAAGATCATCTGAGTTATGTTTCATGAAAAGGCTGAAGCTGTACCAAAGTCAAGAGCAGCCTTACTATGCTATTTTCTTATTTCTACACTTTTTCCCAAATAAAAATAACTCTTCATTGCTATGTTCAAAGACAACAATTTCATCAGAGTAATTATGAGTCTCATCTCCACAGGCACCTGCAGATCTTTAAAGATTATTGTTTTGATAGTTGCCTTTAAAGGTAGATGCTAGAATATAACATTTTCTAGCAAGAGACAACATTTATGGAAAACTCATCATCTGGAAACAATACAGGACAAGAAGCAATTTGAAGCTCACAGACAATGTATGCCTGGAGGAAGTGTTCTGTGCTGGGGTGATGCCATCATGCCTGGGCTGCTCGTGTTAGTTCAGGATCACTTTGTGGATCAAACTTGCAGGAGAAATTTGAGTTATTGTAAGGTTTGGGAGCCAACGTGTGTTAAGAGCTGATGGAGACACATCCTGTGTGTCTTCACTTTCTACTGATCATTAGACAGCATCTTTACAAATAATTGAGTTTGATTTGACTGGGAGTGGTTCAGAAGCTCAGTTGAGATCTTGGAAAATGTGTAACTCTAAGGTGGTTTTTGGGCTTCCCTGATAACAGCTACATATTTTTCCATATATTTGTTCTGTTTTGTTTTTATCTGCTGTACTTTCAGAGGATGGTGTTCAAAAATAGCCACTGATTTCTTTCCAACTGTTTTTAAATTGCTCATTTTAGTGCAAGAATAAATGGGCAAATGTCAAAAGCCTACTCTGGCAGTTCTGTCTGTATTTAGCACAACATTGGAGGACCCAATTATGAAACTTTTTACCTGCTCCATAAGCTTGTCTTCGTCAAGGCCTGAATTCCTGCTAATACTTTCTTGGAGTCGCATTGATTTTATCAAGTCTCTCTGCACAAAAGAATATTCAAGGCTAAGTATAAAAAGCAATCAACGAATATATTTTGTATGCAGAGTGTAAAGTAGTATGCTTTAGAACTATATCCATATATATTTATACCTATTTATCTATACCTATATACCTATGTTGGTATCTATACAGACTTATTTATCTTTGGTATAAGATTGAATTGTTAGTCCCCAGTCTTATCCTCTCTGTCTTCTACAGAAGAGACCATTCACTAGGCCTTAGGATCCAGGGATACCCATCACCCCTGAACCATGCAAAGCTGTAATACCTTTTGCGTCTAATGCTTTAAACCACATACTTAAGCTCTTTGGTATCTGTAACTAAGAAGGTGTTTTAACCAATTTAAATTAATAACTACAAATAAGTCTGTGATATTTACATCTAAATTTGTGTTTGAGTGTAGAATTATCACTTCACTGTAAGCCAGGAAATGACATGCATCACTGTGAACCTCTTCGATTGTCCAGACCAGAAGAAATCCTCCTAAAGGCAAACAGTTGAAAAACCAATGAATGTCTCAAAGAACAGTATGAAGTGGTGATAGGAAACCTGATATTTATTGAGCACCTGCTCTATATCAGCAGGCTTAGTATTTTACTTGCATTAACCCATTTAGGTTTTTTGTTAGTTTTTTGTTTTTTTGTTTTGTTTTTTTGAGACAGAGTCTCGCTCTGTCACCCAGGCTGGAGTGCAATGGCGCAATCTTGCTCACTGCAACCTCTGCCTCCCGGGTTCAAGCAATTCTCCTGCCTCAGCCTCCTGAGTAGCTGGGATTACTGGCACACACAACCATGCCCAGCTAATTTTTGTATTTTTAGTACAGACAGGTTTTCGCCATGTTGGTCAGGCTGGGCTCAAACTCCTTACCTCGTGATCCACCCACCTTGGCCTCCCAAAGTGCTGGGATTACAGGCGTGAGCCACCACTCCTGGACAGCCCATTTAGTTGATACAACTAGCCTGTGAGGTGTAACAATCCTCAGTTTCTGATGAGAAGGCCCAAGTTGAGAAAAGATAAGGAAGTGGTGAAAGGCCAGATAGTGCAAAGTCTCTATTCACATCCAAATTGCATGACTAAAACTTATGCTCCACTCATTCTACAAATGCTTCTGAAGCCCACCAGGCAGGAGAATCACTGTAACTTCTGAGTTCTCTCTTATAACTCCTGGAGTCTTTTCATATTCCTTATCACCCCCTAGCCAGCTTTCTCCTTTTCTGTGTTTTGCTTTAGAAAGCATTTCTTTCATTTTCACTCTGTCCATGAAGTCTTTCCCACCACGATTCACTCATAAGAAGAAACAGAAATAGTTTACATTTTTTTTAAAGTCATGTGTTTCCTCCACAAAATGAATGTAAGAACAAACCAACAGGCAAACATTTAAGAGGGAAATGTCTATTTCTCTCAACTTTACTTACATGAAATATAGTCCTTATAGCACCATACTGGCTTATAATCTTTCTGCATTTCCAAATTGGCATCTGATAGCATTCACAAATGACTTCCTTCAAATATCCAACACTGTCAAATCTTCCCTTATTATCAGCAAATAATCTAGGTTCACAGAGAAAGTGGAGTCCATAGACAGGAGCCCTCTCAATGCCTATTACTCCACTCACTTCCTTAGATATATAAAGAGAGATCACCAAGCTGGGGGACCTGTATGGAGCCCTACGCTGTCTCCTTCATGTCACACCCAGGGTCCAGCATGGGACTGCTATTTCCATCAGAGACCTTGGGGAAAAGCAGTTCAGAATTTAGTCTCCAGGCCTGCTACTCTCCAAACAAGTAACCTTATACAAATTATTTAATTTCTCTACTAACTGAACTCATTTCTTAGTTCAGTTCCTTCAAAGAAAAATCCTTCCTTACAGGGTTGTTTTGGTGATCCAGTGTAAGAAAGGATTAATAGAATTATTATTAAAGTAGGTAGGTAGTTAGGATTCAACAAATCTTCATAACGATTATGATTTGTCTCAGTCAGGGATTATTTGGTTATTTTATTTGTCAGAAACAAAAGCCTGCTGCACCTAGTTCAAACTAAAGAGAGAGTTCCCTGGAACACTTTCAGAGCATCTGGCAAAACCACAGAGTTTAAAGGATTTTGTGGCATCTTACAGTACTGAAAGAGGGTGAAATAAATATAGCTCACTTCTCTGTCTTGAAATCTAGTCTCTTATTTCTGGATTTCACTGCTTATCTGCAGTTTCAGTCTCTCTCTCTCTCTCTCTCTCTCTTTCTCGCTCTCACTCTCGCTGTCTCTTTCCTCACACTGGAGATCTTGGTTGTCTTGATATTCGACTCAAATTGCCCATCCTAGCTAAGTCTATCTTACCTCTAGTTTAAGCATACATAATTAATTTTAAAAGACCCTGTTTCTGAATTTCACATTCTCAGGGGAGAAAATCCATTTGGTCCAGTTTGAGGCAGGTGTCTACCACAGCTCAATGAACCAGTGATGAGATGGGGACAAGCTAACCTGACTCTTTGGGGACAGTGGGGGCTGTGAAAGCAGCCTCTCTGAGAGGAGGAAACAGGCTAGATAAATGAAAGTCGGCTTTATTACTCTCATTATCATCACTAGAGGCAAGGAGAAGACACAACTTAGATGCTCTGATGTGCTATACTTCCCATTGTAACCCAGTGTCCTTTTTCTGGGCACACTAAGCCCTGTAAGGAGAATAAATTCACACGAAAGCTTGCAATCAAGTGTTTATAGCAACAGTATTCCTAAAGCCAAAAATTAAAACAACCCAAATGTCTATCAGCTAGTGAATAGACAAACTGTGATATATTCATACCGTGAAACATTACTAGCAATAAAAATAAACAAAATACTATTACACTTAACATGAGTCAATCACAAAAAGTATGCTAAGTGAAAGAAATCAAATGTAAAAAACTATATAATTTACGTTTCCATGTATATGGAATTCTAGAAATGACCAAACTATAGTGATCGAAAACAGATGAGTGGTTACCTGAGGTTGAGAATGGGAGTGAGGAGTTGATTGCAAAAGGACATGAGGAAATGTTTTAGGGTGATGGCACTATTTTATAGCTTCAATGTAAGGACGTTTACTTGACTGCATACAATGACCAAAATCCATCAAACTGTACATCAAAATAAATACATGTTATTGTATGTAAATTATGCCTCAGAAAGAAACAAAGAAGAGAGAAAGAAAAGGAGGAGAGAGAGATGGAGAAAAGAAGAAAAGAAAGAAAGAGGAAAGGAAGAAAGGATGGAAGCAAAGAAGGAAACAAGGAAGAAAAGAGGCTGTCATTTCCAAATTCTACTTGCCATTTTTTCAGGTGAGTCAGCATATATCAATTACTATGCTTATGGATACATGATTACCACTAATAAAAACATTTTATTGAGCAATTACCATATGGCAGAAAGTATAATTCCTTTATATGCATTATTGAATTTAATTCTCATAGCAACCCTGCAGAGTAGGGGTTATTATTCCCACTTTAGATATCAAGAAGTAGTTGTTCAGAGAAGCTAAGTTTCTTGCTAAAATTGCCACGTTAATCAGTGGTACAGCTGAGATTCCAAATCAGGTCTGCCTGATTACCAGGTCTCTGTCCCCAACCACCAACCTTCAAGAATTATTCCAGTATCAATCCCGGATAGAACCTCAAGTCATAATCATCATATGGTTTAAAAAAAAAAAGAAGAAAAAATCAGCAAAATCACAGTGATACTGGACTTTTAAGCCAATATATGAATCATGTTGTTTCTGGTGCTCAGTAAGCTGATTTTAAGGTAGTTGAATAGTGTCTCCTATTATGTGAACTATAACTGCGTATGTATCACAAATGGTGTAATCTTCTTGTTTGTGTGATGTTTGTATAACATGGAATGTTAAAAAATTGTTTCAGAACAATGCAAATGAAAACTGAAGGCTGGCCATAGTGATTCACACGTGTAACGCCAGCACTTTAGGAGGCTGAGGCGTGTGGATGGCTTGAGCCCAGGAATTTGAGGCCAGCCGGGGCAACATGGTAAAACTCTGTCTCTACAAAAACTACAAAAATTACCTGGGGTGTTGTAGTGCATGCCTGTAGTCTCAGCTATTCGAGAGGCTGAGGTGGGATTATTACTTGAGCCCAGGAGGTGGAGGCTGCAGTGAGCCAAGATCACACCACTGTACTCCAGCCTGGGCAACAGAGTGAGACCCTGTCTCAAAAAAAAAAAAAGAAAACTGAATAATTCAGACCCACTGGAGCCCAACTCAGAAACCATTGCAGGATGTTAGTCAACTCTCAGCTAAGCTGAGGGCTACTTTGTATATCAGTCACATGAAATGTATACTTTTTAGTATGTCACCATGCTTGAAGGCACTTGGTCTATATAGTCAGAGTGAATTACAAAAATCAATACAATTACTTGTATCATAGGAGGGGAGGAGAGCTGTCTTTGTGAAGCATGATACTTCCCCGATGCCTTCACAGGCAGGAACTGGAGTGTATGGCGCTAGAACTAGCTGGCTCCTTTGGTGCTGGCAGGATCAGACTCCACTTGCTTGGCCCAGTTGTGTTCCACCTTTTGTGGGAGGGGGAGAGCAGGTGAGTGGACACAGGAGCCAGGATGAGTGTTTTTGGGTGCCGGCAGGAGCAAAACTTTGTGCAGACCCCACAGCAGCATCTAGGGGGGTGCCTGCAACACCTGAAGCCCTAGAAGGAGTGTTACAGTGCCCTTTCAACTTTGCCATATGTGGATGGCTGGATGGCTTAAGTGTTAAAAGCTCAGTGGAAGGTCAGTGTGACAGCCTTTTGTACCCACACTCATGGCACCTGAATTCTTGTCTGGCATTCAGGAGGAATAAGGTCACAGGAACAAATTGGAGATGGTAAGTGCAGGGGATTTTATTACCGATGAAAGTGGCTCTCAGCAGGAAGGGGAGCTGGAAAGGGGATGGAGGAGGAACAGCCAGATTCCTCTCCAAAGCTATGCCATCAAGCTGTCCCTCTGAAGTCAAGTCACTTCTCTCTGACATCTAACCATAGTCTTCCACATCCAGCTGCTTCTCGTCTCTGCTGGCTGAGTTCTGGGGTTTTTATGGGCACAGGATTGGGAGTGGGACAGGCCATGGGTGGTTTTGGAAAAGACAACATTTGAGTGGGAAAACAGGGATGTATGTTCTCACTTTGGGCTGTGGTTTCAGGCTTGAGGTTGGGGCCCTTGCCGGGGACCCGCCTTCTTCTGCCCAGAATTCCCCTGCCTCCTATCTCTATTATTTGTATTATCTATCAATCACAAAGTATTTAATGAGTTCTTACCAGGAGCCAGGACTGCTTTGGAAAGAAAGTAGAATGAGGCATAGAAATCATTTCAAGATATCTTGCTATGTGATTGCTCAGAAAAAACTAACATGCATGAACTCGTCACAATGAAATGATAAACTATGGTTTTGAAAACAGCTACCATATAAGTTCATAGATAGAGGAAAGCAGAATGAGCTGGAGAGTCTGAGAAGACTGAAGGGAAGGGCAGCAGAGTGGCAGAGAGAACAGGGTGTGGGGCAGGCAGCTGGCTTTGTGTCCCAGCGGAGTGACTTCACAACTGTGTCCCTCAGTGAGTTTACTCCTTTGTGCCTTGATGCCATTATTTGTAAAATGGAGATGTAGCACTACCTTATACAGTTTGAAGGAGTTCAGGACATGCCACCTCAAAATGTGCTATTTGGGCATATTGATTATTTTGAGTTGGAGATACTTGAGGAACAGCAGATGCAGGAAGGGGTCTCTGACCTCCCCTTTGCTACCTAAAGATGGGCCATTAAAAAAAAAACACATAAATTTCATTTGAGAAAGGTGCTCTCCCTGTACCAAGAAAAGAGGAACACTCTAATCACCAGAGACTGGGAATCAATGCTGAAATGAATCTGTTCAAACAAGCTTGCTAAAATAACCTTTATCTTCTACTAGTTTTCCCCAATATATCTGTTAGTTACTTCCCTACAATTTATTGCCCCTAGCTCAAATCCCTTTGTCGTATCATTTCTTTAAAAATTTATCCTTTCTTTGTCTAAAAGGTATATAAGCTATCTGTTTTGGTCACTCCTTTGGGTCTATATTTTTTTATTTTTTTTTTTTTAGGACTTCCACATATATGTAAAATTTTAGCAAACTGTGTATGATATTCTCCTGTTGATCTGTGTTACCTCAGTTTCCTTCTTTTTTTTTTTTTTTTTTTTGAGACAGAGTCTCACTCTGTTGCCCAGGCTGGAGTGCAGTGGCGCGATGTTGGCTCACTGCAACCTCTGCCTCCCCGGTTCAAGCGATTCTCCTGAGTCAGCCTCCCGAGTAGCTGGGACTATAGGCACCCGCCACCACGCCCGGCTAATTTTTATATTTTTAGTAGAAATGGGGTTTTGCCATATTGGCCAGTCTGGTCTCGAACTTCTGACCTTGTGATCTGCCTGCCTCAGCCTCCCAAAGTGCTGGGATTACAGGCATGAGCCACCGCGCCCAGCCACCTCAGTTTAATTTAATTCTTAGGTACTGCCAGAGACCCTTAGAGGGTAGAGGAAGAATCCTCCCCAACAGGGTGATATCAACATTTAACAACATATACATGACATGTGTTGAGAATAGTGGCTGGCCTATTGTGGAGTCTCAATGAATGCAAGCTACTTTGTTATTATACAGGTAGAAATTAATGTGAAACTTAAAGCTCAGTAAGGTATAAAAACGAGGAAGGAGAGGGTGGGACGGGTACTCTTGGGAAAAGCAATAGCATAAGGCAGGCATAGAGACATCGATAGAGGGTGAGGAGAAGGGCTTAGTTGCAGGCTGGAGTACTTTTCATGATAAGGAGGGGCAGGAAATTAACATGAGATCAAGTGGAGCAAAACTGAGGATGACCTTCAAATCCAGAAAGAGAAAAGTGGATCATACACAAGAGCAATAGAAAATTGGCACTTCAAGAAGCAATTGCTCAAAAACAAACAAAAGTAATGTTTAAGGAACATTTGTCTCATAGTAACATATAAGATGAGTTGGAAATAAGAAGTGGCAAATAGAAGACTAAATAGAAGGCTATTGAAGAATCCTGTGTATGTCAACAAAATTCTAAAATTCAGGACTGAAATAAGAAGGTTGAAAATTTACCCATCAAAAATCACCCCACACCAGTCCTAAGTTATAGAAAGACTACAGCTACTTATTGTGACAGTAGGGAGGTAGTAGTGCCTGATTCTGTAACAAACGACTAGAAAGTAGAATATTCACTTTACTACACTTGGTTAAAACATATCTATTCCAAAAATCAAGGTAAGCTCTTTACTACTTGTGATTCTTTCCCCCACATAGGCATTCTAAAATATATAAGGGATCCTCTACAGTGCTCCAAAGCTATGTGAAAATAGAAACTGATGAATAATTATAAAAACCAAAAAGCCTTTCTAGGGTCTTATTTTTTATGGGACAAAAGTCAGACAAAATCCAGCATCAAAAGTAAATAATAGGAGAGCCCAGTCAATCTCAGCAAGCTTTACAATCCCCTGCAGTATTTTGAGATTGTCCCAACCAGAATTCATGTTTCTATGTGACAGTTTCACTTGTCTTAATCCTGCATCCAACCCCCTTCCCTTCTTGTCCCACAAACAGTGTAATGAAACAACATATTGTTTGGGACCGTGAGATATTTCTCCCCTTTCAGGATAACCTCTTTTCTCAAATTTGGGACATTTACCCTGGAATCAATGTATATTCTATTGACTGACTTTCAATTCAGTATGCTAAAACCCAAAAAATGCATCTCCAATGTGTCATTGATATATCAGTATCAAGGCATTTGAATCTCTCAACCTTTTAAAAGAAATGACATAAATTATAATCAGTCAAAACTCCCAAACTATATACCCTGGTTATAAAGTATATCCATTTCATGATTAGATATTGAAGACCAAATCAAGCCACTTTTCCAGTCATTTTTAAGATGAACATCTCCCTATATCAAAGAAAACCACTGTCCCACTTAGTATTTCTGATCCCAAAGCAAATATCACAGATGTACTAACTGTGCACATCCCTCCTTTTATAAAGTTGGGTAAGTCGAGTAGCCCTTAGAGCATCTGTGCATGAAGCCCCATGCTATTGGTGATTTTCCGGAGCCATTGCAAAGGGTGCAGCAGCCAAAAGCATCTTGAACAGAAGAGCAGTCCAAGTTAAATGCATTTTTCAACTCTTACCCATCTATCTCTATAGCCCTCCATGGGCCCTTTATACTTCACGCGTATGCACACTCATACTTGCACAGACACACACGCACTTTTATGTCATCTTCTGTCTGTCTCAAGCTGTGGCAAGGGCCTTGGCATGTCCTATTCCACAGTACTCCGAAATCCTCTCTTTTAAGTAGAATTCACATTTAGTCTGATCTCAATTTGCATAGAAATCATACATTTAACGTTTTCAAAAATTCATGTGAAAGTATGAGTCACTTGATCCTGGGTTTAACCCTCCCAAAGATGTCTGAATTCTAATACAAGTCTCTACTAACCTAGTGAGTAGGTTAGTACTTACTAGGTACTACAACATGGTAGAATGTGTGGGGAAGATATTTCGATTGGAGTATGCTTGTGTGCACCCACATGAGAAAAAGAGGGTCACTCGTTTGGCATTTCAATTCCGAAAGAAAACAGCTCAAAACATAGGTTACTTAACTAATTCACTAATTTTGTTTAGAACAATGATAAGTGACTTATTACTTATCCATGACTGTTTTGGACTCTCTTAAGCTTTGCCATATCCTAAAATGTAGTATGATTTTTTAAATTTTAAACACAAGAAATATATGTCTACATACTGGTACCTGTATTTATACAGGAGATATGTTCATGAACTAGTCTTATCTATATTAAAATTTTGTAAGTAGCAATCCAGTTTAAATGTTTGAAAAATGCTTGTAATGGAACTATGTTGAGTACAGAATAAAAACTTTCTCTCTCACGTGGATTTACCAAAAAGTTTCATGAAATATCAGTCTTTTGGCTGGGTGCAGTGGCTCACTCCTGTTATCCCAGCACTTTGGGAGGCCAAGGCAGGCAGATCATAAGGTCAGGAGTTCAAGACCAGCCTGGCCAATATGATGAAACCCCGTCTCTACTAAAAAAATTAAAAAAATAAAATAAATACAAAAATTAGCTGAGCGTGGTGGTGCGTGCCTGTAATCCCAGCTACTCGGGAGGCTAAAGCAGGAGAATCACTTGAACCCAGGAGGCAGAGGTTGCAGTGAGCCGAGATTGCACCACTACACTCCAGCCTAGGGGATGGATTGAGACTCTGTCTCAAAAAAAAAAAAAAAAAGGAATATCAATCTTCGTTTTTTCTCATATAAATCGTATCCTCACTTTAATGGTGTTTGACCAGATGGAAAGACACTTTCTTCATCAATTATTTCCCACTATGCTTTAGGACTGAATATGTACTTCTGAGTAATATTTTATCATATGACACCTGAGATACAGCTTCATGAGCATGAGAGTTGCAAAATGAAATTGAACCGCTCTAGCACCAAAACCATAAGCAGGATGACAGATATTGATTGTGCCCCAAGATGTAATGTAGGTACCTAATGGGGCATAGTAATGTACAATGAATCATTAGAATATTATTTTAAATTTTCCATTCACCTGGGGGATTGCTAACGGGGTATTTCACCTTCAAGTTACTCCTCCGCCTCTCTAGACTAGGAGATCGCTTGATAAAGGTCATTTAGAACACGGCAGATTTTTAGCAGCTTTGGAAAATTACGGATTGCTTTTTAGGTCCTAGGGAGCAGATGTCTATATTATGAGGATAACTGACTTTTTTAATTTTTTAAAAATATATTCTTGTTCATCGAAACACAAAGGCTGGGACATTTTGCAAGAATTAGACTAATAATCACATGATAAACAACTAGTATTCATTGCACACTCACCATTGCTACCTGGACAGGTGTTTCACATATATTTCTCTAATGTCCACAATAACCCTCTGAAGTAATACTATTATTATTTTTGCTTTAAGGAGGTGCCAGCTGAGACAAATGGAGGTAAAGATAGTAGCCTGAGATGTTCACACAGTAAATGGTACAGCCAAGGTGAATACCCAGATTTTTCTATATCTGGGAACCATGCACTTTTTAACTACTATATAATCCTTCCTAAAGAAAAGCTATGAGACCTGGCGTCATTCATTAGTAAATTAAGTGACTGCTCGTCTTTGTAACTATAGTTTCCACCCTAAAGCAGGTTGCCTAGGCCATCCTCTCAGTCACAGGTATGAAGTGCATGGAAAGTGTTCCCAGTGCCTTTTCTGTGGCCCTCGGCTCTGAGGCATTCATCATTGCCCTCCGCTGCCCTTAGCTGTTGACAGTCTCCCATGGAGAACCCCATGCACCAGACGGACTCCTGCCTTGATCTTCCTTCCAGCCAAATGACCTGTGTTGGGCTCCTTTCTCTCAGGATATTCCAAAGACAACAGTGTTTCAGATTCAATGATTTTGTTTCCTAGTACATCAAAACTATTTTCCTTTCAGTCTTGCCTTCACCTTGTATTCTTTCTGGCTTTTTTGTTTTGTTTTGTTTTGTTTTTCCTGGATCCTGGAGGCCAATCAATATCTGACTTTGCTCTTAAGGCCCCTGTCATCTGAAGAAAGCAGTGTAGCATGATAGACAGGTCTTAGCTTTTACTGCCATTAGGCTGACTGGGTCCAAATCTGGTTTCTGGAACTATTTAGAAGAGAATTGGGGCTAATCTGATCTAACACGTTGGTATAATGCTTCCAAATTAGCATTGTATCAAGGCTTTCCAATACTTAACCCTAATATAATTAAGTAAAGTTGTGAAAATTGTCAGAGACATAGATATTTTGATACCACAAAGCTCTTGTCATCTTATTTCATCATGTGGGTAAATGTGTATTACATGTAGACCTAATTCCGCAAATTCTCTTCTGGGATTTGTTCAATAGGGTAACTACAAACCTCAGGCCATGATCAGAGCTCCTCATGAATTCTTTAATTTAGTCAATGGATCAATCCATGTTAAATGGCTACTGTGTGGCAGGCTTCTGTTAGTTTCTAGAAATTCAGCAGTGGCTAAGGCATATTCTCTGCTTTCAGGATCTCTCTGCATTGTGCAGAAACAGCATAATATGTGCCATGATAGAAATGAGAAAATACCTCTGAAACACAGAAGAGGGAACCCTAATATTCTCAACAGCTGGCAGAAAGGAGAGGGGCCAGTGAGTTCTCCCCAGAGGAGGTGACAACAGATGAATCCTAAGTTCTGAGTGAAAGTTAGCTCCTCAGAAGCTATGTGATTGTATGATCACCCATAGAAGTTCAAACTGGCAATAGAAAATTTTCACAGGGGTAGAGAATTGGTTCATGTTGGGCCTCATTTAAGGAAATTTATTTTAAATAAGCATCACAAGAACCAATCTACAGGATGTTAAGCTTTCATTCCGTAAAGGTGGAAGCTGTCAGATCTATTCTCGCTACTTTTTCAGAAGTCCTTCTTGCTACCCTGTTTTAATCTACTTACAGTTTCTACCTACCTTCCTGAACTGATGGATACTTGGGATTACTTCCAGACACTAAGAAAAATGTGGGTCCTATCATCTTAGCCTATGGCTCTCCTTCACAGCCCAGTCCCTGCTCTCAACCCAGAAAAACAAAAAGCCTTTGCAAAAGCATCTCGTGCTAACATTTTATTGGGAGATGGCGCAGTCCCAAAACAGCAGAAGTGAAGGAAAAGGAGTGTAAGGGGAAACAAATATAATGGAGTGTACTATAGAGTTGTCCAGCTTAGCGAAGCTGTTTGCCTAGCCTTGCAGGACATCTTCAAAGAAGCCAACTGATGTTATTATAAATGTGAAGAGTTCATCCAGGGAGAGGAAGGGAGAAAAATGCATCCACACATTCAACAGCCCTTGCTCAAAGTTCACTCCAAAGGGTGTTAACTCCCGGCCCTTTCTGGATTACACATGCATGAGGAGTGAGCATGTGACCTGGTGTCTCATATCTTAGCAGTCATCGAAAACCCCCAAGGTGGGAGGCAAGAAGCGAAAAGCATGAGAATGAAGTTGGCCACTGCTGTATCGTACCCATGAATAGCATGAGAGATCAGGGATAGCTGCCACCATGGATGCATCAGTTTGTGGCAGCAAAAATTTGACTTCAGGACTATGGGATTTGTCTTTCTGTTCCTGGCTTATTTCATTTAGCATGTTGTCCTCCAGATCTATAAATGTTGTGATAGATAATAGATTTTCTTATTCTTTAAAGCTGAATAGTATTCCATTGCATATGTATAACACATTTTCTTTATCCATTCATCCATTGATGGACACTTAAGGTTGGTTCCATGTCTTGACTATTGTGAATAACTACATAGACATGGGAATGCAGATGCTGTGGCTTCAGTGTCTCCTCTGAAACTTACGTGGAAATTTAACTGTAATCTTAACAATGTTGAGAGGTAGGACCTTTAGGTGATGATTGGGTCACTAGGGCTCTGCCCTCCTGAATGGACTAATGTCATTATCATGGGATTAGTTATCACAGAAATAGGCTCCTAATAAAATAATTAGTTTGGCCCAATCTCCTCCCTGTCTCACGTGCTCAGTTGCTTTCCACCAAAGGACAATGCAACAAGAACAACCTCACCAGGCCAACCCGATATGGGCATCATACCTTGGACTTCCCAGCCTGCAGAACTGTGAGCCAAATACATCTCTTTTCTCTATAAATTACATAGTTTGTGGTATTCTGTTGTAGCAGCAGAAAACAGACTAAGACAGAAGATATTCCTTTGACATATTGATTTCGGTTTCTTCGAGATCTCAGTTATATGTGGAATCTTAAAACATTAAACTTACAGAAGTAGAGAATAGAATGATGGTTACCAAAGCCTGGCAGGGGAGGGGGAGGGAGGAAGTAGGGAGCTGTTGTTCAAAGGGTACCAAGTTTCAAATAGGACAGGAAGAAGAATAAGTTTTGAGATCTATTGCCCATAAGGGTGACTATAGTCAGCAATGTGTTGCACATTTCAAAATGAGAGTAAATTTCAAATGTCCTACCATAAAAAATGATAGGTAGTTGGAGTGATGGATATGTTAATTAGCTTGATTTAATAATTTCATATTGTATACATATATCACAGTATCATATTGTACCCCTTAAATGTGTACAATTATGACTGGTCAATCAAAATAATATTAACAATTTTTGAAAGACTACGAGAAAAGCCAAAGTACTTGGTAGAACAATCCAGAAGGCAAGGCTAGAGTGAAGACCGGAAGTACAGAAACTGAATACAATACATCTTCCGTAGACGAGTGAGCATCTCCCTAGAATCAAAGTCGCTCTGAATGTTCATACCTGCCCTCCCCCTTGTTCTGTGCCTCCCACTTTGTTGGGTGCCTGTACTTTTGGCTTCTTGGCTTTGCCTTATTTTCCACTGAAGGGGATGAGAGTTCAAACACGTCCTTTGTTGTTAAATAGACCTTGGCCAGAATCCTATCCACTACTTACTGACTGACTGAAATTACTTAAATCCTCTGAGTCTGATTGTTTTCATTTTCCATATGGAGATTATCCCACTTCTCTAACAAGGCTGTTGGGATTATTAAATGAGAATTATTAACTGAGATGCTATCTCTGAATAACTTAATAAAATTATAGACCTGTAATGTGAACAAGAGTGATGTTAGTTTTTGTTTTTTTTCCTGAATCATACTCATCATTCTAGTTTATGGTTCACCACTGACCCTATTCTTAGAGGCATATATATATATATATATGCATATATATATATGCATATATATGTATGTGTATATGTATGTGTATATATGTATATGTGCATGTGTATGTATATGTATATGTACATGTACATGTGTATCTGTACATGTATACACGTATATATGTACATGTATACACATGTACATGTATACGTACATGTATACGCACGTACATGCATACACACATATATGCATGCACATGCATACACACGTATATGTACACATGCATACACATGTATACACGTACACATGTATACATGTATACACGTACATGTATACACGTGTACATGTATACCTACATGTATACACGTGTGCATGTATACGTACATGTACACATGTACATGTGCATATGTATATGTATATGTATGTGTATGTGTATATGTATGTGTATGCATATATATGTATATATACACACATATATATACATATATACGTATATAAACATATATACGTATATATGTATATATATATGTCTGTGTATGGTGAGAGGGTCTACACGGTCCTTCTACAGCATGCTTTGATAACAGTAACACTTAGTTAAAATTCTTGTGCTGTAATTAACCTATTAGAGGCTGGAGGAGAAACAAAGGACTTGTTTCTTCCAGTTTTGCTCACATTCCTGCAGGTGTCACCTCAACAATGGCCTTTCATCCTGGCAATAGCAGTTGGTTCCATTTCCTGCGTCTCATTGAGTGTTCCCAAACCAGCCTCATTGTGACCCCTCATAGAGAGTTGAAGTGGTGGCAAAGTACCCTGCTATGGTCTAAATGTTTGTGTCTCTCCAAAATCCAGAGTTTAAGTTTCATATGTTCAAAACCCTCCAAGGTGAAGATATCAGGAGGTGGGGCCTTTGGAAGGTGATTAGATCAGGAGGATGGAGCCCTTATGAATGGGATTAGTGCCCTCATAAAAGAGGCCTGAGACAGACTTCTTGCACTTCTACCTTATGAGGACACAAGAAAACAGTCATCTACAAACCAGGAGTCAGACCTTCACCAGACACTGAATCTGCTGACACCTGTATCTTGGACTTCTCAGCCTTCAGAACTGTAAGAAACAATTTCCTTGTTTACAAGATACCCAGTCTAAGGTATTTTGTTGCAGCATCCCCAAAATAGTACAAGCAACACTCTCATTAGAGGTGTAGGCCCCAATTCTGTAGTGTCCCTTCTCTGAGCTTCTGATATAGTGCTACCAGCTAAACAGAGCCCCTCCCTCCAAAGGTCTGGACTTCAGTTTCACAGGTACCTTTTCTAGGTTTCTTGATCCTAAGAACCCCAAACATCTTCGCTCCCTGCCCTACTCCCACCCCACCACCACTTTAGAAGTGGTAGCTGCTTCCTTCATAACTAGCTCTGTAAAATCTCAAATCTAGTCCTTCAGTACTTGTTTGGCCAATTTCCTCTAATAACTTTCCTCTGTTAAAATATCTGATATGGTTTATATTTTCCTGACTGGACACTGACTAATACAAATGATATCAGGATCAGTCTTGTCCAATATAAAGGAAGAAGAAATTGCCAAAGGGCAACAGCAAGGTTGTGAAAAGAGAGAAGGTAAAAATTTCTGTGTGTGTGTAATGTCTATCTATATATTCAGTTAGCACTTGCTTCTCAGACAGTAGAGAAACCACCAAAAGGATGTCTCTATCTACCTCATCCAGCAAACTTTAGTCTATCTAGACACTCAAGAAGCTTCTTTGCATTTATCCTGCAGCTGCTAATTAATCAAATGTTCTCTAGATATCAGTTTATGGCCTCATCTTTAAATGGCCTATCACTGTTGACATCCAATGTCAACACCTGAGACCAAGTAGATTTTTTTGGCATACTTACAGAGGATAAAACCTCCCTTTGCAATGTCTTATAAAAGAACATTCTTTATCTTAGTTATCTACTTGTGATATGTTCAAATTCATTATTTTGTCATAGCTTCAGTTTTCAGATTTTTTTAAGATGATAGGCAATAAATACAGAAAGAAATACAATAATGGAGAAAGACTCCATGTTTTAAAGTGCTTTCAAACAATTTCCCAGAGCTAAAGCAGTATTTACAGATCTTACTTAACATGTGATCCCTTATAGTATAAAAAAACTTTAGTCAACTGGGATGGGAAATGCAAAGGTAGATAAGATGAGTTTAAATGTGGTTGAACTTTTAAAGGCACCCTTAAAGAGTTCTGAATTAATGGACTTTGAAGCAAAATGAAAACTCAGCATCTGCTCAAATACTAGCACTGCACAGGCTCAGGTGACATGGCTGTGGATGAGGACACCTTTTAAGCAATAAAATTTTATAACAAAGACATACATGTAATAGCCCATGAAAACGTTCACATTTTTTTTTTACTATTTCTATAATCCTTAGCAAATAAAACTGTAATTTTTTCAGTGAGATTACTATACTTGTTCCTCTCCCAAATTACCTAGTTACCATTTAACTAGACAGATTTTTTAAAGACGTCCAAATTTCACAAAAGCGCTGACAGAAAACTTCTCCACACAAAACATAGCATTTCACTACAAAATGAACTCTCTCCAGGGACCCCAATACCACCTGTAATTTAGATGAAAAGGCCCAAAGAGAAGGCTTTTCTTTCATGGCTTAAAGCCTGGCCCATTCTATCACTAGTACCAAACCTTTTGGAGTATGTTGAAACTACTGTTTTCTAAAAATATTATTCATTATCTTTTGCCTTACTCTTGCAGAAAACCCTGGCCAAATGACCTCAATAATGTATACTCAATCAGAATGTGCCTATCAGACCCAGCTACTCCAAAGCCATGGTATGTCACTCCCTTTTGAAAACCTCCAATATTGTCCCATTGTCTCTTTACAGAGATAGGCACAATGTAGGTATGACTGGATTTCCTAATCCTTATAACAGGAACCTCTGTACTAGAAATAAATGCTCTCCATTATTCATCCTGGTTTCTTTCTCCCCTAGAAAGTGACATGATTATCTTCCATGCACAACTGTCAAACTCATACTTGCTTCTTTCTTTTCACATGCTGCTTCCCTTGCCTGAAATATCTCTTCAAACCTTTCTCTCTTTAATATCCAGCTCAAGTTAGTTTCATCTGTTCAGTGAAGCTTAATAGCAATTTTGCACTCCCTATGTAAAAGGTTCTGCTCTAAGCAGCTTTATAGATATTAACTTGTTTAATCTTTCCACAAATACTATGAGGAAGATAATATTATTATTCCCATTTTATAAATAAGGAAAATGAGGCAGAAGAAGTTGAGTAATTTGCCCAAGATCACACTGCAGAGAGCCAGGATCTGAACTCAGGCAGTCTGCCTCCAGAAATCAGCTTTTAACTACTGTTTTTATTGACAATTTGCTGGGGTTTTTTTTTTTTTTGCCTTATTGCTGTCTTTATTTACCTGCCACTGCCTCTAAATTCTTGCAGCATACTTTCACTAAAATAGAAAATTAAGCACTTAATAATATGAAATACCAGGCAATGTTCTTGAGCTCACAGAAACATAAATGAAAATATTTGTTTATGTAATGTCTACAGATGAGGAAACTAGGGTGCAGGAAAAGTCTGTTATTTGCTAAAAATTCAATAGAGGCCAGGTATCCTGACTGCCAGTTCAGTGCTCTGTCTCCCACATCGATTTTACCATCGTTCATGGCCTCTAGTTGCTTGCAGTGTTTACCTTTCTTTTCTCTTGCAGAACAATCTTCCATTTGACCTGTAAACCTCTCAGCAATTATTACACAGTGATGTTCTATTCTTTATTCAAACTAAACACCTAGTCATTATATTTTTATTATAATTCATTTCCCGTGTTCAGTTTTTTTATGGTAATGACTGAATCCTCCAATCTTTCCAAGTCGAAATTATTGAGTATCTCTGCTACTTCATTGCATTCCATGCCCCATTTTGATAAACCTCACCATGTCCTATATGAGATTTCTGAACTTGTTGGTTGAGAGATTTGAGCAAGTACCCTTATCTTTCTGGGTTTCTATGTCCTCTTACCAGTTCCTACCAGCATTAAAGTAAGTCCCTCTCTTACATGCTGTGTAACACCACCTGCTGCACAAGCCATTCTTCTGGATTTTTCTTCTTGAAAGAAATTTTTCTTCTTGGAACCACTATACCTGCTTTGCTTTAATTATACTCCAGCAGTCCTCACTTCCCGCTCTCTGGCCCTTTCTCTATCTGCCCACCATCCCTGTCCTGGCTTCCAGAGCAAAAGGTAACTTACTCCACTTACCTTATAGGAATAGTGGAGCCGGGATTGAAACTGGGCAATTTGTGCCCAGAGTTCATCTGCTCACCACCACACTTTGCTGCCACTGTGCATTCCTGTATTTGAATGTATAGGAATGCACACTGGGTGTATCTCTATATTTTATGCTAATTCCTTATTAAACAAATATTTTCCACCTGTCTACTTGGCACTACAAACTGTTTTCAGTTCTAATTTCCTGGAGCACAGGAGCTTTCTACTATTTCTCATAGTACCTGTGTACTTGTCTTAGTGTCCACTAGAACCTAAGGGCTGGAAAGCCAGGATCATGTATATGCTGCTCATACCTGTGTCCCCAGTGCTTAGCATGGCATCTGGACAGCTTATAGATGCCCAACAAACATTTGTTAAATGAAAATAGCATATTTCTTAAGAGATGACACTATTTCTCTATCTCAAATGACAATTTTAGTAGCTGTACCCTAATACAGAGCCACACCCAAGGGCACTCAATGTTGCTGCTGCTGCTGCTGCTGACTGAGCCAAGAACACTATCCAATTTAATATAATGAATTGCACATGGAAAGCAACCTGCTTTTAACTTCTATTTAAGACAACTTTTTAGTTTTATATTAAATAAAAATATATTGAAATGCAAAATAGTTGCTCCCAGAAGTTTCCAGAAAATGTAAGCATGTGCATATACATTTTATTTACTTTTTCCCTTGAAATCTTATAGGACATTTTCAAAGTTAAATAATGCCTATTGCATAATTCTTATTTTTTAGTTTGTCCTTACTTTTATTTATTTTTTAGTTGCACATATGTGTGTTCCTACCGTTGCTGTTACTATTATTCAATCAAAAGAAAATTAAGATAGTTTGGTTAGTTGATCATTGATAACCTAACCTTAATGGCTCATTTAACAGTCTTCACTAGGGGCTTTTAACATTTCACGAAATGTCTTAAAATAAAAAAATTAGCTTTGGGAATAAAATTATACAATATGTCACTTTGTCAGAATAAAGAGTTTCTGATGTGATAGCTTCTACTAAAAAAGAGTCGCTCGGTGAATAATATATTAATTAGATATTTTAAAATAATATTTGGAGTATGAATGCACAAGTCAATTCAGCTGTAACAAACACTTTCAACTGATGCCCTTAACCAGAGGAACAGAAATGAAATATATATAACCCTATACAAGATATCTGGTCACAGAATGAGCAAAAGGATGTTAATCCTTCCTAATTCTTGAGTAAAAGCTTATATTCATTCATTAGTCCATTTTTTGAGGTTTGACAACTGTTTTCCATGAATTCTAATTGCCCCCAGGAAAAAGCACTAAAGGGAAAGACACCACCATGCTTATCAGTTCTTAGGAAAATCCTTTTCGAATTATGAATACCTTGTCTAAGAATGTTCTTTAAATTTGCCTTCCAAGGTGATCTAATTAAATTCCAGAATTAAATAACTGAAAATTAATCCTTCTAGAACTTACCTGACATGTATTCATCTTGAGAGCATGTATTTTTATTCTTCAGTGAGTAAAATCTTCTTAGCAAAATAGGTAAAACTTTTCCTAAGGAAATGCAGTATCTGGTGGAGAATGCCTCTGGTAAGTTTCCAGTGGAAATGAACCACTTCTGCTAGTGTGCAAGGAAACTGATATTTCTTATCCTGCAGAAAAGATGTGTGTGACAAACTGGAGGGTCAAGTTGGGCTGTTGAGCCTATAAATGAGGAAGAAACATTCTCCTCCCTTCATGGAGATGCAAAGAAAGGAAGTAATTATAGACTGATTTTTATACAAAGGATATCCATTGCAAGTTTAATTACAATAGCAAAAGCTTGGAACAGATGAGATATTCATAAATTACAAGATACCCACACTTTGGAATAATACAAATCCATTAATAATATTCCAAAGATTATGTTATGAATGAAAATTTGAGTAGGAAACAGTTCATTCTGATTTTTTATTTCTTCATTGTATTTTCCAAACTTTAAAAGTTTGGACTTTCTAAAATTTTCACAAATTTTCTGATCATCAGTAGAATCAAAGATAATTTTAAATTGAAAAACATAAGTATGCAGGAGTCCATCAGGTATAATTGGTTTCCTTGATAAGGCAAATTTCTTTGAAAGTCATACAACACCCTAGTATAAATCATATGTAAGTAAAAGAACACAATTTTGAGGTATGAGATTGCCAGGGCATAATGGGCACTCAATGAATACTTTAATGCTAATTATGGGTCTGACATGATGCTTGTTTTATAACAGGATTCAACTACATCTTTAAACCCTATTAGCGTGGCAGCATTAATATCACAATAAAAATCTTACAACTGAATACGTCTACTAGTGTCTCTTCTATAAAATTCAATTCAACTAACTTTTAAGCACCTTCTCACACAAGTTTTCTGAGTTCACATTACCTCCCCGCCCCCATATATACATCATGGATTAACTAAAATTCAGAGTTTTTAGGTACCTTGCCCAAGATCACAAACCTAGATCTTAAAGCTCCAAATTCAGACCTTTTTCTAATACTCAGGAATTGTTTCTCCTCACCTTCTCCCTCTTCTTCCCCTTTGCTTCTCCATAAGCCAAGTTCAACCAATTCTTCAAATCTTGCCTCCTCCACAAAGTCTTTCTCGGCTGCCTCCAGTCTACACCAGTGGCCTCTGAATGTGCATTGGGTCTTCTGGCATTGATTACAGGTGTGGAGCTCGTGAGGGAGCCCTCTCAAGGGCCCTTTACCTGCCTCTGCTTCCTCTCTCCTTCTTCCCTCAAGGAAATTAGGAAAACCCCTGCTAGTGATAGAGTGGAGTAGAGCTGAAACGGGTGTTGGGCCTTCTATAGCTGATGGAAGTAGGAAGTAGAATGGAAAATGCCTATACAGAGTTATAAAGGCAAGAAAGTGTGGGGCAGAGCCAACCACCAATAGAAAGCTCATTTTGCAAAAGACATGTGAAGAGGGGAACAAATGTGGGGAGCTTACCAGATGCAGAACAAGATCATGAAGGCAAGAGATTCTCTAATGGAACTGTTAGTGCTAGACACAGCCAGAGAATGAGAAATTAACCCTTCGAGGAAAACATAGGTCCTACCGTGCTGTTGCTGCAAGAGAGGTCACTCAGAAGGCATTCTTTCCTGGTCAGTCTCTGGTGGAGAAGTCATACTGGTCTTATAAAAATTACTGGACCAGCAAATAGATATATAATAAAAATAACACCTATTGAGCTTTCACTGTATTCAGACATTTGTTAAGGGTTTTACATGTGTGATTTCTTTCAATCTTCACGTCGGCCCAGTTCACAGTTGAGAGAACTAACTCTCTGATGGGTTAACAAACTTGCTGAAGGACACAGCTGAGTGCAACAGCCATATTCAAACCCAGGTTTATACGCTTTCTTAAGTGCCCTTAGGCTTAGGTATTTTACGGTAGATGTTGCTGATTGAAAAATAATCACTTGTTATGTATAATCTGAGGTACTTTTACCTCCAGGAGCTAGTCCTACCAACTTCATATGCTCCCAAATTCATATACTCCATTTTCAAGCTCCAGGGAAAAAAACACAATTCTCTTGCCAGGCCATTGACTGAGTAAAAAGCTAAAATGCAGTGTGTTGAGCACTGATTGTCGCAATGGGACAAAGGCTCATGAATAGGGGTTATCTGCCATGCTGCCTTCCTGGGAGATGATGTTAGCAATTATGGTATTTGTGAGAATAGTATTTAATTTTCCCTTTCCATGTGCTTGGTATTTTTTTATTAAGAATCACAGGAATTGAATGCTGGGCCCCTGGCTACAGCAAATGCAGCTGTTTCTGCTCATCCGCATGTGGTTGGGAAGCTTCTGCCCTTTGTTTCATGGGCCAGGGCTGTTTGACAGCTGAACTTGGCCCAAGGGCTGTGCATCTGTTGGCAGCTGCTCAGGAAGGCTGTCTCTGTGTTTAATATTAGTTGCACACTCCTTCCTGGAGAGAAGAAGGGGATGAATATCTAAAACATAACAGTGCAGGGGAAAAAGATACAGCAGGAATATTATAAATACATAAGGGATCCGGGCATGGATGACATTTCACAAAGACTTCTGAGGGTGTTTGGACTCTGGTCAGACATTTAAAGTAGTTTCTAATCAGGCTTTATTTTGAAAACAGATTCAAATACGATGGAAATATTCACATGCAACCCAAAGGGTGTCTGAGGGAGCCAGTGCTCCAAATGTTCTCTCTGGCAGAGGTCTTCAAAGAAGCAAGAAAAATCTGAGGCTGATTTAAAGTGTTAGATGATTTAAAATTACTTAGCATGATCAATAAGAGTGTTTATTATAGTTCTATCAAGCTTTACCATCTGATAAATCAGCCTTGACACAGAGCATAAGCCTATGCTTCCAAATAGGAGGATCTGGGCCAGGGTTGGGACTGGACTTTGGAAAGGACCTTCTTATTAAAAGGATGTTGCAGAGGCTCGTTTAGTCTGGGGATGCCACGAGGCTGGTGTTTTCCAAAATGTCTTCTGCACAGCAATGTCCACATGAGATCCTTGGGCCAAAATAATTATTGTACGGCTATGTAAATTTAGAAAACACTATACACTATAGCTCTGCCACCGCTCAGAGATTCACAATGCATATTAGAAGGATATTAAGTACTATAATTCTGTAATTAGAACAGCTGCTTACTTTTGCCCTAATTCAAGATTTATCATTTGACCACAGGCCCTATTTTCATGGATTACTATTACTAGTGGTAGTAGGGATCAAAATGAGCCACGCTAGTTGAGAACATACTCTACATTAGACATTGTTCAGGGATGAAATATGTGTCCTCACTTAATCCTCATGCCAGCCAAAAGTGTAGTAGGCTATTATCATCACGTTACAGATAAAGAAACTGAGGCACAAAGTAACTTACTTGAGATCACCTAACAAATAAGCCACGGAGCCTAGCTTCAAACCCAGGAAGTCCCACGCCCCTGTCCCGTTGCTTCCCCACTAGGCCAGAGTAACTCAGCCAGGGGCAACAAATGAGGCACAGGTGGGCCCTGACATATTGATAGCTGTCAAATTTGTGAGGTGATAAAATTTAAAGCCATTTTTGCAATTATTCCAAAATTTAAATAGTTGAAATTACATTCGAACACTATTTGTATGTAACTTTCTGAATTTGACAATTATTACTTCAGCAGATGAAGACTTTATTGGAATAAAACACAGCATCTACCTGTTCAATCACCTCCACTGCTCTGTGATTTACTTTTCAAGAATAAACGTTTTCTGTTTGTTAGTGCATGTAAGTTATTTCCTGTTCTTTCCCTTTAATGTGCTTATCTTTGTGATTACTCATCTAGAAATCACTTATGATTGCTGTTGCTGTTTCTCATTTTTCTTTTTAGATATTGATATTTAGAAGATAACGGATGTTGTTAATTTTCTAGACTAAAACCTCTGGATTTACTTATGTTTTTATCAGCTTCTGATATTTAAAATTAGCCAAAGTGGGTTTGAGGGAATTTTATACTGATTATTGTTTGTTTCAGCAAATTTTTATTTCTCATAAAAATAATTGAGCCTAATTCATTTAAATTGATTTATTAAAGACACTGTAGGCCTTTAAAATTTAAAATCACATTTTATAAAGGTTAAACATTTTTAATTGTTCAATTAACTGAAACTTAATAGTCTAATAATCAGAAAATTAATTTGCTAAATTTGTAAAGATTGTCATTTCCGTTGAGAACTTTATGCTTAAACAGATTTAATTTTTACTTGACATTTATTTTCCCACCACAATTAGGAAGAGTGTATTAAAATTGAAGTCACCAGATTTATAACAGAAACGAAGAATCCACCACAGAAGCTGACATGACTAAAGAGCAACATGAGGATTCTCTCAAATGTCTATTTGTGGGCCCTGATACTTTCTTTTTCTTCCAAACTTATTATTTATTTGCATGCAAAGGTATTAAACAAATTGTCACATACTACACTGGTACCTTGTCAAAAGCATCTATCCGTCACAGGAAATACTCGAACTTTAAATGTGTGCAAGGGCAAGATATGGAACAAAAATTTTCTATAAGATATTTACAACAGTATTAGCTGGAGTTCAAGAGGCTAGTTATAAAAGCACAACACTATCACTAGATCCAAAGTACTTTTCAACTTTGCTTTCAAAAATCGACTTCTCATTTTTTTAGCACTGGAATGAACTTAGCTGAAATTTGCAAGAATGTGAATTATGCAAAATGTAAATTGCAACATGTAAAATTCTATTAATATTTAATGACCAATTTTATGGATTCAGAAAAACTCAACTTTAAAAAGGGAGATTGAAGTGGTTGATGGGTTATGTTAAACGAGCATTTTATTTGAATTCTGAAAGAAAATTTTTAACACTAGAAGAACAATACCTGACTATAATTGAAGAAAAGCATCATCATTATTTTTGGAAAACAATATAAAAAACTGATAAATCCATATGCATGCATTATCACAAATATTTTCAACATTATAGTTTCACTGAAAAGAAAAAAATCAAATCAAAATCATGAGAGTTACAGAACTACAAATCCTTTGACCTATAATTTATAGAAACTAAATTCTGGTTGCTAGCAAGAAAGAAGCAGTCAAATGAAGAAAACAGTAATATACACACTCCTTATATCCAATGCTATTTGTGATAAAGAATTAGAAGGGATCACCATTAAATTGCCTTCTTCAAAAATTACTTGTAGCTGTTCAAGCAAGAAAACCTTATACAAAACAGTATTCTCATAAAATGAAGCTTATTAAAATATTATTAAAAAATTATTTGGATGTTTTATATAAACTCAATATTTAATATCTATTTAATATCTTACCTAAAACTTTGTATTTTATTTTTCTTGTAATTTGGCCACAAGGAAATGTAATTTTTTTTCAACAAGACCCAAATGGATGTTCCCAAATGATATGAAAAGAAATTGAAATGCAGTGTACAATACCACGCTGTATCAACATCACACGCACTCATAAAAGTATACTTTTGAAAATGCTGGCCTAGTCAGTCTGATCTACACAGGATGGCAGTACTATAGCCTTGAATTTCCAGAATTTCTTAACGTAGGAAATCACCAATGTATTAATATTAAGGCCCTGTTCCTTCTATGCCTAACCTGGTGACTGCATGTGGCACTAATGAATCTTCCAGTAAGTTCAATGTTCTCCCAAATTGTATCAGAGAGTACAAGCAACCTTTTTAACTTTAACTACATGTGTGTGGGTTAGTGTGGAACAAAGTAGGAGAACCCTAGCCCCAACCCTTCTTCCTTACTTAAATATTTTCATCTCAGGCACGTTTCCCATCTCTAATCCTATGGTATATATGCTTTCCCTTGGTGGAAGTTCAGATAATTGTGGGTTAACATGATCAGCTCATTGGTCAGGCACGTAGGATTGATAGTTTAGTAATGCAAGGCAGGACAACACAGAAGAATAAGGCAAGGGAAAAGAAAAGGAGGAGGAGATAGGGGAGGAGATAGCTGAAGAAGAGAGGAGCCCAGACACGCCAGAAGAGACACAATAAAGACCTGTTAATCAAAGATCATGAGAGGCTATTGCTTTGGACTGAGTTCCTACATTAGGCCACAACACACTAGTGCGAACCAAAATGGAGTGACTCATGCTGAATGACACATAATCAAACTGAAACGTTAAGGAAGCAGATAGATCCCCTCCCCGCAAAAAACAAACAAACAAACAAAAAAAAAACAGTTTTTCCTGAAAATAGGAGATTTCAGGCTCCCTGAGCCAGTGTAATAAGTGGATCCTCTCTGATTTAACCTTCATTTAAAAATCAACTTAACATTAACCAGTCAGCCTTTTACTATTGCTTCATTTCTTTGTCCCCACCTTACAAAACCCACTGCTCTGCCAGTGCCCAGTGGGAGCTCTCATTCTATTTTGTAGAATGGCAGCTGTCCTGATTCATGAATTGTGAGTAAGAACCAATGTGAGTAAGAACTGTAACTAAGTTTGTTGTAATTTTGTCTTTTGACAACTACAACAATGCAAGCTCTTTAGGATTCAAGTTATAATTCCAATTAGACCTCATGGCCAGCTTGTGCCTCTCAATATCAACAAAGGCCATTCAAATTTACCAACCCACTCCACAGAGCTTTGTCTAGCTAATTCAACCTTATTCCTCTAGTTTCTCTCCTCAGTTTGTGCTAGTAAAATAACAGGTTGTTTTTAACTTGTTTTGTATTTTTTAAGCTTTGAAACCCGTTCTTCAAAAAAAAAAAAAAAATCTTTGAAGCAGCCCAATGAAATAAACAGAAAAATACCATACCATTCTGTGCTGAAGCATGGAAGTAGCTGCAAAAACCTCTATACCTGAAGACATTTGAATTGTTAACTATGTTATTTTGTGGTCCTTTTATATTATGCTATATATTCATTTAAGTATTATATGATTGTATAGATGTCAATGCCTTTCAAACTCTAATGAACACTATATGAATCACCCAGGGATATTGTACAAGATTCCTGTTGAGTTCTGGTGTGGGATGAGAGAGGCTGTATTTCTAGCAAACTCCTAGATGAAGCCACTGCTGCTAGACCTTGGCCCTGACGTACATACAATCATAGGACAGTGAATGAATACAAAACATTACATTAAAGGACCACAAAACAACATAGTTAACACATTGGGTAGCACAGTACTGGGTTACTGTGGGCTAACTCGTGGCAGATAAAAGAAAGTATGTTTTTACTTGCCGTTATTAAGACCTCAAAAATTAAAATAATAGTAAGAACTGATTAATGAGCAACAAAACTTCTCACCTAATTAAATGAATTCCCCATTCAGAACTCGGTAATGTCAAGAAGGTCAGGAAAGTCCTCAAGCTCTCTGAACCTCAGTTTCCACTTACATTCTGATTCTTTGAGCTCCATGATTCTAAAGGCAACGTGCTGTTAAATCTAATTGCAAGTCTCGCAAGTCTAGAGTAGATCCCAGGAGATTCAGAGTTGTTGGAGATACCTCAAGTTCGATCCAGGACATGAATCTGGGTTGGGTATTGAACAGGCTCACAGCCTCTGCATGCCATTATTGGAGTTCAGCGGCTCCAAAGTTGGAGTCACTCCCTTGAGTTCCACAAACACTATTACCCTCAGTGGTATTTGCCTTGGTCAAAAGAAATAAGGTCCAGTCTCAGAGTGACACTAAGGGCTCAGACTCAAAAGTCTACAGTAACTTGGAAGCTCATGTAAATGAGGAAAGTTGTCCCCAGTGTTCAAAGGGCCTGATGGGGAGTATGACAAAATGACAGTGCCACCGCTCAGCTCCAGATGATTCTACAATATACAAATGCAGGCCTGCTGACTGCACAGAAGCAGATATTCAGATTTTTCAGAAGAAGTAGAAATCAAGATTTTTAAAAATGTGAATCTTATTTAATATACAACATGTGCTGGTTAACAAGGCCTGAGTGAGGTCCTCCAGTTTGTAAGCCCCAGAAAAAGGACTGCATTCCACAGGCAGCCATCCTGGCTTCTAATGAAATTCAAGGATCAGCTAGCATGAGCACTCCTTTTTTAATGACAAAAAAATATATATTGCACAGTATTCTTTGATAATCTTTGTCAAAATTTTTATTTTTATTTTGAAAGTTCTGGCTTTCTATAAGCTCTTTGTAGTTAATCACAGGCTTGTGATTTGTCCAAAAAGCGCTTTCAGGATTGATGTAGTTCCTGGTTAGCATCTTGTTCTCTTACATTAAAAAAAAAAGAGTACGATTATTTTGTTATTCATGAATACTTTATGATACTTGTTTTAACAAGGAAGCTGAATGCTATGGCCATTGAACATTTTCAAACTGTCTACATGGTAGAGGAAGAAAACCTAGTGGAACAGATGTACACTGTGTTTTCTTCTTTTTCACAGAAACAAACTCACCTCTCCTTGATCTTCCACCCCGTTGCCAAGTTCAGTATTCTGAAGAATATTGAGAAAAAAAAAAGTAAACTGATACTGGCCCTGTCAGAGGGTCTCACTAATTTCCAGTTAATTGTTTTGGGGTTTTGACTGGCTCTGGTGACAACAAAATATTCAACCAATTCTGTTAAGATATCATTTACATCATTTATTCAACTCCTGGGTCACGTTTACTAAACAGCTACTTGAAAAAAAGGAAAAACTAGTCTAAACATTGTTTAATTGACTCATAGGCACAATAATTTGTTTCATTAACTTGTTTACACTTGCTAAGTTGTCAGACTAAATTAAAATAATCAATCTTGTGTGGCCACAAATATGCAGATGTTGTGGAGACTTTGCTTACTCAAGGAGTGAACTTGGTGACTGAAGTTATTGTGGATCCAGGTGACTGAGCAAGAGGTTTATTTTTCCAGGACTTCAAATACAACTCAACAAGACATTTATCAGTAATCATATAAAGTACAAGATATGCATTGGCTAATAAGCAATCTCTGACAAAATAAAGCTGAAGAGTCTCTATCTGAAGCTTGTCAACAAGAAAAGAAATAGCAATAAACAAGACTTTTCCATAAAAGAAAATCTGACTAAAATTACTGTTGGCTGTTTTGTGTTCTTTTCTTGACATACTTTTATCTTCAGTCTACCTCTGTTTAAATATGACTGCAGATGTAAATGAACCTAGCCAAAATCTGCTGACTTTTGTCCAGATCAGAACCACCCGACTGACTTTTGCTCATGGAAAGTAATAAACGATGTCTGTTTTAAGCAACCAAGATTTAGGGTGGTTACTTAGCAATAGATAACTGATACGTTTGATTCTCATAATTGTTATTTCCACTTAAGATGGAATTTACAAGGCATATAACTCAAAACATTCTATCTTTATGATGTTTTAATAAATAGGCAAAAATAGATTCAATCAATTCCATATAATAAAAGGCTTCTATCACCACATTCACTTTCTCTGTCCCCCACAGCTAACCCCTAGCAAGCTCTAATGTGTTCTCCATTTCTAAAACATTGGCATTTTTTAAATGTTATGTTAATGGAATTATACAGTCAGTAACTAATATGGTTTGGTTCTGTGTCCTCACCCAAATATCATCCCGAATTGTAATCTCCACATATTGAGGAAGGGACCTGGTGGGAGGTGACTGGATCATGCCGTGCTGTTCTCATGCTACTGAGAGAGTTCTCATGACATCCGGTGGTTTAAAAGTGGCAGTTTTTGGTGGGAATTGAACAATGAGATCACACGGACACAGGAAGGGGAATATCACACTCTGGGGACTGTGGTGGGGTGGGGGGAGGGGGGAGGGATAGCATTGGGAGATATACCTAATGCTAGATGACGAGTTAGTGGGTGCAGCGCACCAGCATGGCACATGTATACATATGTAACTAACCTGCACAATGTGCACATGTACCCTAGAACTTAAAGTATAATCAAAAAAAAAGAAAAGAAAATAAATAAATAAAGTGGCAGTTTCCCCTAGGTTGTCTTTCTCTTTCTCTCTCTCTCTCTCCTTTCTCTCTCTCTCTCCTCTCCTCCTCTC
Organism: Gorilla gorilla gorilla; assembly: GCF_029281585.2. Classification (NCBI taxonomy): domain Eukaryota; kingdom Metazoa; phylum Chordata; class Mammalia; order Primates; family Hominidae; genus Gorilla; species Gorilla gorilla. Next base: position 15,956,826 of record NC_073235.2, on the reverse strand, counting down.
CTCCTGTCTTCTCCTTCTCCTCTTTCTCTTCCTTCTCCTCCTTCTCCCTTCTCCTCTCTCTTCTCCTCCTTCTCTCTCTCTCTCTCTCCTTGTGAAGAACATGCTTGCTTCCCCTTTGCCTTCCGCCTGATTATAAGTTTCCAGGGGTCTCTCAGCTATACAGAACTGAGAATCAACTGGACCTCCTTCTTTTAAATAAATTACCCAGTCTCAGGTAGTATCTTTATAGCAGTGTGAAAACGGACTAATACAGTAACCTTTTGGGTTGGCTTATTTCACTCAGAATAATTCTCTGAAGACTCATCTAAGTTGCTGCTTGTCCATCTCTTTCCATTGTTGAATAGTATTCCATGATAAGTTTATACCACAATTATTTAAGTAAAGCTATTGTGTACAGGTTTTTGTGTGAACATGAGTTTTGATTTCTCTGGGATAAATGCCAAAGAGTACAATTGCTAGTTATATGGTGGCTGTACCTCTTAACATTTTGATTATCAATCTATGAATGATTCCATTTCTCAACATTCTTGTTAGCATTTGGTGTTGTCTCTATTTTTATTTTAGGCTTTTTGATAGGGGTATCATGATATTTTATTGTGGTTTTAATTTGCATTTAACTAATAGCTAATGATGTTAAACATTTTTTCATTTATTTATTTGTTATCTGTATATAGTCCTGGGTGAAATATTTCTTTATGTCTTCTGTTCATTTGAAGTTTTCTTTTTCCTTTGAGGTTAGAGAGCTCTATGTATATACTAGACACTAGTCCTTCATTGAATACGTAGTTTGCAAATCCTTCTACTACTTTTTTTTTAGTTTGATGTAGTGCATTTCTTATTTGTTCCTTTTTTGGATCATGCTTTCGGTGTCAAATCTAAAAACCATTTGTCTCATGGTAAATCTTGAAGATTTTCTCCTGTTTTTTTTTCCCCCTAACTGCTTTATATGTTTTATATGTAAGTTCATTATTCATTTTAAGTTGATTTTTATAAACAGTAAGAAGTTTAAGTAGAGGCTCCTTTTTTGTCTATAGATGTCCACTTGCTGCAAAACTTTTTGTTTTTTTTGTTTTTTTGGGGGTGTACTTTTTATTATTATTATACTTTAAGTTCTAGGGTACATGTGCACAACGTGAAGGTTACATATGTATACATGTGCCATGTTGATGTGCTGCACCCATTAACTCGTCATTTAACATTAGGTATATCTCCCAATGCTATCCCTCCCCCCTCCCCCCACCCCACAACAGTCCCCAGTGTGTGATGTTCCCCTTCCTGCATCCACGTGTTCTCTTTGCTCAATTCCCACCTATGAGTGACAACATGTGGTGTTTGGGTTTTTTGTCCTTGCGATAGTTTGCTGAGAATGATGGTTTCCAGCTTCATCCATGTTCCTACAAAGGACATGAACTCATCATTTTTTTATGGCTGCATAGTATTCCATGGTGTATCTGTGCCACATTTTCTTAATCCAGTCTATCATTGTTGGACATTTCGGTTGGTTCCAAGTCTTTGCTATTGTGAATACTACCACAATAAACATACGTGTGCATGTGTCTTTATAGCAGCATGATTTATAATCCTTTGGGTATATACCCAGTAATGGGATGGCTGGGTCAAATGGTATTTCTAGTTCTAGATCCCTGAGGAATCACCACACCGACTTCCACAAGGGTTGAACTAGTTTACAGTCCCACCAACAGTGTAAAAGTGTTCCTATTTCTCCACATCCTCTCCAGCACCTGTTGTTTCCTGACTTTTTAATGATTGCCATTCTAACTGGTGTGAGATGGTATCTCATTGTGGTTTTGATTTGCATTTCTCTGATGGCCAGTGATGATGAACATTTTTTCATGTGTCTGTTGGCTGCATAAATGTCTTCTTTTGAGAAGTGTCTGTTCATATCCTTCTCCCACTTTTTGATGGGGTTGTTTGATTATTTCTTGTAAATTTGTTTAAATTCTTTGTAGATTCTGGATATTAGCCCTTTGTCAGATGAGTAGATTGCAAAAATTTTCTCCCATTCTGTAGGTTGCCTGTTCACTCTGATGGTAGTTTCTTTTGCTGTGCAGAAGCTCTTTAGTTTAATTAGATCCTGTTTGTCTATTTTGGCCTTTGTTGCCATTGCTTTTGGTGTTTTAGACATGAAGTCCTTGCCCATGCCTATGTACTGAATGGTATTGCCTAGGTTTTCTTCTAGGGTTTTTATGGTTTTAGGTCTAACATTTAAGTCTTTAATCCATCTTGAATTAACTTTTGTATAAGGTGTAAGGAACGGATTCAGTTTCAGCTTTCTATATATGGCTAGCCAGTTTTCCCAGCACCATTTATTAAATAGGGAATCCTTTCCCCATTGCTTGTTTTTGTCAGGTGTGTCAAAGATCAGATAGTTGTAGATATGCGGCATTATTTCTGAGGGCTCTGTTCTGATCCATTGGTCTATATCTCTGCAAAACCATTTGTTGAAAAGGCTATCTTTTCTACAATGAACTACATTTGCACCTTTATCAACAATCAGTTTGGCATATTTGAATAGTTCTTTTTTTTTTCATTTTTTCATCTATGTATCTCTCTATCAATATCACAATAATTTTATTTTTGTAGTTATACAGTAAGCCTTAAAACAGGTAGAATGATTCCTCATATTTCATTTTTCTTTTTCAAGATGGTTTTAGCTAATTCAAGATTTATGCCTTTCTATGTAAATTTGAGAATAAGCTTGTCTATGCGTAAAAACAAAACAAAACAGAAACTTGGGAATAATTGACATCTTCCCTATTTTGAGCTTCTCAATCCATGAACATGGAATATATTTCTATCTATTTACATTTTATTTGATTTCTTTCATCAGCATTTTGTCATTTTCAGCATACAGATTCTGTACATGCTTTATTAAGTATACACAAATAGACTGCATTTTCTTTGGAAAAATTTTAGCTTGTATGGTATTTCAAATTTTGATTGTTGTATGTTCACAGTTGGTATAAAAAATAAAATTTTGCATGCTGATCTTGCATCCTATGATTTTTTGAACTCATCCACTTGTTATGTAAGTTTTTTTGTAGATCTCTCCAGATTTTCTATGTAATTATGAAATTTGTAAATGGAGATAATTTTCTTTACAATTTGTATGCCTTCTCCTTTCATCCTTCATTCCTTCCTTCCTTCCTTATTTATTTTTTCCTTGTAGCAATGGCTAGAACTTCCAATACTGCATCCAATAAGAATGGTGAGAATACATTCTTGCTTTATTACAAATCTTAGGAGGAAAATAATGAGTCTTTCATCATCTAAGATGTTAATTTTAGGTTTTTTGTAGATGCTTTTTGTCAAGTTAAGGAAATTACTCTCTATTCTTAACTTGTGGTGCGTGTTTGCAGTAAATAAACGTCAGATTCTGTTAAATTATTTTTCTAGGTAAACTGATATAATCCTCTATTTTTTCCTACCCTGTTGATAAAAGGAATTGCATTGATTTTTGAATGTTAAGCCAGCTTTTCATACCTGGAATAAATCTCACTTGATCATACTGTATAATTCTTCTTATACATTTTTATTCAATTTGCTAATATATTGTTGAAAATTTAGGTCATAAGAAGTATTTATCGGTAGCTTTTTTATACTGTCTGTGTGGTTTTGTTTTCGGGGTAATATTAGTTGTATGAAATGAATTGAGTAGCAGCAGTATTTTTAGCTGCCTAAATTTAGATGTTACTCAATAATCTATCACCAATAGAAATACATACATATATACACATATATGTACATATATACACATATGTACACATATGCACATATATGTACATATATACACATATGTACATATATACACATATATGTACATATATACAATATGTACATATATACACATATATACATATATACACATATTTATACATACATATATTTATGTACATACATATATACACACATATGTATGTATATATGTGCATATACATATATACATATGTATGTATAAATATACACATACATGTTTATGTACATATATGTATGTGTATATATGTATATATATATATATACACACACATATACTCTACTGCCTCAGCCTCCCGAGTAGCTGGGATTACAGGTGCACACCACCACACTGGCTAATTTTTGTATTTTTAGTAGAGGCATGGTTTCACCATGTTGGCCAGGCAGGTCTTGAACTCCTGACCTCAAATGATCCAAGGCCAAGGCCTCCAATATACATATATATATACATATATACACACACATAAATGTATATATACGTATGTATATGTGTATGTATGTGTATATGTGTGTATAAATATATATGCAGTATTTCATATATACATATATGTGTATATATGTGTGTGTATAAATATATATGTAGTATTTCATAAAATTCAATAATATACTGCAATGGGAATAAACAAACCACAAGTACACCCAAAAGTATGTATGGATCTCACAAACATGTAGCAAAGAAGCCAGTGACAAAAGAGTGCATATAAGAATCCATTTTTGGCTGGGTGCAGTGGCTCACACCTGTAATCCCAGCACTTTGGGAGTCCTTGGCCTTGGATCATTTGAGGTCAGGAGTTCAAGACCTGCCTGGCCAACATGGTGAAACCATGCCTCTACTAAAAATACAAAAATTAGCCAGTGTGGTGGTGCGCACCTATAATCCCAGCTACTTGGGAAGCTGAGGCAGTAGAATTGCTTGAAGCTGGGGAGGCAGAGGGTGCAGTGAGCCGAAATCATGCCACTGCACTCCAGCCTGGGCAACCGAGTGAAACTCTGACTCAAAAAAAAAAAAAGAATCAATTTTTATAAAGAACTTAAGGGCAAACTAATCTGTGATGTCAGAAGTCAAGACAATGGTTTTAAGAATTAGTTCCTGAAAGGGGGCATAAGGATAGTTTTCTGGGGTGCTTTTCATGTTCTGTTTCTTTATCTGGGTGCTGACTATACAGGCATGGGTATCTGTGTACATTTCACTGAGTTTGGTAATTGCCTACATATTTCTGTATGATTGCTATACTTTGATTAAAAAAGAAAAATAATATCCACCAAGCCATCACCAGTCCCACAGAGTAGCTCCCCACTCCCACACACGCACTATTTCCTGTTTGAACTTTCAGGGACTGTGGCATATGATTCAAAGATTATATAAATGTAAACACAAGAAGAGCTATTTTATACTGTGTTTCACTAGAAAGACATGAAATTCATTGTTTCTCAAAAAGAGCCACCATATTTTTTTGTTTCTTTTTTGGGTCTTAGTGTTGAACAGCTTCATTGGTGTCCAATGTACAATCTTTGTAAAACATTTGAGAGCCGTTCATATTTCTAATAGAGAGAAAATGGATCAAAAGGTAGTTTTGCCAACTACTTTTCATTTGATGTGCATTTTTTTCCTTGCCTACTTTGTACTTGAAGATAGGGATATCACAGAGTATTGTCATAACAATACCCAGTTAATCTAAAATAATTGAGCCTGATAACATCTCTGATTACAGTATCCTTTCTTTAGTGTTCTGTACTTAAGAATGATAAATGAATAGATAACCATTAAATACACACTAGAAAATGAAAGCCATGATTAGTAAAGTACATCAAGAACTTGATACTATCCTGGCTTTAAAGCAATAAGTAGGAATGATAGATTCAAGTGGTTAGTGGTACTATGTCTTATATCACAAGAACAAACAATTCACCGAAAACTACTTCCACCCAAGAGATTTAAAGTTCTTAAGCCTTAGAAGAAAAACCCTGGCCCTTCTAAATGCCTCTGATGGTTTGTGAAACAGCACAGTGCAAGAAGCCTGCAAAAAAACGTTCACTGAGAACTCTGAGAAACAGGAAAACTTGTTTGAACAAAATCAATTCACTCCAACTGCACCACCTAGTCACTATCAAGTTACCCTCACAGGAAAGAGAGTTCCTATTGATCCACCCACCTCTATCACCCTTACTCTCCACTTGTCTACTTTGTTATTTTACAGTTCCTAGGAGAGGAAAAGTTGTTTTAAAAGTTTCTAGGTGATACCTTGCATTTTCAGACGGACGATGTATAAAACTGTGATTCTTTAAATAGATTAACTACAAATGGTTCTCAAAATTTAGTGTCCATGAGAATGAGCTGCAGTCTTTAAAAAATGTTAATATTCAGATCCCAGCCCTAGAGATTATGATTGGGCACTGGATCCCTGAATTCTGCATTTTTAGCAATCATCCCAGGTGATTCTGATACATTAGACCTGGGAGAAAAGAACAGAGACAGAGAGAGAGGGGCAGAGAGAGAGACAGACAGAAAACCAGTCTAAATAAATAAAAATTCCAAGACTGAAAAGCATTTTTGCAAAATGACAAAGCTTGATACTTTTGAATATAAATGGCAATAACAACTGGGTATAAATTGTGCTGCCCTGCACCATAGTATGAGGCCTGATATATAAAAGTAGGATATCAGTAAATATTATATAGCACCCTCACTCATTCATTCCATTACTATTTATTATAAACACCTCTGTGCCAGGAAAGGTGAGTCCTGAAGGATATCATGGTAAGTGTTTTTTAAAAATCTGGGAGTGCAACAGAGAAAACAGAAAAATAACATGCTTGTGTGTAAACTGTGCCGTGCGGATGATCTTATTTAAGTTCTCTTCTTCAGGATAAACCAACAAATGCATACATTGGGAATTCAGGTCACAAGCTTTAATGCTCTATAGAAGCCTTTCTCCCTCTATGATATTCAGATTCTTCAAGCTGACCAGATTGCTTCAAGAACAAATAGCTGATGCACAGAAGCCCCTGCGCCATGCATGGCAAGGCCTCCAGGTTCCTCAGAGGGTGACCACTCTTTCAGTTCACTGTCAAGGCTCAGAATGCAGATGACCCATCTCTTAGGGTTTGCAGCCCTTCTGGAATATAGCCCCTACCATGACTTTCAAAAGTTTCATAGGTACAGCTCCCCCTGTTGAACATCTATCCAATGCCTTATAAGTGGAGGACAAAGCTACTCAGTAATGGGTGTGTTTCTCCCCCAAGGTCAAAGTCGTGTCCCAGACATACGTACAGTACTTACCTTTAGTTTTTCCCACCTTAGGGTGACCTTCCTCCCTTCGCAGCACGGTATATTCTCACTCCAAGTCAGAGGGCAGTATTGATTTTCCCTCTCTCTTTAAAGGATCTGAATTTCGGAATTTGAGGTGCCCCTTAAGAATTCTTCCTGTGTTGCATACAGCCCTGTATTTACTCAGTCCGCTGAGAAAGATACCATGGTAGGTATACACCAACATATCCTTGTTCCCAACACTGGGCACATTTTCTCCAGTTATCATTAATAGGAATAGGGTTGACTTGGCCAGGAAAAAGAAGAAGGGCCAGTGTGGTTGTCTAAGGTTTTGTTGACATAATGAATAAGAAAAGCAAACTGCAATTTTACGTTCCTCATTCTTTTTTATTTTGGTTGTTACACCATTAGTATAGGATTTTGTTAGGAAAATAATGATCAAATAGCAAAAGCGGCTGGGCGCAATGGCTCATGCCTACAGTCCCAGCACTTTGGGAGGCCAAGGCAGGTGGATCACTAGGTAAGGAGTTTGAGACCAGACTGTCTAACATGGTGAAACACTATCTCTACCGAAGATATAAAAAATTAGCCGGGCATGGTGGTGTATGCCTGTAATCCCAGCTACTCGGGAGGCTGAGGCAGGAGAATAGCTTGAACCTGGGAGGCGGAGGTTGCAGTGAGCCGAGACTGCGCCATTGCACTCCAGCCTGGGTGACAGAGAGAGACTCTATCTCAGAAAAACAACAACAAAAAATAACAAAAGCATACACAAAATTACAAATCATTCTTTTAAGCTTTTGTTTAGCCAAATGTATATAAGTGTGTGTATTTATGTATGTATGTATGTATAAATATATACAAATATGTATATGTATCTTTTAATGACTAAATGTCAGTGTTTATATTACTTGCAAGCTACTTCTTTCACTAAAAATGTATCATAAAATCTTTCCATTTCAAAAATATTATACAGTTGCCATCAATTTAAAGGTTACATTGTATCTATTGCATGTGTTTACCTTGTGTAACTTCACGAGTCCTCTAAAGTTCAGTATCTGGGGCTGTTCACAATTTTTACCACTATAGACAATTCTACATTTTTAAACTACATCTTTGATCGCCTGTGATGAACTCACTTGAACCTCCGTCTACATCTACATCTCTTCAGGTTATGTTCCTAAAAGTACAGCTGCTGGTTCAAACAAACTGATCTTCAAAAAATGAAATCTTTAACATTGTAGGAAAAACAAGCCATTTCAGCAGAACACATTGGGTTATGACTATGGTAAATAACTGTCTTGAAGCATAATAGTAGGCAGTTTGTCTACAAGGCAGAAATTGTCCTAATTGCAAACCTAATTTTTTCAGGGGCACCATTATTATTTATCACTAGAGTTTCATTCATCATAGACAAGTGAATGAGTAATTTTAATAGCAATGGCTACCATACACCTCATACTGCACTTATTATTTATTTTTTCATACTCTTAAATGCCTTCTATTGTTCACTGCCAGAGATAAAAGAAAGAAGATTGGGGCTATATAGGTAGTGACTTCTAATAGATGCAGAGGACTTCTAGTTGAATAAGGCCAAAGGAGAAAAAAAATGATAATAAGCTTGGCAAACAGTGGGGCACACACCACCCAGATTTGGCCCAGATTGCTGTGTGCTATTCCCAAGAACAGTCTCTTCCATCTTTCCCAATCTGCATGTACAAAGGGCAGTGATGAGGCACTCTAAGTTGGAATCACATATTATAAGATGTGGTTGCTATGGTGATGGGAGGAGATTGGCTAAGGTAGAACGGCATTAGGAGATTGTATTGTTGAGATAAACCTGGACCACATAGGATTTTACACCAACTTACTTTTGTGAACCAGCTTCAGCATTTCTTTTTGCCTCATTTCACAATGCTAGAACACATCACAAATAGAATAAAAACAAATACCAAAAGTTTCTTCTAGCTAGAGGGGTCTCCATCACCACTAAACTTTGTGGCATCTTCTGGTAAGTTACTAGAAGTTGGGGGAGATTAAAGTCTGACAACCTCTTTACCAACTCTTCCTGACTGTGAGTCCCCTGAGATAATAATATGAGGACAAATATTAGGCTGAGACGCAGCCTGCATCGAAGGTGAGAACAGTTCTGGGACAACTTCTTTTTCAGTCTTTCTCGCACTAACCCCCCTTAAAATGACTTTCTGAGAAAGCTCAATGCTGCCAGGAGAATTTACTGTTTGTTCCAGCCAAAACCTGGTGATAGGCCAATAGGCCCTTGAATCCCTCTTAAAGCACTTATTTTAGAAAGCTTGCAATTATAAATCCTTTCTCTGCCCCCATTGAAATAAATCTTTTACCATCCAGAACTGGCTTCTCAAGGACATGAGAGCCATCTCCTTGAAATACAAACATTCAAGGCAATAGTTCTCATTCCCAGTCCCTGTAGGACAGTAAGGACCTAACTTCAGTGGATGTCTTGCTCCAACTTGCACCACTAATTTCTGTCAAAAAGATATGAGAAGTTTGCTCCTCTAGGTGAACACTAGTTAGCAAACCCAGATAGCCTAATCACATGGACCAATCTCTCCCTTAATGCCTTTCTTTGGGTACACCCCAGCATTCAAACAGTCTCCTGCCTTTCGTTGGACTGAGCTGTTATGCTGAGGTCTCTCCCACATTGCAAGAGTTATTCCTGAGTGAAATCGAAGTTTACTGCTTTTAAAAAGTGCCCCATTTTATTTTCTTTGGCAATACTGACTGTTGAAGCTGTGGCAACTTTCAGATCCTACCAATCCTGTGGTTTGTTTTCTAACCAGATTTCTATCCTCTTGATAGTTCTAAGTTTCACTCATCATTAGGTTTCTAGCGCTTTTCTTACCTACTGAAACTTCAGTTTATCAGCCTTCCTGGCTTTGAAATGTACCTGTTGAACTCTGCTCCATCTCACGAGCCTAGCAACAGATGTGTTGTGTGAGACCATTTAAGTTGACAATAGGAGACACAAAAGACACTAAAACTAATAAGAAATTCATCTCCAATTTACAACCCACGTCATTTTAGGAGACTCTGTTTTCATATTGAAAATCTACTCTTTATATTCATCCATATCATATTTATCAACAATCAAACTTGAAATGATTATAGAATTTATCTTCAAAAAATATTTTAGCATTCCTGTTTATTTCTATGGGAAATTAAAAATAAAATAGGGAGGTTGTCGGTGTAAAGGGAAGCAAAATTCTAAGGAGATGGGTTGCTCAATCTTGTTACCATCCCTATTTGATTCTCTAGGAATCTGTCTAACAGCACAGCAATGCTGATATTTCCTTTGCTTCTAATCCTTTGACACCTTTTAGACTGCTTAAAAGAAACAAATGGTCTCTTGACTTTGCCAAGAAAATGATCCAAAACTCTCAAATTTAAACTATTTCCCATTTTTTCTTTCTAGCATTTGCTCACCAACCAGGAGGTAAGGCAGTAACAATATAACAGCTTTTATTGCCACCGTCATATTTTTATTACTCATTAAGTAATAGTATTAAGCAAACATTATTTATCAAGTTTTAATGATGTGGTATGTACGAAAAAGAACATACAGTTAGGTTGTAAACTTTAAATATAGATTTTAGTTGTCATAGTTTAATGCAAAAGCTCTCATTTTCTACTTTGTCTCATCTACTGCCCTCCAAACTTGACTATTTAACAAACAACTATTTGTTGAGAGGCTACTCTGTCCCTACAATGCACTAATAAAAGACCCAAACTGTTACAACTGCTACCTCAAAACAAGACTCCACCAATGAGGTGCTTAGGGCATAGTTGGTGAGATGATATCTGCATGTGTACAGCAATTAGCAAACAAGGCAGTATGGACTGCATGAAAATACTTTTTGTATTCCACTTTCAAGTGTCTTAAGTAAGATTCTCTGGCTTTGGTCATTGTGGGAGAAGATAAAATATAATTCCTTACTTAAAAGAGCTCACAATTTAATTGAAGAAAGAAAAGATAGCACATACATGAATATAGCTATACTTGCAAAGTAACTTGTAAATTTCTATAACACACAGTGAATAAGTTAAGCAAATGGACACCAGTTCAATCAAGGAAGAATTAAGGAGAAAATGAGATTGTCGATATTACCCCTTCTCATCTCCAATCCCCAAAAGAAATATCCCTGTAGCCAGGAAATTTAGTAAAGGCTTAGCCTATCTCAGGTCCCAATAGGTTTATGTAGAAATCCCATACAATAGTAATGGAAGGTGACTTGAAACTTCAGCTTTAAATTAGGAATTAATACAATTTAAATCTACTTCATTTTAATTTTATTGGCCAAAAAGAACACAATTCTTCAGAGACCAGAAACCCTTGATGCTTTTTCTCATCACTGAAAATTGTCATAGTGAATCCTACTGGGAACTAGTGTCTTAAATTCAAATGATTAAAAAAAATAAAGGTAGGCAAGTTAAAATTTTCCTCTAACAGAAATACATCAACAACACTCTTTGGCTATGGGGACAACACAGCAATGGTTTTGATGGTTCTGTGCTGCCGTCAGCTCAAATTGGTGGAAGAGCAATTTAGTCTAACCAACCACTTAACCCAGGAAGATTTATTGACAAGAGGGTCCGTGGTGGAAGCCTATCTTACTCTCCAAAGAACAACAAAGGGAAACACTCTGTGTCTGCCCACATCACCTCAAGGTGTCCATTGGTTTGGCCTTGTTGGTTTTTGGTTTCTTTACCCTGGTTTGTTTTCGTCCGATATCCATAATAACCCCTGTCCCCCAACTGTCTTTCTCTTCTCTATTTCTAAAGAAGGTAACATTTGGCAGGAAGGGCCTCTGCTCTGTGCAGCTAGCTTTTAGGCTCCTTGCAAACTCACTGTGGAAGTGTCTGGGAGGTTGTTCATTCTTCCTCAATTTCCTGTTCAACCATTTGGCCATTCAGTATACATATATTTGGTATTTTTGTTTTTTTTTGAGATGGAGTCTCACTCTGTCACCCAGGCTGGAGTGCAGTGGTGCAATCTCAGCTCACTGCAACCTTGGCCTCCTGGGTTCAAGGCATTCTCCTGCCTCAGCCTCCTGACTAGCTGAGATTATAGGCATGCACCACCACTCCCAGCTAATTTTTGTATTTTTAGTAGACACGGGGTTTTGCCATGTTGGCCAAGCTGGTCTGAAACTCCTGTATGGTTATCTGCCCGCCTCCACCTCCCAAAATGCTGGGATTACAGGCATGAGCCACCGCACCCAGCCCACAATATATTTTTTTTAAAAAAACTTCTATCTTTCATTCTCCTGGCTGAAGGTTAAACAAGATGAATGATAAAACCTAGACAATAAAAAATGATAATTACTTTTGTTTGAGAACAAATCCTCTCTTGTTTAATAAGTATTTGGTATTCTCAACATTTAGTCCATTTGAGCAACTTTTGCACTCTTGATCTCAATCCTGTACCCATCCTACATTTACCATGAAGTATGATGCCCTGAGATGATGGAATAAAACAGTAACAGTTTCTGGAATTTCTCAGAGAAAAGATCTCTGCCACCAGCATTGTTTTGTCTCTCTCAAGTGAAATCAGAATCTATCTTTTCCTCCTTCCACTGTTCATAATTCATGGCTACTTTCGCTTCTTGCATGCCTATAGAAAAACAAACATGATCTTTAATTTTCTTTCACATGCTATCTCTGTCAACTTCTGCATCATTAGGAAGCCCATTTTCATTTGTCTTTTCCTTTTCCACCCTTTTTTCCCTTCTTCTTCTAAAGAGAACACTAGAAATAGCATTAATCATGGAAAGATTATGTTAAAAATCTAGAAATCACGAAATGAAATGCGATATTTCAAGGATATGATTTCATTAACTTCTCAAGTGCTGTGAAAGTATTCAGAAGCCCCCTTTAAAATCCCCACAAAATTATTTTCAAAGTTCTGCATCCTCTTCTGGGTAAATCTGCTTTTCTTTCGAAGCAGCATTCAAGATGCAGTTTAAAGTTCTCATTCAATTTTACTTTTTCTTTTATTAATTACTAGAATTACAAGAGTTCTATTTTCTACACATTTTCACAGCAAATGTACACTATTTCAGATACATTAAGGCTAAATGGTCTTTTGTGGGTGAGCCTCAGGGGAAACATAACCACCATTTGTAACTGTTTCTGCAGGAAAATGAATTTCGAGTTTCAAACAACTGATTTACAAATGAACATTTGGATAGCTATTGCTTGCCATTTGTAAGTGGAAGACATGTTTCATCTTTTATCCTGTAATTTTTTTTTTTTTTTTTTTTTTTTTTGCATTGTAAGCCTGACAAGGTCATCCAATGAAATGGCCCTAAAAAGTTTTTCCAGGACAAGACGTGATCAGTATTCCCAGTTAGCTGATGCCAGGAAACATTACACCCTAGAGGGATCTGGGCCTCTTGCTACTCCTTTTGACATCTCACTCCCTCAAAAACGCAGACCTAGACAATGTCATATCACTAATTCTACTAGCCTTGGACCTTAGAAAGGTAACTGAACCTCTTAGTTTTCCCATCTATAAAGTGAGAAAAGCAACCTTTACGGAATATTGTAATGATCAGAGGGATATGTGTAAAGACCCTACCAGCACCTGATATTTAAAATAAATGGCTAACAGAGGGAGCTATCATTTTTATTACTATTATCGTTATTATTATTACTAAGATGGTGTATCATTCTGTGGCACCAACTGAAGTGCAGTGGCTGCAATCACAGCTCACTGCTACCTCAACCTTCCCGGGCTCATGTGATTCTCCCACCTCAGCGTCTCAAGTAGCTGGGACTACAGCACTTCACCACCATGGCTGGCTAATGTTTTTTTGTGGTGTTTTGTTTTGTTTTGTTTTGTTTTGTTTTGTTTTGTAGAGATGGGGTCTCTCTGTGTTGCCAAGGCTGGTCTCAATTTCTGGGCTCAAGCTATCCACCCACCTAAACCTCCTAAAGTGCTGGGATTACAAGCATGAGCCACCGTGCCTGGCCTGGAGCTAGTATTATTAATTCAAAGCATTGATTGGAATCAGAAAGATTCAGAATTAAAATCAAGTTAATTCAACAAAAAACAAGCATTGAGCCCTTATCACCTGGGCAGCACTGTGCAAGGTACAATTGGGGTACACAGGTTGGGACAAAGACTGAGTAGTGTAATCTAAAGGAGGTTCTAAGTCTCAGATTGCAACAAACAATATGAACCAACTCTGATCTCTAGACATCTATTTTGTTTGATCCACACAATGCTTCAAACTTTGAATTTGTTGTCAACATTTAGAAGCCACAAAATATTGCATGAAAATAAAAATCTTAAAAAATGTGCACACATGTTTCTGCCTGGCAATAATTGGGTGGTGTTGAAAACTGGTTGTCTTCTTAAGCGTCTAGAAGGCCTTCATTTCACCACACGCTCTACCCAGTCTAGTACTTTGATTTACTTGCTGACCTCTCTAAGCAATGGAGTTTGCAATTCCTATTTTGAATAATATGTTAAAACCATATCCCTTAAAGGGTTCCTTACCACTTACTATTTTAATAACAAAGTGTAAGGTTGCCTCTTTATTTTATGAAGTAAAAATAAATCCACATCACAAGAAATCAGCAACTGGATAGGCACCTGTCAGTGTAGGGCTCTAAACTGGTCACTAAAGGTTTACTTTTTTTTTTTTTTTTTTGATACGGAGTCTTCCTCTCTCGCCCTGGGAGGCAGTGGCTCTCTCTTGCTCACTGTGACTTCCGCCTTCCGGGTTCAAGCACTTTTTGTGCTTCCGGAGTAGCTGGGACTATAGGCATCTGCCACCATGCCCAGCTAACAGTTTTTTATATTTTTAGTAGAGATGCAGTTTCATCATATTGGCCATGTTGGTCTTGAACTCTTGACCTCAAGCGAGCCACCCACCTCAGCCTCCCAAAGTGCTGGGATTACAGGCATGAGCCATCGCGCCCTGCCAAGGGTTACTTTTCAAAGCGAACAGACAATTGCTTACGTTCTATATTATGGATGATAATAGTAAGAATGGTTCACATTCGCTGGTGCTTAGTGCCAGCACCTATTCTATGCTCCTTACCTACATTAATTCATTTAACCCTTCTAAGTACTTTTGGAGTTAGGTACTATTATTTTCTTATTCAGCACAAAAGAAAGCTGAGGCCATGCTCGAAGAAATTAAACAAACTGCCTAAGGTCACATAGCTCTGACAGATTCAAATCCCGGAAACAGAGTCGAGATTCAAAGCAAGCAGTCTGGTGCCAGAGCCAGTGCTCACAACTATTGTGTAATAAAGACCCTTTGCTATGGTCCATCCTTTCCGTGATGATTTGAATTGTTATGCTTAAATATATGCATATAAATACTATATATACACACAACTATGCATACACAATACATATATATGAACAAACCACATAAATACATATATGTTTATGTTATTATTTTCCATTGATAAAATGCACATTGTCAATATCAGATTGCCTTAGTTATTGTGGCTTTATAGAATGTTCTGATACATTTCTTGGCAATTCTCCAGCATATTCTCTCCCAAACAAGTTTTAGTATGACAGGTCCATAATAAATCATATGGGATTTTTAATTAGAATTGCAATAAATTTATAGATGAATTTGTGGGAAATTATCATCCTAATAGTATTATTTCTTTCCAAGTTTATCTCACAGAAGTAGAGAGTGGAATAGTGATTCCAGAGGCAGGTAGGGGTGGGGGGAAGCACAGCCAAAGGTCGGTTAACAACACAACGCACAGCTAGATGGAAGGAATACATTTTAACATTCTATACCACTGTAGGTGACTATAATTAACAACATTTCTTGTATGTTTTCAAATGCCTAGAAAAACAGATTTTGAATGTTCCCAACTCAAAGAAATGGTAAATGTTTGAAGTGATGGAGATGCTAATTACTCTGATTTGATCATTACACATTGCATACATGTATCAGAATATCACACTGTGCTCCATAAATGTGTACAATTATTATAACTTAATTACAAATAATAATAAAAGCAAAAAATACTTCTATTATTTTAGGTTGAATTATTCAAAAATTGTTTTTATATTCAATCAGAGTAAGCTCATTGAAAATATCTTATGAAGTCAAATTGCCAGGGCTTGGTGATAGGTTGGAAATGAGAAGTAAGAGAAAGGTGAACTTGCAGGTATATATTTTTTTTAACATGTGCTACCCTAACCTGTTCAGGGACTTTGTGATCTAGATATCAGGAAGTGCTGCAGCAGCCATTGGCTGGGAGCAGGGAAATTATATCAATAGGATGAGCCGTTTTCAGTGTAGATGGAATAGAAAAGCTCCTCGAAAAGGCATAGAAATGCATTACAATAGAAATGATGGATGCAAGGTAAAGAGTTCCACTGGGAAAAATCAGGAGGCTGAAAGAAAACGTGGAACACAAGGGGGAAAAGCAAGTATGCACTAACATTTACTGAGTGCTACACTATGTCAGGCCCTGCGCTAAACACTTTGTATGTGTCCTTCTAATAGCACCTAAGACATGTGGACGATATTGTCTTCATTTTATAGGTGAGAAGGCCAAAGTTCAGAAAACTTGAGTTACTATTCTACATTCACACAACCAGGAAATGTAAAGAGCAAAATTTGAACCGAGGTCTCTGAGTCCAACGCCCAAGATTTTTGTACTCTATACAGAATGCAATAGCTCCCCTCCAGTCCTGGGCATGCTCAGGTGTTTAGATGGTTAGAGATTTCTATGTGACAGCTGTGACAGACACAGTGGTCATTTTATGGAGAATGGGGAAAACTAACATAATGAGTGGTATCATGCCATATATAGCAGCTCTTTTCAATACAATATAATGGATAATTATTTATTTATTATTTTTTATTTTTTTGAGATGGAGTCTCACTCTGTCATCCAGGGTAGAGTGCAGTGGCATCATCTCAGCTCACCTGAATCTCTGCCTCCCGGGTTCAAGTGATTCTCCTGCCTCAGCCTCCCAAGTAGCTGGGATTACAGGCATGAGCCACAGCTCTCAGCCAATGGACAATTATTTAGGGCAACAGAAATGAATGCAATTTGCTCTAACAGTAAGTGGAACAGTTCTGTATAGCAGAGGATATAACCATGGACAAAAAGAGGATAGAAAGACAATAAAAAATTAAAAACCTTTGTTCTGTGAAGGACACTGTTAAGAAAATGAAAAGATAAGCCACAGACTAGGAGAAAATATTTGCAACAACCATATCTAACAAACGATGTGTATCTGAAATATTTCTTTAGAAAACCTCTTACAAATCAACAATAAGAAAATAAACAACCCAGTTAAAAATGGGCAAAATAACTGAACAGACTCCCCACCAAAGAAGATACACAGGTAGCAAATAAGTATATATAGAGATACTCAGCATTATTTGTCATTAGAGAGCTGCAAATTAAAACAAGAAGATACCATTACATGCCTATTAGAATGACTGAAATCTTAAAAAAATAAAAAGACAATATCCATACTGCTGGTGAAGCATACTGCTGGTCAGAATGCAAAATGGTATAGCCACTTTGAAAGACAGTTTAGACTTACCGTATCCCCCATCAGTTGCACTTTTAGGTATTTACCCAATTGACTTGAATTTATGTCCACACAAAAACCTGCACCTGAATGTTTCTAGAAGTTTTATTTACAATCACCCAAAACTGAAAGCAACCGAGTTCTCCAGAAGGTGAATGGATAAACAAACGGACACATCCACAGATAATATTACTTAGCAATAAAGTAGAATGAGTTATTAATCCATGCTACAATGTGGATAAATCTTAAATGCATATTACTAAATGAAAAAAAGCCTATCTGAAAAGGCAACATAATCTATGATCTTATTCATACGACATTCTGGAAAAGGCAGAAATACATGGACAGAAAACTGATCAGAGATTTGAAGGGGTTTGGGGAGGGAGACAGTTGACTAGGTGAAGCACAGGAGATTCTTTTAGGGCAGCGAGAGTATTCCACACAGTACCATAGTGATGAATATATGACACTGCGTATTTGTCAAAATTCATAGAACTTTACAGAGCAGAGAATAAATTTAACATAGGCAAATTTAAAATAACTAGTAGATCAAGAGATCCTGGGATGAAATGCACACTTTGACAAAAAGATCTAACTGTATGCTAAGTATATAACATAACCTCACTGAAGAGGGTAGGTTACAGAACTGTTGACCTAAGTAACTTTGGAAATTATTGGAAAGTAGAAGATAAAAGGGCGAAGGAACTGCATATGAGCACTGCCCTCTAGTTGGTAAAGCTATTTTTCAAAGGAACATAACTTACCAGTCCTGAAGCCACTCTTCATGTATGTATACCTGGATGGAAAAAGTAAGTAAATGAACCAATAAGAGTTAGATCCAATTTTCTCAGTTTTCAAATGGGAGGTTACAGACAAGCAAAGGAGGAAGACTAGAATGGTCCACGTGGTACAGTACTAGAGTAGGAAACATCATTGTGAACTCATGCTTAAATATTTAATATGGACACAGATGGATGGCTATTGAAATAATCATAGATATGTATACATACATGGGTTAGTATGCACACATAGATTTCCCAGCTCTGTCCACTGAGAGGGCCTAGAAGCAATGAATCCCCTGTAGTGACCAGCACACCCAGCACCAAGATCTTGGTTTCAAAAACCATTCTCCAGTGAAAGAAACCAGAGTCCTTGGGGAAACTGTTGATTCTAGGGCCAAGGCAGGGAATATACAAGATTATCCTGGAGCTTGTGATGGTATCAGAAAGTCAGGAAACGCTTACAAAACAAAAATGATAGGTGTAGGCTGAAAGCATGCAGGAGCTAAGTGACTGAATAAATATGTGACTGAATAAAGTCAACAGGGGGAGGGAGAAGAGGAAGAGACAGATATCCGAATAGAAGAATTTTAAATAATTTATGTTGATACCTGCCCTGTCTCAAGGAGATAGAGAATAATTCCCCACCACGTAAGGGTAGGTGGTGCCAACTATTGCTGCCAGAGAGTATTGTGTGCGAAGCAGGGGGAAGAGCGTTTTAGAGTGGAGACACCTGAAACACTGTCTTAGCCAAGTGATCTAAGTTAACAGCATCAGTGGTAAGTCACGTTGATAGCATAGACCCTTGTTAGGATATGAATTGAATAGTATATCCCTTCTGAAGTTTTCCTCCCCAAAGCCCATAACCCCAGTCTAATTATGAGAAAAACATCGGACAAAACCGACTTGAGTCACATCCTACAAAATCAGGGACCAGTGCTTCTCAAAACTGCCAAGGTTGTTGAAAAGAAAGTCTGAAAAATTGTCACAGTTCAGAGAAGGCTAAGGAGAAATAATTAAATGTCATGTGGTAGAGGGGATCCTGGAACAGGAGGTTAGGAGAAAAGTAATAAAGTTAAATAAAGTATGGAGTTTAGTTAATAGTAATGTGCCACAACGTTTATTCCTCATTGTGACAAATGTACTATAGTAATGTAAAATATTAGCAATAGGGTGATATCTACGGCTCTGTAAAATCTTCGCAACTTGTCGGTAAATATCAAACTATTCTAAGACTTTAATGTGTATTTTTTAAAAAAGAAAATTACCTGGTGTTACGGGATAATGTTTCATTCCAATAAAGCTCCATATCCATTTGCATTGATCATCCTGGTGAAGCCCTTTCTTGATATCACACTCTGCTCCAGTTTTCTCTCAACTGCGATGAATTTGAAAGAATATTGTAGCACTTCCTTTCGATTCAGCAGGGAGACTTCTGTATCTTAGATGGTCGAGGCCTCATTATTTCCTACCTCCTAACCGGCATACCAGCTCCACGCAGCTCTCATCTCCCTCCCTCTCTCCACCTGTCTCTTTTTCATTTTCCATTCTTCTTATAGCTAAAGGTTGAAGATATCTTCTATCATATTTGGTATGTACCAGGTACTTGTGTATATTATTTCTCTAATCCTCCAATTTACGGATGGCAGCACTGAGCCCCAGACTGTTTAATTAACATGTCCTTGGCTAGGAGGCTTTTAAGTGCAGACGGCTGATCAAAATGAAAAGCAAGTATTTGTCTCCGAAGAGCAGGCCCTCTACACCAGCAAAATATTACTCTGTCTTTCTTAAAGGCTTCTAGGTCTTCTTTCATCAGGTGTTTAATGCAATATGATACAGAGGAGGCTGGTCTTTAAAAAGGGGGTTGATCATTATTGGAGGCAAGAGAGTGTGTGGGAGAGGCTGATTGGTTGAGGGAGACAGGTAATCAAATCCTAAGTAAAGGCAAACTTGAAAAACCGCAACCATGGAAAACAAAATTGTTCTCTCCTGGTGACCCAATGGGATCAGGAAAGAATCTGCAGCTTGGCGCCTCTCTTTATTTCCCCCTGCAACAAAGATGGCTCAAAAGGAACATTGTTAAGAGTGTTTCGCTCACTCAGCAATGAGGCAAGCTCATTAAGAAACTGGGGGCTGTGCCAGTGGGGGCTCGCAGGGGTAGCCAATTCCTAACTTCACAAGATCTCACCTGCTGAAAATCATGGAACTCATATGCTAACTCATTCAGATGAAGCTTCAAATTGATGACTTTAAAGAGACTGAATAAACTCTTTATGTTACAATCTGGCATGTGCTTTTAATATTAACTACTACATATTTTATAGACTGTATTTGTTGCCAAGCACTAAAACAAACATTAAGATGGTTTTGCCTTAACTGGTACTATGAATGCTTCCAAAACAGTGGGTATAAAAAGCCGCATAAAACACATCATAGTCCCGAAAATCATCTGCATTAAACTCACATTTGCCACGAATGTGGAAGTTATTTTTCATCTACAAACAATTATATCACAATTACTTACTCTCTGTTAGGAAACATTTCATCAAAAACTCTCATTTAATTGACATAAAAATGCATTTTGCTCAGAGAAAAACATAATCTCTAATTTGTACTAATTAAAGAAATAGGCATTCTGAATTAGTGAAAGGCTCGTGTCTATTGAAAAATATGCCTCTTTATTAGTTTATATACAGAAAGTAACGCAAACTAAGCTACAAAGCTTACAGTAGGTAAAGAAGGACCCAAAAGAAAATAGTCCTATAATGAATAAATAAAAGTAACACACAGTATTCTATATTTTCCATAAAATGGAGACTTGAAAAAATTTGTGTCATAAATAAGTTAAATGTACACCTTGTGTTATCCTGTTTAAATTGTGAATTTACTCAGTAGTTTTTTTCAATCATGCAGTTATAATAGGCACATCTAAATCGTATACTCAGAATTATCACCGTTCAGACAAAGGAGCTTTTTCTCTAGGAAGTAGTTGTAATTAAACCCTAGCTATATCAGCTAATCTGAAATTATATACAAAATGTCTATAGATTGTAAAAAGTCAGTACTATACCAAAACACAAGAAAGGATTGAGCATTACCAGTACTGATCATTTTATATGTCAGTTTCCAAAAATACTTTTTTAGAAAAGCAGACATTTGAACACAAACATATGCTCTTAGAATAGATGATAGATAGATAGATAGATGATAGATAGATGATAGATAGATAGATAGATAGATAGATAGATAGATAGATAGATAGATAGATAGATAGATAGATGATAGATAGATGGATGTCATCCCAAATGCATTCGGTTGCTATGGAATGATTTTCAGAAAGTAAACTACTCTATTTGTTTTCATATCCGGCCCCATCATCATCTCAGCGTATTGCTGGTTATAATCTGTAGAAGAAAATAGAAGACATTTTTCTTGGTCTAACATACCTTGGTAGATGGTTTGTAAGAAGATTTCAGGTAATGAAAAGGGCTTTAATGTCACTGTACCCTCTGCACTTCATGTCTACCAAGGAATAACCTGTCACCACATGGACCATAGCAGCCAAGCAAGTTCCCCAGGAATGGATGGCAGGGGTAAGTCACCATGATAACAGGACATAACCCTCTTTACTACTACTCAAGAAAAATTAAAAACATAGCTACATTAAAATAACAGAGTAAGTTCTTGTAGTAAGTCACATATAAAAAAAAAACAACTATTGAAACAGATTCTATAGTAAAACGGTAGTACTCAAGTGGCAATACCTCATAATAAACTAGATGATTATCCATTGTTATTTAATTTAAATTGCTTTCATCCTTTTTGAACAAAGCATAGCTCACCATGAGGCCTCTTGTAATACAGAGGAGATAATTCCCTTTGAGATCCCAAAATGACCCCATCAGCTTTGCATGTATTAAGGAATAAGGAAAACCCAGGGAAGAGGAAAGGAAAAAATATATATGATTTTCCCAAGTCTCATAAAAATTTTTGACACCAGTCTCCGTAAGTACACCTTGTACAGATCTTTCTAAACTGTAACATGTTTCTTACCCCTAAGATTGTCATGCCGCTTGTATTAATAGCATGGACCACTGGCTGATATAATCAGTGATGGAGGTAGTACCAGTTTAGGACCCTAGAACAAAATCTGTCCTGGCATAAGAGCCAGACCACTGGTTACATCTTCTAGTAGTACATGTTACATGCTGCATGTCAATGTCCTGCTGAACAAGAGAAGAAGGTCACAGCAATGGTAAGAACAGCACGATATAGGGAATGGCAACCATGACAAACCCAACATCTTCAACACTCATTCTGCAAACAATTCTTTAGCTCGTTTTGTGTTATACATTCCTGAACATTTTTAGAAATTTACTTAATTGATGAAGATTGTAGCAATTTGCCTATATTATTCTCCTCTTTCTAAGACCCATATTGCGAATATAGTAAAATATCAGTCAGAAGACATTTAGGTAAATATTCTAATTTATCCAGATTTTATAAAACTCTTTCAGATCTAGAGTATCAAATGCTTGGTATAACCTTCAGTAACACATTAGGACTTCTTTTTTAAAGTTTTCTTTAATGCATAAGGCGAAATTCTTTCAGAAATCCCTAGTTCTCTATAAGTAACAATCAAACAAGATGGCATAAATTCCATTAGAAGCCTACAAATCCACTTCAGGCTGGGTTTATAATAGGGACAAAATAAATCACATTTTTAAATGTCCAATTTAGAAATTCTACTGGCTTACTACAGTGAGAATTTGATTCTTATCAGAGTGATTTAGTCTTTGTAATTCATTTCATATTTTGCCTTGCTGTAGTTATATTTTTGTTGATCTATTCATTATAACACGTTTCCCAATAACTCAGAGATGATTGTGAAATTGGACAAGATGACCTTCAACATTGTATTGACTTTTATTAATGATCTCTTCAATAATGCATTTGCTTTTATCAATGACCCCTCAAAAAAGTAGTAATAATAATGAAGATGGCTATTATTTATTATTTTAAAAAATAATTTGCATGTATCATGTCATTTAATTGCTATAACTGTAATATAGAGAACATTATTATCCTATCTAACAGATGAGAAAAGAAGGTTCAGATGATTTTGAAAACTTGCCTCAGATAATATTGCTAAAAGCGGCAAGCTGGAATATGAATTGAGGCAGTTCGATTCCAAAGCGCACATTGTTAGCAAGGATATGATATTGCCTCCTGAAATAGATGGTATGCCTTTGGCTGACAAAATATACATATGTCAAAATTTTCAAGTTCATCTGCTTTTAAGAAAATAACTAGAGCAGTCAACCTCTTTATTTAAAAAAAAAAATCAATCTCAAAATGCAGAATCTTAGATTTCATGACAGGCAAATAGGGGAGAGATGAGTGGTCAAGTTGTGATTCTCCTACCCTGAGATGATTTCCTATTTTATGAAAAAGGGTAGAGTGAGAAGTTCCTAGATTAATATAGAATTTGAAGATTGCCAAGCAAGATGCTATCAGGATGAGAATTCAGATTCTCAAGAACGGGGTACTATTTGTTAAGGCTTTGCCAGGAAAGAAACTCTGGCAGAATAGCACAGGATAGCCTGGAAGACTGAAATATGGAGGCAAGAAGATGACTGTTCTGGAAAGAGACCAGGAATGGATGATGAAATGGTCTTTTTGAGTCAGTCTCTGTATCTTTCTACCTTGTTGATTTTCAGATTTACCCTGCAGCCTCAGCCTGCCTTACCCTTGAAAAGAGAGTTCCGACAGCACATAAGGAATATTGTTGTGTTGCTTTCTGGGTTAACACTGGTCTGTCTTCTGTTCCAAGCAGGCATAGAGGAATAATTCAGAGAACATTATTTGTTACTATTTTAAAAGGAACACTAACCATCCTCAGCATGGAATGGTGATAGCTGTGCTACTTTGGCCAAGACAGGAGCAGGGATAGGAGCAGAAATGCAGGAGCGTCCTTCCTGCTTTGCCTCTCACTCAATACCTAAGTGTTGGGGCTTTGCAAAGCATAAAATAAAAATCACTTGTTATAGAGAAAAGAGTCAGGGTAAAGAATGTTATCCCAGGGGTATAAATATCAGTTCTTCCATGTGATTTGGGGGCAGACTACTAACTCTCCGCCCAAATTCCTCCATCTGTAAATCCTGATTGACAAACGCTGCATCCTCTGAGTGTTCTTTGGGTGGCTCAACCATCCTCAGTTTCAGAAAGGCCCAAAAATAGACTGCTACAGTGGCTCCCAATTCACAGAAGCCATGAGACCAGAATGACCCAGACCTACTCCTAGTCCCAGAGTTTCCTCACCTGCAACAACAGCTACCGTGTAAGCCAGTGGTTAATTCTGCTCCCGAGAGGACACTAGCAATGTCTGGAGGCCCTTTCATTGTCACAGCTGGGGAAGGGGCTACTGACTGGTAGAGGCCAGGGATGCTGCCAAACATCCTACAATGCCAGTGACAGACCCAAAACAAAGAGTGGTCTGGCCCAACATGTCAATAGCGCTGAGGCTGAGAAATCCCAAGTTAGAGCAGGTGAAACCAAATGGATATAGTTTTTTTGTATTGACCAACAGAGTCTGCGTAAGTTACAACAGACACAGGATCTGTTCTCTCCTGAACATTAAGAATGAACTCAGTTTTTATTTATATATCCAAGTCTACCCTCCTTGATCTTACTCTTAGTCTATTCCACAAACTCAACTCAAACTCTTTCTCGAAACTTCTCACTAGACGGAGTTAGATCAGGCATAGTTAGCATCACTTTTATTAACTGTTTTCTACATTTGTCCGTGGCTTTCTTATTGCGGCATTGGCAGCAGAACTTGGACTCTATAACCACAGTGTCCAGGAATAGACCACACACACTGTAATAGGATATTTGTTCCTATATTTGCCCCACTTTATGATGGCTTCATATCTGCCCTTGGCTTATTGTACTCTAGTGATCTCTAGAACATACGCTGCCTCTTATGACCTATTTTAATTACTGGGAAAAATTCAGCCCAGTACTTTAAATGCCTGAAATATTTTGTACGTGTAATCACAACCACTCTCTTAAGCAGTTGCCTTTCCAAAATGTGTTGCAATTTATAAAACTATACAGTGTATATATACTTCATTATATACTGCTATTTTTATTCAACAACATCCATTTCCTTCTTCATGTTATCATAGCCTGTCGATAATAAGCATGCGTGTCTTATAGGACTGTGGTTGACATTCAATACAAAAAAAATCTAAAATGTTTTGCAAATACTTGAATCCCATATATATTTCTGACTTGGTTGCTATTGTTAATATTCTTACCCTGACCCTGGCTTGACCAAGATTGCTACAGATGCCTCTGCCTAGGCCTCTAATGTTAAGAAGTCACTAGTCCAAACGGACTTAAAATCACTGGTCATCCAGATTTGTGCAAACTTGTCCTTACTCCTCAATATTCCATCTCTCCCAGACCCTAAGCTATCCTTTGAAATTAGTTTATGGTGTTATGTCCTGCTTAGTATTCCCATTAGATGCACTTTCTGGATTCTCTATTGTTTCTCCTGCCTCACTGAGGTCTGAGTTCCCAGTTCTGATGTTTCCAGGTTGGCCTCCCCTTACAGTCTCCATTAGTAATACATGATAAGGACTTGAGTAGGGTGATGACCGTGAAAACGTGAGACTTTGAAAAGACCCATCTGTCAGCATATAATGATTGGATAGTCAAGTGCCTGTATATTTTAGAAGGAAGTACCCTTAAGTTAGATATTTTCATATGCAGTATTGCCATGTGGTGTGATGCAACGGGCTTGCCTCCATGACATAAGGAGTCAAAGCACGACTGAGTAGTAGGCCCAGTTCTACCTCTTTTGCATTCAAAAAATTAAGCCCTTAAAATTTTTTGGTAAAATGAGAATAATGCCTATCTGGAAATATTAGAAGAAATACTGAATACAGAGGGCTAGATGAAGGTCAGCTGGTTAGCTGTTGATTTTTACTACTTTACTGAGCAGGCAAATGGTAAAAAAAAAAAATGAATTTGTGGGTATGAGACTTTCTGGCACGGAGTAGGTGCTTAGAAGATATTTTCTTCTTATTATGGAAAAAAGTAACTTCTCCAAACTTGAAATCACTTTAAACCTTTTCAGCCAAACTCCAATGAAATAACTTAGCAATAAGCTAACTACAGCTGTATTTACATTTTTTTTTTTTGAGACAGAGTCTTGAACTGTCACCCAGGCTGGTGTGCAGTGGCATGATCTCTGCTCACTGCCACCGCCGCATCCCAGGTTCAGGCGATTCTCCTGCCTCAGCCTCCCATGTAGCTGGGACTACAGGTGTGAGACACCACGCCTGGCTAGTTTTTGTACTTTTAGTAGAGACAGGGTTTCACTATGTTGGCCAGGCGGGTCTGGAACTCCTGACCTCAGGTAACCCGTCCACCTTGGCCTCCCTAAGTGCTGGGATTACAGGCGTGAGCCATTGGACCTGGCCTGTATTTACGTTTTTAAAACCCATCTCTTATCTCTTCTATCTTATTGTCTTAAATACATATGCCACCACCCCCAAACACACACATACACACACACACACACACACACAATAGAAAGAAAATCCCTTGAAAAAACCAACAATGTATTTAGCTTCCTTTCTCATAGTGATATCATCTTCTGGAATAAAAGCCATGTGATTATATATCAAATAAAATGAAACATTAATACTATGAAAGAATATTCTGGAGCAGTAACATAGCATTCCCCACATTGGATGGCCTTCACTCACTCATTTATTTAGCAAGTTCTTTTTGAGCCTTCATTCCATGTCAAGAATAATGCTAGACACTGAAGTCACAATGACAAATGAGAGGCTGCCTTGGCTTCCAGGAGCTTGCAGTCTAGCGGTGGATTCAATATATAGTGGAAGGTAGACAGGGTAGGAAAGAGGGTGAAGGGATAGGATAACAAAGATACATAGACATAAATGTGATGTTGTTTGCAGGGGGAGGGAAGGACAAAGCAAGTCATCTTCCTGAGGCTGGAAAAAAAAAGGGTTGAGAAATCTTCCAAGAGGAGGCAAATTCCCTGTGAATTCAGCCCGAACGAGGAGCAGTAACTACCAGCCAGATAAAAAGGAACAGGAAGCATTCTCATGAGAGAAAACAGGAATCTTCAGTTGAGAGGCTTAAAATAGCAGGGGACCTTGGGTAACAAAAACTAGTTCCTTAGAGCTGGCGGAAACCTGAGAGTTAGGAGACACTCAAATAGGAGGCAGAAAGCATGAGCAGTCAGCTTGGTTTTGTAGTAAGCTTATCTGAACTCACGTATGATCTCCACCTCTTACAGTCTGGGTGACCTTGGGCAAGTGAATGTTTTCATCTATTAAATAAGAACAATAATTACTACTAAGTCACTGTAGGAACTAGAGATATCTCATAAAAGTACCTAGAAAAGTATCATGGTTTGGGCACTTAACAATGGTAGTGATGAAATAATAATGATGATGACAGCAAGGATGGTGGTGGTGGTACCTCCCTTATCTGAGTACTTTCACATATGGCACCATTTGGAGTATTCTTTTCTCTCCCGATTCTTCACCAAGCTGCTATTGCTTGCCCATCAAGTTTCAGTTCAAAGATCCAAACTCATCTGCGAGTTGGGGTGAGGAGCCCCTTCTCTGCTGTCTCAGAGCACATTTTTCTTGCCATTGTCATGACACTTTTCATACGCTATGGTCATCAATGACTTACTTTTCCTTGCTTTTCTCCTTCATCCCAAGCAAGGAGAGAAGAGAAAAGATGTCGGACTGTAAGCTTTTTAAAGACAGGCTCTGTGTGCTATCCCTTTTGGTCTCCTCAAGTGTGCAACTTAATATCTATTGTATATCCAATTAACATTTGTTAAATTAACATATGGATAGACAAAATATCAGAACACACAATTTAAAAGGCTCTTTTATAAAATGAAGCCATTTAGTATACGGTTTTTGATTGTGAATATAGCAAACAAAAGTCAAAGATCAAGGTATTTCTTTGGAGGGGGAATGGGTTTTGCTCTGGTATGTCTTTAGGTGAGTGCGTGCTCATCCCAGTCATCACAGTGTCAACTGTTGCATGTCTAACCACAATCCTCATGTTACTCCTGTTAACCATGAGGGCATTCGGGTGTTACAATGAAGGTTTGAGAACAATGCTCCTGAAGGTATAAGAACTTCAATCCCTAGATGTAGCAGAGAAGAGGTAATTGTGATAGACCCTGAGAACCCTAATTATTTGATGAGGAATATCACCATTATTTTGTTTCATGCTCCCCAAATAGAAGAAAGTCCAATGACATGTTAACAAAGAAAAAAGAAATGAAGGAAAGAAAACACAATGAAAATTGATTGGAAACTGAGTCATTTAATATGAAAGGAGACGAGACTTCTTTCTACCTGCCCTTTTGCTCAAACGTGATCAAAGAAGCCTCTGCTATAAAGGAAGCAATCGGGGACAATGTTATATTTTAAATTAATACACATTTGTTGAAAATGTGCTTGGATCATGGCATTGCCTATTTTTCACAGTGTGGTGCAAATCATATGTCTATCAGATTGTAAAATCTATTTTGCTGATCTCTGTGGTATGTATTTTTGGTTTTCTACCTTCAAACCATCCAATCTCCCTGATGGTTTTCAACAGGATCCAATATTTACTTGTGTCACCTACTTTTCTATTTTCTCCACTCAACCCTGTGTATCATCAAGCAATTAGATAAGGAATTGGTGCAAGATTTAGTTCTAACCAACAAGAGTTGTGGGGTACTTTTTCTTAAAAAGAAACTCAAAGAAAGAAACCACTCTTTGTCTACTGGACATTGTCAGTTGTCATGTCTGCAGGCCAATTATGGAACTGAAGAAACCATGTAATCACCATGGCAGAAGTTAATTTGAGAAAAACAAAGCAGAAAGACACAAAGAGGCTGGGTTCTAGGCCATGATATTTGGGCATCAATTTAACTGACCCTGGAGGTGTTCTACTAAGGGACTTTTTCGGTTTGGGAAATTATAATTTCTTAATCTTTTAGCCAATTTATTTAAATTTTTCTGTTACTTTCTGAGCTTTCAACGAAAAGCATCTCAATTAATAAAATATACATGTTCTTTAACTTACCCCAGATCTCAAAAGACCATGATCATAAGTGTGGTTCCTGTTTAAAGGAGCGAATGGACAATGCTCATGTTTGCCTATTTTTCCTTTCTAATCCTTGGCTTTCTTGTCTGCAAAATGAGAGTCTAGACTAGGAAATCTCTAAGAAATATTTAAAGTTTTATGGTTATAGAAACACAGCACATCAAATGCACTTTAATTTTTCCTGTATCTTCTGGAAAATGGTGTGAGCCATCAAGAGAGATCACCCCCGACCACTTGGAACTGATCTTTCAAAAAACACAAGGTATCTTTATTAAAGACAACATATAGGATATGTAATCAGAGAATGAGGAAGAAAATAATTGTCACATCTCTACACCTGAAATTTCCAAGTATTCTTCGAGATTATACACAATGCTATTAACAGAAGCCATTCATGTATTACTAGGCATTGTTGAAATAATGAATCAGCAACAAATATGCAAGAGAATGATTGTCAGTATATTATTTTCAAATATTAAAGAGGAAAATTTTGGTACAGCTAAATGATTGGCATTAGTCAAAAAAGATACTTTTAGATTATAAGGCTACCACTAAATTAGTATTTAAAGACCATATATTAATAAGTTATTAATAACCTTCAAGAAAGTAGCTGGTACCTTTCTAAATGAAGCTAATTAACAAACCTTTTGTTCTTGTTAAGATTTACCTTCTGTAAAACCTGTCTGGCTAATACTAACATCTTATATTTGGATTATCCTGAAAGACAGACCAGGAACGTGTTACCATCTTTATATTTTACTTGAAGACACAAACCTCAGGAATGTTTCCCAGGGTCATAGAACTGTGTCCTGAATTTAGATCCCAAGATCTTGTCCCTGCTGTATTTGCATTTAAGCTTTGCCGTCAGAGTACAGCCAAATCCTGAAAAACAACACAAAGTCCAGCTCCACATATGCATTTGCAGCCTTGTTTCTCACCCCTCCTAATCATTTGCCCTCTGTAATCCAGTTGGTCTCAACTATTAAATACTTTCATGACAGTTGCATTGCCTTTTTTCTTCATCTTTGCACATTTTCTCTGTTTCTGAACTATTTTCTTTTCCTTTCTTTATCAATCTAACTCCTATGTAGAGTTCTGGCTTGGCTTTTGTGAATGCCTCCCTTCCCACCAACGACAAACCTAAGTATTTATCCCACTTAATACTCATCGCTTTACATTGTAATCATATTAATTTATATCATAGCCATGCTCTTCAAAAACAAAAGCTATCACCCTCCAAACATTTGAATTCTCTTTCATGAAATATTGAATGACTGTAACAATGAGAGAACGAGTCCAGTGCTCTAGTCCTCACACCGTGCTGTGCTCACTGGTCATCCAACAACTGTTCTGAGTTTGTTCTTTCATTCTATTTTATTTCCTTCAGAGGATACACCTAAAGGAAAAAATTTGCCATAGCTGTCCATCCTTGATCAAAAATGCCTGCCTTGCATCGTCTCTCTGTCCTAATTCTTTCACTGAATCAAAAAAAAATCTAATAAAGGGCCGATCTTTAAATACAATAAGTAATTTTATGCTATTTACTTTCCATTAAAATGAAGTGGAACTCATTTTTCTTAGGGCAAAATTCTGGAAACCAGAGTTGGGAGAAGTGCTGTTTTTCAGTCCGTCAGCAATGATTCATCTTGGAAATTAAGGTTTCTGATTATAAAAAGCCTCACTAGAGTGCCAGAACAAACAGTCCCCCTGAAAAGCCCTATCTATTGAAATCAGCAGTAACCTGTGTCTGCTATACTAATGCAAGCTCCAAAGAAGAACGACAGGGGTTGTCTCTGTTTGGTCACAGGACTTCCTTAATGTAGAAAAACGCTCATAATGCAAAACCTTTTTTTTTTTTAACTTACAGAAGCCACTTATCCTCAAGAGAAATAGCACATTGTTCTCACAATCCCTGAGGAACCTTGTTATTTCCTTCAAATGTTGTTTGCATATTTCAAAGTAACAGGTTTGGTTCTGCTTAGCTCAACAAAGACCAGTATATTTCTGAACTCAAAAGTCAAACTACATTTCTTGGGAAGGCAAATGAATTTACAGCTTTCTTTGTTCTTTTTGTTCTTTTATTTAAAGAATATTAATTGAGCTCCTGCTATGTGGCAGATATTAGGATAGGTACTGAGATTAACAAAAGTAAAAAAAAAAATCAGAGCACTTTAATAGCTAGTAGAAAGACTCACATGGAAACAAATAATTATAACTCAAAAGATTAATTGTTATTAAAGAGGTACAGAAGACTATATGAGAACATCGGCGATTAGGTAAGAACATAACAGTCTGACTAGGAGATTGTGAGAAAATTCTCACTGAGAAAATTCTGCATAAGATTTAAAGTAAGAATAGGAGTTTGCTAAAAGAACCATTTTTGGGGTTTGGGGGATGGGGAAGGTATGTGAGGCAAAGGAAGTATCAAGTCTAGAAGCACAGAGATCATATGAAGACTATATTTACTCCATGATAAAATTCCTCCTCAATGCAACCATATGTACCATCAATGCAGCTACCCAGGTATTTTCCATTTTGGTAGCACAGCACTGGGATGACTAACTGCATTTTTTTTACTGAATTAATCAGTTCTTTCAATGACATTTGAATCCAATCTTCTTCCCCTACCTCCCTGGTAAAGGTTCATGGTGAAATCTTGCAGATGTTACTACAATATTAGAAGATACTTTTCATCCCCCGGGTGACTTCAAAATGAATTTTTATCATCATTATAGTTAATAATAATTGCAAATAAAATTCTCAGCTTTTATGTCATAAAAATTGATTCTCACTATACAACTCTTTGTGAAAATGTCATATCCTTAAAAATTGCTACTAGAACAAATCATAATACAAAGCACTTACATAGCATTTTTGTTTGGCCAGATAATTTAAGTTTATTGCCCTTCTGTTAGTGGGGGAAAAATCCTTAACAGGGTTAATTGCCTTCCGCAAGGCCGCATGGTTCATGTGGTAAAGGGAGAGTGAGAACTCAACTTAAGGATGCCCCTTTAAAGAAAAAGCCATCTGATCTGCCTTATATTCATTTGCAGGTAGTAGGGTAGGCTGTATGCATTTTATTTTTCTTCCCAGTGGTAACTATAAAAAAAAAAAAGAAGAACATCAGAGTGCTATGAAGAATTTCCAAGAAATAAGCATGTTTGGAGGTAATTTCCTTATTACACAGCTTATCCCCCAGCTTAAATCTGGTTCTGCTAATGTAATATTATGCTGTGTCTGTCCGTGGAAGGCCAGCTTTGTTCACAATTATTCATGTTGTTCCAGTTGTGTGCTACTTCCAATTATGCCCTACCAACCTGGCACATATCTAAGGGCCAAAGAACATTCATAAAGGCAAGGAGAAAGGCTAATGTGATGGTATTCCTCCCTACCATTGATTGCCAATTTTCAGATACAGCTGGCAAGAAGGGAGACATTTCTCCAGCACAATTTCTGGACAAAAAATTAGTATGATTCTAAATCCCCCTAGTAACCAAAATGTGTTGATTACCAGATGGCCTCAAACCAAGATCAGAGAACAAAACCATCAAAAGCCAAAATGTCAGTATACTTCTTTGAGAAATTTTCCATGAATTTAAAACAAAAAGCAAGGCCTCTAACCTGCTTACATGTTGAGTAACGCCTTACAATACCATTTAGGTCCTCTTAGAGCAACGTCTCTACTAAATGACCTTAACAGTCATTAATAACCAACAAATATATATTTAATGTCTACTGGGTGAAAGGCATAGTATCAAGTAATCCCTGTGAGGAATAAAAGAGATAAACCTAACGATGAGATTTTGGCTGTCATAGAATTCATGTTACTTAATAACCCTAAGTATCATTCTGAAGCTGTTTAGACCTCTTCTGTGATACTCAGACAATTCTTACAGGCCAACAATAGCACAGATGTGTCTTATTTTGTAATTCTTTAGCTCAGTGGTTCCAAAACATCAATATGCATCAGAATCACCCATCAAAGATTGCTGGGCCCTACCCCAAGAGTTTCTGACTTAGTAGGTCTAAGTAGAGTCCAAGAATTTGCATTTTTAATGAGTTCACAGGAGATGCAGATACTGCTGGTCTAGGCACAGCACTTTGATTACCACTATCTTAGCTTACTACCTCCGTGCTTCATTTGTAGAACCATAATGTCTTTTCAGTGAGAGTTAGTAATTTGTCATCACAAATTTACCATCAAGAATGTCTTCACTAACTGACCAAAACATGAATTTCTAGAAAAGTATTAACACATTACTTTTTCAAGAATAAAATAAATACCAAATACTTCATAAAACTGTTTAAATTTACCTTGAAGTTATATTATACAAGGATACTTCTTAAAAGTAAAAGTTGACATTCAAACACTATAAATGTCAAAGGAAAAAGAAACTTTTGATTTTATGAAGATATAAGCTATAAAATGTAAAGCTGGCCAATTATTACAGTCACTCTTTATTAAAAAGAAAAAAACTATAATGCTTCATTTTAAAAACAGCTGAATTTATAGTAATTTGAAATAAATTGTCCTATAATTATTTAAGATTTAAATACTTGGCCATAAATGGAAATTGTAAATGGTGATAAATTTGTCATTAGCAGATGGTCCTATTCTTGTTTATCACAGGCTGTGATTTTGCCTTAAGCATATAAGGAAGCTGTGTCAGAATAATTAAAAATATGTAGACCATTGCTAAGAGAAAAAAGTTTTCTCTCACATACATACAATATCCTTATTTCTAATTTTTGTAAGTTTTTTCTTTTGATTTCCTTAGCTATCACCACTTAGAATGACTCATCCTAATGCTGAAGAAAAATCTGTACCTTGCTAAATGGAAGTGTAGAACTCACTGGTGAATTCAGTTGCTGTAGAGTTACCAGTGGTAACTCTTTCTTTAGTGTGTATGAATCTATGTTGAGTCGATAATTTTATAAAGTTTCTTTTTATGTACTCTTATGAGTAAAGTTCTTAGGATTAGGAATAGGAAGACTCTCTAAGATAAGGTACAATGTAGAAGTATGTAACAATCTTTGCACTTAGAATTTCATATACTGTAATAATGAAATTGGAGAATCTTCCATTTTGCATATTGCAATGACACACAGAGGTAGATTTTTTGTTATTAAACATTCCTTGCATTTCTAAATTTTTGTGGATATAATTTACATATTTAATTATGAAATACCCTTTAAGAATAACTTGCAATTCAAGTTCAAGTACTATGTGAAACGCAGGTTTGTCAGTGTCCAGCATTTAGGTTAGGGGTATAGAATTAACAACAAGTGGGCCGGGCACGGTGGCTCATGCCTGTAATCCCAGCACTTTGGGAGGCTGAGAGGGGTGGATAATGAGGTCAAGAGATCGAGGCCATGCTGGCCAACGTGGTGAAACCCCGTCTCTACTAAAAATACAAAAATTAGCCAGGCGTGGTGGCAGGTGCCTGTAGTCCCAGCTACTCGGGAGGCTGAGGCAGGAGAATCACTTGAAACTGGTGGGCAGAGGTTGCAGTGAGCCTAGATTGCGCCACTGCACTCCAGCCTGGCGACAGAGTGAGACTCCGTCTCAAAAAAAAAAAAAAAATTTAACAACCAGTGAGATTGCAATGCTGTAGTTCCAAGCCATCTCATCATGCCAATTCATGGCAATGTCACACTCCAAAATACCAATTTGCTAACGAAATTATTTCCTAACCACCATGTTCCAAGCCTACATATTTAACAATACATACTTGTGATAAGATTTTCATCCTCTTTTACCCACTTATCTTCTGTTTCCTATGCCTCATTTGGCTGAGGCTATGGATTAGAAGTAGCAAGGGGGTAAAAGTCTTTATTAGCACAATGACTCATCAATATTACAATATAAAAGGCAGTAAAAATCACCATGAAAAAGTTTGCCAGCTCAAGATGTACTCCGAAGACAATGAAAATCTTAAAGATTCGTTTAAGTATAGTTTGTAAAAACTTGCAGCAGGGCTGTGTAGGAAGTAACCAGAACTTTCAGACCTTGAGACTCTTTTCCAAATGGAAGTGAAAACCTGGGTGTGAAGGCAGTATTAAAATAAATCAGGCAGGTCTTGAAAAAAGGAAAGAGAAAGAGGAAGACCGGTCACTACATGGGAAGGGTAAAGAAATATTGTGTACTGTATTTCAGAGTTACCATATAAAATATAATACATATAATTCTTGATCCAGGAATCACCACCCCAGATAAGTTACTCACAATTTATAACTTCAAAAAGGATGAAGGATTTTCTCTACTCATTTTAGACACACAAGGATACTAGACTGATATTCAAATGTGAAAGAAATAAGAAAAAAATCTGCACATTTTAGAGGCAAAATTCTAAGTTTGCAATTCCACTAGCAAAAGAAGTAAACCACGATCAGAGATTTAGCTGAAAGGTCTAATTTACTTTCAGTGCAGCCAAGAGAAGCCATAACGGTGAAGGAAAAACTCAAGTTTGCTACCCATGGTGGGGGACATTCTTCAGAAATCATGTTTATAATAACGCAAAGATCTGATCTCTATTTAGCATTCCCAGATACTTCCTAAAACTTTCCATTAAACATGTCAGAGTAAAAGATTTTTTTTAAAAGAATGTTGCTACCTTCACAGGAAGATTTGTAATCACATCAGGAAAAGCTTTCTTCCTTTACAAGCTCTGAAATAGAGGAAAGTTTTCAGAGTGAATTGCATTCAGCATTTCACCCAAAGTGATCTGAGAACACACTTGGCACCCCTATTTGACTCCCTTTTCTCTCTCTTACTGGTTTTGACGATAGGAACATACCTGCCCAAGTATGCCAGGAAAAGTGTGTCAGTAACTGGCTGAGCTAAAGAATGGCTAGAACGACCAAAGCAAGTGTCAAGCAACCTGAATACTGTTGATCATCATGTTCCGTTATAACTTCTCCCAATTTCCTCTTTTCCAACTCTGACACATCATGGCCACAAACAGCCTTCACTGGCAACAATTGCTGAATTTGACCCACTATAGACTTCATGACTTCTTGAACTTCAAGTGGAGGAGAAAACACATACACACACACACACACACACACACACACACACACAGCTGTTTTTTCTCCTCCTGCACACTTTTGGCCTTTACAGCTATTTTAGCAATGCATTTCACTTTTGTTCATTCCCATTGCATTCTTTTTAGCCGTAGTTTAACTGTTGAGAGAAGAAGTCAGCATTTACTATACTGATGGGGGAAACGTTCTCTAGAGGTTATTACACTGAGCTTTGGGAGAAAAGTCTCTACAGGTTTTTGAATTTCTAAAATGGAGCAATATGCAAGTTATTTATTTCCAGATCCTCAAAGTGGGTTATCATTACCTGCAGGCCAACCAGATTCCATGAGGGAGGGTTACTTAAAATTATCTGATAGTAAATTGATAGTAAATTTAAGAGTGAGGAATAAAATTAACTTTAAACAACCATGCTTGAAACTAAAATTCTAATAGTTCAAAGAGTATTTTGAGCTCCAATGTCCCATAGCTTCCCAAAACCCTCTCATCTTAGAGTTTTTCTTTAGGTTGTTATTGCATTTTGTTCATAGGCTAATGCATTACCTAAATATAGATAGCCATTTTTAGTATAAATTCAAAAAGCCATAAATGTTTCATAATTGAGCACATAATTTGAACTAAGAGAGATTTTCCACTCATCCCCCTTTTTACTATTGCAAATTGGAAAATACTCAAGTAATTACTCCCTTAATAGTTCAGTGCCTGCGACTATATATATTTTATGAACATCACAAGCATTTTTTTGCTCCCCAGAGCAATATTGGGAATGGGGTGCACAAAAGAATTTAACTTGTACAATTAACCAAATTACCCAGAGCTTTGATTCAAGATTCCTTCATTAAGCCATTAATATAATACATTGTTAAGTGGTGGGTTGTCCAATTTTTATGATGCTTTTCATTTCAATTCAATGGCTACAGTTAGAAGGAAAAAACAGCATCTGCAAGATCAGCAAGATGATGTAAAACCTCTACACTAGAAACATTTTTTTTTTTCTGTTCCACAGTTTGTTTGCGGGCAGTCAATGCCAGAGCACTAATAAAGGAAGTGATTTGAAGTCTCAGAAAGTAGTAGTCATTTATGCTTACTCAATAAAGAAAACGGAAAATAAATGCTTGATTCCTGTGACCTCAAACTCTTAAACAGAAAGCCACTGGTTTTGTTCTAGCATTCCAGACATACTTAGCAGTAGGCAGCCAGTTTCTAACTCTATCCCACTTTAGGCTTCAATACATATTTCCCACTAGAGCTTATATATCCCAATGTAGAGTGTCATGTATTTACTATTTTGGCTTTGTTCAGTGATATGCTTAGATAATTGATGTATGTGGGAAACTGATACACAGAGGAAAACTTATACCAAAAGGTCAACATTTTTTATTTCTAAACTTAGATACAGCACAGAAAATCTAATGCTGAAAAAGATTCTCATATCTGTTATTAGAGGTGGTGTGAATTATCTGAATATGAGTTCTGCATGATTTCAGTTAACTCCCTATGTTTATGTATGATGGGAATCTAATTATGCATCATTTAATATACCCTGGAAACCCCATTGCTTTTAAAAGTCACTGCTAATAAATAGAGGAACATGTTTAGTTTATGGTTTATCTATCACTGAAACACTCTGGCAAAGGGTAGGTAAATTCATGAAGAAGAGACATTGTTGAAAATTATATTCCTTTTGTAATTACAGTCTAAGCAATATTATTAAAGGCCTGAGACATAAACCAAAACATAATATAAATCATAAAAAGTCAGGCTTATCAGGAATAGTAGCAAAAGGTATGCACTTGTATGTTAATGAGAGATTGCAGTAACTAAAGATGCCCTGTCAGGATATCACGTTTTTTGTTTTAGTTTTTTTTTTTTTCATAAAAGAGTTTCAGACGAATCCATCACTTTCCCTCAAGATGCAAAATATCCACATAGATAATAATACAATTCAAGTAAATGGCAAAATATAGTAAACTTTGATTGGAAGTCTGGTCGTTTATAAGCCTTCTTGGAAATAAGAGCATCCCGAATAAAAACAAAGAGAATGGTATAAGCATGACTTGAAACTAAAACAGAAGAGTGAAATTGTGAGTTTGTTCTTTACCTTTAACCATGTGCTGTCAGAAAAGCCTCAAATTTTAAACAACACCTGCATTGAAGAGTGTCTCCAATCATCTCACTGGTTTTGAGTTACATGGTGATATAAATAAAGACATGTGATTTTATACTCTCTAGTCTTTCATCCTCTCTCACTATAATCACTTTAGTATAACCACCAGTTCAGTGCTCACAATGAAGGATGAGCTTTTTTTAAAAAAAGGATAAGAGATCCAAAATTCATATGACAATGAAATCCTGTTATCAGATTTGTAGTCAATT
Organism: Gorilla gorilla gorilla; assembly: GCF_029281585.2. Classification (NCBI taxonomy): domain Eukaryota; kingdom Metazoa; phylum Chordata; class Mammalia; order Primates; family Hominidae; genus Gorilla; species Gorilla gorilla. Next base: position 15,917,852 of record NC_073235.2, on the reverse strand, counting down.
TGATGCTATTTATTTCTAGCAGTTTGCAAATTCTTCACCAGTTCTATCAAGAAAATTGGCATGGACTGGAAACTCTTCTAGACACTCACTAAACTTTCTTCTGGAAATATACCACTGATAGATTCTCAGTAAAAAAAAAAAGTCATGAAGATGAAAGAAGTGTTCAGTGGAAACTATTCTTTCCAGTCTGCATACACATGCAGAGCCAAATGCTTTATTGCGATTCAACCTTCAATTCAAACTCAAGTCAAGTAGGTATGTCCACTGTCAGTACCCCGATATATCAATGCCCATGTGTTAGGTAGATGAATGAAGACACATGTGCAGAAGCAGAGGGAAAAACCAGATCCTACCTTGATTGTTTTTGAGGGTTGACACTTGATGTGATGGGACACGCTGGCAGTTTGGTTCATGTTTCAGGACCCTGGACAGTGCACAATCCCAGGCGGAGTTCCAGAATGAACTAGAGATCAAGTCTCCTCTATTGGACTTCAGTAGGGGCTGCTGCTGTTGCTGCTGCTGCTGCTACTGCTGTTGCTTCTGCTGCTTCTGTTTCTGCTGCTTCCTCACTCCGGAGGCTGAAACGCTGTCAGATTGGAGGAATCTGTATCTCACTTAGCCCTAAATAAAGCATTTACTTGGTTCATCAGTCTCAAAGCTCTTGGCGATATGGAATAGAAAGCCAAAAACGGTTTAAATTCACTTGCAGTGTACCTTTTCAGTATGGAGATGTGACAGCTCCACAGTACAGCCAATGATCCTGGCTCTCATTCCCCTTTCAAAGGGACGAAAACCAGAAAACATACAGAGATCAATTGCAGTCCTGCAGTTTAAAGGGGCACTCTCAACTCCTCTTTCTCTCCAGATTATAGTTTTTCCAGTGCAAAATATTTCTCTCTCTCTCTCCCTCTCCCCACCCCCAACCCAGTTTTAAAAAAAATCATAACATCCTCATTCTGTTACTAAATTTTATTCCTTCCTGGGTACTTCTTGCAATCAAAACACAAGTAAATGCTGTGGAAAAAAAAAAGACTGTTGGCAGTTTCAGAATTTGGGGGTTTTATATCTATAGGTTGAAGGACTGATATTCCCTATGGATATTTTTAAAATTTAGCCATAACAGCCAGCCAAGACACTGTCCTTTCTGTAAGGTGGCAGAAAGCTTAAGGTATATTTAAAAAGTTTTCAAATACAATAGTTATTGTAGTTTTTGGATATCACACCAAAGCAAGACAATGTTTTTTTTTTTTAACCTTTGTTTTTGACCATTGCTTTCCTTGAAGCCGTATTTTTTGACTGCCTGGGACAAACTGGTAGTTAGCTCATGCCAGTCTAACTCCCCAAATGGTCACCTCTCTGTCCCTAATGTCATTTTAGGCAAAATAAATTATAAATATTTGTAAATTAAGTTTTCTGAGTCACCAGTCCCCATTGTCACATCAACACTAACTAGAATAAATATATCCTGGTTGGAAATAAGATCCAGTAGTCTTGAGTAAATGCAGGACACTTTTTTCCAACTTTTGCTGCAAAGTGTTTGATGTTGAAAACCAGCACTATTTATTCATCAGAAATGTATCCTACTAATGAAATGCTAGGTTTATAAGATTGAACTAATGAACTACATTCAGGAGGCTTTTATGAACAGCCTAAAATATTACAGATAAACTTTAATGTGAAATGAAATAAATTAATAAGTTTGGTGAAATTAATTTATACATAATTGTAAACATATTTTCTCTTGTAAAACAGAAAAGGGATCTAAACATTCTCACAAAGTAGTCTGCACATGTTTGAGGATGGCTAAGTTTCAGAAGGTTATAGTTCTGAGTAGCATAGTGGAGGTAAGGATGTGACAGAAGCAAGATCAGACTGTCTGAAGCCACAAAAGTTAATGGCAAGAGTATTGGAGAAATCAGGAGAATCATGGGAAAAGAGATGGAGCCAATAGGAACCAGGCAAAAGGCTGTGTCCAAGAACCTGGTGTAGCAATATCCAGGCATCATATTGAGCACAACCAGAGGTAGCCATAGGGCCAATAAATCTCATGATTCGAAGTTTACAATTCTAAATCACAAATGTGACTGGAATTTGTGGCTTATCTTGTATTTTGCTTGAATAGCATTGCTTTGAATAATTCATAAATCACAAAAAGAGTATATTAAAAATGTTTAAACATTTTGTATTTAACAATAATGAAAACAACACAGAAAATTTGCAGTATGCAGCTAAATCAATATTTAGAGGAAAATGTATATAATTAAGTACCTATACCAGAAATGCAGAAAAGCATAAAATTAATAATTAATAAGCTAATTATTCATATCAAAGAGTTGGAAAAAGAATGGCAAAATAAACTCAAATAAATTATAGGGGGGAAACAATAAAGAGAAGGGAAGAAAGTAATGAAGTAAAAAACATACAAAATACTCAATGAAAAAACCCAGGAACATTTCATCAGGTGGTTTACAGTTTGATAATCTCTGAATAAATGAATGTTCTATACCAGTAGAATTGGCTTAATTCCTTTCTTAGATAGCACTTTGTACTAGGTATCTAAGAAACTTCCAAACTAAATTATCTGGGGAGCCCAGGGAGGGAGAATGAGGAAGAGTGGAAGAGGAGAGCAGTCCAAGAGTTCAGAGTATCCCATCCCATCAAACAACTGTACAGGATGGAAGGAGCCACTAGTACTTCAAGGAACCCTCTCCAGGCACATTGATAGAGACAGCATTTATATGCCTACCACAAAGAGGGTATGAGTTGCTGGATTTCTACAACTATAGTCACATGAGACTTCACCCCTTTTCTACAATTTTTCAAAAAGGTTCTACCCCCACCTGGATGGCAGCAGGATCCAAGAAAGATATTAACACTACCATTTATAGGTAGGTGGCCAGAATCCACCTAAAATCTTTTCCCAAAGTTGCATTTTGAAAATAGAGAAAAATCACAGTAAAAGAGTGCCTCGTATACACCATATGCTCCCTTTCCAGGCTCCACATTATATCAAACTCCAAGTTCCAAAGAAAATTCAAGTGTTCAGAGCAAAACATATGACCCAAATCTCATTTTGGATTTTGTTTTCCCTTTCTGTTATATTATCATTTCATGAATCAAGGAAATGAAAACCATAGTAATTTTTAAACATTTCTATTTAAAACATGTATAAATTTTTCATTATTTTGTAAAATCTGCTGTATCTTAATGTAGCCAATTGGAATGTACAACTAGAAGAAAATAGAGACCAAAGAAATTTAGACAAGTGCTAGAGAATTACAAATACCGCTTAATAAGGATAATTCATATACATTTCTTCTAATTGGGATATATTGGGCTCAATATGTTTAGAATGAAAACAGCTGCAAAATTGCATCACAGTTTGTCACATGGAAGTAGTTTTTTTTAAGGTTTAGATCTGCTGAAGAAACACTATACAGTAAATCATACTGAACTAGAAAATGTAGACAATTTAGTCCAAAGGACCAATTTCAAATGTAATCAACACTTATGATAACCGTATAAAAATATGTTGTTGTCAAACAGTTTGGGAAAAGTTAGGAGTGAGTCCCTTCTACCTTTCCCACAAAAAAAATTAAGATGGCTAATACTTTCAGAAAATATAACCCACGATGTTCCTTGACCAGCTATCATTTGATCTGGGAAATAGAAATTTAGGATGGGGTTAATGAAAATATCCCATTAGAAAAAAAAAAAGTCAAAGTGTCAGATGGATTCTACTACCAATTTCCATCTCTTTGTTTCAAGTCCCATCTGCCCAAGCCTTAACTAGCTGGTCACAGTGATGACCTACAGATTGCAAAGTTAGGCAAGCCCAGGCCTCTAGTCAATAAGAATGGTATCTGAAAGGATATTGGGCTGTTTCCCTGATTCTTTTGGAATCTACTGTAGAAAATTCAAATCCCTGCATGACAATTGAGGGATCAACTCCTCATCTTAACACCTACCATCTGTTTTCTGGTCTTCTCATGACCCCTCCACTGAGTCATTTGCATTTCCTACTGGAACTGGAATATGGTTTTTAATGGTTGGCTTTTTTGACTTGACCCTCACCTAACTCCTGCCTGCCACATCTTTCTTCATGACTGACCCCTGCTTGTAACACCTTCTATGCTTCAGATTGCTCCCGGGATTCACCCAAGTGGATGTCTCTGGTCTAATTGTGGCTTCATGGTCTTCAAGAATTGATCTTTTCTGGAAACCACTTGCAGAGTCAGGATAGGCAAAGTTATGGTTCAATAACAAATAACCTCCAAGGTCGGGTGCAGTGGCCTACACTGATAATCCCAGCATTTTGAGAGGCTGAGGCAAGTGGGTCACTTGAGGCCAGGAGTCTGAGAACAGCCTGGGCAACATGGCAAACCCCATCTCTAAAAGAAAAAATACAAAAATTAGCCTGGCATGGTGGTGCACACCTGTAATCCCAGCTATTCGGGAGGCTGAGGCATGAGAGTTGCTTGAACCCCAGAGGCGGAGGTTGCAGTGAGCTGAGATTGTGCCACTGCACTACAGCCTGAGTGACAGAGGGAGACTCTATCTCAAAAAATAAACATAAATAAATAAATACATTTATAAGTAATCTCTAAATCCCAGTGGTTTAAAATAATGAAGGTTTCTTTCTCACTATACAGCATGCCAATACCTGGTTGGCATGGGAGGAAGAGCACGTGAGGCTCTTTCAATCTTAGGGATCCAGGCTGATAGAGGCCCCATCTTAATACAAGCTTTCACAATCAACAAGGCAGAAGGAAAGAAACATGAAAAATCATGCTCTTATTTAAAGGCTTATGCCCAGCAAAGACACAAAACACTTCTACTTACATTCCATTGGCTAAAGCCACTCTCATGGCTACGTTCAAGTTTAGGTAACAAGAAAGTGACGTGCAGCATGCACCCAAGTAGCAGTAAAATCAGAATAGCATTCTGAGTAACCCTAATGATAGCCATAACCCTACTGCTGCTCATTTTTCATATGCAGAGATATATGCCTATCTCTGCCATCCAGCCTTAAGATGCCAACATGCTTATATTTAATTGTCCAGACTGTGACAAGTTAATTTCAAAGCTACTTCAGGTAAATATAAGACAGAACTTCTTTATCCTATGTGTCTTGTTATCAACAGGGCTTTCATAATATCTTTTCCTGAGTTATTCAGGAGTAGGATACAGACCCATAATAACACTTGCATATGGGGAAATACCAGAGTTGAATGTGAGCTATGAGGATTTCCCCTGCTGGGCACATAGAGCTCTGCAAAGGCCAGGGCCATTGGTAGGAGGCAGAGCAGGCAGGTCTGACTACATAAGAGTGCATACTTTTAACTATTCTGCTATACGAATAAAAAAAGTTATTTTATCCTGCTAACCGTTGTAACTGTACTAACACAACAAAAAGTAAAACTCACATTTTCTTATTCTTTCAGTAGTAATCACTTGAAGGACTTTCTGAAAAAAAAAAACAAATATAGTATTATGAATTCTCAAGTAGCAATAAAATGTAACTTTAATGAGAAAAAGAACACAAATATCTAAACTCACTTTTACATTAGATGATCAACTACTATGTGATTCACTGTCTGAAAGCCACCTCTCTAGACTTATGTCCCATAATATTCCAACCAAACACACAAACACATAGAAAGTGGGAAGTGCTCGCTCTACATTTTCGATTTATCGTCCAAATTAATTAATGAAGTAGTTTATTGTACTCTTTCTCTCATGAGGTATTGCCTAAAACCACATAGAACGTGAGAGCAGGGATTAGAATTGACAAATAAGTGAAGTTATTGACTAGCCTATGCCAGTCCAGCTTTAGAGATGGCTGCCATTCCCGTATCCAATAAGAACTGACCTACACTCATTGACAAGTGTGAATTGCCCCTCTTTGCATCTCCCGTTACTGGATTTAGCTTCCTGATTTTTCCACTATTCATCTCTTGATCATCACCACAAACTTTTCAAACTGTCCTCTTAGGTAATCCTTGACTACAATTTGCTCTTATCCTGGAGACTGCCTGCTTCCAAGTACACTGGATATATAGTCTGTATGATGCAGACCAACCTCAGGGTGACCGACTGTCACAGATCCAGTTGACTGACATTCCTGACAGGTTCCACTCCCCGCTGCTTGCTAACCAGAACCAAACACAAACATCTCAAAAATTATCAGTTGCCCCAAGTGGAGTTCCACATCCATAAAAAAGCAAAACATTATCTCTGCTACTGTCATTGTCTTACACAGTTTTAATGGTGACATTTATGTTTTCTGGAATAATTCTCTTTTGCAAAAACTTCCAGCTGAAAATGTGATCCAAATCCTAAATTTATAAAACACTAAAATAGATAGCCATGATTTCCTCATAAGGGATTTTTGGAGCTTTCCTCACCCTCAGTTCTCCAGTTGCAAATAACTCAGCAAACAAGACCCCCAAAAGTGCCTTAGAAATGTTCAGTTCTAGATACAGATGCTTTCATGAACACACAGAAATAAACACTGGAGGTAACTCTTTATGTAAGCATAACAATCTGCTCCACAATCCCTGACAGATGCCTTCAATAAATTTTCTCTATGGCCAAAGTCATAAATCACTGTGAAGACAGAATGCACACATAAAATCCATTGCACTATAGTTCCCCAGACATCAGGGACAGACTACTTCATCTAGTTCAGCTATTAGTGACAGCAGTCCCCCAAGCCAGCCTATACTATTCTAAGGTTCCAAGATCTGCCTATTAGGAATTTTGACCATTGCTCCCTGATTGCCCATTTCTCCTGCTTTCATTTCTTCCTGTTCTGAGTGTTGTCACAACATTTATGACCTGAAAAGGAGTTCACATGTAAGGTAGATAATTGATGAGCCCAATAAAACAGTCATTATAATTTTTAGGGAGCTTTGGCAGTCATTCAGTCCTGGATTCTACTGTGCATCCCACATCTCCAAAGCAGTGGAATGCAGAACCAGTGTTTGCCAGGACTCAGTTCCCTTCCTTTCCCTGTGGTAAACAGTCTTCAACTGCAGATAGTGCCCAACTCAGAGGCTGACTGCTACCTTTGCAGCATTAAGGAGGTGCCATGGCAGGTGTGGTTTGTAACTTCAGCATTTTGTACATTATATAAGAGAACAAAGTGCTGGTTTGGAAATTTTGTTCTATCTTACAAAATTATGGTCATAAGACAAGTCTTCTGGAATAAAAATTCAAGGAGCAGCCTTAAAACAAATTAAATGTTTGTAGTCTTTGGAAAAGGCAAGTAAAGTACTCAAATTCAAAATATCTCTTCCAGCCTATTCATTGCCTCATTCAAAGAAGGCTTTAAAATCAGAGCTAAAAGAATTGACTTTGAACTCCCGGAAAAGAAAATAAGGTTAGGAAAGTGCTCATTTTATTCCCTTCCTGCCATCCCCAATTACTACATATTATTCAATGCCCATCTAAATGTTGCCTCTTTCCTCAAATTTTCTTCCTGATTTTTTCACATTTTATTTTTGCCTCTTTTACGGTACTAATCACATTCTGATTTTAGTAACTTAGTTCTGTATTGTTCTCATGTGTATTAACTTGTCCATAAGTTCTCTGAGGGATAAGATTACGGTTCAAAATTCTTTATATAACATGAAACACTTTAGCACATGCATATAGATTAACAACAAACTGCAGGTTATATTACTTAATTCATTAATTAAACCCAAAATCTATTCATTGAGTTTAGCAGTAACTAGGTCACATTTAGCCTTGCTAAGAGCAGTTTTGTGGAAAGGTAAAAGAAATACTAGATTTCAACGGATCAAAAGCTAAATAAAAGGCAAAAAATGGCACATGGAATATAAACCACTGTTAAGAAACTTAGCTGTGAAAAGGCAAATTTATGCTTGGGAAAGGTAATAACCCCATATAAATAAGAGTTATGATACTATAAAATCATAAATTCTATAGAAAATACTATTCTTTCCTCTAAAAATATTACTAAATTTTTCTGTATTCTTCCCCTAAACAAATCTATCAGATATGAGTCAGCATGGGAATGAAACAGCAGATGTACTACTGACCTGATTAGAAAATTTAAGCAAAATACATACTGTCCGGAGTAACAGCAACAAGGAGGAAATAACACCAAAAAGCTGCATTTTATTCTGAATTTTGCAAAAGTTATACTTGCGGAAAATGGCATTCTCACTTTTACAATATAAAAGGTCATTGTATTTAGGTGGCAAGATAGCTCAACATTAGTATTTTTTCTTTTTGAGCTCCTAAGTTAAACAATGATTTAGAATTAGAATATTCTAATAATGTTTTCTCACTAAAGAATATTGATTAAAATACTTCTTGAACTCAAAAAGTTTCCAGCTCTTAGCACCAGAGTTAAAGCATTCATTTGTTGATTGAGAGAAAAATGTGCATGCCTACTATGTTTTAAGAAACATGTTAGGCATTAGCAGTACAAAAGTGAGCAATAACAATCTTTTTCTTCACTGAGCTCACATTCAAGTATGGGGGCAATGAGGTCAAATGGTGGTGCCATGTATGAAGCAACCACCTCTGAGTGTACGCAGTCAAAGAAGCTTCAGAAAGGACATGAAGCATGAGCTGGGTCATCAAAAGTGAGACATGGGAGTTTTTGAGGTAGAAAAGTGGAAATAGGAATAAGGTGGAAATAATAATGCAGTAATTTTCAGGAGAAATCTGAGGAGATGGGGTTCAGACTTCTGGTGGTAAGATCAGTCTCTATGAGGAAGAAGCTTTTTATTTCCTCTGAGACTGGAAATAAGGAAGTTCATGTGAGGCCAGCTACAAGCTGCAGATCTGTCTAGATATCCAGGGGAGAACTAGAAGTACATGAACAGATTCCATATTAAGTAAGAGTTTGCATAATTTTCTGAGAACGAATGAGGCATGGGATTGGGCTAGAAGAGAGTAGTGGAAGATTAAAACTGTTACTGAGAAGAATTGAGCACAAATGAACCAAAGAGAAATGAAACGATTTTCTAGAGAAATAAGGATCTAGCAAAAGAAGGTCACAGAAGTAGAGTTAAATAATTGTTTGAGAAGAGTATAAAGCCCACTTGGTAGAGAACCAGCATCCTGAATTCCATGGTTACAGATCGCCAAAGTTTCAAGTTTTTGTCCTGCTCTTGCTGGTGACCTGAAATGTCCAACACTTAGGTGCCTAAGTCATTTTACTTCTCCTTTTAAATGTAAGAAAGGTCAAAACCAGGAAAAGATAGCCAATTGGATACATGCATCTAATTTGGCAGTACCTAAAAACACCCACTAGATAAGTAAATATTTTTTGGAAGACATAAACTTATAAGGATGGAAATAAAAAGAGAAGATTTAACAGCAACAAATTTTTGGAAGACTGAAAGATGAGTATTGAATAATTCAGCAGACTTAATTAAATAATTAATCAGTCTAAGCTTAAGCTGGTACTACAGAAAATTGAGAAACAACCATATTTGCACTGCAGAATCATCAAAAGGTACAGGAAGTGACAGCACCAGATATCTCCGGAACTGGGAGCAAAGAGTAATTTAGATGAAGAGAACGATGATAATTGGTTTAACATTATTCGAGAAAAAAAAATAGATCCCTGGAACCCCTCCCCACTCTATGCCCATAGACAACTGCCCATCCTCCACTCTGGCAAAATGCTGGAGACTTCTCAAAAGATTTCTGGAAGGTTCAATTCTGGAGACTCTAAATAGAGGGTATCCGCACAAAAGGACTCCAGACTCATCTGAAAACCTAGACAGTCTTTTAAGAACAGTGAGATGATGTGGCCAAGTGACTATGGAATGCTGACCAACCTACCCCTTTCCTGTTTTTTATTTCCAAAACTCTGGTAGGCAGACCTGTATTTTTAATACAAAAGATTGGAAGAGTCTGCTCCAAGGAAAAGCCCAAAGACATTAACATCAAAGAACTCTAACAACTCACCCTGATCACCCTGCCAAGGAGACCAAAGTGTGCAAACCCTATTCATGTGCCCAGAGGTTTCGATGACATTTTACATTTCTATTCTAAATCATGAGCAGAAAACTGAGGGTTATTAGACACGAGGAAATTCTATATCTTTAATATAGAGACCAAGTAAAACAAATAGAAAAAGGTCCTTGGAGGAAGGTCTCTAATATAGAGACCAAGTCAAATAAATAGAAAAAAGTCCTTGGAGGAAGCAAGGACTATGAAGGGAGAAAAAAATGAAAGAAACTATTATTAAGAGTAGTAACAGTGGCTATTATATCCATGAAACAAGGCTAGAATGTCGTTTTAAAAAATAAAAGAGAATTCAAATAAAACACTAGTAATTAAAAATGTGATATCAGAATTTTTTTAATTAGTATAATGTAAAGTTAAGGAAACCCATATAAAAAGAGCGTCTTTAAAGAGATGGAAAAGATAACAAAATTAGAAGACTTGTTTGCGGTGGTCTGATACCTAAATATTAGTATAGAAAGAAAGGGAAACAAAGAACAGGAGGGAAGAAATCATCAACCAAATAATGACTTAAATTTTCTAGAAAGAGAAGGGCCAGAGTTTTTAGATTGAAAGTGCCCACTGAATGTCCAACACAAAAAGTAAAACTAGACCCTGAATGAGGAACATCATTCTGAAATTTTAGAGCACTGGGGAGAAAGATGCTAAGAACTTTCACGGAGGAAAAATGAAAGTGTTATGTATGAACAACAATAAATCAGAGGAGCCATGGGTTTCTCAATAGCAATTCTGGAAACTAGCAGGCTGGGTGGAACAACACACTAAGGGAAAATGATTTCTAACAGAATTCTGTAACTAGCAAAACTATCAATCAAATAAGAAGATAGAATAAAATTAACTTCAGACATGCAAATCACAAAATATTCACCTCCCACATAGCCTTTCTCATAATGCCTCTGTAGATGAACTCGTCAAAAGCCTGTTCTTGGTGAAACAATGCATAAAACACTTCTACTACTAATCAAAGTACAATGGTTGTACAGTGAAGTTGTAAGTTGATGAGCTGCTTTTTAATGAAATGACACTTTTACGTGAAAGAACAACTGACAGACACACTGTGATTATTCACACTTGAATATTTGACTGATACATTCTCTAAAATGAACAAAGTGAGCCTAACACTTTAAGGAAAACAACTGACAATAGCTGTGGCCAATGTTAAAATCGGAACTTTCAAGCCAAAATGAGAATTCGGGAAATTTCTAACTGTCATGGGAGCTTAACTTGTTTCCAATACTTAGACTTTTCTGGTGACATGTGTGGTTGTATTAACTATATTAACAAGTATGATTTCTCAACGTTGTATAGTGAAAATTGTCGATATTTGGAAGATCTAAATTAGTGGGTAAGTCAGCATCTTCCAAATGACCAATGGATGACATTACAGAAATGTGCATGGGTAAAAGAGTACAAAACAGATTAATAAACTTTTCATAGTAAAAAGTTAATAGATATGGTTTCAGATCCTATATTGCCACTGACCTTTAAGAAACTACCTTTAATAGAGTTGTGGTGTGCTACCAAAGAAGAAGAACCACAATTACCTAAAAAGGCCACAAAATATTTCTGCCTTTTCCAACTACAATTCTGCATAAGGTCAATTTTCTTCAAGCACTTCAGTGAAAACAACAAGCTGTAAAAGATTGAATGCAGAAATAGTTACGAAAATCCATCTGTTTTTCTTTCAATGCAGACATTGAAGAGACTGTTTTGTTTTGGAAATAAGTTACTTTTCATAAAAATGTTACTTACGTTAAAACACAATTAGCATATTATTGTGATTTTCAAATTAATTAATAAACACTTTTTTCTAAACGTTAGTGTTAATTTTTAATACAGTCAACATTAATAAACATGACCCATATAAATAAAAGCTCTTGGATTTCCTCAATCTTTTATTTGTTTTTTTAAGGATATGAGTCCCTGAGACCAAAAAGTCTGAGAACCACTAATATAGGAAAAAAGAAGAAATGTAGTATAAGGGCCATTCATTTTTTAAAAATCGTTTATTTAAAAGGGTGTTAAGGTGCATAACCAACTACTAGGACATTCCTCACTTATTAATTAGGACAATGAAATTCAGAAATGGGAAAGCGACACCAGCCATTACTCACAAAGCTAGTTCAAGCGTTCATGACTCTTCCCTCCCACTCCAAGGCTTTTTCTTCTGTATTATGCTGGCTTCTCAACCTGCATTTTGTAATCTGCATATCTTTTTTATGAACAGATAATATATATGTACATATGTGGGGTGTGTGCGTGTGTATAGAATTGTACTAGAGGCAGCAATCTTGTCCTTCCAGCTTTCTTAACTCCTTCTCAGAAAACTTGTTCCAACAGCCTCTATTAAGAAATCAACAGACCCCATGAGCCCAGTACCCCCAGTTTCCGCTAATGGAATTAGGTATAGAGATACAAACAAAACAAACTTCTCTTTCTGAAAGTTATATTTGGAAAAAAGGAAAACTAGTCAGTCTCTATTGAAAACTTAAAATTGGTAAAACTGAGTAGCTGGGTAGGGTTTAAGACAATCACACCTGGGCCCGACATTTGCCAAAGTCAACACAATGTGAATTGCAGCTGAAGGAGAGACAAGAAGATCAGCAGAGAAACACTGAGGGGTGGGACTGGCCCCAGTCCTCCAGTTCCTGGTTACAGGCCCTGTGAGGCCTAGCTTCAGAAGGTTCCCATTGATTCGTCAATTTTTGCCTTATTTATTTGAATGGGTTTTTATTCTTTGCAACCTAGTGACCATGTTTCAGGAAAAATGTGCACATGTATATAATTCCTACTCCAATAATGATGAAGTACAGCTACAGAGTGGATGGTAAAAGTATAAAAGGCAGAACATAAAGCCCTGGCATTTGCCTGATGAGAGCAGTTGCCAAGGCACAGAGCATGGCAGCAGAGAAAGCCTGTACACATGCCTTCAGCTGGCAACCTGAGAGATCACATCAGAGGTCTCTAATTTGGACCAAACATGTAGTTGGCAATTTCACTGAAAAAAACTGGATTCAGACAGGGCTTGATAACACATTGTAAAGTCTTCATAAATAATTGTTAAATTAAGAAATAAAAGCACGGCACACTTGTTGCCAACTCTCTCTAAATGTTACAATCATCTTGGAAATCACTTATCCAAAACTTCTTAAGCAATGGATCTAAAGTAGGGACCATACAAAAAGTACGTTTTCAAATAGGACTCCAGATGAGAAAATCTACCAAAAAAAAAAAAAAAATTCTGTAGTGATGTCCAGCTATTCTGTTGTAATTGTAAAAGCTGAAGATAAGAGTGGTGTTTATACTAAAGAAGAGCAAAGAGGGTTTTTCTGGATAAATTCTAGAGCAGTCTCTAGAAGAGGTTAAAAAGACTGGAGCAAACAACTAACAAAAAGCTAAGAAAAGTCATCAAATCCATGGAAACCCAAAAAGGAAAAACATGGAGGAGTGAAAGAAGAAATTGGTGCTGGTAATTTGAACAACATAGGATGATAAAGGATTTTGACTAGGCTATTGTTGAAAAGTCAGGAATAATGTCAACCCCATTATATACAGATGTTTACTGTTTGTGAAAACTCTTTCTAAAGCGTTATGTTAAATGTGTTGGAAAACAGCAAGGGAGTGAAAGTTGATGTGTCTCTTCTAATCCTGGTTGATGAGGACTCAAACCTTAGAAAACATAAAATGTCCTTGAAAAATTACTATGATTCTGACATAGCAGGAGCTTCTCAAATACAAGAGTCACCAAAAAATAGACCTAAGACTGTGGGCAGATATGTGCTGTTAACCCCTCCAAAAGTGATGTCTTCATCCTCACAGAGGTTATGGCACTCAAGGGTCGATGACACCCAGTGATTAAAATCTGTGCCCAATACCCAGCCAGAGAGAGGCCTGAGATTTAGGGAGAATCTCTTCACTCTTTTTGGCTTTCAGGCCGGAGACTGCGGAATGTTGCCGACCCTGCAATTCAGGTTTTCCATCCTTAAAGACACTGAAGATGGACGAGGCTCTGAAATCACTCTCCAAACACTGATTCTTTATTTATGGAGCCTAGGAGATAGGGAACGTTAAGTGAACTCAAAACAGCATGTTGTGATCAGATTTTCAGCTGTTCTGTGTCACTGGGAACTGCAAAGTAAAAAGAACAGCCCTAATATCAATAATAAATGCCCACTGGAGAACTCCAGTAAAGCTACAATGATTAAGTAACATCAAGGAAGAAAGGCAAAGTCTAGAAGACTCTCTCCCTCTCTCTCTGGCAAAATGCCTGGTCTGTTGGTTTTCCTTTGCTTCTTCACTCTCAAGTTTGCCAGCCCAACCCCCATCCCACCCACCTCCACAGAAATTTGTCCAAATGACAGGGCAATTGAGATCTTAAAGGAGGTAAACAAATTATTTCAAGTCTTTGAACTTCGCTGTGAGCAAAACTATTAACTAAATTTGATGAGTCCATCCCTTATGCCATTTCATGTCCAGATGTAGACCCTTATACTGATTAGGAGACAGGAAGAAAAAAAATAAACATTTATGTTGTCATGACTATGAATCAGTCTCTCTTCCAGCCCTTTGTACACGTTATTTACTCTTAAAGTAACCATACAAGGTTTATCAAGTAAAATTGCTCCAATCTTGCAAATGAAATATTTGAGACTCAGAGAAGTTAACTTGCCTGAGGACTAGTAAACATCAGAAATACTGAACACTGGAGTCAGTACTGAATACTAGGTTTACTTAATAACCAAACCATCCCCATTACTTAGTCTTTTCCATCAGTAATTGCAAATTAGAGTGAGCTTCTCAGCATCACCTATTCCTTGTCATTTGTATTTGTTATATGAATGGATAAGAAGGTCAATAAGTATTTGTTATATGAATGGATAAGAGAATGTATTTCAGAGTGCCTTGATGCTGAGAAGTGATCAGAAATAGGAAGTAAGTAGAAGGCAGAAGACAATAACACTAGCTTTGAATGAAAAGAAAGTTCTGAGATGCTCAAAAATGGCGCAACTTGAATGCCAGCCCGCCTTGTCCAGGCACTGTGCCTGTTACCTCCACATGTACTCTGCAGTTCATCTCTGATGTCGTTTTTCCTTCAAGGAAGCAGATAATGGTGCTTTTGACTTGATATCTACTACTAATAAATAAGTGCTGGTTGAAAATTGTTAATAGCTACTCAACTATTATTGCTAATGGGTTACAAAGTTTCAGAACAGATTTGGCTGTGAGGGATATCTGCAACTAATGTAGAAAGGAATAGAGATATTGCAGAGTAAGCTTGGGCTGAATGTTTCAGAAGCATTTTAATCCACAAAGCTTAATTACCACCCTGCCTCCTGACACTTAGGTGAGCCCTCATATGCACAGGAGCGATTTGTCCTGTCCCCGTTTCTCTCAGTCTTTGAGATTTTCTCTTACACTTCCTCTGAGTCCTCTTGTCCCTATCCTCTCAGCTCAGGTGCTGAAATATCTTCCCCTTTCAAGAAGAAAGTCATCGAAACCTTTGACAACGTGTTTAGTGTGTCTTCCCTTTCTCTGTCTGGTACCAACTAGGTGCTGTGTTTGCCCCAGCACCCCTCCATGCCCAGAAACATGTGAGCACCAGAGGCAGAGCCATGGAAAAAATGCCCTACCAGTAGAGAAGTATTTAAATACGTGTAAACTAGTTGCAGTATGTATTGGCTGAATATCAGCCCTGTTCTTACCAAAATTGGATACAAAATTGTTTCTACTCATATGGAATCTATTCTATCCCTTATTTTCCTTTTTGCTACTCCTCTTTTACCAAAACTTAGCTTCCTAAGACTACATCACTCATTTAGTTTCTTTTTATAGAAACTGACGTGCTTTGATACCATGCAATCTGCTGTGGACTGAATAATTGTTCCTTCCCGACCCCAGATTCATAGGTTGAAATCCTAACCCCCAAGGGGATGGGTATAGGAGGTGGGGCCTTTGAAAGGTGGTTAGGTCATGAGGGTGGAGCCCTCATGAATGGGATTAGTGATTTTATAAAAGGGACCCCAGGGAGCTTCTTTATTCCTTCTACCATATGAGGACACAGGGAAAAGATAAGTGCCTATGAACAAGGAAGCAGGCCCTCACCAGACACTGAATCTGCTGCCACCTTGATCCTGGACTTCCCAGTCAACAGAGCTGTGACAAATAAATATTTGTTGTTTGTAAGCCCCCCAACCTGTGTATTCTGTTATATTAGCCCAAATAGACTAAGACACAATTCTTGGATTTCTGTCTATTGCGCAGAGTTGTCCTGATGACCTGGGGTGGGGGGAACTGGAGGCCCATGGCCCAGTGAGGGTCAGGACTTCTCCACAGGGTCACATGGATGTGTCAGGAGCTGGCGTGGATTTATCCTTTCCCTACTCCTGCTAAGCATTGCCCTGCTTTCGTCTTCTACAGAAACTTACAGATATTTTGGTGGAAATAAGAAATGTGGGCCCACAGTGATGAGTTTAGACCTTTTGTGACAGTTCCATGTGTAACCAACCTTGGGGAAGATTTCAAATCTCAAAATGGTAGACCTTCTAGAACATGGCTACAGTTTATAACAATAATTATGAAGAATGTATACATTTCAATCTTTTGAGAAATATTGTATGTGTACAGCTATGTCCCAGATCTTCAATTCCAGATTCAGCTTAGCAGCAAAGGTGCTGAGGCCCAGATGACCAAAGGCAGGATATCTACTTGTTCAAAAGAGAAAAATGTGTTAAAATAATGAAACATAGCTGAATTTTATTCTATTCAAGGCTACACTTTCTGAAACCATATGTGAGCTCTCTTTTAGTAACTATGCCAAATGCCCAATCCAGGAAGTGTCCAAACCTCTCCGATTGTCCTATTGATGTATTGAACAGTTTCAATATTTAATGTCAGATTTGGGTTTAGTAAAAAGGAGCAGACCTCAACTAGACTGATTAATATCAAGCCAGCCAGGATAGATGTGGAGAAGGTGGTCATTTGTGTGATATAATTGCGGTGAACCAGGAAGAGCCATTCTGGGCAAAAACTGATTCATCTGGCCCAGTCCCAGACACCCTTCAGGTTTCACACTACAGCAAATTAAACAATGTAGAGTCGTTCTTTGGGAGGCCTCTCTGTGTTCCCTTCTTTATAAATTATAAATCTACTTACTGTCCAATATAATTCATTAAAAGAAAAGCCCTACCTGTCAATTTCTTTGCATGAATATATGAGAGAGAGACACGGAGAGAAAGAGCTGTGATAAAAATATGTATCAAACTTTTATCATCATTTAATCCTAGGAAGTAGGATAAGAAGGAGTATAAGAATGAAAGAAAGCCAGGCTTTCCTCTATTTTTTAGAATTCTATAGAGGATTTAATTTGTTTAAATTTTACTCCAACAAATATGCACTACTTTTGTAATTTTGACAAAAGAAATCCAAAAAGAGAAAACTGTTGCTCACACTTCTGGAGTGTTAATGGCTTATTCATTCACACAAACTTTGCCTTGACTAACATGAGATTTTTATTTGCTGCTCCTTGACGCCAGTCCTAAAAATTGTAGATTTCAATTCTATTCTGTATCAAAATGTCATAAACTACCAAGGCTGGAAGATCCATTGGGGCAAACTCTGAATATTGGAGTAAAGGCAATGACATGATAAGTCACTTGTTTATAATAGATTGTCTCATTGACTCAGCAAATATTCTTTGAGTGCCTATATATTTAACCAAAAATTAAAAGTGTGTTGGAGTTAAACAACTATGAGTTTTATAGATATCTACCCACAAAGGACTTCTCATCAAATTTACTGCATACCAGTAATATGACTGGCACAATTCTAAATATATATATACTCCTATGTTTCAGACAGAAATTCATAGTTCCACTTTATGAATAAGGAAGTTGAGGCTCAAAAGAGTTAAATCTTCTGTCCGAAGTCACACACCTGGCGAGTATTGGTGGTATAGTCAAACCCAGATATTCTTCCTTCCAGTCCTAAGTACTGGTCAGTTTTGTACGAGGCATTCTTCTCTTGGGACTTATTCGAGGAGACGAGAGACAATCAGAAGTGAAACTGTTTTTTTGTTGTTTTTTTCTAAACTTCTAGTCCAATTATTTTATCTAAATCACAACAATAAATATACCAATTTGAGGCTTGTTTCCGTCCTCAGTTTTAAATACTCTTTTGAATAGCTCAGAACTATTTCCTTGATCAAAAACTGATATTCACTTGGCAAGCCCTATTACTTAAATCATCTCCCATAATATAAAAAAATAAAATAAAAGCTCAGTAGAGGGGATTTTCAATATTCTCTGATTTCTAATTAAAACAAGAATTAAAAATCATAAAACTGATTAAAGTTTGTGTGGAAGAAAATAACTTAACCTTTGGACTACTGGTATTTATTATTCTTGGTGACCTCTCAAGCTAAATAATTCTGGCTGAAAATAAGACTCTGATAAAATAAGCGGATTTGGATTGCTTTTCATGCTTCCTCACAAATCTTTCTAAAGACCTTGAACTTTCTGTGGACAGAGGATATCATGACTTACGATACAGGTTAGAATAAAAGATATTTTATTGAATCTAAAATGAAAAAATATATCTTCTGTTTTAGAATTATAACTTCCCTATAATTTTATTTTATAGAGATGCTATGAACTGATGTATGTTTCCCCAAATTTATATATTGAAGTCCTAATCTGTATTTGGACATAGGTCCTATAACGAGGTAATTAAGATTAGATGAGGTCATAAAAGTGGGGTCTTGATACAATAGGAAGAAGAGACTTCTAACAAGAGACAATGGAGAGCTTTTTCTCTCTTTCACCACACACAAAGAAGGGGTCATGTGAGCACCCAGCAAGATGGCGGCTACCTACAAGCCAGGAGAAGCAGCCTCAGAATGAAAACTATCTTGCTGGCACCTTGACCTTGGACTTTCCAGCTTTCAGAACTGTGAGAAAATAAATCTCTGTTGTTTTAGCCACACAGTCTGTGGTATCTTGTTATGACAGCCAAGCAGACTAATACAAGGAATATGACTTCATTTATATGAATAAGTAATTTTGAACAAAAATAGCTTTGGGTAGATAAATTTAAGGTTGCTAATTTGGGCATAAAGCTTTGCTCCAACTGATAATTGGTGATAAGAATCATAGCACAAACTGCAACAAAATTAATGTGGCTACCGTCACTTCTTTGAACATCACTTAGAAGATAGAATTTATGGTGATACCGCCAGGTAAATTTCTTAAACTCAAAGAAACAAGTGTAGCTGACTGTCAACCTGGCCTTCCTTTCTACAACATAAGGGCTTCCCAATTGAACTCAGTTTACTAAGCAAAAGCATCCATTTCCCTTTCTTCAAAAATATTGGTGTTAAAAGAATTACAGGAGGAAAGAGGAAAACTAGTACACTTTCCAGGGAAATGTTTACAATATAACTGAATTTTGTATGAAAAGGGAGAACACACACTCAGCCGACAGGAAAACATTGTCTCCATTTTCTCTCATGGCAAACATCAAGCCCCACTTTCCTGCCAGGCCTCTAGGCAACTTCAGAATTCATTTCTACGTGGCAGCCTGGCCAGCCCTTTCCAGTGACTGGAGCTGGCACGCACAATAGAATTTAATTGCTCTGCCTGAGTATAACTCAGCTTTCCATTTCTTTACAGAGCTGCAGACCCAGGTATAGGGGAAACTGGGCTGAAGCTAAGATAAATTAGGCTAAAAGCAAGAAAGATTTAAAACCACCAGCTCTCATATTACTATATTTAGGAGATGAGAAATGTTAATAATTCAGTACATATTGTGTGATCTAATAATTGCTTATATAATATTCATCCTTGGAATGGCTGTGGGCCAACACTACAGGCTGGGTGATGTAACTTGCACTTTCTTTTTTTTTTTTTTTTTTTTTTGAGATGGAGTCTCGCTCTGTCGCCCAGGCTGGCGTGCAATGGCACTATCTCGGCTCACTGCAAGCTCCGCCTCCCAGGTTCACGCCATTCTCCTGCTTCAGCCTCTGGAGTAGCTGGGACTACAGACGCCTGCCACCACGCCCAGCTAATTTTTGTATCTGTTTTTAGTAGAGACGGGGTTTCATCGTGTTAGCCAGGATGGTCTCGATCTCCTGACCTCGTGATCCGCCTGCCTCGGCCTCCCAAAGTGCTGGCATTACAGGCTGAGCCACCGCGCCCAGCCTCAATTTGCACTTTCAATACGCTTCTCCTTTCCTGACTGTTCTCAAGGACTTAAAAGCTGGAAACAGGTTTATTTAGTTCCCTTTTCAGCTAGGTGTGGGCATATAACATAGGTCTGGGATATAAGCAGAAATCTGCTGAAGCAACCTGTTCTGTCTGGAATGCAGTCACAAAGCCTAGAGATGTGGCAACTTCCAGTGCCCATAGAGCAGCACACATAAGCATAAATGCCAAGACACTAAGAATGAGGCACAGAAACATGGGAGGAGCGTGGGTCCCTGGAGTCATTGCTAAACCCACTGCCCTGGACTGTTACTGCCAGCCTTCTTCTTATGTGTGGGTGGCATATGTAGCTTTAGGTTTTTAATCTAGGACAAACCATGTGCTCCATATTTTGCAGTTGAACATTCTTGATTAATACAATGACTTCAGGTTTGCAAAAGCTTAGAAAACTTTGAGCAAAACAAATATTTTCTGCCATAAATATGTATCCAAGAAAATGTTAAAAGCCTTTCAAGTGTACAAAATCCTAGTTATTGTCTCCAGTTGATTAACTTTTCACTTGCCTCTTTTATCTTGGGAAAGGGCACCAATCCTCTTACAGTGATAAAGGAAACTGAATTCAAACTAGAGTCACATAATTCTATTGCTTTTATAACTCTATCTTCTATGTCACTTGCTCTCTCACTAATTCTATGTGCTAGTTCCAGTTCTTTTTTTATGTCTAATAGTTCCTCTCTTTTCCCAGTTGTGGTTGGCTGCCGTCACAGAGGAATTCCGTGGCATGGTCCAGCTGTAGCCAGACAGTAACGCAATCCAAGCTTTGCTTGGCAATATGTAAAAAGATCAAACTGTGGAAGTATAGGCTTTTTCCGACTTCTGTCATCTCTCCTTGCTCCGGCATCATGGGTCCCTACAACTCACCCCCATGCTTCAGAATTCTTCCAACCCGCTAGGTACATATGTCTGGTTCTCCCGAGAGCGCTCTCTCACCATGCAGTGGGCTCTATCTGCATCTCAGCAAACTTTCAGCCAGAGAGTAAGGTATCAATGCCCCACCCCCTTACAGGCATCTTCAATCTCTACGACTGAATTCTTTGAGCCCTCTTCAGTTAGATAGGGCAAGTAGAGGAAGGAAAAAATTCTAAGCGCTCTGTACCACTGTTAATTCCCTTCATTCTGTCTTCCCATACTTTATTTTCCTCTTTTTTTTTTTTTTTCAGAGTCTCGCTCTGTCGCCCAGGCTGGAGTGCAGTGGCACAATCTCTGCTCACTGCAAGCTCCGCCTCCCGGGTTCACGCCATTCTCCTGCCTCAGCCTCCCGAGTAGCTGGGACCACAGGCACCTGCCACCACGCCCGGCTAATTTTTTTTTTTTTTTTTTTTTTTTTTGTATTTTTAGTAGAGACGGAGTTTCACCGTGTTAGCCAGGATGGTCTTCATCTCCTGACCTTGTGATCCGCCCTCCTCGGCCTCCCAAAGTGCTGGGATTACAGGCGTGGGCCACCACGCCCGGCCTTTATTTTCCTCTTTTACATGGACTGATGAAGAAGTGGGGATGAGGGTCCCAGGACCAGTTTTGATATTTTCTATTAACTCCTACATAGACGACTCCAGCACTTTTCTATCATTCCCCCATTTTAAGGCTCCCACTGAAATTCTAAAACAAAAAGGAAACATACCACTCAAATTAATTATCTATTTAAAGAAGTTAAGAAATTACATGCAGACTTAAAGGCTTTTTAAATCTAGGTTTTGAACTTTATAACATTAGTAGTTTGAATACTGAATTAAAATTTACTTGATAAATGCCCTATCTGTAAAATCACCTTCCTGCAACATTCAAAATAACTCAGAAGATCCTTGTCACCACTAGAAATTCCTGCCCCAGTCCCCACCCCCAGGATCAGCTTACCTAGGAAACCGACTGAGGTAAGCCCAGAGCCACCCTGAGTTTTCTCAGACATTTCAACACCTATTTGATTGCTAACTACCCATTGCCTTCCCTATGCAAGGGGTCAGCACAAAGCACTGAAAATTCCTCCCACCCCAGATGCCTCTGCTTCCTCCTCACCAGCCCACCACGATGTCTCAGCTCTCCTTGAGGTCTCAGCCATAGCTCACATCAACTAATTCTTCAATGTGAGAAGCTTTCATAAAGTTGATATAAATTATGCCTGCTTATAAGGTCTTTCTCAAGGAAAATAATCAGCTACCCAGATATTCCGTACTGTTTCAGGCTCTCAAATTATTATTCTTCCCAGAACCTACACAGTCAAAATATTGATGTACAAAGGTTTGGTTTACTCTCCACTTTGACTAGAAAGTGGGAAAAACTGACTTGGCCAGATGTAGGGCTTTCATCCTCAAACTGTAGGTCACTGAGAGACAAGGAAATTTCAAAATGTGTTTTATTGTGGTTTTAAGCTGTAAGTAATAATGAATGTGTTTATTTATTCAACGAACATTTGTAGGGACACATTGCTATTTGCTAAGCTCTACGTTCGTTTAAGGGACCCAGAGCTAGTGGGGTTGCAGTGCTGTAGAGTGGCATAGACTGTAAACAAATGTGCTAGATTATTTATTGTGATGCTAACTTCTTGCTGTTTTCTCACATCTCAACTGGAAATTAAGTTGAAATAATTTTCTTCATATTGCTACTTTCATAGTCTTGGAAAATTGTCAAAAACTTGGTATCTGGGACAAAAGCAGAAGTTGCAGGGCAATTGTTCATCTTTTTTAACCCACATTTTTCTTTAGGAGTCTAGAACCATTGAGAAAAACCGAAGCTGGAGTTTTAAAAGAGGAAAGATACCTGAAGACCATGGGAAAGAACAACGGTTTTAGGTTTGGGGGTTTCTGTGAATAATACCCAATGTCTTTCTCACCAGAGGAGGAAAAGCTTTGGTGGGAAATGATGAGACCATAACCCACTGGTGAAAGAGTTCTAGGTTCATAGTAGACACTAAGAAAATGGAGTTGCCTGCTTGGAAATCACCATATGCCCTGGAGAAGCCCAAAAGGGTTCAGGAAACGGGCACGTCAATGAGTGGCTGGCATGATAGACGTCCTTCCACCTTTCTCAGGTAAGCAGTAGGTGCTTCTGTTATCACAGGGACAGGGAGAAGCAGAAAGGGGAAAGGAGACTGATTTAGTTCTATACTCCCTCAAGCAAGGGTTGATCTAGATTGATTTTAAGAAATTCGGTGTTTTCTATACTGCCTCTTACGTAGGAAACTTACTTCTGCCACTCGAATAAATATAATAAGACATATGTGCCATCAAAGAAACATATGTGGAGACAAAAAGGAAGAAATGGTAAATCCTTCTAGGGAAATAGGAAGGGGAGGTGAAAGAAGAAAAATAAAGGCTTTATAGCTCACACACTTCCTAAGTTGTTCTAGCCCCATAATATTCGTGTCCAATGTCTGTGTCACATGCTCAGAAGTATGTTGACAGGGTTGTGCCAGCTGACTAATATAAAAAGATCATTCTAGGTGAGGACAGGGTGACTTATAATGCATTAAAGTGATGCCTTCTAAAAAGGCTATTTCTATTTATGAATAGATTGATTTATTTTATGAATAAATTTTTAATGCCTTAACCTAAACAAAGAAGCAACATTGTCAATATATTAGGTCTAATCAAAGAAGCAGTCCAAGACATCTGTTGTTCCTATAATGGCACCAAGTAAGCCATTACCTTCTCCGCTTTTATATCTGATGATAGGTAGGTAGGTAGGTAGATAGATATTAAACTGATAAGAACAGATACTACACTTGTTCTTAGCCAAAAGGTTGAGAAGTGATGTGATGTTAGATAAATAGATAAATGATGATTGATACATAGATAGAGAGAGAGATAGTAGATTTATATGTTAAACTGAAATTGAAGGGAAAAAATGCACTGTTCATTATATGTATATGTGTAATTGTATGGGTGTATATGTTTGTTTTGAAGATTAGAAACAAAGAAAATCACACAACTGTTAATAGTGGTCCATTTCAAGAATAGGAAATCCATCTGGTGTTTCTTTTTCTTTTTATATTTTTTATTATATTTTCTTTGTTATTATTTGGCATAGTTCAGTATTATTTTCTTATAAGCTTTAATTATTTCCTTTTTGGTATTTATTTTTCCACCAGCAAGTTCACAATAGACATCTATTACCTGATGATTACACAAAAATAAAAGTTGTATTTTTTATCTCTAATTTTGAGAGCAGACCACAGGGAAGGAAAACTTGTAGTTGGAGAGTCTATGCACAGTAGAGATTCTAGAGATACTACTTCTTGCAGAATGAACACGTAAGACAAACTATGGAACTCAGAAATCTCAGCATCTATAAAGCCCATGTCAGTTGTAAAGACCCATTAAAATGGAAGATTATTCTTATAACCTGAGATGCAGGGCTAATTAAGAGTCCAGGTTCATCCCCACCTCATGGCGTTTTGCATCTTACCTTCACCTGGGGATTCTCACGGGGCTGCCACTTCAGGTCACAGAGATGAAACAGAAGTAAAAACTGGGTCACTTCAGCCCAGTTTTTAACTTCCCTGGCTGCCTATGCTAAGGCAATCCTGCTGTCCTTACCCGGATAATGCTGACCATATTCCTTTGGATTATTGTGTTCACAATGAATATCACAGTCTTATATCAGCTTATTTATTTACTCTTCTGTGTATTGTTGAACACTGTCCACTAAATGATAAGTGGCTGAGGACTGAGGTTGTGTCTGACTTGTGCAATGCCCCTCCCCAAAGCCAGGTACACCTCTGTATAGGCAGCATTTAAGGTATTTTTTAAATTAATGATTGAAGTTGATTTTTAAAAACTAGCTTAAGCATTTGTCAGGTACCAAAACATTTGAATATTTAGAAACCATTTGTTCCATGAAGCCAGTGGATTCACTGATAATTCAACTCTCTGTTTCTGTAACTGAATACCTGGTACTCTGCTAACTCAGAGTGCGAACACAGCCAATTCTCTTTTCTTTTCCTAATTAATCTAACTGTCTTATAAGAGGATATGTCAGTATCCTACTTGCTTGTTGCTGAAATAAATGAAAAATGACCTGATGAACCAAAAGGATTTGCTTCTCTGCCATTTTCTTGATTATCTCATTTTAGCAAGACTTACTGTTTTTGCCTTTTATTCTTTCACTTAGAGGTACCTGAATAACTTTCTAATCTTAGAAAGTTTTGAGAATATTAAAATGTTGCAAATTCCATTTGCAACATATCTTGCAAACAATATCTTCGGTGCAATATTTTATCTTTTCAAATGCTTTAAGTATATTTTGTATAAACCTTGGCACTGATGATTTGGCTCAGTCACTTCATGGGCATAAATTAACATATCCTAACTATACTGGATAAACTAACATATAACCTTGTTGGCTAAGCCAGCCCTCATTTTCAAACCAATCCACAAACCAACTATAATTTTTAACTCAAAAATATGTTAATATGTATTCAGAGGAATATTGTAAAAACTGAGTAAATTGCAGATCACATTATGAAAGATAGATTAGTCTGGGGCATACTTTATGATAAAGAAAGATATATACTACTAAAAACTGATAGGTCTGGCACCTGGCACATAAATTTACCTCTTGTCAATAGCAGGTAGAAAATTTAAACCAAATTAGGATTACCTGCAATTGGAAGAAAATGTTGTAATTTGATTTCAAAAATAAGCTTTAGAGCTTTTACATTACACCAACATGAAAACATATGTAATTTTAAAAATAGGTTTATTTAATTGAATATCACCTACCTTTTTTTTTTTTGATAATTCTAGAACACTTTCCAAATTCCTTAAAAGAACCTCTAATTCTTTGGCTGTTTGAAAACATTTTTCTTTTTAGCACATTGGAGGTCATAAAAATAAGTATTAACCAGAGCTGGGAAAAAATGGGGAAAAAGCCAGTTTTCATATTCAGTGTTTCTTATTGAGTCTTTTTCTTCACTCTTAGAGGACTCTGCCTGATGTAGTTTAGATATTTGTCCAAATCTCATGTTGAATTGTCTCTTCAATGACGTGGGTGGGGCCTGGTGGGAGGTATTTAGATCATGGGAGTGAATACTTCACGGCTTGGGACCGTCCTTGTGGTAGTGAATTCTCATGAGATCTGGCCATTTCAAAGTTGGGTGGGGGGGGGCACATCACTCCCTCTCTCTCTTGCTTGCTCCTGCTTTTGCCATGTGAAGTGCCTACTCCTGCTTCACCTCTGCATGATTGAAAGCTCTCTGAGGCTTCACTGGAAGACAAGCAGATACCAGCATCATGCTTCCTGTAAAACCAGCAGAACCATGAGCCAATTAAATGTCTTTTCTTTATAAATTACCCACTCTCAAGAACTTCTTTATGGAAATACAAGAAAGGCCTAATACACTGCCTTAACAGAAATGCATTACTTAACAATAGGTGATGGGTGAAAGAGGAAACATGACTAAGTGAATATTGTCATTAGTCCACTCTCTTACTCTACCATAGATATGAAATCAGAAATCCCAATACAGCACCCAAATACTCTCTTTCTGACAAGTACATCAACCTTAACACATTTTTAATGCACGAAAGACTAAAAGCCCTGAGGATATATGGCAACTTACTTATGAAAGAAACCTTCCTCTTAGATGTCTGGGAGGATGTGTACTTTTGTAAGATTTGAGATGGATGAAGAAATGTCTTTCTTTTTTAAAGTAGAAAAAGCTCTATTTTAAATGCAAGCAAGTTATCAGGGAGATAAATTTCAGGTAAATATGAAATATGAAAATTAAGGTTCTGGACCTGATTTTTTAAAAAGTATGTCCACAAGTAACTCTGACCAAGTCTAAAGACTGCTGTTGTAAAGCACCCATCACTGGACAGCCTCATGTCTGACTCTTCCCCATCCCTCTCTGGAATAATACCTCCTTTAAACTCCTAAAACCCAAGAATTAATGACACCCCCTCTCCCTCAGCAATGAAGCTTCTCACTAAACCTCCCAAAGAACGTTATCATCAGTGACTCCAGGAGGTCCTTCTCCCACCTTGTTGAGATGTAGCTTCCCTCAACAAGATGGGAGAAGGACCTCCTGTTATTCAAAGGTAACATGACTATTCTAAGGGAGGCAACACAAATGATTCCAAGGGTATTGCTTAGAGATATCAGTTTGAAATGAAAACGATTCCCTTGTAAGAACATATTGGGTATTCCAGCTTCATTGTTAATGAACACAAGGCTTTAGTTGTTACCTACCACTGCTGTTGCTATTTGTTAACTCATTAATTAATGCAAAAACGGGTTAGCGCAGAAGAAGAGTCAGTAAAGTCTTCAGAATTGAAAAAAACTGGGCTCCCATCTCTGCTTTGATCCTTGCCAGATACATGATGTTGGGCAAGCAACTCCTGAGTTTCAGTTTTTTTAACTATTAAATGAACATTAAACTACCAACTTCATAGGATTTTGAGGATTAATTGAATTGACATCTGTAAAGTCCATACTATAGCCGCATGCCTGACATAGCAGCCAATTAATATAATGTTAGTTCCATTTTCTTATTCATCATTTGCAATGTGCAAAATTATCAACGAAGAAAGGAGATATAAATGCCTCTTAGCACAAAATATTGAGAGGCAGTCAGATGTAGGAACAAAAAATTAAAAAAGGGTTGATTAGAGGCTATAAAAGAAGCATGTACAAAGAACTACGGAAGCACAGAGCCAGAAGCCAGGAAGGCAGACCTTCATGTGGGTAGTTCCATATGGTTTAATTCAACTCAGTATAACAAATTGCCCTTGAGATCCTGCTCTCAGCTCAGCACTATTGCATCCAATGGACCATTCAGAGTATCAACTATAAACTCTGTTCTTTGGTAGTTTATAATTTAGCTCAGAAGACAAGACTTACAGAAAACATAATGTTTTACAAATATTTTTGAATGCCTATATGTGCCAAGAACTATACAATATATAGGGTATACACGGTCCCTTTTAAAGCAAAATTCTATTCGTAGAGATTAATAAATAAGAAGTTAATCAATTAAATAATTAATGTCACCAATTTATGAGGTGCCAAGAAGTAATAGAGAGGATGCGTGCTGCGGAAGGTCCTGTAGGGACATGGCATGTCAGGCTGCCTTCAAACTCACTCTGAAGACCCAGGCCACCCTTTCTGAATGTGTAGAGTTCAGAGGCAGAATCTGCAACTTGAGTTTTCCGTGCAAAAGAAATCCTTTTGGTTTTCATACATCATATAATTTAACATCTCTTCTCTGCATTTTCTGGAGACCACAAGTAATGAAATGATCACCAGGGTTATGTATTCCATTTGTGATATATGAACCATTAATTCTTATCAGATTATATATATATATACACACACACACATGTGTGTGATCATTATTCTAGCTATTCTAGACTCTGCTCTTAAATGCTCACTGCTTCACCATTTGACTCAAGAAACCTGACTTTGTAGAATATACAGTCACGAGAATTGATTAGGCTTAAGACATACTTTAAATACCAAACCAAAGGAGAGTTCATAACTAGAAATATCATGTTGCTATTAAATATGATTCAAGATAATGGAGCTGACATAAGACTATGGATCTTGATGTAATGCCTTTAATTTTCCTAAACAGAACACATTTTTACAGTAACATGACAGAGCAAAGTGCATTATGCCCAGCCATCAGAATTCCAAGAAACTGTCAACCTCAAAAGAAATCTTCCCGAAGAGCACAGGGCTAAGAAATATTCTCTAATTTCAATGGCATTATTTACTTTTGTTTCAGGATTCTTGGAAATAGTATTTTCTTACATGTCTGGTAAAAGAATTTAGAAGGCAAAAATCAGCTTTTTCTTTCTGATCCCCCAAACTGACCACAACTCACATAGCTCATTTTTACCTCATTCCCAGATTCTCTACATACAGGAGAAGACATATGGCAGAGAATAGAGAGGGAAGACACTGGAAATAAGGGGTCCTATGCACACATCAAGACTTCACTACTTATATGTGTATGACCTTATGAATTATTAACCTCTCTTAACTTCAACTTCTTGACCAATGAAATAGGAAAGACAGTATAGTCCATGCAGAATTATTGTGAGAATATAATTAAGGAGATAATAATCATAAAACATCTGGAAATCAATAAAAATATATATATAAAATCACTGTAACAGGAAAAATGAAACCATCTTTTACTTGAAGGCAAAGGCTCTGAGTTTTGGGGGAAAAATAGTCACCAATGTTTCCCAAATTTAAAGACAACAGTTTGGCATTCTCAAATACAAAATAGTTCAGTTAAAAGTGGTTGAGAGTCCCTCTTTTAAAAAAATTCACAAACAAGCTGGGAGCAGTGGCTCATGCCTGTAATCCCAGTATTTTTGGAGGTCGAGGTGGGTGGATCACTTGAGGTCAGGAGTTTGAGACCAGCCTGGCCAACATGGTGAAACCTTGTCTCTACTAAAAATACAAAAGTTAGCCGGGCATGGTGGTGCACACCTGTAATCCCAGCTACTTAGGTGGTTGAGGTAGGAGAATCACTTGAATCTGGGAGGCAGAGTTTGCAGTAAGCCAAGATCACGCCACTGCAGTCCAGCCTGGGCAACAGGGCCTGAGTGAGACTCCATCTCAGAAAAGTAAAAAATAAATAAAAATAAAAATTACAAACAGATGCACAAATGCAGTCAATCAAAAGATGATTTGAGAAACTGTTCTAAGGGTAAGTTCCACAGTCAATAAAGAAGACCATGGTAGTCACTTCTAAGATGGCTGAATAGGAACAGCTCCGGTCTGCAGCTCCCAGTGAGATTGATGCAGAAGGTGGGTGATTTCTGCATTTCCAACTGAGGTACCGGGTTCATCTCATTGGGACTGGTTGGACAGTGGATGCAGCCCATGGAGGGTGAGCCAAAGAAGGGAAGGGCGTTGCCTCACCCAGGAAGCTCAAGGGGTTGGGGGATTTTCCTTTCCTAGCCAAGGGAAGCCATGACAGACTGTATCTGCAGAAACAGTTCACTCCTGACCAAATACTGCGCTATTCCCACTGTCTTAGCAACCGGCCGACCAGGAGATACCCTCCCGTGCCTGGCTCGGCCAGTCCCACGACCATGGAGCCTTGCTCACTGCTAGCGCAGCAGTCTGAGATCGACCTGCGATGCAGCAGCTGGATTGGGGGGGTTGTCCACCATTGCTGAGGCTTGAGTAGCTCAACAGTATAAACAAAGAGGCTGGGAAGCAGACACTGGGCAGAGCCCACTGCAGCTCAGCAAAGCCTAATGCCTCTATAGATTCCACCTCTGGGGGCAGGGCATAGTAGAACAAAAGGCAGCAGACAGCTTCTGCAGACTTAAACTTCCCTGTCTGACAGCTCTGAAGAGAGCAATGGTTCTTTCAGCATGGCGTTTGAGTTCCGAGAAAGGACAGACTGCCTCCTCAAGCAGGTCCCTGACCCCCGTGTAGCTTCACTGGGAAACACCTCCCAGTAGGCGCCAACAGACACTCAAACAGGCAGATGCCTTTCTGGTACGAAGTTTCCAGAGGAAGGATCAGGCTGTTCTGCAGCCTGATTTGCTGTTCTGCAGCCTCCCCTGGTGATACCCAGGCAAACAGGGTCAGGAGTGGACCTCCAGCAAACCCCAACAGACCTGTAGCTAAGAGATCTGACTGTTAGAAGGAAAACTAACAAACAGAAAGGAATAGCATCAACATCAACAAGAAGGACATCCACATCAAAACCCCATGTGTAGGTCACCAACATCGAAGACCAAAGGTAGATAAAACCACAAAGATGGGGAGAAACCAGAGCAGAAAAGCTGAAAATTCCCCAAAACGGAGCACCTCTTCTCCTCTAAAGGATCACAGCTCCTCGCCAACAAGGGAACAAGACTAGATGGAGAATGAGTTTCACGAGTTGACAGAAGTTGACTTCAGAAGGTCGGTAATAACAAACTTCTCCAAGCTAAAGGAGCATGTTCTAATCCATCATAAGGAAGCTAAAAACCTTGAAAAACTGTTAGATGAATGGCTAACTAGAATAAATAGTGTAGAGAAGACCTTAGATGACCTAACAGAGCTGAAAACCGAGGCATGAGAACTTCATGACAAATGTACAACCTTCAATAGCCGATTCAATCAAGTGGAAGAAAGGATATCAGTGACTGAAGACCAAATTAATGAAATAAAGTGAGAAGACAAGATTAGAGAAAAAAGGGTGAAAAGAAATGAACAAAGCCTCCAAGAAATATGGGACTATTTGAAAAGACCAAATGTAAGTTTGATTGGTGTACCGGAAAGCGACACGGAGAATGGAACCAAGTTAGAAAACACTCTTCAGGATATTATCCAGGAGAACTTCCCTAACCCAGCAAGGCAGGCCAACATTCAAATTCACGAAATACAGAGAATGCCACAAAGACACTCCTTGAGAAGAGCAACCTCAAGACACATAATTGTCAGATTCACCAAGGTTAAAATGAAGGAAAAAATGTTAAGGGCAGTCAGAAAGAAAGGTCAGGTTATCCACAAAGGGAAGCCCATCAGACTAACAGTGGATCTCTCAGCAGAAACCCTACAAGCCAGAAGAGAGTGGGGGCCGATATTCAACATTCTTAAAGAAAAGAATTTTCAACCCAGAATCTCATATCCAGCCAAACTAAGCTTCATAAATGAAGGAGAAATAAAATCCTTTACAGACAAGCAAATGCTCAGAGATTTTGTCACCACCAGACCTGCCTTGCAAGAGCTCCTGAAGGAATCACTAAACATGGAAAGGAATAGCTGGTACAAGTCACTGCAAAAACATGCCAAATGGTAAAGACCATCGACTCTATGAAGAAACTGCATCAATTAACGGGCAAAATAACCAGCTAATATCATAATGACAGGATCAAATATAACAATATTAACCTTAAATGCAAATGGGCTAAATGCCCCAGTTAAAAGACACAGAATGGCAAATTGGATAAAGACTCAAGACCCATCAGTATGCTGTATTCAGCAGGCCCATCTCATGTCCACAGATGCACATAGTTTCAAAATAAAGGGATGGTGGAAGATCTACCAGGAAAATGGAAAGCAAAAAGAAAAAAAGCAGGGGTTGGAATCCTACTCACTGATAAAACAGACTTCAAAACAACAAAGATCAAAAGAGACAAAGAAGACCACTATATAATGGTAAAGGGATCAATTCAACAAGAGCTAACTATCCTAAATATACATGCACCCAATGCAGGAGTACCCAGATTCATAAAGCAAGTCCTTAGAGACCTACAAAGAGACTTAGACTCCCACACGATAATAATGGGAGACTTTAGCACCCCACTGTCAACATTAGACAGATCAATGAGACAGAAGGTTAACAAGGATATCCAGGACTTGAACTCAGCTCTGCACCAAGCGGACCTAACAGACATCTACAGAAATCTACACCCCAAATCAACAGAATATACACTCTTCTCAGCACCACATTGCACTTATTCTAAAATTGACCACATGATTGGTAGTAAAACACTCCTCAGCAAATGTAAAAGAACAAAAATCACAACAAACTATCTCTCAGACCACAGTGCAATCAAACTAGAACTCAGGATTAAGAAACTCACTCAAAACCACACAACTACATGGAAACTGTACAACCTGCTCCTGAGTGACTACTGGATACATAACGAAAAGAAGGCAGAAATAAGGATGTTCTTTGAAACCAATGAGAACAGAGACACAATGTACCAGAATCTCTGGGACACATTTAAAGCAGTGTGTGGAGGGAAATTTATAGCATTAAATCCCCACAAGAGAAAGCAGGAAAGATCTAAAATTGACGCCCTAACATCACAATTAAAAGAACTAGAAAAGCAAGAGCAAACACATTCAAAAGCTAGCAGAAGGCAAGAAATAACTAAGATTAGAGCAGAACTGAAGGAGATAGAGACACAAAAATCCCTTCAAAAAATCAATGAATCCAGGAGTTGGTTTTTTGAAAAGATCAACAAAATAGACAGACCGCTAGCAAGACTAACAAAGAAGAAAAGAGAGAAGATTCAAATAAACACAATAAAAAATGATAAAGGGGATATCACCACTGATCCCACAGAAATACAAACTACCATCAGAGAATACTATAAAGACCTCTACACAAATAAACTAGAAAATCTAGAAGAAATGGATAAATTCCTGGACACATACACCCTCCCAAGACTAAACCAGGAAGAAGTTGAATCTCTGAATAGACCAATAACAGGTTCTGAAATTCAGGCAACAATTAATAGTCTACCAACTAAAAAAAGTCCAGGACCAGATGCATTCACAGCTGAATTCCACCAGAGGTACAAACAGGAGCTGGTACCATTCCTTCTGAAACTATTTCAATCAATAGAAGAAGAGGGATTCCTCCCTAACTCATTTTATGAGGCTAGCATCATCCTGATAACAAAGCTTGGTAGAAACACAACAAAAAAAGAGAATTTTAGGCCAATATCCCCAATGAACATCGATGCAAAAATCCACAGTAAAATACTGGCAAACCAAATCCAGCAGCACATCAAAAAACTTATCCACCATGATCAAGTGGGCTTCACCCCTGGGATGCAAGGCTGGTTCAACATACACAAATCAATAAATGTAATCCAGCATATAAACAGAACCAACAACAAAAACTACATGATTATCTCAATAGACGCTGAAAAGGCCTTCAACAAAATTCAACAGCGCTTCATGCTAAAAACTCTCAATAAACTAGGTATTGACGGAACATATCTCCAAATAATAAGAGCTATTTATGACAAGCCCTCAGCCAATATCACACTGAACAGGCAAAAACTGGAAGCATTCTCTTTGAAAACTGGCACAAGACAGGGATGCCCTCTCTCACCACTCTTATTCAACATAGTGTTGGAAGTTCTGGCCAGGGCAATCACGCAAGAGAAAGAAATAAAGGGTATTCAGTTAGGAAAAGAGGAAGTCAAATTGTCCCTATTTGCAGATGACATGATTGTTTATTTGGAAAATGCCATCATCTCAGCCCAAAATCTCCTTAAGCTGATAATCAACTTCAGCAAAGTCTCAGGATACAAAATCAATGTGCAAAAATCACAAGCATTCCTATACACCAATAATAGACAAAAGAGAGGCAAACCATGAGTGAACTCCCTTTCACAATTACTACAAAGAGAATAAAATACCTAGGAATCCAGCTTATAAGGGATGTGAAGGATCTCTTCAAGGAGAACTATAAACCACTGCTCAATGAAATAAAAGAGGACACAAACAAATGGAAGAACATTCCATGCTCATGAATAGGAAGAATTAATATCGTGAAAATGGCCATACTGCCCAAGGTAATTTAGAGATTCAATGCTATCCCCATTAAGCTACGAAAGACTTTCTTTATAGAATTGGAAAAAACTACTTTAAAGTTCATATGGAACCAAGAAAGAGCCCGAATAACCAAGACAATCCTAAGCAAAAAGAACAAAGCTGGAGGCATCATGCTACCTGACTTCAAACTATACTACAAGGCTACACTAACCAAAACAGCATGGTACTGGTACCAAAACAGAGGTATAGACCAATGAAACAGAACAGAGGCCTCAGAAATAACACCACACACCTACAACCATCTGATCTTTGACAAACCTGACAAAAACAAGCAATGGGGAGAGGATTCCCTATTTAATAAATGGTGCCGGGAAAACTGGCTAGCCATATGCAGAAAGCTGAAATTGGATCCCTTCCTTACCTCATATACAAAAATTAACTCAAGATGGATTCAAGACTTAAATGTAAGACCTAACACCATAAAAACCCTAGAAAAAAACCTAGGCAATACCATTTAGGACATAGGCATGGGCAAAGACCTCATGACTAAAACACCAAAAGCAATGGCAAGAAAAGCCAAAATAGACAAATGGGATTTAATTAAACTAAAGATCTTCTGTACAGTAAAAGAAACTATCATCAGAGTGCACAGGCAACCTACAGAATGGGAGAAATTTTTTGCAATCTACCCATCTGACAAAGGGCTAATATCCAGAATCTACAAATAACAAATTTATTAAGATGGTATGGCAATTCCTCAAGGATCTAGAACTAGAAATACCATTTGCCCCAGCAATCCCATTACTGGGCATATACCCAAAGGATTATAAATTATTCTATGATAAAGACACATGCACACGTATGTTTATTGCAGCACTATTCACAATAGCAAAGACTTGGAACCAGCCCATATATCCATCAATGATAGACTGGATCAAGAAAATGTGGCACATATACACCATGGAATACTATGCAGCCATAAAAAAGGATGAGTTCATGTCCTTTGCAGGGACATGGATGAAGCTGGAAACCATCATTCTCAGCAAACTATCGCAAGGACAGAAAACCAAAAACTGCAGCCCAAAATCTCCTTAAGCTGAAAAGCAACTTCAGCAAAGTCTCAGGATACAAAATCAATGTGCAAAAATCACAAGCATTCCTATACACCAATGATAGAAAAACAGAGAGCCAAATCATGAGTTAACTCCCATTCACAATTACTACAAAGAGAATAAAATACTTATAAGTGGGAGTTGAACAATGAGAACACATGGACACAGGGTGGGGAACATCACACACCGGGGTCTGTCAGGGGTCGGGGGGTATGGGGAGGGAGAGTATTAGGACAAATACCTAATGCATGTAGGTCTTAAAACCTAGATGATGGATTAATAGGTGCAGCAAACCACCATGGCACATGTATACCTATATAACAAACCTGCACGCTCTGCACATGTATCCAGAACTTGAAGTAAATTAAAAAATAAATAAGTAAATAAATAAATAAGAAAAGTGTCTCCATCTTTAGGGCTTAGACAAAGATTAACGTCTCCTTTGGGAAATGAGTATTTATGTGCATAAAGAGTATATATACACATCTGATAGAAAAGTTGCATTTCAAAGTTGAAGTCATCAAGAGACTTTCTACATCTTACTTTCATGAGAATGCATCACAGCACTTGAAGTATTACCTCCACCCCATCTGCATTTGAAGACCTCAGCTTCATCTCTACTCCTCTCCCTCTACTCCACAGGACCTGGAGTTCCAAAGGCCATCATGGATTCTCCTGTCTCCTTTTACCAATCTATACCTTCATCCAACCTGTGGATGAAGGATTATGAAGGGCTATGAAGTAGGAATGACTTAAACTTACAGATGTGTACTGAGAGGAAGTCCTGGGGAAGTTAGAGTGAGAAAAGATGTAAGGGTATTATAAATCATGCTGCTATAAAGACACATGCACGCTGTTCATTGTGTCACTATTCACAATAGCAAAGACTTGGAACCAATCCAAATGTCCATCAATGATGGACTGGATTAAGACAATGTGGCACATGTACACCATGGAATACTATGCAGCCATGAAAAAGGATGGGTTCATGTCCTTTGTAGGGACATGGATGAAGCTGGAAATCATCATTCTCAGCAAACTATCGCAAGGACAAATAACCAAACACCGCATGTTCTCACTCATAGGTGGGAATTGAACAATGAGAACACTTGGACACAGGAAGGGGAACATCACACACCGCGGCCTGTCGTGGGGTTGGGGGAGCGGGGAGGGATAGCATTAGGAGATATACCTAGTGTAAATGACGAGTTAATGGGTGCAGCACACCAACATGGCACATGTATACATATGTAACAAACCTGCACATTGTGCACATGTACCCTAGAACTTAAAGTATAATAAAAAAAAAAAGAAAGAAAGAAAAGACCTAAGGGTAAGGAAGGGAAGGTGTAAACTGTGGATTAATGGAGGGTCAGAAGACAGGTTATGAAAAAAAAAATTGCTCTTGCCAAAAACCACAACCTGAGGACAGGGAGTTAAACAGTCATTTGTCCAATGCATGTATATTATCTGAAGTAATTATAAAGCACATTAACATCTTCAACCCATAATATAAACTATATTTTCAGTTTTCAAGCAGAGAACTGAAAACAGAAAGATTTTGCAAAGAAAAAAGGGAAAAGATCATAATCACTGACCAGAGAGAAAAGTCCAGAGGTAGCTTTCCCAGTTAGGATATTTAGAGTGATGGTAAGGGTGAGATTGTTACTAAAAGTGGGGACTAGACCATTTTAGCAGGAGGTTGAGAGTACAAAACTTTGGTCAAACCCATATTTGCAGGATTTTCCTAAAATCTGGTTTGGCAGCAAAAAGCCAGAAATCTGGTTTGGCTCCAAGCAAATCCCAAAATGTGAATAGTTAAATTAGGAGGTATAAGTCATCCTTTCAGATAAAGTCTATTTTTTTTCCAGAAACATTCATATAGAGCTATTGCATGCAATTGCGTAGACTGCACATTGCAGGCCATGTCCCAGTCTATGTAAATGGTGCCCTGGGGATTGAAAGTGAACAACCCTTACGTAGCATGCAGCTGTTCTGCACTTAACAATAGATGTAACTCTAAATCTGGGGTCTTCTTTTCTTTGTATAGCAAAAGATTTGTGTCTGAACTGTCTTTTAAACAACCAGTTCTCCAGTGGAACTATTCTAATAGTAACATGTCTAGTTCATTTGAAGCAGGTCTGTCCTGAGATTCATCTTTACGGCCTCACCTAGACTGTATACCACTTGAGATTCTTGACCTCTGCATTGATTTTACCTCATGTAGGACAAGTTTTAGAAAGGATTTGTTATCAGCCTAGTAAACAGAGCCTACTTTTATAGCCCATGTTTCTTTTAGACAAATTCTAGATGTGATTCATGGATTCATATTCTACATTGCCTTGTATATAATAAGTACTCAAGGGTTATTAATGGAATGAGTAATAAGAGGAACTAAATCTACTGGGTTTTGTTTTGTATTGTTTTGTTTTGTTTTGTTTTGCTTGTATCTCCCCATAGCAACTGTGAAGGGGTAACACTCAAAGGCAACATATGAGCATCAACGAACGATTCTCCTAAATGATAGTTTTTTCTTTCAGAAACATTGCTTAAAACAGCTGAAGAACTAAATGAGGTTTCTGAAACGAAACTGCAAAGAAAGTCTGGCAGAAATAGTTTCTTCTTTCCTAATCATCCAGGATGGTCCCATGGGGTGGTGCTGCCCTTCAGGCCAGGCAATGCTCCAGGCGATGCATTCAGGCCAGGTGATGCATTGGAGAAGCTGGTGATTGTGTTGTGGGAAAGGGGAGGCAGAAAGAGACAGCCTGTGGGGTGTCTTAGCCTGATTGCTGAGAGAGGCCTCGGGGGTGGGACCTAATTCTGGAGCACTGCTCTGCCTCACCTACCTCCTCCCAAAGTCGTGATAGTTGTCTGTTATTTAAACTCTTGAAATGAGAGATGAAAGTATCTAAAATGAGCATGATAAAATGGAGCATTATTGAATTAGAAAACGAAGTCTGATTTTGAGAGGCAGAATATAATTACAGGGTTGGAGCGTTTCCAGGAGATTGTGGATGGCGCCCCAGCTGAGTGTTGAAGAAATTCTTCCAGACTGAGCCTAGACAGATGATGTTTGTCATCCTCCTCCTCACAAGTGCTGTGGACTCCAGTCTTAAAATGATGC
The DNA here is from genome assembly GCF_029281585.2 of Gorilla gorilla gorilla. Classification (NCBI taxonomy): domain Eukaryota; kingdom Metazoa; phylum Chordata; class Mammalia; order Primates; family Hominidae; genus Gorilla; species Gorilla gorilla. The sequence goes on along the minus strand of NC_073235.2, from coordinate 15,879,099 downwards.
AGCACCTCACAGTGTCCACTGATGTCCAAATGCCAATGGTCCCAGCTTCACACCTCTCTAAAGCTGTATCCTCCAAACAGTGGAGAAAGCTGAACTCACAACTTTTTTTGATCTGCTGTGTGTAGAAATCAGATTGAGTGAATAAACATGAAAACATTGGAATCTGTAAAAAGCAATATAAGATTTAGATGTTGTTACTGATATTGAAAAGGTTGCTGTATTATAATTCCTAACACCTTGGTCAAATATATTCAAAACCCTCATTAGAAGCATAAAAGCAGGTCTATTTATACTGCTCGTAACTATAACATAGCAATTACTCTTTTTCATGGATAACCTATGTGAAGAGAAAACATTTTCCATTATTTTCAATAGGATCTTATACACGTAATTCATTGTAAAAGTTTATGTTTAGATTCTAAATACTTTAAGTCTAAATATTATTTATTTGGGGGAAAAACACAGTTTCCACAAGATTCGATAGATTTGCAAGCAGTCAGACATGAAGGAAGGTAAACTTAGGCTTCACTGAGGAGCAAGAAAGGGAACAAGGGTTCACAGGCTGGCCTGCAACCCTGTTGGAGCTCCAGAGGCTGTCCTGTCTGGAACACTCAACTGTGTCCTCAGAATCCCACTATGCTCCTTACAGGATGGGTTTTCCCCAGTCTTTCCTGCTCATCAGCTCTTCTCACCCTTTCTGGGGCTAGACCTTGACTTCTGGCTTCTTGTGATCACTTAGCATTTTGGATATTGGCTCCCTTCTGTTCACCTTAACAATGACTTTCTGAAAGCCTACATCAGGATTTTCCAACTTTAGTCCAATTACCTGGAGAGCTTGTTAAACCAGACTGCTGGGCCTCAGGGCTTCTCCTTCAGCAGGTCTGAGGAGGAGTGGGAGAGAGTCAAAAATGTTTTCTAGCAAACTCCCTGGCAATGCTGGTGTTGCTGGTCCAGCCTCACCTTTTGAGAAGCACTGGCCCCCACCACACTTAGTGTTACCCTCAGGTTCACACGAGTTCTAACAATCCTGTAACATTAGAGATTTTTATTCTCATTTTATTAATGAGGAAACCAAGACTCAGAAAAGTTTAATAGCTTGCCTGAGGGCACACAATGAATGAAAATAAACTAGGATGCTCACCTACGACTCTCCTATACCAAAACCTATGATCTTTGAAATACCTAATTTTTGTTCTCATCGTATTCTCAAAATTAAGCCAGAAACACCGCCCGCCCCAACTAATGTCCTTAGAAACATTCATAAGAGAGGAATTCTTACTGTTTTATCTCACAACCTTCTTAACCCAAGAATCTGCCTCAGGTCATGGGTGAGAAAGTTGCCAGCTGCTGGCACTGATGCCCCCTCATCAGATTATCTGTGTGACAAGCAATTAAGAAGAGCTTCATCAATCCCTCTCAGCACCTGCAACTCATTATGGAACCAAACAGCTCAAGTCCAAGAGTTCCATTCAGAAGAATGGTATAAACAGATGATGCCTGATTTGTCAGGGATCCCCCAAGGCCAATATTCAACTTCCATTAAGAAAAATGGAGATTTATGCAAAAGGTGTCTAATGCTCTCCATATGGTAGGCCATAGATAAGAAACTTAGCTACATTCAGTAAGAAAGTAGTCTTTGCCTTACCAGCCTGTAGGCTTTTGAGAACATCAACCATTTTTTTGCATGTGGAAGAAGGCTCATAAAAGTTGTATTGCAATGGCTTGAGTGAAAAATCTACCTCAATATTCTAGGAAATGATTTAAATAATTCATAACCAAAGACAGTCTTTATAAGCTGTGTCTATATATACTGCATTAATCTGGCTGACCATTTAAGTGATGGCTGTTTTTAGCAATGTCGGTATCTCCTGCCATTCCAAGCTGGCTTCTAACAACTGCAGGTTTCATTCTGCCCCAGTTAGAGCAAGTAAACCACAAAGCAGGTAGTACGTAAGAAACTCTAGACCCTTGTGCTAGGGTTCAGCAACAGATTGTGATTGGTGGAATCTATCCAGTGAAATAAACATCCAATCAGTATCTGTCCATGAGGGAGGATGGTGTTTAGTGTCAAAGTCATGCTCTTCAACAGTATAGAGAGTGTTTAGGTTGGGTGGTGAGTTCAGCATGCTTGTACTACTCGTATCAAAATTGTACCAAAGAATTAATTCATAAGCTTATCAATACAAGAAGGGAAACACATACAGGCAGAAAGTTACACAACTACCACAGATACCTCAGGACACAAGGAGGAACTATTTTTACTCCTACATGTAGATAGCTCTCATCCTGCCCACGCCAGCCACCCACCCTCAAGGAAGTCTGACCAGAGGCGCTCAAGTGATTCCCTTTGCATTTGGCTGAGAGAAGATTGCACTCCCCCACTTATACCTAGAGAAGCTGGGAAATGGAAAGGACCCTAGTTACTCTTAAAGAAACAAACACTTAATGGAGAAACCCCAGCCTGTCAGTTCATCAGCACCTGCCTAATGGGGAAGAAAATCTTCCTAAACGTAACACTTGCCTTCACATATGACAATTTCCAGATGATACAGGGGGACTCATATCTACTGAAGGGCTGCTAAGTCTAGAGACATTAGACTAGTGAGTAGGCAAAGAAAGATTATAAAAATTCCAAGGAGATGCCATCTTGAAGAATGGAAGCCAATACAAGCCATCAGAAAAAAAGTAGCAGACCAAGCCAATGTGTCCTGCTGAGCTCAAACTGCAGCAACCTCTCTATGCCCCTTTCTGTGGGTGGCTTATGTAGCTCAGATCAGCCAAGTTAAGTAGAATATTGCCTAGTTCCTTCTCTTCAGGGAAGGGCAGTGCTAGAATACCACTTGGAAGTCCCAAGGAAATCACACCTAGGTGGGCAATCATATTTAAATCTAGACTCCAGATAAAATTCTATGCCAGAGGAGAGCATAGAGAAATTTGAAATGACCAGGTACTCTTAGGAATGAGGGAAATTATTCTCATTTTTCAGAAATTAAAGCAAAATCAGATACTCTGTTTTGAGTTTCCAAAAGTATTAATCGAAGCTGCCAGACTTATGAAAGAAGACTGAGGAAAGGGAAGGTGTTCAGAAATCCAGACCTTGAGAATATAACCCGGAGTATCAATGCAGAAGTTAAGGCTGACCCAGGCGCAAATGCAAAAACCATCTGCTCCACTGATGCCAGTTCTCCTTTTCATGGTTGCCCCTAGAGATAATGCTCTGAATATGTTATTTTCATTGAATCAGTTATATACCGGCTATGCCATGCCCTGGCCAAGGTGGTTTCTACCAGGCCAAGAAGAAAGACATAGGTTTTCTATAGCATTGGAGATCACAGGCAAAGGAATTGAGTAGGGGGTATTTAGTTGATGAGTGAATTTTATTCAAATATAGCATCCCAGGCAAAGGCACAAAGCAGATTCCAAGTGGGTATTTGCTGGGAGAATGATGGTATTAAACAGTCAGTGGAAATTGCAAGTAGACAGTTGACACTGGGGAATAATAAGAGATGAGGCTAAGGAGGTAGCTATTCACAGGAGGCACTGCTAAAGAATTTAGACTTTATTCTGAAGGCAGATGGGAGCCATTGAATGCTATTAAGATGAAGTATGACATAATCTCATTTACGGCATAGAAAGATCACTGTGATTACTAGGAAATGAATGAGTATAGAAGCAAGGAGAAGTGCTATAAACTTTTGCCAGCCATTACGAGTCAAAATTGTTCTATATTGCATAAACTAAACGGCCAACGTAAATTTCTTGGTGGAGTGAACCACGCTGCGAAGTACACTCACTGAAAATAGCAAAGTAGAACTCTCATTGGCTGAGAGCAGAGACAGTGTAGTTTGCTAATGTTCGTTGGTCTAGAATTGTGCAGTTTACTCTGTCTCCCTAGTTCTCATTGGCTGAGAATGTTTAGTAACATTTACATATAACATAAATTAAAATGTCTTATGATAAGTTACACAATATATATTATCTCTTCTTATTTTAGAAAATAATTGAGTTAAATGGTATTGGGCATTACGCTGGATATATTAGTTTCCTATTGCTATTCTCACGAACTACCACAAATTGAGTGGCTTACCGCAACACAAATTTATTATCTTACAGTTCTATAGAATAAAGTCCAAAATAACTTTCACTCAACTAAAATTAAGGAGTCAGTATGGCTGCGTTCTTTGGTGGCTCTGGGGGAAACTCTGTTTCCTTGGCTTTTTCCGTTTCTAAGTGCTGCTTTCAAACCTTCTTCAAATCCACCAGTGTGGCATCTTCAAAACCCACTCTGAGTCTGACTTCCTCTTCTGCGGTTTTCCTCCACTTTCAAGGACACTTGTGATTACACTGGGTCCACCCAGATAATCCAACATAATCTGCTTATTTTTAGGTCAGCTAATTAGAAATCCTGACTCCACATCCATCCTCAACAATTCTCTCTTGCCACATAATGACATATTCTTAAATTCTAGGGGTTAGGACATGGGCATCTTTGGTGGGGTGACGGAGAGAATTATTCTGTCTATAACATCTGGTTACTTACATATCTATCCAATAGATAGTGGATCTAATCTCACTGCTTCCAATTCTTACACTGGCTCTCTCATAGTAGGCACCCTGAAGTAGGCTGCAGGAATTTTGAGAAAGATGCTGTCCTTCAGAATGCATGTTATTAGGAGGAAAGCATTCTGGAGGGCATGAGGCTTGATTTGGGCCTTGAAGGATGAATATTATTGTTTTAAGAACAGAACAAGGATGTAGATTATCTAAAGAAGGAGGCCAGGAAGAGAAGAAGTGCAGGAGAAATAATGTAAAAGGCCTGGTTAGAGAACTATGAGCAGACTGACAAGGAAAAACTCTTTTCCCAGGAACTGGGGTTTTCATTAAAGGGCAATGTTGCAGAATGTAAATGCCATATATATGAGATGGCACCAAGCCAACCACACTTGTACGCACATGCACACACACACACACAAGGAAACATGTCCCACTGGAGACTCTTCAAGGAATTGTTTTCAAATAAATGGTCCAAAGTACAGATGCTAAAGCGTGGCAGGTAGAAGGGGGTTGGTGGTACAATGACATTATGACATCTGTCAAAAATGTATCCGTGACCCAGTAGGATTGACACCTAGTAGATGGAAGAAGACAGGCCCAAGACACATCATTACTTCAGGGAATTTGAAGAGAAAAAGATTCCCTCCTAAAATGCTGGTAATGTACCCTTTAGCAATGATAAGAACCCAAATACCTGAGGCACTGAAGTAACTCTTCCCAGGAAGACATCTCCAAGGCCAAACTGGGTGTGCAGGAGAACACTACTGGCAGTAAAGCACAACGGGTTCTGCGGTAAGAAGAGAGGAACAAGGCTCTCTAAAAGCAGAGAGATGGGTCATTTAGCCAGTCTAGGAGGTGAGAGAAGGCTTCTCAAAGGAGGAAAGGGCCCCATTGCATCTTGTAGAAAAATAGGGTAAATCAGACAGAGAAATAAGAGCAGTCAAACCAAGGGAATACAGTGGGCAAAGGTGTGGATATATAAGACTATTTGATATTTACAATATGCTAATTTGTACTGTTATTTTTATTTCCCAGCTTCATCTCAGGTCCTTTTAACTGTAGCTTAGCTATTAGTAAATAAAAAACAAAAGTTGCAAGTAAATAGCTATTATAATAACAATTTCAGAAAGTCATCACACAATAAATAACAAAATAGGGTAACACGAAATGTGTTTGTTGAAGTGTATTATTGAATTCATGAGAATATCAACATGTTATTTGGTACTGAATTTCAAAAAAGTCAAAATTAAATCTGTATAACCACCCCTTATTCATGCCTCTATACATCTCAAATTATTCAAATTCCAAAGAGAAACAAAAAGGGCCAACAATTTCAAGCTAGAAAGGTTCATAAATCATTCTCCCTTGTCTCTCTGCTTGCCTCTGGTAAGAAGAAAATAAAAATGAAAAAGTTAAGACAAATATGACACCAAAGTGTTAAATTACACAAACTAAATAGGCAATCGAGCAATGAAAAGCTCAGGAATTAGTTGGTGAATAGAACAGTCATCAGCAGGTATTCATCTAGTGGGACAACTTAAATAGCTTTCAAGAAATTACTTTGGAAAGTATCTGGATTTAACAATGTCAAGGGAAATCTAGCCCTATTTCAAATGTTCTTCTGAGGCAAGCTAATAGGCTGCCAGAAAACAAACTGCAGCATTAAAAGGAAACAGAGATTCACTGGGAGCTTGCATTTTTTCAATACTGCTAGTAGTTATGTCTACAGGAGCCATGCGGTGAATAGGTATCGTCCCCTACTTCCAAGGCCTTGCAACATCTTCCATGGTGGTCTCATAAAGAATGTGCTTTGGTTTCTTTCCATGAAGAAGGGGTAGACCAGGAGTCAAGAGATCTCAATTCTTTTTAATCCCTCTGTCACTAACCAGGCATGTGCTCTCAGATGAGCCACTTCATTTACCTGTACAGGCCTCAACGTCATTACCTGTAAACTATAACCAGATAATATCCTTTTCCAATCTAAGTGTCAATGATTCCAAGCCATTAAGAATTTGGTCTAAGAGAGAATGTTATTTCTGTTGTTTCAGAGTAAAATCAAATTCCAGGACTCTAATTTGCATATGTCCTGTATGCATGGGTTCCCAGGTTACTCAAGACTGCCAATCAAGCTGCTGTGGACCAATCTTAACATCTCATTTGTGTATAGGGCAAGATCTGATCAATGTCTCTTTCTTTTTTCATGGGAATGCAGACAGTCTTCACTTTGCACAGCAGGCAGTATTCATAAAAATGACTGTGCAAGCTGATACTGTGCAAAGTAATCTTTAATAATCACTAGGGAAAATTAAATTGTTCTGTGACCTTTAAATCTTTTGTCAAAATATTAAAAACCCTATTACTATCAGTTATATATGTATAGGGTGATGGAAAAAACAGTAAAACTATTTTTTAGTACACTGTAATTTAAAACATTAGAGGCAGTGAGAATTAAAACGTCATATTTCTTTGTAAAAAAAACCTTGTCTCTTGATAAGCTCTTTGAACAGTGCTTCCCTTTTCTTCTCATTGTGTAACTTACAATATAGAACAAGCTTCTTTTCACATCTTGGCAAATTGTCACATTCCTTCCAAAGTTTGTATTAGCTTCCAACATTTTTAACCTTTGCACTTTCAGTATTATGAAATATCTCCAAGTTCCTTCAATTTGAAAGTTTTTGCTGGCATCACTTCCTCTAGGACATCTTCATCCTTTTTTGTTTTTTTTGAGATGGAGTCTTGCTCTGTCGCCCAGGCTGGAGTTCAGTGGTGCCATCTCGGCTCACTGCAAGCTCCACCTCCCGGGTTCACGCCATTCTCCTGCCTCAACCTCCCGAGTAGCTGGGACTACAGGCGGCCGCCACCACGCCCGGCTAATTTTTTGTATTTTTAGTAGAGACGGGGTTTCACCGTGTTAGCCAGGATGGTCTCGATCTCCTGACCTCGTGATCCGCCCGCCTCGGCCTTCCAAAGTGATCCTCATGCTCTTTATCACAACCACTTTATGTCAATAAGTTTCCCTAATAAAATAAAATAAATAAGTTTTTCTTCACTCAGTGTATCTGGACGCATGTGCAGAGATTTTCGAAAGATGGCAATGTCAAGGTCAGCTCTTTGTTCTATAACTTCATTTATGTTTAATTTTAATTTCTTTTCCAGAATTAGCACATTCTCTTTCTTTACTCCATTTTGAACTTTGTGGGTCACTTCTGTTTTGATTGTCTAATTTTGTAAAATGGCATGTGGATTAATCAGGGGCAGACAAGGACATAACACAACTATATACTTTGTTGTCTGTGCATGAATGGAATAATAGACGTGCAGTAACCAATCACCATAGACCTTGAAAGAAGTGACCCGATTGGCCATTGACCATGATAGCAGTCTATTATTTACTTAGCGGTTTGTGCACGAAGAGCTTTCGGCAATGTTGGTATATAATGCAATTATTCACAGTTAATATTCTGTAGTAATCAAAATTTGAACCATGTTTTGGGACTAGGGTTACTTAATACCATTTGTTTGTAACTGAAATCCACGCATATCAGAACTGTGTCAAGTAAGACCTGCCTGTATGGCCAAATTGGCTTTTTGTTTTCCTCTTATCAATCTCGATAAAGACATCTTAAGAATTCCTTTTCATGGCCGAGCACAGTCGCTCACACCTGAAATCCCAGCAGTTTGGGAAGTCGTCTCTACCAAAAATATAAAAAATGAGCCGGGCGTGGTGGTGCACGACTGTAGTCCCAGCTACTCGGGAGGCTGAGGCAGGAGAATGGCTCGAACAAGGGACGCAGAGGTTGCAGTGAGCCGAGATGGTGCCGCTGCACTCCAGCCTGGGAAACAGAGTGAGACTTCGTTTCAAAAAAAGAAAGAAAGAAAGAAAAAAGAAAAGAAAAAGAATTCCTTTTCTCACATACCTATTCTTCTTTTTAATCCTCTGTTTTTTCCAACAACACTAAAGATACCATGAAAAATCTCTCTTCCGATTCAGTCTCCTTCTCTCATCCCCACATCTTCCATCATATCTATCAACCAAAACAGAAACAAAAAACGGTCTTAATCGTTTCCTATAAAAATGAAAGTAGAGGCCGAGCGCCGTGGCTCACGCCTGGAATCCCAGCACTTTGGGAGGCCGAGGCAGGCGGATCACGAGGTCAGGAGATCGAGACCATCCTGGCTAACACGGTGAAACCCCGTCTCTACTAAAAATACAAAAAAATTAGCCTGGCGTGGTGGCGGACGCCTGTAGTCCCAGCTACTCGGGAGACTGAGGCAGGAGAATGGCGTGAACCCGGGAGGCGGAGCTTGCAGTGAGCCGAGATCGCACCACTGCACTCCAGCCTGGGCGACAGAGCGAGACTCCGTCTCAAAAACAAAAAGAAGAAAAAGAAAGTAGAAGTGGAGAAATGCCTGAATAATAATAAAAAAAAACAAAGTCGTAAGTCCTTTCAGACTTGTTTAAAAGTCTACATCTATTTCCTCTCAATTTGGTTTTAATTAAAATAACTCTTCTCAATAAACATTAAGATCTCACTATGTTGCAAACATGCAATATTTTAGCTACTTTGTAAATTCAGTAGGCTCCTGTGGATAGGACAGGGATATCATTGTTATGTATAACATCTATAAAAAATAAAATAAAATTCTAAGGCCCCCCAACCATCTGAATGGACTTACTCCTTGGCCAGGGGCACTCTTTTATAAGTGTGTGTGTGTGTGTGTATATATATATATATATATATATATGTGTGTGTGTGTATATATATGTATATATATGTGTATATATGTATATATATGTGTATATATATAGTATATATATGTGTATATATATAGTATATATATGTGTATATATATAGTATATATATGTGTATATATATAGTATATATATGTGTATATATATAGTATATATATGTGTATATAAATATGTATATATATGTGTGTATATATATGTATATATGTATATATATGTATATATGTGTATATATATGTGTATATATATTTTTATACATATATATTATTATACTTTAGGTTCTAGGGTGCATGTGCACAATGTGCAGGTTAGTTACATATGTATACATGTGCCAAGTTGATTTGCTGCACCCATTAACTCGTCATTTACATTAGGTATAACTCCTAATGCTATCCCTCCCCCTGTCCCCCACCCCATGACAGGTCCCGCTGTGTGATGTTCCCCACCCTGTGTACAGGTGTTCTCATTGTTCAATTCCCACCTATGAGTGAGAACATGCAGTGTCTGGTTTTCTGTCCTTGCAATGGTTTGCTCAGAATGATGGTTTCCAGCTTCATCCATGTCCCTGCAAAGGACATGAACTCATCATTTTTTATGGCTGCATAGTATTCCATGGTGTATATGTGCCACATTGTTTTAATCCAGTCTGTCATTGATGGACATTTGGGTTGGTTCCAAGTCTTTGCTATTGTGAATAGTGCTGCAATAAACATACCTGTGCATATGTCTTTATAGTAGTATGATTTATAATCCTCTGGGTATATACCTAGTAATGGGATTGCTGGGTCAAATGGTATTTCTAGTTCTAGATCCTTGAGGAATCACTACACTGTCTTCCACAATGGTTGAACTAGTTTACCATCCCACCAACAGTGTAAAAGTGTTCCTATTTCTCCACATCCTCTCCAGCACCTGTTGTTTCCTGACTTTTTAATGATGGCCACTCTAACTGATGTGAGATGGTATCTCATTGTGGTTTTGATTTGCATTTCTCTGATGACCAGTGATGATGAGCATTTTTTCATGTATCTGTTGGCTGCATAAGTGTCTTCTTTTGAGAAGTATCTGTTCATATCTTTTGCCCACTTTTTGATGGGGTTGTTTTTTCCTTGTATATTTGCTTAAGTTATTTGTAGATTCTGGATATTAGCCCTTTGTCAGATGGGTAGGTTACAAAAATTTTCTCCCATTCTGTAGGTTGCCTGTTCACTCTGATGGTAGTTTCTTTTGCTTTGCAGAAGCTCTTTAGTTTCATTAGATCCCATTTGTCTATTTTGGCTTCTGTTGCCATTGCTTTTGGTGTTTTAGTCACGAAGTCCTTGCCAATGCCTATGTCCTGAATGGTATTGCCTAGGTTTTCTTCTTGGGTTTTTATGGTTTAGGTCTAACATTTAAGTCTTTAATCCACCTTGAATTAATTTTTATATAAGGTGTAAGGAAGGCATCCAGTTTCATCTTTCTACATATGGCTAGCCAGTTTTCCCAGCACCATTTATTAAATAGGGAATCCTTTCCGCATTGCTTGTTTTTGTCAGGTTTGTCAAAGATCAGATGGCTGTAGATGTGTGGTTTTATTTCTGAAGCCTCTATTCTCTTCCATTGGTCTATATCTCTGTTTTGGTACCAGTACCATGCTGTTTTGGTTACTGTAGACTTGTAGTATAGTTTGAAGTCAGGTAGCCTGATGCCTCCAGCTTTGTTCTTTTTGCTTAGGATTGTCTTGGCAATGCAGGCTCTTTTTTGGTTCCATATGAACTTTAGAGTAATTTTTTCCAATTCTGTGAAGAAAGTATTTCGTAGCTTGATAGGGATGGCATTGAATCTATAAATTACCTTGGGCAGTATGGCCATTTTCACGATGTTGATTCTTCCTATTCATGAGCATGGAATGTTCTTCCATTTGTTTGTGTCCTCCTTTATTTGGTTGAGCAGTGGTTTGTAGTTCTCCTTGAAGAGGTCCTTCACGTCCCTTGTAAGTTGGATTCCTAGGTATTTTATTCTCTTTGAAGCAATTGTGAATGGGAGTTCACACATGATTTGGCTCTCTGTTTGTCTGTTCTTGGTGTACAGGAATGCTTGCGATTTTTGCACATTGATTTTGTATCCTGAGACTTTGCTGAAGTTGCTTATCAGCTTAAGGGGATTTTGGGCTGAGATGATGGGGTTTTCTAAATATACAATCATGTCATCTACAAACAGGGACAATTTGACTTCCTCTTTTCCTAACTGAATATGCTATATTTCTTTGTCTTGCCTGATTGGGCCAGGGGCACTCTTAAAGTTTAACCTTAAAGTTTAAAGACTGGTTCAGGCCATGATGGGAAGTGTGGGTCAGAGATGCCTCATTATACCTGTCCAGCATTCACACCAACACAGACTTTAAGCCTGATAAGAAACATTTTTCAACCTATTCTCTCTCAAGGCTAAGGCTTCCTCTACAAATAAGAACAGTCCTTTACCTTAACCCAGACATTTTCTTTTTTTTGATCCCAGGTCTTTAGATAAACTCAATCAATTCTCAACCAAAAAATATTTCAATCCATCTATACCCTGGAAGCCCCTGCCGCAGGGCAGCCACCCCAGCCCCCCACTTCTAGTTGTCCTATCTTTCTGAACTGAACCAATGCATTTTTTAAGTGTGTTTGATTGAAGTCTCATGTCTCCCTAAAATGTATAAAACCAAGCTGTACCACCTTGGCTGCCACATGTTCTCAGGACTTCCTGAAGGCTGTGTCACGGGCCATGGTCACTAATATTTGGCTCGGAATAAATCTCTGTAAATATTTTATAGTTTGACTCTTTTCATTGACACATTGTTATATTCACCAAACATCAAAATCCACATTATAAATGAGCTGCCAGAGAACAACCAATGAGAAAGTAGAGTGTCTGTAAAATCACAATAGCAAGAGAACATATGGAACAACAAAACATAACAACAAAATACATTTTTATACATATATTCCTCTAAGATATAAAGCCGATTACATTTATTTTTACTGGTTCTTTATAGTTTAATTTTCCATTTTTCCCTCTTTTGTTAATAGAAAATCCAAACTGTAAAATATTTTAAAGAGGTTTATTCTGAGCCAATATGAGTGACATGACCCAGAAAACACAATGTCAAGAGATCCTGAGAAAGTGTGCCCAAGGCAGTTGGGTTACAGTTTGGTTTTATACATTTTAGGGAGATGGGAGTTACAGGCAAATACATAAATCAATACGTACAAGGTACATGTTGGTTCGGCCTGAAAGGTAGGACATCTTGAAGTGAGAACTTGTAAGTCACATGTGGGTTTTAGGGATTCTTTATTTAACAATTGATTGAGAGAGTTAAGCTATTGTCTAAGGACCTAAAGTCAGTAGAAATGAACGCTTGAGTTAAAATAAAGGGGTTGTGGGGACCAAGGCCCTTGTTATGTAGATTAAGCCTCTTAGGTAACAGAGCTCCAAGAGAACAGGCAGTAAATGTCTCTTTTGAGACCTAATGGTATCAGACTAATTTTCTCTTCTAGAGCCAGAAAAGGCCTAGAAAGGGAAGGTCTAGCTGCATTAATGGAGATTCTCTGCAGACGCAATTTTTCTCCACAAAAGACAGCTTTGCAGGGCCATTTCAAAATATGCCAAATATATTTTGGAGTAAAATGTTTTTATTTGCTTTAGGGTCTGCTATCTGTCATGTGATACTACACTAGAATCAGTTTGGAAAGTGAGCCATGCTGTACCTGGATCATTTTTAAGAATCCACGTCATGAGATGTTATGGTTTGTAGGGTGTGATTTAACCCTTGCCTTGCATGGCCTTAGGTCTGGTTTATAATTTGATATCTTATTGCCACAAAGAGTCTGCTGTGTCAATCTTATGATATCTGTTTTAACTTTAATGCTTGTCAGCTGTGCCTAAACTCCAAAAGGCTGAGAGTGTAAGGAGGCATGTCCTACACAATCTGGGAATTCAGGTTTTTCCGATTTCTCTGAGGTCCTTTTGGCCAAGAGGAGGTCCATTCAGTCAGGCGGAGGCTTCAAATTTATTGTTGGCTTACACTTAACTGTTTTTTCCTCTCTTTCGCACTGCCATTTAACATAAAATGACAGTCTATATACCCCCCCCCCCCCCTCAAACTTAGAACATATTCCATACAGAAGGGGGTCACAAGAGTTTCAAAATATTCATAAGTTGCCTTAAATTTGCACAAATAGCATGCCATTTTGATACATGATTTCATGAAGAAATGCTCTTGGAGAATAATTCTATCCAAGTTGCATATTTTGTGGTAGCTACAATATGAATTTGAGTGACAGCGATTTCTGAAGGCATCCTAGACAATGCATGAGAACTGACCTTTCTAATTGGCCAATAGAGGCTGGAATTCAAGAAAGCATCCAACAAAACATCACATACAGCTTCAACTTTTTGAATCACTGAGTCACTGGCCAACCTCATAGTAATTCCAGTCTGTCTAAATGAAGATAAAGAAACAACAGGGAAGTCCAAAACCATCACTGACAGAGAAGAATTCAGAAGAGTGGAAGTAGTCTGAGACTCTCACAGGGCACTGAGTTTGAGAAGAAAGATAAAAGAAAGAAATATTGTCATGATTTGTCAGGGCTAGAGAGGGAATAGTGGAGAGAGTATGAAAGAATAAGAGTTAGAATAAAGCTAACTAGAAGGAGTTTCATGAATACTAGTAGAATCTGTCTCATAGGCATGGTTTTCTATTACAGTGTGTAGCTAAAACAAGGCCAGTTTCACAGGCCTAGTATGGCAAGGAGGGACTAGAAACTGGAATGTCAAAGCACTATTGAAACAAGCAGAGCTGAACTCTGATGCTGGGGTTATGTGGTTATCATCTTCTCTACCTTAAATTTATCTCCAAGGTTAAGAAAATTCTGGGAGTCTAGGATGTGGTCCTACCAAGAATGCTAGAAGTGTCAAGGTAAATAGCACTATGATTAAGACAGAGAGAAAAATCAGATTTGCTATTATTGTGCAAAGGAAGAGATGTGCTTTACACTGCTTTACGTCACTATATCTGATTTCATGGCCTCATTTTCCCTCTCTGACTCTTCAGCCATGCTCAGCTTCAACTGGAGCCTGACCAACTACTCAGACAAAACAAAGGTGAATTCTAAGCCAACATCCAATGATCTAGCTGAATTCTGCTCCAAGTCTACTTATCTCTTTTTCTGAGATTGCTAGTATGCTCACAAAAGGTTCCAAATTTGTACTTTATTTTCTCCTGAATTATTCATCACCTTTTTCTAGTGTGGGTGGACTGTACCACATTAGAATTACATCTTGTATTCCTTCTCCTTATTTCCCATTTCCTCCAGGGAAAGGTGTTTCTCTTTTGTCTCTGAGTGTACCTGTCAAAGAGCAGTCTTCAGTGATAAGAATAATTGTTTAATATGCTCTTCTAGAGAGTCTTCAATTCCCTGGAAAATAAAATTCTACATCATAAGAAGGAAAAGAGGATCCGATGAAATTAGTTTAAACCAAGGCCTGAAGCAAGGAGAAAAAAAATGCCTTTACTAACTTTTGTTTTTATTCTTTGTTTAATGTTCATTACCAGATGTTAGTTCAGGGCACTCACCTCCCATCTGGCAGAATTTGCAAAGTTAGGGCATCTGATTCAGTTAGAACATCCATACTCTTCTATCTATGTTATTTGTTTAAATGGTTCTGTTTCTGTACTTGGTGAAATGCTCTGTTGGCAGGGCAATGATCATATTCATAAAATGCTAAGAATGCTCTTCAGTTCTTCCTCTCAAATCCCCCTCTCTCTACAAATAGGCATTCCAAATATACATATATATGTATATATATACATATATACACACATATATATACATATATACACACATATACATATATACATATATACACATATATGTACACACACACACATATACACACACACATGCATATATATACACACACTTGTATATGTCATTTATATCTACCATATGTGTTTCACACACACACAAAACTCTACATGTATTTGAATAAGACTACTCATCACCCTGCATGTGTTTAATAACCATGATGTGTCTAAATATGACACTTCATGTAATGAGGGAAGTACAAAATAAATATAGGTGGTCCTTCTCTATACAGGACTTAGAACCTACATGAGGGAACAAGTAAGGTTTAAATGTGTAAGACAATAAAACATGCCCTGAAATATTTATTAGTGATACATTTGTCCTGATCTTAAGAGAGTCATCTGCTAGATTTGGAGGAGAAACATAGTACAAGATATTGCTTGGTTTGCCCTGCTAAGAGAAAAATGTGTTAGGATGACCTAGTTCCCATAAGACCACTTTAAACAAAAGTCAGAATAATACCAGTTCAACTCCTGTGGCTTTTGTTTGATAGTACACTTGAGATGGGAGAGTTCTTTGGACCCTTTCATGGAACCTGTGAGAGGGGGTATGGCTTGCTTACTCGGCCACCACACTCAAACCCCTTGTGGGAGGGGGAACACGGCAGGTGAGTGGGTGCTGGGGCTGGGGAAGTGCTTTTGGGCTCCAGCCCCATGGTAGCATCTAGGGGTGTGTAACAATTAATGCTCTTTTAGCAACTGCCATCCACAGATGGCTAGGTGTTAACCAACTCACTGAAGAGTCAGGATAACAGCCTTTTACACCACATCCTGCCCTCTTGGTACCCGGGTCCTTGTCTAGCATCAAGGAAGAGTCACGTCGCATGGACTTGAAGGTTGGTGAATGCAGAGGTTTTATTGAGTGATGGAGGTGGCTTTCAGTGGGATGGGGAGCTGGAAATGGGATGGAGTGGAAAGATAACCTTCCCCCTGGAGTTTGGCCATCACCAGCCAAACTCCTTTCCAACTATCCAGCTGCCTCTTTGGCGTTCAGATGCTTCTTCTCTTCTCTCCTTCTCTGCCATGCTGCTCTGCTACTCTGCCAGTGGAGTTTAGGGGTTTTATAGGTACAGGATAGGGGGGCAGTGTGAGCCAAAAAGCAACATTCAGGCCAGCAAACAGGAATGTGAAGTTCTCATTTGGGGTGATGGGCCCAGGCTTGACAGTGGAGCCCTCACCAGGGACCCTACCGTCTTCTTCCCAGTATTTCCTTGCCTTCTGTTTATATCACAGTGGAATCACAAAGAATTCCACTGACCTATGGTTTGAAAACACAAAGTTGGCCAAAAAAATATAGCTGACAGTTTGCAACTCCTAAACTAAATAATTCTTTTGTTTGTTTTTGAAAAGGAGTCTCATTCTGTCACCCGGGCTGGAGTACAGTGGTGAAATCTCGGCTCACTGCAACCTCTGCCTCCCAGGTTCCAGCGATTCTCCTGCCTCAGCCTCCTGAGTAGCTGGGATTACAGGCACCCACCACCATGCCTGGATACTTTTTGTATTTTTAGTAGAGATGGAGTTTCACCATGTTGGCCAGGCTGGTTTCGAACTCCTGACCTCATGATTCACCCATCTCGGCCTCCCAAAGTGCTGGGATTACAGGCATGAGCCACCACAACCAGCCGCTAAATAATTTTTTACAGTTATGTTATACAAAGAACCAACCAATATGGATGATTTGACTTTCTAAGACAATTTACCAAACTCTAAGTTTACCAAGGTTTAAGGATTTCAATGGGTTTATCACAATAAATATTATCTGAGGCCACAACTGAAAGTCACTTGGAAGCTTCATGTGCCATGCTGTGGTCTCTCTCTAATTTACCTATATGGGTGTGCTTCTTCCACATTAACTCTCTAGAACCTGAAGATACTAAGAAAAATCTATAGAGCTCAAAATATTTACAGCTTAATTAAAGTTCACTCTCAACTGTATATCTGCTCTGTGTTTTGTGGGACTATTTCAATGTCAGTAGCCTTCATATCCCCCAAAATCCATCTCTATGCTTAGTCAATGAATGCTTATTGGATTAGTTTGAGTGCAAACAAATTTTAATATTTATTAACACAAAGTTAAACTAGATGATTCTTTTAAGATTTTTTTAAAACAATAAAAAAAACACAAATGACTTTTGGATAATCTATGCTACTGCTCTGACAAAAATAGAAGAGCAGCTATTCCTTTATAAGTAGGAAGTGGGGAGGAGCATCCCTTTAACCCATGTAAGTCCCATAGTTCTTCTTCAGGGACCAGAAAGTGATAACTGATGGATTCTAAGACAATAGCTCTCAACTTCGGCTTCTCATTAAAATCATCTGAGCAGCTTTTGAAATATGACTCTGTCTTGGCTATACCACCAGCAGAGATTTTTAAGTAATTGGTCTGAGATGGGTCCCAGATATCAACATTGGTTCAAAGCTTTCCATGGGTTTCAGATGAATAGGCAAGGTTGATAACGGCTATTCTAAGAGGATATTTCTGAGAGATCATCCATTTTCTCCATATGCCTCTCAAATACCTCGCAGGTAGTCTTGCTAATGCCCTCCAATCTTTGTAGCTAGGTAAGAGTTAATTTTACAGTGCTTTCATCCAAGAAAAAAGAGTTTTAAACTCTGGAGTACTATAACAATCTTTCTTAGATGTTAGACCTCCCTTGGCTCAGGTCTCTGAAAAGGCCTACAGGGCTTGCAAAACTGAGCCATTCCTCTCCAAGTGAGGCAACACATTTCGTATGCATGTGAGTTAACCTAAATAACAATTATTAGCCACAAATGTGACAACTGCTGTAAATAATGTACTTCCTTTTACCTTGGTTTTTCAAAGAGATCTTCAGGGGGTAAAAACTGCACTCTTGATTTTGCATTACGTGGCAACTAGCAAACCGTGGGCTGAAACTCCAAACAATAGTCTTTTGGGGTCTCTGTTAACTTTGTTCTAAACTTTACACAGCTAATTAGAAGTGTTCAAAGGCTCTCATTTTGAACCACTTAGTTGATGAGAAATGCATGTTTAATGGGCATCCTGGAAGACAATTTAATGAATCTAGAAGGAAAACAAAGCAAATTGATTATTATTCAATGACTTGCAAGAGCTCCTTGTGACAAGCTTGTAAATAGCAGAGCACAGAGGTAACCAGGACATGGTTGTAGGCAGCTCAGATTATTAATGAGGACACTGGTTGTGTTAATGATCAAGCAGCATTTTTAAAAAATGAACCCTTTGGGGGCTAAAAGAAAATATTCCGAGTTAATATCATTCAGATAGTACTTTGAAAAATCTTCCTAAACCCCCATGAGCTATTTAAAGAGCTTCAGAAGGGCTAAGGAGCTAGAGTTCAGAGGTATTAGGTTTCCTTGGCTGAGAAGACATGAAAGGTGTTCTTCCCCTTAGAATTCTGTGGCCTCTGTATCCAAGGTGATTATACCAATCAGCAGTGTTTGAGCAGAGTTCCATCAGTAACAACCTAGCAAGTTTTAAAAATTTAATTAATCAAGGTTTGCATAAAGAATGTGGGGGCAAAATAACAAAGTAGGGTCCATCTTGATAATTTCTTAAGAAAGGCATTCCATCATACCACCTTAATAACCTCAAGATTGTTTGACTGGGATTCCTACTATATCCTCTTTCATCCCTTACAGAGTCAGACCAGGAGAAGTAGAGGTCACCTATACCAAAAGGAGAAAGACTTTGCTTAAAACAATACTTAGCTCTTCCCAACCTGTCCCTGCCTTTGTCCTCTTCAATACCTCCCTCATGCACTTGTGCACACACAGGAACATGTACACACACTGCCTTAGATCAGGAAACATTATTAAAACAGATTTCTAGATCCCAGCCCAGAGTGTCTGATTCAGCAGATATGGGGAGAGGTCCAATAATTTGCATTTCTAACAGGTTCCCAGATAATGCTGATGCTGACGGTTCAGAGAACAAACTTTGAGAATCACTTCCCTAGATTTCTATTTATTCCCAACAAACATGGCAAATTGCTATTATTTTCTGAACGTGCTCCGTGACTTTAGGCTGCAGGTGAACCTATCCCCACAAAGCAATTATCAGTAAGAAAGGGCTCCTGACACTTTCACTTCATTCATAGACTGCATCTTAAATCATTCCCTTTGGCTCATCTTGCACTCTATTTCCAGGCATGCTCCTTATTTACCAACTCCTCGTGCTTAGCACTGAAACAGCTCTCCAGGTCTGAGCTCTAGGCTTCTCTCCTTCGTGGACATCCTTGATTATGCTGCTTGCAGTGCCTGTAAGCAAGTGCCTCATTTGGTTTTGCTGCCTTTTATCCTAGCACACACATCCTGGGGTGTGTGTGTTTGTGTGTGTGTGTGTGTGTATGCATATGTATATGTAAAATGATAGCATATGCTAGAAAGCAGAATATCAGCATTGGGAAATATAGTAAATTATAAAAATAGTATTATAAACTATAAGGATAATCATAAGCATACTAAATTAATGTATGTGCTTGACATATTTTAAATTCTTTCTGGAATAAATCTAAATTTTAAAAGTAGTTTTTTTCTGTTTTTGGACTTCCTATTTTGGACCTATCCCACAGCACTGCCTCTCTTTCCTAAGGACTGTCTGGCTGCTGAGGGATTATGTCCTAATCTCAGTTTTCATCCATTTGCTTCTCTCCATATTGTGTGCATTTTCTTGGTTCTTTTGGGGTTAGATATGAGATAAAGCAGTGTAAAATTCCTATTGCTGGTCTCTTCAAGAAGAGATCTCTTTCTTTTAACTAAAAGGTACCAATTCTTTTTCTCATAGGAGTCCCAGATTAGTCAGAAAGAAGTGAGGATTTTATCTGACTTCTTTCTGATGTTGGTAAGAAGGCACTTCCCAACTGCCTTCTACTAAAGTAGAGCCCAACATGAGAATTCAGCCCCACTGAGAATAAGGTGACCTACCGTTCATAGTTCCTAGCCCTGGACACTTTTACGCTCACTCACTCACTTTGTTTGGGTCACTTTAATTATTTCTTCAGTGATGGAAAACCACCATTCGATGGTCCCAGTCCAGACACATGGCACAACTATCCCCAAAATTGTCATGACCATGAGCTACGGTTTGAATGTATCCCCCAAATTTTACTTGGTGAAAACTTAATTTCCAAATGCATATGTTGATGGCATTTGGAGGTAGGGCCTTTCGGAGGTAATTAGAATTAGATAAGGTCATCAGGGTTGGGCCCCCACAGTGGAACTGGTGGCTTTATAAGAAGTGAAAGAGAGACTTCAGCTGATACACTCCCTGCCTCTTGCCATGTGATGTCCTCCCACTATGTTACAACACAGCAAGAAGGCCCTCACCAGATGCAGCCCCTCAGTCTTGGACTTCCCAGCCTGCTGAAATGTGAGCCAAATAAGCCTCTTTTCTTTCTAAATTACCCAGTCTCTGGTATTCTGTTATAGCAACTGAAAATGAACAAAAACATCATGAAAATAACCCCAGCACGAGCTGAACTTCTGCACTGGAGCAGTGATTGACTGCCACTACTGCCTCAATGAATTCCATTATGCATGGACATAGAAATTTGGGTGGTAAAATTAAAATATTGCACAACTCACAGAAGAGATTTAGGGAAACAATATGCCCCTATTATTTATTTCTGTGACCTATCCTCTGTTTTTTAGGCTTAGAACTACAACTATTTCCTTTGAACTATTTCCTTTGGACCGCCTCAAAGTGGTCCAAATATCCACATGTGGATTCTACAAAAAGAGTGTTTCAAAACTGCTAAATAAAAATATGTCACTACATATTGCAAAGGAGAAACAATATTTTGAAAGTTAGGTGCAGAATAGACAGTACCCCTGAGAGTGAGAGGATTCAGGGTGGGGTGCTAGTAAGGTTGAGACAGCGAAGAATGAGACTAGGGAGACTTCCTCTATGGGAGTCTTACATGGTTACTCATAAGGGCATGGTAAGAGGTGTTGCTAGTATGCATGTTCTGGGTGGTCCTCTGGGTGGACATGCACAGTAGTTGTGCATGCTTGTTCGTGTATCACATGTCTCATTAGCTTAAATCTCCACCCAGCCTGTGTTTTTTACCATTAAGATGAGCAAATAATGAGGATCAGCTTGACAACAGGTAAAATCAAAATGTTCATGCTCTTCATGGGGGATATTCCCTACTGGAGATAGCTTTGCTTGAATGAGCTTAACTACAGTGTGAATGCTGAGGCTTATTTTGTTGATTGTAAGATCACCACAGTTGGGGTGTCCCAAAGACATCGTCACGTCCTTGACTACTCTCCTGACTTACTGGAAGTATCCTCGCTTTCCAGCCCCATGACCTGCTATTATCACGCTTCTAAAAATACCTCCTTAGTCAGTTCTTCAGCTTTGTCTCCTATTCATCTTCTCTTGCTCTCCAGGTTCCTTGACCTTTGTTATGGAGTGAATGTTTGTCCCCTCCCACAATTCATACATTGAAGCCTTAATCCTTAATGGGATGATATTTGGAGATGGGGCCATTGGGAGGTAATTAGGATTAGTTAAAGTCGGGAGGGTGGGGTCCTCATGATGGGGTTAGTGCCCTTATGTGAAGAGACATTATAAGAAGACAGCCATCTGCAAGCCAGGAATAGTGTCCTTACCAGGACCTGATCATGCTGACTTACTGATCTCAGCCTTCCAGCCCACAGAACTGTGAAAAAAATTAATTCCTGTTGTTTAAGCCCTCAAGTCTTTTGCAGTTTGTTATAGCAGCCTAAGCAGACTAATACAACCTTTGAATGTCTCCAAGGCAAAATCACATCCCCACAATGGGTTTCACATTATTGACATATGCAATTTTACCTGCCTGAACAGCCTTCTCTAACTTCTTACATGGTTAACTCCTAACCCCTATTTATCTCTCGATTATATCCCAATTATCATTCATCAGGCAAGCTTTGCATAATCACAGATACAGAAGGGAGAAAACAAAATGGATGTATGAAAATTACGATAAATCTGGTTTTGGCTAGAGTTCCTTAATTTCTTCTCTTTGTTAGCATGTAGACTTCTGCTTAATTCAAACAAGTTTCCTGGTTATATGCATTTTCCTTATGCAGGGCCTAATTGTATGCCCATCCTCCCAAGCCTTTACTTCTGATTCCTTAAATCTTGTGGAGGGCTTTATCACACAAGGCTCAATGGTGCAGTAGATTCTGATGCATCTCCTTTGGAAGGAACCCCTTGAGATTTAGGAATCACTCTTAAAGATAATGATTTAATTATCTTAATCTGATACCAAACTTGGTGCACTGAGTTTGGTGTCAGATTAAGGACTTTGGGTTAGTAGGGAAAGTTTTGGCAAGTTTAACTGGGATGAAAGCAGCTTGTTGCTTTAAAAGAATACGTGTGGAAGCCAACAATAATTTTATCTCAGGAAATTAAAATAACATGCAAAACTGATCATGACACAAATATTAATGAACCTTGAGAAATGATGAAAAAATGAGAAGTGTCAATGGCCCAAAAATGAGTAATTGTGGTTCTGGTTTTCATAGTGGGAAAAGCTCACTTGAGGGGTTGGGGGATGGTTTAATGTGATAGCTGATAATCCCTGCCAGATTCTGCCAAGAAAAACAGTTATCATAAGGCACCAGCATGAGCTCACAAAGAACAAGCTATGCTGAACTAATCTAATTTATCTTTTAGAAAATGTTAATAAATCAGGAAAATAGTATATATCTAACACAAATGGCTTGCAGATTAACATTTCTCATTCACTTCAGATATCCTCAGGCTTGGGTTAGTAAAGCTTTCCCCCTAAACTTTAATACAGCCTTTGTTAATTAACACTGGCATTGCAAAATGCTCAACAATAACTCACTCCTTATAAATATGTGCCATATTAATTCATTGTCACTTAATAATTTACATAATTACTTTATAATTACTTATAATTTGCTATAAGCATCTATTTACAAAATGAATTCATTGGCATGATTACATGCTGTCTTGCATTTGAGTCTTAAGCGCATTGGGATTCTTCTATCTAAAATCACATTTTCAAGTGCATAAAATGTTCCCCAATAAGTGATTTGGGAGAGTATAGAAAATCATATTATTTGACGATGTTATAAAATAAAGTCGGTAAATATGTGCTTAATAAGAAAAGTACTCATCAAAGTTGGACACTGGTGGTGTTTGTATTGTCTTATGACCATCTCCCTTCTCTGCATAAATTTCCCCCTTTCATTCTTAGCAGGCACTAACCTCATAATTCTAAATGTCCTCATGATTTCTCCATTCTCTTCCAACCCTAGATATCAAAATCAGCCATAGAAAAACATTCTGAAATAGATTTTGCCCAATGAACCCAGAGTTTTGTCAAGTTGGACCTTGCAGCCTAATTTGAAATTCATCATCTTCACCAACTTCATACTTTTTCACATTGTAATACATTTTTTTTTGAGACAAGGTGTCACTCTGTCACCCAGGATGGAGTTCAATGCCATGATTGTAGCTCACTGCAGCCTCAAACTCCTAGGTGCCATGCATCACAAAAAACAATATTTTAGTTTTCACAAGTTACGGTAAACGTAAGCAATGTGTTCAAACCACATAGAGAGGAAAGAGATGAATTTTGTCTAGAGGGCATGCATGGGAGATGGTAAAGTGACAAATATGGAGAAGGAAAGAGCAGAAAGATTTTCAAGAGAGATGTAGTATCTAAGCCTTATCTTTAATGGGGCAGGGTAGGAGGAGGAGGTCATTGCCTTTGTGAAAATATTTCAACCTCCAGGATAGAATTCAGCAATTGATGATAATTATCCATGACTTCTGAAATCCCTTCACACAATTTCACATAGGCAGCAATACGTTAACCTGAATATAAACAAGGTAGAGCTGCTAAGCTTCTGATTGTTAAAGGCATAAAAGCTGCTAGCATGTGAGGCATTAATTACCAGCAATAATAAAAAATAGCAGCAAAGAAAGAGTCACACATGAATAAAAGCATATTTGCACATTAATATACAGATTAATTTACATTCTTTTTATGCCTATTTATTTCATAATAAAAATGAACAATAATTACTGTGAAGGTCTACCATGTACCAAGTATTTTATGTACATTGTTTCCAACGCTTATGACAAATTTGTAGATATTATTAGCCCCATTTTAAAGACAAGGAAACAGATACTCAGACAGGTTGAGTCTCTTATCCAAGATCACAGAGCTATGAAGTAGAGAAGTGTAATGGAAAATTTTAGGTGTCAACTTAACTGAATTAAGAAATATCTAGAGAAATGGTAAAGCATTATTTCTGGGTGTGTCTGTAAGGATGTTTCCAGAGGAAAATGGCATGTGAGTTTGACTGAGTAGGGAAGATCCAACATTAACGTGGACAGGCACCATCCAATCAGCCAAGGACACAGGTAGAACAACAACAAGGCAGAGAAAAGGCAATTTTCTCTCTCTTCTCTCTCTCCTCAAATGGGGACAGTCTTATTATCCTGCTCTTAAATATCAGAACTTCAGGCTCTCCAAGAATTGCAACAGCAGCCCACCAGTTGTCAGGCCTTTGGCCTTGAACTGAGAATTACACCATCAGCTTCTCTGATTCTGGGGCTTTTGAACTTGGACTGAGCCATGCTGCCAGTATCCCAGGGTCTCCAGCTCACAGACAGCTTGTCATGGCCTTCCCACTCTCCATAATCGTGTAAGCAAATTTCCCTTATAAATCTTTTTTCACACATATCTATCTATCTGTCTATCTATCTATCTATCTATCTATCTATCTATCTATCTATCTATCTATAAATAATCCATCTATCTATCTATCATCTATCCGTCCATCCATCCTATTGTTTCTGTCTCTGGAGAAACCTGACTGATACAGATCTTGCTACCAGAGTGGTTCTAGAGAAAGAGGACTTTAAGGATGAGTTTTATTAACTGATTTTGGAGCTTCTGGAACTTGTTCTGTAATCTGATCAGATCTAAAAATGCTCGGGGCTCTACTTCTAATAGTACAGAGAGCACTGAGAATCCACGGCATAGGATTTTTATAGATACCAAGAATATTTATATTTGATACTTTGAATTAAACACATACAAGAAGAAAGGAACCTGGTGACTTCGTATATGACACTTTCAAACATTTGTGGAAAACAAAGAAACATAATGACTTCAGTTGGTTTCTTCTAATGTCACTGGACAAAATTATGAAAAAAAAGAATTAGCTCAGGGATTCAAATAGGCATAAATAGCCTAAGGGCTTCTTTAAGTGTGCCTGGTCAGAATCTTTCTTCCTGCATCCACAGGGCTGAAATTGCTGAAAATCAAGCACAAGCACTGATCATATGATTGTCTGAATTATAATGAAAGCTAAAGTCAGCCTTGCAGGGTGTCTACTGTTAAAGTGGCAGCATTGACTGGGGGGGGGGAATGGGATTC
This sequence comes from Gorilla gorilla gorilla, assembly GCF_029281585.2. Taxonomy (NCBI): domain Eukaryota; kingdom Metazoa; phylum Chordata; class Mammalia; order Primates; family Hominidae; genus Gorilla; species Gorilla gorilla. The sequence continues at coordinate 15,853,502 of NC_073235.2, read as the reverse complement.
TGTAAGTTGGATGGGAACACATGTAGAAAGGCCCTGATGAGGCTGGTGGCATTAAGCCCCTAAATTCTTATGAGTCTTGTTTGCCAGAAAAAGTGACCTCCCACCCTCACCCCCAGTGGCTGCAGCTGTATCTCTTCCCACAACGGTACCATACTTTATATTAATACCTCTGCCTGAGAGGATAAACCCTGCATTGCCTAAAGAAATGGTAATGAGCTCCTGTGAGACAGTTGCCTAGAAAGACAATTCTGATTCTTCTCAGAACCCACCAACAATATTCCTCTTTGCTTCTAGACATATAACTAGACTCAAGTCCCAGCAGGCTCCTAAAGGTGAGGCACAAAGGGTGGCCCATGAGGAGGTGCACTACACTCCAAAAGAACTACTTTGCACATTGTGCACATGTACCCTAAAACTTAAAGTACAATAATAATAAAATTTTTAAAAAAAGAACTACTTGAGTTTTCTAATTTATACAATCAGAAATCCAAAGAACATGTGTGGGAATAGGTATTAAGGATGTGAGGTCATAGTGAAAAGAACACAAAATTGGATTAGGCCCAATTTATTAATATAGGCTCACTAAGAAGAGATTCTTCATTTCATGTGGTAGCTTGGGGAGTTAGGGAAAGTGCTAATAGTTTGGTTGTTTGGCTAAAACATAAATCAAAAGGTGTCCCATCATGAGCAAGTTGGAGATGCCTGGTCTCCCTTGGTTTAATGTAGAGGAAGGAATTCAAAAACATTAAAAGGCTTAGGAAGATTGGAATGCTATAGTGGATCTGTCACTTAAAACCTACTCACCCACACTGGGAGGGTCCAGAAGACATACTTTTCATCAATACTTTGAAAATAAATTTGGGAGGGGAGCCCCAGCGTTCCTGAAGGGCTCCATGATGGTCCTTCTCTGGAGGTTGGACCTCACAGTGGAAGCCACAGTCACATGACTGAAAAACATAGATGCTATGGAAATAATTAGATCTCAGGACTGCAGGAATAAGTGGTGGCCCTCAATCATCAAAGGCAAGATAGGTGAAGTTACTCTTATGGGTAACAGAGGCAAAGCAACAATCAGAATAGTCTGACTTGTGTAAACCTATGGTGCTAGCTAGTTATTCACAGTGTTTCTAGAAGTAAAGTAGATAGTAAACCTACTAAATCTTTACTTAATCTGTATAAGCAGAAAACTTTCAGGTCAAATGAACAAAAGTGTAACTCAAATCACTAAAACAGAGAATCATGGCCCTTCACTAAATTTCCAGTCTTGGGGCAGTTTACAGACCCAAAACCCTTTAAATGAATGGGAGGCTGGGTCCCCTCTAGCAAAGACCCCTGTACACTACTGAACATTTATATGGTTAATGGTTCTCCCATCCTTCTCCGAAGGGACCTATGGCCTTTTACTAGAATAACTGTGCATTGAGACAAAGGAAGTAATCAGAACTTTAGGAAACTACTGGACACTGGTTCTGAACTAACATTGATTTTAAGATATCAGAAACATCACTGTGGTCCTCCAGGTAAATTAGGGGCTTATGGAGATCAGGTGATCAATGGAGTTTCAGCTTGGGCCCAACTCCAAGTGGGTCCAGTGGTTCCCTGAAACCATCCTGTGGTCATTTCCCCAATTCTAAAATGCGTAATTGGAATGGACACACCAAGCAGTTAGTGGAATCCTCACATTAGTTCCCTAACCTGTGGAGTGGTGGGAAAAGTCAAACAGAAGCCATTACAGCTTTCTCTACCTAGAAAAACAGTAAACCAAAAACAATACCGCATCTCTGGAGGGATTACATAGATTTAGTGCCACCGTTGGAAACTGAAAGACTCAGGGGTGGTAATTCACACTACATTCCCAGTAACCTCTCTTATTTGGTCTGTGCAAAAGACAGATAGGTCTTAGAGAACGACAATGGCTTATCACAAGCTTAACCAAGTGCTGACTCTAATTGCACCTGTTTCACCAGATGCGGTTCTGTTGCTTGAGCAAATTAACACATTTTCTGGTACCTGGTATGCAGCTGTTGATCTGGCCAGTGGCTTTTTCTCTATCCCTGTCTCTAAGGCCCACCCGAAGCGGTTTGCTTTCAGCTGTCAAGGGCAGCTATACACCCTCAGTGTCCTTCTTAAGGGGTATGTCAACTCTCCAGCCCTATGCCATAATTTAATTCACAGGGATCTTGATCATCTTTTCCTTTCATGAAATATCACACTGGTCCATTACACTGATGATATTAGGCTGAATGGACCTAGTGAGCATGAAGTAGCAATTACTTTGGGCTTATTGATAAGACATTTGCATGGCAGAGGGTTAGAAATAAATCAAAAATTCAAGGGCCTTCTACTTCAGTGATGTTTCTAGGGATCCAGTAGTATGCGACATGTCCTTCTAAGGTGAAGGATAAATTGCTGCATCTGGCCACACCTAGAGCCAAGAAAGAGACATAATGCCTGGTAGGCCTACTTGGATTTTGGAGACAATACATTACTTATGTGGCTGTGTTACTCTGGCTCATACCAAGTGACTTAGAAAGTTGCTGGTTTTGAGTGAGGCCCAGAACAAGAGAAGGATGTACAACAGGCCCAGGCTGCTCTGTCACTTGGGTTATATGATCCAGCAGATACAATAGTAGCTGAGGCGTCAGTAGCAGATAGGGATGCTGTTTGGAGGCTTTGGCAGGCCCCCATAGGTGATCTCAAGGGACGCCCTTAGAACTTTGGAGCAAGGCCCTGCCATTATCCACAGATAATTACTCTCCCTTTGAGGGACACCTCATGGCCTGCTCCTCGGCCTCAGTAGAAACTGAACGCTTGATCATGGGCCACCAACTCATCATGTAACCTGAGCTGCCTATCATAAACTTAGTGTCATCTTACCCAACAAGCTATAAAGTTGGGAACGCACAGCAGCATTCCATCATCAAATGGAAGTGGTTTTGTGAATACCAGTCAGCCTCTTTCCCCAACCACCCCTGTTATTGCCCAGTGGGCTCATGAACAAAGTAACGATAGTGGTAGGAATGGAGGTTATGCTTGGGCTCAGCAACATGGACTTTCACTTACCAAGGCCATCCTGGCTATAGGCACTGCTGAATGTCCAATCTGCTGGCAGCCGAGACCAACACTGAGCCCCTCATGAGGTATTATTCCCTGGGGTGATTAGCAGCTACCTGGTAGCAGATTAATTACACTGGACCACTTCCCATCATGGATGGGGTAGTGTTTTGTCCTTACTGGAAAAAAGATGCTCTGGGTATGGATTTGCCTTCCCTGCACAAAATGCTTCTGCCAAAAGTACCATCATCAACTTACAGCATGCCTTATCTACCATTATGGTATTCCCCACAGTGTTGCCGTGACCAAAGAAATCTCTTCACAGCCAAACACCCGTGGCAACAGACCCATGCTTATCCTGAGATCCACTGGTCTTACCATGTCCCTCATCAGCCTGAAGGAGTGGGCTTGATAGAACAGTGGAAGGGCCTATTAAAGTTGCAGTTACAGCACCAGCCAAATGATAATACTTTGCAGGGTTGGGGCAAGGTTCTCCAAAAGGCTGCATATGCTCTGAATCAGTGTCAAATGTATGGCATAGTCAAGATTTATGGTCCAGGAATCAAAGGGAGACATGGGCATGACAGAACTCACTGTTGTCCCTAGTGACCCACTAGCAAAGTTTTTGTATCCTATTCCTGCAACTTTACACGACTTTATAGATTAGATGTCTTACTTCCAGAGAGAGAAATGCTGCCACCTGAAGACATAACAATAATTTTATGGAACTGGAAGTTAAGACTGCCACCCAGCCACTTTGAGCTCCTCGTGCCTTTGAGTCAAAAAGTTAAGAAAGAAGTAACAGTGTTGGCTGGGGTGATTGTTTCAGACTACCAAGAAGAAATTGAACTACTACTCCGCGATGGAGGTAAGGAAGAGTGTGTCTGGAATACAGGAGATTCCTTAGGTCATATTTTTGTTTTACCATACTCTGTGATTAAGGTCGATGGGAAACTGTAACAACCCAATCCAGGAAGGACTACGAATGACCCAGACCCTTCAGAAACAAAGGTTTTCGTCACCCCACTAGGTAAATAATCACAACTAATTAAGGTGCTTGCTGAAGACACAGGGAATACAGAATAAGTAGTGTAAGAAGGTAATTATAAATACCTTACATTACAACCAGGTGAACCAGTTATGGAAACAAGGACTGCAATTGTCATGAGCATTTCTTCCCTATTTTGTTAAGAATACATTGAGTGTGTGTGTGGGTGTGTGTGTGGGTGTGTGTGTATGTGTGTAGCATGTATCTTTGTTTTTCTTTCTCCCTTATTCCTTCAATATCTAACATAAGATACACTATTATTATTAACCTTATATGATAGTATTTAAGTTATAGGATCTCAGGAGAAGAATAAACATTACCCAAGGTCTCTCTTTACCTCCTCTTCTTGAGAAGGGATTAGTGCATTTTGGGCTGCTCATATGGTGGTTCTATCATGTTAGGTGAAACTATTTACCTTACTATTGTCTTTACTTGGAGATTAAGCATGGTCTGAGGAATGAATATCGGTACCAATTTGATAGGGGTTGGAATTGTTCTAATTAACTTTAGGTGTTAATTTGACTGAATTAAGTAATACTTAGAGACTTGGTAAAACAATATTTCTGGGTGTGTCTGTAAAGGTGTGTCTAGAGGAAATTGGTGTGTTAGTCGGTGGACTGAGTGGGGAAGATCTGCCCTCAATGTGGGCAGGCACCATCCCATCCACTGTGGGCCCAAATGGAACAAGAAAGCAGGGAAAATCTGATTTTTTTTTCCTCTCTCTCCATCTTGAAATCGGGAGATTCTTATTCTCCTGTCCTTGGATATCAGAACTTCAGGTTTTCTGGCCTTTTGATTGCAAGACTTAACACCAGAAGTCCCTTTGGTTCTCCAGGTTCTTGGGCTTTCAGTATGAGACCAATAATTACACCATCAGTTTCCCTGGTTCTGAGGCTTCTAGACTTGGATGAGCCACACAACTGGCATCCTAGGGTCTCCAGCTTGCAGATGGCCTGTGGTGAGACTTCTCAACCTCCATAATCACATGAGGAAATTTTCCTGTTATAGCACCCCTTTATCTATCTATCTATCTATCTATCTATCTATCTATCTATCTATCTATCATCTATCTATGATCTTATCAGGTCTGTCTCTCTGGAGAATCCTGATATAACAAGCAGCTAGAAGTCAATACTTTTTTTTTTTTTCAAAATTCTGGCTTGTTTCTTCACACCATGATTGCTGTCCTCTTCCTCTTACTTAATATATATTTCAAAGTCCCTCCAATGGAAGTTCAGTAAGGTGTTTCATCTTTAAAGAAAAACTCCTTCAAGGATATTGCTCTGTCTCTGCTTAACTAAAAGTACCTTCATCATAACCTGAAGTAATGACCATCCATGATCATTATGCTGTGGAGGACAATGCAGCCACTCTCAAAATAGCAGTTCTTTTTGTTTCAGGCTATTTTTTCCAATTCATTAAATTCAGTGGAATAGTCTTATGCCTGTGGATTCACCAATTCACCTTCCATTCATTGCAGAAAGTTGATAAGATCCAGGAGAGCTAGATAACCAAGATTCTACATCTCTTTCTAACCTATCCATGATAACTTCCAGAAGCCAAAATGTTGAGTCGATCTTATAATGTAAAGTGTTACCTAAAAGAAAGCACAAGTATTTCTCCAAATGGTGCTCCATATCACCAGACTTCAGGAATTATCAGAGATTTCTCCTAATAGAGCACTTACCACATTGCACCTCAATGAGATCTTTGCTTAGTTGTCTTTTCAAGACAGACTTAGCCCCACTAGTTCAAAGACGGAGACTTATTTATCTTTGTAGTTCCAAAAGCTAGCACAACGTCTTGCCCACAGTGGACACTTACTCAACATGTGTGTAATAAAAGAATGAGTGGAAGATCAAATTTATTCAGGCATTAAGTCTTAAATGAGCACCTCCAATTTGCTATGCAGTAGATATGGCAATAGAGGACAATGAGGAATATGATAATTTGAGTTCCTGACCTATATTTCAGTGAAGTATACAGAAATTAAACAAATAAGTAAACAAATTCAATATTTTCAGGTAATAGCAATGACATATTAATAGGGCACTTACCATGTTCCACTGACTCTTCTAATTGTTTTAAATGTATAAGTTAAGTTCACCATGCAACTCCCCCCACATCACCCCAATAGCTGCTATCATTACTACAATTTTAAAAAGAAAAAAAGCTAAGAGCATAGAAACTACATAATTGGTCAGAGTTTTGAAAGCTATTAAGTGGTTGAATTGGCATATTTTGCAGGTAAAAATAAATATATATTTATATATATTTTATATATTTATATATGTATTTATATATATATATTTATATATGTATTTATATATTTCTATATATGTATTTATATATTTTTATACATATTTATATATGTATTTATATATTTTTATACATGTTTAACTGTGTATTTATATATTTTTATATATATTTATATATGTATTTATATATTTATATATATTTATATATGTATTTATATATTTATATATTTATATATGTATTTATATGTATTTATATATTTATATAGATTTATATATATATTTATATGTATTTATATATTTATATATATTTATATATTTATATATATATTTATATATTTATATATATTTATATATTTATATATTTATATATTTATATATATTTATATATTTATATATTTATATATATATTTATATATTTATGTATTTATATATATATTTATGTATTTATATATTTATATATTTATATATTTATATATATTTATATATATTTATATATATTTTTTTATATTTATATATTTATATATTTATATATATTTATATATATTTATATATTTATATATTTATATATATTTATATATATTTATATATATTTATATATTTATATATTTATATATATTTATATATTTATATATTTATATATATTTGTATATTTATATATATTTATATATATTTATATATTTATATATATTTATATGTCTTTATATATATTTATACATTTATGTATATTTATATATATTGATATATTTATATATATTTATATGTATATTTATATATATAGATATATTTATATATATTTATATATATATTTACATGTTTATATATTTATATGTTTATATATTTATATATTTACATATGTATATATTTATATATTTATAAATATATTTACATATTTATATATATTTACATATTTATATATATTTATATATTTATATATATTCATATATTTATCTATTTATATATTTATATATATTCATATATTTATATATTTATATTTATATATTTATATACATATTTATATATTTATATATATTTATCTATTTATATATTTATATATTTATATAGATTTATATATATTTATATATTTATATATATTTATCTATATTTATTTATTTATATATTTATATATTTATATATATTTATATATTTATATAAATAAATATATAAAAATATATTTATATATATTTATATAAAAATATATTTATATATATTTATATATTTATATAAATAAATATATAAAAATATATTTATATATATTTATATATTTATATAAATAAATATATAAAAATATATTTACATAAATAAATATATAAAAATATATTTATATAAATAAATATATAAAAATATATTTATATATATAAATATATAAAAATATATTTATATATAAATATATAAAAATATATTTATATATATAAATATATAAAAATATATTTATATAAATAAATATATAAAAATACATTTATATAAATAAATATATAAAAATACATATTTATAGAAATAAATATATAAATATATAAATATACATATGTATAGAAAGAAATATATAAATATACATATGTATATAAATAAATATATATATTTATATATAAAATATATATTTATATTTAAATATAATATGTTTATATATTATATTTAAATATATATATTATATATAATATATAAATATATATTTTATATATATATAATATATAAATATATATATTATTATTATATATATAATATATAAATATATATAACATATAAATATATATTATATATAAATATATATAAATATATATAGAATATATATTTATATATTATATATATAATATATATTTATATATTATATATATATAATATATATTTATATATTATATATATATAAAATATATATTTATATATTATATATATATAAAATATATATTTATATATTATATATATATATATAAAATATATATTTATATATTATATATATATACATAAAATATATATTTATATATAGAAAAATTTATATATAAATATATACATATAAATATATATAAAAATATATATACATATAAATATATGTATATTTTAATGGTATGGTAAGCCATCTGAGGTTATAAATGCGGGAGAGAAACAATGTGATTTATATCATTTATAATACTATATTATATCTGATTATGTTATTTATTTATATTGGTGGGTAAGGAAGTGAGATAGCAAAGACAGAGGTGGGAGACTATTGCAGAATTCACACTGGGTCACACTGGAAATCACAATGATTTGAATCAAGATGTTAGGAGTGGGTATAGTAAAAAATGATCAGATTACAGATACAGGGGATCCCTGACTCATGATGGTTTGACTTACAGTTTTTTGATTTTACAATGGTTTTATCAGGAATTAGCCTCATAGTAAGTTTAGCATCTGAATTTACAATGGTTTGACTTATAATTTTTCCACTATAATATGGTTTTATTGAGGTAGTATATGTGTTTTGACATTGATGTGTTCAACTTACAGTGGTTTTATCGAGACATAATCCCTTGTATGTTGAGGAGCATCTGCATATCTGAGAAGTGGAACAAGAGAGTTTCCAGATGGATCTAGACGTGTTATCAATAAGAGGAAAAATCAAGGCTGACTTATAGGTCTTAGGGCTAAGCAACTCTAGAAAATGGTGGCAGCATTTTCAGAAACGGGGAATTAAGATGAAAAAATAAATTCAGAATGAATAAAACAGAGTTCCATTTTAAACATTCTAAATTTGAGAAAACAAATAAATGCCCAAATGAAACTGTTTAATAAATGATTAAAAATATAATTGAGAATCAGCGAGAGTCTAGACTGTAAATATAAAATTGGAATTTATTATCATATGAATGATATGTAAGACCTTGGGATTAGATGCAATTCCCTGGGAAGCAAAGGCAGATGAAGAGGTGGGGTGAGGACTGAGCCTTGTAGCCAGAAATAGAAAGTAGAGCCTGAAGTGGAAATGTAGAAACCCAGGCTAGTGAGGCAGGAGGACTTTCAGTAGAGAGCAGTCACAAACAACAAATGAGAGAAAAATTATTTTGGAAAGAAATATGGTGGGCTAGATATCTTTTTTCATCCTCTACCAAGAACAACTAGAAGTGAAAGATACAATATAAAACCATAAGATAGTATTATAAAGATGTACACACACACACACACACACACACACACAGACACACACACATTCTTTAAGGTGTTGAGACCAGACAATACCTAAAAACGACTAAAATTTAAGAAAAGCAAGAACAAAGAAAGGTAAATGGAAACACAAAACTGCTTTGCCCTGTGGGATTTTGTCCAACATGGTAAATATGAACCTTAGTTTTAGTCATGAGGAACAAATCCCTAGCTCTGCTAAAGCAATTTTGCCTAGTAGAACAATTTCAACACCCATAAAGCTGGAATCCCAAAGTGTTCCACAAAAGTCTGATGCAAAAGTAAATTCTCCTCAACCATTTGTTCCCCTTCAGGAGAGATGGCACTGAACAGACCTAAATAAAAAATAAAATTCTAAAAGATTTAACCATAAACCAATGCATAAATATTTATAGCACAGTTCACATTAATTAAGTCATGGTAGTTTAACCCAATTATGAAGTTAACTGAACAACTGAAATGCAGATCAGGATTAATTACCCAGAATGGAGCCCAGAGAGACAATGAGATTGAAAATATGACAAAAGAGATTAAGAGGCATGAAGAATTGAATGAAAAGTTGCTGTCAGACAAATAATCATATTTATAGAAGAGGTGAAACTAGAGCAGAAAAAATGATTGAAGAGCTGAGAGCTCAGATAGTTTATGACTGATGAAAAATAGCTATCCACAAATGTAACAAATCTGGTGAAACCCGATAAGTATAAATAAATAAAAAGAAACCCACATCTGAACACATTGTCATGAAAATGCAGATTAAGAAGGAGAGAAGGGGAGGGAGAGAGACAAAGAGAAAGCAGCTAGAGAGAAGTGGTATTACTTCAAAGAAGCGGCATTTATAAGTGACAGATGACACATTTCGAACAACAATGGAAGACAGTGGACAGTGGAATCTCTTCAAGTGTCCTAAAAGAAAACTACTAATCAAGATTATTATATCCAAAAATGTTTTTGAAAAGTGAGACAAACTAGAAACATATTCAAGCAAGCTAAAACTTGTAGCAGAGCCTAGCTAAAGAAAATTGTTTATAGGCATAGATGTCAGGCAGAAGAAAAATAATTACAGATGGACAGCTTGAAATATAAGAAGAAATAAAGAGCAAAGACATGATAAAAATGTAGGTAAATCTAGCTGAATGTTGACATAAATTGATAATTACAAAATTTTATGGTTTTAAAAGTGAAATTAGAAATAGAATACGCAACAATGACAAAAAAATAAGTACCTTAAGAAAGTAGCGATAAGTAACCATTCACTACACAGTTCTTCCAACATGAGAAGGCAGGATGTCAGGAAATTTCTAGAGGTCAAGAAAACAAGAAGAATATGCTGAGTAAAGAAACAAAAACAAACTGAGAAGTGGCACAAAAGGCACCCTAAAAAACAACTAGTCCAAAACCTTCATTTTCAGAGTAGGAAAATGACAGCCAGAGAGAGAGAAAAAACAAAAGTGGTTTAGCTTGTCTAGTGTGGATTAGCCCAAAGGGACAGAGCACGGTCTAGTGCTCTTCTCTTCTATGTCACCACATCTTCATAACTGGACTCAATGCCAGTCAAACTCAAGGTACAGTTTGGATGTTAGTTCAGTTAAACTCATCATTGATTTTCATAATGTAAGGAAGTTAAAAATCCAAGAGCACAGCTCTCACTTAGGCTTCTTGGTTCTTCCTGCTTGGTTCTTCCTGATTTGCACAAGTGAATAATGAAAATTCCTGATAAAGCTGTGGCTTACAGAGTGCATCCTTATTTTACCCATCTTCTGAATGTCAAACAAGATCCTCAGTCCAACAGGGAGAAGGGCAAAAGAGAAAGGACTTGACTTTTCAAGCACTTCCCACCCTCACCTTACTTCTTTCCCTAAAGATGCCTCAGCTTCCCCAAACAATATTTTATTTGTGTCAGCAGCAGCTCTGCTTAATACACTTAATGCAAAAACTGAACTTGTTCCTTCACCAACACCAGGCTTCAAATTATTTTCTAAGAGGATTGAACATTAAGCAGCCATATCTGAGGAAGTGACTACTTTAACTTTAGAAGCAGAAACACATTGAACATTTTCCTAACCTTTAAAACATGTCAAAGGCATAAATCAAAATATACCAAATTGCCTCCAGGAGAAAAGAATACATCTTTACCACAAATGCCTTGGTAATTCTGTAGGTAAGAGGTCATTTTCCCCAGAAATGTTCAGAATGGGTATATTTCCTTTAAAATGTTTTACAAAAAAAGAACCCTTACATTTCATGCTTGGTGGCTGACAATTCTAGGGCTGAGAAAAACAAAATTAAAATGGAGCCAGGAAAAGGTTATTTAAGAGGTTTCCAACAAGGGTTGCTGAGCTCTTAAAAAAAAAAAAAATTAAAGTAACAATGTACTCCCAGCAGCATTTGGAACATTCAACACTGCCTTATACTTAGAAAATAGTTAGATTTTCTTTATATTCTAAATTTTTTGGCAGTTTTGACAGAAACACCTCTGACACTCATGAAGACAGTCTGTCTCTTGGTACATACACTGGATAAGCCCCTTGTTTACACTGAATGATACCTCTTCCTGAAGTGATTTCTTTTGAAACCTAGGTGACCTGAAACAGAAAACAGAGATAACTAATGCTGCACCTGAAAACAGGGATAACCAATACTGGTCTAGAAGTTTTAATCTGTACATAAAGAAATTAAAAGATGAAAAGATTTGCCCCAGGTTATGCCCTTAGCTAGTTGAGAAACTCAAAGCAGAACTTGGCTTTCTTGAAGCTCAGTGATCCTGTTTTCACCATCACCATTTGAATCACAACTATAATAAAAAAAGTTATACTCAAACACTAGGGAAAATTTGTTCTGTTTTTGAGACACAATATGCTTTCCTTCTTTCTTTTATTTTCTTTCTCTTATTTTCTCATTCAGAAAATAAGTCATAAAAACTTTGTTCTCTGGACAGCCAGGGATTCTTGAACATATTTTGCTACAACTTTATTTTAAAATGTGAAGAAGCAAACAGAAAGAAAATTACCTTTTAGGGGGTGGGGACAATTACGTTAAAAGAATCGAATAGGAATGATGGAAAAAAAACCTGATACATGTGTCTACATTTTTCCTCCAATAAACATTTTACGGGCCAAGTGGCAATTTCTGTATACCAGAATTTATTATAAGGACAGAATCTCATCCCAAACAGCTTTCAGATTCAGCTGTGGAGCAGAGACCTTCTGCCTTAATAAAAGACAGTTGAGGTTGAGTATGCTCAAATTACAGTTACCTCCAAACAAAAAAACCTGGTACATCAGGCTCATTAACTGATAGAGAAAAGAGTGGTTATGGTAGTTCCACCAAACAAGACAATTCATGTGGGAGATAAAAGCGATTAAATGATATCTCCAAGTCAGACACTACAACATGGTCCTGCTGTATTATTTCAGAAGTTGGCAGTGATGTGTGATAACTTAAGACTATTTCATGAAATGATGTATTTGTGGCTTTGAACCCTGTGCAAGGATTTCTAGTTAGTCAGGATTTCACTGGAATACTGTTCTCAGGTGAGAAGAGAAAGAGGCCATTTTTATATGATGTTCCACTCCAAGAGCTATCTTACTTCAAACTGTCTTTTGTGGAAATTAGGAAACTTTGAGATTAAGTCCATACCTAAGTAAGGTTGAAATCCAAAAGAGTAAAAATGAATAATTTAAGAATTTTTTCCCTTTAAATATCTAGATAACTAAAGCAAGGGATATCAGAAGTTAGTTAGGCAATTGCTTCCATTTTCTATTTGACTTGCTTGTGTAGATGAGTCCTAAGTATAGTTTGATAGACTATGCAAATATCTTAATATTATAATATTAATGTGTGTCCTGCCAATGAGTTTTTTTTCTTTTTTCTTTTACTTTAAGTTCTGGGATACATGTGCAGAACATGCAGGTTTGTTACAGAGGTATACATGTGCCATGGTGGTTTGCTGCACCTATCAACCCATCATCTACGTTTTAAGCCCTGCATGCATTAGGTATTTGTTCTAATGCTCTCCCTCTCCTTGACCTCCACCCCCCAAAAGGCCCCAGTGTATGATATTCCCTATGTTTATTGCAGCACTATTTATGATAGCAAAGACTTGGAACCAACCCAAATGCCCATCAATGATAGGCTGGATAAATGATAGACAGGCTTAAGCAACAGCTTCTATCTGAGCTATGCTATTCTTGTGGTAGCAGAGAAAAAAAATAAAACCAATGGCACACTCACATGATAACGCTCACAGCAAGTCACATGACTAAGCCTGACTCTAAAGGAGAAGAAAAGATAATAATCTCGCAGGAGAGCAGCAGATAATTGAAAGAAATATACAATCTGCCACAGATCATTTTCTGCATCATAAATATACATTTTCTTCCCTTATGTCCCTAAAATATATTCATTCATTTTCCCTGGAAAAAAAAGACAAAGTCTCATATAATTGCAGTATAAGACTCAAATCCTGTGACTTCCTGTACCTTCAGTCCTATCTGGACTGAAGATGTGGTTTCTCTTCTCTTGGAAATCTCTGAACTAAAGAGACAAGTTGTATGCTCCTCATACAACCAACAGACAAGGTAGAAGAGGGATAGAAGAATTGCAGTAAACAACACTATACAGAAAGAATTGGAGGCACCCACAGTCACTTGTCTAAAACAATTCTGAAATCATGCTGGACAATTGTCTAAAACAATTCTGAAATCATGTTGCAAAAACCCACTGTTCTAGGGTTTGGGAATTATGAGGCCCCAGTGGGAATTCTTGGCTCTTCTCTCTGGTAATCCCTTAATTTTTTATTATCCTTGATTCCAAATGAAGACAACACTAGAGTCTTAATAAAACGGTGAAAAACCTTCTCAGTCTGCTATGTACTTTGTAGAATACTGAAGCTCCAAAGATCATATTAAGTTTTAAACATTCACAAACGTATTGAATCAAAACTGGGGATTCTTTTGGCCATATAACATTCTCAAAGCATGAACTGACTTCTTTTTCATTTGACTCTATTCAATCCTAAATTCAAAAAGCCACACCTATGTTTATTTTCCAGATTGGCCTTGTTCTGTCTCTCTAGACTTAATCTCAGTCACCTTGAGCTTATCCAACTTCTATGAGAGTATAACCCTAGTCTATTTTCCATGATCCATTTTGTCCAAATGAAAGTATTTACCAGGCATCATATCAATAGACAGAGAGACTTCTGGCTTCAACCTTGATTTGTTCTTTCCCTCTTCTGAGTTGTAATTGGCCCTTGTTGCTCAAAGTATTTTTTAATATTATCTTTTATCAGATGAAGATGGGAAAAACATCTTCATGTTTTTCATGTTTTTAAGTTTTTAATGTTTTCGTGTTTTTAAGCCCTGCATGCATTTGGTCTGTTTTCAGCGTTAAACATCTTTTAACGCTGAAAAGACCCCCAATAAAGTGAGACTATTCTTTAAATGTCATAGTTATACTTTTAAAACTTATAAATTATAAAATAGATAATGATATTATAAAATTCTACTATAAATTGAATGCATTGATTTATACTTATTTATCATCATGGAATCAAATATACATGTGCAAGATATAATTTATTTCTACAGAAAATATTTGATGAGCACACAAATTCAATAACCTATTTAATTAATGCCACAGCCTCACAGGGGCTGATAGTGCACATTTGGGAAACATAAATCGAGTTAATGTTTTCTCCACATGCAAGAGTAAACTGTACCCAAGGAGAACTAATTTGCCCAATATTACACTGTTTTAACGGTAGAGCTTGTTCCTGGATCATGACACATAGTCTGATTTTCCTTCCATCAGCAGGACCACACTGCATTATGGTTGTATATAAATAAATTCGTGACCATTGCTGCTATTATTTTGAAAAATATGAAATTGCCAACAGTTGAATATTTTTGATCTTCAGAAACTCCAACTGTATGTAGTTTAACCTAATACTAAAGTAATTTCTCCCGTATGTTTTAGAGCTGTATTAGTCTGTTCTCACACTGCTACAAAGAAATATCTGAGATTCGGTAATTTATAAAGTAAAGAAGTTCAATTGGCTCATGGTTCTGCAGGCTGCACAGGAAGTGGAAACATAACAGCTTCTGCTCATCTTCTCAGGAGGCCTCAGGAAACTTACAATCATGGCAGAAGGTGAAAGAAAAGCCAGTATGTCTTACATGGCCAAAGTAGGAGCAGGAGAGAGAAGGGGAGATGCTACACTCTTTTAAACAGAAAAATCTCACAAGAACTCTCTCACTATCAATATAGCAGCACCAAGGGGGAAATTCACCCCCACAATCCAATCACTTCCCATCAGGACCCACCTCCAACAATGGGGAATACAATTTGACATGTGATTTGGATGGGCACACAGATCTAAACCATAACAGGAACTTAGACCATTTTTTCTGGAGTCATACTTTCCAACATGTTACAGAAGTATTACACCTGATTCTAATAATTCATGTGATTATTTTTACGGTATCCATATACAGGATTAAATTATATTGAATCATGTCACTATGTTGAGATACATCTCTGAAATTGGGAGCACCAAAAAAAAAAAAAAAATGAGAGCAGGTGAATCAGTGTTCTATATGGTCATTTATAACCTTTGTCTCTATGGAGGAGGTTCTTGATTGTGATTTCTTACCTGAAATCAACACAGAATTAGAGAAGTCTTGTTTATTTCTTTGTATTAGTTTTCCTAGCATTCTTTGCAGTGGCCACGTTAGTAGGCAGACTTGGGTCTACAGCACTCATCCCCCAGCGTATACTCACTCATGCCAACCAGGTATAACTACTAAATTAACAGTGTGTTGGTTCACTCTTTAGAAAATAATCAAACCATTTTCTGCAAAGCTGGGGTAAGGGATTATAAATCTAACTACCTAGGGAGAGACACCAAGGTTAATGGTTTAATGGTCATGAGAGATCCCAGAAAGGGCAGGATGGCTGAGGATACATACAAGTATAGCAGCTCACCATCCACATAACAAATTGTAATATTTTAAAAAGTCTTGTAGTGAGAATTCTTGCAATTATTTTTCAAACCTTTTGGTTATGTCAATCAGAAAGTCTCAGCTTGATGAGTCTTTCTGCCATTAATATCCTAATATTGGTTAACACTATTCCAGAAAAAAAAAAAAAGCTAACTAGGAGGCTCTGTGTGTGACAGTACTGGCTTATCATTGTGTCATTTCATTTGTTTTTAAAATTTGTATCTATTCGTGCCAAATAAGACTGATTTTTTGACTTGCATACAATGATATAACATTTGTTTAAAAATATATTTATTTAAATTTAAAAGGCAAATCAAATATTAAAGATGAGAAAATAATAAATTTGAGAAGCTTTCCTTAGACTATGTCTCAAACCTAGTGTCCAGCAGGGATAGTTTGCCTCCTAGGACACAGCTGGACATTTTGTGCCAACATTTTAGTTGTAATAATACAGGTGTTTGGTATGCAGAAATCAAGGTGACAGAAGTCTTGCAATCGAAGTAATATTTCTACCTCAAAAGAATGTCCCACTAGACATGTACAGAGAT
The DNA here is from genome assembly GCF_029281585.2 of Gorilla gorilla gorilla. Lineage (NCBI taxonomy): Eukaryota > Metazoa > Chordata > Mammalia > Primates > Hominidae > Gorilla > Gorilla gorilla. The sequence continues at coordinate 15,836,437 of NC_073235.2, read as the reverse complement.
GAACCTTCTGTTTTGTTTTTGTACATGTTTTTTAAAGTAAAATTTACATATTTTAATTACATAACCAAATACATTTTTACAAATGGAACCACCTGTGTAACCACTGCCCAGACCACTACACAGAGCATGACCAACACTCTAGAAACATTCCAAGTTCTTTCTTCCCCCTAGAGTTAACCACTATTTTTATTTCTCTCACAACAGATTAGATTCCCTCTTTTAAATTGTTCAAATGGCATCACTCATTACGTATTCTATTGTGATTATTTTTTGTTTAACATTTTTTCTGTGAGATTCACCCATGTTACTGCATGTAGTGGTATGGTTGGTCCATTTTCATTGTTATAGCATATTCTACATTACGTAAATATACCATAAATTGTTATTCTAATAGTGATGGACACAATGACTTGCCTTCATTTAGGAATGCTATGAACATTTCTCCACATATTTTCTGTGAACATGTATGCTGCTTGCTGCTAAGTGTACATGCTTGGGAGTAGGGCTGTTAGATCATGGAGCAGGCAAATATTCAGCTTTAGTCAACCTTGCTTCATCAATTTACACTCCATCAGCAATGTATGAGAATTCTATTGTACTATATTATCACTTGGTATTGTTAGGTTTGGGTTTTTGTTTAACAATTCTTATGGGTGGATGCACTCAATTCTAAGCATTTGCTCATAAACAGTAGTATGTTTGCAAGAGTTTAATATTCATGATTGTTTTTTCCTGGAATCCAACCATTACACAAACAAAGGGAAGACTGGATTCTATTGTATTTTAAACTGCCAAGAGTTATTCATTTAGACAGCAACATCACTCTTGGTCTTTGAGTCTGTAACCAAACCAACATCCCTGTACTAGTTTGCATTTGCTACATGCAGAGTATTTCCATGGATAGAAATGACTATAGGAATGACTATTCATTTTGTATGCTAAGATCTATTCCTGAGTTTGCCTGAGGATTTATGTATTGAAAGACATTAGAAGTTCACCAAATTACTTTCCTTTTATTGTTCTTTTTGTAGGACATCTAAGACATTATAATTATTCTTTTAATTAGTGTGTAGTTATTTATACATACATATACACATATACACACATATATGCATTTCAGGAAAGTAAAGAGGACTTTACAAAATATTTCTTATTAAAAATGGCATGATTTGTGAAAGGATGTAAAATTAAAGCTGTATTAAAGCTATATAGGGGAAAAAAATCCTGGTGTTTTATACCACTGCAGGATGACTGTAATTAACAATAATATATGGTTTCAAATAGCTAGAAGGAGGATATTGAATATTCCCAACACAAATAAATGATACATGTTCAAGATGATGGATATGCTAATTACCTGATCTGATCACTATACATTGTATACATCAAAACATTACTATGTAACCCATAAATATGTACAATCATTATATGTCAATTTTAAAAGTAAAAGAAGAATGGTAAGTCGATTTGATAGGGCTGAGATCTCTGCTGCAACCAATAAAACTGATCCTTTGATTGTAAATCATTTGGAGGTAAAGAAGTGAGAGAAAACTTGATATCCAAGGGAATCCTGTGAATTAGTATTTTTGGGGAAAAAAAAATCCAGTCTAATGCTAATTTATAAGACCCAGCCCCTTCATCCATTTTCAGGCCTCAGTTGTCGTCTGCCACATTTTTCATTGTCCCTTCCCAATCAGTCCAAAGGAGTACATGGCACTGTATGAACAGTGCCTTAGTAATTCCTCTGCAATTAGGGATAATTTGTCAGTCACCCTTAGCCGCTCACCAGTCTGACTTGAAATACCACTGTGAAGCATTCACGTATATGCTGCCAAAATGACTATGGTCAGAAACAGCATTTTGTAAAAGTCAGAACTTGCTCTATTATAATTTCAAGACTTCCCATGAGATCACAGATAAAGGAGATATGAAGCCTCGGTACTGTCTATGTGACTCCTCCAGGAACAACTTTGCCAAAATACTTTCTCTCTCAAAAAAAAAAAAACATGTTAAATATTCTTAACTCACTTTAAATGGCTGCCCATGGAAAGTCTTCCTGGTATTACACAGACAATATACACTGCAAGTAAATCTACTAGTCCTAGAAAAATGACCAATGATCCAAAGCCCTGGTAAGGATTTCATTAATTTGGTTATCATGGCTGGGTAATGTTTATGCAGGCATATGTCTGACAGAGTAAAACAGTGAAAAGATGGAAACCTAGCGTGGAAATTTTCATCAAGAGAAGGAGAAAGAGAGATCAAGAGGAATCATTGTAAATGGAACTGATGCTATGGCCATAGAAGCACATTGACCACCTGAAATCATGCTGTTGTCTTAATACATAAAGCCTCAGTTGTACAGAATGAAATTAACCCCAAAACCTTCAATTTGACTAGAACTTCTAATATTTAATTTTAGAGAAAAATAGTTGAATTACAAAGTAAACAAAAAACAAAAAGGAACAATTAACAGAGATTTTCTTGCCCATGACAAGAAAGAAGAAATCAGCAGGCATGGTTATCAAATTTATGCATAACACAGCTAAAACACTACAAACCAGAATTGGGATCCAAAGTGATTCTTACAAGCTGAATCTCTGGACCAGTGTTTCATAACCCTGGCTGTACCTTACTATCCGCTGGGGAGCTTTAAAAGACCAGCTATGCCTGGGACCTACACTCAGAAGTTCTAATTTAATTAATCTGGGTTAGGGCCCAGGCATCAGTAGTTTTCAAATGCTCCCCACGTGATTCTAAAGTGCGGTCAGGGCTGAGACCACTGCTTTAAAGCATGCCAAGGTTCGCTTTTATAAAGGGTCGAATACTATGACTGTTGGAAGTAAGTGATGGAGAGGCGACTGAGAGAAATTAACACGATACAGGACACAACGGCTGTGTTAGATCAGAAAGAAGATTCAGACACATAGCCAAAATCCACAGGTAATAGTGATGGATAACATCATTGAGTGTTTTGTTGTTGTTGTTGTTTTGTTTTGTTTTTTGAGATGCAGTCTTGCTCTGTCGCCCAGGCTGGAGTGCAGTGGCGCAATCTCGGCTCAGTGCAAGCTCCGCCTCCCGGGTTCATGCCATTCTCTTGCCTCAGCCTCCCGAGCAGCTGGGACTACAGGCACCTGCCACCACACCCAGCTAATTTTTTGTATTTTTAGTACAGACGGGGTTTCACCATGTTAGCCAGGATGGTCTCAATATCCTGATCTTGTGATCTGCCCGCCTCAGCATCCCAAGGTGCTGGGATTACAGGCGTGAGCTACCTCGCCAGGCCCATCATTGAGTGTCTTTCACAAGCCAGACGCTGGACCAAGGTGCAAAACCATGGGAAGAGGGAAATTTATAGCACTAAATGCCCACAAGAGAAAGCAGGAAAGATCTAAAATTGACACCCTAACATCACAATTAAAAGAACTAGAGAAGCAAGAGCAAACACATTCAAAAGCTAGCAGAAGGCAAGAAATAACTAAGATCAGAGCAGAACTGAAGGAAATGGAGACACAAAAAATGCTGCAAAAAATCAATGAATCCAGGAGCTGGCTTTTTGAAAACATCAACAAAATTGATAGACCGCTACCAGGACTAATAAAGAAGAAAAGAGAGAAGAATCAAATAGACTCAATAAAAAATGATAAAGGGGATATCACCACCGATCCCACAGAAATACAAACTACCATCAGAGAATACTATAAACACCTCTACGCAAATAAACTAGAAAATCTAGAAGAAATGGATAAATTCCTCGACACATACATTCTCCCAAGACTAAACCAGGAAGAAGTTGAATCTCTGAATAGACCAATAACAGGCTGTGAAATTGAGGCAATAATTAACAGCTTACCAACCAAAAAAAGTCCAGGACCAGATGGATTCACAGCCGAATTCTACCAGAGGTACAAGGAGGAGCTGGTACCATTCCTTCTGAAACTATTCCAATCAATAGAAAAAGAGGGAATCCTCCCTAACTCATTTTATGAGGCCAGCATCATCCTGATACCAAAGCCGGGCAGAGACACAACAAAAAAAGTGAATTTTAGACCAATATCCCTGATGAACATCAATGCAAAAATCCTCAATAAAATACTGGCAAACCGAATCCAGCAGCACATCAAAAAGCTTATCCACCACGATCAAGTGAGCTTCATTCCTGGGATGCAAGGCTGGTTCAATGTATGCAAATCAATAAATGTAATCCAGCAAATAAACAGAACCAAAGACAAAAACCACATGATTATCTCAATAGATGCAGAAAAGGCCTTTAACAAAATTCAACAACCTTCATGCCAAAAACTCTCAAGAAATTAAGTATTGATGGGACGTATCTCAAAATAATAAGAGCTATCTATGACAAACCCACAGCCAGTATCATACTGAATGGGCAAAAACTGGAAGCATTCCCTTTAAAAACTGGAACAAGACAGGGATGCCCTCTCCCACCACTCCTATTCAACATAGTGTTGGAAGTTCTGGCCAGGGCAATCAGGCAGGAGAAGGAAATAAAGGGTATTCAATTAGGAAAAGAGGAAGTCAAATTGTCCCTGTTTGCAGATGACATGACTGTATATCTAGAAAACCCCATTGTCTCAGCCCAAAATCTCCTTAAGCTGATAAGCAACTTCAGCAAAGTCTCAGGATACAAAATCAATGTACAAAAATCACAAGCATTCTTATACACCAATAACAGACAAACAGAGAGCCAAATCATGAGTGAAATCCCATTCACAATTGCTTCAAAGAGAATAAAATACCTAGGAATCCAACTTACAAGGGACATGAAGGACCTCTTCAGGGAGCACTACAAACCACTGCTCAATGAAATAAAAGAGGATACAAACAAATGGAAGAACATTCCATGCTCATGGGTAGGAAGAATCAATATTGTGAAAATGGCTATACTGCCCAAGGTAATTTAGAGAGTCAATGCCATCCCCATCAAGCTACCAATGACTTTCTTCACAGAATTGGAAAAAACTACCTTAAAGTTCATATGGAACCAAAAAAGAGCCCACATTGCCAAGTCAATCCGAAGCCAAAGGAACAAAGCTGGAGGCATCACGCCACCTAACTTCAAACTATACTGCAAGGCTACAATAACCAAAACAGCATGGTACTGGTACCAAAACAGAGATATAGACCAATGGAACAGAACAGAGCCCTCAGAAATCATGCCACACATCTACAACTATCTGATCTTTGACAAACCTGAGAAAAGCAAGCAATAGGGAAAGGATTCCCTATTTAATAAATGGTGCTGGAGAAACTGGCTAGCTATATGTAGAAAGCTGAAACTGGATCCCTTCCTTACACCTTATACAAAAATTAATTCAAGATGGATTAAAGACTTAAATGTTAGACCTAAAACCATAAAAACCCTAGAAGAAAACCTAGGCAATACCATTCAGGACATAGGCATGGGCAAGGACTTCATGTCTAAAACACCAAAAGCAATGGCAACAAAAGCCAAAATTGACAAATGGGATCTCATTAAACTAAAGAGCTTCTGCAAAGTAAAAGAAACTACCATCAGCGTGAACAGGCAACCTACAGAATGGGAGAAAATTTTTGCAATCTACTCACCTGACAAAGGGCTCATATCCAGAATCTACAATGAACTCAAACAAATTTACAAGAAAAAAACAAACAACCCCATCAAAAAGTGGGCAAAGGATATGAACAGACACTTCTCAAAAGAAGACATTTATGCAGCCAAAAGACACATGAAAAAATGCTCATCATCACTGGCCATCAGAGAAATGCAAATCAAAACCACAATGAGATACCATCTCACACCAGTTAGAATGGCGATCATTAAAAAGTCAGGAAACAACAGGTGCTGGAGAGGATGTGGAGAACTAGGAACACTTTTACACTGTTGGTGGGACTGTAAACTAGTTCAACCACTGTGGAAGTCAGTGTGGCGATTCCTCAAGGATCTAGAACTAGAAATACCATTTGACCCAGCCATCCCATTACTGGGTATATACCCAAAGGATTATAAATCATGCTGCTATAAAGACACATGCACATGTATGTTTATTGCGGCACCATTTACAATAGCAAAGACTTGGAACTAAGCCAAATGTCCAACAATGATAGACTGGATGAAGAAAATGTGGCACATATACCCCATGTCATACTACGCAGCCATAAAAAATGATGAGTTTATGTCCTTTATAGGGACATGGATGAAGCTGGAAACCATCATTCTCAGGAAACTATCGCAAGGACAAAAAAACCAAACACCGCATGTTCTCACTCATAGGTGGGAATTGAACAATGAGGACACATGGACACAGGAAGGGGAATATCACACACTGAGGCCTGTTGTGGGGTAGGGGGAGGGGCAAGGGATAGCATTAGGAGATATACCTAATGTTAAATGATGAGTTAATGGGTGCAGCACACCAACATGGCACATGTATACATATGTAACAACCCTGCATATTGTGCACATGCACCCTAAAACTTAAAGTATAATAAAAAAAAACCATGGGAATAGTAAGCTCCCATTTGCTTTTATTTTTTAAAAAAATAGGGCCAGACATAGTGGCTCATGCCTATAATCCTAGCACACTGGGAGTCCAGCGTGGGTGGATCTCTTGAGGTCAGGAGTTTGAGACCAGCCTGGCCAACATGATGAAATTTTGTCTCTACTGAAAATACAAAAATTAGCTGAGCATGGTGAACTGCGCCTGTAATCTCAGCTATGTCTGAGGCTGAGGCACAAATGAGACAAGAGAATTGCTTGAACCCGGAGGCAGAGATTGCAGGGGATGTTTGCAGTGAGCCAAGATCATGCCACTGTGCTCCAGCCTGGGCGACAGAGCAAGACTCCATCTTAAAACAAAAAAAAAAAAGAAGAGATGATAGATAGATAGATAGATAGATAGATAGATAGATAGATAGATAGATAGATAGACAGACAGACAGAAAGATGATACATAGATGCATGAATACACATGGAACATTTGGTGAAGGATGCCTAAGAAAGTAAATGATGGTTACCTCTGGAATGTAGGGTAAGAAAAAGACTCATTTTTATTTTACAATTGTATAATAGTCTGAACTTTATTTTTATTATATGTGTTATAATGATTTTTAAAATATTACTTGCCTCCCAATTCGTTCCATCTGGTTTATCTTTCTCTGACAAAAATAGGATTATTTTTAGACAATGCCCTTTGTCCACTGCTCATTCCTTATACATGCCTAAACTGAGTTCTGCTAATTATCTCTGATACTTTGAACTGACATTGGGATTGAGACTTGCTGAAGATAAGGGCAATCCAAAATGTTCTAACTGGGAATATTTTCCCAAAGAAAATTCAAGCTTGGGAGTGGGCTACCTAGGGCATAGTTATAGATACCTTGGGGCTGTCCAGTTATACTGTATGTGTGTGGGGTTGGTGGATAGGCTAGAGAGAAGCCTATGACTGCTGTGAGGTAAGATGATAGAGATAAAACAGAATTGCCATTAGCTTGCAAACCCTCCTCTTTCTGCAGCTCCCTTGGGTTGCCAAAGTTCTATAAAACTTTCAGCTCTCTAGTCCATTGATCCAGTCCACCTTTGATGTTTCTGTTAAACATACATCCCTATAGCAGAAACGTAGGCAACACTAGGGGTAGGAGAAGAACAGACTGCCCTGCCTCTCCCTCCAACCTCTTTACTCCTTCACTTAGGAGTCTCCTTGCTCCAAATTACCCACTAGCAAAACTACCTTTCCTTTCATAGAGTAGAAAAAGCACCAGTCCAGGGAATAAGAACACTTGGGATCTACTGCTAATTTTACTGCGTAGTTGCATAACCTTAGGCTACACACTTCACCTGCGAAAGGAGGACACTTAGAAGGATGAATTCCAACTTTTCACCTGTGTTCCACATCTTTAGATGGTACTTATATTTAGTAGAATATTAGCCTTTATAATAGTCGATAATACGTTCCCAACTTCAGTCTACTTGAAAGCAGTGGCTTATGAAATCTAGACCCAGAAGAGAGAAATAACGTAGAGTCCCATGTAATGCAGGCATCAAATATCACCTTACGAAATGGCTTTCTGCACTCATCCACTCTACGATCAATTCTTCTTCTCAGTTGTCCACCAGGCCTGGAGAGATAGAAACCCAAACCATTACAACGTCTGCATTGCCACAATAAAATGTGGTGTTGTATTCCAAATACTGAATGTTCTTCTTATATTTAAAGGTTTTATAGGTGCCTGTTCAGATTTATCTGAATTCAGAAAATATAATAAACAAAACTGCAGAAATATGTAAGCTGCCTTGGGATCCTCACTTCATATTCTATTAGTAAAGTGTAAAGGAGAAATCAAGCCCCTTTCAAACAAAAAATCTTAATCATTTTGAAATGTTCTTTCTAAAATGACAGTTATAACTTAGATTAAAATGTGTCTGAGAAAGAATCATTTTAATGACTAGAAGAGGGACAGTTTATTGAAGAGATGATTAGTATGAAGAAATCAATTTTATTCTTGAGAAAAGCAGATACCAATACATTCATGTTCCTGCATTTTAACAAAATTGTATGTTAAGCGTTTTCACAAGAAACATCATTACCAATTAAATGGATTTTAGTTTCCAGAATTTTATCAGAAGTTATCATCCGATCCAAAGGAGAAAATGTTTAAATGGGATCAAAGGAAAAATCACATCGTGATTTACAACTCATATCTTCTGATCAGACTTACAAATCCAGCTAAAGTGTTTAATCAATATACAGCACTTAAAAATGATGTCAGTTATATAATGGTTTTACCTGAAAGCAGTGCTTAAGCTAATTTCCTGTTAAAAAATAAAGTAAATTTTTTAAAAAAACCTTATTTCTCTTTAGCATGTATTTCTCTAAATTGAATCTAATGCCTAAGACATTGCATCAAATTTAACCTGCTTCTCTAATTCTTATTGAAGAAGCTGCATAAAATACAGGAATAAATATTCAAACACATAGCTGCCTACATATTTACAGGCTGATTTGTGGGACTTTGAATGGACAGGGCCTCTGTCTTTGCATTTAGATGCCCATATTTCACTTGGACTTATCGGAGGCTACCAGCAGCTTCTGGGAATACCTCAGTTATTTTCCAGGTGTATGGCACTGAATCAAGAGCATTCACTTTCCTCTATGTTGATGTTTAGAAATTAGGCCTCTTTTGTTCAAATATAGAAAACTGAGAAGGCTTCTGGCCTAACTCAATGACATCATGAAGGGTACAAATACAGTAGAAATAAATCGAGTCACTAAAACCTGGACTTTATCGGCTTTAAGGTCATCCCTTGAAGTTGAAAAATGTCAGTTAGAATGACTAAAAGAAAGTACAGCTTTGAATAGTCAACAGCAAGTAGACCAGGCTGATGAGTCTAATAAGACAAAAAATAGACTTTCTACAGGCATTTAGATTAATCTATTGATGATTCAGCCACAGAGTAGTTATAAGGGAAAATTTGTGATTTTTTTAGATCAATATCAGTAGTTGTATCAGGTACTTCACATGAGAGTTCTTCTTTTAATTCTCACAAAAGCTCTGAGCAAGTATTTCTATCTTTAGTTTACAAATAATGCGAAGGTCAAAAGGTTAAGTAACTTGCACTAGGTCATATGGTAAGTGATTGCAGCTAGGATTTGAACCCAATTCAATCTGGTTCCAGAGCCCATAGCTTTCTTTTAAGTTAGCCTGCCACTTAAAGAGAAGAGACATCTCTGAAACACAAAATACTTTTTGGGACCACTGTCAGATACAATTATCTATTGCTGCTATAATGCTGTAATAGCTAAAACTGCAAAACCTTGCTGGCTTAAAATAATAAATATGTATTGTTGCCCGCCAATCTGTGAGTCAGCTAGGCAGCTTTACTGGTCTTGGCTAAAGTTGGCTAAGGTAATCCTGTCTCATTGTATGTCTGTGGTCAACTAGCAGAGAGGCTGACTGGTCTAGAATTCTCTTAGCTAGGATAATTTCTCTCTTTTTCACATGGTCATTTGTCTTTCTATAGGCTAGCCTAGGATTGCTTTTATGACAAAGAGTTCTAAGAAGGAGAATGGAAGCAGGTAAGGCCTCTGGACACCTAGGTCTGGAACTGACACACTGATACTTCTGCAATATTTTATTGGCAAAGGCGAGTCAAAAAGCCAAATCACATTCAAAGGAAGAGGATAAAGATTCTACTTTTGGGCTGGGCATGGTGACTCACGCCTGAAATCTCAGCACATTGGGAGGCTGAGGTAGGTGGATCACCTGAAATCAGGAGTTCGAGACCAGCCTGGCCAACATGGCAAAACCTCATCTCTCTACTAAAAATACAAAAATTAGCTGGGCATAGTGGCAGGCACCTGTAATCCCAGCTACTCGGGAGGCTGAGGCATGAGAATCTCTTGAATCCGGGATGCGGAGGTTGCAGTGAGTCAAGATGGCACCACTACACTCTAGCCTAGGTGACAACAGCGAAACTCCATCTCAAAAAAAAAAAAAAAAAGATTCTACCTTTGTATAGGAAGAGCTGCAAAGACACATGGCAAAAGGCATGTAAAGGAGCAATGAACAGTTAGAGCCATTTTTGCAATTAGTCTACCACAGAGATAAAAAGAAAGCAGTGTAAACCAGGACTGTTTTCTCACCTATTTGTTTATTCATTCAATAAGTAGTAATTGATTCTTACTATAGCTAAGGCACCTTATCAGTACTAAGAATTCCAGTGGTGAAAAAAACAGATAAAAATTCCTCTCCAAATGAAGTTTACATTCTAAAAGGAAGACAGGCAGTATGCAAAATAAGTGCATAAAATGGTTAGTGTATGCATTAGTCAACTCAGACTGCCATGAACAAAGTCCCATAGACTGAGTCATTTAAACCTAGAAACTTATTTTCTCACAGTTCTGGAGGCTGGAAGTCCAAGATCAAGGTGTCAGCAGGTTTGGTTTCTGGGGAGGCCTCTCTTCTTGGCTTGCAGAGGGTCGTCGTCTCAACTGTGTCCTCAAGTGGTGTTCTCTCTGTGTGTGTGTGCTCCTGGTATCTCTCCCTCTTCCTAAAAGGACAGCAATTATATAGAATTAGAATCCCACACTTATGACCTTATTTAACCTTAGTTATCTCTTTAAAGTCCTGTCTTTAACACTGGGGATTAGAGCTTCAACATATGAATTTGGCAGGGAGAGGGCACAATTCAGTCCATACAGTATATTAGATAATAAAATATAACTAAGAGAAAAACACAGGATGTGAGAGAAAAACTGTTGGCTGTGGAAAACTTTAGATAGAATAGCCAGGAGATTCCTCATTGAGAACATGACATTTGAAGGGTGGATCTGGCTATGTGACTATCAGAGAAGAACATTTGAGGCAGAGGAAACAATAATTTAAAAAGCCCCAAAGAACCCCAGGGAAGGGCCTGCCTTTTACATAGAGGCATAGCAGGAAAGGCCTGACAACAGAGAGAGCATTAGAGTGTGGGGTGAAGTTTAAAGTGGTCCAGATCAGACAGACCATAGTGAGGATTTGGCTTTTACTCGGAAATGCAATGAATAAGCATTAGAGGCTGGTGAGCAGAGGATTTAAATAACCTGATTCATGCTTCCTGACTTCTTTAACAAAATAGATGGTTGAGAGTAACCTAGGTGAACAGTTAGGAGCTGTGGTACTAGTGAGGTTGGTGAAAACTAAATGAATTCTAGTTATATTTAGAACCTGGCTCTGCAGGCTGTGCTGACAGAGCAGGTGTGGGTTGTGATAAAAATAGATGTTGCTATGGTTTGAATGTCTCCCAAAGTTTATGTGTTAAAAACATAATCCCCAATGGAACAATGTGGAAAGGTGGGATTTTTAAGAGGTAATTAGGTCATGAGGGCTCTGCCCTTACAAATGGACAAATGCTGTTATCACAGGAGTGGTTTCCCTCTCTTGCTCACGTGCTTTCATGCACTTCTGCCTTCCACCGTGGGATGACACATTAAAAAGGCCCTCAAAAAAATGTAGACCCCTTGACTTTGGAATTCCCAGCCTCCAGAGCTGTGAAGAAAAACATCTCTATTCTTTATAAATTACCCAGTCTCAGATATTCTGTTACAGTTGCACAAAAGGGACAAAGACAGAAAATTAGTACTGAGAGTAGGGTTGTTGCTATAACAAATACTTGAAAATGTGAAAGTGGCTTTGGAACTGAGTAATGGGTAGAGGTTGGAAAAATTTGGAAGAGCAGCCTAGAAAAAAGCCTAGGTTGCCATAAACAGAGAGTCAAAGGTGATTCTGGTGACGGCTCAGAAGAAGACAAAGGCTCTAGGGAGAGACTAAATCTTAGGGATTACTTACATGGTTGTGATCAGAATTTTGGTAGAAATACAGACAGTAAAGGACTTTCTGATGATGTCTTAGATAAAAATAAGAAAAAAAAGTATTGAAAATTGGAGTAAAGCCCATCCTTGTTATAGAATTGCAAAGAATTTGGTGGAATTATGCCCATGTCCTAGGACTTTGTAGAAAGTAGAACATAAGAGCAATGAACTACAATATGTGGCAGAAGAAACATCTAAGCAGCAAAGCATTCAGGTGCTGCAGGGTTTATTTTTGCCACTTAACAATAAAATGAGATGAAAGATAAATGACTTAAAAGCAGATCTTATAATTAAAAGGGAAGCAGAATGGAAAGGTTTGGAAAACTCTCAGCCTGACTATGTAAGAATAAAAAATTTTGTTTAGAAGAGGACACTAAGGGTGTAGCCAAGCAACCATTTGCTAAAGACGCTAATATGACTAGAAGGAGGCCAAGTTCTGTTCATCAAGACAACAGGAGATTGATCCCAAAGGCATTTCAGAGATTTTCAAGGCAAGCTAAAACCTTGAGGTCAAGGTTTCCAGAGAGACATCTGCAGGACCTCAGCTTTCGAGGACCTGCACATTGGAACTCTGCTCCCCAAATTCCAGTGCAGCGCTCCTCGGCTGCCCCAGCTGTGGCTCAAGTAGGCCCACGTGCAGCTCAATCCACCACTCTAGAAGGTATAAGCCAAAAGCCTTGGCAGTATCCATGTGGTTCTAATTCTGCAGGTTTTGTAGAATGCAAGAGCTGTGGGGCCATGGCAACCTCCACCTAAATTTCAAAGGATATCTTGGACAGCCTGGGAGCCCAAGCAGACTTGTCATGGGGACAGAGCCACCACAAAGAGTCCCCTGTAAGGCAATGCCCAGTTAACTATGAGAGTGGGGCAGCCCCCAAGATCCCAGAACTGTAGGGCCACCAGCAGGCAACTCCAGCTTTGATAAGCTGCAGGCATGATACTCTAACCTGTGAGAGGTGCCCGGTAGACTGAGCCAAGAAAACCCATAGGGGCAAGGCTTCCTGAGGCCTTGCAGGCCCAACTCTTACCCCAGTGTGCTCAGGATTCAGGTCATGGAGTCAAAGGAGATTATTCTGGTGTCATAAGATTTAATATTGTTTTCCCTCTTGGGTTTTGGACTTACTGGAGATGAGTTATTCCTGTCTTCTTGTTTATTTCTTCCTCTTAAAATGGAAATGTTTTGTTTTTAGAGAGACAGGGCCTTGCTCTGTCACTTAGCAGACTGGAGTGCAGTGGCACAAACATGGTTTACTGCAGCCTTGACCTTCCGGGCTCAAGCAATCCTCCCACCTCAGCTTCCTGAGTAGCTGGGACATATATAGCCATGTCCCACCACACCCAGCTAATTTTTATATTTTTATTTTTGTAGAGACAGGGTCTCACTATGTTGCCCAGGCTGGTCTCAAGCTCCTGGCCTCAAGTGATCCTCCTACCTCAGCCTCCCCGTGTGCTGGAATTACAGGCATGAGCCACCAAACCCAGCCAGGAATGTTTTTCCTATGCCTGTCCCACTGTTGTATTTTGAAAATATATGAAACTTGTTTAGTTTCATGGGCTTACAGAAAACTTGCCTCAGGATGCATTATGCCTTGATCTTACTCATATCTGATTTAGATGAGACTCTAGACTTTGGACTTAATTTTTTTTTTCTAGAACAAGTTAAGACTTTTGGAGCTATTGGGATACAATGAATATATTTTGCCTGTGAGAAGGACAAAAATTGGGCCAGAAACAGATTGGTATGATTTGAATAGGTCCCCTAAAATTTGTATGTTGGAAACTTAACTTCCAGTACGGTAGTGTTGAGAGATGGGACTTTCAAATGGTGTTTAGGTCATGAGGGCTCCTTCCCCATGAAGGGATTAATGACATTATTGCAGGAGTGAGTTCGTGATAAAAGGATAAAAGCTCAGCCCCTCTGCCTTTCCTTTCTCTTCACACATGCTCTCTTGCTCTTCTGCCTTCTGCCATGGGAAGACACAGTAAGAAGGCCCCTGCCAATTATGGGCCCCTTGACCTTGGACTTCTCAGCCTTCAGAACTATAAGAAATAAATCTCTGATTTTTATAAATTACCCAGTCTTAAGTATTTTATTATAGCAGCACAAAAGGGACTAAGACAACATCAAAGATAAGATTTTTGGCCTGGGTAACATGAAGGAATAAAATTGCCATTAATGAAATAGGGAAGATTATAAAAAATGTAGGAAAAAATCATTATTATTTGCTGGTTTGTTTTATTTGTTTAGATGGTTTTTTTTTTATTTGCTTGATTGGTGATAAGAATATCAAGAGCTCAGTTTTGGACATGTATTCTTAAGATGGCTGTGCCGGGGGTTCTCTAGACTGTCCCCAGCTTCAAAGATTCATTCAAAGAACTCACAGGATCAGAATATAGTTATACTCATGGCTAGGATTTATTACAGCAAAAGGATACAAAGTAACGTAAACAAAGGGAAAAGGGACATGGAGTGAAGTCCAGAGGCAACTCGGTGCAAGTTTCTAAGACTCCTCTTCAGCTGGGCGTGGTGGCTCACACTTGTAATCCCAGCACTTTGGGAGGCTGAGGCAGGCAGATCACGAGGTCAAGAGTTTGAGACCAGACCTGACCAACATGGTGGTATTTTTAGTCTCTACTAAAAATACAAAAGTTAGCCAGTCGTTGTGGCATACGCTTGTAATCCAAGCTACTCGGGAGGCTGAAGCAGGAGAGTCGCTTGAACCCATGAGGCGGAGCTTGCAGTGAGTTGAGATCGCACCATTGCACTCTAGCCTGGGTGACAGAGCGAGACTCTGTCTATAAAAAAACAAAAAAAACCGCCATCAACACCACCCCTCTTCTAGTGGAAACCCACAGGACAAACTTAATTCCTTCCTCTGGCAACAAGTTGCAGCAACATTTGCAAAATGTTGTGTTATGAGGGAAGGTCATTAGAGGCTCAATGCCCAACATCTGTACTGAAGGCTGTTCATACAGGCACCCTCTGCCTGGCATGTACCAAAATCCTAGACTCCCAAGAGGAAATTACGTGTTCAGTATAAACCACACTGTTTGTACAAACAATTTAGACACAGCGAGTCACTCTTATCAGTTAACTGAGGACTGGGAACACTTTGAAAGCCAACTTCCAGTGACAACCAAGGGTCAACCATTCAAGCAAACCTTTCTAAGATCGTTGTCTCGGGTTTGCTGTTTTAACTCTTTTCTACACAATACCCTTTAGCCATATTAGTGTAGATATCAAGTAGAAAGTTGTCTAAACACATTTTTAATTCAGGGGAAAATCCTGGGCTGAAGATATGCATTTGGGATTCATTAGCATAAAGATGGTACTTAGTAATAAGACTAGCTAAGGTCTCCTAAGGAGAACAGTGGACAGACATTCACAAACCGAACTCTGGGGCCCATTAACATTTAGAGGTCAGAGAGATAAGAAGGAACAAGTACACGAGGGGAGAAAAAAGAAACAAGAAGCTGCTAAGCAGGTAGAAGTAGAAAAATAAGATGAGCAGGACCCTAAGCCATCCTGCAAACGAAGAAAATGTTTTATAAACTATAACTCAAGTTAGATGAGGAGTGAGAAATGATGCCGGATTATGTGTTGATGCTTATAGATAATCCACAGTACTTATTTGAAACCTTTTGGAAATACTTAGCTAAGTATGCCCCTGGCTCTTTAGTTCCTACAGTGCATTGTACAAAGATTGGAAATATATAGATGGTCGACGAAAATGAATAAAGCAAGCATAATCCTGGCACTACTCACTCTGTCTCCATCAACCAGCCCTCAATGAGCACTTGACGAAGTCAGTTACAAAGAAACTAGTTGTAGGATCATTCAGGACCAAGTGGAAAGAGAGCTGTCTGCATGTGAAGGAAGAATAGTCCAGCCAAGTGGAGAAGGAAGAATGAAGATACAAGCTACTAAATGATTGAATGCATTCAAATTCCTTTGTCTAGTGTCTGGCACTATAAATGCTACCATATTTATCATATTTAGCATCATCAACAATAGCAAAAACATCAGCTTTATCCAGAATCGATCTAGTTAAAACAACTCTCACAAAAAGAGAAATGAATCACACTATGATTGAGACTTTCCAGGTTTCAAGAACCAGACACTGCATTCTTATTCTATACCAAATCCTAGTATAACACTCTGCCTGCCCCAAATACTCTACAGTTCGTATTCCTGAAATTACTTATACCATCTTCTTTTACAGAACACAATTCTGTCGATTTTGCCCTGACTCTTGCCAATTTACAATTTATTTGTTTGTTGGACTAGCTAAGTTTTACTTTTGGGGCATCTCTAAGAACCTGAGTGCTTTGTTGAACGTTGCACTGGAGACACCTAATACTACTCCCATCTTGCACTTAATATGTCCTCCATTAATCATAGATATTCAGATAATAAATGAAAGAACTAAAGAATTGGAATCATCAATTGAAATTGATTCTTTTCTTTCCTTTTGTCTCCCCCTCTTTCCTTCTCTTTCTCTCCCCACCCTTTCCCTCTCCCTCTCTCCCTCCCTCTCCCTCCCTTCCTCCCTCTCTCTTTCTCTGTCTCCTTTATTTCTCTTTGTTTTTTATTTTTCTCTCTTCTTGCTGCTGTTACAGGGAATTTAAGGATATATTCATCATTAGACTTGGGCAGTCAGGTTGAGTGCCCAAGGATCTCTATAAACTCTAACATATTTCAGAGCAGTGATTTTGAAATTGTGGGTTGCAACGCATTAATGGATTGTAACATCTTTTACATATTTTATTAAGTGGAATAGAATAAATTAGTTTCGCCTAGGCTAGTCTAGAAGGGAAATAAAAAGAAAATAAAATACCACAGTGGATTTTACGTAGTAAGAGTAAACACTGTTTCCTGGAATTTTGCTTGAGTGTGTGTGTGTGTGTGTGTGTGTGTGTGTGTGTGTGTGTGTGTATACTAGGTAGCAATGAAAAATGTATTTCATGTTTGGTCATGGTTCAAAACATTTGAGAAACACCACTCTAAAGACATTGCAGGAAATGATCATTTTGTAAAGCATAAGACCATTGTCTTTATAATCAGCCTAACCCAA
Source organism: Gorilla gorilla gorilla (assembly GCF_029281585.2). Lineage (NCBI taxonomy): Eukaryota > Metazoa > Chordata > Mammalia > Primates > Hominidae > Gorilla > Gorilla gorilla. The sequence goes on along the minus strand of NC_073235.2, from coordinate 15,819,009 downwards.
AGACACAAATATATAATAAAGAAACAATGCATAATAAATACTCCTGCTGTGATTTCCACACAGGTTCCAGAAGCTGCAGAAGGGCCCACTGTATGAGGTCTCATCCTGCTGCTGCCACAAAATGCCAGGCTTACATTTCATTCTAGCATTTTCACAATGCACAACTGGTTCCTTTTACTATCTGGATCAGAGCTGGTAAATATTCCTAATTCATAACAGTAGGCTTAGCATTTTTATTCAAACCTCAATGGATCCTCACACTTTTTGAGCAGCATTAGTGAACATCTTGGGTATGATTAGTACATTATCTGGCTGGAAAGACAGTTTGAGGTCTGGAAGGAACTATATGCCAAATCAAATTCCCTAACAGGAGGCTTATTTGACATAAATTTTGCAAATCAGACTTGGTACAGCATCGAGTTAGTGATGTATTGTTTGCCTTCAGACACAAGAGCTCCTAAGAAGTCAGGGGCTAGTTACAATATGTGGGAAAGATCACAAAATTCCAGACCAAATATCCAGCTCTTCCTCTACAGACTTGCCTCCTGAAAGTGCTTGAGATTTATCTACCTGTCAACTTTCCAAACTGATGCCTAGGTCCAAATGAGGGCTGCTGTCTTGTTCTGTGTGGCTGAAAGTGCTGTATAACTATTTAAAAATTGGGTGATTTCACATGAAATTCATATCTCTAGCTTTTCTTTTTATTTTATTTTTAATTGACAAATGATAGTTGTATATATTTATGGGCACAATGTGATGTTTTACTTCGTGTATACATTGTGGAATGATTGACTCAAGCTAATTAGCATATTCATCACCCCACCTACTTACTATTTTTTGTGGTGAGAGTATTTAAAATCTACCCCTTTATTTCTGAAATGTGCAGTAGGTTATTACTAACCATGGTGACCATGCCATGCAAAACATTACTAAAATGTATTCCTTCTGTCTAACTCAAAATTTATATCTTTTCATCAACATCTCCCATTTGCCCATTCCTACCCATCCCTAGCCTCTGGTAACCACTATTCTACTCTCTACTTGTATGAGTTTGACTTTTTAGACTCCATATTTAAGTAAGATTTCTCTTTCTGTGCCTGGCTTATTTTATTCCGCATAACGTCCTCCAGGTTCACCCAAGTTGTCACAAATGACAGGATTTCCTTTTTTCTTTTTCCTTCTTGATAATATTCCATTGGGTATGTATATCATCTTTTCTTTATCCATTCATCAATTGATGGTACTCTTGGATTTTCATAGAAAATATCAGAATTTATAGCAACTGACTGACATTTGTATTATGGCAATGACTAGCTTGGTCTCTGGAAGCAGGTGTCTTGTTTACAAAGGCAAACCTTCTCCAGGTGTTCAATACAAGAATATCCATCTACACCTGCTTCATTCTCTTGCTTTACTGGCCTGGTCTCATGAACATTTTAATTAGCTCTCCATAATCTACCAACATGCATCTAATTAGGGCAGACCACTTAGACATAAAGATGGGTAGGTACTACCGGAGGGGTAATGCCTGGGAAATAATTGAGTCAACAGTTTTTACAATTATCTTGTTTCTCATTCTAAGCACATAATTTCCTGTTCATTATAGTTGCTCAGAAAATGAATGTGGATGACTGTTTTACAGATAAACACAGATAAACAGATACTGTACACTGGGCAGTGTACAGTAATGGAAACCAGAAAGCCAAGTATTCTGGCAGGGAGAAGCCTGGAAAATATCATAATAATCCTCTCTTCCTACACAAATACTTTCCTCACCCGTGAATCCAGTTTTCATGCCACTTCTAAGTTGACAAAAAATTCAGTTGTGTAATTTTCTAGGTTTTATTACTTAAAGAAAATTAAGGAGCCCAAATTATAATGTTAGAAGAATAATACCTTCTTCTTCAATATCACCCAAAAGCCTCACTGGTTCTTCTGAACAAGAAGCCTTTATTTGTGCTCTGCAGCCTAAAATCACTTCCCTGATTCCGAAATTCCTTCAAATGCCCCCTCATCCCGTGATTTCCCAGTCCTGATGCCTCTGCTGACATCTGTTCCCTTTTCTCTGGATCATAGTAGCTCTTCCTGACTTTTCCACTTTCTGGTGGGGAAAGGACATTTATTATAAATTCTTTTTCTTGATTGTGCTTTCTGCACTGATTGACCAAATAAATATTGACATATTTAGGACAGTAAACTCGTCACTATTAAGCTTATAAATTGTATAAAACCCAGCCCTTACCTTCATAGAAGTGGCATTCAACTGTAAATAATACCCAATATTCACACAGTGACCAGGTAAAAATTGAGCACATATGGCCGGGCACGGTGGCTCACACCTGTAATCCCAGCACTTTGGAAGGCCGAGGCGGGCGGATCACAAAGTCAGGAGATCGAGGCCATCCTGGCTAACACGGTGAAACCCCATCTCTACTAAAAATACAAAAAATTAGCCGGGGGTGGTGGCGGGCGCCTGTAGTCCCAGCTACTCGGGAGGCTGAGGCAGGAGAATGGCGTGAGCCCAGGAGATGGAGCTTGCAGTGAGCCGAGATCGAGCCACTGCACTCCAGCCTGGGAAACAGAGTGAGACTCCGTCTGAAAAAAAAAAAAAAAAAAATTTAGCACATAATGAATGAGTCCCAAGAAAATGCCTACGAAATAAATTATTAAACACAGGAAGTGAATGACTGAATGAGTAAATAAATAAGTAAACAAATGAACTGAGGAACGATGCATTTTTGTGTCCTTAAAGTATTCATGTTTTTTAAATTTTATTTATTGAGACTGAGTTTTGCTCTTGTCGCCTAGGCTGAAGTGCAATGGCACGATCTCAGCTCATTGCAACCTCCGCCTCCTGGATTCAAGAGATTCTCCTGCTTCAGCCTCCCGAGTAGCCGGGATTACAGGCGCATGCCACCACGCCTGGCTAATTTTTGTATTTTTAGTAGAGATGGGGTTTCACTATGTTGGCCAGGCTGGTCTCAAACTGCTGACCTCAAGTGATCCACCCGCCTCAGCCCCCAAAAGTGCTGGGATTACAGGCGTGAGCCACCGTGCCTGGCTGTTTTTATTTTTTTTTAATTTTATGTTTGCACCATGGTGTGCTAAGCTACATTCACAGCCCTGAACTGCTCTAAATCTGAAAGTCCTATATTATACTATTCTATATCTGTAGCTTCCATGGTAACAAGAATAAATCCAGAATAAGAAAAGAAATGCAGCCGGACATGGATGAGAAAGCCTGGAGGATCGGGAATCCAGAGACTGTTTCCGAGTGCAGAATCTGCTACTAACTGTCTGCATGTAACTAAATTTTATGAGGATGGATTATTGATCTACGTTAAGTCTCAGTTTCCTCAAGCATGGAGTAACAAGAATAGATTAGCGCCAATTTCAAAATCATTCCGGCAGTTACTTATTATAATCCTAATTAGACTTGTGCACACTGTGGATAGGCTTTCCCTGACATTTAAAGCATCATAAAAGAAATCATAAATCCAAATTTATTTTTAAAAGAAAGAAAAAGAAAAATTTCACCACCAGTTTTTGTTTTTGTTGTTTGGAATTGTTCCATCTAGCAGCTTCTGTTACATGGTGCTAATAATCAGAAAATGCATCTTTACTTACCTTGCAGATACGACAAACCTATTCTTTTATTCGTGTTCTTTGATCTGATCAATCAAGGTAGGGGCTTGCTGCTTCTTGAATTGGATTTGGATAGTTTGACTTAGACTGTTTTCAAAAAAGGGGTACACTTGGGTTTGCTTATTCAACCCATACCTTGTTCAGAGGAATGTAACAGGCAGTTCTAGAAACTGTCCTAGAATGAGACTCATTATTTATAAGACGAATAGATAAAGCAGGGATTCTTAAACATTAGCATGTTTTAGAATCACCAGGAGGGCTGTTCAGACATGGACGGTTGGGTCCCACCCCCAGAGTTTTTGATTCGATCTCTTTGGAGTAGAACCTTGTAATTGTATTTGTTATTACTTCCCAGATGAGGCTGACGCTGGTAGTGAAGGAACCACACTTGAGAGGCACTTTTCTACAATCTATTGCCTCCCTTGTTAGCTATTACTCATAGCTGCAAAAGACAAAGTCAGAATCCATCAGTGAAAAATAGATTGTATCCAATAAAACTGAAAGATTTCTTAGAATTTAACTTGCCCAATAATAGAAAGGCCCAGCTTTCATGCAGTGGGAGTCTTCCCAGCACCTGGAGATAAGATGGCCACCACCACTTAGGAGTTCTAAAAATGGAAAGCCAAAATAAAAGACCTCCAAAGTTCTTACAGCTCTAGGGTGCTTCAAAATTTTGAATGAATGAGAATCAGAAAAAGTATATTCCATGTGCTTTATGCAGCAAATGTATGCACTAGCCCATACTTCCTTTTATTAATGTGAGCTTGATCTTTTCTGTAGTCGTTGTTTTTAATGTACTTCAAAAATTGTTCTTTGCATCCACAGATTCAAAATGATGAGAAAGCAAGAGAACTGTGTTTGGAAGAAGCTTGCTTTTATCCATCTATTGCACACTTCAAATAAGCAGGGAGCCTAAAAAGGCCTTCACTCCCTTTAGTCTGTATCCTGACCGACAGAGAATAAAAAATTTAAATGAGAGAAAATCAATTATTGATCTACATTCTTTTTTCTCAGACACTTTTGTGCAATTACACTATGCCAGAGTTTGCTTGGATTTCAACAGCATACATCTTATTGATTGATTTTGCTTTATTGAAATAAAATTCTAAAGTTACTAGATCTACTTCAACCCTTTAACCTCAAGGAAATGTTGTTTATGCCAAGAAAAAAGCCAAGTTGTATCATAACTCTTTTGAAATGTTTCTGTCCTTTTATGTCTGGAGAAAACATCAGCCTTTTTATGAGAGCCTTTTACGATATTTCTTTAGCAAGGAGAGACTTTGGCAGATTTTTAAATGTCTAAGTTACAGATTCAGCAAACTTGTCTTGAGGGCCACTTCTCTGAAGAATTTATTTATTGATCTTTTTTTACTACTTTGCTTATCAGATCTTCATTGTCACACCCTATGTGTGTTTCAAGGGAGGAGACAAGCAGATGAGGAGTGTGTGCGCATTGCAGGTTTTGATGCAGACATGGGCATCCCTCTCTGTTGCCTCCTTTTCATTTTCACTTGGCTAAAAAGAATAGACTGCAGAACACTGTGAGGCTCAAAATATTGACTGGATGATATAATATAAGATTCCCTTTTCATACACTGGGAAAATACATTAGAACCAGTAAGAGTGGCATAGAAGAGAAAAAGTAAAGGTGATGGTTGTGGGGTCATAAAGCCATGAACAAATGCAGCGATCAGAAGAAGCAGGGGGAAAAGAGCTTCCAAGAAGCTTCTTCTGGGCTCAAAACCTGAGACTTCAAATAGATATTTTACATGTATGTGCACATATATGTATTGTATTTATGTACATGTATTATGTATTGCCAAACATTTCCAAGGAATTTACCTATAGCACTACACTTTAAGTAGAACAGTATCCTTCTCTGAGAACTAATAATTTCCTAAGTAACTCAGCACACCTAATAGAATTATCAATAATTATCTAATATCATCCGATATCATCCAATATCCTAATATTTTCCAGCTCTTGAGACCTGAAACTTTTAATGACAGAAGCCTATCAATAAGCAATAGAAAAGGTATTTCCTCAAAGGATTGTAGCTGAGTATAGTGACAAATGTTTTGTCCTGGAATATTTTAATTTTTTTAAATTCAGAATTGTATTTTAAAATAAATCTGTTTGCAAAAAAAGCAAAATAAAAAAGGTGGTCATTGGATATTTTTTGCCAAGCATTTTTGTTATTCTTTCATTAATAATTTGATTCTTATCAATATGCTTATAAATAGAAGGAGTTATATTTTTTATATTTTGTTGATGGTGATAATGTTATTACCAAGTCTGTATTGAACAGTAACAGTGAGAGTTCTCAAGACACCCTACGATCAAGAATCTTGGGAAAATATTCCCATCCTTGGAAGAACATACCTACAAGCCCTTAACTGGGCATAAGTATAAAGCTGATAAAAAGAAAAAGACAAAGAAAACAATAGGAAACATGTAATGACACCAAGAATATAAATAAATCAGCCTCACTGCCACTAGGCATTTTGAGGATGTAGATAAATAAAAGATGAGTAGAAATTTAGGAAGCAGTCAAATCAAAAAGAAAAGATAAATATAAGGTGATGGGTATCTGTTACACTGATCTGATCTTTACACATTATGTGATTGTACTGATATCACGTGAACACCAAAAATATGTACATCTATTATGTATCATTTAAAATTTTAAATTAAAAAAGAAATATACAAATAATATGTCTGCACTATTATTTTAAATGATTTAGCTAGACAATGAGGCACAAAGAAACTGTGATTCCTAATAACATACAACCAACCAAAAAGCTGTATGGTCTTTTTTTCCCCATTGTTCACATAAAATATTGGTGTCAATTAGTTTTTCATGTGTCTATGCTCTCTATAGACAACACAAGATTTCAGACCATCTTATACAACTTTGTATCTATCGCATAACCAAGCGGCAGAAATGCCTTTTACATAGCAGGGACTCAACAAACATGTGTTGTCTTTCCTGGTAATAAGGATAAAAAACTTGATTTCATTTTAACTCTTGTGATGCCAAATCTAGGCTACTATTAAGATTCCCAAGAGTCCTTGAGAGCATTAACGTTTCTTAGAATTTCTGAGCTATAAAAGCAAATGAGCTCTTTATCTTTAATGAAAGTGGAATAGATGGTAAATGTATTCTCACAGTAGCCCAAGATTGCACTGAAGTGTCCCAGACTCTAAACAATGACAAAAAGTGCATTAACCACAAGATCAAGATGCCTAATCAATTTGCAAGCACATGGAAGGGCTCAGAATGATAGGTAATAACCAGCTTGACTTTGTGACCAACAAATCATGTTAGACCAATTCAATTGCCTCCTCTGACAGAGTGTCAGACCTTGTATGCAAGAAGGAAGGGACAGACATAGTATATTTTGACATCAGGGAGGCTTCTGACTCTGTTCCACATGACATGCTCATCAACAAGATAGGAAAATATGGCTTGCTGTCAGAGATGGATTAAATTGATTAGAACAGTAGCTAATTGGGAAGAGAAGGAAAGTCACAGAAAGAACAAAAACACAAGTGCAAAGCCAATATGCTGCTGCTTCGGGTCTGGATAAATTCAAGGGCAAACAAGTATAGCAGGCAGAGCTAGATATAGTTAGATGGGGAAATCTTGTTTGTGGATAGAATAGCTCATGTCTTTTCATGGCCTTTGTGCCAACTATTGGGGTATTAGCACGTATATGAATGAATGAACACTACGTTCCTGTACTAATAAGAAAGTAATTATTTTATATTAAAGTTTTCTATCTCCAAAATATGTTACTAAAATGCAAAAAATAAATGGATGTAGTAATTTTTTGTTAAGCTATTAAGTATAAGTCTGCATCAAGGATAAATTTGACAGATCTCTCTAAATATGACAGATAGGATGGGAATAGGAAAATAAGATGGCTAGTTTTCAAAAGGAAGAAATAGAAGAGAAAGTTGGAGGATGTAGGCCAGGCGTGGTGGCTCACACCTGTAATCCCAGCACTTTGGGAGGCTGAAGCAGGCAGATCACGAGGTCAGGAGCTTGAGACCAGCCTGACCAACATGGTGAAACCCTGTCTCTACTGAAAATACAAAAATTAGCCAGACGTGGGGTGCATGCCTGTAATCCCAGCTACTTGGGATGCTGAGGCAGGAGAATCGCTTAAACCCAGGAGATGGAGGTTGCATTGAGCCGAGATCAGGCCATTGCACTCCAGCCCGAGCAACAGAGCAAGACTCTGTCTCAAAAAAAAAAAAAAAGTAAGAAAAAGTTGGAGGATGTATTAAGATGTCTAAAGGCAGGAGAAACATGAACTTCTAATCATTCTGACTACAGTCAAAAGTAATTTGAAATTAATTGGTTAAGATCGTTTTGTTTTGTCTCTGCCAGGCTTTGGCATCAGGATGATGCTGGCCTCATAAAATGAGTTAGGGAGGATTCCCTCTTTTTCTATTGATTGGAATAGTTTCAGAAGGAATGGTACCAGCTCCTCCTTGTACCTCTAGTAGAATTCGGCTGTGAATCCATCTGGTCCTGTACTTTTTTTGGTTGGAAAGCTATTAATTATGGCCTCAATTTCAGAGCCTGTTATTGGTCTATTCAGAGATTCAACTTCTTCCTGGTTTAGTCTTGGGAGAGTGTATGTGTCGAGGAATGTATCCATTTATTCTAGATTTTCTAATTTAGTTGCATAGAGGAGTTTATAGTATTCTCTGATGGTAGTTTGTATTTCTGTGGGATCGGTGGTGATATCCCCTTTCTCATTTTTATTGCGTCTATTTGATTCTTCTCTCTTTTCTTCTTAGTCTTGCTAGCAGTCTATCAATTTTGTTGATCTTTTCAAAAAAACAGCTCCTGGATTCATTGATTTTTTGAAGGGTTTTTTGTGTCTCTATTTCCTTCAGTTCTGCTTTGATCTTAGTTATTTCTTGCCTTCTGCTAGCTTTTGAATGTGTTTGCTCTTGCTTTTCTAGTTCTTTTAATTGTGATGTTAGGGTGTCAATTTTGGATCTTTCCTGCTTTCTCTTGTCGGCATTTAGTGCTATAAATTTCCCTCTACACACTGCTTTGAATGAGTCCCAGAGATTCTGGTATGTTGTGTCTTTGTTCTCGTTGGTTTCAAAGAACATCTTTATTTCTGCCTTCATTTCGTTATGTACCCAGTAGTCATTCAGGAGCAGGTTGTTCAGTTTCCATGTAGTTGAGTGGTGTTGAGTATGTTTCTTAATCCTGAGATCTAGTTTGATTGCACTGTGGTATGAGAGACAGTTTGTTATAATTTCTGTTCTTTTACATTTGCTGAGGAGTGCTTTACTTCCAACTATGTGGTCAATTTTGGAATAGGTGTGCTGTGGTGCTGAAAAGAACATATTTTCTGTCGATTTGGGGTGGAGAGTTCTGTAGATGTCTATTAGGTCTGCTCGGTGCAGAGCTGAGTTCAGTCCCTGGATATCCTTGTTAACTTTCTGTCTTGTTGATCTGTCTAATGTTGACAGTGGGGTGTTAAAGTTTCCCATTATTATTGTGTGAGTGTCTAAGTCTCTTTGTAGGTCTATAAAGACACAACAAAAAAAGAGAATTTTAGACCAATATCCCTGATGAACATCGACGCAAATATCCTCAGTAAAATACCGGCAAACCGAATCCAGCAGCACAGCAAAAACCTTATCCACCATGATCAAACGGGCTTCATCCCTGGGATGCAAGGCTGGTTCAACATACACAAATCAATAAACGTAATCCAGCATATGAACAGAAACAACAAAAAAACCACATGATTATCTCAATAGATGCAGAAAAGGCCTTTGACAAAATTCAACAACGCTTCATGCTAAAAACTCTCAATAAATTAGGTATTGATGGGATGTATCTCAAAATAATAAGAGCTATCTATGACAAACCCACAGCCAATATCATATTGAATGGGCAAAAACTGGAAGCATTCCCTTTGAAAACTGGCACAAGACAGGGATGCCCTCTCTCACCACTCCTATTCAACATAGTGTTGGAAGTTCTGGCCAGGGCAATCAGGCAGGAGAAAGCAATAAAGGGTATTCAATTAGGAAAAGAGGAAGTCAAATTGTCCCTGTTTGCAGATGACATGACTGTATATCTAGGAAACCCCATTGTCTCAGCCCAAAATCTCCTTAAGCTGATAAGCAACTTCAGCAAAGTCTCAGGATACAAAATCAATGTGCAAAAATCACAAGCATTCTTATACACCAATAACAAACAGATAGCCAAATCATGAGTGAACTCCCATTCATAATTGCTTCAAAGAGAATAAAATACCTATGAATCCAACTTACAAGAGATGTGAAGGACCTCTTCAAGGAGAACTACAAACCACTGCTCAATGAAATAAAAGAGGATACAAACAAATGGAAGAACATTCCATGCTCATGGGTAGGAAGAATCAATATTGTGAAAATGGCCATACTGCCCAAGGTAATTTATAGATTCAATGCCATCCCCATCAAGCTACCAATGACTTTCTTCACAGAATTGGAAAAAACTACTTTAAAGTTCATATGGAACCAAAAAAGAGCCCACATTGCCAAGTCAATCCTAAGCCAAAGGAACAAAGCTGAAGGCATCATGCTACCTGACTTCAAACTATACTACAAGGCTACAATAACCAAAACAGCATGGTACTGGTACCAAAACAGAGATATAGACCAATGGAACACAACAGAGCCCTCAGAAATCATGCCACATATCTACAACTATCTGATCTTTGACAAACCTGAGAAAAACAAGCAATGGGGAAAGGATTCCCTATTTAATAAATGGTGCTGGGAAAGTTGGCTAGCCATATGTAGAAAGCTGAAACTGCATCCCTTCCTTACACTTTATACAAAAATTAATTCAAGATGGATTAAAGACTTAAATGTTAGACCTAAAACCATCAAAACCCTTGAAGAAAACCTAGGCAATACCATTCAGGACATAGGCTTGGGCAAGGACTTCATGTCTAAAACACCAAAAGCAATGGCAACAAAAGCCAAAATTGACAAATGGGATCTCATTAAACTAAGGAGGTTCTGCACAGCAAAAGAAACTACCATCAGACTGAACAGGCAAGCTACAGAATGGGAGAAAATTTTTGCAATCTACTCACCTGACAAAGGGCTCATATCCAGAATCTACAATGAACTCAAACAAATTTACAAGAAAAAAATAAACAACCCCATCAAAAAGTGGGCGAGGGATATGAACAGACACTTCTCAAAAGAAGACATTTATGCAGCCAACAGACACATGGAAAAATGCTCATCATCTCTGGCCATCAGAGAAATGCAAATCAAAACCACAATGAGATACCATCTCACACCAGTTAGAATGGCGATCATTAAAAAGTCAGGAAACAACAGGTGCTGGAGAGGATGTGGAGAAATAGGAACACTTTTACACTGTTGGTGGGACTGTAAACTAGTTCAACCATTGTAGAAGACAGTGTGGCGATTCCTCAGGGATCTAGAACTAGAAATACCATTTGAACCAGCCATCCCATTACTGGGTATATACTCAAAGGATTATAAAACATGCTGCTATAAAGACACATACACACGTATGTTTATTGTGGCACTATTCACAATAGCAAAGACTTGCAACCAACCCAAATGTCCAACAATGATAGACTGGAGTAAGAAAATGTGGCACAGATACACCAAGGAATACTATGCAGCCATAAAAAATGATGTGTTCATGTCCTTTGTAGAGACATGGATGAAGCTGGAAACCATCATTCTCAGCAAACTATCGCCAAGGACAAAAAACCAAACACCGCATGTTCCCACTCATAGGTGGGAATTGAAGAATGAGAACACATGGACACAGGAAGGGGAACATCACACACTGGGGCCTGTTGTGTGGTGGGGGGAGGGGGGAGGGATAGCATTAGGAGATATACCTAATGTTAAATGATGAGTTAATGGGTGCAGCACACCAACATGGCACATGTATACATATGTAACTAACCTGCACGTAGTGCACACGTACCCTAGAACTTAAAGTATAATAATAATAAAAAAAAGATCTGACCCTAAATTCAGTATTTAGGGCAAGCCAACCAGTATTTTGAACTAATCAGATAACTAATCAGATTAACTGGGAAAATGATCATAAAAATCTGGTCAGGAGTTGAGAATTTATCCATTACAACAAATCAGCCAGTGGATAAGTCCTTAGCAAACACCAACTATATGTCCATCACTACCAAGCACAGCTTCTGCAAAGATCTGGGGCACAAAAAGAAAATACCTATGAAAGAAAAAACACACGTATTCTAATCTCATCTCTCTCCAACATCTATGATTTCTTTCTTTCATTTGAGCCTTCTTTCCTCTAAATATATCCCAGTCTCTTCAAAAAGCTTCACCTGATTTTATCATGTGTGATGATATTGAAAGATGTCTACAAATTTTTGGGGGACTCCTCCCATGAAAATGTGGAGCTTAATTCTTCTTCCCTTAATTGAGGGCTGTATTTAGTGACTCTGTCTAATAAATTGAACATGGCAAAGTGATGGTGTGAAACTTTGGTAATTAAGTCATAAAAGTCACAGAAGTTATTATTAATAGAAAAAAAATTATGTTGTACTTGACAACAATAGAATTAAAAACTTCTATTTATTAAACCATATTATAAAGAAAGAGAAGAAAACAAGCCACAGAATGTGAGAAGCTATCTTTAGCCATATTACCATTCAAAGGACTTGTATGCAGAACACACACAGAACTAAAATTGAAAAGAAAAAGACAAATCAATAAACAGTGGGCCAAAAACATAACTAGCTATTTTATACAAGAGAAAAATTCAAATGGCCAATAAACAAAATAAGATCAGCTTCTTTGGTAATCAGAAAAATGCAAATAAAAATTACAGCAAGATAAAACTATACAACCATTGAATTGGCTAAAATAAGAATCAGAGAAAGCCTTGTATTAAGGACAATATAAAACATTATTAGCTAAAGTTCAGAATAGGCATACCCAACGACTCAGCAATTTCGCTTCTAGGTAAATATGCCATAGAAAACGGGGACACATAGGTACTAGGATACATGTCTGAGAACTTTCATGGCAGCATAGATTTTTACAGCCAAAACTGGGAAAAATTGTTGTAGCAGCAGAATATGTTTTATTTATAAAATAGAGCAATGAAAATAAAGTAATGCAATGTCCAACTTGGATGAATAATAAAAATGTAGTGTTAAAGAAACATGACACAAAATAATATATGTATTGTGAAATTTATTTTTATGAAGTTCACAAATTCAAAACTAAATAGCATTGTCCTGTGATGCATATAGTGGGGCTACAATTATAAAACAAAGCAATGAAGTGATTACCATAAAATTCAGCATGGTGTTTACCTCTGGCAGGTACAGAGGGAAATATTCCAGATGGGAAATATGAGAAGCTTCTGGAAGGCTGGAAGCCTCCTATTTCTTGAACTACCTAGTGGTCATGGGTCCACTTTATAAATAATCCCTTTACACTGCTTATTTGTGCTTTAGGCACTTTTCTGTGTGTTACACTTCAAAATTTAAAAAAATTTCAATAGCAATAAATTCACAGGACAGTCCCACAAACTAGCTTTAATTCCAACAACTCTATGATAATTGCTCCCTGGGCTTTTTTCCCAAGAATCCCTTAAAACAGTTAGGAAGACATGCGTACTCTGATTATCCTGTTTCATTCAGTTGCAAATATTCATTAAGCAAATATTAATTGACTGCCTACTATGTGACAGGCACTGTTCTAGGCATTTGGAATTATAGCAGTGAAAATGTAAAGAAAAATCTCTGTTTTCACTCATTAAACTTATATTCTAAGTTTAAAAGTAAAAAATTACTTTTAGCAGTTACGGTTAAAAGACTAAATATAATTTAGTCTCAGGAAAGACTGCATTCAGGGATTCAAACAGCATCCTGACTAGCAGTCTCCATCTCTCTATCTCTCACTTGGCTTAAAGTTGCATTTTGGCCTCACTCCCTTATGCCCATCCATAAGTTAAAGGGCATCACCATAATTAGATTTGTAACCACATTCTTTCAGCTTGCACTACAAGAGGAAAAAAATACCATCTGTCCCCAGTATCTATATATAAAACTCCCCAGGAAAAACCTCTGATTGGTCAACTTTAGGATCATGATTTCACTGAGGAGCCAATCACTGAAGCCAAAATAATGGTGTACTCTGATGGGCCAAACCTGGATCTTAAACCTGTTCTGGAGATCAAAGAAACCTACTGCTGAAAGTGACAGCCTTACTATACCGGCAAAAGTAGGTGAGAGGAATTTTCAAAAGAAATAGTGCTGAAATTAGAATTGATTAAGTATTGCTGAGTCAACAGAACAGTTGATGTATTCTCCAATAACCAGACGTAGTGGAGATCAAAGCAGGGTATTGTAAGAACAATCATAAAAGAAAATAAAAGAAGTAAAAGAAAAGAAGCCATGAGTAAATTGCAAAAGGACCACAGAAAGGAATAGTTATTTCTAGCTGAAAGATTAGGAAGATATTCACAGATCTGCACCCATCCTCCTTCAGCCCACAGGGCTGGGTCTCAAATCCACCCTGAAAGAGTCCAGGAGAACATTTTATTCAGCATTAAAGAAGCACCAGCCTGAGGGGAATGCTGAGGTCATGCTAGCTGTCCTGACACATTCTGAACAAAATAAGTGACAGCAGAACCCATGACATGAAGATGATGTTCCAGGAAGGCAGCCCCGTCATCTGTGTCAGGAAGCAGGCCCAGGACTTAATTGTCCTTATCTGCTCCACCAAGATTAAAGACTGCCTTCCTTAACCAAGCTGAGGGAATGTGAGTTTATGAAATAGTCAATAATGATGCAGCCAGAGACAGAAAGCCGGAGAGCAGAGAAGAAAATAAGTGCTCTGAGTTTAAGCTCTGTGTCCCTAAGTCAACATTTCAGAAAGCCCTTCTTTACTCCTTGTAAACGGCTTAGTGGATTTCCAGCAACAGGGCTCTGCTTTCCCATAGGATAGGCTCCCCTGAAATTTTGGAGCTCTATTACTGGAATTTCAACCTATTGATTTAAGGAATCTTTACAAAATGTGGTTACCTTTTTCAGACACTGTGTTTGAACTGTCATTCATTCATCATATTCTAGAATTGACCTAATTATAAGAAGAAATTTAAAATAAATCCCTGTATTACCTCTCTTCTCCCCAAACTTCGGTAGGAGTCTCTAAGATCAACTACAATGCTGTGATAGAAATTTAAAATGTCCACACCCTGATACCAGCCCTCTCCTTAGACAGACTTCAAGGTGACTAATTCCACAGCCAGCCCACCTTCCCTTCATGACTTCTCATTGTGTGTACACATGTCTGTCTCCCAATCTTACTGGACTGGACTGTGTTTTCTTTATCTTTGCATTTCTTGAGCTCATAACATAATCTTGAGCTCATAGCCTAAGCCGTCTACATAATGATTAACTGATAATGCTTAAAAATCAAAGAATAAGTGATTCTGCCATCACTTATCTTTTCAATATCCATTAGAATCAGAGAAAACCTTTAGAAATATAATGATAACTGCATTGTGAATCAGATGACCAAATTAGTGTATTAAAGGGACTGAGGCTAGTTATGGGGAGATAGGCACATAGCAATTAAGAGCATGGAATCCAGTATCAGATACCTCTGAGTTCAAATATTAGCAAGCTCTTTAAACTCTTTGAGCCTCAGCTTCCTATGTATAAAATGGGTAGAATACCCTTCTCTCAGAATTATTGTGGGGATTCAGTGAAATAATGTATGTGAACACAATACACTTGCGTGTTACTAAGCCTGCAATCAACAGTGGTGTGTGTGTGAGTGTGTGTGAGTGTGTGTGTCCTTTCCCACAAATCCCACTCCCTCGGTAATTCAGTTCATTCTCATACCCAATTTTAAGACGTTCATTACTCAACACTCCAAAGGATATTTGCATTTTAAAGGAGGATAATGAAAAAATAATCCACAGTAGCCACTAGCAGATAGCATTCCTTTCTGGTGGTTGGAGACCCTGGTCACAGCCTCTCGAATAGGAACACCTAACAACTACAGAATACACATTGTTTTGAAGAATATCATTTACAAAATTGACTACTGGGACATAAAGCGAGTCTCAATCAAGTTTAAAATGATGAAATCATGCAGATTATATTTATAAGCATGTTGTTAAACACCGATTATATTTATCATCATGTTGTAGTTAAACTAATACTGATGACAAAAATATAGCTAGCAAAAACTATACATTTTAGAAGTTTTAAGAAAAATACATCTAACTATATCTATGTGTCAAAAAAGAAATCATAGTGACAAATGTTTTTAAATGTGTTTGTACTGAATACTAACAAAAACACTACATCGCAGAACTGTGTAACACAGATAAAGCAGAGATTAGAAGGACATTTACAGACTTGATGTGTATGTGAGAAAACAAAGGTGCGTGAAAGTTAATGAGCATCCATCTGACCCAGATCCTTTTTCAGAGAAGGACTCACTGCCTGGTGGTAGGTGGTACAGTTTCCAGACAATCTTCAGCTGTCAGCTCCTACCGGGGCTGCCTCAGCTGCAGAGAGCTCCCTGTCCTAATGCCACGGTCTTCCTGAGCTGTCTTGTATCTAGTAACTGAGTGAAGGGGGTGCTTAAGGGCCTAGTACAATGCTGAGAAGTCCAAGACAGGACTACTTCAATAGGAAATATTGGCACCAAACTCCCCACCAAGTTGGCTAAGGTTTGTGGGAGCTGCATCGAAGTTCAGCTTCTCCCTGTGCCGTAAGCCAGCTTCCTCTCATCTTGCACCACCAACTTCACCTCAGTGTCTGCATTGAAGAATCTAATCTGTGAAACCATCTCAAATTAGATAAAGTACAACACACAAAGCAAATAAAAGTTATAAATGCAATAAAGTTATAAATGAAAATAATTTTAAAATGACTACAAAAGACTGAAGAAAACTAACTTGCAAAGCGATGACTAACAGTTTTCTGGAAAGACTAATAAACTGTGTAAACTTCTAGTATGAGTTATTGAAAAAATTAAGAGAGAAAACACAATTAGCAATACAAAGAACCAACAAGGGAATATCACGACAGAGGCTAGAGACATGAAATGGATAATAAAAAGATATCAAAATCAACTTCCTTCCAAGTATCTTTTAAAAATTATAACAAATGTGTATAGTCCAGGAAAAAAAAGTAACATATCAAACAAAATCAAAAAACCTTTGGAAATCTCAATAGCCCTATAGACATTTAAAGTGAATGAATCAGTAATTTTTAAAATTTTCCACAAAGAAATCACAATGCCCTAATTACTTTATCAAGGAATTCTACTAAGCATATTTTAAATAATTTAAACATTATGTAGTAAGTATAGAAGAGGAGTTAAAAATCACAGGAAATAAGGGAATAGCTCTCAGTGCATTTTATGGAACAGCATAGATTTGAAATAAAAGCCTAACAAGGACAGCATAATAAGAAAAGTTACAGATCTCTTACTTATTTATATGCATGCAAACATCTTAAAATGCTAACAAAGCAAACACATCACTATGAAAATAATTCAGGTTTAAAAGGTAAGTTTTCATTTTTAATGTTAGAAAATTAATCAGTACACTTCATTAACAGATCAGAGTAATAATCTCAGTGATTTCAGAAAAAAAAGATCACTAAAATTCAACACACATTTATTGAAAAAAAAACCGCTTTAGAAACCAGTATTGGAAGGAATTTCTTTAATCCAAATAAAAGTATATACAAAAATATTTGATCAAATGTCATATTTAAAATCTTTACCTTCATCACCAGAAATAAGACAAGGATTTCCACTGTCACCATTTAATTTGGCATGTTATCAGAGATCTAAACCAATGCAGTAAGACAATAAAAAGAAATCGAGTTTATAAGAATTTGAAAAGAAAAATGAAAACTGTATCTATACACAGATGGCATGATTGTGTATGTATAAAGTTCAAAGATAGTCTACAGATAAATTATTGAAAATGATATGTGAGTTTAACAACATTGCCAGATACAAAATAAATCTGTGGAAATAACTAGTATTCAATATATCAGAGCAAACTATTGGAAAATAAAATTTTGAAGATGATGGCATTCATAGTAGTATCAAATCTAGAAGCAAATTCAAAAATATCTGTGCAATGCTTTAACAAATATTGTATATTTGGATATAAACTTTATTGAGCTATATTAAATAAATGGAGAGGTATATTATGTTTATGGATTAAGACACCACTAAAAATGTCCATTATATTAAAACTGATTTATAGATTTAATGCAATGCCATACAATATCCTACTAAGGTTATTTGTACAAAACTTGAAAAGCACATTCTAAAATTTACATGGAAATGCAAATGGGCCAAAGATAGCCAAGACATTCTCAAAGAAAAAAACAGGCTGGAAGAGCACCCTTTACTGTACGTTAGGCTTATTTTTAAACTATAGTAACAAAATGTGGGTAGACAGATGGAATAAAGAACAGAAAAACAAATTTACCTATAATGAACACGTGATAGATGACAGAGGTGGCATTGCAGACACGTGGAAAAATGACAGATATTACAATGAATAGTTTTTAGACTGTTGAGTATTCATACAAAAAGACAAAAAATTGGACCCTTTCCTCACTTTATACGCAACCATCAGGTCCAGGTAGATTAAAGACCTAAATGTGAAAGATAAATTATAAAGATTATACAAGACAATTCCTCAGAAGTTCTGATTAAAAACATAGTTTATTAAATAAGACACAAAAAGTGCTATGAATTAAGAAAATTACTAATATTTTTAAGTTCGTTAAAATTTGAGCTCCATTAAAATTAAGAACTCAGCCAGGCATGGTGGCTCATGCCTATAATCCCAGCACTTTGGGAGGCCAAGGTGGGAAAATTGCTTGAGCCTAGGGGTTAGAGACCAGTCTGGGCAACATAGTGAGATACTGTCTCTACAAAATAAAAATAAAAATTATCCAGGCCTGGTGGCATGCACCACCCAGCTACTCAGGAGGCTGAGGCAGGAGAATCACTTGAGCCCGGGAGGTTGAGGCCGCAGTGAACTGTGATTACACCACTGTACTTTAGCCTAGGTAACAGAGCCGGACCCTCTCTCAAACAAAACAAAACAAAACAAAACAAAACATATATATATATATATATATAAAATGTTAGGACCTCATATTTATCAAGTCATCACAAAGATAATAAAAAGACAAGTTCAGATTGGCAAAAGGTGTTTGCAGAAAAAATAACTAGAAAATCAAGTATCCAAGATATATAAAAAATATCTATGAATTAATAAGAAATTGACCATCCATTTTTTAAAACAGGTAAATGAGTTTAATAGCAACTTACATGAATGAATTCTAAATAGTCTATATATATATATATATATATATATATATGAAAACGTGGTCAAACACATTAATACTCAGGAAAATAAAAACTAAAACTATATTAAAATGCCATGACACACTCAATACCATTGCACATCACACTTAATAGGCAAAGGGTAAAATGTCTGGCACTATCAAATATTGTTGAGGATGTCAAGAGAAGCAGCCCACTAAACATGGTTGATGGAATGAAAGAGGTTTGGCATTATCTAGTAAATTAAAGATACCTGACCTATAACCCAGGAATTTTATTCCCAGGAATATACCCTACAGAAATGCTTACATATGTGTGCCAGGATACTCGAATAAACATGTAAGTAAAAACATTATTCATAATAGCTCTAAACTGGAAACAGCCCAAATGTCTATTTAGAGTAGAGTGGATAAGTAAATTGCAATGTATTCATGCAACAGAATACCATACAGCGGTGAAAATGGACTACAGCTGCACCCAACATTATGGATAAATCTTATAAACATAACACTGAGTAAAAGAAGATTTTGAATAGAGAGATATAGATATAGAAATGAATACACACAGAGTGATTATATTCTATAAAACTGAAAAACAGGAAAAATTATATTGTTTAGTCATACATATGAAGAGGATAAAACTATAAATAAAGGATTTACAAAAGATAAAAATGTTTATACCTAGAGAGGAAGGAGATGATAACATCGGAAGATGCATGAAGGCTTCTGGAGTGGTTGTAATATTCTATTTCTCGAGAAGGGAGGTGTTTACTCTTGCATTGCTTTTTAACTATTTGTTAAACTATACACAGGTATTTTCTGTAATCGTTCTGCATTTATATTTCACAGCTTTAAAAAATCAGTGACAGTTGTTATAAAAAATCTGTGACAATAAAATGAATGGAAGATAAAGAAATGAAAGCAATAACTGTAAACAACTTTTTAAGAAGTTTATCTTTAAAGAGATGGTTAAAGATAGCATAGCTGGTGCAGAAGGTGGCATCAGAGGTGCTATTTTTTTAAGAGAGAAATAGTTGATCATATTTAACAATTTATTAGAAGATGTCCATATTAAAAGAGACATTAAAGATATAGGAGATCAAAAAGATAAATGATAACGTGATCCTTGAGAAAGCATGAAGTCATAGAAGCAGAACCTAAATGTAACAGAAGAGAAGAAGGAAAGAATGGATGCCATGAAAGTAATTTTGTAAGTTCAGGCCAGCTCTCTGATGGCTCCATTTCATCTGGTATGAAGTGAGATGTGTTCCAAAAACTAGCCCTCTTGGCAATAAGAGGCTGACAGCACATTTCCTCTCTCCTGCTCCAGCTTGCTGGGTTGAAGCCTCTTGCTGCAAGCCCAGTGGCAGCTATGCAGATGATACCCAGTGCAGATGCCATCAAGGCCACCAATGCCAGCATTAAGGGCATTGCAGCACTGCCAAGAGTTCCGCAGCTATCTCCTGTAGTTGCCAAAGCTTCATGCACCAAAGCTGCAGGAGACTGCTAACTCAAAGCCCACACAGATTTTAATATCCGCTGGCTGTTTTATTAAGCTCATCATATTCAACCCATGAGAACAGCCAGAGGGTGTCCAGAGTTCCCTCTGACCATATCCTGTATATCCCTCAGTTATTTCTTTGGGTTGTATCTAGTGCAGGAATCTCCAAATGCAGTGTTTCTCAAAATGTATGTATGTAAACCAGTAAACGTGAGGGGAATTGAGATTCTACATCATTAACAGGTTCTCAGATAGCCTTAATACTCCTGGTTCCCAAACCACACCCTGAGCAGAAAAGCCCTAGGTACTTCATGTAAAAAGGCCTGCAAGGCTTATCATATCTACCCACATAACAATCAAAACATGTCTGAATTAGAGGTAAATATAGCTTGGGTTCAAGCAGGGACAGCTGTAAGACTACCAACCAAGTGGATGATTAGCACATCTGTCAATCAAAGCTAACTGAGTACTTTCTATGTATCCCACTATGTGGGATGCAGACAATTAGTGGGTATTGTCTCTGCCTTTGTTGAATTTATCTTTGACTCAGTGAGAGGCAGCAAGATAATTGAAAAGTACCAAGAACACTAGGGGTACTCAAACTAAAAATAGAGTATCCTAAGCACAGTCCTGTGAAACTATACATGAGTTCTTTATATCTTTCATTTGATGACATGTTATCAAATTCTTTGGGGTAACCTGAAAAAACTCCATGGAACAAGGAATTATAGCTATTCTTCACATATTGGTTTCTCCCATGGATAGTTAACTAAAGGAAAAGTTGTCTTGTTAGTTAGTCATAGTGATGTATCTATGGAGTTTATATCCTTCATTTGATGATGCTTTACCCCAAATGCATTCGAAAACTACTTTTACTTACTCAAAAATACACTCTCTCTCTAGAGTAAAAAAAGAAGGAACTTCCAAGTTAAGAAGATGAACAGCTGGTGATATTCGGTTTTGTTCTACCTCACTTTGACAAATCAAAAGGTGTTCACAAAAAAATTAGAAAATCTAATGAAAATAGACTTCCTGAAAAGTTTTAAATTTCAGATCCAGGAAAGGAATTCTACAGGTAGCCAAGGATCAACAGATAAACCATAAAGGGACCAAATTCTGGCCAAATTCATCAGACTACCCTTTCATAACATGGAAGAAGAAACAACAAAAAAAGGACAATGTAGAATTTTAGATCAAAAGCAGTTAACTAGAGATTTCTATATTCATTCAAATCATCACTTGTGTGGAAAGTCCACAGATTGTTATTTTCAGATATTAAGGGCTTAAAAAGTCTAATTCCCAAATATTCTTTCTGAGAAAATTACGGAAAGATGTAGACCAGCCGGTAAAAAGGTTATTTGAAATTAAACACTCAAGAATAAGGAAGTTGTGTTTTTTATTGTGGTTTTAAAAGGATGGGCTACGGTCACTAATATGAGTTATAAGATGTATGTGTAACAGAATAATAATAACAATAATAATGTAAATCTAGAATTCTAAATTATTTAAACGAAAAGTAAGAATGAGGCGAATGAAGGAAAAAAGTTTAAAAATGCAAATAAGTTTATTTATTCAACAAGTACTTTCTGAGCAACTACTAAGTGCCAGATATTTTGTTGGGTGCTCCTTATACAAAAGGTGGTTCATTTTTAAAATTGAAAACATAAAACAATATAAATGAAAATGGTTTAACATAGTTTCTTTTGTTTATAAATTCATTCTGCGTGTTAAATGTTTTCCTTTGTTTTTAATCCCAAATAATACTTACATTTTTTTTAAATCAAGAAGTACATAAGGAATTTTTTTTAAAGCAATGTCTTATCACCCTATCGTCACTCTCTGATCTCAATATCAAGAAGGAGCAATTATTTTTCATCATTTATGTTGTTTTCCTTGTTTTCAACTTATGTATTTTGAATTATAATGCTCACACTTTTACTGCTTGCTTTTTTTCAAATATTTGGTATTGTTTGTTAACTTCACTCTGAGAAAGTGAGGAATTTAAACTTACTCACTAGAATTCCTAATGTGCTGTCCCCCTCTGTCCTTCAGGCTTCAAATCTTCCTCAACATCTTCCCTCTTTGTGACCTGTGCTCACAGGTGAGGAAGTAGGTGAACTGGCATCAGCACATACCTGTGGGTTAGCAGGGACTGCTGGACAGTGAGAAGGTGGGGAGTTGGTCATTCCTCTGGTCACTGGAGAAGGATTTCCTAGGGAAACGGAAGTTTTGCCTTCACTCTGAACACCAGTTGTGAATGAAGGATGCCAATTTTAAAATCCTATAGACTGGCCATCAAACCCACTGTTGTCAACACACCTCACTTCTCTTTACCTTCCAAGTCTCAAAACATGCTGCTTTCTTGGAATCCTGCCAGGCAGAAAGATGCTTACCTTGGAAGCAAACTTCTTCGTGTAGTTGGTCTGTCTCTTTCTCTACTTTGTCATCATTTATTTCCCTTGTTTTCTGTCTTCTGGCTATTTATTCAGTTCTCTCATAAGTGGATGGACCTCTTTGCTGCTTTCTTTGCTCTTCTGGCTCTATGCCTGTTTTGTTTTTTACTATAATTTTAATGGAGGTGGCAGAAAGGAGGGAAGCTTAAGTATATTTTTAAAATAAAAAATGTTAAAGTATAGTATTTATTAAGATGATATTTCACAAATGTGTAAAGGAAAACAAAACACAGAAAGATAGTCCATATAGAAAAACAAAGACAACAACAACAAAAAAAACTGCTTTCGTTACCACCTTGCAGGTGTACATATATAGAAAGGACGGACTTAGACTGGTGTAACCTGATTTTGTTCAGTAATTAAATTACATAATTCAAATCATTTGCTCTGACTCCAGGCTCACAAAGCCATCTTCCGCTCCTGTGTGTCTTCCCCTGAATGGGAACCATCAGGGAGGCAATGTTCTGGTTACAACGCATGAGGGTCCTATTTCTCTACATTTATTTATCTTTGTAAATCAATCTACTGACATTCTGATTTTATCCATCACATTTCTGAGAATGTTTTATTTAAATTTCTTCCTGAGTGACAGACCCATTCTTGGCATATTAACAAAACCAAGCGCCTATCATTTCAAGGCTGAGGGCTAGACTGCGGGAGAGCTCCTGAGAGTAACCTGCAGGCCTCTGCGTGAAGTCATCTGCCACCTCTGCTCACTCAAGCCTCTCCTTCTGCCTGTGGAGTTAAAACATTGCTGACAGATGAAGGAAGCCTTGAATAAACAGAGATTGATGTCACCATCCTGGAAATGAAGACTGAGTATTATCACAATGTCAATTAATTCCTCCAAACAATTTATATGATTGGTGCAACTATATTAAATAAGCCCCAGGGGATTTGGTTTGTTTTCTTGCTTTGCTTTAATTGTTGTTTCATTTTGTTTTGTTTTATAAGGGGGAGACAAAGAATTAATAAAGTATTTTTTAAAGTTCATCTGAAAGAATTAACATCCAAGAAAGGCTAATACAATTTTAAAACAATTTTTTGTACCATCGATTAATATAATAAAAAATACTAAAATGTTACAATTGGAGTTGCTCTATTATAAACATAGATGGACAGAAAGAATAAAAATTAAGAAACAGCAACTAATATATGTCTAAATTAAATAAGTTTAAACTTACATTTCAATAAACATGAAAGGGAAATATTATTAACAGCAATTGCTTACTAATAGGAAAAATTAAACTAGATCTTATCTCACACCCTACATCAAGAATGAACTCCAGAAAGATATGGATTTCAATATAAACAACACAACCACTTACATATAGAAGAAAGGCAGATGATATTTATCAGATCTAAGCAGTTTCTAATCATAGTAGAAATGGATGAAGTAACAAAGTTAATTTCACTAAAAAATTTTTAAAACTTTTGAATGTCAAAATCTTATAACAACCTTAGAAGCCAAGTAATAAACAGTACATTTGTAACAAATGTGACATAAGTTTAATGTCCTCAATACATACAGATTTCTTTAAAATGAGCAAGATAAAAAATTAAAGCTCTAATAGAATCATGATGTGAATCATAAGTCACAAAAGTAGAAATGCAAATGGCCAAATGTTTTATCTCAATAATGATTTCTAAGGCAAATTAAAAAGAAAGGTATCATCTTTTACCTATATTAGCATAGAATTTTAAAGCAAAGATTGAAAAAAATACTACTCGTTGTTAGTGATGGTATAATAAACGGGTGCCTTGAAATCTTCATGAGTTTGCAAACTGGCACAACTTTTTGCTAATAAACGTTGTAATGCTGCACTAAAGGTTTAAAAAGTTTCTATGTTCCAAGATATTGATATCCTTAAAAAAAATCTATCCTTGACAAATAATCAAAAACTTTAACAAAGATTAAATGTATTAAATTGTTATTTATATTAACAAAATGGTTGAACAAAAAGATGGTATATTCCCTATAATTCAATTATTTTTTAAAAGTTTATAGACATAAGAAAATGCTCACAATAAATATTAAGTGTGTATGTCTGTGCGGTGTGTGTATTCACACACCAATTTAGCAGAAATTAGACTACAAAATATTCATGTGTACATACATACATACACAGCGATTTAAAAATAGAAAGGAATTTCATTAACGTTAACATTGGTTTTCTGTTGGTAAAATTATTAGACTTTTTTCACATTTTCTCTTTGTACCTTTGTGTGTTTTCTGTATCCTTCACAATGAACATATACAGTATCTGTAATTTAAATAGAAATAATATTATTTTTAAATTGCAGATACTGAATTAGAATAGATACACAGAAAAATAGATGCTGCTTATATGATTTTTGCATAAGTAATGCCCTGCATAATTGTATCTGTTCTACTGAAAAAAACTCTTCAGTAAAGACAAGCCATTAAAAAAAAACACTATTACTCAACCTGTACATTTTGTCCTTTATCTCATACATTTCTAATAATTTTATAACTTTAATCAGTTTACTCAATTAATTTTAAATTACAATACTGGAGCAGAAAAGGATCTCTTCTCATTAGCAGCAGCAAAGGTGATATTCATACAAGATTTAAAAAAAGGCAGAAAAGCATTTCTAAATTTTTAGAAAAGCTGGCAAGAGAAACCACGAAAACAGGAGAATGGGGAAAAATTGGTGGTAATTTTTTTTAAAAATGAGTAGTCAAATCTATGTCAGTTTTCCCCAACTGCCATTAACCAAATAAATCTAGTGATTTTAAAAATGCAAAGCTGCAGATCAAGCCCCATTCTAATAATTTGGTCTGGTGCTTTGTTGTTAATCTTCCAGCTTCCAGACAAACACCTTTCTGGATCCCATCCTGAATTTTACACTACAGTTCATAAATATAAAGGCTGTGGGGTCCTTAGTGGTCTGACAAGAAAAGCGTCCGATAGAAATGAGGGGAAAAAAGGAAATACAGTAAAAAGAAATACAAGTTAATATTTCATTAAATGATTCTGCCACATTTTTGTTTAGCTCCTATTTGATAAACACTTCACGTATATTGCCATAGAGTACATACACTTCCAGAAAGATAAAATACATATATTTTTCCTTAGTCTTCAAAGTGTAACAAAAATCTCTGGATATTTTATATAAAACAAGCATAAGAAGACACTGAAGGATGGAGAAAATAAGACAGACCACCTAAGGACCTCAAAATCCAAGGAACATTACAGTGGAAAGTCTCCTGGGTTTTCTTTTCTTTTCTTTTTAATAACTGAAATTTGGAGCTGAAAATGTCAGTAACCCAGAAATATTAACACTCATAGACAAAACAACCAAAAGCTCCAAGATTCAAAATCCTCTAGCCAAATAAGAAGGAAAAGAGTAGCTTAGCAAGATAGTAAAATTTTAGACAATAACCACTCTATTCCAGCCAAACACTACAAAAAAAGTTGTGGTCTCACCTCCACATCCACCAGCAAAGGCCAAATGGGGAGTCTAGGCTTCCACACACAGAAGGATATAACAAGGGTATGTCAAAGAAGGCAAGGCAGGAGCAAGGACGTTTATCCTATCAGCCAGAATAAAAGCCACCCCTGCCATGGTGTTCATGCAGACCTTTTGGAGAGTCTGAACTTGCCCCTCCACCTGGCAGTAATGAGGCAGTGTCCCTTCCTCTAACAGAGTGTAGTAAAATAAAGCCAGCTAAAACCAAAAGCTCAAATAAAATCCAGAACCTTATAACAAAATATGAAAATGTATTGTTTGATGATTGAAAAGTTTCCATCATAAACTACTCATCACACCAAGAACCAGGAATATCTCACATTAAACGACAAAAAAAAAATTCATACATGATAACATCAAGATGCCAGAGATGCCAGAATATCTAACGATGCAGGAATGAAACAAGAGATATCACAGCAGACCCTGCAGACATCAAAAGGGAAATACTGTGATCAACTCTAGACAAATAAATTTGACCGCTAGATAAAATGGATCAATTCCTTGAAAAACAAAAACTATCGCAACTCACCGATATGAAATAGACCATTTGAATAGGCCTATAGCCTACGGCCATACCACCCTGAATGTGCCCGATCTCCTCTGAACAGCCCTATAATTTCTATGGAAATTAAATTGTAATGTAAAATACCCAAGGAGAGAGGATGGAGCAAGATGACAAAATAGAAGCCTACACCATTGTTCTCCCCTGCTAAAACACCAAATTTTAACAACTACCTGCACACAGAAATGCAACATCACAAGAACCAAAATCAGGTGAGCAATCACAGTACCTGGTTTTAACTTCATATTGTCAAAAGAGGCATTGAGGAGGGCAAGAGAGACAGTCTTGAATTGCCAATGCCCTTTCTCCCACCTCTGGACAATGACTGTGCAGCGCAGAAAGACAATCTGTGCCCTTTGGGGAAGGAGAGCACAGCGACTGGGGGACTTTACATTGAACTCAGTAATGTCCTGTCACAGTAGAGAATAAAGCCATACTGGGATCAGCCAGTGCCTGTGCATGGAAGAAGTCAGACCAGCCCTAGCCAGAGGGGAACTGCCCCATTCCAGCAGTCAGAATTTGAGTTTCTCAGCAAACCTTGCCAGCATGGGCTGAAGTACTTTGGGGTCCTAGGTAAACTTGAAAAGCAGTCTAAGACACAAGGACTGCAATTCCTAGGAAACTCCTAGTGAAAGGCTGGGCTTAGAGCCAGTGAACTGAGGTCACGCATGACCTAGCAAAACACCAGCTGGAGAGGCTATAAGAGTGCTTTTGCACATCTCCTGAAATAATACATAATCTTCAAATAAAGACAATAATGTCATAATTATACCTAAGATAATACAGCTATCCTTCATACAACTGAAAATGCACTAATCCTTAACCTAAATGCTATTACATAAAGTTAACAACACTTAAATGCTTATATAAAGTCAATCAATCTATGTCACATAATAAAAGAAAAAGAAAGGAAATAAAATGAAGATATTTTCTTAGTACAAGTGTATACGTGCACAAATATGTTCTTAACAAAATGAGAGGGAAATACTCGTGACAATTACAGTTCTTGTTTCTGCAGCTGGTCACGTGGTCACAGCTGGTATTGATGATTACCTTCTTCTACCACCCATTCTGCATTCCCTTTACCTTCAGCAGGCACCTCAGTGGGTCATGGTTTTTTACTTGGTGGAGTGACCCAAACCTTCATTCCTGAAGGGTCTGAGCCACTTGTAGTCCTGACTGGATTCTGTTGTTATAGTTTCCCATTGACCTTAATCACAGGGCATGGTACTACTAAGAGACACCCTAAGGGATCTCCTGTATTCCACAAATACTACTCCTTATTTCCATTGTGAAGTAGTAGCTTGATTTCATCTTGATAGTCTGGGTCAATCACTCAAGCCAACACTGTAATTCCCTTCTTAGCCTGTTGACTTAGAGGTAGAAGAAGCCCAAAGTGGCCAGGTGGCAATCTTAACTTTCAGTTTAATGGAATCATTGTTATGTCTCCGGGTGGCAGCATTCTTCCTTCTGGAACTAAGACCTCTAGGCCAGCAGAATGTAATGTCGCGGGAAAAGGTAGCAAAAATGTTGCTAGTGGGTCACTAGGGGTGACGGTGAATGGTGCCACTTCCACCCTTTGATTTCTGGGCCTGTGAATTCAGGCTGTGGGAAAAAATGGTACCATATATTGGATGCTGAATCAGGGAATACACAGCCTTCTGGAGAACTTTGCCCCAGCCCTGCAAAATATCGTAACCTAGTTGGCATTGTAATTGTGACTTCAAAAGGCCATTCCACCATTCTATCAATCTAGCTGCTTCAGGATGATAGGGAACATGGGAAGACCAGTGAATTCTACGAATATGAACTCACTGCCATGCTTCTTTAGCTGCAAAGTGAGTGCCTTGGTCAGAGGCAGTGCTGTGTGGAATACCATGATGGTGGATAAGGCATTCCATGAGTCCACAGATGGTAGTCTTGGCAGAAGCATTGAGTGCAATATAGGCAAACCGATATGCAGAGTAAGTGTCTATTCTCGTGAGGACAAACTGCTGCCCTTTACATGATGAAAGAGGTCCAATAAAATTAACCTGCCACCAAGTAGCTGGCTGATCAGCCTAAAGAATTGTGCCATATTGAGGGCTAGGTGTTGGTCTCTGCTACTTGCAAATTGGCCACTCAGTGGTGGCCGTAGCCAGGTCAGGCTTGGTAAGTGAAAGTCCACATTGCTGAGCCCATGCATAACCTCCATAACCCCTGCTGCCAAGACCACTTTGTTCAGGGGCCCATTGCAATGACAGGGGTGGTTAGCAAAAGGGACTGAGTGGTGTCCATAGAACAAGTCATCTTATCCACTTAATCATTAAAATTCTCCTCTGCTGAGGTCACCCTTTGGTGAGTATTCACATGAGATACAAATATCTTCAGAGTTTGTGACCACTGAAAGTGGTCCATCCATATACCTCTTCCCCAAATTTCTTTGCCACAAATTTTCCAATCATTCTTCTTCCAAGTCCCTGACCATCCATCCAAACCATTGGCTACAGCCCATGAATCAGTATTTAATCACATCTCTGGCCATTTCTCCTTCCATGCAAAGTGCACAACCAGGTGGACTGCTCAAAGTTCTTCCCACTGGGAAGATTTCTCTTCACCACTGTCCTTCAGAGATGTCCTAGAAAGGGGCTATAGTGCTGCAGCTGTCCACTTTTGGGTGGTGCTTGCATATCATGCAGAACCATCTGTAAACCAGACCCTAGTCTTCTTTTCCTCTGTCAACTGATCATAGGAAACTTCCCATGATGCCATTGGTGCAGGCTGGGGGAAAGAAGGCAGGGTGGCAGGAGTGGGGACCATGGGCATTTCAGCCACTTCGTCATGTAATTTACTTGTGACTTCAGAGCCTGCTCAAGCCTGACCATGTATATACCACTTCCATTTGATAGTAGAATGCTGCTATGCATACCCAACTTCATGGCTAGATGGGTGAGAAAGCACCCAGTTCATGATAGGCAGTACAGATCACATGGTGACTTGACCCATAGTCAAACATTCAGTTTTAACCAAAGCCCAGTAACAGGCCAAGAGCTGTCTCTCAAAAAGAGAGTAGTTATCTGCAGAAGATGGGAGGGCCTTGCTCCAAAATTCTAGAGACCTCCACTGTGATTCACCTATATGGACCTGCCAAAGGCTCCAAACAGCATCCCTGTCTGCCACCGACACTTCAAGCATGATTGGATCTGCTGGGTCATATGGCCCAAGTGAAAGAGCAGCTTGCACATCAGCCTGGACCTATTGCAGACCCTTCTCTTGTTCTTGAACCCACTCAAAACTGGAAGCCTTTCAGGTCACTGGATAAATGGTGGAAGTAACACATCCAAATAAGGAATATGTTGCCTCTAAAATCCAAATAGGCCCACTAGGCATTGTGTCTCCTTCTTGGTTGCATAAGGGGCCAAATGCAGCAACTTATCCTCCATCTTAGAAGAAATATCTTGACAGGCCTCACACCAATGGATCCCTAGAAATTTCACTGAGGTAGAAGATCCCTGAATTTTAGTTGGGTTTAATTTTCTATCCTCTAGCATGCAAATATCTCACCAATAAGTCCAGTGTATTTACTAATTCTTGCTCACTGGGTCCAATCAGGTTAATATCCATGCAATGGACCAGTGTGATATCTTGTGGAAGGGAAAAGTGATCAAGATCTCTGCAAACAAGATTATGACACAAAGCTGGAGAGTTGATATACCCCTGAGGTAGCACAGTGAAGGTACATTGCTGGCCTTGCAAGCTGAAGGCAAATTAATTCTGGTGGGCCTTATGGACAGGAATGGAGAAAAAGGCATTTTCCAAGTCAGTGGCTGCATACCATTTACCAGGAGATATGTTAATTTGCTCAAGCGATGAAACCACATCTGCTACAGCAGCTGTAATTAGAGTCACCACTTGGTTAAGCTTACAATAATCCACTGTCATTCTCAAAGATCTGTCTGTCTTCTTCACAAGCCAAGTAGGAGAGTTTATTGGGGATGTGGTGAGAATCACCACTTCTGCATCTTTTAAGTAATGATGGTACTGCAATCCCTCAAGAGATGCAATATTGGTTTTGATTTACTATTTTTCTGGGTAGAGGCAGCTCTAATGGCTTCCATTTGGCCTTTTCCACCATAACA
The DNA here is from genome assembly GCF_029281585.2 of Gorilla gorilla gorilla. NCBI lineage: Eukaryota > Metazoa > Chordata > Mammalia > Primates > Hominidae > Gorilla > Gorilla gorilla. The sequence continues at coordinate 15,787,819 of NC_073235.2, read as the reverse complement.
GCCCTCACCCTACTAGTGAGAGAGCCAGTGTGGGGATTCTGCCAGCTGCTAAGTATGTCTATGCCAATTATGCATTCCGGCACTAGGGAAATGACTACAAGATGAATCCAGGGACCCACTGGACCCACTATAAATTAGACCTGAGCTAAAACCACTAATTACCTGACCTCCATAAGCCCCTACTTTAACTGGAGGACCACAATGACGTTTAGGGTCCCCTGGAATCAACATCAGCTCAGAGCCAGTGTCCTGTAGTCCCCCGAAGTTCTGACCATTTCCCTTTCCCCAGTGCAGTTACCCTGGTAAAAGCCTGAGCGTCTTATTGAGGAAAGATGAGAGAAAAATTAACCGTATAATTGTCAGTAGTGCAGTGGGATTTTTTTCTCAAGGGGACCCAGCCTCCTCTTCATTCAAGGGACTCTGGGTCTATAAACTGGTTCAAGTCTGGAAATTTATTGAGGGGCTACGATTCTCTTTTTATATAATTCAAATCAGTCTTTTGTCCACTCTACGTGGAAGTTTTCTGCTTATACAAATTAAGTAAGAATGCAAGAGGCTTCCTATCAATTTCACTTCTAGGAACACTGTGATTAGCCAATGCCAGAGCGCTACAAAAGTCAGACTATGTGTTTGCTGCTTTGTCTCTGCTGTCCGTTATGGCAGCTACACCCACTTACAGTGGGCCATCTTTTGATCCATATTTCAGCTAACCAAGCAAATAAACTATTAGAACCCTTTTTAACTCCCTGAGCTGCAACATTAAATGCAGAATCCCTGCTTAGTGGGCCCAAATCAATAAATTAAGCCTGGTTCAACTTTATGTTCTTTCCACCACTAGCCCACAGCCATAATATCTATTCCCATGCCTGTTCTCCAGATTTCTGCTTATATAAATTTAAAAACACAAGGAGTTCTTCTGAAATGTATTACACCTTGTCATGGGTCACACTCTGAACCTCATCTCTAGGGGCCTGCTGGGACTGGAGTCTAGTTTTAGGTCTAGAAGCAAACAGGGGTATTGCGGGTGGGTCCTGAAGAGAATCAGCATTGTCTTGCCTGGCAACTGCCTCAAGGGAGGCCATCACTGTTGCCCCGGGCAGTGGATGGTTAATCTCCTCAGACAAAGGTGGAAAGGCTGATGGCAGCATGGGTGGGGAAGGTGATGCTGCCACTACTGGGGATGGAGAGGCTGTTTTCTCTGGCAACAAAAGGGCTCATCAGAACTTAGGAGCTCAGTGCCTCCACCCTCAGCAGCGTCCTCCCACAAATCCCCATTCTAAGTTTCAGGTCCCATTGTTTTGCAATCGATCCTCACTTTAACAGTAGACACCTGGTGTGTTTGTGCATGCACCTTTCTCACATGATGAGAGCTTGTGTCCGATTTTCCACAATTTCAGCCCTTTGTCTACAGGAGATAAGACCCTCACTCAGGGCAATCTTAGAAGATTTGAGGCTCAGTATGCGGTTCTGAAGCTGGGAGTTAGAATCTCTGAGCTCATCATTTTCTTTCATCGCTTTGTCCAGCAAACTTAGGAGCAACCAACCAACTTCATTATATTCCTTGGTTATCCATATATGGTTAAAGGTATTATGTATAGAGTCACTAAACTCCTTGCCTGTGAATTGGGAGTATCAAATGCATCTATTTTGCATAACTCTAAACGGTTCATGCCAAATAGTATCAGTTGTCCTCCATACTATTAGAAGTAGAGTCCCAGATTAAGCAGCCAACTCCAGAAACCCCAAAACCAACTAAAGGAATCCATCCTTAAAATTCTGTTCCTCTAGAACAGAATTTTGATACCCTGGTATCAAAATCTGTATTACTCAGTGTTCTCTAGAGGGACAGAACTAATAGGACAGATGTATATATGAAGGGGAGTTTATTAAGGAATACTGACTCACACATTCACAAGGTGAAGTCCCATGATAGGTCATCTGCAAGCTGATGAGCAAGTAAACCAGTCCGGGTCCCAAAAACCTCAAAAGTAGCGAAGACAACAGTGCAGCCTTCAGTCTATGGTCAAAGGCCTGAGAGCCCCCGGCAAACCACTGATATAAGTCCAAGAGTCCAAAAGCTGAAGAACTTGAAGTCCAATGTTCAAGGGCAGGAAGCATCCAGCACAGGAGAAATATGAAGGCTGGAAGACTCAGAAAGTCTGCTTATTTCACTTTCTTCTGCATGCTTTTTCTAGCTGTAGTGGCAGCCAAAGAGAGAGTGCCCACCTACATTAAGGGTGGGTGGTGAGTCTGCCTCTCCCAGTCTGTTGACTCAAATGTTAACCTCCTTTGGCAACACCCTCACAGACATACCCAGGGACAAAGTTTTGCACCCTTCAATCCAATCCACTTGGCACTCAATATTAACCATCACCCCATTCAAATACTTGGAAAGCCTTGCCAAGAAGGACAGGCATACACAAGCCCAAACTGTGAAGACTACAATAAATACCTAATTCTTTAATGCCCAGATACTAACAAATATCTGTAAACATCAACACCATCCAGGAAAACATGACCTCACCAAATGGACTAAATAAGTCACCAGGGACAAATTCCGGAGAAACAGAGATATATGACCTTTCAGGTAGATAATTCAAAATAACTATTTTGAGGAAACTCAAAGAAATTAAAGATAACACAGAGAAAGAACTCAGAATTGTATCAGTTAAATTCAACAAAAAGACTGAAGTAATTAAAAAGAATTAATCAGAAATTCTAGAGCTGAAAAATGCAATTGACATGATGAAAAATGTATCAGAGTCTCTTAATAGCAGAATTGATTGAGAGGAAGAAAGAATTAGTGAGTTTCAAGACAGATTATTTGAAAATACACAGAGAAGACAAAAAAAATAAAGCACACTTACAGAATCTAGAAAATAACCTCAAAAAGACAATATTGAGGCTATATTCTAGCCTTAACAAGAATATAGAGAAAGAAATAGGGTAGAAAGTGTATTCGAAAGAATAATATCAGAGAACTTTCAACACTTAGAGAAAGATATTAATATTCAAGTACAAGAAGGTTATAGAACACCAAGCAGATTTAATGGAAAGAAGATTACCTTAAGACATTCAGTAATCAAACTCCTAAAGGTCAAGGATAAAGAAAGGATCCTAAAAGCAGCAGTAGAAAAATAAATAAATAACATACAATGGAGCTCCAATGCATATGGAATCAGACTTTTCAGTGGAAACCTTACAGGTTAGGAGAGAGCAGCATGGCATATTTAAAGTGCTAAAGGGAAAATACTTTAACCCAGAATAGTATATTTGGCTAAAATGTCCTTAAGCATAGTGATATAAAGATCTTCCCAGACAAACAAAAGCTGAGGGATTTCATCAATACCAGACCTGTCATACAAGAAATGCTAAAGGGAGTTCTTCAATCTGAAAGCAAAGTATGTTAATGAGCAAGAAGAAATCATCTGAGGGTCCAAACCCTACTGGTAACAGCAAGCACACAGAAAAACAGAATAGTATAACATTTTAATTGTGATGTGTAAACTACTCTTAAGTAAAAAGAGTAAATGATGAACCAATCAGAAATAATAACTGCTGCAACTTTTCAAGACATAGACCATATAAAAAGACATATAGAGAAACAACAAAAAGTTAAAAAGTGGGGGAGATTAAGTTATACTGTAGAATTTTTACTAGTTTTCTTTTTGTGTGTTTGTTTGTTTATGCAATTAATGTTAAGTTGTCATCAATTTAAAATAATGTGTTATAAGATAGTATTTGCAAGCCTCATGATAACCTCCAGTTGAAAAAAATGCAATGTATACACAAATAATAAAAAGCAAGAAATTAAATTATATCACCAGAGAAAATCACCTTCACTAAAAGACAGAAAGGAAGTAAAAAAAGAGAAGATCACCACAAAACAACCAGAAAACAAGTAACAAAATGGCAAAAGTAAGTCCCTACTTATCAATAATAACATTGAATGTAAACAGACTAAACTCTCCAATCAAAAGACATAGACTGGCTAAACAAATGAGAAAACAAAACCCAATGATCTGTTGCCTACGAGAAACACACTTCACCTATAAAGATACACATACACTGAAAATAAAGGGAACGAAAAAGATATTTCATACCAGTGGAAACCATAGCTATGCTTATATCAGACAAAATAGATTTCAAGACAAAAACTATAAAAAGAGACAAAGAAGATCATTATGTAATGACAAAGGGGTCAATTCAGCAAGAGGATATAATGATTATAAATATACATACACCCAACACTGGAGCACCTGGATATATAAAGCAAATATTATTACAGCTAAAAAGAGAAATACACTCCAATACAATAACAGCTGGAGATTCAACACGCCACTTTCAGCATTGGATAGATCTCCCAGACAGAAAATCAACAAAGAAACATTGGACTTAATTAGCACTATAGAGCAAATGGACCTAATAGATATTTACAGAACATTTCATTGAATGACTGCAGAATTCACATTTTTCTTCTAAGCACACCAATCTTTCTCAAGGACAGACTATATGTTAGGTCACAAAGCAAGTCTTAAAACATTCAAAAAATTGAAATAATATCAAGCATCTTCTCTGACCACAATGGAATAAAACTAGAAATCAATAACAAGAATTTTGGAAACTATCTAAATACATGGAAATTAAACAGTGTGCTCCTGAATGATCAGTGGGTCAATAAAGAAATTAAGAAAGAAATTGAAACAATTTTTTGAAACAAATGATAATATAAACACAACAACCCAAAACCTATGAGATATAGCAAAAGCAGTACTAAGAGGAAAATTTATAAGTGCCTGCATCAGAAAAGAAAAGAAAGGGCCGGGCACAGTGGCTCATGCCTGTAATCCCAGCACTTTGGGAGGCTGAGGCGGGTGGATCATGAGGTCAGGAGATCAAGACCAGCCTGGCTAACATGGTGAAACCCCGTCTATACTGAAAATACAAAAAAAATTAGCTGGGAGTGGTTGTGGGGGCCTGTAGTCCCAGCTACTCAGGAGGCTGAGGCAGGAGAATGGCTTGAACTCAGGAGGCAGTGAGCTGAGATCGCGCCACTGCACTCCAGCCTGGGTGACAGAGCGAGACTCCGTCTCAAAAAAAAAAAAAAAAAAAGAAAAAAAGAAAAAGAAAAAAAAGTAAATAAATAACCTAATAATGCATCTTAAAGAATTAGAAAAGCAAGAGTAAACTGAACCCAAAATTAGAAGAAAAGAAATAATAAAGATCAGAAAAGAAATAAATGAATTTGAAATAAAGAAAACAATATAAAAGATCAGTGACTCAAAAAGTTGTTTTTTTGAAAGATACACAGAATTGCCAAACCCTTAGTCAGACCAAGAAAAAATGAGAGAAGACCCAAATTTTAAAAGAAACCAGATATGAAAAAAGAGACATTACAACTGATACTGCAGAAATTCAAAGGCTCATTAGTGGCTACTATGAGCAACTATATGCCAACAAATTGGAAAAAAATAGAAGAAATGGATAAATTCCTAGACACATACAACCTACCAAGATTGAACCAGGAAGAAATCCAAAACCTGAACAGACCAATAACAAGCAATGAGATTGAAGCCATAATAAAGAGTCTCCTAGTAAAGAAAAGCCTGGGACCTAATGGCTTCACTACTGAATTCTACCAAGACTTAAAGAAGAACTAATACCAATTCTACTCAAACTTTTCCAAAAAACTGAGGTGGAAATATTTCCAAACTCATCGTATAGGGCCAGTATTTCCCTGATACCAAAACCAGACAAAGAAACACCAAAGAAAGAAAACTACAGGCCAATATCTCTGATTAATATTTATGCAAAAATCCTCAACAAAATAATAGCAAACCAAATTCAACAACACATTAAAAAGATTATTCATCACGACCAAGTGGGCCTTATCCCTGTGATGCAAGGATGATTCAACATACACAACTCAATCAATATGATACATCATAAAAACAGAATCAAGAATAATAACCATATGATCATTTCAACTGATGTTGAAAAACATTTGATAAAGCTCAGCTTCCCTTCAGGATAAAAACTCTCAAAAAAAACTGGGTATAGAAGGAACATAACATAATAAAAGCCATGTACAACAAACCCACAGTTAGTATGATACTGAAGGAGGAAAAACTGAAAGCCTCTCCTCAGATCTGGAACATGACAAAGATGCCCACTTTAACCACTGTTCTTCAACGTAATACTGGATGTCCTAGCTAGAGCAATTAGACAAGAGAAAGAAATGAAGGGCATCCGAATTGGAAAGGAAGAAGTCAAATTATACTTGTTTGCAAATAATATGATCTTATATTTGGAAAAAAACCTAAAGACTCCACCAAAAAACTATTAGAACTGATAAATTCAGTAAAGTTGCAGGATACAAAATCGACATACAAAAATCAGTAGTGCCAGGTGCGGTGGCTCATGCCTGTAATCCCAACACTTGGGGAGGCTGAGGTGGGCAGATCACTTGAGGCCAGGAGTTCAAGACTAGCCTGGTCAACATAGTGAAACCCCATATCTACTAAAAATACAAAAATTAACTGGGTGTGGTGGCATATGTCTGTAATCCCAGCTACTCAGTAGGCTGAGGCACGAGAATCATATGAACCTAGGAGATGGAGGTTACGGTGAGCTTAGATCATGCCACTGCACTCTAGCCTGGGTGACAGAGTGAGACTCTGTCTCAAAAAAATAAAAAATGTTAAAAATTAGTAGCATTTCTATATGCCAACAATGAACAATCTGAAAAAGAAATTTTAAAAAGTAATCCCAGTACAATAGTCACAAATAAAATTAAATACCTAGGAATAAACCAAAGAAGTAAAACATCTCTACAGTGAAAACTATCAACAATGATGAAAGAAATTGAAGAGGACACACAAAAAATAGAAAGATATTCCACGTTCATAAAATGGAAGAATCAATATTGTTAAAATGTCCATACTACCCGAAGCAATCTGCAGATTCAATGCAATCCCTATCAAAACACCAATGACATTACTCACCGAAATGGGAAAAAAAAATCCTAAAACTTATATAGAACCACAAAAGACCCAAAATAACCACAGCTATCCTAAGCAAAATGAACAAAACTGGGGGAATCATGGATAGTTTGTATATTTGTGGAATAATGGATAATTTGAAAATCTGTTAGTATAACGCGCCATTCCAACAGAAAAAAAAATCACGATTGGATCAATTGATACAGAAAAAGTATTTGACAAAATTCAACACCCACTGATTTTTTAAAAAGAAAAAAACAAATGGAAGAGAACTTTCTGAACATGATAAAGCACATCTCTAAAAACCTACAAATAACGTTGTGCATAATGGTGAAAGAGTGAATTCCTTCTCCCTTAGGCTGGGAACAAGACAAAGATGTACACTTTTGCCAGTCTTATTCAAAGTAGTGCTGAATGTTCTGCCCAGAACAATAAGGCAAGGAAAGAAATAAAATGCATACAAATTGGAAACAAAGAAGTAAAACTTGCATTTTTGCAGATGACATAATTGCTTACCTAGAAAATCCCAAGAAATGTGCCCCAAAAGAACTCCTGAAATTAATAAATGAGTTCAGCAAACTCATAAGATACAAGATCAACACACAAGAGTCAACTGCATTTCTATATAGTAATAATAAACACGTGCAAAACAAAATTTAAAAGACAATACAATTTATAATCATTGAAAAAGGAATAACTATATTTAGATGTAAATCTAACATGTGTAAGAATTGTAGGCTAAGAACTTCACAGTACTACTGACAGAAATCAAAGATCTAAATAAATGAAGAAACATGTTTATGGATTGAAAGCCTCAACAAAGATGTCAGTTCTCCACAAATTGATTTACAGGCTTAACACAATTCTTGTCAAAATCCCAATATTTTCAGAGACATAAACAAGATTATTCCAAAATTTATATGAAATGGCAAAAAAACTAGATTAGCTTAAAAACAATTTTGAAAGCAAAAAAATAACATGGCAATAGTCTACGTGATTGCAAGATACCATACATAGTTCTAGTAATCAATAGCATATGGTATTGATGAAGGAATAGACACACATATCGATAGAACAGAATAGAGAGCTCAGAAATAGATCCACACAAATATGCCCAACTGATTTTTGAAAATAGTACAAAAGCAATTGAATGGAGGAAAGATAGATTTTTAAACAAACTGCTAAAACAATTAGAGATCCAAAACAAAACCAAACAACAAGAACAAAGAAAACAAAGAGAGAGCCTCAACTTAAGCCTCAAATCTTGTATAAAAACTCATTCAAAAGGAATCATGAACTTAAATATAAAATGCAAAACTATAAAACTTTTTTTAAAACATGCAAGAAAAACTTCAGAATCTTTGGGATCTAGGGCTAGTTATTAGACTTGACACCAAAGGGACAATCCATAAAAGAAAGGCTTGATAAATTAGACTTCAGAAAAAGGAAAAAAGAAAAAAAAAACAAAAACTTTTGCTCTGTGAAATATCCTGTCCAGAGGACGGAAAGAAAAACAAGAGTGGGAGAAAATGCTTCCAAACCACGTACCTGACAAACGAATCGAATATATAAAGTATTCTCAACACTTGACAAAAAAAAAAAACAATTCTGTTAGAAAATGGGCTAAAGTTATAAAGAGGCCTCTCAGCACACAGGATATACAGATGGAAAATAAGCACATGACAACACGTTCAACATCATTAGCCATTTGCTGAGTGCAAATTAAAACCAAAACGAGATCTCACTCTATCACTATCAGAATGGCTAAAATAAAAAACAGTGAGAACACCAAATGCTGGTGAGGATGTGGAGAAAAGGGATCACTAATATACTGTTGGTGGAAATATAAAAGGGTATAGCAGTGGCAATAGGAACAGCTCCAGTCCGCAGCTCCCAGCAAGATCAGTGCAGAAGGTGGTTGATTTCTGCATTTCCAGCTGAGGTGCCAGGCTCCTCTCAGTGGGACTGGTTAGACAGTGGGTGCAGCCCAAGGAAGGCGAGCCAAAGCAGGGTGGGGCATCACCTCACCCAGGAAGCACAAGGGGTCGGGAACTCCCTCCCCTCGCCAAGGGAAGCCATGAGGGACTGTGTCATGAAGAATACTGCATTTCCGGCCCAGATACCGTGCTTTTTCCACAGTCTTCACAACCCCCAGACCAGGAGATTCCCTTGCATGCCTACACCACCAGGGCCCTGGGTTTCAGGCACAAAACTGGGAGGCCATTTGGGCAGATACTGAGCTAGCTGCAGGAGTTTTCTTTTTTATACCCCAGTGGCACCTGGAATGCCAGTGAGACAGAACCATTCACTCCCTGGAAAAGGGGCTGAAGCCAGGGAGCCAAGTCTAGCTCAGTGGATCCCACCCCCATAAAGCCCAGCAAGCTAAGATCTACTGCAATCCCTACCAAAATAGGGATTGCCAGCACAGCAGTCTGAAGTCAACCTGGGACGCTCGAGCTTGGTGGGGAAGCGGTGTCTGCCTTAACCGAGGCTTGAATAGGCAATTTTCCCCTCACAGTGTAAATAAAGCCACCGGGAAGTTCGAACTGGGTGGAGCCCACAACAGTTTGGCAAAGTCTCTGTAGCCAGACTGACTCTCTAGATTTCTCCTCTTTGGGCAGGGCATCTCTGAAAGAAAGGCAGCAGCCCCAGTCAAGGGCTTATAGATAAAACTTCCATTTCCCTGGAATAGAGCACCTGGGGGATGGGCCAGCAGTGGGTGCAGCTTCAGCAGACTTAAACCTTCCTGCCTGCCAGCCCTGAAGACGGCAGTGGGTCTCCCAGCACAGCGCTCAAGCTCTGCTAAGGGACAGACTGCTCCTCAAGTAGGCCCCTGAACCACATGCCTCCTGACTGGGAGACACCTCCCAACAGGAGACAATAGACACCTCACACAGGAAAGCTCCAGCTGACATCTAGCAGGTCCCCTTCTGGGACAAAGCTTCCAGAGTAAGGAACAGGCAGCAATCTTTGCTGTTCTGCAGCCTCCGCTGGTGATACCCAGGCAAACAGGGTCTGGATTGGACCTCCAGCAAATTGCAGCAGACCTGCAGAAGAGGGGCCTGACTGTTAGAAGGAAAACTAACAAACAGAAAGGCATAGCACGTCCACACAAACACCCCATCCAAAGGTCACCAGCATCAAAGACCAAAGGTAGATAAAACCACAAAGATAAGGAAAAACCAGCATAAAAATGCTGAAAATTCCAAAAACTAGAACACCTCTTCTCCTCCAAAGGATCACAACTCCTTGTCAGCAAGGGAACAAAACTGGACAGAGAAGGAGTTTGACAAATTGACAGAAGTAGGCTTCAGAAGGTGGGTAATAACAAACAACTCTGAGGTAAAGGAGCATGTTCTAACCCAATGCAAGGAAGCTAACAACCTCGAAAAAAGGTTAGAGAAATTACTGACTATAATAACCAGTTTAGAGAAGAACATAAATGACCTGATGGAGCTGAAAAACACAGCAGGAGAACTTCGTGAAGCATACACAAGTATCAATAGCCAAATCGATCAAGCAGAAGAAAGGATATCAGAGATTGAAGATCAACTTAAAGAAATAAAACATGAAGACAAGATTAGAGAAAAAAGAATGAAAAGAAATGAACAAAGCCTCCAAAAATATGGTACTATGTGAAAAGACCAAACTGACATTTGACTGGTATAACTGAAAGTGACGGGGAGAATGGAAACAAGTTGGAAAACACTCTTCAGGATATTATCCAGGATAACTTCTCCAACCTAGCAAGACAGGCCAACACTCAAATTCAGGAAATACAGAGAACACCACAAAGATACTCCTCGAGAAGAGCAACCCCAAGACACACAACTGTCAGATTCAGCAAGGTTGAAATGAAAGAAAAAATGTTAAGGGCAGCCAGAGAGAAAGGTCAGGTTATCCACAAAGGGAAGTCCATCAGACTAACAGCAGATCTCTCTGCAGAAACTCTACAAGCCAAAAGAGAATGGGGGCCAATATTCAACATTCTTAAAGAAAAGAATTTTCAATCCAGAATTTCATATCCTCCCAAACTAAGCTTCATAAGTGAAGGAGAAATAAAATCCTTTATACACAAGCAAATGCTGATTTTGTCACCACCAGGCCTGCCTTACAAGAGCTCCTGAAGGAAGGACTAAATATGGAAAGAAAAACTCTGTACCAGCCACTACAAAAACATACCAAATTATAAAGACCATTGACACTATGAAGAAACTGCATAACTAACGAGCAAAATAACCAGCTAGCAACATAACGACAGATTCAAATTCACATATAACAATATTAACCTTAAATGTAAACAGGCTAAATGCCCCAATTAAAAGACATAGACTGGCAAATTGGATAAAGAGTCATGACGCATCGGTGTGCTATATTCAGGAAACCCATCTCACATGCAAAGACAAACATAGGCTCAAAATCAAGGGACAGAGGAAGATTTACAAAGCAAACAGACAGCAAAAAAAAAAAAAAAAAAAGCAGGGGTTGCTATCCTAGTCTCTGATAAAACAGACTTTAAACCAAAAAAGATCCAAAAAGACAAAGAGGGGCATTACATAATGGTAAAGTGATTAATGCAACAAGAAGAGCAAATTATTCTAAATATATATGCACCCAATACATGAGCACCCAGATTCATAAAGCAAGTTCTTAGAGACCTACAAAGAGACTTAGACTCCCAAACAATAATAGCGGGAAACTTTAACACCCCACTGTCAATATTAGACAGATCAATGAGAAAATTAACAGGATATTCAGGACTTTTACTCAGCTCTGGACCAAGCAGACCTAATAGACATCTATAGAAATCTCCACCCCAAATCAACAGAATATGCATTCTTCTCAGCACCACATCACACTTACTCTAAAATTGACCACGTAATTGGAAGTAAAACACTCCTCAGCAAATGCAAAAGAATGGAAATCATAACAAACAACCTCTCAGACCACAGTGCAATCAAATTAGAACTCAGGATTAAGAAACTCACTCAAAACCACACAACTACATGGAAAGTGAACAACCTGCTCCTGAATGACTACTGAGTACATAAAGAAATAAAGGCAGAAATAAATAAGTTATTTGAAACCAATGAGAACAAAAACACAACATACCAGAATCTCTGGGACACAGCTAAAGCAGTGTTTAGAAGGAAATTTATAGCACTAAAATGCCCACAGGGGAAAGTGGGAAAGATCTAAAATCAACACCCTAACATCACAATAAAAAAAAATAGAGAAGCAAGAGCAAACTAATTCAAAAGCTAGCAGGAGACAAGAAATAGCTAAGATCAGAGCAGAACTGAAAGAGATAGGGACACAAAAAACCCTTCAAAAAATCAATGAATCCAGGAGCTGGTTTTTTGAAAAGACTAACCAAATAGATGGACCCCTAGCTAGACTAATAAAGAAGAAAACAGAGAAGAATCAAATAGACACAATAAAAAATGATAAAGGGGATATCACCACTGATCCCACAGAAATACAAACTACCATCAAACAATACTATAAACACCTCTATGCAAATAAACTAGAAAATCTAGAAGAAATGGATAAATTCCTGGACACATACACCCTCCCAAGACTAAACCAGTATGAATTTGAATTCCTGAATAGACCAATAACAAGTTCTGAAACCAAGGCAGTAATTAACAGCCTACCAACCAAAAAAAACAAGGACCAGATGAATTCACAGCCTCATGCCAGTTAGAATGGCAATCATTAAAAAGTCAGGAAACAACAGATGCTGGAGAGGGTGTGGAAAAATAGAAATGCTTTTACACTGTTTGTGAGAGTGTAAATTAGCTCACCTATTGTGGAAGACACTGTGGCAGTTCCTCAAGGATCTAGAACCAGAAATATCATTTGACCCAGCAATCCCATTACTGGGTATATACCCAAAGGATTATAAATCATTTTATAAACCCAAAGGATTATAAAGACAAACACACAAGAATGTTTGTTACAGCACTTCACAATAGCAAAGACTTGGAACCAACCCAAATGCCCATCAATGATAGACTGTATAAAGAAAATGTAGCACATATACGCCATGGAATAGTATGCAGCCATGAAAAAGCATGAGTTCATGTCCTTTGCAGGGAAATGGATGAAGCTGGACACCATCATTCTCAGCAAATTAACACAGGAACAGACAACCAAACACCACATGTTCTCACTCATAAGTGGGAGTTGAACAACAAGAACACATGGACACCAGGAGGAGAACATCACACACCAGGGCTTGTTGGGCCTGTCGGAGGGTGGGGGGCTACGGGAGGGGTAGCATTGGGAGAAATAAGTAATGTAGATGACAGGTTTATGAGTGCAGCAAAACACCATGGCACGTGTATAACTATGTAACAAACCTGCACGTTCTGCACGTTCTGCACATGTATCCCAGAACTTGAAGTATAATAAAAAATAAAAATAAAATGAAAGCATATAGCTACTGTGGAAATGAGTTTGGTAGTTTCTAAACAACAACAACAACAACAAAGCAGGCTACTAAACAACCCAGCAGTTATACGCTTGGGTAGTACTTATCTCAAAGATATGAAGACATAGGTTCATGTGAAAACCTGTACACAAATGTTCACAGTAGTTTATTTTTAACAGCTAAACTGGAAACAAATGTCTTTTAATGGGTCAAAGGTTAAGCAAACTGTGGTGCATCCATACCATGCAATACATATTTGGCAATAAAAAGGAATGAATGAACTCCTGACATAATAACAATCTAGATGAATCTCCAGAAGCTTATGCTGAGTGAAAAGAGCTAACCCCACAATGTTACATACTGTATACTTTCATTTATATGACATTCTTGGAACCACAAAATTATAGACATGAAGAACAGATTAGTGCTTGCCAGAGATCCCAGGATAGAGTTAGGGTGGGAGGGAAATAGATATGGCTATAAAATGGTAACAGAAGGGATCCTTGCAATGATGAAAATATTCTGTATTTTGACTACATCAGGGTCAATATTCTGGTTGTGACATTGTACTACTAGCTGGCAAGCAGCAAGCATGAGATTGAACCCAGGGACCAGACCTTAATATGTTTTGCCTCCTTAGACATGAAACATTTTATGTGGACCTTAAAGTTTAGGTAGTGTTTGGCTCAGAAAAGAGGAGTGGAGAGCCCCTTTCAAGAAGAGAAAAGAACAATGATAAAACAAGCCTGTTTAGGAAATAAGTAGATTAATTTGAACAGAGAGGAGAGTCAGAGAAAGATAGATGGGAAATTCTTCAAGTACAGAAGACACCAGAGGGAGAAGGCCATGGAGAGCAGGCCAACGAGTTAGCCATCTCCTACAGGGAATGAGGAGTGAAAGTCTTCAAGGAGAGAATAACTCAATAAAAATGAGATGTCGGAAGTATATTAGAGAAAGTAGCCTGGCACGTTGCTCTTTGACGTCTGTCACTGTGAACATTGTACCTTGTATAAGACCAATCTTGGAGAAATCGTGGACAGACTGAGAGTGCTAACCACTTTAGAGCAGCATGAAACACCAGAAATCAGAGGGCTCATCACCAACAATCTGGAGGCAGAATTAAGGCAACTGCCTTCTCTGATCAACCCTCCATAATACTTCCAAAGGGATATTTCTGAAATAAAAATCTAATTCTAGTGCTCACCTACGTAAAAGCCTACAGTGGAGCCACACCAATCATGAAAGGAAACCTAGTCTTTATGAGACCTTATAAGGCCATGGGTCATCTATCTTTTCTGGGCCTCAGCTTCATTTTCTGGGACACTAACTCTTGTCTCCTGCTCTTCTTCTGGAGGACTGTTTCTGGGCACAGAAAAAACCTGTAAGGCAGAAAGAAGACTGACTAAGAAGAGAAAGGAAAAAGTCCTCTCATTTCTCTTCAACTCCTGTTCTCTGAAAAGGAAGCCTCTTATTCTCAACTGCTTTCTACCATTAAGTCAAGGTGGTAATTACTGTTTAAGGTTCAGAAATGTCTTTTTTCTTCCCTGCTTTCTCTCTCTATTCTCAGTTGTCCATGACTTTCTCGTTCTTTCTGTCTGTTCTCTTCCTCCTTTTTCCCCACTCTCCTTCTCTCCCTCTCTCCTGTCATCAGGCTTATTCCCCCTTCTCTTTAGCAAATACCCTATTTCCCTTAGCCCACCCTGGTTCATGCATATTCTCCATGTTGTGCCCCTTTCCCAGCCCTTACCACACCTGCATTCTGAGAGGTGGGATAGCCACCCAGCACTACCACTACCAACGTATTATCAACACAAAACAAATACAACTCCTAACCTTATTTCCTAGATGTGGATTCACAGACACCTGCAAGCATTTTCTCCTCTCTATTCTTTCCTTTGAGATTTGAGATATGCAGTTACAGATAAAATTTGATCCTGTTTTTCTCATTTGCTAGTATGAAAGATGTGGTCATGAATCTTTATATTATAATCACTTTTTAGTTGTTTCAAATGAGCTATTTTTCCTACCTATATATTTACTATATTTACAATTTCAAATGAGCTATTTTTCCTACCTATATATTTACATATTCAGATTTCCTCTTTCAGAGAGATTTTATTATCTTCTTCTGAGGTACACATCTGTAAGTTTCGTGACAGTTTGTCAAAACTGCTTTCACTGGATGGATTACCAATGCTTACTGATGAGACAGCCAAGTAACAAGGGCTTCCTGGAAGAACTTCCAACCAGCCTGCACACTGAGAGGAGTGCACACAGGGGTGGAGCCTCCAGAAGTTTCTGCTGTTTGCAGTGGGGAGGAGCCTGGCCCCTCCCATTCCGAGGTGGTCCGTGGGATTCAATCAGGACTCTCGTTTTGCTGAGAATCCCTATTTCCCTTTTTTTTCCTTTTCACCCAATAAACCCTGCCCTTCTCACCCTTCAAAGTGTCTTCAAGCCTAATCTTCACGGTCAGGTGACAAGGACTTTGTTTTTAGCTGAATTAAGGAGAAAGTCCTGCAACACTGATACACAAACAACATAGCACTTCTGCACTCTCAGTTCAAGACAAATACTACTGCATGATGTACAGTTTTGAGCCTCATTGAACCACGTCTGTTGAAGTGCATGCCACTAGCCTGCCTTGGGGGATGCTATGAGAACCTTGACTCTTTTTAAAAATGTGGGCAATGACATTGTGCACAGCAGCAAGTCAGTGCCTCTTCTCAGGAATCATGAGTCTGTGAGTCTTGGGTCACTGGACTCACCGAACCAGAAAGAACAGGTTTTCCGGCCTTAGCTGAGTTTTCATTTTACAGGCCCCGTAATTTTTGCAACAGATTGTGTTTCCCCTTTGTTGTGGCTGCTGGTAAATTTACAACCAAATTTGGGGCTCCTCTCCAGCAGTTGAATAGTGTCCTACGGTGTTCATTATGTGTTATCAAACCTCTCTATTTATCCTATTTTCCTGATTTCATTTTCCCGTTGCTGCCATTTCCTCACGTTTATTTTCTCAATTTATCCCATTGTATGCATGCAGATAGAAAGATAGATAAGATAAGCTGTCTCAATTCTCTTTCTAGAATGATTTGGAGATGCAAATAAATCAATAATACTCTTCATAACAACATCAATCATACTTACTCCAATAATGCGCTTTTTCTCATGCTTGCTTTAGAGTTTGCAACTGAACCTCTGAAAAACTGCTCAAGGCCCAATCTACTCCATTTTTAGGCATTTTCCAGATAAGACACGGCCTTCACCCCAAAGGCCCTGACACACTATAAACCAAAAATAAAATCTGAAGCCCCCCAAATGACTGACTGAACCCTTGGCCAAGGGGACCCAAGAGAAACTTGAAAAAACTAAATTTCCAGCCATGATAGCGAGGGGAGGTTGGACACGCCTCATTATAGCCCCTCTGTTTGGAGTTTAGGTACAACTGACCGGCATTAGCATTAAAACAGAGATCATAAGACTGACCACATAGACTCTTTGTAGAAATAAAATACCAAATTCCATCATGACTTTAGCATAGCATCATGTGACAGACAGCAGACTCTAAAGGAAATCAAAATATTTTACTCCAAAATACATTCTTTGACATATTTTGAAATCGCTCTTCAAAGTGATCTTTTTAGGAGGAAATTTGGATCTGTAGAGAATCTCCATTAATGCAGCCAGAATTTCCCTTTCCGGACCTTTCCCAGAGCTAGGAGAAATTAAATGAGAGTTTGACACATTTAAGTTCTAAAAAGAGACATTTACCATCTATTCTCTCCGAAGGCTGCTAACTGGAGGCTTCAGAACAAGAACCTTGGCCTTGACAACCTCTTTTATCTTAATTAAAATATTTATTTCTACTGATTTCAAGTCTTTAGACAAAGCTTAACTCTTGCAACAACTGCCAATCAGAAAATCTTTGAATCCACTGAATGACCTCACATCCGCCCCTTCAAGATATCCCTCCTCTTCAGGCTGAACCAATATATAGCTTCTGCATATTGATTTATGATTTTACCTACAATTTCTGTCTCCCTAAATTATATAAAACCAAAGTGTAACCCGACCACCTTAGGCAACTTTCTCAGGATGGCTTGAGACTCTTTCTTGGGTCATGGTCACTCATACTGGCTCAGAATAAGCCTCTTTAAATACTTTAGAGTTTGGTTTTCATCCCAATTTAGAGAAAAAGCTTGCAGTTTTTAAAGACCCAGAAACTGACCTAACACTGTACAAATTTTAGTCACGTATTTCACAGAACAGTTGTAGGATCTGTAGACATTAAAGAGGACCCTATCGGTGTATGGAGCTAGAGCAGTAGATGAAGGTTTCACAGAGAAGATGAGACAAAATGAACCCTGTAGAGCAGCTGGGATTTGCATTTTAATGATCCTCTCTTTGTTGTCTGTTTTATTTTATTCTCCTATACCGAATTTCTCCTCGGCATGCTTCATGTTTTGAGGAATTACAAGTGATAAGAACTTCTGTACCCAGTAGCAGTGCCCCGAGAAACCCCCATGCAAATCATCAGAGAAATCAATGCAGGACTAGTTGTGAAAACAGTTTGACTCACTTCCTTTAGGTAAAAAGACTTTATTTCAGAGTCACACTGTAAATGAAGTGTAGATATTTACTTATTTGCATAAAAATGTCCTCTTCCTGCCTCCCCACTGTTAGATTTCAGTGCTTGCTGGGTGGGATGAAGACTCTAGCTAAGGAAGGGAACGCTGTACAGAGAGTAGTGCTGTACAGAAGAAATTGAGGGTGACTGTGGGTACTAAGTCTGTGGGAAAGGGGAAAATTAAAGAGGGCAGCAAGACTGCATGTATGAACTGCTGCTTGGATAGCCTTGGACAGAATCAGGGAAGTCAAGAGAGGCAGAGGTTCTATGGACCTGGGCTGTTGATGCTAATAGCAAGTGACACAAAATCTGGAAAGGAAAGCGTACAGCTTCTAAGGTGAGCCCTTTGCTCGCTCTCCCTCCACAATGACAGTTGCTCTCAGTACATCTGACAGCAGCTTCGGCCACGAATTTTCAAACAATGCAATCCATCACTTAGATACCGAGACAAGTCCCGCCTGGAGAATCACTGCCCTGGGGACTGAAGGAATCTGACCCACAGGCATACAATGAGTTAGCAAGGACAACAGCTTGCCTAGAGGTGCTGCTGCCTTCCACTGTCGGGCCACATGCATTAATTCCTCACTGACAGCAGACAGTTGTCCTGAATTAGAACACCTCCAAGTGCGCAATACAGGGTGAGGAGCAACGGCAGACACAGAGCAGCTCCATGGAGAAATCTGGGCTCCAGGCTAAAGGAAGGCCTTGGCAGCCTCAAGGACCCCAGTGTAAAAAAGGAACAGCGGCTATCAGAAAAAAAAAAAAAAAAATTCATGCAAATAACCATGCCTGAGCTATTAAACATGTTCCTTACATTAACGCTGCCAAACCAAATCAGAATGGCATTACATGACTGCAGGGAGGTGGCTTGCTGGGAGGAAATCAAATGAAAAAGCAAAACAGCCTAGTAAAGGATCAGCCTCTGCTCAGATGCAGGGGTCTCTTGTCCTCTGTGGCTACGTGGTTGCCAGTTATCATCCTGGCAGAGAGACAAAGAGGCAAAGACAAATGCTGCTTCCGATGCCTGTCCCGCCCCTCTTTGTGACAGCCGCTCTTCCATCCAAGGCTTCCCTTGACCAGGGGACAGACGCAGCCAGCAGTCCAGTGCAGCCGAGGTTAAACGCCCTTACCTGGGAAGCTGGACAAATTCCTGAACACAGCTTTTGGAGATAATGTGGTGGCAGAACTTGCTCTGAGGGTCAAGGGAGCCGTGGCCAGCATAAGAGATTCAGGCACTCTGAGAACAGTTGTCATTCAATGGCCTTTCCAATCAATATTCCTTAAATATTTATTCTACATTTATTTAGAAAAGAAGAGAAAAACATTTTCTATTATACAAATTGTACAGCTAATTTAAATTCAGAATATAAATTACATTTTACCCAGGAAAATTGTTCAGAAACATGAAAAACAGAAAAAAAATTCTTTTATTTTTTTTGTTTCCACTTGAAAACATTGGTAAAAATCTTTCCTGCTTTCTGTGCTTATTATTTTTATTTTATAAATTTTAAACTAATGGAACCATTCATGATTTAAGTTTAATAATAAATAAATAAATAATAAAGTAAATCACCTATTCCTAGTAAATGACAGTACTAGTTTCATAATATCAATGAATTTTAACTGGTCCTCAATACAGAAGACTGTCAGTTGGCATGTGACAGATTTGCGGCATTGCCTGAATTTAACCATTTGAACAAAAGGACATAAAAACTGAACACAGTTGATGAAGTGTATTTGAGCCAAACATTCATGTATAGAGTCAAGGCTTCAGGCAGTATTACGCAAACCAAAGTTACTTGCAAGTTACATTAATTGAGAAGCAGAGAGGGTGTGCTTGAGAGAGTTGGTCTTCAGAGAAGAAAAGAAACAAATGTGTTGAGAAAGCCTGAGAAGGGAGTTCCCAGGCCCCATGGACGATGGAGAGAGTAGTCTCCGCTATGGATGCACCACTTCCTGCCCCTTTGTGTGGCTGGTTCTCCTCTTAAACCAATCACCTCCTTCCCTATCATCGCCTTTACTTTGAACTAGTCCGAATACACTGCAGTTACTTATAACCAGTGGGAAGTTTTAAGACTGATGTGGGGTGTGTGTGTGTGTGTGTGTGTGTGTGTGTGTGTGTGTGTGTCTGTCTGTCTGTCTGTCTTGAAAAATCTCAGAGTGTTAGGGAGATTTTTAAAGGAAGGAAATGAGAGACAAGGCAACTCAATGGCCAAATAGGTGTATTTACAAGAATAAGCCTGCAAGGGTTCCCAGCCAGGAATCTGGCTGAGATCCTGATTGCCTGTAAACTGAGGTTTTTATAATCCAGTTTCTATAGGGAAGGGGTTGGGGAAGCGCTGGCAGGTTGGAACCATAAGGGGCTGGGGAGGGATGCAGTCAGGGCCAGTCAGGCTTTGTTGTGGTCAGGGTTCCTACGCTCTGTTAAAGGTATGAGTGAGGTTGACCTTTGCTTTGTTTTTGGGAACACTGTCACCAAGGTAGGAAACACAGTCACCAAGGTAGAAAAATGGCATTGCTATTGTTAATTCTCACACAGCGGAGGAAACTTGGAAATCAGTTCAAGGGAAGGGGCTGGCGCCTTTGGAACAGATCAATCCAAGTGCTAAACAACATGGAGACAACATTTATTGAGCACCTACTAAGCACCGGGTCGTGGAGAAAGGTATAGTCCCTTAGGCCAGGGATGCCAGGAGCCCAGGCATTCTATGAATACTACAGCAATCAGTAATGGAAGGGAGAGCTTGCCCCACTGGTGGTTCCGAGGCTGACAGGAGACTTTAGAGCGTATGGCTGCATGAGTATGCCATGGCCTATGCCATGGCCAATGCAGAAGCCAGGCAGATAATGTGCCAAGGCTGAGGGTAATGCATGAGGTTCCAGGATGGCAATGTCAGAAGGTGAGTAAGGAGGGCAGCTCAATTTTGGTGGGGCTGTCACTCTTCCTCATCTGGCTGTTACATCCAGGTAGCAACAGAAAGTTGGAAAAATTACTCAGCAACACCTAAAGCCCTGATTGATCTACTATCCACTGTGGAAACTCTGTAAATGTCAGCTCTAAATCCTACTTCTTCTGGAGCATGAATTTCATTGTCTTTCAGGGCATTCGTGTCAATGTCTGTAAGGAAACAGACAAACATAGTCATTGGCAAACATGTAGATTAAATACATAGGGTGGGATGGAGGGGAAAAGTGCTCTTAGAAGAGTAGACAATAAGGGTGTATTGAAGTTGTAATGACAACTCTTTGAAGGATTCGCAGATTCTTCCCGGGAGAGGTAACACTTCTATGCACTCCCTCCTGAGTTCAGCAGACCAGATGTTCAGGCCGCACTGTTAAGTCAAAGGAAAAAATATAGCCTCACTGAGGCACTAGAAATGGGATCATTGATATTTTGTCAAGTTCAGCCTCTTACCCAAAATACAAACAAAACGTTTGTAGTTGTTCAGTGTGAAGAAAACAGTTGCGGTGTGTTATCAAATCCTGTGAGAGACTAAAGCTTCAGATTAATCAATAACACAATCTGACTTGTGTCTTAGTGAATTAGGCCCAAGAGCTAGAAATCTTTCTGAAAACCAAGAGAAGGCTTCCACTGTATCAGGGCTGATCGTGTTTCCATTGAATCTGGCCCTGTTAAGAGAAAGGCCTTGGTGACAACAAACGCGTTTTCAGATCCTATATCACTGTTTTCCTCCTGATTCAACTCTTAGGGTAGGGAGTGGGATGGGGAACAAGTTTGTTAAGCTTTGCACATAAAACGCATACCTTCAGAAACATAAAACGTCATTTTCAATACAGCACTTTATAAATTAAATAGCCCCCTGACCCCAACTTTTAACAAGCAGTCTGCCTTTAATACTTGAAAACCAAAATTGCTTTCTGTTTTAATCGATGAAAACCAAGCTTTAGCTTATAAATGGATTTTTTCCCAGAATTCTTTATCAACCACCGAAAGTGGGTATTTATAACAGAAGTCCACTTGGTTCTTCATAAAGCTAATTCAGGCTGGGTAATTCCCTTCAGGCAGCAGTAAGCATTGTTCTCTTCAGCTCTTGTATAATTAATACCAAGATACAAATATATTCCTATCTATTTCAGGGGGTGCAGAAGTGGTGAGAAAAAAAAGAAGGGGAGATGATACTAGTGTCAAATGAATTCTCTAGTATGTTTCCCCACTAGAGGGAAAGATAAATTAAATGTGCAATAAAAATTTAATAGCAAACAGTGATTACACTATAGGAATGCTGATAGAAATAAGCATAATGGCATAATAAATTTTCTTGTGTGAGAAATGATTATTTGGAGCTTTAAGCTTTGACAATTCTTGTAAATCTTATCCATTTGTTAGTAATTAATAATATTAAATTGCTTCACATCTCCCTAGATAAACATCAGCAATCTTTCAAATCATTGTTGAAGAAATGCATAATCTACTGCACATCATTACAGAGTTTTCCAAAATTTCTGAGATATTTAATAGCACTGTTCCAAGGAGAAATAAAAGCAATTTGATCTTTACCGCTAATATAAATAGATCAACAAATATTTGTTAAACTCGACTTTGTGCTTAGCAGAGATAGCTAGCTGTCCATCAAAATCCCGTTTTGTATTTCAGGGTATAAATCTGTGTCTAGGAAATGGTTGCCCAGGATAGGACTATATCACATCCCCAGTCTCCTATGCCTCTAGTGTGGCCATATGACTCATCTCTTCAATAACACTGACTGGAAATAATGTTTGCATTTGTAAGCAAAGTCTTAAGAATAGGACCATGGGTCAGGCACAGTGGCTCACACCTGTAATCCCAGAACTTTGGGAGGCTGAGGCAGGTGGATCATGAGGTCAGGAGTTCAAGACCAGCCTGGCCAACATGGTGAAACCCCGTCTCTACTAAAAATACAAAAATTAGCTAGGTGTGGTGGCGGGCACCTGTAATCGCAGCTACTTGGGAGGCTAAGGCAGGAGAATCATTTGAACCCGGGAGGCGGAGGTTGCAGTGAGCTGAGATTGCAAGATTCCATCTCAAAAAAAAGAAAAAAAAAAGGACCAGTTGGCTCTTCAGGCTCTTCCAGCTTCTCCAAGCTCGGTGCAGAAAACAACAAAATCCTAAGATAGGAAGAACCACACATTGAGAGGAGCTGGCTCTGAGTCTACACGTGGCGAAAAGCTGTTCATGAACAGGAACAAGAATGCCAGCCTTGGTTAAGTGAGTAAGATCTAAACTTCTGTTACATTTCAGCCATTACGTATCGGTGAGTCTATGTGTCACAGCATGTTTGCCCAGTCTGATTAGTAGAACAGCATTCTTACAGACTTCATGAGATACATAAAGAAGTGAAAGACATTGCACTTCTTACAAAAAATGACTTTACTCTGCTTAAAGAAACAAAGAATACATGCAAGAAAAGTAAAATATCACAAAAATAGGAAATGATAGTTTAAGAGATGCCAGAGGATAGTACAAGAGTAAATTCACAACTAATTGGCATTGGCACAAAGTACTAGGAGTTCAAAGGTAAAAACCTAAATGGGTACTTGGGAGGCTGAGGCAGGAGAATGGTGTGAACCCGGGAGGCGGAGCTTGCAGTAAGCCAAGATCACGCCACTGCACTCCAGCCTGGGCGACAGAGAGAGACTCCGTTTCCAAAAAAAACAAAAAAACAAAAAAACCGAAATACATATTTGAAAAATATCCATAGGAAAATGGTGGGTTCTACTGGTGAGAGCTTTAAGCTACGCTGCTGATAAGAATCAAATCACCTTCTGGGAAATTCTTCATTTGAATAAACAAACCTAAAGCTCCTGATATCCTTAATTCTTTTTTTTTTAATATACTTTAGTTTTAGGGTACATGTACACAACGTGCAGGTTAGTTACATATGTATACATGTGCCATGTTGGTGTGCTGTACCCAGTGATTCGTCATTTAACATTAGGTATATCTCCTAATGCTATCCCTCCCCGCTCTGCTCCCCCCACCACAAAACAGACCCCAGTGTGTGATGTTCCCCTTCCTGTGTCCAAGTGTTCTCATTGTTCAGTTCTCACCTATGAGTGAGAATGTGCGGTGTTTGGTTTTTTTGTCCTTGCGATAGTTTGCTGAGAATGATGGTTTCCAGCTTCATTCATGTCCCTACAAAGGACATAAACTCATCATTTTTTATGGCTGCATAGTATGACATGGGGTATATGTGCCACATTTTCTTCATCCAGTCTATCATTGTTGGACATTTGGCTTGGTTCCAAGTCTTTGCTATTGTGAATAGTGCCTCAGTAAACATACATGTGCATGTGTCTCTATAGCAGCATGATTTATAGTCCTTTGGGTACATACCCAGTAATGGAATGGCTGGGTCAAATGGTATTTCTAGTTCTAGATCCCTGAGGAACCGCCACACTGACTTCCACAATGGTTGAACTAGTTTACAGTCCCACCAACAGTGTAAAAGTGTTCCTATTTCTCCACATCCTCTCCAGCACCTGTTGTTTCCTGACTTTTTAATGATCGCCATTCTAACAGGTGTGAGATGGTATCTCATTGTGATTTTGATTTGCATTTCTCTGATGGCCAGTGATGATGAGCATTTTTCCATGTGTCTGTTGGCTGCATAAATGTCTTCTTTTGGGAAGTGTCTGTTCATATCCTTCACCCACTTGTTGATGCGGTTGTTTTTTTCTTGTAAATTTGTTTGAGTTCATTGTAGATTCTGGATATTAGCCCTTTGTCAGATGAGTAGGTTGCAAAAATTTTCTCCCATTCTGTAGTTTGCCTGTTCACTCTGATGGTAGTTTCTTTTGCTGTGCAGAAGCTCTTTAGTTTAATGAGATCCCATTTGTCAATTTTGGCTTTTGTTGCCATTGCTTTTGGTGTTTTAGATGTGAAGTCCTTGCCCAAGCCTATGTCCTGAATGGTATTGAGTAGTTTTTCTTCTAGGGTTTTTATGGTTTTAGGTCTAACGTGTAAGTCTTTAATCCATTTTGAATTAATTTTTGTATAAGGTGTAAGGAAGGGATCCAGTTTCAGCTTTCTATATATGGCTAGCCAGGTTTCCCAGAATCATTTATTAAACAGGGAATCCTTTCCCCATTGCTTGTTTTTGTCAGATTTCTCAAAGATCAGATAGTTGTAGATGTGTGGCATGATTTCTGAGGGCTCTGTTCTGTTCCATTGGTCTATATCTCTGTTTTGATACCAGTACCATGCTGTTTTGGTTACTGTAGACTTGTAGTATAGTTTGAAGTCAGGTAGTGTGATGCCTCCAGCTTTGTTCTTTTGGCTTAGGACTGACTTGGCAATACGGGCTCTTTTTTGGTTCCATATGAACTTTAAAGTAGTTTTTTTTCCAATTCTGTGAAGAAAGTCATTGGTAGCTTGATGGGGATGGCATTGAATCTGTAAATGACCTTGGGCAGTATGGCCATTTTCACGATATTGATTCTTCCTATCTATGAGCATGGAATGTTCTTCCATTTGTTTGTATCCTCTTTTATTTCCTTGAGCAGTGGTTTGTAGTTCTCCTTGAAGAGGTCCTTCACATCCCTTTTAAGTTGGATTCCTAGGTATTTTATTCTCTTTGAAGCAATTATGAATGGGAGTTCACTCATGATTTGGCTCTCTGCTTGTCTGTTATTGGTGTATAAGAATGCTTGTGATTTTTGTACATTGATTTTGTATCCTGAGACTTTGCTGAAGTTGCTTATCAGCTTAAGGAGATTTTGGGCTGAGACGATCGGATTTTCTAGATATACAATCATGTCATCTGCAAACAGGGACAATTTGACTTCCTCTTTTCCTAATTGAATACCCTTTATTTCTTTCTCCTGCCTGATTGCCCTGGCCAGAACTTCCAACACTATGTTGAATAGGAGTGGTGAGAGAGGGCATCCCTGTCTTGTGCCAGTTTTCAAAGGGAATGCTTCCAGTTTTTGCCCATTCAGTATGATATTGGCTGTGGGTTTGTCATAGATAGCTCATATTATTTTGAGACATATCCCATCAATACCTAATTTATTGAGAGTTTTTAGCATGAAGGGCTGTTGAATTTTGCCAAAGGCCTTTTCTGCATCTATTGAGATAATCATGTGGTTTTTGTCGTTGGTTCTGTTTATATGCTGGATTACATTTATTGATTTTCGTATGTTGAACCAGCCTTGCATCCCAGGGGTGAAGCCCACTTGATCATGGTGCATAAGCTTTTTGATGTGCTGCTGGATTCGGTTTGCCAGTATTTTATTGAGGATTTTTGCATCAATGTTCATCAGGGATATTGGTCTAAAATTCTTTTTGGTTGTGTCTCTGCCTGGCTTTGGTATCAGGATGATGCTGGCCTCATGAAAAGAGTTAGGGAAGATTCCCTCTTTTTCTATTGATTAGAATAGTTTCAGAAGGAATGGTACCAGCTCCTCCTTGTACCTCTAGTAGAATTTGGTTGTGAATCCGTCTGGTCCTGGACTTTTTTTGGTTGGTAGGCCTCAATTATGGCCTCAATTTCAGAGCCTGTTATCGGTCTATTGAGAGATTCAACTTCTTCCTGGTTTAGTCTTGGGAGCGTGTATGTGTTGAGGAATTTATTCATTTCTTCCAGATTTTGTAGTTTATTTGCGTAGAGGTGTTTATAGTATTCTCTGATGGTAGTTTGTATTTCTGTGGGATCGGTGGTGATATCCCCTTTATCATTTTTTATTGCGTCTATTTGATTCTTCTCTCTTTTCTTCTTTATTAGTCTTGGTAGCAGTCTATCAATTTTGTTGATCTTTTCAAAAAACCAGCTCCTGGATTCATTGATTATTTTAGATATTGATATAGTGTGTGTATTGGTTCCTACCCAAATCTCATGTTGAATTGTAATCCCCAGTATTGGAGGCGGGGCCCGGTGGCAGGTGACTGGATCATGGGAGTGAATTTCTTATGAATAGTTTAGCACCATCCCCTTGGTGCTGTCCTCACAATAGTGAGTTCTCGTGAGACCTGGTCATGTGAAAGTGCGTGGCACGCCCCCACTTCTCTCTCTTGCTCCTGCTTTCGCCATATGATGTGCCTGCTCCCCCTTCACCTTCTGCCACGATTGTAAGCTTCCTGAGGCCTCCCTAGAAGCTGAGCAGATGCCAGCACCATGCTTCTTGTAAAGCCTGCAAAACTGTGGGCCAATTAAACCTCTTTTCTTATAAATTACCCAGGCTCAGGTATTTCTTTATAGCAATGCAAAATCAGCCTAATACTTATGTGTTCCAGAATCTCTGATTTGCCTGCAGTTGTAAGCTTACTTTTTCTTGTAATGCCTACTTCTGACCTGATTAGGCCATTTATGTTCTAATTTTGTTGTTGTTTCCTTAAAACATCACGTTATGATCAATCTTTTCCCTTTCAATGTAAAATGATTTCTATTTCACTGATTCCATTTCATTCAGGAAGTAAGTTTGTAAATTCTAGCTAAAAGAGACTCAGTTCAAATTTCAGCTCAGATTAGAAGAGTTCCAGAAATAATCATGATGTATTCATATTATTTTTAAAGCTACGTATTAAGCATTAACAATTTGCTAGCCACAGTGTATGTAAAGAGGAACACAATGCAGTCCATAGCTTTTTGGTACTTATATTCTAATGAGACTTCCTGTAAAAGAAGAGGTCATACCACAGACAGAAAGAACTAGATACATGAAGCCTGTAAGCCTGGAGATGACTCAGTGGTCAAAAGATAACTGTCTTCTTTAAAGATTTAAAGGTTTTTTCCTAGGGAAGAGAGATCAGACTTATTTCTCATGGCTTTTGCCCACTGATGTGGACAGTGGGTACTATTAGTCACTCAAAAAAATGTATTTTGCATAAATGAATGAATGTCATCTTGAGCCTAGGAACTTGAATCAATTCCAGATATTTTTCATTTGCTGTAAGAAATGGCGCTTAACTTGGTCACCTACTTGCTGTGAGCCTTCAGAAAAAGAAAAAAAAAAGTCAATTTAAGAACCAGGATGACTTAGGTAATAGCCACAGGAAGAAGGATTTGGGTTTGATATAAAGATGCAATTTCTAAAGGTCAGAGTGTTCAAACATGCATGGTCTTACTTTCTGAAAGGAATTAAGAAGTTTTCAGGCATAGTGGACTAAATGACAGAGATTGGAGGAGAAGACATTCAGATATTTGAGGTTCTCAGACAAGGGCTCAAGATATTCTGAGCTCTTCAGTGGAAATGTGGGGGTGGTTGGGAATTAGCAAAGCAAAGGCCCTAGGGTCCCTGGGGGATGAGATAGGGGAAAGAGTTAGACAGGAACCAGGACCCCATAAATAGTCCACAGGGTAGAACTAGACTACCAGACAAAACTAATGAAATTAATTAAAGGAGAGAAACTTCACTGGAGTCTCTGTCATGTTGAGTGGGCCACCCAGAAAACGGTATGCTTGGGACCACACAGATACTGAGAACTCATCTCTTAGCCCTGAATACAAGGTCTGTTTGGCTGTGAAAAGCCAGTGTATTTGTTTTAGAGGAAACCAAGGCTCTCGGCAGTCCTGGTGGAAATATTTGACCCTGCCCTGGGAGTGTCTCTTAATTCTGTGTCCTATCAGACAGAGGTAGTAGAAAATGAAGGGTCGTCTGGAATGCTTAATAGCTCAGCGACTTTTGGAAATCCACTCTGACCTTCAGGTTCATTGGCCAAAGGAGGATAGCAACATGAAGCTGGAGGGTGGTGTGAGAATTAAACAAGAATTGGTTCTGATCTGTGCTAGGTGCATCTAATCAATGTATTGTTTCTTTTTTCCCCTTCTAGCTTTGAACTTTTATAATTCTTTCTCCATGAGAAGCTTCAAAATCTTTTAATTTTCAGGCTAAGCGCAGTGAGTCATACCTGTCATCCCATCACTTTGGGAGGCTGAGACGGGTGGATCACCCGAGGTCAGGAGCTCGAGGCCAGCCTGTCCAACATGGAGAAACCCCATCTCTACTAAAAATACAAAATTAGCCGGGTGTGGTGGCATATGCCTGTCATCCCAGCTACTCAGGAGGCTGAGGCAAAAGAATCACTTGACTTTTTTTATTTTCATTTCCTCTTGGGAGCCACTAATTTATTATTCGAGAAAGTCAAATGGTATTTATAGATCCATGAAACTGGAATGTGTTGTGTAAACTAAGATGAAGGCAAAGCCAGGGCTTCTTGTTGCCCCTCAGGATCCCAGTAACCTGGTTTGGCTATTTTGTAAACCCAACTAATTTTTCTCCATGTCTGCTAGTGTTACTCTAAATTAAGATGTAATGCATTCTGGAAGGTCATTGGCATTTGAAGGGTCTTCTCTAAACTGTATCTAAATCACCTAGAGTTGATGCAGCATTCTAGGAAGGACAAACATGTATTTTTACATTTAATTCAAAATGTGACAGAAAACTGAGACGGTCATGTTCTTTTCTTCATCCAGAAAATCTCTCATTCCACAAGCATAATTCCCTACTCACCAGGAGTCACCAGGCTTGCATCAAACAAAAGTGTGTTGGCATTACAATAATCAAAGCAGGACCAAAATGCCCTTCAGTCTTCACGCTCCTTTCAAACCAAACAAAATATGGCCCTATGCACATCTATTCCAGACAAGGCATTCCCATGGGAGTGGGGGTAAAATGTCCTAATGCATTTTCAATTTACAAAGTAACTCCCTATATTTAGATCAGTCAGTTTATATCTGAGTTCAAAAATTCCAGAGAATCTGGCATCTTTCCTCCCTAGCACGATTATGTTTTTCAAAGAATTCTGTTCTCAAAAATTTTTACCCTTCTCTCAGAAATAGGCTCTTTACTAGGGATATTTTAAGCTATATAAATGTTTCTTTATTTTCATACTTACAAGCGGTCTAATTCACTTTGTCAGTACATGGTTTTGCTTTTTAAAGGATCTGTTTACGATGCATACAACAAAACCAAGTAATCATGTTGTCACCCAATATTAGAAAAATGATCATTAGTGCTCACAATAATCATGTCAGGCCACATAAAATCAAAATAATGCCTTATAATCCATCCAAGACTATCAGATCTGAGTTGTTTATGTTTATATATTTTATTCTATGATAATTCCTTGATATATGGGTAAGTCATTTGTCTGCAATACATTTTAGTATGAATTAGGTGGGCTTTGTTTTGTTTAGTTTTAGACAGTCACATAAGGAGGGCAGGGGCAGGATTAGAAAACATTAAAAGACTTGGAAAATGATCTAAAATAAACACAGGGCATCAAAGAGAAACTTAGCGTCTAAGAGCAAGGATGAGGAAAAGAAGATAATCACATAAAAAATGTTTCATTTCTCCATATTGGTGGTCAGAAGTGACCCCAGCGCTAAGTACCACACCACAGGAAGATTTTTACAAAGGAGATAACATAATATTTCTGAATTAGAGTTTTGGGATGTAGTTCATGTTAAGTGGTTAGTTCAGGCTTTCAAGCAGTTTGCACTTTGAAATCAGAGTCATTTCTGAAATCCTATGAGAATTCAGTTTTTAATTTCATAAGAAATAACTGATTTGCCCGAAAATCAAATGTTGGAATTGAAAAGGGCAGATTTTTAGATAAAATCATGTTACAGTTGATTCTGTGAGCACCTGTATTAGTTCTTTCTCGTTTTAAATATACCTCAAAACTCCTTGTGCTGGCCGAGTGTGGTGGCTCATGCCTGCAATCCCAGCACTTTGGGAGGCTGAAGCGGGTGGATCACCTGAGATCAAGAACTCGAGACCAGCCTGGCCAACATGGTGAAACCCCGTTTCTACTAAAAATACAAAAAATTAGCCAGGCTTGGTGGCAGGGACCTGTAATCCCAGCCACTCAGAAGGCTGAGGCAGGAGAATCGCTTGAACCTGGGAGGCAGAAGTTGCAATAAGCTGAGATCCTGCCATAGCACTCCAGCCTAGGCATCAAGAGCAAAACTCCATCTCAAAAACAAACAAACAAAAAACAAACCAAAACACTCCTTGTGCTGTGCTGAAGTCTTGGTTGAGAGAATTGCGGACATCAGGGCATGCTGAAGCCCTACCTCGATGGGCACTGAGCACAATCAACCAACAAGCAGGGAAGGGAGGCAGCAGGTAAGAGCAGGGATATGCCTGCTGAGCCGCCCCTCACCCTTGACTGTGGGCAGTGGACAGGGATCATCCAGGTCTTCACAAAAGCATAGACAGCTTTCCAGATGGAATGGAGGCTTAGATGCCTAAATAATAGATGCCTGTTAAATAGACTAACAACATCAAGAGGGCAGAGAATGATGAAACAAAGACTAAACAGATATGGAGGCTGAAGAACTAGCTTCAGAAGAGAATTCTGTGGGACACCTGCAGGCACCTTAGGACCTTGCCTTGGATTTATAGAGACTTGCAGAAATAGAAGTGGCATGTCCAAAGCATCATCTTCATTACTATTCATTGTGTATGCTTACATGAACTGAGGACTGTGGGTGCATGGTTATCACAACACGGCCATGGGACATGATTGATGGAAAGACACCAACAGCCACAGATAAAGGATGCAAAAGTTTTATCTGAACCGAAACTTTAAAATTTATAGAGATAGTTATTGACAGAGGCAATATAGCATGCTCCCAGATGGAAGTAGAGGCTCCCCACATCTACGGTCTTGCATGGAGGTGCAGGTACTGTATCACACACCAAGTGACCATTTCACCAAGTGCAAGGAGCTCACAGCTGCCATCCACGTGGTACTAGTGTGTATTAGGAGGGACTTTATTATACTCTCCTGTCCCCTCCCCATGTCTCTGATCTGGAGATTCTTGTTCACTCTGCCTTTTCACCACATACAAGGAATTACTACAAAACCACTCAAGTAAGCATTTGATTGGATAAATCCAAGACCTTGTCCAAACACATAGCATCCCTTAGGAGGTCCAAAGATCGGGCTTGTTTTAGGTCCATTTCTACAGAAGACATTGTTTACATGTTTACTCTAAAAACCTGAAGTTGGTATTTCCAACCCAGACTAGTCTGGAAATGGTGACTTCTGGGGAAGGTTCTGTTTGAAGATTTCATTAGAAGTTTCATCCAGTCTTCAGTTTGATTACTTTTAGGCCTGAACTGACTTCTGGTGTCCCCAGCTGAGCTAGGCTAGCTGGCAAGTGGAGGCCTAATAACAGATCCACTTCCAGTCAAAAGGCCATTGCTGTGCTTGTTGATAAATACTGCGTGTGTGACTCATGTTATTTATTTAACCTTTAATAATGCTTACCACACACCTGCATTTCTGGGGTCTGTGGCTGAAGTTTAGGAATCAGTCCACTTGATTATGAGTTCAGAGACCTAAGTTTAGTCCTAGTACCAATGGTACCAACAGAGCAGTAAGTTAAATAGCTTCACATCTCAAGTGACTTTCTTCATCTATAAAATAAGGCAATCGATGCTTTTGTAGTTCATGAGCATAGATGATCGGGTGTTCATGCACGTGTGTGAGATGTGCCACCCTCGAATGCGCACATTACCCGCCTGACCTGAAGAAAAAAACATTAAGTGAAAAAGATTTTTTAAAAATAAATAAAATAAGGCAACTGGACTAGGTTAACATTTATCCAAGATTTTCCTGAAGTTTCTCACTGGGCTCACCTGAGGTGGTTATAGAAAAGTAAATCTTTGTGGACTTATCCCTGACTTAGATTTGGAATCTTTGGAGAAGGGGTCCGGAATATTTCACTTGTAGCAAATTTCCCCTAGGGACACTGAACCATCAGGTCATTTCTGAGGTTTCATCGATCTTTGACATTACATAAGGACAAGGACAAAGTAATATTTCTATTGATCTGTCGTGACTATATGAATAAGGTTAATTCTAGCAATTTGGCCCAAATGTGTTAGATCACCTTCGCAGCGCTTTATATCAGGTGATTGAGTCATCAAGCCTAGAGATACTATGGCAATTGTTGAAGCAGCTCAGAATTTTAAGCCAAGATGACCTGGGTTCAAATCCTGCCTGATTTCTGCTCCAGTTGTCTTCCTTCCTGATTCCCTAAGCCTCCATTTCCCAATCTGTTAAGCGTGTGTGATAACAACGCCTGTGTGTCTTAGGCAGTACCATCACAAATATTTCCATAAAAGAGAGCTCAGGAGAGGCAATTCTAAGTGTGGGCCAGGGTAGGAAGTGCAGGGCGGGGAATGGGATGGAGGACAGATCTTGAAACTTCATTTGCCTAAGAAGGTCCACGTGGGGCGGCTTTGGCAAAAGTAGGAAGATGGGAACTGATGGAGATTTACTATCACTACTTGTGATGATTATGAAGATTAATAAGGAAATAAGGATTTTTTCATAGATTTTCTGACACAAACAATGATCAATGAGTAACAGCTCTTATTAAGTTGAACCATATGAAATTGCTAATTTTCAACTCTTTTTGACCGTCTAAATGGCAGTTCCATATGGTTTCAAAATAATATAATTTAATATGGAAATCCCAGTATGACATAATGAATTTATTTTTCCCAAATTATTCATGTCCTTTTCAAGAAAAAGTGAGAGAGATGTCACTGAATATACAATGTGTTTTTTTCTTTTATAATGATTTTTTTTATTTTAATGAAAATTCAAAAGGCTTCACCTCAAGTCACATTACAATCATTTTTCTAAGTAATGATATGATAAGAAGTGAGGCAGCAGGTGGGAGTTGTGATAGAAAACACCCAGGAGGATGTCAGATGAGAGATTCTTATGCCTTGTTCTAACTATTATGATAACAGCTGTCCTTCTTGCACAGCACACCCTGTCTCTGCGACTTTAATGATGACCTGAACTCCTAATCAAGTGTTCATGTGGCCCATAGACACCACTGGGTGCTTAAAAAGTCACACACTCTCTGCCTGCTGGTAAGGGATGGCTCTGCATTTCCTTTCCTTAGAGGCCATCTTATAAACAAGAACTAGTCATATGGGGTATAAAAATAATTAATGGTCTTAACTGAACTATTAATATGATGTTACTAACCAGATGAGATATCAATCTAATTTAATTTGCTAATTTCATATTCACATTTTATCTAATAGCTAAAGTAAAGAATAAATCATATTGACTCTCATATGTTTATGCTTCATGTTTTTAAACCTCGTGGGTGTGGATGACTCTATTGAAATTTATTTTCTGTAAGTTCTCATAGAATATCTGGAGAGCTTGCTAACAGGAAAAATGGAACCGTAAGGTTTTCCCGGCCATGACTACTCACATTGAACATCTCACCCAGCAAACATAACATTTGTTACTACCTGAGTCCAAATACTCAAGATGTCACATAACAATATGAGAACTCAGAATGGGAAAATAAGCCTGAATATTTTATTAGAAACCCAGAATTGCAAAGAACCCAGATCTGACTAAACACATCCATGATTACTATTAGTCTATACTGATTCATTAATTCAATCATTTTATCTCTCAGGTGGCAGGAGAAAGCATACAAGAGAAGCATTCTTTCAAAAATAGATTAGCGAGGATTTTCTTGTGTACTTCATATTTGTTTTGTTGTTGGTGGTGTTTAATTGAAAGATGATGAAAGGAAGACAGAAATCTTTACCTAAATTTTTCCCCACCTCCATCTCTGACTTGATCTCTGTGCCAATCTTTGGCAACCCCAAGGAGATTCTATTTCTGTGTCTCTCTGGGTCTGATGTAAGTGAGGAAAGAATGCTGAACTGAGAACTAATAACAATGGACTTGGGATGGTAGTGACCCAAGCTCTTAAACTGTCTTTGATTTGATCTAGTGTGATATATTTAAGCATCATGATATGGTAAAGAAAATACTACAGGAAAGACAACAAGAGAGAAACAAACAAAGGAACCCTCAGTTCCAGTCCTGGTTCAGCTTCCGACATAAGACCAGGAAACTGAGAAAAAGAAACCCCTTAAAAGAAAGTCAGGGAAGCACACTAGCCAGGCTGAGACTGGGCAGCAACTCTCAAGGCAATGATGTGGAAGTCTTGGCACATTCAGGGACCCGACAAGAGGATGTGTTGGGATGGTCTCATGGAGTTCATGGAGTTTGGGATTTTCATGGCAAGAATAGCAAGATTCAGGAGGCTAAAGCAGAGGTCAGTAAACTATAAGAACTGAAAATCTAATCCGGCCCCACCCCTTTGTTTGCATGTTATCTATGCTGCTTTCATACAACAGCAGAATAGAATCTAGTAGTTGCAACAGAGACCATGTAGCCCACAAAGCTGAAAATGCTTATTATCTGACCCTTTACAGAAGTTTGTTGATGCCTGGGGTAGAATAATTCAGAAGGAAGGTCAGAATATTACAACAAAAGTAGGAAATTGGGAATGAACATATTACATTAAAAGACAAAAAGGAGAGCAATCTGCCCTAAACAGAAACCCCTAGAAGTAAGGAGTGGGGAGTCGGGGGTGTCGCCTTGCAAAGTTCACACTATGGAGTCTTGATGATGAGATCAAAGAATTTTCACTTAATTCTCTAGATAGAAAAAAAAAGCCACTTCAAAGTTTTTCACTAGTAATGACAGTGATGTTTTAATTTAGTTACTGTATATGAGATGAGCTAAATAGGAAATCTTCAGAAAAATGACCCTCAGTGTGTGTAATGGAGAAAACTGGAAATGAACCAACTCAGGTACAGACCTAGGATTCCCTACACCTCAGGCCAGTTCAAAGATTGTTGTGTCTTTGTAAAAGTGAAACATTTATCAGTATATGTTTTTAAGGTGAGTCATTTAGATTTTCCTAGTCCAGACATTTTTCTTGTCCTACTTTATTTTTTCTACTTTTTTCCCTTAACATCTTGCATATGCCTTGGCTAGTTGTGATCAGTTCTTAAAGCTGCAGAAGGAGACATCTGTTGCTGAGTGTTGGTCACTGCTCAGTAACCTGTCTGTAAGTTAATAATGGCACGCTATTGCCGAATAATAACTGTTACTTTCTTCCTAATGTCCCTGAAGCATTATTAAATGTGGCACTTATAGCCCCTTATATGCAATTTACCTCTGTAGAAGGTCATCTGCAAATACAGTACTTAAAAATATGCCACAAGGAACTGTGCAATTACATGCTGAGACATTCATTACCAGCACATGCCTACACAGAATACACCCCATTTTAAATTTAGCCACTCTTAAAACTGGCAATGGAGTCCTCTTTGATGCATCTTCACAGCAGAAAACATCCTGTCTCCCTCACTTTTCTGAATGTCGTGAAGCCATACCTTGGCTCCAGAATGCTAAGATATCAAAGGCTGAAGCAGGTGATGCTTACCCTCAATGAGTCCTGTTGCTCTTTCTCATCCCTGAAAGATAACAAGGGTCAGCCAGGCGCGGTGGCTCACGCCTGTAATCCCAGCACTTTGGGAGGCCGAGGCAGGCGGATCACAAGGTCAGGAGATCGAGACCATCCTGGCTAACACAGTGAAACCCCGTCTCTAATAAAAATACAAAAAAAATTAGCCAGGCGTGGTGGCAGGCGCCTGTAGTCCCAGCTACTAGGGAGGCTGAGGCAGGAGAATGGCGTGAACCCGGGAGGTGGAGCTTGCAGTGAGCCGAGATGGCGCCACTGCACTCCAGCCTGGGCGACAGAGCAAGACTCTGTCCCCCCCCAAAAAAAAAAAAAAAAAGAAAGAAAGATAACAAGGGTCTTCATGCTTCCCCCAGACTCCCCAGGTGCACCTACCCTAAACATATTTTAGTGTTCTCCTTTCAGCAGTATCTTATGCTCTGGACTTTCCTCAATTCCCACTCTCCCCCCAAAAACCAACATGTCAAGGAGGTCCCAGCTTAAGATGATGGATTAAAAATACAAATCTAATTTTACATCCTTTGTATTAGTCAGCTCAGGCTGCTATAACAAAATTCCACAGACTGGGTGGCCATTCATTCATCACAGTCCTGGGTAGACTATGAGACTGGGAAGTCCAAGATCAAGGTGCTAGAAATTTAGTAACTAGTGAGGACCTGTTCCTGGCTTACAGATAGCAGTCTTTACACTGTATGCTCACATGAAAACAGTAAGCCCTGGTTTTTCTTCCTCTTTTTATAAGGACATTATATTTCTATCATTGGGACCTCATCCTAATGACCTTGTCCAAAACTAATTACCTCCCAACGTTCCCACCTCCAAATACCGTCACATTGGAGGTTAGAACTTCAACATGTGAGTTTAGGCAAGACAAACATTCAGTCATAACACCTTCTTAAAACAACTCTAAATTTAAAACAAAAGGATAAAAAGATATGTAACCACAAAGAGAATGAGAATAAAAAAATTAGCAAAAGCAAAAATATTTTGGAAACTGGAAAGAAAATTAATTAAAGACAACAAAGTTCTGAGTCTACAGTGAAGAAAGTAAAGAATCAGCCTAATTTATACCAGATAATCCTCAAAAGTCACAGGAACTGACAGCATCAGATATTTATGAAGTTAGCAGTAAAGGGGGGCACTTAAAATGAGGCAGAATCAAGTCAAAAAGTAATCATGTCTCTAAATATCATCTCCAACTCCATGTCATTCAATTATGGCCCCTCACAAACCAAGTAGAAATCTGGAGATCATTTTTTCTATAAAGAGGATAAAAAAGAGTGTGATGGTTAATTCTAAAGCAAATGAAGCAAGAATAAGATGTTCTAAAAGAGAAAATTCAGAACATAAATTAGAGCAACTCTTAGAAATCAAAAGTATGGTGGCAGAAATCAAAACTTATAGAGAGATGAAATATAAACTTGAAGAAATTTCCAGAAAATAGAGTACTAACATAAAACTAAGAAACAAGAGATTAGAAAACGGAAGATTCAATCCAGAAAAACAAATTTAAGTTATAACCATTCCTGAAAGAGAAAATAAAGAAAATAGACGAGAAGGAATCATGAATAAACTAGTTCAAAAAAATTCCCCAAATTAAAAGACACTTTTCATATTGAAAAGTCTCACAAGGTCCAGTGCAGTGGCTCATGCTTATAATCCCAGCACTTTGGAGGCTGAGGTGGGTGGATCACTTGAGGCCAGGAGTTCGAGACCAGCCTGACCAACATGGCAAAACCCTGTCTCTACTGCAAATAGAAAAAATTAGCTGAGTGTGGTGGTGCCCACCTGTAATCCTAGCTACACCAGAGGCTGAGGCATGAGAATCACTTGAACCCAGGAGGCGGAAGTTGCAGTGAGCTGAGATCAAGCCACTGCACTCCAGCCTTGGCAACAGAGTGAGACTCTGTCTCAAGAAAAAAAGAAAATAAAAGTCTCACAAAAACCCAGCAAATGAGTAATAAACTAAGGCATAACATTGTGACAATTTAGCTTATTGGAGATATTAGAAAGATTTTAAACACTTCAAGATAAAAGGAAACAAAGACAAGTGTCTTCTGAGTTCTCAAAAGTGACACTGGAAGCTGTATTAATGCTTTCAAAAGTCTGAAGAAAAACAATCACCAGGGTAGAATTTAATACCCAGCTAAACTATCAATCAAGAATAAAAATAAATTGAAACTATGTTGTAACTAAGAAGATCTCAAGTTGTTTATCTCCTATACACACCTTTGTCTGAAAACTACTAGAAGTTTTCATAAAAATGAGGAAGGAAAGTAAGAAGCAAAGAAAATTCCCAAAATGGTGGCAACAAAGGATCCCAGAATAACTTACGTGTACCAAATACAGCAAGTAAGCAATCCAGATTGAAGCAAGTTAAAAAATGTGTGGCCACGGCCTCATCTTGACAGCCAACTTTTCCTCCAGAGTAAAGTGTTAGGCACACTGAAATTAAAGAAACAATCACTTTATTGGTGACATGCATCATGATGACAGTGAATGGCTAATACTAAATGACAAGATAACAAAGAATTATGTTCCTATCAGAAACATTCACATCAAAGCCTAGCGTATCTGCTTTATTTAGTGTCCTGGCAAGAGCTATATAGCTTTGCTATAAACTACAATGCAGAAGAAAACACAAATCCACCAAGATGAAATAAATTCTTGAGTGTACACAGTTGCTTATATATGCATGGAATATTTCTGAGGGATTTCTTACAAGGTGGTAGCAATATTTACTGGTGGCTAGGTGAGAAGAGGTTGACCGAAGACTTAATTTTCACAATTTAACCCTTTGATCCTTTTAAAAATATATAATATGTTCTTCTATTGCCTACTACAGAATAAAATACATTTCCTAAAAATTATTATAAATACACATACTTTGGCTCCAGTTATTTGCTTCTAGGGATTTATCTAACAAATATTCCCAAACATGTACATGATGACATGGATGGGAGATTATTCATTGAAATATTGCTTGTAATACCAAAAGACTGGCAACAATAAAAATAATTATCAATAGAGCAAGAGTGAAATAAAATGGAAGCACTACATGAAAGAAATAAGAGCAGGCATGTAAGTAACCTCAATAAATGTCAATGAATTAAACACCAATTTCCAACAAACATGACAAGATGCTCAATGACATTAATTGGGGAGATATCGCATAAAATATCAATGAGATACATTTTCATAACTATCAGATTGACCGAGTCTTATAACGTATTCATTATGATATGAGTAAACAGAAACTCTAATTTTACCTGAGGTTGCCGGTCTTTTGCTGTCAGAATCTATAAATACCCACATTTCCAGCCAGGGCATTTAATACTATTCAACATGAGATGTCAAAAATGCCCAATCTTCTTCCCATGAATCCCTCAGACACCTCTGACCTTCACCATTCCAAGAAGTCTCCCTGGAAATGCCAGGTGTCGTCCTCACTCTCTGTGCCCTGTGGCTCCCCTGCATCTTGTTCTGAAACACCGTGCTGTGTGCACAGCCCACAGGCCTGATCCCTGCTGGTTAATCTATTCTTTTCTTCATTCTTTTGGCATTGGAACTTTTTTCGCCTCATCTTTAATTAGTGAAATATACTGCATATTGTGCGCTACAGTTTTGGTTTGTTTCTGTCCACCTTCAATGGTTGCTCTGATATGACTTTTTTTTTGAGACAGAATCTCGCTCTGTTGCCAGGCTGGAGTGCAGTGGCGCAATCTCGGCTCCCTGCAACCTCCGCCTCCTGGGTTCAAGTGATTCTCCTGCCTCAGCCTCCTGAGTATCTGGGATTACAGGTGCGTGCCACCATGCCTGGCTAATTTTTTTGTATTTATAGTACAGACAGGGTTTCACCACGTTGGTAAAACTCCTGACCTCGTGATAATAACCTCGTGATCCAAACTCCTGACAGTTATCCGCTTGCCTCAGTCACCCAAAATGCTGAGATTACAGGCGTGAGCCACCACACCCGGCCTGCTATGACACTTGGTGCTTATAGATGACAGCAGCTTGACAATGAGGTTTGTGGGAGATGAAGTGAGAAGGAGAGAGGATGCAGAGATCTAACATTTATTGGGCTGTAACCACATATCTGTCATCATATAAAATTTATTTTATTTCATCCTTCAAATAACTTTGATAGGAAGATAATATTATATTTCCCCTTTTTACAGATGAGGAAGCAGGTTCTTGCTTATGTTTTTTTTCTTTCTTGTCTTAATTGTGTGATTTACTGGGCAGGAGGACAAAGAGGATTCAGAACAAGGACAACACTTCTCAGTCAGCACTTTAAGAGATTATACTTGAAGAAAAAGGAAAACACCTTTGTAGTTAAATACAATTTATGCAACCTAGCCCCCTCCACTGTCATGTCGCTGACCTTTCTCCTGTATTTCTCCCTATCCTGGATCTACCAACTGTGCTGGTCATCTTGGTTTCCTCACATGCTCCAGAAATGTCCCTTCCTCAGGGCCTTTGCACTTGCTGCTTCCCTCACCTGAATGTCTTTTCCCCCAGGGGATCCTTTGCTCACCTCCTTCAGGTCTTTTCTCAAACATCACCTTAGAGTAACCACTAACCACTCAACTTAAAATGGCAACTCCTGCTAGGTGTGGTGGCACTGATCCATAGTCCCAGCTATTTGGGAGGCTGAAGTGGGAGGGTTGCTTGAGCCCAGGAGTTTGAGGTTGCAGTGAGCCATGATTGCACCACTGCACTCCAATCTCGTGACAGAGTGAGACCCTGTCTCAAAAATTTTCTTAAAGGGTGATTCCCCATCAGAACCTTCCTATCCTTCTCTGTGTTTCTCCATTGTACTAATCATGATTTGATACATCAGATTTTTATTTATTTACTGTGCACTGTCTTTCCCACTAGCATGTAAATTCCACAGGGCAGAGACTTATCTGACTGTTCCCTCTCTGTACCTAGACCATTTCCTGACATATTGTAGATGTTTCATTAATGTTTATTGAATAAAATAAAGTGAAGTGAATTAATAAAGTTTAGGAAATTTTGAGTTCCTCAGAGTCAGCCAGATTTTTTTTATCTGCAAGAGGAAGAGCCTTTAGTATTCCTGTAAGTATTTTCAATCACCAAGAATAGAATCTAGCATGCACAATTTCCCAAACTCATGTGAACATACAACCTTCTTTCCATGGAACAGGTTACAAGTGCTTGTGCTCACGCTTTGGGAAATGCTTCTTTAAGCTTTCAAGCACTTACGCATAAATGGAAACAGAATTGTAAGAGCAGATTTTGATGAAAAGGAAAAAGGGGAGGACACTGGAATTCAATGTGTCTAAAGTGAAGTGAGACAGTCATTTCACTCAGGCACTCATTTATTTGTTCAGCAATTATTTCTTGAGTGCACCTGATGGGCCACACACCTTCCAGACATAGAGACTAGGTAGAGATCAACAGCAGCTGAGGTCTCGGCTTCACAGCCCTAGCTTTGCTGACTGCTTTTAATCCTATGAAATTCAGAGGAAGATTATTCCAAGCCTGTGCCCCTCTCCTTTGAAGACTTTTCTGATTAGAAAGATACAGAAATGTAATTAACCCCTGGATGAGGATGCTGCATGCAAATTTGTGAGGTAACAGGAGTTATGGATTTCTCTCCTGATCTGATTTAATCCCTTCAGGATTCGCACCATAATCAATATTCTGCCACCCGGAAGGCGTGACTGAATGAACCCAGACAAGCACCATCGACAGCCTTGCACTCTTTTATCATGTCTTCTTTTGGAGCAAGGGAGAGGATCATAGTGCAAAAGGGAGGAGGCTGGCTGGAAGATGAATTGGCAGGAGGTTGCTTTATCATCTCCAGGAGCCAATAAAAATAATTCATTAATTTCATTTTGGAAAAAAAAATCCTCTCTTCCTGATAAACAGAACAGGGCAACAACATATTGTTCAGTGAGTTATGGTGGCTAAAATCTCACTCTGAAAATTATTTGTCATGGCAACGGGTGAGTGTCACCCCTGAAGCCAGCAGCCTGAAGCAGACAGATTGTTTCAATTATCTAATTTTCACAATGAATGAACTCTGCTTATAGGAAATCCATAGGTGGCTGGCAGTGGGAAATGGCGGCTGTGATAAGTTCAGAGTTGGGAGATCTACATCCTCTCTCAAAACGTAGAACAGGACTGTAATTTTCTGCAAATATTCACAGAAGTAAAAGGAAGAAGAGCAAGAGAAAGAGGGAAACTCATAAAACTTCACTTTTTGTCTTAACTCCTGGCTCTGCATTTTCTTTCCAAATTGTCCACTCTCTGTCTGCTTCAGAGAAAGCTACAGGTAGGCCTTTGCTCTCACTGTCTAACTGTGTCTCTTCCCTCTTCTCTCTGTGTCTCTCACGGTCCTTTGAAAGTTATACACATGTGGCCAGAAAATGTCTGCCTTGGCCTCAATAGAAACTGCTATTTTACAAAGTAAATTTCACATTAAATGTTTGGTAAAATTGTGTATAAAGCTCTATACCAAATGAAAAATTCAGTTACCCTTCATTTAGGTAACCTCTCTTCTTTGTGTTTTCTTCTGACATCGTCGGTTGTCTAGAGCATATTTAGGGGACCAAAGGTGTCATTCGTTTTCTGCCTTACCCAGATAGATGTTCTTGGTATAAATGAAGCCAGGAAGGAGGCAGGACTTGTCGATGGTGCACTCTCATCTTCCAGCCCACCCCTCAGGGTCCTTTGACTCACTGGCATAGTCCTTTGCTCCTTCCCACTCTCTTAGCCCAAATAGGGTTGATACAGCTCTAGTTTTGTCTCCCTTTCTCCTGTTCCAGTTTCTGTACCTTAGTCTCACCAATCCCTACATATCCTGTTTGTGATTTTTTGAGGGAGGCGATTTCAACCAGAATGACTACCAAGAAATGACTTTCCCAAAGTAATGGGCTTTTATGGTGAAATGTTAGATGCAAAGAGAGTTTGAAAATGTGTTAACATTGAGTGGGGTTTCATTGTAACCAGTGAGGGTGAGGCACAAAGCTTACAATCACACTGTATGCAATCAACCTTTCCAACCAAGCCTGCTTTTTAGTATGACCCTCAGCCCCGAAGGAAATCACCACCCAGACTACATCTCACGCTTTCCTGAGATTCTCAATGCATTCAGAGCTTGACTCCAGTGGAAAAAAAACAAAAAAAAAAACAAAAAAAAAAAACAACAAAAAAAAACAACAAAAAAAAACTCATTCTCTGCACTAATTTTTTCCTAATAATTCTCTGCACTGATTTTTTTCAGGTGGATTTAAAAAAAGAAGAATTTGATTTTAGTGTAAACTCATTTTGGGTAGGGCTAACATTGATTAAGTTGGTTTGTTTT
Organism: Gorilla gorilla gorilla; assembly: GCF_029281585.2. Classification (NCBI taxonomy): domain Eukaryota; kingdom Metazoa; phylum Chordata; class Mammalia; order Primates; family Hominidae; genus Gorilla; species Gorilla gorilla. The sequence continues at coordinate 15,744,153 of NC_073235.2, read as the reverse complement.
CAAAATAATGCTTATTGAATCCCAAAATGAATGGAGACTTAGGTGTTCAGCTATGCATCACTTCAATACCCTTGTTTGGAAAGTTCAGTTTACAAAGCAAAACTCAAAACTGATTTACTGCTTCATAAACTGGAAGAACGCCCAAGGAAACGATTGCCCAAAGTCTGCTGGCTGGTGTACGCTGGATGCATCTTCAGAAAATCTACAGCCATATTTTCTTCCAAAGACCCTGACACGTAAGAGAAGCTATAATCATCAGTGTATCAAATTTTGGCCTCATGAGAATTTCTGATCAGTCTCTTCTCTTCAATATTTGTTCAAAGAGCTTATGTCTTCAATTCAATAGTTTAAACTCTAATGATCAAATCAGTAAGTGTTTATTTTGTAAATTGGTAAGAGGGAAGGCATAGACAGACTCGACCTTTCACTGATATTTTGTTTACAGTGATAAAAAAAAAAAAATGCCATCAGGAGAGCCAGAGAGTCTTTTGACTTTTTTTTTTTTTTTTTTTTTTGAGACAGAGTCTTGCTCTGTAGCCCAGGCTGAAGTGCAATGGCTCAATCTCGGCCCACTGCAACCTCCACCTCCCAGATTTTTGTGATTCTCTCACCCCAGCCTCTCGAGTAGCTGGGACTACAGGCATACGCCACCACTCCCGGCTAATTTTTGTATTTTTAGTAGAGATGGGGTTTCAACCATGTTGGCCAGGTTAGTCTCAAACTCGTGACCTCAAGTGATTCGCCTGCCTCGGCCTCCCAAAGTGCTGGGATTACAGGCGTGAGCCATCGTACCCAGCCCCGAAAGTCTTTCTTTCTATCAGGGACATAGCATTTATTAATGAGAGGTTGAGGATTGGTTTTTTTGTTGTTTTAAAGGAGAAGATATTGAAGTAGAATTCTTAGATGTTCTGTATCATTGTCCCTTTCCTTATGATGCATTGAGATTTTGATGAATTCTTTGCCACAGAATCAATATATTTGATGGGTATCGGCATTAAACATGCTACAGTATTTGTGAGACACTTCGGGAATAAATGCAGTTGCACTCCTCTAGAGAGTCAGTGTCAAGTAAGAAGTCTGGAGAGTCAAGGGTAAGATGTTTTAAATTTTCACAAATCCCACCTCTGGGTATTTCTACAGAATAATTGCAATAGGAATCTCGAGAAGATATTGACACTCCCATATTCATTGTAACACAATTTACAATAAGCAAGATGTGAAAACATTGATGAATGAATGGATGAAGAAAATGTTGTATATACATACAATGGAACACTATGCAGCCTTAGAAAAGGAAGGAAATTCTGCTATGTGCAACAATACGGATGAACCTTGAGGATATTACGCTAAGTAAAATAAGCCAGTCACAAGAATACCAATCGTGCATGATTTCACTTACATGAAGTGTCTCAAATGGTCAAATTCATAGAATCAAAGAGTAGAATATTGGTGACAAAGGCCTAGGAATAGAAGAAAATGAAGAGTCACTAATCAATGGATAAAAAGTCTCAAACAACATGAATAAGCCCTAGACATCTGATGTACAACATTATACCTATAGTCAACTCAACTTATATATTTGTTGAGGATAAATCTCATGCTGTGTTCTTATCAAAATAAAATAAAACATGGTATAATGAAATATATGAGAAGTCTTCACAGAATTTGGAATGATATCTCTATAAAACAATGGGCTTCCTCTTGACTTCACATGACAGTAGCAGTAAGGGAAATGTTAGATGAAGGCACAGTTGGTATATCCATCAGACTTCTATTTATGCTTTTATTCCCAAAGTATGTTATTTTACATTCTTAAGTTCTATGGCTTCAGGAAATTCCAGAGGCCTGACTTCTTGTAAATTCCAACAACCATTATATTTTCAATGCTGATTAATTTATAAATATTTCCACTTAGCCTTCAAAGTTATACAAGCCAAGACAAGAAGTTGAATTAGGCTTGGTCTGACTCTCTTAGAGCTGCATATAAAGAGTGACAGCTATTCTACAGAGAGACCTATCAGGATACTACAGATTTTTAAAACTGAAGATTTGAAAGCTTTCATTAAAACAGGCTTTGAGCACAGACTCAGACTACTAGGCAGGGCAATCAGAGATCAAATTTAGAACAATGGGTCTGAGGTCAGGTTGCAAGGGCCAAACCTGGGTTAGGACATGAAATACATGCTCAGCTGTGGGGCAGCAGCCAGCAAGCCCATCGAACAGTATGAACACCCAGCAAAGCTGTGCCCATTTATCTGAGGGCTGCAACTGGGTATCCCATACAGTGACTTTAAAAATAAAGGTAAATAAAATTGATAGATGACACAAGATGCCATTTTTTTATTCATTCAATAAATATTTATAACATCTTTTAAGTGTCAGGCACTCTGTTAGGTGCTAAGGATATAGTGGTATATAAAACAGCCTTGATTATTGCTTAACTGAGTTTATAAACCAGAAGGCAGGCAGGCTTTAAAAAAATCTCAAGTAAAATATACACTAGCAAACAGTCCTCATCTTAAGTCCTAAGTATGAATGTATATTTTTATTTTAATCAGGGAGACTTTCTGGGGATGCAACTTTAAACTGAGACCTGAAGGGAAAGTATAGGTGAGACAGAGACAGAGGAAGACCGTGAAGGCACAGGTGTGAGATAGCATATGCAGAGGCTGCAGCAGTGAGGGAAGAGCTTGCTGAGTCCCAGGGTTTTCTGGAAGTCCAGCATGGCTAGATAACAGTAAGTAATGGAGCAAGAGAGCCACAGACATGAGACCAGGGACACTGCTGGGCCCCTTAGGAGCCACGGTAGGATTTTGGATTTTATACAAAGTGCAATAGAAAGTCATTGGAAGGTTTCAACCACGGAATCAATTGCTTAAGTTGGCATTTGTTTCAAAAGCTCACCATGGCTTTCTAAATTGGAGCAGAAAGGGGAAGCATAAAGAGCAGTTAGATTTCTGCATGGTCATTTGAGAGTTAAGAGTGGTGGTTTGGCAGGTCCAGTGGGGATGGAGAGAAATCAGTGGAAGTTTTGTTTTGTTTTCCAACTGCCCTCTGCTATGGCAGAGAGGTGAAGCCCACCAACCCTGTTTCCAGTACCACCTTGGGTAACTAGCCCAATTTCTGTCCCCTAGTTCCATCTAATTGGCCCATCAATATCAGAAAAGAGGACTCAAGACCACGCTAGCAGTTACTTAGATTAGTAATCCTCAGAGAAGCTTTTATAACCAAGATTCACTTGAAAAACTGTACCTTTATTTCTTTTTAAGCTAAAAGGCTGTTTATGGCGAGCAAAGCAAAATCATTGCACGCTGCTAATTCTTTTTGCATTTGTTTGGCAGGAGACTTCTGAAATACTAGAGCCAAACACACTGGAACTGACCTAACCACAGGAAAAAGCAATGTTGCTGAATTGAAAGCCTGCAAGAAATTCGTCATTTATTATTAATGTCACCATGAGCACCGAAGGCTTTGATATGGATGCTGGAGATACCTGCCTGCTTTCAGGCAGGCACGACAATCTCACACCCTCTTTCCTCTTGCCTAAGAGCATTTAATTCATGGGGAAGAAAGCATTTTCTGCAGCTTGCCCTCCAGACCATCGCAATAACAGAAGTTTTGAATGCAGAAACCAAATTATTTCAAAGGGGGTATAAAATCTGCTCTCAGTGAAATCTGGAAAATCACAAGATTTAGTAGAAACAGGGCCTGAAAAAAGACATAAGTTTATGAGCAGGATTGCAGGGCACACCCCATGTCACTTACATGTGAAAACCATGTTTGTTGTCTAACCCCAAAGAGCTTCATTCTTTACCTTACTTCCAAGTGCCCCAAAAGGCAGAAAATTTTTAGGACTTTGATGGTTGTTTCCAGTTCTTAGTTGCCATACGCAGGATTATGTACAACGAGATCACATCAAGTAGCTCAGCTAATGCGGGGACCTCTTGATGACTCTGGCAAATCAAGGATGGAGTGGGACATGGAATGGCCAGAGCCATCACTCAGGACTTCGTAGAAAGACTACAGTACAAAAACTACAGACTACAGAGTGCACACTGGGAAAACAGAGACACATCACTGTCCTTATGTTGCCAGCAATTCATTCAAACTACTTTGCTTCATAAGCTCCCATGCCCAGTCTGCTAGGTCTTCCCACTGCCACAGAGAATATTTATTCCTATAAAACGGAGTTAAAAGGGGCTGTCTTCATTCACTCCTTGCATTGGCTGTATAACATTTATTCATTCATGATTGACTTAACAAATATTTGAATGCTGGGCACCAGGCTCCTTAGACAAGTTACTTAACCTCTCTGAGCTCCAGAGGTCTTCTATGTAGATTGGAGATCATAACCCCATTACCAGGTGATTGTGACAATTAAGGAGGTAATATTTTTGAAGCACCAAGCACAGTGTCTGGCAATCAGTAGCTGCTCCATTTTTCCCCTGTCTCTTGCCTTGCACCTGCACCTGTCACTCCTTCAGCATGTTTTTTTTCTTGTTCCTGAACTTATGCCCTCCTTAGAAAAACAGGCAGCTGCACAAGGCTCGGAGCTGCCAGGAGGGAGTCTATATCGAATATTCAAGAGCCATCACTGTGCTCAGGGGAGAATAAATAGGAAACCCAAGCAATTCTCTGTAGTCTCAGATAAACATGGGACTCGACTGGCCTGGTAACACATCTCCATGATGGCGAGATGCAACTATGTCCCCTTTTCTGTGCTGATGCTGTTGTAATTTCTAATTGATGGCTTCAGGGAGGTCAGGAAGGTCTTGTTCCTTTCCTGTGGGCACAAAAATTGGACATGTTCTGTGCTCTTAAAGGGAAGAGCTTTCTTGGCTGACTTCTGGATTGCCTACAAAGGCACAGTACTCTGAGGGGCAGAGGCTCTTGTTATTTGTAAAAGTACCTCAAAATATCAAGCAAGGCAGACCACACAGCAATTGAGAGAAATAAAATATTCATCAGAGGACATTACTGGGAAGGAAACAGCACAGTTAATTTCACAAAAACTCCATCATAATAGAGGCACAAAATTAATCACGGAATAGTGTTATGACTCCTGAGCCTCAAAGCCAACATAAAATAATTGAGGGAAAAAAAGAGAAAATAAAACAAACATGTGCCCTGCATATAGAGCATAGATGACTGGAAGCTGATTTTAAACTATCTGCAAATTCCAGCAATGCAGAATCATGACTAGAGTTCTCTCATTTACTTAGGAAGACAAATTTTAACACATTTCACTAATGTTAATGCCAGTAGTCATATCTTGTTTGAATATACTTGACGGAAGTTTCACTGAAATAGAAAGAAAGAGCAAAAGGCTGGCAAAAAATGAGTTAGCTGTGCTAGCCCTGGGTGCAAATTTTGCAGACTTCATAACCCACATGTTTTCCAAATACCGTGCTTGGTAAGTCTAATTTTTCATTCCTCATGGCAGGGATCATTAAGAAAAACTTTACCAAACAAGGTCCTGCACTACAGAAGGTAGGGCCTAAAATGGAGTGGCTAAAACTAAGGGAGTAGCTACCATTTCTTAAGCACCTACTCTCTGCTAGGCCCCACACAGGGTACTTAGTATATGTTACCTCCTGAGCCACCTGTGTGAAAGGCTTTGAGGAGCAGCAAAGTGAGCAGGCAGGAGAAATTGCCAAAGAGTCAGAAACCTCAGGTTTAAGTCCTACCTTTGAAAAATCACCATGTGATATTGAACAAGTCACGCAATCTTTCTGTGCCTCAGCCACCCCGGCTATGAAATGGGGGAAATGATCCTTCTTGTGCCTGCCTCAAATGGTGTGTGAGAGAACAAAATAAAATCAATAAACCATACAAAACAAATGTAATGCAAATCCCAAGGGTTTTTTTTTCCTTTTGTTTTATTTTGCTTTTGGAATCCTTTGAACTTAAAATTCGGATCAAAAGAATAAATGAATTCTCTAAACCTGTGGAAAGATGACCTCAGCCTCCCGCCACAGTTATTTGCAGTGTCTAGGGGATTAAATTTCTCCTGCTTTTATGACTGATCTGACCTCGCAGGGCTCCTCATTATGCATACCTTGCTCTCATTATGATGCTCGTGAAATGAAGGGGAGGTTAAGAAAGTGGTTTTGTTTTGGTTTGGTTTGGTTTTTTGCAGGAAGCTTGGAGTCTCTCCAGGTATTTAAAGAGATTGGATTTGTGAGCTAAAACTCATCTATTTTTCCAACTCCAGCAACACCCACGTACTCTCACATCTTTATATTTCAAAATGTGATAGTAGCCAAATCATTTGCTTCTGCATTTTCCCTCTTCAGTGAAACCCAGGTCCGCTTGCCCCCCTCATTTCAAGTGCTCCATAGGGGCTCATCTGTTTGAACTCCTATAGGTGTTTGGCAACCAGAGGTATGAGATAGAGGCCTGGAATCATCCGACATCACTGCCTAGATAAGGATTATGTGACACAAATGATATTATCCCACACTTTTGTGGAATCTGAACATTTTAGATTCCAAATAAACCTTCCCAGTTACTCAGTCTGACACCCTGGATTTGTGGATGAGAAAAAATTGGTCCAAGGAGATTCAAAAGCTCATCTGACATCTGGACCTGGAAAGTGTGTCACTTGCCTCTTTTTTCTCCCCGCCTAAGTCAGGAGTCTTCCAACTGGGTGACAAGGAGCAGGACAAGGGCTTGCTTCTTATAGCTGCTGAGAGAAGTAGTAGGAAGACTCTGAAAGCCGAGTTACAAATCCAGAAACAAGAACACCCAGGGGGCATGAGGATGCTTTCCGTGTTCCCCTAACAGACTCTATAAGAAAGAGACAATGAAATATATATGATCTCATGACAAATTTGTGTATTTTTGCTCATATAACCGAAGACATAAGACGTAAGTCATGTGATGTAGAACTCAAAGAATCAGAAAGCATTAGGGAAATAGGCACTGTGTGTCAGTAGTCAAGAAATGTGATGTTTACATACATAACCAAAACAGTGATCTAAGTATTATTCCTTATTTAATTCCTATTACATAATGGTCGAAAATTAAAGACTGTGATAAGAGAATCACTTAACAAAATGTAAAAATTTTGCACAAAAAACACATTTTCAGTAACATGTAATTTATTTTGATTTATTTTTAATGAATGATTTTTATCTCAAAGTAACCCATTTACATAGTTAGAAAATATCAAATAATAAAAGCTTAAGTTGAAAAGCAAATCTCACATTACCTCTTCCTCTTCCCTACTTCCTCACACATGAGGCAACTACCTTTACCTTTTTCAGTTGTTTTTATTAATAATAATTATATCACCAACTAATAGTCGTAATCAATATTTCTTGGTTTATCACTTAACTTACAACTTTTGAAATTGGTTGTATTTTGTGTTTTTATTGTCATCAGGTAAACAATTAGATATTTGATTAAAGAAAATTGAATGGGTTTCCTGTCTATAGGGCTTTGACGACTTTGAAGGCCATGGAAATTCACTGAAGAAATAAAAGTTAGCTGATAAGCACCGATATATCTAGGTGGTAGGTAATGGGTCATGTTATTTATTTGTTTGTTCATGTATTTACTTATTTAGCTGTATGATTTAATGGTTTTTTCCAAGTTTCTTATATAGAGTATGTTACTGCTAAAATTAGGAAAACCTATATATCTTCTCTTTTCTGCTGTTCATTAAGAGAGGGATCTCACTATGTTTCTGGACTCAAACTCCTGGGCTCAAATGATCCTCCTGCCTCAGCCTGCCAAGCATCTGGGACTACAGGCACATGCTACCCCACCTGACTTAGAAAAACATATCTTAAAATTTAGAAAGACATATGGTTAGAAATGGTGAAATAAAGACACATATACCACCAAGTGAAAACACCACAATGAGAGAAAAAGAGTTCCATCTTCATTAAAGTTAGAAAATATCCACAATCCATATGTTAAATGTATACAGTTTATGGAAGACACAAGGATAAAACATGATAACATGTACCTTTATGTTCTCGCATGACAGAAAACCTTTAACATTATGTAGCAAGGACTTGAAGAGTCCAAAGTACAATTCCCTTATTTAGGAGAGCAAGGTCAAGGGTTTGAGGAGCTATTGACCCAGCACTGAATTCTCACCCCTGTAAGGTTTAGGCAAGAGGAATAAATGAGGAAATCTGCAGGCATCTATCTGCTCATGGGGCCAGATTCTAGGGTGGCCTGGGTAGGTTTTCTGCCTTGCAGCTGCCTCTTACGATCAGCTGAAGGAAAATAAACACATAAAATACTGAAGGGAGAGAAAGAGTGAGAAAGAGAAAGAAAAGAAAGAGAGACAGACTTGTGACATACAGGACTGAACAATTTGGCACAGAGATTCCTGACTCCTCAAGGGGCTGCTAGTCTCACTCTGAGAGCACAGAGCACATACACCCTGGGGCAGAGTTGGTGAGGTGCTTAGAAACAACAAGCCTGGATGAACCTGCCTTTCTGCTGGTTCACTTCCGCAGCCTGTACCATATCTGCTCCAACAGCTAGCCCCAAAATGAGTGCTCCAAATATAATTTATAATCCATTAGGGTTCAGTATAGACAACAAGTAAAAAGAATGAAAATAATAATAACAAACAGAAGGCATATAAAGACTGCTCTTCAAGGTCATACCAGGAAGCAGGGGAACATTTAAAAGATTTTTATGACATTCTATAAATTATAGAAAGTATGACCTCATTGAAATCAGAATATAAATGAAAGATAAACCAATCAAAAAAAGAAATATAAGGTGTAGTAAGGAAATGAATACGAAGCTGGCAGATATCAGTAAATAAATGGAAGGTATAATAAAAAATCACGGAAATGAAAACAATTTGTAGTCAGTATGAAGTAGAATTGAACCCGCTGAAAACAGCCAAGGGACATTTGAAACAGGCTTTGGACAACTAAAATGAGAAACATGAAATTGGAAAAAGAATTCGTAAGTTTAAGAAGGATAATATATGTAGAACATGTGATCCAGTATATACATAACAGGTGTTTTTGAAGTAAAAGGAAACAGAACAATAAAAGAAAAAAATGTCCGAAGATACAATAAAAGAAACATTTTCTGAACTAAAGAAATCAATCTGAATACATTTTTTCTTTCATCAATAATGAAACAACTGACAGGGAAAGGGATAAAGTGATGCCCCTGACTATACAGGGTTTTAAAGATGCAGCCGAGGAAGCAGGAATGTCTGTAACTTGTGGCCAAACAGTGCTAACCTCCTGGATTGTTTTGGGAGGAGTCACTACAACTACAGGCCAATCAATTTATCATGCCAGACAATACAGTGCCAGGGGATGTGCTGGAGTCCACAAAACCCCTGGGGGCACAAGTGGAGTGGCTGTGCACCACTGCCACTTGTGTCAAATAGCAGTGTCTGGATATTCCTGAAAAATGAAATAAAATTAAACTAGTGGTCACCCATGAAGATGTAGAGTTGACATACCAAGAAGCAATAATGAACATGGTGAAGTTCAACAGGAAAGCTTCATCATGCACACGTTCAGTGCCCATGCAGCCACGGACATCATGGGCATTAGGATTTGGGGTCATACACAGAACCTGACCAAGCAGCAGAGGAATGGTTTTTTGCAATTCACAACGGCCCCTGTGCTGGCCAAGATGACTGTGATGAGCAAGGCCTGTGGAAACATGTTCAGCCTCATGCAGGGAACATGTCCAGAGACAGCAGGAGGCATTCTGATCTGTTTACCACATGAGCAAGCAGCTTGGTTCTGTGCAGAGATAAACTCCCCCAAATGTGGTGGAGGCCACCAAGCATGGATTATTGGGATTGTAGAGAAGGGCAGCCATGCAGCTGGAGTCATAGACCAACCCTGGATCATTGAGGTTGCCCGAGTAGCCACTCAAAATGTGAATCCCACACCTGGGGCCACTTCTTAATCTAGACAGAAATAGCTTTTTGGTTTTGTTTTAAAATAGATCTATTTCCTTTATCATCGCTTCAATTAAAAGACTATAAACAATAAAAATCTCATTGTGTCTACACATCTGGTGACCCTAATTTGTGAGTGGATACATTAACAAAATAAAATCCATTGTCTTTTTTTCCTGTTACATTAACTGAAATTGCACCTAATCTTGAGTCAGCTTCTGAGTTGAGAATTATACTGTTACCTGACACTGTTGATTCATTTTGAATCTCTAGACACTTATCTCTTACACATAGGTGCTCTCTTTTTAAAAGTGCTTTCACATAGGACAGACATTACCAATAGCAATGTCAAATAGCAGTTGATGTCTTTTCATTTTATGTTTATTTATCAGGTAAGTCTTATGGTTTTTTAAGTGTCTTGAATGGTGTTCTGGAAAGACAGCATTGGTGAGTGGCACACGACGGTATCCCAGTCATAAGAGGGTTACGTGATTACTTCTAGTCTTTGAATTGAAAAGCCTTGTCTTGTCATTCAAGAGCATCTTAGACACAGGACATTCCCCACTACTGCATTCGGTTCAACACAGCAAGTACTTCACTGCATGAAAAGCACTCTGAAAAAATGAAATTGTATTTCTTTTTCTGTAGCCTTCCTTGTATTTACAGTAATACCATTAATGGTTTTCTTTATCAATAGAAAAAAAGGATACTTTTTGCAATATAATGTCATTAGACATTTCATAATGCAACAAAGAATTCCCTTCAAAAAGGAGGTTCGTGTATAATACTCATTTACAATTCAATGTATAATTAACTATGCAAATAATTTTAAACATAATTAATAATAAAGACTGTTCTATGGACGGTAGTGTTTAATACATTTTATATTTTTATAGTGATTTCAGGCTTTTGTTTTCTTAAATGCAGCAGCTGTATTTAGTCTAATTCTTAGCATTGTTTAGTCCTTTGCACTAGTACTTTTTTTGTGCACATTTTCTGTGATCCATGTTAAAAATCTGCATTGCCAAAATTGCAGCTAAAATGTAAGCTTATTATTCAAATCAATATATACTTCCTTAAATTGCTCTGGTATAATCAGATGCCCTTTTAGTATTATTTTAGAAACATGGGAAGGGTTTTGCCTGAAGTACTATTTGCTGGGAGAAACTAGATTTTAGTTTTTTAAAACTCTTAAATCTTTCATGGGACCTATATTTTCTTGAATTTTATAGTTCTAGAATAAATAAGCAATCTAAAAAGATTATCTGTGTTACTTAAAAACAGGCTTTCCTATATCCTAACCTACTAAACAATGAGGAGGAATTCCTGTCATTAAGCATAAGGGCACTGGATTCTCAGGTGTCTGTCTTCATAAGAGAAAAAGCAGAGCATCCTGCAAGTTTCAGACACTTCCTGCTCACAGGCACGAAAGCCACATGTGTAAACTGACCAACTTCTTGCCAAAGGAAACCACCCCTGGGAAAACAAAGCTCCCTGGAAGAGGCGTTCACTTGGACACACCGTGCTCCAGGAACCAGTGGGCAGCCTTTATACATGTGTGACCAGACCACCGGCCATAGTATGGTGTGCAGTACAGAACAGCCTGCTATGTAACTGAAACTAATTGGACATTTTATAGGAATTGATAGAGATATTGGTCCTCAAAAGCTTCAAATCAGTTATCTGCAAAATAAAATGTGTTGGAAACCTCTGAAAGAAAAGGATTTTTTCTTCTACCATATTTTGGAACATTATTCTTTCATTTTAAGTATACATATGTATAAAAACGTCCAGGAAAATGCCATAAAATAATTAACAGGGAGATATACACATTTGAAGATGTTACCAAACTTCAAGGATCAACGAAAGATTCCTAAGGAGGGTACATCTGGGAAAAGAAAAAGTTCTGTTCAAAAATCAATTCTTCTAGAAGAAATGGAATAATATATATACAGTATACACACGCGTATATAACTAAAGACATATAAAATAGTCTTGAGTGATAACATACAAAGCCGATAGCATTAGTTACTTCTTTTTAAACATACAAAGCTGATAACATTAGTTACTTTTTTAAAAAATGTACTGGAATTTGGAAGATAGTCAAAGACTCTGATCTTCTTTAAAATTTTAATTCTTAAAATGGAATATGAAACAATATTAATAACCACCACCACAACAAGAATAACAATGATGAAGCAACTTCTACCAAGTTATCAGGACAAGACAGTGTGATCCAAGTCGTTTTTTAAGTAGAAAGGAGCAAACACCATATTCAAATATGCAAGGCCTAAACCACCTCATGAAATAATTTTGATAAGCAAGAAATGACTGGAGAAGCCATGACTTTTTAAAAAATTGGTAGTAAGCAACCAATCTATTATAACATTGTTAGACAATTGTGAAAAATGGTTATAGAACAGAATTTCATGCTGTAAACCATGAAGGGATACTGGGGAGAAGTCAACTTTTTTTTATACTGAACTGGACTCAAGGAGGAATATGGTGGGTAAATTCTTATGTATGTAACATTAATAAATGTGAACGATGTCTAAGAATTTAAATTATGCCAAAAAAAGAAACGGGTTTTTGATGGCTTTCTCAGATTAGAGTCTCCCAGGAAGGTTGAAGGATCTTTCAGAGAGATTCCAACATTAAACAAACCACAGAATAAATTAATAGAAAGCTAGTATCCGCTCATAGATGGCATGGCAGATTATATTATTCTTAAAAAGCATTTATTATTCCCCATCCCCTAACTGCATATACTACCCCATTTCATTAATGTAGGATTTGACCATGTGACTTTGTTTACTCCATGTAACATTAGCAGACTTGACACAGTCAGGGTCTTCCAATGGGATTACAAGGTTGATGCATTCTCTCTTGGCCCTGCCATTATTATTACAAGAAGAACAGGAAGCTTTAGTCCCAAAAGTAAAAATAAAATGAGTGTTAAGAGACAGAGAAGACAAGCCACACAGACTGGGAGAAAATATTTGCAAAACACATGCCTGATAAAGGACTTATAACCTAAACTGTACTAAAAACTCAACATTTAATTAAAAAAAATGTTTAAGTGAGAAAAAGATCTGAAGACACATCTCAACAAAGATCCACAAGTGACAAATCACCTAATAAAAAGATTCTCAATATATTTCATCAATAGGGAACTGAAAATTAAAACAACAATGAGATATCTCTAAACACCTATTAGCATAGCTCCAAAAAATTGGCAATACCAAATGTTCGCAAGAATGCAGAGCAATAGGAACTGTCATCTTCATTGCTGGTGATAATGCAAAAGGGTACAGCCACTTTGGAAGACAATTTAGTAGTTTCTTACATAGATAACATAGTCTTACCATGCAATCCACCAATTGCTTCTAGTTGTTGATACTAATGAGTTGAAAATGCATATCTACACAAAAATATGCACACAAACGTTTATAGTACTTTTATTCATAATCACCCCAAACTGAAAACAGCTAATATGCCCTTCAATAGGTGAGTGGATAAACAAACTGTGGTACCTCATACAATGGAATGCTACTCTTTGGTAAAAAAGAAACATACTATCAAACTACAAAGGACATAGAGGAATCCTAAATGCATAATGCTAAGTGAAAGAAGCCAGTACGAAAAGGCTACATAGTTTACAATTCCAATTATATGACATCCTGGAAAGGACAAAACTATAGAGACTGTAAAACATTCATTGCTTGCTAGGGGTTTAGAGAAAGAGGAGGAGAGAAGCACAGGGAATTTTTAGGATGGTAAAACTAGTTTGTATAATACTGTAATAAGGCACATGACATTACACATTTATCAAAATTCATAGAATTTTACAACACAAAGAATGAACCTTCATGTATAACAAATTTGTTAAATTATTTAGGAGGTTGGGGGATCCCAGGAAAGAATGCAGAATGTGACAGAGGAATTTAACTGTGTTACAGATGTATGAAACAGCCTCACTTAAGAGGGTTAGGGAGAAAACGTGATGAAGAAAGTAGCTTTGGAAATGAGTGGAATTTGTAAGATTAAAGGTGAAAGTAACTGCACCTAGACAGTGTACTCTGGCTAATAAAATTGTTTCCCGTGTGGTATGGATTAACAGTTCTGACACTGCTGTATGTGTACACTAATAATGAACAATTACGTAAATGGATGGTGGATGCTGGTTTTCATTGTTAAACGGAAGATTCCAAACAAGAAAGGAAAACTATCTAGAGTGACCCATGTGGTAATGAATTAGAGTTAGAGACATACTAATTAATGATTTATTAATTGTACCTAATTGTAACAACTTATGTTTAACTTTTAATATAGGTGCACTTCATTTTATATATAGAAATGTTTATAGATAATTGGACAAATGTGGATTAGTATACGTAAATATTTCTTTGCTCTGTCAGCCAAGCAAGCCCATAAGAAGTGACACTGTAGGAGCACTGAGCACACATTGCAGTCAGATCTTGTTTTCTAATACTATTTTTCAATAAAGAAACAAGGCTGCTTAGAGAAATGACTGATTCTAGGGTGGGGGCACAAAATATACAAAATGAGCCTGGAGCATCTTGCAGCCCATTAAGAAATGCTTGAGAAAAATGCACACACACACACACACACACACACACACACACAGATATGTCAAAGGGACACAAGAGACAAAAGGAAATAGTCAAAATTGGAACAATATAAACAATGAAATAGTTTTGAATTGTAACCCCAGATATTTTAAAAATCAAAGAGTCTATACTCACATAAATAAATGATTGAATAAATTAACAAGCGTGAGAGAAGAGAAAAATCTGCCATGCAGAAGAATTCCAAGTAAGTTATGCAGATACTCTATCCTAAAGGAGGAAGTGCGGAACTCCCCACTCAAGTGCAGGCTGCACATACTGTACCATGTGGAATCGAGGAAAAGCCTACAGTATGGATAGTTGGAGTCAGCAAATTTATAGTAAAGAAACCTGACAAGCACTGCTTCAGCAGACGATTAAGGTAAACAATTACACGATCAACAATCATAAGTCATGTTGATAGTATGTACCCTTGATATCATTTGATGAAAATTGCACTTTATTTCTGTGATCCTGTGTACCAAAACCCATAATCTCCATCTAATAATGACAAAAACATTGGAAAGATTTTAATATAAGGGCATCCTCCAAAATATTAATACCTGACCAGTACTCCTCAAGACTGTCAAGGTCATTGAAAACAAGGGAAGCCTAAGAAACTGTCACAGCCTGTAGGAGACTAAAAAGACCTAACAACTAAATGTACTATGATATCTCAGACGGGATCCTGGGACAGAAAATAGATAATACATAAAACCTAAAGAAATCGAGAAAAATTATGGAAATCAATTAATAGCAACATATCAATATTGATTCAATATCTGTACCAAATGTACTGTACTAATATAATACTAGGGGAAATTGTGCAGGAGGAGAGTGGTTTATGTTAAGTCTTGGTATTATTTCTGTCAAACTAAAACTATGAAGTCTATCATAATTTTTTTAAAAAATATAACAACATGGGATAGGCCTGAGTCCAAATCTAAATAAGAAACCTAGCCTAGCCAGATCCATAAGCAGGAGATGAAGTTGTCCAACCAGCCTAAATCAGGTGACTCACAGAACTAGAAAGGGAATTCTGGAAATTCCTGAAATGTTTGACATAAAGAACATGCAATTTCAACTTTGCTAAATACCACAAAATTGCTCTCCAAAATGATTCTACTATTTAAACACTCAACAAGTGCATGAGTTTTTATTCACTCCCACTTTTGCTTCCAATTGTCAGCACAAACATTTTAATTTTGGCTACTCTAACAGGGGAGATATTTTATATCTTTGAATCTGTATGTCACAGATTCCTAGTAAAGGTGGGCATCTGTTATCAATAGATACTCCAGTAAGTATCTCAACAGATAGAACTTTTAAACAAATGACTTCAGTAGAGGTATTATGAAATGAACAATAAAGTTAGTTTGTTTGAATCAGGATCCAAGCAAGGTTCACACATTACATTTAGATTATGTGTATCACAAGCCTCTCTTAAAATATTATAATTCTTCCTCTTTGTGTGCTATTTGTTCTTTTTCTTTAAACAACTAAATCCTTTGTCTTGTGGAATATCTAGGTTTGACTGATCAAAGCATTGTGATGTCATTTAACATGACCCTCCATCCTCATATTTTTTGTAAACTGGGAGTTAGATCTAGAGGTCTGACTAGATATGTTGTTTTTTAAACACTATTTAGTGTCTCTGTATGCTTTCTATTGCCTTACATCAAAAGAAAAATAATGTCCCGTTTGTTCCTCTTTTAGTAATGGAAAGATTAATTAGTGAATTCAGGTCATGTCAGCCTGATCCATCTATTATAAAATTTAACATCTAGTGTTTCTTATCTAACAGTTTTAGCAACTATTAATGACCATTATCTAGACATATGAAGTTTTGCAAATGTGGTTTTCTCTATCATTTCTTCTCATTTATTAGCTGTGATTCTTTTCAAAAGATAACTTTCCTCTACCAATTATTTTGCTACTCTGACATGTAATCCATGAAAGAAAAATGACTAATCTCTCACATTTGAAATACAAACTATCAGAACCTGGGAGATATTGCAACCACTTTTTCATCCAGTGGACAAGAAGAGCTAACTCAGGAGGTCTAGCACGGGGCTATCTTCAGCAATCAGTGCCTTTCCCAGTGCAGCTGTTTGAGCACTGAATGCTTGCAGCCAACCCTTCTTGTATTCACCCTCTGAGTTATCTTCTTGAGGGTCTTTGTCAGGGCTTTATCTGCAGAACACCTAGACACTATCTCTGACAAACAGGCTGGGTAGAAACCATTGTAGCAGGAAGAGTGACATTGCTGTCTCCTTAATTATTATTGATCGGCTTTAATTGTCTTCAAGGAAGCTTTATACTATAAGAGACTAGAAGCAACATGTGGCTACACTTGGCCCATTTTCACTTGGCATGATTTTTTCTCTACATTTTTTGGTATATATATTAGAACAGATAAAATATACGTATAATAAAATTTAAAACTCAAGCCAAAGCTTATATTAGTAGCTTCTTTCCTCTTAAGATATTTATTGCACAATATCAAGATCAACTCTAGTGAAGAAATATTTTAGCCTGAAAACACATGGATTTTGTTCAGTGCCATTAACAGGAAACATATCTTATACGTCAGTCCCTTGCTATCTATGACTACTATGCCAAGTGCTTTAAAATATATGTTACTTTTGACTTCACAAAAACTCTGTAAGTGTGCTTTATAAGTGAATAAAATGCTCACAATCATCCAGATCATTAAGTAGTAAAACTGATATTGTAACCTAGGTCAAAATGGTTCCAAGGCCTGTGTCTTAATCCATTTGCATCGCAATAAAGAATATACCTGAGGCTGGGTAATTTATAAATAAAATAAGTTTGGCTCATGGTTCTGCAGACTGTACAAGAAGCATGGCACCAGCATCTGCTTCTGCTGAGGACCTCAACCTGCTTCCACTCATAGCAAAAGGCAAAGGGAAGTAGGCATCACGTGGTGAAAAAGAAATGAAGAGAAAGGGAGGTGCCAGGATATTTTTAACAACCAGTTCTCATGGGTGGAGAGAAGGAAACTCTTGAGGGAATTAACAGAGTTAGAACTCATTACTGGGAATACAGTACCACAAACTACTCATGAGGGATCCATCCTCATGACCCAGACATTTCCATTAGACCCCACCTCCAACAGTGGGAATCAAATTTCAGCATGAGATTTAGAGGAGACAAATATCAAAACTTTACCAGTCTGCATACTTTTCTTTGTACTATACCACCAAAAACAATCACTGAACCTCTCACGCCCAAGGCACTGTAAAGAAACAGAGTAACAGGGTGGTCTCTGCCCTCTACAACCTAGCTACTTGCTACTCAGGCTGTAGTCTGAGATCTAGCAGCAGGGACTTCATCTGGAGCTTGTTAACTGTGAAGAATCTAAGGTTTTGCCCCAAATCTACAGAATCAGAATCTGCATTTTAACAAGACCCATAAGTATCTCATATGTGCATAAGAAACATGTTTGAGATGCACTGATGAAGAATTCTTCATCTAGTTGTGGAAATAATACAGACATTTAAAAAGAAAACTAGCCGCACAGAGTGGCCAGAAATGAGAACACATTGAGTTCTACAAGAAGTCAGCAACAGGGGACAGATTGGAGCTAGAAGTTGTATAGCACAGATCCAGGAAGATTGCTTGGAGGAGGTGGAGCTCAAATTGAGTCATGCAAAATGTTTTGACTGATAAAGTGGAAGATTGTTGTGAGAAGAAAGACTAACAATGAAGCATGGAGGTGAAGACATGTTTGAGACATATAGAATGTTTGAGAAGCAGTGTTGACTCTGCCCAGGACGGCAACTCATTAGACTCTCTAGAAAAGCACAAAGGCTGTGGTTTCATCTCTGTTCTCCTGGATTGTGCCCAGAGTCTAGGACTTTGTTGCTATTCAATAAATATTTGCAGAATAAAAGGCATTTCTCAAAAGTTACACTTCCTCATTGAATTATTTCTTATATACATAACCTCCCTAATTGTTGTTGATAGTTCCTAAGTATGTTGGGGATGGTGTTATCTTGAGGAGGCAGATTCAGCCATTGCCTTCCAACACCTCGGTTGGTGTGTCTAAAACACAGTGATGCACTTCAAAATAATGAACATGCAGAATTTTTTAAAGCGATGCATAGAGATCAGGAACATACATAAGCATCTTATTTCCTGGATAGACATACTATGGCCAGTATTTAGAAATATTTCCTTACAATACAGTAATAAAATGAAATTACTTAATGAAAGATATATCAACATTGTAGATCTTTAAATCACTCCGCTAAGTTGGTTTTCAAAAAAGATATTCTCCTCAGCAATACCCTGGTCTGGAAGATCTGCTTAAAAAGAAGAAGGTACAGAGAAGTGGGTTAACTGGTGAATAGCAAATAATTGCTACTATGTCAAGCTGTTATCATTTTCCAGAAAATGTAATAGTCATATTACATATTTTGTCTCTAATCCTCACCACAGCCTTTAAGAGATATATTTTTACTGCCATTTTACAGATAAGGAAACTTTTCTTTAAGGCTGACAGTGGCTTAATAGCTGTCCCCAAAGTTACATAGCTATGAAATGTTAGAACCAGAATTTGAAACCAGGGCACTAAGTCTGCAAGTTCTGTATGCTTCCATTATAGCTAACTTCTTGTTCTGCATAACAGTTACCCCAAAATCCAATGCTTAACACAGCCACTATTTTATTAAATGACACAATTTTGCAAGTCGTGAATGTGGGCAGGCATGGCTAGGCAATTCTCCTTCTCCACGTGGTATTAGCTGGGCAGTTTACATGGAACTGGAGTATCCACTTCCAAGATAGCTGACTCAGGATCACAAGTTAGTGCTGGCTGTTGGCTGCAAGCTCAGCTGAGGCTGTCCTCAGTTGAGGGCCTTAGTTCTTTTTACCTGAGACTCTTCACTGGAATAATTGAGTTTTCTCACAGCATGGAAACTGAGTTCCACAAGTAAATATCCAAGAGACAGGAAGAAGCAGCTTATAGTCTCCTAAAGCCTAAGCCATAAAACTGGAGCAGAATCATGTCTGCATATTCATTTGGTCAGAACACTCACAGAGCCACCCAAATTTAAAGAGACAAGTTATAGACATAGACCCCGCCAACACACACACACACGGAGACACACACACGCACATCAATTAGCAGCCATCTTTAATGTAGCACGTTTCCTAAAATACAGTTGTATTAGTCCATTCTCACGCTGCTATGAAGAAATACCCGAGGCTGGGTAATTTATAAAGTAAAGAGGTTTGATTGACTCACAGTCTGCGTGGCTGAGGAGGCCTCAGGAAACTTACAATCTCAGGGATGGGCACCTCTTCACAGGGCAGCAGGAGAGAAAATGAGCGCTGAGTGAAGGCGGAAGCCCCGTATAAAACCAACGGCTCTTATGAGAACTCACTCACTATCACAGCATGGGGGGAAGCCACGCCCGTGATTCAATTATCTCCACCTGGTCCTGCCCTTGACACGTGGGGATTATTATAAGTCAAGGTGAGATGTGGGTGGGGACACAGAGCCAAACCATACCAACAGTGCTGAAAATACAAACAGCCAAGTTACATATTATATATTAAATTATTCTGTAATAGTTAACAGACCGTAACACCTCAAAGAAGAATGTTGTTTTCCATCGTAAGATTTTCCATACTTTTCTATTTTCTGCAACTAAATATATGAGTTACTTTGAAAAAAATTAAAAGATTTTCTTAAGATTTTACTACAAAGTTTCTGTTTATTTCAGAAACTAGAGGTGGTCAAAGACAGAATGCTAATCATGGAAGGGATGCTATGACCTTTTAGTTTTCTCGCCTTTGCTGTATGAACTCGCTTGTTCAGTTGCCACCAGGAAGCTGCAATTTGAGGAGTGGCAACACTGGATTCAAGATACGGTTTCCAGGCTGATAGGCGTTAGATAAATACCACTTCTTCAACAAAGCACTGCAAAGCAGTGTGCTTCAAGAGATGACCACTGAAGAGAGCCTCAGTTTTCCTAATTGCAGAGTAAAACTGGCCTGACTTCATCAGTGTCTTTAATCTGGTTAGAATGTAAGTGAGGTTTTCATTTCGCAAATCCATGCAGTCCTCACGCCAAGCCAACACAGGTGTATCTGGCTCACTGGCAATCTAAGCACAGCTGAAGCATTTCCACTCCATCAGCAATTTCCTTTCCTCTCACATCAGTGTTGCAACCCCACATTTACATTTGGCTGAGCACATTGGTTTCAGGAGTTATCCAAAGCGCCACACAATCCATTTTCCCACTTTAAGCAAATATGGAAAGCCAACACAACTCTCATATATCTACTTAACACCTACTTTCTCGAATTTCCTGATCTAAATAGGAATTTGTTCCTACAAGCATCTCCCTTGGAAACTCTCCAGGAAAATTCAGGCTCTTCTTTCTACTCATGATTAAGCCTCAAGGTCCTGTCAGTGCAGCCAGGTCAGAAGAACAGCCATAGTGAATCGATGAAAAGATGTAAAGAGGGCCTTCATTAACAGGGCAATAGAAATTTCCTTTGTCAACCTATCTCCATATGAATGGCCAACAATACAGGATGAGTATATGAAGGGGCATGCCTGACCTAGCAAGTTACACTCTAGCTCCCAATCCATGATTTAAGGGCTATCTGTTGTTCCCCCACATTCTCACAGATGAAGGAGTTTTGTGAATAACGTGCTCATTTGAAAACACAGTCCTAGAGGGACTCCCACATAATGGATGTGGTGGAGTGAGCTACTTGTTCGCTGTTGCCAGGCAGTTGCCAGAAGCCAAAATGTGAGTTTGAGTTAGAATTTCTGGTGATGTTATTAAGAACACCTTGGCAAGTTGACAAGCCAGAGATTAGATTCAGTACCCCAAGTTGTGAGAAATCCTATTTGTTCTAGATGCTAACCACTTCTCACTTAACCTACAACCACTTTTTCCTGGAAAACCAAATAGAAAAAATATATATATATATATTCTTTAATTTCTCTGTTGTTTCAATATTATGGCAAAACTTGGGCAAAAGGTTAATCAAGTTATCTCCCCATTATGAACTTATGAAAGCTTAGCTGTATAAAATCTTCCCAACAGCAACATGTAATGTAGGGTGTCCTAATGATGTCTTTTTGAACCACTTCATATTTTCTGAGAGATGGCTTCTGTGGGAGGAATAACTGCTTTATGATGTAATATAGAGAAGAATAAAGAATTAATTCAGGCTTTGGGCTTTGCTTTATTTAGCTACAAATTAAAGCACCGGAATTCTCATCACTTATCAGGAATTCGTGTAACATTTTGCCTGAATATACATCCAGACAGAGAGGTTCTTCACTAAGATTGAATGCTCATAATGTAACAATATATTACTTTATATAATATATATAATAATAATATAGTTCTTTTCATCATTGAAATATTGATAATTAATAGAAAATAAAAGAAAAGATAACTATATATTTGTAATTGCATGTACCTGATTAAAAAGTAGGGTGGCCAAAACTCGCATACCCTCTGACCTAATAATTTTTCTTTTCAATATGTATCTTTTTCTAAGCCCGCCTTTTCTAGAAAACAAAGCCTGAGACAATATTTACATAGAAGGTTTTATGAGGAGTATAATCGCAAGGAAGCTAGAGTAAGGAAAAAAAAAATGAGGCAAAGAAAGGCAAAAATAAAATACAAAATGTTATATAATTAATTTGGTTGTGGTCTTATTAGAAACCATATCTGGCTGCTCACCTACACAGCCCATCTCCTGAAGGGGCATTGGAAACACTGTGTCTTGTAACAACTTATCAGGTGGAGGGAGAGTAATTTATCAGCCAGCTCCCTCATATCCCCTGTTTGGCATTGATCAAGCTCCCCTCTGGGGCCAATAAGAATGTAGTCAGTGCCAGGCTATCTTCTTTCACGCCCAGCAGAAAACTATGACCAAGTACATTTGACAAAGTACATAAACTAGATCTTGCACAATTGTGAGAAAATACTTGCACATATGTTTAAAAGATATTTATTGTAGCATTGTTTTTATAAAGAATATTTAAAAGGGGCTGAATGATCATTAATAGAAAAATGGTTAAATATATTATCGTCCTCACTTATCATGGTTGGATTAAAGATAATGTAGAACTAGATCTACTTAACCAAAAATATATCCAGAGCTTATTACATTTTTAAAAAAGTCACAGAATTATGCATATATCACAATTCACTTTCACGCAAAAAAGAAAAACTCCATATGAGACATATATATGTATATCATATATACATAAATCTCCCGCATATAAAAAATGGTTAGTAAGACAAATCAAAATAGTGGCTACAACTAAAAAGGAGAGGGTGAGGGTGGAATTCTCTGATGGGGGATTTCACATTTTTATTCTAGTCATTTGTAATTTAAAATGTTTTAAGTTAAACAATTTAGAGGAAAAAAGAAGGAAGAGAGGGAGGAGAGGAGAATAGAGGTAGAAAAGAGCACAGAATTGGGATCCAGATTTAGCTCCTGACTTAGTCCTTTCAGGCTGCAATCACAGAATATACACAAAAGACTGTGTGGCTTACAAACAAAAATGTATTTCTCACAGTTCTGGAGGCTGGGAAGTCCAAGATTAAGGTGCCGCCAGATTCAGTGTCCAGTGAGGGCCTACTTCCTGGTTCATAAATGATGTCTGTCTTTTTGCTGTGTCACCACATCTCAGAAGGAACAAGAGAGGTTTCTGGGGTCTCTTTTACAGGGACACCAATTCCATTCACGAATGCTCCACCCTCATGACCTATTCACCTCCCATAAAGCCCCTCATCTTAGCAGCATCACTTTGGAGCTTTAAGATTTCAACAATGAATTGAGTGGGGAGAGGCACAAACATTCAGTTCCATAGCAGCTACATCTGAATTCTGGCAGGATGGACAACTATCCTAACCAAGCAACGTGTTTCCCCTTGAGACTTGATTTCTGCGTTCCAATCCTAACAGTACTACAGTGATTTACAAGATCTTTTGCTTTAGAATAGTTCAAATGCTATGCTTTAATAGGTAATTATATGCATGTTAGAGGCAAATCCATGAATAAGATAAAACAGTTTGAATGACATTTGTTGAAAATTACAAACCTAAAGAATGACCCCAACAAATTATCATGGAAAGAAAGTCCTGCGAGAGAATATGAGTGAAACAGAGAAGAGGAATGCCAGACAAATCAACTCATCTCAGTCAAATGTGGTCTCAGATCATGAGGGCAAAAAAGGACAATGTTAAGCAAAAGAGCAGAATGAGCGAATGGTTGCTGAGGGGGTTGAAAAGTTTGTTGAAGCAACCTTCGTAAAATATGCCTTACAAGCGTGTCCTAAGTAAAAGCAACGAAAAACTTTCAGCTATCCCCAGTCTAATAGGCAGTGCAGGGAAATAAGAGCTCCCTTGAAGAGTGAGGGACTGGCCTCATTTTTCCCAGTGCCTTTTAACTAGACAAATAAAGGAAATAAATCTCTGCAATTGGTAAATAAGAGATCTCATTCTGAAGGAGCTCCAACTAAATGTGATCATTTAAGTCAATAGAGTTAGCGGCGCCAACCTCTTCCAAGTGTTGCCTCGTGCGTCTTCTAAGTCATTAATTTTTCCAAAGCTCACTGAATGTTAAAGCAGAGATAGACCTTAAAGACTATCTCACCAACTTCTCATTTTTAAAATGAAAACACAACACAGTGTGTCACCTCCTCTGTACTATTGTGAATTATTTCTTTTAGGAAAATAAGAGAACATTTTTCGACTAAAGGTAAGTAATCATACTCTTCCATTTCACATATAGGTTAAGGGGGCCTACAAACATTAAATAATTTGTCCAAGCTCTAATAGCAAGAGTTTGCACAAAGAGATTTGAGAAATTTTTTTTTTCCAGAAATAAATAGCTTTTTACCTTGTTTTTAAAATGTTGCATGCTCTTTTCCAAACTAAAATGAAGGAAAAAATTACAGACAAATCACCTTAAATCCTATTGCCTGGAAATAGCCAAGTTGAAATGTTGCTGAAAATGCATCCCAAATAATTTCTATTGTCTCTCACTCTGTAACACCCATTTTTTTCCCCAGTGGAAGAGGTAGGTGTCAAGCAAAATTAAATTTTAATTTGCTGTTTTCCAAACATACTGCTGGTACTCTGCGTTTGAATATTGCTGAGATATATGAAGAAAAACACTACAAATGGAGTACACAGACCTTCTGGAGAAGTTCCAAAGCTCAGCAATTTTCGTTAATATTAAAAGATACAGAAATATATTGGGTAGATCCAGTTTGATCAAAAAGACCTCTCTGTAAAGAAATCCCCATAGAGATAGAGAAAGACAAGATGGGTGGGCATTTCCATGCACTATGCCCTATGATTAGTACACGCTGGAATCCATCAAACCTGTCTTGCCCCCTGGGAAAGCAGCTGGGGTTAGGGTCGGGGGCACAGAAGTGGTACGATCTGTAAAGCTGAAGCACTGAGAGAGCAGACCCAGTCTGAGAGGTGTACAGAGTTGGGTCACAATAATATTTCTCCCTCGTTCATCAGAGGACCACTTGTGCTTTCTTGAAAGAATCTGCTCTAGGGCCAGGAGTGACTACCAGAAGCAGAGGCTCAGACTTGGTCATGCCATTCCGACTTGATGAGAATTATGCTGTTCTTCAGCTGTGGACTTGGACATGTCAAACAGGCAGAGTGAAGTTGCAACCCCCAAGTCTTTGGCTGGGTAACTGATGACGCTATTCAAAGGAAGCAGGTTTAAGTGGTGTTTGTGGTGATCTCCAGCATCAAGGGAATGTGGCTAATATCTAGCTCCAGCTATGAGCCAAAAGTAGTCTGAACTGACCCTATGGACAGCACCTTGATAACTTGCTGAGACCATCATGGACTATCATGAGAGGAAGCCCTAGAAAGAGAAAAGAGGCAACTTGGTGACTTGGGCCTTTTAATTTGAAATTTTAAAAAGGTGATATGATATTTTATTTTGAATAGCAAGCCCATGTAATGGGTCATACTGAGTTCATAAATGTAAATGTGCACACTTTTAAATAAATGGTATCATGTTATACATGACATAGGGTAGTCAACTTTTTCATTCAATAGCATTGTGGCTGTCTTTCTATTACAATTAAGGTAGACTGACACCCTAATTAACAGCTGCATGCTATTCTATAAGAAATATAAGTCATGCTCGTTTCCATATTAGGAACAGTATTAGGATGCTGAACTTGAATCTTTTTACTTTCTTTGCCAATATAACAAGCAAAACTACAATGATCATTAACATTTATCTCTTGACACACAAGCTCATTCCTTCCTTAAAATAATTTCCTAGAAGTTGAATTTCTATTTTTGGTGCGTTTTACCAAACAGCCTTTGAGAAATATTGTACAACAGTGCATAAGTGTGTCCATTTTCCTGTTTTTTGTTTTGTGTGTGTTTTTTTTTTTTTTGAGACAAAGTCTCACTCTGTCACCCAGGCTGGAGTGCAGTGACGTGATCTCGGCTCACTGCAATCTCCACCTCCCAGGTTCAAGCGAGTCTCCTGCCTCAGCCTCCTGAGTAGCTGGGACTACAGGCACTTGCCACCATGCCCGGCTAATGTATTTTTAGTAGAGATGGGGTTTCACCGTGTTAGCCAGGATGGTCTCAGTCTCCTGATCTCGTGATCCGCCCACCTCGGTCTCCCAAAGTGCTGGGATTATAGATGTGAGCCACCACACCGGGCCCATTTCCCTGTATTTTATTTACGTGTTGTGTTAGCAAGATTGTTGTGCAAATCAAATAAATGAGGGAAAAAAATGCTGTTGTTTTTGCAGAATATCTGGAATGTTATATATATTTTCATGTTTATTGGCCATTTTTATTGATCCTATTGTGAATTATGTGTTTATGTCCTTTGCACATTTTTTCTATATGGGAATATTAATCTTTTATTCAATGCTTTGTAGGAGTTTTAAAATATATATTTTAGAGATATTAATCCTGACCTATAGTACAAATATGTTCCTCACTTTCTCATTCTTCAAACTTTGCCTAATGACATATTTTCTATATAAAAGTTTATCATTTTAAGTGGTCAATCAATTATTTTTTTCTTCTGTGGTTTCTAGCTGGGATGTTAGACCTTAAAAAACCTTCAGCTCTCAAATCACCAAAATATCCATATTTTCATAGAGTATTTATATGGTATAACTTTAAAATTTGAACTACCGATTCATCTAGAATTATTTTAAGGCCTTGGCTTTTTTTCAGTGTCTAGCCACTTACTCCAACGTTAGTTGTTGAATAATCCATCTTTTCTCCACTGACTTAAATGCTATATTCCCAAATATTCTTGGAACATTTTCTAGAATCTGTGCTTTGTTTCATTTATCTATCAGTTTAATATAGTTTGGATGTGTGTCCTTGCCCAAATCTCATGTCGAATTGTAATCCTCAATGCTGGAGGTGAGGCCTGGTGGGAGGTAACTGGATTGGGGGGCAGTTTTCTCAGGAATTGTTTAGAGCCATCCCCTGGTACTATTCTCATGTTAGTGAGTCAGTTCTCGTGAGATCTGGTCATTTAAAAGCGTGTGGCACCTCCCTCCTGACTCTCTTGCTCTGGCTCTGGCCATGTGATGTGCCTGCTCCTTCACCTTCCACCATGATTGTAAGTTTCCTGAGGCCTCCCCAGAAGCCAAGCAGATGCCAGCATCATGCTTCCTCTACAGCCTGCAGAAATGTGAGTCAATTAAACCTCTTTTCTTTATAAATTATGTAGTCTCAGATATTTCTTTATAGCTATGTGAGAGCAGACTAACACACAGTTTATTACTATTCCAGAACCACATGGTTTGGTTATTAATAATTTAAATATATTTTAATATCAATGAATTCTTTGGAAGTATTCGAGAAGTTTTAACAAGTCCTGTGAGACTCAGGGTGATGAAATGAACCCAGGAAAGTGGAAGACAGTTGACATGCAAGGATGTAAAGAAGACCAAGTGAAACCACAGGGTTAGATAATCATGTCAACAAAGCCATCTAAAGATAAAGAAGTTCTTACTCACTGAGTTTGAGAAGGAGTCTTCAGGACTACGTATGTCAATAAATGAAGTTGGTGCAAAACTTGTTTAATTCATTATGCAATATGATGAGACCCATCAGACAATTCTCATCAAAACCCTTCCAGAACTTTAACACTATCTTTAGATTTTCTATGGGCTTAAAATAAAATCTTATTTCAAGAGTATCATCTTTTTTCCTCAAATGCTTCATCCATACAGATATTTCCTAAAACTTCTTATACAAGATCCATTTATTTCCTTCATTCTTCACAAAGAGTTTGTGCTTCTGCCTTACATTACAGATGTCCTGGAACTTCTGAAAAGCCAGACGCTCAGTTTTTAGAAGGAGACTCCAACCCATATGCTCAGTATTGAATGGGAAGAATCAACTGTTGTAAAAAGCTACCAGCTGCTCCAAGCATGGAAGTGTGTATGAGGGACATTTCTAGAAACAAGTGGGTATTATTCAAACCTTGACCAGAGAATAGGAAGGAGGTTCTAAGAAGGTAGCTTATGCCTTGAAAAAGTGAAAGGAAAAACAAACAGAAATCTCAGTGCCTAAGTACCTGGGTTATAAATATAAACAAGAAAAACAAGGGGTATCTGTATCCAGCGTATATGGCTGCACCTTGGGGAGATGCTGGGAGTGAATCCTTTCCACAATGTTTATCTTATCAGTCGGTCAGTTAATGTGGGATAATAAACCATGAATCTAGTGCGTGATCATGAGGTCCAATGTGAAGCTTTTAAATAAAACACATCGGGGTACCCTGTTCATAGGGTAATGGCTACCAGCGGAAATCTAGGGCACATCTTGAATAATTCTTTGTTCATCATGTCACTAAAAATAAACAAGTGTTATTCATCTTAAATACCACAAAAATTTATCACATCATCCTCTCTTATTTTGCAATTAGCCACTCTAAATTGGATGAAAATGTTTCCCAGTTAAGTGCTCAGATCCAAACGTCAAAAAAGAGAGTACATTTTAATTATTTGAGATAAGAATAGGTTGCACTGTCATCAAACAGCAGAAAAAAACTTCATTTTTAAATCAATAAATAAATGAATAAACAAACACTGAGAACCATTAGAGTGTTAGGTACGGTTCTAAGAACTGGATGCAGAGTTGTGAATAAAACAGGTGAGGTGCTTGCATTGCAGAACTTAACGTATAGTAGAAGTGTGACAACAAATCAACAAATAAAGCATCAGGTATTGAAAAGTTTTAGGAGGAAATGTGCCTATGTCTGTGTTGGGGAAGGTCTCCAGAGGAGATGGGGCTTGGACTGAGGATGTAGAGAACTAAGGGGGTTTGGGGATCCAATGTCTAGAGCAGGACATTCCAGGTGGGTGGGGCAAGGTGGCTGGATAATGGTTCAAAAGAATGAGCTGGAGAGTGCTAGGGCATGAGGTGGCAGAAATAGCAGGAAGGACCCTATAGGCTAAGAGGTTGGATTTAATTTTTGAAGTAATAGGAAGCCACTGGAAAGTCTGAGCCAGAGAATTACAGGATTCATTTCCATCTTTAATTGACCACTTAAAGTATTATTGAGAAATGTGTTGAGAAATGATTCTAGAAGAGTAATAACTAAGATCACTTCTTACAGTGACTTAGAAGAAAAATAATAGAATTTTGAACTAGACTGATAGAACTGGAGTCATGGAAAAGTGGATGGACTTGGGAATCTAATTCAATAGGCGTGCTAATGAATTAGATTTCTAGGTTATTAAGACCTGGATTCTGGCACTGATTCTAGGCAAGTTATTTGAGGTGATTCCTCAATCTAGAGCCATATATTGATCATTTTTAATCTATAGATTAAAATTACATAATATTAATTTATATTATTTTGCAAAATTTAATAAATCCTATGGTGAGAATATTTTTGCTCAGCCTTTCCATGTCTAAAAAAATCTTTTTATTTCCAGTATATATTTTTTCTAAAAGCTCAAGCAATCTTTTCAGATAATTAATGTTAAAGATCTCATTCCATGCATATTTGCCAGTATACATAAATCATCACATTTAAAAAAATAGATAAAATAGCAAATGCCTTCTTTCGAAGTGATGAGTATTTTGCCACATATATAGATGCATTTCACTGAATAAATTATCTGCTATTATCACTGATATAACAATTATAAAAGACATGTAAAATTCATGTCTCTAAAGGGATGTCTCTTGAGAATATCATGTGCATAGGGCAAATCATTTGAGCAGGGAATAAGATCTTTTAAAACATAATGGATATTTTTGAATTTTTAGTTTCATTATAAAACTTCTCTACTTACACAAACAAATACACACAGCATTGAAAATTCTATAAACAATCACTATAAACTAATGGGCCCCATCAGACATAATGTGACATTATAGAGTATGCAAGCCATTTGCAGATTCAGGTTTGATATTTTTATTAACTTTAGTGAAAATGATGACGTACCTAAAGGGGAAATAGACCATTTCCCTATATCCAAAGACCTCATACACTGAAATTAGCAGTATGTAATTTATCTTTGGGTCCTACTATTTTCTATAAATGGACAAAAGCCATTATTATCTTTGCATGGAAGCCTCTGTACTAGGAATAGAGAAGTATCATTTCATTGAAAAAACACATTCTCCAGGCAGCCGTTGCTTGCCTGTGTTTCCTTCCTTAAATGATCCAGGGACAAGAAAAAGCAAAAAACCAGCATCACTGAGAGCCAATTCAAAAAGTAAACTTAATAACACCTCAACCCCATGATGTCCAGAATACAATATTCTCTAGGAATGGAAATTCTTGACTAGCTTCGTCTTTAAAAAAAAAATTACCCTAATAAATTTATGCCATCGTAAAATCATCTGAGCTCAGCTAAAATGGTTTTATGGATACAGTTAGAGGGCATTATTTTAAAATTACGCTAGAGGCAAAATGACAGCAGTGAAGGCCAAGTGTACAAGAAATTATGGCCTGATCTCTTCACACTGATACTATTCTAGTATCTTTATTTTTGTAATGATCACACTCAGATACTAAATCCATTTTCAATTATTTCATTAAGAAAAGAACAGAATCCCATTTCATGTATATTTTTTTCCTTTGAGTGCTTTACCCCCCAAAAGGCAATAATATTGTAAAATATTTATTCCATTAGTTTTAGGTAATTGAAATGCCAAGAGCTAAGCGCTTAATCTCTGCCGGCGGGGAGAGCTGCCTGCTGTCACTTTTTATTAAGTTCTTTTTTGCTGCTTTTTGCATAGTCAATAACAGTGTCTAAACGCAAGAAAAGATATAGAGTAACATTTAAACAGCCGTCTATGATAAGGTAATGTTTACATTCAGGATAATACGAAAATGTCCACTCTACAGTGGCAAAGATTTTTCTCCAGGTTAACTAATTAGAATGTTTATTAGCTGAATTCATTATTCTGACAGGCCCAGGGATTTCTAAATATTATTAACTTCTCAAGCACCATATTCCCTAAAGAGCTTGTGTCTGCTGGAATCCGGACAGGTGGATTTTAGCAGCACTTGATATTTATCTTCCATGCTTAGGAGAGTACAAAGCCAGAATACAGAGCATTCATCCTTAGTACCTTCCGGGTACTAATAGGGCTTCCAGTGACTTGCCTCTTCATTTTTAAGGCACCCTCATGACTCTGTCTGGTTAGTGTACAGTCTTCCCAGCTGGACTCTGATCAATGATTTGTCAATGTGGTAAATAGACAGCAAACAAATCTGTCTTTGGTGGCACTAACTGTAGTGGGATGGGAGGTTATATTTCTGCTGCAAGGGGCGGTGAGCAGGCAAGGAGGGCTTACAGGCTCCTTATTACCTGAGACACCACACGGCAAGAGGTGAACCCCAGAAAATCCAGATTCTGAGTCATGAAACATGAGGACCTCACATATTTGATTTAAACTATGTTTTGCCTGTGTTTTCTGCCATATACGAATGTTTGTTACTCTCAACATCATCATAACTTGAGCCTGAAATACATAATCCAAGTAATTTTTAATGCCTCTCAACCAATACACTATGGTACATAGAAAAGTATATGGACTTTGGAGTCAAAAAATATGAGTTTGGGACTTCTGTTATCTATGTAGCAGCTCTGTGACCTGAACCAGCTTACTTGACCTCTCTGGGCTTCCATTTTTCTCATTAAAATAAGAGTGGCATCTACTTTAGAGTGTATTACTGTCAGCATTGAAAGAGATGGGAGGTAATGTAGATAAATGGTACAACTATGGACTCATGAGTTGAATCCTGGCTTTGATTCTTGGTTCTACCACTTACCAAATTGATGGCCTTGGAAAAGTTACAAAACCTGTTTAAGCCCTTATTTTCTCATACATGAAAATAATCACAGAGCTTGCTGCATGGGATAAGAGATTTACTAATGCAACAAATATCTCGAGCGACTCCCTTGAGCTAGGAACTAGGAATATAGCAGATAATTAAAAATAGACAACAATCCCTGTCCTCATGGAGCTTATACTCTAGTAGGGAAGACAGACAACAAAAAAAAGAATGAATAAATACATAAACATATGTAGTATAACTTGAGAGAGCGATAGGTTCTATGAAGAAAAATGAAGCAGGAAAGGAGAAATTGATTATAAAGCACTTAACTCAGTGCCTGGCACTTGGTAAGCACTAAATAATAGGCTGTAATTTCTCAATCTCCAGTAAATGTCTCCCAAATATTAATTCTTTTTGTTTCCTATGTCTGAGGCCCCCAAAATTTCTCATGTTGCAGAAAGAAGTTGAAGCCAAAACCTACATCAGCAGAGAATGAGCCTTTTCCAGGGTTTTTTGGCAGACAGCTGTACCCATAGGCCACTTAAAGACATAAGAACAAGAAACGATCTTTTATTTCAATTTGCGATCAGGCATAAAATGCAAATGTCTTGTTGAGGTACCATGCTTAGTGAGAGTACACTGCCATAGAAAAATAAATTGTCAACAAATCAACACATTTATTGTTCATTAGTTGTTTTCTATTTTGAGAGTAGGAAAAGATGGGAAATTACAGCAGAGTGTCTCATCCAAGCATAAAGAGAAAGTATTTTTAGTAACTAATGTGCCAGTGAACCTGCAGGCTCTATTTGGAGAGAACCTGTCCATGACAATTAGGGATTTTGTTGAGGAGAGCTGAGTTGTATTGAGGGAAGAGAAAAGTGTGTGGAGAGCTTGTGTAAAACAAAGGTAACTCTGAGATTGAAAGAGCTGACTTAAACAAACAAAATCTTTGGGAACCCCATAAGAGAAAGGTTGCCTCGGGGCCCAAGAAGAAAAAGTTCAGGGTAGACACTGTCCCTATGCTATGGGGAATCCTGTACCAGGAAGATCAGCTGTGGGGCACCCAAGGACAGAGCCCTTCACCCAGGTTTGGCATCTTCACAGAGAAATGGTAAAGCACCAATGGAGCTGGAGCAGAGACATGTCAGGCACCCACCAGAGGCCAGAAATAACTGGGGGAGATATTCTCAGGGAAAAGATGTGCTTCAAGAAACAAAACTGATTTGGGATAAGAGGATGAACCCACCATGACTACTCTTTTGGAAATAGAAGTTGGTGTATATGTTCAAAAAATTAATCCTGACATTTTATTGCCATTTTATAGCTAGGCTTTATTTAAAAAAAAAAAAAGACTCCTTAAAAAATTATGCAACTCCTTTTGTGTGGCATTGACCTGTGAAGTCAGCTGAATCTAGATAACATAAAATTTTCTACAGTGCAGCCTTATTTCCCATTTCCATGTGCTCAGGGGAACCTAGCTAGGTTAGTGACAGTACCTAGCTAGGTTTCCCTGTGCACATGGAAATGGGAAATAAGGCTGACCACTCAATGCTAATGGGTAGAGTCAGTGCTGGTGGAGAGAATGCAGCTTCCCCACTCCTGACATGCTCTTCCATGTCATGGCAGTGACATTATTATACTTTCTTGTTCTCACCCATTCCTCACCCCCTCAGGAGACAAGTGGTTAGTGAGTTTGAGGGAAGATGGTAAAAGAGCATGCAGAGCTGAGGCCCTTCCTCTCTCTGTCTCTTTGGAACAAGATTAATTCCTCTGTCCTCTGGAAGTGGAGGAAGGCCTGCCTGATCCAGTGCATTGTGTAAATCTACCTAACTCTAGAAATTGATCTAGCAGTCCACATGACTTAAAACCAGCCCTTCCTCTCTCTCTTTCTTGGGAGACTGCTCCCAACGTTAGTTGGGAGTTCACAATTACTCTCCTCCAGGCAACAAATCACAAGACCAGGACTTGTCTGGCATTTTAGGAGAAGATGAGTTTCAACTCCAAATTCCTGGGATGTTGAGAAATGAGCAGAAAAAGGAATGAACACAAGTAGATTATAAAATTATGTAGAAAAACAAAAGACCTACAAGTGTCTAAACAATTTGGAAAGAAAAAAGCAAAGTTGGAGAACTCTTACTAGTTGGTTTCAAATGTTTACTATATAGCTACAGTAATCATGAGTGTGGTGTTGGCATGAAGGTAGACATATAGATCAATGTAACAAAATAGCATTCACAGAAGTCGGCCCATGCATATATGGGTGATTGGTTTTTGATAAAAGTAAACAGCAGGTCAATGGAGAAAAGATATTCTTTTTAACAAATGGTGCTGGAATAACTGAATATTGAAAACTAAAAAAAAAAAATTAGAATAAAATATAGAAGTATTTGTTACCTTGGATTAGGCAAAAATTCATCAGACAGGACACAAAAAGCATGAACTAAAATCAACCACTGAAATTGGCAAACACTATAAATCAGGTTTGGGGACTCCCGTTTCCTGCCCCTACTACAGAGAGCTGGTTTTTAAGTATTTACCAGCACACCATTAAGCATTTGACTTCTTACTGTGTCACCTCTGCTGGAGCTGGGAGCCAGGGACCTTGGGCTTTCCACCTTACTGGGTGTCTGAAGCTTAAGGTGGGTTGGTCCACAGATGAGAACTGTTTTGGGTAAGGCATAGCTATAAAAGCAAGACTTTAAACCAGGCAGGTGAGGGTAGAGAGGTGCTTATCCAAGCAGTGACTCAAAAGACAATCCCCACAGATGCTGGCCTTGTGGGTCTAGCAAAATATGGCTGAGTGCTAGACCTTTAGCAAGTTCCATGAGCTCGGGGTGTAGCTGCTACAGCTTTTCCTGAGCTACACTGGCCCAAATTTTCCTACAGTCACATGTACAACAAAAAGTCAGCAATGGATCAAGTAAAATGGCAGACAGGAGACAGGACTAACATGCAGCTCCCACTTGGATGGGCAGAATAGCGTTTGGAAACTTATATTGTGAACTTTTGCTCCAAGAACCACCATGAGAACATATTAGAAAAGCCAAAAGAATTCACAGACCCTTTGAAAGAAGAAGCTTGCTGCTGCAAACTCCACAAGACAACTGAAAAACTGAGTTCCTGAAGTGTGAGATGGGGGAAAAGTCTGCCTCTGAGCACATATCTCCACTGGGGACCTGAAACTCCAGATCACAGGAGAAGGATTAACCTTAACTAGAGCTGAAGTGGATTTAGGGAGTCAAGCAAAACATAAAAGTAGAAGAATCAGCAGGAAGAACCCTGTAGGTACTCCCAGTCCCCAGCTTCATCCCAGGGAAGCCATTCCTGGCTTTCTCTCACAGGGGTTCTTGGGGAAGGGAAGGTAGTCAGTAGAATTGGGGATGGGCCACAGAGTGAAGGAAGCTTCTAGGTGAACTTTGTAATAATTTAGACTGAGCACTAATTTTCCTGAGCAGAATCTGGAGGGATGAATGAGAAGTTCAGATATGAACACAGAAGCCCCTGCCAATGATGTGGGCAGGTGGGGAAGGGCAAGGCCTGTGAACCCAGCTTGCTTTCTGAGTGGGAAGGCTTACAGCCTGGGGCAAGATCTCAGCCCTGCTCACCAGCTGCCTGGTTATAAACTTGGTGCTGTTGGTGGGGCATGGCAGGAGTGAGACCAGCCTTGCTGGCTGTGTGGGAGCCGAGTGAGACCTCACTGCCAGCTCTCCCTCACTTCCCTGACAACCTATATGATGCAGCAGAGGTAGCCATAATCCCCCTGGGAACAACACTCCCTTGGCCTGAGAACCACCCCCTCATCCTCCATAGTGGCCGCAGCAAGCCCCACCCAAGGAGAGTCTGAGCTCAGACACGCTTAACCCTGCCCCAACCTCATGGTTTTTGTCTACCTGCCCCGGTAGCCAAAGACAAAATACGTAAACTCTTGGGAGCTCTATGGCTCCACCTATCATTGCCTGAGAAACCTGAGTACTTATCCTGGCCAACATAGGGTAAGCTTATATCTCCCTTCTACGACTACAGCTGGTATTCTCTTGAAAGTGCCACCTCCTGGCTGGAGGCCAACCAAGTCAAGCCATTACAGCAACTCATAACAGAAAAACCCTGCTCCAAATAAGGAGAAAACAAACAGCTAATTCCACCATCTGCAACATCCTGGCTAACCAGAGGTCCTGAATCTGTCCATGTGACAACTTCACTGCTAGAATAATCAGCATTAAAGAAAACCAGTGCACTAAACAAAACTACAACCAAGGACTCCCACAGAGTCCACTTCACTCCTCTGCCAGCTCCACTGGAGCAGGTGCTAATATCCACAGCTCGGGGACCTGAAGACAGATCACATAACAGGACATTTTGCAGACATCCTCCAGCGCCAGACCAGGGCCCGATAGCCCCACTGGGTGGCTACACCCAGAAGGGCAATAACGATCACTGCGGTTCAGCTCTCAGGAAACCCCATCTCTAGGGGAAAGGAGAGAGCACCACATCAAGGCATCACCTCATGGGACAAAAGAATCTGGACAGCAGCCTTTAAGTTCCAGATCTTACCACTGAAACAGTCTAACCAAATGATAAGGAACCAGAAAAGTAATTCTGGTAATATGACAAAACAAGGTTCTATAACACCTGCAAAAGATCAACTAGCTCTCCAGCAATGGATTCAAACCAAGAAGAAATCTCTGATTTGTCAGATAAAGAATTCAGAAGGTTGATTATTAAGCTACTCAAGGAGGTACCTGAGAGAGGTGAAAACAAACATAAAGAAATTTTTAAAAAAGCAACAATACAGGGCATGTATGGAAAAGTCTCCATAGAAATAGATATTATAAAGAAAAGACAACTACAACTTCTGGAAATGAAAGACAGATTTAGAGAAATGCAAAATATAATAATAATAAGTAACGAGAGTGAAACAGTAATTTAAAAATTGCCAAGAAAAAAAAGGACCAGATGGATTCACAGCTGAATTCTATCAGACATTCAAAGAATTGGTAGTAATCCTACTGAAGCTATTCCAGAAGCTAGAGAAAGAGGGAGTTCTTCCCAAATCACTCTATGAAACCAGTATTACCCTAATACCAAAACCAGGAAAGGACATAACAAAAAAAGGAAAACTACAGACCAATATCCCTGATGAACATAGATGCAAAAATCCTCAACAAAATACTAGCTAACCAAATTCAGCAGCATATCATAAAGATAATACACCATGATCAAGTAGGTTTCATGTGAGGGATACAGAAATGGTTTAACATATGCAAGTCAATAAATGTATTACATCATGTAAACATAATTTTAAAAATTTGTGTGATCATCTCAGTAGATGCAGAAAAAGCATTTGGCAAAATTCTGTATCCCTTTACGATGAAAACCCTCAGCAAATTTGGCATAGAAGGGACACACCTCAAGGTAATAAAAGCCATCTATGACAAACCCACAGTCACCATTATGCTGAATGAGGAAAGGTTGAAAGCATTCCCCCTGAGAACTGGAACAAGACAAGGATTCTACTTTCACCACTTCTATTCAATGTGGTATTGAAAGTCCTAGCAAGACCAAACAGACAAGAGAAAGAAATAAAGGGCATTCAAATCAGAAAAGAGGAAGTCAAACTGTAGCTGTTTGCAAGTGATATGATTGTATACCTAGAAAACCCTAAAGACTCATCCAAACAGCTACTAGAACTGGTAAATGAATCCGGTAAAGTTTCAGGATACAAAATCAGTAGCACTACTATACACCAACAGTGAACAAGCTGAGAACCAAATCAAGAACTCAACCACTTTTACGATAGCTGCAAAAAAATAAAATACTTAGGAATATGCCTAACCAAGGAGGTAAAAGACCTTTACAAGGAAAACTACAAAACACTGCTGAAAGCAATCATGGACAACACAAACAAATGGAAACACATCCCATATTCGTGGATGGGTAGAATCAATACTGTGAAAATGACCATACTGCTGTAAACCCAGAAAATCTGAGACAGGTCTCAGTTAATTTAGAAAGTTTATTTTGCCAAGGTTGAGGACACATGCCTGTGACACACAGCCTCAGGAAGTCCTGATAACATGTGCCCAAGGTGGTCAGGGCCCAGCTTGGTTTTATACATTTTAGATAGACATGAGACATCAATCAATACATGTAAGAAGGATGTTGGTTCCACCCAGAAAGGTGGGGACAATTCGAAGCAGTTAGGGGACTTCCAGGTCACAAGTAGGTGAGAGAAAAATGGTTGCATTCTTTTGAGTTTCTGATAAGCCTTTCCAAAGGAGGTAATTAGAACATGCATCTATCTCAGTAAGCAGAGAGACAACTTCGAATAGAATGGGGAGGCAGGTTTTACCCTGCACAGTTTTCAACTTGAGTTTTCCTTTTAGCTTAGTGATATGGGGGGCCCAAGATATTTTCATTCACACTGCCAAAAGCAATCTATAAATTCAGTGCAATTCCCATCAAAACACCATCATCATTTTTCACAGAACTAGAAAAAAACAACACTAATAGTTATATTAAACCAAAAAAGAGCCCACATATCCAAAGCAAGAGTAAGCAAAAAGAACAAACCTGGAGGCATCTCATTACCTGACTTCAAACTATACTATAAGGTCAAAGGTACCAAAACAGCGTGGTACTTTTATAAAAGTGGGCATGTAAAATAATGGAACAGAGTAAAAAACCCAGAAATTAAGCCAAATACTTACAGCCAACTGATCTTCAACAAAGCAAACAAAAACATAAAGTGGGCAAAGGACACCCTATTCAACAAATGGTGCTGAAATAATCGGCAAGTCACATATAGAAGAATGAAACTGGATCCTCAACTCTCATCTTGTACAAAATTTAACTCAACATGGATCTGACATTTAAATTTAAGACCTGAAACCATACAAATTAGCTCCACACACCTATAGTTCTCCACTCTACCAACTGAGCTATTGAAGGACATGTGAAACCATATAAATTCTAGAAGATAACACTGGAGAAACTCTTCTAGACATTGACTTGGGCAAAGACTTCATGACTAAAAACCCCAAGGCAAATGCAACAAAAACAAAGATAAATTGATGAGACTTAATTAAAATAAAAAGCTTCTGCACAGCAAAAGAAAAAATCAGCAGAGTAAACAGACAACCCACAGACTGGGAAAAAAATACTCACAAACTATGCATTCAACAAAGGACTAATATCCAGAATGTACAAGGAACTCAAACAAATCAGCAAGAAAACAACAAACAATTCCATAAAAAAAGTGGGCTAAGGACATGAATAGACAGTTCTCAAAAGAAGATAAACAAATGGCCAACAAACATATGGACAAATGCTCAACATCACTAATTACCTCCTTACTCCTGCAAAGATGGCCATAATTTAAAAATCAAGAAATAATAGATGTTTGTATGGACATGGTGAAAAGGGAACACTTTTACACTGCTGGTGAGAATGTAAACTAGTACAACCACTGTGGAAAACAGTATGGAGCTTCCTCAAAGATCTAAAGGCAGAACTACCATTTAATCCAGCAATCCTACTACTGGGTATCTACACAGAGGAAGTCATTGTATGAGAAAGACACTTGTGGCTGGGCGCGGTGGCTCACACCTGTAATTCCAGCACTTTGGGAGGCCGAGGCAGGTGGATCACCTGAGGTAGGGAGTTGGAGACCAAACTGACCAACATGGAGAAACCCCGTCTCTACTAAAAATACAAAAAAAAAAATAGCCAGACGTGGTGGCACATGCCTGTAATCCCAGCTACTCACGAGGCTGAGTCAGGAGAATCACTTGAACCTGGGAGGCAGCAGCTGCAGTGAGTCAAGATGCGCCATTGCACGCCAGCCTGGGCAAGGAGAGTGAAACTCTGTCAAAGAAAAGAAAGAGGAGAGGAGAGGAGGAGAAAAGAAAGGAAAAGTAAAGAAGAAAAAAGAAAAAGACACTTGCACACGTATATTTATAGCAGCACAATTCGTAATTCCAAAAATATGAAACCAGCTTAAATGCC
The DNA here is from genome assembly GCF_029281585.2 of Gorilla gorilla gorilla. NCBI lineage: Eukaryota > Metazoa > Chordata > Mammalia > Primates > Hominidae > Gorilla > Gorilla gorilla. The sequence continues at coordinate 15,704,280 of NC_073235.2, read as the reverse complement.
TATCAACCAATGAGTGGATAAAGAAAATGTGGTATATAGACCAACAGAACAGAAGAGAGAACACAGAAATAAGACTGCACACCTACCACCATCTGATCTTCCACAAAAATGACAAAAACAAGCAATGGGGAAATGATTCCTTATTTAATAAATGGTGAACTGGCTAGCTGTATGCAGAACAATGAAAACTGGACCACTTCCTTACACCTTACACAAAAATTAATTCAAGACAGATTAAAGACTTACATGTAAAACCCAAAACTATAAAAACCCCAGAAGAAAATCTAGGCAATTTCATTCAGGACATAGGCACAGGCAAACATTTCATGACGAAAATGCCAAAAGCAATAGCAACAAAAGCAAAAATCAACAAATGGGATCTAATAAAACTAAAGAGATTTTGCACAGCGAAAGAAACTGTCATCACAGTGAACAGACAACCTACAGAATGGGAAAAAAATTTTGCAATCTATCCATTTGATTAAGGTCTAATATCCAGAGTCAAAAGCAAATTTACAAGAAACAAAAAACTTAAAGAAACTTACAAGAAAGAAACAAACGACCCCATTGCAAAGTGAGCAAAGGACATGAACAGACACTTCTCAAAAGAAGACATAACATGCAGCCAACAAACATATGAAAGAAAGCTCAACATCACTGATCATTAGAGAAATGCAAATCAAAACCACAATAACATACCATACCATCTCATGCAAGTCAGAATGGTGATTATTAAAAAGTCGAAAAACAACAGATGCTGGCGAGGTTGTGGAGAAGTACGAACACTTTTACGCTGTTGATGGGAATGTAAATTAGTTCAACCATTACAGAAGATAGTGTTGCAATTCCTCAAAGACCTAGAGGCAGAAATACCATTTGACCCAGCAATCCCATTACTGAGTATATACCCAAAGGAATATCAAACATTCTATTATAAAGATACACGCATGCATATGTTTGTTGCAGCACTATTCACAACAGCAAAGAAATGGAATCAACCAAAATGCCCACCAGTGATAAACTGGATAAAGAAAATATGGTACATATACACCAAGGGATACTGTGCTGCCATGAAAAAAAAAAAACAAAAAACAAAAAAAAAAAAACAAAAAAAAACAAAAATGAGATTATTTCCTTTGCAGGGACATGGATGGAGCTGGAAGTCATTATCCTCAGCAGATTAGTACAGGAGCAGACAACCAAACACCACAGGTTATCTTTTTTAAACACAAGCTGAACAATGAGAACACATGGACACAGGGAGGGGAACAACACACACTGGGGCCCATTGAGGGGTACGGAGGGAGGGAGAGTACTAGGAAGAATAGCTAATGAATGCTGGGCTTAATTCCTAGGTGATGGATAGATCTGTGCAGCAAATGCACACATTTACTTATGTAACAAACCTGCACATCCTGCACATATACCCCAAATCTTAAATAAAAGTTGAAGGAAAAAAAAAGAAAAAAATGAGATATATATATATTTTTATTTTTATATTTTATTTTATATATATATATGTATATATATATATACATGCACACACATACACCAAGGAATACTACTCAGCCATAAAAAGGAATGAAATAATGGCATTCATAGCAACCTGGATGGAGTTGGAGACTATTATTCTAAGTGAAGTAACTCAGGAATGGAAAACCAAACATTGTATGTTCTCACTTATAAGTGGGAGCTAAGCTATGAGGATGCAAAGCATAAGAATGATATAATGGACTCTGGGGACTTGGGGGGAAGTGTCGGAGGCCAATGAGGGATAAAAGACTACACATTAAAGTCAGTGTACAATGCTCAGGTGACAGTTGCACCAAAATCCAAGCAATCACCACTAAAGAACTTATCCGTGTAACAAAACACCACCTGTTCCCCCAAAAACTATTGAAATTAAAATTAAAACAAAATAAATCTTATCGACCCTGCAAAACAAAACAAAAAAGTCAGCAATGGAGAATAATCTTTCCCAATACAGGTCATGCAGATAGACATTATGAGACAACAATATTTGCTGCTCTTAAAATGCAAATAAGTCATGTTCTGCTTTACAGACATTACTAAGGTAATGTCTAAATTTATACTGTTAATACTAAATGCTTGTACTCAGGGCAAAGGGAAAAGAATATTTAGAAGTGAAAATAATATTTGAAGGGAAAGAAAGGAACCTCAAGTAAGACCCAGTGATTGGATTTACCACCACCACAAATTTCTAAACCTAATGAGAAGGAAACAGTGTATCAAATTCACTCTCTGGGAGAGGACACAGTATAAGTAGCTAGATTCCCCCCTACCCTAGGATATGACAAGAGCATATTATCCAAATTAACCTCCTACTTGAAGATTTTCTTCCAATTGAGCTTAATCCACAGGTGGTAGATTCCAAAAAAACCGGAGTAAGTGAGTGCCTTCCTGACAAAGCTGAAATCTAGATTTCTTCCATCGTAGAATGACCATAAAATTTGTTTTCCAAACAGGGCAATTTTGAGAGTAAAAATGGCTGCTATCAATCATTACTTTGGGAGAAGATGCATACAATGGGACTGTCCCAAGGAAACTGGCACTTCTGGTCGCCCTCCTTAGTAATCACTGGGTCCCCACGTGGACTCAGGCAGCATCCAGCACTGTGTTCTGAAAACAAAGCTTTGCCTGAAACAATTGCTGTCAGGGCTGGGGATTGGCTTGCTTTCTAAATGTGGTGGGGATGGGGGTCAGTACTAGGAAACATTAATGCCCTAATACATTTGAAGTCTTAAAGGTGAAGCTCATTGGAGATTGGCATTAGAGTAATTCATCTTCTGAGGTCCTGAAGAGATCATTATCACTCCCAAAGAAAGCTACTGAAAGAACCTCAGTTCCACCTAAAAGACCATCTTTGGCTAAAAATGAACAAAATAAGAAATGGGAGAGAACTTTGATTCCATTAGGCCTTTAATTCACAAGACCAAGCAAATTTAATTTCTGACTTCAATTCTTTTGCACCTGAACTTGCAAAACAGTGTAATTTTTGGACTAACTTCTCCTCAGGAATTTGATAAAAAGAGGATGTTTATACTCAATTTGATGTATCTCTATGTTTTTGACATTTTATTATTGAGAATATCTCAATGTTGTCATTTAATTTTATTGTATTATCTCTGGTGGGCTATATTGGAAAATATGGCTAGACATAATTTGGAAAGGTAAGTGCAACTAAGAATGAATTTTCAGCTTTTCGGATAGAGTAGTGTATTAGTCAGTTCTCATGCTGCTAATAAAGACATACCTGAGACTGAGTAATTTACAAAGAAAACAGGTTTAATGGACTCACAGTTCTGCATGGCTAGGGAGGCCTCACCATCATGGCAGAAGACAAAGGAGGAGCAAAGGTGCATCTTACATGGTGGCAAGCAAGAGAGCATGCGCAGGGGAACTCCCCTTTATGAAACCATCAGTTCTCATGAGACATTCACTATCGTGAGAAAAACACAAGAAAAATTCACCCCCATGATTCAATTACCTCCCATGGGATCTCTCCCGTGACACATGGGAATTACGGGAGCTACAATTCAAGATGCGATTTTGGTAGAGACGCAGCCAAACCTTATTGAGTAGCCTCAAATTTAATTTAATTGATATACTATTCTCCCCCATTTCAGCATCATCCAGGGGTAAAATCAGTGCTGCCCACAAGGCGTCCCAAAAGATATTGAAAAGTGCAGTAATTAGGAGTGGGGGAATGTCTTTGAAGCTAGGAGCAGATTTCCTTTGAGACTGCAGTCACATCCACACAGAGGACATCCATAGCCCTGGCCTTTTCCTTTCACAGGGAGAAAAGAGTTTTAGCATCATCCTCCTAATTTTTTTCCACTCGGTTTCCTCAATCTTCTTTAGGAGAGGCAGAAAAGGTTACCCAGAGAGAGCATTTTATCCGTGATTCTCAAGCAAGAGGCACTACCAGAGCCACACTCTTGCGCAGGAGATGTGGACTCCCTTTCCCACTCCACTGGGACGTGAGAGGCAATGACGATGACATAGGAGAGCAAGATCCCTCTTCAGACCCCAACTTCCCTTAGCTGAGCTGCTCCTCATGTAAGAAACTAACACACACGTTTTGTTTCTCCATCTGCCCTCTCTTTTGTCTTCTCCATTGGTTCAGAACCTACTCAGGAAAGAGCCGTGCTCTCTATTGGTCTCCCTAGGCCCCGCCAGCCAACACCTCATATTGAGTTCCTAGCCAAATGTCTGGTTGCTCGGTCAACATTTGTTGAATGAATGGTGAGAGCTTAGGTGTACAAATCACATCACAGACAGAGCGGTTCCGAAGTCAAAGCAATTCTTGACCAAAGATATTGACATATATAAAGAAACATGTCAGTCATATGGTGGTAGGGTTTCATCCAACAGAGAACATAGATTTGAAGAAAAAAAAAAGACTGAGAGATAAGTGTGGACAACCTAAGCTCTGTCCACCTAAACGCTATCAGGAGAGAGGGGGTCTTGGCCTCTAGGATTTGACAAGTGATTTCAGTGTGCAAGAGAGGACCTCAAGCAACCTGTTTCTTACTTTTTTTGTTAATGTAAGAAATTAATATTTGTTACAGAATTGTTAGAAAACCCCAATTTTCTAAACAAAACATCAGTGGAAACAAATCTCATAAGGCATAGGAAATCATTACTAATATTTTAGCATATATCTTAGTCCTTTTTATTTTTCAGTTAAATACATATGATTATATACAGAATTTTTACCAAAATAGGATTATAAATTCTATTTTTGCTCATCTTTTCACTGGATGTATTATGACAATCTTTACTGGTCAATAAATATACTGCCATATTGTATTTTTAAATCAACACAAATATCACACGTTTTAGATGTATAAAATGTATTCCGTCAATCACCTATGTTGACATATAATTGTTTCTAATTTTTCTGTACAAAAAACCCACAGAGGTCATACTTGTACATATTCTTTATGCACACACATTTGTGCAGATAATCAGCTTTTCTTGAGATCAATTTAGTTGCCAAGTGCCAGGAGAGTTTTGGGATTTTCTCAATAATAATCTTATGTGCTAGCATTTCATTGAGCATTTTGGGTACATTTTCTCATTTGATCTTCATAAAACTCTGGTGAGACATTATTCTCTTGGTTTTACAGAGGAGAATGCAAGTTTGGGTTAGTTAACTGGCCACACTACTAATAAAAGGAACATCTGAAGTTGTAACCTGTCTGTCCTTTACCAAAGCTGAACCCAAACACATAGTGGAATCCCACTATGGCTTTAGGATGTGGTAAGCTTTTTCCCAGTAATTCCTTCTTTTGGGTACTAGTCTAAATGAGGTTTGTTTTCCAATTTATTCTCTAGTTAATGATTATTGCTATACAGTAAAACAATCACTGAAACCTTTTTGAACTTCCCTTAGGGTTTGCAATAGCTGATTTCAGGTGATTGTGTTAGGTTTCCCAGACAGTTACTCATTATATCTCCTGTAAATAATAAACTTACTTCTTCTTTTCCAATTATCATGTCTCTTTTGTTTGTTATTTTTTAATCTCTACTTTTATAAACTAATACTTCCAAAATCATCTTACACAGTAGGGATGACAGTAGGTATTATAGTTTTATTTCATCTGACCTCATGTAATCCAGTGTCTCTTTGGCGAGCCAGGAACTGACGTTGGCTGGAGATGGATCCCCCACCATGCCCCTTGTGTTGAGAAATGATATATCTAATTCCAAGGAACTGAGGTCTTGTTTTTTAAAGCATAATCTTAAATTTTATCAAATACATATTTGACAACTGTGAAATAGTGTTTTCCTCTTTAACCTCTTAATATCATGAATTATATTAATAGATTTCTCAATGTTGTGCCATCCCTTCTTTCCTGGAATAAATCCCACTTAGTCATGGTGAATTATTCATTGAATATACTCCTGGATTTGATTTTCTAATATATTATTGAAGATCTTTACTTCATATATAAATAAAAAATTAGTCAGATGTCTGTTTTTTATTGTATGCCAACTTTTTCAAGTTTGGGCTACCAGACTTACACTACCCATATAAAAATAATTAGAATTATTGCAAAGGACTTCCTTTCCTGTGCTCTGTAAAGTTAGATAATCAACATCCTTTATCTATCCCCTGAAGGACCACAAAACAGTTAGGAAACCATCTAAACTAACACCTTTCTTGGAGCTAATTCTTCAGACAACATTTTGATTTTTTAGAAGATATTTATATAGTGATATCTTCTATCTTATTTCTACCAATTTTAGTAATCTGACAAAATATATATATATATATTCAAATGATACTTTGAAGATCATTAGCCTAGAATTGTACAAAGTATTTTCGTATAATTGATGTAATATGTTTATTGCATTGTCAATTTTGCATTTTTAGCTCTTCGAATCACTTAATATTTTATCTATTTTCTCACAAAATACACTCTTGCAATTAAATATAAATTGTATTCTTTTTTGTTTTCTAATTTATAAAACTGGGCTTTAATCTGTATTAATTCTTTCCTTCTATCTCTATGTATTAGGCTGGCGCAAAAGTTACTTTCACAACAACCTAGTATTTGATTTGCTGTTCTTTTTTATTTATTTTGAATAGTTGATTTATTTTCTTCCTTCTTAAAAAAATATTTAAAAAAATTTTTGTTTTTAAGAAACATGCCTAAGTGCTTTATTTCTGAGTCCTTTCATATTCATGCATTCTTTTTTGTTGTTTTCAGATGAATGACAGTTTAGCTAAAGATAGAAGGTGGAGGCATAACCTTTTCCATCATGCTGTTGTAATCATTGCTTCGTTACTGTAATCATTGCTTCATTATCTTCTGGCATCTAACATTGCAAAGAAGTCTGAGGGCTGTCCAGATTTTTATTTTCCTTCTTAGATATTTGTTTTTATTGTTGGTTGATTGATTGTTATTATTGTTTTAATGCCGTGATGCTTTTATAATTCTTTCTTCATCCTTGAAATTCAACACTTTCCCTTTTAATTAAGTTTCCCTTTTACCCATGAACGTTTTCCATTTGCAGCTCATCCATCATTTTCTACAGGCTGGCTATTGTGATTCCACCCACTCCTAGTGTGGAGACAAAAGCTACTCTCTAAGCCTGCATGTCTGGAAGTTAGATTATGAGCTCTGGCAAAGTCCCCTGGGTAAATGTCATTTTGTTGACACCCTGGATCATGGGGCCAGCTGGCCTGCCCCAGGCAGAATCAATATCTTCTGGTTGTATTCCCTCCAGGAAATGAGTTGTCTTGAGCTGAGGTGTCAGGATACAAGGGGCAACTTGAGGCTTAACTGTCAGTCCAGGTGGGGAGGTGAAGAGGGATCCTATTTCGAAGACAAATTTGTCAGAGCCATTCTGATGTTATGACAACTATTTACAACCACAAATCACTCCTTCTCAAAGATGCAAAGGAAAAAGGAAATAAGAGGAAGACAAGCTTGAAGATAATCTAAACTCAGCCTCAAAGTTGAGTTTTCATTTCTTTAGGACTCTGGGTAACAGGGAGGGCATATCTATTTTCTAATAGCATGTTTATTTCTTTTACTCACATTCACATTATCAAGGTAGGGAAGCGCTATCGGGAACCAACTGCTTGGTTTCTTGTCTTTCTTGCTAAATTTCAAATTTGTTCATGGCACTTGCCCTGTGTTTTCTTCTCATACGTTTTTTTGGGGGGAGATCAGAGGACAGAGACTCTCTGTGCACACCTTGGTGGTTACATGTGTATGCAAATGAGAAAGGCTAGAGGAAGAAAAAAGCATTGTCCAAAGGGAAAAAATGAATGGTCTTTTTATGAAAAAAATACATGTTTCCTAAGCTTCTAGTGGCCTGTGCCTCACTCACGTAAGGGAACTAGAGACAATGTGATTTAGGAAATTAAGAAGCGACACAGAATGGAAGCGATCTCCGCAGGGGTTGGGAATGGACAATCCGGCCTCATTGTAATCAAACCTAATGTCATCGGTGATGAGAAATAAGAAAAGACAGTAAAGTCCGATCGCATCAATATTTTCAGGGATTAGGTATGCAATACCAAGAATGCAGTAATGAGAACTGCGGTACCACATGGAAAAGCCACTATTTTTAGAAGTTAATTAATAAACATTCATTCTGCTTCTGTTGGAAATTGCTTTAAATACTCCCACTGAATAAATATTTCATACTTTATTTAATATCCCATTAATGCCACCATTTCCTAAGAGAGGGGTTCTGGGTAACCTCAAGAATGCATAATTGAGATAGATGTGGAATAATAGGATCAGATATGGTCCTAAAACATTTCATATTACTGTGCAACATAGAGAAACAAGAAAAATTACACTGAGAAGCAAATACCATGAGAAGGATATGGAGGCTGAGAAACAAGACTAGCCTTAATTGAACCTTTTCCCTGTACAGTCTGGCATGTTCCACATGCACTGCTATTTCCCCTGATACCTCACTAAAACGCCCTATCAATTTTATAAGTGGATACTATTATTCTAATATTACAGAGGTGGAAACCAGGACTCGGCAAAGTTATACACATGCATACAGTAAATAGCAGAGGCCTTCTTCTCCTCTAAATATATTGGGGGTAGTTTCTTAAGAACTTGATCTCTGAGGTAAACTCAGAGATCATAACCTCAGACTCAAGAAATTTAAGTGCCAGAACTATGGGAATTCAAATTACAAAATTAAACTATATGACTCACAAATTGAGTTTCTAAATTAAATGTTGGCAATATATTAAATTATTATTATTATTGTTATTATTTTTTTTTTGAGACAGAGTCTCGCTGTGTCACCCAGGCTGGAGTGCAGTGGCGCAATCTCAGCTCACCGCAACCTCCGCTTCCCGGGTTCAAGCTATTCTACTGCTTCAGTCTCCCGAGTAGCTGGGATTACAGACACCCACCACCACGCCCAGCTAATTTTTTTGTATTTTTAGTAGAGACAGGATTTTCCTATGTTGGTCAGACTAGTCTCAAACTCCTGATCTCAGGTAATCCACCCGCCTCTGCCTCCCAAAGTGCTGGGATTACAGGCGTGAGCCACTGTGCCTGGCCAATATTAATTAAATTTTTTAATAATCCTTAAAGCCCTTAACATTATAACATTCCATAATCCCAACTAACGTTACACACACATATACATATAAATATACATACATATATGTGTAATTTTTGTATTATAGTAATCTAATTTTATTCCCATATTATATTAATTTCATATCCATTAAAACACACAATTTAAAGTGTTATAAAGAAGTAAACAGAGGCATCCTGATGTTCACAACTAACTTAGGCTCTGATCTTGCATATTCCATGTCTGGGCTTTGTACAGAACTTGCCTTCATTGTCCAAGCCTACCACCATTGGAGGAAACTGGAGATTAAATGAAACTGGAGAATGCATGCCAACAACCATATAACTGAGTTTGGAAGTGATTTCTGCAGCACCAGTCATACCTTCAGATGACTGCAGCCCCAGTAGACATTTTGATGGCAATGTTATGAGACTCTGAGCTAGAACTACACAGCTAAGCCTCTTTAAGATACTGATTCTCAGGAAATAAATGTGATTTTTAAAAATAGGTTTTTGTTGTTGTTTAAACCGCTAAGTTTTGAAGTAATTTGTTGTACAGCAATAGGACACATCTAGTAGTTTTGGCTGAAAAGTAGACATCACAGATGATACAGGATAGCAACTTGGATTCTGCCACGTGTTAATAAAAATTGTTAGATTTCTGTTCTATTAGGCAGCATAAGTTGCCTGGAATATAACCACCAATATTTTCTTTCCCGTGGTATACAGCTCTTATTTCTTATTCTTATGTCCTCTTATTGCTGATTTTTCATTCTGCACCTCCTAGTTCTCTCCTGTGCCTATCAAATTTGGCTGTCAGCCAAGGATTTGGGTAGAAATAGAGTTCATCCCTCTGTAGTTTCCTTGCTTCTAAGAATTGCCCAAATTTCTAGCCTTGGGCTCTGTTCTCTGACCCTTTAGTATTTCTGCCTCCCAAGCTGTGAGCAGCTGGGAGACGTATTAAATTAAAAAAAGCATGAAATTCACAGATCTGGCTCTCCATAGCTTTATCTTTCAAGAGCAGATTTATCTCTGGTCTCTGACTGCTTTTCTGCCAGGCTTCCTGAAAGGCTCCCTCAGGGCATGTTTAGTTAGTTGTCAGCCACAGATCTGGGCAGTTAATGCTCTAATTTCTTCTTTTTTTGTGGTTCATATCCTTCATGATTCCTCCTTACAATTTTCAGCTTCATTCCTTTAGTCTTTAAGCATATTAGCTTCTAAGACAGTAGAGGAAAGAGCCGTAGCCATGAGCAATGCCATCAGCCAAGGAAGCCCTGAACTCAAAATTCTTGTCTCTTCCTGTTCTTCAGGTTGTACAGCTTTGGTTTTGTTTGTTTGTTTGTTTTTCTTTTTTGGGGGTCAAATTCTCCCTTAGCTTCTCTCTGCTTTTGGGTGCTTTCCAGCATTTCCTGTTTTATTTTATACAGTTTTTATAATTGTTATCCGCCGGTGAGTTGCATAACCACTTCAATGTTCCGTTTTTAAAGAAGTAATTCCAAGGCCTGGTTTCAAATACTTTCTTCTGATTTTGAATGTGTCCTCTCTGGGCATTGCAGGAGACTGTAGTAGCTAAAAGTCTTCATAGTTAGTAATTGGAGATACCTCAAGAAAATAGCAATCAGGAATTTTTTCCTGTAAAATGGTAAGTTATATTGCAAAGCTCTAAGAATTAAGACCTAGAAGCCAGATTCCTGGATAATTTTGATATAGAACTTGTAGCTATAAGAGTTTACACAACTGAGAGCCTGCTTCACTGGATTTAACATTAGGGTAGGTACTTGTGAAAGTTTTCTATTGCTGTGGAGCAAATCGCCACAAACTGAGCAGCTTAAAACAACATCCATTCACTAGCTTACAGTTCTATAGGTCAGACATCAGCATGACTATATTCTCTTGCTCAGGCTATCACGAGGTTTAAAGCAAGTTGCTGGCCAGGCTGGACCCTCATCTAGACATTGTGGAGAGAAACTGTTTCCAAGCTCATTCAGCGTGTTGGCAGAATTCAGTTCCTCACAGTTGTAAGACTGAGATCTCCATTTCCTCATTGGTTGTCAGCCAGAGGCCTCTCTCAGCTCCTGCATGCCACTGCATTCCTTCTCACACAGTCCCTCCATCTTCACATCTCCAAGCCTGCAGCAGCACATCAAATTCCCCTTGTGCTTCAAATCTCTCTGACTTCTTCTGCCATTAGCTGGAGAAAAACTCTCTGCTTTCAAAGGAGTTCACTTGGTTAGATCTGGCCCACCCAGATAATCATCTTATCCTAAAGTCAACTGTGATATCTAACCTGACATAATCATGGGAGTACTAGCTCATTATCTGCATGGGTTTTGGAGATTAAAGTATAAAATCTTGGGGTCCATTTTCAGAATTTTTCCTACTGTAGTCTCATTATAAAAGCATCTTTTTTGCTAGATCAAATGCCACCCAAGGACAGAGGTCAGAAGGAAAGCAGGGGACAATTTTGACCTTTACCCATTTCGGGTCTTACTTGTCAAATTCAATTATTAATCAACAGCCAGTATGTTCTCTGTTATAATCCATAACCCAAAAGCTCCTGTCATCGAAAAAAGTACACACACTTACCTATTTTTTAACACCTGTAGGAAGAGAGGTTGGTAACTTGTACAAGAATAGACCAGTCCTCTGTATTTTCTGCTGGTATTCATGTGTGGATACTCATAAATTGCATTTTGGGAACTGGAGCATGCAATTTGCACTCTAAACTGAGGAGAGAAGCAACCAATTTACACATGGAAAATGATTTATGTGCAATGCCCACTGCAGTTTCATTTATAGTAATGAAAAAATGTTTAACAACAATAGAGCACAAAGTAAATTATAGCACATCAACAAGATGTAGTCATTTATTTATTCTTTCGGCCTTTCAACAAATATTTATTGTTTACCTATCGTGTGCCAGGCACTATTAGCTGCTGGGGATACAACAATGATGCAAAAGAGACCTGGTTCTTTTCCTTATGGAATTTATATTCCAGTTGAGGAAGAAAGACATTAATCAAATAATCACACAGCCTAACATAAAACTGCAACCTCTGAAGGTTGCAGACATTTAAAATGATGGTTTTAATTTAAAAATTGTCCAAAAACAGAGAAATCTGTCTATGATCTAATGTTAAGGTGATTAAGAATGATCTATAATTATAGGTATAGAAAGGTACCAATAATATGACATGAGCTGTGCAAGAAGAAAACACTGGAAAGAAATAAACCAAATGTTAATAGTGGTTGTCTTCTTTATATTTACATGTGGTCCCTAAATTCTATAATTTGCATATATTACTTTTATAAATAGAAAAATTAAACTTATTTATAAAAGTAAAGAAATCACTTTCATTCTACCTTACCCCTATAATCAGATGCATGGTCTAGGCCAGATTTTTACATCCTCTTTGTTTGAATTTTGTAGTTGAGGCTGAACTAATTGGAAACATAAAAATAAATGTGAAACTACCCAGTTATCACTTGGCATATCCCTACTCTTTACATGGACTTGCAGATGTTCCTCAATATTTCAAAATCCTTCAAAAGTTTTTCAGCAATAATTAGGCCCATAACATATCAGCATTACTGCAGCTGCACATACTCCACCTCTCCCTCCTTAGCCAAGTCTGGCATCTTCTCCTCTTATCATAGTATCACTACTACGGAGGGCTCGCCGTGTGGCTGGCAGCATGCTAGATCTTTGTACACATTACCTTAAATCTGTATAATAAGACTGCACAGTAGCCATTATCAGCCTCATTTGACAGATGAAGTATCAGATCCCAATATTACCTGACAAGACAGTAAAAGCCAAGAACAGGAATGAAACCCAGCATGGTCTGTCTCCCAGGATCATGCTCTTTTCGTTATTTTGGTAGGCAGAATTCTAAGATGGCCCCTAAGATTGCCATCATTCCCTAATGTGCACATCTTCTATAAGCCCTTTCCATGAGTATGAGCAGGATTTGTTAATAAGATGGAACGTCACTCTGTGATTATGTTACATTATAAGACAAAAGAAATTTTGCAGAGTTAACCACAAGGGAGATTATCATGGGTGGACCTAACCCAATTAAGTGAGCCCTTTGAAAGAAAGGCTGAGTTCTTCACGGAAGTCAGAGAGATTCATCCACTGGTCTTGAAGGAGCAAGCAGCCTTGACTCCTACAGCCACAAGGAATTGAATTCTTCGGACTACTAGTGAGCCTGGAAGACGGCCCTCAGATGAGACACTAAAATAATATTGCAGCCCCAGAAAACACCTCGATTTAAGTCAATTGAGACCCTGAGCAAAGGATCAAGTTAACCCAAGCCCAGAATATTACATATGGAGACTATGAGACATTAGGTTTCTTTTCTTTTAAGCTGTTAAATTTGTATGCTATGAAGAAAAAAAAAAAAACTAATACAACTACCCTACTCTGCTTCCTGACCTCTCTGTTTGCATTAAGTGGTGATCCAGGTTTCTATCCAGGCTGAGGGTCTGGTTGTTAGGGCTGGGGTATGTGGGTAATTGAATTCTTCATTCATAAAGGCACTCTTGGAAGCTTCAGGTCCAATTGGGACGGCTATGAACAGCAAGAACTAAATCCTCAGCCAAGTCTGTGAACACAAACAAAATGGATGGAATAAACAGGTTCCCCTTGACCATCCTGGAGACATTCCACAAAGCAGAAAGGAACAGACTTTTTATGGTGGCTGGTCCCAGTGAGCAAAAAGGGTTGATGAAGACATTAGGTTAGGGATTTCTCCTCCCAATTTTCCCTGCTTTCCTCTCCTTGTACCACCGAATGTCCCTAATATGAGAAGACTCAAGTATAAGCCAGCAGCAAGGCTGCTCAGTCCCTCCTACCCAAAAGAAGTGTGGATTTTCATGACGTCAAGATGGGTTCAAACATAAACATCAGATTGAAATGTTGGGAACCTCTCAGGCTTCAGTTCCCACCACTGGGCATGCTGACAAAGAGGAGGGGGGAGATTTATAACTGCCATTTCCAGAAAGATTCACTTCAAGTCCCATTCTTTAGTTTGGAGGTTGGCATCATGGGTGATACTTACCATAAACTCCTGTGGAATATACTTTGATATCAATAAAAGCTTTAAACAAGATGGCTGTCACCAGTGATGTTCCAAACCATTATGGTGGGGCGGATAAGTCCTCACACTTCAGATTTCAGAAGAACCAAGAATGTCTGTTGACTCTAATGTCTTAGGCCTTTCTGGCCAACACTTTAATTCATTTGTTGAGTTCTAGTTTTTTGGTTCACCAATCCTGTGCTTATTAAAAGACAGGCACCCCTAGAAGAGATGCTTCAGTTTGAAGTTTCCTCCATCAACAGACAGCAACAAACATTACACCCTTTCTTGTGAGCAAATGTGACAATAAAAGGAATAAGAAATAAGGAGAATATGGAAGTGCTGAAGAGTAAATACAGAGGAGAAAAGATTTACAGAATGGACACTGGCAATCCGGACACTAAAGGCTAATGCTCCCTTTGTTAGGAGCATCTGGGGGCCTGAGCAGATTATATCTTCACATGTGGGTTTATTTTGCTGCAGGAAATAAGTCAGTCTTTTTGTTCTGTTGAGTTGAGATGGTCCTACTTTAATAGGAATTACTATCTACCACATGTTTCTCCAACTCAAAATTTACCTTTATGCCTCACTCACCTCATAGAATAGGAGGTTTAAATCCCTGCCCCAAGGTCTCATATGGAACATGAAATTGGTGAGAAGTAGCTTCAAATAAATGAACAGCATACTGATAAAGCAGATGTTGTAACTTAGTAAACAGGAGCAATTCACAGGGGTCAGCACCACAGCTCAGCATGGAGGAAGTGGCCAGATTAGCAGTCACCTTCTTCAAAACACAGACACAACTGAAGCTCAAACTACAGGCCAGGGGTGCCGTTCCTAGAAGACAGTATGGGGTGAGGCCCCATATCACCTGGAGGGTGGGCATTGGGCTGTGCTGCTACCGCAGCCCTGTCCCCCTCCAGACGCCCTGGGTTACAAACCAGGTTCAAAACCAGATGGCCTCAGCAGTCTTGCCCTAGTGAGGAGTGCAGCTCCAATCACCTTTCTTTCCTCCATCCTTCTCAAGATCCACACACTGCTCCCCGTGGGTCATGACATCCAAAACAGTTCAGGTCATCCTGGTCTATGAACAGTAGAGCTTGATTTCTCCAAGGGAGAATAAACTGTGAAACATAAGCTTGTTTACCTTGGGGTGGGGAATAAGGAAGGCTAGGTGTGATAAAGTAATTCTACGTAAAGGCAGACGAGAAAAACCCTTGGCACCTCTTTCTGGAATGGAGACAAAACCATGAATTTAATATCTGACAGAGATCATGCTGCACTAGAATTTAACAGGACTCTACACAAACAGTATTAGATCAGAACTAGGGGAAAGTGGCCCTTGAAGAATACTTAGACATGCATTTCTTCCATCAGTCATTCACAAAGTTATTGCATGTGCAATGCACTCTGCTGAACATCCAAAGATAAATGGAAGTGGGCAGTACAAGGAGAGGAACCAACTACCAGCAAATGTCACAGTGGGTGAAGATGCTATAACAGAAGAAATTTCAGGTCAATGTCTGCACAACAAGTCATGCAACGTGGCAAATACAGTTGACCTTTGAACAACACGGGTTTTAAATAGGCAGGTCCACTTGCATGTGAATTCTCTCCCTCATTTGCCACCCCTGAGACAGCAACACCAACCCCTTCTCTTCCTCCTCCTCAGCCTACTCAATGTGAAGACAACAAGGATAAAGACTTTTATAAGATCCATTTCCACTTACTAAATAGTAAATATGTTTTCTCTTCTTTGTGATTTTAATAACATTTTCTTTTCTCTAGCTTACTTTATTATAAGAAAACAGAATAAGTCATGTAACATGAAATACATTAATCAACTGTTTATGTTACCAGTCGGCTTCAAGTTAAGAGTAGGCTATTAATAGATAAGTTTTGGGGGAGTCAAAGTTCTATACAAATTTTTGACGGTGTAGGGATTGACACCTCTAATCTCCATACTGTTCAAGGATCCACTGTAATCTCCTTTCTGTGGGGCAGCATCTCAAAGCCATAAGTTTACTTGTGCTAGAATGCAGACGTTTCCTGAAAGCAGCCGAAGACCATGCATTACATGTACCCTTGCATGTGACCTAGCTCCCAGCCTTATACGTATCAGCAACTAAGTAAATATTTCTGAATGATTGATGTAAAATCCTTATCAGTGATGCTATTAACTCAGTGTAGCAAAATGTGCAAGTTCAAATGAAATATACACACATTTCATATCCCTAAATATTATACAATGTAACTTGAATGTTGGATCATAACAGAGAAGAAGAAAAGATACATTTCAATTGAGACTTGGCATGAGCTGAAGAAGCAGCTCAGGGAAGAGAGATAAGAAGGCTGTCATGTTCTAAATGGCAGCAGCTTCAAAGGAGAAGGGTTTTACATTTACGGGGATTTGACTATCCGGAGAGATAAGATAGGAAGTGGTAAGGGAAATCAAAGAGAAATAAAACTCTCAAGATAGCCTGAGAAATCAGGTTATTTAGAAAAAAGAGGACATCATTCAGCTAGCTGTTTTCTATTAAAAATAAAATCCTCAAAGCTAACATTTCCAAGTTGGTGTTATTTGAATCCTTCATCACAAAGATGAGAAATCTTAAAACCAAGGGTACTGAACTAAATCCTGTTTTTAAAATATATATCTAAAGCATTGGTTCAAGCTATAGAAGAGAAATTTTACAAACAGAAGCGTTTTTGGGGAGAAGCTTGTAAACTGATGATAAGACTTGTTGCAGACCAGATTTTTAACCATATATATGTGCATTCTAGCACATGCGGTACTTTTAAGGCTGAGTCCATGGACATTGCATTTTCACCTCAGAAATTCCAATTCCGAACACTTAATAATAACAAATAAACCCAAAGTTAATAATGAAATAAATAACAAGATGTTGAAGAGGTAGTTTTCTTTCAACTGATTAAGCAATTGCACATTCCCCTAGACTATGAAAATCAAACCCACACACACTCATGCACATGCAAACAGGTGCACACACACCATTGAACATACAGGAAGTAAACAAAGGAACAAAGGAACAGTCTTGATCATTCAGTCCACAGCCTAATTTAGCCAAAGTGTTGAGAGAGAGAGAGAGAGAGAAAACGCCTCGTAATTGGAGTGATGGTTTCTGTTTTGGGATTCCCTGGATGACATGAGATTCCAGGTTCTAGTCATTTATAGATAGACCCTGTGTCACAGAGTGAGTAGAGTTGACAGCTACCCAAGCCTACTATTTAGAGAAACTGTTCTCCCTTGCCTGGTTGGGAAAATAAACCTTCGAGTAACTGAGTCCATTCTTCATTTCATTTTCCCAGCACATACCTTGTTCATAGCAGACTCAATCTATACATGTAAGTCATCTAGCCTCTAACTCAAGGGAAGAAAGTGGGGAAGCCAAAGGATTAGGCAGGTCTAATTCATCACCCAGAAATTACACAGGGCCCTGCTACTGTAGTGGTGAGAAGATAGCAGCTGCATTATAACTAAGAGTCCCAGCCACGGTTGTTGAGCGAGACCCAACCAATAAAAGCTTGACCTTGAGAAACAAAGAGAGTCAGAAGACAGATGACCAAGCCCAGAGAGATGAGTTTCGTTCTCTGTAAAATGAAGAGGCTATGTAATTTCTTATATTTCTCTCATTCTCCACTTTACAAGGTACATTAAAACACACGTTCTCTTTTGATCCTCATGACCTTGCTAGGGAGAGATGGTCTTGAAAGCCTTGCCCAGATGACTTGGAAGGATGCTATCCGACTCTATCATTTCATCATTTCATCATTTCACAAGATTCATGCATTCACCTTTTTTCCTGAATTCAAGTTTATTTCTACTATTACAAATCTCTAGTGCAGCTTGGTTATCAAAGTTTGTAGTGCTAAGGATAATTTTTTATTTTTGAGGAAAATAACAAAGTAGCAATCTACCAAGCATAGAAAGCATGACTTTAAGGTATTGAAGCTGACTATACTCTTTAATTTCTATTGCTGACTAGCAGAGACCAAATCAGCACTGCTTTCAATGTAGTCAGCCCATCTGAGAATGCTTCATGGTCGCCAATATTTTTGGAGCCTTTTTATTGTACCTATATCCATCCAGCATTAGGTCAAAAGCCTCACAATATAATCAAGTTTCCTTCTTCATGGCCACACTTTGGTTTGAACCAAAGGCTCCATTACTAATTACCCAGGCTGTCCTCTCAGGTTATTGACAAGGCTTGTAACAGAGTGAGTTTGGCTATTTCAAGAAATCCTATCCTTCAAGAGAGAAAAGATTTGCCACTCTGAAGATATTCAAAAGAATTTGATGCTGACTCTACAGACAATTCCAAAAGTGAGATTTCTCCACAGCCTCCACCACTGGAAGCTCCCCAAGCAGGAGGAAGATACCTTATTTTGATGTGTATCCACAGTGCCTGGTACAGCAGCTGTCGCATAAGCCAATTCCCAGGGCGAGCTTCTTGGGCAGTGAGCTGTGCAGCCACTCAGGGACTGGAAGGACCCTGCACTTGGTGTTTTGCTCTGCTGTCATTATCTTGGAATTCTTCATAACTTAACAAAGAGCCTTGCGTTTTCATTTTGACCTGGGACTCACAAATTAAGTAGCCATTATCATTCAATAACAATTAATATTTTTAAAACTGAAGTAAACCATTCTGGTTCTGGATTCTACTCATAGGAAACAAGACAGAGAAAGGAAGGAGCCCAAACCCTGAGTTTGAGTGGTATTCCCAGCATTTAACAATGTCTAGTTTGGGTTAATAATCTTTAATATTAAAGTTAAATAATCTTCTACACTAGGAGTCCCCAACCCCCAGGCTGCAGACTGGTCCAAGTCCGTGGCCTGTTAGGAACCTGGCTGCATAGCAGGACGTGAGCAGCGAGCAAGAGAGCGAAACTTCATCTGTATTTACAGCCACTCACCATCACTCACATTACCATTGAGCTCCACCTCCTGTCAGATCAGCAGCAGCATTAGATTCTCATAGGAGCATGAATCCTATTGTGAACTGTGCATGCAAGGGATCTAGGTTGCGTGCTCCTTATGATAATCTAATGCCTGAAGATCTGAGGTGAAACAGTTTCATCCTGAAACCATCTCCCCCTGCCCCCCATCCATGGAAAAATTGTCTTCCATGAAACTGGTTCCTGGTGCCCAAAATGTTGGGGACCAATGTTCTATACAATTGTACATATACTATCTTGGAACAGTATGAGAATTTGAAGTAATGTCTATAAAGCAAATAGCACAAACCCAGCACTCAAAGTTGTATGTTTTTATTATTTTAATGGAATTGGATGGGGTTGAAACTATCAGCTATGATATACAAAGAAGAAATATATAGAGGAGGTGCCTAGTAATACTCCATAGTAACAACAAGGGAAATAAGCTGGCCACAATTTTTATAGCCTAGAAGTCACCGTTTCAAAGCACAGAGCTTTAGAAAAATATTGGACCTGTGTATTTGTGACATCATTGTAGAGTTCAAATAAAATTAGGGACAGGAGGTGCTTTAAACCTGAAAAGCATCAAATATAAATATGTCATAGTATCTAAGTTAAATCATATTTTAATTACTTTTATATTTTCCTGTCTAGTTAATGCGTACTTTATAAAGCTTTATCCTATCCCATTTCTGTTTCTTGCATAATATTAATTATAATTTGTAAGAGTTTTCTAAAATGTTGACTGTTGGGCTCTTGTTCTACAAAATAAATCCTTATAATAACTGTATTTTTTAAAAGAAAACTTTTGTTATGTTAACAGACATTTATTAATTGCTGAACAAACAGTAGGTGCATGGATATTCATACAGCTTTTTACTGATACATAATATTTGTACATATTTTGAGGGTACATGTGATATGTATACATGCATACAATGTATAATGATCTAATCAGAGTAATTGGAATATCCATCACCTCAAATATTTATCTTCTCTTTATGTTGGGAACATTCTCATTCTTTTCTTCTAGTTATTTTGAAATACACCATAAATTATTGCTAACTATAGTCAGTCTACTATACTATCAAAGACCAGATTTTATTCCTTTTAACTGTATGTTTGTACCCCATATTCAACCTCTCTTCACCCCACCCACCTTCCCACCTTTCCTAGCCTCTAGTAACCAGCAATCTACTCTCTATCTCCATGAGATCCACGTTTTTAGCCCCTATTTGTGAGTGAGAACATGCAATATTTGGTTTTTTATGCCTGGCTTATTTAACACAACATAATGACCTCAAGTTCCACCCATGTGGTTGTAAATGACAGGGTTTCATTTTTTTTTATGGCTGAATACTATTTTCTTGTGTATGTATACCACATTTTCTTTATGCATTCATCCACTAATGGGCATTTAGGTTGATTCTGTATTTCGGCTATTGTGAATAGTGCTATAATAAACATGGAAGTGTGGATATCTCCATAATAATGGATTTACTTTTTTAGGGATATATACCCAGCAGTGGGATTGCTAAATCATATGCTAGTTCTATTTTCAGTTTTTTGAAAAACCTCTATCCTGTTTTCCATAATGGCTGTACTAATTTACATTCCTGCCAAGATCATACAAGGGTTCCCCTTCTCTGCATCCTGGACGGCATTTGTAATTTTTTAATTTTTTTGATAAAAACCATTTTAACTGGGATGAAATGCTATCTCATTATGTTTGTTTTGCATTTTCCTGGTGATTAGTAATATTGAGAATTTTTTCATATGCCATTGACCAATTCTGTATCTTCTTTGGAGAAATGTCTATACAGATCTTTTGCCCATTTTTTATCATATTTTTATTTTGCTATTGGGTTCTTTGAGTTCCTTTATACTCTGATTATTAATTCCTTTTCACAGGGATAGTTTGCAAATAGTTTCTCTCACTCTGTAGGTTATCTCTTTGCTGTTTCCTTTGCTGTGCAGAAGCTTTTCACCTTGATGTAATCCCGTTTGTCTATTTTTGTGTTTGTTGCCCATGCTTTTGAGGTTTTATGCAAACTATCTTTGCCAAGACCAATATCCTGAAGCATTTCCCTAATGTAAAATGTATTTTCTTAAGATAGAATTTTACTATAAGAATATACTCTTTTGTTGGTGAATACTTTGAAAAGCCACTTATGGTGCAAGTTAAAAAGAAAGCTCATTCCATTATATGCCCACCTTCTGGCAAGAGGCCATTCTTGAGGAGTCATTGATAGAGATGGCTCTGCTAACTACCTAGTTTTTGTTTTTGCTGAGTGATACATAAGCAAGCTGAGAGTGGCAGCTGAATTTATTGACACAATAAAGATAATTTCCTTGAGCTCCTGGGAAGGAATGAAGTAGGCTGGGAAGAGGAACTTTGATGGGAACAAGCAATTTTATGAGGTAGGATATGATATGAAGCCTTTTCCCCATCGTATAACTGAATCTTTCATAAAATACCTATGCTTCATGAACTGTTGACTTAAAATTGTTTGGGGCAGTGAGTACACATAGACACAGAATAGAGTGGTAGACATTGGAGACTACAGAAGTTGGAAGGGTGGGAGTGGAGTGAGGGTTGAAAAATTCTCTCTTGAGCACGATGTCACTATTCGGGTGATGGATTCCCTAAAAGCCCAGATTTCATCACCATGCAACATACTGTGTCCGGAATTGGTTCCTTCCCATGGGTTCTTGGTCTTGCTGACTTTAAGAATGAAGCCACAGACCCTTGTGGTGAGTGTTACAGCTCATTGCTACAGCTCATAAAGGTGGTGTGTCCAGAGTTGTTCATTCCTTGGTCTCAGGGGCTTCAGGAGTGAAGCTGCAGACCTTCACGGTGAATGTTACAGCTCATTGTTACAGCTCTTAAAGGTAGTGCGGACCCAAAGAGTGGGCAGCAGCAAGATTTGTTGCAAAGAACAAAAGAACAAAGCTTCCACAGTGTGGGAGACGACCCTAGCGAGTTGCCACTGCTTGTTCGGTTGCCTGCTTTTATTCCCTTATTTGGCCCCACCCACACCCTGCTGATTGGTCCATTTTACAGAGAGCTGATTGGTCTGTTTTGACAGAGTGCTGATTGGTGCATTTACGAACCTTTAGCTAGACACAGAGTGCTGATTGGTGCATTTACAATCCTTTAACTAGAGAGAAAAGTTCTCCAAGTCCCCTACCCAATTAGCTAGACACAGAGAGCTGACTGGTGCATTTACAAACCTTTAGGTAGACACAGAGTGCTGATTGGTGCATTTACAATCCTTTAGCTAGACAGAAAAGTTCTCCAGGTCCCCACCCAACCCAGAAGCCCAGCTGGGTTCACCTCTCAATAGGCATGTAAGAAACCTGCCCTTGTACCACCGAAATCTATGAAAATGAAACAATTTTAAAGATTTAAAAAAATAAACTTAATAAATAAAATAAAATGTTTAGTCATCTTTTTTAAAAAGTAAAATAAAATCGTTTGGGGGGAGATGCCACTGCGTAAAAAGTCTAGTGTGTTCATGATGCAGAAGTCCTAGTACTATGTGATATCAATTTCCATGGACAATCCGAATTGTAATTGGTTTTAATTGGTGTTCTTTTAAAATTGGTTTTAATACTGGTTTTTATAAGAATGTAATCAAATAAAAATACAAGAACTCTCCTATTTAAAAGAATAATAATGTCTCAATGTCTCTCTTTCTATGGCATGTTTATATGAAACTCTTTCTCGGCTGGGCACGGTGGCTCATGTCTATAATCCCAGCACTTTGGGAGGCCGAGGTGGGTGGATCATGAGGTCAGGAGTTCAAGACAAGCCTGGCCAAGATGGTGAAACCCCGTCTCTACTAAAAATACAAAAATTAGCCAGGCATGGTGGCGGACACCTGTAATCCCAGCTACTTGGGAGGCTGAGGCAGAGAATTGCTTGAACCTGGGAGGTGGAGGTTGCAGTGAGCCGAGATCATACTACTGCACTCCAGCCTGGATGACAGAGCGAGACTCTGTCTCAAACAAGCAAACAAAAAAACTCTTTCTCTTCAACTGCCAGAAAGACAAAAAAAAAAAAGTGAGGGAGCCAAAAAAGAAATTTAATTGGACTAGTTGTTGCCAATTGGGGTTTAGCAATGATAGCCACTTAGCCCTTCCATGTCCTAAGTCAGAAACACTAAAAGACTAAAATCTACATTTCCTAGACTCTCTTGGATCTAGGAATATGAATGAAATTGAGGCTGTGTAAGTGAAATCAGTTCATCTGAGATTTGAGAGGTCAGTGGAGGTCAAGGCATTCTTCAGAGGCTGTGGCAGCAAACAAGCCAGTTGTGGCAGAACTCACAGTCCTCTTTTTTTGTTACCTGCTTGTGCCATGGGGCCGGCATCTGTGAACTAATAATATGGCATATTAGAGTATTAATAGAGCTGTAGATTTAAACAGTCAAGGATTTAATTTGTAATTGGCATGATCTAGCTACAAACCGTTCTTTAAAAGGAGTAGCTTTCTTCTTGTTGTCTTAATTTATTTAATTCTATTAATATTTAGAAAACTCCTTCAAGGTGACGGCACTACTTATTCATCTTATGAAGAAGTTTCACCATGGGGTATGCAATTCCACGTTTTGAAACATTCAATCACCATCGATAAAACGGCAGCAGCCATTAAGCAGTCAAATTGAATAGAACTTCCTTAGAAAGCAACTTAAATGCACTATGGCTGGAAGGTCAGCATGTGGCAGCTTAACAAAGCAGGGAAGTCAGATAAATTTCTTTTGCCACCCCCAAGCAAGGCATACCCAAGGCATATGGCTTCTTCCACTCCCTTTTTTGGATTATATATTTCTTTTGAAATTCCCACTCCACCGCCATCTACCTACCCACATGTCTTGCATCTTTAAGAGCCCAAATGAAATCTTATCTACTCCAGGGAGATTTCCCTCCCCCATTTCCAATGATTTTCCCTTCATCTATTATTTTATAATTTTCATATATTTTCCATTTTCCATTATTTCTGATATGGCACTTTTATTCCTAGTGACTGTTTTCTGAAGATACATATTATACTTCCCTAAAATCTATCCAGACTATAAACACAAGATGTTAAGGCCTGGGTTTGTTTTGGTTTATTTGTTTGGTCCTTGCTTTATCTCCCAGTACTTGATATTTGGTAGATTCTCAATTAATATTTGGCGAGCAAATAAATTGTGTTATCAGAAAATATTGGTCCACCCAAAATCAATGCACCCCTGTCCATAGCATAGGGTTGTTTATGGAATAAATTTCCTAGCCCCCTTGCATCCTGGGGTGGCCACATATCTAGTTCTTACCAGTAGAATATAAGTAGAAGTGATTTGGTTCCTTTCTGAGATGGAGTACTTGAAGTAGATCCTTTTCCTTTCCAATGCCTAGAAACAAACAAGTCCAAGGCCCTGGATGGTTAGGGAGCCACAAGACAAAAGAAGCCTAGATTTCCAAGTTACTGTGTGGGAAAAAAACAAAAAGTTGTTTTTGTCCATTGAGAAAACCCATATTGAACATTTGCATAAGTGAGAAAAATTTACTCTGTGATTCACACTAAGATCTGTACAAGATTAAGAAGTTTTATTCACAATAAGTAAAAACTAGAAACAACCCAAATGGTTGTCAATTGGTAAATGAATAAATATATTGCAGCAAATGCATACAATGGAATACCATTCAGCAGTAAAAAATGTGTTAAAGATATATATATATAAGAACATGAATGAATCTCAAAAAGCATTATGCTATGTAAAAGAAAACAGGCACACACACAAAAGCTATATAGTGAATGATTCCATTAATGTAACATTCTGGAGAAGTCAAAATCATAGGAACAGAAATCAGAGCAGTAGTTGCTCAGTTCTGGAGGTGGAAGGAGGGAACCACTCCAAAGGGACATAAGGGAACTTTTTGGGGTGATGGAAATATTCTGTGTCTTGGTTGTGGTGCTGGATACTTAGTTGTAAATCTTTGTTAATGTTCATTGAACTGTACACTTTATATAAATTATTTCTCAGTAAACTTGATTATTAAAACATCTTCTGTATTAAGACATTGGAATCTTGGAATTTATTTAGTACATGGTCAAATATGCTAGTGTCATTTTAGCTAATACATGAATGGAGGAAGAGTAAAGTCAAACTCCACCCAAAGGGTTGCTTTAGCATGCTCCAACACTCTGCATGTTGCTGAACTCATAATAAATGCTCAGGAAAAAAGTGTATTGAAGTAACCTTAATTTCTCTCCCACAATTTTTTCATTCCATAGTTTGCCTACAATCATTTATATATTCATTCATTCATTTCCTCTTATCATTGCACACTGTAAAACAAAAGCTGCCAAGCTCCATACTCTGAAAACACATTTTTCAAATGCTTTCCATGCAAGCAATCAGGCATTGGTCTGTTTTATTCATAAGGTGATTTTTCTTTCTAGCTGCTAGAGCGACTTAAACATTTAATATCCATAAAACTGCTTTAATTTTTTAAGAACACAAATGGGGATTCCACTGCACTAAATATGGAATCATTTGGTGTCATAGCAACAAGCCTCATTTGTACCATTCAGAATTCACTCACTGAGTATAGCTCTCAAAAAAAATAGTCTGACCTCCTTGGTCATCCCTCTCAGTCACAGATTTTGAACCCTAGGCTTCCAATACTCCCTGCCCCTTCACCTTGAAATCATCCTTTTCTACTTTGAGAGGACTTAATGCCCTAAATGTTTCACTGAAGCTATTTCCCAAAGTTAATCAGAACCAATGAAAGTGTGCTGGAAAAGAAGGAATATCTGAGAAGAAACAGAATCTCTATTTATTATGATTTTCTAGAACATATTCTCCAAGAATACACAGAGTTAAAATATTAAAGTAGCTTGGAGAGAAGATGGTTAAAAGCTTTGGAAGCAGGTGTATTAGTCAGGCTAGGATAAGCTATGCTGGGTAACAAACAATTCCATAATTACACATCAAGACTTTATTGTACTTTTTATTCAAACAAGTCTGTCTGGGGACTAGGAGGCTTTCCAGAGTGTCTGACCTCCATGCAGCCACTTTGCAGTCCAGGATTCTTTAATACAGATGTGCATTAGAATCTCATTTCACATACTTAGGATTTCTGTGTCACGGGCATGTAATTTAGGCTCTCAGAGCCTCATTTTTCTCATCTATAAAAATGACATAATAAATCAATTGTCAACAAGGGATTAAGAATTTTATGTATTCTCTACCCCAGAGCTGCTGCACTGATGAACAAGATCCAATGGAGGGGCAATACTTAAAATAAAGTAGTAAATTTTTTTAAGGGAAGAATATCATGGTCCAAAAGACATTAGGGCACTCTTGCATCTCAGAGTGAAGAATGGTCTAGAAGAAAAACAACTTCCAAATTTGAACCAATTTGTTGCAGCACAAAGAGAGCCATGAATGAAAAACTAGGCGTGAGCCCCATGTGGTCAGGTACTCTATGTTTTTGACAGCAGTAGCCCCAGCCTGGCACACGGTAGGTGATCAAAGTTACTAAATCTTGAATGAAGCAGGGATTCTGAACTCATCTCACCATAACAGTTGTTATCACCCCCAAATGGGCTCTGGTTTTCTCATATATAAAGAGATTATCTGAAATGATACTTCCAGCTCTGAAATGCATCATTTATAGCTCCTAAAAGTGAACAGGGCCTTAAGGGGTCATGCAGTTTAATACCATTCCTGTTGTCTCTGCTTTCACCCCTAGCAGGAGGGCACTTAAACCTTCCATGACAGATTGTTATCCATCCTTTGATGGGATAGATGTAAATGACATTGGGTGATTTTTCTGTATCTCCCCTTAATACCATTAATAATTCCCTACCTTATATTTTTAAAGTGCAGCGTCTACCGACAAAAATGTCAAAATTGACATACTGAGATTATAGTTATAAGAACAGAGTCAAATAGCTCAGAAAAAGCAATTTGGATTCTGGGATTGGCTTCAGTCCTAAAGATACTCCATAGTGCCTTGACATTATAGAGGCATATGAAAGTAAATTCAGTCTCCCAAGACGTATTTTTACTCTGCTTAAACAATTAACGAAAAAGGCTATTAAAGCTAATCTATCGTTGTTAGCATTTGAAAGAAAGCTCCCTGAAAAATGAGAGCTTTCTTTCATTTCATTTCATTATGATGTTTCTTAGGAACATTATAATGTTCCTAAGCAAAAAAACACTACAATAGAGAAACCAAATTTGGTGAGGGCACTTTTCTCCGCTTCGGATGGATGATGGGCAGATAATGTGAACAGATGATAGATAAATCAGTAATGTGAACAAATGGCAGAAAGAGGGAGCTGTCTCCTGTGGCAGAAGGACGTTCTTGGGGACTTTGCCTGACTCAAAGGAGTACAACTGCTTTGAGGGTGAATTAAATGCCATTCAACAGACCAGAGAACATACTTGGTGATTTAAAATAATTTTAATGCTAATTAAATAAAAGGTATAAAAGGTGCCCTCCTCACATTCTCTCATAACAATGTTTCTTTCTTTTCTTTTTTAAACAGAGTCTCGCTCTGTCGCCCAGGCTGGAGTACAGTGGTGCCATCTCGGCTCACTGCAAGCTCCGCCTCCCGGGTTCACGCCATTCTCCTGCCTCAGCCTCCCGAGTAGCTGGGACTACAGGTGCCCGCCACCACGCCAGGCTGATTTTTTTTGTATTTTTAGTGGAGACGGGGTTTCATCGTGTTAGCCATCGTTCTCGATCTCCTGACCTCGTGATCCGCCCGCCTCGGCCTCCCAAAGTGCTGGGATTACAGGCGTGAGCCACCGCGCCCGGCCTAAAATCTCTTTCTTAAGTCGTTATGACAAAGGGGTTAACAAAAAGCTTGGTTAAAATAGCTAAAATGTGACAATTGAAAGACAGTAGGATAGTTGGCCTAGTATAGGAGGGTGAAATGGGGGTGAGAGGACGGGGAGCAGGACAGATAGAGCAAAACAAGTGTGTTAGTCATGCTAGGATAATCTATGCTGAATAACAAACAATTCCATAATTACACATCAAGACTTTATTGCACTTTTTACTCAAACAAGTCTGTTTTGGGACTAGGAGGCTTTCCAGAGTGTCTGGCCTCTATGCAGGCACTTTGCAGTCCAGGAGTCTTTAATCCAATGGGTCTGCCATACCAGTATGCAGATTCTTCAGTCATCAGGGCAGATAAACAGGCAGTAAAGAACTACCCATTGCTGACTACCATACAGAACAACTTTGGAGAGACCAAGATTCCCTGGCCCCCAACCCATCTTGTTAATACACTGTCCACTTGCAGAATTCAGTTACATCACCATGTAGGATTCTGCACCCCAACTCTTCCAGCAACACAAAAATTAAATCAGCCTATATAAAGATTTCATATATAAACATTTGAATTTAAATATAAGTGGTCATTCACGGAGCTCAGCATTAAAGAAAGGAGGAAAAGAGAAATTCATACTGGCAACTGCTGGAGGAGGTATGAGTCCCTACATTGATTCCCAGAATAATTTAGAAACCTAAAAGACCCAGACTTCCATTGATCTCGAATGTTCCCCACAGAGTCAAGTTGTAGCCTTGACACCTGCTCCTTCTGTTCTAGCCAGGTAGGGCCCTTAGTCCCCACATGAAACTCAGCCACTTCAGGCTCTGGTGCAAATGTAGCCCCCATGTGAAGGATGCATGGAGACCTAGAACTCACAGTGTAGTTCTCAGCAGCTTGGCAAAGCCAACCTTGCAGCTTACCTGCTAAGTGTGTAGCACAGTGTTAGCACCTAGCGCTCCTGAAATAATAGGTCACATGTAAAGCTGTCTTTTGAACTAACTCTCCATCCTCTTAGCAACACTATAAAGTGGACACTGCTATTATTCCCATTCTATATGAAGAAATAGGTATGGAGAGGTTAAACAACATCCCTAAAATAATACAGCCATTAAATGGAGGAGATCATAGCCTGACTAATAAACAGACTGAAAGGACACAGAGCAAAATCAGCAAAAGGAAAAATGCATAAGATGAAGTCTGGAGGAAACCAGGCATAAACTTCCAAGAGTCTTCTGTCTGTGGAATTGAAGTAAGAGGCAGGACCAGATTCCAAAAGTGGGGCTTGGACACTGGACCAGACTGAGAACTAGCTAAAACAGGGAAGAGGTGAAAATACTTCTCCATAAGACATGCCCACCAGTGTGCCATATCAGTTTGCCATTGCCATGGCAACTCGCAGAAGTTACCAATTCTTACCATGGCAATGACCTGATGACCCAGAGGTTACCACTCTTTTTCTAGAAATTCCTGCATAACCCACTCCTTAATTTGCATATAATTAAAAGTGTGTATAAATGTGACTGCAGAACTGCCTCTGAGCTGCTACTCTTGGCACACTGCCTCTGGGGTAGCCCTGCTCTGCAAGGAGTGGCACCTCTGTTGCTGCTGTACACTGCCGCTTCAATAGAAGTTGCTAACACCACCAGCTTGCCCTTGAATTCTTTCCTGGGCAAAGCCAGGAACCCTCCCAGGCTAAGCCCCAACTTTGGGACTCTCCTGTCCTGCATCAGAATCACACAGGACATGCTTAATTCTTCCAGCACCAACTTATGATAACACATGTGAAATGTCTACCAGAGAAGTCATTCAGAGATTTACTGCTCAGGGGCTTTTGTTGTGGGCAGGTCACATGGGCAACCCTCCACTAGCATATACCAAAATTCCAAGACTCCCAAAAGAAAAGCAAGTATTCAGCATAAGCCATATGGTTTGCACAAACAGTTTAGTTTAAGCATAAAAGCCACTTTTATCAGTTCTGGAAATGGTGGAGACTCTCCCCAAATCCAAGTTCCCAGATGCTAGTCAAGCACCAGCCCTGCAAACAAGCCTTTCTAAGCAGTCAGTCTTCCTCGATCAATTCTTTTCATCACACTTTCTTATCCAGCAAGCATTGTACTAAGGAATGAGTTCCAAAGATTTATTTTTAAGCATCCACTATGTGCCAGACACAGTTTCAAATGCTGGGTATACAGAAAAAAAAAAAAAAAAAAAGCAGACAAAAGACTTTCACTTATAAAGATTTCATCATCTACTGAAGGAAATAAACTGTAAATAAACTAATAAATATCCAATAAAAATTTTTTTTGAAAAACAAAAAATCAGAGTAGAGGAATAGATATCACAGAAAAGACACTCCAGAAACAGAAGTCAGGAAAGCCTTGGCTGTGTGGGTGTGTTCGAGCAGTGAAAAGAAGGGGCAAGTCACATGCCCCTCAGTGAAAAGAGCTTTCCAGGCTGAGGGAGAAAGGCATGCCCAGTCACTGAGACAGGAATGTGCTTGTGTGTATGCAGCAACCACAAAGAAACTGAGTGAAACTAGAGAGATAGAATGTATCCAAAGTCCTTACCTTGGCCAATAAGTCCCTCTGTGGCACGGCTCCTGTGTAAGAGCAGTAGGATGCCATTGGCAGGTTGAATGGGGAGCTGGCAGTAGGATGCCACTGGCAGGTTGAGTAGGGGGCTGGCATGGTCTGATTTATGTTTTAAGAAATGAGTAAGTCATGCTTCCCACCTACAAAGGGCTCTTGGCCTACTAGGTTAAAGAGTTGTGTCAATAAGTGATGGCAATATAGTGGGTACACACTAAAAGAGAGATACAGAAAGGAATAA
The DNA here is from genome assembly GCF_029281585.2 of Gorilla gorilla gorilla. Lineage (NCBI taxonomy): Eukaryota > Metazoa > Chordata > Mammalia > Primates > Hominidae > Gorilla > Gorilla gorilla. Next base: position 15,673,486 of record NC_073235.2, on the reverse strand, counting down.
AGTTGAAGAGAAAATGATATTTGATTTCAAAATTTATTACAAAGCTTCAAAAATAAAAATTATGAGATTGGCATAAGGATTTGTCTATGGCTTTTTCCATGGCTCAGTGGAATAGAATAGCCCAGAATTATATCTACATGTATATGGACAACTGATTTTGACAAACACGAAAAGACAAGTTAGTAGCAAAAGAATACCTACTCAGCAAACGGTGGTGGAACAATTAGATGGCCATGTACAAAAAAAAATTATGATCGATACCTTGCACCATATATAAAAATTAATTTGAAATAAATTGTGGACCTAACTGTAATACTTAAAATCACAGTACTTCTAGTATAAAATATAAAAGAAATTATTTGTGGCTTTGGGTTAGGCAAAGTTTTCTTAGATAAATCAACAAAAGCACAATCCATAAAAAAAAATTTATAAATTTGACTTCACCAAAATTTCAAACTTCTCCTTTCAAAGGATTCTGTTAACATAATCAAAAAAACAAACCATAGACTGAGAGAAAATACTTAAAAATCATATAGGCTGGGTGCGTTGGTTCACACCTGTAATCTCAGCACTTTGGGAGGCCGAAGCGGGCGGATAACCTGAGGTCAGGAGTTCGAGACCAGCCAGACCAACATGGAGAAACCTCATCTCTACTAAAAAATACAAAAATTAGCCAGGCATGGTGGTGCATGCCTGTAATCCCAGCTACTCAGGAGGCTGAGGCAGGAGAATCTCTTGAACCTGGGAGGTGGAGGGTGCAGTGAGCTGAGATCATGCCATTGCACTCCAGCCTGGTCAACAAGATCAAAACTCCATCTTAAGAAAAAAAAAAAAGAAAAAATCATATCTGTGATAAACAGCTTGAATCCAGAACATAAAAAAGAACTTTCAAAACTCATTTATAAGGAATGAAACAATCCATTTTTTTTTAATGGGCAAAAAGTTTAGGCAGACATTTTACTGAAAAAGATATATGGATGACAAATAAATATGACAAGACGCTCAACATTATAGTCACAATGAGATACCACTATACAACTGTCATAATGACTAAAATTTAAAGCAAACAATTATTTTAAGCTTTGGCAAGAATGTAGAGAAAAAGAAAGTCTTATATACTTCTGTTGGGATGTAAAATGGTACAATCACTTTGGAAAACAGTTTGGCAGTTTCTTAAAGGTTATATACATATCCATCATATGATTCAGCCTTCTACTTCTAAGTATTTACACATACCTAGAGAAATGAAAGCATATATTAATTTACATGATTTTCATAGAAGCTTTATTTAGAATAGACCAAATGTCCGTCAGTAAGGGAAGAGATAAACAAATTATAGTATAACCCATACAATGGAATACTATTCAGCAACAAAAAATAATGAACTATTGATACATGCAAAAATATGGCTTATCTTCAAATTGATGATGCTGAGTAAAGGAAGTAAGAAAAAAATACATACGGCTTACTTCCATTTGTATAAGACTCCAGAAAATACAAACTAATCTACAGTGACAGAAAGCAAATAAATGTTTGTCTAGGCCAAGAGGCAGGGAAAGGGTAGGAGGGAAATGCAATAAAAGGGCATGAGGAAATTTTTGGAAGTGATGAATTCATTATTTGATCATGATGATGGCTTCACAGGTATATATATATATCTATATATGTATGTATATATATACACACACACATACATATATATATATGTAGAAATGGAGAAGGAGGATATGGAAAATGTATGTGATGTGAGAAAAACAGTCAGGACATTGCCCTAAATGGGTGCCTACCTGCTAGACCTGATTCTTGACTCTTAATTCAGCATGGTGCAACTACCCCAACCACCTGCCCTGATGCCTTCATGTTTCCAGCTTCTGAAATACATCCTTATCAACTGTTTCAGACTTCAGAGACTTATTTGAATGTCCAGATACCACCCACGCTGGATGTAGCTGAGCCAGCTGGCCAGAGATCTTTCTTCAACTCTTAGTAAGAATGTATAGTTTTAAAAAGCATGAGATTTCATGTAAAAATATGCTCAACATCAGTTGTCATTAGGGAAATGTTAATATAAACAAGAGTGACATGCTACCACATACTTACTAGAATGTCTAAAATGGAACTATCCGATAATACTAATTTCTGGCAAGGCTGCAGATGCATAGGAACTCTCATTCGCTGCTAGTGGGAATGCAAAATGGTACAGCCAATTTGAAAGACAGTTTTTTCAGTTTCTTACAAAGCTAAACATAGACTTGCCATACAATCCAGCAATTGCACTTCTTGGTATTTACTCAACTGATTTAAAAACGTAGGGACACACACACACACACACAGAGCACATGAATGTTTATAACAGCTTTATCTGTAATTCCCCAAAATGGAAGCAACCAAGATTCCTTTCAATAGGTAAATACATAAACAAACTATGGTACAGATATACAAAGGAATACCATTCAGCATTAAAAAAAGAATAAGCTATCAAGCCACACGAATGCTTGGATGAATCTTAAATGCATACTGCTAAGTAACAGATGCCAGTTGGAAAGGCTGTATACTCTATAGTTCCTTTTATATGACATTCTACAAAAGTCAAAACTATGAAGATGGTAAACAGATCAGTTGTTGCCAAGGATTTGGGGAGATAGGGTTGAATAAGTGAAGCACAGGAAGTTTTTTTAGGGGGGTGAAACTATTCTGTATAATACTGTAATTGTGAACATATGACATTATGCATTTATCAAAACCAATAGAATTTTAAGGCATGAGGGAACTTTAATGTATGCAAGAGAAAATATCATAATTTAGGATGTTGAGGAATGCAATGATGGAATGCAGGATGCGACCTAAAACTCAAACTGTGTAACAAGTGTATGAAACAATCTCACTGAAAGGGACTGAGGAAAAGGTGCTGACCTATGTAACTTTGGAAATGAGTGGAGCATGTAAGACTAAGGCAAAAGGAGCTGCACATAAACACTGTCCTCTCGATGATAAATTGATTTCCCCTGGAGGTACAGGTTAACACTTCTGAAACTACTATTCACGTATGCTGCAATTGAATGACTAGGTAAATGAAATGGAAGATGGTGAGGGCCAGATTTTTCACTGTTGAAGTGGAAGTTTGCAGTATGCAAGGAGAGAAAGCTAGAATGGTGTATGTATAATAGATTAGAGTGAGAAACATTAGCACAAATTCATATTATATTTAATATAAATACAGATGGTTACATTAGAGATATTTATAGATATGTGTATATAAACAGTTTAGTATACACACATATATTTCTTTTTTCTGTCAGCTGAGGTAGCCTAGAAGCAACAAAATCCCAGTGGCAGAACACACGTAACATCCAAATCTTGGCTTCTAATATCATTCTCCAATAAAAGGACATGGGCTCCTAGGAGAAATGACTCTAGGACTGGGTCAGGAAATATGTAAGATGAACCTGTAGCAGTTCATAGTGCCAGAATATAAAGGAGTACTGAAAAAAATTTTTTAAAAAAACACAATAATGGAGGGATACAAAGGACACATGAGCCAACAGAAAGAACAACAAAATAAGTAGTATTGAATTATTACCTGAAGTATAAAGTAAATATAATGAGTCTGTACAGTATGATTTAATTAATTGGGAAAATAATTCATTTAAGATCTTATAAATATTAACTTTACGTAAATTTAATATAAATATTAATTCATTATGTCAAATATAAATTTATGTGATTAATGGTAAGAATAGACAAATCTACCATGCAGACTGATTTCTAATAATTTACATGTATACTTCACTCTCAAGAAAGTGGAACATAACTCCACTTCTGTGGCCTTACTCATGCTGTAGGTCTTGAGTCACTTGAGATGTTGGAAATAAGCTCATGATACAGGAAGGTTTTATGTATGGAGCCTGGTGACAGAGAAAGAGCAACCCCCCATTCCTGTCTCCCATCACCCTGTGCCCTTCCCAAGCCATCCAGCCCTGCAGCCAGCATCCTGTGCCTCCCCTCCCTTTCTAGTAAATCAGTCAGGACCAAAAAGCTCTATTATCTGTTATCCTGCACAGATCCAGATCCTCCCTGCAGTTTGCAGGTTCTTTGAGCAATAACAACACTTCTCAAGCCTTATGCCAGCTCTCCACAAAATTCTCTGTTTAAATAATCATGATCTCTCCACATTCCCACCTAAAAGGGATGCCTTGGTTTCCATCCCTATGGAAATAATTGGCATTTATAAGCCAACTCGGAAGACGAATTTTTAAGAAGATAAATTTTAACAGAACAAAGTACTGCAGAAGCCACATCACTGCATTCACTATTGTTTGGCAGTGATGAGGTGTACCCGATGTGCATTTTTAAAGGTTTTTGTAACTCATATTGGTGTGTTCCATCCTTTTCAGACCTTGGGGGAATTTTAGCAGCAGGAAAGATTCCTGCAGGTGTGTTTTGAATGACTGTGGAGTTTTGCTGCCTCATGAGTCCTCTTCCATGTGTTCTCCTTCTCTGAGCCCCAGCTCCTTGCTCTTTCCCTCCCATCTCTCCATCCTATTAGCAATCCCTGGTGAAGCATGGACATCACTGAGCAGGGCATAGTATGGACTAAGTTAGAAATAAGTCAATTATCTGATGAAAAGAGCATACAACCAGTGGTTGCAAGAATCAGCCCAGTCCAAGTGTTACTAACAGCCCTGTCTGTGGATTTAGCTGAGTTCACTCATTGTTCCAGGCAGAAGTTTACTCATCAAGCACACAGAATAAATCAACCCCTCTATACCTCTTTTGCTCTGAGAATCACAAATTGATTCTCAATTGGGCAATAATGCCACTATCAACAGTGTTTGGAAATGTAAGCAAGCATGGGGTGGGGGTGTCACAACATCTTGGGATTTGGGGGTGGCAAGACTGCCAAATGGCCCACAAGGCTCCAGACAGTCCCACATAATGAAGAATTTCCCTCATTAACATTGCTAATGTTATACCTTCTAAAAAAATTCCTGTTGGAGCACCCGTAGGCCTCCAAAAATTCAAAGAGCTTTATAAATTCAAATATCTTAGCACTAAGTACTTAAACTTTTGCGCAATTTTCTATTTCATTAGAAGGAATTTTATAGCTCGAAAACCGCGCATGTGTGTGTGTGTGTGTGTGTGAGTGAAATGCACTAACAAAAATTAGAAAAAGCACTAATAATGCATCTGAAGCCCTAGGCACTAATTCTAGCTCTATCACTGACCCACTGTGTGACCCTGAGAAGCCGCTTCCCTTCTCTTGGGTCACACAGTTTCCTGATCCATGGATGAAATGTTGATTCTCATTAATTTCTAAGGTACCATGAAGCTCAACATTTCCATAACTCTAAGACCCATAAAAAACTAATTATTCTTTCTCTACTTTAATAAGCAAATGTGACCAGTGCAGGTAGATTAAAGAAAGAAGCTGAAGATTGATAGAGGTTACATGTGTTTTCTTATAAAGGTTAAGTCTGGCAAAATGACAGCAGCAATGAAGGGACACCCTATCTGGAGGTGACAACAGCAATGGCAAGGTTGTTGTAAGCTTCTCCTGGTGGTATTTTCAGGTAACTTAAGAGAAGAGCTGCAGAAATGCAGAAGCATATCGTCTTCACTGAGTAAACTATCTTGGGTCCGAGCAGAGATGTAACTGGTTGGGAAAAAAAAATTGAATGCAGCCATTAACTTAGTCTATGGGTATTGAAGAAGCACAAATGGTGAGGCGAACCCTGAGCTAGCATAGCAAGAGAAAGAGAAGACAAGGCCCCTGTCCTCATGGGCTCACAATTAGGAAGAAAACAGATAAACAATTTTTTAAAACTTGACAAATGTCATAAAATACAAGGTGCCACGGGTATATAGAAGAGAGAAGACATAACCCCCAAAGAAAATCAGCCTTCACAAGCCCTTCATGTATGCAAGGGTCCCCCAGGAGGGAGCAGGAGCTAAGGCTGTGGGGAGGATGGGAGCACCTCGGCCTCCTGAGGCAAAGATGACAACACAGTGAGTCATGAGATAGCAAGGCATGCTGGGGGAAGATGAGTGATTTCGTTTGTTTTGACAGCAGAGTGATTATTAAGAAATACCAAGATAAGGCCTGGCATGGTGGTTCAAGCCTGTAATCCCAACACTTTGGGAGGCCGAGGTGGGCAGATCACTTGAGGTCAGGAGTTCGAGACCAGTCTGGCCAACATGGTGAAACCCCGTCTCTAGTTAAAAATACAAAAATTAGCTGGGCGTGGTGGTGCACACCTGTAATCCCAGCTACTCAAGAAGCTGAGGCAAGAGAATCACTTGAACCCAGGAGGCAGAGGCTACAGTGAGCCAGGATCGATCATGCCACTGCACTCAAGACTTGGTGACAGACAGAGACTCCGTCTCAAAACAAAGAAAGAAAGAAAAGAAAAAATACAGAGATAAGACTGAAGAGATGGGCTTGGGTCAGCTGCGTGGTGTGGACTTTACCTGGTAGGCTGCGAGGATTATTGAGGAAGTTCCTTTTACGAGAGTAAATAAGAAGATTGGAATTAGTGAGAGGAAAAAGACAAGTTATCCCGTGTTAAAGTAGGAATCAAAGCTGTGAAAAGGAACAGATAATTTGTTTTACTTTTTAAAAAAATAAAAAGTATTTTACATTTGCAGTTTTGTTACATGGGTATATCGCATGATGCTGAGGTTTGGGGTACAGATGGTCTCGTCACCCAGGTGGTGGGCACAGTACCCAGTAGATAGTTTTGCAGCCCACGCCTCCTTCCTCCCTCCTCCTTTAGTAGCCCCCAGTGAGTATTGTTCCCATCTTTATGTTCAAGTGTATTCAATTTTCTATGTCAAAAACCATAAGCTACTATGAGAAAAGGAAAGGGCGAGTATGATTTAAAAGAGTTCAAGAATAATAGTGAGTTCAAAATGAAAATTAGCACAAAAGGTTCCCTATCACCTTACTCTGAGGTTCCGGTAAAATGAAAGTGACAGAATTAAAACCGAACACAAAAAGAGTAAGCGGGGACTATCAGCAAGCAGGAGATGTTAACAAACTTCTAAAACTCGGAAAAAGGATGGAATTCTGTGAGCGGGTAAAATGTTAACTAGGAAGCCCAGAATATGCAGAGGGCTAAAACCAAGAGAAAGAGTCCATATGTCCTACAAAAAGCCAATGGAAATGTCAGTTTCTAAGTCAGCAAGGAAAATGGACATGGAAAGAGTTTCCGAAAGAGGAGACGGTAGCTGAAACTCCATCTACTGGCCTCTGTTCTAGTCAATGTCCCATGTTACCCAGTCCCTTGCAAATGCACAGAGACACACATGTACACACAGATATGTGCACATATGTACTCACATGCATACACACTGGCCTGTCCTTAGGAGCCCAAGCTGACTACCAGACATGAGATCCCCAGGAGAAACACACACCATCATGACAAGAACAGTACAAGAGAACGTCTCTCTAACGAAAATGAATAAACTGAACAATTGAAAATTGAGCTGTTAGGGTGGACTTCACCATCCTGAGTAAAACCCTCTCTTTTCTTTTCAGCACTTAAGAAGTCCCAGTGTAAGGCCAGATTTCAACAAGCTCCCCTTGACGATTGCCCAGCTAAGGCCTTTTAGCCCAGTGCTAGCCGATGAGATATATAAGAGGAAGACGAATAGGATTCTCTGGAAGGAGTACTTAGTTTCCTAATAAAAATTTCAGATGCAAAACAAGACTTTGTGCCATTCTTCCTGTCTGGAACTTTACATGATAATGGAGGAGGAGTGTTTATCTAAGGACCATGAGATGACGAGAAAAATAATGAAAGAATGAATTAAGCGTAGAAAAACTGGAAACTAGAAAAAGACTGGATCAGTTTTTAAAAATTGTTTAGCTGCTGGATAAGACCTAGAATGTTCTTTGTTCAGTCTTATCTTGAGTGAGATAATAAACATCTAAATTGTTGAGGCCACTTTTGTTGGGTTTTCTACTGCTTGTGGACAAACACCTCCCAGCTGACAGAAGTAACAATCAGACCCAAAAGACAGTGACTAAAAGGGATGTTATCTGAGAAGTAACACTGCGTAGAAACAGAAGCACTTCTTCACTATTTTTTAATCATATACTTCTTACTTTCATAACAAGAAGCAGACTGATTTGGGGAAAATACTTCTATGTATCAGAGTCTTTTTATTTGTTATGTCAAATACATTAAATATTTTTAACTGAACTTTTTGTTTATTTTGAGTTGTAATCTCGCTCTGTTGCCAGGCTGGAGTGCAGTGGCACAATCTCGGCTCACTGCAACCTCCATCTCCTGGGTTAAAGCGATTCTCTTGCCTCAGCCTCCCAAGTAGCTGGGACTACAGGCACATGCCACCACGACCAGCTAATTTTTGTATTTTTAGTAGACACGGGGTTTCACCATGTTGTCCAGGATGGTCTCGATCTCTTGACCTCATGATCTGCCTGCCTCGGCCTCTCAAAGTGCCAGGATTACAGGCGTGAGCCTCCGTGCCTGGCCTGCATTTTTAAATTGTTTCTCTCTTTTTATTTTTTCTTATTATTATACTTTAAGTTCTAGGGTACATGTGCACAACGTGCAGGTTTGTTACCTAGGTATACATGTGCCATGTTGGTGTGCTGCACTCATTAACTCGTCATTTACATTAGGTGTTTCTCTTTTTTTTAACTATTTGGTAATGTTTTGGATTAAAACAGAAACCAGAGATTTTGTCCAAAGGATTTGGTCACAGATCGCACGTGGTAATGACTCCCAGTGCAAGGATATTACAGCTGTACAGACCTTTCACTCTCTCCTTGTCTGGTGGCAGTGAATGCAGAAAATTTAACACTCACAAAGCTGACTCTGCAACTTGTTTCACAGTTGGCAGCTTTGTGACCTTAAGATGTTTTTGTGTACAGATGGAAAGGAGAGGTACATAACCACAAAGACAGTGGTTGTCAAGACCAATCTGTGCGAGGATCACCTGTATGAAGGAGCTTGCTGAAAATGCAGGGTTCTGAGGCTTAACTTCACAAAGTCTGCTTCAGTAGGAAGTCCCCAAATGATACAGGTGTCCCCTGGACCATGCTAACTACCACATGGTTTGAGAAACGCCATACTTGAGGGTCAGCGGGGAAAGCAGTTGCCATCCCATAGGATTGATTGGCCATTCTCCCACCACCCAGCCATCTGTGCTTCATTCTCACAACAAATGTTTGTTGAGTCACACAGCAAACTCATCACCGAATACACAGAGCTGATTAAGACAGTAGTCTCTCCCTTGACGACTTAATAATACAGCTAGAAAGAATAACACATTAACAGAATCTCCCTTAGGATTCTTGACAATACATTTTTAAAGACTTTGGAGACCCAGGAAAAATTCTGCTGTTCAGAGCAGAATACCTCAGAAATATTTCTTCCAACACCAGAGAGACTGAAATCAAGCCACAATCCTAGATCCAGTCTCTGCTAGTAGAAAGGACCAGGGATCGGCCGGGTGCCGTGGCTCACGCCTGTAATCCCAGCATTTTGGGAGACCAACACGGGCGGATCACGAGGTCAGGAGTTAGAGACCAACCTGCCCATCATGGAGAAACCCCATCTCTACTAAAAATACAACAAATTAGCCGGGCATGGTGACACGCTCCTGTAGTCCCAGCTACTTGGGAGGCTGAGGCAGGAGAATCGCTTGAACCCAGCAGTTGGAGGTTGCAGTGAGCTGAGATCGCGCCATTGCACTCCAGCCTTAGTGACAGAGTGAGACTCTGCCTCAAAAAAAAAAAAGAAAGAAAGAAAGAAAAGAAAAGAAAAGAAAAAAGGACCTGGAATCTTGAGCTTCATTCTTCATTTATCTGATATGCACACACACACACACACACATACACACACATATCCCCATGCAAACACAAACACACATACACATTTTTCTACGGTTATAACCCATAGGGTTGGATTTTTTTACACAATTGGTGCACATAATCATTTTGCTTGGGATTCAGATAATGTCAACACATAGACAACATGCAAGCAGTCAAAGCAGTCAACTTTTTGAAAATCCCAACGTGTTCTGACATTTTAAACATCACAGGGAACCAAACTGGTCACTGGTCAAGCTTTGCTAAAAATTTTGAAGAAATCCTGTGACACCAAAGAGTGCTATTTTTAGTTCTAGTGGTTTTCACACTTTATGTGTGGACTGAGTCTGCTGGAAATGCTGCAAACTTACCCTGTCATCCAGATGTTCCAGTGTCATGCTCTCAGGCAAGCAGGTCTGTTGGCATTGGGGAGTAATGGCATTGGCTTTTTCAGAAGCAGAAATCAAGTTTATATTTGATTACAGACAGAGCAAATACGTGTATGCTCTAGTTACACTTTAAAATTAATTTCCCTCTAATTTTTCCAACCCAAGTTTCACATTTAAGAATTTATTCATCCTCTGCTCTTCCTAAATCAGATCCATGAAGCAATAAACAAAGTTCAGATGATGATGCATGGTAGCTTTAATTAAAACCACCTTTCTCAGTGCATGTCAAGGCCATCGTTGTGGAACTAGCAGTTTTTAGAATAAACTTCTCCAATTTAGGAAAGAAATAATTAATACATTATGAAGAACCTTGAGTACAGGAACACTACTGGTTCTTTATAACATATTAATTTTTTTCAGAAAATAGACATTTTACTGAGTGCCAACTATATGCCAAGCACTTTATTCACCTTGCTATTCCCATTATTCCACCTGTACTGTAAGAAATGTAAAATGTCAACAACTATAAATGATTATAGATGATTCTTAAAAATTATTAGAACTATCAAATGCAAAGCAAATGTAAGATAACTTTTTAGTATTATGCTCTGTTACTGTAGGGTCTGTCAAACAATAACCCCCAGTTCTACCCCCACTCCGCCAAACATACTCTTATGAAATAACACTTCATAGACAATATCCATCCCATTACTAGCCCCCAGCAGCATTGTTATAAAAGGATGTTGGTTTTTTACAGATTCCAGCCCAGTTTTACTAGGGCACACTTTTATCACCTTTTTATAAAAAGCTCTGGCAAATATATGTACAATACTATCTTTAAAGTAAGTTACCAGGTAGGAGTGAGACTCTGAAAATGAAAACATTCCCATTTGAGAGGTAATTTTCAGAAAAGAAAATATTACACTGATGAATCACCACATCAAATTAACTGTAGCATCTAATTAACCAGAAGTCATGCAAAAAGCAGATTTTAAAAGTAGTGGCTGCATTTGAGAAGGTGAGAAATAATCACTTACTTTTACTGGAAATTTTAAGGAAGGATTAATTGTGAAAATAATTTCCAACGTATTTGCCTCTCTTCCTCTTTTCCTGAGGCTTAAAGAATCAGGTAAGAGAGGAGAGAAATCATTTCCCTTGAATTGTTTGAAAATCAGCATTTCCTAAACTAATCTCTTTCCAATGTAAATCCCAAGAGAGATGCAGAATGATTTCAGAAAGTTCTCAGACCAAATATAATTGACAAGTGCTTTAGAATTCGAACTCCTCTTAGAGATTCCCAATGAACCTCAGCATCGGCAAGGATTAGGAGAAGTCCTACCGCAGACAGCTCTCGGATTTGGTTTAAATTACAGTTTCCCACACTTACTTCCCCATGCAGCAGGCTTCTTTATTGGGAGAGGAGGATTCAAACCTTGGAAACATTCTCTGTTCTCCATCCAGATGCTTGGAACATCTAGTATAAGGCTCTGAAATTTTCATTTTTGGATGATGGTTAATCCATGTGTAAATAGGACGGAGCAATGCTAAAAATAAACAAGAAGATCTATATACACTCTTGGTAAAATGCCCTATGTTAGTCCATTTTCACACTGCTATGAAGGTACTCCCTGAGACTGGGTAATTTATAAAGAAAAGGTGTTTAATTGACTTATCGTTCCGCATGGCCGAGAAGGCCTCAGGAAATTTACAATCATGGTGGAACGCAAAGGGGAAGCAAGGCACATCTTTTATGGTGACAGGAAAAGGAGAGAGAAGCAGGAAGCACCAGACACTTATCAAACACCCAGATCTCATGAGAACTCACTCACTATCATGAGAACAGCATGGGGGAAACTGCCCCCATGATCCAATCACCTCCTACCAGGTCCTTCCCCTGACACGTGGGGATTATATTTCAGATTAGCATTCAGGATGAGAGTTGGGTGGGGACACAGCCAAACCATATAATGCCCTGTGTAATGTTCTTTGGCAAGACATTCTTGGTTTTTACAAAATTCCTTTGAGAAGGGGGCAAAGTATCTCGTTATTCAAACACAAGTGTTTCCTGTTACTTTTTCATTCACATCCGCAAGATTTTACCTGTTCCTTGTGCCATTACTCTTCTTCCTGGAAAGTCTCAGAAAGGAGAACTTGAGAGCCTGGAGAAGGCAGCAGTGTAAATCCTACTAAAACAAAATGGAAGTGAAATCTCACAAGAGGCAATTCATCTCTGCTAGAAAATTTAATGTTCAGTGGAAGGAGACTAGAATAATTGATGTGGAGGCCAATGGACTTTAAAACTACTTAAAATTCATTTTCAGTGTGATGAGAAGAGTTTTCTATAATATCTAAGCTTTCAAGCCTAAATATAGTTTTTAAGATCAAGCAAGAAAGTGAATATCTTCTAGGAAAAATACACACACACAAAACAAACTAACAAAACTTTATAAATTTCTTCAAGCTAAAGTCAGTGTTGTCACTCAGCCTACAAATCTAATTTGGTGAAAAAGAGTTTAATGCTTCCTGTAGGACTGTTCAGCCAAGACCATAATAAAAGGATACCCAGATGGGAATATACATAACCTCAGGGACTGGAAAATTCCGTTCTAACTCCAGTGCAGCTTCTGAGTCACCAAGTCTTTGGGAAGTCACTCTAATTCTTGGAGCCCTCATTTCCTCCTTGTCTGTGAAAGGAGTAAGCTTAAGGGAATTGCTATTGAAAGATGAAGCACTTGTGGTATAGTAGAAGCTTTCTTAACCATCTTGCATGTTATTAACTTGCTGGATAAATTTATACTCTTTATTTGCTTGGAAAACATGAATAAATTGCTATAGCAAACCATTGCAAATCAAGAACCTCCCAACACTCCAGCCCAAACATGAAAAAAATTCCCACAGCAAGCCACAGCAAACCAAGAACCCCCAAGCACTCCAGCCCCTGCCTGGCTATAGGCTGAGTTCTGGATGTATATAAACCTATTTACACCAGGGTACTTGTGACTATAATTGCAGCCTTATTAATTATTACTTATACTTTTATTATTGCTTATTACATAATTAGTACTCATGCTAGTGAGTATAAAAGTTGTTTCTCAGAAATAAAATTAAATGCTTAGATGAGTCTCTACAGTAAAATTAAAGCAAGGTTCTAAAAACTATTGTTGAAATAGATGCAAGTATGACAACTGTAAAAGTTTTGGTGTAAAATAATATATAAGAATTCAGAATAATACTGCACTTGGATATCTTCACATAGGTCTCCTAGTTCCAGATCCATTTCCTAATTTTTATTTTGAAATAGTTTGACTCATAAAAATTTGCAAAAATAGTACAGAACATTCCATGTACCCCTCTCACTCTGCTTCCCCCATGATAATAACTTACATAATTATTGTACGTTGTCAAAACCAGGAAACTGATGTTGGTACAATATCATTAACTCTAGATCCACTTTCTAACTCAAATTGTAAATAATTAAAAATGCATTTATGGGCATGGAAAATGCAATAAAGATAAAGTGAACCTCCAATGAACAAATATATGGCCATATAATCAAAAGATTGTTCATATGCCAAAAAGTTATAAAAATTAAAAGCTGTATAAGTGATGGACAAGTCTATGTTGAAAAAAGGCATGACATCCATTTATTCAGCACTATCAGGGAGAAATTTTAGAGTAGTCCACCTGATGTGTGACATTGAAGGAAGATAACAACAAATGAATTAATGGAGATTATGTGTCAGAAAGTGGAATCATGGATGATATACAAATTATCCCATCATGACAGAAACAAATGAATCTAAACATGAAGAAGAATGAGAAGGGTAAGATGTATTGGATCAAGGCTGCAGCCAAAAATTGTTAATATAGTAAATAAAAATACACAAGAATTAGTTTTTGCATTGAAAAATCTGAGTTAATGTTGTCATAACTTGAAAAATTATTGGACCATAATACAAAAATTAGTTTTCCTCTTCTGAATAATGCAATATTATTTATTTTATTAAATTTATGTACACTTATATGTTTACCTAAAAATGGTATGTGTATGTCACTTTTATAGTCTCTTTTTTTTTTATTACAACTACAAGATCCAATTGCATTGAATAACAGGGGGCCTACTGTCTGTAATATCGTATTGGAGAGCTTTCTCTGCAAGGGCTGGGGAAAAATAAAAGAGAAAGAACCAAGCATATTGTCTCAAAACTCCCCAGAAGGAACTTTGCTTATAACATGGGTCAGGAAAAAGCAAGATCGTCCACTTTAGACTTATGTGTATCAATTAGTGGTGACCTAGACAGATTCCTTTCATAGAACTCAATGAAATGTCTTAGTTAGAAAAGACCATTTGAAAGAGAAAAAAGGATTAGTGTGGGGAAGTTGGGATTTGACTGTGAACAGGGCAATACATCAAAGAACAAGAGCTTCTAGTCTTAGAAAAACAAGATGGCTCCCACAGGTCTCATCTATGAAACAGGCAAGGAGCTCAGATGGGGAGAGTACAGCAGCATCCTTGACATTATCCACGATAATCTGATTATCTTGACACAAAGAACTCTTCACTGCTTTTACTGGAAATAGTTCTTTGGAAATTATTCTTTGGAAATAGGACTGTTATTTTCCCACTTAAATTTCACTAAAGTTCCTTTTGAAATATTAGCCCATACAATCCGTGCTAAGAAGCAATGAGCCAAAAAAGAAAAAACGGTTTTTGTTCGAAAGGTGGTGTTATGAGTTGAATTGTGTCCCTCAAAAAGATAATGTTGAAGTCCTAACCTGCACTACCTATGAAAGCGACCTTATTTGGAAATAGAATCTGTGAAGATATATTTAAGATGAAGTTCTTAAGGTGGGCACTAATTCAGTATGACTAGCATCCTAATAAGAAGAGGAAAGCAGAAAACTATAAGAAAACAGAGTCACGCTCAAAAACGGTTATCTGAAAACAGAGGCAGAGAGTAGAGTGATGCTGTCACAAGCCAAAGAATGCCTGGAGCTACCAGAAACTGGAAGAAGCAAGTAAGAATCTTCCCTTAGAGTCTTCAGAGGGAACACGGCTCTACCAACACCTTGATTTCAGACTTCCAGACTCCAGATCTATGAAACAGTAAATTTTTGTCATCACCCAGTCTGTGGTAGTAGTAGAACAGACCCAAGAAACTGATACAAGTAGTCTAGGCACAATGGCCACATAAGCATCAGAGTTGCCAATTCTGGGGGTCATCAAGGAGAAAAACAAGAAGCTTCCTTTAAGAGCTCTTCCTTCTTCATTCTTCGGGAAAATCATACTTCTTGTTTGATGTAAGAGAACTACTATCCTCTTGTAAGTTTAGACCATTTAATTTCCACAGGTAACATGACTATACAATTTTATTTACCATAGATGATTCTGGTTTATGTCTGATTCAATGTAATCAGTAGTGCCACCTTTTACTTCCAAAAGTATCCCAGTTTGAACAATAAATTTCGTATTCATCTACTTGTAAGTCTAAGATGTTAAGATTTTAGTAATCTGGTAAGCTTAATCGAGTTTACCATTATTCAGTATTTGCTATCTTCTCTCTGCTTTAGAAAAAAAGGGGAAATGGCAACAAAAAAAAGATGGCAAATACATTGAAACAATAAAACCTCCACAAGATGATTTAGGTCTAAGTGTCTTCAATTCAGTCTTCAATACATTCTTTCATTTTGTACAAAAACTATACATATTTAGAATAATGACCCTGAGATCATGCAAGATCTTTGGCTATTAAATGAATGCACATATACTTACACGGAAGAATGCATGTGTGCATACATGAAAAGCAGTCACTAGCATATCGTTCAGGAAAGCTAGCACACTAAACATGCAGAAAAAGGACATAAAACATATATATAGAGATTAAAGACTGTACACGTATGAAGACCACACCTACGTAACTAGAAAACAGGCATACAATGAGCTCTCTAAGGCCATGTGCTGTGGCCGTCCCTGATCCAGACCCAATGTCTCTCCCTAGAGGTCATCAGTATCCTAACTTTAGTAATAATTGCGTGGGTTTTATTTGTACTTTTATCACCTCTGTATGCTTTTCAGCTCTACAAAATTTAGTTTAGTTTGACCATTTTCTCCTCAGTTTTCAATAAATGGACTATCTTACATCTTTTGCCCAACATTGTTTATGAGATTTTTGCATGTTGCTGTGTGTAGGAATAGTTCACCTATTGTTATAACTCTATAGAGTAATCCATCATCTGACTGTAGCACACTTTTCTTTATTCATTCCACTAGTGGTGCACATTTAGGATTTCTTTTGCAGTTTATGGCTGCTATGAACAATGTGACACTATGAACACTCTTAGACATGCAGCCTAGTGCAGCTCTGCATGAGTTTCTCTGGGAGTGGAATTACACATTTATTAAATTAAATTTTATTTTTCCTTTAGTGACTAATGTAACAGTTGCCATTTTTCTGCCATGAAACTCTTTCTGTGTAAACCGTAAGGTCAAAAAGAAAAAAAAATTGTAATAACAATCAGCAAGAAATAAATTCCTACAATCATGAGCTTAACACTGGCATTGTTTGAACTACAAATAAAACAAACAGTGAAAAGGAAACAATAATTTAAAAAGTAAATAAGCAAACAAACAGAAACCAAAGCCTAGGAGTGTAAAAGAGCTACAGGTTTGTAGAGAGAAAACCCAGAGGTGAATCACAGGCATTAATTTGCTGTGCATCCTGAACAAGTCACTGGACCTCTCCAGCTGTGGGTTCCACATCTGTAAAATGGGCACAAAGAATAGTGTTCACTGCAAGGAGCTGTTCTGTGGGTTAAAGCCATAGGACATATGAAGCACATTTGCAGCTGCTGGGTCCTATTAGGTTTAAAGGTGGCCTAATTTTATTTTTGTGATATTAATATTTTTTAATTGACATCATAATTGTATAAATTTATGAGGTATAACGTGGTGTTTTGATATGTCTATACAATGACACAATGAGACATCACCTCACACCTATCAGAATGGCTAATACCAAAAAGATGAATGATAACAAGTGTTGGTGATGATGTGGAGAAAAGGAAACCCTTGTAACACCGTTGGTGGAAATATAACTTAGTACAGCCATTATGGAAAACATGGCGGTTCCTCAGAAAACTGAAACTACAACTACCTTATAATTCAGCATTCCACTTCTGAGTACATATCTACAGAGACTGAAATCAGTATATTGAAGGGATATCTGCACTCCCATGTTCATTGCAGCATTATTCACAATAGCCAAGATATAGGATCAACATAAATGTCCATCAACAGATGAATGGACAAAGAAAATGTTGTGTATATATGCAAAGTTGGCTTTATTTTCCTCGCCTACATGAAGGATTGTGTTTGGAGCATCATGAGCAATGTCTCTGTTCATTTTGTGTTGCTGTAACAAAATACCGGAAGCTGAGTAATTTATAAAGAAAAGAGGCTTATTCTTCTTGTGGTTCTTCAGGCTGGGAAGTTCAAGAAGCATTGTGCCAGTATCTGCTGGGCTTCTAGTGATGACCTCATGCTGCTTCCACTCAAGGCAGAAAGCGGAAGGGCAGTGGGTATGTGCAAAGAACATGACAAGAGAGAAAGAAACTGAGGAAGCCACAGTCTTTTTAACAATCTGCTCTCATGGGAACTAATTCTTCCCAAGAATCAGAACTCACTCACCCCTGCAGGAGGCATTAATCTGTTCATAAGGGATCTGCATCCATGACCCAAACACTTTCCGCTAGGCACCACCTCCCACCACTGACACATTGGGGATCAAATTTCAACATGAGTTTTGGCATAGACAAACCACATCCAAACCATTAGCAAGCATTTGTTTTTCAAATTCCAAGAAAATGAAATGAGAAAAAATCTGTAATAAATAAAAATTATGTCCAAGAACTTAGGAGAAAACTTTGAAAAGGAATCAGCAAAAGTGACCAAGAGCCTCCACAACTCCAGCTCATCTACAGCCAAATCAATAATAGTTTCCCAGGACATTTGGACAGGCATTGTCTGCTGGCAAAGTGGCTGTCACAGTCATCTGTTGCTGACACTTCTAGCTCAAGAACTTGTGATCTCCCATTTTGTGAAACACAATGCCACAAGCTCATCACAAACATCATTTATTTCTTGCTTTGTAGAAGGAGCGGCAAGCTGTGGAGTTCTGGAGTCAGCTCTGCCTGCAGTGGCCTGAGAGCCTGGGTAAGTCCCTTATTGTCTCTGGGCTTCACATCACCATCAGCCAAATTCAGATGATGCCTACACAGCCTAAGCCACATGGCTATTGTTAGAATCCAGAGAGATTGTGTGTGTGCATGTGTTGCAGCGGATGGTGTCATGTAAGCCTTTGTAAAGACTCAAAGCCACATATGAGTGTGATTTGGGGTGCATTGTTAGTTTTGTGTGTTTGCAAAATATTCAGCTCCTGGGACTTAGAGTCTCCGAAAGATTCCAGGTGAAACATGAAATGTCCTGTCTCTGTTCTGATGGTGTGGAAAGCGTCGCCTGTTAGAATTTCAAGGCCTTTCTTATGATGAAAAAAAATCACTGTAGACTGCGTATGAGTAGCTTTATATTGTTGTATTCCTGCACCAAATAACTCTCTGGCTTTTATTAACTGTTCCACTGAGTCCTATTTATCAGAAAGGCAGGTGTATTACCTGATAATACAATAAGCTCTGGTGGATGTATGAGTTGTTCTATTTTTTTATGCCCATAATCAGTTCCCGGAGCATAATAAAACAAGAGGTTTATTTCTCCCACCAACCCCTTGCAGCTTTTTTCTTAGTAGTGAAGCTATAAATTATCAATCTTCAGAAATAACTGTTGCCATTTAATAAGAAATATAAAATATACTCTCATCTAACAAGGGACACAATAGATAAAAAACAAACAAGTATTCTTTAAGTTTGGTGACATGATGAAAGATGAGGGCAAGCATGTGTGTGTATTAAAGTTAGCAGTGGGCACGACCCTGGGAAACAGCTAAGAGAGACCTCATTGAGATGTCATAAAGTGGATATTACACATCATTTTTCTAAAATGCAGTTGCAGACATCTTATCTTACCTTCTCCTGAGCTTTGCAATTCCCCAAATTGTCAAAGCCAAGAAAAGAAGCACCTTATCATTTGGATATAGAGGCATAAAAAAGCAAAACCGAGAGCAAACCTGTTTCATGTTGTGGATTCAGAGCCTTGGTGTAACCTCAGAGGCCACCAAATCCTGACCTCCCTCCCGGCAGCCCTGCTGCTCCTCCTCCTGGGCCTCCCTAAATACTCGTCTCCCTGCCCTTATCCCAGGAGTCTCATGCCTGGGACAGGCTGTACCTGCCTTGTTCCCCACAGAACTTGTAGTTATCGCAGCCTCTGATTTTGAATATTTGATCTTAAAAATTAATAATCATTTGAGTGTATTCTATTTAATAAATATCAATCATGCATAAGTGTCTGAGATTAATACTGTAAGTCAAAGATTTCTAAATCCTTAAGTGTCTTGCTTTGGAGAAATGAGTGTGGTCTACAAACCTGAGATTTTATTAGAAAGGCAAAATCTCTACTGAGCAAGTAAGAAGCAAGACAGAAAATAATAAGAATTGTATGATTCTACTTATGTGAAATTTCAGAAGAGGTAAGATAAATCTATAGTGACAGAAAACAGATAAGTGATTACCCAGGGCTGGGAGGTCAGCAATGGGGGACTTCATTGATTTTAAAGGGGCATGAGGAAACTTAATAGAGTAATGAAATGTTCTATATCTTGATTGTGGTAGGTTACATATGTGTACACGTTTGTCAAAACTCATCAAACCATTCACCTAAACATAGTGCGTTTTTTGTATTTATGTAAGTTATACACCCTGAGAAGTGAAAAAGAAACACACAAACTTCCCCACCTCAGACCTACTGAATCAGAATCTGCATTTTAACCAAATACTCTGGTGAAATGTCTAGTCACTGAAGTTCGAAAATCAAAAGATTAGAGAACTGGTTCTCAAATTGGGTGCCCATTAGAATCACCTGAGAAGCTTGAACCATGACTGATGCCTAGGATCCCACGCCCTGAGATTCTGCTAGACTTGGGATGAGGTGTAGTCTCAGCATTAAGGTTTTTTTTAAAGCTAACCAGATTATTTCCAAAGGCATCAAAGTATGAGAACCATTCACTTAGAGAAGTAATTCTCGAAGGGGAACAGGGGTTTCAAAACTGCAGCAGCAGCATCTTCTGGGAATTTGTTAGAAATGTAAAATATCAGGCTTCACTCCACACCCACTGGATCAAAAACCCTGGAGGTGTGGTCCAGCAATCTGCTTTCACAAGCCTTCTAGATACTTCTGGCATCCACCGGAGGCTGAGTATTACTGGTCTAGATCCAGGAAGGTGCTTTTGCAAATTCCTGGATCTCCAAACTCCCTCCTTCATTCTAAGTCAGCATCTCCTGGAGTCTCTGAAAATCGTCTGCATTTGAAAATCACTGCTGTGGGTCTTATGAAAGAGACACTCAGCACATCAGCTTGATAAAGATCTTAACAGTGTAATAACCAAACCACCACCAGTTCTAGATTCCTTTCTAGTCACCAGGCCATTGCTTCTTGGAATAGAGAGAAAGACAAATGGGGCAAGATACTATTTGGATATATTAACCAAGACATTTTTAAACTTTCTATGTTCAGGTATCCCTGTCTCTCTTCCCCTTGTTGGGGTACCTCAGCAAGTGGACAATGCCAAAAAAAAAATGGAAGAAGGAAAAGGGAGCTGTTTCTTTAGAAACTCAAAAGCCAAGACTTCAAATGCAAATAAACAGAACTCAGAGCATAGATTTTAGATTTTCAATTAAAATACGTGATGAGAAAAACTTAGAGTTCCAAAGACTAAATCAAGATTCTGCTAGTACAGGAAGAAGAGTCAAAAACAAGGCAATGTATATTTACCCAAATTATGTATCTCTGGGAGAGGGAGCTCCATGATCTGTCTTGCCCACTACCTCAGGGCGAGGCTGGAGGCTTGACAGGCAAGTTTAGGGCATCTACAATACAGCGAGTCTTATGCTCCTTCCACCGTGTAGGTTTAGGTAGGTGAGCAAGAAGCCAGAAAGTGATAACTATGTGCTGCGTATGGGCAGGGGAGTAGCAGCTTGAATTCCATGTCCCACTCAAGGACAATAGCTCAACTTGAGAGGTCATATAGAAGAGTATGATAGGAGAGGCAGCAACAACCTATGTAAACTGACACCTCTAGACTAAACAAACAGTGGACCTCTCAGAGAACGACAGGGTAGGAAAATGCCAAGAGGAACCCTATTATCTCCTCTAGACCCTCAATGCAGGGACATCCTCAAGTTGATAGAGATTAAGTCTCCATCATTTGGTAGAACAGAGGCTTATAACGTAAGTCGTGGCACTACAGAAAAATTCAGAAACTTCTAGAAAACATCACTTGAGTTGAGCACACAAGACTTATTCCTCTTTTCTAATGAATGACCTTGCCTTCAAGGAAAGTTTGTTTGTTTGATTGTGAATAGAAGATAACATTTGAAAAATCAATAACAATAAAATTTTGAAAATAAAATCAAGGGAATGATGGAAGAGATATCACCAGGTGTTAGAAAATTGTCAAATGAGTGGCAAGGTAATTTGTGGAGGCTGAAAGGGTTTGTGAACTCTAAAGCAAAAGAGGAATAATGGCTACCATTCCAGGTAGAAAAGAATTGTACAGTAGTCCAAGGAAGAAAAGTACTGGGAACTAGCAAGTACAACACCCGGAAGAGGGGCCTGAAATACTGTTCTTCAGAGAAAGTCTAAATCAAACAGTTGCAATAATGAGCAGATTTAAATTGAGATCCAATTATATGTTGAGCTCCTATAAGTACTGAGAGTATTTATGGCTTTTGGTTATGTGGAAGGACTTTACTCAACACAGTTTGAAAAACTGATTGAAATCTACTCAAGGATATAGAGTAGTGACCATCTGATGCCGTTTGCAAAGGGGTATATTGTGTCTTTTCAGTTAGACTGTGCACTCCTCAGGAATAGTGACCATGTCTTCAATTTATCTTCTAGCTGCATTATTTCCTCCGAGAATGCTGGGCCATGGTAGGTGAGCTTTGTCTGTGATCCAGTGGATCTGCCTTACTTTAATAAGTCTGGAATGACATTTTCTTGCCCTTTACTAATAAATATTAAGCACGTACTCTGGGTCAAGTACTGTGCAAGGTGTTTGACCACAGCCAGCATTTTTGAATACATACTCTGCAATAAGCTCTGTGCTGGGCTTCTGGAAGCTTTATGTGTCACTGACCCCTCATGTTTGTAGAGCATAAAACCAGTTTTCCAAGACAGAATCCTGTGATTTATCTTATCTTTCTCCTTCTACCTTACTAGCCACTTAAAATTAGCCATCAAATCCTGTCAATTCTGCTTCCTAAATATCTATGCTTTGCATCATTGCTGTTTAAGCTTTTGCCATCTCTTGTGTGGACATTTGCAGTGGTCTTCTAGCCAATGAGGCTTCCTTTGGCTGCTCTTCCATCAGAGTGATCTTTTAAAATGCTGATCTAATCATATCATTCCATAACTTAATATATCCTCATCATTTTCCATCATCACAGAATAAAAGTCAAACTGCTTAGCCTGATACTCAAGGTATTTCAAGTTCCATAAGCTTACTGAAAACAGTAAGTATAACCACATCATTTACTGATGCTGTCCCTGGAACATAGTAGGTGTTCAATTAATATTTGGTCAATGGTGGTTTTTTGGTTGGTTGGTTTTGGGTTTTTTTGTTTTGTTTTTTGGTATTGTTTGAGATGGAGTCTCACTCTGTCGCCAGGCTGGAGTGCAGTGGCACCATCTCGGCTCACTGCAACCTCTGCCTCCTGGGTTCAAGCGATTCTACCACCTCAGCCTCCTGAGTAGCTGGGACCACAGGTGCACACCACTGTGCCCAGCTAATTTTTGTATTTTCAGTAGAGACAGAGTTTCACCATGTTGGCCAGGATGGTCTTGATCTCTTGACCTTGTGGTCTACCTGCCTCAGCCTCCAAAAGTGTTGGGATTACAGGTGTGAGCCACTGCACTCAGCCAATAGTGTTATTTTTGAGCCTGCCCCTGCCCACTTTAAAACTCCCTCCTGTCTGCCCTTGAATCTCTTAGTTTACGTTCTGACTGCAAAGAACCCCTTGAAGTTCCAAAACAACCCAACTTCAGAGCCTTTGCACAATCATTCCCTCTGCCTAGAATGCTCATCCTTCCAAAGAAACATTAAACTGAGGTCACTGAGAGTTAATGTAGACATTGAACCCTTATCACCTGGTTTCCAAAGAGGATTTGCTTTGCTCTAATATGCTTAGGGAAAGTTGGCCACTTTCTTCACCTGTTGCTCAGCCCTCCAGCTCGCTTTCCAATCAGAGGCATGGGTGTCCCTCATCAGCCACCTTGGCATTCCATGCCACCACATCAGCTACCTTGGCGTCCCATGCCACCACATCAGCTACCTTGGCGTTCCATGTCGAGTGGTAGAGAACGTTATGATTCCCCTTTTTGAGGTGGGAAGACCCCCTTCCACATCTGGTGTATGTGAGTTAACAGTTTAAGAATGTGGGCCAGGCACGGTGGCTCACGCCAGTAATCCCAGCACTTTGGGAGGCCAAAGTGGGAGGATCACCTGAGGTCAGGAGTTCGAGACCAGCCTGGCCAACATGGTGAAACCCCATCTCTACTAAAAATACAAAAAATTAGCTGGGCGTGGTGGTGTACACCTGTAGTCCCAGCTACTCGGGAGGCTAAGGCAGGAGAATCGCTTGAACTCGGGAGGTGGAGGTTGTAGTGAGCCGAGATCCCGCTGCTGCACTCTAGCCTGGGAGACAGAGTGAAATTTCATCTCAAAAAATAAAAATAAATTAAAATAAATTTTTAAAAAAGAATGTGAAAGCAATTTTGCAAAATGCCAAGCTCTCAGCACCCATGGGAAGTAGGGTCAGAAGGTAAGTTTAGAAAGGCAACTTTCCACTTTCAGTTGGAAAATTTTAATGAAAATGGAAGTATACTTTGGTAGTAAGATCTTCAGGCATAACCAAAATGATGGTGTATTTATAAAAAGTGTCATAAGAAAAATATGTCTTGTTCCTTATCTATATGTGTGTATGTGTTAGAGCAATGTATTTCCTAGTTGTACTCGAAATAAATGAATGGAATCATAAGGATATGATAATTACTTACATTGATTGAGCATTTACTATGTACCAGAAACTGCCTGAAGGGCTGTTCATATTTACACTACTTAACCCTCAGGACAGCCTTAAGTAAAATGGTTGTCATACTCATTTTACAGAGCAGTTAAGAAACTTGTCCAAGGTCACACAGCTAGCAAATGGCAGCGTCAGGATTTGAACCCAGCTCATCTGGCTCCGGGGCCTCAAACACATCATGTAACCTCCCACAGGCCATACATGTGGGAGAGGCTTCTTTAATTTGTTATCTTCACTTTAGTCATGTTATGCTCATAACAAGTTAAAAGCTGCTTCTATTGTTCAAACATCAGGCATGATTTCACCACTGTAAATTTCTAATGCACTTACCCATAGAAAAATCAGAATTTTAATGAAAATGATTCCCATTCAGTATAATACAGCATATTACTAATCATGACACATCACCAACATGGCATTCTTTAGTTGAACGGTTTGCCCAGAGTAGTACAAAGTATTTCACTTATACCTGCATTTGAGGATGATTTATAAAATATACAACTGACAGCCCTGGGCACTGACTGGTCAGAACGGCCATCCTGGAGCGTATCTTCCAGATGCCATCCAGCCTTGAAAGGCTGTATCAACACTCAAACTTCATATACATGTCCTTGAAACCCAATGTGGAGTGGCACACAATTACCTGATTAGAATGGAGCCCTTCTGAAGGTAAACATATTAAAACTTGTTTTTGTGTTTGGCCATAACAGAAAAAGTTTCTGGGTTACTGGAAGCTTTTTCAAATAGATCTATAAATAAATAGAATCATTTGAGCATAAAGTGTAAGCACAAGGAATATATGTATGCCATCTCACCCTCACCAAGCCCTCACAACCCATCCTCAAACAAGTCAGTCCCTATGGGCAGCGCTGTCCTCAAAAAATAAAACAGACTGTAAATCTGGTCACTGTTTTTTGGTTACAGTGAAGTCATGAATGGTGAAAGAAAGCTCTGAGTAGCAAACCTTCTGATGCCTGTTATTCTCTTCCACCTCTCGCCCCACACACCTTCTGTCCCAGCCATGTTGTTCTCAGAGCATACCTTGATGTCCACCATTTGTTCATTCATTCTTCATTCATTCATTCAGTATTTTCTATAGGCCAGTAGGTTTTTTTTTCCAATTCTATCTATCAAAAAGCCTTCCATTCTTCAAGATATTTTTAAAATACAAACATTTCCAAGAATACCTTCATGATTAGCTGTCAGAAATGCTCTCTCCCTCATTGGAGCATGTTTTCTCTTAAGTCACTTATTTCCCATTTCCTTGTATCATAATCTTTTGTGAAATGAATGAGAAATCCACCCAGAGCATAAGCACCAAGGGTCAAAGAAAACATTGTTTATGGCTTTTTGTCCCAAAGAATGGCCTTACTCATTATATTTTGAAAGACTGAATTCTCCCTAAGTGAGTGGTATATTAATAAGAGTTCTCCAGAGAAACAGAACCAATAGAAAACACAATACATAAACGTGTACACACAAGCATACACACACTATCTATTAAAGTATATATACACATACATGCATACACACATACATGCATACACACATATACATATATAAGTCTTATATATATATACATGATTTATTATGAGAAATTGGCATATGCAATTATGAAGGCTGATAATCCACGATCTGCCATATGCAAGCAGGAGATCCAGGGAAGCTGGTGGTATAATTCAGTCCAAGTCCAAAAGCCAGAGAACCAAGGCAACCAAATGACGCAAATCGCAGCTCGAAGACGGGACAAAATACAGCATGTCCCAGCTCAAACAGGGAGGCAGAAAAAAAGGACTGAGTTCCTCCTTCCTCAACCCTTTGTTCTATTCAGGTCCTCAATGGATTGGATGGTGTCCACTCTCATTAAGAAGGACCATCTACTTTACTGAGTCCACCAATTCAAATGCTAATCTCATCCTGAAACACCCTCCCAGGCACACTCAGCAACAACATTTAATCTGGCATCCCACGGCCAGCCAAACTGACACTTAAAATTAACCATCATAAGTAGTAACTACCAATTCTAATGACACTTGCAAAAGGGAATATCCTGTGTCCCCAAATAGACTGAGTGCTCTTCAAGAATAGTGACCATGTGTTCAGTTTGTCTTCTGGTCCCCATTAACACACACACACACACACACACACACACACACACACACACGCATACACATAAATGCCTGGTCTAGGGCTTTACAAAAAAAGCTGAAACATGACACTTAACTGGCCATGAAAAATAAACAAGAAATCTATTTCATGACTTTGTCACAAGAGAAAAAAATTGCCTTCAGAGATCATATATGTTGAGGAACACTGAAAAAGCACACAATTCTGTGATGTTAATTTTTTATTATTTTTATGCTTTAAGTTCCAGGATACATGTGCAGAAGTGCAGGTTTCTTACACAGGTATACATGTGCCATGGTGGTTTGCTGCAAATTTTTAAAGCTTCAGATGTCACGTTTCTGTAATATCAACCATTGCAGAATGT
Organism: Gorilla gorilla gorilla; assembly: GCF_029281585.2. NCBI lineage: Eukaryota > Metazoa > Chordata > Mammalia > Primates > Hominidae > Gorilla > Gorilla gorilla. The sequence goes on along the minus strand of NC_073235.2, from coordinate 15,646,515 downwards.
AGCATTGGTGATTTTTTGGAAAACTATAAAAATGTTCCACCATCTGCCATGAATACAAAAAGTGATGAGTGATTTCCAATTTCTTAGGAGCCTGGGTAAAAATAATGAAATGGGAAAGAATCAGAAAATTCACAATTGGAAAACATCTTGGATTCGGCATCACTGAAAAGAAGGTTACAGAAAAGGATCAATTCTGGTAGACTACAGCCAACCAAATATCAGGGCTCTTGTCATTCCAAAAGTTTCATCGACACTTGTAGACTTTGAAAAATGTACTTCAAATAGTGCTACAAAGACTGTACTATATTGGCTGATTTTTATCTTTATTCTTCAGGGAAATAAAAAGAATAAGAACCACAGAATAAAAATGCCAATTAAAACAATTAACCAAGCAATTTGGGGGTGGAGGCATGGAAAGAAACCCTGGGCTGGAACTCAGAGGGTCTGTACTCAAATCCCTTTGCATTCGCTCAGCTATACACCTTTGGGCAAAGCCCTTAACCTCATTGAATCTCAGTCTTTTCATCTATAAAACAGGAATATTAACAATATCCTATTTTCTTTACAGTTTACTTTTATGATCAAATAAAATACTTTTTGAGAAATCACAGTGCAAACTATAAACTGTAAAAATGCAATATACTAGAATTAGAAATAGGTGAAGACAGATAATGAGTATTGTCAACATATTCTTCAAACAAAAGAAAGGATCCTATTTGTTCTAAGGGATTTTCAATCTTTTGAATGTATATAAAAGGTCTTCAGTCACATTAATTTAAACAATCACATTTGGTTTCACAATAAATTACATAATTTAATAAAATGAAACTTAGTTGAAGCCAAAGCTGTTCTGGGAAATCATGAACATAGGTAGGGTGTAGACATGGGGATGAGTGAATCAGGAAAGAGAAGACTTAGGGTGTGTGGGGGCATCCTAGTACTACTGTCTTTAGATATTTGTCAATAGGTGCCACTCAAGCCCCATTTCTTCTATGAAGATTTGCCAAGCTGCCCGCAGTTCCAACCACATCAGTCTTCCCCTCTGAACTCCTACAGCATACACACCGTATAACTGAAACTCTGATTACATGTGCTCTTCTTTGATATTGCTTAATTGTGCCTCCCCAAAATACACTGTCCTATCCTTCCAAGTCAGGACCATGGCTTATCCTTCACCATGACTCATAACACCCAGCAGAGGGCTGGAAACAGAGCCCATACTCAGTAGGTGCTTGCTGATTCATATACCATTTTATACCAAGCTGTTACTATATTCCCCTAACAATCTAGCTCTGAGTCACCACTGAGACCCAATCAAGAGGAAAAAAGGCTGGATTTGTGGAAGGATCAAACTAATCCTGATTGTGTAATCTGCTCCTGATCATGAAATCTGCTTCCTCCCTGTTACCTCTTCCTTGGAAGTCTTTAACAATTAACCAGGCATTAATCCATTCGTAATTCTCAGAGCACAATCTCACCAGGAGACCCAAGGCAGCACAGAGCATGGGAAAGGCCGGGCTGGTGACTAGAGAACCAACTCCTCATCTCTATCACTACTAGCCGTGGGCAAATGGGACTCACCTCTCCCAGATCTTGGAGTCCCACCTTTAAAATAAAGTGGTTGAATCAGATGGTTTCCAAGACCCTCTTACAATTCTAAGCTCAATAAAAGTAGAGCATTGAAAGAGGTCATTTACTGGATTCCCATTGGTGATTCAGTAAATACACTGGGATTATCGAGACAATTGGATTCTGGCAAATGTTGGCAGATCTTGATGAAACTCAAAAAAGAGATTTTAGTTCCAAGGGTGACTGCTTTTTCTTTCTGAAAGCATGACTGTGACTGGGAATCAGGCACTCAGAAGCACAGATGAATGCACAGTTCCCTCATTACAGAAGGAGAAAACAGAGCCATGGATGCTTGAAAATTTTACACACATAGTAATAGGCTTCATGAAAAACAAAAATTAAATCAAATCGCTTTTCAAAAAGAAATTCACCTTTATGAACAAATACAGCCTGAGGCATTCTCTGAGTTCAGGGAAGGGCAGAATTGAGGTTGCATTTCCAAAATCCCCCAGCAATGCATAAATGAGTTAGGCTATAAATGAACACTAGATTTGCTTCAACCCTAAGAGCTTCTATAAAGCATAAAAGCTTTTAACTCCCTGTGAATAATACTTTCCCATAAAAAATCTGTCTTCCTGAGCTCTATTTCTGTAATTTCTGTATCTGTAATTTGGAAGCCTTGTTGTTATTTTAAGATACAGTGAAAAGGAGTTTCAAAGAAATCATTCTCACAAGCACATTTACGTGCCGAGATAGTTAACTACTGTCACGTTTTCTCAGCAAAAACTTCTCGGATTATCCACTCGTAAATCACAGATTCAATTTAATTCCTGCCTATCACTCCTCCCTTCTACTATCCTATTCCTTCCCATCCTTCTAGGCTCAGATCTCCAAAGCATTCCCTATTTAATCCAAGCCACACTGACCGCCTGTTCCCCAGCTCATTCAGACTTAGGCTGTACCAGGTAATTTAGCACTCAGCTGTTTTCCTGAAACTCATTCTGTAATAATCTCATAAAATGTAATAGAAATTGCTTCAAATAGATTATAATTTCTTTGAGACTTTAAAAACAGAATTTAATATATATGAATCATGGAAGATGCTTAACATAATAATATATTTGGAAGAAAAGAAAGACGGAAAGAGTCAGGAAAAGAGATAACCAACCTATTCAACAATACCTGGTGAGACATCTTGACAGGAATGCACAAAGAAAGAGATTCTTTTGATAAAATAATAGCTGGACCCTGCAAAGAGGTAGTATGATGTAGCATTTAAGCATATGGGGTCCAGAGTCCAAATCGCTAGATGTGAGTCCTGGCTCCACCATTTCCTGTGTTAGCTGCTTTGTGCCTCAGTTTCTCTAAAATCTATGAAATAGGGAGAAATAGCTGTACCTACTTCACGGGGTGTTGTCAAGGTTAACTAAGCTAATACATGGCAAATGCTTAGTTAGCACATGCCTATCATATAGGGAACATCCCATAAATGCTTTTGTCATCACCATTTTGGTTTGGATTAATAGAAATCCTCCCAGTGACGAGAAACTCAAATTCCATTGTTTTTGCTGTAAACAGACCAATTAACTGACAAATAAGAAACAAAATGGAAACAGATTAGTGCTATAGCTAAGGAGAAAGAAAAGAAGATAAAATGAATGGGTTTTTAGGTTGAAAAGAGAACTGCTTAAAGAATGGGCTTGATGTATTAGAATGAGAACCATAGAGGTAAGATTTCTGGGAGTAGGAAAACAAGAGCTTGATAAACAAGCTTAGTGTACAAGGACTGTGTGACAGTGAAGGGCCTTAGGGATTCGTCACACTTGACCTGGACTGAGCTAAAAAGAGAAGCCAACTATCTCTTTCTTTTAAGCAAAACAGGGCTATGCTCTGTATCTGCATTGACAAACTGCATCAAAGATACATCAGTCAGGACAAGCTAGGTTTTGTCATAGTAACAAACATCCCCCCAAATCTCAATGACCTTAAAGAACAAAGGTTTCTATCTATCTCTCTCCTACTACAAGTCTGCACTAGTTAGCAGGGGACAGGGACTCTGCTGATCATAGTCACTCAAGGACTCAGGCTGCCAGAAGCTCCCACACCATCTGAACCTTCATCTCAAAGCAATGCTTCAAGGCTTTCCAGAGCAGAAAAAGAAAGAATGGAGACTTGTACACCATCACCTAAATGCTTCTGTAAGGAAGTAGCACATTGTTTCCAGCCACATTTTATTGGTCTGTGCAAGTCCCAGGCCCATGCCTAATCTCAAGGAGTTATGTACTCAGGAGGAAAGAAGTAGAAATTTGGATAAATACTAGCAATGTCTAGTACTCACAATGTATGTACCACAGATTCCTCACACTCTAGTACAGAGCTTTGAATAGCTGAGTGATAATAATAACAACAACAACAGACACGTTTATTGAACACCAGTACATGCCAGACACAGATTCCTTGATGCTCAATAAGTGGCATCAATCATCATTGTTGTCATCATTATTATTTTAATTCTAAGTACAACCTGCAAGGTATTATTATCTCAAGTCTATAGGTTTAAAAAAAACTGAGACTCAGAGATTAGGAAATTTACCCAAGTCCATATAGACTGCAAGATACAGATCCCCTCTCTATGTTTCCATCGGAGCATCATGTCTTCTCTAAAAACTGTCAGAATAATCCCAGCCTATCTTCTCAGATATTGTTCCCACTATCCCTTTGTTGCAACCCACAATTTAACCGAGCTACTCTTATTTGTCACAATGCCCCATTTTTATGCTTCTGCTCACATAACTCCCTGTACTTGGAAATATCTCTTTCTTATTTACATATATCTAAATTGTACCACTTTTTCAAAATGTGCTCAAAAATCACTTCTTCAATTGGACTTTTCCTCATCTCCCCCATATATTTTTTTCCTTCTCCTGAATTCCCATAATTTCTTATGTCTGCCTTTCTCAGTTTGTATTTATATCTTACTTGTCCTAGCTCACTATGAGCACCATGAAGACAAGACTTGCATCTGCATCCCTCTGTGTGTGAACCTTACTGCACAAACTCCAGTGTACAGGATATGCCGTAGAACATTATTTTCTTGAAATTACAGTAAGTCTGGTTCTAACATCCCACCCGACCTTCATGACTGTTCTGGTAGGAAATTCAGTTGTGGTCATTATTCATACTCTTCTCCCCTAGATCCCTATGAATGACCCAGACATGAGGAAAACATTTCTGGAAGGCCTCTGGTTTGGGTTCCCAAGAGTTAATGCTGATATGTACATAATGCCTTAAAGTACAGCTCCATCCAGGGCAGGTGTCTGGGGGTCCTAAACCTGTACTTACAAGAGATGGACGAAACAGCCATCCCCTTTCTCCAACCCCCTCATCATCCAAACTCTTGTCTTCTCTCCAGGTGCTGAGAGGGAGGTGGTCTGTGGCCATGCAGACCTCCCTAGTTCTTGGTGAAATCTCTCCCAGTCTGCCTCACCTCCCCTACCTACAACATACATCTCTTTCTCCTGCTTTCAGAATGCAAAACCCAAGGAAAAATATTCTAAAGGCAACTTCCATTGTCTACTCTGTTCTTAAGGCATAGGAGGTCAAAATACTATCTACCTTCTTTGAATGTGAAGAGAAAAATACACAAAAACAAAATTTCCGTAAGTTATCTAATTGCACAAGCTTACAGACCTCTGAGTGACCATATGCATGAAGATGACTTTTGCCACTTGATTAAAGTCCTGGATGATGAGAATATGATTCAGGAAACATAACAAGATGATTCAATAAAATGAGCCAGTTAGGAGAGCTGGTAATACATTTCCTGATGGATCTGCCAATGTTATCATGTGTAATAATATGTAACAACACTGCTGATGGGCTTCAGTCATTATAGTCCTGAGTAAGTAAAAAGAGATCTTAAATGGTAGAATCCTATTTAATGGGGCTCAATCAATAAAGTGGGTTTTGAAGGGTTGCTTAAAAATACAACTGAAATAAATAAATGCTGAGTGTCCTTCAATAAAATCCATGTTGACTTGTTTTGCTTGAAATAAAACTTTGGCATATAAGCTGAAATATATCACCTACTTGCCACTAACTCTGCATTTCTAAGGATGTCCCATTTTGATATTTTCTTGGCCTGGAGTTCATGGACTTAAAGAGATCTTTACAACAACTGGAACTTTCTGTAAAGTTATGTCTGCTGCTGCATGTGTATACACGTCTAAGGAAGAGAACCATGGATTCCATCAGACGGATGCAGGAGGGTATGATCCATAAAAGACAGTGTCCAACACATACACATATTCTAAACCTCCTTGTCATTTTTCTTCTATTTTCTAAATAAGTAAAAACAAAGAAAGAAAGAAAAAAAAATCAGAAAATTACCAAGGAGCCATAAAGTTGACACATGACTGAAGCATTCCATTTAGGATCCACCAACCATAACACTGGGGGCTTATTTTGCAGCCTTAGTCCAAGTAAGAATTCTGTATCACTGGGGTCATGACATGTAAGGACGTGTAGAACAGAATTTGAAACAAGAGTTGTGGCCGTGTGAGAGAGGGTGGCATAGAGAAGCCTTGAGCTCAAATGGATAATAAGAAAACCTCTGCAAGTTAAGGTCACTTCACTCCTGTAAATAGGAAATTCTTGGGGACATACAAGAAATGAAGGGCCACCAACTACTAGCAAGTTCACTCCATGGTTGACAGAGTAATCTCCAACATCAGAAACAAAATTGAGCTGATGCGGAAAGGTTGACAAAATGTTTATACCTCATCAAAGAAAGAAAGCTGAAAGCTGGTGATTAAATGGAACCTCTGTTCCTACTAAAGAAACCATTCCTCCCTCCACAGAAGTGATGAAAAATGGAGCAAGCCCCAGGCCAGAGCCAGCTGACCCCCACTGTTTGCTTTCAGGAGGGCACATAACTTTGGGGTCCAGGTCTCTACAATCCCTGGAGCAGTGAGTCTCAGTTAATTTTCTGCAGGGACACACATAATGAGGAATGTTAAAGTGTAACTTTCTTGAAGGCAGACATAATAAGTGGGACTGATACACTATCTCAGTGAATCCTCATCATAACCTATGAGATATCATTATCATGCCATCTTACAGATGAGAAAGCTGCAGCAGAGATGGTAACTAATTTGTTCAATGCCAAATAGTGGGAACGGAATTTGAACTCAGGCAGTCTTCTCCAACTGTCTTGTTCTGTGCTACATCCCCAACACCAAGTTCAGTGATTTTTAAATAGTTGTTCTTTAAATATTTGTCACAGGAATGAGTGAGGCTCGTAGGTGGTTTTGCTGGCTATATTAGTCAGGGTTCTATGGGTTAGACAGAAGCAATAGATTATATACAGATACATACGAGGAGGTTTAGTATGGAAGTTGGCACACACAATTATGGAGGCTAAGAAGTCCCGTAATATGCCTTATGCAAGCTGGAAACCCAGGAAAGCTGGGATATAGTTCAACTGAAGCCCAAAGACCTGAGAACCAGGTGGGAGCTGAAAGCCAAAGAACCAGGACCTCCAAGGACAGGAGAAGATGGATGTTCCAGCTCAAGAAGAAAGAGAATTCACCCTGCCTCTACCTTTGTGCCTTATTCAGGCCCTCAAAGGATAATGCCACACTGCTAAGGGCCTTAGATCGTTTCACTCACTCTACTGATTAAAATGCTAACTAATCTCTTCCAGAAAACACCCTCTCAGGAACACCCAGAAATAATGTTTCCCCAGCTATCTGGGCTTCCCTTAGCCCAGTCAAGTTGACACGAAATTACCCACCGCATCGGCACACTAGTTTTAACTCCACCCATTTTCCTTCTACCCAAGGAGGCATATCAGCCTGTACAAGGGAGATTACTGTAAGGAAAAACTTGAGTTTGCATACACAAATTTAGATGTGTTCTTAAACTTGGATCTTCTCATATTCTACCTATTATTAGCAACCAACACATTATAACACCATAGGTGAAAGAATGGCAGCCAGTTGTCCTATGTAATGTCTCTGCAGAACTGGCTACTAGAGAAGGATGCAGCAAACAGTGAGCAACAGAATGTGCGGGTTCGCCACTAATGTCCCCCCTTCTCTCCCCCATAGTCACAGTCTGTAGCTTGGGACCATGGCTTTCTACACAGGCTCTTCATTTCTAGGTGTCCCTTGCACCACGGAGCATGTAACTAACAGCCAAATAACTAACATCCAGAATCAGAAACTGCATTTAACAGGTTCCACAAATGATAGATCTGCAGCTAAATTTTGAGGAGCATTGAACTAGGGGATGTCACAGAAACCAGATGAAAAGAAGCTTCTGGACTCCTCACAACGATCTCTGGAACAGAGCTGCCCAGCATCCTGGCACATTCACCCAGGACTGTTCCAAGATACAGTAGACAACTTCTATGGTTTTTTAAGCCACTGAATTATTATTGAATCTCTTTATGAGAACAGTTTCATCTTACCCTGACTAATACAACGAGGGAATAGTCTTGATGAGTTTCTCCTCTAAAGACGATCAGTGAAAAACTTTGAGGAAAGTATAAGGAAAAGTGCCAACGGCACATCAGTCTTTCACCTCTGACAGTGTATTTGAAAAATATTATTATAAATGTGTTTTTTTAATTGTATAACCCAATGTATAACCCAGGCAGGGTCCCATACCCCTTTCAGACCTGGTTGCAATTGACCCAAACCTCAATTCCAAGACTTAATGGAAGCCCAGGCCTTCTTTTTAGCTTTAGCAAATGCCTAGAATTTCCTCTTGCCGTTTCCCTCAGCCTCTGAGATTTTGCATTGCCACACACTGCATTAGTTTTCACCCATATCAGTCTAGCTGTGAACCCCAACTCCTTTCCTGATTACCAATAACAATCTGCCCTTCCCCGTGGATCCCATAGATTTAGAAAAATTAAATATTTGGGTATCACACAGACAGGTCCCACGTGACCTTTGTCGTGTCTCTGGATATTCTCTACTTCTTCCCCACTTCCTCTTACACCTTTCCCTAGTGTAACACATAACAGTGTCAATCAAAGGGGAAAAGATGGAGGGGAAGGAATAAAATATCAGAATATTAGAAAAGAGAAATGCCCTAGCCTAAGGTTTAGGTTTCAGAATGACCCTGTCATTACCAGGCAGTAAAGGCATTTCTGCTGCTTTCCTGTATTCTGAAGGCTTTAGTCTCAGGCTCCCTTCCTTCATTGGTAGTTTTTGGCCACACCTTATATCCAAGGAGCTGTGGCACACCATCACTAACACCTTACCCTAAATGAATGCATTTATACCAGCATTTGACACCATTTATTACACATTTACTACATGCCAAGCATTTTGCTAGGCTCAGAGGATTCAGGGGTCAGAAGACAAGAACTCTAACCTCAAAGAGCTTACTTTCTATTGGGAAAACAGCTCCAGATTGATGATCATAAAACACCGTGGTTACAGCTCAGATTGAAATCTGCGCCAGTGCAGAGTGAGTGGAGAGAGTCTCCTCCGAAGGCTGTCACCCAGGCTGATACTTGGGGCAGGCGAGGGCGATCTGGAGAACATTCCAAAGGCTACAACAACAGGTGTACAAGGCTAAGAACATGGTCTCCTCAGGACCTATGAATATTGTTCAAGTGTGTATGGTAGGGGGAATAAGTGAATGGTGGAGGAAAAAGGGTGATAGACGAAGCTGAGCAGGTGGGCAGGGCCAGTTGACTAAAGGTGTTTATACCTTACAAAAGACTGAGCTTGATCTAGATTCTTACCCTTTTTCCTGCCATGGACCCCTTTGTAAGTCTGATGAAGCCTATGCACCTCTTTTCAGAAAAATGTTTTTATACGTATATAACATACAATTACAAAGAAACCCAGTTGTGTTGCCATACAATTCTACCCAGGTGAAGGCCCCAGATGAAACATACCTGAAGGTGATGAAGGGCCACAATGCAAGGAGGTGCTGCTCAGATCAGATGTGCATCTCAGAAAGAGCACTCAGAAACTGAGTAAGGGGCTGGGACAGAGATGAGACTAAAGTTGAAGGCAAGTCTGGCAGCGCTTAGAGGAGCCCAGGTGACAAAGTCTGTCGTTATTATTATTTTTTAACATTTATGGAGGCCTTCTAAAGCAGTCGTTCTTGCCTCTAGAAAGCCCAGCACCGCCTTTAATATTAAATCCTTTATAAAACTTCTTTTATTATCTCAAGGCAAAATTTAATGATAACATAACCTACCTACATACCTTTCTTACACCTTTAGGAAAAAATTCATTGAAAAAGTAACTTTGAGTAAAATCATATGTGTTTCAAAATGCCATTGCTCAAGCACAACTACAGTAGAGGACATAATGAAGCCATCAGCACCTCTACCCAGAGTCACCGTGCTGGTGACAGTTCCAAATGCTGAAGACATAAACGTGCTATGTTAGTAATTTCAATCCTCAAGGGCCATTGCTATGGTGACGCGAGTTGCCCGAAACATTGGACAACTCACATTCCAGAACAAAATATAATACAATCATTTTTCAATACACACAGCACTTACACTACTGGAAAAGTCAGTGTCGAATAAAACCATGCAAAAATACTTCATATTGGTTAGTATAATGAAGTTAGGTTCCAAGTTGAGTTTATTGTAAGCATATTTTTAATCTATATATACTATTGGTGGAGCCTTTGAAAGATGCACAGAATGGGGATCAATTCATTGGTGTGCAACACAGCTCTCTATATAGCTGGATGTCTAATATTCTTGGCCCTGGTTCATTTTTATTGTGAAGTCCAAAAACATGCCCCAACAAAATTGAAATACTATATAGAAAATACCATTCCTATTGAGAAGCATGAGTGCAAAATAAACAGGCCCTAAAACAGCAAGTAAGCACTGGGCTCATGTGTGTGTGTGTATGTGTGTGTGTGTGACACAGAGAGAGAGAGAAAGAGAGAGAGAGAAGGAGGGGAGAGAAGAGGGAGAAAGAGGAAGAATGGAATGGGATGTGGAGAACAGCTAGAAGAAACCTATTAATCTTTCTGAGACCCATTTCTAGAGAAGGTTGAGAATGCTTATTAAAAGCCCCTAGCCTTGACAAACTTTCTCTTCTATCAATCTCCAGATTTGGTTAGCACCTGGGGCTTCAAAAAAAAAGAAAAGAAAGAAAAGAAAAGACATTTGCTCCATCAGTATCTCCACCTGCCCCAAAGGGGGAAATTACCCTTTGACCCCTAAAGCCATTTACTAATGACCTGCAGTATCAGATTGGATGGCTTTTCTCATTAGTGCATGACTACATTGCAAATGTTATTGCCAGGCAGCCGATTATAAAAGCATAAAGAGAAAGTAATTAGCACAATCATTTTACATAGAGTAAATTTTAGTGCAGCCAGTTTGTCAGAGATGCAATTTCGTGGGATCACAGCCATGCATTAATGGAGTTATGGGAAACTGTTAATTTGTTATTTGAAATGAAGTCCTTATCTCTGGCCAGTTAGCTCAGTTAGTTAGTGCCTGATGCTAAGGAGGCCAAGGGCATGGGTTGTGTTTGCCTCCAGTGCTGTCCAGTTTGACTTTGTAATGTTGCACAACTGCTGACTGGCACTCACAGCTGGCCAATTCATGAGGGAGGCTGTACATTCCAAGTGGAATAATGTCAAGGGTTCCATGAGCATAGATGACTCAGGAAATTTTGCTGGATAAATTTAAATTCAAAAGCATATACAAAAAGGGCATTATGAGGATTCCTTTTGGTGATAGAGCTGTTCTGTACTTTGACTGTGGTGGTAGATACACAAGTCCATCCATGTGATAAAATTCTGTAGGGCTAAATACATGCATACACAAATAAGTACAAGTAACATTGAAAACCTGAATAAGACTGTAGGTTGTATCAAGGTCAATGTCTTGGTTGTGATATTGTAATATAGTTTTTTGTGAACTGTTACATTTAGGGGAAACTGATTAAAGGATACACGAGATCCCTCGGTATTATTGCTCACAACTACATGTGAATTTCCGATCATACCAATTAATTTTTTATTACAAATAAAAAATGTACATATGGTTAGTGACGGCTAAGTGGAATAAAACTTATATTTCCAAGACAGCATATAATTCAAGAAAAATGGTTCCGGAAGCCTCAGCACTGTATCTTAGTGCTCCAGAAAAATTGGCCCTCTGATTTGGAAACCTATTATCTATTTTGTTTTAAAAAATAGAAACTAAATGTTCAAACTTGCCCTTCTCTAATCCCGTCAATTTGATTCACAGTAGATACCATCAGAGACTAACAGGTGAGTTAATTGTAAATTCCCAGTATTAAGATTTTCATGAAAAAAAGGAACTAGTAACTTTTTAGCTTCTTTTAAATATCAGTCATCCTAAATACATAATCATATCAAAACCTCATCTGAGAATAAAGCTACTTTTCAATACAATCTTAAGAGATAGTCAAATAAAATATATCTGAGTGCCATATTTAGCCTTAGACTACAAGTTTTCCACCTGATAAATAAACACAGGTGAGACCTGGGATCACTTTAGAATTAGCTACAAACTAAGGCTGTAGCGTTTCACTCTTAAAGAACTCTCAGAAGAAAATCAACAACCCTATATCTACGATAGTTTTTTTCTCATTTCTCCAAGTCTGTGCCATGAGCTTTTCTGTGAAGAAAGGGCTCCCTGAACAATTATGTTAGAGGAATGCTGCATTCCATATCCAACCATCCACCTCTGCAGTGAGTTGAATAGTGTCGCCCCAAAATTCATGTCTACCCGGAACCTCAGAATGTGTTCTCATTTGAAAATAAGGTCTTAGGCCGGGCGCGGTGGCTCACACCTGTAATCCCAGCACTTTGGGAGTCCAAGGCAGGCGGATCACTGAAGGTGAGGTGTTCGAGACCAGCTGGGCCAACAAGGTGAAACCACATCTCTACTAAAAATACGAAAAAATTAGCCGGATGTGGTGGTGGGCACCTGTAATCCTGGCTACTAGGGAGGCTGAGGCAGGAGAATCACTTGAATCCAGGAGGCGGAGGTTGCAGTGAGCCAAGACCACACCACTGCACTCCAACCTGGGCAACAGAGCGAGACTCCATCTCTAAATAAATAAATAAATGAATAAATGAAAGAAAAAAAGAAAGGTCTTTGCAGATATATGTAATTAAGGTGAGGTCATTCCGGATTGCAGTGAGCCCTAAATCCAACAACTGCCATTCAGATAAGAGGAGGAGAGGGCACCCAGATATACACACAGGGACGAAGGGCATGTAGTGATAGAGGCAAAGATTGGAGTGATGCAGCTACAAGCCAAACAACACTAAGAATTATCAGCAGCCACCAGAAATTGGTACACTTCTGGCCTCTTGAACTGTGAGAGAACAAATGTATGTTGGTTTAAGAAAACCAATTGGTGATCACTCGTTATGGCAGCCGTAGGAAATGAATGCAGCCTCCTGTCCAGAGATCTGCAGTGTATATTAGCATGTTGAAAGCTTTGAGAAGTTCTTAAGTGCCCCTAATTTACTTAACCTTAGAAGCATTTTTCCCCATAAAGTACCCACTAGTCTCATGGAACACATTTTTTAAATGCTATTTTAGACAATTTCAAATTTCAATGTGTGTATAAATCACTTGAAGATTTTATTAAAAAGACTATTCTGATTCAGCAAGTCTCAGATGGAGCCTGAGATTCTGCATTCTAACAAGCTTCCCAGTGATGTCGATGCTGCTGGTCCTTGCACCATCCTTGCAGCAGCAGGTTTTAGGTTCTGTACACCAGGAGGCAGGGCCCTAGAGTGGGTAATCTTCCAGGGTCTTGTCCACTTGAAAGGATAATGGCTTAGCCATCCGTGGTGGTTTGATTTTTGTCCCCAGCTCTTTACTTCCTGTTGATAGGGAATTTTGCAGTGCTTCCCGCAGTGAGTGGAATAATTTCCCTGCCTCATTCATCTCATCTGAACCACGTGACTTGCTTTAAACCATGGAATATTTATGGATGAAGGATAATGTATAAGTACAATGATTTCCACCTCCCCCCCCCCCACCCAAGGAATATTAGTGGATGACCAGTTTTGTCCCCTTCAGACTGAGCCCTAGAATGAAGACATGTAGAGAAGACCTCAACCCAGCCAGTGATCTGGAACCCAGCCTGGCCCAGCCAAACCCAACAGAGATCAGCCAAACCTTAGCCTACTTCTAGACCTATGAGAGCGAAGTAAATGCCTACTGGCATAAGCTACTGAGATTCTGAGTTTGTTGGTTACATAGCAAAAACTAACCAACACACCATCTTCGTCTCCTATCCCCTTACCCATAACTATGAATGCAAAGCTTTATCTGTAAGCTGGGAAGTTATTGGCTGTCAACCATCTACCCAGTACCAAGAGGTAGAAGACATAATTCCTACTCAGAGAATTGACAGTCAAGCTTAGGAAAAAAGTAATGTATGACTGAAAGAATAGATTGCAGTATAAAATTGTATAACATTCAGAGTAATTGAATTTAGGTGTAGTCTAAGAAGGCCAGAGTTGTCAGAGAACCTATGGATGAGCCCTGGGTAGGAAAGGAGAAGTAAAGCATTTATTCTGAGAGGAAGAGAATGTCCTCTGGAAAAAGGGTTCTAACAGAGTAGAATGCCACAAGCTAACAAAGTATTGATTGCAAAATTCAAGCCACCTATTTTCGTCCATTATGGGAAAGCTCACATACATTATTATACTGTGGCAGGCCATTTGTGACCATTTGGAGGAGAAAAAACATTCTACTTGTACATTATTTATTCCTGGCACAGTAACGATTGAGGCACAATGAGGAGCCGCCAGTGGCCGGTTTTCAGTGGCCATGACAAAGCGAAGGCACTAAGGCCAGTGGGCTGCAGGCAGGAGCCAGCATGCGTTATTTGCCCAGTGGAACTGACAGAGGCTGAGAAATATTGGAGCAGGAGAAAAAGTGCTTTCCACCAAATTACTTTTTATTCCTCACTTAATAAAAACTTCTTGGGTTGTCTTCAGTTATTGCTGCTGGGTTCATGATTCATAGATCATAAATGTATGCATAGAGCAATTCTTCTGATGATGTGCTGGGGATTAGGGGAACTTCGGAGGGAGGAGTGAGCCGGAGCAGAGTGACGAATGCCCGGCCCCAGGGGTCTACTCACCTCCAGGAGCCATTTCAAAGAGAAGACATTGCAACAACAGTCCACAGGGAAACCAGGAAATGGAATCCATGCCCAGTGGTTCCCATAACAACAAGGATTATAATTGCCTTAAAGATAAAAGAGCTTAATAAATGTTTAGTTCCTACATACTTATTTTATAAGTTGAAAAACTGAGGCTCAAAAAAATGGTTTGCCCAACTTAATCAGTGTAGACCCAAAACAAAAATCTCAAACTCAGAACTCCCTGTCCATTGTCTTCCCACTTGTAGCAGGAGGCCTCAGAACAGCGGAGGCCCAGTCCCGTCAGGGGATCTGCAGCCCCTGCTCCCAGGCGTGGTCTTTGTCCAAGGATCTTGGAGATAGCTCATCCTGGGGAAGAGGAAGTACAGGACACACAGAAGCCCAGCCGTGGCCAAAGGAAAGCAGAGAGTGAAAGTGCAGCAGGGCCTGTGCTGCTCAGATTGTCCTCTGGTCTCACTTAATGCCTTCTCCTCGCCACAGCTGGACCAGAATTGTCAGAATCTAGAAAAAGAAGATGGTTAACCAAAAATGTAACAGCTCACGTTTATTGAATACTTTTTAAAAATATTTTATTTTAAGTTCTGGGATACATGAGCAGGACATGTCGATTTGTTACATAGATAAACGTGTGCCGTGGTGGTTTGCTGCACCTATCAACCTACCACCTAGGAATGAAGCCCCACAAGCATTAGCTATTTATCCTGATTCTCTCCCTCCCCCCGCCCCACTGACAGGCCCCAGTGTGTCTTGTTCCCCTTCCTGTGTCCATGTGTTCTCATTGTTCAGCTCCCCCTTATCAGTGAAAACAGGTGGTGTACAAGTTTCCATTCACTGTTCACTTCTATGACTCGATCCATCTGCCTTTATTGCTCTCATTTCTCCCCTTTGTTTGCTGTGGAGATCAACATAACATTCCTTGCTAAGACTTGGTCTTTCCTTTCACTCCTCCTCTAGGTCTTGCCAGACTCTGTCCAGTCTCAAATTCCGAGAGATAAGATAACCTTTCCCTCTGAGGGAAAAGGGTGGAGCCTTCTTCGTTTTCTGTTTCTATGTTAGTTTGCTGAGGATAATGGCTTCCAGCTCCATCCATGTCCCTGCAAAGGATATGATCTCATTCCTATTTATGGCTGCATAGTGTTCTACGGTATATATGTACCACATTTTCTTTATCCAGTCTATCATTGATGGGCATTTGGGCTGATTCCATGTCTTTGCTATTGTGGATAGTGCTGCAATGAACAATTGATGGGCATCTGGGCTGATTCCATGTCTTTGCTATTGTGAATAGTGCTGCAATGAACATACTCATGCATGTATCTTTACACTATATTGAATACTGAAGTGGTGTCATTTGTCTGGGGTAAATACCCAAGGTTTATCATCTCATGCCAAGGAAATCAAGTATGCAGACACACAAGTGGGTTTAGGAGTGGAGGTTTAATAGGCAAAAGAAAGAGAAAGAAGGATAGCTCTCTCTCCTGAGAGAGAGGGACACCTGAGTGGGACTTCTGGTCCCGTGGTGAAGTGCAGGGGGGTTTGTAGACTGGTTTGAGAAGGCAATGCCTGATTTACGTAGGGCCCAAAGATTGGTTGGACCAGGTGTGATATTTACATAGCACAGGAGGAAGCTGGCTGCCCCACCCTACTCTTTTATTATGCAAATAGGGTATCTATTTGGCCTGCGCCATGTTGCTTGCTCCTTACTGTACACGTGGTTGGCAAAGAAAAGGGAAGACAGAGCCGCCATTTTGAACATGCCTAGTCCCCAGGTAGCCCCTTTCCTATTCACACAGCTGCTAGCATTCACCTGTGCAAGCTTCTAGCTTGCCTTTCTATGTCTGCAGCTCAATTTTACAGGCTGCTCTTTATTGGAAAAGAAATGATTTTGGGGATGCTTTCTATTAAAAGGGAAACCTTACCGAGGACTTTCTTACCCTCGCTATCTGCCTAAATAACTTCTTTTTAACTCCTGTATAAACACTTTACATGAATTATCTCCTTCAACCTCACCAAAGCCCATCTTACAGATGAGGAAACTGAAACTTGAAGATGTTAAGGAGCTTGCTCAGAGTCTTGATGTATATATATGGTGGAGATAGGGCTTGAAGGTGAACGTTTTACTCCAGGGCTCTTGCGCATAACCTCTATTGCAAGTCGCTTTACCACCAAAGCAATCTCTGTGCTAACAGAGTGAAATGTATTCATGCAAACATGGCCACAAATATTCTTCTCCCTCCAGCCCACCCGAGGGTATTCTATCATTGCCAAAACCATTCCTTTGCTCCACCCTTTACCCTCAGAGGGAGATTATCTTATCTCTTAGAATTTGAGACCAGACAGAGTCCAGCAAGACCTAGAGGAGGAATGAAAGGAAAGACCAAGTCTTAGCAAAGAATGTTATGTCAATCTCCACAGCAAAGAAAGGGGAGGAATGAGAGCAATAAAGGCAGATGGATCGAAGTAAACAGCGAATGAAAAGCTCCAGGCAGTGTGAGATGCAAGAGAACTGAGGAGAGGAAAGTGGATATGAGAAATGCTGCTGGGGATTAATGTTCTTCAGTAGATAAAAATAAAAAATGGAGTTGCTTTCATATTACTGTGTGGTTATGAAATTGTACTTCAGGAAATGTGACACCATTCCAGAGCTAATAACAACTCGAATGTCCCACAATTTTGAGACCAAAGTATACAGTTTCAATAGGTTCATACCTGTGAAGAAACAGGGAACAGAAAGCATCCCGTGTGTAAACTTGTTATACATGTACTGGGGTTAGGAAAAGTTTCCATAGTCCCAGCAGGTCTCATGGAACCACCCAGTGAGTTCTCCTCACCTGCTGCCTAGACAGAGCTGATTTATCAAGACAAGGAAATTTCAGTAGAGAGTTAATTCACACAGAGTCCACTGTATGGGAGACTGAAGTCTTATTATTACTCAAATCAGCCTCTCCAAAGACTCAAGGATTGGGGTTTTTAAGGAAAATTTGATGGGTAGGGGGCCAGTGTATAGGGAATGCTGATTAGTTAGGTTGGAGATGGAATCATGGGGAGCGGAAGCTGTCCTCTTATGCTGAGTCGGTTCCTGGGTGGGGGCCACAAGACCAGATGAGCCAGTTTATCAATCTGGGTGGTGCCAGCTGATCCATCAAGTGCAGGGTTTGCAAATTATCTCAAGCACTGAGCTTAGGTTTTACAATAGTGATGTTATCCCCAGGAGCAATAGGGGGAAGGTGATAATCTTGCAGCTTCCAGCAGAATGATGACTAAACCATAATTTAAAAACTTGTGGCTAATTGGCTAGTCCTACAAAGGCAGTGTAGTCCCCAGACAGGAAGGAGTTCTTTTTGGGAAACGGCTGTTATCGTCTTTGTTTCAAACTGTAAACGAAGTTCCTCCAAAAGTTAGTTCAGCTTATGCTCAGGAATGAACAAGGAGAGCTTGGAGGTTAGAGGCAAGATGGAGTTGGTTAGGTCAGATCTTTTTCACTGTCATAATTTTCTCAGTTATAATTTTCGCAAAGGCAGTTTCAATCATAGCAGAGGCCACCCACCCAGCAAAAGACAGAAGGGTCCTTGTGGAATCCTTCTGCAAGTAAGCAATCTCCAAGCCCAACATCCGAAGCAAGAAAGGAGAAAATGACAGAAGATAAAAGGCCACAGAGAACACTTTTCCAAACACGTAGACAACACCCTTTGAGGACTTCTTGAACTACCTGTAAGATTTGAAGAGGAGTATATTTGCAGCAATTCTAGTGGGGCAGAGAAATGCTGTTTTGTTCTATTTTCATGATCCTGTAAACGAAAAATAAAATTCTAAGCACCCCAACTGACTAAACAGACCATTGCTTGGCCAAGGCAACCCCAGAGTAACCTCAAAAAGGAGTTCTTAGTCATGACAGGATCAGGGGTCAGGTGCATGTCATTGTACCCACTACTTCGCTAACCATGATTAGGTTTTCTTCCCTAAGGATTAAACTAAAACCAGTCCTTTCAAAGGACTCCACCACTGATATCAACCAACTGCCTGATGCTACCCCTCCTTTTCTGCCTGATAAGAGACCACCTACCACAGAGTGGCTCTGGCCAGTCTATGTAGAACATGCAGTGAGGGTTTTCATTTCCTCTCCTTCACCTTTTGACATCAGAAAACTCTACCCTCTCATTATGCTAACTCTGCTGTTTTTTGTACCCGAGGCTCAGGAAGGGGCATGAAGCTCAATTGCACATGTGCGTATTTCTCCTCTCATAAATATTCATGAATCCTCCTATAACTTATTAATATGTATGTTTGACCACCAGTTTCCCTTTGTCTCTTGCTCAAAGTGTCTGTTTCTGGTTTCTGACCAAAGGCTACACTTCCCAGCCTGTCAGAATGTCCATCTGCAGGCTGCAACCCTTTATAAGAAATAAAGCTAGGCCAGGTGCGGTGGCTCACACCTGTAATCCCAACACTTTGGGAAGCTGAGGTGGGTGGATCACGAGGTCAGGAGTTCAAGACCAGCCTGGCCAAGATGGTAAAACCCCGTCTCTACTAAAAATACAAAAATTAGCCAGGCGGGGTGGCGGGCACCTGTAATCCCAGCTACTCGGGAGGCTGAGGCAGGAGAATCACTTGAATTCAGGACGCAGAGGTTGCAGTGAGCCGAGATCACACCACTGCACTTTAGCCTGGGCAATAAGAGTGAGACTCTATCTCAGAAAAAAAAAAAAAAAGAAAGAAAGCTGCCCTTTCCAAATTTAGAAACCTCATCATCGTTTAGTTGACAATTCTAATATAGCCCTAATTTGGAGAAACCTGAAAGAATCATGTAGTCTACCTCCAATGAAAATTTAGAAAAATAGAAACAAGAAATTGTTAATATACATACAATGTAACATTATTCAGTCTTTAAAAAGGAGATCTTGCCATTTTCAACAACATAAGTGAACCCAGAGGACATTGTGCTAAGTGAAATAAGCCAGACACAGAAAGAAACATTCGGCACTATTTCGCTTATATGTGGTGTTTAAAAACAAGTGAAATTCATAGAATCAGAGAGTAGCATGGTGGCTACCAGGGCTAAGGAGGTGGGGCAAATCAGGAGACATTGCTCAATGGGTATAAATCTGTATTTGTGCAATATGAATAAGTTCTTGAGATCTAATATACAGCATGGAGACTATAGGTAATAATACTGTAACATGGACTTGAACTTTTCTAAGAGGGTGGCTCTTAAGTGTTCTCTCCCCACACACAAAAAGAGGCAACTATGTGAAGAGATAGATATGTTATTAGCTTGACTGTCATAACCAGTTCACTGAGTCAAGGTATATCAAAAATCACACTGTATTCTTTAGATTACACAATTTCAGTAAAAAATAAATTGGTAATATAATTAGACGACATATATTAACCTGAAGGACATATAGCGAGACAGATCTGCCCTGTACTTTAGAAAGGGGAGTGGAAATCCTCATTCTAGCAAGGGGAGTGGAGGTTTCCATCTGGGTTTTGAAACGACCATGAGTACTGAGATGTGGGTTTAGGAGACGGCAGGAAAGTCATGAGGGCTGCGAGGAAGCACTTGGAGAAGATGGGGGCAAGGGGCCTAACCCTCAGTGCACAGCTTTTCAGCTGCTTAGCAACCACTGCCTACAGATTAAGCAGTGGGTCTTTCAGAGCTATTTGTTGTAAGTAACAAGATTGTATCTGAGTTACCAAAGAGCTGCTCTGGCTTTCAAAGGTAACAAGCTGACCACCAAAGGCAGTCAGTCACCAAGGTTTATTAGGGTTAGACCATGAGCTGCCCCACAGGGAGTTCAAAAGGAATAGGACTCAGCTCCAAGCAATCCCTGAAGAGTTAACCATCCAGGCAACATATACTATGTGTACAAGTGAAGATATTTTACATCTATATATATGTGTGTGTGTATGTACACATAATTTAAAATGAACACATGATTTGTTCATGTGAACAAATAATTTAAAATACACTGAGAGGTATATATCTCTCAGTATAAATACACTAAGGGATATATTCCTCTCAGCGTATTTTAAATTATGTGTTCTTTAAATGTACTGGATTATCTCAATCTTTTGTTTGTAAGTATATGTGTGATCATGTCCCATTTTAATGTAAAGAAACTCAATTTCTTTTGTCCTGCAAAGGAACATCCAAGGCAAAGGAAGAGTGAGTAGTTAACCAGCATCCTGGGGTTAGAGTGTAACAAAATATTCTGTGACCCAATCAGGCTATTATACCCTAAGATCACTGCTATGCAGATGTTCATTATAGAAAGAGGGTTCATTTCAGTGTAAATATGTAGCATTTGGAAGAGAAAAGCTGATATGCCAGGCCCCTGACATCCCAACATGGGGAATCAAGGCAATCTGAAGTATATGCTCTCCAACCAAGCCTTAGTCACAAGGAAGGCCCTTGAGACTCTAGAAATAAAATGACATCTAAATAAAGGGAACTCCAGGCTGGATTCAAAGAGACAGAGTCTGTATATTGAGTTGGTTTCAAAATAGAGCACAGGAATAATGCTATGAGAGTCTTGTATTAGTCTGTTTCACACTGCTATACTACCCAAGGCTAGGTAATTTATTAAAGAAAGAGGTTTAATAGTCTCACAGTTCCACATGGCTGGGAAGGCCTCAGGAAACTTACAATTATGGTGGAAGGGGAAGCTGGTACCTTCTTCACAAGGGGGTAGGAGAGACAGAAAAAGAAGCAAAGGGGAAGAGCCCCTTATAAAACCATCAGATCTTATAAGAACTCATTCACTATCATGAGAACAGCATGGGGGAAACCACTCCCACGATCCAATCATCTCCCACCAGTTCTCTCTCTTGACACATGGGAATTACAATTTGAGATGAGATTTGGGTGGGGACAAAAAGCCAAACCATATCAAGTCTCTAGTCCATGTTCGTGCCTTAGGAATGATGGCTGTTCATGTGGTGTAATATGAAGAATGAGGACCCTGATCACAGCTGGCACCTCTAGCGCGGGATCATCCTTTCTCTACCGCTGAACTGAGGAGCAGGCACAACAGATTGACTGGCCAGGTGGAGCCACAGAGAATCACACCCACAAACATGTGGGCAGCTGGAAGTGTGGGCTGCTCAGACAGTAGTGTCTCTACACTTGGAGGTGCGAGGCAGATGTACGTGCCACCTGGGACAGTGTTAGCTCCACTCATCCAGGGTCCTAGAAGAAAATCAAGGGAAACATGGCATGCCAAACTGTAAACACCCCCATTTACTAATCTGGGCTGTCAGGATTCTACCTGGTTTTAATTTAATTTAAGGAAATAAAAGAGAAGTGGAGGGACATGTACCCAGAATGCTGTGGGACAATTCATTTTCCACATGCATGATGCAGGCTGATCCCTTAGCCACCATCCACCTAACCAGGGGCTACATCTGCTGTTCTATTCAGGTTCTTCAAGATGACATGAACACATTTGTTTATCAAGTGTGGGTGTGTATTTTACTTTTAAATAAAAACATGCCTGGGAAACACCAATTAGCATCACAAGGAGTCCCAGACAAAGAATCAGTGAAAGACACTTACTATTCATGTTTAAGTGGTGTTAATCCAGTGCGTTGAGAAAGGCAAATACTACTTTTAGGGATGCAGAAGGATTTAGGGATGGAATGGTAAGATGGGAATTATATTAAGATTGGAGGAAGAAAGAAAAAAATGAAACAAGTTTGACAAAATGTTGACTATTGTTGAATCTCAGAGGTGAGGAGTGTAGAGGAGTTCATTATACTTTTGCAAATATTTGAAAATTTACAGAACAAAATGTTTGTTAAAACAATGTGAAAAAAATTGTTTTATTTCCAATTGTCTCTATTTTCCAATAGAGGCAATTGGATTTCCAGTATTGTCTGCATACTTCACAGGCACGAAAGCTAGCCAGAACAGTATGGGATTAGTTATCGATGGCTGAAATCCTGTAGCTTCACAAATATCATATCTAATTATTATTATTATATTACTATTATTATTATTATTTTCAGATGGAGTCTTGCTCCATCTCCCAGGTTGGAGTGCAGAAGCACGATCTCAGCTCACTGCAACCTCAGCCTCTGGGTTCAAGCAATTCTCCTGCCTCAGCCTCCTGAGTAGCTGGGATTAAAGGCGTCTGCCACCACGCCCGGCTAATTTTTGTATTTTTTAGTAGAGACAGGCTTTCACCATGTTGGCCAGGCTGGTCTTGCGCTTCTGAACCCAGGTAATCTGCCCACCTCAGTCTCCCAAAGTGCTGGGATTACAGGCATGAGCCACGGTGCCCGGCCCATATCTAATTATTTAACATGTTAAATTTGTGTTTTGAATTCAGATGCAGAGGGGTGAGTTAACCATACTCCCTGGTTGATGGCACATTATCAACAGTCTACGAGAGGCTTCTCTCATGGTCTGTTTATGTACTTATTCCCTCTGATTCCTCTAAATAGAAAACCCTTCTCACTTGTTCATGTGAAGTCCTTGTATGTGGTCTTGAAAAATACACATTTTATTTATGTGCATGTATTATAAATACATTCTGTTCTGAAAATATCACACTGAATTGTTATGGATGAGATTATTATTTCTTAAACTTATCAATTACTGAGAAACATATGTTCCATTTCTGTGAATGAAATTGCAAAGAAATGGCAACAAATATGTAAGACATGCAGCAGTTTGGCATAGGAACATAGATCTCAGCGACTGAAGCATTATTTTAATAAATTTTTCTCATTAATAGTGATGATAAAAATATATTCAGCACTATTTTTTCCAAATTCTATAGAAAATATACAGTTTAATTTGTTGTATGACACTTAGATTAAATGTTTTTCTGTTTGTTTGTTTGTTCTTCGAGACAGGGTCTCGAAACATCACTCAGGCTGCAGTGCGGTGGTGTGATCACAGCTTACTGAAGCCCCAAGTACTTGAGCCACCACGCCCAGCTAATTTTTGTAATTTTTGTAGACGGGGTCTCACTATGTTGCCCAGGCTGGTCTCGAACTCCTGGGCTCAAGTGACCCACCTGCCTCAGCCTCCCAAAGTGTTGTGATTACAGGCATGAGCCTGACAGCCTGTATATTCTTTGGCCCATATATGATGTTAGTCCAGCTGCCAATTACACTACAAGCTACTTAAACAGGATTTATCATCACATATGCAATCAAACTTTCAAATGAAAAGTGGCACACTCCCAGCAGGTGTCTCTTAAATATGGGGGAATGGGAATGCTATGAGATAATGCAGTCAAGATTGAAGACTATACTAAATCTTGGCCATCACTGAGAATAAGAAAAAATGTGGCTTGCAAGAATTTCTATTATGAAAAAGACGGAGAATAGAATTAACAACACCTGCAGGTTAATGTCCTGAGTGGCTAGAATGAACATTGTCAGTGATGTTTGTGGTTGTTTACTTTATAAATAAATCCTTGTTTACTATGTTTACTTTGTCTAGAAATATTTACTGGGAATAGTGCATTATAGCAAAAGGACGAGACTTTATTTTATCTAACTCACTGAAATGCATCTACTCCTTCCTTTTGTCTAATTCACTGAAATGCATCTCTTCCCTTTCCTTTAATTCTTATAAAAAAGTTCATTTTGTTTTAAGTGCTTTTTAATTACTACTTCTTTTCAAGAAACTAAGCATCATGTAAATTAGGAGACAGGCGCACTATACATACCATTGAAATATGCAAGCCATACTTATAAATGGAGTGTATTTTCTAAGTATCTTAATAAGTCAGATGTTGAGAATTCTGTGCATTTTTTCACATGAAGATATGTTACATAGAATGATAAGTTTTCTAGACTCAGCGAGAATTTCTCTACCTTGTTAACACTGATAAAATTATTTTCTTAAAGAAATTGTTCTCAAAGTATGGTCCAAAGACCCCAGGAAACCACTGAGACACTTTCAAGGGGTCCTCAAGGTCAATACTATTTTCACAATCATCCTGTGATTCTATTTACTTTTTCATTACACCGACATTGCACTGATGGTCCAACAGCAATGGTAGATTAAAAACTTCTGATTCCTTAGCCCAAATCAATACAATAATACTGTACTGATAATCTTCAGATTCTTCCCCAGCACTCACTCACATTAAAGAAAAGTGCCAGTTTTCACTTAAGAACATCCATGATGAAGCAGTAAACATTTCATTAAACCACAACTTTGAATACATATCTTTTAAATATTCTGTATAATAAAATGGGAAATATACATACTATATGCCAAATGACAATAGTTGTCTACAGAAAAAAAAACACTCGTGTATTGTTCCAGTTGCAAGCTAAACTAGCCACTTTTTTCATGGAATACCTGTTTTTTGAAAGAACAGTGGAAAACTGTGATTAGCCAGATGTGAATATGTAGTAGACATTTTCTCAAAAAATGAATTAAGCGATCCTTATACTTCCAAAAAAATTGATATCTTTGCTGCCAATAATTAAATTTCATCTTTAAAATAAAAATTAGAATTTTGAAGAATTTATATCTACCACCATAAGCTTGATGGCTTCCTGACATTTAAACACTGATATGGTTTCAGAATTCACATGGCAACTAAACTTTAAGAATGATCACTTATAGAATTTTAGTATAATATCAAAGAAGAATATTCATAATTATCTGAAGAGACTATTAAAATATTTCTCCTTTTCCAACTACATATCTGTGCAAGGTCAGATTTATTTATATAATTCAACCAAATCGACATACTTGAACAGATCAAATGCAGAAGCAGAAATGAGAATACAACTGTCTTCTATTAAACCAGACATTAAAGAGATTTACACAAAAGCAAATTAATGCCATTCTTTTTGCTACTTTTTTTGTTTTAGAAAAGATATTAACAGTTACTTAATATAGTTACTTTATTTTAAAATATAATGTTGCATGTAATGAGTTTACTGTTATTTTAAGTGAATTAATAAATGTTTTATTGCATTTTAGCTTCTAATACAGTATATTTCATATAACCTTTAGTGTCCTTAATAGTTTTTAAGAGTGTAAAGAGTTCCTTCTCATGTTTATTCCAGCACTATAGCCAAGACATGGAATGAACCTAAGTGCTCATCAGTGGATAAATGGATACAGAAAATACAGTATATGTACACAATGGAATTCTGTTCAGACTTAAGAAATAAGGAAATCCTGTCGTTGGCAGCAACATGGATAAACCTAGAAGACATTATGCTAATATTTTATTTTATTTTATTTTATCTTATTTTATTTTATTTTTGAGACAGGGTCTCACTCTGTCTCCCAGGCTGGAATGCAATGGTGCAATTACTGCACCCTCGAACTCCTGGGGCTCAAGTGGTCCTCCCACCTCAGCTTCTCAAGTAGTTGGAACTACAGGCTTGTGCCACCATGCTGGGCTACTTTTTCTATTTTTAGTAGAGATGAGTTTTCACTCTGTTGCTGGTCTTGAACAGCCAGTTAGGCTGGTCTTGAACTCCTGAGCTCAAGCGATCCTCCCAGCTCTGCCTCCCAAATGCTGGGATTACAGACATAAGCCATCATGCCCAGCCCACTGTGAAATCTTAAAAAGTCAAATTCATAAAAGCAGAGAATAGAATGGTGGCTACCAGGGCTAGGTGGAGTGGGAGAGTGGTGTGGGGTATATATTGTATATTTGAAAATTGCTAGGAGAGTAGATTTTAAATGTTCTCATCACAAAAGATGATAAATATGAAAGGTAACACAACGTATGATAATTAGCTAGATTTTGAAATTTTACAATGTATGCATACTTCAAAACATCATGTTGTGCACCATAAATTTTTATTTTGTCAATTAAAAATATTAATTTTTAATCTGATAAAAGCATAAAGAGTTCTTGAGATTAAAACATTTGAGAGCCACTGCCCTAGAGAAACAAGATTAAGCTCCCCTGAAAATACCAGAAGAAAAAGCTTCTCCTGCTCTACTCCAGAGATGTGTCTTCCTTCCATTCAACACAACTATGCTAGGAACCTTCAGTTCCTAGGCAAATTCGGCTCATGGGGGAGACGGCATGCAGCACAGGGGTAGGAATGGGGGACGCTTCCACAGTAAGGAGGAAATTCCCAAAGCCTCTTATATAAATATGAATTAAAGGGGAAAGTTGAAAGCAGACTTAAAATTTCCATAGGCATAAAAGGCATCAGAAAATCAGAGCTTAACTTCTGCAGTTTCTTCCAAAGATTCTGGGTGGGACACATTGTTTGTTTCATTGCAGATCAATATATCCCTAGCTTCTAACACAGTGCTCAGCACACAGTAGCTTCCTGATATCTGTTTGTTTGGTGATGAATAGACAGACAGATGGCTGAATGGATGGGTAAATAAATGGATACATGGAAAAATAAATAGATGGATGGAGAGACATCCTGGAAGAGATAAAAGCCAATAAGCAGAGGAGTTTTGGCAACTTGAGAACAGACACAATATTCAGCATAACCGATAGAATCCATTAGAAATGTATGCATTAAAAATGCAAATAACCTTACAAAGACGCATATGAGGATGTGTTTATATGCATACTGATTTTAGCACTTATGAATAAATACAGTACCTAAATGCTGGGAGGCAGGGTCAAAAGAAATGATGAATGAAATAAAGTGAGGTGATTTAAAGGTTTCCTGGGAGTATTGAGGTTTTGAGCTGGGTTGACCTTGGACATGGATTGGTGGAGATAAAACGGCAGAGCACTCCAAGGGGAAGAAAACACATGATCCCACCTGCACTGATGATGTCAGCCATTCTCCAACCCTGCCTTGAGTAGAGAGACCACGTAGGGACGTGGGAGGTGGAGCTCATAAGAGGAATAGCCTTGTTTATCTTGCCTCTGGAGAAAACTAGGCTTTCCTGTGTGTAACTCTCTTTTAATATACTCAAATTTCAAAGGCATCCACAACTATAAAAGGTTGAATTTATCTGCCCTCTTACTCTTTTCTCCTCCCAGTACTAGAATGGTAAAAAGACCTCCTGAAAAAAGCAAACATCATTACACAGTTAGAGAGCCTTTCGTTCTTAATGGCATTTCATCAATGAGCACGTCTGATTTTTGAAAATTCAATTCAGGTCAAGTCAACATGCACTTGCTGAATACATGCTGTATACTAGGAACATTCTGAGCACTAGAATAAACAAAGATGAATACATGATGGTCCCTGTCTTGAAGAAGCTCACAGTCCCATAGAGAATGCAAACATCTGAATTAGTGAAATACCAGTTGAGTGCTGCAGTGGAACCATGGAACAGTGTGCCCTTTCAGAACAATCTTCCCCCAAAATATAGCTTCCTATTTATTCTTCATAAATCTTTCATCTTTCTTAATCCCTGTTAGAGACAGTCCAGAAGGGCCTACAGAAAATCTATGTCACAAGTAATCTTAATTAAGAATATCTTATTAGACAATAGGCTACTCCAGTAAAATGCCATCCTGAGGAACTGGGAGCTAATGAGCCCTGAGCATTCAAGCTTGAAGCTGTTGCTAGGAGCAGTCAAACAAGGAAGAGAGACAGCTTGGCACTTTTGTCACTGCACCTGGCATGAGAGAAAACCACTTTCTTTCCACGTGCCAGCAATCACGTAAAATAATACCTCTGCTTAACTCTGGTAGAAAGCATCTGCTATGGTTAAGATAGCTCTGGAATACTAGACCTCCATATCCCAACCCAGCATGGGACCTGATGAGACCCGAGAACCACTCACTAAAGCTCAGCATGGCTAGGGCACTTGGGAGTGAAGTTCTAACTCATCCAGTGTGTCTTCTCTGTATGTGAGCTAAGGTAGAAATGCCCCTCAAACAAGACACAGAAAATGAAGGAGGGGGTCTAGCCAGGGCAGCAACTTTGAAACAGGTGGAAATAAAGATTCTGCTTGTGGCAAGGAGCACAGCGGATACAATTCAATTCTAACCCGGAAGACAACAATCAGTCAAGAAAGCACAATTACTTGCTGAATTACGGGAGTATGCCACGACAGCTGGAATACAACTGAGACCAAAACAGATGCAGGTGTTACCCTTATGGACTTAAAATATTTAACAGTTAAACATTAAAAGTGAAACTACAAGTACAGTGAATACAGGAAAATACAAGGGACTATTGTAGCATATACAAAGGCCTTAGATTAGTTTGGGGGGGATCAAGGAAGAGTTGCCTAGGAAGTAATATTTAAACTAAGATGAAGGTTTGAATAGGAATTTACTAAAGAGGAAGTGTCGACTACCTGGCCATCATAGAAAC
The DNA here is from genome assembly GCF_029281585.2 of Gorilla gorilla gorilla. Classification (NCBI taxonomy): domain Eukaryota; kingdom Metazoa; phylum Chordata; class Mammalia; order Primates; family Hominidae; genus Gorilla; species Gorilla gorilla. The sequence continues at coordinate 15,617,542 of NC_073235.2, read as the reverse complement.
CAGTTCCAGACCCAGCCTGAGAGAACAAGGCCTGAATTGGAGCTTCACAAAAGGAGAGAATCTGTTTTAACCACAGACCTACTGATATTCTTCATCTTCACTGAACCTCTAGAAACTGATCAGGGATCAAAGTTCGGCTTTCAGGGCTGAGATGCAGGGAGCTTTTAGGAGGGACTTGAGGAGTCTTGTCAGAGAGGGAGGCTCAGAGGCCGACAGGAAGCCAATCCCAGGAGAGTCTGAATGGACTTAGGAGATTCCACAGAGATTACAAGACTGTCCATGGAGGAATGCAGAATGAGGGTATCTTTATTTATTTATTTATTTATTTATTTATTTATTGAGATGGAGTTTCGCTCTTGTTGCCCAGGCTGGAGTGCAGTGGCACAATCTAGGCACACCACAACCTCTGACCCCCAAGTTCAAGCCATTCTCCTGTCTCAGTCTCCTGAGTAGCTGGGATTACGGGCACGTGCCACCAAGCCCAGATAATTTTTTGTATTTTTAGTAGAGATGGGGTTTCATCATTTGGCCAGGCTGGTCTCGAACTCCTGACCTCAGGTGTTCCACCAGTCTCGGCCTCCCAAAGTGCAGGGATTACAGGCATGAGCCACTGCGCCTGGATGAGGGTATCTTTTTGAGCTTTAAAGTTCAATAGTTATGTCCTCTCCAAAAAAACAAGAAGCAGTCAGAAGTCAACTCAATAGAATAGTATGTGTAGAAAAAATATGTACTTCATGGGAAGTTGTGATGATGGTTTTTTCTCTTGGTTTTATTTTTCTTAACCCCAGTAACCTGAAACTGGCCACACTTACACACAAAAGAATATATCTTAATAAAAAATTAACTTCTGACCTATAGTAAAAAGTGGCAGAAATTAAAAAAAAAATGTATTCAAATGCAATTAAATTTAAAATTGTGCTACTTTATTCTCCTCTCACAATTTATATTTTTAAAATGTTTATGAGTCTGGAATAAAGCAAGATGGTGGCCAAGGAGAAGAAAGCCATTTCCAAATGTGGGACTTGGCCCTGCAGACCTAGTCTCCATCCTTCACTGTCAGTATGGTCATTGCCCTGAAGATGACTTTTCATGGACTGGCTCAATGGGCTCTCTTGCCTTCCAGCTTCCTGTTGTAAGGTGATGTATACAGGAGATTGGAAGGCAGGAAGGTGAGTTCCAGGTGTTTATTCTAAGAGTTGCTGCAATAAACACCTGGAACTCAGCTGCATTCTTCCACCCATGGCCATGGCACCTGCAGGGTCATTGCCCTACTAAACACTCCCACCCTTTCCCACTCACCCCTCCAGGTCAAAGGTTAGTGTCAGCCCCACACTGTGCTGGCCCAACATGACTTCACTGCCCCTGAGCAGGACCTCCTAACATTGCCTGAACATTTATACAAAACAGTTCTTTCCTTAAACCCAGTTACCTCATTTGAGTAGGCCGGAACTCTGGCTGAGACACCAGAGAGCTTTATACCAAACTTCTCAAGATTCTTGATACAGAGGGATGAGGCACTGGGGTCAGAGAAAGTCAAGAGAAGAGCAAGAAAATAGCAGCAAAAGCAGTTTCTTTGTCATTTCCTGAAGCTTCAGAGACTGCCCAGGAAGAAGAGGGTAAGGGCATAAGGCCAAGCGGGGGAAGATACGATTCTTTAGACAAAAACATGAATGGAGGGAAAGGGCCAAAATAATAAAATTAACAAGAAAGCTGCCATTCCTTAATAACATACTACCTGCATAACATTGTGTTTCACCGTCTACTTGCATTATCTCATGTGATTTCACAAAAGCCCATTTTCCAGGTAAGAAAAGTGGATGTAAGTAGGTTACTTTACTTGGTCTTGGTGGAAAAAGCTGGATATAATGGCAGGGTGGTCTACGATGAGAGCCCAAGACCTTAACTGCACTGATGCCACTGTACCCACACTAAGACTCTGAGAAGCTCTAACAACTGCTGTGTGATGAAAAGGAATAGGGCCTGGATGCTCTGGAAATCTTGTGCCAGCCCAAGAGTCTGCAGCTAGGCTTTAATATCAATCTGCTTAGATGATTACATCCATGTTTAAATAGATGGCTTGTTTGAACATTTGTGTCCCCTCCAGCATCCATGTTGAAACTGAATCTCCAATAAAATATTATTAAGAAGTGGGGCCTTTAGCAGGTGATTAGGTCACGAGGGCTCCTCTCTTACGAATGGGATTAAGTCTCTAATAAAAGTGGCTGTGCTGAGCACTCAACTCCTTTTTGCTCTTTCACTTCTTGTCATGGAAGAACACAGCAACAAGGTGCTGTCCCGAAAGGAGAGACCAGGCCCTCACCAGGTGCTGAACCGGCCAGTGCCTTGACCTTGGACTTCACAGCCTCCAGAACTGCAAAAAGAGTAAACTCCTCTTTTTTTATAAATTACCCAGTTTTATGTATTTTGTTAAAGCAGTACAAACAGACTAAAATATAGTTTGTCACCATCTTATCTTTTGTTTCTTTTATCTTTTGTTAACTTTTGTTTTGCTTTCTTTTGTTTTAATCTTTCTGTTTTCCCATAACTTCTTTGTTCCCTAAACAACAAACAAAAACCAAAGTCATAACAAAGCTTTATCATAATTGAAACAACGGGGAAGGACTATTTCCACCATAGGCCAAGGAGTCTAGGAACCCTCAGAAATTCGAGAGACCCAATTTAGACATGGCAGCAAGAGAGGAATCCTATGAACACTCCTCTGTGAAAATGGGAAGACTTAAAAGCAGAAGTTTGACAGAAACATCAAAACTAGAAAACACAAGAGAAGGATGCAAAGCTCATTTTTTCTTCTTCCTAACAGTATTGACTACGTTATGTGTGGGGCCCAGTGAAAAATGAAAATGCAGGCCCCCTTGTTAAAAAATTATTATTAAGAATTTTAAGATGGCAACTGCAAAATATTAAACCAAGTATAGGACCTTCTGAGCCACAAAGCCCCACATGATCGCACACGTCATGTGCCCAGGAAGTTGCTCCTATTCCTACAAAGATATTTCCTGTCAAAGTAAAATAGACTTTTGTTAACCATTTTTTTAAATAAAGGAGTTAGCAGATAAGACTGTGGAGAAAGTAGACTGGCATAGGCCAAAAATCACATGGCATATAGTAATGCCACCAAACTGTCATTGAGTATAAAAAGCAGCAGCCCAGAACACTGATTCAGGGACTCATGATGGTCAGCCACGCTTGAATCTAAAGTTTGCTGTCAGAGGAAGGACATTCCCAACTCACCACCAGGGCTTTTGCTGGAAACTCTTCTCTCCACTCATTAATCTCAGGGCCAACACAGCTGTGGTTTCCAGGAAACAACGGAGACCCTGATGCAGGGACATCCTCAGAAAACACTCATTTAAATAGATTACTGTTGTCTAAAAAGTCAATTAAGAAAAAAAAACAATGGTAATCAACAAATCTGAGCACTTAGAACCTGCTTCAAATTTGCCTAAACGTTGATTAATTGCTATTAATTTTGCACAGTAAAGGCCAAATTACCATTTGTTTCCATCTGCTCATAAAAAATTAGTTTAATCTCTAAATATTAATGAAAAGTGATCATTTATAACTGAGGAACTTTTCAGCTTTCTGGATATTACTGTCACTGATGCAAATTTATCAGGAGTGTGTCAGTAAAGTCAAATCACAGACCAATAGAAGTTCTCGCTAATTGGAAAATCAAATACCAGGCTTTGGCCAGAGCTCACTAATTTTCCCTAGTGCAGTCTGCGTAGCTGAAGGAAGGAGGGTAGACCTTTCACTTTGATTGTACAGTCAAATTAGACCATTTATTTTTAAATCACTCATTCTTTATAATAGGCATTTGTTGTTTTTTGATCCGTTCCATTTTTCCAAAGATAGTAGTACCCCAACTTTCTTCTGAGGGACACACCTCTCTCCTCTACCACTGTGTATAATGCTGGGGGTTTTATAAATCAAGATACCCACCTTCCCCTAAAAAAAAGTGTGAGTAGTTGTCCTGAGCTTGAATAATCAGGAGAGCTCTCCCAGGACTTCAAATCTTGATAGATGAAAAAATAATGTTTGAACCTCATCCATTACAGCAGTGAGATTCTGCAAAGACAATTGACTTGTTTCTGCCATGTGGAAGCCCAAAGCTATCTGGTTCCTCCATTTCCAACCCTTTTCCTACACATTTTCTAGCATTTCTTTGAGCTATCAAGTATGCTTGCTGTAAATTACTTTCCTGACAAAGTTAGCCAGAGTATCTGATGCTTGCAACTAGAAATAATACTGAACAACCTGACTCCAGCTTCCACTGTGTATTGAGCAATGTTATCGTTCCCTAAGGGATAAGGGACTAACTGAAGATAAGCTTGCAAAGCTCAGCATCTAATAGGAGAAAAAGTTCAAAGCACTTATAAATATGATAGAAGGGTTGGCAACAGACCAATGTGTTCAAATTTATATAGTATAATATATGTTTATGGGTATATATTACAATAGAACATTTACTAAGGAAAACCCAGAGAATCGAATGTTAAGGCATTATCAAAAAGAATGTGAGTGAGATTAAGGGGTGAAAAGGATTTAGTTTAACAAGATGAAAGGGATGATCTACAAAATCAAATAAACTTAACAATTGCCAAATGTCATTTACAATAAGCATTACGGGATTAACTGAACACAAAGAAAAAATAAGTTTTGACATTGCAGAATTATGCCACTAAATCATTAGGACCCTAACAATTAATTTGTCAGTGGCACATCTGGTTAGGGCAAGTGAGATGGTATCTCATTGTGGTTTTGATTTGCATTTCTCTGATGGCCAGTGATGGTGAGCATTTTTTCATGTGTTTTTTGGCTGCATAAATGTCTTCTTTTGAGAAGTGTCTGTTCATGTCCTTTGCCCACTTTTTGATGGGGTTGTTTGTTTTTTTCTTGTAAATTTGTTTGTGTTCATTGTAGATTCTGGATATTAGCCCTTTGTCAGATGAGTAGGTTGCGAAAATTTTCTCCATTTTGTAGGTTGCCTGTTCACTCTGATGGTAGTTTCTTTTGCTGTGCAGAAGCTGTTTAGTTTAATTAGATCCCATTTGTCAATTTTGGCTTTTGTTGCCATTGCTTTTGGTGTTTTAGACATGAAGTCCTTGCCCATGCCTATGTCCTGAATGGTAATGCCTAGGTTTTCTTCTAGGGTTTTTATGGTTTTAGGTCTAATGTTTAAGTCTTTAATCCATCTTGAATTAATTTTTGTATAAGGTGTAAGGAAGGGATCCAGTTTCAGCTTTCTTACAACCCTTCATGCTAAAAACTCTCAATAAATTAGGTATTCATGGGATGTATCTCAAAATAATAAGAGCTATCTATGACAAACCCACAGCCAATATCATCCTGAATGGGCAAAAACTGGAAGCATTCCCTTTGAAAACTGGCACAAGACAGGGATGCCCTCTCTCACCACTCCTATTCAACATAGTGTTGGAAGTTCTGGCCAGGGCAATTAGGCAGGAGAAGGAAATAAAGGGTATTCAATTAGGAAAAGAGGAAGTCAAATTGTCCCTCTTTGCAGATGACATGATTGTATATCTAGAAAACCCCATTGTCTCAGCCCAAAATCTCCTCAAGCTGATAAGCAATTTCAGCAAAGTCTCAGGATACAAAATCAATGTACAAAAATCACAAGCATTCTTATACACCAATAACAGACAAACAGAGAGCCAAATCATGAGTGAACTCCCATTCACAATTGCTTCAAAGAGAATAAAATACCTAGGAGTCCAACTTACAAGGGATGTGAAGGACCTCTTCAAGGAGAATTACAAACCACTGCTCAAGGAAATAAAAGAGGATACAAACAAATGGAAGAACATTCCATGCTCATGGGTAGGAAGAATCAATATCGTGAAAATGGCCATACCGCCCAAGGTAATTTACAGATTCAATGCCAACCCCATCAAGCTACCAATGACTTTCTTCACAGAACTGGAAAAAACTACTTTAAAGTTCATATGGAACCAAAAAAGAGCCTGCATCGCCAAGTCAATCCTAAGCCAAAAGAACAAAGCTGGAGGCATCACACTACCTGACTTCGAACTATACTACAAGGCTACAGTAACCAAAACAGCATGGTACTGGTACCAAAACAGAGATATAGATCAATGGAACAGAACAGAGCCCTCAGAAATAACGTCGCATATCTACAACTATCTGATCTTTGACAAACCTGAGAAAAACAAGCAATGGGGAAAGGATTCCCTATTTAATAAATGGTGCTGGGAAAACTGGCAGCATTCAAATTTAAGTGGTTCAGAAACACCTACATTCAAAATCTGTCCCCCTTCACTATGGAAATATTAATGTAATCTCTATAAATTGCAATCACTATTTGAAATTTCAACAAAGCCCCTCGACTTGCATTTTTAATGTAAAGAAAAATAACCAAGTATATTGCTATTTTACAAGGGAACATAAAGACATTAACTTTGGGTAGTAATAATTTGTCTACTCCGTTCTAATATCATTTGACCTCAACACAAATCTGTTGTAATGGACTTTGGCCCAAATCAGGCCTGTTCACTCTGCCTATATTCTAATGCCAGCTTCTTTTCTTGGATGGTAGTCCTACCAAACACATCCAGTGCTCTACTCTTGGCCTTAATTGGTTCTGACATCCCTAGATTACATCCCTTCTCCTAAAACTACGGTGCCACTGGTGTCAAAGCTGAGCCTGCAAAGCTGTGATAGTCAGGATGTGGCTACCTCTCATTCAGAGGCAAGGAGATTAAGGTACAGAGGACCTTATAGTCCGTGGCCGATCAGCTTCGCACCCAGGGCAGCAGGCACTTTGCTGCTAACAAAGATCGCCCAATTTTGTTTCTTGGACCCAGGGCAGGCTGACACTTTCTGGTTGCTTATATTGGATAAAATCACATGACCAGTCCTCCCAGTTAGTTCTACCCAGAAGGGGTATGTGTCACCGCTAGGCTGGAGCACGTAATTGCCAGGTGAAACACCTTCCAGGGCTCATTTTTCTCTGATAGAGAGGGCAGCAACACTCAATACAGTGGCTGTCCTAGAAGGAGGGTTCCGGAGTGAACATGGAGAGGACCACCAGCTGACCTGCCGTGGACGTGAAGCATGGATGAGATTCAGGAGGTTTCTGCAGCATAATGTCACCTATCTGCCACATATAGGTTATTTAATGACAATGTCATCCCCAATGCATTTTAAAGTGGTTCCTTCACAAAACCAAGCCCTCTATTTTGTCTAGTAGGTCTACAATTCAGTTCTCTAGCATGATCCAAATATCTGTCTGCCCTGCCTATACTGAGCTTTGAAGAGGCCGCATTGATAAAATGTTGTTACATTCCATCAGTCCCATGGGCCATGGAGGAAAAACTCTAAGGTATCTTTTTCTTCAAAGTTTGCTCAATTCCACAAATACTGTCAGAGCATTTACTGTGTGCCTTATGCTGAGTTTATGAGGACTATAGATCCCATGATATTGTTACAGGAGTCTTATTTACAAAGTCACAACTTGTGAAAAGTAAATTAAGGAATCACATATTTCCACTGAATATGGCCACCAGCAGGTAATTGTTGACTCCAATAATAATAAGCAAGTGACCTCTGAGTAGGAAGGTTGTATAGGTAATGCCATACACAGGCTTATGTTCCCTTCGCTGCCAAGCACAGCACTGCTGGTGCATAAGGAAAAAGCACCTGTTCTTTGACTCCGTCTTACCTCTGCTTATGGTTGGATGTGAAATGCTAAACTCATGAAGAGTTTTGGGCATAACATAAAAACTTTGCCAAAAGCTTATTCCTCTAAACTGAGCTAGATTTGTTACAATGATGTGCATTGCAACGTCAAAATGTCACCTAAAATCAGACACACACACACACTGAATTATTAAAGGATTTGGGATTAAGTTCTAAAGGGGTGGTTAAAACATTATGAAAATGAGATTAATTGTGATCCAGAGACTAGGGAGGGCTTGAACTGAGGCTTGAAGGATGGGTAAGGTTTGAACTCACAGCGTTTGATAGACATCACTATGCTGCCTGTGAACATTTTTGGACCTGTCTTCTTAGTTTCTCAGTATTCTCTCCTATCTAGTTACCAAAAGATAAGCAACAAACTAGACCTTTATTTTAGAATACATCAATTCTCTGTTCCTGAAAAAACGTATGGACTGTATCTATGTCACACCCTATTAAGTGACTTTGGACAACACTTAGAACTTCTTGAGCATCAGTTTTTTAGCTTATGAAATGTAGGACTGGGATTAGACAATCTCTGCATTCCCTAACAGTTTGGCAGTTCTCTGACAACTATATGCTATGATCTTATAGCCATCTATTTTCTGTCAATTTGCCACACACACACACAAAACAACTTTCATTACCACTGACATGCATTCATCCTTCTTTGGGCCAAATGAAGAAAGAGGGAATAAAAAGCAACAACCACATTAAGTGAAAAAGTTATCAGTCATTCTTGTATATTGCAGCTGCTTGAGAAGCCATAGGGCAAAGGCATTTATATGGAAGATAAGCTCATTGTGTTGAACAAATTAATGCTGGATTGTGAATTAAATGGCGTGTCTTCGGACAGCTAATTAGCTTTGTGCTGCTCAATTAAGTTTTGAAAGGACATTTTGTGTTTCTTGATGGAATACAAAATATACTTCAAGGCTATTGCTGCTCTGGATAATCTCAATTTCAAACCCAGTGGAAATGAGCAAGAAAGAAGCAAGGGCTTTGTAAACCCCAAACAATTCAGATTGCCCCAAGAGCTTAAATTTTAAACCATAAATAGCAAAATAATACATTTTCTTTTTAACCACATCTGGAAATCTCCACAAGCTGACAAACATGAAATTAACTATAACTTTATTTTTCATAGCGTCATTTACATTGTGAGCAAATATTAGAAAAATAAGGATGAATGCTAAATTAAAATGCTCTTCTCCATATACTATTATTCTATAAGATGAAATCACAAACATCCCTTCTTCTATAAAATGAGAGGGAACATGTTCCTGGTGGAAAGTGTTTAGGCTTTGGAATAAAAGACTGTTAAACAGAACTCATTTCAGATTTTAACTTTGGTTCTGACCCTCGGAAAATCACTTAACCTCTTTGTCCGGATTTCCTCACCTACAAAATGGGGTTGTAATTCTTATCTTGTAGGGTTATTATGAAGACCCCAATAGTCCAAGTATGGTGTCAGCCCCAGCTACACCCTGTATCTCTTCGCTTCCTTTCTCTGTCCAGACTGGTTGTGAACTGACCTAAGCCCATGTGTAAGTTGTTTGTTAAACACGGGGAGCCTCCAGTGATTAGCAATAGATCTGCTCCTGCAGATGTTTTGCCACCAGATGCTTTGCTATCATTTTTATAAGTTTCGGATAGAATTCTGCCACTCGTACAAACACGGCAAACACAAGGTCAGTCAGATCAGTCCCACCACTTGTTGTGATAAGTCTAGGGTGTCCCAGCTTCTCTCCTAACACAAACCATCAAGCCCCTGGAATGAAAAGTGGAACTCCCAGGCCAGCTCAGCAGTGCTCCGAAAGCAGTACCTGCTAGTCCTTTTGTCAGATCAGGTAACAGATTTAGGGGAGGAAGAGGGCGCAAGACCAAGCTGAATCCAGACCTGAAACACCATGGCACAGGTATGCAAAGGGATAAGACCTACATTTGCAGTTCCTACTACAACCACTACCACTACCAAGATTTGTAAGACCCTAACCTAAGTGTTTCTTGCTAAACCCAAAATCACAAAATGCGCTCTCCCGGACTCCCTTAAATGCCCAATTTCCTTGCTAACCTTGAACCCACAGAGTGTAATTTCCCAAATTTTCTTATTTGTAGACAATCAACTTCTAAGAACTGAGAACTGAGAATTCACCTTGCCCCATATATCACATTCTTGTTGTCTTCTTTTTTTTTCCTGATTAACTTTTGAGCCTATAATGTATAAAGCCTCTGCTACCTGCCTGAAAACAGGGCAGTTTCCCTTTCAGACACCCCCTGCTATCAGGGAGTAAAGCCTTGCTTTTTTTCCTTCCATTTAGGTGGTCTTTTAATTCAGGACTCTGACAAGAGATGTGTTACAGAGTTTGGCTGATTCTTTTTTTTTTTTTTTCTTAAGTTCTGGGATACATGTGTAGAATGCACAGGTTTTTTACAGAGGTATACACGTGCCATGGTGGTTTGCTGCACCTATCAACCCATCATCTAGGTTTTAAGCCCCACATGCATTAGGTATTTGTCCTAATGCTCTCCCTTTCCTTATCCCCCACACCCAACGGGCCCCAGTGTACGATGTTCCCCTCCCTGTGTCCACGTGTTCTCATTGTTCAACTCCCACTTATGAGTGAGAACATGTGGTGTTTGGTTTTCTGTTCCTGTGTTTGCTGAGAATGATGGTTTCCAGCTTCATCCGTGTCCCTGCGAAAGACATGAACTCATCCTTTTTTGTGGCTGCATAGTATTCCATGGTGTATATGTGCCACATTTTCTTTATCCAGTCTATCACTGATGGGCGTTTGGGTTGGTTCCAAGTCTTTGCTATTGTAAATAGTGCTGCAATAAACATATGTGTGCATATGTCTTTACAGTACAATGATTTATAATGCTTTGGATATATACCCAGTAATGGGATTGCTGGGTCAAATGGTATTTCTTGTTCTAGATCCTTGAGGAATTGCCACACTGTCTTCCACAATGGTTGAACTAATTTACACTCCCACGAATAGTGTAAAAGCATTCCTCTTTCTCCACATTCTCTCCAGTATCTGTTGTTTCCTGACTTTTTAATAATCACCATTCTGATTGGCGTGAGATAGTATCTCATTGTGGTTTTGGTTTGCATTTCTCTAATGACCAGTGATGATGAGCTTTTTTTCATGTTTGTTGGCTGCATAAATGTCTTCTTGGGTTTGGCTGATTCTTATAGTTACCGTCTAATCTCATTCCTGGAACACAAATCATTTCCCCAGTGAAAAATTACTTCTGGCCCTCCCCAGGCAAATGAAACTCTCTGGGGAAGGTAGAAAAACAATATTTTGAAGCATGTGCAGGAGTCAACTTTGGAGAGTGAGTTTCCAACAAGATTTCTTCAGGTGTTAACTAACAGCATAAATGGCACACTGTTCATACTCTATACTTCAAAGTATGTATCAAATAATATAACAGCATTGTCAAGCTTTTCTAACCATATCTCATTTTGTGACTTCGATTTTTTTATAATTTGTCTGATGCATAGAAGTGTAGCATGGCAAAGAATAGGAGATCGTATGTACTCATACAGACAAGTTTGAATAAAAGCAGTAGATGTTTTTAAAAAGAAAAATAATAGCACAAGCCAACTAAATCTATTAGGTGTATTTTCACTTCAGTAAAAAGGACAATGGGATTAGTGTCTTTATGAAAAAGCAAAAACAGAAAGAAAAAAAGAAAAGACTACAGAGTCCCACATTCTGGGCACTCCAGGAGGAAAACACAGCCCCTGCCCTCAGGGAGTGCCCAGACCAGTGTTGATGGGATCCCAGGTGATGCTTTGGTCAGCGCGACAGCCATCTTTGTAATATCACTAACATGTGGTCATCCAGTTGTGACTGAATATATTATAGGGACTGGAACCTTCTCTGGTACCCATTTCCTCAAGGACAAGTTAATGGATCAGCAAATTTAGAGTTTTGAGTGTTTTTAAAAACGTTAATATCTAGTACATATATAAAATATTGCCTTTGCTAGAGAGTGTACTTGCATTTTTAGAGTGGATTTTTGTCTTTAGACCAAGCCATCATAATTGTAATGTCAGAGACAGTGGCAGACCAATCAGAAGGCTATTTCTTGATTGGGGTAGAAAAGAGACCTTTCTGTGCCCTTCCAATCAGACACCATAATTGGTTGTCTTTCCCATATAAAGGATTGGTCCTGCTCCCAAAAGATGAGTAATTGTGAAGAATAAAACACTTTTCTTATAAGAAGTCACAAAAATAACCATCTCTGCTATCACATCATTTCCCTTCCTTCATTCCACTATAATTTATGAAAATGATTTAAAACTTTGGACCTCAGTGAATACTGCGAAATCCGGTCTGCAATTAGTTTTGTATGTTTAAGATCTCCCTCATCAGAGCAAATCATAATTCTTTGGAAGTAAAGCCCTGAAAAAGATATGAATTTGCAAGTTTTCATTTTTAGAGAAATTGACTTATAAGAGAAACGGCCTTTAATATGATTTTCTAAGTAGAAAACTCCCTAAAATAAACTTTGGGGAAATTGGCACAAATTCACGTTCTCAACACTTATGGTCCACTTGTATTACTGTGAGGTGCCAGGGACTGTGCTGGACGCTTTCACACGCTTTAGACCTTGAGAGGAAGTGGTCATTTACTCTGGAAGCGTAGAAACCGAATATGTGATGACTGATCCAGGCAGAAGTAATTACAGGTGCGGATTCTCTGTCTCTGGAAGGAGCGTGGTGACCACAAGGGACAAAAGGAGGATAAGCTCGTAGCTGAGACACAACTTAGGAGGAAGAACATGGTGCAAATGAGGTGGAAAGGGGACAAGAACCTGGCTCAGCAGGCCTTGCACATGAGCTTAAGAGTTTTGTCTGTATCTCACAATGGGAAGCCATGAAAGGGTTTCAGGCAGAGAGGTGTTATGATCAGCCTGGGTTTTTTAAAGATGAGTGCAAGGAGGAGAACAGATTGGAAGGGGGCCAAAGTGTCTGTTAGCAGATCAATGGGAGGGCTCACACTCCAAGCAGAAGATGACAATGGCTTAGTCTAGGGGGCGGCAGTAGTGGGGAGATAGAAGATTTGAGAGAATTTCTCCTATTCTGTTTTTTTTTTTTTTGGCCCAGCCTGCACCCTCTATTCTAAATAGCTGCTCTTTTATCTACACTGATTTTCTTGCCTGCTTACTGCTCCCATCTGCAGTACCAGCTTTTAGTGCTATGCTTTATAATAAGACTCATTGTACGTCTGCGTTATGAATGAGTAGTTCCCACTTTTATTATGCTCTTCCCTGCACCGTAAAACTCCTGCAGTTTAATCTGTCCTAGAGTGTGCCATGTAGGCAAACACACCGAGAGGTCACAAAACTGGCCCAGGGCCCCAAGAGCAAAACAGAATAGTCTCCCTCACCCCATCCCCAAGCCTCAACCTTAAATCCGGGTGCCAAGGACAGCCAGGCTGGAATGAGCGGTCCAGAGAAGGCTGAGGCTTGGGGAATGGATTTCAGGTCTCTGAGAAAAGTTTTCTGCATAATACCTGCTGCTGTTCCATCAACTTCCATCTCTTAAACCACATTTGATATGATCTCCGTAAGTTGTTAGCACCTTTTCTAGGACTCAAGTGGACTTTTCACAGTCTAGTAGTCTCTTTCCCAGACTATATGACACCCTTCATGCTATGAGATAACTCGTACCTTTCTAATAATAATGCAGATAGAATACCTTTTAAAACGTGTTTTCTGCTGAAAACATGCCACTGCATTACCATTTTTGACCCTTAAAATAACCCTATGTGTTGGCTTACACCTATAATCCCAGCACTTTGGGAGGCTGAGGCAGGTGGATCGCCTGAGACCAGGAGTTCAAGACCAGCCTGGGCAACATGGCAAAACCCCATCTCTACAAAAAATAGAAAAATTAGCCGGGCATGATGGCACATGCCTATAGTCCCAGCTACTAGGGAGGCTGAGTTAGGAGAATCACCTGAGCCTGGGGTAGTCAAGGCTACAATGAGCTAAGATCACACCACTGCCCTCCAGCCTGGGCCACAGAGTGAGACCCTGTCTCAGAAAAAAAAAAAAAAAATGTAAACCATGAGGTCATCAAGACTGGGACTAATGCCCCAGAACTGGCTTAAGAATGCAACCAACTCTTTTAAGCAACAGTGCAATGAAGCAGTTGCTTGTCTGACTCGTCAGGAAGATGGAATGTGTCCTCATGAAGAGCCTTGCTCAACCCAAGCTTAGGTTTCTCACCCTTGGAGAGCATCCTTCTTTCCTCATGAATTCTTCCTGTCAAGGGTGCTTTGGTTCCTGTGATACTTGAGAAAGTTTAACTTTAGGCATTTTACTTAGACAATGCTCTGAAACTGGAAATAACATTCAAAGCTTTTGTTAAGCATACCCAGATTCTCCCAATGTCCAGACATCATTTCCTCTGGATTGTTCTATCTACTTTGAATTTTAAAGAAATTGAAAGCTGGGCACAGTGGCTCACGCCTGTAATCCCAGCACTTTGGGAGGCCAAGGCAGGTGGATCTCGAGGTCAGGAGATCAAGACCATCCTGGCCAACACGATGAAACCCCTTCTATACTAAAAATGCAAAAAATTTAGCTGGGCATGGAGGCGGGTGCCTGTAGTCCAAGCTACTCGGGAGGCTGAGGCAGGAGAATGGCATGAACCCAGGAGGTGGAGCTTGCAGTGAGCTGAGATCTCGCCACTGCACTCCAGCCTGGGTGACAGAGCAAGACTCCATCTTAAAAAAAAAAAAAAAAAAGAAAGAAATTGAACGTCCACTTTGGAAGAAATTGGAGCCCACTTTTGTCTCAAAAAGTAGCTGTGGGGTTTTAATTGATGGATGTGTCCGAGTGATGACACTGGGAAGCTAATGCCGTTGAACGATGTTTATTACTTACCTTTTCCAGAAGGCTGTAGGAAAAAAGTGGTGTCTTTGCCTTAAAGAAGTCATGGTTTGTCTTGACCTGGAACAACTTCAAACTGGCATCATAACAACAAATGGCATTTGTCAATAAGCAAATACATCCTCAAAGAATAAAGATCTGCTGCCACTGAAGAGTATCAAGAAAATGTGGCTACAGGTATTAAAGGCCATCGAGGCCCTCCCAAAATGTCACAGCAGCTTCACTCTCCTGTGTCTGGAGCCACTGAAGAACCTCCCTGAAGATATCAGATTCACCTGGACGTGGAAGTTCTAGTGTTTCTACTTCCAAAAAAAAAAAAAAGTCTGCTGTCATATTAGTCACTCTTTGTTTGCTTTCTTTTTTTTTTTTTTTTTTTTTTTGAGTCAGAGTCTCGCTCTGTCACCCAGGCAGGCTGGAGTACAGGGGCGCAATCTCGGCTCACTGCAACCTCCATCTCCCAGCTTCAAGCGAGTCTCCTGCCTCAGCCTCCCGAGTAGCTGGGATTACAGGTGCGCGCCATGATGCCCAGCTAATTTCGTATTTTTTAGTAGAAACAAGGTTTCACCATCTTGGCTAGGCTGGTCTTGAACTCCTGACCTCAGTTGATCTACCCACTTCGGCCTCCCAAAGTGCTGGGATTACAGGCGTGAGCCACCGTGCCAGGCCATTAGTCACTCTTTGAATCTCACTTTATTTCTGCATATTTGCAGGGTTCCAGCCACATTGACATCTTTCTTCTCTGCTCACTCAGCAATGTCTGTACCATATGGCAAGGTGGGGAAAGATGACTTAGTTGATCATGACAAAGCATGGTGACAGGCATGAGGAAAAACCTAAAGAACTGTGAAACCAATGATGAAATCCCTGTCTAACAATTTTAATGTCTGTGTTCATAAACATGTGGGAAATGGCTGTGTATTACAACAGTTGATTTAAGTATAAAGATTAAAATACATGTGACATTTAAAGTTGTCCACAGGCAATTAGGCCAGTGTTGGGTCAGGAGGAAGAGCACAGAAATTGTTTATCTTAACCAAGAAACTTTGATTTTCAGTCTTATTCTAAAAATAAAAAACATAAACAAAACCAGAAATAGACTATACCTTCAGAATTGTTTGGGAACCACATCTCTTCTTGGCTTACCCCATCTCAGCCAAAAATAAATCTCTGTGTCCCATCATTTTACATTTAAGGATTTTAAAGTAAACAGGCAAGGATGTTCACACTTTATCTAAAAGTACGCTTACCATAAAAACATTTATGAGAGTGAGAAAATGAAAATAATAATCCAGATGAGGATATAACACAACAAATAAATTACTCTATACGTATGTAGGTACAATATTGTGCCACCTCTAAAAATCATGTTTAAAAAAAACTTTTAAGTTCAGGGGAACATGTGCAACATGCTCGTTACATAAATAGATTTGTGTCAGGGGGGTCTGTCGTACAGATTATTTCATCACCCAGATATTAAGCCTAAGACCCTTTAGTTACTTTTCCTGATCCTCTCCCTCCTCCCGCCTTTCACTCTCTGATAGGCCCCAGTGTGTGTTGTTCACCTCTTTGTGTCCGTGTGGTCTCATCATTTAGCTCCCACTTATAAGTGAGAACATGTGGCATTTGGTTTTCTGTTCTTGCATTAGTTTGCTGAAAATAATGGCCTCCAGCCCCATTCATGTCCCTGCAAAGCACATGATCTCATTCTTTTTATGGCTGCATAGCATTCCATGGTGCATATGTACCACATTTTCTGCGTCCAGTCTGTCACTGATGAGCATTTGGGATGATTCTGTGTCTTTGCTATTGTGAATAGTGCTGCAATGAACATATGCATGCATGTGTCTTTATAATAAAATGATTTATATTCCTTTGGATATATACCCAGTAATGGGATTGCTGAGTCAAATGGTATAAAAATAATGTTTTTATAAAGAATTTAATGACAAGGGGAAAGGCTCTCCCCAGCCCCCATGATCCCTAAGAAGCAGATAGCTCAAGACTCAAGCATCTTTCCATCAAGCGAGTCACCCTCTTCCTCAGAGCCCACTTTTGTCTCAAAAAGTATCTGTGGGATTTTGACTTATGGCTGTGACTGAGTGATGACACTAAGAAGGTAATGGCATTGAAAGATGTTTATTACTTACATTTTCCAGAAGGAGGGGGCATGCCCCTCCACACAAGGCCCAGCAGGGAAGCACCAGGTTTGCTCAGAAAGCCAAAGGGGGCCAGGTGCGGTGGCTCACACCTGTAATCACAGCACTTTGGGAGGCTGAGGCAGGCAGATGACTTAAGGTCAGGAGTTCGAGACCAGACTGGCCAACGTGGTGAAACCCCATCCCTACTAAAAATACAAAATGAGTCAGGTATTATTGCGCACAGCTGTAATCCCAGCTACTGGGGAGGCTGAGGTGGGAGAATCGCTTGAACCGGGGAGTGGGAGATTGAAGTGAGCCGAGATAGCACCACTGCACCTCCAGCCTGGGTGAGAGAGTGAGACTCCGTCTCAGAAAATAAAATATAAATAAAAATAAATAAAATAATAATAATAATAAAATAAAAAAATAAATAAAAATAAAAATAAAAAAGATAAAAAGGAAGACAAAAGGGTGAGAAGAAAGCAAAACCCAGGGTCTCTTACTGCTATTTCTGTGGGAAAGGCAAGGCCCTGGCTGCTTAGGGCAGAAGACATTGCCTGCTAGAGTGTAAGAGCCACATAAAGGAGGTAGTTCAGAGTGTGAGCTCTCGATGGGTTAGTTTGTGTATGAAAGACATGCTGCAAGGTGAGCCCTTTGCTAGCTCCTAGACTTATCTAGCCCTGAGAGGGGCAGTGTCCTTTCACCCAGCAAGGGCACAAATGCTAGAGCACCAAGAATACAGAAATTTTAAAAATATATGTGGGTAATTGAAGTTCTATGAAGAAGCAGCTGCTCCCAAAGCCTCTGGACCAAACAAAGCATTGTCCTACCCTGGCGATGCTTACCCTCGTCTTCTAAGTTCATTAGTTTCTTTCATGCCACTGTGTCCCCAGTTCTCCAATCTTTTTTATAAGATATGTAACTCTGATACAATTTACAGCCCTCTGCCTTACTACTTTCCCCACTGGATTGAGGACAGAACCATCATTTGGTTCATCTTTGCATTGACCACAGTGCCTGACACAGTAGACGCTTCACAGAATATGAACACTTCAAAGGGGGCAGTTTTGCCCACAACCGTCTCTACTGACAGCTAGTGGATTATCAAGGATCCTGGTACAAGCATACTGCAGAGCAGGGTGAGCATCAAGGGAGTGCCAGATATAGACATGGGTTTGTGCATTATTCCTGCCTGCACTTCCGAAGTTTTCAAAAACCCTGTTACTCCAAACCCCAGTTAAAAACCTATGCTCAAAATAATTTTGCCAAGTTGCCAGATTGTCTAGATCAATTTTAGAGCATGAGATGATGGAAAGATTACAGAATGGAAGAAAAGGCAGGGTCAGATGCAGTAGGAAGGGTGCACTTCCTGCATGAAACTCAATCCTGGAATTGAGAGAGGATAAAAACCCCTCTCAACTGGGATATCCAAGCCAAGGCTCTAGAAGCTGTTTTTGTCTAACAGTTGAGAGTTGCAACCACTGAATGGGAACAGATGAGGCAGGCGAACCTCGTGTGCAATTAGGCCAATGTGGAGCCATTCACATTGGGAGGCTTGTTAGGCAATTTCACATTCTTCTGGAGCTAAGCCAACCGATGGGCTGTGACATGAGATAATCGGTGCCACTGATGTGTGAAGGTCTCGTGAGAGATGACAGACACGCTGCGGAAACAGGCATCGGAGGGTCTCTGCCGGTGAGCAAAAAGTATGAATGCATGTAATAACATGGTGCTCGTTTGCAGAACAACAGCCTGTTTCAGCAAGCTGACAGTGACAATTTTTCCAAAGTATTACTGTTAATGATTTGGGAGAAAAAAAATAAACTGCATTTTCTTTTTGGTTGTCAGTGATAGGTAGAGTGTGTTAAAGTTTTGCTGTTTGAGAAGCAGTGAATATTTGGGGGTAAATTGAACTGTAACATTGTATTTCTTTAACTGAGTTTCAGGTTTAAGATCATAAAAAAGTACAAAAGGTAGCATGAAAATATCTATAATTGTTTTCCCTATACTTTCACTGGACTCTGTATCCACCTTCTTTCAACTCCCCTACATCAAGGCGAGTCCTGACCAAGAAGACCCGACTCATGATTTTCATCTCCTCAGCTCTCATTCATTCCTCAGCCCACCTGTCTGGCTTCTCTGAATCTGCTGGGGTCAAGCTCACCACCAGCCTCCTAAATGCCAAATCCAATTCACATGTTAGTCCTACTTGGCATCTTGGTTACATTTAAAATATTCTACTAACATGATTCTTGTTCCTAGGACCTTGAGAGTCTAAGGACAAGTTATATCAGGAAGTCAAAATGTACTTCAGGCTTGTGGAGGACCAAGGGCAACAGAGCAAGAATGATTTCCAGCCCCAGCAGGCCAACAGGACACCCACCAAGAGGGGAGGAGGGCTGAGTGCAGACTTCTAAAGCTAGATTTCCCCGGAGGCACCGGTTGGTGAGGCAAGTACCGTAATTTTCCAGAGAGACAGAACAAAATAATTATCATTCAAAAATGTTAAATTCTTCATTTTTGCATACACCTCTATTTTCTTTCAGAGTACTTTCACTCCTTCTATGTAGAAGGGGCATGATTTAATTGAAAGGATCTGGTCTACAAACATGGGTGAGGCTAATACCAAGATGGAGTTGCCTATCGCACACATTTATCAGTCAAAAGTTAAGTTTGTGCTTTGAAATCTGAAAATGTCCCTGAGTCAAATAGTCATGTCCAATTGGCATGTACCTGTCTTTGAACATTTTTTGTTCAAATGCTGTTCCCCCTGTTCCCTTTCCCCTAGATAACCTCTACTCCTCTTCTTTAGTAAGTCTTCCCTGCCCCACCTCCCAAGCCTGAATTGAATGACTATCAACTTCTGCCTAACATGGCCCTAGAACTGAAAAAGGATCATGTTTGCGGAGTGAACTGAGTCTGTCTTGCCTGGTAGACTGTCACGGACAGTGAACATGGTGGGTTTTACTCATCTCGCTCCCCAGGGCCTAATGCAGTGTCTTGCAATGAATAATTACTCAATACATGTTTGTGGAATGAATGAAGGGTATAATACTATCATTGCTAGTCAGCAATAGCACCAATGCAAGTTCACAAACATTCTCAAACAGAAGTGCTGAACTATGTAACACGGTGAAATATGCAAGTGAAATTACTAAGTTATTATCGGGAACCAAGGTGATTAATGCTGTACATTTAGGACATGCTCAATACAGGAAAAATATAAGTTCTAGAATTAGTTTAATGCCACTTGTGCTGATAGCACAGATCTGCTATCTGTCTTCATTAGCTTCATAGCAGTAGGTTACAAGAACACTGTTTGAATGGGTGTCATATTATTTTATTGAATATTCAATAAAAGTGTAATAAAAATGAAATGCCAGAGTCCATAGGAAACATTGTACACCTTGTTATTTCTTCTACTTCAAAGTAAAATTCTATTTTAAAAGCAAGTCTTTAGTTCTATTCCCAGCAGTGCTCAGTGCTATATACAGACCCCCTGGTTCCTCCAAAAAAAAAAAAAAAAAAGAGTATTCTTCCTTCGCAATATGAGACTTTCTATATTTCACAAAACTGTTATCTACCAGAAACAGAACTAGGTAATATACACTTTTTTTTTTTTTTTTTTTTTTTTGAGACGGTGGTCTTACTCTGTTGCTCAGGCTGGCATGCTTAGTTGCCACAGCCTTCAAGGCTTGCAACCTTGACCTCCCAGGCTCAAGCGATCCTCCCCACCTCAGCCTCCCTGGTAGTTGGGACCACAGGCATGTGCCACCACACCCAGTTAATTTTTGTATTTTTTGTAGAGACAGGGTTTTACCATGTTGCCCAGGCTGGTGTTGAACTCCTGGGCCCAAGTGATCCGCCCACCTTGGCCTCCCAAAGTGCTGGGAATACAGGCGTGAACCACCACACCCAGCCAATATGTGCATTCTTGAGAACAGCCAATGTCATTGGCCTTGGGAAGGAATGAGTATAGACCTGGAAGTGGGCACCCAGGAGTAATAAATAAATAAATGCACAGAACAAATCAGGATGAGTCTGTAAGTTTTCTGCTCTTCCAGCTATTCTCTCTGCCCTCATTCCCCAGCCTATGGGGGTAGGGATCAGTAAAAAGCGTCCTTTGATCTCTCTGGCTTCTCTGAGACTCTTGGCCCTGCCTCCAAAATCAAACCTCCTTTTCTTCTACCTCCTCAACAATCTCTATAGGTTCTCCTGAGCAATTAAGCTTTTGAAAAACCAGAGACAGAAGGACCAACAGGCTACTTCTACCTTCTACCCTATCACGTAGCTCTCCTGAATCAAGGAAGTGCCCAGCCAGGTATCTGCATGAAGGGGAGGACAAAAATAAAAAATGCGTCAATTAACATCTCAACATATATCATAAACCACACATACAGATACACAGAGACGGATTCCTGCCTATCTCTCGTATTATACAGAAGAGCACATAATCCAGAGCCTTGGCTGTGGAGTTTTTATTAGCTATGAGTATGCTCCCAGGTTTCTGAAGGCTGACTCAATGCAGAAATGCTGCTAGACCGCGGGGTGAGCACATGAAATCCTAACCCAGAGTGTCCTCTCTGGGCCTCTGCTGAGTGAATCAGACAGCCTGGCAGTCCTGCCAGCAGGATTAGGACCAAAACTGCCACCCCGGATACAGATGGTAATCAATCCAATTTGCTCACCTCCTGAAGTTATCTGCCCCCTGCCACTCCTCCTTGGGAAGCGGAAATGAAGCCCCCTCATGAGTCACCAGCGTGATGGATTCTTCAGTAACTGGTAGCGACAGGAACAAGGATAATAGCTGAGTATAAACAAGCAACAAGCCACTGGAGCTGCGGCCCACTGCCACGGTCTCCTCCGGAGAATAACAGAGTGACTCCAACAATCTCACCTTCATTCTTCAAGTTTATTTAGTTATTTATTTATTTTTAATGACCACATTGTAGTGGTACATATTTATGGGGTACAATTTGATGTTTTGATTTGTATGCACGTTGTATAATGATCCAGTCAAGATAGTGTATCCATTACCTCATGCATTTATCATTTCTTTGCGGTGAGAACATTTAAAAGTCTCTTTCTAGCTATTTTGTAATATACAGTATTTTACTGTTAGCCCTAGTCACCCTGCTGAGCCATAAACACCAGAATGTATTCTTCCTATCTAACTGTCACTTTGGACCTATTGATCAACCTCTCACCATCTTCCCCTTTCCCTCCCCTACTCTCACCTTGATTTTTAAAAGAAAATGTTAATCGTGGGGGAAAGTGCTGCTTATATCCATCTGCTTCTTCTTCTCAAACTGCCAGATGATTTAATCATCTTCCTTAATAAGCTATGAAGAGCTGACCTCTAGAAAGCCTCCTGCAAGCAGGAATATTTAAAAGCAAATGCTTTCCAAGCAACAACCAGGACAAATGTTACCCCTTCTTGTCCTCTGCTCTATGGAATTTGTTACAATCCTGGGTCAAGTGTCCAGGCAATGGATGTATCTCTGTGAGACCATTCACAAAGGGCTGCTTCTACGCCCTGCTTTCTAGTTGCTTCTTTTCCATGCCCTAGCTCATGCAATCTCCCAGGTAGGAATTATCATCCTCACTTTGTAAATGAATCTTCTGAAGCTCAGAGAGGTTAAGTAGCTTTCCTAGGGTCACACAACCTGTGAGATACCACTAGCCAGGAGCCATACATGTCTGCAATTCTTACAGCACCTAACCTCATGTACCCAGGAGACTCCTGACGAAATTATGAAATAGGCTGTTTTTCTTTTCCCTTTCTTACCTTTGCAGATTGCTGCCCCCATGAAACTTTGGTAGCCATATCCCCAAGGAGGTGCAAACATGTCCAGCCACACACAACCTAATATGCCTCTAGCAGAGCTTTTATGCACCAGTTTAAAGTAAGCAGGACAGACTTTAGGACCAATGTCCCTACTTCATTTGTGTCCCATTCAGGTACCGGTTATCTGATCTTCTCCTTCCATCCCCGCCCCACCATCAAAACATAAAAATGTTTCACTGTCAATTCATCATAATACACATATCTGAAAGTTAGCACTGGAAAGGCTTTCAAGCTTTTCTAAAGCAACTCCTTCCATTTTAAATAAGGGAAATAGATAAGAGACGAGAGAGGAGGTGGCTTGGCTGAGGCCACCAAGTGGATCAGTGACAAAGCTAAGAGACAAGGCCATTCTTTCCAGCTCTAACCCTTTGTGCTGAGGTCACACCGTTGCTTTCTTAGAAGGATGGGAAAGCCACTTTGTCCACTCTCCCAGGACATCCACATCTTCCCCTGTATCTTTAAACTTGGGGTAAGGATAAGGATAAATCAGACTTGGTTCATTTTAAAGGGAGTTTCTGGCACCAACCATTATTGTGGGAAGAGTGTGCCTCTACAATCACGCTATTGTGAATCTCGTGTCTTTATTGCTGAGTCAACATGGAGCATCTGTAAAGAGCAGGAGTGTGGCAGGAGTGGAGGGAAAAGCCAAGGTTGTTCTTCACAAATCCCTAGGCCTGCACCTCACCTCAGGCTGCCAGACCAGCCCTCTTACTTAGAGTTTCTGAGTGGATGATTTTATGTCCCAGTGTGAACCCAGAAGTATCCCCAGGGCCCCATTATTAGGTCCCAGGCCCAACCTCATGCCTAATCTCAGTCCTCTATTGGCCTAAAACATCTTGCACACGTGCAGGCATAGCCTTTGTTCTAAATCCCTCAGCCCTATATGCCTCCATCCTTAATTAGCGGGAGGCAGAAGATGCAGGAAATAGGATGTGCTGCCCAAGAAGAGGAAGGCAGAGAAAGGAGGGGGTGGTTCAAAGCACAGCAGGAGCCATAGTCCAAGGCCAGAGAAAACAGAGGTCTTGAAATATGTACTGTTTAAGATTCTGGGGCTTTTGCATGCCATAAGTATGTGTATGTGTGTGCGCATGCATTGGAGCTCTATGATATACATACATGCATATGTGTTTGTGCTTGTGTTTGTGTGTTTGGGAGGGGGAAGACATCATGTATGTGCCCACTTATGTGTGTCTGATGAGGGTGAGCCTAAGTGACATTGGGAAAAACTGCCAATCAACCCTGCCATTATAGGTAGAAAAGCGTTAACAATCATGAGAAAAGAAATTCCTCTAAAGGGTGTGAAAGTGTGAAGCCATAAGGTGGGTGCCAGGGGAAAACTCAGACTCCTTTTGAGCTGATAGGGTCACACTCCTGTATATATAATAATAATATTAATAATAATAACAATATTATTGTCTGTGTGTCTGTTCTCTAACATTGTGTCCTATTTAGGGTCATCGTGATGCGTGTGCGAGTCTGCACTGAGTCTGGCATGCAGTGAGGGCCCAATGAATGTGGACCCTAAATATGCCTTTGGGCAAGGTAAGCAATCAGGAACAGTGAAGGAAAAGAGCACATCATCCTCTTTACCTTTAAACCAGAAGAAGGAAGACTCCTACTAACTTAAAACATAAAAATCTTAAACACGCTTTGTCTCTTAACGTCTCGGAAACTGACTAAACAAACTCTCAGGAGCAAACTGCAACCTGTTCCTTCTTCTGAAAGGGTTTTAGCAGCTGTTGGTGGTGGTGTTAGATGTCCTGAAGAGCCCACCCAGTGCAGATCATGTGAAAGGCTAGGAGCTCTGAGGCAGCTAGCAAAAGAAAACCCTCCAGAGAGAAACACAGTTCTTAATAATTACCACTAACTATGCTGTGAAAGGGAGAACACTCTTTCAATTACCAAATGTCAGCTCTAATCCCCACTTAAGAGTGTTGGAAATAAAAGGATGCAATAATTACACAATCTGCAGGGAAACTCACAAATATATTCCCAATACAAATGATTTATTGAGCTTGCCCAGCCACAGCCTGGCTTCTGTCCTTAAAGAAAGCTGTAAAAGTGGCGCCCTGTTCTTTGATAATCACAGTTATTTCTTACAAACCACTGATTAAGCAATAGATGAGGAAAGCATTTTGGAAACTCTGAGATAGCTTTGATTTGTTGGACGTCTTTCTAAAACGATGGTCTGTCTGCCTAAGTGGCCGATTAAAGAACACATAATTGTTTGTCAGAAAGGACCTTTTACAATTGAGGCCATTTCAGAGGTGAGAAAAGGTTAAACATTGTGCTAAGAGCATGCGATGGTAGAGCTGGAATGAATCCCAAATGTCCCAATTTCCAGTCTTTTCTATGATCCCCTATAGCCTGAACTATTAACAAGGTATAACAAATGTGGGTTATTAACTTCTATTATTTTCCATTTGAAAGCCAAGCCAATCAATACGTTACTGTCATCAACAAGCTGATAAATTGGGAAATAATGATTTATGTATTAGGTGCAAAAGCAATTGCGGTTTTGCCATTGAAAGTAATGGCAAAAATATTATAGAAATAGCTTTTTTAAAAAAATTTTACTCTTGGGCGTAATATGGACAGGAAGATTTATGTGTGAAGCAGAGGGTCTGGGTGATGGCATTACCAGGGGGAGGCTTGTGGTAGAACCATGTTGTTCTCCAGTGGGATTATTGAAGCTCTTTGGATAGTCTGAAGTAGTAAGAGGAAAGTTACCTAGAGGTGCAGAAAATTGTAAAGTTGAGGCTATGAGAAAAGCAGATTGAGGAAGCAGGAAATTGCAGAAATAGAAAAGCAAGCTATGAGTGGTGGCTCACACCTGTAATCCCAGCACTTTGGGTGACCAAGATGGGAAGATCACTTGAGCCCAGGAGTTTGAGACCATCCTGGGCAACTTGGCAAGACCCTGTCCCTACAAAAAAAAAAAAAAAAAATCCCAGGCATGATGGTGCATGCCTGTAGTCCCACCTACTTGGGAGGCTGAGGTAGGAGAATTGCTTGAGCTTGGAAGGTTGAAGCTGCAGCGAGCTGTGATCATGCCAATGTCTTCCAGCCTGGGTGACAGAGTGGGATCCTGTCTCAAAAAAATCAATAAATAGAAAAGCAACATGGAAAAGTAGATTGGGAATAAAAGATAATCTATTCTTTTTTTTTTTTTTTTTTTTTTTGAGACAGAGTTTCGCTCTGTCGCCCAGGCTGGAGTGCAGTGGTGCGATCTCGACTCACTGCAAGCTCTGCCTCCCGGGTTCACGCCATTCTCCTGCCTCAGCCTCCCGCGTAGCTGGGACTACAGGCGCCCACCACCATGCCCGGCTAATTTTTTGTATTTTTAGTAGAGACGGGGTTTCACCGTGTTAGCCAGGATGGTCTCGATCTCCTGACCTCGTGATCCACCCGTCTCGGCCTCCCAAAGTGCTGGGATTACAGGCGTGAGCCACTGCGCCCGGCCGATAATCTATTCTTAAGTCATGAGGATTGTATGGGTTAATGTTTAGACTTATACATCATCATGAGTCTGCAAATTATTGAAGGTAATCCTAAACCAATATTACTCTATTTCTCATTTCAGGTAAATAATTGAAACTCCTTGAAGGAGTGATTATTAAACTATTCTGGATGAAAATTTTTTGAAAATTTGGTGAAAAGTTGTGGATTCACTCCCCAGATAAGTTCACACCTCTGCATATACGTAAAGTGCTGGATACAATTTCAGGCCATTCAGACATCCTTCTGAAAGTCCACCATTGGATGCCAGGATATGACAGGCTTTACTAGACCAAGAAGTTTTAACCAATTATTTAAGTATAAATGTATACACTCAAAGTCCTGTTGTTGCTTCATCTTCTGAGTGTCTCAAAAGTCCTGTTCTGAATAACTCCTCTGCTAGGAAGCTTCAGGCCCTTGAGAGGCTAGCCATCATTTCTGTACATTTTCTGAAATTTCATTGTGTGCATTATATATAGTCTTAAGCAATCCCATAATTGTTCAGCTCTCTGGACTCTCTTCTTAGGCACAAGCATCTCATCTTTCCTAGCCCTGTGCATGCATACATGTGTGAGAAGATGTATTTTCATGCCAGCATGCACAGAGCACAATCTTCCTGAGGATCAATTTCCTTATCTGTAATATGGAGACACCTTATCAGCTCAGAGTTGCTAAGAAATTGAAATGAGAATATGAATGTGAACATTTTTTAATTACTTATAAAGGACCATAAAAATTGGTGACATGTCATTATTAGTGTCATCATATTGTTATTATGTATAAAACCTCAATGCAATTTGCAGCCCTCCTTATCTTTTCAGGAAGTTACTTACAAATGTTTGTCCACTTCTAAAATAACGATGTTATAACTTTCCAATAGCATTACTCACATTGGCAACATCCTCTGCTCCAGAAGAAGAAATTGTTCATAGCCTGGGTCCATCTTATGAGTTTAATGAATAATTCTGAGTCCCACAGGGCTGAAATTGGGTGAGTTCACAGTGGCATGGCTGCACTGGGTGTCAGCTTCCAGCATCTTTTCTGACTGGTTGGTACCCCATTTGTACAAGTTGTTAAATATTTTGAATATTGCCCATAGAACCACTTATGTGTGAACTACCATACTGGGTGCTTCTAAAACAAAAGAAAGAGAGAGGAATAAAAGCGGCCCATATTCCCAAAAAGACAAGAACTTGACTGGGGAGGTAAGGCCACTAATAAAACAAGGTGCTTCGTATTTGCTTCCTTGTTTTAAGTGTTTCATTAGGTCAGAAGAGGTCATCATTTCTAGGAGGGTTGATGGGAATGAATCCACCAATAAGGTGGGATTTATGGTAGTCCCAAGGAAGACCAATGCTGATGAGTCCAATGTTGCTCATCAACTATCAGCTCCACAAAAATGCGCTTGGAGGCCAGGAGAGAAACCCATCCTGCCAGCCAGCATTAAAGACGGCCAGACAAAGTGAGTCTTTGCATTTTATTTTACAGATGGCTTCTCCTTTCTCCACCCCTATTTCCAGGCAGAGATTTAATTACTTTAGAAGGTAATTTGCAAAGTTCTTTAAGACCTTCAGCCATCAGGTGCTACAGGAAAGATAAGTGCTGTGACCACAGTATCTATTTTGGTGCTGTGTGTAATGCGCCATCAGATGAGATCGACGCGGCACTCATTTCACGCTACCAATATCTGTTCTATTAATTCTTCACTTAAATCTGCTAAGCACCTCTTCATCTGCCTCACCACTGCTGTAATTTAATATGTACAACCAGAGTTGCAGTTGAATTGTTTCTCAAGTGAGCTAAAATCCAATATTTGTAAAATGCATCCATTAAAGTGAAACCCCAGCAAGGTTCTCCGCTTCCTGCAGCCCCCTCAGTGATGGCTTTGGTTTGGCTCCTGCGGAGTCTCACTGCACCACAACACTGATTCCATTAGCCCAGCGAAGGCCACAGCTGCCTGGGGACTGCCCTGCTGGTAGCTCTGCAGTACTCGCCAATCCTGGCCTTTCTGCTCTCTCTCTCTCTCTATTTAAATGTGGCAGGAAAAACATATTAATGTGTGAGCATCAACAACCTGTCCCCTTGCTACCCGCTAAGAAGAAAGTGGCTTTGCTTTTATAAATCAAGAACAAGGGTCTAGCTGCATTTCCACCAAATTGAAGAGAAACAAATTAAAGGAAAGAGAGTGAGAAAGACGCAGAAACCAGGAAATCCATGTAGCTGGAAAGGTCTTTTGAGTGGGAGAAAGAGGGGGCAGAAAACTGGCTGTGTATGGGAGTCTAAGAGAGATGGCGACTTTGAAAATTTGGCTCTGTAGGATGAAGGTAATCCCTCTTTGGCATTAGCTTAAGACCAAAGTCAAAAAATTTAGATTACTTTTCAGGTATTATTAGATGCTGAACTGGAGTTTCCTTGAATGAGATGCTGCAAATAGGGTGGCTTACCTAGCAGGCTCTTGGTGAAATTGCAGTCACCGTGCATTTGCATTCCACATGGCAGAAGTGGAGCAGAGCAATATCAGTGCCTTACAGTTCCTCTTCACAGGCAGGATTAGGCTAGCCAGAACACAGCCTCATCTCACGCTCTTCGGAAGGCCAATATGTACATTTCAATCATGTGCTGGTAAGTTTACACATCTAGTTTAAAATAATTAGGTTGAAACTCAAAAGCCTCCAGCATCCTCTTCTTAGTTTACACCACTTCCCTGACACTAACCTTACTCTTTACTAACCAAATATCTTTGCATTTATCCCAAGAAATACCCTCTGGAAAACTCTCCTGTGCATCCATCATTCTTCCTTAAGGCTAGCCCCTTCAATGAGGTCTGCCTAGATCACTTTAGCACTCAATAATTTTTACTGCTAAAAGCTCAATCACTGTTTTTTCTGTGACTCGTGTAGTTATTAATTTATTGGAAAACTATTGCCTTGGGTGAGAGTCAGTAAGATGCCGGGATACGGCATGCTTTACTAGACCAAGAAGTTTTAACCATTTATACTAAATAATTGTGCTAAATAACCAATTATGTTAAATAAGTCAGTCAGGGAGATGTAAAAGGTAGAGGTGGTGCTACATAAAGTTATGAAATAGTATCAGTAAAACTTAGCAACTAACTGGGTGTGATACTTGGACAGGACCCCTTACTCCTGGGTATCTTTGGCAGAATAATGGCCCCTCAAAGATATCTGTCTTAATTGTTGAAACATGTGAATATGGTACCTTATATGGCAACAGAGAGGTGAAGCTGCAGATGGAACTAAGTTTGCTAACCAGTTGGCCTTGATCCAGCATTAATCAGTGGGCCCGATGTAATCACAAGGGTCCTTATAAATAGAAGAGGAAGGCAGAAGAGAGAGATCCAGACAGACGGCTGCATGAGAAGCACTCAAACCACTGCTGCTGGACTTGAAAATGGAAGAAAAGAGTCATGAGCCAAGGAATGCCCGAAGTCTCTGAAAGCCAGAAAAGGCAAGGATACTGATTCTCCCTAGAGTGTCCAGATGGAATGCAGCCCTGCCAACACCTTGATTAAGGCACCGTGAGACCCATTTAGGATTTCTGATCTCCAGGGCTGTAAGATAGTTAATTTGTGGCTTTTGTTTTAAGCCACTAAGTCTGTGGTAATTTGCTACAGCAGTGATGAAAAAAAAAAAATGCTGCAGTCTAGAGCCCATGGCCCTGTCCTACCTTCCTAAAACCCCAGCCTCACACCACAAGTCCTAACATCAGGAACTTGGAGCTGGAGGAAATCATTGCCCACATTTTACAGAAAGACTGTCTCTTCTAAGTGGCACTAGCAGAGCCTTGTGGGGTCAAAAATATGGCACATTCAGGGTTTTAAAGGACTCTGTTGCCAAGACTTAGAATCTAATCACTAATCTCTTCATGAGAAAATAAATTCCAGTACCAAACAGCCAACTCTCTAATGAATATTTGACATTCCTCATATTGGTAAATTGAGTACTGCCTATGATCTATGCTGATGGTTAAATGAGAGCCATTGGTTTCAGACTCCAGATATACAAGAGTCCAAATTATTACTCATTCTCAAAAGTTTAAAATCCTGGCTTGTGAGCTGATCTGGAAAATCAAGCTGCTTTAGCAGAGGCCTGTGCATCAAAGGAACCTTAAGCCAAGACAGGATATTTCCTCAAAAAAAATAGGAAGTGCATCTCTGAGTACCATATTGGAACTCCAAATCAACGTATCACATTGCTCAAAAAACACACATCTCAGGCTATTTTGTGGGGGAGCACATTGAAACACTCCTGGAACCTCTTCCTCAGAATTATATAAGCTAGAATGTAAATCGAGACTCACATTTCATCAGACAACCGGGGTTGGTATAATAAAACACTTGCAATAGCAACGATATTTGGCATTCAAATCTAATTATAAAATGGATATTAGAAAACATATTTTATTATCTTCTCTTCTAAGTAGCATGACCATATGTCTCAGTTTTCTTCATCTAGCTTTCATCTGCTGCCTTTTTGTAATTATTAAAAATTTCCCCTTTCACTCTCAGATCTCTGCCAGCTTTGTGACAAACTATATGGTCAGCATACATACGGTTACCAGGCATATGACTCAGGCATGGCTTTCTCATACATTTTTGTAAGGCAGAGTACAACTTTTTACTGTTTCTCCTGGGTCTAGTGAGACCCTGCATGTTTCAGAGTTGACTCCATTGGAGAAGGACAGGAAGAGAAGGAAGATTTTAACAGAAAGGTAGATGAAATGCCTGAATAGGCATTTCTCAAAAGACAACATACAAAAATATATAAGATGAGAGATATATATATATCCCCCAAATCATGACAAAGTTACACCCAGCTATTACGTGGGTATGAGTGTGTATGTGTGGACGTGTGTGGCGGTGTGAGGGTGTAATATAATTGCTTCCCATCTTTGCCTTGCTAAACCCCAGCCCTAAACCATGGGCTTATCATCAACCTGAAGCTACAGGAAATTCTCTTTCACTATTAGTAGGAAACGTAAGCATATTTTCCCAGAAAAACAGCTGTCAGCTAAGCAGAGCTCTGTGGGGTCAATAACACAGAAAGATATAAAAATAGATCTAGCTTTATCTGTGTATTTTATTATAGATATATCTATGCATTTTATTATAAATATATCTGTGTATTTTTGTGGATATATATATATATATATAAAACTTATGACACAATATGGTTAAATGGCGAAGATACTCCTGGTGGTTTCTTTGAGTGAACTGTTAATAGAACACTTTTTTTTTTTTTTTTTTTTTTACCACAAACTGCATTGATCCCTAGATGCCGTAAAGATTTTCCTCCACTATTGATGCTGATGCAAAAGAGCGGAACAGGAAGACACAGATGATGATGATAAGAAGAACCTCCGTGGAAAACAGTATGGAAATTTTTCAAAGAACTAAAAGTAGAACTATTTGATCCACCAGTCCCACTACTGGGTTATCTAACTGAAAGAAAAGACATCATTCTATCAAAAAGATAACCTGCACTCATGCTTATCAGAGCACTATTCACAATAGCAAAGCTCCATTCATGTTGCTGCAAAAGACATGATTTTATTATTTTTTTTATGGCCGAGTAGTGTATTTTTCCACATTTTCTTTATTCTACCATCCACTGATGGACACTTAGGCTGATTCCATATCTTTGCTAATGTGGTCTGCGGAATGCACAGAGAGCTGGGCTCCCAAGGGCAGGCACAAGCACCAGCTCTGAGAAGGTCTGAAGGACAGCCACCAAACACCAGAGACATGCCCAGGCACAAGCAGAGAAACTGCCACTGCATCAAGTTCTCCACACAAGAAAGGAGGGGCAGCCCAAGCCCCTAATTCAGGTGAGCAGGTGCACTAAATGCCTAGAGATATGACCGGGTGAGGTGCGGAGAAACCACTGCTGCACCAAGTTCTCTGCACAGGAAGGGAGGGCAGCCCAAGCTCCTAATCCAGGTGAATGGTTATGGGATCCATATCCGTGTTACTCCTCAGAACCAGAGGAGCTCACTCCTCCATTTGATCAAGGGAGGAAGCTGAGGCACCCAGCATTGTCACATGCAGACTGGCCCCAGGTCGCAAAGTAGTTCTTCTTTGCAAATTTCACCGCGCAGACAAAATCACAGTATGGAGATCTTCAGCAAATCTCCTATTCCAATCCTGCAAATGGAGAGAGTCAAACTCTAGCACCTATGGCTGCAGTGCATTCCACACTGGCCACTCAATTCTGACTGTGGGAGCCCTTCCCCCACTCCAGACCAAGCACTCCAGTCTCTAGCCTGAGACTCAAATTCCTGCAGCAGCCCTTGCTGCCAGGCCACTGAACACTGCCCAGCTTGGGATAAATCCAGATTTAGAATGACATCCTCCCATTGGTCTCAGGACTAGAAAAATGCCTACAGCCTTTGTCTCAGTGCCTTTCCCTCCACAGTCTCTTGGCCTCTCCTCGAGTTACCTCCAAAGCGTGGGAGGGACAAGGTGCTCTTCCATGGCCTGGGTTGTAGGAATCCCTAGTACAAAGCTGGATTACAGAGGGAGACTCTCCACCTCCTCACATACCAGGGCTTCACTCACAGGTCTCAGCCAAATACCACCACAAAGTCTGCTTGCTGACTTTCTCTTCCCCAGGATCTAAAGTGACCTTCACTTTTCTGGTGAATTCCCAAGTTTCTTCTTGAATAAAAGCTCACAATGCAAATCTCTACACACTTTTTTGTTATTTCCAAGTTGGTGAGGCATGCTGATAAAGCCTCTAATCTGCATCTCGGGGGCAAAAATCACTTTACTGTGATTGCTAATTAAAATGCATATTTCTTTGTTTTACTAACTAAGCAGAGTTCTTCTGTTATGTTAAATGTAAGTAATGCAACCCAATGTTACTGACCAAATGATGATGATGACATGTTAATGAATGTAATTTCCACAAAAGAATCTTGCTTTGCCCTTTAACAGGAATTAAAAATGCCTCAATCCAAAGGATTAATAATGAAGATTTCAGGGGTGCCTGGACAGGGTAGCTGGTGAGAAATTTGGAAGTCTTAAACAGAGCATATAACATGTGCATTCATGTACGTAATAGTGATTAAGAGTTCAGGCACTGGATTTATTCTGTCTGATCTCAATTCCTGCCCTGCTGTGTTAGCTTGAGAAAGTTACCTAAATTCTTAACCATTCTGGGCTTCTATTTTCTTCCCTGAAAAATAAGAATAATAGGGGTGACATTCATGAAAATGGCAAACTAAGGCCCTCTGAAAATTCTCTCCTTCATAAAAGCAATGAGAAATACTGAAAAAAAAATTATCAGAATCAACTCTCTCAGAACACTGGAAACTAACCAAAGGCTTACATCAATCCAAGGAGTTGTTACTCAAAAATTAAAAGTGGCTAAATCTAGGTAAGGTCAGTGGGCTCTAGGACATTTTAACTTTCCCTTTCCCAGCCCAGCTTCAGTATAGCCTTGACTTTTAGCAGTCCATGATCATGGTGCAAGCCAGCAGCATGGCAGCCATGGAAGGGGCAGAGCAAGGTTGGGGCTCCTACAAAGCTCCATTCACAGAGAATTGTAATGATTTAATCTATCTGGTGGTTCTTTGGAAGACCCTAGTTGCAAGGTTGTCATGCACCTTGCTCATTGTGAACAGCCTTTTCTTCTTGGCCATTTCTCAGAAACCATCATAGGCAATTGTTTAACTCTGTGGTTGCCTGAAGTGGTAGATACAGTTAGAGTAACAATAGGCTGACAAAAAAGCTTAAAAGGAAAATCTGGGTAGTAAGATGTCTATGCAGGGATTTGAACAGCTCTAACATATTTCTGATAATACAGAAGGCCACGTGTATGGGTAGGCTAAGCTTGCAGGTAGAGCTGTACACATTCTCAAAAGAGACATGAGAAGGACCTAAGCTCTTACCTCTGGATAACCTTAACACTCTACACAAGTAGGAGGTAAAGGCTAAGGTGTAGCTGTAAACTGCCTGTCTGAATGTTAAAAGCATGCACCAACATGAGAACAGAGACCCCTCAGCAGAGACTGGAAGACTTACTGGCTCTAGTCATTTAGGAAGATATTTGGCCAATTATTAGCTGATCACTAACATAACCAAGCAGAGTTCAGTAACCATATAAGACAAAAAAATACAGACAGAATAATATTAGTTATGAAAGTCACTAAATAAACAAAAACAACAACCAATAAAAAAAGATGAGGTAAAAATATAATTTCAAGAATCAACACATTATATTATTTAAAAATTCAATTTTCAACAAAAAATTATAAGACAGGCAAACAAACACAAAGCCATGGCCCTAAGAAAATAACCAAAAAATAAAATAAAATGCTTTTTAAGACTAAATTTAACCAAGGAGGTAAAAAAGTTGTATACCTAAAACTATAAAGCATTGATCAATCAATGCTTTATGGCTTTAAATATAGTCAAGAAGACACAAATAAATGGGAAGACATCCCATGTTCATAAATTGAAATAATAATGTTAAAATGTACATACTACCCCAAGTGATCTACAGATGTAATACAATCCCTATTAAAATTCCAATGTTATTCTTCACATAAATAGAACAAAAACTCTAAAGTTTATATAAAACCATAAAAAAACCCAATTGCCAAAGCAATCTTGAATGAACAGTACAAAGCTTGAAGCATCACACTACCCAACTTCAAAATATTGGGATTTAAAAACAGACACATTAGTCAACGGAATCAGATAGAGAACTCAGAAATAAATTAACGTAATTAACATCTGTGGTTAAGGAATTTTTAATAAAAGTGCCAAGAACACACAATGGAAAAAGGACAGTCTCTCTAATAAATGGTGTTAGAAAAACTGGTTATCTACATTCAGAAGAATGAAACTGGACCCATAACTCACCATTTATATAAGAATCAACTCATTATAGATTAAAGACTTAAATATAAGACCTAAAACTATAAAACTACTAGAAGAAAACATAAGGAGGTAGTTACATGACATTGGCTTGGGCAATGATTTCTTGCATATGACCCCAAAATCACAAGCAACAAAAGCAAAGAGACAAATTGGATTGCATCAATCTAAAAAGCTACTGCATAGCAAAGGAAACAATGGACAGAATGAAAAGACAACCCTCAAATTAGGAGAAAGTATTTGCAAATCATACATGAGCTAAGGGGCTCATATCCAAAATACATAGGCAACTCAAACTACTCAATAACAAGAAAGCAAATAACCCTATTTTTAAAATGGGCAAAGGACCTGAATAGACATTTCTCAAAAG
The DNA here is from genome assembly GCF_029281585.2 of Gorilla gorilla gorilla. Lineage (NCBI taxonomy): Eukaryota > Metazoa > Chordata > Mammalia > Primates > Hominidae > Gorilla > Gorilla gorilla. The sequence continues at coordinate 15,582,128 of NC_073235.2, read as the reverse complement.
AATACATACAAAAAGCCAACAAATATATGAAAAAAAAAATTCAACATAACTCATCATCATGAAAATGCAAATTAAAACAACAATGAAATACACCTCACATCTAATACAAGGTCTGTTATCAAAAAGATGAAAGATGTGTGTTGGTGAAGATGGAGAGAAGAGGCAACCATTATATACTGTTGGCAAGGAGGCAAATTAGTACAGCTATTTTGTAAACAGCATGGAGGTTCCCCAAAAAACTAAAAATGATGCAGCAATCACACTTCTGGGTATGTATTAAAGGGAATTAAAATCAACTTCTCAAGGAGCTAGCTGCATTCCTATGATAACTGCAGCATTATTCACAATAGCCAAAATATGGAAACAACCTAAGTTCCCATCAACAGATTAATGGATTTTTTTAAATACATGATATATACAAATGGGATACTATTCTGCCTTTAAAAAGAACAAAATTCTGTCATTTGTGACAACTGGATGAATCTAAAGGACATTATGCTAAGTGAAATAAGCCAGGCACAGAAAGACAAAAATCACATTATCTCACTTATATGTTGAATCTAATAAAGTTGAACTCATAGAAGTAGACAGAGGAATTGTAATTAACAGGGATTTGGGGAGGAGGAATAGAGAAAGAGGAATTTTTGGTCCAAGGATATAAAGTTTCAGTTAGGCAGGTGAAATGAGTTTTATTGCACAGCAAAATGACTACAGTTAATATTAATATATTGTGTACTTCAAAAATCACTAAAAAAGTGGAATTTAAATGCTCTAATCCCAAAGAAATGATAAATATGTGAGGTGTTGGATATGTTACTTAGCTTGATTTGCTCATTCTACAATGTATACATGTATCGAAATATCACATTGTACCCTATAAATACAGACAATTGTTATTTGTCAATTAAAAATAAAAATAATTTTTTAGAAAAGGAGGCATGGCCCATACACAGACACATACACACACACAACCCAAGCAGTCAATAGAAATTGTCCCTGAGAAAATTGAGATGTTAGACTTAACTGAGAAAGACTTTAAATTAGCTATTTTAAATATGTTTTTTAAAATACAGGAAACCATGTCTAAGGCACTAATGAATAGTATTAGAACATGTCTCAGCAAATAGAAACTACCAATAAAAAGAAATTACTTTTTTACATAGATAAATACATATTTTGCAGTTGAAAAGTATAATACCTGAAATGAATACTTTACCAGACAGGCTCAACAGCAGATTTGAGCAGGCAGAAGAAAAAAATCAGTGAACATAAAGATGGATCAATTTAAATTATCTAGTATGAGGGAGACAATGAAAAAACTAATGAGACCTCAGAGAGCTTTGTGCCAGTATCAAGTGGGCCAAGAAACATATAATGGGAGTTCCAGAAGTAGAGAAGAGAGAAAGGGGAAGAAAGAATATGTGAAGAAATAATAGCTGAAACCATTTCAAATTTAATGAAAAACATTAATAACACACCCAAGAAGCTTATTAACTCCAAGTAGGATAAATTCAGATATTCATACCTAGACATATAAAATCAAACCATCAAAAGCCAAGGCAAAAAATTCTTGAAAGCAGCAAGAGAAAAACAACTCATCAGGTACAAAGGATTGCCAAAAAGATAACAGCTGATTTCTTATCAGAAACTATAAAGGCTAAAGAATGACATATTCACAGTGCCAAAAGAAAAACACTGTCAAGCAAGAATTCTATATTCAACAAAACTAAACTTCAAAAATAAAGTTAAGTCATTCTCAAATAAACAAAAATTTACAGAATTTATCACTAGCGAATCTTCTCTACCAGATATTCTAAATGTTGTCTTTCAGGCTGAAATTAACGGACTATAGTTAATAACTCAAACCTAATGAAGAAATTAAAAGCACTGTTAAAAGTACACAGGTAAAAGATAAAAGACAGTGTAAATATATTTTTAATGCTATTTTATCTTTCTTGATTTAAAAAGCAATTACATAAAACAATAATTACAAATCTGTGTTCATGGTCACAGTGTATAAAGATGTAACTTGAATAACAATAAGAGTATAAAGGTAGGAAGAAGGAATAGAGCTAGACAGTGCTTTTCTATAATATTGTTATTAAATTGGTATTCATCTAAACTAGACTATTATAAGTTAAGACATTAATTGTAACCCACATGGTGACCATTAAGAAAATAAATTGAAAAATATAATAAAAATTAAAAATAAAAGTAGGAATTAAAATAGTATGGTAGAAAATATTGATTTTATGCAAAAGAAAACAATAATGGGGAAATGGAACAAAAAGCACATAACACATATAAAAAATATAGAAAAATGGGTGACATAATTCTTATGTTAATCATATTATATACAAATGTATTAAACATGCCAATTAAAAGGCAGAAATTCAAATAAGAGATTCATAAAAAAAGAGATTTATAATTCAACTATATGCTATCTACCAGAGACCCAGTTTAGATTAAAGACAAAAGTAAGTTAAAAGTGAAAGGATGGGAAAAACATACAATGTAAACAGTAATAAAAGGAGAATGGGAATAACTATTCTAATAGCAGACAAAATACACTTTAAGTAAAAAAAAATACTAAGGACAAAGAAGGGTATTTTATAACAAAAAAGAAGTCTATTCATAAAGAAGACAAAATAATTATAAACATGCATGCTCCCAACAACAGAGACCCAAAATACATAAAGCAAATCTGTACACAATTAGAGAGAGAAAAACAATTAAATACTAATAATTAGATAATGTATAATGTATTAGAAAAACAGAGATAACTAAGCAAATAGAGGAACTGAACAACACAATAAACCAACTAAACATAACAGACATGTATAGAACATTCGACCCAAAAAGAGCAGAATGCACATTCTTCTCAAATACAGAAGGAACATTCTCCAGGATAGACCATATAATAGGCCATAATGAAAGCCTTTGTAAATTTAAATAGAATGAAATCATACTAAGTATAATCTCTGACAACAATGGAATAAAATTAGAAATCATTAGAAAAAACTGAAAATCAAAAACTGTAAAAACTAACCTGCACAATTCTAAATAATTAATGAAAGAAAGAAGAAATCACAAGGGAAACAAGAAAATATTTTGAGATTACTGAAAACAAAATACAATATACTAAAACAAATGGCATACTATGAAAATAGTGCTGTGAAAAAATATGTAGCTGTAAATGCCTACATAGGAAAAGAAGAAAGATCTTAAATCAATAACCTAAGTTTCCACCCTAGGAAACTAGAAAAAGGAGAGCAAACTAACCCCAAGGGAAAAAGAAGGAAGAAATCATAAAAATACAGTGAGAATTAATGAAGTAAAAAATAGAAAAACAATAGAGGAAATCAACAAAATCAAAAATTAGTTCTTTGAAAAGATGAACAAAATTGACAAATGTTAAACTGACAAAGAAAAGAAAGAGAGAAAAACCAAATTAGTAGTTATGAAAGAAGGAAGGGGTCATTATTTTGGACCTTGCAGAAATAAAAAGAATTATAAAAGAATACTATAAATAATTGTGTGCCAACAAATTAGATAACCTAGATGAAATGGATAATTTCTAAGAAAATCACTCAGTACTAAAACTCACTCAAAAAGAACAGAAATTCTGAATAGTTCTCTAGCAAGAAAAGAGAGTGAATTAGTAATCAAAAAGCCTCACCCAAATGAAAGCCCAGGATCAGGGGGCTCTACTGGTATACTCTAATGCCTAAAGAAGTAACACTAATCTTTCACAAACTTAGCCAAAAATTAGAAGAGAAGGAAGCACTTCTCAACTCATACTATGAAGCCAGCATTATCAAAACGTTAAAACTAGACAAAAACACCATGAGCGAAGCAGAAGATGGGTGATTTCTGCATTTCCATCTGAGGTACCAGGTTCATCTCACTAGGGAGTGCCAGACAGTGGGCGCAGGACAGTGGGTGCAGCACACCGTGCATGAGCCAAAGCAGGGCGAGGCATTGCCTCACTCGGGAAGCGTAAGGGGTCAGGGAGTTCCCTTTCCTAGTCAAAGAAAGGGGTAACAGATGGCACCTGGAAAATTGGGTCACTCCCACCCTAATACTGCACTTTTCTGATGGGCTTAAAAAACGGCGCACCAGGAGATTATATCCCACACATAGCTCAGAGGGTCCTATGCCCACGGAGTCTCACTGATTGCTAGCACAGCAGTCTGAGATCAAACTGCGAGGTGGCAGCGAGGCTGGAGGAGGGGCACCCGCCATTGCCCAGGTTGCTTAGGTAAACAAAGCAGCCAGAAAGCACCAACTGGGTGGAGCCCACCACAGCTCAAGGAGGCCTGCCTGCCTCTGTAGGCTCCACCTCTGGGGGCAGGGCACAGACAAACAAAAAGACAGCAGTAACCTCTGCAGACTTAAATGTCCCTGTCTGACAGCTTTGAAGAGAGCAGTGGTTCTCCCAGCACGCAGCTGGAGATCTGAGAACGGGCAGACTGCCTCCTCAAGTGGGTCCCTGACCACTGACCCCCGACCAGCCTAACTGGGAGGCACCCCCCAGTAGGGGCAGACTGACACCTCACACGGCCGGGTACTCCTCTGAGACAAAACTTCCAGAGGAACGATCAGACAGCAGCATTCGCGGTTCACGAAACTCCGCTGTTCTGCAGCCACCGCTGCTGTTATGCAGGCAAATAGGGCCTGGAGTGGACCTCTAGGAAACTCCAACAGACCTGCAGCTGAGGGTCCTGTCTGTTAGAAGGAAAACTAACAAACAGAAAGGACATCCACACCAAAAATCCATCTCTACATCACCATCATCAAAGACCAAAAGTAGATAAAACCACAAAGATGGGGAAAAAACAGAGCAGAAAAACTGGAAACTCTAAAATGCAAAGCGCCTCACCTCCTCCAGAGGAACACAGTTCCTCACCAGCAACAGAACAAAGCTGGACAGAGAATGACTTTGACGAGTTGAGAGAAGAAGGCTTCAGACAATCAAACTACTCCAAGCTACAGGAGGAAATTCAAACCAAAGGCAAAGAAGTTAAAAACTTTGAAAAAAATTTAGACGAAAGTATAACTAGAATAACCAATACAGAGAAGTGCTTAAAGGAGCTGATGGAGCTGAAAGCCAAGGCTCGAGAACTACGTGAAGAATGCAGAAGCCTCAGGAGCTGATGCGATCAACTAGAAGAAAGGGTATCAGTGATGGAAGATGAAATGAATGAAATGAAGCAAGAAGGGAAGTTTAGAGAAAAAAGAATGAAAAGAAATGAACAAAGCCTCCAAGAAATATGGGACTATGTGAAAAGACCAAATCTATGTCTGACTGGTGTACCTGAAAGTGAGGGGGAGAATGGAACCAAGTTGGAAAACACTCTGCAGGATATTATCCAGGAGAACTTCCCCAATCTAGCAAGGCAGGCCAACATTCAGATTCAGGAAATACAGAGAACGCCACAAAGATACTCCTCAAGAAGAGCAACTCCAAGACACATAATTGTCAGATTCACCAAAGTTGAAATGAAGGAAAAAATGTTAACAGCAGCCGGAGAGAAAGGTCGGGTTACCCACAAAGGGAAGCCCGTCAGACTAACAGCGGATCTCTCAGCAGAAACTCTACAAGCCAGAAGAGAGTGGGGGCCAATATTCAACATTCTTAAAGAAAAGAATTTTCAACCCAGAATTTCATATCCAGCCAAACTAAGCTTCATAAGTGAAGGAGAAATAAAATCCTTTACAGACAAGCGAATGCTGAGAGATTTTGTCACCACCAGGCCTGCCCTAAAAGAGCTCCTGAAGGAAGCACTAAACATGGAAAGGAACAACCGGTACCAGCCGCTGCAAAATCATGCCAAATTGTAAAGACCATCAAGACTAGGAAGAAACTGCATCAACTAACGAGCAAAATAACCAGCTAACATCATAATGACAGGATCAACTTCACACATAACAATATTAACTTTAAATGTAAATGGACTAAATGCTCCAATTAAAAGACACAGACTGGCAAATTGGATAAAGAGTCAAGACCCATCAATGTGCTGTACTCAGCAAACCCATCTCACATGCAGAGACACACATAGGCTCAAAATAAAAGGATGGAGGAAGATCTACCAAGCAAATGGAAAACAAAAAAAGGCAGGGGTTGCAATCCTAGTCTCTGATAAAACAGACTTTAAACCAACAAAGATCAAAAGAGACAAAGAAGGCCATTACATAATGGTAAAGGGATCAATTCAACAAGAAGAGCTAACTATCCTAAATATATATGCACCCAATGCAGGAGCACCCAGATTCATAAAGCAAGTCCTGAGTCACCTACAAAGAGACTTAGACTCCCACACATTAATAATGGGAGACTTTAACACCCCACTGTCAACATTAGACCGATCAACGACACAGAAAGTTAACAAGGATACCCAGGAATTGAACTCAGCTCTGCACCAAGCGGACCTAATAGACATCTACAGAACTCTCCACCCCAAAGCAACAGAATATACATTTTTTTCAGCACCACACCACACCGATTCCAAAATTGACCACATAGTTGGAAGTAAAGATCTCCTCAGCAAATGTAACAGAACAGAAACTATAACAAACTATCTCTCAGACCACAGTGCAATCAAACTAGAACTCAGGATTAAGAAACCCACTCAAAACTGCTCAACTACATGGAAACTGAACAACCTGCTCCTGAATGACTACTGGGTACATAACAAAATGAAGGCAGAAATAAAGATGTTCTTTGAAACCAAAGAGAACAAAGACACAACACACCAGAATCTCTGGGACACATTCAAAGCAGTGTGTAGAGGGAAATTTATAGCACTAAATGCCCACAAGAGAAAGCAGGAAAGATCCAAAACTGACACCCTAACATCACAATGAAAAGAACTAGAAAAGCAAGAGCAAACACATTCAAAAGCTAGCAGAAGGCAAGAAATAACTAAAATCAGAGCAGAACTGAAGGAAATAGAGACACAAAAAACCCTTCAAAAAATTAATGAATCCAGGAGCTGGTTTTTTGAAAGGATCAACAAAACTGATAGACCGCTAGCAAGACTAATAAAGAAAAAATGAGGGAAGAATCAAATAGATGCAACAAAAAATGATAAAGGGGATATCACCACCAATCCCACAGAAATACAAACTACCATCAGAGAATACTACAAACACCTCTACACAAATAAACTAGAAAATCTAGAAGAAATGGATAAATTCCTTGACACATACACCCTCCCAAGACTAAACCAGGAAGAAGTTGAATCTCTGAATAGACCAATAACAGGATCTGAAATTGTGGCAATAATCAATAGCTTACCAACCAAAAAGAGTCCAGGACCAGATGGATTCACAGCCGAATTCTACCAGAGGTACAAGGAGGAACTGGTACCATTCCTTCTGAAACTATTCCAATCAATACAAAAAGAGGGAATCCTCCCTGACTCATTTTATGAGGCCAGCATCATCCTGATACCAAAGCCGGGCAGAGACACAACCAAAAACGAGAATTTTAGACCAATATCTTTGATGAACATTGATGCAAAAATCCTCAATAAAATACTGGCAAACTGAATCCAGCAGCACATCAAAAAGCTTATCCACCATGATTAAGTGGGCTTCATCCCTGGGATGCAAGGCTGGTTCAATATATGCAAATCAATAAATATAATCCAGCATATAAACAGAACCAAAGACAAAAACCACATGATTATCTCAATAGAGGCAGAAAAGGCCTTTGACAAAATTCAACAACCCTTCATGCTAAAAACTCTCAATAAATTAGGTATTGATGGGACGTATCTCAAAATAATAAGAGCTATCTATGACAAACCCACAGCCAATATCATCCTGAATGGACGAAAACTGGAAGCATTCCCTTTGAAAACTGGCACAAGACAGGGATGCCCTCTCTCACCACTCCTATTCAACATAGTGTTGGAAGTTCTGGCCAGGGCAATTAGGCAGGAGAAGGAAATAAAGGGTATTCAATTAGGAAAAAAGGAAGTCAAATTGTCCCTGTTTGCAGATGACATGTTTGTATATCTAGAAAACCCCACTGTGTCAGCCCAAAATCTCCTTAAGCTGATAAGCAACTTCAGCAAAGTCTCAGGATACAAAATCAATGTACAAAAATCACAAGCATTCTTATACACCAATAACAGACAGAGAGCCAAATCATGAGTGAACTCCCATTCACAATTGCTTCAAAGAGAATAAAATACCTAGGAATCTAACTTACAAGGGACATGAAGGACCTCTTCAAGGAGCACTACAAACCACTGCTCAATGAAATAAAAGAGGATACAAACAAATGGAAGAACATTCCATGCTCATGGGTAGGAAGAATCAATATCATGAAAATGGCCATACTGCCCAAGGTAATTTATAGATTCAATGCCATCCCCATCAAGCTACCAATGACTTTCTTCACAGAATTGGAAAAAACTACTTCAAAGTTCATATGGAACCAAAAAGGAGCCCGCATCGCCAAGTCAATCCTAAGCCAAAAGAACAAACCTGGAGGCATCACGCTACCTGACTTCAAACTATACTACAAGGCTACAGTAACCAAAACAGCATGGTTCTGGTACCAAAACAGAGATATAGATCAGTGGAACAGAACAGAGCCCTCAGATATAACGCCACATATCTACAACTATCTGATCTTTGACAAACCTGAGAAAAACAAGCAATGGGGAAAGGATTCCCTATTTAATAAATGGTGCTGGGAAAACTGGCTAGCCATATGTAGAAAGCTGAAACTGAATCCCTTCCTTACACCTTATACAAAAATTAATTCAAGATGGATTAAAGACTTAAATGTTAGACCTAAAACCATAAAAACCCTAGAAGAAAACCAAGGCATTACCATTCAGGACATAGGCACGGGCAAGGACTTCATGTCTAAAACACCAAAAGCAATGGCAACAAAAGCCAAAATTGACAAAAGGGATCTAATTAAACTAAAGAGCTTCTGCACAGCAAAAGAAACTACCATCAGAGCGAACAGGCAACCTACAAAATGGGAGAAAATTTTCACAACCTACTCATCTGACAAAGGGCTAATATCCAGAATCTACAATGAACTCAAACAAATTTACAAGAAAAAAGCAAACAACCCCATCAAAAAGTGGGTGAAGGACATGAACAGACACTTCTCAAAAGAAGACATTTATGCAGCCAAAAAACACGTGAAAAAATGCTCACCATCACTGGCCATCAGAGAAATGCAAATCAAAACCACAATGAGATACCACCTCACACCAGTTAGAATGACAATCATTAAAAAGTCAGGAAAGAACAGGTGCTGGAGAGGATGTGGAGAAATAGGAACACTTTTACACTGTTGGTGGGACTGTAAACTAGTTCAACCATTGTGGAAGTCAGTATGGTGATTCCTCAGGGATCTAGAACTAGAAATACCATTTGACCCAGCCATCCCATTACTGGGTATATACCCAAAGGACTATAAATCATGCTGCTATAAAGACACATGCACACGTATGTTTATTGTGGCACTATTCCCAATAGCAAAGACTTGGAACCAACCCAAATGTCCAACAATCATAGACTGGATTAAGAAGATGTGGCACATATACACCATGGAATACTATGCAGCCATAAAAAATGATGAGTTCATGTCCTTTATACGGACATGGATGAAATTGGAAATCATCATTCTCAGTAAACTATCACAAGGACAAAAAACCAAACACCGCATGTTCTCACTCATAGGTGGGAATTGAACAATGAGAACACATGGACACAGGAAGGGGAACATCACACTCTGGGGACTGTTGTGGGGTGAGGGGTTGGGGGAGGGATAGCATTAGGAGATATACCTAATGCTAAATGACGAGGTAATGGGTGCAGCACACCAGCATGGCACATGTATACATATGTAACTAACCTGCACATTGCACACATGCACCCTAAAACTTAAAGTGTAATAATAATAAAATAAATAAATAAATAAATAAACTAGACAGAAACATCACACAAAAGAAAATCACAGGTCAATAATCTTTATGAATATAGATACAAAAATCCTAAACAAAATACTGGCAAACTAAGTCCAACAACATTTAAAAATCCCTACGCACATGACGAAGTGGAATTTATCCCAGAAATGCAAGGTTGCTTCAACACACAAAATCAATCAATTTAATAAAATAAAGGACAAAAACCATATAATCATCTCAACAGATACAGGAAAAAAAATTTGACAAAACCCAACACTCTTTTATGATGAAAATGCAAAACGAACCAGAAATAGAAGATGAAGTAAGCAGAATAATGCCCCTACATTGATGTCCATCCTATTGCAGAACCTGAAATATGTTACCTTACATGACCAAAGGGAGACAAAATAGACTTTAAGTCAAAAAATAATACTAAGGACAAAGAAGGGCATTTTATAACAGTAAAAGAGTCTATCCATAAAGAAGACAAAATAATTATAAACATGTATGCACCCAACAACAGAGACACAAAATACATAAAGAAAATTTGTACAGAATTAAAGAGAGAAAAACAATTAAATAATAGTAATTGGAGAATTTAATACCCCACTTTCAATAATGTATTAGAAAATAGTAGATATGATTAAATTAAAGGTTTTCAGATTAGGAAATAATCCTGTATTATTTGGCCAGGCCCGTTGTAGAGAGAGGCAAGTAGGTCAAAGTCAGAAAAAGGAGATAAGATGGTGGAATCAGAGATTGGAGTAATATATCTTGAAGATAGAGGAAGGAGTCATGAGTTAAGAAATACAACCAAACTCTAGAAGCTAAAAAAGGAAAGGAAATGGATTCTTCCATAGAAATTCCAGAAAAATATGCAGTTCTGCTAGCACCATAATTTTAGCTCTTAAAATCCACTTTGTACCTCCGACTTCAAGAACTGTAAAAAAATCTACAATGTTTTGGATCATTAAATTTGTGGTACTCTGTAACAACAGCAATAGAAAACTAAAACAGATGTGAACTTCCTTAACCTGATAAACGACATCTATGAAAACCCATAGCTAACATCATACTTAATGATGGAACACTGAAAGTTTTTCCTGTAAGATCAGGAAAAAGATAAAGGCAGTAGTTCTCATCACTTCTATTCGACATTGTACTAGGAGTTCTAGCCAAGACTGTGAGACAAGAAATAGAAATAAAAGGCATCCATATTAGAAAAGAGGGGCCGGGCGTGGTGGCTTATGCCTGCAATCCCAGTATTTTGGGAGGCTGAGGCAGGCAGATCACGAGGTCAGGAGATCGAGACAATCCTGGCTAACATGGTGAAACCCCGTCTCTATTAAAAATTCAAAAAATTAGCCAGGTGTGGTGGCGGGCACCTGTAGTCCCAGCTACTCTGGAGGCTGAGGCAGGAGAATGGTGTGAACCCAGGAGGCAGAGCTTGCAGTGAGCTGAGATCACACCACTGCACTCCAGCCTGGGCAATACAGAGAGACTCTGTCTCAAAAAAAAAAAAAAAAGAGGAAGTAAAACTATCTCTATTTGCATATAACATGATTTTGTATGTAGAAAATCCTAAGAAACCCACAAAATAAACAGACTACTGCAACTAACAAATTAATTCAGCATGGTTACAGGATACAAAATTAATGCATAAAAATCAATTGTATTTCAGCAATGAACAATCCAAAAATGAAGTTAATAAAATAATTCTATTTTGAATAGCATCAAAGGAATAAAATACTTACGAATAAATCTAACCAAAAAGTGGAAAATTAGCACATCAAAAACTGCAAAACATTATTGAAAAAATTAAGGAATACTTCCAGCTTCTAGTTTAGTTTAGAGCCACCATTTCATTCTGACAACAAGAAAAAGCTAAGCAAACTGAAAAATCAACAACCTTCTTAAATGCATACAAGAAGTGAGGTCACAGGGCAAACCACTGCCCCTCAAATTGTAGAGAAGAACAGGCAGATACAGAGAATCACAACTTGCTGAAGGAGAAATCCACAATCAGAAACTTCCTTGGGAACCAGTGCTGGGGTAGGAAAACCTGAACTGTAATTGGTATATTGCTAGAGGCTCAGTGTGAACAACTCAGGGAGTTAAAAACCCCAGGGGATGTAGTCACAGGGGCCCCCACACTTTTGTGAGTTTACCTCCAGAAGCTCTACCAGGTCTTCAGAGTGAAAATAGGAGAAATATCTCCTAAGGTTTCTGGCAGGGGAAGGGGAAAGAAACCATTTTGAAACATGCCAGAGCATTCTATTCCTAACAACTCTGCCCTCAGGAGAAACAATTTTACCAGAGCTGAACCTTCTAGAGTTGTATTAGAACCTAACCTACCAGAGGGAATGAAAGTACTCAACTCCAGTTTCATCTGTCCTTCCACATGGGGGAAGGAAAATACCCAATTCCAGGCCTCTCTAGTCATTCTGCCCCTCCTAAAGATAGGAGTGGTGGGGACTGAGAAACACTGGTGAAGTTCACAGTCCAGAGGCACAAGCCCACCAGAAGACTCAGAACTAAGAACAGGACAATAGAAACATTCCCCTCCTCCCACTTCTTGCTACTAAATTACTACAGAACATAACTGACAAAGAATTGTTATCCTAAATAAGCACATAACTCTTAAAACTCAATAAGAAAACAAAAAACTTGATTTTAAAATGGGCAGAAGATACTGAACAGACACCTCACCAAAGAAGATATACAGATGATAAATAAGCACATAAAAAAATCACATGTCATTAGGGAACTGCAAATTAAAACAATGAGATACCACAGCACACCTATTAGGATAGTCAAAATTCAAAACACTGAAAACATCAAATGCTGGCAGGATGTGGAAAAACAGAAACTCTCATTCACTACTAGTGGGAATACAAAATTGTATAGTCACTTTGGGAAGACAGTTTGGTAATTTCTTATAAAACCAAATAATATTCTTGCCATGTGATCCAGCAATCATGTTCCTTGATATTTACCCAAAGGAGCTGAAAACTTGCCCACAAAAAAACCTGAACAGAGTTACTTTATTCATAATTGCCAAAGAAGCTTGAAAGCAACCAAGATGTCCTTCAGTAGGTGGATGGATAAATAAACTGTGGTACATTCAGACAATGGAATGTTATTCAGCACTATAAAGAAAAGAGCTATCAAGCCACAAAAAGATATGAAGAAAGATTAAATGTATATTAAGTGAAGGAAGCCAGTCTGAAAAAACAACATACTGTATGATTCCAACTGTATGATGTTGTGAAAAAGCAATCTACAAAGACAGTAAAAAGTTAGTAGTTACCAAGAGTTTAGGTGAGGGAGGGATAAATAGGCAGAGCAGAGAGCATTTTGAGGGCAATGAAACTATTTTGCATGATACTACAATGGTAGATACTTGTTGCCATACATTTGTCAAAACCCACAGAATGTACAGCATCAAGAGTGAACCCTCATGGAAACCAGGGACTTTTGCTGGTAATGATGTATCAGTGTAGGTTCATACATTGCAACAAACACACCACTCTAGTGGAGGATGTCAATAGTATGGACAGTTGTGTATGTGTGGGAAAAGGGGCTATACGGAAAAGCTCACTTTCTGCTCACTTTTGGTATTAATCTAAAACTCCTCTAAAAATAAATTTTATTAATTAAAAAAATTAAGGATCACCTAAAAAAATAGAAACATATCCCATATTCATAGAGTAGAAGACAATATTATCAAGATAGCAATACTTTCCAATTTGATCTGAAAATTGAGCATTACCCCTATCAAACTCTCAGCTGCTTTTTTGAAGAAATTGACAAGTTGATCTTAAAACTCATATAGGAATACTATGGATTTAAAATGGCCAAAACAACCTGGAAAAAGAACAAATTTGAAGAGCTCACACTTCCCAAGTTCAAAACTTAATACAATAATCAAGACTGCTTAACACTGCATAATGACAGATACATATTAATAGAATAGAATTCATAATCCAGAAATAAATGCATATATTTATGGTCAATTGATTTTCAAGAAGGGAACCAAGAAATTCAATGGAGAAAAAATAGTCTTTTTAACAAATAGGGCTGGGACTTCTGAATATCAAAATATCCACTTTCAAAAAAATTAAGTTGGACCCTTATTTTATACCATACACAAAAATTAACTCGAAATGGATGAATGATCTAAATGTAAGTATTAAAACTGTAAAACACTTAGAAGAAAACATAGGAGTGAGTCTTTGTGACCTTGGATTAGACAGTGTTTTTTGGATATGACACCAAAGGCACAAGCAACAAAAGAAAAAATAGATAAATTGATGTGATTAAAATTAAAAACATTTGTGTTTAAAGAACACTATAAAGAAAACATGGTGAAAGCCGGTCTCTACTAAAAATACAAAAATTAGCCAAATGTGGTGGTGTGCACCTGTAGTCCCAGCTAGTCGGGAGGCTGAGGCAGGAGAATCACTTGAACCCAAGAGGCGGAGGTTGCAGTGAGCTGATATCACACCACTGCACTCCAGCCTGGCAACAAAGTGAGACTCCATCTCAAAAAAAAAAAAAGAAACGAAAAAAGAAAATGAAAACACAACCCACAAAAAAGAAGGAAATATTTGTGAGTCACATATCTGATAAGAATCAAATACCCAGAATATATAAAGTACTGTTATGATTCAACAATAAAAAGTCAAATAACCCAATTAAAAACTGGGTAAAGAATTCAATAGACATTTCTCCAAAGAAGATGTGTAAATGGCCAATAAGCTCATGAAAAGATATTCAACATGATTAGTAACTAGAAAAATGCAAATAGAAATTACAATAATATGCCACTTCACGTCTACTCAGATGGCTATAATCAAAAAGGGACCATAACAAATCTTGGCAATGATGTGGAGAATGTGGAATCCTCATACATTACTGGCAGAAATGCAAAATGGTGGTCACTATGAAAAACAGTTTGACAGTTCCTGAAAAAGTTAAATATATAATTATTAATACCAGCAATTTGTCTTCTAGGTTTATATCCAAAATAAATGAAAGCTTATGTCCACACAAAATTTTGTACATGAATGCTTATATCAGCATTATTCACAATAGCAAAAGAGTAGAAAAACCCAAGGCCATCGACTGATAAATGGATAAATAAAATGTGATATATGTGTACAATAGAATGTTATTCAGCCATGAAAAGGAATGAAGTACTGATACATGCTACAAAATGGAAGAAGCTTGAAAACATCATGCTAAGTGAAAAAAGACAGTAACAAAAGGCCACATACTGAATAGTTCCATTTATATGAAAAGTCCAGAACAAGCAAATCTGTAGAGAAAGTAGACTGGTAGCTGCCAAAACTATGGAGTAAAAAGGAATGAGGAGTAACTCATTGGATTTCTTTGGGGAGGGCTGATGAAAATGTTCTAGAATTAGATAGTGGTGATGATTGCCCAACTCTGTGAATATACTGAAATGTACATTTTTAAAGGATGAATTTTATGATTCCTGAATTGTATCTTAATTTTTTCATGTAAAGAGATGAGAATAATTGTAGCATCTCTCTCCAAATGTTTCTGTGAATATTAAAAATAAGAAAAGATATATAAGGCAATCAACATCGTGCCAGCCTAGAAGACGAGACTGATGATGATGATGGTGGTAGTGGTGGTAGTAGTGGTGTCATCCTGGGGAATGAATTGTGTTCACAGGTTTAAAGCCTAAATTTCAAACACCAAAGTGATCCATCTGCCCTCTACCTTGTTCGTCCCCACTACTCTTTTTCCCCAAACCCCCTTCCCTGCTGATCCAGCCTTTCTGGATCTGGTCCTGCTTTCAAATCCTGTTATTTAGCTCAATCCAGATAACCGTATCTACTCCTGGTAATTGTTACAGCCTTCTCTCTTGCTTGACCTGCAAAGTGAATGTGTCTCAAAATTTTCCCAAGTAGCCGCATCTTCTGACACGCAGCACTAGCACAGAAACTGGCTCGACACCCCACCTACACAACAAAACTGAAACTTCAGTCAGTCGTTTGAGGAGAGGGCATAATTTTGGAAAGTAGGAGCCTATGTCATAATTTTAATGAAGTAAGAACAGATTTTTTGGTTTGCACCCATTTGCAACATTACTGCTCACAGACAGGCTTCTCGGGGAAAGTGATTCATCAGTCAGCCATCCCATTTCAGGCAGTGGAGAAACAAATCACCATGCTGCACACATCATAAAAATGGAAATTGAGGAGGCTGTTCATTAATGCAGATTAGTTTTAAGCTTGGAATGGCTTTGATCTGCCGAGATTAATACACACACAAGAAATTCTCAGTGGGCCTTGGGTCCTTGGTAATATATAGTCCTTATTACCTTGCTGACTAATGAACCTTCAAGCCCAGGAGGAGCAACTTCTGATCATCCATAGTCAGACTAGCCGTCTTGCAGATAGGCCAGGATCAGAGCTGCCTGGGACAAACTTCCTGTCACACTGTCTTTCCCAGCCACTGGCATCTCAGGTCTATTGCCATCCCTGAGGCAGGCAGGGATTGCTTCAGTTGATTTATTCTTACCAAAACTAAAGAATGATTTTGTTTTCAGATTTTTCTCAGCTACTTTTCGAACAAGCAACTGAGCACCAAGTAATCTAATGAGCGAATTAATAAAATGAGTTAATGGCTGAAGCTGGCTTAATGTGTTGCCCTCTGAGTATCAGGGTAGAAATATATTTTAAAGAGGGCCTCAAATCCCATAATGTAAGGGATTGGTTAATGGGAGAATTTTTAGCCTTGAGAAAAATTGAGAGGAATTTTTTTCTTTTTTGGTCATAGGGTGGAGCTTTTCAAATGCTTCAGATGCAGGCCACTGTCTATTGCAATCAGATTAGAGCTGGTCTCACCGTCAAATCTAACTCAAGATTGTAGGCTAGCTATGAGCAGGCACTACTGGCTACGTGGTAGCCTGCCTCTTCTCTTCTCTTTTCTTTTTCTTCCACTCTTCCTTTCCTCTTTTATTGTCTTGTTCTCTCTCTCTCTCTCTCTCATATATATATGTGTGTATATACATATATATGTATATATATTATATACATATGGTCATAATGTGCTACCCTAATGTGCTACTGTGCTTATTCTTTCTCCACAGAATTTGGATGACAAAACTACAAACAATGCATTAAAAAAAAAAAAAAAAGATGTGTGTCTTTAAAAACACTAACCACAACAAAGGCAATCATTTGGAAGTATTCCTTAAACAGCAGGCCCTGAAACTGTGGTCTCTGAACCTTTTTGAATGTATCCTTATATAAGTAAATGATTTTTAAAATGTATTTCCAACATGTATATATATATGTTTTATTTACAAATTATATACATGTACTATCATTATATACTATAAAAA
The DNA here is from genome assembly GCF_029281585.2 of Gorilla gorilla gorilla. Taxonomy (NCBI): domain Eukaryota; kingdom Metazoa; phylum Chordata; class Mammalia; order Primates; family Hominidae; genus Gorilla; species Gorilla gorilla. The sequence continues at coordinate 15,564,800 of NC_073235.2, read as the reverse complement.
TTACAGTATGAAACATTCAAAAAATTTAAAAGACAAGATTAAAGTGGGGGTCAGCAAACCTTTTTAGAGTACCAGATAGTGAATATTTTAGGCTTTGCAGGCCATGTGTCTTTGACATACTACTTAACTCTGCTTTGCAGCGTGAAATTATCCATTCACGACATGTAAACCCATGGACATGGCTGTGTTCCACTAAGACCTTATTTACAAAGACGGGGGTTAGAGTGGATTCAGCCCAGGGGCCATAGTTTGCCAACCTCTGAATTAAAACATAAACATTGCTAAAAGTCCTAACTATTTTCCCATACCCTCTTGGAGGTCACTGCCCAAGAATAGAAGAAGGAATATGACCAAAGACCTTTCTTTATTTTCCAATTCTTCATTGCTACTACAGCTCTGCTACTACAGAGCATAATTTGTTCTGTTATTTCTATACATGAGACAGAGGGGACAAAACACAGCCAGGTTGGCATACAAAAGCTGAGCTGTGGGCTGAGCTCACTTCTAGCTGTAGAATTTACTCAACAAATTATATTATCTTACTACACAAGTCAGTTATATTTCTCAACAACCCTGTGGTTCGAATTCACACTTCAACAAAATGTCAAATTACTATGTGTTTTGAACCTTTGGAGATTCTGCCAAATAATCAAGGACATACATATAAAATTAGAAAATCCGAAGGCACTTCTAACTAATGGAAAATAAAACTCCAGCTAAAGCCCTAAGACCTCTGTGAGGGTGAGAGGGTGTGTGTGGGTGTGCATGTGTATGTGTGTGTTGGTTAAACAAATATTGTCATCTTGATATTTAAAAATATTATTGTTGCCTGTAATCCCAGCACTTTGGGAGGCCGAGGCGGGTGGATCACCTGAGATCAGGAGTTTGAGACCAGCCTGACCAACATGATGATACCCCATCTCTACTAAAAATACAAAAATTAGCCGGGTGTGGTGGCAGGCACTTGTAATCCCATCTACTCTGGAGGCTGAGGCAGGAGAATTGCTTGAACCTGGGAGGCAGAGGCTGCAGTGAGTCAAGACTGTGCCACTGCACTCCAGTCTGGATGACAGAGTGAGACTCCATCTCAAAAAAAAAGATGTTATTGTCTGCTGTGTGTTAAACACAATGTGTCTCCTGACTGATCTGTAAACAGAGATCTTGGAATTTTTTGACAAATTACTCAAGTCATCTGTATTAAATCCAGTTGAAATTGGAAAAAAAAAAAAGAGAGAGATGAAAGTAACAGATTTTGAGTATCAGGCTGGATTCATTGATAATTTTTTAAATCTTTATCCAGTGGTGTAGAAACTCTTAAGGCTATATTGACATGTTTAGAATGTCAGTGCAGTCAGCCCTCTTGACGCAGAGCCCTCTCTATGAGGCTCTAGTAATAACTTCACCAAACAAAATGGAAGAGTTACTTTAATCATTTTAGTCAAATTGAATGTGTCAAGTAGAAATACTATGAATAGAGGCAGCACTAATTCAAAAACATGCCTTCAACCCCAATTAACGCAAGCAAAGCGTAGAAAGGAGATTGCATAGCCCAAGAAGTAGATGTTAGCAATCAGGAAAACTTGGTTTGAATGCAGTTTGAATGCAACCCTTTCAACACTCTGAGCCCTCGTTTCCTTATTATACGATAATAATACATGATTTACAAAATTATTGGGAGAGTAAAATGAAATCACATATACAAAATTGTCTCATACAATGCCTGGAACACACAGGCACTCACTAAATAGCTTGCATCTTTTTTCTCCTTTCTTCTCTTGAATCAAAAAACCTCTATCAAATTTACATGATAACTATGAAGATCCAAGAGATAACGAATGAAAAAGATGCCTTGTGAAACGGAAAACTCTCAACTCATGGAAGACTTGGTGTAACTAAAACTAGTCCAGTCTATCATGATATGTTGCTACCTTGTAATACTTCACATAGGATGTCTTTTGGTCACCTAAAGAAAAACAAATTTACTATATCTCCCCCTCAGAAGAGACTACCACAGGTGGATGCTAAAAAAAACCCCTCCCCGAACAGGTACTTTTCATGTCTATGGGCAAAAGGCTCTTCCCAGTGTCTTTTCAAACACCATGCAAGGTGAATATTATACCTCAAAGATGACTTTTCTGTACACATAATACACATCAGTCTTGACACATTCAACCCAAATGCAAGGTGACTAAAACAAAGCAGAGATTCAACTGCTTCTCTCTCTGTTTCTTTAACATCCCAGGATATCACCATAGGCCTCCAAAGTAGTTACATTTTTTAGCTGGAAGTGGCGCGATGTAGTCATCCATGTAGTATGATTGGGGATGGCCAAATAGCCTGTACATTCAAAACTGATCACCATATATGACCTAAAATATCATTATCAACTTTTTTAGTCATGGATAAATTCACCAAATATGTCTGGTTTTCTACTCTTCAAGGCGCATGGCAGGATGGTTTTTCTTACTCCATCTCCTGTGGTTGGGTGTGGCTATATGACTGGCTCTTACCAATTATTGGTAATTGGCAGTCTCACATGCATTCCCATGTTGGGGGATTTAAAAGCCAGTGGGAAACCTTCCAGAGCTCTTTCTCTCCACTAATATGGTGACCTGCAACATTCAAGATGGTGGCTGCTCTGACAACCAGGGTGAAGCTACACAACCAGAACCCATGACACTTCATTATACATTATATGGCAGAAGCACAGAATAAACCCCTGTCATTTTAAGTCACTAAGATTTTTGGGATCTTTTGTTAATGCGGCAGAACACAGCTTATACTTAGAGCTGCACAAACAAAACAAGGTAGATTTTCACTCAATTGTTATCAGTAATTAATATACAATCAGCCAACGAATTATCCTTAAGAAACAGAAGATTTTTAAAGAAATAAAGCATGGAAAATTGCTATTTGATGATAGAGAAATCATTAACACTCAGTATTCTGAAATACAGCACAATGCCAAGGAAGACAGACCAGAGTGAGACATGTTGGAAATTCTTTTGGGCACCTAGTGGCCTAAAAGCTATAATATATCAAGAGTCAATAAGGATTATAATAATAATTGCAAATATTTAATGAGAACTTACTATATGTTTAGTAAGTATTGTAGTAAGTATTTTACCTCAAATATGATATCCTGTTTAATCCTTACGATAACCTTATAATGTAAAAAGCTATTTCAATTTTACATGGATGATAAAGAAAGCAACAAAAAGATAAGTAACGTGTTGGTTACTTTTAGGTCTCTCCGGCCAAACTGGTGTCTCAATAGAAATAGTAGTAAATATACAGATGACAGATAAATTGAGAGGTGGAAGAGAGGAAGATTGGGGGAATAATATAGTTGTAGATATAAAGTCTATAAGTCTTTTCTTATTTGGTAATACTGAATATTTGCATTCCAGGTTCTTGCCAAAGAACATCATTTCAAATTCTCTGTTCTTTGATCCTTATCTGAAGCTCAATGATAAGAAATCATTTTTCCTGGATGACTGCCTAAAGAACATGCACTCTACCCTTTCTTTGAGATCAATAGCTGTTAATAATTAGGGAGAGGGCATAGACCTCCTTATAAATCTTATGAAATCTTTGTACCCTTTTCCTAGAAAAATGTAAGTACACAAAATTTCAGAAGATCCTCAGACAGTCCTTTCAGCCCCAATATGGATTCTCTGGCCGACTATGGTTTCTAAATGGGTTTTTTCCAGTGACTAACCATAATCCTAATCACATGCTGGGCCCTTGTGCTACTGCAGAGGCCTTGGCATCTTATAGAAGCTGTGGTTTATTTAGATAGGACCAACTGATGTATTCTCTGCAAAGTCTATGAAGAGGTGTCAGGCAGTAGGACATTTGGTGGGTGCGATTTAGCTCAAGTGATGGTGCCGTCTTCTGCCTGTCTAGGGTAAAGTCCAAGCAGCTCAGAGGAAACTGCTTTATGGAACTTCTCAGAGCCCAACCATGACAACTTTAAACACGAAAATGATTACTTAGTAGGGTTGCACAAACTGCAGAACTTGCCACATTTCATACTCCTAAAATGGTGCCTTTTAGGGGCCAAATTATCTCCCGGCCCTGGTTTATCCCACCCCCAAACCACCAGTCTAACCTTCCTTGTATCCAATTCTGACAAGTCTATATACAAAGAACGTGGCTCTTTTCCACTGCTGATGAGAGGGGAAATCCCTCTCTCAAGATGAGTGTCAATGTGACATTAAGTGAGAAAAGCAGGTTGCAGTTTTACTTGCAAAATAAGTAATTGCTGCATCACTGTTTATAAAAAAAAGTAGAAAAAAATACCAAAATGCTAATGGTAGTTATCTCTAGAGAGTGAGATTGAGAGTTTCATTTATAATATTCACTGTTTTTTTTTTTCAAATTACCTATATAAGCATACATTTTTAATGTTCATAATCAGAAAAGAGTACATGATATAAAAAGTATGTGAGAACTATCAGCTCTTGCTAGCAACTCCAAATACAACTGTTGGTTCTTACCATAGAGGAAGACAAGGGAAGGAACATTCCTTTGCTAACAGCTTCATGCTTATGATTTCATTTAATCTTCACAGCAGGTCTATGATATAGATATTATCCACCTCTATAGTGGAAAGAAAAATTCTCTGAGACTTATGGCAATTTAATCCCATAATCACCTGACTAGAAAGCAGCAGTGCTGAATTTTAGTCTCCGATCTATCTGACTATCTGATCTATCTGACTTCTACAACCTGGACACTTTCTCATATAGTAGAAATAGTCAAACAGTGAAATGATTAAAGTTGGTGTTTTCGCCTTCCAAGTCGCAGATATGATTGTTTAAAAAAAAAAAAAAGTCTATGTTTTGTGGACTATGCCCAGGCTAGGGAGGAAGTCAATGTTTGCCTCTTATTAAAGCCAAGACTGCCAATCCACTGGATGCCCTGCTCCTCTCTATGGAGCACAAGAAAGCTTCAGAACTTGCGGAAATGTGCAAGCAGAGCCCAGTAATCAAGTAAGGAGCCATTGCAGGGAAATAAGCTCCCTGCCTACAGCCACAGAACAGACCAAGGCCCAGCAGTCAGTCACTGCTCTGCAACGCGGGCTCCCACAAAGGCCTGCTCAGCTTTCCACTATCTTCCCAGAGATTCCTAGAGAAAAACAATGTTTTCTCTCATTGCAAGACTGCAGGGCCATGCCCAGGGCCAAGAGTGAGGCAGGATTTGGCTGGAATCCGCATCAGATGGCTGCACAACCGGTACAGTGGATAGGAGACTGGAGCTTATAAGGCCAAGGTTGCTGTTTCATTTCTGTTATCTTTCTATGAAGAAAATCTTCGCACAATTTGCAGAGTCTGCACTGCTAATCTCTACCAGCTGTCTCACAAATGCCTGTGTTGGGCTAAAGTGGGGCTTCAGGGAGGCTGAGGGAAAGCCAGAAGCATTACTTGTGATGGGCCATTTTTGTCAACTGTGACTTTAAAATAAAAAGACTTCTTTTTTTTCTGTCACCCAGGCTGGAGTGCAGTGGCACAATCTTGGCTCACTGCAACCTCCACCTCCCAGGTTCAAGCGATTCTCCTGCCTCAGCCTCCCAAGTAGCTGGGATTAGATTACAGGCACACGCCACCATGCCTGGCTAATTTTTGTATTTTTAGTAGAGACAGGGTTTCACCACATTGGCCAGGCTGGTCTCGAACTCCTGACCTTAGTTGATCCCCCCACCCCCGCCTCCGCCTCCCAAAGTGCTGGGATTACAGGCATGAGCCACTGTGCCCAGCCGAAAATAATGCGACTTTCTGAAACATTCTTATAACCACTAATATGAAGAGAACCTCTTATCCTTCCCCAAATTTACTGTGATGATAAAAAGATAGAAAAGAGAGCAAGCTCACAGGAGCACTAAGGATAGGAAGGGTGGATCACTGACCGAGAACTCATGTGTGCAGCCTTCCAGAAGGTGAAAAGGAGAAGGGAGTGTGTCCTTGTTGATAATTAGATGGAGGAAGCCACAGCACAGAGTATGCTGAGGAGAAAGGCTATGCGGGTGGGAGCCAATCCTGCCTTCACCTTTGCACAGTTCTTCCATGACTTGCCATATTAGTTTCCTATTACAGTTGTAACAAATTACCACAAACCCAGTGGCTTAAAACAAGGCCAATTTATTTTCTAACAATTTTGGAGTTCAGAAGTCTAAAATGAGACCCCAACACTAAAATCAAAGCCTGCATCCCTTCTGGAGGCTCTAGAGAAATATCTGTTTGCATGCCTTTGCCAGTTTCTAAAAGCCGCCCATATTCCTTGGTTTGTGGCCACATCACTCCTACCTCTGTATTCATTGTCACATCTCTTCTGACTCTGACCTTGCTGCCTTAAGAACCTTTGTGACTGGATTGGGTCCACCCAGGTAATCTAGGAAAATCTCCTGATCTCAAGATCCTTAACATGATACTTCGTGAAGTCCCTTTAGCCTTGTAGGGTAAGATATTCACAGGTTCCAGAGATTAGGATGCAGATATCTTTGGGGGTCATTATTCTGTCGACCACACTCGGTAAGGAGGCACAAAGAGTGAAGTGAGAAGCAAGAGAAGAAACAAGGCTTTACATGCAATAGTCCAAAGCAGCCACAGAGGGTGGCTCCACATGCTGCACTCAGAATAAATGGCAACAGAAATACGGACTCCAGGATAAAGCTGGATAAACATTTGCCAACAAAATTGAACAGTCTGCTAGGGAAGGTCTTGGGCTCCCCTACAAGAGGGAAAGATGGAGATGAACCCAAGGAACAACTGATCCTGGAGGAAAGAGAGATGGTGTTACCTGGTGTTTAAAAAAGTGAATGACTAATAGTGGTGAAAAGGCTGAATAAATTAGGGCTCACCCACACCACGCCTTTTAAAAGAATGAATATCAGTTATATGAAGAGGTTTCCATAAGATGTTCTTGAGTGAAAAATAGCAAGCTCAATAAAAAAACATGAAGTCTCTCCCAAGAAAGTATATATTTCCCCAACTCCCTGCTTTTTCTCACACTGTTCCTTCCACTTAAAATATCCTTCCTCTCTGCTGTCTCCTATCTCTGTCTAGCAAATCTTATCCTTGTTGAGTACAAATTAGTTTAACCTTTTTAAAAGAACAGAAGAAAAATATGATTCAAAATATAAAATGTATAACCATTTGACCTAGAAATCTTATATCTGTGAATTTACAATTAGGAATTAAATGCATAAGTGGAACATGAGGCATACATAAGGAATTTTATTGTAGCAAAAAAAGATGAAAGCAATCTAAATATTCGTTGCTGGAGGATTAGACAATTGGGGTATGATTCAAATGCTTGCCAGAATATTATGCAGCCATTAAAAATGATGATGGAGGTCATATTAAACATAAAAAATATCTAGGACACATTTGCTGCGTAAGTGATAAAGATCAGTTACAGAATATATTATGATCCATTATAAAATTAGATCTATCTGTGATACATCCATATTTATTTATAGAGAGATTGGTGCTAAAAGGATTCTGTAAAGCATTTTAACAGTGCATATCTTTTTCAGATTTGAGCTAGTTTTAGTGTCTTTTCCTTCTTTATTTGAGTATACTAATTCCCAAGGCTATGGTATTAAGAGGTGGGGCCTTTGGGAGGTAATTAGGTAGTAAGAGTGGAGCCTTCATAAATGGGGTTAACATTCTTATAAAAGAGGCCCCAGGGAACAGCCTTGTCCCTTCCACCATGTGACGACACAGTGAGAAGCTACCATCTATGAAACAGGAAAAGGGCCCTCACCAGATGCCAAATCTGCTGGTGCCTTCATCTTGGACATAGCAACCTCCAGAACTGTGAGAAATAAGTTTGTTGTTCATGAGCGACACAGTTTATGATATTTTCTTACAACAACCTGAACACACTAAGACGTATACTATTTTAATTTTTACCCATGATATATTATGTTTTACAAAAACAATAGTGCTCTTTTCTAAAAAGGAGACCATAGCTGTGTAAGTTCCTAATTTTAGAATGCCAAATTATGTTTACTAGACTTAATAAAATAACAACTGGTATTTACTAAGCATTTGCAATATACCAGACAGCATCCTAAGTACTTTTGCATATATTAACATATCCTCACAACAAACTTATGAGGCATGTTTCCCATTTTGCAGGAAAGGAGTTGAAGCATAGAAAGGTCCCTTACCTTAGAAAACTGAACTCTGATATTTTAGAAAGATCTTCAGCAGTTTTGACACAACAACAAAGTTTTCTATTAACAGCACTCACCTCATTATCAACAAGAGACCATTGTCCGGGACCTCTTACTCAGTCTTTCATTTCCTAAGCAGTCTGGTTTTTAGCATGCAGCTTTTATCTCTCCGTTCTTAACTAGGTGCTCTCTCCCCATTGTGTTTTCTGCCACCTTTTAAAGCACACTGTGGTGCAGCTTTCTGGTTGTACTTGGTTGTTGTCATTTGCATGCACCAGTATTCTGTGTGATTATAAAAATGATTATTTGCAAAATTTTCTTTTATGCTGAGATACTCAGAAGGTAAAGGGGGTTGAGCACAGTGGCTCACGCCTGTAACACCAGCACTTTGGGAGGCCAAGGTGGGCAAATCACTTGAGGTCAGGAGTTCAAGGCCAGCCCAGCCGACATGATGAAACCCCCATCTCTACTAAAAATACAAAAATTAGTTGGGCGTGGTGGTGCGTGCCTGTACCTAGCTACTCACGAGGCTGAGACAGGAGAATTGCTTGAACCTGGGGATCAGAGGTTGCAGTGAGCCAAGATGGCACCACTGTACTCTGGCCTAGGTGACTGAGAGAGACTCCATCTCAAAAAAACAAAAACAAAAACAGAAATAACAACAACAACAACAACAACAACAAAGGAAGGTAAAGGGAACATAATAAACAACTCACACTTGTTTAAATTGTTGTCATACAGAAAAAAACAATTCAGCAAACACAGCAACCCAACACCCGTGCACTCCACATTTCAGAGCATACAGTGGAAGAGACGTAATTACTATGGTTAATTGGTTCCTGGTAAAATGTCACTGAGAAGGAGAACTCATTAATACATCATTTCAACCACTGGAGACACCAGGTGCTCTTACTGAGGGTCTGCTCTGTGGTATTCTGACATCTTTCTCAGGGTTACTTCCCTCTTTGAAGAAGAAAATGTAAACATCCATTTGTATATTATGATTTGGAATGCATTCCCCACAATTTCTGTAAAAAAAAAAAAAAAAACATATAAATTATCTAGCCAGATAAACTGCTACATAATGCAGGGAACTCCATATGAGATTTCTGCCTAAAAGCCTGACCTTAAAGCATTAAGCAGATGGGTGAGTTTGATAAATATAAATATAGACTAGTAAAAAATACTCTCTATGGCTTGTTTTTATGGATATTATTTTGGAATTTTTTTTAAAAAAACTCATAGGACTGAAAGAAAACTTCTTATATCAGAATTATCTCACAGGTCATATTTCCACATACGAGAATTCAATCAGCCCTAGAGGTGAGAATAGTTTAGGAAAAACTCCTAAATATATTCCGCTAATTTTTTAAATTGTCTCTTCAGCTCTCGTGTGCCTCACATTCATATAACTTTGAAATCTCTAAGAAATTAAAGTTGGAAAGGGAATATTGATGATAATGATAAAAAATGATGAAGGTGAAGAAGAAAAAGAAGAAACAGGTGGAGGAGGAGAGGAGAAAATGGTAGCGGTGTTGGTGGTTATGACAGCGATGCTGATGATAGTGAAGATGATGGCGATGGTGATGGTGAGATGATGATGGTGAAGGTGATAGGAAGATGATGGGCATCTTTTTGCCTTAATCACTACCACTACCATTCAGATTCTGAACATACCTGAGTCCCTTAAAAAGTCCATCTTTGGGATGGAAAAGGTAAGCTACATCTCCACATTAAACATGTTGCCCTTTTACTTTTTAGTTATTATTTTTAGCACCAATCTCTACATCACCTTGATGAGAGATCCTTGTCGCATCTTCAAACTTGTAAATTTTTTTAGTCAAATAGGTTTGGCCTCCAAAAAAAAAGGAGGGGACAGAGAGACCTTCTTACCAGAAAAAAAAATTAATTGTCTCTGTGCTAACAATACTCCTTCTTGAAAAGCATTTGTGGTATTTCAAATGAGTGTTTATTAACATGGAAAATTCATCTTGAAATGTTAAATGAGAAAAATCAGGTTACAAAATAGAATGCACAGCACGATGCTCATTTTGTACAGCGATATGACATTAATATATAGTTTCCTCTGGGTTGCAGAAGTATAAATGATTTTATATGTTCTTAGAGTTTGTGTTTTGCTTTTCTTATTTGCCAAAACTTTATTTATTTATTTATTTTGCAATGAGCATGCGATACCTTTTGTGATGAGAAAAAAATATTTATGAAGCCTATGCAAAGAAAAAGGATTTTTTTTTCTGGCTATGGCTAGAATACTAAAGCTGTAAATGGAATGCTTACACTGAGAAGGCAGTGAAACCTGAAAGTACAGACCTGACCTACCTGATAGAGCTGAACTTACAGCAGTGAAGGAGCTCTCAAGGAAAAAAAAAAAGAAAAGATAACACGAAGTGTTGAAGAGGGAACATTTCTAAGGGTCAGGGAGAGGTGTGTGAAGGAGAAAGAGTTTGTTTCAGCTCAGCAAATACCTATTTATCACCTGTTCTATACTAAGCATTGAGCTTCACAACAAGATAGAGAATCAGAACATGCATGAACCGACCCCTGGATGAAGCTAGAGCCCACAAGGAGAGAGGAGAAATGAGAACGTTGATGCCGTGGGAGAAGCACATAGTGAAGGTGAGCACCAAACTAGTTTCCATGAAATCCCAGAGAGGCCTGGGAGGGAGGATGTGAGGGTGGGTTCCTCGGAAAGATGGGTATGGAAGGACAAGTGAAACTAAACTAGGGGAAAAAAAGAGAGAACGTCTGAGGCAGAAGGAATGACATTCGCAAAGGCACAGTCAGTAAACAGCAAGGTGTGTTTGCGGAGTGACACGGAGGGTCGGATATGAGGTATGTGAGCATCGCCAGAATGACAAGCAAAGCAGAGAATGCTGATGAGGTTGGCAGGTCTGACTCCTGGACATCAGACCAGGCAGGTTAGAATTTAACTTGTAGGTGTGGAAATGCATCTATGGATTTATGTGGGTTGACGATGTTGAGCCCTGTGCTCCCAGGAAACAGTGATGGTTAAGGAAACCCCCATCTTTTTGTGTTCCTGAAATAGCTTCCCGTAAAAAAAGCATCCTCTTCCACGTGACTTAAGCAAGACTTGCCATCCACTCTTTCTCAAGACTCTCGTAAGACTCTTGGGTGCCTGTTTTATTTACCTATGCCATGGCTGAATAGTCCTTTGCCCTTTTGCTTGACCCTGTTTCTAAGGCCAGATATAGATTGTACTAGTTTCCTAGAGTTGCTGCAACAAAGCACCACAAATGGGTGGTTTTAAATCAACTGAAGCTTATGATCTCCCAGTTCTGAAGGCTTAAAGTCTGAAAGGACAATGCTTTTTCCAGGCTCTAGGGGAGAATCTATTTCATGCTTTCCTCTGGCTTCTGGTGTCACCAGCAATCTTTGACATCCCTTGGCTTGTAACTGTAACTCCAGTCTCTGCCTCTGTTATCACACAGCATTCCTCTCCCTGTGCAATTCTGCCTTCTCCTTATCTTATATATGGACCCATCGTATTGGATTAGTACCCATCCTGATGACCTTTTTATTTTATTTTATTTTTTTTTGTGGAGATGGAGTCTCACTCTGTCACCCAGGCTAGAGTACAGTGGTGCAATCTTGGCTCACTACAACCTCCACCTCCTGGATTCAAGCAATTCTCTTGCCTCAGCCTCCCAAGTAGCTAGGATTACAGGCACATGCCACCAAGCCGGGCTAATTTTTGTATTTTAGTAGAGACAAGGTTTCACTATGTTGGCCAGGCTAATCTCAAACTCCTGACCTCATGATCCACCCACCTCGGCCTCCCAAAGTGCTGGGATTACAGGCATGAGCCACCGCGCCTGGCCCATGACTTCATCTTAATTTGATTACATCTACAAAGACCCTATTTCCAAATAAGGTCACATGCACAGGTACTGGGAGTTAGAACTTCAACATATATATTGGGAGACACAATTTGACTTATAACACAGACCTGCCAACTTCACGTTCCTTATCTCATGAGTTATTAGCTGAGATTAGACCTGTTTGTGCCTCTGAGACTAGCCAACCATAAGGAAAAAAAAATCCTGCCCAGATAACTGAGACCTTTCCTGTTTGCAAAGCAATCCCAGCTATAAACCATCTCTCTTGCAATATGCTTACCCCTCCTCATAAAAGTCTAAGGCAAAACACCTTGCTCAGACACTTTAATCTTTGGATCTGGGTGCTCTCCCTATTGCAATAACCTGAATAAAATCAGTCTCCTTACTTGTTCAGTTATCTTCTTTGACAGGGTAGGCTGTCAAAGCCAGATGCTCCCATGTAGTTTGAGTAACAATCCGGAGGTGTGCAGTGAGGGCCAACAGTAGATGCTGGCTGGTATACACTGTAGTAAATACCAAGGTGCTCAGTCCAGAACCCTCCAGAGGACCACCACACTCACTCTGGCATTGCTGAGAATGTCAGCTGCTGATGGCTCACAGCTACATTCCTCACTGGGAAGTACCTCCGTCTACTCACTGTTAGTGCTCTAAGGACTAGACAGATGTGACAGAATGATATATGTGTGGCTTATCACTTCTAACTATAGGTATCCCTCCCACCCCACCCCCACCTTAAGAAATGCAAAAAGGAATTCAAGCCTCGTGTCAGCTTTTCTTGTGTGCTTTTGGGTTGCAGGGAGCAAAAGTTGATGTGCACTAAGGAGGTAACACTCTCTTCCCCCATAAAGGCTTCTGTAGCCAAGACCCACGGCTCATGAAAGCAATGAGACTGAATGATCCTAGAGCAATGGAGTTGGGTTAGGTAGTGCAAGTGGAAGCAGCCACATCAAGAGCAGCTGGCATTTTTTAAGGGAGTCTGAAAAGCAGACTATGTTTGTGGCCTCTTAAAGTGCTAGAAGAGGTGCTAGAGTTAGCTCAGGGATGCTGGGAGATTACACATCAGTAGAGCTGTCTTTGGGAACAGCAGCCAAAGATGCCATGCCAATGCTCGACAGGAAAGCAGTGAAGCCAACCACCTCCAAATGGACCACATAAGCTTGAACCATGAGTATCTTAACCATCACAATGATGCTCCACAGACCAGAGGCCCTTCTGCCATTCCCACTTCCCTGATCCTTGTGTACCTGCATGGAAATGGAGTGGTCTTCCAAAAAAGGCTGAGATCTAATTTCTCACCCACTGGAGAATTAAAGTCAGGATAAATTTGATTTATAAAAACAAGGCACTTCTTACCACCCCCGCCCCTCCACCAAGAGTGCAGATCAAATGTTTAACTTCTATAGAGGCAAATGCAAGCCAGGCATACAGAAGTACATAAACAAGACAGCTATTGATTGCTGATTTGAGCAGTGTGCGTCTCCCCAAGCTCCAGCTTAGTGATCATAATTAATGCCCTCTGGAAATCCATTCATAAGGGAACTTTGGTGGATCATCCTTCTCAGTACCCTGCAAACAAGAATACCTCCGTCTCTCCTACTTGTTCCTCATTTGTTTTGTAAACTGAAAATTAAACTGCCATCTCTGGGTCCAAATTGATTTAAGTCAATTTGGATACACAGTAGATACTTGGTACAAATCCCCGGAATGTGATACACAAAGGCAAGATCAGCAGGTCTTTCCCATCCTCATGGTGACTGGAAAAATAGGAATAGAGTGCCCCTCCTCCCAAAAATCCCCCTCATCTGGGTCTCTGTTTCCAAACAGCTACTGGATAATGTCATGAGAAGACAGACTCTCAAACCCACCTGGTACAACAAACCCAATCAGCACTGTCAGGGAGAGATGCTGGCTGGCTGCAGGGAATGCTCAGGACAGGAGGAAGATAAGCCATAGGAATTGAAATGGAGTCACTTGTGCCAAGCCTTAAAAAAATGGAGTCAGGATGAAGGGTTGTTTTGCAGAGAATGAGCCCCTCCCAGGGAATCTGCTTGAGTTGTAGAACGTTCCTTTGTGTTCATTTGCTTGAATCTCCTGCTGCTGCTTATTCCCTCAACAATGTTGAAGTCCGCCAGGCGCGGTGGCTCACGCCTGTAATCCCAGCACTTTGGGAGGCTGAGGAGGGTGGATCACGAGGTCAGGAGATCGAGACCATCCTGGCTAACGCGGTGAAACCCCGTCTCTACTAAAAATTCAAAACATTAGCCGGGCGTGGTGGCGGGGGCCTGTAGTCCCAGCTACTCGGGAGGCTGAGGCAGGAGAATGGTGTGAACCCAGGAGGCAGAGCTTGCAGTGAGCCCAGATGGTGCCACTGCACTCCAGCCTGGGCGACAGAGCAAGACTCCGCCTCAAAAAAAAAAGTAAAAAAAGAATGCTGAAGTCCTAGCTCAAGACCTCTGCAGTAAGATGCTGTTTTCCTCTCAGCCTTGTTCCCCACCATCCTCTCTCCTTCCACCAGGTGGACTCAGGGAGGTTCTCAAACACTTCAGGCCCACCCTATCCTGTTCTCCCTGCTGCTCCTCCCTCTTCCCAGACTCCCCTTCCTAGTATCCTTGTGTCTCCGTAACTGTTTACTGGCCCTTGTTGGGTGCCAGGAAAACACCCTTTGGTGGAACTCTGCAGCCTCTCCCTTCCATGCCCCTCGACATCTTAGGACCGCAGCTGTCCAGGGCCTCTCAGGCATAAGAAAAGTGCCATCTGAATCATTCAGACTCACCTTTCAGGAACTGAAAAGCCCTGACCAGTATCAATTAAAATCAAACCTCACCCGCAATGTAAAGGCTTTCTCATTCCCCCAGTCCATGCCTGACTTATAGCTTTGGAGGGAAAGGGCCTGGCCTGGCCGTTCACTCTTCCTCCACCTCCATCTCTCTCCACCTGGTCCCCCTTCCTCTCAAGATCAGGAGCCCGGGAGGAGGTGAGAGAAAGTCAGGACACTTTGCCTAACTGGTGTCATTCTCCTTCACCAGCAGCACCTCGACGTGACAACTGTTCCACTTTGGGGCTACATGTGAATTTTGGGGGTGATCCCAGGGGACTCTATGCTGCTGTCAACCTAAAGTAACAACAGAGAGAGATTTGCCAAAGATAATGAGTTTATTCCAGAATGGAAAGAAGGATTGCAATCCAGGAATATGTGTGCCATGGCAGCCCATGGGGGACCGTGGCTGTACCCAGAGAGGCAAGGGAAGGGAAGGATTTTGAAAGGCAAAATGGAGAAGGTTGCATAAGTTGTTTTGAAATAATTATTCTTGGCTACAAGGATCAATAGCAAGGGTGGCACCAGTCCAAGATCGAACAGGCAGTTGCTGGGGCAGACGTCCTCTCAGAGGTATTTTTTGTGTAAGGTTGTGGTGGCCTTTCTTCAAGGTTATGGTTTTCAGAAACTCCTCGTAATAGTTGTTATCATAGGAATGTGTGCGTGAGAGCCCCTCCTTTATGGCCTCCCCACTCCATTTTTTTAAGGCTTGGCACAACTGACTCCATTTCAATTCCTACGGCTTCTACACAACACAATACCTGGACAAGGAGGAGAAACCCCTCCTGACTTCCTGTATTCTCCCTCCCCTCTCCTCTCACCCCTTCATACATCCACAGTTTTGGTGGCTGAGTCCTCACCTGCCAGACCACCCTTTTCAGTCTGTCCCAGTGATGGCCCAGGACCACCTATGTGCCACAGCATCCAGGTGGTCCCCAGGAAACTGACCAATCCCTGACAGTCCAAGTGGTGGGAATGCAGGCAGTCTCATAGTCCTGTCATCACAGGCTGCTCCCACTGGCACCCACCTTCAAAATTACCCCTGCAAGAAGCAGGTACCAGTCTTTATGCTCATAATACCTTCTCGCTTCCAGGGGTTTGTACCAAGTTCACACAAGAACTCTCTCATTATGTTCTTTTTTGGGGGCAACTTTGGACCAGGCCTACAGTTTCAATTGCTTAGCAAGCATCAAGCCCAGGAGGAGGCTGTGGGGCTCTTCTCTCTCATCTTGGGGGAGGGGTAGTTCCCCTCCCTCTTTCAGATGGGAGAGGACATGCCCCACCACTTTCACTAGGCAGACAGCATACTTCTAAAACTCCTAGCAAGGGCCTCTTCTTGCAGCATTCATAATCTTCTGCTTTTATAAACAGGTAGGAGTATGTAGGGGGTACAGAAGTCGGGAGTGGGCAGTGAGGATCACAGGATGTCCTGGCCACCTCTGAGTAAGCCCTGTCTATGTCTGACAGCTCCTTGGTGAGCTCTTTAGACTGTAGGAGTAATTAGGTCATGTTGTTTTCAACTTTAAGGCTTCTGTAGAGAATCTGAAATAACAGAAAATGTTTTGCATGTGATCTTGCTACATCTTCCAACACTCCCAATCCTTCAAAGCCCCACATCAGCCCTGGCCTCTCCAAGAAACCTTTCTGTTCTGACAACTCTGGCTCTCACTGAGAACTCCTTTCTGGAACATCCAATGCACTTGATGTCAGAACAACACATTCTGATGAGTAAATATATTCTCTCTCATGTTGGTATCTTGCTGTTTCTCCATGTTGGTCCCAATAGCACAGCAGACTTTTTGAAGCTGGAGACTGTGCTTTATGTTTATTTTGTATCCCCTATGGCTTATACCACTTTACTGTCAACATAAAGGTGCTCAATACATATTTGAAGTGAGTTGAATGGAATTTTCAATCAGACACATGCTGGATGGAGAGAGAGCCTCAGTGTGGTTAGAGTTGGAATATATGAAGCAGAAAAGACAGATTGCACATCAAGTTTCTTTCTGAAATTTAGGCGTTGCAAAATGGAACAGAGACTTTGTAAAGATAACATATGCTGCCATTCCTTGGAGTTGGATAATGTTGTTTACATATCTTCGGGAATAATAATCTGGCGTCAGGATCCAATGTATTGGGTTTATTTGTGTAGACAGGCCCCAGGTGCTAAGACAGAAAGGTCAATGAAGGAGAGAGCTAGGATGTGGGCTTCTTCCACACCCTGGCCTAAACCCCTTCTCACCAAGAAGTTATAGTGATGAGACAGGAATGGCCAACACTCAAATATGGCAGGAAATCCCTGTGGTGCTGTTGGTTTGATGGGCATGTCCCCTTCTCCTCTCCTGTTCTCCTCTCTCCTTTCTCACACCCAAGCACAGAGGGACATGCTCATACAGCACACCAGGAGAAAGTTATTTGCCAAAATGCAAGTAAACACTACAGGCTGAGCCAGTTCCTTTATTCGCTTACCTTTGCACACCTTCTCCCCCAGTGGAGAATTTTTTTCAAGAAAGATTGTAATACTGTTCAGCCCCATCAAGGTGCACTTCAATCCACTTAACTTTGAGATATCTACTTTAGATAAATAAAAGAGGAACCTAAGGTCTAATTGGTTCAGAAATACTTCGATTAACATCAACACCCAAAACAGTATAACTGCATCCCCATAGGCCATAGCAAGAAATCGAGCCTTAATGCATTCCCCACCACCTCCACCCCACATGGTTACCTATACAGTTATGGGAACACTAGGGCAGTGCACTATCACTTCATTCCAAAGCTGGTGGAGTTAGGGGTGCTCAGCCTCAGGCTCTGATAGGTACACAGATGTCCCACCAATTTCTTTGAATCGGGGAGGCAGCACAAACACCCTCATATGCTATTACACCTGCTCCTCCTGCACTCTCCCACGCTCTGCAAAGGGGCAGTGGCCACACTTTCCTGGACCCACTGGAGGAGGAGGTCCCTCTTCTATGCCAATCAGGTGGTTTCTTTCCCTGAACCCCCTCCCAAACTTCTTCCAGGGCTCAAAGGTTACTTTGGAATAATGGTGGTGGTATAGGTCATAAGAGTGAAACTGATTTAGAAGCAGTTGTGGATCATTTATACTTGACCTGTCCTCCTTGGGCCACAGCCAAAAAAAAAATAGGCCCAAAGAGAAGGCATTGGTAGCTCTTCTCCTCACCCTCTCCATCCAGTTAGCATCCTCCAGTCCTGCAAAGGAAAGCTGTAAGTGTTAATTATTAACCTGAGGGAGTGGAAGCACCTGGGTCGCATGAATTGTATCTCTGCTTGGTCCTGTGGCTGATGGCATCGTATTCTCCAATGTAATGATTCTTTTTATGTGACAAGGAGTTGAAGAAAGGGATGCTGAGCGAAGGAGTCCATATATTCTCCATAACTCGAATTACTACAATGAATTGCTCCATTACTCACCTTTGCACTGGACATTAATCACAAAAACAAAAAACTGCAGAGCCAGGAAGTTAGTGAGGATGTGCTATTTCAACCCTGCACCCTGTGCCAAGTGGATGCAGCTGCAATGAGGAATCTGCAGTGCTCCCCCTTCCCATCTGTTTTTAAACCATTAGTACAGAAGTTTCTGGGAGAAACTCACAGCCGTGACTGGGATAGAGCTGGACCCTTGGGAAGGGCTTGCTGAAATTCAAATCACTTGTGAGGGTCACCTGCCCACAAAGGATGCACTAGATCCACCTCTGGCTCCTAGTGTTTCCCATTTGCCCTGCCTGCACAGGCTCAGACCTGATTATACCAAACTACTTGAAAATCTGAAATATTAAAAACATCCATACTAAAGAATATTATGTAACCACCAAAAAAATAAATAAAAAGTATTTGATAACACATAAAGAGATAAATTATCAATGTAAAAAACAAGTTACCAGAAAATATGTAAATGTAATCTCAAATCTCATTTGTCTGTATGTGTGTGTGTGTATATATATATATGTTAAGACATATATATATATGTTAAGACATATATATGTTAAGACATATATATATGTTAAGACATATATGTTAAGACATATATATATGTTAAGACATATATATGTTAAGACATATATATATGTTAAGACATATATATATATATGTCTTAACAAAATATATACTATTCTATTTCCTACAAACCTATGGGAGACAGGCTCAAATTTGAATCTAAGTATGCATAAAGAAAATAAATACACACAAAGAATATGAAAGTTGATATTTTTACTAAAAATGAAAAATATCTTCTTTCTCTGTCTGTTGGAATATTCAGCCAAGTGAGTATTCTATTATTTTTGCAAAGCTTGACTGAAGCATTGTTTAGGGAATAAGTGGCCAGGAGAAGTAAAACAAACCTACCAAGCACAATAGAAAATCATAGAAGACTGCCTGAAAACTTTAAACCGAGAAAAAGTTTTCAGAAATTATAGCAATCTTTATATGTTTATTGCAGCCATGAAAGAATATGAATTTGAGGATGTTTTTTGTTTTGGAAGTTTCTTTCCCCAAAGTTTGCTGTTTCAAAAGCACCAGGAATGATGCCGATCCCCACCATCATTGCCCAGCAAACTCTGAGAGTTTGTCATACACCAGGCACTGTTCAAAGTCCTTAACATACTAGTTTAATCCCCCAAATAACATTAAGAGATAGTTATTTAAATTAGCATTATTTTAATGTTTAAACAGTTATAATCACTGTCCTTTTCGAGGCAGATCTGGGGCTTCAGCACTGTAGGGGTGGACAACACCCTCTCCCCTGTCCCTTTCTCTCTCACTACTTCCCCATCACGGTACACATCTGCCCCTTTGCAGTCAATTCCTGAAGTCCTCTGCCTGCCTCCACCCTGAAATCTGATTACTCTTTTCTAATTGGAAAGGAGAGAGAAGATCGAGAAGAAGAAGGAGGCTAAGGGGAGAGAGAAGACATGATACGGGGTGAAGGTTGCCTAATAGCTGCCCCTACATGGCCTCTCTCATGGGAACTGAGGCTCTTTTTGTTAGAGGGTGAAGCCCAATTGCTGGAGAACCAATTTTGAAGGGAACCTTTCTGGGACTCTGACATCAACAGAATAGAAAACCCGTAGCCCACCCTCAGGAGAAGCTTTTCTCTCACCATCCGCTCACACAGCCCAGTCCTGCCCCCAGACCACTGGAGACCACTGCTTCAGAAACACCAAGAAGAAGCACCCTTAGCAGGGTCACCAGTGTTCTTGAAATGGACACCATCAACAGCATCTTCAGGTGAGCTGGTGGAGGAAACTGACCAGTAGAAATCAGCGTAGGAGAAAAGGAGCTCAGTGCCTGTGTCAACGAGGCTTCCAGATGTAGAGATTCGTGAATACATCAGTATGTTCACATGGTACAAAAGAAACACCTTAAACATACAGAAGGGAAGATTCTGTTTGAACAGGAAGAGAATATTGTTGACATGGCTCCTATATACCGGCCAGTAAAGATGCTGTTTGGACAACATTTATTGTCCTTGCCTTTAGTTCTGCTTCATGTATTAAGCAGGATGTTAAAAACCAAAATATGTCCACAGAGTGGTGACCAAGCTGAGAGAATACCCAGGTAAGGAGTGATCAAAGGTTCTCTGCACCTTCAACCTTAAAAACGAGAAGACATGGTAACTCTCTGTTAATATTTAAAGGGCTATCAGAGGGAAAATTAATTGCATATTTTTACCAGTACCCAGAGAAGAACTTGAGTCTTTGGAAGAGTTTATGGAGAGACAGTTTTCGGCACAGGATGAAGAGGTTCTGATCATTCCCAGTCTGACAAAGGAGTGGGCTGTCCATTCCTGGAAGGGTTGAAACCATAAAAAATGGCTCTGTGTCCGTGATGGCCAGAATGTGATTTGCACATTGCCTAGGAGATTGGATTGGATTGGATGACTGTTCAGGTGCTTCCAATGCTGAGATTTAAAACCCAAATATCTCAGAAACATTATTTCCAATTCTTAGGGAATCTGATTCAGGCTTTGGTGTTTTCCTTTCTATAGAAGCCATTGATTACATTAAAATGCCTTCACATAAATTGAGCATAATGAATAAGGTGTTATCATGAAGACAGCACTGAAATAGGCAATTAGCAAGCCTGGTTCTGCTCCAGAATACTCTGCATAGTCATTTGAAAAAGAAATCACTTAGGGTCTCTGAGCATCGATTTCTTCATCTGTAGAATGGATACTATTGGTAAGAAGAAAAACTCATTGGCAATACATCAAATGACTCCCCAGTCACTGGCGCATTCTGGGTGCTCCCCAAAGGTCAGCACTGGCCCTACGCAAATCCGGGAGGCAGGCAAAAAGCCCCCCTTGGTGCTCTCACTTGTCCCTTTTCACAGGCATTTCCTCACTTCAACTACATCCTTCCCCTCAGAATCTTGCACCCCTTGCTTCCAGTTCTCCCTGTCACAGAGGAAAGAAATCTGGAAAATTATTTCAAATAAAGGCATTAGAGACTTTAATATGCTCAGCCTTACAGATAAGTTGGTTTTTAAAAACAAGCATCCACTAGGCAGAGGCAACGTGGAACCCAGTGAGTGGGATTGCAAACTCCATGGCACCCAAATGTGGGGCTTTACATTCAGAGAGAGAAATCTTCCTGGCATGTCTCTGAGAGGCAGATGGCTTAAAAATCTCTTAAATATGGACCCCAGAGAATTTTTTCTCCCTCACCAAAGGGACTTAGGTTCGAACTGAAGAGTGACTGAATGGAGCAGCATCAAGCATCACCTCCTAATAAATGCAGCTGCAGAGACAGCTAAGCAATGTGAATTTCCAGCCTGTTTGGGCAAAGCTGTTATCATCTAAGGTATCACTTGGGTGAAATACATTCTCTCTTAAAACAGTAATCAATATTAGACACCTGCAGCCTTCTCATTCAAATCCTGTGTGATATGCAGAGATGTGCTAGTTGACAAAATCTGGAGAATAAGGCCTTCTGGGCTGTTTCATCACTCACATGGGCCAACTACAGGAGCCTGGGTCAAGAGCAAGGGAAAAGATGGTCACTAGCAAGGTCAGCTGTGAGGCAGGTCAGGGTTTATGCCCTTCTTTCCCTGCCACCCCCACCGTATGTGTGTGTGTGTGTCTCTGTGTGTGTGGATATTAGCATAGTAACTCCTCAACGTTATGCCACAGGGGACACATTATTAGCACAAAAAAAGTGTTGTTATTTAGATGGTCCATCTGAGACATCTGAAAGGCCAATATTGATCACAGAAGAACTGATTCCCACCTTCAACCTCTTGGGCAATGGACAATGGTCTTCAGCTTTGAGCACTTGGAGTAATTTAGCATAATAAAGTCAGTAAGAATGGAGGGTATAGAGGGAAGGAAGGAGAGAGCCCAAGGAAGAAGGAGTCCCGACACCCCTGTAAAGCCCCTCCTCTAAGTGTTTGTGACTGCCTTCCGGTAAGAGAGCGAGTCATTAGGAACGCCTAGTCACTGGGAACACCTGCCCTACAGGCAGCGGGACTTTATACAGGGTCACCCTCACTGCCAAGGAAAACAAGTCCTTGGACTCAGAACGCTAAACCAGGTTTCAACATCAAATGCACCATTTTCTCTAATAGCTCTATGACCCTTAGAAAATTCCATAATTTGTGAGAACCTCTTTTTTTCTCCTCTGTAAAGTAGAAGTAACATTTTCTGAGAGTTAAAGCCCCAGGCTATTGGTTAAGCACTTACCAAATTCAAGCAACAAATTCTTATTGATTAGTGATCGTGGTTGGTATCTGGCATGCTTAATTTCTACGCTATTTTTGTACCCAAAATGTGGTATTTTGTTGGTTAGATACCAAAAACTTTAATTTAAAAAAATTTAAAAATTATAATGTAAAATATATCTGAAAAGTTATATACAGCATTAACATTTTAATTTGAACAAATCAGAAAACATACTTCTCTTCCCCCCATAAGTGGAAAAAAATGACAAAGAACAACACAAGACTCATTGTAAGAGTATTTCCCATTCTGGATCAAAAACTCTCTGTGTAAATAGAATATATACAGCGTGATGATGTTAAAATTGATACAAGTCCCTCTGCGGAGGAAACTCCATCTATACATATGAAAACAAAGACCAGAGTACCCTTCTTTGAAACAAAACTACAGCTTAGTAAAAATAAAACACAGTGCATTTCCTAAAAAAGAAAAGTTCAGAAAGATCTCAACATGTTTACAAAAAGGAAGGAATTATTTGAAATTGAAGGAATCAGAAGAAAATATCTGAAGTTAACTCGTAACTTTCTCCTCTCCACACCTTTATCTAGTATGGGGTCCAAAAAGGGTCATTTCATCAGGTGGAAAATTTTGCACAAAATTCACTTGTCAATGACTCAGTGATGACCCTATTAATACACTTTGCTGATTTTTTTTAAGTTGTTACTTTCCAAAAATATTTTAATCATCTAATTTTTTATTTTAAAATAAATTGTCGTGCTTTTTATGTAATTTTGTTTCCTTTTTTATGCTACCTTATTGCATTAGTTTTAAGTGCTAATAATTTAAATTAGAATGGACATATGTTTACCATTTACATTTTATATTTTTACTTTGTGTTTTATGATATATTTACACATTTTAATATTTGAAATTAGTTACATATTTGGTTTAAATGTTCTTCTGTGTTTCTTAAATTCTGAACATTTTAATGTAACATGATATTAAAGATATCTAAGGATTGCATTAAATAAAGACTGTAATGCTGGTGTTGATGATTTGCCTTGGTGTTGTAAGCACTTTTATTAACTGCCTTTATGTGCCAGGCACCACATAGATGAGAGAACAATAATGAACAGGACTTTTAAAAAGCTTACAGTCAGTTCCTTCTATTCTTTCTCATACTTGCTTTTTTTTTTTCTTTTTTTTTTTCTTTCTTTCTTTTTTTTTTTTTTTCTTTCTTTCTTTTAGATGGAGTTTTGCTCTTTTCTCCCAGGCTGGAGTGCAATGGCGCCATCTCAGCTCACTGCAACCTCACAACCTCTGCCTCCTGGGTTCAAACAATTCTCCTACCTCAGCCTCTCAAGTAGCTGGGATTACAGGTGCCCACCACCACACCTGGCTAATTTTTATTTTTATTTTTATTTTTGTATATTTAGTAGAGATGGGGTTTCGCCATGTTGACCAGAGTGGTCTCGAACTCCTGACCTCAGGTGATTCACCCACCTCAGCCTCCCAAAGTCCTGGGATTACAGGCATGAGCCACCGCCCCAGGCCTATCATACTTTCAAGTGTGTGTGTGTGTGTGTGTGTGTGTGTGTGTGTGTGTGTGTGTGTGTGTAAATGACTGCCAGATTAAGACGAAAGAAACATAAAAATTATTTCAGTGGTTTTCAAACCATGCCACAGGCAGCATTTAGAGCATTCAGGTCCTTGGATTCCCCTGTTCCCCATTGCAACATCCATACTCAATGTCTTTTGAGGAGTTGTTGGAAAAGCACTGGGTTCTTCCAAAGTTGTCTCTATTTTTGTTTTTAATAATGGGTGTGTAGCTAGAATTGGACCAGTTAGAAAATCTTAAGACATCTTAATATTTAAAAGCTCTTCTTGATAAAGTTCATAGAAAAAGTCATGCTAGCAATAACATGACTAGCAACGGACAGAGACATGCTGAATCACCTTGCAATCAGAATCAGGAGTGACCAGCAGGAAGGCTGTTTTCCAAGCATTCGGAATTGATTTTTTTCTCTTTTTCAAGTCTTATTTTTTATTATTTATAAAACATAGAGACGAGATCCCACTGTGTTGCCCAGGCTGGTCTTTGAACTCCTGGCATCAAATGATTCTCCCACTTTGGCCTCCCATAGTGCTGGGATTACAGGCATTGTCAGAGGCATTTGAACCAGAGCGACCCCACCTTGAATAGGGTGAGACCTGCTGGGTTGCATTCCCAAGAGGTCAGGCATTCTCAGTCACAGGATGAGATAGGAGATTGCAGGGCTGGTATCATAAGACACAGGTCAGAAAGGCCCTGCTGATAAAACAGGATATGGTAAAGAATCCAGCCAAAACCCACCAAATCCAAGATAGTGACGAAAGCAACATGGTCATTCTCATTGCTCGTTATATGCTAAATATAATGCATTGGCATGCTAAAAAGACACTCCCACCAGTACTATGACAGTTTACAAATGCCATGGCAATGTCCAAAAGTTACCCTATATGGTCTAAAAGGAAGAGGAAACTTCAGTTCCAGGAAAGCCCAGAAAACTCATGAACAATCCACCCCATATTTAGTGTGTAATCAAGAAACAACCATAAAAATAGCCAACCACCAGCCCTCAGTGCTGCTCTGTTTATGGAGTAGCCAATCTTTTGTTTCTTTACTTCTCTAGTAGATGTTCTTTCACTTTACTCTGTAGAGTCATCCCAAATTCTTGCTCACAGGAGATCCAAGGACCCTCCCTTGGGGTCCTGATGGGGACCCCTTTTCAGTAGCAGAGTGAGCCACTGTGCCTGGCCAAACTGTATTTTTTTCCCCTAGAAAGAATGACTTGGGTATGGAGCAGAATAGTTTGGGTCATCTAAGGAGAAAGCGGCAGGAAGGAGTGTGGATGAAAGGAGGGGAAGTTCGAAGAGGAAAACAATCAGGGCCAAGTTGAAAGGAATCTTGAAATTGTTTAACCAAAGCTGCTGATTATTTTTTCCTGTGTGTATCAAATGCAAAAAGAAAAGAAAAAAGACAATATTAACAAACAGCATGCCACAGCCCACCATCAAATGCCTCAGCTCATCCCAACACTGCAGGCTGGTGTCTCCCTGTCCCCATACAACATTAAGTTTGGTAAAACAACAAGAAAACAAAGAACTAATTATAGAATGACTTGTCCTGACTAAGGAAAAATATAAATTAAAAAATTTAAATACATTTCTCTTTCTTCCCAACAACAACAAAAAACCATCCAAGAGGCCCACATTATTTACCAGGTTATTTACCAAGAAGAGTTGCAAAATTTGCTTCAGTTAATAAAAGAGAATTATTTTTAATCAACACATCAAAGTGGAGATACAAGTAAGTGTTTCTAGAACATTTAGTTTTCTTAACAGTTTAAACGTTAATCTCTTTATAATGTATAATTCTACATTATTTATCTTAGACACTTGTTACTTTTAGGGAGAAAATATAAGCATCTCAAAATATTATCAATTCTAAATTTCAGGAGGTCCAAATTCATGAAACCAATACCAGAAACACCTTTTACTAAATGTAGTAGCATGTGACAAGCCCTTCTTGAGGCCTACATTCTACCTGGAGAAACAGAAAATAACAAGTCAGAGATTAAATATGCAGTATATCAAATGGCAATAAATTCTAAGGAAAAAGTAAAGAAGGAAAGGGGTATTAGGAATATGAGTGTTAGGGGACAGTCCTCACTTTTAACAGGATGGTTGGGGGAGGGAGGTTTTATTCAAAAATAGCATTTAGGCAGAGGCCTGAGGAGATGAAGGAGCAAGACATATGAAGAGTACCTAATGGAAGCACATTTCAGCAAGTGCAAAGGCCCTGGGGCAGAGTGGCCTGGATTTGCTTGAGGAAGCCAACCACACAGTGGACATGGGCATGCACTGCTCAGGGTGGTCAGCAACAGTATCTACTGGTCTGGTCCTTCAAGAGGTGCCTAAGCTGCAGACAGCTGCCTCGTGCCATGTCACACTCTTCTCAGGACATCGATCATCCCATGGCTGATGAGAGGCTGAAAAGGTGTCACTTTAGGACTGATGGGCGACAACCCTGAAAGACCATATATGCACCCACGCTCCTTGCAGAGCTGCCTCCAGATTTATTGGACTGACTTCAAAGTTCACATCTCCTTTCCCCATCCTGCCTTACCCCACTTCTGCAAACAAGTGTTGATCTTTAATAAATATCCAGCACAACAAACTCCCTCTCATTGTCTGCTTCTGGAAAACCCAACCTGCCATACAATGAGCAAATGAGGAAGCAGTTGGAGATTAGTTCGGAAAGGTATGTACACCCTTGACTTTGGCTTTTTTTTTTTTTTTTTTCTTTGAGAGTCTCACTCTGTGGGCCAGGCTGGAGTGCAGTGGTGCAATCTCGGCTCACTGCAACCTCCACCTCCTGGGTTCAAGCGATTCTCCTGCCTCAGCCTCCTGAGTAGCTGGGATTACAGGCACCCACCACCATGCCTGGCTAATTTTTGTATTTTTAGTAGAGACAGGGTTTTACCATGTTGGCCAGGCTGGTCTCAAACTCCTGACATAAGGTGATCCACCTGCCTCAGCCTTCCAAAGTGCTGGGATTACAGACGTGAGCCACCGCACCCAACCTTGACTTTGGCTTTGGCTCTGACAGAGGGCTGTAGATGGTTAGGAGCAGACAGCTGCCTTGATCTGATTTATACTTAAAAGGATCCTCCAGCTGCTTTGTTGGGAATAGAAGGGAGGAGGACAAAGGTGAAAGCAGGGAGGGGACAGCACTAATCCAGGTAAGAGGATGGATCAGATCAAGCAGTGGTGATGGGGGAGAGGGTGATGAGAATTAGGGGGACTCGGGATATTTTGAAGGAATATATCAGCACTTGCTGATGAATTGGTTGTAGAGTAAGAAGGAAGAGACATGTCAAGGATGACTTCTCGGTTTTAGACTGTGTGACAGGAGGAGCAGAGTTGCCCTTTACTGAGGTGGAGAAGATGTGGAGGAAGTGAGTTTGCTGGAGAAGATTAAGAGTTTGATTTCTGACTTATGACAATTGAGATGCATTTTGGACAGTCAAGTAGAGACGTCAAGACAGTGGAATATATGAGCCTAGACTTCTGTGAGAGGTCTGAGATTGAGACATAAATTTAAAGTCATCAGCACATGAATGAATAGTATAGAAAGCCATGAGTTGCAGGGAAGAGTGAGTGTAAAAAGAGAAGAAAAGATGTCCAAGGACCAAACCTTGGGGCATTCATTGCAACAATGCACTGTCCCCTTGTGGTCATAGTACCACTCTCTTAACGATGACAACCATTCTGTGTGATAAACAGGGGTGTTATCAGAAGAGACAGGTGGGTTAGACGATCAGTGGGGACTTCACCTCAATTTGAGATGCTTGCTCTCAAAAGTCTCATATTATCTTTCTCTTGGACTGTCAGCATGAAAAGTAAATTATTTCTACTTGGAACCAGCCTTTACTAGACACCGTGGTCCTTCTGATGTCCAGGATTGACAGATCAACCCAAAGCCCAAAACGTGTTAACAGACCTGTTAACTGGGGAAGGTAAATAAGAAATATACCAAGACAGAAGGGACTGAGATCATCATCTTGTTTACTAAACAAGGCAATTCAGGTTTACAAAGCACTTCAGACTGCAACAGTACCTCATGCTGGGAAACAAAGAACAGCAATATTAATCAACCAAGATTTGACTCTGGACCCAAGGTACTCTTCCTTAAAAATTCATGCCCAGAATAGATCCCCTAATCTTCATTGAAACAACCTTTGTCAATCAAGTCACAGTTTAATTTTTGTTGTCACTAAAAAGAAACTTAAGTTGTAGATCACCTGAAAAAGACATGGCTTCTACTTTCAGTGAACAAAAAATTAACATTAAGAAAAGTGACTGTGGAGCTCTGCGAATTCATTCCAGTTAAAATACAAAGGTAGGAATCACACATGTACATATAAGTTCTTAATAGAAACCTTTATTTTTCTTTATATGCCTGCATTAGGAAGGAAAAAGCCAGATGCAAAGGCATGTGCAAAAATAGGAAAAGAGTTTCTTTGTTTTTTCTAATTTTACTTTATTTTATTTTATTTTATTATACTTTAAGTTTTAGGGTACATGTGCACAATGTGCAGGTTAGTTACATATGTATACATGTGCCATGCTGGTGTGCTGCACCCATTAACTCATCATTTAGCATTAGGTATATCTCCTAATGCTATCCCTCCCCCCTCCCCCACTCCACAAGAGTCCCCAGAGTGTGATGTTCCCCTTCCTGTGTCCATGTGTTCTCATTGTTCAATTCCCACTCATGAGTAAGAACACGCAGTGTTTGGTTTTTTGTCCCTGCGATAGTTTACTGAGAATGATGATTTCCAATTTCATCCATGTCCCTACAAAGGACATGAACTCATCATTTTTTATGGCTGCATAGTATTCCGTGGTGTATATGTGCCACATTTTCTTAATCCAGTCTATCATTGTTGGACATTTGGGTTGGTTCCAAGTCTTTGCTATTGGGAATAGTGTTGCAATAAACATATGTGTGCATGTGTCTTTATAGCAGCATGATTTATAGCCCTTTGGGTATATACCCAGTAATGGGATGGCTGGGTCAAATGGTATTTCTAGTTCTAGATCCTTGAGGAATCGCCACACTGACTTCCACAATGGTTGAACTAGTTTACAGTCCCACCAACAGTGTAAAAGTGTTCCTATTTCTCCACATCCTCTCCAGCACCTGTTGTTTCCTGACTTTTTAATGATCGCCATTCTAACTGGTGTGAGATGGTATCTCATTGTGGTTTTGATTTGCATTTCTCTGATGGCCAGTGATGATGAGCATTTTTTCATGTGTCTTTTGGCTGCATAAATGTCTTCTTTTGAGAAGTGTCTGTTCATATCCTTTGCCCACTTTTTGATGGGGTTGTTTGTTTTTTTCTTGTAAATTTGTTGGAGTTCATTGTAGATTCTGGATATTAGCCCTTTGTCAGATGAGTAGGTTGCGAAAATTTTCTCCCATTTTGTAGGTTGCCTGTTTGCTCTGATGGTAGTTTCTTTTGCTGTGCAGAAGCTCTTTAGTTTAATTAGATCCCATTTGTCAATTTTGGCTTTTGTTGCCATTGCTTTTGGTGTTTTAGACGTGAAGTCCTTGCCCATGCCTATGACCTGAATGGTAATGCCTAGGTTTTCTTCTAGGGCAATGTTCCTCAAACTTAAGGTGCAGATGAATTTTGTGAAATCTTGTTAAATGCAGATTCTGATTCAATAAGATCTGTAGTAGGATCTGGATTTCTGAATTTTTATCAAGCTCCCAGGTGCGCTAATGTTGCTGGTTCACAGCCTCCGGTAACAACACTTTAGTTAACATTATCTGATAAGAGAGTAAATTGACCATGTGACAGAGAAAAAAGTCCTGCAGACACTTAAGCTCACTGGCAGATCTTGAACATACGTGCGCATTTACAGAGAAGGAAGATGTTTGACTATAAGCAGAAAGATTCTAAGTGTATAATAGCTGTTCAAAACTGAGGAAATCAGAGTGAAAAATCACAAAATTTTAGAGAAGTTCAAACAATAATTGAAAAACATAGACCATTCCATTAAACTGGTACCTAATTATACAAAGGTCTTTCTGTTTCTTTGAATTTTACAATCTAACCGAATTTATACATCCTATTTAAAGGTAATGTGTATGCTGGTTTTTAATAGTTCACTTTAATGCTTTGGGGTTTTTTTTAAAAAGATTAATTCTGTGGGGATGGTTATTATATTTTCTTTGATTTCGTTGTCTAAATGGTTCACAATCCTGGCTGCACATTATAACCTGGAGAGTTTTAAAAGTACGGATTCCTAGTCCCACCCCTAGAGAATATGATTTTATTACTTTAATGATGGGTTCTGAGCTGCTGTAAATTTTAAGCCTCCCCAGGTGATTCTAATATGCAGCCCAAGGTGAGAACCGATGAATTTAACCAAACCTAAGAGATTTTGTGGGCTTCATGAACCTATAACCCAGGAAACATCATCCACGTAGTGGTAGAGTAGCAGCAGGAAATGACTTGTGGAGACTAATCTTGCAAACCCAAACTTATAAAGTTATAGCAAACATCATAAAGGATTAACCAAATCCTTTGATCTCAAAAACTTCTAAAAACCTAGTCACTTCTCTTTCCCCTTTCCACTTTTCCAAATCAAAGGCTTCAGACAGATTATCTGTAAGCAGGTTTCAAAAGACTCCCAATGAAATTGAAATGTTGGTCCCAGCAGATATCAGAATAAAACTGATATGAAGAACTATTCTTGAAGTGTCAGAATTACCTATTGATCCTATGGTGCTTTAAAATATAAAGGAAGGAAGGAAAGAAGGAAGGGAAGGAAGGGAAGAAGGAAGGAAGAAGGAAGAAGGAAGGAAGGGAGGAAGGGAAGAAGGAAGGGAAGAAGGAAGGGAAGACGCAAGGGAAGGACGGAAAGAAGGGAATGAAGGAAGGAAGGAAGAAGGAAGGAAGGGAGGAAGGGAAGAAGGAAGGAAGAAGGAAGAAGGAAGGAAGGGAGGAAGGGAAGAAGGAAGGAAGAAGGAAGAAGGAAGGAAGGGAGGAAGGGAAGAAGGAAGGAAGAAGGAAGAAGGAAGGAAGGGAGGAAGGGAAGAAGGAAGGGAAGACGCAAGGGAAGGAAGGAAAGAAGGGAATGAAGGAAGGAAGGAAGAAGGGAAGGAAGGAAGGAAAGGAGAGGGAGGGAGGAAGGGAGGGAAGGAGGGAGGGAGGACAGTGAGCTCCTTTGAAATAATACTGTACTTTTTTTTCTGTGAGCTGATTTTGAGCAGAAATAGTCCAAAAGAGTAGTTTTTATGAGCACCAGTGTCTAAATCTGAGTCTAACAGTGAAAGGAAAAATTAAAACATGAATTTTTTATGAGTAGTTTTATGAGCACCAATGTCTAAATCTGAGTCTAAAGGTGAAAGGACAAATTAAAACATGAATTTTTTTTTTCCTTCAGATTTCACAGTCCACACGGAACAGGCACTATAAGGACAGGACACTGGGAGAGAGCCTTGTGGGTTAGCTTAACTTACCGAAAGCTAACAACAATACGATAAAGGTGACCAAGACCTCCATTTAACTCAGCTCATTTCCATCTGGTCTCCAGTCACAGACAGCACTCCTAAATCCAACCAGCCATTTAAGAAAATGTGCTCATCTGAACAACAGGGAAATTTGGCAAGAATCAGTAAATGGCTCAGGGCAGATCTATCCCCCTAACTGCAAAAATAAATCACCTTTATATATGAGGAATGACACAGTTCCATAGCATTATCTTTGGTTCTTCCATCTGTTAGTGAGAAAACCAAGAATTTGCCTTTCTACAATGGAAAGTCCAGTGAGAATCTAAGATGCAACCCGCTTCTTCTTTCTCTTTGACTTTGTTTGGGTTTTCACAGACCATCAAAGTGTGGTATGACAAGGACTGTCCGAAAACGTCCTTGGAGTTCACATGGGGTTTCCCAGACAAGGAGCCAGTATACACTGAGGGCTCCTCCCTTCTCACAGTAGGGGACATGCACTCACGTTCAGCTTCCCACAACAATAGTGCCCCTGGCAGAAGAGGCATCATGCTCCCATGGGCCTGAGGTCACCAGGTGCTTGGCAGCCAACTTTCTAGAAGAGTTCCTAAAAGAAAATCTGGCACCTATTTCTGGACTAGCTAGCATCCAAGTAGACTATGTTTCCCTTCCCTGACAAAGTGACTATCCCAGTTACTTATAAAAAGAGGACACAACGGGGGGGCAATGTCCCTTTCCTGTAACACAAACATGTGCCCAGCAAGCCTCTCTATGAAATGAAAGAAGTATCCAGGGATCTCTGTCTTCCCTCACTGACGTCAGTTCATCTCAGCTAGGCTTCCTCAGATGCCTAAGGTCAGCTTGCAGCTGGGTGGGCTAGCCTGGCTCACCATGAGTCTGGCAGTTGGCTGGCTTTTCACTAGGGTGCCTCAGTTCTCTTCTACTGATATCTCATCCTCCAGTAAGCTGGTGCTAGGCCTGCTACGGCTCTCACAAAAAAGTACCAGGCACTGAGTGGCTTAAACAATAGAAATTTCTTTCCTTGCAGTTCTGAAGACTAGAAGTCCAAGATCCGGGTGTCATAAAGATTGTTTCTTCTGAGGGCCTCTCTCCTTCACTTGCAGGTGCCATCTTCTCCCTGTGTCCTCAGATGATCTTTCTTCAGTGTGTGTTTGTGTCCCATCTACTCTTCTTATAAAGACATCATTCTTATTGGATTAGGAACCATCTTCGTGACTTCACTTAACGTTAATTACCTCTTTAAAGACCCTATCTCCAAATGCAGTCACATTCTAACATACTGGAGGTTAAGATTTAAATGTATGAATGTATAGAGGACATGATTCATCCCATAGCAGTTTGCCATGGGCTCATTTACCTGTGTTCCAGGCACATCAAGAGAAAAAGTTCCAATACACAAGTGTTTTTTGAACTTCTACTTGTATTTCATTTGCTTAATTTCCACTGGCCAAAGCCAGTCTCAAGGCCAGAGTCAGTGTGGAGTAACACTACCAAGGGATGTAGACGGAGGGAGGGGGATAATTTGCAGCCATTTTTGTTGTCTATTACATGTCGTGATAGAAATAGATAAGAACTTGCCTGTTCTAGCTATTGAAGAATTTCTTCTGAATAGAGGTTAAGTTTGGATACCTCTTGCCAGAAACAGAACTTCCCAGTATAATGTAATTCATATTAATGGACTATGGCTTGTTACGATGTCAATATGAACAAGTCATGCAATCTTCTTATGAAAAAAGAAAAGTAATCCTCATCCTTCCTTTTCTCACACAGACGTTATGAGATCAAATGTGAAAATTCTTTGGAAGAAATACAATCTCAGTCTTTCAGTGGCATATGTATTAGACTGGCCAAATTTGAGTTATCTGAGCTCAAATAATGTGAATATTTTGAATCAATGCCAAGTCATTTAATAGAGATATGCTGCCTTGGGTGTTGGCCTCTCGCTGAAGTTTCCCCAAACATTGCCTTTTAACAAGACTTTTCAAGATGCAGCCTAAGCCTTTCAAGTAACATTCCTGACTCACTGCTAAGCCTCTGTCAAGCTTAGCTCCTGTCCAGTGGTCAGTAAATAGCATAAGATTTGCACAGTCCATTTGCTCCATCTCAATTTGACTGGTGTCAGAATCTTCAGAGCTTCCAAGAATCAATGAGCACAGAAAATGAGTTTTTGTCATAAATACTTCATAGGTAAGAACAAGGTCAGACATCTATCTGCATCCAACCCAGGCTTTTAAAACACAGCTCAAGCCCTTCCTATTCCATGGTACTTTCTCTGATTATCCTCACCCACAGTGATTCCCTCTTCCTTTTGAACTTCAATAATGTTTTATTGACTAAACCAGACTTAATCAGGAACAAGCAAAAACTAGTTTTATTTTTCATCACTTTTCCCCATAAGTTTGATCAACACAGTTACACTTTACCACCTCTTTGATGAAATTTGGCTGCACATTCCCATTGCTTTGGTCACTTTCAGATATAAAAATGTCCAATGAAGGGTAATAGGAGCAGAACATGAGCCAGGTCTAATCGTATAATCACATAAATTCCATATAGGGCCATACAATGTGGAAACTCCTATTTAACGTAGCCCTTTCCTCTCCCTCATCTGGCACCTTCCTCAGGCTTGGAAGCCTGCCATGGAGAAGAGGCAGTGGCTAACTCTACCTTTCTTCTCTTCTCTGCCCCACCTCCTCTTCTACTCACCAGCTGCTGGCATAGTTGAGATCTGGAGATAGTGCCGTTCGGCCACTGCAGGTGTCTGAAGTGGACTCTTCCTCTCCTGATGTGCTTTGCTGTTTTCCAGAGATTTTCTTCTTTTGACTCCAGTTTTGTTGCCTCATGCAATGTTTTTCTGCTTTGAACTTCCACTTCTGCTTCCAGGGACTCATCTCTCAGTTAGGGTCATATCAACCTTCCAGGTGACCTTCCTGGGTGACCAAAAGGATTCATCTAAGCCATCTCCCCACTAAGACTTACCTTCCCAGATGATATATTCCTTTATCACACCATTGGCAGAATTTCAGCTCACTCTCACTTCAGCTATCTCTATCTAGATTTTTGCTGAATCTGCACTGCTGACCGGACACAGCCCCAGCCACCTGCCTGTATTCATTTTGGGTGAGAATAAGATGTCAATCTCTAAGTATCCCAAATTAGAAGGAATGTGGACGGCCTTTCTGAGTAATTTCCTTGAATCCCTTCTTCATTGGCTTAAAATCAGTGAAAAGTATTAATGAGGGTGGAAGAAATGCACAGAACCCTCTCAGGTCTCTCTGAAGAAATCCTCTTTCCACTCTTCTTCTGTCTCTCCCCCTACAATTGCTGAAAGTGGGTGGTAGGCCAGTGAGCACAGAAGCAACTTCACAGCCTCCTTGTACATTCTGCCCAGGTGGTCTTGTCTAGCACACTGTCTTATGAGTGTGGATATTTGGCAGTAGATGGTTTGTTCTCAGCCTTTGGAATCTTCACTGAAAATCTGAGATGAGGGTAAGAATAACATTTAACAACTTGTTACTCTCCTACATGTATCATCCTTAACAAAATTGCCTTACTTTGCAGAGTGCCACTATATGACCAGCCATATTTAGACCTTGGGAAGATGAGAGTTTGGAGATGATTAAACAAATAAGAAAGAGAAAATACTTTGTATTCTTGAGGTTAAGAAAACCTAGTGGAGACTGTAGCAGAAACTTTTTTAAGTTATTGATCTGCCCCAATTGTCTGATGCCCCATCTCTTCAGAAACTCACCCCCCTCACTTTTCAGATGGTCCTCAACAGCTATGTTTGCATGATAATGCCCCTCACTAGCCACAGCCCACTGGACCTATGCCTGACATATTCCTTAAGATAGGCCAGTTGCATTACTCTCCTGAGAATCAAGGATTGGACTGAAAATCCTATCAAATGCTGTATTTGGAAAGGTTGGCATGTTGAATAAAGAAGCAGAGAAAATCATTCTGCAGAGAAAGAGAGAGAATGGGGTAAATACAAAGACATGGACAGAGAGGGATTCTGTAAATGTTCTGCTTCCTGGTTATCTTCCAACCGACTAACTGCATCCCTGCCCTTGTGGCTTATGATGCTCTCTATATCTGTACACAAATTATCTTTTTCCTTACATTAACTAAAGTTAGTTTCTGTTTCTGCAATCCAAAATATCCTAAACAATACAGAAACAATACATAAAAGGGAGTTGAGAACACAGCAACACCATATGGGCAAATATAGTTGATTACTGAAGGCATCTCAGAGACTCATTATCTGGTGTAAGCCTCAGAAGATGAGTAGAATTGTTATGAGATGAAATTGAAAATATTCCAGTTAGAGAAAATAGTATAAGCAATAGCAAGGGGGTAGAGAACATTCAACATTTAGCTGAGAGGCCTAATGTGTCAAGAGAAGTCACTGGAAAGAAAATTAGATAAATAGACAAAGGAAAGGTTTTAGAGAATCATTAAAACCATTCAAAAGAAGTAAAGAAATTCTTAAATTTCAGCTGAGGGTAACAGGATAGAATCTGTGCTATAGAGGCTAATTATTAAATGAGTACTTAGGACAAAATCAAAGAGTAAGGGGACTGGAGACAGGGACAGCAGATAGAAAGCAACTGCAATAACCTGAGAAAGGAGTAACGAGGGATCCATCTAGGACAGTGGTAATTGAAATAGGAGGGGAAAAGGCCAGTTTGACATTTTGGTGCTGAAATCTGAGTAGGGAGTGAGTGATAGTCCCAGGGCAGAAATAATCTGAGATGTAAATGGTGCTAAACGTGGCCATGTCTGAGACGATTTAATGAGCTGCTTTCCTGGTACGCTAAGCTGCTGGGCAAGTTGGATGCATGCTGTAGCAGACAGGTGCTTTTTCCCAACTAGCAGCATCTTTCCACTTCTTTGGGTAGCATCACTGCAGTTCATTTTGAGGAATTGGATAAGGAATCTCTCCTAAACTTACAAGTTCCATCTCACCTCAGAACTTTAGACATGACACAAATATCAGTATCTCTGTAATGTCTCTGTCATGGAAAGAGACAAGTGAAGCAGTATCAGACTCTGTAGCTCTCAACCCTAGAAGTAGAGAGTCAGGTTTATAAAAACCCCACCCTGAACTCACCTGTTGTGTGATTCCCACCCCAAGTCAGACATCCTTGGTGAGGAAGGTGTTGTGTGGGCATCAAACAACTGTCATACAATTAATCTTCCAAAGCCCCGTCTTGCTATACTTTGCACCATAGAGTCTATAATGTTAGATTACCCAGGATTGAATTTTGACTCTCCCATTTACCAACTGTGTAACCTTGGCCAAGATAATTAACTTCATTTTGACTCATCTTCTTCATCCGTAAAATAGGAATGACAGGAACACCCACCAGACAGGGATTATGAAGATTAACCTAAGACTCACAAGGCGCTTAGGACACTGTCTGGAGCATGTAGAAAGCTCAAATAATGTCGCTAATAGTATCAGAAGTACTCGAACATTTTGGCTGGTTATTGTCCAAAAAAGCAGCTCAGCTTCTCATTGCACAAGGGCTCAGATAGTTGCATTTGGCACATTATATCCAATTTCCCATAAACAAACTTGCCCATAAAGTAATTTCATGGTCTACTTAAGAGTGCACTTCATGGAAAACTCATCCTAGTGGGCCTATTCCAATGATGCAGCTAAATTTAAAGTCAGAAGTTTCACGGAGATTATTCTAAGATCCTTCTTTGGTGAGTGTAGTGTTTGGCCGGTAATGAGTGCCCTCAATTTTTTCATAATAAATAATACAGACCTTTGAGCCTAAACCATATACATTTGCCAATGATTTTTACATCTGCAGTATTTTTTCTTTTAACAGAAATGTTTCTGTCTCTGGTTTGACTAATACATGGCCCACATGCCAGCACTGCTTTTCCCCAACCATCCGTCACCAACCATCTCTGCCAAGTTCACGTGCAACCTCAGACCTATCTCAGCCCAGAGGAAGACAGCCTCCCTGTGCCTTTTTAAAACTAGTGGATGTAAGACCCATTTGCCATGTAGGGTAACCTTTGTCAGGGTGAAGACCTAAAGCTTGTTACTTTTTCAACAGAATGGTGAGCTTGTCTCCCCAATCACTTTTTAAATTTTTTAAATTATTTTATTTTATTTTTTGAGACAGAGTCTTGCTCTGTTGCCCAGCTTGAAGAGCAGTGGTGCAATCATAGTTCATCACAGCTTCAAACTCCTGGGCTCAGCGTATCCTCCTGCCTCAGCCTCCCAAGTAGCTGGGACGACAGGTCTGTGTCACCATGACTGGCTTTTTTTTTTTTTTTTTTTTTGGTAGAGACAAGGTCTCACTATGTTGCCATGGCTGGTCTTTGACCTCCTGGCCCCAAGTGCTCCTCCCACCCTGGCCTCCCAAAGCACTGAGATTACAGGTGTGAACCACCACACCTGTCCTCCCTAATCACTTTAATCAACAATGAAGAATTTTCATAATACTAAGGATCAGTGCTGTAGACATTTGCTAGATAAGTTGATTGTCAATAGACTGAATATTGAGGGAGCCACTGGAATAGACAACCAACCACATGATTTCCTAGGATCTTTAGGTTGTCTTATTATTAAGTCATCAGAAAGCCAAGGATTTGGACCTTACATAGACAGTGCAAGGGGTTCAGGTTAGAAGCCCTGGCTCCAAGTCCCAGACCTACCACTTATTTGCCATGAAACATAAAGACATTAATACCTGTGCTGCTGACCTCCAAAGGGTTCTTATGATGAGTCAGGGTGATCACGTGTGTAAGCACATGCTAACACCCTCGCATGCTTGCTCTCCAGCTTGCTACCATAACATAAACCTCCAAATACCTGTGGAAACATCTTTGGTAAGGTATGCCTCAGGGATAGGCCTGATGCAACGTGCTGTCATTCATATTTAAAGACATTGCTCACTAATGATTAAATGCTCCTTTTAAAGCAACTTGTGGGTAAATTCCACCTTGAGTTTAATCCAAAGGAACATTTATTATTTATCAAAATTTTTGAAGGATTTCTTTTATCTGACAAGGAAAATTATGTAATTTTAGTTCACTTTTTGGTTTTGATGTAGAAAGCTTGAAGCCAAGATCAATGAAAAACTGTTAAATTAGCACATCCTAGGTGCCTGGGAACATCTATTCCTGTTGTTCCTTTTAAAGCGTGAGTTCTACTGCTATTTTTAACCCAACTCTTCTACATTATATTGAATTTTATATGAAAGCTCACATTATTTCACAAGGAGGAGTCCAAATTAAGGTGAAATCAGAGATGAGTAACTGAGGAAAACTGCACCATCATTCACCCTGAAGATCTTCCAGAAGGAAACAGACACCTGCCCCGCAGGCCAGACAGTCATCTACCCGGAGTTACCTTCCAGGGGCCTTTTTCAACTCAGAGATTCTCTCACTCCATCTGTACCCATGGCATTGTGGCAACAGTAAGATTATTTAGGACAGAGATAATCAACCCAAGAATCCCACCTTGATCCCAGCCCACCAAGAACCCCTCTCCAGGTCTCAGCAAGTTCCCCACTGGAACCTAGGAGAAAGGCCCAAGCTGGCTCCTCTCCCAGTCCCTTGGGCTGAGGACAACAGAGGCAGAAAATCCCAGGGCATATACACAAGCATGCTTTTTCACTTGGTGTATTTCCAGAAAATTACTCTAACGTTACTTTGTGATAAAGTTAGCAAACACGTGTGTTTTACCCACTATGTGCCAGCAACACATCACAGAGAATAGTATAAGATGCAATTCCTAATCCCAGGAAGACCATAGCGTTGTGGTGGAAAAGAGGACATGATGATACAACCACAATAGAGGAGAGAGTGGGGTAACTGCTACACAAAAAACATAAATGAGTTCTGAGAGAGTGTGACAAGAGACAGAGGGGTGGAGTGGTCAACAGCCTGGACTCCGAAGCCCCACACTGCCTTGGCTCAAATTCCTTCATTGCTGCTCACAAAATCCGTGGCCATGAGCAAGTCATTTAATCTCTCTGTGCCTCAGTTTCCTCTAGGGTCAGGATAATGAGAGTGTCTACATCTTGGGTTGTTATGATGACTAAATGAGTTGATCTATGGAACGCACTCAAAACAGTACTAGACATAAAATACATGATGTGTTGGGGGGAAGGAGTGACCCAAGGGAGGATCAAAGAGACATAAAAGAAGGTGGTGACCAGTCCAATCTCCTTGTTAAACAGACCCCATGGTCAATAGTGTATGATCCCTGCCAAAAGGGAGACCCCTAGAGCCAGATTGCTCTTGCCTCCTGACAAACTGGCTCCTTTGATCATAGTGTCTAAGAAACTACTGCACGGTCACTAGGGCAATGACTCTGCATTAAATACTGAGTGTCAATAACACTTTTTATGTGCCATTAAAATAAATCTAAATAATTTTAAAGCATTAAATTAAATCATTGAGTGTCCCCTTCACTGATTTTGTTCAATAATGGTAAGTTTCTCTCCATTTACTTTTGGGATTCAGCTACCATTTACAACTTTTCACATGCTAGTCATTAGTCTCACTTAGTAACCTTAATTTTGTCTCAAATATAAGAAATAAAGGGCATCCTAGCGTCCCCAAATAGCCCTTGGGGAAGAGAAGAGTTGGAAACAGAGAGCAAATGCAACAAATGTTGTTCCTTCAAACTGTGCCCATAACCAGACCCTTCCCTATGTGCAGGGAGGAGGGGTCAGATTCCACAGGCGTAATGTAGAGCGTATGATAGGAGTACTCTGCCCTCACCTTAAAAGAGACCTCAGGCTCATAAATGTCTGAGCATAGCCAGCTAGTATCATAAAGAACAAACTGAGATGAAGTCTGGATAGATGGATGGATGGACGGATGGATGGATGGATGGATGGATGGATGGATGGATGGATGGACAGATATGTGTCTTTTTAAATATCAAGAAAGCTTTTATGTTCTCTAATATTTTCCCCAACCTAAGATTTACTGTGCCTGAAATTCCACCGTTAACTTGTTTTTCAGTTAAGCCCCGCCCTTTGCAGACATTATTTAATACATTTGAATAGTTTCAAAATGGGTAGCTCACTGTGTCTCTGATACCTTGGCATGAGCAGTCATCAGATTGCCCTCTGCCTAACTGGAAGAACAAGGATGGCGGGAGATGAAACCTGCAGAGAGTTCTTGAAAGGCCAGCAGCAGAGCAAAAAGGTAGCCAGTGCCCAAGACAAACTTTCTGCCCTCACTGTTTTGCTGAGAGCTAGTCTTAGATCCCTGCCTTGTCCAATATCATTATCTAACTTAATAAAAAGGTCAGAAAAAGATTTGTCCTTCAGTCTTTGCTGTTGCCTTGTAACTGGAGAGTCAGAAAAGCGATGGTTGGACATGCTTCAGTTGGTATGTCAGCCGTGGCTTGGTTAGCACACTTTTTAATTGCCAGATAAAATAAATAGTTGAAATACAATCAGTGATGACATTGCTCTGAACTCCTTGGGCTGCAAGAAGAGAAGTAAGTGGGAGTGAAGATGCTGAAAGAACGGCATCGTCATGCGTATTTCAAACCCAATCCAGTCAGCCAAATCGATCAGGGTAAAAAACTGGCTAAAGGCCACCATCTAGTCAATCCAGGAAGAGAAAACTGTAGCAACATATGTTCCCTTAAAAATGGAAAATTGCAATTCATTTCCAAAGTAATCATTTCTAATGCCTGCCCCAACTTTTTATGCCTCTCTACAGAGCCCAGAAACTTTCTTCCTGTGTATGTGCTCATGCTGTGTTTTATTTGCATTGCAGAATATCACTGTAGCCCTCCCAGTCCTTATAAATTAAGTTTATTTTGAGATGAGAGGAATGGAACAGAAGTAGTCCCTGCTGTGACTTAATGTTGTAAGAGTTTATTTCTTTGTTTTTCTTGGGAAACTATACTGATGGGACAGGCGGGGAGAAAAAGATGAAATCCCCCTCCTTCTACTCCATGTGTGTTTTCACTCTCATTTTTAAAAAGCAAATGTATTCAAATAATCTCTTTCCAGATGTACTCAGATCAAATGGGGACACTGAATAATTGAGAAACAAGATTTCCATCTGCTCTATCCATTGAAAAGCAAAAAGTGGGAAGACCAAAAAAAATTGAATCAATTCATTCTTGCCCATGAGCACTATGAATTGATGGCTGATCCAAATACTCCCGGGGCTGAGCCTCGCTGAGATCCTTGAGTGACTGACAACTGCAACTTCAGCTCAACCATGCTGAGTGCCTGTGTTCTCCAAGGCTTTGGCTCAGAGGCCGGCAATGCCCCCCGTGTCCTATCCCATTGGTTGTCATGTGTCCCGTGCCTCACCCCCACTGGCTACTAGTTTCTTGCCCCATCCCCATTGGCTATCATGCATGCATTTATTCACCTATTGAACCAATATTTTGGAGGCCCTTAACACCTCACTTTTACTCATGAATTTAGGATTTCACCATGGCCCTACGAAATGCAGATGGATACCCACTTTGTTTTCCTAAAGTATTATTAACTCCCATACTGTATTAATCTTTCCAGATATGTATATGTTGTCTTTCAAGCTATATTGCAAGCTTTCCAATAGCGGGAAGCTTGCTTTTCACACTTCACGTTGTCCATATTTCCTTCTAGCAAAAAGCCTTGCAGATAACAATCAGAAGTACAATAAATCCAAATAAAAAAAGCTGATTTTATTTCATCTTGAAAAAGGAAATGGCCCTAACCTGATATTAGAGTTCTTTCCTTCTCTCTCTACCATGTAAGGACACAGAAAGAAGGTGGTCGTCTGCTAACCAGGAAGACACCATACCAGAACCTGACCCTGCTGGACCATGATCTGAGACTTCTAGCCTCCGGAACTGTGGGAAAATAGATTTCTGTTGTTTAAGCCACTCAGTCTATGATATTTTATTATGGAAATATGAATTGCCTAATACTACTATT
Organism: Gorilla gorilla gorilla; assembly: GCF_029281585.2. Classification (NCBI taxonomy): domain Eukaryota; kingdom Metazoa; phylum Chordata; class Mammalia; order Primates; family Hominidae; genus Gorilla; species Gorilla gorilla. The sequence goes on along the minus strand of NC_073235.2, from coordinate 15,522,228 downwards.
ATATTCTTATTTGGTGAGTGAAAAAACTGGACTCAGGAAGATTAAGCAACTTGCTCGAGATCGTATAGCCAGTACGTGGTAGAGCCACTCTTTTCATTTTGTCAAGCTTGGAATTCTCATGGAAAGCCACATTCACGTTGATTGACACTGTTACATAAAAGGAGGTAGGCTGTTTATCACATAATAATGAGAAATGTATAAGCCATTGTAATAGCTTTAGGTGGCCTGAAATAATAGAAAAGAGCAAGGTCTACCAAAAAGCCTTGTTGAGTAAATGAATGGATGGATAAATGAAGTCTTCCAGGGTGGAGCTAACAAGGCTTATGGAAGAGGTGACAATTAGGAAGCTGGCATTCTTTCTTCAACACCTTGGACCTTCCCTTAGTGAACATATTCCTCACTCTCACATTCTCTGAACGTTGATCTGTCCCTAGTCACACACCACTGAGAGACCTGGGCTTTGCAGACCTAATTTCTCCTGCTTGTCTCTACAGCATCTTGCATGGAAATGACAATTAACAAATACATGCTGGTTGGTTGCTGGCACCCTCTTCTGCTCTAATTTTTCTGTGTTTGTACTTTTCCTGCCATACAGGTACAGGCTTCATATCTTGATATGAATTTTGTGGTTTTGTCCCTATATCTGTGCATGTGTCTTTTCCCCTGGCCTCCACTTTGCCTGAGATATAGGGTTGTTATATAGAGAGAATGAATGTCTATAAATTTTACTGCTAAAACAGCAGACGATCCAAGATAAGAAGGTCTGAGATAAGTATATTGTGGTATTATGCTCCACCATAGAATTGGACTGAGAATAGAGAGAAAAGAAGACCACCCTATTTCCAACTCATTCTATCCTCAGGGAGACAAGAAGAGGGTCATCAAGAGGGAGGGCCATGAGATGTGAGTGCAAATGTTCTCTGCCACTTACATGAGTCTGGAAAGAAATAACATTCATACAACCTGTCAGGAAAAGCAACATGTCAGGCAAAGCAAATTTACTACTCACAGATAGGCACCAATGATAAACAAAAGCCTAGGATCCACTGAACCAGTACCCAAGAGCTCAGGAAAACTGCCCAGGGTGGATGAGGCCTCTTCCGTGCTCACCCACATTATATAGCAATTAAGGGACCCCAAAAATGCTCCACCCTGAATTTTATACTCTAGGAATAACTGGAATCACTGAGCTCAAGCAGTACAAGACATCCTGTTCTAGGAGGAATGAGGATATAGCCTGAGCTGTTTTAGACAGTTCTTCCTTGCCTCAGGACGTTGCATTCTAAGTGTATTCTACAGTTATTCTGATAACTGTAAGCAGGAGGTCGGGGGGAGCCGCAAACGCCAAGGCCATTCAGGACCCATCCTCTTACAGCAACCTTAAAAGACATCAGGAGGAGAGATACACCTTCTAGTCTGGGGGCTCAGGGTGAGAGGAGGGGCAGCTCCGGAGTCAGGCCCCAGATGGCTGGTGCCAGGGAGTGGTAGGTGAGCCTCACCAGAGGGTGAAAGCCAAGCCAGCACCTGGAGTCACGAATTACCACACAATGTGCCAGGCTGTCCACTTCAGAAGCCCCATTCGGTGTTTATCTCGTGGTGTTATTGGAGCCTTCCACCCTCAGCAGCCTGTGCTCTGCCTGTGTTCAACACCAGCTGAGCCCCACCCTCATTGTCTTGTGTGGATTTTCTTTATATTCAACATTAAGATACTAGTTAACCATACAGCTTACTGTGTTGTGTGTGCGACTGTGTGTTTATATTAATTTATTTATTAAATCCTCAAAACAACCCTCAGCAGTAAGTACAGTCATCCCTTGGTATCCTTGGAGGGTTGGTTCCAGGACCCCCCCACCCCATACCAAAATCCACAGACGTTCAAGTTTCTTATATCAAATGGTGCAGTATTTGCATGTAACCTACGCCCACCTTCCCGTATACTTAAAATCATCTCTAGATTACTTATAATACCTAATACAATGTAAATGCTATGTAAATAGTTGTTTACTGTATTTTTAAATTTGTATTTTTACTGTCATATTGTTATTTTGTATTGCTTTTTTTTTTCCAAATATTTTTGATCCATGCTTGGTTGAATCCGTGGATACAGAATACCATGAATGTGAAGAGCCAGTTTTACTCCTATATCATCTCCAGTGTGCTGATGAGGAAACCATGGCACAAAGAGGTTAAATAACCTGTAAATAAATAAAGAATCTGAGCTGAGCTTCAAACGTGGGCAGTCTGGCTTCAGGTCCCTTGTTTCCACCACTGTACAACACTGCCTCTCATTACCCAGGATGCACCTAAGACTCCCAGAAATGCGGGCTGGGGGACAAAAGCAGCAGTGGTGGGAAGTGGAAGAAGCAAGCCAGCAGGATGCTTCAGTGGCACTAGACAGTGGAGATGCCACCCCCATTACACATGGGTCCACTCTCTACCCTGCACTGGACTCTCTCTCTTACCATGGGCTTAAAATCTTCCAGGGCCAGAGCTCTGCCTTAGTTATCTTGATACATCCACAACCCAAGGATGATGTCTTGTGCATACAAAGAGCTGAGTGAACACTAGATACATTAAATTCCTAGAAATTATTAATAAAAGCTTTATGGTTGAGCATGTTTTTGTCTTGGAGCACTCTGAAGGGTGCATTTCTCAAAGAGGCATGTAATGACACCAGGAATGGAGCTGTTTGGGTCACAGCGTTCTTCTGCTGGGACCAATCCCAGTTTCTTGTTCTCTCGACAGCCTAGAGGGAAATAATAACTTGTTTTTAATAGTGCTTTGCACTTTTCACAATGTTTTTGAAAATACATCACCTAAGTTAATTTTCAAAAACCCCAAATGAAAGGTAGTTAAAGATGATATTACATCTATTACACTTACTGCATGGGTTCATAAACTGAGGCGTTAGAGAGGCAGAATGATGGATCCAAGATTATGTAGCTAGTCAGTAGCAAAGTGAGGACAATACAATACCTGCTCCCCAGTGTCTGCCTTGGCATTCTTTCCTCTACACATAGATGCAGCCCTCAGACAGTGAGTATATTTCTCACCCTCAGATTCCATGAGCTTTATTCCACAAGTACCCTTTCACTGGGCTACAGACCTGTTGGGGAAGGTTTTATGTAGGGCAATTGGCATAGAGCCTTGCTAGTTAAACTACCCATTGCTCCTGCCATAGACAAGCAGCATAGCATCACCTGGGAGCTTGCTAGAAATGCAAAATCTTGGACCCATCCGGGACATATTGAATTGAATCCACATTTTAACAAGATCCCCAGGTGATTTGTGTTGCACATAGAGGTTCACAAACCACCCTTCCTGAAGATGTGCCTGTAAGGACCATCATCAACAAATATAAAAAGGTTGGATGCTCTCAGGTGTGTTCTGTGAAAGTTAAATGGGTATTTATATATTTGACTATGTTCAGATATTGACTTGGTAAGCATCACCTGGGACTCACACATGACAAGAATGAAAAGGATATCAGCCCGTGCCTTGGACTGGGACCAGGGAGAAACTTTAGGCAGCATATGCTAGGGAATGCACAGATAAGTCTGTGTGCCTGGCAGTCTCTCCCACGTGGGAAACCTGGGGGAGGGAACACCCGGCCTAAAGAGATCTACGTGTGGCTTTTCTGCTCATAAATAGAGTATTGGCAGGCACCATTGTCTTACTACATGCTTTCAGATGCCGCACTGGGGCACCGTGGGGCTCAGTGTTCTGAACGCAAAAGCCCAGTTCTGTTTAGCATAAGCCAAAAAGGTGACTCCTTCCATTACAGAAGCTGCTGTGGCCTGAACTGATTGCATGGAGGTCTGTCACCTTGTCAGTAGACAGGTGGTGGGCTGAACTGGAAGCCTCCTCTGCCCACCCCACCTCTCCTTGCCAGCTCTCATGCAAGACAAAGTCTGAATCAAACACTGTTTTTGATTTTTTGTAAATTATCTCTACAGAATGGTGTGCAGGCTATCACAGAATGTTTCAAAGAACCAGCTTTTAAAGTGTGTCTAAAAAATTTAAACATCTCAGTAGGTTTTTCTTAACAGAAGCAATTGCTAAACCAATATGAATTTGTTGATTAACCTTAATAGTGCTATAGGGGGTTGAATAATGTCCCCTGAAATTCATGTCCATCCAGAACCTCAGAATATGACCTACTCAGAAATATGGTCTTTTCAGATATAATTAGTTAAGATGAGGTTACACTGGACAAGGGATAGGCCCTCAGGCTAAATAGCTGGGGTCCTTACAAGGGCAGGGGGATCATGGAGCTACGCAGATACACACAGGTGAGAAAGCCACGTGAAGACAGATGTAAAAGTTGGAGGGATGCAGCTACCAGCCAAAGAATGCCAAGGATTGCCAGCCACCAGCAGAGCTAGGAAGTCAGGAAGGATTCTTCCCTAGAGCTTTCAGAGGGAGCGTGTCCCCACCATCACCTTGATGTTGACCTTCTAGCCTCCAGAACTATGAGAAAATAAATTTCTATTATTTTAAGCCTCCCAACTTGTAGTACACTTTTAAGCAGCCCTAAGAAACTAAAACGGTATCTAATAACTAATGTCACTACCATTATTTTGAGGACTTGCAACATGGAAGGCACCACTCTGAGCACTTCACATGTATTTACCAAAAACAGCTTTTGCAAGAGGTACTGTTATTCTCATCTTACATGAGGAAATTAGCATAAAAAACAATACTGAGTCACTTGCCCACGTGTTATCCACTAGACAGGTGGCAGAGCAGGCTCTACCCCAGCTGTAGAGGCCCCACGCAGACTCTCCAGCCTCGAGCTCTGAGAGTTGGGAGATGAACATATGGGCAAGAGATGGTGTGAACACACAGCATCCCCCCATTGCTGCACCCCTTCCATGCCACTGATGGAGCAGAAATGAGTCCTGGGGACAGGCCCCACAGGAATCAGTAGGAAAATCAGGAAGCTTGGCCACCCAGCAGTAGGAATTAATACCATTTGTTTTCTAGGAAATGGAGTCATTAGCTAGTGCTTTCAAAAAGAAAGAAAGAAAAACCCTCTAGTGTAATAAGCTAAGCTAAAGAGAATGTAGGGCTCTGTAACCAACATGCCTGGGACTATCAGCAGGACTGAAGCTTCAAAGAGTACTGAGAGTTCAAGGAAGACTCATTTTCACTCCTAGACTCTACAGCGAGTGCACTTACAGCAGCAGTTGGGAGGGGGATTACTATATAAAGAGCAACCTTGCTGAGTTCAGATGTTAAATTCTTTGAATAAATTTTCCTTAAGTCTGTTATGGCGTGTATTAAAAAGTATTTCTAAAATTACTGTACTAATGTACAGATCAAGTTGGTTGAAAAGGTGGACTGGTAGCTAGAATCTTTCAAATACCCACTTTCAAAAAAGGCCCCGTGGATGGACCACAGACTAGAAAGAGCTAGATGCCATGTGGTGCAGACAGTTCTCACTGTAAACACAATGCCTGAAGCCTTAAAAAGATGTGTGGAACGAGTGTATCCAACAAAGTCTAGAACAGGGTTTCTCAGCTTTGTCACTTGATATGCTAGGCTGGATGGTTCTTTGTTTGGGGGCTATCCCCCGCATGATAGGGTGTTCAGAAGCATTCTTGGCCTCTACCCACTACATGCCAATAGCACCACTGTCCAAACTGTGAAAACCAAAAATGTATCATCCAGGGGGACAAAATCACACCTCCACCCGATTGAGAACCACTAGTCTATACAGAGAAAGAGAAATAGGACATCATCAACTTGGGAAAACTTTGTGTTTACAGGCTAATTAAATGGTTCAAGGTAGGGGTAGGACAGCACTCCCTGTACGTCAGCTCTATTCACACACTCTTAGCCCAGAATTGGTCACAACCCCAAAAGTCTTATTCGCCGTATTTTTGTTTTCCTTCCTTTGCTTCTCTAGCATCTCTCTCTCCTTTATTTCATTTCTGGCCCTTTCCATTCTCCTTTCTGGCTCTTTTTTCTTTACTTGCTCCTAACTTTGGCGTTCTACCAAGCTTTACCCTTAACCCTCCATTCTGCCTTCCTGAGTTTAAATTTCACTTATCAGGCTGGGCATAGTGGCTCATGCCTGTAATCCCAGCACTTTGGGAAACCAAGTTGGGAGGATCACTTGAGGCCAGCAATTCAAGACCAGCCTGAACAACATAGTGTTGTTGTTGTTACAAAAATAAAAATTATACACCAACAGCAACTAAGTTGAGAATCAAATCAAGAACTTAACCCCTTTTACAATAGCTGCAAAAAAAATAAAATAAAATACTTAGGAATATATTTAACAAAAGACATGAAAGCTTTTACAAGGAAAACTACAAAAACATTGCTGAAAGAAACCATAGATGACACAAACAAATGGAAACACATCCCATGCTCATGGATGGGTAGAATCAATATTGTGAAAATGACCATACTGCTAAAAGCAATCTAGAAATTCAATGCAATTTCCATCAAAATACCACCATCATTCTTCACAGAACTAGAAAAAAATCCTAAAATTCATATGGAATGAAAAAAAGAGTCTACATAGCCAAAGCAAGACCAAGCAAAAAGAACAAATCTGGAGGCATTACATTACCCAACTTCAAACTATACTATAAGGCCATAGTCAGCAAAACAGCATGGTACTGGTATAAAAACAGGCATATAGACCAATGGAACAGAATAGAGAAGCCAGAAATAAAACCAAATACTTACAGTCAACAGATCTCCAACAAAGCAAACAAAAACATAAAGTAGAAAAAGGAGACCCTATTCAACAAATGGTGCTGGGATAATTGGCAAGCCACATGTAGAAGAATGAAACTGGATCCTCATCTCTCACCATATACAAAAATCAACTCAAGATGGATGAAAGATTTAAACCTAAGACCTGAAACCATAAAAATTCTAGACGATAACATTGGAAAAACCCTTCTAGACATTGGCTTAGGCAAAGACTTTATGACCAAGAACCCAAAAGCAAATGCAACAAAACAAAACAAACAGAAAAACAAAGATAAGTAGATGGACTTAAACTAAAAAGCTTCTGCACAATGAAATAATCAGCAGAGTAAACAGACAACCCTTTGTTTACTCAGAGTGGTAGAAAAATCTTCTCTATCTATACATCCAATCTATACATCCGACAAAGGACGAATATCCAAGAACTAATATCCAAGGAACACAGACAAACAATCCCATCAAAAAGTGGGCTAAGGACACGAATAGACAATTCTCCAAAGAAGATATACAAATGGCCATCAAACATGTGAAAAAATGCTCAGCGTCACTAATGATCAGGGAAATGCAAATCAAAACCATGATGTGATACCACCTTACTCCTGCAAGAATGGCCATAATCAAAAAAATAAAAACGAAAATAGATGTTGGTGTGGATGAGGTGAAAAGGGAACACTTTTACCCTGTTGATGGGAATGGAACTAATACAATCACTATGGAAAATACTGTGGGATTCCTTAAAGAACTAAAAGTAGCCCAGGTGTGGTGGCTTATGCCTGTAATCCCAGCACTTTGGGGGGCCAAGGTGGGCAAATCACTTGAGGTCAGGAGTTCAAGACCAGCCCAGCCGACATGGTGAAACCCTATCTCTACTAAAAATACAAAAATTAGCCAGGCGTGGTGGCCCATGCCCATAGTCCCAGCTACTGGGAAGGTGGAGGCAGGAGAATCACTTGAACCTGGGAAGCAGAGGTTACAGTGAGCTGAGACTGCACCACTGCACTCCAGCCTGGGCAACAACAATAAAAAGAACTAAAAATAGATCTACCATTTGATCCAGCAATCCCACTCCTGGGTATCTATCCAGGGGAAAAGAAGTCATTACACAAAAAAGATACTTGCACAGGCATGTTTATAGCAGAACAATTTACAATTGCAAAAATATGAAACCAGCCCAAATGCCCATCAATCAAAGAGTGGATAAAGAAAATGTGGTATATATATATCCCATGGACTACTATTCAGCCATAAAAAGGAACAAAATAATGACGTTTGCAGCAATCTGGATGGAATTGGAGACCATTATTCCAAGTGAAGTAACTCAGGAATGGAAAACCAAACATCATATGTTCTCACTCTGAGTGGGAGCTAAGCTATGAGGATGCAAAGGCATAAGAATGATACAGTGGACTTTGGGGACTCAGGAGAAAGGGTGGGAGGGGGTGAGGGATAAAAGACTATACACTAGATACAGTGTACACTGTTTGGGTGATGGGTGCACCAAAATCTCAGCAATCGCCACTAAAGAACTTATTCATGTAACCAAACCCCATCTGTTCCCCAAAAACCTATTGAAGTTAAAAAATAAAAACAATAAAAAAGAAGCTGTTATTTTTTGCCTAAACTCTTCAATCAAGTCTCCCTACCTCCAATGTTTGTCCCATCCCATTTATTTTATACCCAGTCACTAGAATGATCTTTAAAATGAAAATCTGCCATATGATCTGGCAATCCTACCTCTGGGTATTTATCCAAAAGAATAGGAAGCAGGGTCTGAAAGAGATATTTGCACACCCACATTCACTGCGGCATTATTCACAATAGCCAAGAGGTGGAAGCAATTCAAGTGTCCATTTATGGATGAATAAAGGAAATTTAGTGTCCACATACAAAGGAATGTTATTCAGCCTTAAAAAGAAAGGAAATGCTGTCATGTTACAAGTTGGACATTATGTTAAGTGAAATAAGCCAGTTGCAAAAAGACAACTGTGTGATTCCACTTATATGAGGTAACTAGAGCAGTAAAACCTGTAAACACTAAAGGCAGAATAGTGTTCCCAGGGGCTGGAGGGTTGAGCAAAGGAGAATTTGTTTTTCAGTGAGTACAGAGTTTCAGTTTTGCTAGATGAAAAGGTTCTAGAGATCTGTTACAACAACAGCATGAATATACTGAACACTACTGAACTGTGCACTTAAAATGGTAAAGATGGTAAACTTGATGTTATATGTTTACCACAATTTTTAAAAATTTAATTAAAATCTGTACATATAATTGCCTTGTGTAAACCCTTCCCCTTCCCTTTCTCTCTTACCTTTGCACAATCTCTCAGCTCTGCTCGGAACCAGCTTCAAAATACCTCCCTTCCAGCGTATGCTGCTCCAGGCAAATGCCTCCAGGTTCTAGGGAATGACTCCTCTGTCAGTGCCTCCTGGAAGAGAGGCTCACATAGCCCCTAAATGTACCCCATGGGGCACTCACACTAAGGCAGTGAAGCCCATTCTCCATGTATGCTTACCCTAAAAACCGTGACATCCTAACATAGCCACTTCAGCATTTTTTACCTGTGTCCCTGTGCTCCCGGACCAAACTGAGGGTCGGGCTGCTATTTCTTGCAGCCCGATAACAAGATGTAGATGAACTAGGGAGGAAGAGAGCTTTTTTATTTCTGTAACCAGTTACAAGGAGAAGGCTCGGAAAATATCGCCAGACCAACTCAAAATTACCAAGTTTTCCAGAGCTTATATACCTTCTAAGCTGCATGTCTACATGGAAGCGTGCATTCCTCTGAAGACGTAAGTGATAGCTTCTTTAATCTACAATAGCTAAAGTCTGAGTCTTGAAGACCTTCCCCTGGAGCCTCAGTAAATTTACTTAATCTAAATGGGTCCAGGTGCTAGGTGATTACCCTTAACCTGCAGGTTTAAAGAGTTCCTTCAGACCCCCAATAAACTTGTTTGTGGAGGCCTGGGGAGTTTCTTCAGACCCCCAAATAAAACTTGTTTAATCCTAAATAGTCCCGTTAAGAATTCCTTCATTATCTTTTCATGGTTTAAGGCCCAGGAAAGATCCGGGCAAAACTCTTGGTGAGCTTTTGTTATATTCCAGCCTTTGTATAAGGGCACTAGCTCTTTTAACTTTTAATATTTCACTTACCTGCTCAGTGAGTACTAAAACAGTTGTTATGGAGGCCTGCATTAGTGAGACCTGGCCTGCCACACTTGGGAACGAACCCATGGCCCAGCTCATTTGCAAGGCATTCATCAGAACCCCGTGCTCTGCCTAAAAGGAATCTGCTGAATCATATTTGCTCCACCTCATTCCACCTGCAGCAAGTGCTACTCTTTTTTTCCCCAATCTGCCTCTTTCTGTGTAGTCTTCTCTTCTCATTGAATTTCCCGTAGTGCCTGGCCTGCCTTATCTAACATCAGCCTTTTGGATTTCATTTTCCTTATGCTTCTCTCCTGGAGCAGCTGGATTCTGAAGCTTTTCATCAATGTATGTTTCTCCTCCGACAGTAGGCAGGATGACCCACTGAGCCAAAGAAGTCTCATTTTAACTGAGACCAAATATGACACAGCAGCGGCAAGCTGGGATTATTTATATGCAGTTTAAGGGATAATCCTTCAATCCAATACTGTGAGCCATTGGAGAGCAGATTGGTGAAATCTTTTTCCACCTCTCTGTTTTGAAACAACGGCTTTATTATTATTCCATTCTAGTGAGGCAAACAGATTAGGAGATGATTGTAATGGAAAAGATAGCTTATTACTCACAGTTCCTAAGAGAAGGAGCATGCCACACCATGGGGGTTGGGGGCAACGGGGGATGCCCTACGTCAGTCCGGAGGCTGGAGGGGACAAGCAGAAAGTGTGGGTGAGAGACTTAGGTTTTTGAGGGAGGGAATGGGCAAGGCAGGGTATCCAGGCTCTGCAGGTGTAGGACTGGCTAGTTTGCATCCTTTCAGTGGGCTCTGGGGCCTAAGGGCTGTCTTGAGTTGTCTGAGTCCTACCTGGCCCCGGGCTGATTAGGTCAGAGGGAAAGTTGCCTCATAAAGTAGGTGTTTGGGGAATATGGGCTTTGGATTCATTGGTTTGCATATGGAAGTTGTGCTCACAGGGGAGTCATTTGCTATCTCTAGGAATTAGCTAGCCCCAGGAGGGCAGTCTCTCCCCAGTCAGCAAAGCCCCAAGATATCAAAGCATCATAAAATACATGGAATTAAAAACATGATTGATGCACTCTCCAACACCAGAATCAGAACACGGGGTATTCAGTGTGGCTGCAGAGAGGACAAAGAAGGGGGAAAAACACTAATAACACTGTGGGTACCCAGGCTACAGCAGTTCTTGACTCTTATCAAGTTTATAAGAAAAACTCTCCCAGCTATGGATTAACAATATCCATCCAATTTCTGAGAAGTCAGCTACCAAAACATTTGTTTTAGATTTCTTTTTATATGAAGTGATAAATATACATTTTCCCCCATGGAGAATATTTATGAAAACTTTTCTGGGAAACGTCTTTTTGCTAAATATGGGGTCTCTAGAGACAGCTCGGGAAAGCAGCCTCCTGAATGTGCTGTCAGTTGTGACCTGCCAGTCTGAATTACCATATTTTTATATTGTAACTCACTTCCTTTAATGATATATATATTCTACTAATGGTGTGAAAGGGATGGAAACTGGCAGTTTTAATAGTGTGTGATATATGTGCTCCCTCAGCGTTAAATGCGAGGTTTTGCCTGAAACAAGAATCGGCTTCGGCTGGCCTTCACTGGAGCGCGGACCTCAGCGTGACACTCAGCAGAGGTGACTTTGGTGGTGACGTGGAGTGTGAATCCCATTTCCTCAGTGCACAGTAACGATGATGGCCGGTTTGGCAACTTCTGAGACTTTTATGCTCCCCTTTCTTCCTCCCTCCCACTTTGGTCCCTTTTTCCTGGCTCTCTTTTTTTTTCTCTCTCTCTCTCTCTCTTTTCCTGGATAAGGCTTCTAGCCCTCTCAGTGCTTACTGGAACTGATTGTCAATTCAAATGGCTCCACCGTGGGGTCATCCTGCTGGAGGAGAGGCGTGACTGTTATGTGTCTGCCTTTCAGAAATCCGGACATTTAAAATGAACACGGGCTTATGCAGCAGGACCATCAGCCATTGCAAGCCTTCAATACTGCCCACACATCTTTCCAGATGCCCCAGTTCCACAAACCCAGCCAGTGAGAGCAAATGTGTATCTGGAGTGATGGATGTATGTCCTCCCTGTGTTTCGCTCTGTTCCCCTTTGCCTGTCATCATAACCCTGACTTACCCGATCCGTCCTCACACTCCGAATGCCCACCTGCTTGCAGAGATAGAAGAGGATGTACTATTCACTATCTACACTTCAATCTAAGGGTCCTCTCTCCCAGACATTTTGCCCCTCATTTCTGACTATGGAGTAAAATATTTAGGTTCTCCTCAAAAAAATTTCAGATGTGATCTAGTAGGGAGAAGGGGAATAATTTGACAGGCTAGGAAGTGGCCCCTTCCTGGTGCCCTGACATCCCATGATGTGGGCAGCCTACAGGCCCCTCTGCCCAACAGACGGCATCAATGCCTTCTCACTGTTTGGATGGCAGCAGGAAAGGGCCCAGGCTTCCAAGCTTGTCAAGAATTTCCAGATGGGGCATGTCTGTTGTGGTCGTTTTCTATGACATACTGTGTTGGCCCCAACAGAGACATGGATTGCACATGCATCTTGAACCCCATGAGTATAATCTCAGAAAACTGTCGCTGTTTCGGCTTCTACCAGCTCTGCTCCCTCACTTCCTTTTTCTTTTGTTTATTTGTTTGTTTGTTTGTTGTTTAAGACAGGATCTCGCTCTGTCACCCAGGGTGAGTGCAGTGGCACAAACATGGCTCACAGCAGCCTCAATCTCCCAGGCTCAAGCAATCCTCCCATCTCAGCCTCCTGAGTAGCTGGGACTACAGTCATGCACCACCATGCCCAGCTAATTTTTTTATTTTTATTTTTATTTTTCTGTAGAGATATGGGTCTCGCTTTGTTGCCCAGGGTGGTCTCGAACTCCTGGATGCAAGCAATCCTCCCATTTTGGCCTCCCAAAGTGCTGGGATTACAGGTGTAAGCCACCGCTCCTGGCCTTCTCTTCTTTCTTAAGAATGAAATCTGCAAACCCTCCTTCCCCAGCCCCATCAACTCTAACTGTTGTTTGGCTTCTGAACATCAGGTGTAACAAAAAAACTTTAAAACAAAAATTATATAAGTGTTTTGAATAAAATGCAAAAAAAAAAAAAAGAAAGGAAGGAAGGAAGGAAGTAATAAAGAAAGAACTGAAAGGATTACTCAAGAGAAACCTGACTGCATAAACATCAATCAAAAGACTATCATGCATAAGCCCGGTCCAGTATCTGTCTATTACAGGTAGCCCTTAAGAAGTGAAGAAACCTTGGTTTTTAAATCAAGCATGTAGACACAGGTAGAGAGTACTATAAATTAAAGCATTCTTTACAAGCTTAATAATTGAGGAGATACACAATGCATCTGTATTTGCAAACTAAATTTTGCAAAGTCCTCCCAAGATGAATTTCAAGCTTTAAGGCAATATCAATCATATTCTCAAATTTTTTCTTCAAACTTAGTACATATGAATTCTAAAGTTCACCTAAGAGAAAAAAAAACAGGTAAGCATAGTAAAAAAAAAAAAAACAACTTAAAGACTAATTTATATAGAATATACAGTCCAGAATTAGATTATATTAGAAAATAAGAATTTAACATAATACATAAAAAAAGACATAAATCAATAAACATAAAGGTAGAAATACTCAATAATATTGGTTTTGCTGATTAGCAATAGGGGAAGAATGACTTTAGACACAATTAATATAATAAATAAATTTTACATGAATTAAGAAGTTCAATGTAAAGCTACAATCACGAAAATACAAATATCGACACTCATAATTGACAGTTTATTACATCTGGAAAGTTTGGAGGATAAAAGACTTTCTAAGTACTATATATGTGATAAAATAAATTAGAACAATGAACAGATTTGATAGAAAAATTAAAATATCCACACTACAAGGAAAATTATTAACAAAAGAAAAAATACACTTGACAAATACAGTATAGAAGTGATTGATATTTTTGAGGCATAAAAGTTAATGCTTTGATTGTCTTCAGAATTCTTGGTGAAAAAAAAGTTAATGCAACTTGCAATGAATGCTAAGACCCGAATAAATAAAGCAGAAGACAATAAGAAAATAAATTTACAAACACAAAAGAAAACATTGTCAATTATAAAAATATGCAAATTAAACAAACATTAAGGTACACGTTGTACATATTAAATTAACAAAATAAAAGTCTAATGGTAATTTATATGGCCAGTAATTGTGTATCAAAAATATTGTCATCTACATTGCATATAGCATTATAAATTGACATAATCCTTTTGGAAAATTATGTAGCAATATATTTCAGGAACCATATGAAAGATTATATCATTTGATTTAATAATTCTACTTTCATACAAAATATGGGAAAAGCTATATACATGAAGATGTTTGTCACATTCTTTTTAATAGCAGAAAACAAGTAAACAAATGTCCAATGAAAAAAGAACACCTAAACTAGTTATGGAACTGTGGCAATTTTAAAATATCTGCAAACTCTTCCTTCCTTCTATCACTGAGACATATCCCCTCCCTTTGTCAAGGCTGACCTTGATTGCTAGTTAGCCAGTGGGGTACAGCCAAAGGGGTGCTATGTGAAAGTCACAGAAGACAATGCACCATCTGCCTGGCTTGCTAGAATATTTGTGGTGGAGCCCTGAGCCATCACGTAAGATGTCCCAGCATCCTGAGGCTGCCATGTTGTAAGGAAGCCCAAACTGGCCCATGTGGAAGTCCACACTGAGATGCTCTAAGATCACATAAAAAGAGAGGAGGCCCCCCCCCAGCCCCCAGCTGCCCAGGTCCAGCCAGAGTTGTGACAGCAACTCTGTGAGCTCAAACCATCCAGCCAAGTTCTTCCTAACCCTCTGACACACACAAACCAGGAGAGATAATACAATGATTGTTGTGGCTTTAAATTGCTAAGTTCTGAGTGGCTTATTGTATGGCAATAGATGCCTAGAGCACAGATCTCTACTGCAGAGAACAAGGTACAGCCATTCAAACACTCAATTTAAAAGACTATGTAAAAACATAGCTTATTTTTCATAATATTTAGTTAAAAAATACATAAAATGTGTATATTATGATTGTAGCCATTAAAAATCAATATTAAAAAGGACTTGAGTAATCACAGTGGTTCTTACAGGACCTAACAGTGACGTTAGTAACATTGATGTTACTAACAATGATGTTAGGTCATGTAAGAACCAATGTGATGGTATTATTTTTGGTTATTATTGGTGGTATTATCAATAATGCCATATTGATGGTACTATTTTTCTAATATCTAAACTTACTAAAATATAATTCTAATGATTGTGTAATTAATTAATGAGAATTACCTGTCCCTCAAAGGAGAAAAAGTAAGAGTAAAGATATTTTATCTTAAAATATTGCATGAGAAAAATGAAAAAAATCTAAAACTTTAGAAGCACAAAACAGTGTGACCAAATTCACCCCTTTCCCAAGAGTGATTATAGATTGAGATGGAGCCCCTGAGGTTTGTGTGTTAAAATGTAAAAGTTGTATCCTCTGTGTTTCTAGAGTTTGAAGGGAGCCCGTGAACATTGCCCATGGCCCAATATGCACTCCAAGGGATCGGTTAATCTTGTTGCTTTTATTTTCTTAAGACAAGTTATACAGGTGTTGTTTATATAATGCGCACAACATAGAAATGTTTGAAATGCCTGAAGAAATTCTAGATTTAGAGTCTTCTCTCTCAGGACTGGCTGACAGACATCCACTCACAGCATGTCTCCTCGTGTCCAGGATCTCTGGGGGATACTCAGTCCCTTCCATCAGGAACACATGTGGCTGCCCATAGCTCAGTGGCCTATCAACTAAAGGACACATATGCATACACTCAATGTGCAATGATGGAGTAACACTCAATAACAGCAAATAAGACTACTGTCAGTAGCAGAGAGGCTCAGGAAGCACATGACAGTCACTGGCCATTGTAGTTTCTCAAATCCCACAGGGCAAGGATTGAGAAGGCCCCTCCTAGGCTGTGGAGTAAGTTGCTTGGTGGCCCATCTGGCACCGTGTGTGTCACGCTGGAAGAGTGGGGAAGGCCTTGGAGAGTGTGCTGTCCTTGGAGGCTGCCAGCTTGCATAGCCTACTTTCTGCTGATACAGGTTGGGGATCAGGGGCATTGCTGGAAGGATGGAACAATTACAGGCTTTTGTAAGGAAGATAGTGGTTGCTTATAGCAATAAAATTCCCTCAAACTTCTTACCTATGTATCTGCCTGCAGTCAGTCACTCTGTGCAAGATCCTATCTAGACCTAATATTTACGCCTGAGACCCTAGTCTGGAGGTTGGCAAATGCTTCCTGTAAAGGGCCAAATAGTAAATATTTTAGGCTTTCTGGGCCAAAAGGCAAAATCAAGGATATTATGTAGGTACTTACGTAACAAGAGAGAAAACAAATGTCCACAAATTTTTTTTTCATCATTTTTTAACTCAGGGTCACACAAAAACAAGTGGCAAGCTAGATTTGTTCAGTAGATTTGCCCGGGTTGCCAACCCCACTCTGGTCTGTTACTCACCAGCCCCTGCATGCCATACCCTTCTCTTTCATCTTCATACTGGCCACCATGAGACCATCTGAACTACAGGCTTGTAGAGGGAAGGCAGCACCCAGTCTCATCTGTGCTGCCTTTTGTCTTTTTTTTTTTTTTTGAGACGGAGTCTCGCTCTGTCACCTAGGCTGGAGTGCAGTGGCATGATCTCGGCTCACAGCAACCTCCGCCTCCCAGGTTCAAGCGTTTCTTCTGCCTCAGCCTCCCAAGTAGCTGGGAATACAGGCTCCTGCCACCATGCCCAGCTAATTTTTTGTATTTTTAGTAGGCACAGGGTTTCGCCGTGTTAGCCAGGATGGTCTCGATTTCCTGACCTCGTGACCCACCTGCCTCAGCCTCCCAAAGTCCTGGGATTACAGGTGTGAGCCACAGCGCCCAGCTGTCTTTTGCCTTTTTACTTTGCCGATGGTGGTGTTTGCCCGTCAACTCTCAATAGAAGATGCTTAAGAAAAGCCTGCAGCCATAAACTTATCTCCTGGTCAAGCTGCCCCCTCAGTCGTGAGCCACTGCTTCAGTTTGCAGTGCAAATGGAATGGGTGCTTTCCACTCTGCCAGGTCCCCGGTTATTGGACTCTCAGTTGACTTAGATTGTCAGACACCACCAACTCTGGCCAGAGTTCATCTCTGTTACGTCAAGTGTCAAGAACAAGCCGACGAGCACTGCATGCCAAAATTTTCCCACCAGTTTCCTAATGCTGTAGACCCAATCTGTCCTGGTCTGCTCCCCACACACTCAAGGAACAGTTTTTATCAAAAGTTTTGCCACCACCTAGCAAGGTTCACCAGCTGGCCGGCCTGCAATATCTGTGTTTTTTTAACTTTTATTTTAAGTTCAGAGGTACACGTGCAGGTTTGTTCCATGGGTAAATGTGTGTCACAGGAGTTTGTTGCACAGATTATTTCACGGCAAGGTACTAAGTCTAGTACCCATTAGTTACTGCTCCTAATCCTCTCCCTCCTCCCACCCTCTATCCTCAGATAGGCCCCGGTTTGTGTTGTTCCTTTTATGTGTCCATGTGTTCTCATCATTTATTTAGGTTGATACAAAAGTAACTGAGGTTTTTTGCCATTACTTTTAATAGCAAAAACCACAATTGCTTTTGTGCCAACCTATAGCTCCCACTTACGTGTGAGAACATGCAGTAATTGGTTTTCTATTCCTGTGTTAGTTTACTAAAGATAATGGCCTGCAGCTCCATCCATGTCCCCACAGAGGACATAATCTGGTTCCTTTTTGTTAACCTGCAATATCTGTATGTTCACACCTACTGCCTGGCCACTTCAACTAATCCTATGTCACAAGCTAAGGTTCTGTGACTTACAGCCTCCACCTCAGGGATCAGATTCTATTTCATAGCTATTGTATTCTTGACCTTGATTTCATGATCTGAGATTACAGTATCAGCTTCCACAGAGGAGAGAGGAAGAGACAAAGTCAAAAAGAAAAAAAGGGCAAGTTCAAGATGCTTTTTAAAGAAGGATCTTATGAGCTGCTAAATGATGCTTTTGCTCACAGATCATCGGTCAGAAGGTATTGACATGGCCCCATACCTAACTAAAAGAGGGGCTAAGAAATGCAGTCTCCATCCTGGACAGCCATATGCCTAGTCAAAAAATGGGGTTCTATCAACTTTGTAAGTGAGAGCGGTAAGTGGGGCTGACCAGCAGTCTCTGCCATAGAAAGGTACCAGTATAATTCCCATTTTGAAGATGACAACACTGAGGCTTAAGGAGGCCAAGTGTTGCTTGAGAGTATGTGATAAAGCCGATTCCAGCCTGTGCCACCTGAGAAGTCTCCTGCTCTTAACAAAGGGTCAACTGGCTTGTATGTATTCTTCACACAAACAGCTTGGGGGTGCTCTTCCAACCTACGGATACGGCAGATTCTGGCAAAGGAAACAGCTGTGGGTTTCGTGTCTGATGGCTTTTGAAAGGTTGACATTTCTTAGCAGAATTCTCAGACTAAGTTTGGGAAAATAGGGGTGGGGTGAAGAAAGCTATGGTCCATCAAAGGAAAAACAAAATATGCTATATCCATAAAATAGAGTATTATTTGGCCATAAGTGGGAATGAAATACTGATGAGTATTACAACATGGATGAACATTAATAACATGCTAAGTGAAAGAAGCCAGTGACAAAGAAACATATATGGTAAGATTTCATTTCTATGAAAGGTCCAGTGTAGGCAAATCCAGACATGGATGGTAGATCAGTGGTTGCTTGAGGTTGGGAAATGAGGAAAGGAGAGTGACTGCTAAGGGGCATAGAGGTTTTTTGGGGGAGACAAAAATATTCTAGAATTGATTGTGGTGATAGTTAAAAGCTCTGGGAATATACTAACAGCCATTGTATTATATCCTTCAGATGGGTGAATTGTGAGATATGTAAATTTTATCTCAACACATCTGTCACCAAAATAAAAAGTCCATGGAGACACTGAAACACAAAAGTTACCTCAAGGTAGAAGCTTGATGTACACATGAATATTTCATGTCGTTACGGAAATATTTCATAATAGTTCATGAAAAGTTATGCAGTGTGGGAACATGTTACAGTAAAGTCAGCCAATGTTAGGAATCACAAGTTGTAGTTGCCATGGAAAAGATTAAACAAAAGGAGAAGGAAAGAAAGAAGGAAGAAAAGGAAGCTATGACAATCGAGAAGTGCAGGATGAATGAAATTTCCCTTAAAATTGTTAAAATGTTTTTATGCTTGTTATAGACTGATAAACCATCCTTGACATGTTTCATGACTCAATATAAGACCAAACATTCTGCATTTGCACTGAAAAATCATGTTAGAAAAAGGAACTTTCTTTAGTGGTGTTGACTTGTTCAGGCAGCACAGATGGTGCCAAGCACTCTCCTCCACCTAAGGCCTGGAAAGAATTATTCAAAATTTCACCTGTTACCAAAGCCAGACACCTCAGAGATCACCTTCTCAGTAATTAGCCTCAGAAATTAATCCCTGCTTATTTTACAGGTCAAGCAACTAAATAATCTTTGTGTTCAGTGATTTTTCCAAGGTGGTGAATCCAATAGGAGCAGATTTTCTGATCCCCTAACCCCTGGTGAGTATATAATACTTTAATCCACACCAACCTCAACCCCAAAATAGCACTGAGGAAACTCAGTGAAAATATTCAAAGTTAAGAAACTTTTGTTTAGTGTAAGCATTCTCAATAACTGTAGTTCATAGGAATGAAAATATTATTGTAAAACAAGAACAATGAAGAATTATGTGTAACTATTCACTGTGGCCTCTAAGGAGGAAGAATTCCTTCAAGCCAGGTCAGCTTCAGGTCTGCAAGTGTAGAGATTCTGAATAGGACAAAAGGGAGAAGAGAGAGAAAAAATACATTTTCAAGCTTCAGGTGATAGTTTTTAGGGATAAGGAAGTGAAAGGAGAAGACAAAGGCTTTCAAGAGACATCTGCTACCCTAGAAAAGGACATTAGAAAGAGGAGTGATGGGGAAAGTATGTTCAAGATGGTGACTGTGTAATAAGAAGGAACTAGCCTCACATATACACTATGTGAGGAATGCTATGCAGTCATAAAAGAGAATAAATTCGTGTCCTTTGCAGGGACACGGATGAAGCTGGAAACCATCATCCTCAGCAAACTAACACAGGATCAGAAAAACAAACATTGCGTGTTCTCACTTATAAGTGGGAGTTGAACAATGAGAACACATGGACACAGGGAGGGGAACATCACACACCGGGGCCTGTCAGAGGGTGGGGAAAAGGGGAGGGAGAGCATTAGGACAAATACCTAATGCATGCGAGACTTAAAACCTAGATGATGGGTTGATGGGTGCAACAAACCACCATGACACATGTATACCTATGTAAAAACCTGCAAGTTCACCACATGTATCCCAGAACTTAAAATAAAATGAAATAAAATAAAGAACTAGCTTCTTTTCCATTTCAATAAGAAATCAAGGAAAAAAGTGAAATATTTATAATCATCTCTTGGCCACTTTATTAGACATGCCTAACATTCTGTAATGGAATTACCACTGTGAATATCCTATCTTGAGTTTTAATAATATTGCATGGCAGGGCAGCGGAAAGAGCTTTGGTTTTAGAGTCTGGGCTCCTAGGAGGATGTGGACCCTCTCAGCCTCTGCTTGCTCATCTGTTGGGTGGAGGTCATCATTCCCGCCTGTATTAGTCAGGGCTCTCCAAAGAAACTGAGCCAATGGGATATATACAGGGAGAACTATTTATGTTAAGGAATTGGCTCAAGGGGTTGTGGCCACTGGCAAGCCTGAAATTTGTAGAGCAGATCAGCAGGCTAGAAATTCAAGTCAGAGTTGATGTCCTGAGTACAAATTCTGCAGGGCAGCAGGCTGGAGGCTCAAGCAGGGTTACTATATTACAGTGGTAAGGAAAATTCCTTGTTATTCTTTGGGAAACTTTAATCTTTGTTTGGGTCTTCAGCTGATTGGATGAGGCACAATCTCACGGTCATGGGTAATCTGCTTTGCTAAAGTCAGCTGATTGCGAATGTGAATCACTTCTTTAAAAATATCTTTATACAACATCTAGACTAGTGTTTGACTAAACGATTGGTCATCATAGTCCAACCAAGTTGACACATAAAGTTAATCATCACACTGCCCTCCTGCCTTATGAGTCATTAGTAATGCATCATTCTTACACATTTTCTTTATTGCTTTCTCTCAAGCACCTATTTAGTACCTGGCACACAATAGTCACAAAGTAAATACTTAGTGGGTGTATGGTATGATAACACTTGGAAATTACGAACAAATATATATGCTAGGCTTAACCAGTGTGGTTTGGGAGAATATGCATATTTTTGAGGATACATACTGAAGTCTCACCCATTCATGCCTTAAATTCACCATTAAACTAACACAACAGCCCAGCTACTCTACTTCCAGAAATTATTTCCACAGATATACTCACACGAATGCAAACTGGCTTAGAAACAAGATTATTTACTGCAACATGGTTTGTAAAACAAAAGTTCAAAACAACCTAAATGTCCATCAATATGAAATTTGGCTAAATGAACTCAACAGAATTTGAAGGGCTGAAGAAGCTCTTTATATACTGTTAAGCAAAAACAACAAGGAGCATAACAACAAGGATAGAATGATACTAGCTGTATAAAAGAGAGAAAAGAAGGGCTATATAAAAGATATAAATGTATCCTTTATGCATAATATATATTCCTAAAAGTACATACTAAATTAATCATGTTGGAGAGAGGCACTGGGAATCTGGGAGAAGGAGGTGGGACTGAGACATTTTACTAAATGTTCACTTACATCTTTTTAATTTTGAACCACATGAGTATACTGCTGATTAAAAATCAAATTTAAAGAAGGAAAGAAAAGGAGTTTGTTTAGTACTTGATTTTAAAATAAACAAGCAAATAAGTTGGTTATTTTTTTCTAAGCTTACTTATACCTACTTTTGAACTTTATGTTATCTCTTCTGCGGTTTGAGAATGACCATCTCATGGGATGGGAGGTATTGAGAAAATTAATGTAGGCTCCATTTCAGTAGGGGGAAGACTTAAATTTTACATTTGGGGATTGATGTTTGACTTGTAACAGAGCCTCCTCTTGAGGAAGGAAAGAAAGAGAGAGAACAAAGAGTTAGCTCAGAGGAATATTCCAGGAAATCGATCTGAGTCAGAAGCAGCAGGAAAAGTTTTTTAAGAAAGCAGGTGAAACACATTGGCACAAACATAGCAACAGTGTAAAAAGAAATCCTAAATTATTTAGTTTAAAGACAGGACTCCAATGTCTTTACTGCATGCAGCCCAACAGAACTAAAACAAGCAAATCAGGAGAAGACTTTAGAAGATACTGTAAAAGGTGTACCCTAAGAAAATCAAGCTTGCAAACTGGCAACTCTCAGGTGGCCAGAGGTTGGCAATTCAATCTGTGAATCAAACTGATTTTCTGTCTCTTTCAGATCTCTGCTCTTTGCTTTCTAACATTTCAGCAACCTCTCAAGCCTGGGAGGGAGCAGAAAAAGAAAATCTGAATAGTTTGTCCGGGAATTTGGATTATCAGAGTTTTTTTTAAATTCCTCTTCCAAAAACTGATATTTCTCTAGATCATAATCTCTGCTATTTGTCAACTGTGTGGTCTGTTTCTTGCTGTATCAGTCAGGATATGCTGGGTTATGCTGCAGTAACAAACATCCCCCAAGTCTTAGAAGCTTTAAAAAAACAATGGTTTATGTCTCAGTCGTGCAAAGTATAACCTAAGTTCTTGCACCTTCCAGACAACACCTACCTGCATGGTCACTACAGGAGGGAAGAGAAGCACACACCAGGACCAGCTCTCAAATACTTCCAACCAGAAGTGACCTGCCCCTCCTCCACTCACATTCCACTGAACAGAAAAATCACATAGAATGTCCGTCTTCAGAGGGGAGAAGTAGAATCCTACTGTGTCTAAAGGAGGACAGGAGGAAATACTGTCTTTCTCGCTCTCCGCTCCTAAATATAAGAAGCCTTGCTATTATTGGGGTGGTTTTTTTGTTTTCTTGTTTCTTTGTTTGTTTTTGAGATGGAGTCTCACTCTATCACCCAGGCTGGAGTGCAGTGGCACGGTCTTGGCTCACTACAACCTCCACCTCCCAGGTTCAAGGGATTCTCCTGCCTCAGCCTCTCAAGAAGCTGGGATTACAGACGTGCACCACCACGCCCAGCTAATTTTTGTATTTTAGTAAAGATGGGGTTTTACCATGTTGGCCAGGCTGGTCTCGAACACCTGACCTCAAGTGATCCACCTCCCTCGGCCTCCCAAAGTGCTAGGATTACTGGCATGAGCCACCGCACCTGGCCTTGGGTTTTATTTTAATTTTTGAAACTTGTGTGTTATGGAGTTTTTTTCCTGATGCTTGAGGATAAGAGTGCCTGAATGAATTAACTTGTGAGACACAAGTTTGGCCACTCCTGGCCTGCTTCTTCTCTGACATAAAGTACCATTTGAAAGTTCTTTTCATACACTAAGGCAACCCTAAGGGATCTATTAGCAGTAGCTATTCCATAGGTTTCCATTTTCGTGAGCCATTCTCATTCCTTTTGTCACTCTTCCTTGTCATTAATGACAAAAATTTGTAAAATTAGAGAATTCTGTTATCTTGGAACCAAGTTTCAGAATGTCTAAACTGACAAGGCCCTTAGCAAATGCTTCCAACTCACCAATTTCCCACTTCACATTGCAGAGGGGAAACCTGAAGTCCAAAAATGGAAATGACTTGCCAAAAATTACAAAGCAAATACATGGGCATTGTTTTATTTTATTTTATTTTATTTTATTTTATTTATTTATTTTTTTGAGACAGAGTCTTGCTCTGTTGCCCAGGCTGGAGTGCAGTGGCGGGATGTCGGCTCACTGCAAGCTCCGCCTCCCAGGTTCACGCCATTCTCCTGCCTCAGCCTCCCTAGTAGCTGGGACTACAGGCACCCGCTACCAAGCCCAGCTAAATTTTGTATTTTTTTTAGTAGAGATGGGGTTTCACTGTGTTAGCCATGATGGTCTCAATCTCCTGACCTCATGATCTGCCCGCTGGTGCTGGGATTACAGGCACAAGCCACCGTGCCCAGCTGTGGGCAGTTTTAAACCACTAAATATGTAGTAATTTGTTACACAGCAATAGAAAACTAATGCAAAGTTTGATCTTTCAAGAGTGCTTATATTTTAACTAGGCCCATATTAAGACTTAAAGCACTAATAGACACTAAAAGCTATAAAAAGACATTGGCATTCCACAGGTGCTTATGTATGTAACTCAAAATATAACATTATTTTTTGAAATTACACATAGCTTACATGTATGGTGTAATATAAATAAGTTCCTTACAGATTTTCTGATTACAAAAGTCTGAATCTTCTCATTAAAATAAAACTTTTCAGAGGGCAGCCAAGATGGCCGAATAGGAATAGCTCTGGTCTACAGCTCCCAGCATGAGTGACACAGAAGACCAGTGATTTCTGCGTTTCCATCTGAGGTACTGGGTTCATCTCACTAGGGAGTGCCAGACAGTGGGCGCAGAACAGTGGGTGCAGTGCACCACATGCAAGCCAAAGCAGGGTGAGGCATTGCCTCACTCGGAAAGCGCAAGGGGTCAGGGAGTTCCCTTTCCTAGTCAAAGAAAGGGGTGACAGACGGCATCTGGAAAATTGGGTCACTCCCACCCTAATACTGCGCTTTTCCGACGGGCTTAAAAAACGGTGCACCAGGAGATTATATCCCGCACATGGCTCAGAGGGTCCTATGCCCACGGAGTCTCGCTGATTGCTAGCACAGCAGTCTGAGGTCAAACTGCAAGGTGGCAGCGAGGCTGGGGGACGGGCACCCGCCATTGCCCAGACTTGCTTAGGTAAACAAAGCAGCTGGGAAGCTTGAACTGGGTGGAGCCCACCACAGCTCAAGGAGGCCTGCCTGCCTCTCTAGGCTCCACCTCTGGGGGGCAGGGCACAGACAAAAAGACAGCAGTAACCTCTGCAGACTTAAATGTCCCTGTCTGACAGCTTTGAAGAGAGCAGAGGTTCTCCCAGCACGCAGCTGGAGATCTGAGAACAGGCAGACTGCCTCTTCAAGTGGGTCCCTGACCACTGACCCCCGACCAGCCTAACTGGGAGGCAACCCCTAGTAGGGGCAGACTGACACTTCACACGGCCGGGTACTCCTCTGAGACAAAACTTCCAGAGGAACGATCAGACAGCAGCATTCACGGTTCATGAAAATCTGCCATTCTGCAGCCACCGCTGCTGATACCCAGGCAAACAGGGTCTGGAGTGGACCTCTAGGAAACTCCAACAGACCTGCAGCTGAGGGTCCTGTCTGTTAGAAGGAAAACTAACAAACAGAAAGGACATCCACACCAAAAACCCATCTCTACATCACCATCATCAAAGACCAAAAGTAGATAAAACCACAAAGATGGGGAAAAAACAGAGCAGAAAAACTGGAAACTCTAAAAAGCAGAGCACCTCTCCTCCTCCAAAGGAACACAGTTCCTCACCAGCAATGGAACAAAGCTGGACGGAGAATGACTTTGACAAGTTGAGAGAAGAAGGCTTCAGACGATCAAACTACTCCGAGCTACAGGAGGAAATTCAAACCAAAGGCAAAGAAGTTAAAAACTTTGAAAAAAATTTAGAGGAATGTATAACTAGAATAACCAATACAGAGTAGTGCTTAAAGGAGCTGATGGAGCTGAAAGCCAAGGCTTGAGAACTACATGAAGAATGCAGAAGCCTCAGGAACCGATGCAATCAACTGGAAGAAAGGGTATCAGTGATGGAAGATGAAATGAATAAAATGAAGCGAGAAGGGAAGTTTAGAGAAAAAAGAATAAAAAGAAATGAACAAAGCCTCCAAGAAATATGGGACTATGTGAAAAGACCAAATCTACATCTGACTGGTGTACCTGAAAGTGATGACGAGAGTGGAACCAAGTTGGAAAACACTCTGCAGGACATTATCCAGGAGAACTTCCCCAATCTAGCAAGGCAGGCCAACATTCAGATTCAGGAAATACTGAGAACGCCACAAAGATACTCCTCAAGAAGAGCAACGCCAAGACAGATAATTGTCAGATTCACCAAAGTTGAAATGAAGGAAAAAATGTTAAGGGCAGCCAGAGAGAAGGGTCGGGTTACCCACAAAGGGAAGCCCATCAGACTAACAGCGGATCTCTCAACAGAAACTCTACAAGCCAGAATAGAGTGGGGGCCAATATTCAACATTCTTAAAGAGAAGAATTTTCAACCCAGAATTTCATATCCAGCCAAACTGAGCTTCATAAGTGGAGGAGAAATAAAATCCTTTACACACAAGCAAATGCTGAGAGATTTTGTCACCACCAGGCCTGCCCTAAAAGAGCTCCTGAAGGAAGCACTAAACATGGAAAGGAACAACCGGTACCAGCTGCTGCAAAATCATGCCAAAATGTAAAGACCATCGAGACTAGGAAGAAACTGCATCAACTAATGAGCAAAATAACCAGCTAACATCATAATGACAGGATCAAATTCACACATAACAATATTAACTTTAAATGTAAATGGACTAAATGCTCCAATTAAAAGACACAGACTGGCAAATTGGATAAAGAGTCAAGACCCATCAATGTGCTGTACTCAGCAAATCCATCTCACATGCAGAGACACACATAGGCTCAAAATAAAAGGATGGAGGAAGATCTACCAAGCAAATGGAAAACAAAAAAAGGCAGGGGTTGCAATCCTAGTCTCTGAAAAAACAGACTTTAAACCAACAAAGATCAAAAGAGACAAAGAAGGCCATTACATAATGGTAAAGGGATCAATTCAACAAGAAGAGCTAACTATCCTAAATATATATGCACCCAATGCAGGAGCACCCAGATTCATAAAGCAAGTCCTGAGTCACCTACAAAGAGACTTAGACTCCCACACAACAATAATGGGAGACTTTAACACCCCACTGTCAACATTAGATCAATGACACAGAAAGTTAACAAGGATACCCAGGAACTGAACTCAGCTCTGCACCAACCGGACTTAATAGACATCTACAGAACTCTCCACCCCAAATCAACAAAATATACATTTTTTTCAGCACCACGCCACACCAATTCCAAAATTGACCACATAGTTGGAAGTAAAGCTCTCCTCAGCAAATGTAAAAGAACAGAAATTATAGCAAATGGTATCTCAGACCACAGTGCAATCAAACTAGAACTCAGGATTAAGAAACTCACTCAAAACTGCTCAACTACATGGAAACTGAACAACCTGCTCCTGAATGACTACTGGGTACATAACGAAATGAAGGCAGAAATAAAGATGTTCTTTGAAACTAACGAGAACAAAGACACAACATACCAGAATCTCTGGGACACATTCAAAGCAGTGTGTAGAGGGAAATTTATAGCACTAAAAGCCCACAAGAAAAAGCAGGAAAGATCTGAAATTGACACCCTAACATCACAATGAAAAGAACTAGAAAAGGAAGAGCAAACACATTGAAAAGCTAGCAGAAGGCAAGAAATAACTAAAATCAGAGAAGAACTGAAGGAAATGGAGACACAAAAAACCCTTCAAAAAATTAATGAATCCAGGAGCTGGTTTTTTGAAAGGATCAACAAAACTGATAGACCGCTAGCAAGACTAATAAAGAAAAAAGGAGAGAAGAATCAAATAGACGCAATAAAAAACGATAAAGGGGATATCACCACCAATCGCACAGAAATACAAACTACCATCAGAGAATACTATAAACACCTCTATGCAAATAAACTAGAAAATCTAGAAGAAATGGATAAATTCCTCGATGCATACACCCTCCCAAGACTAAACCAGGAAGAAGTTGAATCTCTGAATAGACCAATAACAGGCTCTGAAATTGTGGCAATAATCAACAGCTTACCAACCAAAAAGAGTCCAGGACCAGATGGATTCACAGCCGAATTCTACCAGAGGTACAAGAAGGAACTGGTACCATTCCTTCTGAAATTATTCCAATCAATAGAAAAAGAGGGAATCCTCCCTAACTCATTTTATGAGGCCAGCATCATCCTGATACCAAAGCCGGGCAGAGACACAACAAAAAAAGAGAATTTTAGACCAATATCCTTGATGAACATTGATGCAAAAATCCTCAATAAAATACTGGCAAACCTTCACCCACTTTTTGATGGGGTTGTTTGTTTTTTTCTTGTAAATTTGTTTGAGTTCATTGTAGATTCTGGATATTAGCCCTTTGTCAGATGAGTAGGTTGTGAAAATTTTCTCCCATTTTGTAGGTTGCCTGTTCACTCTGATGGTAGTTTCTTTTGCTGTGCAGAAGCTGTTTAGTTTAATTAGATCCTGTTTGTCAATTTTGGCTTTTGTTGCCATTGCTTTTGGTGTTTTAGACATGAAGTCCTTGCCCATGCCTATGTCCTGAATGGTAATGCCTTGGTTTTCTTCTAGGGTTTTTATGGTTTTAGGTCTAACGTTTAAGTCTTTAATCCATCTTGAATTGATTTTTGTATAAGGTGTAAGGAAGGGATCCAGTTTCAGCTTTCTACATATGGCTAGCCAGTTTTCCCAGCACCATTTATTAAATAGGGAATCCTTTCCCCATTGCTTGTTTTTCTCAGGTTTGTCAAAGATCAGATAGTTGTAGATATGCAGCGTTATTTCTGAGGGCTCTGTTCTGTTCCATTGATCTATATCTCTGCTTTGGTACCAGTACCATGCTGTTTTGGTTACTGTAGCCTTGTAGTATAGTTTGAAGTCAGGTAGTGTGATGCCTCCAGCTTTGTTCTTTTGGCTTAGGATTGACTTGGTGATGCGGGCTCTTTTTTGGTTCCATATGAACTTTAAAGTAGTTTTTTCCAAGTCTGTGAAGAAAGGCATTGGTAGCTTGATGGGGATGGCATTGAATCAGACACTTCTCAAAAGAAGACATTTATGCAGCCAAAAAACACATGAAAAAATGCTCACCATCACTGGCCATCAGAGAAATGCAAATCAAAACCACAATGAGATACCATCTCATAGCAGTTAGAATGGCAATGATTAAAAAGTCAGGAAACAACAGGTGCTGGAGAGGATGTGGAGAAATAGGAACACTTTTACACTGTTGGTGGGACTGTAAACTAGTTCAACCATTGTGGAAGTCAGTGTGGCGATTCCTCAGGGATCTAGAACTAGAAATACCATTTGACCCAGCCATCCCATTACTGGGTATATACCCAAAGGACTATAAATCATGCTGCTATAAAGACACATGCACACGTATGTTTATTGCGGCATTATTCACAATAGCAAAGACTTGGAACCAACCCAAATGTCCAACAATGATAGACTGGATTAAGAAAATGTGGCACATATACACCATGGAATACTACGCAGCCAGAAAAAATGATGAGTTCATGTCCTTTGTAGGGACATGGATGAAATTGGAAATCATCATTCTCAGTAAACTATCGCAAGAACAAAAAACCAAACACCGCATATTCTCACTCATAGGTGGGAACTGAACAATGAGATCACATGGACACAGGAAGGGGAACATCACACTCTGGGGACTGTTGTGGGGTTGGGGGAGGGGGGAGGGATAGCACTGGGAGATATACCTAATGCTAGATGACGAGTTAGTGGGTGCAGCACACCAGCATGGCACATTTATGCATATGTAACTAACCTGCACAATGTGCACATGTACCCTAAAACTTAAAGTATAATAATAAATAAATAAATAAAAAATTGTATATATTTATGGCACACAACATGATGTTTTGAAATATGTAGGAAAAAAAATACTGGCAAATCGAATTCAACAGCACATCAAAAAGCTTATCCACCATGATCAAGTGGGCTTCATCCCTGGGATGCAAGGCTGGTTCAATATACGCAAATCAATAAATGTAATCCAGCATATAAACAGAACCGAAGACAAAAACCACATGATTATCTCAATAGAGGCAGAAAAGGCCTTTGACAAAATTCAACAATGCTTCATGCTAAAAACTCTCAATAAATTAGGCATTGATGGGACATATGACAAACCCATAGCCAATATCATACTGTATGGGCAAAAACTGGAATCATTCCCTTTGAAAACTGGCACAAGACAGGGATGCCCTCTCTCACCACTCCTATTCAACATAGTGTTGGAAGTTCTGGCCAGGGGAATTAGGCAGGAGAAGGAAATAAAGGGTATTCAATTAGGAAAAGAGGAAGTCAAATTGTCCCTGTTTGCAGATGACATGATTGTATATCTAGAAAACCCCATTGTCTCAGCCCAAAATCTCCTTAAGCTGATAAGCATCTTCAGCAAAGCCTCAGGATACAAAATCAATGTACAAAAATCACAAGCATTCTTATACACCAATAACAGACAAACAGAGAGCCAAATCCTGAGTGAACTCCCATTCACAATTGCTTCAAAGAGAATAAAATACCTAGGAATCCAGCTTACAAGGGACATGAAGGACCTCTTCAAGGAGCACTACAAACCACTGCTCAATGAAATAAAAGAGGATACAAACAAATTGAAGAACATTCCATGCTCATGGGTAGGAAGAATCAATATCATGAAAATGGCCATACTGCCCAAGGTAATTTATAGATTCAATGCCATCCCCATCAAGCTACCAATGACTTTCTTCACAGAATTGGAAAAAACTACTTTAAAGTTCATATGGAACCAAAAAAGAGCCCGCATCACCAAGTTAATCCTTGGCCAAAAAAACAAAGCTGGAGGCATCACGCTACCTGACTTCAAACTATACTACAAGGCTACAGTAACCAAAACAGCATGGTACTGGTACCAAAGCAGAGATATAGATCAATGGAACAGAACAGAGCCCTCAGAAAAAATGCTGCATATCTACAACTATCTGATCTTTGACAAACCTGAGAAAAACAAGCAATGGGGAAAGGATTCCCTATTTAATAAATGGTGCTGGGAAAACTGGCTAGCCATATGTAGAAAGCTGAAACTGGATCCCTTCCTTACACCTTATACAAAAATCAATTCAAGATGGATTAAAGACTTAAACGTTAGACCTAAAACCATAAAAACCCTAGAAGAAAACCAAGGCATTACCATTCAGGACATAGGCATGGGCAAGGACTTCATGTCTAAAACACCAAAAGCAATGGCAACAAAAGCCAAAATTGACAAACAGGATCTAATTAAACTAAACAGCTTCTGCACAGCAAAAGAAACTACCATCAGAGTGAACAGGCAACCTACAAAATGGGAGAAAATTTTCACAACCTACTCATCTGACAAAGGGCTAATATCCAGAATCTACAATGAACTCAAACAAATTTACAAGAAAAAACCAAAGAACCCCATCAAAAAGTGGGCAAAGGACATGAACAGACACTTCTCAAACGAAGACATTTATGCAGCCAAAAAACACATGAAAAAATGCTCACCATCACTGGCCATCAGAGAAAAGCAAATCAAAACCACAATGAGATATCATCACACACCAGTTAGAATGGCAATGATTAAAAAGTCAGGAAAGAACAGGTGCTGGAGAGGATGTGGAGAAATAGGAACACTTTTACACTGTTGGTGAGACTGTAAACTAGTTCAACCATTGTGGAAGTCAGTGTGGCGATTCCTCAGGGATCTAGAACTAGAAATACCATTTGACCCAGCCATCCCATTACTGGGTATATACCCAAAGGACTATAAATCATGCTGCTATAAAGACACATGCACACGTATGTTTATAGCAGCATTATTCACAATAGCAAAGACTTGGAACCAAGCCAAATGTCCAACAATGATAGACTGGATGAAGAAAATGTGGCACATATACACCATGGAATACTATGCAGCCATAAAAAATGATGAGTTCATGTCCTTTGTAGGGACATGGATGAAACTGGAAATCATCATTCTCAGTAAACTATCACAAGGACAAAAAACCAAACACCACATGTTCTCACTCATAGGTGGGAATTGAACAACGAGAACACCTGGACACAGGATGGGGAACATCACACTCTGGGGACTGTTGTGGGGTGGGGGGAGCGGGGAGGGATAGCATTAGGAGATATACCTAATGCTAAATGACGAGTTAATGGGTGCAGCAAACCAGCATGGCACATGTATACATATGTAACTAACCTGCACATTGTGTACATGTACCCTAAAACTTAAAGTATAATAATAATAAAATAAATAAATAAATAAATAAATAAATAATAAAAAAGAGGAAAAAAAATCTTTTCTCCTTTCTTTCATTTTATTGGCTAATCCACCATTGATTTTTAAGATAAGGAGCCTTAAATGAAAATGTTTAATTATAACATTTCAAAAATCAGGATAGGAATGGGGCACATGGATGGTAGGGAAAGAGACCCTCCTGGGGTCCGGAAGTCACATTAATCTCAGTTATCTACCCAGTCAACAGCCCAACTAATCTGGGAGACCAGATATTGTGGCAGCAGGGCACTGGCAAATGGTCCCTTGTATTCCCGACTGGTTCTCTTGCTTCTGCCTTGCTTCTGACTTGCTTCTGACAGATGCTTCTACTGCCATCCCCTCCAGCCATGCCAGTGAACTCAACAATCCACAGTGAAATTACCGGATACTATTCAAGCCACAGGTGAAGCTACTTTCAGGTTGCCACTGAGGGGAGAAAAATCAGTAAGGCTGATGGACTGTCCCAGGGTCCAGGGCTGCCAAGGTCAGCTGTGCAGCCTGCCACTGCTCCACTACAAGCACAGGAGTCCCCCCTCAACTGCGGTTTCAGTTACCCATGGTCAAGCAAAAACATTAAGTGAAAAATCCCGGAAATAAGCAATGCATAGGTTTTAAATTGAATGCCCTTCTGAGTAGCACGACGAAATCTCAGGCTGTCTTCCTCCATCCTGCCAGGGATGGGAATCCTTTTTTTGCCCAGCATTTCCACACTGTCTGTGGAAATGTGCCACTCACCCCTTAGTCATTTAATAGCTGTCTCAATTATCAAATTGACTGTCCAAGTATCACAGTGGTTGTGTTCAAATGATCCTTATTTTACTTAATAATGGCCTTAAGCACAAGAGTATTGATGCTGGCTTATTGTTATAATTGTTCTATTTTGTTATTATTGTTGTTCATCTCTTACTGTGCCTAATTTATAAATTAATCTTTATCATAGATATGTATGTATAGGAAAAAAGAGGGTATATATAGGGTTCGGTGCTATCTGCAATTTCAGGCATCTACTGACAGTCTTGGGAAAGATCCCCTGTGAATAAACGAGAACTACTGTAAGCCGAAAGTTCCCAAAGCAACTTCCCCTTTCAGGGTAGCCATTGCTATTCCTTTTATTGGATTATAAAGGGGCGATTGAGGAAGAGGCAGGGAGAGAGAATTTAAGGGAGAAGGTGCTCACACCTGAGTAAAAGAGCAGATTTCAGGTCACTAAGAAATAGAAACTCAATTCTACATACCTTGAGCATCTACAGAAGCCATGCTGGCAGCCCTTAAAGCAGTCCTGTACAGGCTGACTGACGGCTTTGACTGCCTGCCTCCAAATCTTTCCACCCTCCTTGCTACCTGGGGACCCAGAGCAGGGCACTTGCCTTCCCTAAGCTTTCTTTTCCTCACCTGTAAAATGGGGCTAATAAGAGCAGGTTCTTCATGACATTGCTTTGTTGAGTGAATGAATTAAAATATATAAAGTCTTTGGGCTCTGTGTCCGGCAGATAGAAAGTGCTCACAACTCAGCCAGGCGTGGTGGCTCACGCCTGTAATCCCAGCACTTTGGGAGACTGAGGTGGGTGGATCACAAGGTCAGGAGTTTGAGACCAGCCTAGCCAACATAGTGAATCCCCTTATCTGCTAAAAAATACAAAAAAAATAAGCCAGGCATGGTGGCGGGCACCTGTAATCCCAGCTACTTGGGAGGCTGAGGCAGGAGAATTGCTTGAACCCGGGAGGCAGAGGTTGCAGTGAGC
Source organism: Gorilla gorilla gorilla (assembly GCF_029281585.2). Taxonomy (NCBI): domain Eukaryota; kingdom Metazoa; phylum Chordata; class Mammalia; order Primates; family Hominidae; genus Gorilla; species Gorilla gorilla. Next base: position 15,488,292 of record NC_073235.2, on the reverse strand, counting down.
CGAGATTGTGCCATTGCACTCCAGCCCGGGCAATAGTGTGAGACTGTCTAAAAAAAAGAAAGTGCTCACAACTCTACTACCAAGGCACTCTGTTTCTGTTTTTTGTTTGTTTGTTTGTTTTTAGAGACAGATTCTCGCTCTGTCACCCAGGCTGGAGTGCAGTGGCATAATCATAGCTCACTGCAGCTTAGATCTCCTGGATTCAAACAATCCTTCCAGCTCCGCCTCCTGAGTAGCTGGAACTACAAGTGCATAGCACTATGCCCAGCTAATTTTGTGGGGTGCTTTTTTTTGAGACAAGGTGTCACTCTGTTGCCTTGGCTGGAATGCGGTGGCATCATCTCAGCTCACCAGACCCTCAACCTCCCCAGGCTCAGGTGACCTTCCCACCTCAGCCTCCCAAGTAGCTGAGATTACAGGCACATGGCATACCACCACACCCGGCTAATTTTTGTATTTTTAGTAGAGACAGGGTTTCGCCATGTTGCCTAGGCTGGTCTCAAACTCCTGAGCTCAAGTGATCCACCTCAGCTTCCCAAAGTGCTGGGGTTACATGCGTGAGCCACCACGCCTGGCCTAATCTTTTTATTTTTAGTACAGATAAAATCTCACTATGTCGCCCAGGCTGGTCTCAAACTTCTGGCCTCAAGCAATCATCTCATCTCAGCCTTCTCTTTCTAATCTTCAGTAGGCTTGCTCTCACCATGGAAGAAAAAAGACAACCATTCTCCACCTTCCTTCCCACGCCCAGCAAGAGCCTTGGTCTTGTTTAAGAGATCCACTTCCCTTGCTTACAAGATAAACGCTAGTAGCACAGCTGTAGTTTTCTCTGTGTTTGGAGGAAGCGGCCCTACTTCAACCACTAGATATCACCTCACTCCCACTGAACAGCCTGCCTTCCATGCAGCAGGCCATTCATGTGGGCAATTGATTTTTTTTTTTTATTTGGGGCTAGAGGCAACTGGCTTTCTTTAAGCAATGGAATCATGGCTCTGCTATTTCCCAGTAGAGAGGAGGTCTGGACTTCGTGTGAGGAGAAGTTATGTCTCTTGCCCATGCCAAGTTTCCCAGAGAATGAATCACATCTGCTTGCAGGTAAATATGGATGGCCAGCCCAATCCAGCACAAATGTGCAGCATCTACATGCTGGTGCCCATCTGGAGAGGGGAAGCCACAAATCATGCCTTGCCCAAGGCATTTAGCAAAATGCAGGCCAGCTCTCAGAGCTACAATAAAAACCAACGAGAAGAAACAGAAGCAAAAAAGATTATGACTTTAAGCTATGTGGTCTTTATTTGAAGAGGAGTCAAGGAAGCAGCTTTGAACCCAATATGAAGAGGACAGTGTAGGAGGCTGATGGAGCCGCAAACTCAACCAACTTTTGAAGCCAACTCACAAAGCTGCATCACATTGGAAATAAATTACCCAGAAGGCCTTTAAACTCACAGTTCAAAAATTGCATTCCTTTGGTCAACTTTCCAGTGTAGCCTTTGGAGGGCCTTTCTCCTCTGAGCCCTGTTGCTCAGGATAAGACGAAAACACAAATAAGAGATTCCAATGAACTCTTTGGTCCCCATAGGGCTGGTCTACTCGGCCCACACGAGCTCTAACATCTCTGAGCAAAGTTGTCTGTCACTCAAATTCACAGGTAGAAAACTCAGATTCCAAAAGCCCCACTGATGAGACACAACAGCAGATATATTATCGGAGCAACAAGAAGGGAAGGGATGTTTTCCTATTTTCAGTGTAGAATCATTATCTCGTGGTCTAAACCTCCTGGTTAGAACATGGGGAGTCGTTTATTCTGAAATGTGCCTGTTTCATTTGTCCACGAACTGGATTGTAATGGGCTCTTTCCCAAAGGGAGCAACAGCAAGAATGGAAATGTAATTTATTTTTTATTGCTGAGTTGGGCCTTTTCAAATGATTTTTGCAGACATATCTTTAATAGATTTTCAGACATGTTTTATTTGTTGAAAAATTTCCATACCCTTGCATAATTTCAATTATTCAATGGAAACCACAGTTTGGGGAATTGTTCCAGCCATTTATTCAGCCCTTGGAATAAGCCATATTTATTACTTAAATTGATTACTTTGTCCATTTGGAGATTAGCTCAGATGAATGGGGATTAAGAGAGAATGTGTTTGAGATCCCTTCCCCCTGCAGTCACACAGGGGCCTTTTGCTTTTTGGAGTACCTCATGGGCAGCTTCGAATCTGGCCTTTCTTGTTGGTGTGGTCTTGGTGAAGGGGTTCAGGAGAGCGGGGAGTCTTTGAGAGCATGGTTTCACTGAAGATGATGCATTCAGCTGCAAGCCACAGAAAGCCTGACTGCAGAGCATTCCCAGGCAGGAGTTTGTTCATTCACAAAAGCACAACTCTGCAGCTAGGCAGTCACTGCCCTTTGTTCGGAGGTTCAATGATACCTGGATGACATGGTTCAACGATATCTGGATGATGTCTCTACATGTGTTTTAGCCAAAAATGGCTGCTGCAAGTCAGAGCGTCATGGCCATGAAGAAGAGGAAAGGCGGAAGGGCCATTTCAGCACGGTCTGTCTCTTTTTATTAGGAAATCAAAAACTTTTCGAGAAGCCTCCTGCTGATGTCTGCTTACCTCCACTACCACCCTTGGTCTGAGGTGCCATCATATGAGCCAGTGCCTAGGATGGCTCCCACCTTCTTCCCTTCCCTGATTCTGTCTATTCTCCATACAGCAACCACAGTGAGCACACTGAAGGAAAAGTGGGACCCTGCCAGTCCTCTGCTCCAAACCCTCCAACAGCTTCCCACCACACTCAAGAGTAAAGTCCAGGCTCCTCGGAGGGGCTCAGGAGGACTGCGTGATCTGGCCGCCCCATCTCTGCGCTGACTTCACCCCTGCTGCATATTCCTGTCTCTTCCTATTGCACATTCCAGCCCGGGCTCCCACTGCTTTATCGCAGGCCAGGCACGCTCCCTCAGTAGGCTTTTGCACCTGCTATTCTCTCTGTCTGGCATGATGTCCGCCTTTAACCTGCCAGTTTACCCCTCACCTCCTTCCGCCTTTGCTCACATTTCAGCTTTGCTGTGAGATCCTCCCTGACCCTCCTATTCATCATTCCAGCTTCCCTTCCCCCATCCCTTCTATGCTTTATTTTTCATAGCGTTATCAACGCATATATAGTCATGTGTCACTTAACACGGACATGTTCTGAGAAATATGTTGTTAGCCAATTTCATCATTATGTGGACATCTTAGATTTTACTTACACTAACCTAGATGGTATAGCCTACCATGCACACACCTAGGCTATATGGTATGGCCTATTGCTCCTGGACTACAGACCTGTTCAGCAGGCTACTGTACTGAATACTATAGGCAATTTTAACACGATGGTAAGTGTTTCTGTATGTAAACATATTCTAACATAGAAAAAGTACAGTAAAAATATGGGCTTCTAATCTTATGGGATCACCATTGTATACGCCATCTGTCATTGTCCAAAACATCTTCATGTGGAGCATGACTGTACCTATTTCTCCTTTCTGTCTGTCTCCTCTGTGACCAAAATAGTGCCTGGCACATACTAAATGTCCTCATACTCTCTGTTGAGCAATGCATAGAAGCATGAGAGAATGGATGGGGTGGAAGTGACTTGCATGATCCGTACAAGCAAGCGTTTGGTGCTCTGGCCTCTGAGCAAGAGGTCTTGAGGGGAAAGGAGACTGGGAATGACTTTTGAGTTGTCAAGAAATAGTTTGTGCCATGTAGATCCCACTCACTCTTCTCCATGAAGGCAAATTCCCACCTGAAACTACTTGCAAATGTTCACAGCAAAGCTGCTCAAGTTAATTTTGCTTTTTCTCATTAAGTGAGAATCCAAAAGGTTAGTTATTCAGTGTGGGGAAAGGATTAACAATAAATAAATAGGTCAGAAACACTGATAGACCCCTCATGTGTTATTTTATTCTTTAAATGCAGAAGACAGCCCTGTGAGATGGGTTTAGCAATCTACATGTCACAGGGGAGGAGCATGAGGTTCAGAGACACTGAGTAATGTGCCCACAGACTCTCAGCTGGCATAGAAAGCTGGGGGTTTAGCCTCCAGGTTCTGTGTTCTCAACACTGTCCGGGTGTCTCCTAACAGATACGTTGACGTCCTGATGTTTGTATCTGCAGTTGAAAACTTGTGTTCTAGAAACCCATGGACTCTGGCATCCTCACTGCTGCCTGGAAAAGGTAGAAAACAATAAGATTTAAATCCTGGGCAAATTATAAGTGTGATTCTAGGAAGTCTAGGAAGGCCCACTTGCCCTCAGCTCAAAATATGCCTCACCTATGTCCAAGCTGCTGCCTGACACTCCTCCAGCCAAGGTTAAAGCTTTTATGAATTTAAATGCTGATTGGATCTAGGCTCACTCACAAATTAATCCTGAAGCTATTTTGATTTTTGTTTTTTGTTTCTTTGCTATTTCACTGCTTGTTCACCTGTCACAGGCTTTTGCATGTCATCCTAGAGTGTAAGCCGCTGAGAACGGAACAATATCCTGCACACCTGGCATAGCCTTCTTCCCCATCTGTCAGTCTTAAATAAACACTTGTTGACTGATTACAGAGTACAAGACACACATCTCTGGGATCTATGTGTTTGCAGAAGTGTGCTGTGGAGAAAGCCGGGGCCTTGGGAAGCACAATCGCCTCGGTTTCCATCCTGATTCGGCTGCTTATCACTTACTGGATCTTCCACCAGTGCCTTCATCTCCTGAGCCCCAGTTTTCTTTCTTTTTTATTTTTTTATTTTTTTAATTTTTTGTCTCCATAGGTTTTTGGGGAACAGGTGTCATTTGGTTACGTGAGTAAGTTCTTTGGTGGTGATTTGTGAGATTTTGGTGCACCCATTACCCAAGCAATATACACTGAACCCAATTAGTAGTCTCTTATCTCTCACCCCCTTCCCACCCTTTTTCCCCCTGAGTTCCCAAAGTCCATTGTGTCATTCTTATGCTCATAGCTTAGCTCCCACTTAGGAGTGAGAACATACGATATTTGGTTTTTCATTCCTGGGTTACTTCACTTAGAATAATAGTCTCCAATCCCATCCAGGTTGCTGCAAATGCCACTACACTAATTCGTTCCTTTTTATGGCTGAGTAGTATTCCATTGGATATGTATATATATCAGAGTTTCTTTTTCCACTCATTGATTGATGGGCATTTGTGTTGGTTCTACATTTTCGCAATTGCAAATCGTGCTGCTATAAACATGTGTGAGCCAAGTATCTTTTTTGTATAATGACTTCTTTTCCTCTCGGTACATACCAAGTAGTGGGGTTGCTGGATCAAATGGTAGTTCTACTTTTAGTTCTTTAAGGAATCTCCACACTCTTTACCATAGTGCTTGCACTAGTTTACATTCCCACCAGCAGCGTAGAAGTCTTCCCTTTTTACCGCATCCATGCCAACAGCTATTAATTTTTCAGTTTTTAATTACAGCCATTCTTGCAGGAGTGAGGTGGTATCACATTGTGGTTTTCACATCTGTAAAATGGGCACGACAATACCTGCCCACTGGTTTATTAAGAGGAATGAATTGCAAGACTGTAGTTTCAGGGATTGTTTCTATAGTTTGCTACTAGAGAAGTTTCTCTGAACGTGTAGAGCCCCGGAAACCCCCGGGTGGTGGTGCAGCATCCTCTCCTGAGGTGAAGCTGGCTTTTGGTGTTGCTTCACTGCAACTACCTTTTGCCATGGATGATTGTCCTTCTCCTCCTCTGGCAGAGGGAGAGGGACAGGACATAAGTCTGAGTGGTATCTCAAAAAAAAAAAAGTGGGGAGATAAGTTGGGAATGTTTGCAAAAAGCCTGGCATAGTGCCTCACCTGTCTGGTCTGAGTCAGAACCAGAATGAGTGCCCCTTGATTATGGCCACTGCTCTAGCTGACTGGGAGAGCCTACTGGAAAGAGCTCCTGAGAGCAGCAACTTCTTTTCCTGAAGGGCCAGAGGCTCCACTGAGGCATCATCTCAGAGAAGCACTGGAGTTCTAGGAGCAAGAGAAAAACAGGCAGGAGGACAGGGTCACAGCAAGCCTGCCCTGAAGGAAGACAGAAGATAGTCACCCTTCAGTGAACAGAAGCCACAAGGCTTAGCTCCATCCTGGGCTCAGAACCCCTTCAGAATAGATTCACTGGGCTAGAACAAGAAGCCAGAAACACTGCACCCCTGGACACAACAGTCTCTCAGCCAGCCACCGATGAGAGAGAAGCTGAGCGATGCAGGATGAAAGAGCACCGAGGTTTCTGTCTGAGCCCATTTCTAAGCACCAAGCCTGCTCTCTCAACTATTTCCAGGAGTGGCTACCCACCTCCCCACCACACCCATCTATTCCTTGGGACCGGTAGCAGAAGCTTCTCGAATCTCTTCTCTACCCCCCCAGATGTGACTGTCCCACCCTTCTCTGCAGTGCAGTAGATTACCTCTCTCCCTGACCCACCCCTCAGCTTCTACAGCAAAGGCAGTTGTCCCCCACTCCACTGTATAGACCTGCACTGTGGTTGACTACTGCAATTGTCTCAGATGTGTGGCTACTGACTGTGTGAATCATGGCTAGTCCAAATTCAGATGTTTTGTAAGGGCAAAATGCACACCGGATTCTGATAACTTAGTGTATTCGTCCATTCTGCATTGCTATAAAGGAATACTTGAGGCTGGGTTATCTACAAAGAAAGGAGATTTACTTGGCTCTCACTTCTGAAGCCTATACAAGAAGCATTTTGCCAGCATCTGCTTCTGGTGAGGCCTCAGGAAGCTTCCAATCATCGTGGAAAGTGAAGGGGGAGCAGGTATGTTACATGGACAGACAGGGAGCAACAGAGAAGACGAGTTCCCAGGCTCTTTCCACAGTCAGATCTTTTGGGAACTAATAAAGCAAGAACACACTCATTAGCATGAGAAGGGCACAGAGCCAGGCATGAGGGATCTGCCCCCATGACCCAAACATCTCCTGCCAGGCCCTACCTCCAACAGTGGGGGTCACATTTCAGCATGAGATTTGGAGGGGATAAATATCCTCTATCACTTAGCATTTTTAAAAAAGCAAAATGTCTCACGAATACCTTTTTAGATTGATTGCAAATTGAAAGGATAAGGCCGGGCACGGTGGCTCACACCTGTAATCCCAGCACTTTGGGAGGCCAAGGCGGGTGGATCACGAGGTCAGCAGTTCGAGACCAGCCTGACCAGCATGGTGAAATCCCATCTCTACTAAAGATACAAAAAAAAAAAAAAAACTAGCTGGGCGTGGTGGCGGGCGCCTGTAATCCCAGCTACTTGGGAGGCTGACACAGGAGAATCGCTTGAAACTGGAAGGCGGTTGCAGTGAGCCGAGATTGTGCCACTGCACTCTAGCCTGGGCAATAAAAGCAAAACTCCGTCTCAAAAAAAAAAAAAATTGAAAGGATAATTTTGACTACAGTGGATTAAAATAAAATATACTGTTACAATTAATTTCACATGGGGTGTGTTGTTGTTTTACCTTTTTAAACACGGCAACTAGAAAATTCTAAATTACATTGGCAGCTAAAATCTATGGCTCACATAATGCTGCTGTACAATGCTGGTGTGAACTATCATGACACTGTTATACTATTATTATTTGTTTTATCTCTGCCTCACTCACTAGACAGGGAACTTAAGGAGAATAGGAAGAGTACCTTCCACTGCTACAAGAGATGCTAGGTACATTACAAATATTCCGTAAATACTTGTTGAGGGAATGAAGCTATGACCAAAAAAAAAAAACTAAAAATATTCAATGATTCTGAAATATTTAAAAAATCACTCAAAATCATGTGCTATATTGACTTGCCCACAACACTAGTCTGTTTGGTGTAAAGATAACATTCAACTCATGTGCTTGGTATATGCTAGAGTTTGGTTTGTTTGACCCCTCCAAGTCCCACTTTAAAATGTGATTCCCAATGTTGGAGGTGGGACCTGGTGGGAGATGTTTGGGTTATGAGAGAAGATCCCTCATGAATGGCTTGGTGCCATCCTCAAGGTAATGAGTGAGTTCTTACCCTATTCTTCCTGAAAAAAGGAGCCTGGCATCTCCTTCCCCACCTCTCTCTCTCCCTCTCTCTCTCTCTCTAACACACAAACACAAACACACACACACACACACACACAGAGCATGTGATCTCTGCAAACTGGCTCCCTTTGCCTTCCACCATGAGTGAAAGCAGCCTGAGGCCTCACCAGATGTAGGTGCTGGTGCCATGTTTCCTGTATAGTCTACAGATCTGTGAGCCAAATAAAAGTTTTTTCTTTGTTAAACTACCCAGCCTCAAGTATTTCTTCATAGCAACACTAACAGATGAAGACAGTATGCATGCTCATATATTTCCACGGGTGTAAAAGAATTGAATCTTCCAACACTACACTGGACCTCATGCACATAAACTCAAGTGTGACGGTTGCCCTGGCTCAGAATTTGGCTGACAGTTGGCTGCCCCATGTACTTCCTTGTTGGCCCTATGGGCAGTCCTCGAACCAGTAGCATGAGTGCCACCAGGGAGCTTGTTAGAAATGCAGAGCTTCCAACTACACTCCAGACCTATTGAATCAGATCAGAAGCTTCTCTATAACCAGATCTCTGGTTAATTTTAGGTTAAGTGTAAGCCCTTAACATTTGAGAAGCCTGAACTATGTGTTTTTGTTTCTCAGCTCTAAGGAAGACAGTCACCTGGAAAGTTGGCTATTATTCCTCTTTATTCTCCACACATTTTTTGCTAAAAACCATAGTGAGCATTCACTTTGCATAAGGTGCTATGAACCAGACACATGGCTCTTGGTTGTGTGACTTGTGTCACCCATTACTGATGAGCTCTTGCTGTTTGTGGAGGCAGCTGGACACCCTGGATGCTGGATGCCAGAGAGCACTTCAGGAGGGCTCTGAAGAGGCCAGAAATGGTACAAAATGGCCCCGTGTCTGCAGAGAATCTATACACAGCACTTTTATGAATCTTGCATTCTCAGGGTGGCCAGAGGAAAGAAAGCAGCCAACACTGCCTTTCTCCCAAGAAAGAAATTTTGCCAGAGTCTGTTCGTCTCCATGGAGACCCAAGAATCTGCAAAGCCTCCATCAGCATCCTGGTCCCCAGGCTCAAGTTCAAGCAAGCTTAATTCCCCTTTGTCTGGGTCTCTGGAGTAGCATGAATGTTGTTACTTTAGGGGAATGCAGATTTTTTTAGTCACATCTGTGTGTTCCTGGAGAGTAAAAGCAACTCAAACTGGACCTGCAGCAGTCTTCAGACACTCTGTGGCTGGGGAATTGCAGTGAAGCTTCAAGGAACTCTCACCTGAAAAATCAGAAGATGCAGTGACCAGAATTCTCTCCCTCCATTTCTATAGTTACAACTGCATTCACCTGGTCAGTTAAATGTATAGAACACCTGTGGTGTTCACCATAAGGCATACAAAGATTATCCTGTCCAAGCAAGAAAAACTGATATGTCAACAAGCAACAGCTTAAAATGCTGGCACAGCCAGGCGCGGTCGCTCACCTTGTAATCCCAGCACTTTGGGAGGCCGAGCCAAGCAGATCAATTGAGCTCAGGAGTTCAAGACCAGCCTGGGCAACGTGGCGAAACCCCGTCTCTACCAAAAAATACAAAAATGAGCAGGGCATTGTGGTGCATGCCTGTAATCCCAGTAGCTCAGGAGGCTGAGATGGGAGATTCACTTGAGCCTGGGAGGTCAAGGTTACAGTGAACCAAGATGGCACCACTGCAACCCAGCCCAGTGATAGTGCAAGACCCTGTCTCACCGAACACAAACAAAAACAAAACACAACAAAGGAAACAACAGTGGCACGGCTCTCATTGCTTCACACCTGGCAAATAATCCGACAAACTCTCGACCCACTAGGCTCTGGGTTCTGGACAGGCCCTGGTCCATCTCATCACCTCCCTGCTCTCTGCACTTCAGCCCTACTGGCTGCTTCCTCCCTAACAGCCTTTATCTGGACACCTCCTTTCACCTTTTTCTTGCCTAGTTCAGCCTTTGTCTCTCAGCTCTGGGATCACTTCCTCGGGGAACCTTCCAGATGTCCAATGGCCTGTGTGAGCGAGGCCCCTGCCCTGTGCTCCTGGAACCCCTGCCTTTCTCCTTCCTTATGTTCTCTTCAGTCATTTCTGCAGGGATCCTGACTGACAGCCTTTATTCCATAGGCTATGGGATCTGAAAATGTTTGAGCAAGGGAGAGATAAGATTAAAGTTTGGGGGAGATGAATTTGGCAGCTGTGAGAAGAGTATGTTAAACAAAAGAAGAGACTGCAGGCTCAGAAAGGAAACTGGAATGATTATCTTTTAAATGCCAGGCCTTGGGCTGTTTTTTAAAATATTATCTTATTTGTTTTTCAAGATGTATCTGCGAGTAAGGCCTTGTTGTCTCCATTTTTTAGATGAAGAAATTGAGACTGAGAGGGGTTCAGTGACTTGCTCAAGGCCACACAGCTGGAATGTCCGGGCCTGCCTGGTTTCCTAACTCTGCCTCCCAGAGAAGCTGTTGGAAAAATTTTTTATGGGAAATAATAGAAAGGAGAGGACTGACCTGGTAGATGTCACAGCGGAGAATCAACAGAATGCATGGAAGATAGTATGTGGGGCTGGAGCATAGGAAGAGGAACTCATCCAAAATGACTGAAGTTCTCACCTGGCCACTTCCTTCCGGAAACTTCCCCAACGCCTCTCCCACATGTTCCCTCGGCACTCTGTGTTTCTCGCATCGGAGCACTTTTCGAGGTGTTTTGTAATTCCTGGTCTGTTTGGCTGCCTTCCCCACCAGCGCCTGTCTGTGGCGTTTACTGCTGTAGCCCCACAGGGAAGCAGCGAGCCCCTAAGTTCTCAGTGAAGCCTTGCTAAATGAATATGAGGCAATGACCGAACAAAGGACTGGGTGATGGAGAGTGAGGACACCTGCGGTGGAGTTATAGCGAGAAGTGCTTGGAGCCAAACACAGCATCAGCCAGTCAGAGCTAGTGGGGCAGCTCTCTGGGGTGCACCTGGAGCGTTCACCTTTGAGGACATCTGTGACTTATTCCCACTAAAGAACAGGATTCTTCCAGGTGACAGTGAGGTGACTGGACAGGGCAGGGTTGCAGCTGGCTGCCTCAGAGTAGACCCAGCTCAGTGCATCCAAGACTAGGTACAAAATCTATAATTCTACAATTGCAAATCTCAGAGAATCCTCTCGGTGATTTATTGGTCACTACATTTGGCACTTGAAGAACAATTTATGCCATAACTTGTAAAACTTTAACAACATGAAGCACTGGTTTCCCTCGAGAGTTTGCAAGGATGTTTTGCAGAGAGGGAGAATCCATGTCCTGGCTCTTAAAATGGCATCTACTTCAAACTTTCTCTGTTCCACATCTGGGGAAGGCTCAAAGAGCCCTGCAGACCTGTGATAACCACTTTCTCCTCTCTGGAAGCTGTAAAAAGTCCTCCTCACACTCTAGGGGTGTCTTAATATCTCCCCCACATCTCTCTGCCAGTGCTAATCAATGTGTCATCACCTCCTGAACAAACTGTGCACTCACCTCCTTCTAGTCAACTTCCAGTATTTCTTCCATCCTCACCCCTGCCTCCATATTATTAGTAGATTAGTTTTTCTAAAAATTGGTCACAACTAACAGTAAAAAGCACAGCTTCTTAAGCTGGCATGCATCACCCTCCATCCTCCAGGCTGTGCTGTCACTCCCTCTCTGGACTGACCTTCCACTGTGCTTCTGCACATTTACCAGCCACAGCCAAGCTAACTCCTAACACCTCCTATTGCCCATCCTCTGCCTTCAAGCCATGTTGGCACTCCCAGACTAGGATGTCTTCTCTCCAAGATCTCCTGTCTAAATCCCTACTGGCCTTCTGGAATTTGTTCATACGCTATCTCCTCTCTAAAGCTGATCCCAATTCCCTCAGTGAGAATTAACTTCTCTCCTTATATGTTCCCACAGTGCCTTCTTTCTATCTGTCATAGAATTTTCCAATAGATTGTCTGGTATTGGAGTTAACTCCATGGAAGTTTGCAAAGGCAGCCCCACTGCATGACAGTCTCATTTTGTATGTCACGGCTAAGTTCTGTTGATAAATAGCAACCCACCCATAATCAACGCATCAGTGGGTTATTCCTATGTTCTTTGCAACCCAAGGGTTTCTGTATTTAATGACTCTAATGAAAACTCTTAGCATATCAAAGGAATTTTTTAGAAAAACAGCAATAATTAGCTTTGGAAATTTCCACAATTTGTTACTTTGTCAAGCTCAGTAAGCACTGGTTTTGTTGGTGGTGGTTTTTCTTTTTTTTTTTTTCTGCTTCCAAATGTTCCAAGGAAAGCTTTGAAATCCTGAACCTTACAGTCTAATGAGAAGAAACAGCAAGGGTGACCATTTTGAAACCCTTCTTTCTTTATTTCCCTCTCCTCTCTCAAGTGAAAGAGACACTCTATATAACTTTTAGGGAGAACCAACGCAAAGACTTAATAGTTGTTTCCTGTCTTTTGGATAATTCTTTCAAAAATATGCCAGAATCTTCATATTTAGAAACCTTTTCTTAACCTAGTTTCTCACTCCAGTAATGGCACCTGCAAAACTTCTTAGAAGGGATTGTCTATACTCCCTACCCTTACTTCCTTACTGCTTGTTCTCTATTTATTAATTTATTTATATTTACATTGTATTAGAAATATAGATCCATTGTGCAAAAAATCAGAAAATACAAATAAGCTAAGAGAAAATTTAAAGTACCCGTGTGGCAAAACTGTTAAACACACTTCCCAACTTCCCTTACCACGGGGGTGAACACTTGCATTGTTTCTACCCACTCATAACATATAAGTGATAGTGACATGTCCTACTTTCTGGCATGGTCAATAAAATCCCCCGTGGACACTCCTCTTTCTTCTTCCTGCAAAACTGAATAGCAAAGACTACAGCAACCTTGGAAACCACGTTTTTACAACGGCGTAGTCAATATTAGTCTTGATCTATAAATGACCTCTGGAAATGGACTTGAGTTTACCCTAAGCCAATGAAGAAACATCTACTCAAGAGAATATATAAAAATTCAGTACAAAATGTGAAGGTCTGTGGTATTTGAATGAAGACTCCTTTTATCTCCCTCCCGACCTGTTCCGTGATGTGGAAACTGCACTCCAGACTACCATAGCCAAGAACACAGGGCAAGACTGTAACATTTCTTATTCTGCCCTTAGCACATTGCTGCCAAGGGCAAGTCTTGGGTGACTGCAGTCAAGATGCAGGGTGCTCCCTTCTTCCTCCCAATTCCCAGCCATGAAATGAAGGCTTCATTTTAGATGTGGCACACTGAGAATACTGGGGCCCTGATAGCCCTTGCCTTCATTCATGAGGCAGTGGCTCCACACCAGGACTGGCAAGCTGAGAGAACCCTAGGCTGCTGCCCATCCCCTAAGCTTCTAGAGTACGGGTGTCCCTCAAAAAGAGGCTTGGCACTGTCCCTACCCCCAGCTCCAGAGTCCTGACTCAGAGATTTTTGCCTAGAAGGGAAAACTGGCCATAAAACAAATAGCTTCTAAACTCTTCCCAAAGGAACTGACTTTATTTGCAACAGAGCTAGGGACGTTCAAGCCTAAGGGCACTCTCAAGAACAATGGAGATTGTAGTGGGAAGAGATTCATGGATCTAATGAAGATACAGCCTAGACTGTAGGCTGGCTAGTTTATAGGAGAGAAGTGGGGAAGAAGACAACTGCGGGGAGCTCTGATGTTAGAACCAATATTAAATACTGACCTCAGAAACTATTTCTACAGAGAGTGACATCAGCAAGGTGGGAGACTAGGAAGTCCCAACCCATATCCCACCACAAATGCAATGGATGATTTAACAACTACCGCAAACAGAAAAAAATCCAGGAAATCTCCAAAGTACAGTGAAGAAGCTGCAGCAACCCAGTAGAGAAGAAAAACTGAGAGTGATCACGTAGAAAAACATAGGAAGCATTTTACCTGCATCACCCCATCATGCAACCTGGCACAGATCTGCAGTGCCACCATGGACACCCACAATTTTTATCACCAGGGATCCCCACAGTCTTTGTCAAAGCTGCACTAGTGACAGAGCTGCCCAGAGTCCACACTGCTCCCCCTCCCCTGAGCAAAAGCTGCTACTGCACCCTCCCTCGGGCCAGAGTTGCCACATCCCACATCCCAGCCCTGACACCACCTCACACACACCTACACCCTGGAACCCCAGTGCTATCATCACATGCTACACTCTCACCCCCAACAAATCCTACTGCCAAGGAGGATCCCCTGAGCCATCACTTCCCTTTGCAGGGGAAAAGGAGAACAGGAATTCACTTCACAGCCAAAGAAGTGTGACAATGATTTCATGCTCATGAAATTCACTGGTCTTACCGTGTTTCTCATCATTTTGAAGCAGCTGGCTTGCTAAAATTGTGGAATGTCATTTTGAAGTCACAGATGCAGCGCAGCTAGGTGACAATATTTTGTAGGGCTGGAACAAATTTCTCCAGACAGCTAAATATGCTCTGAATCAGAATCCAATATATGGTACTATTTCTCTCATCTCAGCATTCATGGGTCCAGGAATCAAGGAGGGGAAATAGAAAGGCCACCACTCACCATTATCCCTGGTGACCCACTAGCAAACTTTTTGCTTCCTATTCCCACAGCTTTATGCTCTGCCAGCCTAGAAGTTAGCTCCAGAGGGAAGAATGCTTCCATCAGGTGACACAACAATGACTCCATTCAACTGAAGGTTAAGATGCCACCCAGCCACATTGGGATTTTCATGTCTCTGAGTCAATAGGCTAAGAAGGGAATTACAGTGTTGGCTGGCATGATTGATCCAGACTACCACTGGGAAACTGGACTACTATTCCACAGTGGAGGAAGGAAGAGTATGTCTGGAATAGAGGAGATCCCCTTAGGGTATCTCTTTGTATAACTATGCCCTGTGATTAAGGTCAGTGGGAAAATACAACAACCCAACCCATGAAGGACTACAAATGGAATGAAGGTTTAGGTCACTCCACCAGGTGAGAAAACCATCACCAGCTAAGGTGCTTGTTGAAGACAATGGGAATACAGAATGGATAGTACAAAAAGGTAATTACCATTACCAGCTATGATCATGTGACCAGTTACAGAAGTAAGGACTGTAACTGTCATGAGTATTTTTCCCTATTGTGTTAAAAAAAATGTGTTTGTGTGAACTATCACAAGGACAGAAAACCAAACATGGCACATTCTCACTCATAGGTGGGAATTGAACAATGAGAACACTTGGACACAGGATGGGGAACATCACACACCGGGGCCTGTTGTGGGGTGGGGGGAGGGGGAAGGGATAGCATTAGGAGATATACCTAATGTAAATGACGAGTTAGTGGGTGCAGCACACCAACATGGCACATGTATACATATGTAACAAACCTGCACATTGTGCACATGTACCCTAGAACTTAAAGTATAAAAAAAGTTTGTGTGTATATATACATATATTAAGCAAATATCTTTGTTTCATTTCCTCTCCTATTCCTTTATCATGTAATATAAGATGTATTAACTTTATACCAGTATTTAAGTATTGCTAATTTTATGTCATAGTATTTAAATTATGGACTATCAGAAGAAGAGTAAATGTCACTCAAGGGCTTTACCTCCTCTTCTCAGGAACGGTTAGGGGCATTTTCAGGCATATCATGTTAGGTTGAACTATGACCTTGTTATTGTCTTTATTTGAAGATTAAGTATGGCTTAAGGAGATGCATGTGGATGCCAAGTTGACAAAGAGTGAACTTGTAATGGTTAATGTTAGGTGTTAATTTGACTGGGTTAAGGGATATCTAGATGGCTGACAAAGCATTATTTCGAGGCTCTCTGTGAGGTTGTTTCCAGAATAGGTTGGTATTTGAACTAGTGGACTCAATAAGGAAGATCTGCCCTCACCCACATGTGAGCAGGCACCATCCAATCAGCTGAGGGCCCTAATAGAACAAAAAGGCAAAGGAAAGAATTTGCTCACTCTCTCTCTCTCTCTCTCTCTGTCTCTTCTAGAGCTGGGACACCCATCTTCTCCTGCCCTTGGATATAAAAACTCCAGGCTTGCTGGCCTTCAGACTCTGTGACTTTCATCAGTGCCCCCCAACCCAGTTCCTCAGGCCTTCTGCTTTGAACTAAGAGCTACACCATCAGCTCCCCTGGTTCTCAGATCTTCAAAGCTGGATGGAGTCATGCTACTGACTTTCCTGTTCTCCAGTTTGCATATAACACATTTGTAGGACTTCTTACCCTCCATAATCACATGAGTCACCTCTTCTGACAAATTGCCTTTCATATGTCTATATCAGAGAGATGATAGATAGATAGATATGCATACATACATATTTATTCTATTGGTTCTGTTTCTCTGGAGAATCCTAATACTGATTACAGATGGTTAAAATTAAAAAGTCATATAACAAGTGTTGATGAGGATGTGAAAAAATCAGAATCCTCATGTGCAGTGAAAATTTTAAATGATACAGCCACTTTGGAAAACAATCTGGAAATTCCTTACACAATTAAATATAGAGTTACAATATGACCCTCCTAAGTACATATATTCTACTCTTAGGTATATGCCGAAGATAAATGAAAACATATGTCTACACAAAATCCTGCACATAAGTCTTCATAGCAGCATTGTAATAGCCAATAGGGTGGGAGAAAAAACAATGTCCAACAACTGATGAATGGATAAACAAAATATGGTGTATTCATACAATGGAATATTACTCAGTCATAAAAAGTAATGAAGTGCTGATACATGCTGCAAAATGAATGAAATTGAAAATATTATGATGAGTGAAAGAAGTCAGTCACAAAAGACCACTGCTATGGTTTTAATATCCCCTCTGAAACTCGTGTTGAAACTTGATACCCAGTGAGGCAGTGTTGAGAGGTGGGGACTCTAAGAGGTGATTGGATGATGAGGGTTCTGCCTTTATCAATGGACCTATCCATTCATGGATTGACAGATTATATGGGTTATCATGGTTAGCCTTTTAAAAGAAGAAAGAGATATGTGAGCTAGCACATGAGAGCACCTTAGCACACTCAGCCCCCTTGGCAAGCCAGAGTCCCCACCAGCAAGAAGACTCTCACCAGATGTGGCCCCTTGAACTTGGACTTCTCAGCCTCCATATGTACAAGAAATAAATGACTTTTCTTTACAAATTACCCACTTTCAGGTATTCTGATAAGCAACAGAAATTGAACTAAGATAACCAGATATCATACGATTTCATATATGTAAATATCCAAAATAGGGAAACCTACAGAGACAGAGGTCCATTGGGTGCTTAGGGTTGGGAGGATGGCAATGCGGGGGAATGATAACTAACGGGTACAGGATTTCTTTTTGAGGTGGCCAAAATGTTCCAAAATTGACTATGGTGATGATTGTACATTTCTGTTAGTTTACTGGAAAACACTGAATTGTAGACTTTAAGTAGGGTGATTGTATGGCATATGAATTATACCTTAATAGAGTTGTTGGAAAACAGTTTGAGCCCATTAAATATTGGGGTCTATTTGTTATAAGAGTTCAGCCTACCCTAAATAATATAACCCATAATATCACAATCCAATGATAAGCTTATTTTGATGTACATATTCTATGGTTTTTTTTGCATGAATATAACTTTTTTAATTTAACAAACCAGCTATTATTCTGTAAACCATACTTTTTAACTTAAATGATTGTAACTACCTTTCTTTTTCTTTTTCTTTTTTTTGAGATGGAGTCTGGCTCTGTCGCCCAGGCTGGAGTGCAGTAGTGCAATCTCGGCTCACTGCAAGCTCCGCCTCCCGGGTTCACGCCATTCTCCTGCCTCAGCCTCCCGAGTAGCTGGGAGTACAGGTGCCTGCAACCAGACCCAGCTAATTTTTTGTATTTTTAGTAGAGATAGGGTTTCACCATGTTAGCCAGGATGGTCTCAATCTCCTGACCTTGTGATCCACCTGCCTCGGCCTCCCAAAGTGCTGGGATTACAGGCGTGAGCCACCGTGCCCGGCCGATTGTAACTACCTTTCTATGTCAATAAATATGCTTTTTTCATTTCATTTAATACCCAGCATTAAAAATTTTCTGTTTTATAGTAGCTTAACATTTTGATTTTGACAAACTCCTAAGCTTTATCTTTCATTTTTATTTTATCAAAGTGATGTCAATTTTTTAACTTTTCTTTTTCCATCTCTTTTTGTTCTTGTTATGTTTTACATTCTGGAAGATTTCCTCAACTTTCTGTGCCAATTCTTCTATCATATTTTAAAATTCCAATCCTCCATCTTTTTCTCTGAATGGTCCTTTTCAATAGTACCCTCTACTTTTTCTATGTATGTAAAATCTCCTCTTATGTCTCTGAAAATATTAATTATGGTGTTCTGAAGTGTTTGATCTCTACATTGTCTGTTTTCTCTGGGTTCTTTTTTCCTGTTTGTCAGGTTTGGTCTCTGTATTTCACAATAGAAGATGCTTCAAATGTACGTTCTTCTTTGGGTTTCTGCACATGTTTAAAAGTAAGGCATGAGAATGCAGCCAGAAGCCATGGGTGTGGGAGTGCAGTATACTGACTGGCGTGCCTCACTGTACAGTCATGGGGTGGGTATCTGGCCCCTTTCTTTCGGTTTGTCAGATGTCAGCATCTGGAGTTCTTTTGTCTTCACTAGACAGTTTCTCCAGACAGAAGTCCTCCAGACTCCTGCCTTGCACACATAGGGATGGCTGCCAGTATTGTGACTGCTGAGAAAGCCAAGGGCACTGGAGGTTGCCTTGCTCAGTATGTAGAGTTTCCCTTGGTCCCTTTTTCACCACCTCGCCTTGCTTCTAGCCTTAGCTGTGTGGCTGACCCAGGCCCAGAGTTTCTTCATCTCAGTTTTCCCCCAGATCGCCATCCTCTCCTCAGCCCACTCTACTCAGTTTTCCATCATAATTTCTGAAATGAAGACCCTCTTGCCCAAGTCCTCAATGGCTTCCACCCTGCTGAACCCAGAGGATGATTTTCTGCCCTCATCTTACTTAGCCTTTCAGAAGAATTCAGCACAGTTTTAGTGTTCTCATATTCTAAAAATTCCTTATTGATTTCCTAACAGGCAATTTCCTGGCTAAACTAGGGATCCATTTCCCACAAACTTTTCTAAATGTAAAACAGTCATGTCACTCTCTGGCTTAAAACACACTAAAGCTTCCCATCACACTTTGAATGTATCCAGTTTTCCTTGCTGTGGCCTACACACTCCACATCATCTTTCCCCACCTGCCTCCAGCTCATCTCTAACCACCCTCTGTGTGTTCAAAATGCCCCACTGGCCCTCTTTCTGTGGCTCAAACATACCCAACTTAGTCCTCTTCAGGGGTTCTGCATTTACATTCTTCTCCGCTAAGTATCATTTCCTCAGATCTTCCCAAGACTGGCTACTTCTTAATTGTTATTCAGTTCTCAGCTCAAACATTAACTCCTCAACCAATCCAGTGACATAGTCTCCTACCACTACCCCGGTCACACGTATTATATGAATATGTTCTATTGCCACCAGGACACTTATAATCATGTAATACAATCTTGATTTCTTTTTTATTCTGAGCCCCCTACAAGAACGAAAGCCCCGCATGGACAGAGGTGCTGTCTGTTTTGCTCCCAAGTGTCATCAATCAGTGCCCAACACATAGCCGATCCTTGATAACTATTTACTGCATGGATGAATGAAGTGGGTAAGCAGTCATGTGCTCAGCCCTGCATGGGAATCACCGCAATACTACTAAGTGAAGGATCCATTTTCAGCTCAGATTACCACCTAGATGGAGCTCTTCCCACCAGAAGAGATTTAAAGTGCTCCTCAGCCATCATGGTACCCAAAAGTACTCATCACCTCAGGGAGCACAGAACTTCTACCTAGAAAGGGAGAAGACAGACCTCACAGTGGCATTTCTCATCTGTAGAAAAGCAGGCAACTAGCAAGCAATAAAATCTTCCAACGAAAATATTTAAGAAAAATTCAGTACCTTAAGACAGAACATTGAACAAGCGAGCAAATAAATACTAAGAACTTAGCACAAATAAGTGCAGCATATGGATAACAGAAAAATATCTAAAATAGCCTTTAAGAGAGATTATTCTCTTGGCCTCACCAGTTATGGATTCTAGTCACTTCCTTGATATAAAATAACTAAAAGTTGCCATCAGAATTTGCTCTAAATATTTTAGTATTCATGTTACATAAATATGCATAGTGAGCTGCATATAGGTCTCAATAAAATGGTAATGGATTAGTCAATAACCTAATTCAACAATTACCTAAGTTAACAAAGCCTGCCTTAAAGCCTATCTCTCAGTATTGCATATATATAACATACAAACAGTTGGATATTAATGATGCTTTCTTAAAAATGTGAATGCTTTTTGATTCTACAATTCTACTTTAAGGAAGTTAACCCAAGCAACTAATTAAGAATATGAATTAATTTGTGGCTATAGAGATAGTCCTTACAATGTTATTTATAGTAGCAACCTAAATGTCCAACAATAGGAGATTGGTTATAGCCATTTTAAAAATTATTCTATGGATAAGTATGTATTGGCATAGAACGCGTTCATTAGATTGAAAAAGCAGGTTACACAGCAATGCGATCCCGTTTATTTATTATACATACGTGTGAACGTGTAAATATACGTGTGATTATGTAAATGTGGAAGAGACAGAATAAAAGAGCAAGGAAGGGCATACAGGAACCAGAGATTTAATTAGGTTGGTGCAAAAGTAATTGTGGTTTTTGCCATTGAAGGTGATAGCAAAAGCCACAATTACTTTTGCAACAACCTAATAAAAGCAGTTTCACTGAATAGTAATATTAGCAAAGATATTTCTTTTACATATTTTTGGTTTTTCTTTATCCTAATCTAATTTTTTTCCTACAATAAATAGTTGTCACCATTGTAATATAAAAAAACTAAATTTTTTATTACAACTATGTTGGTAATCAGAATGGGTGTTTCTTCATTTATTCTATCTGAAAGTGCCGCATATAACACACACGGACAACAACTTTAAGCACAAAATAGACCTATGAGCCCAATGCACACCCGAAATTTGTATCTTTTTTTCACACAGTTGAACTGCCATTTCTCTTTACACCAGCCTAATTCTTTCACCTCCATGGAGCTATTATGCCCTGCTTCTCCCCTTAGCCCTCTTGTTAGCTTTTTTTTTTTTTTTTTTTTTTTTTTGAGAAGGAGTTTTGCTCTTGTTGCCCAGGCTGGAGTGCAGTGGCGCGATCTCGGCTCACTGCAAACTCTGCCTCCAGAGTTCAAGCGATTCTCCTGCCTCAGCCTCCCAAGTAGCTGGGATTACAGGCACCTGCCACCATGCCCAGCTAATTTTTTGTATTTTTAGTAGAGATGGGGTTTCACTATGTTGGCCAGGCTTGTCTCAAACTCCTGACCTCAGGCGATCCACCCACCTCAGCCTCCCAAAGTGCTGGGATTACAGGCGTAAGCCACTGCACCTGGCCTTGTTAGTCTTTTTATTCTTTTTTACAGGCTCCTTGTTTTAGTCAATTTGGGCTACTATAACGAAACACCATAGACTGGGCAGATTAAACAGCAGAAATTGTTTCCCACAGTTCTGGAAGCTGAGAAGTCCAAGACCAAGGTGCCAGCTAGTTTGGTTCCTGGTGAGGGCTCTCTTGCTGGCTTGCAGACGGCTGCCTTCTTGCTATGTCCTTACATTCCTTTTCTCAGTTTATGCACATAAAGAGAGAATGAGACTTCTCCCTCTTCCTTCTTATAAGTCCACTAATCCCATCAGAAAGGCCCCATCCTCATGGCTTTATCTAACCCTAGTCACCTCTCAAAGCCCCATCTCAAAATACCATCAAACTGGAAGTTAGGGCTTGAACTTATGAATTTGAGGGGAACACAAACCTTCAGTCCATAGCGCTTCTCTTCTTCTGATTAAATATGAATGTTTCACAGGGCTCTGTCCTGATGTTCTACACATCCTCCATCTTTCACACACAATGATGGTTTTTGCCACATCTTTTTTAAATCTCAAATATCTACTACTATCCCAGGGAGACCTAAACTTCAACTCCAGACCTAAACCTCTCTGGAGTCCAAAAAACAGCTCAAGCACACACACCTTAAAGTTTCTTCCCTTATCAAATCCTATCTCTTCTTTGTGTTTACCAGGAAGGTGAATGAATGGCATGACCATGTACCCATTCACCTGAACCAGCAGCCTGGGAGACCACCTACACGCTTCCCTTCATGATACAAAGCTTTGTATCATAAGCTTTGGCCAGTCCTACCCAGAGAAAGATCACAAAATAGATAAGAAGTGTTCAGGTCCAGAATCATATGGAGAGAAAAGAAAAATTGTTCAATCCAGAACTTCAAGACCCAGAATTCAGACGTTAGTGTGAGGAGTGTGACCTGCCTTGCATGGAACTATTAGTGATTCTAGGTGCTAATGTAACCAAGCCCATAAAACTCACAGTTCTTAGCCTCTCTGGCCTGGTGGGCATGTCACTTAACTGGATTACCAACATCTTCAAACTACGGGAAACCTCTAGAAACAAGAAGGGCAGTGGGAGGTCTTTGTTCTAATCCCACAAATGGCATTAGTTTGCTGATTTGAGGTTTTGTAAGCAAACCAAAGTAAATGCAACCTTGAACAGAGGTGAAGTCCTACTTCTCGCCAGATTTGGCTTGCCTCACATTGATCCTGTAGATTTCTCAAATACATCTCAAATTTCCTTTTTCCACTTCCCTTATTAGCTCATACTCTAGCCATTTCTCTCCAAGATTTGGGCTCAGCTCCTAGTTTTCTCCCTCACTCAAATCTTTTCCAACTCTTACCTATTCTCCACAATGCCCCAGGAGCTGTTTTTCTAGCATGTTCCTCATTGAAAATCCTGGAATGGCTTCCCATCTCCCCCTGAAATAGAAGTCCTCTCCCACAGGCTCCTGCTGGCCTATCCACACCTTTGCACCTGCATCCTCCACACTGTGGCTGCACTTGCCATTCCCAAGCACTCTATGCTCTGTCTCCTCTACTCAGTGCAGGTGCCTTCACTCGCCCTGGCTCTCCCCCTGCCCAACCTCCCAACTCCTCTCCAATTGAGAACCTCCCTGGGAACACTCCACAACACCACCCCCCCGGGAGGTTTCAGAGTTCCTTCCTACTTGCTCCCATCATTCCTCCAGGGCATAGCCTCCAGGGTAGCCAGAACTCGCCGTATTTTATAGCAGGCGTTTCTTGACCTCTCTCCACCACACTGAAGGCACTTAGAGGACAGGCATGGAGGCTTTTCACCTTTCTTCTGACATATAATTTGGGGCTTAGACATAAATGTTCAAGAAGTATTTCTGAATAAATGGATTAAATAAAATAATGAACAAACAAGCCAACAAACGACTGAATGGCACTGATGATAATAGGTATTCACCTCTAGGGTAAAAACCTGCTTCAATAGTGCTTAGGAGTCCTTGCCTTTAGAACACTGAAATTGGACAGTGATGTTACCCTTGTGAAGTTATTTGGGTTACGTGGAAATCAGGGGAGTTGGGATAATCCAAAGAGGAAAAGGCATAAGAGGCCGGCCTGAAGAGATTTTCAAGTTTCTGCCGTATTGGTGTTTTTCCAATAGCCACAAGGAGATATTGCAGCTCAAATCCACCTTTTCTTAGCAAATAAGCTCCAAAAGATGATCCAGAGAAAACAAATTCCATTGAAAGCAACATTCCATTAATCAGGGGCTCTGAGAGGTGACCTGCCCAGGCAGCTATTGGCCTCTTCTGCCATTTTATATTTCCTCTTTAATCAAATCCCTGGACGCTACAGTTCTCAACTTGCAGAGATTTAAAAGGCACTTTGATTAATGGACTTGATCAGTGTCCGCTCTTGTTTAACCATGGTGCTCTCCTCTGCGTTTCACACCCACATCACACCACCCCCTTTTATTACAGGAACTGAAGAATGTGATGGCCTTCCAGACAGCAGAGTAATTTATGAAAAATGTATTTTTAAAGGGAGAGTGTATTAAAGCTTGAAAAGAACTCAGAGCCTGTTGCTGTTTTAATTTTAAATAGGCTATGCAAATAATTAAATGTCAGGTCATATTGACAGCATCAAATTTGGGAGAGTATAGATGGTATACAACCCCAGAGTCCTAGAGAATATTAAATCAGATTTATCAGGGCACTGCATCATATCCTGCTTTTGACATGAAACAACAGTATCGACTGGGTTAAAAATGAGCCAATTTTCAAAAACCTCTACCTGCTACAAACGTTTTCACATATACCACAGCTCTTTAAAAAGAGATAAAGAGAAATTGAGATGAATTCATAAATATATTTAAGCACTAAATCCCTCTTTGGTTTTTTTACTTTTCTTAAGCCTCTCCTGCCTCACAAAAGCCTATTTCAAATATTGACTTCAAGGAGAAGATGGATAAGAACAGCCAATATTCAGGGCTAAGGTAATGGATGCTGCTCAACCTACTTTAGAACAGTTTAATTTGGATATTTACCTGAACTTTGCTCATGGCTTTGTACACCTGAGTCTCAATCAGGCACACCAATACATACTGTGTACTTTGAGCTATATACTGTGTTCTGTGGTGCAGCTCTTTCAGATTAGCAGGAAAGTTTTACAAAATCCTCTTAAAATGACATTGAGAAAGCACAAATTATCAGTGAATAAATATTTATTGTGCACCTACTATGTGCTAAGAATTCTGCAACGTTGTAGAAGTGTCATGATGAATAAGACAATGAGGAGAAGAGATAGCAGAAAATGTGCCTTTCTTCTTTTAAGTTGCCTAACTAGTGATTCAGGGAATTCTTCCTTCCAGAGTATCTAATAACTGGTTATCCCACAATGGCCCAGAATTAAATTGAATGTCAAAAGGAAACCAGTCTTGCGTCTGGGATTGGTTGGTTGGCCAATAACCACCAGTGACAAAAGCTTTGCGTTGACCCCGGTAATTTGTCTCTCCATTGCCCACGGCAGACATCACTAATCAATGGCAGCATTTGGCCATCTATTCCACAGTTATTTATTGAGTGACTCCTACATGTCAGCACTCTCATAAGCACAGCAGACCCTGCAGTGGTTGAGATAAACAAAGTCCTTGCCCTCTTGGAACTTACATTCTGGTGGGGAAATAAGGCAATACACAAGAAAAATAATTTTAGTTAATGAGAGGTGATAGGAGTACAATTAGGTAAGGAAAGGGGATAATGTGTGCCTAAGGGAATCGGGGAGAGAGGACACTTTTTAGCTAGGGTGATCAAAGTTATCTCAGTAGAGGTCACATCTGGAGAGAAACCGTGAGATCTATTCCGCTGGCTCCTCCTAAGCAGAGCACTCCAGGCAGCCACTACCAGTCAACTGCTGATCAGACATTTCTGTGCTGTGAATGAGCCCTGAGTAAGGCATACTAGGGAATGGAGAAGAATCCAAAGTAAAAAGCATTCAATGTAGCTGTGGGATACATGTTTAACAAAATCAAACATTACAAGATTGAAAGAAGACTTGAAATACTTGTATTCTAGTCTTATTTTAACATTTTAGACTCTCAGTTTCCTCATTAATGAAATAAGAAGGTTGGATGAAATAATCTATACAATTCCTTTTAGATCCTATGGTCAATAATTCTAAGAAGTAAAGTGGGGTTTTAAACAATTGGAGAGAGCGTAGATTAAGTAGAGAAGTATTTTTGTAAAAGAGGTCATTTGAACAGTCAGAGGAGAAATGAGATGTACTATGACTTCCTGGAGGCTTCTGGATAACCAGCAGAGCCACAGTCAGCTCCTGATTTTGCAAACAGCTTCAACTACCACAACCCAAAGCAGTTTTCACCTTGAATTCTGCATGTAAGCCAATTGGCGTGGTCTTCTCAGCCGTGTGCACATGCAAAATCTCCAGCATCCCAATCTGTCATCTGCTCATCTCAGAACATAAAGAGCTACACAAGGCAAATCATCACGTTGTCAGACAAAGAAGGGAGGGTTATTAGAGATTCATCGGAAAGAATCCGCCTTTCACTGCTGCCTGCGACAGGAGAGCCACCATTTCAGAAGTGTCACAGGAGAGAATTACAGGTTTCCACAGTCATGATGGGTCTGGATCAAGACTCAGGTATTTATTTTTAAAATTCTTGATTTTGCTCCACAATAGCATTAAAAACAGGACCCACGTGCATAAAAATGTCCCCTTTTTATACAGGTAGTAGTTCAAGTTTGGGTCCTTAGCCATAACCCAGATACTTATATGTTACTATGATACTGTGAGTTTGGATGATAAATGATTCAAATTCATTTTGTGGGTACAAAGTGCTTCATAAATACTTAATCTCCAGAGTGATTTCAACTTAGAATTTCTGACCCTATTTGGACTTCTCTTTATCCAAGTCACACCGGGTCCTTGTTCTATTTGTAAATATGTAATGTTCCGCACCAGCCTCTGCACCACTCCCCCTGCTGCTGATGGATGCTGACTTGGGTCCCGCATCCAGGCAGCCTGAGAGATGCAAGAGAAGCCAGGAATGGTCTTTTGAGTAGCCTATGATCCCAGAATAGCTCTACTGATTTACTATATCTCCCATTTTCCGTGCTCTGGAGCAAAGATGGAACTATCTTTGTGACCTCTGCCAGACCACAGGGAAGGATGTTTTCATGAGAGGATGCTCTCTTCAGAGAAAAGCACATGATAGCAATCCAGCATTTCGGACACACCAACTGTTCATCCACCAAATCACAGTCCCCACCCTTCTGCCACGAATGAAACAGAAGGTGATCAGGGACTTGCTTTCTCTGGGAACATACTAGAAATGGAAGTACAGATATCATCTCCTCTATTTCCCTCCTAAAATAGCACTCCCGAAGACACTCACTCAGCATGGCTTTGGCCAACACTCCAGAAAGCCTTGAGGATCAGGCTGGAGTCTACTGGCCAGAAAATGCGTGGTTAGTTATAGAGCACAGCAGCAAAACTACTTAATCTCTCTGGTCTTCAGTCTTCCCATTTATAAAATGAATGTTTAGGTCTGTCTCTTGGGCATTAACCTCATGGTAGCCTATCTGGTAAACAAGCCTGGTTTGAAATCCCATCTGGCACTTACCGCTTGTGCTGCCTGGCCTCAATTTACTTGTCTGTATAATGGAAACAATACTCACTTCAAAGAGTAACTGTAAGAAAGAGATTAGTTAAGCACATGGCACAATTGTTAAACTGCACTGAGCCGTCTCACCTTATTTCTGTAGACAGAGTCCTCTTACATTACCATCCAACAGAGTTCTCTTTCCCATGGAAGTGCTTGCTAAACCTGAGCACCTCCAAATCCAATTTGACAACAAAATTGCAGTGCAGCCCAAACCCTGTTTGAATGAAGAGTTTATCTGGATTGTTTCTGTTGAAGAGGAATATCCCAGGCTCATCACACCTCCCCACTCGTGAAATCTGTGAGAACAACCAGGCGTGCAACACAAAATGGGGAAAGGAAAAGCAGACCCCCAGGAGAGAGTGTTAAGTGCGTATATATCTGCTCTATTATCTTAGTGGCTTAGGACAACAACCATTTTAGTTTATCTCATGATTTTGTGGGTCAGTTTCAGGCACATTTTAACTGGGTGATGGTATCAGCTGAGGTCGGTCGGTGGTATTCAGATGTTGAGTGGGCTGGACTGGAGGGTCCAAGACAGTTTCACCCATGGTTTGGGGGTGGGAATGGCTGGAGGGCTGGGCTCAGCGGGATCCGTCTACTGGAGCATCCACCCATAACTGTGCCAACATGGCAGTCTCAGGGTGTCAGGCTTCTTACACGGTAAGTTGTTTCAAGAGACCAAGGCAGGAACTTCAAGGCTTCTTCTGGTCTAACCTTGGAAGTCATGCACCATCACTTCTACCACATTGTAGTGAGCAAGTCATCAAGGCTGGTGCAGACCGAAGGAGGGGGATAAGACTTCACAGTTCAACGGGACAAGTAGCACTGAACTGGCAGCCATCTTTAATCTACCTCAATATCTGAGCCTCAGTTCTGCTCTGTAGAATGGGCTATGGGTAGACCTCTCCCATCTTCGCACCCATTCCAGTGTCACCGCCAATGTCTTTAATATCTAATGAGGAAGCCAAAGGCGAGAGGTCACAGGGCAACCAAAAAACTCCAACAAGTAGGACTTAGAGGCTCCCCTGACTTGCCACCATCTCAAAATATCTGCTGTGTTCAGCTGCCTTTCATCAGCCTGGAACCTGGAAAGCCAAAGACTCCTCACAATGTCTGCTTCATAGAGACCTGTACTGTGGATGGGAGGCTGTCCAGAGGCTGGCGCCCCCCAGATGCTCTCTGTCAACTACTGTTTTCCTGATGGCAAGCCTGCCGACATGCAGAGGGGAACTCCATTTTCTCAGGAAGGACAGGGAAATTGGGTGTCTGAAAAGGCTGTGTCCTTTTGCAGCTGATAGCTACTGTGCAAGAAGAACTCAGGCCCTTTTAGGTTTCTCAGGGTCCCCAAGCCCTCCCCATTAATTGAGAGCATCCAAGGGCTTGCAACAACAAAAGGCTAATTTTTCATGCGCTGCCTTCACTGTGGGTCAGTTATGGCTTTGTTCTGCATCATCTTTACTTTAGGACCAGGACTGAGAAAGCAGCTTCTGTCTGGGACAGTGCCAGTTGCCATCACAGACGGGAAGGTAAACACAGTGATTGTTAATCCTTCTCCTCAGAGGCTACACCTGTCACTTACATGTGAGTGTCATTGGTTAAAGCAAGTCAAATGGTCACACTGCATTCAACAGAGCAAGGATGCAGAATCCTCCTGCTGCAGGGAGAAGCCCTGCAGAGGAGGGTGACACAGTATTTGGTGAACATTCATATGATCCTCCAGAGTCTGTTCTCTAGTTACCAAATACACAGTTCTCTCCCCTTCTCTCACAGTGGAACACACTTACTGCTCCCCAAGGGACACAACCCAAAACTCCCCTCCAGGCACTGCTTGGAGCTGAAAGTCCAGGATCTGTGCCAAAGCACAAGCCTGTCTAGAGCAGGTTTGGACACGCCTCCTTTAGATGGGACACCTAAGAAATAAGGCAAGTCACTCGCTCCCACACGCAAACCCAGTATGCAACTGGGGACAGGGACACGACAAACACTCTCACTTGGAAAGAGAAGCACGGGAGGCACACAGCAGTCACTGAGCCGTGTCGTTTTAAAGTCGCCCCAGGGGACGTCGTAAGCAGCCCTTTTCCTAGGGGTGGGGAATATTCCTTGACCAGCCCCACTGATTGTTTTCCCTGGGAGAAACTTCCCGCCCCATTGTTCTCTCTGGCCCCAGGCTCTGCTCACTGGGAGGGCCTGTCACTTTCCTACCTGCCTGAGCTGCAGCTGAAATGGGCCTTAAAGAATGTGCACTCCCTGGGGCGCCAAGCTGGCCTTCAGCCTGCTTCCCACCTACAGATGTTGGAGTCCAAAGGCTGTTTTAAGTCTCAGATAGGCACAGTCTTTCTACTCCAGCCACTAGCTCCTTTGCCTGTGCAATTCTCTTACAAAGTAAATTGCTTTCTTCTATGTTTCAGTCTAGTCTGTATCTAGAACCATAAAATAATAATAAAATGAGGCCGGGCGCGGTTTGGCTCACGCCTGTAATCCCAGCACTTTGGGAGGCCAAGGCGGGCAGATCACGAGACCATCCTGGCCAACATGGTGAAACCCCGTTTCTATTAAAAATACAAAAATTAGCCGGGCGTGGTGGCGCCTGCAGCCCCGGCTACTCGGGAGGCTGAGGCAGGAGAATCGCTTGAACCCAGGAGGTGGAGATTGCTGTGAGCCGAGATCTCGCCACTGCACTCCAGCCTGGGTGACAGAGGATTCCGTCTCAAAAAAATACATAAATAAAATGATTACTTTCGCTCCAAGACCCTTACTTTTAGGTTAGCTTGTTACGCAGCGCTAGATAACAGAAGAACATTGTTTAAAAAATACAGATACCCAGGCCTACTCAAGGCCGGTTCAATCAGAGTCTGTGGTAGAGAAGCCCCCGCAGCACTGATTAATTTCTCCAGGTGCTTCCATTGTGGTTGAGGGTTGAGAAGCTGCTGATCTTCTACGGGCCATGCCGGTGAAGACACTCAGGGGCCTAGGCAAAAAGTCATCTTTGGATTCTCCTTACCAGAAACTACTTTTTAAATTTTTTGTCCCACTGCATTCACTTAGTGAATACAGCCTGCTACAATTCAGTTAGTATATATTACCAATGGTAAATAAAGTTCTGGAAACTACATCGTATGAGGAAAGTGTGGTAAAAAAAAAAAATGGGGAGGCACCTAATCCTGAGAAGAAAAGATAAGGGAATGCAACATTTACTTATTTTCACATATTTCGGTGGGTATGGAAAGCTTTTTTCTGCTCACTAGGAAGCAATGGTTAACCGCTAGATAGAAATTACAAGGAAGAAGATTATGCTTAATACAAATTTCTGGTTTTTTCTTTTGCCTTCACCCCCACCCTCACCTGTAATTTCTTTTAATAAGATGGAGAAGTCAGTTTCTCCTAACAGCACTTACGGAAATACCTCTAACCATGGTAGTGATTTGGGCTGTTTACAAATAACCTAGTGCTCACTTCTTCTGAGCACAGGGTAGGACTTCATTTCCCCACCCCTTCCAGGTTAGGAATGGCCTCCTGGCTAGCCTTGACCAAAGACATACGATTGGAAGTGTTGTAGATTACTCCATCCAAAAAAGCTCCAAGAGCCAGTGTGCAAATTACCACATCCCCTTTCTCTCTTCTGGGATATTGACGAGTGGAGGCACCGTTAGCCTGAGTCCTGAGTGAGGAGACGGAGCAGACCCCTCAGCAAGATTGTCAGCTCAAATACAGGATGGCCAGTTACACCCAAATTTTAGGAAAAAATAATAATTTTTAGTATGAAACATTTGAGACATACCTATACTAAAAAATTCGCCGATCATCTGAAATTCAAATTTGAATGTCTTGTATTTTTCTTTGCCAAATCTGGCAACCCTTTCCTTAAGTGATTCACAGTAGTCGTGAAACATCAGGAAGAAATAATCCTTGTTATTTTAACCCACAGAGATTGGGGATTGTTACTGCCAATAACTTAGCCTATCCTGACTTAACTACTTCCCATCTCTGATGAGGGAATATGTTGATGAGGCCTAAGTGTAGCCCCAATATTTGAAAGGAAGAAGGCAGTTTCTGTACATAATAAAAGAGAAACTTGGGACATAATTTAAGAAGGAAGGATGGGTAGAAAATTGGTATAACACAGCCTCAGCCATCGGGGAACTTCACGTCTACTTGGAAAATAAAAATTAAAAAAAAAACGAAAAAAATAATGGTAGAGAGAAGTCCTGAGAATAAAGAGGCCACGTGGGTTTGGAGCAGGCATGGAAGGACTTCATGGGGAAAGGAGGTTTGCCTGGCCGGGAGATAAGCAAATAAGTAGGACTGGGGATGTAGAAGGGCTGAGAGCAGCCATGCCCCAGGGAAATGAGTAATCATGGTTTGTCTGTAAGGTTATTGTCTAGAATTGCCAGAGTCTACAAGACCAGCTGTCCCTGCAGGGTTGGAGATAAAGTGCTAGGTGGTGTGGAAGTTGTAAGAATCAAAATGGAGCTACTAATGTTTTTTCTTTAAAAAAAAAAAAAAAAAAAAACTCAACAGGCTGTGCGCAGTGGCCCACGCCTGTAATCCCAGCACTTTGGGAGACTGAGGCAGGCGGATCACCTGAGGTCAGGAGTTCGAGACCAGCCTGGCCAACATGGTGAAACCCCGTCTCTACTAAAAATACAAAAATTAGCTGGGCGTGGTGGCGGGCGCCTCCCAGCTACTCAGGAGGCTGAGGCGGGAGAATCGCTTGAACCCAGGAGGTGGAGGTTGCAGTGAGCCGAGATCGCGCCACTGCATTCCAGTCTGGGTGACAGAGCAAGACGCCATCTTGGGGAAGAAAAACAAAAAACAAACAAAAAAAAAACTTGACAAATAGAGCTAGGGAAAGCTAAGAAGAAAGCGCTCCCACACTTGTATGCCTGATAACAAAAACTAACACAAAAGGCTCTACAAAACCACAACCTTGCACAAAGGCCATCACAGCCTTACACATAAAAAAAAAAAAAAAAAAAAAAAATCTGCACAAGGACATTCGCCCAGCAACTGCCTGTCTAACCTTGGACTGGCAACCCCTTATTATTGATCTCTGTAGCCAAGGGTAACCATTCGAAAACAATTATGAAATCCTCCTTACTTTTTCTTTGAAAACCTTTCTCTTCCTTTCTTCCTCTGCCTCCTCGAATATGCACACAGTTTGCTATGACACGCGTATTACCGTTGCAATGCTCTGCTCCTGAATAAATGCCTTTCTTTAGACAGCCTCTCACTGTGTGGTTATGTAGGTTGACAGGGGCCAGCTGGACCCAAGTTTACTGCCTCTGGCAGGCAGTGGTGATGACAGGGAGTAAAAGCACCTTGTGAGGAGTTGAAGGGAAAGAGATTTCAACGCAAAAACCCAGGCACTTTTACTACCTTTTGTTTGAAGCATCGGTGTTACGGGAAAGCTCCCCGGCAGCAAGGGCCTGGCTCTCTTTATCGCCATGTGTCCCCACCCCACGTGGGTCCCGTGCTTAGCCCACGGCGGGTGTTGAAAAAGCACGGAATGTATGGCGGGACAGGGCCCGCCGTGTGTATACCGGGACGCCCTTTAGGCGCGACAGTAACGCCCTCCGGCCACCAGGGGGCAGCATATGGCTCCTCAAACGATGAACGACTCGGGGCCTCAGAATCCGGGCGGGGAGCGGAGAGCGATTCGCAAAAGCCAGTTGGTGCCCGGATGCCAGTCTGCCAGCATTTTCATGGGATCACGGCAAAACAGTCATTTTTCTTCCATAAAGCTATAAACAGTCATTCTTCTTCCATAAAGCTATAAACAGTCATTTTTCTTCCATAAAGCTATATGCATCTGCCGTAAAGGATTATCCTACTTGGAGACTGCCTTTTTCAGCTCGGCACCGCGGGGGCGGGGGCAGTGACCCCCATCCTGGCTCCCCGGCCTTCTCTCCTCCACCCGCTCCTCCCTCCCTTCTGCTTACTCCTCTCCTGGTCAACAGGTCAGCTCGGGGTCCTGCTTCCAACCTCCTCCTCCTAGTTGAAGCCGGTTCTCAGGAAAGAACCTGCCATCCGCAGCTTACACCTCGGCAGGAATGTAAATCACTCTTTTCCCGTCCCAGGAAACCTTGCCTTTCCAGTGTTATCCCTGATTCCAGAAAGCAGGTCTGTGTGGCCGGTTCAAGGAATTTCAAGCATCAGCAGGCAGAGGAAAGTACCAGAGTGGAAGGCAGCTCACAGCGTGTTGAAATCAAGCCACCCAGGGAGCCCGCAGATCCCACCCTCTCTATAAGAGAGTTTGGTGGGGAGCACTTCCAACGCAGGGAACAGCAGCACTGTAACTTTCATCTCCTGGGTTCAAGTGGTTTTCCTGCTGCAGCTTCCCACGTACTTAGGATTACAGGCGCATACCACCATGGGAGGCTAATGTTTGTATTTTTAGTGGGGATGGAGTTTCACTATTCTCTTTTTCTCTTTCCCATCCCGGGAAAGTTGTATCTATTTACCGCGTGTTCTCCCACATCTATTCGGTTTTACCTCTGTAAGGCCTGAACTCAAAAGCCAAGAAAAAACCTCTTTCTTTCTCCACAACTTTACCTTTTCTGACATATGCCTCCCTGGCAAAATGAAGCAGGGAGACCTGCTAAGAAAATGCCAAGAATAAAATGATTAATAATGTGAAGATAGTATCTACCACCTCAAATCGCCCAGCTCATTGAACCTGCGTGAGGATCCAGCATTGTCCCTGGTGTGTACAGCTCAGTGCACCGAGATGACCAACCGCCTGGGTTTGCTTTACGGTCACTGCTAAAGGCAGGAAGGCAGCTGCCAAACCAGGACAAGGTGGTCACCCCATAGTGAACATCAGTTACCTTCCCTAGCCCACATAGGCAAACAACCGGGGGAGACTATGGCTCAGGGCTTAGAACCCAAAGGCCTGAACAAATGAGGAAGTTTCTACAACAAAGACTTTCTTTGACAGAGTAACCAGTCATAATTTCTGAGCATTTCAGGAGCGCTGTGCAGAATCACAGGTATTTGGCAACTAGTGGGATAAAACAAAGGTGCCATTGAGGGTGTTTACAACCAACCCCTCTCAGGAGATAACCTCAAGGTCTTTCCCTTGCACATGGCCTTTCCATGACTCATCCACAGCAGCTGCCTCCCTCCACCACACAAAGGACCCTGCAAGTTGTTTGGTATTCTTGAGAATAAAAACACCGTGGGTCGTTCCCTGGAATTGGTTCTCACCCATTTTCTTTCCTCTGACCGTAGCCAGGATAGGCATCTAATTCTATAGCTTGTCTGTGGAATGGAAAAACAATTTGGATTTTCACAACCTGAAACCTAATTTCTGGTAGGAAGGTACCATCTGGTGGATATTTGTGAAACTGCTCACGTCCTGTGTTTGAAAATGAGCATCTGGGGGCAGCGTGCCTCTCCGAATGTCAGTGGGAATGTTGCTCCGAGAGGAGGAGAGATCCACACTCAATGTGGCTGATCCCCTTAACTATGTGACGCTGTGTATGTGACTGTGTCATAAGCAGCGTCATCCCTGTTTAGTTTTCTCAGTTTACAACGAATTTAAATAGCTACTCATTGTCTCTTCCTCTCAAGCGTACTCCTTGCTCCTCCGTGACAGGCACATTGATCTATGAGAGTTGTCTCTTGGGAAATCTAGTCATATCTCATGTGAACATTTTCTAATTGGTGCACCCACCCCTCTGTGGGCATGTTCGCACAGTGTCATGGGCCCTTTGTGGAGCGTTGTCCCCTTTGTTCACCACAGCCCCTCTCTCTGAGACTCTGCACCCCCTATAGGAGGTCGGGGGTGTCTGCCATGTTTGTGGGACTAGCCCCCAAACAGCAGGGTGAGCAGGGTTGACCACTTGCTCAAGCTGGGCAGTCAGATTCTCACTCTCTTGAGATCTGGAACCAGTATTCAGAAACCACAAACAAGTGTGGCTGGATCTGCGGTGGGGTGGACCCCAGCGCTTAGGGGCATGCTGCTGCTGCCATGTGCACAAAGCAGCAGCCCTGCCTGGCCTGCAGAGTGAGTACCAGCCCAGAGCAGAGACAGCTGGAGAGGCCCTTCTGCCTATGCCCTGAGGCAGTCCACATCCCTGGGCTGCATTCTGGCCCTTGAACTTCATGGGTTATTCTGTTATAACAATGAATTCCCCTTGATTACTGAAGCAGGCTCTGGTGGTTACTTACATTTAGA
The DNA here is from genome assembly GCF_029281585.2 of Gorilla gorilla gorilla. Taxonomy (NCBI): domain Eukaryota; kingdom Metazoa; phylum Chordata; class Mammalia; order Primates; family Hominidae; genus Gorilla; species Gorilla gorilla. Next base: position 15,452,860 of record NC_073235.2, on the reverse strand, counting down.
CACACACACACACACACACACACACACACACACACACACAGAAACACACACACCCCTGCTGATGAAGGTCTATCAGCAGATCCTGAAGCCTGACCCAGGGGGTCTCACAGAAATTTAAAAAAAAAAAAAACATGCTTCTAATCAAAAAAATGTCAAGGGATTCCATGTTCCGTATACACCTGCTGTCAACGGGGAGATAAACCAACCTGCCCCAAGCCTGTTTGAAGGTTTCAGCAAGGGAGGCCACTAAGCCTCTGCCTCAGCTGAAGAGCAGGCTGTCTCCACAGGAAAGATCATCCCCCATGATGTAAACGGTTTGTGGAGGAAGTGCATGGTGCAGGAGAAAGGAGGCAGTCCCTGACCAAAAGGAAGTTGGAGTTTTGGTGGGGAGAGATGAGGCAGCCAGAGAGAATCTCCATGAGGCTGCCTGGGCTCCCCAGAAGCCGACTCTGAGCAGAGTTCAGTGGGCAGGAGATTTATTAAGGAGTGTTCTCTGATCCATACCTGTGGAAGGAAGGGAGATGAGCCAGGAGTGGGTAGAGGGAGGAGTTGAGCTGTGAGAGGGCACAGCAGGAGCCTTGGCCCACCCTACAGGGAGCTTTGGAGTTTTAATGGCCTGTCAGGCTTGCCCATGTTGGGCTAAAATGGCCTGGCTTTGTCCTTCTGTGTCAGTCAGTCACTGGATGTGGGTTGCCCCACGAAGGCTGCGACCTTGGATGAGGAGGGTCTCTACAGCATGGAGCTGTCTGCTGTCTGCTAATGGGGTCCTATCAGTGTCTGCTGCATGCTGATGGGGCTGTCTTCTGATGGGGTCCTAGCAGTGGGGTGGCAAGTCCTTCCCTGTGGGAGTTCCTGATCTGTGAACACCAGCTGGGTTTCTCATGAGATTTCTACTACCTTGTTAAGGTCTCGTGCTGTCTAGGAGATGGCATTGTTCTTGTTCTGTTCCTTCAATGAGAAATTGACAGAAATAGATGGTTTAAATTAAACTATACCCAAAAGGCCAGGGACTAGGTAAGGAATATTGTGAAGTCATCATCAATTTTGTTCCATTTCTACTTTTGCTCCTTTGCCCTTCCCTTTACATACTATTCCTCCCCTCTTTTTTATTTTCTCCCCTCTCTCCATTCCTTCCTTCAGTTGTTTTTCTTTTCCCACAGGATAAGCAACAGGACAGGCTAATTCACACTGTAGAATAAATGACTGCTAACTAATCATTCCAGTCCAGTGCCATCTTCTCCATTCCTGCTGCAGTCCAGATGTGCATCACAACTGGATTTAGATCATGTCCTACCTGGTCTCCCTTCTCCATTTCTTCTCTAGTCCGCCTTGACCACTGAAGCCATATGAAGCATCAGTAAATGCCACCTTCATCAGGTCACTCCCTTGTTTAGGAGAGTACAGTGTCTCCCCAATCCCTTCCAGACCCGGTTCAAGGACAAGCAGCACTGGCCCAGGAATTAGAGGCTCAAGGGGCCATGTAGGTCAGAGGTTAGGAGCATAGGCCCTGGAGCCCAACTGCTGTGCGAGTGTCATGATTCCCAACAATTACCAGCTCCATGACTTTGGGCAAGGTACTTACCCTCTTCTGCCTCAGTTTCTTCATCTGTCGAGTGGAAATAACCTACTGTGAGGATGTGATTAATCTAGTGAGTACATCTAAAGCACTTAGGTGCTTGATCATCTTAGCCGCTGGTGATATTATTTGTGCTATTAATCACTGAGTATCAAGTACCTAAGTGACCCTGACCTTGGACAAGTCACTTCACCTTGCTGGGGAGGGATCTCAGTTTCCTCATGCTTAAATTGAGGGGATTGCCTAGATCATCCCTAGGGTCCCGGCCAGCCCCAGCATTCAGTTTCTCTCATTCTTATCATGTCATTCAAGGCTCACCCATCCACACACATTTCCACACTACAGCTATAATTTTGGGCTCACTCTCATATAAGCCTTTGTTCCTACTCCTATTCAGCCTAGCATTGTCCCTGCTCCCTTCAGTGTGTTGTCAGTCTTACTAGATTATAGGACAGAAATAGGTCTCTTTTATCTTTGTGTGCACACGCAGGGTCTGGAATAGCTTCTTCTACATAGGTTTTCGGGAAGTATTTATTGACCAAATTGATGCGGAGCACGGAATGCTTTTGGCCACTTTCCAGCTATTCATCTTGCCTGACTCTACCCCTCTGGAACCACTCCTCTAGCAGAAGCCCTGGAAACACACTGGCTTTTTCAACTGCCAGTTTAATTTGCCACCATCTGTCACAGAGTATGAGTTCCTGGAGGCCCAGAGCACATCCTCTCCCAGAGGCTTAGTGCAGTGCCCCATCCAACCCCAGACAGAGGTAATTTATACACACAAAAAGGCCAGGGTCATTGTGGGAGAGGGAAAGGAAGACTGAAGTTGGAAGGAGACAAACCGTTGCAGCCTTCAGTTTCTGAATTGTTCCCACTCAGTTTGCAATGACAGAATTCTACGAATTCATTTCTAAATGTTTAGAAAAAGTAGTGTCTTTGTGTACGGTAATCTTCCAGAAAGAAGAGATCATCCTAGCTATATTGTTTATTCTTTTGTATATTAACACCTGTGGCACCCACTGTAAGTTGTTTGGGGTTAGACCATGATAAGAGAAGAAACTGACAAAAATTCTCAAGATCCACAGGAATGGGAAAGGGAGGTGGGAAGTGACACTTTTTTCTAGAGGTATCAGTGATAAAATCTGTAATACAGAATACAGAAGCCACCACAATGTGAGTGAGTGGGGCAGCTTTGGACCCATGCCTTCTCCCTAGAAGGTCAACAAATACATTCCTGTATGTTTAATAGATGTATATTTGGGCCTGTTACACTGGGCATACTGAGAACACCCACTAGAATTTCCAAGAACTGTAACATTCCTTTACAGAGTAGCCAAATTTCTAGCAAGCAGAGCCCTCCAGGACATAGCCAGGCCTGTGGAGGTCAGGTAGAAAACACCACAGCATCACTGCTCCCCTGTGTGTGCCACCAACGGATGTGCATTCAAGCAGCACAGAACAATTCAAGCCTGAGCAAACCGTGTGCTTGCAAGCATCATGTTAATTGTGAAGCCAGTTCAATATGCTGGGAGTCCCTTTTGTGCTGCAGATATAATTCTGAAAATGAGTGCAAACAAGTGCTGCTGAATCCAAGGTCTGGTATTTCCCACTTTCGCCTTGCCAGCCTACCCAGCCAATGCTAATCTCCATTGTTAATGCCGTGTAGTTTGGCCTCTGATTAATCTGATCAAAGGACATGTGCCCAGTGTCTCTTATTAACGCTTCATAGTACGGTTCCTAACCTAGGGCTTGCTGCCATTTGCTACGAACACGATAGAGTGGTTACCGATTGACTTTTGGGGGATCATCTCTACTGTCTTGCCTGGAGCTGTTGGAAAAGGCCTCCTTTATAGGTGCTGCTTCAAAATCCTGCCTCCTGGTCCTTACAGGGCACATTTTATAAATCGCATGTATTCAGAGTAAATACGGCAAAAAAATCTCTTGAGGGGTTGTGGTCATGCTGGAAACAACCAGAGCTGGGACTGCTCCCTCCTCATCCTGGAATGTATCACCCATCCTCTCCTCCACTGCTTTCCAAGAAGAGGACTGACCCCTCACTCTTTTCCAGAATTAATCCACTTTTCTCTCACTTTCCATCCCACCATCTGTTACCTCTTCTGGGAGCTTGAGTCAAAACCCGCCCCTTCTCACTTCTGCCTCCGTAGCCTCAGCGCACAGGTATGCTCGAGGCTTCCAGGAGAACAAACCCAAGCAACCCACTTCCAACCTATCCTCCAGCCCTCACGCAACCATTGAGCTTTTTTCCTTCTTTAAGTGCATATTTCTTGAAAAAAAAAATAACAAGAGCTGTTTCCAATGATTGGAGCTGTCTCATTATTCTCCCTTACTCCAGGTCTCCTTGCAATCCTCTTCAATTCCCATTTCCCTTCTTAAGTTGATCCCTCAAAGGCCACCAGTGATCTTCCAACTGGGAAGTGTAATGACCTTTTATTCAGTCTTTATCTTTGTCATCTCTCTGTAGGCTTTGGCATTTCTGCCAGCTATTTCTTTCATGTCCTTTGCTCTCCTGGTTCCCAGGACACCCTGCTCCCACTCATAATACTGTGGCCACCCCCTCCTTCCTTCTTTGGCTCTTCTTCCTCCTTGGGTCCGCTGCATGCCATTCCGCGAAGCCCTGTTCTTGGCTTATTTCCCTCCTTTACCTTTCCTTTCTCAAGGTTTCAGCATTCACCTCTTCATGTATTACTCTTTATCTTCACTTTCAGTTCTGCTAGCGATCTGTTTCTAGATAATGGATATTATCTCCCATATACCCCTCAAAATCAACAGGTACCAAACTGCACTTACCATTTTCCCTCCTAAATAGGCTCCTCTTATTTTAGATATTGTACCAACATCCATCCTCACCTCTACACCAGTCACCTCAGTCACCTCCCAGGCTAAACAACTCAGCACTGGCCTTCCTCCACTGCCTTTCCCCAGGTCTAATTATGTCCTAAATCCCATCAATGCCACCACTGCACTAGCCTTCTCATAGCCCCCTCTCCTCCCTGTTCCCATGCTCCACCCTAATCCAGGCCTTCATAGTCTCTTCTCTGAATAATTATGTGGCAGACCAATTGCCTGAGATACTAACTTGTGTTTTTTGTGCTGCCTTTTCCCTCCTCTATTCCATGAAAAAATAAGCACCCTGTGCATCCTTGGCTTCAGGTGAAGGCTTCCTGGCTTTTATTGAAGAAAGCACATTTAGTGCTTTTGAGGACAACAGGAGGAGAGGGAAAGACTTAAAGATAAAAGAAGTGGAATACTACTCAGCAACAGAAAAGAAATACTAAACAACAAAATGGTATGAACTATTGATTTCTACAATACAGGCAAGTCTCACATATACAATGTTGGGTAAAAGGAGCAGGACGCTATAGAGTGTATCCTGCGTGATGCTATTTATATGGATTTCTAGAACAGGCAAATTAGACTATGGGGATAACATTTAGAAGAGTGCTTTCAGGTAGGGAGGGGATGGACTGGAAGGAAACACAGGAGAATTTCTAGAGTGACAAGAATATTCTATATCTTGATTGGAGTGTGCTTATGTGAGTATATAATTCATCAGAGCACATCAAACTATAAATAAGGTCTATAAATTTCACTGAATGCAGTTTGCAAAGAGGTCAGAGACTGAGAGGGTGAAGAGAGCAACCTCCTAAGCCATACTGATGGCAGACCCGAAGAGGCAGCACTACTTCAGAAGGGATGGCTGTGTGGTGTCTCTAGAAAGCCTGGTCCCTAGAGACCAAGCTCCTATGCCCTAAGCCACAGGAGGCCTCCCAGCTTCAAAGACGTCCACGGCAACCATGATGGGATGGAAATTAGGAATCCTCCCCAGGACTCCCAGACTCCTAGTCATCTTTCCGTATTTGAGAACATGCTTGGGAAAGCAGGAGTACCAAATCATGATTCAGACTGAATTTCCTACAAGCCCAGCAGAATGGAACTTGAAACACAACCTGAAGAAAATAAGGAAATGGGCATGTCCTGCAAAACAGACTCAGGTGACTGAGAGCCATACCCCATACAAAAGTAAAACCTCAAATTTCTCTCTCAATTCTTCTCACCCACTTCCGACAAATTAATTTCCTAAGTATAGCTTGGGTGATGTCTTTCTCTGGATAACACTTTCAATGATTCCATATTCCTTAGGGAACATAAAAATCTATATCCTTTAACCTAACATTCAAGGGCCTCTTCTCTCTCTCTACCTTTCCAACCTCATTAGCCACCACTCCCCAGTGGGGGAGAGAGAGAGGGACACTATATTAAAAAGATTATTAACACCAGATAGAAGGAAATAAATTTTAAATGCTTTAAATATTAGAAAGCCACACTCTGCAAGACCATAACTGGTTCCGCACACCGTTTGGCCCATGTTCAGAGAAAATGAACACATTTTAATATTTATCTAACCCAAACATAATCTTAAGTGTAAATTGCTCAAAATCTGGGGTTTATTACAATCCTATTTTTCATAATAGCCAAACACAGCAAACCCCCACATGCGTGTGACTTAGGGAATGACACACAGACACAGGTTTGAGATGAGACACAATGGGGTTTGAATCCCTGCTCTACTTTGTGTGCAGCAGACAATGCTGGTGTGTATCCAGCAATGAACGTGTACATTCCCCACCTCTTCCAAACAGAGAACTGGTTTTGTTCCAGTAGGACACACCCTTTCACTTGGTGTCTCACTAAGCCTGTCTTTGAAATCTATTCAACCTAGGCACATGGTGCAGTTCTCACCATTAAGAACTCCTCTGGAAGACTTGTGGGAACATTTTCTTTCTCTTACGAAGGGCCACGCAGGAAGAAATCTCTTTTCTTCACATGGATTTGATTATGTCTGGGCCTGAAATAGCAACCACCATCTGTCAACAAAGGGAGAAGACAAACTAAGGACAGAGCCTCCATGCTGAGAATGACACAACAAAAGGTGGGAAAGTACTGGACCCCTGATGATGCTGGTGGGCCACTAAATCAATCAGTCCTGGAGACACCTACTTATTGACTGCTTTGATGTGAGAGAACATTCTTATTTAATTAATAATTGGAATTGGATTTTTCTGTTACTTGTATCCAAAAGGGTCTAGGCAATACTCTCTGTAACCTTGGTCAAGTCTTTTATCCTTACCAACTGTCAATCTTCTCCTCTGTAAATGGAGTTAGCAATGCTAATTCATGAAATGGTTGCAGGATCAAATGCAAAATATCTAAAACATTGCCTGGCACACAGTAGGTGCTTGACAGTAATTTTATATTTACCTACTTGGCAGCTTTGTTTTCCGGATGTACTCCTTTAAGTACTTTCTCTCATTAATCATTTCTAAACCCGATTTATCTTAAAGAATTTAACTTAATTAAATAATCTTTCATGGAAAAATGATCAAAACCAGACTTAAGATCATGACTGGGAAGCTTAGTTATTTTTAATTTAACACAGTGCATTCAGGGCTTGCTGATGCGTGTAGACTGTTTCCATCAAATGTGAGAAAAGGAGCTCGACACAGTCTGACAATCTCTGGCAATGCATCTGGTCCTGAAAACTAGACCCATTCCCCAGAGGACTGGGGCAGGCAGGACTTGGCAGAAGGTGTAGAAAGAGACCCAGACAGGAAGAGAACCATCCTGGAGACCTGGAGACATTCTGTTTAGCATCAGCAAACTCCATCAGCAGACACATAAGATAGTGATGTATAAAACAGTGGTTCCCAACTGGAGCAATAAAGACAGCCGCAGAGGGAGAGAGCGTTACCACCTCACAATAATTTTCTTCTCAAGAATGGTTCTCTCTCCTTCTCATGGTCCAAGGCAGAAATTCAGTTTGTCCCCCAACTCCCACCCACCCAAGAAAATATTTCCTGGTGTTTGGAAATGTCTGCGTTTTACCCACCAGTTGGAGGTCTGGCCAGCCTCAGAGCTGAGAACCGAGGCTGTGATGAGATGGGGGTTTGCAGGCTTGTGGGGCTGCCACAGCAGAAGGGAGCTGTGTGTGCTTCAGCTGTGGCTGCCTCTCCCAGGAGGCTCATCACGGTCAGAGGAACCCAGGATGGCTCCGTTGTCATCAGGGCCCAATCTTCCACCATCTAGCCTTAATAAATCTATAGCATTAGGAATCAGATTGGCAGCAACAAGTCATCACAGAGAGGACAGCAAACTCCCCAACCTCTCACCCTTAATGGAGCAGGAGTAGGGAAGCAGGGAGAGAAGTCAGACCCTGGGCCTCTTAGCCCCAAGTTGCTGGAGCAGTCCCACCTAAGTCAGCTTGTAGTAAAGGGTAGGAGCTCTGAAATGACTTCAGACTGCAATTTTAATATACTCATTAGAACACAAAAAAGTGGACTGCAATGGATTCAGCAGAAGAGACGGGTTCACTCCCTCCTGTTTCCTTCAATGAGTTGGGCAGGGGAGGGGCAATAAAACTGTTCCAGGCCGTTCTTGGCATGTATATCTCTGAGCTACTCATGCTTCATCAAACCAGTTAGAGCCTAGAAGGATGTAGGAACAGGGACAAAGGTAAGTCCCTTGTCACTAGCTCAAAATATAATACAGTGGCACTTGTTAGGGAACAAATACCAGAGAACAAAGCTTCAGAACTTTGCATCAAGCAAACAAGAACTGAGGAGACATACTATGTGGTAAGAGAACAGGCTAACTTAGAATATTAACTTTATCAAATCCTTTTTGGATACTCAAAAGCCTTTTTCTATTAATTCCCACTTTTGCAGGTTCTATGAGTAGGTGAGGTCACTGTATACCCAACTTTCAAGTAAGGAAAAGTGCCACTGTAGGTAGGTCAATGACATAGATCCACTTCTAGCCATTGAGAGGCAGAGATTTCTGTTCTCCACTAATCCTCTACCTAAAGGGTATGGTCCACCTTGAAGGTACATCCAGTAAACCGAAGCTTTTTCTACGCTACTATATTCAGATCTATTGATTCTTCAGTGGTACGCTGAGCTATTTTTAATTTATGGTTTATTTCACTATGCCGTGACTAAGGTAGTGGATGAACAAATGTAAACATGCAAAGCTTTCAAAAACAGATTGGGGTGAAGAATTGTCCATTTACTTCTGCACATTTTCAGGTGCAAATGACATTCTATATTTCCTTAGAGTAAAACCTGACAGCTTATGACCTCTTAGTTCCTATGCATCTATTTCATCTCTAATGACACTACTAACAAGGGTTATTTGCACTTATCACACACTATGACAAACACATCTGTCCACTGACATTTAGGTGACTGCAGACAAATGGAGCTATAAAAGGCTTCAACTGCACAGCGCCTCATCGCTTAAGAGTAATTTGTGCTTTATTAGGCAGAGGTGAAACTGTGATGAGGACATCACTGATGATCTGTTAGGTTTCAAACTTCAGGAAAGTTTCAAGGAACTAGCTAAGATAGGAAACTTCTTTGATTCAACATGGAAAGTATTTATTAAACATTTGCTGTGTGTCCAATGCTGGCCAACGCAATTTTAAAAATCAGGTGGAACTGGCTGGGCACGGTGGCTCACGCTTGCAATCCCTGCACTTTGGGAGGCAGAGTTGGGCAGATCCCTTAAGGTCAGGAGTTCGAGACAAGCCTGGCCAATATGTTGAAACCCCGTCTCTAAAGTACAAAAATTAGCTGGGTGTGGTGGTGCATGCCTGTAATTCCAGCTACTCAGGAGACTGAGGCACAAGAATCACTTGAACCCAGGAGGCAGAGGTTGCAGTGGGGCGAGATCATGCCACTGCACTCAAGCCTGGGTGATAGAGCAAGACTCTGTCTCAAAAAAAGAGAAAGAAAGAAAAAAAAAAAAAAGGAAAAAAAAGGAAAAACCATTAAAAGTGGAAAAAACAGGATAAAGGGATATATGTTACATATTATGTAAATACACACACATATATAATGCTAAATTGAGAATTACTGAAATAAAAAAATCAATACAGTTTTCGTGGTCTCATGTCTGCAGTATCAAATACTGTTAACAAACCTATAGTCTGACAAAGATGACCCATTATCATGAAGGAAACTATACACAGAGGAACCACAGAAATTAAGATTTAAGGGTAGGGTAAAATTCAAATGAATCAGCATTTCCATAGGCTCAGAACAAAGCAGGGCTGTGTCTAAAGGGATCAGGTGTGCAAGTGGGCCTAGGATCCTGTATCCATGGAAACTATAGTTAAGATAGATGTGGAATGTGTGTCCAAGAAGTCCTTATCTGAAGTTCTGCATTTCCTTTGGGAATCAAGGCTGCTTCTCTGTGTCAAAGTGAATTATGTAAAAGTGGGATGTTTCATTCTTACTGATAGAACTTTCAACCGTAGATTTTCTGATAGTCTATGATTTTAGAGAAGAAAGTTTCTCAGTGAGGAAGAAGGGAAATAGTCACTCGAAGGGAGTTATGGCAGGTTATAGCCGTAGCAGGTCCCTGGGAGAAATATTGTCTCCCGGCTTTATCTGTGTGTGATGAAGGACAAGACAGATTTATACTTCCTCAGTCTGAGTTAATTTTTACTCACTCACTTCCATTACAACACTAAACACACACTGCCCTACATTTTCGTTAGTAACATTCAGGGCCGTCTCCATGCAAGACTGTAAATACAAAGTGCACTGCATTCCCACCAAGGTCTGGCACAGTGTCTCTTATATGGTACATACTTAGAAAAAAAGTTTGGACTGAACCTGATTACCAAGAAGCAGCAGTTATTTCAAGTTCATCAACCTAAAGAGGTTAGGTCAAGTGGCAGGTTAGCGAGCTCTCCTAAAATTAGAAGAGCTTCCCACTTGCAAAACTGAAGGCAAGCCACTCCTCCTCAGCTGGAAACAAACATTATTTTAATAGGATTTCAATAGGAATCTATTCAACAAAGTTGCTCCTACAAAGGGAACTTTTCAAAGGAAACAGCTATGCACACAGGATAGCCTTCTGTGTAAATCCCGTTTACAGAAATATACTTTCAAACCTGCACCTTTAAGATTTTGCTCTTTTTATGGAGGATGACAACGAGCCTTTTCTGTCTTATCTTACCCTAGGCATACATTAACTGCTTAAAAAGGCATAGCCTATTGAGTTTTTATTAGTCAAATAATGTATGTTCAATCATCTCAGCTCAAATATGTCATTATTAAACAATCGCACCCATTATAGAGAACATAATGACACCATTTGGAGTGGAAAGCTGTTCTCAACCCTGCGGTACCCCTTGAGTAAAGGGCTTTTGTGTCGTAGAACACTTTCCACTTCATCTCATCATGAAATGTTAACACACTGCAAGGAGTTGTTTGTAAATTAGTCTGGTGGGTGTAAATCGGAGAACAGATAGCACAAAAAGTTGTTGTTCAGAAGGTGAAAGACATGAAACTAGAACTTCTCTATGTTTTTAATAATTCCAGGGTAAACTTACTGGGATTTAGTGAACATGAGACAAAACTTTCCATCTGATAAAGCAGTTCAGCTCTGCACCAAAATATAATCAAGTTCATCAATGTTTAGATTACTTAATTAAAACTAGATTAATACATGAAAACCATTCCTAAAGAGAAGTCCTTACCAAGTATTCAACCACGTCCTGTTGATCAGCCACATGTATTAGAACTGGCCCTTATCTCAGAGATGACACTAAGGTACACATTCAAAGGCAGCAGTGATGACAAGCGTCAGGAAGGCCTCTCCATGTAAGATTGCTTTGTTTTTACTCAATGTGTGGAGCCCCCTCTTGAGGTCAGCAGCGACATCACATATGCATTACTACAGCTGCTGCTTAGAGCCAGGTGTGTAAGACATCTTAGAGCAGGAGTCCTACTTGGCACAATGAGATGTGAAGGGAAAGCTCCCTCACTCTAAAATAACTCAAGGCTACCTAAAAGACTTTTGTGCTGTCAGAACACATATTTATTCCATTTTTCAAAATATTTACAAGCCTTCATATGTATCTAACCTCAGGCAGCTTTTATCTCATTCTGAAGTACTATCCCCAAAACTCACAACCTGGGATGAGGATCTTCTTTGTAAGTGTTGGCTTTAAGCTATCAATTTGGAGTCCATTTTGCAGGTTTTATAAGGATACTCTAAAAGAATTTGGCAGCACATGGAAGAAAGCTGCTTGCTTTCTTGGTAAGTGTAGCTTCAGCTCGTTTGCTTACTACTTAAGCTAAAATGGCCCGCGTCCACTTTCTTCCTTCTATAGTTGCTCATTTGTAAGTTTATAATAAGCCCAAGGAGGCCAGCTACTTTGGAAAGGGTAATGATCTAGCCAAGGATGTAAGGGACCCCGAGCACATAACGCCCGGACCTCAGAACACCATACATTTTGAGTTAGTTCTTAACGTAATTTTATAACTTTGAGCATTTTTAAGTTATTGAAATTTTCTGTGGAAAATAGCCAACTTAAATTATTAGGATACAGAGGAAAGCATACTTTGAGTAAATATATTTTGGGATATAAAATCAAAATCACAATCTTCTTCCATGGTAAAGCTCACCTTAGGAAAATTATCTTGGGAGCGGGATGCCAATGGTCAGTTCTATGCTAAAATAATAAAGAGCAACTGGTTAAACCAATCCATGCTATCACTTAGGATTCAGATTGCAACATGAAAAACGTACCACTTATGTAGTTCTAGATCACATGCTGCAAATATGGAAACAGTTTCTGAACTTTCTCTTCCAGGGAAGAAACCTTCATTTATAGTACATATATTTTCAATGGACAAATGTAGGGCCAGTTTCTGAGTGCCTCAAATCTGCACGATGAATTAAAGCCAGTTATCATGTATGTGTAATGTAATATTAAGGGATGAACATGTCTTACATTTCAGTAATTATGCAATTAACTTCGCATCTTTTCAACTGGAGAAACTGTACAAAGTCTAACCTTAAAAAAATGTAGAGAACACTAGCAAGTACTGTAAAAAGAGAATTTCAAGGGCAAAAAAAAATAAATCTTAGAATGTTACTCAATCCTTTACCTCTCCTGGATTTCATTAATGCAAGAATGTAAACAATCTTATTTCTGATTTTGAAATTTTAACATTACTTTGCTGTAGCTTGAATATACTTTTAAAGTTCCAGAATGCAAAAATCACGTATTTCATTCACCACTACCCCCAGCATCTTGAAGAGTGCTTAGCATATAGAATGTTCCAAATCAATACTGCTGATAAATAAATCCCACTGCAAATTACTGTCACACCCTAAAGAACATCTTTGGTTTTACTGAAGTCATGGGTATATTACTGAAAATGGCATGCTTTAAATAGGAAAATGAAATGCATTATTTCCATAGTCCAGATTCAATTTGATTTTAATAGCAAGCCTTATTTAAATATATTCACTTATAGATAAGGGCAGAAAAGAGAGACATCTAGTGGGTGGACGGAAGGAGTAAGCTCAGAAGCCACATCTGCCACTCCTTCCATCTCTTGGCTAAATGTCTCAGAAAGTCGTTTGTCAACTTTGTGAAACAGGTCAAAGGCATGTTGCTACTTCAATTTCAAAAAGAATACTAGAATACTAATGACTGAATGAAAAGTCTTCCACTTGGGGTTTAAGAAGTCATTTCTCCTTGAGGGGAAAATACGTAACACCATTTCATTCATTGTTCTAGTGCCCTGAGGAATACTGCCCACAGAGTTGCAACCTCCCACTTTATAGAGGTGAAGAAAGATAGATAAATAGACAAAGACAGTACCGCCCAGACCAAATAATGCTATTTCTTTTGAGATATACCAGTGGCAGGGGACTCCACAGACATTCAACTCAGATGTTATCTAAAGGTGAGATCACTAGCAGATCTCTGAGCTTGAGGTCATTAAAACATATATAGACATATAACGGCTGCTCCATTTTTTCAATGGACCATCTTAAAAGGAAGATAACTTTATTCAACAAATGTTTAAGCATCTGCCACATGCCAAGCATTGTATTTTATAACATAATTACAAACTTCCCTTTTATTTGTAGCCTAAAAATGTTTTACCAGTCTTCAAAAGCCAAGTGAGGTACTTTCTAATTCATAAAAGATCCAGTTACGTCACTGGCAAGTTGAACTTTCAGCATTAGTGAAATCAGAAATGCGGTACACAAACTTAGCACCAATGTGGAGATACATAGCCAAAATGTTAAAGACCTGAAGTATGCCCCGTGGAGAAGCTAAATTAGGCAGTCTGAAATCCCCATAGTTTTTCTGTATATGGAATGTCGTTTTTAAGAGCTCATTGCCTATTCATAAAGTCCAATCCAATCTCAAAAAGACTGCTGCTGAGTTTTAGGCTCCTTCATTAGTTCAGCACATTAGCCTGGTAACTATCTGGTAACTATAGTATCAGACATGACTTGGTCATCTGATACCTCCCTCTAGTAGTCTAGCACAGTAATCTTGCTATCAGCTTTCCCAATAGAATGAGTCAGAGAAGCTAAGAAATGTTGCCAAATTAATTTTGAAAAAAAAATTTAATAAACCATATGCTATTCAGTAAAATATCAAAAAAATTATAACCAATCTAAGTTCTATTCTGCGACTACCTGTGTGGTCTTTGCAAAGTCACTTTTCCACAATGTTATTTATGTCAATCATGTGTGTGACTTCACCCTGAACTGCATCAACTTTTTTAGCCAATGTTTGTGTTTGAGGGTGTGTTTGAAGGTGTCAGATATCCTTCAGTCTTCTCTCCCACTCTTCTCCTCACTTCTCCTAATCACAATATTCTAATCCCTTCCCCAACTGCTGTAACTCAAGTTGCTTCTGCCATATCTAAAATATCATCCCTACCTACTCTCCATCTACTAAAACATTCATCTTTCAAGGTTTGGGCTAAGAAAAATCAGTCTACTGCAGTAGAAACTACCCCACTAGTGCTTTAGTCATCTCATGAATGTATACATTATTCCAACTAATCATTATAGCATTTAAAACAAGTCTCAGATTTTGTTGTTGCTCAGGAATTTATTTGGGAAAGATCCCATGTACCCACAATAAGAAAAAGATCTGTGGTTCCAATTCCGATATCGACTTTCTAATATAATTCCAAATAAGATTAACAATTTACTGCAACCTTGAATCTTATTAATCAAAAATGGAGGAAGTTTAGAATTAAGTCATCTCTAAATCAAGTGGTTTAACATGGGATCTGGACAATATCAAAATTGATCAATAAAAGCCAGAGGGAGAAATGAGGCCTGTTTCTACTGTTAATGTTGAATGTTACATTTCAGGACATGTCAATTACCTTGTACAACAATCTGATTTAGAGCCTATGATCATTTACACTACAGAGATTTTGAAACGACTGAAGACTTAGATAATTATTTAAGACCTACTTCAGAAAAGTCATGATCACTTAGTAATCCCCCACTCCCTTACGCAGAATGTCACTTCTAAGGTAGAAACTAGTGAAACAGAAAAAAAGTCGTAATTCGGTCATATTTGACAAATATGGGTATTTTGAAGGAACAAAAGTTGTATACTCATGTAATTCAAAGTTTTATTTTAACATGAAAAATAATTTTTATTCATTCATTCATCAAACACATCCACTAAACTACTATATGCCAAGCAATATGTCAGGCACTGGAAATATGAAATGAATAAAGCAGATGCTACTGTCGAATTACTTTCATCTGTTGTTGGATGTAACATTTAGGTAAAAATTTTAGGAGCAAAGTACTAATTTTTAAACCAGAGATCCACTTTTATAAGCCCCACTTTCACCTTACATAGCTGGACTTCTCCCTCTAAACAACTAACACTACCATTTTTATGAAGAGAAATTCCACACTTACTATCTCTCATATCTTATCTAGGCAAAATATTTGTCCCTCCTCTAAGAGTGCCTTTACTATTAGACTAAGCCAAGGACAGAATATTTACTCATCTTTATGCACAGTACTTGAACCACAGGAGACAGTCAATCAATGCTTCTGGGATTGAAGGCTCAAAACTTGATGCAATATATAGGTAATATAAGTGAATGTTGGTGCTTGAATAAAAGAGAAACTTTATTTTAATTCAGCATCTTAGTTTTAATGTAATTATAAAAGTCACCAAAAATTGACAGAACACTAGAAAACAAGTAATTGCTAAATGAAAATAGAATATCGTATACTTTTAATCTTTCATTTTTTTCTTTCAGGTTTTTCAGTTGCCTTCTTTCCTAGATCACGTATTTCTATCGTTGTTCCTTTTTTATTGTTCCTGTGACCACTGGAGCACTAGTAATAAATCCTTAACTCAAATAGGTTACATTTAATTTCAGCACCCATGCTCCAAATGCATCAGCTAAACTGGGTTATAGCATGGAGAATACCTCAGACGACCACAGACTTTAATTTATTTTTGTTAAGATTCTATCAAGACCGAGGCAAATTATAATAAAAGTTCTCATATCATAGAAAACAAATTACGTGGAAAAGGATAAACATTTATACAGTACTGAAGCGTTATCAACGAGTAGCAGAAATTCTTTTTCACTGAAGTCCAAAAGCCATCCCAGCCCTCCAGCAGATCTAAAGATTCTTGCTAAAGGTCAATTCAGGATATAGACCTAATATAAGAACAAAGTATTTACTGTCAAGATTTGCTATGAAAGTTCCACATAACTTGTAACAACTCTGTCCTTGGCCAACTATATATACAAGGTGCTGTTACAATGAAATATATTTTAAGGCACAGTATTCCAAACTGAGTAGAACATTTTGCTCCCAGAGTCTGCACAGATTTTGGATTATTTATACCAGCTAATAGAATTAGTACCAATTAACCCAAGTTGGAAATCTGGGTGCTAACAGACTTGAGAGGGCTATCCAAGGTACTCATGCCTGGTGACTATGAACTACGAAAGATCAGAAAGAATGGGTCACAGGAATCAAGGTTGAGCTGGTAAGAAAAGGGGGAAAAGACTGGACTTCAGTACTGACAGATTAGCCCAGAATGAAGAGGAACAAAAACATCCCTTACTATGGTACAAATAAGCTTTTAAAACACAAATAATCTTCTCAATAATTTTATAAACATTCTAGTATCATCTTTAAGGTTATCTGAAAGAAGTTTCTATAGATATATTCTCTAGTACTTTTCTGTAGAAATTAAAAATAAAGATCATAATTGGCCTATTATCCCTGTATTTCATATTATTTCTAAAAATATTCCTAGAAATATCTGCAAGAATAGTTATTTTAATCTTTTAAGTAGCTGTGAAAACAAACCAAAAAATTGTATTGGGGGTCTGAATAACCACTTTATCTCCTACAGAAAAGAAGATAGGTAAGAAGAGGGTGAGTATTTATAGTAGGTGCCGTGAATTAACGTCTAAGGGTGAAGATGTGAAATTTGCTCACTTTTTGAAAAGCAGGCATCAAGTTAGATAATGATCATTGATTTTATTTGTCCATTACTATTTCCCACTTGATCAAAGCATTGCCTATTAAAAAGGATAGATCAGATAATACCTTTACTACTACTAATGAATCAACAGAAAAGGCTAGGTTTTGCAGTCAGAATCTACTACACTGCTAATATTGCTATTATTAAGCTACATTATATTCTAACAACTCAAAGAAATTGCAGGATAATCCAGTATAATGCCTTTACCTTATATATAAATTGAATCAAGGTCCAGAGAGTTCAAATAATTTGTCCAAAACAATACAAATATATTTTCCAAGTTTTAACAAAAAACAAAGTTTGAGGAGCTATATCATCAATTATCAGAATCAGAATTAAAAATTAAATCACTGGCTTCAGTTGGTGCTTTTGCTACCATGCTCACGTTGCTCGATACCTAATCAGTGTTACAGACTATTTAGTTCACCTTGGCCAACCACTACATATTTCCAACTGAAGTTGCTTTAAGTTGAAAAAACGGTATACAATCACAGGGGAGACATATAAAGAAACAAGAATGCTGCTACCATCCTATTAGGGTTCACTCCTCTAAAAGTAGAGCAAAGGGATATCAGAAAGTACACAAGAAGGGCTGGAGTTTTGTTTCCCCAAATAAGTTAAGTGTAAGCTTCAAGAAAGTTTTTGATCTTCATGTTTTTGTAGCAAACAGTTAAGAACACCTCTGTATAAATATGCCTGAGATTGTCATCAAATAGCTTTATAAACATGTCTTTCTAGCTTATTCACTTACTACCCAACCATTGCCGGTGGAAAAGACATATTTATGACAATGCTAACAATATTTTATTGGGCCAGGAGCATGACATCTTTACTGCTTATCAATATAATTCTTTATCAAAAGATCTTTAATAAAAGCAAAGTGCAGAACAGTATATACAGTAAGTTCCTATTTGTGTAAAATAAGAAAGCTACATTTATTTCTACCTACACAGAAAATTACAATACAAGGACATCTAAGACATTCCAAGTAGTCTGTGTAATGACGGAAAAATGAGACAGGCTAGGGAAAAAAACTTACTTTTGCTAATCTACTCTTTGGTACTGTTTGAATAGTATTTTTATAATGTTTGTGAATTACTTTTCCAAGTAAAAAAAGGAGACCTTTGATACTGATGATGATACTACTGTAGGATATACAGTTTGTCTTTTACAATCCCATACTCAAAGAATGAAGATTCACAAAAATTATTATAGGATTTTAAATATTCAGATCCACTCTAAACAAAAACTGAAGTTTACTCCCCAATTCTATCTTTAGAGTAAAAACAAAAAACTAAACACTTTATATTCTTTCACTTTTGAATAGACGTATTCTAATCCTAACGTGTTATTTTCATGAATAATGGAGTTCAAGTGTTCACTGATATTGCTAGTAAAAAGCCTATAAAACATTTCCCATTTTCTCTTTCTATAAACAACTGGTAAAATGTTAAGATCACAAGAAATTTTCTACCATACACATTACAGAGATTTCAATAACTCCCAAATCTCAACAGAAACAGACATCACATACATAAAAACAAAATAGAATTACATTACTTAAAAAAAAAAAACATTAGAAAAGGTAATTCAGTTTTAATTTATTTTCATCACTTTTTCTTCATAATCCAGATATTTTAAAATGCAAAGAAAATTAACTTTCAATGATATGTTCAGGGACTGGCACTAAAAAAAAATTTTCAGACTGCAAATGAGTTATACAAATGAAAATATCAAATGGAGATCCAGTTATCAAAATGAAAGCACTCAACATATTAAAAGTTCACAGGTATTTGTATTGAGCACATTACAAAAGTCAGCTTGCTAACTGTTGTGATTTTAAAGAACTATTGCAGAAGTCTGAAGAAAATAGATTTATTAGTTAACTTATAAAGAGATTAAAGAGCCTGAAACAAGTATTAAAAAGAAATTTGTGCCTTTATTAGAATGTTAGGCTTTAAATATGCCAATGTTGATAAATTATTGTTGTTTTGTTTTTTATAAGAAATGACACTACAGAACTGCAATACTGGTCCAACACTCTTGTCTTTACTCTTCTTTTAAAGCAAGAAACAGAATGCGAGTAATCAGAAAGCACTAGCAGGCATCAGTTAATCCAAGATACTAGCTCCTAGTTCCAAAAGCACTTGCAAAGAAAACCTTTTGGGGGGAAGGGGTGGAGAGGGATGGAAGCACTCCATAATAACTGGAATCCCATGAGTGTGTATGCCAAGTCTCATGAGGCTATTTTTTGAATTTATCCTTTACTTGGTCATGGTTTTTTCCCTCAAATACAATTTTTCTTTGACTTTTTTTCCTCAAAGTATAAAAAGTATGAAATATAAACAAGCTCTTGCACTGCACACTTAGAAGTGTACAATTCAAGCATTATAGAGCTATCTACACACTGATAAATCCCATCGAATCTTGGATAATTCATTAATATACAAAATATCAGGGCACAGAAAGAACTAAAACCCACTTCTTTTTGTTACACATAACATTAAAATATTCAATCTAAAGAAAAACACAATCACTTTCGCTCTCTTCTACATCTGCATGATGATACACTTATTAAAATATTCCTGTATAATCATGTTTGGTGTTACTATTTCAAGTCAGGTTTAAAACCTCAAAACCAGCCATCCAGACAAAACAGGTAATCAGAAAGATTATCTCTTCCCCACCTCCCTAACCCCAATAACTATGAAGCCAATTTTACGACATGACTCCAAACACTGGATTGTGACGACAAATGCTAGGTCCAATTTCTTCATAATCCTTTTTGGTGTGGCATACTTGGTAGAACTCAGGCTGAAAACAAAAAATATATATTTTTATAAGGGTCAAAAATCTACCATCTTGAAGGTATATTGAAATAAACTTTAAGAGTGATGCTTTAAAATAGATGTTAAGTCTAAAATGTTTATTATTAGTCCATTCATGGCATGAAAGCTTAGAAATTCTAGCAGCCATGACTTAAAATCAGCTATAAATCTTTATCGGAACTCCAAAAGAGCAATTAACTCCTGTCCCCAATCCTTGTCTCACACACCTGCTGCGAGGATTCTGAAATTTTGAAAAATGGAAGGTTCTCAAATGTCCAGTCTGTTCTGTTGAGACTTTCCCATACTTTCATTGCATCAATAATGTAAAGAAGCGGCATTCGCCTAACTACAGATAAAACTACTCCTAGTCATGCTATGACTATTTTTCGTCTAGTTCTAAGAAATGTCTAGATCATTTGCCTTCCTCATTCAAGGTCTGGAAAAGATACGACTGTTCCATGCTGTGTTACCTCATTTCTCAAGGCAAAGTCACAAACTCAACTAGGTTATATGTCCCAATTGAATATGACTAAAATTGAGGAAGAAAATAACTTTCACCTCTTATGTTGGAAATGGTTTTAAATCCAAAGTTATACAGTTATTCAATAATTCAGATAAAAGCTCCTTCATTTTAATATTGCACGCACTACCAGAACAAAGCACCAATACTTCCTAGGTTAATGGTATTAGAACACTAGAACACCTTTTAAGGGGGCTTTAAAGACATTTTAATTTGGGGACAGGATTCTTAGAATAATTCCCTTTATTCAGTGTAAAACATCATACTTTCTATGCAATGAAACTTAACTTTTACCTTAATGTTTTCAAATACTTAAACAGAACAAACAAGGACCTTCTGATGACTAAATTACCAGTTTTAACAGAACTTTCCCTACAGATAAACTTTAAAACATAGTATAAAATGGTCACTCTAAAATAATGTCTAGCAAGCTAAAAAAAAAAAAAAATTAAATTCAAATGACTTCCAATTAAATTTAAATTACTTCCAATTTTTAAAATACTACAAACACATATATACAAAGTTTACTATTATTTTTAGATACAATTTAAAGGAATTTGCTTTGTTCTTCTCCAAGTATTGATGGACTCTTCTATCTTAAATATATACATAAATTTAAACATAAGCTTCAGCCAGGCGCAGTAGCTCACACCTGTAAACTCAGCGCTCTTTGGGAGGCTGAGGTGGAAGGATCACTTGAGCCCAGGAGTTTGAGACTAGCCTGGCAACATAGTAAGACCTCATCTCAATAAAAAATAATAATAATAATAAAGGCCAGGAGCAGTGGCTCACGCCTGTAAACCCAACACTTTGCTTTGGGAGGCCGAGGTGGGCGGATCACCCAAGGTCAGGAGTTCAAGAGTAACCTGGCCAACATGATGAAACCCAGTCTCTGCTAAAAATGCAAAATTAGCCAGGTGTGGTGACACATGCCCGTAGTCCCAGCTACTTGGGAGGCTGAGGCAGGAGAATCACTTTAACCCAGGAGGTGGAGGTTGCAGTGAGCCAAGATCATGCCATTGCACTCCAGCCTGGGTGACAAGAGTGAAAGTCCACCTCAACAATAAATAAATAAAATAATAATGATACAATAAAATAAAAGTAAGCTTCATCACACTCACCGTGGAAGCCAGCATTGATCCTCCAAACCAAACTGCATATCGCTGCATGTGGTGTGTAATGACTTGTACATCAATAGGTTTTGGCTAAAGAAAGACATAGTATGATCATCTTCATAGTAAATTCAAATAACAATTTCTGTGTCATTTAACCTTAAATGTACATATACAAAAATAATATCTGTACTAAATTCAGGTGGTATCTTACAAACCAGAAACAATTGAGATTGGCTGTCTCAGAGGAAAGGGGTTGGGAACACTGTGGAAGAGACAGGGAGGGAACAGAGCAGAATAAATGGAAGGGAAATAGCAATGAGCACACGTTTTATACAGTTCTGACTTTAAGAATCTAAATGTTAGTGTTTTACATACTAAAAAATAACACCTTAAAAGAAGGGGAGGTTGGGGCAAAACAAAGTACAACAAAAACAAATTAAACTAATTGTACTTTTTTCAAACATAAGCACACTAAGGTGAGGAAAGGGACTAACACAAGCAACTCGTGAGCATAGTATTTTGAATCTTATAAGCCTTCAGGCTGAAGATAAAATATAAGCAAATATTGAATTCTAGTTTTGGGTCTATTTTTCACAGTGGTGTGGATTAACAATTCTGAAACTATCATATACATATTCCAGGATTAAGCAAAAACATAAATATATTATAGATAATAGGAGCCAGGTTTCTCACTGTCAGAGAAGGGCATTACAATATGGAAGGGCAGAAAACTAGAGTGAACCTTCTATAACTGGAGACATCTGTAAAAACTCATGGTTTTAATTTATGTAGAGAATTTTGATATAGATGTATAGACACACACACACCCCTAGCTCTAATCACTGAGAAGGCCTAGACTCAGTGATACCCTAGCAGCAATGAGCACAAAGCTTGGTTTCTTAGTAACGTTCTCCACTAACAGGAAAAAGACAAGGGTGTCTTGAAGAAAGAAAAGGAGAAAAAAAGGGCTGATTCCAGGGCCAGAAAAGAGAAAGTACAAGATCAGCCTGAAACACCTTGCTGTGCCGGGAAGTACAGAAGTAGGCAAAAAAAAGATGTGGCTGCATCAAAAAAAAAATCTAAGAACCATTTGAATAACTCCCACTGGTCAAATCTGAAAAAAAAAAAAATGTGGGATTAAAATTAATGATGAGTGGTATTACTGATATTATGATATTACAGTGATATTAAAGATATAGACCACAAAATGAGAAATCAGGAGTTCATATAGATATTACTAAAAGAATAAATGAATGTGGGAGAAGGGAAAACTCTTGCTTATAGTAAAACAAGACTTAAAAACATAGAAGGAATGATAGAAATTGCAAAACGCCATTTAGCAACTACCACAGTAATAACTGTTTTAGGGAAGAATCACAATGGATGCTAAAAACTAGTGACTGAAACTTAAAAGAGAAACAGGATAGTCTGAAAGTGTCTCCTCATAAGATTCTTATTAAATATAAAGGAAAACATAATAACTTTATAGTGAAAAAACCTGGCAGACACAACTTCAACCAAAAGCTCAAAATTCACACACAAGACAAATTCTATCATGTGTCTACTGATACAATGCACTAAAAATGATACAATATCAATTCTGTGGCATCACTGCCAAAAGTACATAATCTGAACCTACTCAAGCAGAAATATTAAACAAACCCAAGCTGAAGGATATGCTACAAAATAAATGGCTGTACTCTTCAAAAATGTCACATTCATTCATGAAAGACAACAAACATTGAGTATGTAACAGACTGAAGCAACACAATAAGTAAATGAAACATGCAATCCTTGATTGGATCCTGGATAAGGGGGAAAAAGGTATTTTGTTTTCCTTTTGTTATAAGGGACATTAGTGAAACAACTGGTAAAATTAGAATCAGTTCTATAACTAGATAACACTGGATCAAGGTTAATTTCATGATTTTGATAACTGTAATATGTTCTTGATTTTAGAAATATACTAAAATGTTTGGGGATAATGAACCATCATATCTACAATTTAGTGTGTGTGTGTACACACACATATTTATAGAAACAGAATGATATGGCTTTTTTCAAAACTGTTTGGTTGCCATTAAAAATTACAGACTGAAGGAGAATAAAGCCAGAGATAGATAGATAAAGGCATGCTATTAAGACCTATAAAAGTTACTAGCAAGTAAAACTAAGGTGAAGAAGGCAGAGTCCTCCAAAACACAAGGTTTTTCCTATACATGATGAGCATCCCAAGTCTGAAAATCCAAAATGCTCCAAGATCCAAAAACTTTTTGAGCACCAACAAGATGTTCAAAGGAAATGCTCACAATTTCAGATTTTTGGATTAAGGATGTTGAACCAGTAGATAATGCAAATACTCCAAAATCCAGAAAAACTCAAAACCTGCAACACTTCTGGTATGAAGCAATTCAAAAAAGGGACGCCCAATCTGTTTCTTTCAATATGTCGATACGGTACTGATCACTGGGTAAATTTATTTCTTATTTACAAGTGTAAAAAGAGCTTAAAAATGTTAAACAATCTCACTTTATTAAAATACTATACTCAGAAACATATAGCATTGTTTTGTACTTATATATCTGTAATGAGTTATTAAAAACTAAACAGCTACTTTAATACATGCATAACCATACCATTAGGACAATCAACTTCAATCTTTTAAGTATTCTAACAAAAAAACCAGAACATGCACTATGTTCATTCACATAATCAATGTGGTTAGTAGGATTCTCAGTACAGAGAATTTATACTTGCAAAACCCAATGACTTCTTTTTTAGGTAGGAGGTAGGGTAGATAGATATGTGGGTAAGGGGAGTAGATGGATGGGCAAATGAATGGATGAATGGGGTGGGCTGGTGGTTTGGTTGGTTGGGAAGGGGATGCAAAAGCAAACGCAATATTTTAAAAGTCTATTGAGTAGACTTCCTGAAGTGTGAAGTCATGACATTACAGGGACAGAGTTCAATATTTTGCCTTCCACCCAAAACATATACTTTTTACTGCATTCCTAGGGATAGGTTTACTCAAGATAATCAAAATATAGGCACTGACAACAGTCAGCCATCATGCAATTTCTCAACAATCAGCAAACCCTAGAGTGTTGTGCTTTACTTTTAAGTAATTCTGAATGATTGTGGAAGTCTCAGATAAAGTCCTCATTCTTGGTAATCTTCCAAGCAGAAGGTATTTTATTCACCATGAAATACCTTTTTTCAAAATACCTTTTTTCAAACAGCTTTGAAAAAAGCCATATCATTCCTCTAAATCAACGTTCTGCTTCAATATTTAACAAGGATGAAAAAAATGAAGAATCTATCTCTAAATATAGAAAGTAGACATCTAAGAATTTTAAATTAATTTTGATTTTTTTTAACCTCAAGCCTAAAGGTCCAGGACATGTAATACAAAGGTTACTTTATTAAACCACCGATTTGACTGCACACTTTGAGGTTGCTATGTGGGAGCTAAAGTCAGTTTTTGAGAGCAGGCTTGACTACTCAACAATGGCATCAATCTCAACTCAGCTTTGCTGTCCTTCTATAGTATATAACATTTTGTGGATCCATAATTAATTTTATTGTTGGTGTATGCAAAGAAATCTACTATATTAATTATCTATGAGAGAGGTATTAAAAAAAAAAGTCTTTCCACAGGTATTACTAAGAATTATTTTCCAGAAATACGGACAATATCCTAAAAGAATCAAATGATCCAGAATATCATAGACATAAATCTATAACATTAACCATTTCCATTAGAATACCTGACAGGTTCCTCTTATTTTTCTAAATCAGAGTGAATGTTGGCAAATATTTCTCATCCTAATCAAGGAAGGCACCCTCAACCTTCTCACCAATAATCGGGAAAACCAACCTTCAATCTACCGCCACTCAATTCCTCACTTAATTTCAGCCGGGCATCTACAGTTCTTTTCAAATCTCTTTGCAAGCGACGTCCAAAGTCCCTGAACATGGTTGAACCTCCCGAGAGGACAATATTCTAGTGGAGAGAAAATAAATATAATATTTAAAAAGAGAAAAGTTTAAAGATATAATATACAGTACTGAAATGCTATTATATCCTTTTTATGAGAGGTGTTTAAGTTTTTTTAAAGTAAGATCTTGAATAACAATTTTGCTATAAATACCTTGTAGAGAGGACGTCTGACATCAATAGGACAATTCTGAATTACTTCATCTACAACTTCTGAGATAGGTTGTGTAAAGTCTGGATTAGCAAACTGAAAAATAAGTTGGATATATAATAGAGATCATATCACTACTGACAAATATCACAATAAAAGGTTAAACAAAGTTTTCAGTTCAAAAACAAAAGGCCTTTTAGAAACCACTAATACTGGTCTCTAACAGATTCAGATTGGTGACACTGAAATCAGAGAAAACTCAAAATTATGACGATATATACCATTTTATAACTATCAGAATAGCAAACATGTAAAGTCATACATATACTATGAGCTGGCAAAAATCTGGGTAAATGGAAACTTTCATATAACGCTGTGAGAGTATACACTGATGTAACCACTATGGAGAATAATTTGGCAATAATAAGATAGTGACATGGTCTGGCTCTGTGTACCCACCCAAATCTCATCTTGAATTGTACTCCCATAATTTCCACGTGTTGTGGGAGGGACCTGGTGAGAGAGAACTGAATCATGAGGGTGGTTTCCCCCATACTGTTCTCATGGAGTGAATAAGTTGCACAAGGTCTGATGGTTTTATCAGGGATCTCTGCTTTTGCGTCTTCCTCATTCTCTCTTTGCCTGCTGCCACCATGTAAGACAGGACTTGCTCCTCCTTGCCTTCTGCCATGATTGTGAGGCTTTCCCAGCCACGTGGAACCATAAGTCCAATTAAACCTCTTTCTTTTATAAATTGCCCAGTCTCAGGTATGTCTTTATTAGCAGTATGAAAACGGACTAATACAAATAGCTAATAAAATTTTAAATGCACATACCAGTAACTCCACTTCTTAGAACAAACCCTGAAGAAACTCCCCAAACATGTATGCTATTACATATGCGTATTTACTACAGCCTTGTTTCTAAGACGAAAAACCCATAAGTCCATCAATAGGAGATGAAATAAATAAATGTAGTCTAATCTCATTATTTATGATTCCATATTTGTGAATTTACCTAATTGCTAAAACATATTTATAACTCCCCAAATCAAAATATGGTTATTCATGGACATGCACATGTGTAGAGCAACAAAAATTTGAGTCCACTGATGTGCACATTCCCCATCGAGGTTGAACAAGATGATACTCTGCTATCTAGTTTCAGCTCTCATACTATAAACAAGTGTTCTTTTCACAGCTATATTTAGTGGCACGGTTTTCATATTTTTGTTAGTGATTTCATTATTTAAAATGGCCCCCAAGCATACTGCTCAAGTGCTGGCTAGTAAACACAAGGAGGCTGTGATGTGTCTTACAGAGAAAAAGCAAGTTAGATAGCTTTGTTCAGACATGTGTTCTAGTGCTATTGAATATAAATGAATATACTAAAATGATATACTAAATGTAGTGCCTTTAAAAAGAAACACACATGAAACAAGGGTATACGTTAATGGGATAACAAAAATGTTACCAGAGGCTCAAAAAAACCTAATACTGTATTTCCCCTAGGAGCAATAGCTAGCTCAGTGTTCACTAATTCAGCGCTCTCAAGAACTTTTTGGCACATCTACTTTGAATAACAAACATCAGCTATATATTCAAATGATGATATACCATAGTCAAAATAAACTTACTATTTCCAAACAGCTGGCACTCAAGAAAAACACACTTTTTAAAAAACTAACTTAAAAAAAACAAAAACAAAAAACAACTTGATGCTGGGCATGGTGGCTCACACCTATAATCCCAGTGCTTTGGGAGGCCAAGGCAGGACCATTGCTTGAGACCCAGAGTTTGACACCAGCATGGGCAACATAGCGAGACCCTGTCTCTACAAAAAATTTAAAAACTAGCTACGCATGGTGGCACACACCTGTAGTTCCAGCTACTTGAGAGGCTGAGGAAGAAGGATTGCTTGACCCTAGGAATTCGAGGTTACGCTGAGTTATGATCACACCACTGCACTCCAGCCTGGGTGACAGAGAGACACTCTGTCTCTAAATAAATAATCAAAATCTAGCTCTAATTAGTCAAAAACAAACAAGTACTGTATATCTCCTCAGCCATTCATTTTTATCATTAGGTTGTCCTAACTGAGAGACAATATTCCTTTATTTATTAAACTGAGTCTATAACTGTATTGATAATTATTAGGCATGTGTCAACTTTCTCTTTTTTCTTTTTTTTTTTTTTTTTCTGAGACCGAGTCTCGATCTGACACCCAGGCTGGAATGCAGTGGCGCAATCTTGGCTCACTGCAACCTCTGCCTCCTGGGTTCAAGCGATTCTCCTACCTCAGCCTCCCGAGTAGCTGGGATTACAGGCATCCGCCACTGCGCCCGGCTAATTTTTGTGTTTTTAGTAGAGACGGGGTTTCACCATGTTGGCCAGGCTGATCTCGAACTCCTGATCTCAGGTGATCTGCCTGCCTCAGCCTCCCAAAGTGCTGGGATTATAGGTGTGAGCCACCATGCCCTGCCTTTTTCCAGTTTTTAAGATTAGTTCTAAATTACTTACAGGCTGTGCATACAATGAAAAGAGATTTAATGTTATCAAAGTGACACATACTAATACAAAATCTTTTCATTTAGATCATGTAAAAACATCACTAAGAAAGATTCTACTGACCTTTATTATCATAATAAAAGAAAAGAACCTGGCAGCCAAAATCTCTTTTTGAAGCATGCTGAGGAGTGTACATACGGAATTCTAAGAGGAATATACACTAGGTATGAAAATGTGGCTCATACTGAGCCTTTAGAACCCAACCTACAGACTAGGGTAAATTTTATCTGTCAGGGAAAACAGAATAGAGCTCAACTCAGCTGGCTCTATAACTAATTTAAAGACAAGCTCATGTGCTGGCAGAAAATGACTTAGTTACTGATTAAGTGGAGTGAGCAGCAGAATCAGAATCCTAAAAATTTTATTTCCCATGAACGCATCCATGATCTTCGACAATCATTTTCAGCTTCAGACTGTGAAATCTTCTAAAGAGCCTTCAGTTCTCAAACCACTGTATTTTTATGATCCCATAGTGACACTTTAACCTAAGAACCTATCATTTACTTTAACTATAAAAAATTTACTTCTCCAAAATCTGTACAGAGAATATTAACCTGACAAAAATGTGTTCCATAATACTCATTTTTAAAACTGTATCAAATTGCTAACACAGAACTTGTAAATTCTTTACGTCGTCCTTTGTTGGCTATACTCTTCAGTATTTGCCTAAAACAATAACACACACACACATTAACCTTCCCATAGTCCTTTTCCTACCTATAAGATAGTTTATCTGCTATACCATGCTCAAGCAAAAGTAACTAATAGAGTTATTCAGTACTGTGCTATATCTCTGTGTCTTTTTTTTTTTTTTTTTTTTTTTTTTTAGATGAGAGTCTCGCTCTGTCGCCCAGGCTGGAGTGCAGTGGCGCCACCTAGGCTCACTGCAACCTCCGCCTCCCAGGTTCAAGCGATTCTCCTGCCTCAGCCACCCGAGTACCTGGGATTACAGGCACCCGCCACCATGCCTGACTAATTTTTGTATTTTTAGTACAGATGGAGTTTCACCATTTTGGCCAGGCTGATCTCGATCTCCTGACCTCGTGATGCACCCACCTCGGCCTCCCAAAGTGCTGGGATTACAGGCATGAGCCACCGCACCAGGTCCTGTACCCTTTTTATAGCAGTTTTTAACCAAGAATGCACCGAAGAGGCCAGGCACCGTAATCCCAGCTACTTGGGAGGCTTAGGCAGGAGAATCGATTGAACCCAGGAGGTGGAGGTTGCAGTGAGCCGAGATCACGCCACTGTACTCCAGCTGGGTGACAGAGCAAGACACCGTCTCAAAAAAAAAAAAAAAAAAAAAAGAATGCACAGAAGAAAAAAAAATACAGAACTTTTAAATATTAACATACCCTAGATCCACACACAGAAATGCTGACTTATTTTAAAAAATGAAGTCTGACTTGAGTATATATTTGAAAAATGTATAGGGACTACTGGACTACAGAACCCCAAGTGAGAACTGGTAAAATATTGAGTAAAGCAGCAAGCAATGACTATTTAGTACATAAATGAAGAAGAAAAAGAATTAACAATTTTAAAAAGTGACAATAAATTGTTAACAGTATTCAATACTTTAATACTAACAGATTCAACCTAGGGTCTCTCATAAAATTTTTCAGGCCTTTTCTTTCACTGTCAGCAAAAGAGTCAGTTCTGCCTCTAACTGCTCCCTGGTCAAGTCTTAAGACTACTGATGTTGAGAACATTAGAAGAGACTGTCAAGGAAAGAATATCTTTTCTCTCCTCCAAAAAAATACAAGGAGTAGCAAATATACCCAAGTAAACACAGTAGTCCAAATCTTTCCTGTACCTGGAAACTTATTACACAAGTTTTAAGAACTTAGGATGATTTTGTTAAAAAAAAAAAAAATTTCCCTTTTAAAAACAAAATCCACATTTCAAACCCACTCTTTCTAAAAACAGTTCTTTCTAGTATTTGCGATGAACTTATAGAAGTACAAAAATAAATTTCCTTATTCTTTCATACATTTTATCTTCAGCACTGAAGTACTGGACAGTTCAGATGCCTACACTTTCATTTAGCCGAAACAAAAAACCAAGTGAATCCTTCAAATGACAGAACTAGGACACAGAAGCATCCATTTAAAATTACAAAAAATAAAATAAAAAGGTGTGTATGACACACTTTAAAAAATACAAAAATCAGGTCTATTTTGAGAAAACATGGTGAAGTAAACATATGTATCTAATTTTGTTCTCTTCCAAAACACTACTCAAAAAATACCAGTAAAGAGATTTTTTTTTTTCTTTTTCTTTTCTTTTTTTTGGGACAGAGTCTCATTCTGTCACCAGGCTGGAGTGCAGTGGCACCATCTCCACTCACTGCAACCTCCGCCTCCCAGATCCAAGCAATTCTCCTGCCTCAGCCTCCTGAGTAGCTGGGATTACAGGCACACGCCACCACGCCCAGCTAATTTTTTTTTTTTTTGTATTTTTAGTAGAGACAGGGTTTCACCATGTTGGTCAGGTTGGTCTCAAACTCCTGAGCCCGTGATCCACTCGCCTCAGCCTCCCAAACTGCTAGAATCACAGGCGTGAGCTACCGCGCCCAGCCTGAGAATTTTTTTTAAAGGCAAAATAAAAGTATTGAGAGCAAAACAAAACCAGCAACAAATTCGGTAAGCTGGAAAGCAGATGGACAAGACTTTGCAAACACTCCAAAACACTTAATAAGTCATCAGTAAAAAACAAGTTAAGAACCAAGCTATTTCATACCACAAATTCCCTCTCCACATCCCTCAAATAACTGGCTGCCCCAGGTAGCTTTGAATTGAGGTGGAAGGAGGGCAGGAAGAAGGACGGACGGGTTGAAAGTCTCTCTGAGAAGCTGTTAAAGGTCTAGATCCTCTCCAAAGAAGCATCAAATGCCGCCTCCTTATCCAAAGAGAAAAGTGGTTAACCCTATTCTCTCAACTGAAGAAAAGAGTTTCTAGGACTCTAATACACAACAGGAAGTACTAAAAGGGGAGTGTTACGTGAAGGTAGGCAACCTGCAAAGTCTCTTCCCGCTTGGCTGCCAGCCTTTACCTAGCAGCCAGGAGTCTTCTCTGGGAACTAGACTACCTAAAAAGACCTAAAGTAACACATATATGGCATTCCCCCAAAGAAAAGGCAACAGTCAACAAGCCCCACCCACAAAACTCAGCCATCCAATCAGGTTTTTAGTGTCTTTTTTTTTTTTTTTTTTTTTTTTTTTTTTGGAGAGAGTTTTGCTCTGTCACCCAGGCTGGAAGGCTGGAGTGCAATGGTGCGATCTCAGCTCACTGCAACCTCTGCCTCCCAGGTTCAAGCGATTCTTCTGCCTCAGCCTCCCGAGTAGCTGGAATTACAGGCACCCGCCACCACGCCCGGCTAATTTTTTGTATTTTTAGTAGAGACGGGGCTTTGCCATATTGGCCAGGCTGGTCTCTAACTCCTGACCTCAGGTGATTCGCCCGCCTTGGCATCCCAAAGTGCTGGGATTACAGGCGTGAGCCACTGCACCCAGCCTAGTGTCCCCTTCTTAAATGACTGGCCTGCAAAAGTCTCTTGCAGGAAAAACATAGGAATCGAAACAGAGAAAAAGCAACTCGAACGAGACTAAGCAACTTGGAAGAGACTATAGAAAGAAGAAAACTTAAAAACAAAAAACAAAAAACAACCCTATGATTAATATCCTTAAAGAGCCAGAAGATAGGCAACAATGAAATAGGAACAAGGTAGCATTTAAAAAAGAATATTCAAAAGCAGGGGTGGGGGAAGCTCTTGAGAATTAAAAATGTTGCCAGAAATTTTAAAAATCCAATAGAAAATTCCGTAGGTAAAGTTGAAGAAATAACCTACAGATTAAAACAAAAAGACAAAAAAAAAAAAAAAAAAAACCACACACACACAGATGCTAGGGGACAAAGGGAAGATCCTAAAAGCATTTGTACAGGGGGGAAAAAAAAAAAACAGGTCTTATACATATAAATCAGCTTTTATTAACTTCACGTTATAATGGAAAACAATTAAGCAATGGCTTCTAAATGCTGAAGGAAAATTATTTCCAATCTAGAATTCTATACCCAAACTATCAACAAGTGTGAAGATAAAATGAATACACTTCAGACATTTTCCTCTCTCATGCACCCTAAAAGGAACTCTATTGGAAGATGATCACCAAAATAAAGAATTGGACAGTAGGAGTGAAAAAGACATAGGATATATGAAAAAGAGATCCAACACAAGACAGAGGGAAAGGGAATCCCTAGAATGATAGTAAAGGAATATGGCAACTCTATACTGGGAACAGACAGAAGCAAGTTCAGATTGGGATGTAACAGACACTTCAGAAAATTAAACTGATGAATAAACCCTATACATCTGAATATCCTGAGAAGAGATTTATATAACTACTGAAGGGAGTTTGGAGGTGAATGAATGGTAATTATTTTAGCACTAAGCAAACAGTTTATTAATGACTTCTTGGAAAACAAACTTACTTATAGGAAGGGAAAAGATTTCATGGTTAACTAAATGGCTCAGATATGAACAAAATTTGTGGTCACAAAAACATAAGCACTGAATTTCAACCTACTTGAAATTATAATGTAACAAATGAGATGAAAAGGGAATAGAAAGGTCCTGTCTGTGATGACAGAAGAAGGATAAAAAAGACAATCTTCCTCTTCCATAGTTGGAATTCGATAGACAATGCCTAACACAGGGCTGGGCACAGTGGCTCATTCCTATAATCCCAGCGCTTTGGGAGGGCAAGATGGGTGAATTGCTCGAGCCCAGGAGTTCAAGACCCGCCTGGGCAACATGGCAAAACCCTGTTTCTACGAAAAATACAAAAATTAGCTGGAAGTGGTAGCACATACCTGTAGTCCCAGCTACTTGGGAGTCTGAGGTGAGAGGATCACCTGAGCCTGGGGAGACTGCAGTGAGCCATGACTCAGCCACTGCACTGGGTGACAGAGCAAGACCCTGTTTCCAAAAGAAAACAAAAAAAGCCTAACACTGAAAAAAAATCTGAAGTTGCAATATAACCAAGCAATTCATAGCTAAGGAGGTAATCAGCAAAAGCAGCAACTAAGAAGAGTTTGAAGTGGTTACCTCTAGAAATACAAAACAAGAGAAAGAAACATGCAGGGCACCCCTAGTTTTTGTTAGGATACGTAGACCAGGACTTTTAAACCATGTGCATATATATAACTGATTTTTAAAAACAGCCTTTAAAAAAAAGAAAACAAAACAGGTTTTTTAAAAAGAGAAACAGGTTTCTCATAGAAGAAATTACTTATAAGGAACATAAAGCTATAGACAATAGAAAATGTTTTAAAGTTAAAAAATAAAGAAAAATTGGTGTATGAAACAGTAAAGGTTATTCAAATTAATAGAAAAAATGATGTATGAAACATCAGCAGCAAGACACATTTTCACCCAGCCAACTATACCTTTCCTAAGCAATATGAAACACATTTTATTTACATATCTAAAGCTTTGGGTTATTTATTTATGAGACAGAGTCTTGCTCTGTTGCTCAGACTGGAGTACAATGGTGCAATGCCAGCTCGTTGCAGCCTCGACCTCCTGGGCTCAAGGAATACTCTCACCTCAGCCTCCCAAGTAGCTGGAACTACAGGCACACGCCACATGCCTGGCTAATTTTTTGTATTTTTTTGGTAGAGACGGGCTCTTGCCATGTTGCCCAAGCTGGTCTTAAACTCCTGGGCTTGAGTGATTCGCCCACCTTGGCTTCCCAAAGTGCTGGGATTACAGGCGTGAGCCACCACAACCAGCCTACTTCAAGGTTTTTAAGAAAGCCAAGGCATCAGCTAAGCTCATTTGTCAAGCATATTCCATTCAAATGCTCATCTCCTATATCCCATGCTATTATCCATCTTGTGGTCATGATCATAGGATCATGCAGGACATTTGCTCAGGATCTTCTGCAATTTTCTAATTCCTGTCCCCAACTTGGAGCTTTAATATTCTTCTCTAAGATTTCAATTTCAAATTAATTGATGTGCCTTAAATGAAATGAGGTCTGACACACTTCTATTAATCTACTCACATATAAATGGCCCATACAAAAATCTGTCCTAACTTCCAGCTACATGTGGTTATCTCTCCCGTCTCTTGACTCTCCGCTAAAATGACAGCAAGAGAATTAAAAGGAAAGGTAAATGACCAAGGATGAATCAGGGGGCAAAAAAAAAATGAATAAAATATTTCAATCCTGTTTGGAAAAGAAACTGTTAAAATCCTCTATATAGAATGAGACCCACCCTCCTCGGTTCCCTTCCAGACCTTGTATAACAAGAAAGTTAATTCAAACCCCAATAAATAAATGAATGAATAAATAACTGTACAAACAAAATGAAGCAAATTATACCATTCTGGACACGGGTACGGGCAAAGATTCCACGATGAAGATGGCAAAAGCAAAAAATGACAAATGGGATCTAATTAAAGAGCTTCTGCACAGCAAAAGAAACTATCAGCAGAGTAAACAGACAACCTACAGAATGGGAGAAAATCTTTGCAAATTAAACATCTGACAAAGGTCTAACATCCAGCATCTATAAGGAACTTAAATAAATTTACAAGGAAAAAACAACTCCATTAAAAAGTGGGCAAAGGACATGAACAATTTTCAAAAGAAGACATATATGTGGCCAACAATCTTAAGAAAAAAAGCTCAACATCACTGATCATTAGAGAAACGTAAATCAAAACCACAATGAGATACCATCTCATACCAGTCAGAATGGCTATTATTAAAAACTCAAAAAATATTCTCACAACATCCCTCCTAAAAAATGAAGGAAAGAGAAAATATTTTTAAAAAATAAATACAATTTAAAAAGAAAAAAAAAGTGCTGGCAAAGCTGGAAAGAAAAAGAAACGCTTATACTCTCTTCGTGTACATTAGGTGTAAATTAGTTCAACCATTGTGGAAAACAGTGTGGCAATTCCTCAAGAACCTAAAACATAAATATTCAACCCAGCAATCCCACATACCCAAAGAAGTATAAATTGTTCTATCATAAAGGCACATGCCTATGTATGTTCACTGCAGCACTTCACAAAAATAAAGACATGGAATCAACCTAAATGCCCATCAATGGTAGACTGGTAAAGAAAATGTGGTACATATACACCATGGAATACTATGCAGCTATAAAAAAGAATGAGATCATGTTCTTTGCAGGAACATGCATGGAGCTGGGGGCCATTATCCTCAGCAAACCAGTGCAAGAACAGAAAACCAATTACTGCATGTTCTCGCTTTTAAGTGGAAGCTAAATGATAAGTAAACATGTACATACAGAGGGAAACAACGGACACTGGGGCCTATCGGAGGGTGGAGAGTGGGAAGAGGGAGAGGATCAGCAAACATAGCTAACGGATACTAGACTTAATAATACCTGAGGACAAAACAATCTGTACAACCTCCATGACAAAAGTTTACCTATATAAAAACCTGTACATGTACCCCTGAACTTAAAGTTAAAAAAAAAAGAAAATGAAGCAAATGAATAAACAAGGTGAAAGTGTAGGAAAAGCTGAATTTTAAGGGAAAAGAATCACATTACACTACTTGCCTCAAAAGTGAACAACAGTCTCAGGTATAATACTATAAATATTACAATACTATTGATTTACCTAATAACAATAACCTAACATGTTGGCAGGCTGGAAGAAAAGAGAGTCTAGAAAGAACTAATCTGAAAGGGGGCTAGCATTTAAACCACTAACAGTGACATATCAAGAAACAGCTCCATCCATGTTCCTGCAATACCATCACAGTATTTAGAAATCTGGGGGTTACTACCAAGAGCAATAACTAAAAGCTAGTGGATGCTCTATAGAACACAATGGCAGCAGGAGGGTGAAGAGCTGCTAATTTTAAGTCTCTCAGTGTTATTTGACCTTTAAAACCGTGTGTATACATCCTCTTAATCTTTGTTTTGAGAAAGTGCAAAGAAAATGTACCACCAAAAACCTTCACACTCCAGTATACTAGTCTGACCACAATTCCTTATCCTTCTCATGCTCACTCCTCTGCTACCAATTCACAATTATTATGTGTCATTTCATCATGATCTCCAATCCCTGTATCCCTCGGTAATTCAGCTTTCAAGACTTGCTCTCTCCTCTATGCTGTAATACTTTAATCTCTGCCTTATCAAAACCTTTTCCTCCTTTCCCACAACTGTCTGGGGGAGGCGAGGGTACACTATTGTACAACTAAAAGTTTTGGGTATCTAACCTGCTACCTTGAGTAAAGAATGGATGCCCCATACTATTAATATGTACTCACTAGTCACCCTCTCAATTCCCCTCAACAGTAAATATGAAAGTCATTATTCTTCACAAGCCCTCAATTTGTTTTTTTTTTTTGAGATGAAGTCTCGCTCTGTCGCCCAGGCTGGAGTGCAGTGGCGTGATCTCGGCTCACTGCAAGCTCCACCTCCTGGGTTCACGCCATTCTCCTGCCTCAGCCTCGCGAGTAGCTGGGACTACAGGCGCCCGCCACCACGCCCGGCTAATTTTTTTTTTTTTTTTAGTAGAGACGGGGTTTCACCATATAAGCCAGGATGGTCTCGATCTCCTGACCACATGATCTGCCCGCCTCAGCCTCAATTTTAGTCCAGTCCCTTCTCCCAAAACATAAGCTTGATTCCACCTCATAAAAAAATTAAAACTATGAACTATGATGATGAACTTCTTCAACTACCTACCTGTGCTTCTGCCCTTCCTAGTTCATTTTCCTGTACCTATACTTAATTCCTTCCCTCCTGTCACTGGAGTAAGCCCTCTTAAAAATTTAAAACTATCTTGAGCCTTATTCTTGCAACTGAATTCTTACTCGTCCACTGTCTTTTTCTTTCATAGCCATCTCTCAGAATGTCCACACTGCTGATTTCCAAACCTTCACCTCTCACTGAGGTAAGTAACAAGCTGCTCTAACGTATCACTCCATTGAAACGCCTCCCCTATGATCATCAATAACCTAGATGCTGAAAAACTCCAAGTACTTCTAAGGTTTCCTCTAATGTTACTTCACTGCAGCAACTGGCACTATTTACCCTCCCTTCTTGAAACATTCACTTCTCTCAATTTTATGACCATAATCCTTTAGCTTGGCTTCTACCTCTCTGTCATCTTCAGTATTCTTTGCAGGTTCTACTTACTCGGCCTATCCACGTGTCTGTGTTCACGAAGGCCCTATTCTTCACCTTTCTCCTCCACAGCCCCTTCTCAGCCAACCTCTTCCTTTGTGCCCCACAAAGGGTGATGACTTTACAACACCCAAGTGTTTGTTTTTGAACCTTTTAAAAGATGCATATAATAAACTCATCTTTGTCTATTTCACCTACTCCTCCCCTTCAGTATTA
This sequence comes from Gorilla gorilla gorilla, assembly GCF_029281585.2. Lineage (NCBI taxonomy): Eukaryota > Metazoa > Chordata > Mammalia > Primates > Hominidae > Gorilla > Gorilla gorilla. Next base: position 15,415,314 of record NC_073235.2, on the reverse strand, counting down.
CAAATTTCAGTGGATGGCACACTGGGTTGCCCAAGTTACAAACCTGTGAATTATCACAGATTCCTCATATTCTTACTCCCCTCATATCTAAGCAATTACTGATTATGTTGATTCTATTTTTCTCTCACCTCCTTCCTCATTCTCACTGACCCACAAATACTATTCATCTTTCATCTAAAATACTATAGTAAAATCACCTATTTCCAACACAATTCACACCTCTGTTCCAACCCGTCCAAACCAATACTGCGAGAGTAACCTTTCTAATATGGTACACAATTATCTTCTATGCTTAAAATTTTTGCATGACTACAGAATCTAGCTAACTCCCTTGCATAGCATATCTGCCCTTCAAGACTGGGTCCATGAATACCTATCTGGATCCCTCTCCTACCAATCTGTCCTCTATACTTTTCCTATCCAGCACTCTCATGTCTAAGACCTCTGCCTAGCTAACCTTCTGACAGAAATACATATACTCCCCTACCACACATGACTGACAAACACCCATTCATCCTTTAAGTCTCAGTTGAACCATTATCTCCCCTGAGATGTTCTCCCAAGCAGACTTACATGCTCTTTGTTCCTGTGCCCTCAGCAGATACATACACTCATTAAAGCAACTATAACCTTACGTGTTTAAATACTCATCTCTTTTATTCTTTGAGCTCAATAAGAGCAAGATAAAATAATTTTTCATCTTTGAATACCCAGTGCTTAAGCTGAGATCATGAAAATTCAAACCATTTAACATTTGCTGAGTGAATAAACAAAATTTTAAAAATAACTATTCTTAACATTAAATAAGCAGAGAAAGTACGTAATATTAGTAATTCTATTAATACAGTTACAATTCTGATACTAAGTTACCAGAAGAATTTTCCATTATTAAAAGTATGTATTTCTTAATTTAATACAGCCTTTATGTTGCTGAAACTTCACAGACAGACTATTTTGCTACTAGTTATATATTTTAATGGTTAATTGAAGGTTCTTTGTATAATGGTCATTTTACACAAATAGGGAGGGAGGAGCTTTCTAGAACCTTTCCCAAAATATTTTATTTAAACGATTACAAAACTTTACCTGAGTCCATAACGGAGGGAAGAAAAAAAAAATTTAAGGGCTCCCCTCTTTTCATGACCCCCCCATAAGCCACACATATTTTTTAAAAAGTTTTTTCTAAATCTGCAAAAAATAGCAACAATTTTGCTTATTTTAACAAAAGCAAATTTTTTCTTTAAAAAGTTCATACAATTTTTTATAAACTTTTCATAAAAACTCAAACTTTTAGTGTACTAATAAAAGTTTCTGAGATTAATTCTCTCTGAATATTTATTAATTCATATTTGCTGCTGAGTACTTTTAAACAATTCCGTTAAAAAAAATTACCTCTGGATGAAAAAAGATTTCAGGTCCCAAAAATCTCTCATAACCAACATCGATAGAAAATTCTTTCTTTGAGATAGCATTGATTCCAGTATACTGTTTAATCCATTTTGACCCATCTGTATCATACTTGTTAAATTCTTTTACTAAATCTGGGCAGACATAACTATAGCGCTCCTGAAAAACAAAGAAACAAAAGTAACTTTTTTTGCTTATTATAGAACAGTAAAAAAGAATGGCATGTTTTCAGTAAACTATAATCCAATTAAAAAAAAACTCTTCAGAAAATAAAATTAGGAAATTAAGCTGGAAGAAAAATTTGTTAGGATATTATCATATGTGTAGTACAAATAAACATACTCATCTCCTACACATATTTTCTGACTTTAAATATAAACAATATTTGAGAGACTGGAGAGCTGATTTCTACTATTTCAATGTTATTTCCTGAAAATGTTCATTAATGTCATTCAACATTTTCTGTCTCAGTAATAATGAATCTTGTGCTGTAGGTAAGGAGAATAAATAAAATATAGAACTGAAGAATAAGTAATAATTGTGATAACCACACAAATTAATATAGATCCTTAATATCTATCTGAAACAAAACTGATTGCGGTCTGAGTAAATAAAAGAGCAAAGAAAAAAGGCTAAAAATATAAATTACTCTATTTTGTTGCATATTTGGTTATATGACCTAAGTAAAAGTTTTCATCAAAAACACTGAAAAATATATTATAGATTATAACATCATATTTGTAATTTATAAACTCCCAACTGCCAACCTGCATTTGTTTTATTTTTTTAAAAAAACTTCCTTTTCCAGTATTTTTACACATCACAGGCACCATCCAAGATAGATACAAATATTACCAGTAATAATCAAAATACACAAAGAGAAAAAATACTGGAAACCAAAGACATTTGATTACACTATTTGAGGTCTTCTCCAAACCTTGGAAGTGAGAATGACAAAGAAATGATATTCCTTTAAAGACATTCAGACTGACCATCAATCTTCTCTGGAATAGATTTAAATCTCTGGTGTTTTCTCATTTTGCTTTAATTTCACAGATTTCCCAAAGATGTTGAATCAGTAGTATTCACATTAACTTTTTATATATTTAATTCTTATGCCACCAACTTGGGGTAACTTTTGGTAGTCATTTACTAATTTACTACCTAGGAAGTAGTTGATAAATTTTCATTCTTAAGCTCTGACGAGCAAGGAAAATCCCATAAACAAGCAAAGAGGCCCAGGCATGGTGACTCACATCCAGCACTTTGAGATTTCGAAGCAGGAGGACTGCTTAAGGCCAGGAGTTCAAGACCAGCCTGGGCAACATAGCAAGACCTCCATCTCTACAAAAACGTAGCCAGACATGGTGATATGCATCTGCAGCCCTAGCTACTCAGGAGGCTGACGCGGGAGGATCACGTGAGCCCAGGAGTTTGAGGCTGCAGTGAGCCATGACTGTGCCACTGTGCTCCAGCTTGGGTAGCAGAACAAGATCCCATCTCTATAAAAAAAAAAAAAATCAATAAAAATAAGAAATTAAAAATTTTAAAAATTTACACGTAATTAAAAAAAAAAACCATGGAAAGAGACAAGCAAGTTACTTTTGCCATGGCAGTTCTGCTTTTCAAAACACGTGAAACCCACTGAAATTTTTTGGTTATGTGGCAAATAAGAAGTTTGAAACACGATGCTGAAGTATTTTGATAGTTTGCATGAAGCACTGATATAATACTTACATGGCAGAAAAAAATTAATAAAATACTTTACATAGCCTTCATGTTTTTCTTCTGTGTGCCCTATCACTTGAGCCAAGCACTGCTTCTATACTATAGCACAATGAATCAACTGTATCAAAATAATTTTTATGACAAAAGCTTTTAGAATTAAAATAAAGAATTCAGTGAAGAAACTGAGATGCAAGGACTTTATAGTGAAATAATTATTTATTTTTAATAAAGAGAATAATCACAAAAATTTATGTTAATGTCATTTGGTAAAATGTTCTTATATTACTCCTCTCAAATATAAAATATGAAGAAAACAGACAAACTGCTGTAATAATAATTTTCTTTTAAGAAACACAAAGAAAATGTAAATATATTTAAGGGTAATAATTTATAACTGGTTAACAAGATTATTTTAAGTACTCTTCTTCTATTAAAAATTTCTCACGTTAATGTTATAAATGTGATTTTAATTTTTAACTAAATTACACTTCTATCACACTTTTTACCTTTACTGCCTTAGCAGTTTCCAAGGATTGTTCTGGAGGGATTCCTACTTCTCGGTCTCTCAGCAGTTGCTGAATAAAATATGTTATATCTCGTCCTGCGATTGGAATGTGTTTAATACAGCTGCCAATCACATACCCTTCAGCCTAGAGAGGGGAAAAAAGATATCAAATTTACTTTCAATGTTTTGAAAATTAATATAACCTAAAAATATGAACCAATAAAGACCAATTTATTAAGTTAGTGTATTTATAGTCTCAAGTACTGCTTTATCCCAGAATTTACCTTTATTCCTCAGAAACTGTAACTAAGAATGGCCAGCAACTTAGACTTATTTTCCCACTGACAGTTTATAACTATGACTTAAATAACTCAACAGTATAGAAATAATAAATTTCAAAATATAAATATCAAATGGTTTAGATAGCAGTCTTTATATCAGATGGTACTATTTTTAAATCATTTATAATTTCAGTAAAAAATTTAGATTGCGTCATAAGAAATTTGACAAAGTGCTTATCATTTTCCTAATGAAGTATGTATCCATCTCACAAACCTGAAGCTTTCCACACACCATCATAATGCCAAATAACTAAATTCTGTAGAACTGATTCACAAATTTACTGATGTGTCAGAAGTATAACAAATAGTGTGGCAAAATTAAATTTCATTAGGAAAGAATATTAAGGATGCCTTCATCTGGCATGACAGAATATTAGGGATTGAACTTACCCTCTCAACTTAAAGAGAAAACAGGACAATTTATAAGAAATAAAGGTTTTCAGACATTTGACAATCGGCAGAGTAGGGCAGAGATACTTTCTAAGAAAAGGGAAACAAATAACGTGAATGTTACACTTTATCCTACTGCCTAGGGAGAGTTACTAGGCCACAACGATAGGAAAGAGAACTCAAACAGAACTGGTCTCATTAAGTTAGGGATATAGATTTTAAAGGTCAGAAAGGCCAAAGTGGCTGAAGTTTGTAGGCCAAATTATTGGAGGGGGAGGAGTTGAACCAACAGAGAGCTGGGAAGATGTGAAGAGAGTACCTCCTTAACTGAATACTGATCAGCACACTCCTGTGACAAAACCATCAAGGTGAGAGAAAGAACCTCTAGAAAAAAGTAGACAGAACCACCACCAGAGCTCACACATAGCCAGAAATAGTTCCTGATCCCACTAGCCAAAGTTGAAAGATGTTTTCAAACACAAGACATGAAGTAGAATCCTCAGAAGAATATTACCTCAAGAATGGGGACAAACCAGCCCTGGACAAAAACCTGTTATGGACCTGCTTAATAACATTTAAAAGGAGCCCCTGAGAGGATCAAACTAGTTCCTGGTATCTTAACTATGTCCCAGGAAAAAATCCTAAATACTTATAAAGAACTCCAAAAATACAGTACACAACAATGTATAGAGTGCCAAATAAAAAATTATAAGCATGCAAGGAAGCAGAAAAACACAACACTTAACGAGGAGAAAAATCAAACAATACAGAGGAATGACAAGGACAATAAAACAGCAACTATATACTCCATATAATGAAGAAGGTCAACAATGAGGATGAGGAAGAGAGAAATGGAAGATATAAAAAGACCCAAATGGAACTTCTGAAGAAAAAAATACAGTATCTAAAATTTAAAAATCTACCAGATGAAAAGAAAAACACTAGATGAGATTACAGTGGACTACACAGTGAAGAAAAAATAGTGAATTTGAAGACAGAGCAATAAAAACTATCCAAAAAAAAGAAAATTATAAAAAAATGAATGTACAGCATCATGATCTTCGAGACACGGTGAAGCAGCCTAATATAAATGTGATTAGAGTACCTAAAGGAGAGAAAAGAGGAAGAGAAAAAATACGTAATCAGTAACAGACAAAAACTTTCCAAATATGATGAAAATTACAAACTATATATACAAGATGCTCAATGAACCCCAAGGAGAAGAGACATAAAGAAAACTTTACTTAGGTACATCACAATCAAATTGCTAAAAACCAATAAATCAGGAATAAAAAGAAAATCTTGAAGACAGCCACCCAAATAAACATTACATTCAAAGAAACACACACAAGAATAACAGCTGACTTATTTTCAGAAACAAGGTAAGCCAGAAGACAGTGGAGTGACATCTACAGGGGAAAACTGTCAACCTTCTATACCAAGCAAAAATCATCTTTCAAAACTAAAGGAGAATAAAGACTTTTTCAAAGGATGTACAAAAGTTGAAAGAATTCAAAGCCAGCAGATCAGCACTATAAGAAATGTTGAAGGATGTCATTTTGACAGAAGGAAAATGATACTAGGTGGAAATCTGGACCTTCACAAAGGAACAGAGAGCACTAGATATGGTATGTGAATAAAATAACTCTATTTCAAGGCCGGGCACAGTGGCTTATGCCTGTAATCCCAGGACTTTGGGAGGCCAAGGCAGGTGGATCACTTGAGGGCAGGAGTTCAAGACCAGCCTGAGCAACATGGTGAAACCCCGTCTCTACTAAAAATACAAAAAAACTAGCCGGGTGTGGTGGCGCACATCTGTAATCCCAGCTACTCGGGAGGCTGAGACACAAGAATCGCTTAAACCCAGGAGGCAGAGGTTGAAGCAAGCTGAGATTGCACCACTGCACTCCAGCCTCGGCGACAGAGCAAGACTCTGTCTCCAAAAAAGTTATCTTTTAAAGATAACTTTTTGCTACTGGGTAAATTGTGTTTTTCCTCCCCACCAAATTCCCATGCTGAAGTCCTAATCTCTATCTCAGAATGTGACTGTTTTTTGGAGATAGGGTATTCAAAGTGGTATCTAGTTAAAATGAATTCATTAGGGTTGCTTTCTCTAATCCAATATAAGTGGTGTCCTTAAGAAGAGGAGATTAAGACACACACATGTATGGGGAGGACTATGTGAAGACATATAAAGAAGATGGACATCTAGAAGCCAAGAAGAAAGTCTTCAGAAGAAACCAACCCTGCCAAAATCCTGATACCTATCCTTTCCCACTCCTCACATTGTAGTTATATCACAATTTTTGGTTCTAACCTCCAGACCTGTGAGGAAATAAATTATTCTTTAGGTACCCAGTCTGTAGTACTTTATTACGGTAGTTCTAGCAAACTAATACACCACTCAAAATGAAACAAGTTAACAATGTATTATTGAGTTCACAACATATAAAAGTAAAATGAATGACAATAAAAGAACAAAGACTAGAAGGTCAAAGCTGTTGTATAATTATTATTTATGAAGTAGTAGAATGTTATTTGTAATTAGACAGTGGTAAGTTAAAGATGTTTACTACAACCCATACAACAACCACCACCAAAAACAAACAAATGACAACAGATATAGCATAGCTAATAAGTCAATAAAGAGAAAACAGAATAATAAAAAATACTCCACTAATTCTAAAGAAGGCGGGAAAAGTAAACAATAAACAGGAATAGCCCCCCCACCAACCTTTTTTTTTTTTGGAGACAGGGTCTCACTCTGTTGCTCAAGCTAGAGAAGCTAGAGTGCAGTGGTGAGATCATGGCTCACTGCAGCCTCAACCTCTCCAGGGTCAGGTTATCTTCCCTCCTCAGCCTCTGGAGTAGCTGGGACTACAGTCATGAACCACCACGTTCAATTAACTTTTGCATTTTTTGTAGAGACAGGGTTTCACCATGTTGCCCTGTTGGCCTTGAACTCCTAGGCTCAAGCAGTCTGCCCACCTTGGCCTCCCAAAGTGCTGGGATTACAGGCATGAGCCACCATACCAGCCAGAATACCCACTCTTAATGTCCTTACTAAAACTTATTCTTTTACATATTGATAACTTCTATTCTGCAAATTACCTATTCGAATTATCAACATGCTGATAGTACTGCTCAGATGTGCAAGTGTTAAGAAAAGACTGAAGAAAGGCAGAACTAGGTCAAATCCTAGCCTCACTACCTATTATGTGGTGACCTTAGGCAAGTCAATTATTTGCATTTTATTAATGAGTAAACTGAGGTACTCAAAGAAAAATATAATATTTATCACAGACTGATTTTCAGATTTAAACAATAATTTTAAGATGAACAAGTATTTTATGTACCACTAAGAAAGAAAAATAAACTGCCAAGTAAACTAAAAAAAGCTATCAAATGCTGGACACGTCCTAATTTCCAAGCTTACTAAAATCCTCCCAAAGGCTACATAAAATCTCATATATCCACATAATGAAATATTATTTGGCAATAAAAAGAAATGAAATACTATACGTGCTAAAACATGGATGAATCTTGAAAATGTTCGGCTAAGTGAAAGCACCAAGTTACAAAGACCACAGTGTTTAACTCCATTTATATAAAATGGCCAGGACAGGCAAATCTAACACAGACAAAAAGTAGATTCGTGGTTGCCAGGGGCTGAAGGAATCAAGGGGAAATGGGTGGTGACTGTTAATAGATACAGGGTTCCTTTGTAGGGTGATGAAAATGTTCTAAAATTGTGGGGACGGATGGACTTTGTGAATATACTAAAAATCAATGAACTGTACACTCTAAAGAAGTGAATTGTATGGTATATGAATTTTATCTTAAGCTATCGTTAAACAATGGCAGTTATTACTAAAACCATTATGACATATCATGAGGGTGAAAGTGGTGGAGGACCAGGAGTCTAATCCAAAGGTAGTCACCCTGAGGATGTAATCTTGAACAGACATTGCCTGATGCATTAAACACTGGAGTGAGAATAAAAAAAAAAAAGTTCAAAATAATGTAAATCCTTAAATGATATTCATTATAATATAAAAATTACTTTAAAAGAGAAACCTTTCTCTATATACCCATTTAATAATAAACAGTATGAATTCTAGTAGTCATTTTGAATTCATTAGGCATAATTTTTTTAAAACTTGATTTATCATTAAGAACTGAAGCACAACGGCCTTGGAAGAAAAATGTTATTTCTGACAATCTAATTTGATGCATTTTTCTTAATATGCTTTATTAAATACAAACCATAAAGCATCTACTAAAGTTCATGTACTTACAACTAACTGTTATACAGTTACCCTGTACACCAGTCTGAAATCTGTTAATCATGAATAAAAGAGGTCATCAAATGGCTAACACACATCCAACTGGAAAACAGAATGAAAGCCATTAATATACTTCCATTCCAGATATTGCAATTTGTAATTTTCTTAATTGCAGTACAAACCTACAGTAAAAGAAACATTTTGAATTGTTTATAAAAGTTTTAAAAGGTGAGCAAAACATAGCTATAACTGAACAAATGGCCAAATTATAGCAAAATTTTAAAGTGCAGCATTTAAAGTTTTTTAAAAGTAACATTAATTCGTATAATTTAACTTTGCCAGATGTGTTATTTCATGTTCTGTTCAGTAACTGTAAAATAGCCTTACCACAGGAATGACATGAGTGACACCATCTCCACTGTCTATTACCGTACCGGTCAACGTCCGTTCTCCTACTTGTCTTGAGGTCCAAGATGCAGCTAAGGCAAGAACAGCCTTGAGCACAAAGAAAGAAGAAAGGCAAAAAAACAAAAAAACAAAAAAACAAAGAGTTAATCGAAAAAAAAAAAACTAGTTTCCTGGAGTACTTTATTCAATTTTAAATGTAGTATCTGTGGAAAGAAAATACATAAAATTAATTTTGTATTATGCAATAAAATAGCTCACTCCCTACATTTTATTAAGACAAACTTATAGGTTTGCATTTGCTTTTAGGAGCATGATTTGTAAGATTTACATATTTTATAAAGGCTATTTCTGTCCTAAAGCTAAAAATGTGGAAGATTGAATTAAATAGTATAGAACTAACTGCCTGTAATCCCAGCACTTTGGGAGGCCGAGGTGGGCAGATCACGAGGTCAGGAGATCAAGACCTTCCTGGCTAACACGGGGAAACCCCGTCTCTACTAAAAAATACAAAAACTTAGCCAGGTGCGGTGGCGGGCGCCTGTAGTCCCAGCTACTCAGGAGGCTGAGGCAGGAGAATGGCGTGAACCCGGGAGGCGGAGCTTGCAATGAGCCGAGATCATGCCACTGTACTCCAGACTGAGCGACAGAGCAAGACTCCATCTCAAAAAAAAAAAAAAAAAATTGTATAGAACTAACTTGCCAGAACTTAAACTATGTCCACGTGGGCTGGCCTGTTACAAACTGCAATGTAAGGCAAAAAGTACACAACCACCCTACCTCCAGTTATTCAATACATATATGTCTATAAACAACTATTACTAAAAGATTACCTTCTTTTTCTTTTTTTCTTTGAGACAGAGTTTCTTTCTGTCACCCAGGCTGGAATGCAGGGGCGCGATCTCGGCTCACCGCAATCTCCGCCTCTTGGGTTCAAGCAATTCTCTGCCTCAGCCTCCGGAGTAGCTGGGATTACAGGTGCCCACCACCACACCCGGCTAATTTTTGTATTTTCAGTAGAGATGGGGTTTCACCATCGCAGCCAGGCTGATCTTGAACTCCTGACCTTGTGATTCACCTGCCTCAGCCTGCCAAAGTGCTGGGATTATAGGCATGAGCCACTGTGCCAGGCCTACCTTCAAATTTTTTTAAGGCAACATGTGTTTAGGAATATATGACATACAGAAAACGCCATCGCACACCTCCAAATACTACCATGATTTAATTATGGAGCAATGTTGATAAAATTTTTCTATGGAAAACCTTCGTACAGACAATACAACACAATTCTTTTTTAAGTGTGAGAATTAAGAAATTAACATAGTTCATTTTTTAAAAAACTATATTTCTTACAATCCAAGCCTCAAACAAAGTATATGACTAGTAATTAAAATCAACCAAACTTATACTGGACTTATTTTACCTACCTGGACTGTAATAGCTAAAAGGGACCTAGAAAGCTATCTAGGTCACCCTCCTATCTGAACACAAGATCATATTAACACAATCACCACATAATCACTATAGGCTAACAGAACTATACATTATTTTTTGACAATCTTACAATGAAAAATTCCATCCTAATACTAGTTTTATATATATATATACACATATATATATATACACATATATATATATACACATATATATATATACACATATATATATATACACATATATATATATACACATATATATATATACACATATATATATATATATACTGTTCAGACTTCATTATGAGATATCCTTCCTCTATAAGTAAGTTCAAAACTATCATCTACAACCAAGAATTATCTCTGATCACTTTTACAAGTCTTTTGTAAACAGTTACGGTCCCAAACTAGAATAGATATGTATCAGCACATCATGTTACAGAAATGTTATTGACTACTGAACATCAACAAAACAGAACGGAGATTAAATAATGAAATTAAGAGCACTCAGAGGCCACTAAGGAAATCACTGAAACACCAAATTACGACTCCAGAGGAATGAAACAAAGCTCATGATGCCAGTGTTTTAAAGTAAGCTTTACCTGACAATATGGTTAAACATAAGTTTATTATATTTAATATAAGATGAGAAGCAAAAACTCCCAAGTGAAAGATGAATTTTCCCAACTCCTCATTTTATTCATATTCTAAGAACTAAAAAAGGGCCTCCCACTCAAGACTGAATTCTTCTATAAAGTTCATGACAGGTTTAAGTGACTCCTTAAATATTTTTAGCAGCAGAGAACTTAAAAGGCAGTTCATTAAATTTATGGATTGCATTAAATATTAAAAAGTTCTTTGCTATCCAAGTTAAAATATTCATCCATAATTATCACTTATTGATTCTGTGTACCGTGGAGTTACAAAAACCAGTGTGATCCCAAGAAAGAGCAAAGTCGGACAGACCTCAGCTGCCTGGTATCACAGCTAACCATTTAACTCTGAATAAGGTGCCTTCCAGCTTTAGTTTTCTTCCTCCACAAAAAAAAGAAACAAAAATATCTACATTTAATAGAAATAATGAATTAATACACATATAAAGCATTTGTGTTATGTCAGGGATTGCCTCTGCTACAAGGAAAAAAAAAAAATGAGGTAAGCTCTGATTCTGAGGGGTGGGAGAGAAGCTGTTCCATACAGGTAAACGTACAAATTAAGAGAAGTGAAATATTAGGGTGTCAAATATACCTAAAGATAAGTCAATCAAAAAAGACTACAATAAAGGACAAAAAGATTTATAAGGATAAATGATAAAGGATTATTTACAAGGATAAATATATATACAATATTCTTGTCACGGAGTAAGCATTCCATAAATATTAGTTCCTTTATTTCTGTCCTATGAAAGCCCTTGAAATACCCAAACACCACTAACTTACTTTTTTAACACTTCTCTTTTCCTGACTAAATATCTCCACTTCCCATAATATTACTTCTAAATTAACAATTCAGGAGAGAAGTATAACATGCTTTGACATTATGTTTAAACCTTTGCAGAAAAAAAAAAAAAAGTACGTATTTTAGGCAGCAAATTAAACTAGGTTAAAATGTAAGAATCAAACTTAGAAAGTATGAACTTGCTTACCTGCACAGCAATGTACAAGCCTGGAACATTGAAGGACTCAAACATTATTTCAGCAGTATATTCCCTGTTTTCTGGAGTATTCAATGGAGGTTCAGTCTATTGAAATAAATAACATTTTAAATAGATAATATCAGATTATTTTGGTAACTTTCTTGACAATTTTTAAATGAGAAGTAATTTATTTCAAACATTTTATTTAAAATGCATTAAATTTACAAGTAGAAAGACACAGAGATCAAAGGAAAACTACAGAGAATTCAAACATCCATACATATCTGAAAATAGTATGGTAATTCACATTAAAAAAAAAAAATACCCTGAATGCCTATATCATACCACTCATACAGATTAAACATTAAAAAGAAATGAAGCAGGGAGAGAGAGGGTTGGAGGTAGGGAAAAGGTGGTCCAGTCAAATCATCCTTTAAATACGGTAATGACAAACCTCCAGAAAAAACATCAATGGTATTTGCCAGTGGGAGAGCCCTCATCTAAGTAATGCTTTTAGATGAATGTCCCCGAACTATATAGGATTACAGTAAACAAGCCGAGATTCTACAGATCTAATGGTACAGCTTTCTGAAAAATGTTATATTAATTTACCTGTTAAGAGCATAGAATCAAGATGTTTGCAGAGCACTCTTCTGTTTATGTGACTGCATACATCACTTAGAAACCTCATAGGTTAAGTCTGGGACAGAACACACTCTAAAGAGGCAAGGAAGGACTCAGAGATCTGGCAGTCTTGGACTTCATATTTCACCTATGCCTCATGATCACTTAAACTGTTTCAATTTTTAAAGATTAACACGGGGTAAGACCTCTGATTCTTGTGAGTCTGACTGGCAATCTAATAGGTATCTCAAATACTTAAATGTGAAAGAAAAAGTTTTAAATTTAAAAGACACAGAATTCTCTTTTTGACCTTAAGGTAGGAATAACTCCTTAAATTTCTGAAGCACAAATCACAAAGGGAAAAAGTGATAAAACTTGAATCCATTAAAAATTAAATATTTTTAAAATTATTATTTCAAAAGAAATATAAAGCAAAACAACTAAGCACACTGTTACCGTACATAAAACCTCTATAAGCTCCACTCCCTGCGGCGTTTCAACTCCTTTAGAAGAGTTCTGCAGCTATGTCTAAAAGTCTGGAGATAATTTACTGATGAACACATGCAAAATTAAGTAAACTAAAAACCAAGGCGGTGAAACTATAAGCTCCAAGAAAAAAAATCCACATAAAAGATCATCAGAGGACCCCACAAAGGAAAATATAAAAATAGCTAATAATAACAATCGTACATGAAAGACTGCTCAACATAATTATCAGAAAATGAAAATTAAAATTAAAAGCAAATGAAAAATCTTACACACCCACCAGAATGGCTATAATTTTAAAGACTGACAAGCTAGCAGCGCAGTCACATCTCACATCTATAATCCCAGCACTTTGGGAGGCCGAGGTGGGCAGATTACTTGAGGCTAGAAGGTCAAGACCAGCCTGGCCAACATGGCAAAATCCTGTCTCTACTAAAATTACAAAAGTTAGCCAGGTGTGGTGGTGCATGCCTGTAATCCCAGCTACTCGGGAGGCTGAGGCACAAGAATCCCTTAAACCTGGGAGGCGGGGAGGTTTCAGTGAGCCAAGATCACACCACTGCACTCCAGCCTGGGTGACAGAGCAAGACTGTCTCAAAAAAAAAGTATAAAAGATTGATAAGCCAAATCTTGAACAGAGCAACCAGATTACTAATGCATCACTGGGGGGTGTGCAAAAAGGTTCAACATCTTGGGAAAAGTTCCCACGAGTTTCCCTAAAAAACCAATCAGGTACCTACCCTATGACGCTGCCATTCCATACTTACGTATTTAGACAAGAGAAATGAAAACATATGTCCACAAAAAGTCTTGTAGAAGAAGGTTCACAATGGTCAAATTATTTTATTATAACCAAAAACTAGAACTAAGCCAGGCATGGTGACAGCACTTTGAGAGGCCATGGCGGGAGGATCACTTGGAGCCCAGGAGTTCAAGACCAGCCTGGGTGACAAAGTGAGACTCCATCTCTAAACCAGAACACATTACCCAGGTGTGGTGGCCCGGGCCTGTGTGTCCTAGCTACTCAGGAATCTGAGCTGGGAGAACTGTTTGAGCTGGGAGGTCAACACTGCAATGAGCCATGATTGATCTACTGCATTCCAGCCTGAGCAACAGAGCAAAACCCTGTCTTAAAAAAACAAAAACAAAAACAAAAAAAACCTAAAAATAGCCCAGGTATTCATCAACAGGAAAATGGATAAAGTGAGGCAAATTTATACAATGGAATACTACCCAGCAACAAAAAGCAACAAATCACCGGTATATGCAACATAATTCAATCTCCAGATTATGCTAAGTAAAAGTGTTTCACCAAAATGCACATATTGCATGATTCCATTATGTGACACTCAAACATGGGCAAAGCTAATCTCAGATGAAAAAGAAACAGTGGTTGTCACTAGGGCACGGGGGCAGAGATTAATTACAAAAGGGCATGAGAAAACTTTCCACGCTGATAGTAATTTCTCTATATCTTGGTAAGAGTTTAGGTTACACAGATGTATGTAACTGACAAAGACTGGACAAATCACATCATGCATCCTGCACGTCAAATACAGCCCACCACCTGTTTTGGTAAAAAAAAAAATTTATTGGAACACAGACATACCTATGAATTTAAGTATTGTCTATGGCTGCTAACATGCTACAACAGCACAGCTGAGTAGCTGTGACAGGGACCATTGTATAAAAAGTTCTCATTAAGTTTCCTCAGGGACTATAACCCCCGCAAAGCCAAAAATATTCGCTATCTGCTCCTTTAGAAAGTTTGCCAAACCCTGGTCAAAATCCACTGAATGGTGCAGACCGGTGATTTTATGATATGTAAATTTTATATGAAAATAATAACCATACACAAATGATAGCTCTAGTTGATGAAATACATGCTAAAGTATTTAGGGGTCAAATGACTCCCATTTGCAACTCACTTTGAAGTGATTTAAAAACTAAAATGAAGTGAAAGATAGATAGACGTCATGAAGCAATTATAGCCAAATGTTAAGGTTAATCATCGAATCTAGATTGTGGGTGTATGAGTGTCCATAGTATGGTTCTTTCAACTTTATAGTCCATCAAAATCACCGAAAGACACAGAATATTGATTTAACCAAAAATTGTGATATAACTACAATGCGAGGAGTGGGAAAGGATAGGTATTTTGCGTTGAGGGAGAGAAAAGGAAAAAAGGGAAATTCTCATTTTTCCTATTAGGAAGTTGGTAAATAATGTATAATATTCTTAAAGACATAAGAAATAAAAAAAAAATGTTAAATAAAAGAAACATGTTAAAAGATTACTAGCAGGGCAAACTTTGTTAAAATTGAAAATGTTTGCCTCCGGGGAATATGAACCAAAGGTTCAGAGAGGTAAGAAAGGAAAGTGTTATTTTGTTGTTTTAAATCTTATAAAGTCATTTGATTTTTTAAGTTATGAATATGCACTGCTTTAATAAAAAGATGTTTAAAAGTTAAATTACATTGTATTTTTGTTATGAAGAAATACCAATGATATAATAATCAGACTATTGTTTTTTAAGCAAAAAAGTAAGTGCCACAGGTTTCCAACATTTTTCTGAACATGACTTACTGTTCCTATCATAAAGATTAGACATTAACTACCAAAAGCACTTCTTAAGTGTTTAAAATGTGGTGCTTTGACATACTACTATTCTCCTGTAGCCATAACTAGATGGTCTTAAAGATGATACAGCTTTATTACAAAGTCATTTAGACATATGACAATTTAATAACCAAAGTATACCAAAGAAGTGTGATGAAAATGTTCTCATTAAGTGTATTCAAAAATTTCCTCAGTGAAATTATAACTTGTAACTTACCAAAAGAAAATAATGGTCTTCAGGTTCTGCCCTTAAATATTTAAAGATCACTTGCTCCATAAACCTTTCCATTAAGTCCCAATCTTCAACTATACCATGGCGGATTGGCCACTATTTAAACAAAAAGGGAAATACAAATTAAATCTTATTAATATAAAAAATAAATAAAAATACAAAAAAGGAAATATCAGATCATTAGTGGATATTAGATGAGGATATATTCATAGGTGTGATACTATAGAACATCCTTAAAAGATGTGTACTTTAGGATTTAAAGATAAATTAGTTCAACAACGCATTGTCAGATGGATGGTTCAAGAAAAACAAAGTGAATATGTCAAAATGTTAAAAACTGTTAAATCTACATGGAAGACCATTGTACTAGTTTTTCTAGATTTTAAAAGTTTTGTAATAAAAGGATAAGTTAGCCTACAAAAATTAAGCCTAAAAAACTATACTTTATCACAATTTCCTTAATTTTTAATGCATTAGGTCATTAACAAGTATTTGTTGTATGCCGAATATAAAAAGTGCACCTGGTAAGTACATATCTAGAATAATCGTAAGAATCAAGCACATAAAATGTTATAAGAAAAGTTTTATAAATGTTTAAGAGTCATGCTTCCAAAACTGTGTGCCAAGATACCTACTATGATTTGGATGTGGTGTGTTCCCACCAAAACTCATGTTAAAATTTAATTCCCAGTGTTACAGTATCAAGAGGTGGTAGGGCCTTTAAGAGGTGATCAGGTCATTAGAGGAATTAACGCAGTTCTCAGCAGGACTGAGTTAATTCTCCAGAGAGTTGAAGGCAGGCTGTTATAAAGTGAGGTTGTCCCTTGTATTTTGTCCCTTTCCTCTTCCATTCCCCAACGTGTTATGAAGCAGCATGAGGTCCTTACCAGAGGTCGATCAGATGTGGCCAACTCATCTTGGACTTCCTCACCTCCAGAACCACGAGCCAAAATAAACCTCTTTTCTTTATAGATCACTCCGTCTCAAGTATTCATTATAGCAACAGAAAATGAACTGAGACAGCACCCCAGTGTACTACCATAAATTCACAAGGGCACCGCAAAGTTATTTTAAATTTTCCAGGGAAATATAGTGTTACTCAACATCAGTTGGACACTGCATGATCTATAAGTCACAGTAATTCAGTTTCAACAATAAATCAAACTATTATATATTCCTTTCAATGACATTATTTCTTAGAGAAGTTGGTTTGTCAGCAGTTGCTGGCATAAAAACCAAGTTATCACATAAAATAACATCGATATAAAACAAGAAATCAGGGTGGCAATGTCCCATCTGATTCCAGGTTTGAGAAGTTGTGCAATGCCTAAGCATCCTAACAGAAATGTGATTACTCAGCAGTGAAATAATGCTTCCAATTTAAGTGTCTTCTTTTTTTTCAAGTGGCTACTAAGTTGCCTGGACCTAGGTATTTAATAAACAGAACTATCAGACATTTCTTTTGATCTAGGTGGCACAGAGAAAAATGTTACTGAGACACTAACGGCACTGAGAAAGTTTGTGAACCTCTGCAACAGAATATAATTCCATGAACATAATACACATTCAATACCTAAAGTTAAACAAATTAATGAACAAAGAAATAAATACCTTGCAGTATCAATCCCTAACATCTACTTCTTACTCTAGTTTCCACACTACTTTTTAAGGCATTATACTTATAAAAGGACTTCTACTCCCCAGTTTGCTTTAAGGAAGGAAAAAATTGCAGTTTACTTTATCATTCAATTTTTAACATTATTAGAA
Source organism: Gorilla gorilla gorilla (assembly GCF_029281585.2). NCBI lineage: Eukaryota > Metazoa > Chordata > Mammalia > Primates > Hominidae > Gorilla > Gorilla gorilla. The sequence goes on along the minus strand of NC_073235.2, from coordinate 15,397,452 downwards.
GTTTACAAATTCAAATGTTTTAAGTATTATTTATTCATCAATTATTACTGTGTGCCTACTGTAAGCCACTGGCACAAATGGTAAGGACACAGACATCCAGCATACAAAAAACTCAGTCTAGTAAAAGAAATATATATGAACAAATATTACACTACAGGTTTTTAAAAAAAATAAAGTTCCGACTGGGCGTGGTGGCTCATGCCTGTAATCCCAGCACTTTGGGAGGCCAAGGCAGGCAGATCACCTGAGGTCAGGAGTTTGAGACCAGCCTGGCCAACATGGTGAAACCCTGTCTCCACTAAAAATACAAAAATTAGCCAGGCGTGGTGGTGCATGCCTATAATCCCAGCTACTCGGGAGGCTGAGACAAGAGAATCACTTGAACCCAGGAGGCGGAGGTTGCAGTGAGCCAAGATCACTCCACTGCACTCCAGCCTGGGCGATAGAGTAAGACTCTGTCTCCAAAAAAAAAAGAGTCGGCACGATGGCTCACGCCTGTAATCCCAGCACTTTGGGAGGTTGAGGTGGGTGGATCATTTGAGGTCAGGAGTTCAAGACCAGCCTGGCCAATATGGTGAAGCCCCATCTCCACTGAAAATACAAAAATCAGTCAGGCATGGTGGCAGGCACCTATAATCCCAGCTACTGGGGAGGCTGAGGCAGGAGCATCTCTTGAACCCAGGAGTCAGAGGTTGCAGTAGGCCAAGATCACATCACTCCACTCCAGCCTGAGCAACAGAGTAACACTCTGTCAAATAAATAAATTAATTAAATAAATAAATAAATAGTTCCTTGAATAAGATGACCACCTTGTTTTGTGAGAGAAAAGGTTTCACTGAGGAGGTCATATCTAAGCTGGGTCTTAACTCAGTCCTGCTTTCTGGCTTTTTTTTTGGCAGGGGAATGAGAGGTATGGAGGAACTTGTGGAGAACAGAAAAAGATGTATAGAAAGACAAACACTGCATGGTATACAAAAACAAAACTGAAGTTATCAATGAGAAATTTATGTGCCGAAAGATTTGAGGTAAGGTGTGTAGAGATATATACCAGTTCTAGATCAAAGGGACTAGATTCTCAAAAATTTGCCTTGTATTTAGGTTTTATTCTATAAGAAACAAAACAGCTGAGAAATTTTTAAGCAGGGGAATAAGAACAGCTTTAATTTTTAGGAAGACTATTATAGCAGCATTGGGAAAGCTCAAATGAAGCTTAACAGAACCAAGTGAGAACAAGAGTACCAATAGTGGTATGGATGACAAGGGGCCACACTGAAGATTTCTCAGTCAATAAGAATAAGAAACGGCTGGGCATGGTGGCTCATACCTATAATCCCAGCACTTTGGGAGGCCAAGGTGAGAGGATGGCTTGAGCCCAGGAGTTTGAGACCAGCCTAGGCAACGTAGTAAGACCCTGTCTCTACAAAAAAAAAAAAAAATTTTTAATTAGCCAGGTGTGGTGGCACACACCTGTAGTCCCTGCTACTCAGGAGGCTGAGGTGGAAGAATCACTTGAGCCCAGAGGGTCAAAGCTGCAGTGAGCCAAGATCTCACCACTGCATTCCAACATGGGCAACAGGGCAAGACACCTGTCTCAAAAAAAAAAAAAAAAAAAGAGAAAAAAGTCAGAAGATGCCAACAGGTTTCCAGCTTTGAAGTTAGGATGGACAAGATCCATTAATCAAAACATAAAAATTGTGTTTTGTCTGATCTTGGAATAAACAAGAGTGGAGCATATATAATACATTTTGTTTTAGATATACTAAAACTCAAGAGCCAGGAAATAGGTAGGTGAAGATGTAGTCAAGGAACCGAAAGTAGAGATCTAGTCTGTGGTTGCAGACAAAGGAATGGAGGAGATCACCTAGAGAAAGTCTTTAATGAAAGAATAAAAGATTGAGTCACCCCATTTTATGAGAAGAGAAGAAAAAAGAGAACTGAAAGCAGTGCCTGGAGAAACCAACGTTTGAGTAGTGGGTAAAGGAGAAATCAGTGACAATAGAAACAACAAATAAAAACAAACAAAACAGGCCGGGCGCAGTGGCTCATGCCTGTAATCCCAGCACTTTGGGAGGCCGAGGCGGGCAGATCACGAGGTCAGGAGATGGAGACCATCCTGGCTAACACGGTGAAACCCCATCTCTACTAAAAATATAAAAAATTAGCCGGGCACAGTGGTGGGCACCTGTAGTCCCAACTACTTGGGAGGCTGAGGCAGGAGAATGGCGTGAACCCGGAAGTCGAGGTTGCAGTGAGCTGAGATCGCGCCGCTGCACTCTAGCCTGGGCGACAGAGCCAGACTCCGTCTCAAAAACACAAATATTCCATGTTAGGAAGATAACCATTAGAGTAATCCTGCAAAAGAAAGACAAATCAAGAAGGATGAAAACTGTTACATATAATTGGATTTAACAAAGAGCATATCAAATATCTTGAGACTCACTAAGAAGTGTCGTTTTAAAAGGAAAGAGAAAAATAGCTAAATTGCTGAGGACAGAAGGTAGGAATAAAGATTGAGAGAAGTTTTGTTCTGGTTTGTTAGTAGCAATTAGAAGACTTAAAAATGCGTTTAAAATGAGTGGACAGAATCAGTGGAAAGGAACTCTGGCCTCTCGACTGACTGACTTCATCACTTTCAATGGTATCTCTTTTCCATTTTGGCCACAGTATAGATCTTGTATCATCATCACTATCACCTCTCAATCGCTGAAATGCAGGTATACCCTTCTCTGATCACAACCTCTTATTATTCTAGCATATTCAACCACCTCAAGAGATCTCTTCTGAACACCAATCAAGACTTTTGGTCCACTGATTGCTTTAATTATTCCCTAGCCTTCAATATACACAGTCTAGATTTTGACCCATCACCTTTATTTCACATATGCTTTTTTCATCCTGTCTACCAAAATCCAACCCAGCATATATCCCTAACATAAACTTGCCTATATCCAGAATGCTGATTATACTGCAGAAACATTTGTACTAGGGTGCTAAAACTAAGAATTCATAATCATTATTCTCAAATGGACCTAACCTTGCCTGGCAAGCCTTTGCTCTTCTACTCTGTTCATCTTTACTCTTCACAATGATGATTTTCAATGCCGCCCCTACCACTAAGATTTCACCTTCTCCCCACATCCATGACCAGCAGATGATGCCAATACATATTTCGCAGAAGCAGCAGAAGCCAACGGTCAGGAATTCAAATCTGTAAAATGGATTCCATACTTAGTCTTTTTTCTCATTTACTTCCATTATAATGTAAGATATTCCTCATGTCAATTCAGTCATCTGTGTTCTGGATCTCATCCCTCCAGCTTTTTCAGAGACCTTGATTATACCTTATCTTTCCTGTTACTTTAATCTCTTTCTAATAGTTCTTTCATATTAGCATTCAGACATGTCTTCCATCTTAACGTTGAAACGTGTCTCTTCATCTCTCTCTCCCTCCCAATCACAATTGAAACTCAATGAACAGTACTCTTACTGTTACTTTTTTCCTGGCCTATCACTCAAAAGACTACTTTCATCTAGCTCAACTACTCTTCTAAAACTATTCTCATTCAGGTTACAAATGACCACCTTGTAGCTAAAGACAGCAAATTATCTACGGGTTCTAGCTCATCTCAGCACCATTCTACAGTGTTTACCTCTAGATATCTACCCATGCATTCTCAGTCTCTTTCGCAGACTTTTCCTCCTCTACTCAAACCTAACTGGCACACTGCTCTGTCTTAGTTCTCTTCCCCTGTGATATGTTCCCCTAGGTAATGTCAACCCCTCTAAGGTAATTGACACCTTCTGAATCTCTGTCTCCAGCTCTGCCTTGTTTCTTACCTCCAAAATCCACATATTTGACTCTAACAAAATCTCAGATGTCTCACAAGTACCTCAAACACAATGTGTTCAAAATTAAACTTATTTTCTCCTCTCTACACCACCCAGTCAAAAGTGTTTCTCCTTATGAAACAAGACCTCTAGCTCTCACCTTATACAAAAATCAACTCAAAATGAATTAAAGATTTAAATCTAAGACCCAAAACTATAAAAGTACTAGAAGAAAACTTAGGGGAAACCTCTCACAACATTGGTACGGGAAAAGATTTTACAAATAAGACCTCAGAAGCACAGGCAACAAAAGCAAAAATAGACAAATGGGATTATATTAAATTAAAATGCTTCTGTGAGGAAAACCATCAACAGAGGGAAAATACAAGTTATGGAATGGGTCAAAATGCCCGCAAACTGTACATCTGACAGAGGATTAACATCCAGAATATATAAGGAATTCAATTCAACAGCAAGAAAAAAAAAAAAAAACACTGATTTTTTTAAAAGGGCAAATAATCTTAAATAGACATTTCTCAAAAGAAGGCACATCAACGGCCAACAAACACATGAAAAAAATGTCCAACATGACTAATCATCAGGAAAATGCAAATCAAAACCAGAAAGAAATGTCGTCTCCCCATAGTTAGAATGGCTATTATCCAAAAGACAAAAAATCACAAATGCTGGCAAGGATGTGCAGAAAAGGGAACTCACATATACTGTGGAGGGAATGTTAATAGGTAAAGCCACTATAAAGCATAGTACAGAGGCTCCTCAAAAAACCACAAATAGAACTACCATATGTTCCAGCCATCCTACCACTGGGTATATACCCAAAGGAAAATAAATTACTATATCAAAGATACCTGCACCCTCATGTTTATTGCAGTACTCTTCACAATAGCCAAAATATGAAATTAACCTAAGGGTCCATATGGATATGTGTAGTATATATGCACAATACTATTCAACCATAAAAAAAGAGTGAAATCCTGTCATTCCTGGCAACACAGATGAGCCCAAAGGACATTAAGTGAAATAAGCCAGGGACTAAAAGATAAAAAAATTGCATGTTCTCATTCATGTGCAAAAGCTAAAAAAATTGATTTCATGTAAGTAGAGAGTAGAAAAGTGGTTACTAGAGGCTGGAAAGGGTAGGGGAAAGAAGGGAATAGGGAGAGCTTGAATAAAGGATACAAAATTACAGCTGGATAGCAAGAATAAGTTCTAGTGTTCTATAGCACTATATGATGACTACAGTTAATTTATTATATATTTTCAGATAGTTAGAACAGAGAATTCTGAATATTCTCAACACAAAAAAATAAGTGTTTGAGGTGAATATGCTACTTACATTGACTTGATCACCACACACTGTACATATCAAAATATCACTACATACTCCATAAATATGTACAATTATCATATGTCAAGTAAAATTTTTTTAAAAGCCTGGCACAGTGGCTCATGCCTGTAATCCCACACTTTGAGGGAGGCCAACGTGGGAGGGTCACTTGAGCCCAGGAGTTTGAGACGAGCATGGGCAACAGAAGGAGACCCTGTCTCTATAAAAAATAAAATAAAAGGCCAGACGCAGTGGCTCACACCTGTAATCCCAGCACTTTGGGAGGCCAAGGTGGGCAGATCACCTGAAGTCAGGAGTTCAAGGCCAGCCTGGCCAAATGGTGAAACCCCATCTCTACTAAAAACACAAAAATTAGTCGGGCGTGGTGGCACATGCCTGTAATCCCAGCTACTCAGGAGGCTGAAGCAGGAGAATCGCTTGAACCCAGGAGGTGGAGGATGCAGTGAGGTGAGATCACGCCACTGCACTCCAGCCTGGGAGACAGAGCAAGACTCCATCTCAAAAATAAAATAAATTAGCGAAGCATGGTGGCACACGCCTGTGGTTCCAGCTACTCAGGAGACTGAAGCGTGAAAATCTCTTGAGTCCAGAAGTTTGAGGCTGCACTGAGCTGTGATTGTGCCACTGCACTGCAACCTAGGTGACAAAGTTGAGACCTTGTCTCAAAAAATAAAATAAAATAATTTTTAGATGTTTTTCCTTGAACATTCTCAATTTCAGCAGATAAGGGATAAATAAGACTATCTCGGAGCTGGGAATTACCCTCAATTGATACATCTAGCTTACCACCAATATCCCATTCATCACGCCCTGTTACTCTTTAATTATCCACTTTTTCCTTGTCAAAACAAACGAACAAAAACCTCCCATAGATCTAATCAGACTTATATTTAACTACCATTTACAACAAAAAAAAGTAAATATAGGAAGTAGGGTACCATGTTAAATGACCCAATGAGTATGTAATAATCAGAATCCCTAGAATATAGGAAATTTTACAAGACATCTCAAGTTTTTTTCCATAAATAAATGGCAAGAACAAAAAAGAAAAGAAACATAACACACAGGGAAAATAACCTATAGATAAAAAGAGACTTAAGAGATTTATCAACTAAATCCAATGAGTAGACCACATTTTAATGTTGATTCAAACAGAATAACCAATATAGTAAATAATCAAAGAAATTTAAGCAATGACTAGATATCAGATAAAGAAACTGCATACTAAATTAAGGTGTCATATTTACCTTTTTTAAAAGTCTTCATATTTAAGAGTTAAGTATTTGTTAAGTGAAATAGTATGTACAATTTACTTTAAAATAATTGGAGGTTGAGGGTGGAAAGATTATAGACAAAATGAGATTGTCCATAGATTATAACCACCAAAGTTGTGTGATAGGCACATGGGGGTTCATTATATTATTTTCTGTTCTTTGACATGTGAAGTTTTCCACAATAAAAGTTAAATGTCTGTGTGTGTGATCGCACATACACAATTTCCATTTCTATCCCCACTGCCATCACTAATATCTCTTGCTTAGACTATAGCAATAGTCAATTATCTGGTTTTCCCAGAATCATGCTTACCTTACCCAAATAATTTCTCTTCATTGTCTATGTGGCCTGAGTAATCTTTTCTAAGTAAAATAAGCCAACATATATTGAGTAACCATTATGTTCAAAGCACTAGAGTATAACAATTTCTTTATACACATCTCCTTAAGCCTTATAACAATCCTGGCCCAGGCGTGGTAACTCACATCTATAACCCCAGCACTTTGGCAGGCCAAGGGGACAAACTGCTTGAGCCCAGGAGTTCAAGACCAGCCTGGGCAACATGATGAAACTCTGTCTCTACCAAAAATACAAAAAATTAGCTGGGCATAGTGGCATGCATCTGTATTCCAAGCTACTTGGGAGGCTGAGGTAGGAGGATCACTTGAGCCTGGGATATCAAGGCTGCAGTGAGTCATGTTCATGCCACTGAACTCTATCCTGGGTAACAAAGTGAGGGTCTGTCTTAAAAAAAAAAAAAAAAAAGAAAAGAAAAGAAAAAAATCTTGAAGTACTAATAATATCTCCATTTTACAGACGAAGAAATCAAAATTCAGAAAGGTTAAGTCACTGAATGATATCACAAAGTTAGAAATTAGCATAGACAGGATTCAAGTTCAAACACGTAGATTCCAATATTTGCACGTTAAGCGCAAAAATTATTCCTCCAGGTATACTCATTAATGTTGCCTATAGGATAGGGTTCAAATTCTTTAACATGGTCTAACAACACTTTCAGTGCTCTTTCCTGGCCTACCTATACAGCCTCCTCACTTCTTTCCACCTCGTTCTCCATGCTTCAGGCATATTGGTCATGCACTTCTAGTCCCTCTCATACTGTAAAGCCTTTTCATATATTGGTTTCTCTATCTAAAACAACTCAGCCTGCCCACCTCAGCAGCTAACTCCTATTTTATTCTTCAAGCCTCTGCTTAAAGATTTACTCCTCGACGACATTCCTGATTCCCCACACTAGGTTAGCTACTCCTGTGATACATGCACAGAGCACTGTGTGTGTGTTTCCCTTCTTCTAACCCCCAACACACTTGTAATTATTTCTTCAATGTCTTCCTTTCCACCACATTATAATAGCCTTGCAGTCAGGGAAATTTTTTATACACCGTTTTACTCACGATACATGGCAAAGTATTTTAAACATGGTAGTTGTTCATTAATGAATAAATTATGAGAAGGGAAGAAGTACAAAGGAGGATATTTGCAAATCAGACAAAGTCAATGTCAAAAAATAAGATGATAAAGGTCAGAATAGCATTTATTTTTTGGTGGGAATGGAGTAGTGACTGTGTGAACAAGTACAAGGAAAGCTTCAGGGTTACTAGATTTGTTCTGTTTCTTTACCTGTTATGATTACAGTCATAAAAATTCTTTGAACTGTATAATTAACACTTACATACTTACACTTCAATTAAAGAGGGAGGGAAAAGGGTAGAAAAGAAAAAGGGAAAAAGAAAAAGAGGGAGAAAGAGAACAGCACTTACAGATGGCATAAACTTCAAAAAAGAGAAAAATGGTGTTAAGTTTGAATAAAGATGGGGAAAAAATGTTTGCAGAAGTAGCAATGTGGAAGTAAAGCTAATTTTATTGAGGGCCCTGAGATCCAGTGGGTGTGGAAAAATAAATACTGCTCATTTGAAAGGGCTAAAATTTTCCTCTTAGGGGTTATTAAAAAAAAGAAAAAAAAAGTTAAAGCAACAGGGAAGGATGCCACAGGGAAAAAGAAATTTCTACTGAGAAGAGGTTTGAGGATATTAATAAGGTCTATTATAGAGTGAATTCCAGAGGGCACAAGCATTGAACAAACTATTTTTTGAAAATGTTATTTATACAAATCATAAAAACATACCTTTGTTGCATATGTAGGTTTTTCTATTGCTTCATCACCAATGAAGAAGTCTAGGTCATCAACACCTTTCATCACCCTCCTTTGAGCTTGATCACCCACTTTTGCTGACTCCTTAATAGCAATACCTTTAAAATAAGTTAGACATGTCAAAGAATTCATTTTCTTCAAATGAGAAAAACTTTTACCTTACACTTCTCCCATTACAAAGTGCTACAAAGTAAAACATGACCTAGCCTATTTAAATTGTCAAACTAATTCACAAAAGTCATAAGAAACCAGTGACAAAATTCATTTCACACAATGAAACTCAACTTCCACTCAGAGACAAGACCTCAAATGCAAAAAGCCAGAAAAACAACATCTGTGGGAAAGTTTCAAATATATATTTTTTAAATTATATAAATCCTCTTTTGATTCTCAGTAAAACTGTAATCCCACCAAATCCACATATGCTTGATGAACAACTGGAAAGAAAAAAACTGAAAAACACAAATGAGAAAAAAACTTCAAGAATAATTTTTTAAACTTTCTTTACATCTCTACCCTATCACTATTGGGTCTAGTAATAGTGATCGGGTCTAGTAACAGCAATTACTATTGTGGTCTAGTAATTTAAATGTAATACAGATCTGTTAAACTACATATACAAAAGGAAATCTCAATTCATTTAGGTAAAACCCACAACAATATCCTTAAATAATTGCAGAAATCCAGCATACAGTTTGAAAGCTAAAACTTGTTATGTATTTTTAGATTAAGTTATAAATGTACAAATCCATCAAGTTCAATTCTCCATTCAAAATAATTGTCTGAATGCACTTAAACTGATCTGGCATTCAACTGTTACTTTCATTTAGTAACAGCTATATCCTTAAGAAAGTGGGCAGAAAATAACTGGAAGAAAAAAATTTTTAATCCACCATCTAGTCCTTCTAAATGCTAGAAATTCTCTCCACCAATTTACTTACAGTGTACATAGACATCCAGGTGGCTCACTATAAATTTCCTAAAAATAAATATGCATGTATATAAAAAAAACCTTGAACCACTTGCACAGGCTTTCCAGATCAAATATCAATACTCATTAGTAAAAGACAGTGGCAATGTCTCTATCTGCTAATTATAAACACTGTACCTGCAGCATTAAAACTGGGTGGGTGAGAAAAAACACTCAAAAATCAAAAACCTTCTTACAGCAGGCAAATGAATTTTTAACACACTGCAACTAGTCATGGCAAAGACTTCGTATTTTGGCAGAGAGACAAGATAAAAAATGGATTCAATAGTGATGAGATCCAATGGTTCAAAAAATCAAGATTATATAGGCCTCCAACAAAAAGTTAACACAGCCATTTACGAATATAACCAAAACCAATTTTGCTAAGATGGCAGAAATAACTTTAGTAGTCTCCTGAAATATACAATCATAACAAAAGATTATACACAAAAGATTAAAAGTCATCAGCATTGTTACAGGTTGAATTGTGTACCACCAAAAAGATATGAAGTCCTAACCGCCAGTACCTCAGAATGTAACTGTGTTTGGAAATAGGGTCTTCACAGTTAAAACGAAGTTATCAAGGTGGCCCCTAATCCAATATGACTAGTGTCCTCATAGAAAGGGAAAATTTGAACACAGACACAGAAGGATGATGATGTAAAGACACACAGCAAGAAGACAGCCATGTGACTGGAGTGACGCATCTATCAGCCAAGGATCCTGAGGAAACATCAGAAGCCAGAAGACACCAGCAAGAGCATGACCCTGCTGACGCACTGATTTTGTACTTCTGGACTCCAGAATTGTAAGTGTCTGTTGTTTTCAGCCACCCAATTTTTGGTACTGTGTTATGTACGGTAGCTTAAAGAAACCAGTAAGTACATACACGATGGTCTAACACTAAACTGAAATACAACTAAAGTCAAGTACTAGCCCAAAGAAGTACCTCTACATCAGTCAGCAATAAAGCCAACATGTATCACCGAATTCTTAAAAACAGACAAAAAACAATCAACGTATTGACATATAAATGTGAGAAAAACTACAAAGAAAAGCAAACCTATTCTTCATGTTCAGTAGATAACAAACATGCATGAATAAAATATTTAAAAGGTAATAATAAAGGCCACTAGACTCACACGAATGAGCTGTTTCATCAATATCAACTAAAATCCATTCTGGGTTTTAAAAAAGTATTAGATTTAGGCAGTTAGACTAAGTTCTTACATAATCGATTCCTAGAAAAGTATATCAAAATAGGAGAAACACACAAGTCAAATAAGTTTGTTTCTAGAAAGTGAGGAGTAGATAAAAACCATAAAACCATTTCCCCTTTTAGGTGCAATTTTGAAAGTGTATTTATTTTCTTTTTATTTCTTTCTTTTTTTTTTGAGATTGAGTCTTGCTCTGTCACCCCCCAGGCCTGGAATGCAGTGGTGCGATCTCAGCTCACTGCAACCTCCACCTCCCGGGTTCGAGCGATTCTCCTGCCTCAGCCTCCTGAGCAGCTGGGACTACAGGTGTGCACCACCATGCCTGGCTAATTTTTGTATTTTTAGTAGAGACGGGGTTTCATCATGTTGGTCAGGCTGGTCTCGAACTCCTGACCTCGTCATCTGCCCGCCTCGGCCTCCCAAAGTGCTGGGATTACAGGCGTGAGCCACCGATCCCGGCCAGACTGTGTTATTTCTTTAATGCCACACACTTAATTTTGTTCTTACTACACAAATGACAAAACAGTTGACCTCTTGTGTCCAACGAGTGCTCAAGTGATACTGAAGATCCAGTTTTTGGCAAAGCCTAACAATTCCTATCTTATTCTCAACTTCATTGATTCTGAAACATACACTGCTTTCATTACTCTCTACATATTCATTTTTCCATTTTCTTATTTTCATAAATGAATAACAATGAAATACAAAAAATTCAGTCACATAAATAAGATTGTGAAAAATCAGTGACACTCTCAAAATTAAAATGTCTAGGAGTGAGAACCACTAAGCAACGGCTCAAAAGGTTTGTCACTTGGTATGCAAAAGTTTTAATTTGGCTGTAAGACAAATAGATCAGAAGTGTTACTATATTATGTACAAAAAACGTGAACTGTTTTCAAGTCAAAAGTGTAAAAGTATGTTAATCAAGGAACAGACCTACGCTAACAAACGAGCACTAACAAACCAATGTCAGAATATTTTTCAAAAACTACTGAAAGTTAATGGTCAGCTTAAGCAAGATTAACAAAAATAGGATAAAACAAAAATACTCTAAAGACATACAACAGTATGGTTATGGGATATTAGAAAACAGCTGAGGTCAACATCTCTAAAGGTGAGATATTGTCCTTCCATCCATGAAACATGGGCACTTAGTGAGGACATCAACAGATACGGGCCCTACAAACAGTAGTCATATCCACAAACCAAAGGACAATCTTCATAGGTATATGATGGGGAGTGGACTACTTGATAATTAGTTATACCCCCATACTGTTAACTGCAATATCACCCTAAAAATTGGGGTACTGTTTCATTATCAGCTAATTTCTTTTTCTTCTTTAAAAAGACGTATTTAGTAGACACGGCAAGTGGGGAGCTAAACATAAAGCTGAAATGAATAGTCAGACGTACAAAAAGGAGGCCACACTTAGAACCTGGCAAATCATGTTTTTAAAAGGACTAAATCTTTTAGGATTTCAGAACTGATTACTTCTTTTACTTAAATTATTAGGGAAGGAGATCTTTTAAATCAGCTCATTTGTGGCTTAAAAGAAATACTTACAGGAAGGGATGATAAACTGTGGTTCTGTATTTCCAGCATATCCTAGTTTTGTATACCTGCAAAACAAAATAATTTATAAAGATTTCACTAATATTTTAGCAATTATACATTTCTTTCTTAGAATTTCATTTGTTATGAAGTGAGATTCCATCGTAGATAAATAATATACCAAATTCCATAGTTTCACTTAATTTAACCCCTACTTTCACAATTCTATCAAAATTATAAATGCACAGAGCTTCTGAAAAGAAATTCCACTTCAAGAAATTGATCCTTCAGGAATATATGTGAAATAATACACAACCAAGGTCATTAGCTACAATCTTGCTTCTAACAGCAAAAGACTGGAAATAACCTAAATATCAATCAAACTGGAAACTACTGAAATATGCTAAGTTTATACTATGGAATATTATGCAGCTACAAAAAATAGAATGAGGAAGCTCTTAGTATAGTGATAGGAAACAATTCCCAAAATATATTACTTATTGAACAAAGATACAGAACAATGTATCAAGTATGGTATATCTGTATAAAAGTAATGGGGAGGAGTAAAAACATATGAAATATTTTGTATAGGCACAACGTATCTCTGGAAGACTACACAAGAATAATTTCGGTTGTCTCCAAAAAAGGGAACTGGGGCAGTGATGAACAGAAACGAGAAGGAGATTTGTTTTCATTGTACATTGTTTCATACCATTCAAATTAATTACTATTCAAAAATAAATATAAGATTTAATGTTTTGTCGCAGTAGATTTGGCCTACATTCTTCTAACAAAATAACAACATAAACAAGGATTAGAAATTATAAAAGCTGAGCTCTGACAAGCAGTATGTGGGGGCTACTTAGGAGATAGTGGGGCATTTTTTAGCTATGTGGGAAAAGCTATTAACTATAAGCAGGCTTTAAAGAGAATATAACATTTTATATTATTCCATATTCAAACTCACTGATAAATAGCAGACAGGTAATTGCTGTGACATTCTTGGACTCTAATATCTGAAGAATCTTTTTTCTAAAATAAAATGAAAAAAAAAATCTACCGGGGGCCTGACGTGGTGGCTCACACCTGTAATACTAGCACTTTGGGAGGCTGAGGTGGGTGGATCACCTGAGGTCAGGAGTTCAAGACCAGCCTGACCAACACGGTGAAACACACTCGCTATTAAAACTATAGAAATTAGGCTGGGAGCAGTGGCTCATGCCTGTAATCCCAGCACTTTGGGAGGCTGAGGCAGGTGGATTACTGGACCAGGACAGGAGTTCGAGACCAGCCTGACCAACATGGTGAAACCCCCAACTCTACTAAAAATATAAAATTAGCCAGGCATAGTGGTGGGCACCTGTAATACCAGCTACTTGGGAGGCTGAGGCAAGAGAATCGCTTGAACTTAGGAGGCGGAGGTTGCAGCGAGCCGAGATCACACCACTGCACTCCAGCCTGGGAGACAGAGTGAGACTCTGTCTCAAAAAATAAACAATATCTTTGGGGAATGTTTTAGCCTCCAAATTAAGTTCAAGAACTGAGTGTGCCAAGGCCGAGAAGAGAGGATCACTTGAGGTGAGGAGTTCGAGACCAGCCTGACCAACATGGTGAAACCCCATCTCTATTAAAATACAAAAATTAGCAGGGTGTGGTGGTGGGCGCCTGTAATCCCAGCTACTCAGGAGAGTGAGGCAGGAGAATTGCTTGAACCCGTGAGACAGAGGTTTCAGTGAGGCAAGATCATGCCACTGTATTCCAGCCTGGGTGATAGAGCAAGACTTCGTCTCAAAAAAAAAAAAAAAAAAAAAGTGTGCCAAATAAGAGTAAATCATTAAAAATAAGGGGAAACCATAAACTGTTGAAAAAAGTGATATTGGTCTACTGACTAACCTCTTCAACAGTTTCCCACTGTTCACGTTTAAAAAAAAAACAAAAAACAAAAAACAAAAATTTCCTTGTAATGTATACAAAAAAGTCCCTTTATTATTTGGCCTCTGACCTCTCCCAGCTGCCCTGACACCACATTAAACTCCCTAACCATAAAAACAGCTGACAATTTCTCAACACTCCAACTCATTTCATGCCACCAAGCCACTATTAACACTGCTCCTACTACATTAGATGCTCTCCTTCCCATCCAGTATAGTTTAATACCTTACCAGTGGACAAATGGAAATGACTAGTCTACTATACCAAAATAAAAACTTGTTTAACACAAAGCAGTCTAAAATTGTTGAACCAAAACACTCTACCTAAAAGCCTACTACTATCTAACCAATAGTGAATTATTAATATCTAACTATTCCTTGGTCTGATCCCACATATTAATCTCTCTACTTTTATTCTTATTTGTCACCACCACAATTCAAGCTGCTATACCCAACAATACCCTAAAACAGGACAAAACAGTATTTTCAATTCTAGAACTCCTACAAAGGACAAGAGAATAATGTACCTAAAAAACAATGCCCTAATTGTTTTTTCCTCTGCTTTCACACCACCACCACAACAACCAACACAGAAGACTTCTGGGACCAAATGTGTGGAGGGTTTCTCCCAAGAAGAAAAAAGCAATCCATTCTGCAGTGGACACCAGCTGGGTGTTCTGTAATTCAATTCCAATACTATCTACCTGGAGATAACATCAGAATCCACAGGTTGAAGGCTCAGTCCCCAGGACTGCCCCCCTTCTTCAGACACCAGTCACAAGCCCCAGCCTCTGGAACTTCTGACTCACCTGCTTGAAGATGAGTTTCCCATACTCCCTCCCTGAGTTCAATTAATTTGCTCAAGTGGCTCACAAAACTCAGAGAAACACATTAGCTGGTTTATTATAAATAATATTGCAAAGCATACAGATAAAGACACACACAGGGTGAGGTGTGTAGGAAGAGACGTAGACGTTCCACACCCTCTCGAGTGTACCACCCTCCCAGAACCTCCACGTGTTCAGCTATCTGAAAGCTCTCCAAACTCTGTCCTTCGGGTTTTTATAGAGGCTTCAGTGCATAGACAGGATTGATTAAACCATTGGCCACTGGTGATCAACTTAACCTTCAGCCCCAGTGGTTGGAGGGTGGGGCTGGAAGTCCCAACTCACTAATCATGCCTTGGTCTTTCAAGTGACCAGCCCCATCTTGAAGTTACCTAGGGGCTGCCAGCCAACAGTCATCCCATTAGCATTCAAACAGACATCACTTTGGAGTTTCTAAGAATTATAGGAGTTGTATGTCCGAAAACTGAGTTGAAAACCAAATACATATTTCCCAATTTCAAACGGCCTAACTCAAAAATCTTCAAATGATGCTCTACTGCCTACAAGATTAAGTACAAGCTTGTTTCCATTTCTGTAAAATTGTTCATTGTAAAATTGTTCCTAAAGGCCCATCCACATGAACAATTATATCATTCTCTGATTCCTTCAGCTGAATATTAAAGTTCTCCATAATCATTTCCAATTTTTATAAGCATCTGCTATCACTTGCTTACATAAACCCAGCTCTAAGCATACTACACCTGCTACTCTTTTTTCCCTTATATCTTGTCTATTCCCTATTCCCCCCTCACATATTATCTACGCTCACACTGCACCCTCCCAAAAAAAACAACAACAACAACAAAAAAAAACTTTTATCACAACTTAAAACTTCTCCAGGAAGTCTTTCCTGATCATTTTAACTATCAGGCATCCTTTCTTTTGACTACTCTTCATTTCAACCATGAGCCACACATATTTTTATGTGTGTAAATATCATCTCCTAAATATTACAGTAATATTTGAAGTACAGACCACATTACAGTAGAAATTTCCTTAAGAAACATTCATTTAACCAGCTTACCAAACTGATCAAGACCCCATTCTTGGCCAGAATCAAATTTTCTAGGCTGAGTATATTCATCAATGAATTACTTTCAAAATAAACACCAAAAGGATCAAATGAACCTAATACAAAACAGTCAATATGTAATCAAAACAAAAATGCTCTTCTCAAAACACAAGAATAAATGCATACAGTATCCAACTGTATGGATATGCCATAATTTATTTAATCACTTCTAATGTATTTTAAATGCCACAGCAAAATAATCTACTACATTTTGGAGAGCAGTAACTAATGTTCTACTACCTTAGATTTAAATTTTAAATATCCCAAAAGAACTAAATCATGTAAAGTCTGTCTACATTAGTTAGGCAGACTGCTAAATTACAGCATTTGATAATAATCATAGACAACAATATTTTCACCAATTCTTAAAAAATATGAGGGGAAATATCACAGTTTACTTAACTTCATAAGTTGCTTAGACTCTAAAAGCTAATTTGGTTCCTGGCTCAAAAAAAATGTGGTACAGGACACAATCTAAAAAAATAAAGTTATCTCCTAAACTTTAAAAAAGGTTTTGAAGGCTCAACCTTCAACAAGTCACATTTTCCCCACCAGGGAGTAAAGTGCTGAATGACAAAAAAAAAATCACTCTTTAAAACCACTCGCCTTATACTACCAGCAAACTTTAAAAATTAAGATTTGAAAATTTAAAAAAACACAAGTCAAAGTTCAGAGAATAAGCGTACAGAAAATACATTGCAATAATTTTAAAAATAAGAACACAACCGTAGAAATCTCAGACTAAAAAAATACTTTTTAATGCTCATATAAAAATACTTTAATGCTTATATGTGAGATGAGAAACATTTAAGGAGAGGAAGAGGTTTGAAAATTGTTATTAGAAAAAGAAAAAAATTAGAAAGTATATTAAATATTAAATTTATTTAAAACTCCAAAATAAAAGCTTTTCAAATGTAAACTAGCCTCCATTAACCTACCAATTCTATTGAGTTTTACACATGAAATAACTACATATTATCCTTGATTAAGATATTTTTATGAACTCTAAAAATTCGATAGTCACCATAAAGAAATTTCGTACAAGTAGATGGCAGAAGTTTCTCTCGCTTTTTCTTTGACAAAAAAAAAAAAAACTGCTAACAGCTAATTGGCATTTGACATATGAACTTTTTAAATTGTAATTTAAGGATGTAATCACTATCTTTAAATTCAAGGCTCTTGTTTTTCAGTGACACAAAGTTCAAATATTTTTGTAATAATACAAATAGGTTTCAAATGACTTTCCTATTAAGCATTTCTCTAAGCATATATACATGTTTGTTGCTCTCTAAAGAATAATGATGTTCTTCAGGATACTGACCAAGTGTATCACAGCAACCCACCTTTTTTTTTTTTTTTTTTTGGGACAGAGTTTTGCTCTTGTTGCCCAGGCTGGAGTGCAATGGCGAGATTTCGGCTCACCACAACCTCTGCCTCCCGGGTTGAAGCGATCTTCCTGCCTTAGCCTCCCAAGTAGCTGGGATTACAGGCATGCGCCACCATGCCTGGCCAATTTTGTATTTTCAGTAGAGACAGGGTTTCTCCATGTTGGTCAGGCTGGTCTCCAACTCCTGATCTCAGGTGATCAGCCAGCCTTAGCCTCTCAAAGTGCTGGGATTACAGCTGTGAGCCACCATGCGTGGCCAACAACCCACTTTTAACCTTACTTTTCCAAAATAAATTTTTGCTTTGAATTTATAAATCCTATCAGTATAATTTATTTTTCCACAGCCCTTGCAATTTTCTGTAAAGATTTCCTGGATATTCAAAAAGGTCATTTATGAGCTGGGTGTGACGGCTCACGCCTGTAGTCCCAGCACTTTGGGAGGCCAAAGCAGGAAGGTCACTTGAGGACAAGAGGTGAACACCAGCCTGGGCAACAAATCAAGATCCAAATCTCTACAAAAAATTTAATCAGCTGGACATAGCAGCTCACACCTGTAGTCCTAGCTACTTGGGAGGCAGGGAGGATGACTTGAGCCATGGAGGAGCTATGACTGCCCCACTGCACTTCAGTTGGGCAACAGAGCAAGAACCCGTCTTTAAAAAAATTATTATAAAATTACAATAAAAAATAAACAAAAAAGTAATTCGTAAAAGCAGCTTCTCCCCTGCTCTAAGTTACATTTAGCAAAAACTCTCTTTTGGACAGCTAGTAAACAACCTGATCTCATTCCCTCCTAGTAAGCTTTAAAAATAAGTTTAAATGGCTTCATTTTTTCTTAAATTTGCCACCTGGATAGTTGCATTTAGTACAGAATTCAGACTTGGGACAAACTTTCATATCTGAAAGCTATTTACCCAAATCGATCCACAGATTCAAGCATTTCCCATCAAAATCCTAATAACATTTTTGCAGAAATAGAAAAATCCATCCTAACATTCATATGGATCTCAAAGGATCCTGAATAGCCAAAATAATCCTGAAAAAGAACAAAGTTGGAGACCTCACACTTCCTCATTTTAAAAGTTACTACAAAGCTATAGTGACCAAAACAGTATGGTACTGGCATAAGAACTAACAGAATCAGGAGCCCAGAAATAAACTCTCACATATATAATTAAATGATTTTTAACAAGGATGCCATAACTACTAAGATGAAGAAAGGACAGTCTTTTGAACAAATGGTGCTGGAAAACTGGATATCCACATGCAAAAGAATGAAGTTGTACCTTTACCTTACACCATACACAAAAGTTAACTCAAAGTTGATCACAGATGTAAACACAAGAGCTAAAACTATAAAACTCTTAGAAAAAAACCATAAGGTGAAAAGCTTCATGATACTAAATTTGGCTATGATCTCTTGGCTATCACACCAAAAGCACAAGTAACAAAAGAAAAAAAGAGAAAAACTTCATCAAAATTAAAAACTTGTGTATCAAAGGACACTATCAACAGTGGAAAGGCAATCTACAGAATGGGAGAAAATATTTGCAAATCACTATCTGTAAGGGATTAATATCCAGAATAAAGAACAACACAACAACCAAAAAAAGCCCAACTGAAAAATCAGCAACGAACCTGTAATGACATTTCTCCAAAGAAAATATACAAATGGCCAATAAACACAAGAAAAGATGTTCAACCTTACTAATAATAAAGAAAATGCAAATCAAAACCAGAATGAAATACCCCATTACACCCATTAGGATGGCTATTATCAAAAAAACAGAAAATAACAAATGTTGGGGAAGATGTAAAGAAACTGAAACCCTTGTACAATGCTGGTGAGAGTTTAAAATGGTGCAGTGCTGTGGAAAACTATAAAATAGTTCCTCCAAAAATTAAATACAGTAATTACACGACCCAACAATTCCACTTCTGGGTATATACCCAAAAGAACTGAAAGCAGGAACTTGAACAGGTACTTGTACATGCATGTTCATAACAGCAATGTCCGCAAAGGCTAAAAGGTGGAAGCAACCCAAGCATCCATCAACATGTGAATGGATAAACAAAAATATGATATATACTTCCAATGGAATATTATTCAGCCTCAAAAAGGAAACACATGATACATGCTTACAACATGGATGAACCTTGAATACATTATAAGTAAAATAAACCAATCACAAAAGGACAACTATTGTACAATTCCACTTATAGAAGGTACCTAGAAAAGTCAAATTCATAAAGACAGAAAGCGGAATGGTATTTGCCTGGGACTTCGCATGTGAGGAGAGAACGGGAACTTACTGTTTAATGGGCAGAGTTTCAGTTTGGGAAGATAAAAAAGTTATGGATCATGGAGGATGGTGATGGTTAGACAATAATGTGAATGTACTTTATGCCACTAAACTGCACACTTAGAAATAGTTAAACAGTAAACTTTACGAGTATTATACCACAAAAAAACAGAATTTTTTTTTTTTTTTTTTCTGAGACGGAGTCTCGCTCTGTCGCCTAGGCTGGAGTCCCGTGGCGCCATCTCGGCTCACTGCAACCTCTGCCTCCTGGGTTCAAGCAATTCTCCTGCCTCAGCCTCCCAAGTAGCTAAGACTACAGGCATCCACCACCATGCCCAGCTAATTTTTGTATTTTTAGTAGAGACAGGGTTTCACCATGTTGGCCAGGCTGGCCTTGAACTCCTGACCTCATGACCCGCCAGCCTCAGCAGTTACCACAAAGAAAATAATACTGGATACCTACTGCACATGTTAAAGCAGGATAAATCTAAATGTATCAAATATAAAGTTTAAAAGAAAATGTGATATAGTTTATAACCCTGGAGTGCAGGAGACTTTCTAACTATAACTTAAAACCCATACACTATAAAAGGTGATTTCAACTATGTAAAAATTAAAAACTTCTTTACAAAAACACACTCAAAGTAGCCAAAAGAAAAATGAGTAACAGAGAAAAATTATCTACACAAATTATCTAGACAGATATAATCTCTTTAACATATAAAGGGTACCCAGATGTTAATGACAAGGGAGGGAAGGAGGAGGAAGGGAGGAAACAAAAGAAGGAAAGGCAAAAAGACACTAACCATTCCCAGAACAACAGAAATGGTCATTAAACGAAAAGACACTCAACTCCATGGGACTTTTAAAATGTAAATTAAAAGTGCACTGAGGTGCTTTCAAACATAACTAGTTGGAGGGAGGGTTGTATAACAACAACAACAAAAGAAAAAACATTACTAGTTAGAATGCAAAATGATACAGCCACTTACGAAAACAATTTAACAATCACTTACCATCTGACCCAGGAATTCTACCTCTAGTTAGAATCTACTAGAAACAAGAAAAAAACAGTTGTCCATACAATTGTGTACATGTATGTTCACAACAGAATAGTTCATAAAGAGCCAAAACTGGAAAAAAAAAACAATGTTTAACAAGAGAATGAATAAACAAGAGTGTTATATTCATACAAACCAAAATTACTTCACACAGGAAGAACCAGGAAAACATAACCCATTCTCCTGGGAGAAGACACTCAACAGAAGGTAATTCTAACATCACCCAAATGCTGGAATTATCAGATAAAGACTTCCAATCAACAATGAGTATTAACATAGACCTGTAACTGATCATAAAGGAAATATCACCAGATAAATGAAAATAAAGGCCAAGCAGTAGAAATTATTCATTCTGAAATCGGGGGGAAAGAAAACAAAGAAAAAGGACAGAGCTTCAGGGACTTATCAAGGACAATATCAAAAAGGTGATACACGCGGCCAGGCGCAGTGGCTCACACCTGTAATCCCAGCACTCTGGGAGGCCGAGGTGGGCGGATCACAAGGTCAGGAGATCGAGACCATCCTGGCTAACAAGGAGAAACCCCGTCTCTACTAAAAACACAATAATAAAATTAGCCGGGCGCAGTGCCAGGCACCTGTGGTCCCAGCTACTCAGGAGGCTGAGGCAAGAGAATGGCGTGAACCCAGGAGGCGGAACTTGCAGTGAGCTGAGATCAAACCACTGCACTCTACCCTTGGCAAAGGAGTAAGACTCTGTCTCAAAAAAAAAAAAAAAAAAAAGTGACACACTTAAGTCCCAGAAGGAGAAGAGAGTGTAGTAAAAATATTTTTAAAAAGAAATAGTGACAGGCCAGACGGGGTGGCTCACGCCTGTAATCCCAGCACTTAGGGAGGCCGAAGTGGGTAGATCACTTGAGGCCAGGAGTTCAAGACCAGCATGGCCAACACGGCGAGACTCCATCTCTACTAAAAATAAATTATGGGAGGCTGAGGCAGGAGAATTGCTTTAACCCAGGAGGCAGAGGTTTCAGTGAGCTGAGATCGCGCTACTGCACTCTAGCCCAGCAACAGAGCGAGACTCCGTCTCAAAAAAAAAAAAAAAAGACAATTAGCCGAGCATGGTGGTGTAAGCCTGTAATCCCAGCTACTCAGGAAGCTGAGGCACAAGAATCGCTGAACCTGGGAGACAGAGGTTGCAGTGGGCCAAGATTGCGCCACTGCACTCCGGCCTGGGCAACAGAGCAAGACTCAGTCTCAGAAACAAACAAATAAAAAAGAATAGTAGCTAAAAATTTTCCCAATTTAGTGAAAGACAGAAATTTAGAGATTTAAGAGGCTCAAGAACACCCAAGCAGAATAAATATAAAGAAAACCACACTTAGGCACAAACTACTGAAAATCAAAGATAAGGAAAACAATGTACTCATATATGGGGATCTAAAATAGAACCTGATAAATAAGTAGCATGGCAGTTGCCAGGTATTGGGAAATGGAGGAATTGGAGAGCTGTTGATCAATGTGTACAAGTTTCCAGTTATAAGATGAGTAAGTATTAGTGATCTAAGCTATAGCATAGTAACCACAGTTAATAATATACAGTATTTTACAGTTGAAATTTGCCTAAAGGCGATCTTAAGTGTCATCACACAAAAAAGGTAACTATGTCAGGTAACAAATACATTAATTAGCTTGATTGTAAGACTCATGACACAAGGTTTACTTATATCAAAACACCACGTTGTGGCCAGAAGCAGTGGCTCATCCCTGTAACCCCAGCACTTTGGGAGGCCCAGGCGGGCGATCACCTGAGGTCAGGAGTTTGAGGCCACCCTGGCCAACATGGTGAAACCCCATCTCTACTAAAAATACAAAAACTAGCCAGGCGTGGTGACCGGCACCTGTAATTTCAGCTACTCAGGAGGCTGAGGCAGGAGAATCGCTTGAACCCGGGAGAAAGAGGTTGCAGTGAGCCAAGATCACGTCACTGCACTCCAGCCTGAGTGACAGAGCGAGACTCTGTCTCCAAAAAGAAAAAAAAAAACTAAACCAAAAATGTTTCTTTGTGATCTAGAGAAACAAGTTAAATATATAGAAAAGCTCTTACTATGGCAGTAATGAAAAAAATCTACAATGCTGATTTTGGCTGGGAAAGGGAGGTGGTAAGGGACTTAAAAAACAACTTGCTATTGTACTCTAAAATCCTGTAGCTGAGGTTTAGCTGTACTCAATTTGCTTGTATAAAATATATAATACATCATTTTACATTAAAAAAAAGAAAAACAACTTGCTTAGAGAAAGGAATATAGAGAAAAGAATTCAAAAGCACTTTTGAAGCTATCAAAGCCTTGGTGACTAGAAGAATAATAGTAGAAGTGAGAGAGGAGGCTGGACTGGCAGAAATCAACAGCAAAAGAAAGATGAGTTTTATACAAAAAAAAAAGCGAGTCTGTCACAACAGTAATTGCCTCTGAGGAAAGGGGAAGTGGATTTGGGGACAGTCATCAATAATGCTCTTTTGTTCCTTAAAACAAGAAAGATAAAGTAAGTATAACTAAATGTTCATGGGTCATAATTCTAACAAATGCAGGTATCTGTTATATTATTGATTGTACTTACCTAAAAGGAATCCATTAATAGAATCTTTTTCAGTAGTAAAACAACTTATGCCTGTATTGTAAAAGCATTAACATCCTTTGCCTTGGATATTATTTTTAATTTTACAAATTGCAAATGCTTGTACATTAAAACATGTACAATTACACTCTCTTGCTAGGGGCTAATATAGTGGTGACTTTGAAGCCAATGTTCCATTACAATTCTGAAAATTATAGGGCCCTTAAGAATGATGCTAAATCTACTCTGCCTGTGCCTCTACATACGGAACAAGTTTTAACTTTCAATAGTTCAACAAATGAAATGATATAACAAAATAAATATAAGACCCCAGAGCTTAAGGATAGAAGAGACTTTAATGATCTAGCACAACTCTTTCCAAAACCTTAACACTGACAACCACTAAAGTTCAAATAATTCTATCCTAATATGAATGACTTGCTTATACTCTTACCATATCATAAAAATAAAGTACATCTTATATAATTTTATGTAAGATATGATTACCAAATAAATCCCAAATGAAAATAGAGTTTACTAATTGATCCCAATGCCTACTCCCATACTATCTTAATTCTCAGCTTACCCAGTTTTCGTCATACAATACCAAAGCCCAAAAAGGTAATTTGGTGTTAGAAACTTTGTTGTTGCTGAAACAGAGTTTCGCTCTTATTGCCCAGGCTGAAGTGCGACAGCGCGATCTTGGCCCACCACAACCTCTGCCTCCCAGGTTCAAGCGATTCTCCTGACTCAGCCTCCCGAGTAGCTGGATTCAAGCAATTCTCCTGCCTCAGCCTCCCAAGTAGCTGGGATTACAGGCATGCATGCACCACCACGCCCAGCTAATTTTGTGTTTTTAGTAGAGATGGGATTTCTCCATGTTGGTCAGGCTGGTCTCAAACCCCCGACCTCAGGTGATCTGCCGGCCTCGGCCTCCCAAAGTGCTGGGATTACAGGCATGAGCCACCGTGCCCAGCCAGAAGCTTTTAAAACAAGAACGCAGTGGCTAATTCACAGGGAAATTTGTCAAGTAGAGTAAGACAATATTAGCTATAAAGATAAACAGCAATGGTTTAAAATACTTTTCCAATTCCTTCCAACATTTTTCTCACTACATGCAAGTCAATGTTTAACCTGACACAAAAATACTGATGGACTGTTGAGTGAAGAACCTGGACGGCTACTCTGTGTGTCAACAGAAACATTCTCCTGGTCCCTTCAAGCCTAAACCTTAAAATCTTAACTCCTTTTCACTAGTGGGGAGAACATGAACCTTGAAATAAAAAAGACATGAGTGAATGCTTGTTCCACCATTTACTAGCCTGTGATCCTGTGATCACAGACTAACCCTAATGCATCGGGAATAAAACTAAATTCATGAGGTTGTCATAAGGATTAAAGGACCTAACAGTGAATAAAACTCACTAAGTATTTGGTAAACATTTCCTTCCCAAGATGATTTTCCTTTATCCATAGGCCTTCCTTTATCCCTCTACCCAACCCTTTAATTTTGCTTTCAAAGATTCTCAACGTTTTCCCAGTCCCTTTGCTACACGTCCAACTATCACCACTGAAGACAACAACTACAGCAGTTGTCTACACTTGCCCCATGAAAGAAATCAGTCACAAAAAGCCACAAGTTGTATGATTCCTTTTACACGAAATGGCCAAAATAGGCAAATCCATAAAGACAGAAAGTAAATTAGTGTTTGCTAAGGGTTGCGGGTAGAGGTAATGGAGAGTGACTGCTACTGGGTGTGGGGTTTTTTGGGGTCATGAAAATGTTCTAAAATTGACTGGATTCCAATAAGTGGCATCCAGGCATTAAAAAAAAATGAAATTGACTGGAAATAGTTGCACAACCTTCTGACTATACTAAAAACTACTCAATTACACACTTTAAAAGAGTAAACTTTACAGTATGTGAATTATAACTCAATAAAGCTGTATAAAATAAAATACTAGACCCAGACTAATACTGCATAAATTTACCTTTTATCACTCTTTTGCTTAATGATCTATACAATCCACTACTGTCTATCAAATAAATGGCAAACCATTCTGCCCCATTTAAAATCCTTCTGAAATAAGGCAAGATGAGTAAATAAACTACTTGCTGTCCCACAGCTCCCAATAGAAATATCTGAATTCCAGGCAGGGCAATTTCCTAACTGACCCATCCCCCAAATACTTTGAAACTCCTTCATGATTTCCCTTTATCAGTAAAATATTTGCTGGGCATTATTAAATACCATGCAGGACGCTATCACTTGAATAGAGAATGAACAAAAAAGAAATAATCCCTGCCACTATGGAGCTTTCAATTTAGCTCACATCCTAGATTTGAAGTCCTTCTTCCCATATATCTATCGCATCCTATTTATGCTTTTCCAAGGATCTGATCAAGTTCAGCTTCTTCATAAATCATTCTCCAAATACTACAGCCCTTATTAATCCGCCCAAACAATTAAATGCTAGTAAGCCATCCATAATTATTTCACACATATTAGTTTCATCTTTGAAACTAAACTGTAAACCTCAAGTATAAAATCATGCCTTAGTTTTCTTGTATATACCATAGTGTTCAGCACAGAACTGAGACTGAAATAAATACTTGATTACTTTCTTAAGTTCTTCTATTTTTTTACTTTCATTTGTGTTTTGTGCAGTCATTAATGAGCACATAATACACAGTGAGTAAAATAATTACAGTAAGTAATGCATCAGTGGAGATTATTCATTTTCAAATTGCAGCTTCAGAAATATGTATGCCTTCCTTTTGAAGATATATGTAATTAGCATCATTTCCTTGAGCTGCCCTGAATTTATCAGCAATTATCAGTCCTTGCAATACTCAAATAAGCAGTAAGCAAATCCATATTTCACTTTAATGTGTTACAGGTTAATCAAATCAGTGACCTGGTCACTAAGACCTCCCTACATGTTTCATATTTGTACTAAAAATTAGTAGCTTTGGGTTTACGTATGTATAAAATGGACACTCTTAAAAACTGGACTAATAATTTGACCACTCTCCTTGGATGTATCTCAATTAGGGAACAGTAGAGCAGTGAGCTCTGGAATGAGACTACCCCAGGACTAAAATTCTAAATCTACTACTTATCTTTGAAATGGGATTATATATAATAGTAACTACCTCATAAGGCTTCTGAAAAGGTAATAACATCCAAAACAAAACGTGCAAAGGGCCTTGAAATGGCTGATTGGTACACATCCCATTTAATACATCTTTAATAATTAAAATCCAAAGATATAAATCTCTGAAACCATAAGGAAAAATTTTTTTAAAAAGAGCATTCATTTTATGAAAGTCATCTGTCCTGGCACCTACAGAGTACAACTTTTAAAATATCTCTAAACTTGGTTTAAAACATTATTATTGGGAAACATAAAATTAGTTTCTCGTGTGTGCCATACAGTATGCCTCTGCATTACAACGAAACACTAAAGAATTCTGATGCAGGCCTCAACTAAAACTACTTTAACTATAAATAAAATACATTATGTTATTCCAATTACTTAATTTCAACTATTGTAACTCATAAATGTGAACTCACAAGAAAATTTAAGAGAACTCAACAATACTATCAATTAATAATTAGGAACACTCCCAAAAGACATTTCTCAACTCTGAGCCTCTGTTTCATTTGTAAATGAAGACTGGATTAAATTATCTCTCAAAATCCCTTTTCAGCTCTATAATTCTGTGTGAGTCATTAGGCATTTCCCTTAATTTACTAAAGCAAGTTTCACAAATACACATTAAATGCTATATTTGTACCCTTGAGTAACTGAATTTTAAAAATGCTTATAGCAGAAGCACACTAGATTTAACTAAAATAATCTCTATAACTAGGCAAACACTTGTGTCCTGTCATACACTAATACTAAAAACATGGTTTACATGTTTACAGTAGATTAAGCCAACCCTAAACTACAAGGTCTTCTGCACCCTAATTCTCTCTCTAGGACTTTTATCCTCCTCATTGTAACCTCTCCTTTACACTAAATACTGAAAAGCATAGAAACCCTTCCCAAGAGCATTGCATTTTCACAAATGACACAAAGTCTTAAAGCAAGGACAAAATGTTTAAAAATAAAACGTTTAGGTAGTGTCCTTCGGCAGGAGGAAAAGATGGCATGTTGAGTATCCAAACAGATGAATATTCTTCTCATGTATGTATTAGGGTTGGGGAGCAGAAGGAAAGCTGAAAGAATACATCTGGCCGAGACGGGTGGATCACTTGAGCTCAGGAGTTCAATATCAGCCTGGCCAATATGGTGAAACCCGGTCTCTACTAAAAACACAAAAATTAGCCAGGCGTCGTGGCGGGTGCCTATAATTCCAGCTACTCGGGAGGCTGAGGCAGAAGAATAGCTTGAACCCTGGAGACGGAGGTTTCAGTGAGCCAAGATCACGCCACTGCACTCTAGCCTGGGTGACAGAGCAACACTCTGCCTCAAAAAAAAAAAAAAAAAAAAAATACATCTGGTCACACAAATTCAAGCTATTCCTTTCCTGGTTCCAAGGAGTATGTAAGAATGGCTTGAGTTTAAATCGACAGTTTGGAAAGAATTTTGAAAATTCTGAAACAAAATTATTATTAAAATTCTGCAAAATCGTCCTTTAAAAAAACTAGAATTTTTTTTCTTTTTTTCGCTCTGGTATTAGTCAATTATGTAGGTTACGTTGTTTCCTGATATAAAGGCCCATATAAAGTTATAAAATCAGCACACAAACTAATATTAGTCACTATCCTATTTCAAAGAACTAAATTTAAAACAATCCAATAACATCACCTTATCTCCTATCTAATAATTCATAAATGTTGTGTTTGGTAAGCTACAGCACACATTTTTCTAGTGCTATTATTACTTAATTGCTTTGCTCTTGCTTCTTTATGCTACTGTCTATCACTGATTACGGTTGTGTCATAAAAAAGACGACAAGCTCCAACAGAATTACAAGGGAGCATTCAAATGCTTTTTTATTATAGTGGAATTTTGTTTCAGGAAACACATGTTGCTACATTTTAACCATTCCAAACTTCTGCTCCTAGTCCAATCCTTTTCCACAAGCTGGGGGAGCGGGAGCATGCTGGACAAGGGAAATTTAGCTAGAGCTAAACTCTCCTCCTGATTAAGGATTTTGCCTCTTAGAAAATTGAATGACATAGGTGGAGATAAGATTGTCAGCATAGCGATCAATTACCACGAGCCAATCAGTCACTGTGATGCTCAAGAAGCTAGATCACATATCCACAATTTTTTTAAAGAAGGGAAACTGATATTCAATCTTACCGTTCTTTTCTCTCTGAATGCTCTCATTTTATTAGCTTCAGTTAACAAATTATGATTCCCAAATATCCACCTTCAATCCCAAAGGTCCTGTATTTTTAATTTCCTCTACAATGTTTCCAATTATAAATCATCATTCCAAATTCAACAACAAATTCCAATTTTACTCAGTTTCTTAAAACTCCCTCCCTTATTGTCCCAATCACTCAGGCTTACAATCTTGAAATATTCATTGATGCCTATTTACAATCCACTGGAATCAACTGCCAAGTCCTAGCTATACCTCCTTCAATCTCTCAAATCAGCAAAAACATTTTGACTGTGCAGAGAACTATGTGTGGTAGGCAGGCCAAGGCCTGCAGGAGATAAGAAAATAAGCATAACACACTGTATTCCTTTCTTTAAGAACTTAAACTCAAAAAAAAAAAAAGAAAGCCAACCAATTATTATATTTAAAATATATTGTGCCCTTACTGTGTGCCAGGCACTGTGCTGAACCATTTTCACGCATTATCAAAAAACAGAACAAAACAAAACAAAACTGGGCATGGTGGCTCACTCCTGTAATCTCAACACTTTAAGAGGTCAGGGCAAGAGGATTACTTGTGCTGGAAGTTTGAGACCAGCCTGAGGCAACACGGTGAGACCCCATCTCTACAAAAAATTTTTAAAAGTAGCCACACATGGTGGCATGTGCCTGTAGTCCCAGCTACTCGGGGGACTGAGGCAGGAAGACAGCTTGAACATAGGAGTTTGAGGATGCAGTGAGCCATGATCTTGCCATTGAACTCCAGTTTGGGCAACAGAGACCCAGTCTCAAAAACAAACAAAAAAAACCTGTAAGGTATACACTATCATCTCCAAATTAACAGATGGGAAGAAATAAGACCTGCAGAGGTTGAAGTGTATAAAGTCATATAGCTATTAAGTGATAGAGCTTGAACTCAACAACAGATGACTACAAAGCCTTTGCTACCCATAAATAAAATAACACAAAATATAACTGCCAGAAGAAACGTAAAAAGAAAGGAAAAAAACAATCTTTTCCTAACTTATCTCTTCTGCTCCAACTCCACTGCCAATACCAGCTTTCACAATTTCTGCAAAGTTGGCCCTTGAATGGGCTGCTGAAGAATCATCTAGGAAGCCTATGTAAATGAATATTCATAGTCCAACCCTTGAGATTCTGAGTCACTGGGTATGGGGTGTTTCCGATGCATAGTTTTTTTAAAAACCATACTCCTAATTCTTGTTCATTCATTCATACAACAAAGATTTGAATTCCTACTATGCACCAAGCCATGTCAAAGGTTCATCTTCTACGGAAGAAAGATCTAGTGTAGTGGCTCTGCCATACTTACTTGCTACAGTATCTTGGGTAAGTAGCTTAACCTCTCTTAAGTCTAAATTTTCTAGCCTATAAAACAAAGATAATACTTTCCAGGTTGTTGTGAAAGTTAATGAGATAATGTAAAGCATTTAGCACAGGGGCTGACATACAATTCTCGATAAATGCTAGCTATTATTTCCTGAGAAACACAACCTAGAGAGTAATTTTTTCCTAGAGATGAAATTTAAGCAAAGTAACAAGGAAATAGTCTAGGCATTCACATATCGGCGGGGGGGTGGGGGGGGGAATCTAAACCAAGTAAAGATTACACAGAGGGTTTTCTCTAATTAGGTGAATCAAATTCATAAGGCTGAGATTTTTTTTCTTGTAAGATTTCTTTAAACAGAAATACAGTTAACTTTACTAACAAAAATGAAGCAACACATAAAGTTCCGAAAAGGCAGTCAGGAGTCCCCAGAGTGTTAACAGAAAGAACACAGGACTTAAATACAGAAGAACTCAGGTCCAAATAGCAGATCGAACCACCTGCCAGGTAGACGGCATCAAAAAAGTAATTTAAATTATCTCATTCTGTTTTTTCACTTATAAAATTAGGTTAAAAAATAGCTGTCACAGAAAGCATGGCCAGCAGGTCCTCCACAGGACCTTTCCCTTCTGTGCCTAAAATTCTGAACTGTGTTTTACAATAAGCCTGAAAGTTCATTCACCGCAATATAGTATTTGCAATCCAAAGTCAATATTTCAACACAAAATTGGCAGGCAGGAAAGGAGGGAGAGTCTTTCGCTAAGTCTAAGTAAGAGTCTGACTTCTCACTAGGAGCATGTCTGTTGTACTTACTTCAAACAGCATGCAAAGCATGACTCATCAAGGAATAAGAATTTCAATGAGTGCTTTTTGGTTAAGAAGATATTGTGAATATTTCTGCCTTTGGAGATGGCTAAAGAAATAGCATTATTAAGCCAGTGCAGTGGCTCACGTCTGTAATCCCAGCACTCTGGGAGGATGAGGTGGGTGGATCACCTGAGGTCAGGAGTTCAACAGCCTGGCCAACATGGTGAAACTCTGTCTCTACTAAAAATACAAAATTTAGCTGGGCGTGGTAGTGGGCGCCTATAATCCCAGCTACTTGGGAGGCTGAGGCAGAAAATCACCTGAACCCAGGAGGCAGAAAGAGGTTGCAGTGAGCCAAGATCATGCCACTGCACTCCAGCCTGGGCGATGAGAGCAAAACTCCATCTCAAAAAAAAAAAAAGAAACAGCATTATTATTAAACAATACGCACAGAATTCATGGAAGAAACATGAACTTCCCACATATACCTTCCTTCATTTACCCAGCTTTTCCCCACTGCTCTTCAAACAAGATCATTCTTATCTGCACTAATTGCTGAATTGTGGCCACAAGATGAACATGCTCCTCTTTCACTGACTCCTACAAGATATTTAAACTTATATTTTAAGATTGCTAAGAAGTTGAAGTCAGCAAAATTCCTTAATCCGCTCCAGATATGAATATATCCAAGACTTTGACCATAGGGCTATATTAACCTCTGCTATCATAATCAGTGGAACTAATTTACCAATATTTTATTTACCAGGGGGAAAAAAAGACATAAAAGGGAAAAGGAAATTCACAATGCAGCTCTGTAACCAAGCTACGATATAACAAGGAGTTAATAAGGAGCGCCCTCGTTTGGCTTGAATGATGGAGAAACTTGAGTAAAAACATGCATTTAAAAAAAACATTTAAGGCTGGGCGCGGTGGCTCACACCTGTAATCCCAGCACTTTGTGAGGCTGAGGCGGGTGGATCACGAGGTCAGGAGATGGAGACCATCCTGGTCAACATGGTGAAACCCCACCTCTACTAAAAATACAAAAATTAACTGGGTGTGGTGGCATGTGCCTGTAGTCCCAGCTACTCAGGAGGCTGAGGCAGGAGAATAGCTTGAACCTGGGAGGTGGAGGTTGCAGTGAGCCGAGATCGCGCCACTGCACTCCAGCCTGGCGACAGGGCAAGACTCCATCTCAAAAAAAAAAAAAAACAAAAAAAAGCAAAAAACACATTTAAAAAACGATCGCTTCCACCGCCCAGAAAAAAAAAAAAAACATTAGGATGATCGCACAAGTGTTACAATGTTTTTTTAAAAAATGTTTGTGAATGCCTTTTAAAGAAAATGCTTTTCTCACCACTAATAGCAGGTTTGAGTTGTTATTTAGTTTTTAAGCCACCAGTGAGAATCTATGTGCCCCAATTGTATTTTACAACGCTTTCCAATACAGACCAAAAAAGTGTGTACATAAGGGTATCAATGTGAATGAAGTATTTCTTTTCAAATTCTTTTCAAAATAAGTATTTCTTTTATGACCTGAATCTAGGTGATTCATATGTTGAGTTTTGCTGGACGATCCCTAAAAGTTTTGGGATTAAGTTTCAAGTTTCCTAACTCTTAACAGCTTTCCTATCTAAGACGATCAAATTTTACAGATAGCCACTTTTTTTCAGCCACCTTTCCCCTAATTTATATAATGAATGAAATGAGCAACCTGATTCAGGTTATAACTTTTTACTTAAACTAAGTGAGTAATTGTAATTTAGAGACCTAAGAGCTGAACGCATTCTCTAAAGCATAAAAAAAAATTAGACAAATTATAGGTGCACAATTTGCATTCGGGGACCACAGAGTTTTGAAATGTAAAAGCTCCCTGTTAAGGCCATACTTAGAGATGTTTATCTCAGGGTCCTCAACCTCAAGGACTTATCCTCTATGTGCAAATAAAGCTGAAGGTGTAACTTCCCAGGAGGCACCACTGGAAACTTGTAAGACCAAAAAGCCTTTTGAGAACCAAAATAACTGCAACTCTAAAGGGGGAATTTCAGATTGTGACAAATGGTAAAAGAGAGTGAGGTGGCAAGGGGACTCCTAATCAGTTCCATTCAAATCATCAATGTGCAGTTAATAACCTCTCCTTATTGGAGAAACCAATGTAATAACTTAAAAATATACTATTGTGATAATCGTAATTTTAAAACAGAAATAGCCTAGGTTAAATTGAACCCCTCTCCCCGACCCTACTGGTCATTCAGCATGTTTTAAATTCAAGGTTGCCCTTTAGGAAAGGAGGTCACTTAAGGACAGTTTACCTCAATGAGAC
This sequence comes from Gorilla gorilla gorilla, assembly GCF_029281585.2. NCBI lineage: Eukaryota > Metazoa > Chordata > Mammalia > Primates > Hominidae > Gorilla > Gorilla gorilla. The sequence continues at coordinate 15,364,031 of NC_073235.2, read as the reverse complement.
ATCTTGTATACTAATTCGAAACTATTTCAAAAGGGGGAAAATGGAGATCAGAAAAGTAACACACTACTTGAGATGTTACCATATTATTTCTCAGGGCCACAATTATTTACACTATTTTTTTTGAAAACTCAGTAATTTCTAAAGCATTAATTATGTAGCAATATTCGTCACCTTAACGAAACACATTTGAAAAGTCCTATCCTACTGACTCAGGCCAAATCTAATTTTAAAACTGAACCTAGACATAAAAATACTCACCAATTACACTAAGAAGGGAGAAATAAAAAAAATTACTGGTTCAGAGAAATGAGACTGAATTAAGGAAAAACTTTTAAATAAAGTGTTCATCAAAAAAATACATAGAAGTTCCAACGCTAGCGTTTTCCTAGGGAGAATATTAAGAAGTTAGTGGTTTCTCTCTACCTAACTGGGATTTTAGAAACTGCCACACTAGCTAGTTATGAGAATGAAGATTAAAGAAATTTCACATAAAGAGTGAAGGACACACAATCTTTTAAGTAACAATAATGAAATCAATAATTATAATTAATAATAAAAAAAAACAAGCCTGACAGTCCACCCCTCACTGACTTCCCCCTCAAAAAAAAAAAAAAACTGGGCGTGTTCTGGGAATTGGAGAGATGTAATCAGCACAGAAAAAAAAAACACTTTCCTATATGTCATCGTGAAGCAGTGATTCTACATAAAAATAAGGGTAGTCTATTCTCTATGCAGTTATGAGTGTGGTACAACTCTCTAAAACGTCTATTAATACAAAATGAACGACCACACTTTAAAGCCATTCTACATTTTCGCAAACTACCCTACACATCTACGAGTAACTATTTGCAACTTAAACACATTCCTATATACCTCTATACCTTCCTGCTTCCTTCAAGATACCATCACAGAATGAACAAATACAACTTAAATTAGTTCATTTTCCAGGGTGCTTCCTTTCCCCCACTCCATGAAACATAAGTACATTTTTTTAAGTCATATAAATGGACACCAAGCACCGGTAATTCAGTCTCTTTAAAACCTGCTTAATTTTAAAAGTTCTAGTAAGATGTGCTCAGGTTGGAAACTAAAAACTACCTTATAAGGGTATAAAAGACTGAAAGCAGGAAGCGGCTTTGACAAAACTAAGGAAGTTGCAGCGCGCTTGCTCACTGGGGGACTTTTTTGAGGCTACAGAAGTAACACATGACATCTTTCTCCCTCGAATTAAAATGTGACTTGGTTCACCGGTTAAAACGCAGAGGGAGATGGAAATGACCAGGAGTCGAAAGGAGAAGGTGGGTGGTCAAATGAAAGCCCCACTGTAGGTTCCCATTTTCAGAGTCCGATTCTTCCCTTTCCCCACCCACACCCTGGGCAGAATGTTGTCACAGCGATCTTGCAAAACCTACCAGGAGCGCTTCTCTTTTCTAGCTCCCCTGCCAGGCCAGTCCCCGAGCTCGGCCCCTGGGTCCCCAAACCGACTGGCAAAAACGGGCGCGGAGGGAAAGGAAAGCCGGATGGGTCGGGCCCGGGGACCACCCCCAAGACGACCGTCCCCAGCACTCTTTGGGCGGCACTGCCCACCGTAGTGGGGGAAGGGCCGGGAGGGGTCGCGCGGAGAAAGCCGCTGGGAGGGTTTGGGGTTGAATCTCGGGCCCGCGCCCCCGCCCCAGTCCTAGGATGGAGAAACGAGGGGACCCGCGAGGCCCTGGCTCCGGGCCCCACCCCTCGCTGGCCGGCGGGTCTAGGACTGACAGCCGGCGGCGGCACCTCGCCGCACCATTCATTTCCCGGCCTCCTCCCTCCCCCGCCATTTTCCTTCCTCCGCCTCAGTTTCCCCACCCCCGCCCGTAAGCCCCCTTACCCCGTGCCACAGTCCACCACACAGGCCGGCAGCCGTCCCGCCATCTTCCTCCTCGCCTGCTGCTGCTGCTGCCGCCGTCTGCTCCGTGCTGCTAGGGGCCAGAGATTGGCGGCGGGAGACAAGGGCTATCTGACCATCCACAGCTGGGCCGCCTTCACCGTCCGGGGGATAGCCGGGAAGCCGAAGCAGTAGCAAGAAAGCAGCAGGCTCGGTCAGCGGCTATCACTTCCGCAACCCAGGCAGGCAGGCAGTCCCCGCCCTGCCCCGCCGCGGCCTCCTCCCCCTCTCTCTTCCCTCCTCCTCACTCCTGCCCCCACCCTACAACTTCTTCCCCTCACGCCGCCTTTCCCCGGGAAGCCAAGATGGCCGCCGGTGCCGACGCCCCGACCAGGCCAGGCCCAGGCCCCCAGCGCTCCCCCTTCCGCTCCGAGCGGGAGGGGCTAGCGAGCATGCGCAATAAGGTACGTTCGCCTGCCTGGGCTCCGATCCTGAAGGTAGTGAAATCCACTGCGGGTTTTCCAGGAGTGTAGAGGCGGAGACGTCTATCCGAGCTTCTAGTTCTGCTTCTGAAGCTGGAAGGGGCTTTTCGGTTGTAACCCTTGGGTTCGTTTCAGTTACTTCTTTGCTAGGTTGAGGAAAGGGTGGAAGCGCCTCCTGCAGCCACGAATATCCTCCAGTGCCTGGGAGAAAACGGCCTAATCGAAAACGTCCGCGGCATACATCCGTTCTTAAAACTTGAGTGGCTGCTTTTCTGGGTGGAAAAGAGCGGTATCAGACAGGGTGAGCAGTCGGGGAACGGATGAACAAAGACTTGCACCGTGGCCCTGATGCCTTTGTTCCGAGTTTTATTCAGTTGTACTTGTGCGTTGTTACAGGACTTTAGAATAGCCCTGCCCCCCAACCCCCACCTCCCAGGGCCGACCTGTGCTCCTAAGGAAGGCAAACCTCCCAGGAGTATATTCTGCATAACTATACAAATAGGCCTTTATTCAAGGCTTTTGGATTATGACAAAGATTACCCTCAGGAGTAGTAAGATTCTACTAGCAGGATAATAGAAAGGATTAAGGCTCCCCCCCAAAGAAAAATTTTTTTAAGTTAAAAACGGAGGCGGGCCGCAGTGGGTCATGCCTGTAATTTCAATGCTTTGGAAGGCCGAGGTGGGAGGATAGGATAGCTTGAGGCTAGGAGTTCGAGACCAGCCTGGGCAACATGGGGAGACCCCCCCCCCCATCCCTCCAAAAAAGAAAAGAAAACTGGAAAGCCTTAAAGAAAACTTTAAAACTTTAGTGTGTATCAGAATTACCTGAAAGGTTTGTTAAAACAGATTGCTGGGCCACACCCCCAGAATTCTCTGACTGGGCTATCTGAAATAATGCCTGAGAATTTGCATATCTAATAAGTTCCTAGTTCCACTTTAGGACCCTAGAAGGTTAATATCTTTCCTCTCTACCAGGCTTATCTTAGGATGAACCATTCGGGGTTTGCTAATGTGAAGCTAAAATAAAAATATTCTTTAAAAGGAAGGATGTCTTATTCAGTCCATAAGATCATCCAATGTGGTATTAAGCTGGCTTGGGGGATGAATCGGGTGTTTCATTCATTCATTTGACAGGTAAGCATTGCTTACCTACTCTATTATGACGGGGTCTGTGCTGACTCCGAATATTCGGTGGGATGCAAAATAGTTAAGTTCTCTTGTAGAGTTTACAGATTAGCGGAAAACAGACAAATTGTGTTAAGAGCAATAGAAAGAAGAGAGCGGAGGACTCTGAGAAATGAGGGCGAGGAGTGGGAGAATGAGAGGAAGGTGGAAGGCAGGTAAGGAGTCTGACCAGCTGGTATTTAAAAGCTGAGATGGGGGGAAGAGTCTCCCAGGAGAGTGAACAGCAAGTGTCAAGGACCTGAGGCAGGAACAAGCTTGGCTTCTTCCACAAATTGAAAGAAGATCCATATGAAAGAGTCAGAGAAGATGCAATGGGAGATGAAGACTGAGAGATAAGGAAGAGTGAAACAGTGCAAGAATTTGTAGACTGCTCTAAGCATTTTAAAGTTTATCTTAAAAGCAGCTTGATAAATTAGATTTATGGTAATTAGTTTAAAAATAAAAGTAAAGCAACTTGAAAGGATTTAGGCAAGAAAAAGTTGTGTCTGCTTTGTAGAGAATGGCTCCAGCAGAGTCCAGATTGAATCATACATTGTATGATATTCTGTGTTCCGGAGTTCGCAGATAGAACTATGTGAGGGCCAGCATCCAAATGGAATCAGGTATGTGCAGAGGAGACTCAGTAAAGGGCATCATCATCAATTAGTGCCCAGCATGTCTGCAGCTATTCACGAGAGAAGGCTTTTTTTAGAGGTTGTTTTCAGAGAAGTCAAACAACTGGTTGTCTCAGATTCGTTGTCGTTGGTTTCTCCACTACATTTTAGAAGATGCTAGATGGGGACTCTTTGCTGCCGCTTCTACTACCTGGTAATTAAAGTCTTTTGAGGAAGCATATGCTTGAAGATTGGCTCTGACAGAAAAGACAGATGTGGTTTAGTAGGGGTAGAATAAATGGTTGTTTCCAGCAGTTACAAGTAGTAAGTCAGGAGTGAAGAGATCCTACCAAAGAAGTTTCGAGAGCAGAGGTTAGTGCCCTCGGTCACTTGGGCAGCCCATGCCGGTGGCCCTCAAGGTAGCTGCCCACACTCTGGCCTTGCACAGTTGTCATGGAAGTAGTTAACTCAAGCAGGGTTGGAAACTAGTGCTTCGAGGTCTAGGCAGGTACTGTTATGAGTGAAGGGGCCATGAGGAGGGTATGGCAATGTGAGAGCCCACAACCCAACAGAAGGCAACAGACAACTGTTGCCATGTGGAAATACAGCCCTGGTATTGCCAGAGCCTTTTTTCTTCCCCAAGAGAAATCTGAAATCTGCATTTTTATCTTTGGTAACTGTAATGGTTTGAATGTGTTCCCCAAAGTTCATGTGTGAGAAATATAATTTCCAGTGCAACAGTGCTGAGAGGTGGGAGCTTTAAGAGGTGATTAGGCCGGGAGGACACTGTCTTCATGAATGAATCACAGGACTGGGTGCCTGATGAAAAGGAGTTTGCCCCCGCTTCCCTCTCTCTCTTTTGCCCATGCGATGCCTTCCACCATGTTTTGACACAGCAGGGACGCCTTCACCAGATGATGGCCCTTTGATCTTGGACTTCCCAGCCTCTAAAACTATGAAAAATAATTTGTGTTCTCTATAAATTACCCAGTCTCTGATATTCTGTAAGCAGCACAAACTAGGCTAAGATAGTAACTGATTTTTTTCTGCATGTCATATCTGACCTGTGGCCTGCCAGTTTGCATCTTTTGATTTCGGAAGCTACATGTGGTTCAGTAGTTTGCTGCCTTCAAATATGAAGCTCATGTCAGTGCTAAGTACTGTCTCTCATTTCATAGGCATGAGGAAACTGTCACAGTCTCACATAGTCAAGACTGTCCTGTGTTTGTAAAGGCAGTAACTGTTAGAAGCATTTGGAAGCTTTCAGTGCTTGTTGGAAATGTCATTGGTGCTCATTCCTCATAATCTTGTCTACCCAAACACGTTGCTTGCTTAAGATCCCTTCTACTTCCTGCTTGCTGCATGCCAAATTGGTCAGCCTCTCTGCTACTGTGGTGGCCCAGCCTTCCTCAGCTGCACATAGCCTTCAGTCACACATCCGGCCAAAGCATTTCTGACCACCCTGTTTGCATATGCACCCCCTCCCTGCTTACTCATCTCCAAACACAGAAGCAAAGGATGTCAGAGACAGTTCATCCTTCATTTCGTATTTGTCCCTAATAGCACCTCAATTTCCTTTCAGTTCAGGTCAACTGAACATGGAGTGTTGACCTGAACATGGAGTGTTGACCTGAACATGGAGTTATTGTCTGCTGTGTGTTAAACTGGGAGTCTAACGTATAAACATGTGACCTTGCCACTTTGGAGAAAATCCAGGAAATGGTACAAATGGTACCTTGATTTTTTTTTTTTTTCTTTTTTCCTTTTGAGACAGAGTCTCTTGCTCTGTCACCCAGGCTGGAGTGCAATGGCACAATCTTGGCTGACTGCAACCTCCGCTTCCCAAGTTCAAGCGATTCTCCTGCCTCAGCCCCCCGAGCAGCTGGTATTACAGGCATATGCCACCCCACCCAGCTAATTTTTGTATTTTTAGTAGAGACGGGGTTTCACCACATTGTCCAGGCTGGTCTTGAACTCCTGACCTCATGATCCACCCACCTTGGCCTCCCAAAGTGCTGGGATTACAGGCATGAGCCACCGCGCCCGCCACCTTGATTATTGTTTAAATAAAAGATGAATAAAAGTACATTCTTATTTTAGATTATAATGTGGCCCAGTGTATACATTTCACTTAGTGTAGCACATCACATTGTTCTTATTAAAACTATTTCTAGTTTTACACCAGCTCAGATTTTTAAATATTCATTGCTTTTTTCTACTTCTTCTCAGGCATTGCCATTCTCTTCAAAACATATTTGAAAAATGTCCAGGCTTCTCATCTCAGTGTAAAACTGTTCAGTTTGTTCCAGTGTGACGAGAAGAAATTGGACTGAGAATACTTTTTTTATGAGACATCCATTTTCTTCCTTTGATGAATTTGACAACTTGTGACAATTCTCACATTTTGGAACAAGTCTCCTAATTATAGAAGAAGCTAATAATGATAATATAATAAATTATAAATTATTTGACTGTTTTCAATTTATCCAAAAGGAAGTTTATCAAACTTTCTCCTCCTACTTTCTGCTCCACCCCACCCCCCAGCCCCGATGCACACGCTGTGCCATCACAGCAGTTATGCCTAGAGAATTATGATCCTTAAATAGCAGTCAACTGTTCTTAAATAGCAGTCAGTTGTTCTAGCAGTGTATCAGTTAGACATTCTAGAATATTTCACAAAATAATAATTTTGCAGAAGGAACATTATAGCTCCCTAGTCTAGCAAATGAGGGAACTAGGGTATAGAGAAATTAAGTGACTTAAGATCTCACAACAAACTAGTGGAGTACTTCTACTTAAATATATCTCTAGATACTCATAGAAGGTAAAAGCTACATTGAAAATTCACACAACTCTTCTGGAAAATGGCAAATTCAATGATGCTATAAAGTCTGGCATAATATTCTAGTGGTCAAGACACTTTGGGTAGTAAATGAGAGAGGCCAAATTCAAATCAGGCTAAGAATAAAAAGAAATGTTTTCTTTCAAGTGGGTGGAGCTCAAGTAAGTGTAAATTCCAGGGGATAAATTGGATTCAGGCATAGCTGGATGCAAAGGCTCAAAAATGTCATCAGAATCTGCCTCTTCTTCTCTCTTGGTGTTGCTTGCCACTGTGTTGTCCTCATTCTCAGGTAGCTTGACTCACACAGCGACAACAATGGCTTATATCCTAATGGTTGATCAACCACAGGGCAGAGTACACTTTTCCTCAGTGGTCCAAGCAAAAATCCTGGGGCTCACTCTTATTGGCTGACTTGGATCAGGTGTCCTTCTGGAGCACAACACAGTGACTCCAGGTGGCCAAGCTTGAATCTCATGCCACATCCCTACCACCAGCTCCACTAAAAAGAACCACATGGACAGAAGGGGAGGAGTGGTTACAAAGGGAAAAATAAATGTTTATTACCCAGAGAGGGATAATGAATGTAAGGCAAGCAAAAACAGGGGGAAAAAAAAAGTCCATTAAAAATTCAATTTACACTATTTACACTCACATTGCACTGTAAACTAATGCAATTAAGAGTCTCATTTCTTGCTTAGTGGTTAGGGATTTATATTTCATTAAAAAAAATACTACCAACATTAAGTAAGGGGATACATGAAGAAAACAAAGATATGCAATGAAGAAAACTGGGCTTTGCAAAAAAAAAAAAAATGTACTGTGAGTGTGTGTGTGTTTATTATACTGTTAGTCCATAAATGAACACAAAGGCAAATGAAAAATAAAAACACTGGACATCTGCCAAACATTACATTAATCTCAATGTTTGATGATTCCATCAGTCCTGCACGGGGGAAAGCAGTCATTATGTTTTTGTGGTAGCATTTGTTTATTTTGGTTTCCATATCATCTCAAATGCTGATGAGCTTGTGCTAGCTACATGTAATAGTATTTTATTGAAAGGCATATAATTATTTAGTTCATAAAGAGAAGTAGTCTCATACACGGCCAATTCTTTATCATAACTAGCATTCTCTTCATTTGTCCATTCATTCATTCGTTTATATTAAGTGCCAGTTAGGAACTAGGAACAAGGCTGGACTCTAAGGAAATGACTAATTTGCAGCCCCACCCTTTGAAGTCAAAAGTACAGTAAAGAGAAACAGACAAGTAAAAATTAAAGTACACCATGACACGTGATTAACACAGGGCTTTAGAAGGAGAGGAGGACTGTAAGTTAGAGATCAAAGAAAGCTTCAAAGATGGCTTAGGGAATGCTTTCCAGGGTGGAAAGGAGGTTAAAGGCAATTCTAGAGAAAATAACATGCAATGACACAGAGACTTAAAAGAACCCTGGGTGTTTAAGAAATGGGTTACTACTCTGGCTATGACATAGGGTGTGTACAGGGGAAGAGTTGATGTGAATGACTTTGTGTGCTAAGTTTGGACTTTGCCTTGTAATTCTAGAACTCCCTCAGCTGGAACCAGACTGACAGTAAAGAGCCATCTGGATAACTTGTTAAAAATACAGATTGCTCAGACCTCACTTGTAGAAATTTTGATTCGGAGGAATCTGTGTTTTAAAAAAATTTCCAGCTGGGCTCAGTGGCACGCACCTATAATCTCAGCTACTTGGGAGACTGCGGCCGGAAGATCACACGAGGTCAAGAGTTTGAGACCAACCTGAGAAACATAGCAAGACCTCGTCTAAAAAAATGAAAAATTTCCTATGTAATTCTGGAGTACATCCAAGTTTGAGAACCACTGTGTGTAGGAAATGAGGATCCGTCAAAGGGTCTTGGGAAAAATAATAACATACTTTGGAAAGAGAGGCAGGGCACGATGCCTCACACCTGAAATCCCAGCACTTTGGGAGGCCGAGGCGGGTGGATCACCTGAGGTCAGGAGTTCGAGACCAGCTTGGCCAATATGGTGAAACCCCACGTCTACTAAAAATACAAAAATTAGCCGGGCTTGGTGGCATGCACCTGTAATCCCAGACTTTAGGGAGGCTGAGGCAGGAGAATCACTTGAACTTGGGAGGCAGAGGTTGCAGTGAGCCGAGATCATGCCATTGCACTCCAGCCTGGGCAGCAGAGCGAGACTCCGTCTCAAAAAAAAAAGAGCCCTTTTTTCCAGTGGCAAATTGCTTTACAGCATGTCAAAACAGGAGATGGGGAGACCTGATAAGAGAGTGTGTGACAGAACAAATCAGAAATGGCGAGCACCTGCACTGTAGCAGAGGCAGTGGGGGTGGAGAGGAGGCGAATGTTCAGAGGCATTTCTGAGAAATGTAATCCACAGGACCAGATGAGCTGTTTGATGTGAAAAGGGGTGGATTTTAATTTGAAAAGGGTGCCTTCGAGAACTGGAAGTGACAGGTAAGCAGGAAGCGTGGCTGTGTCTACAACATATGAATGTTAGCTCAAGGTGGGAGACCAGGCTGGAGCTTGCCATGGCAGGAGGCCAAGGCTTGGGGCTTGCCTAGCCAAGAGCCAGAGGCTCAGATCCGGGAACCCTGAGGTTGCAGGCTTGCTGACTACCCTTTGCCTGGGGACACATCCCCTTTGTTCTACCTGTGGCTCCTTGCCAGTAGTCATCTCTCATAGCCCTGTAGTTAGGTTTGGTTTTTTTGTTTGTTTTGTTTTGTGTTTTGAGACAGGGTCTCACTCTCTCGCCCAGACTGGAGTGCAGTGTCGTGATCTCAGCTCACCACAACCTCCACCGCAGGCTCAAGAGATTCTCCTGCCTCAGCCTCCCGAGTAGCTGGGATTACAGGTGCACATACTACCTCCCGGCTAACTTTTGTATTTTTAGTAGTGACAGGATTTTATCATGTTGGCCAGGCTGGTCTCCAACTCGTTGACCTCAGGCGATCCACCCGCCTTGGCCTCCCAAAGTGGTGGGATTACAGGTGTGAGCTACCGTGCCCAGCCCCTGTAGTTAGGTTTTATCTCTAGTCTATATAACTCCCTGAAGCCAGAACTATGATTTATCTGTACGTTCTCAGACCCTAGCCTAGTGCTGACACATATTTGATGCTCACTAATAATTTCTAGGTGAATGAATTTTATTAATTTCCTAGATAATTACAGCTACCATAGCCTAATTATATCTGAATAGTCCTTTGGCCTCATTTTTTTGTGATAGTTATATACATTTGTATTTCTATAATTCTACATGCTTCCATTATTACTTTCCAAAATTCACATTTTTGTGAAGAAGAAGAGAGTAAGCAAAAGACATTCCTTCCTCCCAGACATTAATTACTGCAAGATGCCTGTATAATTAGTGAAACAGGCATCTCCTACATGTGTTAATTTAGATTCCACCAAAAAGTGCTTGATTAACAAAAAAATTTAAAAATTTTAAATTGAATTACTTTAAAACAAGGAATAATTTTCAATTTAGTTATCCAGACAAGTTGTATGGATCCAGACAGATTATTTTTAAATAAGGTGTTATGGGCCAGGCATGGTGGCTCACACCTATAATCCCAGCACTTTGGGAGACCAAGGCGGGTGGATCACCTGAGGTCAGGAGTTTGAGGCCAGCCCGGCCAACACGGAGAAACCCTGTCTCTACTAAAATTACCAAAAATTAGCTGGGCGTGGTGATGCGTGCCTATAATCCCAGCTACTTGGGAGGCTGAGGCAGGAGAATCGCTTGAACCCAGGAGGCAGAGGTTGCAGTGAGCCGACATCGCACCATTGCACTCCAGCCTGGGCAACAAGAGCAAAACTCTGTCTCAAAATAAACAAGTAAATAAAAAATAAAGTGTTATTATCATGTCTAAAGTATCTATTTGTCTTTTTCACATATTATGCTACATGGAATAAATTAGAGAAGCTTTACTCAAGCCCCAAAGTAGTCACTACCATGAATGATAAGTAATATAAGGAAGAAAATGTAAGACAAGTAAGTTTCTTCACTGTGTATGTAGTTTCATTCTGTTCATGGATTGGATGATTCCTCTTTCATTAACTTTTCCATTTTCTTTGCCTTTCTTGCAGATAAGTGCCCTCTGAGTACCAAAAAGGAATGTACTGTTTATAGAGATTTCAAATCAGCAGAAAATTCAAATAGTTATAACTTTTCTTTATAACCATCATGAAAAAGAGTAACGACAAGTAAGCAAACTAATATCAGCTATTTCAATAGTTTCTTTTCCCTTTTTTTTCTTTTTGAGACAGAGTCTCGACAGGCTGGAGTGCAGTGGTGCGATCTCATCTCACTGCAACCTCCACCTCCCGGGTTCAAGCGATTCTCCTGCCTCAGCCTCCTGAATAGCTGGGACTACAGGTGCATGCCACCATGCCCAGCTAATTTTTGTATTTTTAGTAGAGGTGGGGTTTCACCATGTTGACCAAGATGGTCTCCATCTCTTGACTCGTGATCCGCCCACCTCGACCTCCCAAAGTGCTGGGATTACAGGCATGAGCCACCGCACCCGACCTTTTTTTTTTTTTCTTTTTTTAATAGGTTTTTGTTCTGTCACCCAGACTGGAATGCAATGGTGTAGTTATCGCTCACTGCAGCCTCTAACTCCTGGGCTCAAGGGATCCTCCTGCCTCAGCCACCCCAAGTGCTGGGATTACAGGCGTGAGACACTGCACCTGGCCTAAATACAATTTCCAAGCAGATATGAGTGTTAACTTACTTTGTTGAACAAAAAAAAAACGTAGCTAAGATATTGGCAAACACTAACAAAACATCTTTTTTGGATTCTCATGTCTACATTTCAGCCTATTATTTGGAATGAATTCCTACATGTGCATAATGAATCGTACCACTCTAAGCCTATTGACTCTTTGTTACTTCACTGTGTGTGTTGATGTTCTGTTTCCTGGATATGGCTGAATTATCCTGAAAATCTATAATTTCCTGTTTCCCTGATCTCCAGGAGACTATTTTATGCTTCTCTACTAATATTTATGATGTGTATATGTTAGTCTTCTGTATTGACTCCACTCCTGTTTATGACCCTCTTCCTGTATACAATACCCGTCATACCTCATTGACCTTGCCCATCCCCTAGTTGTGGCTTCTCTGACCTGCCTTCATCTTTTGCTACCCCAAGTCCCGTATAACATACTGTGTGCTAGGCTTAATGTGCTGGTCATTTGCCTGCTTGCTCTCAGATTCATTATTTTTGTCCTTCTCTTACTCTGTCTATGTCACAGGAAGCTTATTCCTGCCAACTGCATTTCCTGGGCTCATTTAACCATGCCCAGAAGGAATTAGGACAATGAGAGATAAAAAGATAAAGGAGCACTGGTAGAATAAGAGGAGGAGCCAACATAGCCTCTCCCCTTTGATTCAGACGACTTCTCCACCATCACCTTCTTCACAATGGCCACTTTTCCTCTGCAATTGGGGTTCTTCTTCCCCAGCAATGGGTCCAGGACTCTGTTAACTCAGCTCCTCCCCAGTTCTACAGGCAGATGGCAGAGGCTTCCTGCTATTGTTACTCTGGGGTTCCCCTTCTTCTCCAGTTTGGCTTTCCAGCCCTTCCAACTCCTTTGTAACTAGTTCCTGGTATTAAATTCACTTAACTGTACTGCCTGACTTCGGCCCTGATGTTTGAGTGGACCTCATCTCACACGCTGAGGTTGACAATACTTGGTAAGTTGTTAGGCAAAGAGCAAAACAATAATCATAATCATAGAAGCATTCATGTAGGTATTGCAAGGCTCACATCTCCAAAATGTCCAGTGGAGACATGAAATAATGAATATGTTACATAGTGACAGTCATTTAAAATTTTTCAAAAGCCACTTTCATTTTGTTCTTTTCTTCATTCTTTAGTAATCCCCCATCAATAGAGAAGCTATGGGGGAAAGGAGCAGAGTGTACAAAGAATGATGCCCACAGTGAGCCCAAAATAGCTCCAAGTGGATTTGCCTGCACAAAAGAAAGATGTAATCAGCACCCAGAGTAGGTAGCGAAACAGTCAACACTGCTGTTCCTCTCAAGACCCCTGCTGCTGTCCCACCAGAAAAGTAGTCGCTGTCTGCATTAATTTGATCTTCCCATGACGTGAAAGCATCAATTATAAGTTGTATAATAAGTCAAGCTTACTATATGTAAGAGTCCAGGCCAGGCGCGGTGGCTCACGCCTGTAATCCCAGCACTTTGGGAGGCCGAGGCGGGTGGATCACAAGGTCAGGACATCAAGACCACCCTGGCTAACCGGTGAAACCTCGTCTTTACTAAAAATACAAAAAACAAAAATTAGCCGGGTGTGGTGGCGGATGCCTGTAGTCCCAGCTACTTCGGAGGCTGAGGCAGGAGAATGGCGTGAACCTGGGAGGCAGAGCTTGCAGTGAGCTCAGATCACGCCACTGCACTCCAGCCTGGGTGACAGAGCAAGACTCTGTCTCAAAAAAATTAAATAAATAAATAAATAAATAAAGAGTCCAGGGCAGTTGTCAGTGGCCTAAATGACTAAGGAGTGACCCATCTTTTGAGACAAGCTTTGAAAAATCAGACTTTTGTGCTCTGTAAAGGGTTTTGTGGTTTTATGACCTTGGGCAAGATCCAGTTCATCATGTCGAGCTTCTGAACAAATCTTTTTTCTGGATTTTTGAAATGGAACAGAACTACAAGCCACAAAGGGGATCCGTTTTATTATTTAAATGAAATAAATGCATGGAAATGCATAGTTCCAGTGAGGAACCATGCATTTGCTAAGACTGCTGTAACAAAGTACCACACACTGGATGATGGCTTAATGAGAGAAGCTCATTGACCCCAGCTCTGGAGGCTAGAAGTCTGAAATCGAGGTGTCAGGAGAGTTGGTTCTTTCAGGGGACTGTGAAGGAGAATCTGTTCCATGTGGCTCTCCCAGCTTCTGGTGGTTTGCTGGCAATCTTTGGCATTCCTAGGCTTCTGCTACATCATTCCAATCTCTGACTTCACCTTCACTAGCGCTCTCCCTATGTGTGTGTCTGTATCTGTGGTTAAATTTCCCCTTTTTTATAAGGATACCAGTCGTATTGAATTAGGGCCTACTCTAGTGATCTCATTTTAACTTGCTTACCTCTGTAAATATCGAATCTCCAAATAAGGCCACATTCTGAGGTACTGGGGATTATGACTCCAACGTATCTTTTTGCGGGGAGGAGAACACAGCTCAACCCATAACGAGCCATTTGTAGAGATTAGCTCGCTATCTGTTTCTGACTCTTCTTTCCATACCTGCCTACCCATTTCTCTCCACATTGTCTCTTGACAGAACCTGTGGTCTGGAAAACATCTGGTCAACTTAGTCACACTGAGGAGTAAGTGGCCAAAGCTGCCTTTGTCTATCTGTACTATACAGTGGTTCAAAAGGATAAAAATAATGATAGGAAACTGTTAAATTTTATATGTTATCCCTCCTCGAAATACTGCATTTTAACGAATCACAAAGAATTATACCCATTTCTCGTTATAAGTCACAAAACCTGGAGTTATGAGTAAAAACTTGCTAAGCAACCCTTGATTTTCATTGTAATTAACAGAAAAACTGCATTGTCTATTAACAGAAAGATAAAATTGAGTCTCAGATTGGTGATACAATGATATGCACTCATAAGTCTCTACTTAAGATTACCATAAACCAGGTGCAGTGGTTCATGCCTGTAATTTCAGCACTTTGGGAGGCCAAAGTAGGAGGATTGCTTGAGCCCAGAAGTTTGAGACCAGCCTGGAAAACATAGTAAGACCCTGTCTCTATAAAACATAAAAAAATGAGCTGGGTGTGGTGATGCCTGTGTGGGGGCCCTAGTTACTGGGGAGGCTACAGTAGGAGAGCCTGGGAGATCCAGGCTGCAGTAAACCGTGATCAAGCCGCTGTAATCCAGCCTAGGTGACAGAGTGAGACTCTATCTAAAAAAAAAAAAAAAAAATCTATTACTATAAATTTCTTCTTTACCAGCAGTAAAAGATATAAGCATTCCTGAAGGAGCTGCAAACATAGCTACTGACATATCATCAGTATTGTTTCATAAGTGGTTCAGAGGCTATGAAATTAGCAATACATTTAAACCACTTGAGCCAACCATGACTTCCTCAGTGGTCCAGCCCCTCCAAAAATGCACGCAGGAGCCTTTTCTGTACCAAATAAAAGATTAATTTTTTAATCTCAAGAATGTGGGATGTGATAGGATAGCTATCATATTTTTAAAAAACTTAAATGGACTCTAAGAACTAAAAACCATGATGGAAAACTTCACTTCAGGTATTATGATCTAAAACATAGTCAATTCTCATTATTCATGGTAGTTATAGTTTATAAAGTTGCTGTAAACATTGAATTAGTGAATAATGAACCATTGCTCTTAACGGAAATACAGGGTTAGGTTTCTGCAAGCTTCTGGTTATAACATTTTTGCCAACCAAACATATAACCTTGTTTTATGTGTGTTTCTGTTTAAAGACACTTTAGCATACATTGTTGATTTGTTAACATTGAACTCACAGCTAATAGCACCATAACTCATGCTTGAGTGAAACTGATCCAACACACATATTTTCTCCATAAGGTACCTCATAGCCTTCTCGTGCTTAAGAACCCTACGCAGCACTTAGCACTACACTTGTTGGCCATTTTAAACAGCGAAATCACCACCAAAAAGAACAAAAGTGTGAAAAACATGGTACTAAATAAACAGAAAAAGGACACACATATAGTAAGAAAGCCGAAGTGGGAAGGCAGAGTGTTGCTTTCTTGACATTCAGCTGGGAATGTGTGCAATCAACAACTCGATTTTTTTTTCTTTTCTGCACACGTCTGCCAATGATCACAAAAGTGCTGTGGGTATTGATTCGGGGGTTACAAATAACTTTTAATGAGTAGGAGAATTTGCAGATATGAAAGCCATGAGAAATGAGGTTTGACTGTACGTCTCCCTGGCTTCTGTTGCCCGTAAGCCAAAAAATATTTTTTTTTAAAAAAAAGAGGGCTTTTTTTGCCTAGCAAAGTGGGTTACATTTACACTCCATGTTTGTAATTTGTCATGTGAGACCTCAAAGGATGTTGGATAACTGTAATTAATGTCCAAGCCCTGCTGCTGATTATCTGAGTGAACTTGGTCAAACGGACGGGTTTTCCATGGGTCTCCTCTTATTATTCATAAACTGATAGTCTTGGACTACTATACACATACACACACACACACACACACACAGACACAAATATACACAAATTATCATAAAACTTTTTAAATCCAACACTCATATCCAACACTCACATTTTAAAATACTCAAAAATCAGGAAAATATATAAGGAATAGTACTCTAGACAGCGATATGATAGGAAATTTTTTACTGTATTTCCTTTTATACATTTTGGTTTTTGAAGTATGAAAATGTATTACCTTTTTAGAAATTATTATTATTATTATTATTTATCTTGAGACAGAGTCTCCCTCTGTCACCCAGGATGGAGAACAGTGGCACAATCTTGGCTCACTGCAACCTCTGCCTCCCGGGTTCAAGCGATTCTCCTGCCTCAGCCTCCCGGGTAGTTGGAATTACAGGTGCCTGCCACCACACCTGTGTAATTTTTGTATTTTTAGTAGGGATGGGGTTTTGCCATGTTGACCAGGCTGGTTTCAAACTCCTGGCCTCAGGTGATCCACCCGCCGCAGCCTCCCAGAGTGCTAGGATTACAGGCATGAGCCACCGTGCTCAGCCCCTTTTTAGACATTAATAAGGGGAAGAAGAAAGAGGAGGATGAGGAGGAGTCAAGAGGAGGAGGAAAAAGAAGGAGAGGGTGAAGAAAGAAAACCCCCAATAGGCATTTTGCCTTCTGTATGGTAGGGAGCAGGGATATTAAGCTCAGATTATTCTGTGACCATTAGACCACAAGCGTTTACATACTTACATATCTTTCTATAAATCATGTACTTACAAATATCTTTCACATATCTTCTTTATAAATCATGTATTTGTTAAGTACTTACTCCAGGGACAGTTGTTAGTATGTTATTCTATTTTTTTCCTTATGCCTGTGAAGTAAGTATTCAGTTGAATCATATGAAAATGCAAATATTCAACCATTTTTGACCTGCAGAAATGTCCATCTCTGATACTCAACCCAACGTTAATGTCCCCATTTTAATAATGAAGAACCCAGGATTCACAAAAGCTGAGCCACTGCTCAGTGGTGCCACAGTTGGCAAAAGAGACTCTTGACCAGAATCCAGATCTCCTGTTTCTACTAAATAGTGGGATGAATTTCACAGTAAATGCATAACTTTCTTTACCTATGTGTGAACTTAAATGCCACCAGGTGGCATTTCTTTAATCTTGACATCAATTAAGTCAAGATTTTCTCCCATCACCACTTGCCCTCCATTCCCAGTAATTGTGTCTGGGAGGTGGCACACGCCTGGCTGCCCTGTTCTCCCCCACACCTTCCTTCTGCTGCTGCTGCTGTGCCTGGCAGGCCTCTAGAACTCTGGTATCTTTCTGTCTACTTCAGCTTTGGAGGCACATATCCTGACTGCTCCTTTTCTTTTCTTTTCTTCTCTTTTTTTTGTTTTTTTTTTTGAGACGGAGTTTCACTATTGTTGCCCAGGCTGGAGTGCATGTGCCACCGGGCCCGGCTAATTTTTTGTATTTTTAGTAGAGACGGGGTTTTTGCATGTTGGTCAGGCTTGTCTTGAACTCCTGACCTCAGGTGATCCACCCACCTCGGTCTCCCAAAGTGCTGGGATTACAGGCGTGAGCCACGGCACCCGGCCTCCTGACTGCTCTTAAGCAGAAGGTCTACCTCACAGACCGCTTGACCACTTCCTCTGAAATCATGAAAACTGTCTTGGATTCAGACCGTTATCTAGTCTCAGGAAGGAGAAAAGTCCAGCTCTGACATACTGTACACACTCCAAACCTCGAGTCTCTTCAAGGCAGTGACTTTGAAATTTCAAAACCTTCATTTTTGGCTTTGGAAAGACTCTTAAACACCTCTTTGCTTATGGTTTCAAAGTCCATTTTAAAATGCAAAAAAAAAAAAAAATCAGAAAGCAATTCTGTTTACTTTTGTTCCTTTCTTGGGAAATAAAGGCAAAATAACTGTTGCCTGAATAACGAGACTGAGCGGACGGGTAGGGATAATGGAAGAGAACAGATGGGAGAAGAGGAAAGGGAAGTTAATGTTCAATATTCTGTCCTGCCACATTCATTGGTTGTTCTTTTCTCCAACACAGCTTTTCAGGTAGTTCTCAAATTTCAGAATGCCCATGAAATTGTTCAGGGGAGTTGCTTAAAATGCACAGACCCTGCTTTATTTGGAGAATACTCTGGACCAATGAAAACAGGCTAATCTATAAGGCTATGTTAACGTTCAATTGTGAACAAGTCCAAATTGAAGTAAGAGCATACCATCCTACAAAATAGAAGGAAATATATTAGGTGAATGAAACTGAAATTTATTCTTCAGCCAAGCGTTGAATAGCAATCTGGTGCTGTTTGAATAGCAACGCCCATTGTGACTTCGGATCCATGGGCTTTTTGATTTGCCTGTGAAGCAGTTCTTTCAAACACAGGTGGGGTGCTGGGCTATTATTTAACCAAGACTCTTGGACGATAGAACCACATCAAAACAGCATGACAGTTCAGAGGACAGTCAAGCAAAATGTGCTTCTGCGCTATATCTAAATTGCAAAGGAGAGGAAGGACTCGGGAAAACAGTGTAATTAGAGGCAATTTAAGCTCCCTAGTAGGAGGAAAAGCAAAATAGTCTATATTTAAAATTGTAGTGGGAACTTGAAGTTCTAAGGTCGTAAAGGTAAGGCTCAGGGAACAAGGAGAAGGGAGGGCTGAAAGGAAGAAGGCACAGTGTGTACTCAGACACCTTAAAGAACCAGAGAAACAGTTCTGGGAGAAAAGAATAGTAACATAACATTTCTCTTAAGCAGTATAATGAGAGACATCAGGCTGGAGAGAAAAAGAATAGGAAATGTGGGGAGAGGTTTGACAAGGTAGGAAGAACTGAGATGAAAGCAGATTGAATATTTGTAAGAAAGAAAATAAAATTTGATTTTTTAGGTGGAAATATTTTTCTAGGACAAAGTCTCCAGGCATGCAAGTCATGTTTGATTTAGATTATACAGCTTTATTGTGCTCACTATATATTTTTCTTTCTTTCTTTTTTTTTTTTTTTTTGAGATGGAGTCCTGCTCTGTCACCCAGGCTGGAGTGCAGTGGCACAGTCTCGGCTCACTGCAACCTCCGCCTCCCAGGTTCAAGCAATTCTCCTGCCTCAGCCTCCTGAGTAGCTGGGACTACAGGTGCCCGCCACCACACCCGGCTAATTTTTGTATTTTCAGTAGAGATGGGGTTTCACCGTATTGGTCAGGCTGGTCTCAAACTCCTGACCTCAGGTGATCCACTCGCCTCGGCCTCCCAAAGTGCTGGGATTACAGGCATAAGCCACCACGCACAGCCTATTTTTCTTAAACTACCTTAAAAAGTGCTACCCAATCTTGTTGGCCACAGTTCAGAGGAGGGTTATGGAGCCTTATAGTGTCAGAGAATTTCCTCTCCTGAGGGGTAATTTTGCTTTCCTACATGGTCCTGCCATACTGGGAAAATAAACATGGGTTGTTTCTTCGACAAGAAACAACTCCCGAAACGACTCTAGTTGTTAAAAAGGAGGCAAAAATACCAATGTTTCAAGTTTTTCTTGTAAAAGCTTTCTTCTTGCGCAAATATTCCCTCATGGCTGCATAATACTTTAACTTTTAAAAGTAGTGCACTTGGCCAAGTGCAGTGGCTCACGCCTGTAATCCCAGCACTTTGGGAGACCGAGGCAGGTGGATCACCTCAGGTCAGGAGTTCAAGAC
Organism: Gorilla gorilla gorilla; assembly: GCF_029281585.2. NCBI lineage: Eukaryota > Metazoa > Chordata > Mammalia > Primates > Hominidae > Gorilla > Gorilla gorilla. Next base: position 15,344,133 of record NC_073235.2, on the reverse strand, counting down.
TGGCCTGGCCAACATGGTGAAACCCTGTATCTACTAAAAATACAAAAAATTAGCTGGGTGTGGTGGTGTGTGCCTGTAATCCCAGCTACTGGGGAAGCTGAGACAGGAGAATCGCTTGAACCCAGGAGGCAGAGGTTGCAGTAAGCCGAGATCGTGCCATTGCACTCCAGCCTGAACAACAGAGTGAGACTCCATTTCAAAAAAAAAAAAAAAGTAACGCACTTTCAGGTGCATTACCTCATTTAAATTTCAGTATAGTCTAGCATAAAAGGCATTTTCTATACCATGTATGTGTTTTTTACATACTGCTTTTTCCACTATCAAAACCAATATTTGGTTAACATAGTTAATTAGTTTCTTGTAACCTCAATACTTCAACCTTTCACAGTTTTCTCTTTATTGTTTCCTTTCTCTTTTCTCCTGACTAGAGAGCATTTTATGCTGTTGGGCAGTTCTCTTGACTCTGGCAAATTGCTAGTCCTTCACTTAGTGAACTAACCAGGGCTTGTAAGACCTGGAAGTCTAGGTTGGGATACATATCTGGCCTCCTGTGTCATAGCCAGCTGCCCGGTCACTCACTGGTAGTGGGAGAGCCACTGTGGCCTATTGAGGCTGTTGAAGGACATCCAGGGCTATCACCCAAAGTTTGAAAGCCAGACTAGACTTGGCTTTGAACCCCAAATTTACCATTTAATAGCTCTGTGGTGTCCTCTGTAAATGGTGATATCCACTTAATGTTGTTTGTAAGTTTCTGAGTGCGGTAGGGTTCCTGCTATATAGTAGGCATTGAAGGAGTTTCATTTCTCTCCCTTGTCTCATCAAAGGAGCACTGCCAAAGAGAGTAGTCACCCACCGCTTAGGAGACAAGGGTAGGATGCGATCTCCATAGAAATAGAGAAGTGAGGCCCGGTGCGGTGGCTCATGCCTGTAACCCCAGCACTTTGGGAGGCTGAGGCAGGCAGATTGCCTGAGGTCCACCTGGATACCATAATCCCAAGATGGCCCCAATAGTGCAAAGTGACCAGCCCAGTGAGCCCCAGAATTATGCAACAACAAACCCAGACCTCACCGGCCAATCAACATCACCCAGACATTTTACTTTCATAATGTGGGATAGAGATAGTTACAGTGTTTCTGTTTTAAAGACCCTCATCCCTGAGGGTCTCCTAGACTGTTGCCTCTATTTGTGCCAGATTCCCCACTTGGCAGTAAAACTTTTCCTTTCAGTCACAATCTTAGGTCCCTAATAGTCTTTTTTGTTTTTTAACAACACATTGGAAGAATTTGTGTCTTAGCCTTGGAGGAAGAGGGATGGTAGTTAGTCCCGCATGGGAGAAAATATAAGAAAACCCCTGTGGATTAGATACCATAGTGTTGATTGTCTGCTTAAAGAAGAGAACAAGCTGCAAGGGCTGAGATGGTAGGAAGAAGTTGCTTCAACAGCACAACCCATCTCTCTGTGACTGGCAGTGGATGTGCTGACTCAGCGAGGATGTGCTGAGTACCTACATTGGCCAAATACCACATCAGGTGCCAGAGATGGGAAGGTAGGAACATGGTTCTTATCCTAAAGACTTCAAAGCCTAGTGGGAAAGGACAAATGAAATATTAACACATTATGATGGTGGTTCATGCTAAAATGTCAGCCAAGATGAAAATCCTCTGTGGTTATCAGAGGGGGTATGGTCAGTTCTAGCTAGGGGGTAAAGAGAAAATGTCACACAATGGGGAATACAGATGCTAATTAGGGTCTTCATGTTGGATCTAGCCAGCAGTTATTATGTGAAAATGAAATAAATTATGGAGTTTTTTGAAAGCTCTGGTTTGTCCTTATTCTTCTATTTTCTTTTGAGGCAGGGTCTCGCTCTGTCACCCAGGCTGGAGTACAGTGGCATGATGTCGCCTCACTGCAACTTCTGCCTCTGGGGCTCAAGTGATCCTCTCATCTCAGCCTCCCAAATAGCTGGGATTACAAGCACATGCCACCATGCCTGGCTAATTTTTTTATAGTTTTTGTAGAGATGGGGTTTTGTCATGTTGCCCAGGCTAGTCTTGAACTGAGAACAAGCAATTTGCCTCCCTCAGCCTCTCAAAGTGTTGGGATTACAGGCATGAGCCACCGTGCCTGGCTGATTTTTTCAGTTTATACATAAATGTTTATTTCACAAATGTGTGTATATATATGTATACATATGTGTATAAATGTGTGTGAATGTATGCATACATACATATATGTATGCATATGTGTGTCAGGGATATGTATATATTAGAAATACTGGGCTTTCTCAAAAGAACAAAGCTGGAGGCATCATGCTACCTGACTTCAAACTATACTACAAGGCTACAGTAAGCAAAACAGCATGGTACTGGTACCAAAACAGATACATTGACCAATGGAACAGAACAGAGCCCTCAGAAATAATACCATACATCTACAACCATCTGATCTTTGACAAACCTGACAAAAACAAGAAATGGAGAAAGGATTCCCTATTTAATAAATGATGCTGGGAAAATTGGCTAGCCATATGTAGAAATCTGAAACTGGATCCTTTCCTTACACCTTATACAAAAATTAATTCAAGGTGGATTAAAGACTTAAATGTTAGACCTAAAACCATAAAAACCCAAGAAGAAAACCTAGGCAATACCATTGAGGCCATAGGCATGGGCAACGACTTCATGTCTAAAACACCAAAAGCAATGGCAACAAAAGACAAAATTGACAAATGGGATCTAATTAAACTAAAGAGCTTCTGCACAGCAAAAGAAACTACCATCAGAGTGAACAGGCAACCTACAGAATGGGAGAAAATTTTTGCAATCTACCCATCTGACAAAAGGCTAATATCCAGAATCTACAAAGAACTTAAATTTACAAGAAAAAATTGAACAACCCCATCAAAAAGTGGGCAAAGGATATGAACAGACACTTCTCAAAAGAAGACATTTATGCAGCCAACAGACACATGAAAAAATGCTCATCATCACTGGCCATCAGAGAAATGCAAATCAAAACCACAATGAGATACCATCTCACACCGGTTAGAATGGCGATCATTAAAAAGTCAGGAAACAACCGGTGCTGGAGAGGATGTGGAGAAATAGGAACACTTTTACACTGTTGGTGGGACTGTAAACTAGTTCAACCATTGTAGAAGACAGTGTGGCGATTCCTCAAGGATCTAGAACTAGAAATACCATTTGACCCAGACACCCCATTACTGGGTATATACCCAAAGGATTATAAATCATGCTGCTATAAAGACACATGCACAGGTATGTTTATTGTGGCACTATTCACAATAGCAAAGACTTGGAACCAAGCCAAATGTCCAACAATGATAGACTGGATTAAGAAAATGTGGCACATATACACCATGGAATACTATGCAGCCAGAAAAAATGATGAATTCATGTGCTTTGTAGGGATATGGATGACGCTGGAAACCATCATTCTGAGCAAACTATCGAAAGGACAGAAAACCAAACACCACATATTCTCACTCATAGGTGGGAACTGAACAATGAGAACACTTGGACACAGGATGGGGAGCATCACACACCCGGGCCTGTTGTGGGGTGGGGGGCTAGGGGAGGGATAGCATCGGGAGATATACCTAATGTAAATGTTAATGAGTGCAGCACACCAATATGGCACATGTATACCTATGTAACAAATCTGCACATGGTGCACATGTACCCTAGAACTTAAAGTATAATAATAATTAAAATAAAATAAAATAAAATAAAATAAAAAGAAATACTGGGCTTTCTTTTGTGACTACTCTTGCTTCTCTAGCTTAAATGTTCAAGGGCTTGAAGCCATGCTTCTTCTGTTATACATTGTAGATATAATTGGTGATTTCCCCTGAATAAGCTGAAACTGGGGTCACCTTACTGTACAGTTATTATTATATATATGTATGTATATGCATACATACACACACACTCCTTTGACTTTAATTCCAAAAATATCTTTCTTTCTTCTTTTTTAAGACTTCCATCTTTACTTTTCACCATGTATTTTCTTCTCCATGCTTGTCTTATAGTTTGCCAGCATCAACCAGCCTGGGACCCGGCAATGTGCACCTGGATCCCTGGAAAAGTGGGAGCTGAGCAAGCCCAGTATTATCGTATTATATGTAGCCCCTGTTTCTATTTTCAAAGCTCCATTTGATTCAGCAACTTTCAAATCGGCTTGCGCTTTAGAAAGTGCTGCTTTCTTTATTTGGAGGAGATGCTCCATGCCCAGCATTGCTCTCTTGTCAGCCCTTAGGAGTCTTTTCTCTTAATAGTACATATGCTAAGACTGGGCGCAGTGGCTCATGCCTGTAGTCCCGGCCTTTTGGGAGGCCGAGGCGGGCGGATTATGAGATCAGGAGATCGAGACCATCCTGGCTAACATGGTGAAACCCCGTCTCTACTAAAAATACAAAAAAATTAGCCGGGCCTGGTGGCGGGCGCCTATAGTCCCAGCTACTAGGGAGGCTGAGGCGGGAGAATGGCGTGAACCCGGGAGGCAGAGCTTGCAGTGAGCCGAGATCGAGCCTGCACTCCAGCCTGGGAGACAGAGCGAGACTCCGTCTCAAAAAAAAAAAAAAAAAAAGTACATATGCTGGAGCTCTCTGTTTCAACCTGCCTAAAGCTGTCTCTCCTCCAGCTATTTCGGAGTCACACTGATCCAAGGAACAGGGATTTATTCCTCTCACATTTAACAGGAGGAAAGCTTGCAGTAGCATAACCTGATAAAGATTCCCCAACTGGGCCAAAGACTCTGTTTTCTGTGCTGTTCCAGTAAGTGCCCCTCCCTAGCTAAGAAACTAAGAGGCAGAAATTGACCTATTCATCATTGTGCGTCCACTCTTGGGTAGTGGGGCAGCCGTGGTTGAAGCTTACCTCACAACCTCTCTATTATGGAGGCCACAAAAGCACTTTGAAAACTATAATGCATTATAGCAACGTAGGGTACTGTTGCAACTGTGTTAGAAACAGCAACCCATTAAAGAGTAAGGGTTTTTTGCATAGATCACACCCACCCCTCATTCCTTTATCACCGTTTATGTGAGCTACTTTGGGACTAACTTGTCTTGCTCCTTGGTGTCATTAAGAGGCTATTCATGTTATCACAGAGGGGTACAAAGAAGACTTCAGCGTTTCAGGAGTATTCCTTTATTTTTAAAAAAATGTCCGTCTGGGCACCATGACTCATGCCTGTACTCCCAGCACTTTGGGAGGCCAAGGCAGGAGGAGCTCTTGAGCCCAGGAGTTTAAGACCAGCCTGGGCAACATAGCAAGACTTCATCTCTACTAAAAAATTTTAAAAATAGCCAGGTGTGGTGGCCCATATCTGTAGTCTCAGCTACTCAGAAGGCTCAGGCGGGAGGATTGCTTGAGCCCAGGAGTTCAAGACCAGCCTGTGCAGGAATCCAGCCCGCAGACCCTGAACCAGTGATGGATGAGAGACATACACTGACACAGATATTTTGCCTGTCAGTCTGGCTAAGGGGCTCTGCTCTGCATCTGGAGCATAACCTCAATAAGCTAGCAAAGTTCACATTTATTTAATACAGATTAAATGACAAAGGTCTCGAGTAAACACCACTAGAGGGTAATTAACATTGCTCACCCCCCGAGTAGAGAGCAATTATGCACCTGAGGTTGATCAAAGTTTGGTTTTAGGACCACATGAGTAAGCAAGCTATTTAGATAAACTTCCTCACATTCCCTTGTTATTTTCATTTTTGCTATCAGCTAAAGGTAGAGAGGATTAGGCTGCTTTCAGCCAAATCTGTTACTGAAGCAATGTAAACCCTCTCCAGCCTTACAAGAAGGTTTGTGTCTATTTCTTACAACTATCTTTAAAATTTTTTCCACCAGCCTGACTGAACTCCCACAAGCCTGGTCAACATAGCAAGACTTCATCTCTACTAAAAAAAATTAAAAATTAGCCAGGTGTGGTGGCCCTTATCTATAGTCTCAGCTACTCAGAAGGCTCAGGCAGGAGGATTGCCAGAGCCCAGGAGTTCAAGGCTGCAGTGAGCCATGATCACAGCACTGCACTCCAGCCGGGGTGACAGAGCAAGACCCTGCCTCTACAAAAAAAAAAAAAAAAAAACTGTGATGAACATTGATTAATTGTAGGTACACATATATTTTTTATTATCATCTATGCTTTTTCTCATTTATAAATGTCTCCAGATTTTTTTTAATTCTGTGAGCAGAACTTCATAGCTATTAGGTTAGGCTAAAACATAATTAATGTATAAGAGACAGAACCCAGTTCCACTGAATCCAAAGGTAAATTCTAAATATCCCACATTTATCTTTTTTCTTTTAAAAATTTATTTGCTAATTTTTCTTAGCATTCCCTTCCCCCATTTATGCTAAGAATACCCAATGTACTTATAGCAGCATCATTTATAATAGTAAGCAATTAGGATGATAGGCACACTATCAAATGATATTTGGAATGGTAAGTCTAACGAATGAAATTGTGTCAATAAATATGTTAAATTTTAAGTGTGACATACAAAATTGTATATTATACTTTTTTTTTTTTTTGAGACAGAGTCTCGCTCTGTCACCCAGGCTGGAGTGCAGTGGCACGATCTCGGCTCACTTCAACTTCCACTTCCCGAGTTCAAGTGATTTTCCTGCCTCAGCCTCCCAAGTAGCTGGGATTACAGGTGTGCACCACCATGTCCAGCTAATTTTTGTATTTTTGGTAGAGATAGGGTCTCACCATGTTGCCCAGGCTGGTCTCAAACTCCTGAGCACAAGCTATCCACCCGCCTCAGCCTCCCAAAATGCTAGGATTACAGGAGTGAGCCATCATGCCCAGCCTAATATATAATGTTTATGGATGCCAAAGTATGTGTCAAAAGTATAAAATCAAGTGGTAGAAAGGTAAATGCTGAGTTAATAAGAGCAATTTTGATATAATGATGAACATTGAGGTAGAAGAGAAATACAATCAATAGTACATGGGGTCTCAGTGGACTGACAATGCTTTCTCTTTTTAAAGGGAAGCAAATATGTGATAATGTTAAGATTTGAAAAAGCTGAATGATGGATGGATGTGTGTTCCTCTATTAGTTTCTTGCTTATGTGCGTGAACCACTTCACAGTTTTTTGAATGTCATTTGTTAAAACTTCATATTCCATTGTGCTGGTCCTTTGAACTTTTTCACTTAGTCTATTGAAATCTTACAGAAAACAACATGCAGACGGAATTTTGGAAGTAGAAGGGAAGAAGACCCACACAAAGTGGGGACTTGAGAGATACAAGTTACAGTCAGCAGAACAGGAAGCAAATATTCATATATTAAGAAAATTACAAAGAGGAATTCAAGTAAATAAGTTACCTAAAATTACAATAGAGGAACTAAAAATAATGAGACATCCATATTGGGAGGGAGGAGGGTGTAAGTGAACTAAGTTCTCATCTATCAGAATAGGAAGGAAGTCCACAGATAAAGCCTGTCTGTCTGATAAATAAAGAAGTGGTGATATAACTGTATTATTTAGAGATAGGGAAGTAACCACCCAGAAGAATTTTTAAAACTGTAGCCGTTAAAAAGTCAGACTCGTTCTAGGGCTTGAGTGGAAGGCAACGGGGTGGGTTGGGGGCAGGATGGACTGGCAAAGCTTTCTTACCTCTTACAATAAGCTCTTCAGCATTGTTGACTTTTTTGTAAATACGTGCATGTACTGCCTTGGTCAAAAAATTTTTTTGAGGATAACACAATAGTAAAACCATCAGACCCAAGAAAATGTTCCTTTCTTCAATAATCTGACCTAGTGCTCTTTCACTTTTTTTTTTTTCTTGGAGATGGAGTTTCGCTCTTGTTGCCCAGGCTGGAGTGCAATGGCACGATCTTGGCTCACTGCAACCTCCACCTCCTGGATTCAAGGGATTCTCCTGCCACAGCCTCCCGAGTAGCTGGGATTTCAGGTGCCCACCACCATGCCTGGCTAATTTTTTGTATTTTTAGTAGAGATGAGCTTTCACCATATTGGCCAGGCTGGTCTCGAACTCCTGACCTCAGGTGATCCACCTGCCTTGGCTCCCAAAGTGCTAGGATTACAGGCGTGAACCACCGCTCCTGGCCCTATTTATTTCTTTTTTTTTTTTTTTTTTTTTTTTACTAAGAAAGTGAAAGAATCAAAGAATCCCTATTCACTTCTTGACCTGTGTTGTATACTCGCTAATAAATTGTGTACATTTTCATCTTTTAATTGGTATCCTGGAATGACCCTTTTTCTTTCTGTTTTTCTTCCTTTTATATTTTGCCCTCTGCAAACATTTTAGAGTTGATTTTCTGTACAAAAGGTTGAAGACTCTTCACTTATGGAAAGCTTGTTTCTGATAGACAGTTAAATGAAACAAAGAAGGCTTCTATAATTCAAATGGGTTTAAAACATGCCTGTGACAAACAGAGACAGAAAGTAGATTTTGGCTGAGGGAGTGGGGGTGAACAGTAACTGCTAATGGGTTGCCGTCATGTTTTCTGGGGTGGGGGATGAAAACATTTTGGAATTAAAAGAGTGGTGATGCTTACACATCTTTGTGAATATACTAAAATCCACTGAAGTGTACACTCTAAAGGAGGGAATTTTATGGCATGTGAAATATCTTAACAAAAAAATGCCTATGAAAAATATTGCAAGGGAATAAACAAAAATGATAGTCATTGTGTTGTACTCAGGGGATGTTTTTTCTATTTTCTATTTCCCTAAAGTTTTGGTAATGCGATAAAAGTTTCATAATTTAAGAAATATTTTATTTATTTTATTTTTGAGACAGGGTCTCCCTCTGTTGCCCATGCTGGAGTACAGTGGTGCGATCACTGCAGCCTCAACCTCCTGGGTTCAAGTGACTCTCCCACTTCAACCTCCTGAGCAGCTGGGACCACAGGAGCATGGCACCACGCCTGGTTAATTTTTTATTTTTCATAGAGACAGGTTCTCACTGTGTTGCTCAGGCTGGTCTTGAACACCTGGGCTCAAGCAATTGTCCCACCTCAGCCTCCCAAAATGCTGGGATTACAGGAGTGAGCCACTGTGACAGGCATAAGAAATATTTTAAAGTAACATCATTAGCCTGGATGTATGGTACCATCTTCAATCGTCCAAGTTTTCCTCTTAATTCCATAACACTTTTTATTTTCTCCTGCACTCTAATGCACATAATTGTTATACTGTAATCTGTTTTATTTATAGTTTTGGCTTTGGTGTTACTCTTTTTTAAAATATTGTTTTGAGACATGGTCTCTTTTTGTCACCCAGATTAGAGTGCAGTGGTGCAGTCATGGCTCACTGCAGCGTCTGCCTCGTGGACTCAAAGAATCCTCCTACCTCAGCCTCCCAAGTAGCTAAGGACCACAGGTATGTACCACCACACCCAGTTATTATTATTATTTTTTTTCATAGAGACAGGGTCTCACTATGTTGCCCAGGCTGGTCTCCAACTCCTAGGCTCAAGCGATCTACCTGCCTCAGCCTCCCAAAGTGCTGGGATTACAGGTGTGTGCCACTGGGCCTAGCCTGGCATTACTCTTACAAAGGATACACCACGTTAAGGTTATAAAAAACATTTCTATGAATTTGTGAATTTTGTTCCTAGTAGTTTTATACTTTGCTTTTTTTTTGAGACAGAGTCTCGCTCTGTCACCCAGGCTGCAGTGCAGTGGTGCAATCTCAGCTCACTGCAACCTCCACCTCCCAAGTTCAAGTGATTCTCATTCCTCAGCCTCCTGAGTAGTAGCTGGGATTACAGGTGTGTGCCACCATGCCCGGCTAATTTTTGTATTTTTAGTAGAGATGGGGTTTTGCCTTGTTTGCCAGGCTGGTCTTGAACTCCTGGCCTCAAGAAATCCACCCACCTTGGCCTCCCAAGGTGCTGGGATTACATACATGAGCCACCATGCCCGACTATACTTTGCTTTTTTATTAAAACATGTTCAAGTCCTTGATCTATCTGGAATTTAGCTTTGTATATGGCTTGAAAGGGAATTAATATTATTTATCTTAATGGCCTGATGTCATAAACAATTCATTTTATATTATATACTGATGTTGTTTAAATAAGTGTGAGTGTGTGTGTGTGTGTGTGTGTGTGTGTGTATACAAAGTCTACCTCTACATTTTCTAGTCTGTTCCTTTGACTTATTGCCTGTTCCTAAACCAGTACCATGCTGTTCGGTTTTATGTCTAGTAGAACAAATTCCATCTCCTTGCAGTATCTTTTATAACACAAAAATCTCACAAATAAATAAATAAAACTTGCATCCAAATATGCTAAATGACTTGCTCGTATATCATTTAGAGATACAATTCAGAGAATAATCTCAGTTTTCTGAGTTCAGTCATTTATTTGTTCTATTTAACAGATTTCTTTTGAACATCTACTATATAACAGAGTCTGTTCCAGCTTCTAAGGATCCAGTAGTGAAGGAAATACAAAAATCTATGCCCTCATGGAGCAAACGCATATTCAACATCATTATTCATTTTTAAATAGCTACATCTCTGCTAAATTTTCCAGTTTTTGAAAAATAAATTTTAGTTATTAATTCAGCATAATTAGAAGAGTTGAAATTTTACACTTCATATCTCACAGTTTATTTTTCTTACACATACATTTTTTATTTTATTTATTTATTTTGAGATGAGTCTCGCTCTGTTGCTCAGGCTGGAGTGCAGTGGTGCAATCTCAGCTCACTGAAACCTCCACCTCCTGGGTTCAAACAATTCTCCTGCCTCAGCCTCCTGAGTAGCTGGGACTACAGGCGCACGCCACCACACACAGCTAATTTTTGTACGTTTAGTAGAGAAAGGGTTTCACCATATTGGCCAGGCTAGTCTTGAACTCTTGACCTCAGGTGATCCGCCTGTCTCAGCCTCCCAAAGTGCTGGGATTATAGGCATGAGCCACCGTCCCTGGCCACATTTTTTTTTTTTAAACTCTACAATTTCACTTCTCTTTTTTTTATGCAAAGTAGTCTCTTCTCTACATCCATGGTTGATTTCTAAAAACCCCTTTGCAGGAGAATTCCCTGTCAAGAGCGTAAGACTTTATGAAGCAAATTAGGAAAATTGAGGCCACTATTAAACTACAAAGAATACATATTTTCCTTAGCCATTTGTTCAAATAGGACAATACATCTGGCACATATTATGTATCTAAAATTAGTAATAAATTCCCATTCACCACTTCTTGCTTTGGGATAACTTTCTAGAACTTCTCTTTTATGAAGTTTCAGCAAGACACATGATTATTTTATAACAGATGATATTCATGATGAGTCTTTTTTCCCCTTTTAGTTCTGGTTGCTACATTTCTTGTTTTATGACTTAAAGTTAAATTACTTACACTCTCTACACCCGAAATGATCCCAAGGGAACTGAGTAACTTGAGAGAAGTTAAATATAATTACATGTTTGAACTCTAGAGTTATACAGATCTGCTTCAGACTTAGCTCCCCCACAGAAGATGTGACTTGGACAAGCAAGGTAACCTCTCTAAGTTAGGTTTCTCCATCCATAAATTGATAAGAATAATATGTACCTGCCTCACAGGATTGTTGAGAAAATTAAGTGAGGTACAATGTGTAAAATTAATATCTCAGTGCTTGGCACATAATACATGTTAAATAAGTGTTAGCCAATGTTATTATTGAGATGTTTGTTAAGACCATTTCACTACAAAGAACAGCGGTTCATCTGGGTGATGGGAGCAGGGGTATCATGACGGTATTTATGGAAATAAGGACTTTAAGAACCTTCTGGCATATCAAGAAAAGCTGTCGAGCTGGGCCTCTTGGACTCTGGAAGTCACTCAGGAACTAGAAGCATCCAGTGGAAGAGTCACCAATCTGAGTCATCTTCTTGCTGCCTTGGCAAGTTCAGGGATCCCATAAATGCAGTGACTCAGCATCCCTCCAACTGTACTGCTACCATTCCCATTTCTACTAATTTTTCAACTCTCCTATAAATACCGTTTGATTTTGGCTTACCTATAGCTTCTGCTTGTTCATAACTGCTCACTCCTCCTTTCTGATAACTCAAAACTTCAACTGATTCACAATTTGTCAGTTCCACATGAAATTTCTAGGCAATAATGTCTGTTTGACTCAGTAGTATCCCTATTGAAACAGAGATTCTATGCTAAACCTCCTCGTGGGCCATAAACCCATAGAAAAATTGATGGCCTTTGGATCGTGAGCACATTCCTGATTCTAGTCAGCTGAGCTGGGAGAACTGGGAGCTGAGGGTTCTGGAAGCGGGGTAGAGAACGTGGCGTAGAACATGGCGACCTTCTTAGTAGGACCTGTAGGCTCTGCAGTTACCCCCAGAAATGGGCTGTGTGGTGACTGGCTTGTCTGTAAACTACACTTTGGGTAAATTATATCTCATCTATTCAACATAGCCAAAAAGAAATGTCTCACTCCTCCTCCATTGACAGTTTTTATTACTTTGGTTGGTTGATTTTAAAGGGCAGTAACCTAACTTGAACTAACTTAGACAAAAAGAGGAATTTATTGGCTCACAGGATCCAGGAAAGGTTTAAAAAGTTGATGTCCAAGTCCAGTCTTCCCATATAACTTTGTCTCTTATTTTATTTTTATTTTTATTTTTTGAGATGGAGTCTTGCTCTGTCGCCCAGGCTGGAGTGCAGTGGCATGATCTCGGCTCACTGCAAGCTCCGCCTCCCGGGTTCAAATGATTCTCCTGCCTCAGCCTTATGAGTAGCTGGGATCACAGGCACATGCCACCATGCCCAGCTAATTTTTGTATTTTTAGTAGAGATGGGGTTTTACCATGTCGGTCAGGCTGGTCTCGAACTCCTGACCTCATGATCTGCCCGCCTCAGCCTCCCAAAGTGCTGGGATTACAGGCGTGAGCCACCGTGCCCAGCCTGTTTCTTATCTTAAAATTAAACCCTATTTCCTTTTTTTTTCTGATCCCTGTAAACTGTGACTCCAAGCTCGAATGATCTGATGCTATCTCAGTGACCTGTTTCTCGCTTATATAACACTTGGCCCATATGTGTATGGTTCGTTTTTAGCTCCTCCAGTTTTCCTTCAAACTCCTTTTACTCCCTCACATTCTTCATGTTTTACTTTCTTTAGTCTTGGGATTCATGTTACTTCCCCTTCCTGTATTCTGTCTTAAGTAGCTGAGGTATCTCCATAGTGCTTCTCATTTCCTTTTAGTTTCATTCCATTCACTTCCCTAAAGTTCTCTCCTGCTTCTTCCTTGCCTTTTTCTCATTGAGCCCATGAAGTTCTCTCCACTGTCTCAAGACAAAGGTATCCCTGTTGGAGTAAGTAATCTTGATTTTCTTTCCTCAGCAAAAGTTCATGTTGGGGATCCCTGGTGCACTTTTTCTTATCCTCTTATTGCTATCTCCACTGTTTCCTGAAATTCATCTTCTTGTTTTTATCCAGTCTCTTCTATTGCTCCCTTTATCTCCTCTTTCCCTTATAGAATCAGTTAATTCTCTATATTCAAAAGAGTAAATGTTACCAGGTATTTCCCATATTGCTTTGCTAGGGCTGCTATAATGGAATATACCACAGACTGGGTGGCTTGCACAACAGAAGTTGTTCTCACCACAATTCTGAAGGCTATAATCCAAGGCCGATGTGTCTACAAGGTTCATCTCTTTTGAGGCCTCTCTTTGGCTTGTACATGGCCATCTTCACCCTGTATCCTCATAGTGTCTTTCCTCTCTGTGTGTCTGTCTTAATTTATGCTTTTCATGAGGACACCAGTCATATTAGATAGGGCCCGCCCTAATGACCTCATTTTAACCTAATTATCCCTTTGTAGACCCTGTCTTTGTTTGTGCTGCTATAACAGAATACCACAGACTGGATAATTTGTTAAAAAAAAAAAAAAAACCAGAAACTTATTTTTAGCAGTCTGGAGACTGGGCCAAGACCAAGGCACAGGCAGGTTCATTTTCTGGTAAGGGTCCTATCTCTGCTTCCAAGATGGTGCCTTGAATGCCATGACCTCCAGAGGGGAGGAATGCTGTGTCCTCACATGGCAGAAGGCAGCAGGACAAAAAGGGACAAACTCCCTTCATCAGGCAGAAGGCAGAGGGACAAAAAGGGACAAACTCCCTTCATCAGGCAGAAGGCAGCAGGACAAAAAGGGACAAACTCCCTTCATCAGGCCCTTTTATGAGGGCACCTCATTCCATTCATGAGGAAGGAGCCCTCATGGCCTAAACACCTCTTAAAAGCACCACCTCTTAATACGATAACATTGGCAACACTTACATTTTTGAAGAGGCAAATTCAAACCATAGCAGATTTTATCTTAAAATATACAAAATACAGTCAGTCACATTTGGCATACTAGGGGTTAGGACTTCAACATCTAAATTTGGGGGTGGGGGCAATATTCAGCCCATAGCATTGCCTTTCAAATCCAGATCAAAATTTTACTTCTTAGCAGGCACAAAGGCACACACCTACCACCCCAGGCTACTCAGGAGGCTGAGGCAGGAGGACTGCTTGAGCCTAGGAGTTCACCTTCAGCCTGAGCAACATAGTGAGACTGTGTCTCTTTAAAAAAAAATTTTATTTGAATTTATTTTCTTCTTCTCCAGGAAGTTTCCTGATCCAAAGAGCTCACAGTGATTTGGTCCTCGTAGAACTTGTATCGAAGTTTTTATTCTTATCATTCATTGGTAATCAGCCTGCTGTTTTGCCATATTAAATTATTATGTGTGCTTTGTGTTGTTAATTTCTTATGTTCTACTTTATCTACCAAATAAGATGAGATGAAGATGAACCACACGTTCCACTTTCTGAATCTCCACAGTATGTGCTATAGCACTTTGCTTGTTGTATGTCCTCAGTATGTACTTTTAATAACTTAGTCAATGTTGTACCACTTCAGATTCTCCTAAGTTCAAACCACATGAAAGCTGTCCACCCATTAATTGTTTTCAGTCAATTCCTAAAACACGTGTTCTTCTGAAAAGGGTCCTATTCAGTCACATTAATAAGAATTCAGTTTGGTGAAATCAGAGCAGTTGTGGATAGTGTTTGAGGTTGACCCTATTTAGATCAAAACCAGCAGAAATTAGTGGTAAGGCTTCGATGGGATCAGTTCAGGAAGAGGTTTTTAATAACATAACGGTCAGAGGGAAGGTGAGGGAGTCCATTCAGTTGGCAAGAGGAATTTTGAGCACAGGACACCCCCGAGCTGCAAGTCAGGCAGAGGAACACTGCAGATGCTACTCAAGTCTGTGGCAGGGGAAGAAGCATCCGCTCAGAGGACAGCGCCCTGGCTGAGTCTGAGGGAGGATGCATCCGCTCAGAGGACAGTGCCCCAGGTGAGTCTGAGAGAGAAACACTGCCTCATTACTCAGTGGGTGCAGGAGCTCTTTTTACTGACTGCTGCATTGTCAGGATCCATGGTTGATCTGTGGACAAGATTTTATCTTCCTTAGTGGAGAAAAACCCTCCTGACCCAATGAGTGTGGCCTTGCAGAGGTCCTCAGTTTTCACTTCACCCGAGACTGCTTCCACCACTGGTGCCTCGATCTCCTACCACTGGGTCTTGAAACATCTCTCCAATATTCCTAAATGGTCCTAAAAGAACACAGGGCTTGAGGCCTTTGTCATGTAGCCACATGCACATCGCTAACCATGCCCTCTCACAAAGCAGCACATAACTTCCTCTTTCTCAACAGGACGCTTGCCCCTCATCACCCTCCTTTCTCAAACATGGTCATCCAAACCTCCACCTACTGTCAAGGCTTATTAAATATTCACTGTTTTGGGGGCACAGTGGTAACTAACTTTGGAAACTTTTCTCTTTGACTGCAACAATTTGCTGAAGTGTAGTACATTGCTTTTCTATTGCTGCATGACAGATTATTACAAACATAGTGGCTTAAAACAAATGTGTTCTCTCACAGTTTCTGTGGGTCAGGAGTGCAGGTGTGGGTTACCTGGGCCCTCTGCTCTGGGTCTCACCAGCTCAGACAAGGACTTGCAAGCTGCGGCCATGACCTCATCTGAGGCTCAGGGTCCTCTTCCAGGTGCGCTGGTAGTTGGCACAGTTCATTTCCTTGCAGTACATTGATTGCTATTGTCTAAATTTATGTGTTCCCCCTTCCCAAATGTATATGTTGAAACTCTAACTCCCAAAGTCGTGTTATTAAAAGGCGGGGCCTTTCGGATGTGAGTAGGTCATGAGGGAGGAATTCGTGCCCTTACAAAAGAGTCCACAGAGAGTTTGTTTGCCCTTTTTGCCCTTTTGCAAAGAGAAGGGGCCATCTATGAAGAGTGGGCTCTCACCAGACACTGAGTCAGCAGGCACCTTGATCTTCGCTGTCACAACCTCCAGAACTGTAAGAAATAAATTTCTGTTGTTTATAGATTGCCCAGACTAAGGTATTTTGTCATAGCAGCACATTCAGAGTAAGACAGTGACCAAGGTCATTGCTAACACTTGCTAACTCTCAGTCAGGGACTGCTTTCAACTCTAAGAGGTCACCCTCAGCTTCTTACCAAGTGGCTCCTGCAGCTCCCCATACCTCTTCTCAAGGACTGTCTGATTTCTTCTATGCCAGCAGAGTCTCTCTGAGTCTTCACCTTCAAGAAAGTTACCTTCTTCTTTTTTATTTTTATTTTTTTGAGACAGAGTCTCACTCTGTTGTCCAGGCTGGAGTGCAGTAGTACAATCACAGCTCACTGCTGCCTTGACCTACCAGGCTCAAGCAATCCTCCCACCTCAGCCTCTTAGTAGCTGGGACTAGAGGCGCACACTGCCACACCCTGCTAATTTTTAAATATTTTTTTGTAGAGATGGAGTCTCTCTATTTTGCCCATGCTGGTCTTGAGCTCCTGGGCTCAAGCCATCCTCCTGCCCTGGCCTCCTAAAGTGCTGGGATTACAGGTGTGAGCCACCGTGCCTGGCCGAACGTTATCTTCTAAAAGTTAGGCTCACCTAGGATTATCTCTCTTTTGATTAACTCCAGCATAACTAATTAATAACCTAATTGCATTACTTCCATCTATCAAAGTTCACCGTAATTCTCACAGCCCTCATGAAGTCCTTTTGATTAACCACCCCTGATGTTGACCAAAACTGACCCTCAGAGCTCCCAGGTATTCCAAACCATCTATCTGTTAAATATATACAAGACACACTGTGTATCAAAAACTAGTATTCTGTGTTTATGCTGGAAATATATTGACTGCTTTGTGTGCCTGGTCAATGGTGTCAAAAAGCCTAAAGAATATTTTGTCCCCAGGAAAGCCTAAACATGGTCAGAAACACAAAACTGAAAGCTTCACTTGTTTCCACCCGCTCCAAAGGCTACAATCAATATTATGCCCTTAGACCAAGAGATAAACTGCATTGGAAAACTAAAGTGTCTTTTGGGGATTGAGCCAATAACACATGTAGCCTCATTGTGATCCCAAACTCCAGGCCAGGCTAAAAGTATCCAGACCAGTGGTCCAGAAGAAGCTTTGCTTTCTAATGCAGAGGGTCTCAAACTTGAGTCCATCAGATCCCTGGGGGGCTGTATCCCTAACAAGTTCCCAGGTGAAGCTGTTGCTGCTGGGGCTGAACCACATTGAGAACCACTGTTCAGGAGGGAAGAACCAATGGGCAGAAAGTACAGAAAAGCTAGGTTTAGCTCAAGATCTGGTGGAATCTTTCTTTAAAGCAGTTCCTGTTCTTCAACAGCAGAACAGGCTCTTTAATAAAAAGAGTTTTCTATTATTGGAAATAAGCAGACATTGAATAACTGCTCATTGGGGGATATTATAAAAATGATTGCTGCAATAAACAGTAGTGTCCTGAGTACAGAAGCTGGGATTGATCTGGGAAGATTCATGCAGCAGAGGCACATGGAGTCCTACTAGGACACACCATCAGGAAAAAAGTGTAGATGCCGCATGAAATATCCTTGGTATTACATGGGAGGGAATTTAAAACTTCACCAACGATAAATGTGAAGTTAAAGCAGTAATTAGGAAGCAATGATTAGACTAGGGCCAGGAATAACCAGACCTGTATCATTCTAGAAAGGATTATGTGGTTCATAACTGAAGGGTGAGTAGAAATAAAAAATCAGAGCAGAAGGAAGGAAACCAAGGCATTCCAGGATGGTAATCCACAAGTGCTGGGCATGCCACACAGTGTCCCTACGGCACAAGTCTCGTCAGTTGTTTCTAGATCGAAAGAGTGGGTGGAGGATGGGGTGGCAAAGCAGGATCCCTAAAGGAGATGAATTAAGCAAAACAACAAGTCGTACGAGAATTACTTCTCAAACCTGGTTGATCATCAGAGTCACCAAAGGGTAGCTTTTAACTGCCCTTTTACTATGGATCTCTGAATCCCATTGAATTCAAAATTAGCAATGGAGGGTCACAAGTAGTGGCAGGAAGATAGGAATCTGTAATTCCCAGGCATTGCCCAGTGTGTAATTCATTGGCCCTGATGATCTCTACCAACGATGCGTGGTAGTTACGCCTAAAGCTGTTTGGCAATAGAAGACTTGGGCCTTTGGGGTATTTCATATAAGCAATCTCTTCCTGTCCTCTTGATAAAAACAAAATCATCTTTCTGCGTAGGCCACTTCAAATGAACCAGAGCACATCCACTTTTACCTTTGTTTTCTCTATATTGAACTACAATGTAGTAATTTTATCATATTTTCATTAAAAAATTTAAAAAGACTTCTGCTTTTGTAACAGATGGTTTAAAAACCATCAGATAGTTGTAGAAGGAGAGCCAGGCTTTGAAGACAGTTGTAGAAGGAGGGCCAGAATTTGAATCCCAGCACTACCGCTCAACTTGCAGTAACCTTGGGTGAGTTGTGTAATTTTTCTGAGTCTCACTTTCCTTATCAGTATGTTGTGGGAAATGATGCCAACCTTGGAAGTGGTTATGCTCGCCTCAAGGTCACTGTTGTATTCCCAGCTCCTGGTACTTTGTAGTTGCTCACAGCACATTTGCTGAATGAGCTAATAGCTTATCTGTAACCGTCTAACACAGCCCCTGCTTAATAAAAGGGTGTTAGTGTTATGATTACTGCAAGCTTTCCTTTTCCTGTTGTTTTTTTTTTTTTTTTAAATTTTGTTCATCATGCTGAAATACTACATATGCTTGTACTCCAGATTTCCAAAAAAGATACACTGGGGAGGGTGTTGGGATTTGGCAGGGTAGAGTTGAGAGATGGTCAAAGGGGACTTCATTTTGACCTATAAATTTTGTAACTTTTTCAAGGAAAATATATTCATGTATTAGTTATTCAATTAGAAAAAAATAGAAAAACTGTAAAAGTAAGCTAAAAAACCTCCCGACCGCGCGCGGTGGCTCATGCCTTGGCTCCCTAGCACTTTGGGAGGCCGAGGTGGGCGGATCACGAGGTCAGGAGATCGAGACCATCCTGGCTAACATGGTGAAACCCCATCTCTGTAAAAAATACAAAAAATTAGCCAGGTGTGGTGGCGGGCACCTGTAGTCCCAGCTACTCGGGAGGCTGAGGCAGGAGAATGGCGTGAACCCGGGAGGCGGAGCTTGCAGTGAGCCGAGATCGAGCCACTGCACTCCAGCCTGGGCGACAGACAGAGCGAGATACCATCTCAAAAAAAAAAAAACAAAAAAACCCCCAAAACCTCCCTTATATCACCCCATGAAAGCTCTGCTTAGGAGTTCATCTTTGATTTTTCACTTATAATTCTGCTCCCCAACACACACACACCCATAGTAGACAGTCCACTTTCCATCTAATTAACATATTTTCCTTCCATTGTACAAGCTGCCCTGGATTGCATAACCTGTTTCTGCTGGAGAAATATGTACATCTCTTCTTTTTCAGCAGCTGCCTCACCCTCTCTCATCTAAACCCTACATCTTATCATGTTCAGACCCATTTCGATTAATTTAGTTTAGCCTCTCACCTTATCTCATCTCATTGTGAAAGCCTCTGGCTACCACATCTCTTTTTCTCAGTAGTACACACGCCGAGTTTAATGCAGCCTGGGCACAGAGTGGCCTCTTAACGCTTTGCTGCCCCAAACTCCCTTTTTGACAGCTGTCAGTCCGAAATTCTCTGCCTGGCTGTCAGGACCCTTTGGAATGGGCCTGACTTGACTTAGTACTTTCTTGCACCCAGAGGTGGACTCCTCCTCTCCTCTAGTGAATGATAAACTTCTTGTGAGGGAAGCCTGAAGCTTTAAACTGTTTATGTCTCTTTTGTCCAACAGTGCCCCTTGGTCATGTTGGAAAGCCTCCTACTGAATGAATGAAACTGGAGTTTTGATCTTGTATTTAAAAAAATTCTTTTAGTCTCTACTTTTTGTCTCTGGTAAATAGAAGTTGCAGCCAAGAAGCAATCTGTCATTTTTGAAACAAGTAAATGGTCTATTATTTTTCAAGGTTATCTCTAACCTCTGATAAAAATTTTTAAATGTTAAGGTTTTAGCTTTTTTTGGCCATGTACTTAAACCTGCACTGAATTCTGCTCTGGGGCACCCTTTGTAGTTTTCCCTCTATTAATGTGGCTGAAGACATCTTTAACTTCTCCATTGGCTGTAGCAGAATATATTCATTTTATAGTTTATTTTCAGTGACAATTAAATCATTTGTTGGAAATATATTGTTGGAGAAATTTCAATATCTTATTAAGAGATTTTTTGTTTTTTGTTTTTTGGAATGTAGGGGATACTACTTAGTAAAGACCATTGCCTTTGGAATTAAACCTAGGTTTGAATCTTGGATTTGCCATTTACTAGTTATGGGGCTTTGGAATACTAATTTCACTTTTCTTTTTTTCTTTTCTTTTTCTTTTTTTTTTTTTTTTGAGATGGAGTCTCACTCTGTCTCCCAGGCTGGAGTACAGTGGCGCGATCTTGGCTCACTGCAACCTCCGCCTCCTGGGTTCAAGTGATTCTCCTGCCTCAGTCTCCTGAGTAGCTGGGACTACAGGAACGCGCCACCACGCCCGGCTAATTTTTGTATTTTTCAGTAGAAATGGGATTTCACTATATTGGCCAGGCTGGTCTCAAACTCCTGACCTCGTGATCCGCCCACCTCAGCCTCCCAAAGTGCTGGGATTACAGGCGTGAGCCACCATGCCCGGCCCTTATTTCACTTTTCTCAGCATCATTTTCTCATCTCTAAAATTAAGATAAAAAGAAAAAAACTACCCATATATGACTATTATAAGGATTGAATGAGAAAATGATATTAAAGACAGACCACAAAACAAAAATGAGACATTCTCTTCCTGCTTTTACTCTATGTACATACATCTGTGTGTGTATTCCTTTACCATCTCTCTATATTTCACTATGCAAACCATGGTGATATATGTGATAAAGCAGTACCTGCAAGAAGTTCCTGTGAAGCTATAGTTACATATGTAACAAAGGAGGACTTCACATAATTAGAATATCAAGGTACAAAACTGTGGACTGCAGATCAGTGGTTGCCAGCCTGCTTTCAGCCAGAACACACCTGAGTAATGGTGATTCACAAGGACACACTCCCCTTTTAAGCCTGGTTTCTGGTGTGTCAACACATGCCCTATTATTCTTACTCACCAGGATTGAAAGTGAGTAAGTGTAGTGTTAGGGTAGCAGTAGCTCTGAAATCAATCATTTTTTTTTGAAAAAAAAATTACATTATTAGCAAATCTCATCACTTTCACTGCTAGCAGGCACAAATGATTTGGCTGATGTTGAGAAACTGTCAGAAAAGGGCCAGAAACTAAAATGTCTGCAAGGCCAGGCTGATAAATGAGTGAAGTGAACTGAATAGGAGAACCCACAGGAAGCCATTAGGAAGACCTTGGTGCACAAGAGTACACGTACACACACACACACACACACACCCACACACCTCTAAACGTTCACATGCTCACCAGCTCCAGCACATCACAGGTCCAGTAATGCCAGCTCCTCTAGTGTCTCAAAAAGCCAGAAGTGGCTCACGCCTGTAATCTCAGCACTCTGGGAGGCAGAGGCAGGCGGATCACAAGGTCAGGAGATCGAGACCATCCTGGCTAACACGGTGAAACCCCATCTTTACTAAAAATACAAAAAATTAGCCGGGTGTGGTGGCGGGCGCCTGTAGTCCCAGCTACTCGGGAGGCTGAGGCAGGAGAATGGTGTGAACCCGGGAGGCGGAGCTTGCAGTGAGCCGAGATCATGCCACTGCACTCCAGCCTGGGCGACAGAGCCAGACTCCGTCTCAAAAACAAACAAACAAAAAAACAAACAAAAAAAACAGCCAGAAATCTGGAATTTTATGTGAAATCTCTGGATTTTATTCAAATCATTTTAAAACAGTACAAGACAAGTCAAACACGTTCACCATCTACAAGACCTGTGGGTTATTAGTCTGTAACTAAACTTCAGACCAAATGTCTTTGATTCCATACTCTTGTCAGCAAAGTCACTGAGCATGCAATCTAGAATATAATTTATAAATTATAAGCAAGTACTAAAAATCTGTAAATTAAATATAAATAACGCCTTTTTTCTCTTAGGAAGAAAGCAAACATAAATATGTTGGTGCTTTTGTAGTTCATAAGCATGATGATTAGGTGTTCACATTCAAGTGTGGGATGTGCCATCCTCAAACCTTGTCATGATGTCAACATTTTGCCCATCTGACATGAAAATAAATAGCAGATAAATAGATGTTCTCACATTTCCCTTCGACACTCTCATGAATCTCTGTGGGTGTGCAGCGCCGTGGAGACCACCACTTGGACCCGGAAAGCTGTAAGGATTGGAAGACAGGGGGACCTAAAGAAGTAAAAGTCAGTTCATTTCTCCTGCTCTTCCACTCCTGACACTCAAATTCTCAATTCCTCTCTCAAAGCAGCCACTATAAAGAGTTGTGGTTTTTTTTTTCCTTTCTGTGTGTATTTTTTGTTTTCATTAATTTATTCTAAAGAAACGGTTTTCAGCACCTGGGGGCAAATATGGCTGCCCACATGGGACTTTACATTCTGTTAGGGGAGACAACTAATAAAAAACTAAATATGAAATAATGAAAAAAGTAATAAACATGAAATACGGTGGTGCACATCTGTAATCCCAACATGTTGGGAGATCATGGTGGGTGAATCACTTGAGCCCAGGAGTTTGAGACCAGCTTGGGCAACAAAACAAAACCTTGTCCTTACTTAAAAAAAAAAAAAAATGAGGCCAGCAACAGCAACAATAGCAATGATTCCCTTTCTTGTGTCTGTGTTCCTTTGCTCTGTAACTCTGAGTATACTTTCCACTTTGACTCTGACCTTGACCATGTGACTTGTTTTGACCAACGAAATATGACACAGTAGAGGCTTGAAGAGTCCTTGTGGTTTGGGCTCTTGGACCCCCGCTGTCATGTGATGAACTAGGCTCACCTTCTTGATGAGGAGAGAAACATAGTCCAGTCATCTCATCACTGCAGTCAACACCAAGACACGTGTCAGGCATTTGAGTGAGGTCATCTGGAACCAGTCAGCCCCAGCTAAACTGCCAGCTGACCACGGATGCATGAGTGAGCCTAGCTAAGATCAGCCAGAAGAACCGCCTAGCAAAATTGTGAACTAAATAGATGGTTGTTTTAAGCCACTGGGATTTGAGTTGGTTTGTTATGCATCACAAGGTAATTGATACAAGCTGCAGCATGAATCAGATACCATGCTGGGATCTCTCTTTACCATCATCCTGGGGCTGTCCTCTGCTTTTTTTCCTGTATTGGATCTCATGTTTCTAGTAATCCACATTTTCCTCTTGCTTGATTTCCTTCAGTGACTTCCCAAGGAAGAGTACGTGAGCAGTAAATTAATTGTATGAAATCTTGCATGTCTGAAAATGTCTTTTTTTTTTAAATTTTTTTCGATTCTTGTGTTTAAGTGCTAGTTTGGTTGGAAGCAGAATTTTAGATCGTTAATTATTTTCTCTTAACATTTTGAAAACCTTTCTCCATTGCTTTGTAGCCAGTCCTCCTGTTCACAAGTTAAAAGTCTATGCCAAAAGATGATGAGTCCACCACTTAATATCTGAAATAAAAGGACAAAGCTGAATTTACTCCTTGCTCTAGTGAGAGCTATGATGGTCAGAAACTGTCTTTCCATGTGGAGCAGGCTACTACGGTTTTGAGGAAGCATGAGTTCAGGGAGTTCAGAGACTTCAGTAGGATGTCATCCTTTGCAGAATCACAGTTCCTTAGGGGAGGGGAAACTTTGTTGATTGTTCACCACTCAAAGGTGTTTTTACAGGAGTGAGTCCATCTATGACTGGCTGTTTTTCAGAAACAAAGACCTGATTCTGATGTGTTGGTTTGTAAAAGTGTGTACATTGAGGGGAATTGTGTTGATTGATTACGTGGGTTTAAAACCAGTTTTTGATAGCTACTTCTTATTATGACTACAGAACAATTGCCTTTCCCTAAGTTTTGGGGAACATTTTTATTCTCATAAATCTCTGATCCTGTGTATATGACCTGTATATTTTTCCCCTTTCTACAATCTTGCAGGATCTTCTCTTTGTCTTCAATGTTTGAAATTTCACAATGTGTGCATTAGCCTAAGACTGTATTCACTTAATAAATTTTTCTGTCTGGAAATTCAGATTATTAACTTCTCTTCATTTTTTTCTTTTGGATGCTCTATTAGTCCATTTTCCTGCTGCTGATAAAGACATACTCGAGACTGGGCAATTTACAAAAGAAAGAGGTTTAATTGGGCTTACAGTCCACATGGCTAAGGAGGCCTCACAATCATGGCAGAAAGTAAGGAGGAGCAAGTCACATCTTACATGGATGGCAGCAGGCAAAAAAAAAGAGCTTGTGCAGGGGAACTCTCGTTTTTTAAAACCATGAGATCTCATGAGACCCATTCACTGTCACAAGAACAGCACAAGAAAGACCCACCCCCATGATTCAGCCATCTCCCACTGGGTCCCTCCCACAACACATGGGAATTATGGGAGCTACAAGATGAGATTTGGGTATGGACACAGAGCCAAACCATATCAGATGCTAACACCCTTGACCAGTTTCCTAATTGTCTGACATTTGTATCTCCTGTTTTCCATTCCCTTTTCTTTTTGCTGGAAAAATTCTCAACTTTATATTCTGACCTTTCTATTGAAAATATTAATTTCTAGTTGGGTGGATTGGCTCACATCTATTATCCCAGCACTTTGGGAGGCTGTGGCTGTAGGATCACTTGAGCCCAGGAGTTTGACACCAACTAAGGCGACATAGTAAGACTCATTTCTACAAAACGTAAAAGAAATTAGGCAGGCATAGTGGCATGCACTTGTAGTCCCAGCCACTAAGGGAGCTTAGGTGGGAGGATTGCTTAAACCCAGGAGGTCCAGGCTGCAGTGGGCTATGATCATGCCATTGCACTCCAGCCTGGGTGACTAAGAAGGATCCTGTCTCAAAAAAAGAAACAAAGAAAGAAAATAAAATATTCCTTTCAGCTATGTATTTAATTTTCAAGATCTTCTGTATGTGTTTTGTTCCATTTATTTATTTGCTTGTTTATTTTTGCGTAGAATTCTTTTCTTGTCTTGTGGTTATAGTAGCTTCTCTTTGTGAGATGTTTGACTTTTATTTTATCTTCATTTCCTTGACATTACTTTTTTTCTTTATTCATTTTCTATCTTCCAAGTTAAAGGCTTTCCTCACATATCTTATTATCTTTGTATCTGATAATATTTAAGAGTGAGGTACTGAAACAGTGGCTGGAAGCCCTGAGAATATGAGAGCTGGGCTGGTCTGATGTGGGTTTCACTGCAAGAGCATCACGGTGGGTTGGGTCTACTGAGGGAACTTCCGATGTCAATATCTTTCCAAGGTCAGGTCTTTCATCATGGACCAAGCATATTTCCCAGAGAAGACTCCATGTCCTGCCTGGAGGGTGAAGGTCTAACTTTCAGTGTTCTTGGCCCAGAGAAGGAAAAGATGGATATGTATTGGGCATCCCAGAAGCTAATATGCATGAATTCACTTAATCCACTATTTTTAGTACAATTCTCTCACACTCAACTGCACTGGTGTTCTTCCAGTGTAGAACCATCTATTTTACCCCATTCTGGAAATAAACTTCACCCTTTTGCCAGTTAAGGAAGGTGCAGTCTCTGGGATGCTACACAGATCTGTGGAGAAGGCTAGGGATCCAATCAAATTCCTCCTAAAGGATACTTCCAAACAATCCTCCTTATTTAGCCCATATCCCTTTTACCCTCACTTCTTCAGGGACCTGCTGCCATTAGTTTCCAAGTCTTCAGATACGCTATAAATCACATTAGTTTTTAGTTTTCTCTTCTGCCTGGTGGGATTTAAATTTCTCAAATCTGCTCATTTTATCACTATGTATTCATCTGCTTTCCAGCTTCCAAAATTGTCCCTTCTTCAGCTCTCTCCATCTATTGGGTTTAAGCCTTAAAATATCTATTTACTGGTAGTTTTACTGGGATTTCCGGAAGTCAACAAAATAGAATTGTATGTTAGTCTCCTACCTTTACGCAAAGCTTGCTTTTCATTTTCTATTTACGGGAAGTGTGTTAATGGCTTCATAACTGAATCTAGCTTATAATTTATTTGTGATAGATCTAAAACTGGTTAATGAAAGATGGCTTCAATTACAGTAGGCTTAAAGCAATGTCTTTCTCCTTAAAAATACAGAAAAGAAAAAGCAACTCAGCACTAACCCTGTGAAGGGGCATACAGATAAGTCAAGATTTGTATATGGGGGACGGGCACGGTGGATCATGCCTGTAGTCCTAGCACTTTGGGAGGCCAAGGTGGGTGGATCAACTGAGGTCAGGATTTCAAGACCAGCCTAGCCAACATGGTGAAACTCCGTCTCTACTACAAATACAAAAATTAGCCTGGTGTGGTGGCACATGCCTGTAATCCCAGCTACTCAGGAGGCTGAGGCATGAGAATAGCTTGAACCTGGGGGCGGAGGTGGCAGTGAGCCGAGATCACACCACTGTACTCCAGCCTGGGTGACAGAGTGAGACTGTCTCAAAAACAAAACAAAAACAAAAGTTAAAAAAAAAGATTTCTGTATGGGAATATTCTTTCCGTGCGTTTGTATGCCCTTGCTAAAATGCAGGTTGCATAACAGCCTTAATAAGAAAATTCCTAAGCCTGTGGAAACTTGTGGGAGGGGTGTAGTCATGCATAATCTCACATCGAAATCTGCCAAGGCAGTGAATACTATAGAATCCACAACTTCAGTTTTCATTCTGCCCCACAGCTCCGAGCTGGAAACATATGTGCTTATGAATCTTTGTCAAGTTAATCACTTTTTCCTTTTGCACCAAAAATTTAAAACAGACTTCTTAACAACTGTGGCTAGCATAATCTGTTTACTAAAATCATATGATAAATCACACTCGAGGTAAGTTACTGTTGTTCTGCAAGTTCCTGTTACTCTGTTAATTGCTGTCATTTTTTCCCAGAGTTGTGCTCTCCTGCAGCGTTTTGCGGATGGCTGGCTATCGTACCCAGAATCAATCACACTGGGACACTGAAAAAAAAAAAGGAAAGTAAGTAGAGTCAGCTATTTCATCTCTTTGTGAAACGTCTCCCCATTCTCGGCCTGAAACCATAATTTACCTTCCCAACCTTAAGAAAATCTTTTCTGCATTCTGCTACTTCTTGAAAGTTGCCTTTGACCTTCCAGTGGTCTTCTCTCACTTCCATTCTCTTTCAGCCCTGGCAGCATTTGCGAAGATGACTCAGACCCTCTTTACTGAAAGATAACTTATAAAACAACTCACATGTCATGAGCCTCCGCAGAAAAACTTCATTTCCCACTTCAAACCCAAAGTTTCCCTCCTTTAACTATATCCTAATTGGTAATAACAAAAGCACACATTGAACAATGACTTAGATATTGTGCTAAGCACTTTACATATATTAACTCTTCTCACCATCCCAATAACACTATGAAATACAATCTATTGTTATATCCATTTTGATAAATAAGAAAATAGAATCCAGAGAGTTTATGTAATTTGCTCAAGGAAAAACATTGCTCAGTGGCATGCCATTTGGTAATTGGTACCACCAACCATGCAGTCATTTGTCCACACCAGAAACCTAAGAATCAGGATTAATTGCTTTCTCTCCCGTTCTCTCCACATTCTTACCGTCTTAGGCCAAACTACCACCATGTCTCACCCAGACCACTGCACCAGCCTTCCAACTATTTCCATTAATGTTCCTTTATAGACTATTCTCCATATAAATGACATATGAATTTGATAAATCCATAATCATAATGAGAGATTTTTAAAAACCTCTTTTTTTTTTTTTTAGACGGAGTTTCACTCTTGTCGCCCAGGCTGGAGTGTAATGGCGTGTAATGGCGCTCTCTGGGCTCACCACAACCTCGGCCTCCCAGGTTCAAGCGATTTCCCTGCCTCAGCTTCCTGAGTAGCTGGGATTACAGGCATGTGCCACCATGCCTGGCTAATTTTGTATTTTTAGTAGAGATGGGGTTTCTCCATGTTGGTCAGGCTGTTCTCGAACTCCTGACCTCAGGTGATCCACCTGCCTCAGCCTCCCAAAGTTCTGGGATTACAGGCATGAGCCACTGTACCTGGCTGGTAAAAACCTCTTTCAAAAACTGACTTCATGCAGACAAAATAGTCATATGACTCAAAAACATTTATTTTTATTGTGCAAATAACACAATTAATGATCCAAATCTTACGGAAATTTGTGGAACACTACACACACACACACACACACACACAAACAAAGAATACACAACAACACTTAGAACGTTTACAAAAATTGGCTGGATGTGGTGGCTCACACCTGTAATCCCAGCACTTTGGGAGGCCGAGGCAGGCGGATCACCTGAGGTCAGGAGTTTGAGACCAGCCTGGCCAACATGGTGAAACCCCATCTCTACTAAAAATACAAAAATTAGCCAGGAATGGTGGCACATGCCTGTAGTCCCAGCTACTCAGGAGGCTGAGACAGGAGAATAGCTTAACCCAGGAGGCGGAGATTGCAGTGAGCCGAGATCGCGCCACTGCATTCCAGCCTGGGTGACAAAGCAAGACTCCATCTGAAAAAAAAAAAAGTTTACAAAAATTGACTATGTCTTATGTCACAAAGTGAGTCAACAAACAACACAGTCATTATTATATAGACCATATTCCCTGATCACAATATAATAAAGTTACAAATCAGGAACAAAAGGATAGTTAACCTCTCTGTGTGTTAACTCTTCTTTACTCTTCCTCTATAAAAAGGAACTAGCATTTCCCAGCTCCCTTGGTCTCTGGTAACCTGGTAGGCTCTGCAATGGGAAGCACTGACTGCAACCTGGGGAGTCACAGGGGGTAAAGGAAAGATGTTCCCCACTTCCTGTGGGGGGCGCGAGGAGAGGATTCCTTACAGAGAAATTTATATCCCAAAAAGCAAGTTCTAGTTTTGAGCCTCCTCCTCATTTTGCTGACTTCTTTGCACTTTGTTCACCAATCTAACTTTTTTCCTTTCTTTCACCATTTCTGTATAATTCCTTGATTTTTTATTTATTTATATATATATATTTTTTGAGGTGGAGTTTCGCTCTTGTCACCCAGGCTGGAGTGCAATGGCACGATCCCGGCTTACTGCAACCTCTGCCTCCCAGGTTCAAGCGATTCTCCTGTCTCAGCCTCCTGAGGAGCTGGGATTACAGGCACCCGCCACTACACCCGGCTAATTTTTGGTATTTTTAGTAGAGACAGGGTTTCACCATGTTAGCCAGGCTGGTCTCGAACTCCTGACCTCAGATGATCTGCCCACCATGGCCTCCCAAAGTGCTGAGATTACAGGCGTAAGCCACTGCTCCCGGCCTCTGAGTTTTATACCTCTGTAATACCCTCTTGAATCCCTTCTCCTCTTTCTATTTTCGTTGTGACTAGTCCTCTGGCCGCTCACCTGGAAAGGCAGTGGAGAGGGTTGTAACTCTGGGAGTTGAATTATAACTAATCTTCTAATGATGGTGTTTAACAAAAGCCATGTTAAAGGCAAAGTGCCTCTGTTTCGAAAAATACTCTCAAACCCAGTTTTCTCTTGGCCCTCACACCACCACAGCAGCAATCAACAACACAGAAGAAGACTTCTTTGCCTAAATATGTGGGGAATTTCCCGACTCACATAGCAGCAGACACCAGCGGGGTGTCCTGCAATTCAATTGCGACACTATCTACCTGGAGATAGCATCAGATTCTATCGGCTTGGGGCTTAGTCCCCAAAACTGCCCATTCCGCAGACACCCATTGCAAATGTGGGCCTCTGGAACTTCCGACCAACCAGCTTCAAGCTGGGGTTCCTACACCTTCTCTTTGTGTTCGGTTAATTTGCTAGAGCAGCTCACAGAACTCAGGAAAACACTTAAGTTTACTGGTTTGTTATAAAGGGCATTACAAAGGATACAGACAGAGAGATGCATAGGGTGAGGTATGGGGGAAGAGGCGCCGAACTCCCATCCCCTCCCTTGGCGGACACCGTCCAGGAACCTCCGTGTGTTCAGCTATCTGGAAGCTCCCTGAATCCAGTCCTCTTGGGTTTTTGTGGAAGATTCATGATATCAGCATTTCTTCCCCCGGCTTATAGGGCAGGAGCATCTCTGGAGAGGATCTTAAGACCCGTAGTCAGAAAGGTGGGGTAAGACTAGAGTCCTGCCTTCCGGAAGGTGAAAGAAGGGCAGGAAAAGGTCAGAGAGATTCTGTTTTCTGAATCTGCTCCTGAGGCCTAACACACCCAACGTTATAACGAAAGGTTGTAACGAGGGCTCTGGGAGATATGGTCCAGGAGCTGTGGACAGAAATGTGTGTGGGTGTGTGTGTGTGTGTGTGTGTGTGTGTGTGTGTGTGTGTGTGTATAAAATAACACCACAGCTTCCTAGCCAGAAAGAAGAGGAGGCCGACCTTGACTGTAATGTCTTAATGCTGTTAACACAACTGAGAAAAACAAGTGTCAGTCAGATGGGGCATTGGCAACTGGAAAACAACAGCAAAGGCTAAGGCCAGCGGGTCTGGTCAACTTAGTTCAGGATGGCTCTCTGCTGTGATTATTTTGTTGGATTTAACTTCTCTAGAACCAAACGTAACCAGTCTCTACATTTCTGGCAATCTCACACCGTTCCTTCAGTGATCCATGCTCGAAATGTATAGATGATCGCTGACTCTTCTTCCCCTGTAGTCCTCATTATCTACTTGATTGAGCCTTTTTGACGCTTACTCATTTTTTTTCTCTTCCCTCCTCCCAGCCAACCATAATTTCAGGTGCTTATTAAAACACACTCAGATTAACCGCTCCAATTAGACCTCTTTGCCTCTTCCTGACCCTCCCAAGGGTCCTGCCCTACTATTAGGTAATGACATAAGACCCAGGAATAAGTATAAGGATTCCCACTGGCCTCCATCCTGGTATTTAAAACAGGCACAGTGCTCACACCTGTAATTCCAGCACTTTGGGAGGCCAAGGCTGGAGGACTGCTTGAGTCCAGGAGTTCAAGGCCAGCCTGGGCAACACAGGGAGAACTCCTCCCCCACCATCTCTACAAAAAAATAAATTGAAAACAAAAAACAAAACTAGCCATTTGTAGTTCCCAACTACTTAGTAGGCTGAGGTGGGAGGATTGTTTGAGCCTGGGAGGTCAAGGCTGCAGTGAGCCATGATTGCACCACTGCACCCAGCCAGGTGAAAGAGTGAGACCCTGTCTTAAAAATAAATAATAAATTAATGAATTAAACAAAACAGGCCTCACTTTCCTTAGGGAACCCTGGATCCTCTCCCTACCCCGGACACAGTAGGTTCAGTTGGGTGAGTTCTCTGCTTTCCTCTAAACATGTCATGCTCACACTTGGCCCCCAGGGTTTGCACTCAGGGTGCCCAACTCACAGCCATACTGCAAAGTCCCATTTCCTCCTTGAGTCCTTTGCTGATATGCCCTGGTTTACACTGATTCCTACCCTGGCTTTCTTTAGACCCAAAGACATTCAGGCAAGGGCAGATGGGCCATGTTGCTAAGGAGGCTTACGCTTGAGGGCCCCTTAACTTGGACAGTCCCCTCCAAGACTGTGTACCTAATTTTATTTATAATTTTGTATTGTCTTAAGAAGATCATTTAAATTGTAAAAGCCTCAGGCCCCACACAATCTGGGTCTGTCCCTGAATTTAGACATTAATTTATATTCTTTTCTTGAAGGATTTTCTAACTGGTTAATGTACAACAAACCTGTTTTCTCAACTTAGTATGAGCTTCTTTGCTAAATAACGCTGTGCAGTATATAGTGTGGTGGTTGAAAGGGTCATCAGTAGAGTCCCACAGACCTGTGTCCAAAGATCACTTCTACCGTTTCTTAGAGATGTGGCTTTTGGGCAAGTTTAAATTTTCATCTTCATTGATCTTCAGCTTCCTCAGCTGTTAAATGGGAAAGATTATGGTGAAGCTTGCATTATGACTTTCAGGGGCCCAAGGCACTTTTGCCTTCATAGGCCGCTTTCTCCATGAAAATGATTACCAACTATATTTTGTGACTGTGTTGGTAAAAAGGCTAATATAATTCAACAGGGATTCTGTTCTTTTTTTTCCTTTCTGATGCTAAAATAAACAAAAACATTTTCATGAGCCCTAATAGTATCATGGACCCTTGACATAGTGCCTAGTGAGCCTAATGGATGAGTTGACCCTGATTATACAGCACACAGAGAAGCCTGGTGAATAATAAATGAGACAGTGTACATACAACATTCGACAAAGTGCTGGTGTGTATTAGGTGTTCAGCGGACGTCAGATATTACTTTTGTTATTATTATATGCCTCTTTCATATAGAAATGCTTACTAAATGGGATTGAATAGAGCTTATTTTACACTAACCTTTTGTAGCAATGGGAGTTTGGAAACAGATATCACTTTCTTATATATTATTATAGAATGTCAATTAAAGCTTTTCTGTTTCCCGACTTGGTACCCATCCTGTATTTACAAGCAGTTATTGCCTACGGACCAGGTGCTTAGATGTCTTGAATTTCAACAGAGCTCCTTAAACAGTAGGTTCCCAAGCTCCACTCAAGAGATTCTGACTCAGTGGCTCTGGAGGGAGATCTGAAAATAAGTACTTAAAAAAATCTTACTTCCTTGGTGATTTTGAAGAGCAGCTAAATTTGTTGGAAAACGCTATCGTAGTCAAGCCAGTAGAGGTCAGTGACAGCTGAAAGAGTGGTATACGGGGGCATTAGCTTACCTCTTCCTAAACTCTGTAACACCCACCCTCAATCACTGCAAATAAAATGAAGTGTCTGCTATGCAAATGCAGCTTCCAGACAAGTCCCCTAGGCACTCCCTTCCCAATCAGATTGTACCACTAGCCCCCCTTAGTAAAGTAATTTTGGAGCAGTCTGCAGAAGAGATATAATTCATATTGTAGCTTTCAAGGAACTTCCAGGATAGATATCAACACAAAACCAAGGTAGCATACTTTTAAGATTTTAAGGACCGAATGAGCACTGTGGACATTGAGCACTCAGAAGAGGAAGCAATCATGATAGACTGAGTTGCTGGGGGAGCCTCAAAGTGAAGAGTGGCTTATGTTGAATCATGAAAGAAGGTGGACCTGAGACACTGAGACAGGAAAAAAAGAATAATAGACTGGGGGTTAGGGGATGCAGGCATAAAACTGGCTTTGCCACACGCTAGCTGGGTGTCTTTGAAAATGAAGATATGAAAAAATGTAAACCTGTCAACACCTATTCCAAACAAGAGAAACCTGGTATAAAAATGCTAATATTTGCAAAAATACAATTTAAGACAAAAAAGCATTATTAAGAATAAAGAGGGGGCCGTGTGTGGTGGCTCACACCTGTAATCCCAGCACTTTGGGAGGCCGAGGCGGGCAGATCACGAGGTCAAGAGATCGAGATCATCCTGGCTAATATGGTGAAACCCTGTCTCTACTAAAAATACAAAAAATTAGCCGTGCCTGTAGTCCCAGCTACTTGGGAGGCTGAGGCAGGAGAATTGTTTGAACCCAGGAGGCGGAGGTTGCAATGAGCCAAGATTGCGCCACTGCACTCCAGCCTGGGCAACAGAGCGAGACTCCGTCTAAAAAAAATAAAAAATAAAAAAATAAAGAGGGATACAACACCCTGATAAGGAACAGTTCACCAAGAGGATAGAATCATCATGTACTTGTATGCACTAAAAAAAGAAAAAATGTCCTGGAATATGTTAATTCTCAAACTGGGAGAATTAACACATGCACATCAGATAATGATGGATGAAGTATTTAAAACATAATAAGGACAAAGAATAAGTGATTTGAACAAGAACGAAAAACCAAGGCACAGAGCAATGAAATAACTTGCCCAAGGTCTTGTAGCTAGTAAGTGAAGAGCTGGGATCCAGACCCAGGAAATCTGCTTTTATGCCACCCTCAGCTAAAGTTTCATCTTGAGTGATAGAGCCTTAAAATGTGTTTACACCAAAAAGAAATATTAAGGATAAGTCAATTAAGCATTTAATATACAATTCAAGAAGTTAGAAAAGAAAGAAGAGGCCGGGCGCAGTGGCTCAAGCCTGTAATCCCAGCACTTCGGGAGGCTGAGGTGGGCAGATCACGGCCTCAGGAGTTTGAGACCAGCCAGGCCAAAACGGTGAAACCTCTTCTCTACTAAAAATACAAAAATATTAGCCGGGCATGTTGGCCCGTGCCTGTAATCGCAGCTACTTAGGAGGCTGAGGCTGGAGAATCGCTTGAACCTGTGAGACGGAGGTTGCAGTGAGCCAAGATCATGCCACTGCACTCCAGCTTGGGCGACAGAGTGAGACTCCATCTCAAAAAAAAAAAAAAAAGAAGAAGAAAAGAAGAGAAAAGAAAGAAGAAATATCCAAAAGGAAAGAGAATACAAAGTAAAAACAAGAATAAAAAAGAAGCTGGGCACAGTGGATCACACCTGTAATCCCAGCACTTTGGGAGGCTGAGGAGGGCAGATCTCTGGAGCCTAGGAGTTGGAGACCAGCCTGGGCAACATGGCGAAAACCCATCTCTACAAAAATTACAAAATTAGCCAGGATGGGAGACATGCATGTATGGTTCCAGTTACTCGGGAGGCTGAGGTGGGAGGATCACCCGAGTGCAGGAAGTTGAGGCTGCAGTGAGCCATGAAAATGGTAACTATGTGAGGTGATGGATATGTCAATTAATTTTGTTGTGGTGATCATTTTACAATCACATATTGATATATGTATCAATATGTTTTGATACATACACCAAAACATCAAGGCCAGGTGTGGTGGCTCACACGTGTAATTCTAGCATTTTGGGAGGCTGAGGTGGGAGGCTTGCTTGAGCCCAGAAGTTGGAGACCAACCTGGGCAACATAGTGAGACCCTGTCTCTATAAATAAATAAATAAATAAATAAAATAATAAAAAATTTGAAGGGTAATTTTGTTTTATAGTATACATATAATCATATAACTTTGCTATTTGCATATGGAGGGCGACAGTGAATATTCATTATTGAGAAGGGCTTTGGATTCAGAAAAGGTCGGATTTTTTATTCCAATTGAAAATGGTCTGGAAATACACATGCACAGTTGTTTGTCCTCGTTCACTCTCTCTTTCTTTCTCTCTCTCTTTTTTTTTTTTTTTTTTTTTTTTGAGACGGATTTGACTCTGTTGCCAAGGCTGGAGTGCAGTGGCACAATCTCGGCTCACTGCAACCTCTGCCTCCCGGGTTCAAGTGATTCTCCTGCCTCGGCCTCCCGAATAGTTAGGATTACAGGCATGTGCTGCCACGCCCAGCTAATTTTGCATTTTAGTAGAGACAGGGTTTCTCCATGTTGGTCAGGCTGGTCTCAACCTCCCAACCTCAGGTGATCCGCCCGCCTCGGCCTCCCAAAGTGCTGGGATTACAGGCATGAGCCACTGCACCCGGCCTTTGCTTTTTCTTTCTTTCTTTTCTTTTCTTTTTTTTTTTTTTTTTAAGACAGAGTCTCGCTCTGTTGCCCCAGGCTGGAGTGCAGTGAAGTGATCTCGGCTCACTGCAACCTCCACCTCCCGGATTCAAGTGATTCTCCTGCCTCAGCCTCCCCAGTAGCTGGGACTACAGGCACGTGCCACCATCCCTGGCTAATTTTTTGTATTTTTAGTAGAGACGGGGTTTCATCGTGTTTCGATCTCCTGACCTCGTGATCTGCCTGCCTCGGCCTCCCAAAGTGCTGGGATTACAGGCGTGAGCCACCGTGCCCGGCCTTTGCTTTTTCTTTTTTATGCCTTGCAAATGTTCTTTGTTTTACTGCTTTGAGTTTTTGCGATTGGTTCTTTTTTTTTTTTTTTTTGAGACAGAGTCTTGCTGTGTCGCCCAGGCAGGAGTGCTGTGGCATGATCTCATCTCACTGCAACCTCTACCTCCTGGGTTCAAGTGATTCTCCTGCCCCGGCCTACCAAGTAGCTGGGACTACAGGCACAGGCCATCACGCCCGGCTAATTTTTGTATTTTTGGTAGAGACGGGGTTTCACCGTGTTGGCCAGGCTGGCCTCAGACTCCTGACCTCAAGTGATCTGCCCGCCTCGGCCTCCCAAAGTGCTGGGATTACAGGCACGAGCCACCGCCTCCCACCTGCAGTTGGCTGTTTGTTGTTTTTTGTTTCTTTGTTTTGTTTTTTTATGCTGCCCCGCCCCCTCTGGTTCTTTGTTTTACAGAAAAAAACAGGCCCAAATTGAAGGCTATTCTTTGAAGTCACTGGCCAACACTCTTCAAAAATGTTAATGTTGTGAAAATAAAGATTGAGAAACCATTAATGCTAATTTCCTGATATTAATCATTGAATATTTATTATTAATTAGTCTGAAATTATGTTACAATAGTTACTAAGTATACATAGACTATGTAGAAACTCTGTGCTCCATTGCTAACAGAGTGCACATTGATGCAATTTCCCTGAAGGACAATTTGGCAATACCCTTCAAAAGCAGAAACGTACATACTTTTTGATCAAAAATTCCACTTATAAGTAATTGTCCTACAGAGTTGGTTTCACATGTGTGAAATGGTTTAAATAAAATTGCGTATTCATTATAAGGGCAGCAGGCCGGGTGTGGTGGCACACACCTGTAATTTCAGCACTTTGGGAGGCCGAGGTGGGCAGATCACTTGAGGTCAGAAGTTCCAGACCAGCCTGGGCAACATGGTGAAACCTCGTCTCTGCTAAAAATACAAAAATTAGTCGGGCGTGGTGGCACATACCTGTAATCCCAGCTATTCAGGAGAGTGAGGCAAGAGAATCGCTTCAACCTGGGAGGTGGAAATTGCAGTGAGCTGAGATCATACCTTTGCCCTCTAGCCTGGGCGACAGACTTAGACTCTATCTCAAAAGAAAAAAAGAAAAAAGACATTGTAAGGGCAGAGTTTGGAAGCAATGTACATAACAGTAATGGGATTTTTTTTTTTTTTGAGATGGAGTCTCCCTCTGTCACCCAGGCTGCAGTACAATGGCGCGGTCTCAGCTCACTGCACCCTCCGCCTCCTGGGTTCAAGTGATTCTCCTGCCTCAGCCTCTGGAGTAGCTGGGATTACAGGCGCCCGCTACCATGCCTGGCTAATCTTTGTATTTTTAGTAGAGACGGGGTTTCACCATGTTGGCCAGGCTGGTCTCGAACTGCTGACCTCGTGATTCGCCTGCCTCGGCCTCCCAAAGTGCTGGGATTACAGGTGTGAGCCATCGCACCCGGCCAGTAATGGGATGGTTTTAAGTAAATTATGATATACTTTTAAAATACAGTAAAATGGACACAATAGATTCCTATAAATGTACTTTTCTGGAAAGAATCCCAAGAATAGGGTTATTATTAACAGAAAAAAGTAAAGCATAGAACATTCGGTAGAATATGCCCTCATTTGTGTGTGGGAAAAGGTATATGTGTATGTATGTATATGCATTTATTATGCACCTATCTATATTTTGTATGCACATATACACATATATTTGTATACTTCTGTATATGTTTATATACATATATTTGTATACATTGGTATATGTATATATTTGTAAATTAATAGGATAGCTCTCTAATGATGCTTAAGAAAGTTGAGAAAATTTTGGCCTCAGAAAGGAACTGAGTTGCTGGAAGAGAGATGGTAAGGGAGACTTACCTCAGTATTTCCAGTATTTCACTTTGTGTTTTGTGCAAAATATGAGTATTCCTATCTTTAAAAAATTAATTAATAAAAAAACTATGTAGAATGTTAGAGAGCCAATATGAAATCAATAGAAAAGAGTGAACATTTGTTAATAACATCAGTGCAAGCAGATGGAGAAGGAACTTGTACTGAACAATTCTCCAAATATAGAAATAATTTGATTTTTTTTCTCCAAAGGCAGAAGAACAAGGGGCAGGAAGCCAGAGAAACTTAGACAAACATGGCATGTTCAGAAACCTGTTTCCAGCTTAAAGGTTATCTTTTTATAGGATGAGGATTATCACGTGATCCATTTCTTCTTTTTCAAAACCAAAGTAAAGTGGTTAATTTTATGGTATATAAATTATACCTCAATTTAATAAATACATTAACTTTTAAGAAGTTACGGATGATGATACATTCATCGGCCATCATATTAGCCAGGCGTGGTGGCGTGTGCCTGTAATCCCAGGTACTGCAGAGGCTGAGGCAGGAGAATTGCTTGAAGCTGGGAAGCCGAGGTTGCAGGGAGCCGAGATCGTGCCACTGCACTCCAGCCTGGGCGACAGAATGAGACCCTGTCTCAAAATAAATAAATAAATAAAATTTAAAAAATCAAAATTACTATATAATAATAGTTAAAATAAAAAGTTTAAAACCAAAAAAATTTATTTAGCAATAAAATGAAAGAAAGTTTGTTTTTTTTTGAGACAGAGGTTTGTTCTGTCGCCCATGCTGGAGTGCAGTAGTGTGCTCTCAGCTCACTGCAACCTCTGCCTCCCGGGTTCTAGTGATTCTCCTGCCTCAGCCTCCCAAGGAACTGGGATTACAGGTGTGTGCCACCATGCCCAGCTAATCTTTGTATTTTTAGTAGAGACCGGGTTTCACCACGTTGGCCAGGCTGGTCTCGAACTCCTGACCTCAAGTGATCCCCCTGACTCACCTCCCAAAGTGCTGGAATTACAGGCATGAGCCACCGTGCCCAGCCAGAAAGGGAAGTATTGATACCTGCAACAACTTGGATAAATCACCAAGGCATTATGCTAACTGAAAGAAGCCAGAGTTCAAGATTAGAGGCTGTCAGACTCCGTTTACACGACATTCTCAAAGACAAAACTATAGGAAGAAAGAACAGGTTAGTGGTTTTCGGAAGCTAGGGCTAGGTGAGTATAAAGGGATAACAGGAGGGAGTTTTTAGGGAGTGATGGAATTGTTCTGTATCCTTATCACGGTGATCTGCTGGGTGCGGTGGCTCACGCCTGTAATGCCAGCACCTTCAGAGGCCGAGGCGGGCGGATCACTTGAGGTCAGGGGTTCAAGACCAGCCTGGCCAACATGGTGAAACTCTGTCTCTATTAAAAATACAAAAAATTAGCCGGGCAT
Source organism: Gorilla gorilla gorilla (assembly GCF_029281585.2). Classification (NCBI taxonomy): domain Eukaryota; kingdom Metazoa; phylum Chordata; class Mammalia; order Primates; family Hominidae; genus Gorilla; species Gorilla gorilla. The sequence goes on along the minus strand of NC_073235.2, from coordinate 15,304,543 downwards.
GGTGGCAGATGCCTGTAATCCCAGCTACAGGGGAGGCTGAGGCAGGAGAATTGGTTGAACCTGGGAGGCGAAGGTTGCAGTGAGCCAAGATCGTGCCACTGCACTCCAGCCTGGGCAACAGAGTGAGACCCTGTCTCAAAATAAATAAATAAATTAATTAAATTTAAAAACTCAAAACCACTACATAATAATATTTAAAATAAAAAGTTTAAAAAGCAAACAAAAAACCCCAAATAGAGTTGTATCAATGAGGTTTTGCTTGTGATTTGATTTTGTGGCCGTAATTGTCCTGTTCTCTTTCAACACAATAACCCTAACCCTCTCCCTGTTTCTTTCAGAAAGAGCGAGGGAGTAATTCTAGCCTATTTTTACAAGAACACAGTGGCTATAGACAGTAAGTACTCTCCCATGTGAAAGCACCAGCTACTTAGACTTTGGTGGATGGTCATGACGTACCCAGTGACATGCTTTTACAGTTGGTTATCATTGTTCTAGGTGCCGGTGTCAAGATGATTCAGCAAAAGTGGAGAACCAAAGATTCTAGGGCAGCACCAAAACTGGGAAAGCAATTACAGCAAACGTTGCCTTCCCCATGGTAGCTTAGCAACTTCGTGTCTCTCCAAGGCAAAGAGGAAAATCAAGTCTAACAGGCCTTCCCGAAGGCTAGGTGTGAAATACCAGAAGCCATCTTTGTTTCTGGCGATGTCACTAAATAAGTATTTGTTGATATAAAGTATTACACATCTGTTCTCCCACATTTCAGCTAAATTGCCAAAAGTTAACCCTTTCTGGGGATGCAGAATGGAACAATATACCTAGCTCTCATTCATTATTTCGCTTGCTGATATTCTTGCATAGCTTTTAGTTTATGCATTTGTCCCAAATAAACCTAGAAAAAGCCACTTTTCATAGGACAAGATGAGCTGATGATTTGAATCACTCCCCCACTGAGGAAGAAACCATCTGTGGAAAAGACTGTATAAGGTACTTCCTGGTTGAACGGTAGGGCTCTGGAGTCAGAAGTCTTGAATTTGAATCCCAGCCCTGAAATGTATCAGCTGTGTGCCCTTAGGTAAGTAACTGAACTTCTCTGGCTTCAGATCCCTCTGTGTGTGTGTGTGTGTGTGTGTGTGTGTGTGTGTGTGTGTGTGTGTGTGTGTGTGTGTGTTTTGTTGTTGTTGTTGTTATTGAGACACAGTCTCACTTTGTTGCCCAGGCTGCAATGCAGTGGCGCTATCTCAGCTCACTGCAACCTCTACCCCCCGGGTTCAAGCAATTCTCATGCCTCAGCCTCCCAAGTAGCTGGGACTACAGGCACCCACCACCATGCCTGGCTAATTTTTTGTATTTTTAGTAGAGACGGGGTTTCACCATGTTGGCCAGGCTGGTCTTGAACTCCTGACCTCAGGTGATCCGCCTGCCTTGCCCTCCCAAAGTGCTGGGATTACAGGTGTGAGCCACCGCAATTGGCCCTCTCTGTTAATTGTAGGTGCTGAAAGGAACCCAGTGAACTAGTGATAATACTTATAATGTACCTAGTGCCAGGTCTGATGCTTAATTCATATTCAGAAAGTAGAAGCAATTTTCATGTGATAGGTCATTAATGCCAATTTTATGTATCTGAAAATGAGGATGTGGGGGGTTCCAGGAAGTTATTTAAATGCTTTTGGTGCACAGTTCCTTTACCCTGCCTAGGGTTACCTACAACATACCTTTGGGGAACTTGGCCTGCTTCTTTGCTAGGCTGGGGTCCCATTCTCTTGGATCCTTTGCTAATCTGCCGATCAATCTTGTAAACTATTTATTGCAGAGATGTTAATGACTTTATTTGACTTTTCTACTTAGAGACAGATAGATTAAGAAGTGTTTCAGGCTGTGGCCAGCTGGGACCATTCAGCAGCCTTCAGGTAATGCCTCTTTTAGCACAGGTCAGCCTGGAAGCCTGGGCTGTGGCCCCTGTGTGAATTGGCCTCTTGCACTAGAGGATGGTTGGGTGGGTGGTTGAGGCTGCCCTTCTCATACTCCAGGGTCTTTGTTCATATTTATGACACCTACATTTCTGCTTCCCTTTCTTACTTCTCCCTTCCCAGATCAGAGTGGAATAGAGCTCATTAAAGCTTTATAGGGGTAGTGCCAATAGAGAACTTTAGGTCTGGGGAAGAATCATTAGTAAAGATCGACTGTGTGCTCTGGGTGCCTTTAGGCAGCCACTGTTTCCATTGGTGTTTAATATTTATTGCTTTCTCATAATCTTCCAGCTGCTATCTTGTCACTGTTAGGAAGACTGGGAAAAATGTCCTATGGATATTTATTTTCTACCACATATTTAGTATATCACTTGAAAGTTTGAATTTTGTGTTTCTTATATAAATTATGAATGATAAAATAAAAATCATCACTATTGCTTTCAGGCCAGATATATTTTTATTGCACAACATGTATTATGTACAAGAATATCACAAGATTTGGAAATGTTAGTCCTAGAAGAGTTTGACACAACGCAATGATAAGACAGTATGAAAAATGGAGCTATGAATAAAAAAGAATCCATAAGTCCCCAGAGCCTATGAGTATGTTATGTTGCATAGTGATGTAGTTGGGATGCCTGTCCTCTCCAAATCTCATATTGAAATGTGATCCCCAGTGTTGGAGGTGGGGTCTGGTGGAAGATGTTTGAATTATTGGGGCTGATTCCTTATGGATGGTTTGGTACCCACCCCATGGTAATGAGTGAGCTCTCATTCTGGTAGTTTCTGTGAGAGCTGGTTGTTTAAAAGAGCCTGGCACCTCCCCTTCCTCTCTTGCTCCCTCTCTGTCTTGCCATGTGACACTCCTGCACCCCTTTACCTTCTGCCATGATTGGAAGCTTCCTGAGGCCCTCACCAGAAACCAATGCCTACATCATGCTTCCTGTACAACCTGCAGAGCCCAAATAAACCTCTTTTCTTTATAAATTAACCAGTCTCAGGTATTCCTTTATAGCAATGCAAATGGGCTAACACACGTAGCGAGGAGGAATTAAGGTTGCACATGGAATTAAGGTTCCTAATGAGCTGACTTTAAGATAAGGAGATTATCCTGGATTATCTGCATGGGCCCAGTGTAATCACAAGGATCCTTTTAGCAGAAGAGGGAGCCCAAAGAGTGAGGCAGAAAGAGATTTGAAGATGCTACCTGCTGTCTTTGAAGATGAAGGAAAAGAGCCACAAGCTAAGGAATGCAGAAATTGGAATAGAAAAAGGCAAAAAACACAGATTCTCCCCCAGAGCCTCCAGAAGGAATGTAGTCCTGCCAACACCTTGATTTTAGCTCCAAGAGACCCAGTTCAAACTTCTGACCTCCAGAACTACAGGGTAATAAATTTGTGTTGGTTTATGTCAACAAGTTTGTGCTAATTTGTTGCAGCAGCAGTAGGAAACTAATACACTACTGCTGAGGGCTTATGTCAATAAAGACAATACTGATACGAAAATACCTGTAATATAATTGCAAACACAAATATCAAGTGCTTAGTGGACAAGGAGAGAAGAGCCTTCCCCCATGCAGAGTTCAGATGTTGCTTGATGATGGAGTTTACATGGGAAATTATATTATAAGTTACAGGTATTTAATATGTATAGCAACCCCATGACGTAGTGACTGTCTGCAATTTAGAGAGGAGGAAACAGATAAGAGAAGTTGTGCCATGACCCACAGCTAGTTAATTGAAAGAACTAGGATTTATAACATGCATTGACTGTATCCATAGCCTGTTGTTTCAGCCACTGGGCAATTTTGCCTGTCGCTTCAATGGTTGGTCAAGGGGATATGAATGGGTCATCAACAGTATCTACTAAATACCTCAAATCAACATGCCCCAAACTGAATTCATTATCTTAACCTCCAAGACTGCTCTTTCTCCTGGGTTTCCTGCCTCACTAAATGATCTCACTGCCAACCCAGAACCTTGAGCCTTTTCAGTATTATGCTAGATTCCTCCCTTTCCTAAACCATCCATATCACGTCTGTCACCAAGTCTTGTCAATTCTACCTTTAAGCTTTTCTCAAATCCACCCAGTCTGTGCCTTCCACCACCAATACATAATCTCAGGCTACCACCATCTCTCACCTGGATGCCTCCATAGCCCCCTCGTTGGTCTTTCCAACTCCCGTCTCCAGACTTTGTCTCTTCTAATCCATTTGCAATAAAACAATCAAAGTGGTCTTCAGAAACATACATTCAATTATGCATCCTATCTGCTAAAAACCATTCAGTGACTTTCCCTGAGGACAGAGGCCACAAGTCCTAACAGGTGTTTCTAGACATTCCAGGACCTTGCACTTGCTTACACCTTTAACTTCACGCCTTATTCCTTTCCTATTCAACAATTCCCTAAAAAATGCGTCTTTTCCCTTCACCTACACACATACTTTCTACCCTCAGTCCTTCAAATATGCCATGCTCTCTCCACTCTCAGGGCCTTTGCTCACCCTCTCTTCCTCTAGTTATGACTTACGATCCCTGAGATCAAAATTACAAGTCATTTCTTTAAGAAAATCTTCTCTGATCTCCTTTTCTTTTCTTTTTTTTTTCCTTTTATTATACTTCAAGTTCTGGGATACATGTGCAGAACGTGCAGGTTTGTTACACAGGTATACACATGCCATGGTGGTTTGCTGAACTCATCAACCCATCATCTACATTAGGTATCCTAATGCTGTCCCTCCCCAGCCCCCCACCCACCTTTAGGCCCTGGTATGTGGTGTTTCTCTCCCTATGTCCATGTGTTCTCATTGTTCAACTCCCATTTATGAGTGAGAACATGTGGTGTTTGGTTTTCTGTTATCTGTATGATTCCCACAGCATCTGGTATGTCCTTATCATGGCATTTCTCACCCTGAATTGTAAGCTGTTTACCTGTCTAGATCCACCTCCCTCCTCCATAACTGAGAGCTCTGTTAGGTAAGAACTGTATCAGACTTGATCATTGTTGTATCATCAGTACACAGTACTATCTGGCACATAGTATATACCTATGGAACAGATAAATACCATTGTTCACTGAGTGAGGGAAAAAAAATTTTCTGCATCCTATGGCAAAAGTGATAAACATGTAAATCTGGCTGGCTATTGACTGTCTCCCAAATGCCTGAAATCTGAGAGTTCAAAGCAGTTTTTTTCTTTAAACACCACATACCAAAGAAAAGGCCTCTCTTTGAAGTCAGCCTAGGAAGCCCAGGGCCAGGAGAAAGTGTGGTATAAATAGGCCTACCTCCCACCTGCTGCTGGAGGAATTTATCACAACTCTGAAGAGTATCCAAGAAGATATGTTTCCCGGAAAATCAAACCAAAGATCTTTCCAGAGCCCTGACTTTTAGTAATCCAGTACAATCGGTCTATTCATCTTTCTGGTAATGATTTCTTTCCCCCTCAAAGCACTCAATTCATTTTCCATCACTGACATGTAATCCAGAAATAATAGAGGTTAGTCTTGTATAACTCATATCCAAAAAGGGAAAGTGCCAACACCCTGAAAGAAAAGCTCTGAATTAAGTATTCCCAAAAATAATTCTCAGCAGATCTGGGGGATGTGAAAAGGCCTATTCAGTTGTCGATGATAATTCTTTTTGCTGTTTATTATAAATGTGGTTCCCCGATAGAAAGCATTAAGTTTAAAAGCACTACTCTGGCACAGTCCTTGTAATTACATCCCAGGATTCAAATCTGAAAATTGTTTCTAGTCCTATTTTCTAATAAAGTCTTACTCAGTGGTGCTAATACTTGAAATTGGTCTTTAAGAACTCTTAAAAAAAAAAAAAAAAAAAAGGACCAGGCGTGGTGGTGCATGCCTATAATCCCAGCACTTTGGGAGGCTGAGGCTGGTGGATCACCTGAGGTCAGGAGTTCAAGACCAGCCTGGCCAACATGGTGAAACCCCATCTCTACAAAAATACAAAAATTAGCCAGGCATGGTGGTGGGCGCCTGTAATCCCAGCAACTCAGGAGGCTGAGGCAGGAGAATCGCTTGAACCTGGGAGGCAGAGGTTGCAGTGAGCCAAGATCATGCCACTGCACTCCAGCCTGGGAAACAGAGTGAGAATGTGTCTCAAAAAAAAAAAAAAAAAAAAGAACTTTAAACTCCCACTGTGTGGCAATGCACAGTCAAACACATGATCAGACCCCCAGTGAACATGTATCAGGAGTGAGAAATATATCTTTGTTGTTTTAGCCATTAGGATTCTTTGTTTCTATAGAAGTAATAATTTCCTATCAATCCTTTGATTTAAAAGCCACTTCGGAAGTGAACAGAAAAATCAGGCAGCTTGGAGAAAAAAGAAAGCCCAGTTCTATTATTGAAAGGGCTAGTTTGGAGAATAAAGCATAGACATTAGACAAAATCGGGTTCCCTAATAACTTCCCTCTAAATTGATCCAACCCATCCCAAACTTTAGGTCTCTCCACTGTAGGGCCAGATCCTGATATAAAAGGCGTATTACTTCATGGAGATTCAGAAGGAGGGGTTCTTGAGGAGAGGCAGGACAGAGAAACAGAATACAGCAAAGGGACTCAGCTGAGCACGCTCCGTTCCTTCTCCCTACTCTTCAACGAGACACGGCACTCCTCCCCGGAAGTATTCCCACACTTTCCCTTCCTGAGGAGAGGAACTTCTTTCCCTGCATTGAAAAACTCACAGTTGAAACAATGGAAAGTTGATCCATTTAAGCCCAAAGTAAGGTGGGAGGAACACGCAAGGCTTTCTTGCACCTTAAACTATTTTTGAATTTGTAGTTACTACAATTATGTAGTGTGACATCTGTCCTAGGACGTGGATGGTTCAAAGCCATCTATTTTCAAGGAAAGCAGGATCCTGTACTGTTTCCGAAGCTGTGAGAAGCTGGATCAAATAAAACTATATCTGAGTAATAATAGCTTTATCTGGCCAGGTGCAGTGGTTCACGCCTGTAATCCCAGCACTTTGGGAGGCCAAAGCAGGTGGATCACCTGAGGTCAGGAGTTCAAGACCAGCCTGGCCAACATGGTGAAACCCTGTCTCTACTAAAAATACAAAAATTATCTGGGCATGGTGGTGCACCCCTGTAATTCCAGCTATTTGGGAGGGTGAGCTATGAGAATTGCTTCAACATGGGAAGCAGAGGTTACAATGAGCTAAGATTGCACCACTGCACTCCAGTCTGGGCAACAGAGTGAGATTCCATCCCCGCCCAAAAAAAAAAAAAAAAAAAAAAAGCTTTATCTGATCTCTAAGAACAAATCTGAAGGGGGAAAAGTCCTTAAAAGACAACCTGAATAGAGGGACGTGAGAGGGAAAGAGGCAGTCCTATTATTTCGGCTTAATGAAAGAGGGCCCTGGGCCTGAGGACAGGGGTACCAGCCTCAGGTGTTGTGGTAGCAGATGATAGAAGCCCACATCCTCTTCTCATCTGCTTTCCTCAGCAGCTGCCTCCTTCATTTACCAAATGAAGTTTAACAGGATGCACTGAAATCCAAGATTTTCTTTTAGGTTTCATTATAGAAGTAGTATGGAATTTGGCTTTAAGTTAATGACAAAGAAGTGTATTGCTGAGGAATGGGACACCACTGACGCTGAGCAGTTTTAAGCAAGAGGAGAAGCATGATGTAGTGACGCCTTGGAAAAAACAACCAACTCATCCTATGATTGTCATGTGGAATCTATCAACTGAGTAACAAACGTGTTTGACTTCCAAAGCCATAAAATGCCTTTGGCCTCTGCCAATTGTAAAACTGTCTCACTCTCTTTTTCTCTCTCTTGTAGAAAGTCAGGATACATAGATAGATAGATAGATAGATAGATAGATAGATAGATAGATAGATAGATAGATAGATAGACAGATAGATAGATAGATAGATAAAGATAGATAGGAAGGGAGGAAGAAAAAGCGGGTGTCTTTTAAAAAAATTTATAGACTACATAACAAATTGAGTCATTTTTGGTCAAATGTCTTTTTTATGTGCAACAGCTAAGAAACCACAAGCTCATCATGTGAAGAGGAAGAGTTTGGCAGCTCATCTTAAATTGTAATTATCTTCTTTGCATGAATCCTGGAGAAAAGGTCTTCATATCAGTTTATTTTTATAAAACCGTCTGGTTCTGCTGATGGTAAGACATCACTTGGATGAGCTACACAGAAGCTAAGGAACTGTCAGGGTAGGCCCACATCATTGATATTGCTATTGAGATGTAACTTGTTTTGCATAAAGCTTTGCTACTACTATTTGTTCACTTCCTTTATAGTTTCTTGGATACAATGTAGGAGCCTGAATAAAATTCCTGGAGAAGGAATTTTCTTTTTCTCTTTCTTTTTTGGGGGAAGTGAGGGTGGGGAGGGCCTGGGTCTCACTCTGTCACCCAGGCTAGAGTGTAGTGACACCATTACAGGTCACTGCAGCCTTGACCTCCTGGGCCCCACCTCAGCCTCCTGAGTAGCTGGGACTACAGGCATGCACCACCATGCCTGGCTAATTATTGAATTTTTTGTTGAGATGGGGTCTCTCTATATCGCCTGGGCTTGGACCTACTTTCTGATGGCCATTGTTTCTGGGGTTCCCCAGACTCAAAACATTAATGTATCTCATTGTAAAAGAAAATATGTATTTTCAAAAGCATTGGTAGCTGATTATAAATGGATGTTATATCTTCCCTGTGGAATACAAGTAATTTAGTTTTGATGGATAAAATGACAATCCTTTAATATTATATTGCTTATTCTGATAGATCGGATTTGAGGTTGGGTATATTTATAAATTTTATTAAATGGATGTTTCAGAGAGCTGTGATTAAGATTCTAGGAAATTTTTTAGCCAGGGAAGCACATAGAATCTTGAAAGTCTTCATCTCTCGTGAACACTTTTTATCAATAGTTTTAATTTCAGGTTAGAATTTATGATTTATTTAATCTCTGCTTGTTGGCAGGAATTCTATTTATATTATATATTTTTTCTTTTTCTTTTTCTTCCTGGCTTGTCTTCAGTACGATATACTCTAAATTTTGCTGTAAATTTCCAGCATGGTGCTAATATTTGGGTGAGACAGAATTTCACCAGTGGGATGTGTTTTCTGGTGCTTTTAAACCTGAATTATGATTTATTGTCATGAATTGTTTCTGGACTCTGGTGACTCTTCCAAGGTGGGTAAAGGCAGCATTGAGCCCCAGGACACCAGGGGAAGACATAGAAATCTATTTCCTATGGCAGAAGAGATTGTAATCACTTCTGCCCGCCGTGGCCTTTTGGTTACAGGAATCAATACAAACAGCAGCTCTCCACGGTCCGTTTGCTTTATCGGTGGCCCTCGGGTGAGCAATCATCTCAATTTGCCTGGCACTGTGGGGATTCCCCAGAGGGACTTGGGACTATTTTCCCAGTTTTGTTTTTTTTTTTCAATTTTAGAAATCCTATTGGTTTGCAGTGGTGCCCCATTGTGGTTTTGATTTGCATTTCCCTGATGACCACTGATGTTGAGCATCCTTTTACATGCTTGCTGACCACTTGTATGTCTTTTTTGGAGAAACGTGTATTCAAGCTGTCTTCCTTATAGCTAAATAAAATCAAACAAAATCCCACCTCACATAAGGTGAAGTTTCCAGCTGTAGAGCGGATGAACTTTGAGGTCACCTGAGCAACCCCTTTTCTGACATGTTTGAAATAAATTAATCTTCTGATGACAGCACAATTGTCATGGGACTTATCTCAGGTCCAAGTATTGTGCAGTGAGGTGATAAACAGATCCAGAATGCTTCACCCAGCAACTCCACTCAACTTTTGTAATAGGTTGGATTTTGAGTTCCTGCAGAACAGGTAAGATGCCAGTCAACCTGGCCCTTGGTCCTTCACTCATGGGTCAGTCCAAGCATGTAGTACAATTATTCCTCCAGTGGCAAGTCAGCAAGAGGGGGCAGATGAGGTCAGCTACAGACAGGATAAGAGAAAGCAGGAGAAGCCTATTGTCCACCACTGCAATTTTAATTGGCTACATTTGAAGCTGGTAGGAATACAGACCACTGAGTGCCCTGGAGGAGGCAGTGCTTTAAGCCATTTTTGTTCAATCACTTCCTATGATTTAGTTTATTGGCTTAATAGAAAACATTATGAGGGCCGGGTGTGATAGCTCACGCCTGTAATCCCAGCACTTTGGGAAGCCGAGGTGGGTGGATCACCTGAGGTCAGGAGTTCAAGACCAGTCTGACCAACATGGTGAAACCTTGTCTCTACTAAAAATACAAAAGTAGCCAGGCATGGTGGCGGGCGCCTATAATCCCAGCTACTTGGGAGGCTGAGGCAGGAGAATCTCTTGAACCCAGGAGGTGGAGGTTGCAGTGAGCTGAGATCGCACTATTGCACTCCAGCCTGGGCAACAAGAGCGAAATTCAGTCTCAAGAAAGAAAGAAAGAAAGAGAGAAAGAGAGAAAGAGAGAGAGAGAGAGAGAGAGAGAGAGAGAGAGAGAGAAAGAAAGAAAGAAAGAAGGAAAGAAAGAAAGAAAACATTATGGAATACTGAGTAAACAAGTTCAAGCGGGGCACAGTGGCTCACACCTGTAATCCCAGCACTTTGGGAGGCGGGCAGATCACGAGGTCAAGAGATCAAGACCATCCTGGCCAACATGGTGAAACCCTGTCTCTACTGAAAATACAAAAATTAGCTGGATGTGGTGGCACGTGCCTGTAGTCCCATCTACTCGGGAGGCTGAGGCAAGATAATCACTGGAACCCGAGAGGTGGAGGTTACAGTGAGCCGAGATCAGGCCACTGCACTCCAGCCTGGCCACAGAGCGAGACTCCGCCTCAAAAAAAAAAAAAAAAGAAAAAGAAAAAGTTCAGATGTGTGGGGAGGAAATAGGAAAGGTCCTGGAATAGTGAGTGACGGATGAGTCTTATCGGGAAAAGCTTTAGGGAAGTAGAGGTGGCGTAAAAGGACTGGGCCGCATTTCAAGGGAGAGAAGGGATGCAGGGGTATTGTGGCCATTGCCTGTTTCTTCTCTTTTTTTTTTTTTTGAGACGGAGTCTCACTCTGTTGCCCAGGCTGGAGTGCAGTGGCATGATCTTGGCTCACTGCAACCTCTGCCTCCTGGGTTCAAGCTATTGTCCTGCCTCAGCCTCCCAAGTAGCTGGGATTACAGGCACGTGCCACCACGCCCGGCTAATTTTTTTGTATTTTTAGTAGAGATGGGGGTTTCACCACGTTGGCCAGGCTGGTCTCGAACTCCTGACCTCAGGTAATCTGCCTGCCTCGTCCTCCCAAAGGCCGAGGATTACAGGCTGGGGTTACAGGCATGAGTCACCACACCCAGGTATGGCCATTGTCGATCCTGTTTCTTTCTCACTCACCCAGACTGCAGACTAACACAGGTCTTGTCAGACAATCCCTTACCATGCCGCTCCAACGCGAGGAAAGGTAAGGTAGGAAGAAGCTGCGTTTAGAGGGAAGGGACTTGTGGGAATGATGCACCAATAATACACAAAGGCTTCATTAGGGCACATCAATCCAGGAGTCCTTCACTTTATAGTGTCCTTTAAGAACTTCTCCTGGGACTGAATTCCTCTGGGCTAGGACAGTCTGAGCTTTAGGGCAGCCCAGGAACTTCTTGGAAGAAGTGAAAGGCTCTTGAGTCTGTCAGTATTTGTTTCCTTGCTCTTACATACACAGTGCAAGAGTGTATTCCCAATGCATGCAACTCTTGAACTGTAACAATGATAATGATGGGTTGAAAGCTTACAATATTACAAATGTCTCTAGTTTCCCCAGAAATTTTTCTGTAATTTGCTTTCCGTTTCTCCATTGATATTTTGAAACCCTTAAAGAAAAGCCACTTGCACACTGGATTTTGTTTCTGTTAGTATAGATCCTTCAAATGACAACCTAGTGACAAATGGAACTCTAGGACCTAAGATCCAGGATCTTACCCCTTCTCTCTCTCTCTTTTTTTTTTTTCTTTTGAGACTGAGTCTCGCTCTGTCACCCAGGCTGGAGTGCAGTGGCACAGTCTTGGCTCACTGAAACCTCTGCCTCCTGGGCTGAAATCATTCTTCTGCCTCAACCTCCCGAGTAGCTGGGATTACAGGCGTGCAGCACCACACCTGGCTAATTTTTGTGTTTTTAGTAGAAATGAGGTTTCATCATGTTGGCCAGGCTGGTCTTGAACTCCTGACCCCAGGTGATCCACCCGCCTCAGCCTCCTGAAGTGCTGGGATTACAGCTGTGAGCCACTGCACCCGGCCCCCCCTTCTCCTTTTGAATATTAATTCACAAGGCTTCTTCCTGTTGGCTACACCAAACAAAATTGTATCTATTCTGTTTTTGGTTTTGGTTTTTTTTCCAGTTTAGAAAACATGGCCCTTTTAGCTGTAATTACATGGCTGGAAGAAGAAACAAAGTTGTGAGCCGCAATGGAGCTGAATGTTTTTGTCCCCTCACCAATCCCCCTCAAAAAACTCATAGGTTGAAATCCTAACCCCCAGTGTTATAGAAAATGGGGCTTTTGGGAGGTAATTAGGTCATGAGGGTAGAGCCCTCATGGAGGGATTAATGACCTTATAAAAGAGACTCCAGAAAGCTAGCTTGTCCTATTTCTGCCATGTGAGGACACAACAAGACAGTAGTCATCTGCAACCCAGAGAGGGTCCGCACCAGAACCCAGCCATGCTGGGACCCTGATCTCAAACTGGCAACCTGCAGAACTCTAAGAAATGCCTGCTGTTTATAAGCCACCCAGTTTATGGGACTTTGTTATAAGCAGCCCAAGCTAAGGCATGGGCAATGAAAATATCAGAATTGTTTGAAACTTTAATCTAGTGTAATAACTCCTTTCACATTGTGTATAATACGTCGGTTTAACAATATGTAATAAAATTTTAAAACGAGGCATCTATTCCAAGAATTAATTAATTATATTAATTGAACAGACACTTACTAATTCATTCAAAAAATTGCTGAACACCTGATATGTGCCAGATATTTTTCTAGGTGCTGGAGACACAGCAGTGCAAACAAAGAGCAAACCCTGACCCTTGTGAAGTGAATTGTCAGGAGCTCAGCTGAGCTGGGAGAGAGAAAGCTCTCAGAGTAGCCGGTTATAGCAACAAGCCAAAGATAAAAGAACCGAGCCTTTAATCACTCACTGCAATGGTAAAAGCAAGAGCTTAAAGCAGTCTTACGGACCCTGAAGCAGGAGGGCAGCGGGGAGAGCTTGGAGTGGAAAAGTCCTGGGTGATGAGTCAGAGTAGGGAAATGTATCATCAAGGTCTCCCTCCTCCCCGCAAAGGCATCTGAAAAGGACGTCTACCCAAGGTCTGCTAGAGACTAGCTATGAAGACTCTGGGGCCAGGAATGTAAACATAGGAAAAGCCTGACTGACCAGGAGAGCCTGAGTCCTTGACTGCAACTTCCTTCAGAGACCGTGACCCACTGGCTGTGCACCAAATGTCTCTCAGAGAGCAGCAGCTTTCTGTGTGAGGTCTGCCAGGTAAGGCCTTTCTAATTGCCTGTAGTCAGGTCTGAAAGATCACACATTTGGCTTAAGCAAAAGCCAGACTCCTCACTAACATTCTAGATAATAAATATTCAAGCCAAATATATGCTATATTAGTGGTAAGTGCTGACAAAAAAGGTAAATAAATAAATAAGCAAGCAAGCTGGGAAGGCAGATAGGGAGTAAATGAGAGTTAGTGAGTACAAGTGTGATAGCAATTTGAGTCAAAGGCAGGCAAACGAGGCTTCATTGTAAAGGCGGCATTTGGTGAAACACTTCAGAAATTGAGACTTGCAGCTACCCAAGAGAAGAGCAGGTCAATCAGAGGGTACAAGAGGTAAAAATTTCAGGAGGTGGAAGTCCGTTTGTCTAGAGTGGAGCAAGCAAAGGGAGAGGGGCAGGGGTGATGGAGACAGAGAGCTAATGAGGCACCAGGTCTTGCAGGGCCCTGTAGCCACTGCAAGAACATGAACTTTTTCTCTGTGTGAGACAGGAAGCCACTGAGGACTTTGCAGAAATAACATGCTCTGACTCTAGATGCCCTCCTGAGAATAGATTTGGGAGAGAAGAGGAGAGGATGTTAAGGACAGAAGCAGGGAGACCTGTTAGGAGACTACTGTAATAATCCAGGAAAAAGATGATGTTGGTTTGGACCAGAGAGATGAGACTGGAAGTAGGGAGAGCTGGTTGGATTTTTGGAGATATATATATTTTATATATATATATATTTTTTTTTGTTTTTTCTTTTTTTTTTTTTTTTTGAGACGGAGTCTTGCTCTATCGCCCAGGCTGGAGTGCAGTGGCACGGTCTTGGCTCACTGCAACCTCTGCCTCCTGGGTTCAAGCAATTCTCTGCCTCAGCCTCCTGAGTAGCTGGGATTACAGGTGCCTGCCACCATGCCTGGCTAATTTTTGTATTTTTAGTAGAGACAGGGTTTCACCATCTTGGCCAGGCTGGTCTTGAACTTCTGACCTTGTGATCCACCCGCCCTGGCCTCCCAAAGTGCTGGGATTACAGGCGTGAGCCACCGTGCCCGGCCTTTTTGGATATATTTTTAATACGGTGCCCCCCATTTCATTAATTCTAAACATGTTTCCCTCCTTACTTCTTAACATATCTAAAATCAGATTGCATCTTATATTGGGATGGCATTCTATAATTGCTGTCAAGCAGGTGGCAGCTGTGATGTAGTTGTCTATTAGTTGAAAACCTTCCAGTGATACTATCTGGTAATTGCCAGCATCAGTTCATAATGCAGATATGTTGTGACAAATCCAGGTTTTATGTCATTAAATTTCAAAGCTTAGTATATTTGCTCAGAAACATATCATAAATGTGGCTTCTCTACTTACGTTCATGAACAATACCTTTTTTGTAAACCTCATCCCTTTTGCTCCAAAGCTGATCCTGACGCTCAGTGCGTATGTCTCTGACGCAGTGTGGCACTGCAGGATTCATCCCAACCTTGACAGCTTCATATATGACTGTCACAGTCGGCCTCTCATTACATCTTCAGCCTCATTTCCCACCACTCCCTAACTTCATATTTTCTGCTCAGGTTGCAGTCAATGCTCAGTTTCCTGTGAGACCTGGACCTTGTCCCAGCTGTACACTTTTCCAGTTGTTTTTGTTTTGGTTTGTTTTGTTTTTGAGAGGGAGTCTCGCTCTGTCACTCAGGCTGGAGTGCAGTGGCATGATCTCGGCTCACTGCAACCTCCGCCTCCCAGGTTCAAGTGATTCTCCTGCCTCAGCCTCCCGAGTAGCTGGAACTACAGGTGAGCACCACCACACCCGGCTATTTTTTTGTATTTTTAGTAGAGACGGGGTTTCACCGTGTTAGCCAGGATGGTCTCAATCTCCTGACCTCGTGATCCACCCGCCTCGGCCTCCCAAAGTGCTGGGATTACAGGCATGAGCCACCGCGCCCAGCCCCCAGTTATTTTATCTGTCTTTCTCCCATTGGCTATTATCCTTAAAGATCCAGCTCAGATGACAACTCTTTTGTGAAACTTTTTTGACCCTCCAAGCAGACTTTCGGCATCCCCTGAACATAGTGCAGCTTGAACGACACTGGTTTGAACTATCCTCGTCCACTTATATACGAGTTTTTGTCAATAAATATAGTCGACCCTCCTTATCCTCAGGTTCCACATCCACAACCAAAAGAGGATGAAAAATACAGTGTTCTAATGTGAAACCTACGATACAGAGGGCCAGTCTTCATACAGGTAGTTTCCCCAGGGCCAACTGCAAGACTTGGGTATGCCTGGATTTTGCCTTCATAATTGCCTGTAGTCAGACCTGAAAGATCTGCAGCGGTCCTAAAACCAATCCCCCCAAGACTACTGAGGGACAACTGTAATATACTTGGCATAGAACAGTTATGCAATATTTGTAAGTATCTGTTTTTATTATATTGGATTTGATGAACCACAGTTTCCTGTTCTGCAAAATGTAGATAGTAATAGTAAATAGCATAAAGATGTTTTAGATGTTTTGAAGATTACTTAAAATAATACATACAAGCAGGCCAGGCACAGTGGCTCACACCTGTAATTCCATCACTTTGGGAGGCCAAGGCAGGTGGATCACTTGAGGTCAGGAGTTTGAGACCAGCCTGGCCAACATGGCAAACCCCCATCTCTACTAAAAATACAAAAATTAGCCAGGCATAGTGGCACACACCTGTAATCCCAGCTACTTGGGAGGCTGAGACAGGAGAATTTCTTGAACCCAGGAGGTGGAGGTTGTAGTGAGCCGAGATCATGCTGCTGTACTGCAGCCTGGGCAACAGGGCAAGACTCGGTCTCAAAAGCAAACAAACACAAAACAAAAAAAAGTACAAGCAAGAATAATGTTTAGTACTTAAGTGCTCAGTAAATGTTTGCTTTTTTCCTTTTTGTGACACAGGGTCTCACTCTGTTACCCCGCCTGGAGTGCAGTAGTATGACTATAGCTCCCTGCAACCTCCTTGGCTCAGGTAATCCTCCCGCCTCATCCTCCTAAGTAGCTAGAATTACAGGTGCATGCCATCATGCCCAACTAAATTTTTAATTTTTAATTTTTATAGAGATGGGAGTCTCGCTATGTTGCCTAGGCTGAGTTCAAATTTCTGGCCTCAAGAGATCCTCCTGCCTAGGCCTCCCAAAGCGCTAGGATTATAGGCATGAGCCACCAGGCCTGGCCATGCTTTTAAAAATTTGTATTACACTATGAATACTAATACATTTTAAATGATCATATTTTAGCCCCATGTGGAAATAGTAACATCTGTTTTTAAGCCTTAGATTTGTCTCATCACAGAAACTTCTAGTGTATTCAATGAAAAAGAAAAAAGCAATGAGAAGAGGAGATAACCCCATTTCATTTTTCTCTTGGTGCTAAAGTGCTGCGATCTATGATTGTGTGAAGATTCTAAATATAGATGCTGATGACCCAAAAGCTCTTCTCAAATTTCATTTTTTTTCTAATAGCTTCTGAAAAATACTCCCAGGAGTATCAACTCTTGGTGTCAGTCAGGTAGTTTGTGCAGTTTACTACTGTAATGACTTTATCTTACAAGTCCTTTCATGTCTAGTCTGCCTTAGTCATGATAAATACATCATTTAATTATTTATTTAGTCTCTTTTCTAACAACAGTCTTGTTTCACTGCAACCTCTGCCTCCAGGTTCAAGCGATTCTCCTGCCTCAGCCTCCCAAGTAGCTGGGACTACAGGCGTGCACCACTACTCCTGGGTAATTTTTGTTTTTTTAATAGAGACAGGGTTTTACCATGTTGGCCAGGCTGGTCTCGAACTCCTGACCTCAGGTGTTCCGCCTGCCTCGGCCTCCCAAAGTGCTGGGATTGACAGGCATGAGCCACCATGCCTGCCTAGATAAGCAATTTAATGCATTTGTTAAGTCACTAAAATAGACATTATTGCACTGGGTCTGTGTTCATTCTATAATGCATGACTCCGAATAAGACTTTGACAACTTCTTCCATCCATGACTTAGGAGTTTTCCTGATTGCTACATTAACATTAATGAACGCTATGGTTTGAATGTTTGTCCCCTCTAAAACTCGTATTGAAATTTATTTTTTAAATTTGTTTTTGTTTTCATGTTGAAATTTAATTGCCATCGCAACAGTGTTAAGAGGTAGAATCTTTAAGAGGCGATTAGGTCACAAGGGCTATATCCTCACTGGTGGGATTGGTGCCATTATAAAAGGGCAAGTTTGACCTCCTCTGTCTGTCTGTTTCTCTCCCTCTGCTCTTGCCCTCTCACCTCCCACCATATGGTAACACAGCAAGAAGCCCCTTGCCAAATGCTGGCACCTTGATATTGGACTTTCCAGCCTTCAGAACTACAAGCCAATCAATTTCTGTTTATTATAAATTACCCAGTCTTAGAGCTGGGCACAGTAGCATGTGCCTGTAGTCCCAGCTACATAGAAGGTTGAGGTGGAAAGAGTCTCTTAAGCCCAGGAGTTCCAGGATTTAGTGTACAATGATCACACCTGTGAATAGCCACTGCACTCCAGCTTGGGCCACACTGGGAACTCTGCCTCTAAATTTTAAAAAAATAAAGTAGAAATAAATAAATCACCTCGTGTATTAGTCTGTTCTCAAACTGCTAATAAAGATATATCTGAGACTGGGTAATTTATAAAGGAAAGAGGTTTAATGGACTCACAGTTCCACATGGCTGGGGAGGCCTCACAATCATGGCAGAAAGCAAAGGAGAAGCAAAGAGACGTCTTACATGGTGACAGGCAAGAGAGAGCTTGTGCCAGGGAACTCCCATTTATAAAACCATCAGATCTTGTGAGACTTATTCACTATTAGGAGAGCAACATGGGAAAGACTCTCTGCCATGATTCAATTACCTCCCACCTGGTGACTCCCATGTGGAAATTATGGGAGCTGCAATTCAAGATGAGATTTGGGGGACACAGCCAAACTGTATCACCCAGTCTCAGGCATTTTTGTAGCAGCACAAAATAGACTAAGATAATACAATTTTAACATGTGATTATTAAATTCCCCCAGGGAATTTTTTTTTTTTTTTTGAGACAGAGTCTCACTCTGTCACCCAGGCTGGAGTGCAGTGGCGCGATCTCAGTTCACTGCAACCTCCACCGCCCAGGTTCAGCAATTTTGCTGTCTCAGCCTCCCGAGTAGCTGGGATTACAGGGGCTCACCACCACGGCCGGCCAATTTTTGTACTTTTTTTTTTTTTGAGACGGAGTCTCGCTCTGTCACCCAGGCTGGAGTGCAGTGGCGCGATCTCAGCTCACTGCAAGCTCCACCTCCTGGGTTCACCCAATTCTCCTGCCTCAGCCTCCCGAGTAGCTGGGACTACAGGCGCCTGCCACCACACCTGGCTAATTTTTTGTATTTTTAGTAGAGACGGGGTTTCACCGTGTTAGCCAGGATGGTCTCCATCTCCTGACCTCGTGATCCTCCCGCCTCGGCCTCCCAAAGTGCTGGGATAACAGGTGTGAGCCACGGAGCCCGACCAGTGTTTGTACTTTTTAGTAGAAACAGGGTTTCACCATGTTGGCCAGGCTGGTCTCGAACTCCTGACCTCAAGTGATCCACTCGTCTCGGCCTCCCAAAGTACTGGGATTACAGGCATGAGCCACCCTGCCCGGCCTCCCCTAGGGATTTTAAATAAAATTCTTCCAAAACTTCATCTTGAGTGGTGCACTGTTGTTCTTGATACTTACGATGGCGCTCCTCCTCTTCATTCTTTCTCTTGTTTGGGTCCCTGAGAAACTGTAGAGTTTATTGGGTAAGTGAAAGTGTTGTATACATGTGTTATTTTCAAATTAGTGTAATAAACCCGAGATGTAAAGTACACTTGGGGCATTTTCTTTCTTTTTCTTTCTTTTCTTTTTTTTTTCTTTCTTTCGAGACAGAGTCCCCCTCTGTCCAGGCTGGAGTGCAGGAGCACGATCTCAGCTCACTGCAACCTCTGCCTCCCAGGCTGAAGCTATTCTGGTATGTTTCTAATCTCCACTTTCCTCCCTCTCCTTCTTACTGATGACCTTGATTCATGATTCACGAAAAAAAGAAGCAAACAAGCACTCTCTCATCTCTCTAGCATTCTGAATTGGGACCCATTCTTTCTATAGGAGGGAGTGTCTCTGCTCCTAGTTAAGGCCAACCCTTCACTTCTACTCTGGATCTTACCTCCTTGTAACTTATGAAGGACTTTACTCCTACAAATCGACCTTTCTCTCTTGCATTCTTGATTTCCCTCTCCAGGGGATTGTATTCACCAGCAAATAAACTTGCTCCTGATTTCCCATTCCTGTCTAGCTGCTGAATGAGTGGCTTCCCCATGACGTCACCTGTTCTCTCACCTCAATCCATTTCAATTAGATTTCTGTCCTCCCCACTACATCTGAAACTTCTAAGAGATTAGCCAGTGACCTTCATGTCACCAAATACAATGGTCACTTTTCTGATTTCGTCTTACTCAACACCTCAGCTGCCTTTGTCCCAAGTGACCACTTTCTACCTCTTGAAACTCTTTCTTATCTTGGCTTACATAATACCCCACTCTCCTCATTTTTTTTAATAGCACTGTCTACTTATTGACTACAGGATAGTAACTCTCAAATGTATATATCTATATGAGGCCATTCTTGCGTTACTATAAAGAAATACCTGAGACTGGGTAATTTACAAAGAAAAGAGGCTTGTGGTTCTGTAGTCTGTACAGGAAGCATAGTGGCATCCACTTCTAGGGAGGCCTCAGGAAACTTGCACTCATAGCAGAAGGCAAAGGGAGAGCAGGAACATCACACGATGAGAATGGAGCAAGAGAGGGGAGGGAGGGGTTGCATACATGTTCAACAACCAGATCTTGTAAGAATTCACTCACTACCACAAGAACAGCACCAACAAGATGGTGCTAAACCATTTCTGAGAAATCCGCCCCCGTGACCCAATCACCTCCCACCAGGCCTGACTTCCAACATAGGGGATTACAGTTCAACATGAGATTTGGGTGGGGACACAGATCCAAACTATATCAACATCAAACTGTAATCTTCCCCAGAGTCGCATCCCCTATATCTAAATACTACTTGGCATCTGTACTTGGGTGTCTAATTAGCATCTCATACCAAACTGTATATTATGATCATCTTTCAGTGTAAATGAATATACATTTAGAATCCTGTTGCTCTTTCCTCCACCTCATACTCTCTCCCCCATCCTTTGCCTTCATTTCCTGCCCCTATTCCTAGACCAGCCCTCAGTATGTTAGGTCCCTTGATGATTTCATAACACCTAATAGTTTTCTCTCTGAGTAATTATCCCACTTATAGTCAATTAGTCAGATTATGTCTTTTATGTCAAACTTCCTTCTTTGGCCTCTATGATCCCTGAAGCCAGAAATTTGCTGCATTGTTTACTGTATCCTCAAGGCTCAGCACAGTACTTTACACATATTTGGAGCTCAATACATTTTTTGTTTTATAAGAAAGAATAAAGAGGCCTGTGCGGTAGCTCATGCCTGTAATCCCAGCACTTTGGGAGGCCCAGGTGGGTGGATCATTTGAGGTCAGGGATTTGTGACCAGACTGGCCAACATGGTGAAACCCTGTCTGTACTAAAAATACAAAAATTAGCCAGTTGTGGTGGTGCATACCTCTAATCCCAGCTACTTGGGAAGCTGAGGCAGGAGAATTGCTTGAACCTGGGAGGTGGAGGCTGCAATGAGCTGAGATCACGCCACTGCACTCCAGCCTAGGTGACAGAGTGAAACTCTGTCTCAGACAAAAAAAAAAAAAAAGAATAAAGAGATGGATACTCTCTACATAACTTTTAACAGTTACATAGCATTGGTTTAGGGATATACTATAATTTAGTAAATAAATTTGTCTCTTTGTATATCTAGGTTGTTTTCTATTTTTCACTATTATAATCACTTCTACAATGAACATCCACGTAGCTAAATCTTTGGCTCATATTTACTCATGTGCTTAAGTAAATCACTAGAAATAGAATCACTGGTTTAACAGTGAAGTATACATTTTCAAGGCTCTTGCTATAGGGTGGTAGTCTGCAAAGTTGAACACCATTAACTCCTCTCTTCCCTGTACAAGCAAGCCACTCATCCCATCAAAAGGTGATGTCACTCCCTTATCCCTGGATGACTTGCCTGTAGAATATGGTGGAAGTAGGGACACCAAATAAAATACCCAGTTATAATATTGTGATATAGTAAGATATATATATTTGGTCTTCATCCCCAGTTTCTGGCACATAGCTCTTAAAACCTTTGGAAATTTCTTATAGAGGAAAAGGAGTGTCTTTTGTAAGGGAAAAGACTTTTGGAAAGCCCTAGAATGAGGAGCTGTTTGTCAAGGGAACTAACCAGGTGATTGAGGCTTGAACAAGTTGGACCCTTCAGCTCATCCTCTGACCTGCAAAGAAGGGAGAGGGGCTAGAGATTGAGTTCAATCACCAACGGCCAATGATTTCATTAATTATTCTATGGCAACGTGATGGACCTCCATGAGAACCCTATGTGGCAGGGTTTTGGAGAGCTTTCAGGTTGATGAACACATGGAGCTGCTAGGAGAGTGGTAACCCAGAGAGGACATAGAAGCTGCATACCCCACCTCTATACCTTGTCCCATGCATCTGTCAACTGAAGAATGATGAGGTTCATAAATTTGTAAAGGAGAGCTTTATTCTTTATAAAGGGCTGCAGCCTGAGGGTGGCTATTCTAGCAGGCTGAGAAATGTAGCCTCTGGGCAGAAGCTGGAAACAGACACTTTGAGGGAGTGGCAAAAGGAACATGAATTTATGCTGAGCAGGGTGGCTGAATATACATATTTAATAAGTTATAGGAGGAGACATGAATATTTATGAAAGGAGAAATGTGTGCGTGCACAATTGAGCTTCATGTCCCTTCATGGGATCCCTGTTCAAAAAAATGGCCTCATTAGCATAATCTGAGGATGGAGTTTTCAGCCCTCTTATGTCAAAAGGTGAAGCACGGGACATGAAAACCCTTATTGTGCATTCTCCATAGACTGGCCAGAACCACTCCATTGTCAGTGGTCTCTTATCAGGAAGGAATGCTGGTCAGTTGCTTTGTCAAAATCCAAAAAGGGAGGAGCAGCGTCAGATGGTTGGTTGAAATCAGTGGTGCAAAGAGTCTTTTGAAAGGGTTGGTTTCTGTTTAACCCTTAGGGAAGAAAGCCTAACGGCAGCTAGCAAGGAAGGGGGTATAATGAGATGTGTCCTATCTCCCATCGAGTCATTGCTGAAAACTCAATTTTCAAGGTTTCTTGGGGGTTCTCTTGGCCAAGAGGGTGTCCATTCTGTTGGTTGGAGGGATTAGGATTTTATTTTATTTCTCACATCTGTTTATATGTATCCTTTAAAATTTCTTTTGTAATAAATCAGGAATAGTAAATAAGCTTTCCCTAGGTTTGTGAACCGTTCTAGCAAATTACTGTAACTGCCCAATGGGTGCACAGATAAAATCAACTCACTGAGACTTCAGCATTGCAGTAGGTGGAGTTATTACTCAAATCGGTCTCCTCAAAGGCTCAGAGTTAGGGTTTTTCAAGGATAGTTTGGTGTTGGGGGCTAGGGAGTGGGGAATGTTGATTGGCTGAAGATAAGGTGATATGGGTGTGGCCTTTGGGTGAGGGCCACGGACCCCATGGTTAGGGTGGATAAGAAATGCAAAAGTCTGCTGGGTGCAGTGGTTCATGCCTGTAATTCCAGCACTTTGGGAGGCCGAGGCAGGCGGATTACTTGAAGTCAGGAGTTCAAGACTAGACTGGCCAACATGGTGAAACCTAGTCTTTACTAAAAATACAAAAATTAGCCAGGCGTGGTGGCAGGCAACTGTAATCCCAGCTACCTGGGAGGCTGAGGCAGGAGAATTGCTTGAACCCAGGATGCGGAGGTTGCAGTGAGCTGAGATCGTGCCACTGCACTCCAGCCTAGTCAACGGAGTGAGACCCCATCTCAAAAAACAAACAAACAAACAAAAAAAGAAATGCCAAAGTCTGAAAAGACATCTCAAAAACCAATCTTAGGATCTACAATACAATACAATAGTGATGTTATCTACAGCAATAATTGGGGAGGTTACAAATCTTGTGACCTATGGAGCAATGGCTGGTTATTGTTTATGCTTACATTTTAGCAGAATTCAGGCCTCTCTCATAACCATAACCTTGTGGACTTTCATTAGTTTTACAAAGGGGGTTTAGTTTTGGGAAAGGCTATTATCATCTTTAAGGTTAAGCTATAAACTAAATTCCTCCTAAAGTTATCTTGGCCCACACCCAGGAATAACCAAGTACAGTTTGCAGGTTAGAAGCTAGCTGAAGCACACTATGTCAGATTGCTCTTAATCTCATAATTTTGCAAAGGCGGTTTCATTATTGAACCTGAAGAGGTGGTTGTGGGAGCCTTTGATTTGTAGCCAAGTCATACAGAAGTTGTGGATAAGTGCCCATCACTTGTGATTGGCATCTGAAGTGTGGGTGGATGGGGGCAGTTTTGTGGGACTGAGCCCTTAAGCTATGGGGTTTGCACTAACTCTGGGCAGTTAGTCTCGGAATTGAGTTAAATGGTAGGGTGCAGCCAGACGCAGTGGCTCACGCCTGTAATCCCAGCACTTGAGAGGCCGAGGAGGGCAGATCACCTGATGTCAAGAGTTCGAGACCAGCCTGGTTAACATGGCGAAACCCCATCTCTACCAAAAATACAAAAATTGGCCTGGTGTAGTTGGGGAGGCCTGTAATCCCAGCTACTCAAGATGCTGAGGGAGGAGAATCGCTTGTACCTGGGAGGCAGAAGTTGCAGTGAGCTGAGGTCGCGCCATTGCACTCCAGCCCGGGCAACAAGAGTGAAACTCCATCTCAAAAAAAAAAAAAAAAAAAAAAAATTGTAAGATGCTCAGTCAATGTCCACTAAGAATTGAGGAATTGGTTGATGTGCGGAAACAAAAAACCCATACATTTGGTGTCAGAAGTGTTGTGTGAGTAGCACAGAAAAATAGCTTTTTCTTTTACCAGTTAAATTTGAATATCAAGTAAACAGAAAATTGGGACATACTTATACTAAAAAAAAATTTGTTGTTTATTTGGAATTCAAATGTACCTGGGCATTCTGTATTATTATTTATTAAATCTGGCAACCCTAGGTATGATGACACTCTTCTAGTTCTAGGTGTAGCCTTAAGAGGCCTGGCAGTTTCTCCTTTTGCCTTTCAGAAGCCAGCCACCATGCTATAAAAAACTTTAGGCTGGACTACTGAATGAAGAGAGGTCACCTGGAGAAACCCTGGAAGATGAGAAGTGATTTTATATATTCCAGCTGCAACTGAATGGAACGTCTGTTGTAGGTTTCCTTTCCCTTTCTAGCTATTGCATTCCCGGTGGGGATGAGGGAGTTAGGGGTATCTGGGGAGGATCAGAAAACAGTTTACAGGTCTTTAGATCCAGGAAAGCTGTACCAGAGGAGCTACATCCACATCTGGACATATAACTGATCCTGAATATTGGGCCTGATGCTTTAATAGGATAAGACTTTGCAGTATGTTGGGAGGGGTTGAAAGAATGTAAATAATTCATTGCCAGAGGGCAGACTGTCGTTGACTCAAGATGGTCATGGTTTTATTGCCACTTCTCTGAACAAGAGACAGAGTCTATTTGCCGCCACCCCCACCCTCTCATGAACTCTGGGCTGGCCTTGTGACTTGCTTGGACAAACAAAAGGCAACAAAGTTGCCGTGTGACTTTCAGACGATAGTGTTCTGGAAAACCAGATCTATAAAAAAATTTGTTAAAGCCCTAATTTATATCACTTGCCTATTTCTGTGGTGTAAATACTCCCACCACGGCTGATTTCAAGCTATCAGCGTGATATCACCGACCATGGAGTTGGGAATAGACAAGCACAACTGGCTTTCATGAGCCTGTACAAATAGGCTCCGGCATGTCACCACTCTCAGACCTTTCCTTGAGAGCTCTGTCAGCTTCCATTTTTGCTTCCTTGAAATCCACCCAACATAAAGGATCTTCAAGATAGGCTCATGAATGATGAGAGGACGAATGGAAAGAAAGGACAAGTAGAAAAGGAAGGAGCCTTAGGCATTCTTGCCTCAAACTGGCTCCCAGCTAAGTACAGCTGTATTAGGGACCCTGGCCAACATTACATGGAGCAGAAGACCACCTCACCAATCCAGAGAAATATGAGAAATAATAAATTGTTGTGCATTGAAGCCATCATATTTTGGAGTGGTTCTTTTTTTTTTTTTTTTTTAAGACGGAGTCTTGCTCTTGTCACCCAGGCTAGAGTGCAATGGCACGATCCCGGCTCACAGCAACCTCCGTCTCCCAGGTTCAAGTGATTCTCCTGCCAAAGCCTCCTGAGTAGCTGGATTACAGGTGCCTACCACCATGCCCAGCTAATTTTTGTATTTTTTTAGTAGAGACGAGGTTTCACCATGTTGGCCAGGTTGGTCTTGATCTCCTAACCTCGTGATCCACCTGCCTCAGCCTCCCAAAGTGCTGGGATTACAGGCATGAGTCACCACGCCCAGCCTGGAGTGGTTCTTAAATTAGCAATAAAATGAAACATATATTGCCAAGCTGTCATTAAATAAAGCTGTATCAAGTTTTACTCCCATTAGCAATGCATAGGAGTGCCTTATTCTTTCAACAGAAGCCCACACTGTGAATTACCATCACGTTTGACAAATTAAAAAAATGTGCATTGCAGTTTAATATGCATTTCTTTGAAAATGAGTTTGAACATTTTTTCATATGCTTTTACTATTTTAATAATAGTAATAATAAATGGAGGATATTTTGCAATATGTATGACTACATAGTTTACTTGTGTGTTCTTTGCAGTAAAGAGCTTAAACGATTGATATAAAAATGATGCCTGGCTAGAAAATTTTCTGAGTGTTTCTTATAACGCCATCATATCCAGTTTTGAGTTTGTTCATTTTTAGCATTTCTTAAATTATTTTGAATAGTTTCCTTGGATTTTCTCTACTGGTGATTTTCTTCAATGGAATCTTCAGCTGAAACCCAGTACAAAACACATCTCCCCTGCCACTTTAATTTGAACACCACTGGCTCAAGCCACTGTAGTAGGCTAATTCTTCAACTACTCTTTTGTTCAAACCAACAAAAAGTCTTTGATACGTAGCGCAATTACATTTCATACCAATTTAAATTTCACAAATTGGAAACAGCGCTATATAAAAATGTTATTAGTTTGTGCAAATTATAAATAATGTGAATTCTCCTTAAACCAAAGGTACTAAAATTGGATTGGATTCTAGAACCAAAACAAAAAAAGATGCATTAATGGGAAAGCAGAAAAATTAGAAAAACTCAAATAAGATCTAGAGTTCAGTTAACTTTATCAATGTTGTTTTCTTAGTTTTGACAAATGTACCTGGGTAATGTAAAATATCAGCAACAGGGAAAACTGGGTGAAGGAGTGTGTGGAAATTCTCTATACTGTGTTTGCAACTTGTCTATACGTCTAAAATTATTCCAAAATGAGAAGTTTATTTTTTTAAGCATTTAAATATTTGCTCTAAGAAATGTTATACAGTGTTATAGGCCTATGTGTTCTAAGAATACTTTTCCTCATGTTATATTTATTCCTCTGGAGGAATACATTGTCTAGAATTAGGCAAGTTTGGAGTTATATGAGGTTTTCAGGAACTTATCTCCTGAATATAATTACTGCCATGTAAATTATATATTCACATCCCATTTTGAAAACCAAAATAGGAATAACTAAAGATCAAAGACTGACTCATAATTTTTTAAAAATTTTTTTGAGATGGAATCTCACTCTGTCACCCAGGCTGGAGTGCAGTGGTGCAATCTTGGCTCACTGCAGCCTCTGCCTCCCGGGTTCTGTGGGAGCAATTCTGAGGTAGCGATTCTCCTACCTCAGCCTCCAGAGTAGCTGGGATTACAGGTGTGTGTCACCACGCCCTGCTAATTTTTGTGTTTTAGTAGAGACGGGGTTTCACCATGTTGGCCAGGATGGTCTCAAACCCCTGGCCTCGAGTGAGCCGCCCACCTTGGCCTCCCAAAATGCTGGGATTACAGGCCTGAGCCACCGTGCCCAGCCCTCTGAATCATAAACTAAAAGAAATCCTTCCTCTCAATAAAAACCAAAAACAAAACCCAAACTCTCTCTTTTCCAGTTTCTGACATTGGAATTGCGGCAGTAAAGCCTTACCACGCTATGGTGATCTTCAGACTAGTATGTGAGTGGAAATCTGGCTTTAAGTGTGGAATCTGGACACAAGGTCCCAGGTAGGGCTTTTTGTCTACCTCTAAGAGGCAGAAGTGTAAGCACATAAATCCAAACCTTGCAGCCACAATCATAAATCTTTACGAGAAATTGGGCTTTGCTCATGAAGTTGGTAAGGAGACCTTCTTGTCCCGTGCTTTTGTATTCTCCTCTCCCATCACAGCAAGTGTCTTGGGAATGAAGGAAGGGGTTTTAGTTTAGTGTTTTGCATTCCTCTGTTTCTTTGCAGATAAAATGTGTCTTTTTATGGGCTTCCCAGTTGTAAAAGAAATTCCAATAATTTAAGTTCTGGGTGTTCCAGGTTTTGCAGTTCCGACTGTTTCCCCCTCTACTTAGAGCATATATTTCCGAATACTATGATACACTCCCCTGTGCCTCATTTCTTATACAGATGATAGCCACTGATATTGAGTGGCCTCTGAATAAACAGTGCAGTCATATTTTGCACTAATTTGAATTAGCAAATTTGAAACAGTGAGAGATGAAAAATATTATTAAAGTCTCACTTTATGCACACAAGTTGAAATAATGTAAATTCCTCACACCAAAATTTGTTCATTCTGCATTAAATAGTAAGTTTGTTATAAGAAACGCACTACAATGCCCTAGGTTTATGTGCACGGAGGCTGGTATTTCTTGCATTACATTCATTCTTAAAGGAAAAATCTGTCTGAAATTATGCGTATTTTGAGTTATGTGAGGTTTTTAGAAGCCCTTCCTAGAGTGAGTCTGGAGTAACTTGGGTGATTTAACTCCCCTAGTGGGAATCTGTTTTATTATTGTTACTGATGTGATTTCTAATGGCAAAAGTTACTGATTGCTGAGTCCTATGCCCAGTACTGTACTGAGTACCTGTATGATGTACTTAACAATGTATATTATTCCGTCACATCTATGAGGCAGGTATTATTACTTTCATTCTATAAGTGAAAAATTGTATGCTTGGTAAATTTAAGTCACTTCTTCTTCTTCTTTGTTTTTTTCTCACACAGAATCTCACTCTGTTGCCCAGGTTGGAGTGCAGTGGTGCAATCTTGGCTCACTACAACCTCTGCCCTCTTGGTTCAAGTGATTCTCCTGCCTCAGCCTCCCTAATAGCTGGGGTGATAGGTGCCTGCCACCACATCTGGCTGATTTTTGTATTTTTTTAAATAGAGATGGGATTTCACCATGTTGGTCAGCCAACTCCTGACCTCAGCCTCCCAAAGTGCTGAGATTACAGGTGTGAGCCAGTAACTTCTATCCAAGGGATTATCTTTGGGTTTAAGGCTGGAATCTAAATCCCTTATTTAGGGCTAGAATGAAGTTTTTTTTTTCTCTGCAAATTCTAATACTTTTGCTAACTAACTCAGTATAAAATGTTTACCATGCATCAGTTATTTCAACCCTGTAGAAAAGTAGATAGGTCTTTGCTTTTGTAATCATGGTCTTTCAATACTGAATTTTGATTTTGCTTCTTGATTCCTAAGTCACTGCTAAGTCACCTTTCAAGAAAGCAGCCTCATCCTGTTGAGGTTATTAAGAGACTGATGCAGCAAACCAGTACCTCTGGAATTGCCAGGACTGGAGAAGCTGTTTGACAATTTTTTGTTAGCTTGCTTGTTGTTGCTTGTTTCTTTTGTTGTGGGAAATTTTCCATATCAATTGAAACTGCTCAAAATCTTTTTCTAATGGGCTCTGTGTGCTACTTCTTTAAACAACAGTGTCACTAATCAGTATTTCCCCTCCTCCTAGGGGTGGTTGATATTGTTAAGACAAAATGAAAAAGGGTACTTGTAGGGGGAGGGTACAGTTTGTTGTTGTTATTGTTGCTGTTTGCTTTACAAATATTTTTCCTTTTTGAGTTAAAAAAAAAGGTAAATCTACTCACAGAGGCAGTTTGGTTCCTACACATCTGAGGCATTCTATGGCCTATGATGTACTTTCCCTTACTAAATCCCTCATTGTGGAGAGACAGAGTAGCCCCGGGACAAGGAAGAAACTAAATCTTTTTAATATCTTCCAATCTCTGGGCGCAGAATGGAGGAAGAATGGACCTAGAATGGAGGAAGATGAGCTGATCTGGAATTGGGACTGTCATACTCTACTCCACTTATATTTTTGATCTATAAAGGTGTAACCACACTCGTAAATGCTTATTAACCAAAGACCCAAAGTTCTGCTCCATATCAATAATCTTTGCAAGACCTTCATCATTAGTTTTCATTAATAATTCATATTCTGTCACCCCCACTAAAAGTGAGCTTCCTGAAGGCAGAGACTTTGTCATGAAGACTACCTGACACAAAGTAGGCATTCAGTTTATTTTCAATGGATGACTGAATTAATAAATGAATTATGGTTTCATAACTGAGACCTCATTAAAGCAGCTTCCACCTGCCTCAGCCTCCCAAAGTGTTGGGATTACAGGCATAAGCCACTGTGCCTGGCCTGGAGACTTCTATGCTAATGCTTGTACCTATGTATCTACTTTAATTAATTAATTACTTAATTTATTTATTTTGAGATGGAGTCTCACTCTGTCACCCAGGCTGGAGTGTAGTGGTGCGACCTCAGCTCACTGCAATGTTTGCCTCTGGGTTCAAGCCATTCTCGTGCCTCAGCCTCCCTCGTAGCTGGGATTACAGGCACATGCCACCATGCCCGGCTAATTTTTGTA
This sequence comes from Gorilla gorilla gorilla, assembly GCF_029281585.2. Classification (NCBI taxonomy): domain Eukaryota; kingdom Metazoa; phylum Chordata; class Mammalia; order Primates; family Hominidae; genus Gorilla; species Gorilla gorilla. Next base: position 15,274,072 of record NC_073235.2, on the reverse strand, counting down.
TTTTTAGTATAGACAGGGTTTCACCATGTTGGCCAGGCTGGTCTCGAACTCCTGACCTCAAGTAATCCTCCCGCCTCGGCCTCCCAAAGTGTTGGGATTACAGGCGTGAGCCACCGCGCCCGGCCTGATTTTTAAAGTTCTATTTCCTATTCTACTTTGTTGGTTATGAATCACTAAGTTAGTTTCATGACCTTCTCTAGAGGTTTGAGAGAAAAAATCAAGACCACTACTGTAGAAGATTTCAGGGGATTCAAAGGGAAATGATGGCCATTGGCCAACAGAAAGCACATATAGGCCACTGAATTATCAACATAAATCCAAACAAAATGCTGTCCGTTTTAACAAATGGTGCTGGGATACCAACTGTGTATTCAAGTGTAATGAAATGAAATTGGACCCTTACCTGACACCATATATAAAAATTAACCGGAAATGGTTAAAGACCTAAGCATAAGCGGTAAAATTATTATACTCATAGGTGAAAATATAAGCATAAATCTTCAGAGCTTGGATTAGGTGGTGGTTTCTCAGATAGGACAAATAAAACACAAGCAACAAGAGAAAAAGAGATTGATTGGACTTAATCAAAATTTAAAACTCTTATGCTTCAAAAGACACCACAGAAAATTAAAAAGATGGCCGGGCACGGTGGCTCTCACCTGGGATCCCAGCACTTTGGGAGGCCGAGGCAGGCAGATCACTTGAGGTCGGGAGTTCGAGACCAGCCTGACCAAAGTGGAGAAATCTATCTCTACTAAAAATACAAAATTAGCTGGGCGTGGTGGCACATGCCTGTAATCCCAGCTACTCGGGAGGCTGAGGCAGGAGAATCGCTTGAACCTGGGAGGTGGAGGTTGTGGTGAGCCGAGATCATGCCACATTGCACTCTAGCCTGGGCAACAAGAGCAACACTCCATCTGAGAAAAAAAAAAGAAAGAAAGAAAGAAAGAAAGAAAAAATTGGAAAGGCAACCTACTGAATGGATTTTTTCTTCAAATTATTTATCAGATAAGGGATATATGTCTAGAATGCGTAAAGAACTCTTACGACTCAATAATAAAAAGACAAACAAGCCAATTAAGAAGTAGACAAAAGATCTGACCAGATACCTCACACATTGTTTTTAGTGTTTGGTGAGGGAAGGAAGAAAGGGAAAAAGGAAGAAAGAAAGGAAGGAAAGAAGAAAGGATGGGAGGAAGGGAAGGAGAGAAGGAGGGAGAGAGGAAGATTCTTTCTTGCAGGTCTTTGGGCACTAGGTGTATTTTAGGGCAGGAAACAGAGACTTGGGGAAAAGGACCTTGGGTGAATTTCAAGATCAGTATCAGATGATTATTCATTACCACAGAATCTCCATATCTTCTAGTAGGAGGGGACCCTGATCTAATTCCTTCACTGAATAAGGTAAACAGCGTCCCAAGAGGTGTAGTGACTTTCTCAAGATCGTATGTCCAATATGAAAGAAGCTAGGGTTAGCGGAGTTTAAGTCTCAAATGACTTATGAAATATTGTTATAAAATAGGAGAAAATACAGAGAACAGAAGGACAAAGAAGCAGGAAGTGGGGGGATATTAAAACACAAAATATACATTTGCCATGATAACCTTTGTTCTCTGGGACAGAGGCGTACATTTTGCTGTATTGTGAAATGGTGGTTAGGAGGGGAATAACTCATGGATGCTAGGCCAGAATCACTACATGAGTGCTGTGGGGACCAGTAAAATTTTTAAAGTTTTATAGTACAAAATACTCAGTGTTCTTTTAGTGCCCTCTGTAGTTCTCTGCAGAATCAACTTAATGTGGAATGATTTCTGCTGGGTGCTTCTTTGTCCTTTTTATTTTCTTCATAAACCACTTCCTTCTTTCAGTCTCTACTACTACCAGAGATCTGGATTCCTCATTTTCTATTCTGGGAGAAAGCCTATTCTACAGGAGGATTATCATCCCCCACCCCTCAGTTATTTATATACTATATATAAAACATATATTAATATATATAATTTTATAACAAAACTGTGTAGATTCATTGAAGAAAATGTAGAAGATATGGGAGTAAAAGCAAGATTTTTAAATCACCTTTAGTCTCACTATCTAGATATTAATACTAATAATATTTTGTGGGATTTCCTTTCAGTCTTTTGGGGGATTTTTAAAAATGCATATACACACACAGAGATACACACTTTAAAACAGTTAATTGGGTCAAATTATACAAAGATAACATATTATCACTTGCTGTTTTCATTTAACAATGTATCATTGCCACTTTTCTCTATCCTAAAGTAATCTTCTATAATATTTTAATTATCTCAAATATTCCCTTGTATAATGTGCCAAAAAATATTCAGATCATCTACTAGTCTTGGATATATTTGTTGCCTCCAATTTTTTCATAATATAGAAAAAAATGTGGCTGGGCGCCGTGGCTCATGCCTATAATCCCAGTACTTTGGGAGGCCAAGATGGGTTGATCACGAGGTCAGGAGATCGAGACCATCCTGGCCAACATGGTGAAACCCCATCCCTACGAAAAATACAAAAATTAGCTGGGCATAATAGCATGCACCTGTAATCCCAGCTACTCAGGAGGCTGAGGCAGGAGAACGGCGTTAACCCGGGAGGTGGAGGTTGCAGTGAGCCAAGATTGCACCACTGCACTCCAGCCTGGAAAACAGAGCAAGACTCCGTCTCAAAAAAAACAAAAACAAAAACAAAAAAATGCTACACTGAAAGTCATTGGAGCTAAATCTTTTGCGTGTGTCAATGGTGATTGTTTACTCAGGATAAATTCCTAGAAGTAGGTCAAAGGTAATCACATAATTAAGCACAAATAGGTAAGTATATAATTTAAAAGTTTTGATAAGTGCTGTCAAATTGTATTCCAGAAAGATTGTGGAACTTTATAGCCCTATTAAAAAAGCAAAGTGAGGCTGGGCACGGTAGCTCATGCCTGTAATCCCAGCACTTTGGGAGGCCAAGGTGGGTGGATATCGAGGTCAGGAGTTGGAGACCAGCCTGATCAACATGATGAAACCCCGTCTCTACTAAAAATACAAAAATTGGCCGGGTGTGGTGGCATGCGCCTGTAATCCCAGCTGCTCAGGAGGCTGAGGTAGGAGAATTGCTTGAACCTGGGAGGCGGAGGTTGCAGTGAACTGAGATCGCACCACCGCACTCCAGCCTGGGCAACAGAGCAAGACTCTGTCTCAAAAAACAAAAAACAAAAACAAAAAAAAGAAAAGTGTGCCTGTTTATTTGTGTATATTTGTATGTGTGTGTATATAATGTGTGTGTATATGTGTGTGTGTTTTACCCAGTACTGTGGGAAACTCCTTAGCTTAGGTCACTATATTAGAGTAACTCTGGTTGCTATCATAAATAAACTCTAAAACTGCAATGGCGTAACATAATATAAATTTATTTTTTGTGCATGTAACTGTCCAATGAGGGGTTTCTGGTTGAACATGGCTTTCTCCACAGGGTAATTTAGGGATTCAGCCTTTTCTATCTTGTGGGAATTTTCTGGTGCTTCCCCACTGTTGTATCCATCTGATGGGGACACAGGGAAAAGAAAAAACATAATGGAGACATAACTTCACATTCCGTTGACTAGAACTCAGTCATATAGTCAATCTAACTGCAAAGGAGTATAGGAAATGTAATCAGGAGGCGCTGCCACAGTAACCAAAAAGGATAAACGTGGGTAAAACAATGCATCAGTTTCATGGAATTAAAAACACATTGCTGACTCTATTGACAGAAGAGGCCAACTGCAGTCATTAGCAATAACATTTCCATGGACACATTGAAGTTGAAAAGACAACTTAAATTCTCTAAAGGCTTTCCACCTGTATATTTGCAAACATATGATAGGGTTTTTTAAAATACCAATTTTATGCTGCATAAGGCTTTCCCATTCAATATCCTACTGTTAGTTTTTATTAGTATACTATATATTACAACAAAAAGAGACTAAATGCCTAGTTAAAATAATTAATCATGCACAGAGCATTATTTCATTTGACAATGTTCTGTTCATTTACCTGCTGTAATTCCTACAATACGACTCAGGCAGGTGAATTTGTAGGTTTATTGATGTTCCACAGTGAGCAAGTCTATGCAAACCCAACCCCAAAGGCCAAGGAAGCTGAGAGTCTGAAGAATGAGGCTGACAAATGCACTCCCTCAGAAAAAAACATTTAACAGGGAGTTATGAACAGAAGCTATGTCCTAGGCAGCCACAGAAGAGATGGCGGATTCCCAGGCCATTTCCACCCAGACTCAGGGTATATACCGTAGGGAAGGAATGTGTAGTTAAAGCTGACCCCTCAGGGAAAGGCAACAAGGCAATGTGAATGTACCTAAAGGCAGGATGTATGCTAAAGGTCGTTTTGAACAAAGGGCAGGATTTATAGTAACAGTAGATAAAGGAGAAATCTTAGAGGCATTCCTGGAACAGGGGTCAATCAGAAGTCAGCACAGCAGATTAGCATCCAAGATGGAGTTGCTTTAATCTTCACAATTGGACAATCATACAGGCTGCCCTAAGATTTTTATAGGCGTGTTTCCTTTTGTCCTCTTCTAGAAGTCAATTTATGGCTTGACGATATATTTAAGGTCAACTTGCAGAAGTATGAACGGCTTTATGTTTTTTCTCCTTTCATATTAAGTGCAAGTTAAGTAGTCTGCCAAGTAGATCATAAAACAGTCTTGAAAATATTGGCCAGGCACAGTGGCTCACACCTGTAATCCCAGCACTTTGGGAGGCCGAGGTGGGAGGATCACGAGTTCAGGAGTTCGAGACCAGCCTGACCCACATGGTGAAAACCCGTCTCTACTAAAAATACAAAAAATTAGCTGGGTGTGGTGGGACACGCCTGTAATCCCAGCTACTCGGGAGACTGAGGCAGGAGAATCGCTTAAACCCCGGAGGCAGAGGTTGCAGTGAGCTGAGACTGCACCACTGCACTCCAGCCTGGGCGACAGAATGAGACTCCGTCTCAAAAAACAAATAAAAAAACCAACCAACCAACCAAGCAAAAAAAAACCTGATTCTTTCCTGAACAATTCTCCTGCCTCACCGATTATGGCATTTTGCCTCCCCAAGTTGAACTGTGGTAGACAGAGAAAAAAACAGATTCGCCTTCCTTCAAACATTTATGTGTCAAATGGAAGACACTATAAGAGGTCAAAGCATGATTTTGAGTTATTTTGTGAAAAGTAGTAATATATATTTATTAAAGACCATGCTGTTCAATAAATGTTTTTGTTATCACTTAACATTTTCGAGCAATAAGAATGTGTTCACAAGGTGTAAAACAGGCAAACAATAGGCATTAGTATTTGCAAAAGAGGCTCTGATAGGAAAATATTCGATAGGGTTACTGCCCAAACATTAAACAAGCAATAACAATAGGAGTTGAGCCCAATTGGAACACATAGAGCCTATATTATAATATTAATAATGGAGGATGAGGAAAATCATTGCTTTCCAATCTTCAACAAATATACTGAATAGCCATGGACTAACAAACTCAGTAAATATAAACCTGTAGTGGTCAGAATGTCAGAAAAAGAACGAAAAAGAAAGAGAAATGAAAATAAGATGAGATAGAATATACTAAAATATTTTTTTTTGTTTTTTTTTTTTTGAGACGGAGTCTCACTCTTTTGCCCAGGCTGGAGTGCAGTAGCGGGATGTCAGCTCACTGCAAACTCCACCTCCCGGGTTCACGCCATTCTCCTGCCTCAGCCTCCCAAGTAGCTGGGACTACAGGCACCCGCCACCACGCCTGGCTATTTTTTTGTATTTTTAGTAGAGACGGGGTTTCACTGTGTTAGCCAGGATGGTCTCAATCTCCTGACCTCGTGATCCACCTGCCTTGGCCTCCCAAAGTGCTGGGATTACAGGCGTGAGCCACCGCGCCCGGCCATACTAAAATATTTTAATGTATCTTAAGAGATAAATGACATTTAAAAAAATAAACCACTACCAAAAAGTACATGCCAAGATGTGAACAAAACCTTTATGATCTGCTGGCCCTGATCAACTGCCCCTGATTCTTTTCCCCTCAAAAAAGGTTTCATTTCTGGCACTTTAAGCAAAAGAGGTTGCTGACACACATAAGTGACCCAGTCTACATATATTCTGGAAAATAGCCGCCTCTACTCAAATCCCTGTTTGTTGTTGTTGTTGTTGTTAATTCAATGATATTCCACTGAATTCTTCTACAAAAGTTACTATTATTATTTTTTTTGGTGGGGGATGGATTCTCACTCTGTCACCCAGGCTGGAGTGCAATGGCACCATCTCGGCTCACTGCAACCTCCGCCTGCCGGGTTCAATCAGTTCTCCTGCCTCAGCCTCCTGAGTAGCTGGGATTACAGGCGCACGCCACCACACCTGGCTAATTTTTGTGTTTTTAGTAGAGACGCGGTTTCACCATGTTGGTCAGGCTGGTCTCAAACTCCTGACCTTGTGATCTGCCCACCTCGGCCTCCCAAAGTGCTGGGATTACAGGTGTGAGCCACCGTGCCCGGTCAATTCAACCTCTTCTACCTGTTCAGTCCCTCATTGTTCTCCTGCAAGGCTCTCATTCTGCATACCTCTCTTTGGTGTAATTGCCTAGACCAGAGCTGGAATATACGAGTCCAATAACCATCTGTCATTATCCAGTGTTCAAGGCCCAAGCTGATCCTCATATGCTCAGCAAGATTCCATAATTCCATGATGATCCTTCACTGACTTTTAATTTCCTTCTTTCCTTCATCAACAAATATTTATCGAGCGCCCTATGGGACAGACATTATTCTCAGCCTTGCAGATACAACAGTGGCTGAGATAAATCCCTGTTCTCAAAAAGCTTTTATTTGAGTGTGGAGATACAGATAGTAGACAAGTATATAACATGTCAGGTGATTGTAAATGCATGCAATAAATACTCCTGCCAACTTCCAATAGCTTTCCTTCTCACTCAGCAACAGGTTTTGCTCTCCTGTTGCCCCTCAGACCCTCTTTCCTCATGCAGCCCCTCACTCATTCTACTGCAAGCACACTGGGCTCCTTCATGTTCCTGGGACTTGCCAACTTCTCGCCTTATCAGGACCTTGTGGTAGCCAGGCTCCAAATTATCCCCAGTGGTCCCCAGCTCATGGTGTTCACGAGGTGTATAGTCCTACACTGAATAGGGTGGATCTGTGAAACAAGTGGATATTGCAGAGATGACAGCGTGTGATTTCTGAGGCTAGATCATAAAAGACATGTGGCTTCTCCCTTGCCCCTTCTTGGACTGCTTGTCCTGGGGAAAGCCAGGGATGGCACGATATCTACCATATCATGAGGGCAGACATTATTCTCAGTCTTGGAGACACAGCAGTGAATGAGACAAATCCCTGCTCTCAAAAAGCCTTTATCTGAGTGTGGAGACACAGATAGTAAACAAATATATAATATGTCAAGTGATTGTAAATGCCACTAAAGGAAAAAAAAGCAGGGAAAGGGGGACTGACCGTGATGTCACGGTGGAGAGGGAGTGCTATTTTACACAGGTGGTCAGAGAAGGCCTTATTATATGGTGACATTAGAGCAGATAGGAAGTATAGGAATCATGCAGGAATTTCGATATCAATTATTCCAGCTGAAGGCATGCCAAGGCCTGTAATAGATATATCTATTGCTGCAAAACAAATTATCTCCAAACTTTGTGGCTTAAAATGACAAGAAATGTTTATTATCTCACACAATTTCTGTGGGTCAAGAATTTGAAAGTGACTTTACGGGGTGGTTCTGGCTCAGGGTCTCTTCAGGAGTTATAATCAAGATGTCAGCCAGGGCTATCACACCTGAAGGCTTGACAAGGTCTGAAGAGCCTGCTTCCAGTGATTCAGTCACATGGTGTGGTTGTCGGCAGGAGGCTTCAGTTCCTCCCCGTGTGGACCTCTCCAAGTTGCTTGAGTGTCCTTATGACATGGTGGATGCCTGGCTTTCTCCAGGACAAGCAGTCCAAGAAGGGGCAAGGAGGAAGCCACATGTCTTTTATGCCTCAGAAGTCACACACTGTCAATATCCACTTGTTTCACAGATCCACCCTATTCACTGTAGGACTATACACCTCATGAACACCATGAGGTGGGGACCACTGGGGATAATTTGGAGCCTGGCGACCACAAGGCCCTGATAACAAGAGAAGTTGGCAAGTTCCAGGAACACGAAGAAGCCCAGTGTGCTTACAGTAGAATGAGCAAGGGGCTGCGTGAGGAAAGAGGGTCTGAGGGGCAACAGGAGAGCAAATCATGTCAGACTTCGTAGATCAAAGTTGGGGTTTGTATGCCGAGTGAGAAGGGAAGCTATTGGATGGTGGCAGGAGAATTTATTGAATTATTAAATTGTGTTTGTTCTTTTTTTTTTTTTTTAATTTGAGATAGAGTCTTGCTCTGTCACCCAGGCTGGAGTGCAGTGACGTGATCTTGGCTAACTGCAACCTCTGCCTCCCAAGTTCAAGAGATTCTCGTGTCTCAGCCTCCTGAGTAGCTGGGATTACAGGCATGTGCCACTATGTCCGGCTAATTTTTGTATTTTTAGTAGAGATGGGGTTTCACCATGTTGGCCAGGCTGGTCTTGAACTCCTGACCTCAGGTGATCCTCTCACCTTGGTCTCCCAAAGTGCTGGGATTATAGGCATGAGCCATTGCACCCAGCCTGTGTTTTTTTTTGGTTTGTTTTTTTTGTTTTTTTTTTTGAGACGGAGTCTCCACTGCTGCCTGGGCTGAAGTGCAATGGTGCAATCTCAGTTTACTGCAACCTCCGCCTCCTGGATTCACGTGATTCTCCTGCCTCAGCCTCCCAAGTAGCTGGAATTACAGGCACCTACCACCATGCCCGGCTAATTTTTTGTATTTTTAGTAGAAATGGGGTTTCACCATGTTGGCCAGACTGGTCTCTAACTCCTGACCTCATGATCCACCCGCCTAGGCCTCCCAAAGTGTTGGGATTACAAGTGTGAGCCACCTTGCATGGCCTGTTCTTAAAACATTTTTCTGGTTGGGAGCGGTAGCTCACGCCTGTGATCTCAGCACTTTGGGAAGCCAAGGCGGGTGGATCACTTGAGGTCAGGAGTTTGAGAACAGCCTGGCCAACATGGTGAAACCCATCTCTACTAAAAATATAAAAATTATTCGGGGGTGGTGGCAGGTGCCTGCAGTCCCAGCTACTAGGAGGCTGAGGCAGGAGAATCGCTTGAACGCAGGAGGCGGAGCTTGCAGTGAGCCGAGATCACACCACTGCACTCCAGCCTGGGCAATAGAGCAAGACTCCATCTCAAACAAACAAACAAACAAAAAACCAAAAAAACAATTTTTCTTTCCTACCTCATTTTCAGCAGGTTTTGCCTTTCTTTGTCGAAGGATTTATGATAAGGCTGAAAGCAAAAGCAGCCTGCAGCCAAGAGATCCTCTAGGGTTAATTGAAGCTTTATCTCTCTGAAGGGCTTCTGTTAGGTTTCTCTGAGGAGAAGGGAAGGGAAAACATTGCTTTGAGAAGCTCCAAGGCTGGGAGAAAGGGTTCCCAGAAGCACTGAAATCTATTTACAATCCTGGGCTGTGAGTACCTTGGCTTTGCTCCCTTCCACTGTCACTGGGAGAGCATGGGAATGGTTTTGTAGGGTACTTGGGATGGGGGATTGATTGAAGCAGCTAAACCACAGAACATGAGTGTGTTTGTGAGGTGTGTGGATCAGCAGTAACCAGTATGTTTGAAATGCTTGTTCCTTGGTGCCGTAAAGAGATAGCACTTGAACATAAATTTAATTTCTTCAGCAAGGCCATTTTTATATTTTCTGCAGAAAGGGTTCACTCGCCAGCAGTTTTGCCATGAAAGTACACCTAACAAAGGAGGCAGGGTCACTTATAACCTGACGCGTCCACCCTAGTGCTATGTCCAGTTTCCATTGGCTGGAACGGGACCCCACGTTCTGTATTTATCCCGATTGGCTAGCAACTTAGAGCTTTTTAAAAGAGGCAAATGCAGAGGAGAACAAAGGAAGGAGGAAGTAACTTGTGGAATGCTGAGAAAGGTAAAAACACCTTCAAATAAGGAAGAGGAACAGGCTATGACCTAATGCTTGCTTGGACCAGTATAAGCATGCCAGGGCAAATATTTAGGCTAAATTGTGGGAGCTAAGAACATAAAGTACATTTATTTCTTTATTATGGCTAGCAGATATTAAAGAATGTTAGCACAGGTCTTTGAATACATTTTGCTTCTAAGAGAAGTTACTATTTATTCCTAATTAGACAGGGAGAAAAGTCTTTGAAGAGGAACCTCTTCTTTACTTTTTACAAGTATCACACTATGTCAACTCCAGAACCCTTGAACAACTCTCCTTGGAGGACAACTTTCCAAAATGAGTGAAGTTGAGTTTCTCACCAGTCTGAAGGAGAGAGGCTTGTAGTCATAATGAAGTTAATTTAAAGAAAGTAAAGATGGCCTGGTGTCATGGCTCACACCTATAATCCCAGCACTTTGGAAGGCCAAGGTGGGTGGATCACCTGAGGTCGGGATTTCGAGACCAGCCTGACCAACATGGAGAAACCCCGTCTCTACTAAAAATACAAAATTAGCCAGGCGTGGTGGTGCATGCCTGTAATCCCAGCTACTTGGGAGGCTGGGACAGGAGAATTGCTTGAACCCGGAAGGTGGAGGTTGTGGTGAGCCGAGATCGCGCCATTGCACTCGTAAAGACATGTAGTTTTTTTTAATCACTCGTTTTGTGCACTGATACTCATTCATAACACATAGCCAATGTCTTTTCCTTAACGCCATCACTGTTAATGTCTGCTGCTTGGGGCTGAGATAAAGTTCCTGGCTTACCTTTAAACACATCACATTGGCGCTGAAATTTTGAATTTAGCTGGAATCCCACAAGAATCTCCCTCCTGCTCATCTGCATGGTCACAGTCAGATGGCCAGTCTGCCATTCTTATTTGTGGCAGCAGAGTCTCTCCAGTTTGGGCTTCCAGCTGCAAGTGCTGCAGACATCTCCCTAAAGATGACAACCAGAAACAAAATGCAGACCTCTGGCTCAGGTAAAGCCATTCCCACCAAGACTTCTTATTTGGTGGCCACACCCATGTCAGAAGAGCATTTCAGGTCTGTGGCATCCACACCTGAAACATTAATTGCTGTGCCCTGTGCAGCTGTACATTCACAATCTCTAACTAGCCAGTGGTAATGGAGCCTCAAATGGACCCTGGAAAAGGCAGATGAGAAGGCAGTGGCTGCTTTTCTGCATCATTGCATGATCCAGGAAATACCTTCTGTGGCTCTAGAGTTGAACCTTATTGAGGCTGAGCTGGCTGTACTTTCCAGTGCTGATGACTGAGTTGTATTTGGGAAGAGGAGCGTGATGGTTGTTAATTCAAGCCTGGCAGGAGCTCTCAGAGATATTGGTGGGAGGGTGACAGAAACAGCTGGACTGCTTGTCTTATTTGGCATAAGGACCAGTGTGTGTTAATCTGGGCTGCAGGCTGTGTTCCCTGAAAATCAGACATTGGGAATCTGAGATTTGCATGTAGGGAGTCTATAGGGGCTGATGCATGGGGGGTATTTTGGGCATCAATATATGAGGGGGAGTGAAGGACACAGGAATAAGCAGAGGGAAACGATGAATTGCTGTGTAGTGACAATAAAGGACTCAACTGATCCCTGGAGGCACTGTGGACCTATAAAGTTGTCCCCAGCAGAGGCAAGCATGCTGGGCTTTCATTCCTCTCATCCTCCCACCTCCCATGTTTAGATAAGGGCTGCCTCCAGGGCAGTGACCTTGAGTGAGGCAGCCTCGGTGATTCAGCTGAGAGCTGTCAGCCTTGAATACTCCCAGCAGCTAGGAAAATGAGTGATGTATTTCTGAAAAGATGGTACCAGGTGAGGGGAGAGATGAATCTTACATCCCACAACAGCATCCACTGTAATCTTACATCTCACAACAGCATCCACTATATTCTACGGCACAGACATGTCAGATAGGAGGCATTTCTTATAAGTTTACAAAATTGGCGAGGAAACCTCTCTGCAGCTCTGCATACTGACTGCATGTAAAATCTAACATCATCGAGGGTTGCACAGTAATTGTGTTGCCCAGTAAGCTTGTGGCCACCTCAGAAGCAGACATACTACTCCTATTCTCATGACCTCACCGTAATTGCAATGTAGCTTTTCTCTCTGTACGTGTCTTCCTCTCCTCGACCTCCATTTCAACTGTTTTCCCTCCCTCCCTCTCTCTCTCTCTTTCTCTCTTTCTCTTTCTTTCTTTCCTTCCTTCTTTCTTTCTTTCTCTCTCTCTCTCTCTTTCCTTCCTTCCTTCTTTCTTTCTTTCTTTCTTTCTCTCTCTCTCTTTCTTTCTTTCTTTCTTTCCTTCCTTCCTTCCTTCCTTCCTTCCTTCCTTCTTTCTCTTCCTTCCTGCTTTCCCTCCTTCCTTCCTTCCTTCCTTCCTTCCTTCCTTCCTTCCTTCCTTCCTTCCTTCCTTCCTTTCTTTCTTTCTTCCACGGACTTTCATTCTGTCACCAGGCTGGAGCGTAACAGCCCGATCTCAGCTCACTGCAACCTCTGCACCCCAGGTTCAAGCGATTCTCCTGCCTCAGCCTCCTGAGTTGCTGGGATTACAAGTGCGCACCACCACACCCAGCTAATTTTTTGTATTTTTAGTAGAGATGGGGTTTCACCATGTTGGCCAGGCTGGTCTTGGACTCCTGACCTCAGGTGATCCACCAGCCTCGGCCTCCCAAAGTGCTGGGATTACAGGTGTGAGCCACGATGCCCAGCCCAATTATTCTTTCTTTTGCATTTGTATCTTCTGAAGAGAAAATGTATCTGAATCTCTGAGTTGACCTCTGATACAGAATGTTCCGGTTGGGTTGATCTTCCGGGCAAGGCCAGCTCAACCTATAACTAGTTGTCTTTGGTCTGGAAATGGTTTCAGCTCTGGTCACATGACACAAAACAAGTGAAGATAAATAGAAACAGGCACAGTCCTACACAAAATTAAGGTGTTGAATTAATAAACGCATTTTTATGATATTTGTGAATATTATTAATAAATAATAGCTCCCGGTTGTGGGAAAGATGATATAGAAGCACTGGATATATCTTGTGATATTACTATGCACAACAACTATTTAAAAAAATTTTTTTAAGAATCTAATCAATATGTACTTACATACAAAAAATTAGCTGGTCGTGATGGCACACGCCTGTAGTCCCAGCTAATAGGGAGGCTGAGGCAGGAGAATTGCTTGAACCCAGGAGGCAGAAGTTGCAGTGAGCCGAGATTGTGCCACTGCACTCCAGCCTGGGTGACAGAGCGAGATTCTGTCTTAGAAAAAAAAAAAAAAAAAAAGTACTTATGACTTTTTTGAATGGTAGCAAAAGTAGCAGAATTTTTTTTTTTTTTTTTTTTTTTTGAGACAAGAGTTTTGCTGTCACCCAGGGTGGAGTGCAATAGCATGATCTTGGCTCACGGCAACCTCCGCCACCTGAGTTCAAGCGATTCTCCTGCCTCAGCCTCCCAAGTAGCTGGGATTACAGGCGTGCATCACCATGCCCAGCTAATTTTTGTGTTTTTAGTAGAGACAGGGTTTCACCATGTTGGCCAGGCTGGTCTCAAACTCCTGACCTTAAGTGATCCACCTGTCTCAGCCTCCCAAAGTGCTGGGATTACAGGCGTGAGCCACTGTGCCTGGTGAAAAGCAGCAGAAATGTGAAGGTTTAGAATAGCATAGGAATGATGTCTCCTTAAGAACAGGACCTTGCCCCACTCGCCACTCTTCGTTCCATGCTTACCATCTTTTAGCTGTTTCCTTTGTTTGCCACGGTTTACGCTATTCCTTCATTTTAGATGTTATCAAATTTTTAATATGGTATATGAAAATTAAGTTTTCTTAAGCTCTTCCTTCTTTTGACTGGGGGATCATATTAAGTTCAATCATCCTTAAAAAGTTTCAAGCATTATATTACTATTAGCCATTAATGCTTTAATATGAATGAATCCTTCAAAATTTTCCACATTCAACAGCTAGTTGAGAGCATTTTGGAAAAAGTGTGGTACCTGCACAGAAAAGTATGCCTAGCAAATAGACACGGTGACAAGAGAGTCAGAGAAAAATGTGATTTCAACTCTTTCATCTGATTGTTTTGGTGTTTACCTCCGAATATGTAAATAACCTGTCACAATATTGGCCTTAGTTACAAGATTATAACTAGTAATAAGATGGAACAGGAAATACAGCTTTTTAGCTGGGCACATTGTCACTGTGAATAAAATCTTGGTTCTTTTGGAATAGAAGAAGGACAGAATGAATATTTAGTAGGTGACTAGAAGTCACTTTCATGTCCTTGTAATTCAAATTTTTTTTCTTTTTTTTTTTTTTGGAGACAGTTTTGCTCTTGTTGCCCAGGCTGGAGTGCAGTGGCACGATCTCAGCTCACTGCAACCTCTGCCCCCTGGGTTCAAGCTATTCTCCTGACTCAGCCTACCAATTAGCTGGGCTTACAGGAACCTGCCACCATGCCCAGCTAATTTTTTGTATTTTTAGTAGAGATGGGGTTTCACCATGTTGGCCAGGCTGGTCTTGAACTCCAGACCTCAGGTGATCCACTCCAGACCTCAGTGCTGGGATTACAGGTGTGAGCCACCGTGCCTGGCCTATTTTTTTTTTTTAATCTTAAAAGTGATAGCATTAATTGTCTAAAGGAAAATGGTGGAGAATACTAGAGGGACTGGAAAGGAAGAAGATTTTTTGGGGGGGGTAAAATAGCTGTAGATTTTTTTTTAGTAGAAAAATGTTTATATATGTTGAATACTAATTCTAATAATAACTTACAGAGAGCGACAAGGTTTTCAAAATTGTTTCAGAGAACATTATACAAGTTGATGGTCCTAACAGTGCTGTGTGATAGGTGAAACAGAGATTGTAGCCTTTATTATATAGATGATAAAACTGAGGCATAGACTGGGCACAGTGGCTCACACCTGTAATCCCAGCACTTTGGGAGGCCGAGGCCAGTGGATCGCCTGAGGTCAGGAGTACAAGACCAGCCTGACCAATATGGTGAAACCCCGTCTCTACTAAAAACACAAAAATTAGCAGAGCATGGTGGCATGCGCCTGTAGTCCCAGCTATTCGGGAGGCTGAGGCAGGAGAATCGCTTGAAGCCAGCAGGCGGAAGTTGCAGTGAGCCGAGATTGTGCCACTGCACTCCAGCCTGGGTGACAGAGGAAGACTCCATCTCAAAAATACAAGAGAAAACAACAAAAAAACTGAGGCATTGAAAGAGTAAATGTCTTCCTCAAGGTCACACGGCTAATTCATCTAATACATTCTCTAGTTTTCCCACTTTAGCATCTTGTGGAAGGATCGTGGGAAGGAGATGCTTCCATATAGGGCTTTCACAGTGTTGAGATGGGAATGGGAGTTGCTACATGCAAACATGGCACCAATGTCACTTCATTTGTCTTCTCCCCAAGCTGTTTTTCCTCTAAATCACCGTATGTTTGTTAAACGGGGCTGGAACCTCCCCACCTACTGTTTAGGATTTCCTTTCACTACAGTGTAACATAAAGTGTTGGCATCAAATCCAGAGACTGTGTGGATTTGAAATCCTCCATAAGGTACAACAATACGAATGTGGTAGTTATGGGCATTTGGTCACATAGTTAGTAATGTAAGTGTTAGTGGCCTGGCCTGTCTATTTTTATGCATAAAGAGAGATCAGCAAGAATCAGATTATTTAGAGTGGTACATTGTTCAACAATAGACACAGTGAACATGAAAATAAGTGGTTACCCAGAGTTTAGGGAAACTGAAAGTGCTGCATGCCTTTTACGCATTCAGATGTCATGCAATTCTTGTTTTCATTTAGTTATTCATTTGAGTTGTGCCTGGATTAGAGATACCGTAAGTAGCAAGTCTACCAGAGTGGAAAAAAATTCAGTCATGGTATCATGCCTTAAGGAAAAATGTGGTTATTAAAGCATGTTAATTTTTAACTGAAAAATAGCTGACTCTTTTCCTGGAAGGATGTGAGCAATGCAACTATTTAAAAGTAAACTTTTTAAGCCACATAACCAGCACCCAGTTGAGGTTTGTGTTGTATTAGGTACTGAAAGCATTTTATGGAACTCTAAAATTACTAACAATATATCAAATACAAAGCATCTGTAAATTCAAACCATATATATAATTGCATACTAGTAATTTAAGGAAATGAAACTTTCTCCCTCAAATTCTTACTACCATAGTAGTAATTTATTCAGGCTCTCTAAACGTTCAATAACAGTAAAGATATATACCAAATTCATGGCATCAGAGGTGTTTCTGGTGGCCTTGTCTTTCACATTACATAGCTTTTGGGGGAAAAACTCTTTATCTTTTTTGAAATTTCTTTGTTGTTGTTGTTGTTTTTGTTTTAGACGGAGTTTTGCTTTGTCACCAGGTGGGAGTGCAGTGGCACGATCTCGGCTTACTGCAACCTCCACCTCCTGGGTTCAAGCAATTCTCCTGTCTCAGCCTCCTGAGTAGCTGTGACTACAGGTATGTGCCACCACGCCCAGCTAATTTTTTTTTTTTTTTACTTTAGTAGAGACGGGGTTTCACTATGTTGGCCAGGATGGTATCTACCTCCTGACCTTGTGATCCACCCGCCTTGGCTTCCCAAAGCGCTGGGATTACAGGTGTGAGCCACCGTGTCCAGCTCTGAAATTTCTTTTAATAAAAAATTTCAAGCATACATAAAAGTAGAATAATATAATGAACTCCCCGTATACCTATCATCCAGCTCCAACTATGTTAAATTCTTGGCTAATCCTTTTTCATCTATACTCCATCCCCTTACTACCCCAAATATTTTAAAGGAAATCTCAGACCACATATTTTTCATCTATAAGTACTTTAGTTAGTATACACCTCTAAAAGATAAAAGAATCTTTTAAAAATATAAGCATGGTGGTAGATTATAGATGGTCTTACATGTTTTTTACTTCTCCTCTTGAGAGGGGAAGTCTAATTCCCCTCATCTTCAATCTCAGCTGGTCGTAGAGACTTGCTCGATCAGTAGAATGTGGCAGAAGTATTATTTCAGCACTTCTGAAGTTAAGTCTTAAGAAGCTTTGAAGCTGCCATCTGGACCTCTTGGGATACATCCTTTGAGAACTCTAAGCTTCCATATAAGAAATCTGAAAACCCTGAAACGCTGATGAGATCACAGGTCAGTGCTCTAGTATAAAGTCTCAGTTGAGGTTAGCCTTCCAGTCTTCCTTTCCAAGGCACCAGACATGTAAGTTAAGTCATCTTAGACCTTTTAGATCTGCCCATCTGCCAAGTGAATACCACGATGAAGCAGAAAAACCATCCAGCTGAACCCTATTCAAAATTCCTGGCTCGCAAAGTTGTAAGATTTAATAAAATGGTCGCTGCTTTTAGCCACTGTTTTGGGATTATTTATTATGCTGCAAGAGATAAAATGGAACAACCACAGAACCATTAACACTCCTAAAATAATTAGTAATAATTCCCTAAAATATCAAATATCCATTGTTCAAATCACAACTAATCTTTTGGAATAATTTTATTATTATTATTATTTTGTAGAGACAAGCATCTCACTATATTGCCCAGGCTGGTCTTGAACTCCTGGGCTCAAGAGATCTTAATGCTTCAGCTCGCTAGAGAGCTGGGATTACAGGTGTGAGCCATCATGCTTAGCTACGAATAATTGTTTTTGTTTCAAAATTATCTTGAATATTTTGTTTTAAGTGGGATCTAAACAAGGTCCATACATGGTGAATGATTTTTATATATATACTTTTTTGAGATGGAGTCACACTTTGTTGCCCAGGCTGCAGTGCAGTGGTGTAATCTTGGCTCACTGCAATCTCTATCTCCCAGTTTCAAGCAATTCTTCTGCCTTAGCCTCCCAAATAGCTGAGACTACAGGTGTGCACCACCGTGCTCTGCTATGTTTTGTATTTTTAGTAGAGACAGGGTTTTGCCATGTTGGCCAGGCTGGTCTCAAATTCCTGACCTCAAGTGATCCGCTTTCCCCGGCCTCCCAAAAGTGCTGGGATTACAGGCATGAGTCACCACGCCCCGCTGATTTTTATATTTCCTAAGTCTCTTTTAATAGTTTCCTCTTCCTTTTTTTGTTTCAAATTATTTAAGAAACTATATAATTTGTCCTCAGAATTTTCCGTAATCTGGATTTTAGTATTGTTTTGTTGTTGTTGTTTGAAGCAGAGTCTTGCTCTGTCACCCAGGCTGGAGTGGAGTGGCATGATCTTGGCTCACTACAACCTCCACCTCCCAAGTTCAAGCAATTCTCCTGCCTCAGCCTCCCACGTAGCTGGGACTACAGGCATGCACCACCACGCCCGGCTAATTTTTTGTATTTTCAGTAGAGACAGGGTTTTCCTATATTGTCCTCAAGTGATCCGCCTGCCTCAGGCTCCCAAAATGCTGGGATTACAGACGGGTGTGAGGCACTGCACCCATCCTGGATTTTAGCATTGTTAACACCTTCTCCTATCGCCTGGGTCTCCTGTAAGTTGGTAGTTGGATCTAGAGCCTTGGTCCATTTCACGTTTGATCTTTGGCAAGGCTATTTCACAGTGGTGGTGTATACTTCCGTCAGGAGACACATCATATCAGATTGTCTCTTGTTCTGTGATGTTTGCAGCCATTGACAATCATTGCCTTGACCCATCAATTAATTTGGGTTGCAGAATGAAGATTGTATTAATTAGCTATATCTGCATAAGAAAAGAATCAAAGAATCTCAGCAGCATACAATAATAAATATTTATTTCACTTATTTACCATCACC
This sequence comes from Gorilla gorilla gorilla, assembly GCF_029281585.2. Lineage (NCBI taxonomy): Eukaryota > Metazoa > Chordata > Mammalia > Primates > Hominidae > Gorilla > Gorilla gorilla. Next base: position 15,255,204 of record NC_073235.2, on the reverse strand, counting down.
TTCACCTCATCTTGTGGGCCAAAGCAAGTCGTATGGCCAAATCCAAAGTCAAGAGGTAGCAAAGTAATCTTGCCTCGAGTGGAAGGTGAGGAGTCAGCTTCCAGTCCAAAATCTTATGCATGATCTTCCAGACCTGATGATGGGGAATTAGAAAGCTTTACCTGGCAAGACTCATGGGGGGAAGCTGCCCTCTTCACACCACACTTGGTGCACAGCCAGTGCATTGCAGTCTCTGGAGGAAATTACAGTCAAGGACCCATGGCCCTCTCTGCAGACCAGCCATGTCCTTACACATTCTGCATTCCTAACTTAGGTGTCTCCATTCAAAGGTTTCTTTATTGGAGGGCCTCAGCTAAGGTACTTCCGTTGTGCGTCTTCCAAGATCCCCTTATGGGGGAGTCTTGACTGAGGCCTTTTTCTGTACTTTGACTCAGTACTTTTGCACTCTGAGCCCTTCCCTCTCTCCCTCCTTCCAGTCCCTTACTCCATTTTTTTCAGGGTTCCTCAGCAGTGAAATGATTCCCACTGTCTATGCTGTACCCACCTGACCCTAGTCCGGTGATGTTCACTGGGAAAACTGGGACACTGGGGAGGTGGTCCCTTTCTCTTCTGTCTCTTGCCTGCATTGTCACAGTAAGTGAATAAGGCTTAATTGTTACTTTAAGTTAGTCTTGTCCTAACTGACCACCTTGACACCTAGCAGCTCTGCAGGAGGGAGTTACATGGGAAAGCTACATAGAAACAAAGTTACATGCTAGGTGTGGTGGCTCAGGCCTGTAATTCCAGTACTTTGGGAGGCTGAGGTGGGTGGATCACTTGAGCTCAGGAGTTTGAGACCAGCCTGGCCAACATGGCGAAACCCCATCTCTACTAAAAATACAAAAATTAGCTGGTCGTGATGGTGCACACGTGTAGTCCCAGGTACTCAGGAGGCTGAGGCCTGAGAATCACTTGAACCCAGCACACAGAGATGGCAGTGAGCTGAGATCATTGAGATTATGCCACTGCACTCCAGCCTGGGTGATAGAGTGACAGTCTGTCGAAAAAGAAAGAAAGAGAGAGAGAGAGAAGGAAGGAAGGAAGAGAAAGAAAGAAAGAAAAAGGAAAGAAAGAGGCATGGACACTGAAATCGGAGAATTATGTCAATATCATAATCTATCAGAGTCAGTGATAGTCCACTATTATTCTTCCTTTATTAAATAGCAACAATATTTCTAGAAAGAAAAAACTAACAAGTTTTTCAAAATGGTTACCTAATGTTTAGCACTTTAGAAAAGTGACAAATGGTCGGGCGTGGTGGCTCACGCCTGTAAACCTAGCACTTTGGGAGGCTGAGGTAGGCAGATTACTTGAGGTCAGAAGATTGAGACTGGCCTGGTCAACATGGTGAAACCCTGACTGTACTAAAAAAATTCAAAACTTAGCTGGGCATGGTGGCACCTGCATGTAGTCCCAGCTACTTGGGAGGCTGAGGTAGGAGAATCGCTTGAACCTGGGAGGTGGAGGTTGCAGTGAGCCAAGATTGCATCACTGCACTCCAGCCTGGATGACAGAGCCAGACTCCATCTCAAAAACAAACAAACAAACAAAACCCAGAAAGGTGACAAATGAGTTTTTAAAGTATCTTTAAAATTAATTTATGGACAAATGCAAATCAAAACCACAATGAGATACCATCTCATACTAGTTAGAATGGCAATCATCAAAAAGTCAGGAAACAACAGGTGCTGGAGAGGATGTGGAGAAATAGGAACACTTTTACACTGTTGGTGGGACTGTAAACTAGTTCAACCCTTGTGGAAGTCAGTGTGGTGATTCCTCAGGGATCTAGAACTGGAAATACCATTTGACCCAGCCATCCCATTACTGGGTATATTCCCAAAGGACTATGAATCATGCTGCTATAAAGACACATGCACACGTATGTTTATTGTGGCACTATTCCCAATAGCAAAGACTTGGAACCAACCCAAATGTCCAACAATGATAGACTGGATGAAGAAAATGTGGCACATATACACCATGGAATACTATGCAGCCACAAAAAAGGATGAGTTCATGTCCTTTGTAGGGATATGGATGAAGCTGGAAACCATCATTCTCAGCAAACTATCACAAGGACAGAAAACCAAGCACTGCATGTTCTCACTCATAGGTGGGAACTGAACAATGAGAACACATGGACACAGGAAGGGGAACATCACACACTGGGGCCTGTTGTGGGGTAGGGGGAGGGGGGAGGGATAGCATTAGGAGATATACCTAATGTAAATGACGAGTTAATGGGTGCAGCACACCAACATGGCACATGTATACATATGTAATAAACCTGCATGTTGTGCACAAGTACCCTAGAACTTAAAGTATAATTTAAAAAATTAATTTATGGATTTTAAACAAACAAAACCCAGAAAGATGACAAATGAGTTTTTAAAGTATTTTAAAAAATTAATTTATGGATTTTAAATATATTTGATATATTTTAATCTATGGCAATTACCACTCTGATTATTGGTAAAACTGCTCCGTCTTTTGCCAAGAGGAGCCTCATGAAGAGGTTTTGGAATCTTTTTGACATGACCACAGTCTTCTTTGATAGCTTCCTTGCTTCTGGTATGACAGGATATTGCAGACCTGAAATCAGGCATTCAGCACTTAATGTTACAATGTAGAGGTAGATCCAGTGATGGAAGGGTCAACTTACTTTTTAGTATATCTGAAAAGAGGTTCCTTTTGAAAGATTAAGTAATTTGGTTACCAGGATGAATTATGTATAAAAATATGCTGTAAAAATTCAACATACTTAATCTGGCAGTATAATTATTTCTACTGTATTTCAGAAGGAAAGCCAGGCCATATTTGTGGGGGCTGACTTCACAGAAAGATCTCTGTCATGTTTCCTATCAGCCTTCATCCCTCCTCAGTCTTGAAACAGGGTTCTTCTATGTGACGTCTTGCAATCAATGCCAATCACTAGAATTCATCTTTGGCTTTAGCCAGACCTTTGTGACAACAGCTACATCTCTTCTATAGTCAAATGTATTTAATTCATTGTTCATTCAATTTTAGAAAGTACTAACTGGGCTCTAGCATTGAGTAAAAGCAACCAGCTGGGCTCTATATGAAATGCAGAAGAAGTAGATAAGAAAAATAAAATATATTCTCTGCTTATACAGACAAGATGAAGAAACAAGATAAATGCAGGAACAATTAAATTATGACCCGGGATAATAAGTAATTATGTGTTCAAACAAGTGATATTAATGCTTATCACTGTGGGATTTCAGAAGAAAGTGAGATGCATTAGCTTAGCATGGTCCGAGGTGGATTTATGGAGAAGTTGTTCCTTGATCCAAACCCTGAAGAATGGGTGTCATTTCCATGGGCAGAAGAAGGAAAAGGAGTGAGGAAACATGGAAGCAGTTATAAAGGTGGAGGTGCAAATGCCTCGGAGGACAGTGAGGAGGCCAGCCACCTTGGAACAGAGGGTTCTGATGAGGAAGTTGGGCAGATTATGTGTGGAACACATGGGCTGGAATCAGTTTCTTGGCAAGTTTAAATGTTAGGCTGGAGAGATTAGATTTCAGAAAAGCATCTGTGCCCTTCATGTCAGCTGCCAAGGTCTTTGCTGTTACCCAATAGCTAGCATATTTATTGTGGCAAAATGTCTAGGAGTATGATTAAAGGTGGAAAACAACTATCAGTGTTCAGAGTGGTAAAGCCGAGACATGCAGAATAGAGATTTACTTATTTATTTACTTTCCTCTCTCCACTGGTCTTCAGTAAGCCTGAGACGAAAGGAATGAGACCAATGCAATGCTTTACATAGAATTTCTCCTCTTTTCTAAGGACCAAGGCTTTCTTATAGGTCACTATTGCTTCCTAGTTCTTTCTTAGGATGAGTCGTTTTCCAGCAAAATCTCAGTCTTCCTCTGCCACAGGTGTCAGTTTACCAGCCAATAGCATTGAATTATTAGACTCAAGCTAGAGCCCCAGCTACACAGAGATATAAACGTTCACAATTAAGTCTTCAGTAAATTCATAAATGGCTACATCTTGACTTGAGATAATTTGACTATAACTAATAAATGTCTATTTATTTATTCGGGCATGTTTTTTGGTTGTGGTGGTGATACAGTTTGGATATTTTCTGCTTCAGATCTCATGTTGAAATTTGATCTCCAGTGCGGGGGGTGGGGCCTGGTGGGAGGTGACTGGATCATGGGGGCAGATCCCTATGACCTGCTTGGTGCCATAAGAACTGCTTGTTAAAAAGAGGTTTGCCTCCTCTCTCTCTCATCCTCTCTCTCCTTGTAATATACTGGCTCCCCTTTGCCTTCTGCCATGAGTAGAAGCTCCCTGAAGCCCTCACCAGTTGCAGATACTGGTACCATGCCATGCTTCTTGTACAGCTTGTAGAACTGTGATCCAAATAAACCTTTTTTTTTTTTTTTCTTTAAGACAGGGTCTCACTCTTTCATCCAGGCTGGAGGGCAGTGGTGCGATCTTGGCTTACTGCAATCTGTGCCCCTAGGCTTCAGGTGATCCTCCTACCTCAGCCTCCTAAGTAGCTGGGACTACAGATATGTGCCACCATGCTTTGCTAATTTTGTATTTTTTGTAGAGACAGGGTTTCACCATGTTGCCCAGGCTGGTCTTGAACTTCTGAGCTCAAGTGATCTGCCCACCTTGACCTCCCAAAGTGTTGGAATTACAGGCGTGAGCCACCATGCCTGGCCCACCTGTTTTCTTTATAAATTACCCAGCCTCAGGTATTCCTTTATAGCAACACAAACAGACTAAGGCAGATTGTTTTAAAATGTCCAGAAAGTCACGCCTGTAATTCCAGCACTTTGGGAGGCTTAGGTGGGTGGATCACGAGGTCAGGAGTTCAAGACCAGCCTGACCAACATTGTGAAACTCCGTCTCTACTAAAAAAATACAAAAAGTAGCCAGGCATGGAGGCACGTACCTGTAATCCCAGCTACCAAGGAGGCTGAGGAAGGAGAATTGCTTGAACCCGGGAGGTGGAGGTTGCAGTGAGCCAAGATCGTGCCACTGCACTCCAGCCTGGGCAACAGAGCGAGACTCAGTCAAAAAAAACAAACAAACAAAAAAAAAGTCCAGAAACTTGACGCTGTTTGCTACAAAAAGTGGAGCCTCATTTTTCCCCTGTTGTACATGCGCCATTCTCAGTGACTTTCTTCTAATTAATAGAATATGATGGTGTGACTTTTGAGGCTTCTTTCTTGCTCTCCTTCTGACACTTCTTGCTCTGGGGAAAGCCAGCAAACCACCAAGTGATGGAGCTACTCAAAAAGCCTGGGTAAGGGCCGGGCACAGTTCTTTATGCCTGTAATCCCAGTGCTTTGGGGGGATGAGTTGGGAGGATAGCTTGAGGCCAGGAGTTTGAAACCAGCCTGGGCAACATAGCAGGACTCCCATCTCTAACACAAACATACACACACACACACCCACAAACAAAACCAACTTAGCCAGGCATGGCGGTGTGTGCCTGTAGTCCCAACTGCTTGGAAAGCTGAGGTGGGAGGATCACTTTAATCCAGGAGCTCAAGGTTGCAGTGAGCTATGATTGCACCACTGCATTCCAGCTTGGGCAACTGAGTGAGACCTTGTCTCAAAAAAAAAAAAGGAACTGAGGCCTTCTGCTGACAGCCATGTAAGTAAGGCATCTTAGAATCAGATCCTCCAGCCTCAGCCAAGCCTTCAGATGATAGCAGCCCAGGCAACATCTTGACTGAAACCTCATAAAGAGACTGGGCCAGAACCACTGAGCTACACCCTGAATTCCTGGCCCACATACATTTTAAAATAATTTTTTAAGCTGTTAACTTTCAGAGTGGTTTGTTATACAGAAATATATAATTAGTATATTTGTTTCTTGAATGAGCTGGACTTTGTAGGGCACAAACAGAAAATAAGGTTATTCTTTATTACCTTTTCTCCTATAAACTTGTTTGCTCTATTTGTTCTTTGCTGTCCCAGGATGAAACAGTAGGAACTTGCTTAACTTTTCTGAATACGCTTAGATATTAGAAAGTCCATTTTAGTCTAAAAGTTATAACTGCTAACTCTTATTCAATTAAACTACACTCCTCTGCCAGCCAAGGCCTATTTCAGGCCTAAAAGCCTGCAGTTGGGAAGAAAACTTGGCTCACCTCTTTATTTCACATCTTGCTCTATTACTTTTCCCCCACTCACAAGGCCAACTCTGATGCCTCCATGGGTAGGAGTCAGAGTAGAGAAAGGAGGCCAGGTAAGAATCAGGAAAGGCCTTAACTGACTGCTTTGGCTGTAATCTGACTTTTGTGCCTTCTGGAAATGGAACAGTGGTATGTGGGAATTGGCCTGCACTGACTCATAAGAGCTGACAGTTAAATTAGTTAAGTCAGGGATTTTTGCAAGGAGGTTAAATCCAGCCATCATTATAATTAAATGACAAGGACAGGCATGGTGGCTCACTCCTTTAATCCCAGCACTTTGTGAGGCGGGTGGATCACTTGTGCCCAGGAGTTTGAGACCAGCATGGGCAATATGGCCAAACCCTGTCTCTACAAAAAATATTAATACGAAAATTAGCCAGGTGTGGTGGTCCATGCCTGTAGTCCCAGCTACTCGGGAGGCTAAGGTGGGAGGATTTCTCGTGCCCAGGGGACAGAGGTTGCAGTGAGCTGAGATTGTGCACTCCAGCCTGGGTGACAGAGTGAGATCCTGTCTCAAAAAAAAAAAAAAAAAAAAAAAAAAGGAAACCAAAACAACAAAAACAAAAAACAATGAAATTACATATAAACTTATAATTAAATAAATGTAGTCTACTCATTAATAATAAATACTCATTACCTCCAATAATTTAACTACATTTACGATTACCTATGCTCTTATCTTGAGTTTACTTATATCTAATTGTAGATGCAGAGTGGAAATACTCCATATAATGATGTTCTGTTGTGCATCTTTTCTCAACTCCATGTTCAGTGACATCACATTAGTAACTTGAAGTTGGCCTTGGTGGGAGTCAAGAACCATGGAATCATAATGCAGGCATCAGAAACACTTCATATATGGGCTGTTTTCCTAGAGATCTGGTTGTGAAATCTTTACTGGAATACCAAATGCAAATTTATGTTCTCACGGAATGCTCGTGCTGGGAAATATGGTATATTCCAAATACAGATCTCTGTTTTCACAGGATGTTTCTGCTGAGAAATATGTTTCCTGGAGTTCACTGGACATGGGTCCTGTCTGGTTTACCTGGCCATTGAGTCATTCTCTGTTAGGGGTACTGCATCCCTCTAGGCAGCCCTAGTGGACAGAATCCCTCATGTCATAAGAAACCCATTATGGCTCTTTCCTCTAAGATCCACTTCTGGCCCATGAGAAATTCATCTTCATTTGCCCTGCCTGGAAGTACAGGCCGTTCCCATCCAAGTTCCATTTCCTTATCCTGCTGTCAGTGTAGCAAGCCTCCTGTAGCCTCTAGCTGTAGCCTCACCCCAAGACTGGGGCACCAGTGTCCCTTAAACTTGAGAGAATATATGCCAAGATCTTTGTATGCTCTCTCAAAGTGCCCACCTCCTGCTTTGCTTGGCTTGAGAAGGGAAGAAGCATACCACCCAAATCCCTGTGGGGATACTGATAGTGATATTCAGATCATGTGATAACTCTTCAGATAAATTCATACTTACCCATCTCTTCAACTCCTCTTATGGGTTCTTAGTCTACATATACAGGCTGGATATGCGTGCTGTGCTGATGGTAAAGCTGGCTAAGACACACTTTTTATAAGTCCCACATAGATAGTCTAATACCTCACGTTACACTATGACTATCTTTGCTAACTATTTTTTGTTCTGTGCTTTCATTATTAAGCAAACAGGCTTGCTGCCTGATGCACATGGAAGCCAATAACCATGGCACCGGCTTTTGAGAAAAGAAAGGCTTTATTGCAAACTGGCCAGTAAGGAGATAAGAGCCAAGTTCAAATCCATCTCCCTGATTTGGAGTTTGGGGCAAGTTTATGGGCTCAGAGAGCAAGGCAAAGGGATTTGGAAATGTTGGCTTGGCAGGGTCTGATTGGAAGGCTTCAAATTTGACCATTTACCAAATTATGGCATTCAGGTTCAGGTCATGTCCCAGTCTTGACGGTCTGAGGAGAGAAATCGTTGGTTCCAGGTATCGTTAAGGTCAAAGCTTTTTCTACTGTGCATGCCCAGGCAACATGACCTTCAGTTTTTGGCTCTGTTATACCTATAAAGTAACTCAACATTTTATTATCAACAGAGTAGACCTAGTTTGGGCTGGTCCTGCCACTATACTTTGAGGGACTCTGTTCAAAGCAGAAGAAAAGAAAAGTCATATCTAATAACATGTTACACATATCACGGCCTCAGTCATTTTTTTTCCCAAATCTTTTTCCTTGGGGCTTAAGGCAATCTGGGATGTTCACTGGTCACAGGGGTTGGGGAAGGGTCCCAGGAAGTATGAGGCTCAGGCTGAGTTGTTCACTTAGTGACAAGAAGCAGATAGGCGTTTAAGTGCTGGTGCAAAACTTCCCCTTTACCCTCTGAAGGTTCACTGAAAAATCAACTCACGAAAGACAGGTTAATAGGTGAAATGGCATACAAATGTATTAACATGTACCAAGCTGCCTGCCATTTGAGTGGCCCATGCCAGCAGACTACAGCATGGTAATGTAAAGAATCACAGAGTGATTACCCCAAGCAGAAAATGGGGCACAAAAGCTTATAGAACCTCTTAAGGTTACAGAAAGAATGGAGGGTTTGATTGTGGCAAAACAGGTTTTGGTGGCAAAATAGGTTATAGTTGGGGAAGAAGAGGACTGGCTAGAAAAGATAGTCTTGTTATGTAGAGGAAATCTCACAGATAGCAGCCCTCAGAGAGAACAGATGGTAAATATTTCTTGCAGATCTTTAGAGGTATCAGATTCTCAGTTACTCTTCCTTAGATGTGGACAAGAGAGGGCCTCTGAGAAAGCCTGGCTATATCAATGCAGATTTTCTCTACAGATGCAACTCTCCCCAACAAAAAGACAGCTTTTCAACTGTTCTCGTATTTCCAGCCCTTCTGAATAGCCATCTTGAAATATGTTAAAGAATTCTGTTTTGGGGTGAAATATTCTGGTTTCCCTCAGTGCAAATTACGAGAAAGAGCCAATGTTGTGCTGGGTGAGTGGTATCTGATATCACGAGCAGAGTACAAGTCAAACGATATTGTTCGGATTTGTGTCTCCGCCCAAATCTCTTGTCAAATTGTGATCTTCAGTTGGACAGGGGCCTGGTGGGGGGTGACTGGATCATAGGGACAATTTCCCCCTTGGTCTTCTCACAATAGTGAGTGAGTTGTCACAAGATCTGGTTGTTTAAAAGTGTGTAGTACCTTCTAGAAGTTCTCCCTCCTACTCCAGCGATATAAGACATGCCTGCTTTTCCTTTGCCTTCCACCATGATTGAAAGTTTCCTGAAGCCTCCCCAGCCATGTTACCTGTACAGCCTGTGGAACTGTGAGTCAACGTAACATTTTTTTTCTTTATAAATTACCCAGTCTCAGGTCATTCTTTATAGCAATGCGAGAATGGACTAATACAGAAAATTGGTACTGAGGAGTGAGGCATTGCTATAAAGATACCTAAAAATGTGGAAGTGACTTTCGAACTGGGTAATGGGCAGAGTTTGGAACTGGGTCATGGACAGAGGTTGAAACAGTTTGGAGGGCACAGAGGAAGACAGGAAGATGAGAAAAAGTTTGGAACTTCCTAAAAAGTTGTTAAATTCTTGTGACCAAAATGCTGAGCGTGATATGGACGATGAAGTCCAGGCTGAGGCGGTCTCAGATGGAGAAGAGGAACTTACCAGGAACTGGAGCAAAGATCGCTTTTGTTATGCACTAGCAAAGAGGTTGGAAGCATTGTGCCCCTGCCCTAGAGATCTGTGAAACTTTGAACTTGAGAGTGATAATTTAGAGTAACTGGCTGAAGACATTTCTAAGCAGCAAAATGTTCAAGACGTAGCATGGCTGCCTCTTACAGCCTATGCTTATATTCGTGAGGAAAGCAATGACCTGGAATGAGATAAAAGGGAAGCAGAGTGTAAAAGTATGGAAATTTGCAGCCCAGCCATGTGGTAGAAAAGAAAAAACAATTTTCTGGGGAGGAATTCAAGCTGGTTGCAGAAATTTGCATAAGTAAAGAGGACCCTAATGTTAACAGCCAACACAATGGGGAAAATGCCTTGAAGGCATTTTAGAGACCTTCATGGCAGCCTCTCTCATTACAGGCCTGGAGGCCTAGGAGCGAAAAATGGTTTTACAGTCTGGGTCCAGGGCCCCACTGCCCTGAGCAACCTCAGGACACTCCTCCCTGCATCCCAGCTACTCTGGTCTCAGCCGTGGCTAAAAGGGCCCGAGATACATCTCAGGCCACTGCTTCAGAAGGTGCAAGTCACAAGCCTTGGTGGCTTCCATATAGTGTTAAGCCTGCAGGTGCACAGAGGGCAAGAGTTGAGGCTTGGGAGCCTCTGCCTAGATTTCGGAGAATGCATGGAAATGCCTGGGTGTTCAGGCAGAAGTCTGCTGTGGGGGCAAAGCCCTCATGGAGAATCTCTACTATGGCAGTGCAGAGGGGAAACGTGGGCTTGGAGTCCTCACACAGAGTCCAAGTGGAGCCATCCTCCAGAACCCAGAATGGATCCATGGACAGCTTGCATCGTGCAGCTGGAAAAGCTGCAGGCACTCAATGCTAGCCCATGAAGGCAGCCAAGGGAGCTGCACCCTGGAGAGTCACAGGGTCAGAGATGCCTAAGGCCTTGGGAACCCACCCCTTGCATCAGTGCGGCCTCAATGTGAGACATGAATTCAAAGGAGATTATTTTGGAGCTTTCATATTTAAGGACTGCCCTGCTGGCTTTCAGACTTGCATAGGACCTATAGCCCCTTTATTTTAGCTGATTTTTCCCTGTTGCAATGAGTTTATTTAATCATTGCCTGTACCCTCATTATATCTTGGAAGTAATTAACTTGTTTTTTATTTTATAGGTTCATAAGCAGAAGGGACTTGCCTTTTCTCAGATAAGATTTTGGACTGTGGACTTTTGAATTAATGCTGAAATGAGTTAAGACTTGGGGAACTGTTGAGAAGGGATGATTGTATTTTGCTATGTGAGAAGGACATGAGATTTGGGAAGGGCCAGGAGCGAATGATATGGTCTGGATTTGTGTCCCTGCCCAAATCTCAGGTGGAATTATAATCCCTGGTGTTGGAGGAGAGGCTGGGTGGGAGGCGACTGGATCATTGGGGGAAACTTCCCCCTTGCTAATCTTGTGATAGCAAGTGAGTTCTCATGAGATCTGGTTGTTTATTTATTATTTACTTATTTATTTATTTTTGAGACGGGGTCTGGCTCTGTCACCCAGGCTGGAGTGCAGTGGCATGATCTGGGCTCACTGCAACCTCTGCCTTCCAGGCTTAAGCAATTCTGTCATCTCAGCCTCTCAAGTCGCTGGGTGATATGGTTTGGCTCTGTGTCCCCACCCAAATCTCATCTTGAATTTTATTCCCATAATTCCCACATGTTGTGGGGGGCACCTGGTAGGAGATAATTTGAATGATGGGGGTGGTTCCCCCATACTGTTCTCATGGTAGTGAATAAATCTCACAGGATCTGATGGTTTTATCAGGGAATTTCACTTTTGCATCCTTCTCATTTTATCTTGCTGCTACCAGGCAGGAGGCACCTTTCGCCTCCTGCCATGAGTCTGAGGCCTTCCCAGCCATGTGGAACTGTAAGTCCAATTAAATCTCTTTTTCTTCTCAGTCTCGGGTATGTCTTTATCAACAGCATGAAAACAGACTAATACATTGGGACTACAGGCATGTGCTACCATGCTTGGGTAATTTTTGCGTTTTTTGTAGAGACAGGGTTTTGCAATGTTGCCCAGGCTGTTCTCAAACTCCTGAGCTCAAGTGATCCACTCGCCTTGGCCTCCCAAAGTGCTGGGATTACAGGTGTGAGCCACCACGCCTGGCCTCTGGTTGTTTAAAAGTGGGTAGCAACTCCTCCATTGCTGTCTCCCTCCTACTCCAGCCATATAAGACGTGGCTGCTTCCCCTTCAGCTTCCACCAAGATTGAAAGTTTTCTGAAGCCTCCCCAGCCATGTTACCTGTACAGCCTGTGAAACTGAGTCACTTAAACCTCTTCTCTTTATAAGTTACCCAGTCTCAGGTAGTTCTTTATTGCAATGTGAAAATGAACTAATCCACCAAAGATGGGAGATGAGGGAACAAGTTAGAAGCTGAGGTCAAGACCACATTGGGAAGTGGGTGTGGCTGTCAATGAGCTCCTCATTACCATGCCCTAGTTGGCTGGCATGGGCCACTAATCTGGCAGGGGGCTTGGTCAGCTGCTTGAAGGCACAGGTTGGGCATAGACAGTGCCATTTTAAATTGCTCAGGAGCCAGTCAGATGGGCCTTTTGCTTTCTTATCCAATTCCCTACCAATTATGCCTTCAACAATAAGATACAATAGGAAGTGATACCCAAGTGAGATCATTTTCAAAATCACCATTGATTTGGTTTGCAGCATGGTACAGAGTACCAAGAGATGTAAACCAAAAATAAAATTCCCTAATCAACTGAATCAACCCCTCCTCTCGGCCAAGGACATTCCAAAGTTAACCAGAAAAACTATTTCAGGCCGTGATGGGAAGTGAGGGTCAGACATGATTCATTATACCCTCCTCCCTTTGGAATTCAGGCACAGCTGACCAGCATTAACATTAAAATAGAGATCTTAAGACTGATGAAACACACTTTTTGTAGCAATAAGACACCAAATTTCAGCCTGACTCTAGTATGGCATCACATGACAGATAGTGGGCCTTGAAAGAACTCAAAGTATTTTACCTCAAAATATATTACTTTGACGGAGGATACCAGAGAAATGCATTTAGTTTCGGTATCTGCTAACTTAGCAAATACCTGCCCAATTTGATAATCAGTTTTGTCTATAACATGATTTCCCTAAGGGCAGACCCCATGTCTTTTGTAGTAGTTCCACAATACCACCACACTGGTAGACATCAAGTGGACACTCAATAGTTTTTTTTTTTTTGAGACGGAGTTTCGCTCTTGTTGCCCAGGCTGGAGTGCAATGGCACAATCTCGGCTCACGGCAATCTCTGCCTCTCGGGTTCAAGCTACTTTCCTGCCTCAGCCTCCTGAGTAGCTGGGATTACAGGCATGCACCACCACGCCAGGCTAATTTTGTATTTTTAGTAGAGATAGATTTCTCCATGTTGGTCAGGCTGGTCTCCAACTCCTGACCTCAGGTGATCCGCCTGCCTTGGCCTCCCAAAGTGCTGGGATTACAGGCGTGAGCCACCGTGCCCAGCCAATACTTTCTAATCTACTGAAAGCTTTTCTCCCTTACTTAAATGCCCTTAGGTTTTCATCACATACAAATTAAAAACTCTCTTGCCTAGTTTCCAAAGCACGCTTCAGTCTCCCCAGAACTCACCTGACCTGTCTTATTTCCCACTGCTTCTCTACATATATGCCAAACCAGTTTTACACTTGCCTATGAACACACCTTTTTTGTGTTGGTCATCATAGTTTTACTCACTTGGAAAAAAATCCTTTTTCCCCCTTATTAAAATCCTACCCATCACTGAAATCAAGCTCAGATTTCACCACTTTTTAAAAGTCTTCTCTATGAGTATCTACCTGAATAGGTCACTCCAGGACTCTGGTCCATCCCCTCATGGGCATGACAACAAGTGGGGTACATAGTTGGCTGGGGCAAAATTAATGTGAGTAGAGTTAGTTTAGGCCAAGCTTGAAGATTGCAACCGAGGAGCACAGATTCAAGTTGCCTTGAATATACACACTGATTAGCAGCCACCTTCAAGCAAACACTGCCTAGGGATGCTTATTCTATGGATGTTGGGAACTTTTATTCAAATCTCTGTGAATATATTACTCCTCCAACTTGCCAGTAAACCCCTTGAAACCTATGACTTGATTGCATGCAATAACCCTTAATACTTTAGATATCTCAGAACCTCCCAAGTTTATGACGTTCACTACAGCATGATTTACTCCATAAAATGTAGTAAGGTGGCCAGGAGCGATGGCTCATGCCTGTAATCCCAGCACTTTGAGAGGCCGAGGTGGGCAGATCATTTGAGGTCAAGAGTTCGAGACCAGCCTGGCCAACATGGTGAAACCCTGTCTCTACTAAAAATACAAAAGTTAGCTGGATGATAGTGGTGCATGCCTGTAATCCCAGCTACTCGTGAGGCTGAGGCAGGAGAATCACTTGATCCTGGGAGGCGGAGGTTGCAGTGAGTCGAGATCGAGCCACTGCACTCCAATCTGGGTGACAGAGTGAGATCCCGTCTCAAAACAAAACAAAACAAAACAAAAACAAACAAACAAACAAAAAAACGTTGTAAGGTTCAAATTCAAAATAAGTCTTTTATATACGATAATTTTTAAAAATTGTCAACCTCAATCCATTTAATCACATCTTAGAAGGAAATCAAATCAACAAACATTTGTCAAGCTGATCATGTGCCCAGCATTCTGGTAGGTACTGCAGAAAATAAGATGATATAGAGTACTCTTGTGACAGACTGAATATAGAAATGGACAATGACCAGAACATATATAAAAATAGAACTCTGACCTACAACCTCTCCAGGAACTAGTCCAGAAAGACAACAGCTATTTCTGCATTAATCATCCCAGGACTTGATCAACTGCCAGTTTCCTTAGTTTTTGTCCTGTTTCCAACTTACGACCAACCAGAGAAAGCCAAATACGTATCCCCAACTGACCACATAGGATGCTGTGCTTCCACTTAACCTGCCTCCAGCCAGCAACATCAAATCAGGGCATACCTGAAGTCTTTCCTTTTTTCACATTATAAAGCTTTCACACTCTCCTGCCTGCCTTCCGATCTCTGAAAAACACAAGTGATGGTGGCTGACTGCCTTGCTACAGCAAGCTTTGAATAAATATCCTTTGCTTGTACTCATTTGAGTGTTCTCCATTTATTTCTGCTCTTGGAATTACAGAATTATTATAGGTGGTTTCAATTATTAATTTATACCCCCAAAGACTCAAGATATAGTCATTTATAATTTTATTAGGGCTGGGATTTGAATTATACTATTTGAGACTGATATATGGCAGTTAGTGACTGCCCTGTACACACATATGACTTTGCTTTTATATTCACACTGTGACACATGCACCTTACTGGGGAAATTATATTCTCTAGAGTGTATTTTGGGGGATTATTTTTGAAGGCATTGAACTTAACACCTTATGTATCTTAAGGGTCTGCTATTGAGAAATTTCAAGAGTGATCGACTTTGAAGAGTAAAGAGGAAATTAATAAAATTAAAAGATTAAGCCTATGGGACTTAGAAAAATAGTGCTACTCTGTTGACCTAAAAGGAAGAAGCTGAAGCAAAATTAATATAAGTAGAGTTAATTTGGGTCAAGCTTGAAGATTGCAACCTAGGAGCATATATTCAAGTTGCCTTGAATATACACACCATTAGCAGCCACCACAGGTGACTCTTATTATTTATTTATTTATTTTGAGACAGAGTCTCGCTCTGTTGCCCAGGCTGGAGTCAATGGCACCATCTCGGCTCACTGCCACCTCCACCCCCAGGTTCAAGAGATTCTCCTGCCTCAGCCTCCTGAGTAGCTGCAATTACAGGTGCGTGCCACCACACCTGGCTAATTTTTGTATTTTTAGTAGAGACAGGGTTTCGCCACGTTGGTCAGGCTGGTCTTGAACTCTTGACCTCGTGATCCGCCTGCCTCGGCCTCCCAAAATGCTGGGATTACAGGCATGAGCGACTGCGCCTGGCCCACAAGGGAATCTTTAAAGGCAAAAAAGGGAACAAGGAGTGGGCTGATACCACGTTGTGTACAGAAATTCTTATTGGTTTATGGAAATAACATTTATTAGTGATTGGTTACATTGTTAAGCTATAGGATGTGGGTTATACTGTCCAATGGGACATTAGGTTAATTTATAGCTACTTGTGGCATAAGCAAGTAGTTTCAAGAGATGAATACATAGCACAAGGGAGAAGTAGGATGTGATTGTTGTCTCCTTTTAATGTCCCTCTGGGCCTGACAGTTTAAAATAACTACATTCCTCAGATAAAAATAATTTTCTTTTCTCACTACTAAATGACAGAAATGGAGACTTCAGAAAGGAATTAAGTATGAGGAAAAGATCAAGAGACAGCAGGATGTTCAAGTTCATTGAACAAACATTGACTGCCAGCTAGAGAATAGTAAGCACTATTCTAGATGCTGAGGATAATAGTGAAGAACAAAATAGACCAAAATCCTTGCTCTTGTGGAACTTATCTTTGAAATTATACGGCTGAAGATTTAGCCTTGGGTAACACAGAGAAATACGGATGAAAAAAGGAATGCCTGAGATGCTCAGGATGGTGCCAAAGCACAGAAACACACTAGGGCCTATGTTACAGCAGTCCAGTGGAATTTCCCTTAAAGAACCCAGGGAAAAGACATCAGTGGAAGTTAAACTATGTTTTGAGACTAGCTGAAGACAGTCTGCCAGAATTACTTTATCCGTTACAAGAATATCCACAGCTTGTCCTTTAACAGATGGTCTGGAAACAGGTGGTAATAATGGTAACTTAACAAAGTACTATCATTTACAATATTTTAATTCAGAAACCCGTATTTATAGAAGAAACTAAGGCACAGTAGAGAGTGGAATAATCCTCAGGATTACATAACAAGTTGTAGTCAGATTAAGCATTGGTATCCAGCTTTCCTGACTCTTAGATTCTGAGAGAGATTTATAATGCTCTTATTTTTTAAGACTATACATCAAATATGTAGCATAAAGAATTCTTAGGCGTATTATGGGCTGATACCCTAAAGAACGCTAATGAAATAAAAAACAAACTGGTGCCAGACTAATGTGATTAATGTCTGCAACCAAATTTCCCCTAAGTAGTAATACCAAGTAGTTGGTTAAGGATTTATTTATTTATTTATTTATTTTGAGACGGAGTCTTGCTTTGTCACCCAGGCTGGAGTGCAGTGGCGCGATCTCGGCTCACTGCAACCTCCGCCTCCCGGGTTCACGCCATTCTCCTGCCTCAGCCTTCCGAGCAGCTGGGACTACAGGTGCCCGCCACCACCCCCGCCTAATTTTTTGCATTTTTTAAATAGAGACGGGGTTTCACCGTGTTAGCCAGGATGGTCTCGATCTCCTGACCTGGTGATCCGCCTGCCTCGGCCTCCCAAAGTGCTGGGATTACAGGCATGAGCCACCGCGACCGGCCTGGTTAGTTTTTTTTTTTACTCTGCACAATAGGTTTCTGAATGATTTATTAGAGGTGTTTGATGCTGATAGTTTGAAACTGATTCGATCAATTAAAAATGTTCATTGGTATTGTTTTATTAGTTGCTAGAATATGCATTCAACTTCACTGAAACGAGACTTAAAAGGTAAGAGGTACACTACATCGTGACTATAGGAGTAAGAAAATTTAATTTCTTCACACCATCTGACCAAGATGTTAAATTACAGAACCCTTTAGTCTTGTTTTTGTTTTCTAGATAGAAATCAAGACGCTGGACAAACCTTTCTCATGGAATAGTCAAAATATTTAAGGAACAAATCTATGCAGTTTAATAACCGCCAACATTTGGCAGGGCGTGGTGGCTCATGCCTGTAATTCCAGCACTTCGGGAGGTCGAGGCGGGCGGATCACTTAAGACTAGGAGTACGAGACCAGCCTGGCCAACATGGCGAAACCCTGTCTCTACTAAAAAATATAAAAATTAGCCGGGCATTGGTGGCTTGCGCCTGTAGTCCCGGCTACACTGGAAGCTGAGGCTGGAGAATCGCTTGAGCCCGGGAAGCAGAGGTTGCAGTGAGCTGTGATTGTGCCACTGCACTGCAGCCTGGGTGGCAGAGAAAGACCCTGTCTCAAAACAAACGAACGAACAAAAAATTGCTGACGTTTGTGAGGTTCTTATTATGTGCCATGAATTGATCTATGTCCTTCACATATGTAAACTCATGCAATTCTAGCATACACACAAAAAACGAATGTGGCAGGTACTATCATTATCGTAGACAAGGAAACCGAGGACCAGAGAAGTTGAAGTAGCTTGCCCTAGGATGTAGCTTGTAACTCCTAGAGCTGAGATCTTGTTTATATACAAAAGGTTTCAAGAATCAAAAGTACTCTAAGCCACTTTGCGTTTCGGCTGTCATCGAAAAAGGGATATCCAAAGTTTCAGGTTCGCAGTTTGTGAAACGGAACGGCCAGCTTTCGTTCTAAGGCGGGCGGAGGTTTAGCCACTCCCTCGTCCTTTGCTCTGCCCCAGACACCCACGCTCGCTTTCCTCTTCTTCCTCCACCTCGCCCTACTTCCCTTCTTCCTAGCTTCTCTCTTCTTTCGCCTCGCCGCCGCGTGCCCTCGCTCGTCGCCCAGCGCCTCGCCTTACTTCCCCTAGCTCCGCCAAGCCTCGCTGCATACGCGCCCACGCGCAGTCCGCCGTCGCGCCCCTATGACGTCACCCGCGCGCCACCGCTTTCGGGCTGGGGACTGGGGGCGGGGCCGCGCGGAGGGCAAGCCGGGGGCGGGGCCGGGGCCAGAGCAGAACTCCGGGCCTCCGCGGCCATAGCTGACTGTGCCGTCCCTTCCCCTCACCCGCTCCACGCCCTCCTGGGCCGAGTGCAGTTGGGTGGTGTCAGGAGCCTCTCCCTGAGGGGCACCGCGGCCTCAGGAGCTGGGCCTCCAGTGCGGCGCGATGTCAGGCGCGGTGACAGCTCTGTGAGTCCGAGGCCGCGGCCGTGGCGCTGGGCGGCTGCGGGGCCTGACCGGTCCGCTCATGGTGCCGCCACGACGCCATCGCGGGGCAGGAAGGCCAGGTAGGCAGGCAGGGAAGGGCCCTGACATCACCGGAGCCCAAACCGGGACGGAGTGCCCACCAGCAGCACCACCTCCTGCCCTTGGTGGCAGCAGGAGCGCCTTGACCGAAACCGTGAGGGTCTCTAGGGGCGGAGGGAGCGGGAGCTGACAGGGGCGCCCGAGCCCTGCGCCCACCGCTGGCAATTGAGGAAGCCGTGCGTGCGCCCTCGCCTCGGCTCCCCGGGGAGGCGTCTCTGCCTTAACTGTCTTCCCCGCTCCAAAACAGAAGGATGATTCCTTTTCCCAGCTGTTTCTTTTAAAATGACTGGATGTTTTGACGGAGGTGGGTGGAGGAGCATGGAGAATCCTTTTCTTTTACCACTTGAAGAGACTGGAAAGGTGCCTTCAAGACCCACAACAAATCACTTACTCTCCGATAACCAAATTCCACTCCAGCAGATCAGGGACAGAAAAGACACTTTTAGAAACAGTGTCTAGACGCTGTCCCCAGGGATGGATTCCTCTGGATGGAGAGGTGAATGGAGTTCCGTATTTGCGAAACTCAGAGAAGCTATTTTCTAGTAGTTAACTATTCTTAAATGTGCCGTATGTTGTATATTACTCCCCCTCCCTGCCCGCCCCGTATCGCGTATCTCTCTAAGTATAATCTGAAGCGTACAGTGGACACCATGAAAGTACTGAGAAAGGTGGCAAGTATGTTTAACACATTTTGGTCCTTTTCATTGATTTGCTTTGAGTTTGAAGATGAAGAGTAAAAAACGATGTGATGACTCTTACCTCGAGTTATTCACGTTTTCATAGCATAATTTCATGGTTGTTTTTAGGGGTGCTGAGTTCTTCACCTCCTTTTAGACTGAGATCTGCCAAGTTTTCCGGCATTGCTCTTGAGGATCTCAGAAGGGCTCTTAAGACAAGGTAGATTCCACGTTTATCCTCTATGTAACTTTAACACTGAACATTAGCTAACAAAAGTCAAATGTTTCTGTTATACTAATCTTCTCATTTTTAATGGTGGTTTTTCTAAAATCATCTCTAATGTGATCTGTATTTTCTAAAAAACAGACTGCAAATGGTGTGTGTATTTGTCATGAACCGAATGAATTCCCAGAACAGTGGTTTCACTCAGCGCAGGCGAATGGCTCTTGGGATTGTTATTCTTCTGCTTGTTGATGTGATATGGGTTGCTTCCTCTGAACTTACTTCGGTATGTACCTTTGGTCCAGGAATGATGTTACATTACAGCCACAATGTTACTCTTAACCTGTAGTAACTCTAGCCGTTACAATCTCCTGCTTTCTAAAAGCAGTATCTTAAATACTATTGAATTTTTAAAAAACGTTGAATTATTGCCACTTGAAGTTAAAACTGAAAGGATGATCCTTTTTATTGTTTCATACAGTTTTCTTGTATCTTTTAGGGAGGGTTACTTAGAGAGACTATGCATATTTTCTTACATTTGAAAGTGTTACTCGTGGCTTTTTTTCTAAATTCAAATTCTTTCTGTAAATATTATTTTCTAGTGAAATAACTGTCAGGATGCAAAACAATGTCACCATTTAGTAGAAAGTTCAGAGTGCTTTTGGACAAATGAGTAAAAATAATGAGTTTTCACTGTTATAATGCCCATGAGTGGTTGCATCCACATTTATGCTTGCTGACTCAAACCTTATTATAAGATGCATGGTATACCTCATAATTTTCCTTCAGTTAAATTGTATCTTGACAGTTTCCTTCAGTTAAATTGTGTCTTTATTGATGACCTATTGGTAGTAATGTGGCATTTCGAATTTGCAAGCTAGTTTTTCTTTCTACTTGTATACTTTATTCTGCTTGGTTAATGATCCCTATAAAAAGCAACTTTTATTTTCAGAAGTCTGCATTTCAACTTCTACGTTGCAATTTTAAGGCAAATATACAGCAGGAAACTGGCATTTATAAAATAAACCTAATTTTCAAAAGAAGCAGTTTAATACTCAGGTCTCATATTGTAGCTAAGTAAATATTGACATTGGCATTGTATCCTATGAGTATATAAGTTGTTTTTTTTTTTTTTTTCTTTTTTTTTTTTTTTGAGATAGAGTCTTGCTCTGCTCTGTCGCCCAGGCTGGAGTGCAATGGTGCGATCTCGGCTCACTGCAACCTCCGCCTCCCGGGTTCAAGGGATTCTCCTGCTCCGGCCCCCTGAATAGCTGGGATTACAGGCGCACCCCACCACGCCAGGCTAATTTTTGTATTTTTAGTAGAGACGGGGTTTCACCATGTTGGTCAGACTGGTCTCAAACTCCTGACCTCATGATCCGCCCGCCTCGGCCTCCCAAAGTGCTGGGATTACAGACGTGAGCCACCTCACCTGGCCAAGTATATAAGTTTTTATGCTTTTCAGAATTAATCTCTGGAATCTAATAGACCATATATTTTTTGCTTTAAAACTCTTCTCTAACCTTCTTTTAGATGAACATTTTGTACTTTTACCTCAAAGAAATGTCTTTGATATTGACAGGGAACTAAACCTATCTTTTAAATTTTATTTTCATTTAAAATAAATAGTTTGTTTTTATATATTAGTTAATAAAATTTAGGACAAAATAGCACCTGGTTAAATTATCATTTAACCACATCTAAGCAAAGTAGAAAGGAAAAAACAATTTGTTGTTTGTGGTAATCATTTCACAATGTATACATATATCGAAACACCATGTTGTAAAAAATACATATATTTGGTGTTTGTCAGTTGTACTTTAATGAAACTGGAGGAAAAAACTCAACTTACCTTAATTTTTTTAAAGTAAAATATTTTAGTAAGAGGATATTTTACAATCTCATTATTCAAGAATATATGTAATGTCTCTACTTCTTCAACCAGTTATGCTCATTAAACTTTGGAGATAGGGCCAGGCGCAGTGGCTCACGCCTGAAATCCCAACACTTTGGGAAGATCAGGTGGGCAGATCACCTGAAGTCAGGAGTTCGAGACCAGCCTGGCCAACGTGGTGAAACTCAGTCTCTACTAAATACAAAAATTAGCTGGGTGTGGTGGTGGGTGCCTGTAATCCCAGTTACTCTGGAGGCTGAGTTAGGAGAATCGCTTGAACCTGGGAGGCAGAGGTTGCAGTGAGCTGAGATCATGCCATTGCTCTCCAGCTTGGGCAACAAGAGTGAAACTCCTTCGCAAAAAAAAAAAAAAAAAAAAAAAAAAAAAAAAAGAAAAAACAAACTTTGGAGATAAAGTGTGTATTTCAAAAAGAAAATCAGTCTTTTTATTATGGATATTTTCTAACATATACAAAGTAGAATATTATAATGAGTCTCCATGTATTCATTACTTAGCTTTAGCACTTAACCAAATTTGCCAACCTTATCAACCTCTCCTCAAAACTTTTTTTCCTGGAGCATTTTAAAGCATATTTTAAAGCATATGTCACATGCCATTTCACCCACAATTTCTTTCCTATTTACTTTAAACTGAAAAGGACTTTTAATTTTCTTAAACATAATCACTATGCCATTAACATAGTTAACAAAATTAACTGTAATTCCTTAAGATCATCTGATATCCAGTCTATGTTCAGTTTTCTCCAGTCCAGTTTTCTCCGGTGGTGTCAAGGACTTTTTTTTCCCATTAAGTTTGTTAGGATCTAAATGAAGATCACGCATTGCATTTGTGGTATCTTTTACTCCTTAACTGTATCTTCCCTCCTTTTTTTTAATACCATAAATTTGTTGGAGAAATTGGGTCATTTTTCCTATTGGATGTATCACACATTCTGGATTTGGCTGATTGTTTCCTTGGGGTATCATTTAACTTGTTATTTTTCTCTTATTTCTTGTAAAGTGGTAGTTAGATGTAAAGTCTTGATTTAGGTTTAGTTTTCAGGAAAGAATACTTTGGGGTACTGAGTACTTCCTGTAACATTCCAGCATGACATACATAGTGACTGCAAGTCTCACTTTAGATGATGCCAATTTAAGTACTATAAAATTCCTCACCAACTTTTAGGTAATAGTTGAATATCCACGTTTAAGTTGTCTAGATAAAGTATTTCATTAGGGGTTGCAAAATGGTGATTTTTTTTTGAGTTATTCCCTCTGTATTTGTTAGCTGGAATTCTTTAAGTCTTTTTAATATGGCCTTATTAATCTTTTTTTTTTTTTTTTTTTTGAGATGGGACAGAGTTTTGCTCTTGTCACCCAGGCTGGAGTGCAATGGCACTATCTCGGCTCACTGCAACCTCCGCCTCCCAGGTTCAAGCAATTCTCCTGCCTCAGCCTTCTGAGTAGCTGGGATTATAGGCACCTGCCACCACGCCAAGCTAATTTTTGTATTTTTAGTACAGACTGGGTTTCACTGTGTTGGCTAGGCTGGTCTTGAACTCCTGACCTCAAGTGATCCACCCGCCTTGGCCTTCCAAAGTGTTGGGATTACAGGCGTGAGCCACTGTGCCTGACATCTTATTAATCTTTAACATTTTCTTTCCACCACAAGATGCCCTGGGCCCATCTTGTACATTTTCTGCTCCATACCTGGATTTGGCCATGTATTATAGGAGCCGTTGTTTCTTTTTTTTTTTTTTGGGGACAGAGTCTCACGCTGTTGTCCAGTATGGAATGGTGCAGTGGCATGATCTTGGCTCACTATAACCTCTGACTCCTGGGTTCAAGTGATTCTCCTGCCTCAGCCTCCAGAGTACCTGGGATTACAGGCAGGTGCCCCCATGTGCTGCAAAGTTTTGTATTTTTTGTAGAGACAGGGTTTCATCATGTTGGCCAGGCTGGGCTTGAACTCCTGACTTCAAGTGATCCACCCGCCTTGGCCTCCCAAAGTGCTGGGATTATAGGTGTGAGCCACTGTGCCTGGCCAGAGCCATTGTTTCTTTTAGTGTAAAATGGCGTGGACCACCATTTACGTCCTAGAGTTGCACTTTCCTCCTGGATTGTCATTTTTTTCTATGCCTTTTTAGTGGATATAACTAGGAATTTTCTTAGGATATAAAAAATTGTGAGTTTATATTCACAATACACTAAAAACAAACAAACAAACAAAAAAACAGTCTCCCTTGGGAAACGTCCATAACCTTGAAATTTGTCAGTCCCTTTTTGGTGCTCCGTGGCATCCTGAACCCCTCTCTTGTTACTTGGCACATTATGCTGTATTCTCTTCATATATATGTCTCCTCTATTAGATGTTAAGCTCCCCAAGGGCAGGATAACTTCCCTTCCTTCTCTTTTGTTTTTCTTTATGAGATAGGGTCTTTGCTCTGTTGCCCAGGCTGGAGTGCAGTGGCTTGATCATGGCTCACTGCAGCCTCAACCTTTGTGAACTCAGGGGATCCTCCTGCTTCAGCCTCCCAAGTAGCTGGGACTGAGGGTGCACGCCACCACCCTGGCTAATTTTTCTATTTTGTTGCAGAGACAGAGTTTTGCCATGTTGCCCAGGCAGGTCTTGAAATTCTGGGCTCAAGCAATCTTCCTGTCTTGGTCTCCCCAAGTGCTGGGATTATTGGCTTGAGCCTCCACGCCTGGCCCTGTCTTACTTTTCTTTAGCTCCTAGTATAGGCACTGTTTCGTAGTAGGTTTCAACGAATGTTAAACCAAACTTATTTTAGCAGGTTGTTGCTGCTTTGTTTGGTGATATCCTTTTGTATGCAAGGTAAATACAGTATTCAGAAATGAATCTAAAATATTTTTGTAATCCCTTTGACTTTTTCTTTCCAAGTGAACTTCCGAAGAGTTAAAAATCATGTAGTGACTTTATTTTGGAGATGAGTAATAAGGTTTAAGGTTATCTCAGAGTTGTCTGTGTAACTTTTTCCTCTACAGTATGTTTTTACCCAGTACAACAAACCATTCTTCAGCACCTTTGCAAAAACATCTATGTTTGTTTTGTACCTTTTGGGCTTTATTATTTGGAAGCCATGGAGACAACAGTGTACAAGAGGACTTCGCGGAAAGCATGCTGCTTTTGTAAGTGTTTAATTTTAACTGTCTGTTAGGAAGGGGGTATAGATACGTTTTTTCAAAGTTTAAAGATGTATTAGTTTCTTTAAGGACAGTCATATTTTAAGTTGTTCAGTTAAGTGAGTGAAGATGATATAAGAAAACCGGCTCTTGTCCAAAATTTTAAATTTATTCTTCTAATTAAGTAGTATCAGAATAGTTTGTGAGAACTCTTACTCCATGACATTTTCTGAGTTGTTAAAAATTGTTGAATTAGCCCAAATCAATTAATGTGGCAATGAAGATGAAAGTAAGGAATAAGAAGAATATCAAGAGTCTGTCATTTGCAGATTGGATGAGTATCCTCTAATTGTTAGGTGGATTCTGGAAACAAAAAAATTCAAAGTTGTATGTATTAAAATGAAAATATCATATTTCCAGACATATTTTAGATGTTTGGCTAATCAAATTATATTCTTTGATTGATGTAATGTAATATGCTCATTCATAGTGTTGAAAGAAATATGAGTTTATATAATGATATATCTTCCTTATAGAAGTAGAAATTTTGAATTATTGAGAATGAAGAATTATAAAACTTTCTTATGTTAATCCTTTTAAAAAATTCTTTATTATGTTAGAATATATATAATGTGAAATACACCATTTTAACTATTTTTAAATGTATAGTAGTGGCATTAAGTGCATTGACTTTGCTCTACAACCATCAGCTCCAGAATTTTTCATCATCCTAGACCGAAAGTCTGTACACAGACTTAGAAATAACCACTATTCATTCTTCCCTCCAAACCCTAGTAACCACTGTATTATTTTCTGTCTCTCTTAATCTTTTTCTTTCGTGTGTATTATTTTTTGTGGGTTAAAATAGTATTGTTTCTTGTCTTATCTAATAAGTACATCCTTTTTAAAATTATTAATTTATTTTTAGAGACAGGGTCTCACTTTGTTGCCCAGGCTGTAGTGCAGTGGTTTAATCACAGTTTGCTGTAACCTTGAATCCTGGGCTCAAGCAGTCTACTTGCCTCAGTCTCTCAAGTAGCTGAGTACATAGCCACGCAACACCACACCCCACTAATTTTTGTATTTTTTATAGAGACAGTGTCTCACTATGTTGCTCAGGCTGATCTCAAAGTCTGGCCTCAGGCATTCCACCGTCTTGGCCTCCCAAAGTGCTGGGGTTACAGACCTGAGCCACTGCACCCAGCAGTCAGGGGCTTTCAATAATTGTTTTTTAAAGCTGGGCTTGGTGGCTCATGCCTGTAATCCCAGCATGTTGGGAGGCTGAGGCAGGCAGATCTCTTGAGCCTCAGGAGTTCAAGACCTGCCTGGGCCATAGTGGCTCATGCCTCTTATCCCAGCACTTTGGGAGGCCAAGGGGGCGAATCATGAGGTCAGGAGATCGAGACCATCCTTGGCCAACATGGTGAAACCCCGTCTCTACTAAAAATACAAAAATTAACTGGGCATGGTGGCGCACTCCTGTAGTCCCAGCTGCTCGGGAGGCTGAGGCAGGAGAATTGCACGGACTTGGGAGTCAGAGGTTGCAGTGAGCTGAGATCGCACCACTGCACTCCAGCCTGGTGACAGAGCGAAACTCCGTCTCAAAATAAATAAATAAAAAACAATTAAAAACAATTTTTTAAATGTAGGTGAAGCCTGCAAATGTATACTCATGTACACACACAAATTTAAGTTACCAAAAATATGAGTATATATTTTTTTACTTTGCAAAAGTAATACATATACATTGTAGAAATTATATATACATCATAATATCACATGTAGGGATAAATTGTATGTGTATTAGTATAGGTATATTGTTGAAAATTTAGAAGCTACAGAGAAACAAAAAGAGGAAAATAAATGCTACCATTCAAGGAATAACCACTGATAATATTTTGACATATATCCTGCCATTCTTTTCATGTGTGTATTTTTTATTTTTTACAAAAATGGAATTGGGCCTGGTGCGGTATCTCATGCCTATTATTCCAGCACTTTAGGAAGCTGAGGTGGGTGGATCACTTGAGGCCAGGAGTTTGAGACCAGCCTGGCTAACATGGTGAAACTCTGTCTCTACTAAAAATACAAAAAATTAGCCAGTCGTGGTGGTGCACTCCTGTAATCCCAGTTAGTCGGGAGGGTGAGGCATGAGAATTGCTTGAAGTCGGGAGGTGAAGGTTACAGTGAGCAGAGATTGAACCACTACACTCCAGTCTGGGCGACAGAGTGAGACTGTCTCAAAAAAATAAAATAAAAATGAAAATGGAATTCTTTTCAAGGTTAATCCATATTGTAGTGTTTCTGTACTTCATTCATTTTTTGTTGCTGTTGTTGAGACAGAGTCTCACTCTCTTGTCCAGGCTAGAGTGCAGTGGCGCAATCTCAGCTCACTGAAACCTCCACCTCCTGGGTTCAAGTGATTCTCCTGCCTCAGCCTCCTAAGTAGCTGGGATTACAGGTGCCCGCCACCATGCCCGGCTAATTTTTGTATTTGTAGTAGAGACGGGGTTTCACCATGTTGGTCAGGCTGGTCTTGAACTCCTGATCCCAAGCGATCCACCCCCCTCGGCCTCCCAGAGTGCTGGGATTACAGGTGTGAGCCACTGCGCCCGGCCAAATAATGTCATTTTTAAAGCTTTTAATTCTTATTGCTAAATTACTGTCTGTAATGGTTGCATTAATTCTTATCTCTGTTAGCAGTATATAATTAAACCCTTGTTAAACACTCATTAAATCTCATGATTGAACCCTTAGCAACATCCCATCATTTGCCAACTTGACAGGTGAACAATGATGATAGCTTGTTTAATGTGCATGTTTTTGGTTACTTTTTCATATTTTTTTGGAAAGTAGAACTCTTGTGTGTGTTGTCTGTGTCTTATTTTTCTACATTGACTCCCTTTTTGTTACTGATTTGTTAGGGTTCTTTTACAGCATGGGCTCTAGTGTTTGAATCTTGTTCTATCACTTGCCAGTTTTTGATCTTGGGCAAGTTTTTTAACCTCTTCAGACTTTCAGCAGAGATAGTGATAGACTAGCTGTGGATATGAAATGAAATCATATTTACATAGCATTAGCGCAGTGATTCTTAAAGTGTGATCCAGACCTTGAAATTCATTCAGGGTTTTTCTTTTTTGAGACGGAATCTTGCTCTGTGGCCCAGGTTGGAGTGCAGTGGCGTGATCTCGGCTCACTGCAACCTCCACGTCCTGGTTCAAGCGATTCCCCTGCCTCAGCCTCCTGAGTAGCTGGAATTACAGGCATGCGCCACTGTGCCTAGCTAATTTTTGCATTTTTTAGTAGAGATGGGGTTTCACCACGTTGGCCAGGCTGGTCTCAAACTCCTGACCTCAAGTGATCAACCCACCTCAGCCTCCCAAACTGCTGGGATTACAGGTGTGAGCCACCATGCTTGGTCTCATTCAGAGGTTTTTGAGGTCAAAATTAATTTCATAATAATACCAAGATGTTTCTTACCTTTTTTTTTTTTTCTTTTTTTGAGACGTAATCTTGCTGCCCAGGCTGGAGTGCAATGGCACAATCTTGGCTCACTGCAACCTCCACCTTCAGAGTTAAAGTGATTCTCCTGTCTCAGCCTCCCGAGTAGCTAAGATGACAGGCACGTGCCAACACTGTTAGCTATTTTTTTTTGTATTTTTAGTAGAGACAGGGTTTTACCATGTTGGTCAGGCTAGTCTTGAACTCCTGACCTCAAATGATCCACCAGCCTTGGCCTGTTACTTGCCTTTTTAAATAACCCATCCCTCTTTTCCCTACTTACCTGAAATGTTATAGTAGTGTTGTGAAAAGGGCATAAGCTTTGGTTTTAGACTAACTTGGGTTTTAATCCTGACTGTCAGGATTAAAAATCTCTCAGCCTCAAATTTTTCATCAATACAATGAAGATAATACCTACCTCACAATGGTGAATATGTGGCATTAGCTGCTATTATTATTAGTAACAGTTTTAGTCTTACAGGTTGATTCTGGATTTTTGCTTCTATTTATCTGAGTTGTGTCTGACTAGTCCTACAGTATAATGTAAGTTTCATTGAATTTTGTATCTTGTTATCTGTGTTTAGTTTGCAGATGCTGAAGGTTACTTTGCTGCTTGCGCAACAGATACAACTATGAATAGTTCTTTGGTAAGTGCTTCTTTTCTTGTCGGGAATAGAGAGGTGGGGTTGAGCCATGGTAGGAAAAACTGAAACAGTTTTGATGGCAGCAAAGCCGTATTACAACATAGATATGGCTCAATATTGGGTGCCCATCATTAGGATTGTAATTTGGTACTTTTTTTCTCCTTAGGGATACCTGGGGCCTAGAGGTAAGCAATTTAGCTGCCTCTGAAGAGAGAGGGAAAGGGGAAACTGGTTCAGGAGTGAAAATAATAAAGGACAATCCTTTGTTACTAACCAACTTTTTCACTTCATGCATATTATTATTATCATTTAGAAACAAATACTTTTGACACTGAGACTATATAGGCAAATTATTCGTTTGTTCCACAAATTTTTTACAGTGACAAATCTGTGTTAAACACGTTCTAGGCTCTGAAGATACAGCTTTGTTTTAGTGTGTGAGTGTGTGCGTATTTGCGAGGGGACAGGTAATAAGCAAGTAAAGTAATTGACATAGTAACTTATTTTAAGTATTTGTAATCTAGTTGGAGAGGTAGTATATAAAAATCTTTTTTTAAGATGATCACTCAGGCATCTCTTTTTTTATTTTTTATTTTTAGATTTCTTTTTAGAGACAGGGTCTTGGTCTATTGCCTCTGGTGGAGTACAGTGGCACAATTATGGCTTATTGTAACTTTCAGCTGCTGGGCTTAAGCAATCACCTTGTCTCAGCCTCCTAAATACAAGCATACTCCACCACTAACTTTTTATTTTTACTTTTTAGAAACATGGTCTTGCTGTGTTGCTCAGGGTGGCATCTCTTTAAAATGTATTTTTAATGATACTTGTTTTCTTTCCAAACATGGCATTTTATCTGAGAAAAATTTTAGTTACTCTAAAATTTAATAGCAATTTGTGAAGCACTGGCTTGGTGACCTTATTCACAGCACAGTTTCTTGTTTGTCTCTCTGTTTTTTAGAACTGCAATGGCATGCAGAGTAGGTTAATAGATACTATGAAGAATTTTTTTTTCCTGGGATCTTAAGCATCAATAAAATAATTTAATATCATTTGTCTCTATCAGTACAGAGGGCAAAGTTGAGATGGCAGCCTGCTCTTCTGGCTACTCTTGTACTAATTCTTACTATTATCTGTAAGATGGATATGTCAAATTGCTCTAGGCCAGATG
Organism: Gorilla gorilla gorilla; assembly: GCF_029281585.2. NCBI lineage: Eukaryota > Metazoa > Chordata > Mammalia > Primates > Hominidae > Gorilla > Gorilla gorilla. Next base: position 15,224,947 of record NC_073235.2, on the reverse strand, counting down.
CTGTAATGAAAACTTCAGTGTAACAAAGAGATTATGTCTATTTCCAGACCCACTGTCCCTTCATTTACTGAATTTTTTTTTTTTGTTCGTAGAGCTCTGTACCAGGAGTTAAAAGAGAAATCAAAGAAATAAAAAAAGTTCTGTTAATTTTGAAGAATTAGCCTAGTTGGAGATTTGTACCTTAAATATAGATCATCTGAAGAACATTTGCAAAAACAGTTGAGGAATTTATAACTACCTAAAAATATGGACCTTTGGAGCATGGTTAGACAAACCTGGCTTTAATTGTTTTGTCTGCTACCTGATTACTTTATACCTCAGCTTTATTCTCTAAAAATATAAATATTATTATTATTTTGAGATGGAGTCTCGCTCTGTCACCCAAGCTGGAGTGCAGTGGCACAATCTCAGCTCACTGCACAACCTCCATCTCCTGGTTTCAAGCGATTTGCCTACCTCCTCCTCATGAGTAGCTGGGATTACAGGCACACACCACCACGCTCAGCTAATTTTTGTATTTTAGTAGAGATGGGGTTTCACCATGTTGGCCAGGCTGGTCTTGAACTCCCGACCTCAAGTGATCTGCCCGCCTCAGCCTCCCAAATTTCCGGGATTACAGGCCTGAACCACTGTGCCGGCCATATTCTATAAAATTATTGTGAGTACTAATGAGAAATATATGTTTAACTGCTCTAGAGTTGGTACTCAATACACAGTAAGAACTGGTAAGTAGTAGCTATTTTGTGTAAAGGTCTTCAAGAATTTTAGTTTTTTATTGAGTTTTACATAATAAGAGGAGACAATTTAGTAAATATAAATACATACTATATACCTGGTTATCAGTTTGTTATCTGCCTTGCCTGTTAGACTGCATGATCACTGAGGAAGAGACTGCTTTTATTCACCCTTATATCCCCAGGACTTAGAACAGCGTCTGACATAGTAGGAGCTCAGACTCCTACTATGAGCATTTGTTAAATGAATGAAAAGGAATGAGAGAGAATCTGTTAGCTGAGATGGAATCTGTTAGCTAAGAAAGAGATATGTTTTTATGACATTTAAATATTAGATATCATAATATGCCAATGCTGTTATATTACATTTCTAAACTGTAAACTGATTCTTTTCTGTCATTGTACCTGTATGGATCTGTTGAGTTTCCTTTTTTAAGTCTTGAAAATTGCTGTTTAAACTTGGTGGTGAACAACCACGTTTTAGATGGTATTTGTGTCTACGTACTATCCATTTAAATTTTAACCACTATGTTAGCTTTTATATTTGTTGTTTATAATTTTTTCTGTTACATTCCAGAGTGAACCTCTGTATGTTCCTGTGAAATTCCATGATCTTCCAAGTGAAAAACCTGAGAGCACAAACATTGATACTGAAAAAAGTAAGCAAAACTTGGAAATGGGTAGAAAGTTTACCTTTATTCAAGCCACTTCAGAACTTAGTGATGATGTGGGTTGACTGAAACATGTAGCAGTTCTGCTCCATGTGGTGTTGACTCAGCCTGTAGTCTTCTAGAAGTTTGACTGGATTATGAATCTAATATAGTATAATCATTTTTGTATTATTTCAACTGGAAATAATTTCCAAATACCATAAATCTCTATGGTTTCATCATATATATGTATACACACATACACACATGCATCACACGCATATATATAAACAAATAATATCCTCTTAAATATGCCCTCAAAGAGCCTAATAGCAAATTATAAGAGTTTTGCTGATTCTGTGAATTTAGTAAAGAATGCCACCTTTAACATAAGGTGCAGTATTTATCCTTAATTTCCCTTGCAAGGAATGGACCTATAGAGAATTGTTCTGCGTGCTTGCCCAGGAAACTAATTCTCATAAATTGGGTATGCGTGAGGAAAAATCCAAATAAAGTTTTACTAGGAATACTAAAATAGTAAATCAAACTAAAATCCTGAAATAGGCAGTTATGTATATACAGTACACAATTGCAGAAACCTTGTTTGAATATTGGTCTCATTTTAAACCTTTTACAACATTTTTGTAGATGAAATCATTTTTCCTTTTAACTCTTTTAAGTGAACAAAGTTGTCTCAGGTAATGATATACCTCTTTTTGGTTTACTTTGACTGTCTTACTCTGATCATAGATGAACTTATACATTTATCAGTAAATTAAAACTTGTGACTTTTGTTGGAGAGGAATTATTTAATTATTTCATATTATGCTCTTCCTTTTAAGCCCCCAAAAAGTCTCGTGTGAGGTTCAGTAATATCATGGAGATTCGACAGCTTCCGTCAAGTCATGCATTGGAAGCAAAGTTGTCTCGCATGTCATATCCTGTGAAAGAACAAGAATCCATACTGAAAACTGTGGGGAAACTTACTGCAACTCAAGTAGCGAAAATTAGCTTTTTTTTTTGCTTTGTGGTAGGTCTTTTATGATATGTTTGCATATGATGTTTGAAACTTGAATTTTAAGACTGTATACATACCAACAATATAGGATCGAAGTGTGAGACAATTAGGTTGTTTAATCATGACTTTAAACTCTGCTATTTGATATGTGTAGGAAGTTAGGCTATCAAAATTAATAAATGCTTGATATACCTCAAAGAGTTAGAATTCAATAAGTCCTATAACACTTCAGCTATTTACATATGTACACAAACTTACGAACACACACAGGTTGGGAAGTTCTTCAGAATTTAGCATTGCCTCATGCTCAAAATTATGAATAGAGTTATTTTACACTGTGATATATGTATATACAAAGGCTTGTAAATATCTAGATAAGAGTTTACTGTATGCATTGATTTTTTTCAAATAAGTGTTTTGCAGTTTTATATTCATATAAATGAGGTTAAGTATTATTTTGTCAAGTACTCAGTATATTTCTACAGAATTTCTGGTTGTATTATTTATAGTTTCTTTTTAAAGATAGAAACTGAAAAATGTGCTTAAGATTTCACATAGAATAATGATGGAGTAAATAAAGTATTGTTATTTTGGGCTAAGCTGGGATTAGAGACTTGTCTGAGTTAGAACTCTAACATGTAGAATTTAAAAAATGAATTTCTGTGATATTTTATGTATACATCATTGGAAGTAGCCTAATCCAAGGTTTTTTAAATATGAGCCTTTAAGATTCAAATTTGTACTGAGCATCTTAAACCCCTAAACAATGAAATGCTAATGTCAATGTTATTAGCCTGATTATAAAATTTTTTTAACGTCATGATTTTGCCTTTCATACTCATTAAAATAGCCCATTTTTCTCCATTCCCTGGCTCTACTAATAACACTATTCTTTATAGCAGATTTAAAGATATGTGCAGATAATAGCCTTTTTAAGAATTAATTTTTGAAATTATAATAAAGTATACATAAAATATACCATTTCGATCTTTTTTTTTTTTTTTTTTTTTTAAATGGAGTTTCACTCTTGTTGCCCAGGCTGGAGTGCAATGGCGCGATCTCAGCTCACCACAACCTCTGCCTCCTGGGTTCAAGCAATTCTCCTGCCTCAGCCCCACGAGTAGCTGGGATTACAGGCATGTGCCACCACACCCAGCTAATTTTGTATTTTTAGTAGAGACAGGATTTCTCCATGTTGGTCATGCTGGTCTCGAACTTCTGACCTCAGGTGACTCCCCCTGCCTCAGCCTGCCAAAGTGTTGGGATTACAGGCATGAGCCACCGCTCCTGGCCCTGATCATTTTTAAGTGTACAGTAAGTGGCATAAAGTACATTCACATTGTTGCACAACCATCACCCCATCCATCCACAGAATTTTTTCATCTTATAAAACTGAAAGTATCTGTTAAACAATAGCTCCTCTTTCCCACCACCCCCAGCCCCTGGCAACCACTATTCTGTTTCTGTTTCTATGGATTTGACTACTCATAAGTACCTCATGTTGAGTGGAATCATACAGCATTTGTCTTTTTGAGACTGGTTTATTTCACTTAGCGTAATGTCCTCCAGGTTCATCCAGGTTGTAACTGGTGTCAGAATTTCCTTTCTTTTGAAGGCAGAATAATATTTCATTGTACAGATATACCATCTTTTGTTTATTCATTATTCTGTCAATAGATGCTTGGGTCACTTTGACCATAAATGGTCTTTAAAAAATAGCAACTTAAAATACATTGTGAAAGCAGAGAGCTAACAGATAATTTCAGTTTTATAAGATGAAAAAATCTGGCCAGGCGGGGTGGCTCACGCCCGTAGTCCCAGCACTTTGGGAGGCTGAGGTGGGTGGATCACGAGGTGAAGAGATTGAGACCATCCTGGCCAATGTGGTGAAACCCCATCTCTACTAAAAATACAAAAATTAGCTGGGCATGGTGGTGTGCACCTGTAGTCTCAGCTACTCAGGAGGCTGAGGCAGGAGAATCGCTTGAACCCAGGAGGTGGAGGTTGCAGTGAGCCGATACGGCGCCACTGCACTCCAGCCTGGGTGACTGAGCGAGGGTCTGTCTCAAAAAAAAAGAAAAAGAAAAAAATCCTGTGGATGGATGGGGTGATGGTTGCATAACAATGTGAATGTACTTTATGCCATTAACTGTACACTTAAAAATGATCCAAATGGTGTATTTTATGTATATTGTAATTTCAAAAAATAATTTTTAAAAACACTATTATCTGCACATACCTTTAAATCTGCTATAAGGACTAGTGTTATTACATAACAATTTACATAGTACATTTCTCTCAGAGTTTTAAGTTAGGAAAACGTTTGCTTTTTCCAAGGAAGAGAGAGAGTTCCTTTTAACAGACAATAAGCTGTGTAACTCAGGGGTTTTCCTATTGCCTCCCTGCCTTTCTGCCTACGGATGAGTTGTGTGCTCACCTGAAGTAGCTTTCTTCCTTTAAACTGAAGTTTCTGATACAATCATCACGTTGCACAGCCAGCTCCCACTCCGTTACCCATTTAATCTGGCTCTTATCTTTTTACTCTTGTTTTAATTTTTACCGTATTACAATTGGTCCTTGAACAACATGGGTCTGTATTGCACAGGTATGCTTACACACAGATTTTCATCTATCTCTGCCACACCTAAAACAGCAAGACCAATCCCTTCTCTTCCCCAGCCTTCTTACACAACATGAAGATGACGAGGATGAAGACCTTTCTGTGATGATTCATTTCCACTTAATGAGTAGTAAATATATTCTTTCTTATGATTTTCTTAACAGCATTTCTTTAGCTTACTTTATTGTAAGCATATAGTATACAATACATACAACATACAAAATACCTGTTAATCATTACTTATGTTATTAGTAGGGTTTCCAGTCACCTGTAGTCTATCAGTAGTTACATTTTGGGGGAGTCAAGAGTTATAGCAGATTTTTTGTTGCCTGAGGGTTTGTCCCCTACTCTCCATGTTGTTCAAGGCTCAACTATAGATGCTTTTATTACACATCTCCTTTGAAAACTGGGTAGCATATAATTAATACATTTTAGTCCTGCCTGACACTCATTTAAAACAAGCAAACAGAGATCCCAACTAATAACATGAATATGTGAGACTTTAAACTATTTTTATTACATACGTAATTATCATACTACAAATCCCAAAGATTTTCTTTTGATTTACATAGCAGAATATTATTAATCAAGTTATCACTAAAATAAAGGCATTTCTTTGGGAAGTCAGAGGAATATAGTCCAGACATACAGTTGGCCCTCCGAATCCTTGAGTTCTCCCTCCTTGGATCCAGCCAACTGCAGATCAAAAATAATGAAGGTGAAAAAATAGAAGAATAGCAATACAACGATAAAAATAATAGAGATTAAAAAACAATAGCACGACAACTATTTACATTGTCTTAGGTACAAGTAATCTAGAGACGATTTAACGTATATGGGAGGATGTGTGTAGGTTGTATCCAAATGCTATGCCATTTTATATAAGGGACTTGAGCGTCTTTGGATTTTGATACCTTTGGGGTTGGGATCCTGAACCCAATCCCCTGCAGATCCCCTGCAGATACTGAGAGAAAACTAGCTTTTTAGAAACCTAGCTTAATAGAATGATAAGCTTTAGATAAGGTTAAGAGCAGTGCTGTTCAATAGAAATATAACATGAGCCTCAAATGCAGGCCACAAACGTAGTTTTAAATTATCTAGTAGGTACATTTAAAAAAGGAAAAGGAAACAGATGTTATCAATTTCAATATTATATTTGCATTTAGCCCACTATATGTAAAAATATTATTTCAACATGTTATTGATGTAAAAATTATTGATGAGATAGTTTACATTCTTTTTTGGTACTAAAATCTTCTAAACCCAGTATGCATTATACTTAAAGCACTTTTCAATTCAGACCAGCCAATTTCAATTGCTCAGTAGCCATGTGTGGCTAGTGTCTAATGTATTGGACAGTGTAGATCAAAAGGAGTTAATGATTACTGTATTTGCCAGTCTTCTTTGAATATCTTTTGTCTTACTAGGTTTTTTTTTTCTGTAAAATATAATTTAGATGATACTGGCTTTATCAAGAATATCTCTTACTACATATCCAAAGTAAATGAAATCAGTATCTCAAAGAGATATCTGTACCTCCATGTTTATTTTACAATATTCATCATAGACAAGATATGGGAACAACCTGAGTGTCTATCGATGGATGAATATATATATAGTACATTTTCATGGCTGAACATAATGTAATATTATTCAGCTCTAAAAAGGAAATCCTGCCATTTGCAACAACATGGACAAACCTGAAAGACTTTATGCTAAATGAAATAAGCCAGGCATAGAATGTCAAATACTCACAAATATGATCTCACTTATGTATGTAGAATCTAAAAAAGAAGGAAAGAGTAGAATGGTGGTTGCCAGAGAGTAGAATGGTAGGGAAATGGGGACGTGTTGGTCAAAGAGTACGTAATTTCAATTATAAGATGAATAAGTTCTGGGAACTAATGTATATGGAGACTTCAGATAACAGTACTATATTCTTTACTTGTAATTTGATAAGAGCAGATTCTTAAGTGTGTTCATCACATATACACACAGAAAAATGGTAACTATGGATGATGATGGATGTGCTAATTAATTTGACTATGGTAATCAGTAGACAATGTCATGTGTATATTAAATCATGTTATATACCTTGAACATACACTATTTTTATCAAATATTAAAATTTTATGACAATTTAAAAATGAATTACTAATGAAATTATGAAATATATTAATTATTTGCTATAATTATTCATAAATGGTTATCCTCAACTCTGAAATAATGAAGGGAGACGTTGTATGGACAATTTTTATTAGAGGATGGTTGAGATGGGTCTTCTTTGGTGATGAGGGTGCTGTGGAAACAAGAGCCAGAGAATGGAGTTTGGGGAGAGGTAGAGAATGGGAAGGTTATTCTGGAAAGAATTCACAGCTAATGAAGGATTCTTACGACCTTTGAATGCTTCTTATCTAAGTGATCTGTTTTTATTTATTTACCTTGCATTAGCATGGACCAGTGAGGTTGTTTGGAAAATGAGCACAATATTTAAGTATAAAAATAGTAAGAGAAGTGGGTCAAGAAAGCTAATAATCACCCTGTGAGCATTATCTGTTCATGGAGAAAATCTTTGACAGATAAGATTAAGGGTCGAATCTTCTTTTCTAGCACTTCATCGGCATGCAGATTGTGGCTTCTCTTGCCATATATGTTTGATATTGCCCATCAATTGTTAACTCATTTTATCTAGATAGGCATGTGAAATTATCTAGGAAATCAAAGGATTGCAGATGGAATCAGAACCACGTTGCCACAGTTTCATTCTGGCTTCAGCCTTGAGTACAGTATGGACTGAATGGAGACTACTAGGCTCTCAGCCATCTGCTGCGTTCTGGTAGTGCTCTACAATCATGTGTCTCTACTACTTCTTTGCAATGTAAATACTAGTGTAAAACTACTCAGCCACAAGCTCTGAGAGAGATCGAGAGATGTCCTTCTCTTAATAGAGATAAGTCATTTGGTGGAATAACTCTTCGAGTCAACCAGTGTAAGTAACAGAGACACCAAAAACTAGCCATTAGTTTACTTTGCTTGACCCAGCAATCTACCTCTTAGTATATGCTTTGGTGACACTCATGTACTTATGCACCAGGTGGCAGGTGTGTACTAGAATTAAGATATTCATAGTAGCATTGTTTCAGATAGTAAAAAAGTGTTATCCACAAAAAAACGGATGAATTATCAGTGAAAATTACTGAACTTTGGACACACACACATCCTGCCAACCTTCATCAAAAAAAGCATTATTTCTTATTCTCCATCCTAACCTAGATAAGTGGAAGAGAAGGAAGAATTCTTTTAAAAAAGTCCTGATAGCTGGAAAACTTCCTTCACTGTATCCAAAGTTATGAGAACTCTTTGGGTTGTGTCTCCAAACTGAGATTCAGAAAAGCAATCGCAATTAATCAATAAATTATCATTTTCATAGGACATTTCTAAATTTCCAAAGTGAATATAGCCTTTTATTTTTCAATCCAGCTAGCTAGGTAGGTCCATCCATATCCATGCACATCATCTGGTTTAATAGATTTCTCATTATGCTGTATTCATCTGTATATATTCTAATGTTGGAGAATTTTCTCAAATTTAAATATGATTTAGATAAACTTAACAGAGTGTCAGCAGTACTTAGATAAAGCAATTTTTTTTTTTTTTTGAGAAATGGTCTCTCTGTCACCTAGGCTGAAGTGCAGTGAGGCAGTTATGCCTCACTGCAGCCTCAACCTCCCAGGCTTAAGTAATCCTCCCACCTCAGCCTCCTGAGTAGCTGGGATTACAGGTGTGCACTACCATGCCTGGCTGATTTTTGTATTTTTTTTTTTTGTAGAAATGGGGTTTCACTGTGTTGCCCAGGCTGGTCTTTCTGGGCTCAAGCAATCCACCCACCTCAGCCTCCCAAAGTGCTGGGATTACAGGCATGAGCCACTACGCGCAGCCTAGATAAAGCAAATTTTTAAATTGATTTGATACTTGATTTTACTCATTAAAAAAAAAACCTGAATGCTAATTGTTAACCAACTATTGTTAAATTTTAAGGGAAATTGGGTAGCATGGTCTTAGGTCTGATTATAAATGTTTGTCTTTTTTGGGAGCCTGTGATGTTTTCAATACAAAGCAGCTTTTAAAACATCTTGTGAGAACAGTATTTAGGAGGAGAACAAAAAAGGGAATTCTGAATTGTAATGACAGATGTAAACATGTCTTTCATTAGGGTTCACTTTGGTTTTCTTTTTCTTTAGTGGTTTTTGGCAAATTTGTCATATCAAGAAGCACTTTCAGACACACAAGTTGCTATAGTTAATATTTTATCTTCAACTTCCGGTAAGAAATTTGTCTTTAAAAATCTGCATTATAAATCAGTGTATGTATTTCTGGTATATATGTGTGTACATGTACATCATTTTTATCTTGTTATAGCTTCTTACATTAGTTCTAATATACATTAGTCTATTATAACTGCCTTTTAATCTGTATACAGTCAGGTGCTGCATATGATGTTTCAATCTACAACAGACTGCATATACGATGGTGGTCCCATAAGATTATAATACTGTATTTTTACTGTACCTTTCCTATGTTTAAATATGTTTGGATACACAAATACTTACCATTGTGTTACAATTGCCTACAGTATTCAATACAGTAGCATGCCATACAAGTTGGTAGCCTACAAGCAATAGGCTTATAGCATATAGCCTAGCCGTGTAGTAGGCTATACCATTTAGGTTTGTGTGAGTATGCTCTATGATGGTGGCACAAGGATGACATTGCCTAACGACACACATTTTCTCTGTATTTATCCCTGTTGTTAAGCATGACTGTAGTTTCATGCCTTAGCCTGTGCTATTTATGTTCCTTCAAATACTTTACAATGTTTTTTATATAACAACATATTACAGTTTTTATAGGCTGGCCTTTTGTATTGTAGTTGCCTTTCCCTTCACACATCCTTTCCAGAGATCTTTTTCTAGACCCTTTGGCTAAAATGTAATTGCTTATTTCAGAACTATAATTTGCCCTATGATAGGTGTTTTATTTTTAAGATTGAATCACCTTTCAAATCTGGAAGACAAAAGTATTTTTAAAGCTATAAAAATAACTTTAGGGACACAGGCTTGATTATGATGAAGTCAGCATGTTACTCTGAATAAGATTTAAGTTTCCTATTAGTTTAAAATAAATAGGACTGTACTTGATCTGTACTGTTGAAATAAACATGGTTTAGTTTGGAGGCTATTTTATGCATGAACTTTAAACATTTCAGTCTAGTCATTACTTAACTGCAGTCATTTTCTTAGTTAAGAGTGACAAAAATAATTTGAAAGGTAGGTATATAATTTGCTTATTTAAACAATGAAGTTGGTAGTAAAAATGTTGACAGTATTTAAACTCATGTACCATTTTTAAATTCTTTTCTCCTCATAGGACTTTTTACCTTAATCCTTGCTGCAGTATTTCCAAGTAACAGTGGAGATAGATTTACCCTTTCTAAACTATTAGCTGTAATTTTAAGGTAAGCATATAGTGTGATAGCTAGTTTACTCTGCTTAAAAATACAATATTACAATTTCTGATAGTGGCACCAGGGTAGTTTGTATTGTAAGAGCAAAGAAAGATGTGGATAAAAGAAGGCTTTAAGTGGACATGATGCTACTTAGCCCTGTCACATCCTGCACTAGGTTTCTAAACCTTCCTGGGTAGGGTAACCAGAGGGAAAACCCCAAGGCTGCTTTGGTTCCCATTCATGTGTCTGCAGACTCATCAAGTATTGGACTGACGCTCACACTTAATGTGGCAGCTTAATCCTCATCATCTCCCAAGTTTCTGTTTCTTTTTCTTAAGGCAGTTTCCCCTCTTTGTTTTGATTTTTATTTCTCCTTTTTCTACTTCTCTTAGAAAGCTAACATTCAGTTTTCTCTAATTGTCTAAGCCTCAGGTGATGTTTCAGTTATTTTCTGTATAATTCATTTGGCAATTTTGCACTACTGCATAATATGAGTGTTGCTGATAACTATACTTAAATATTTTAATTTAACTTTGTGTATGTTTGTCTTGTCTTCCCTACTGGTTTGTAAACCCTTGAAGGCCATAGCCTTGTTTTATATTTGTGTCATCAAAGACCTAGCATAGGCCTTTGCCCATAGACAGTATTGAAAAAAGATGTGTTGGTTTAATAAAACTTATTTTATGAAACAAAATCAGAGAAGGTAGCAGGATGATTTGATGGAGAGTAGTGTTTCTTGGTTATCAAAGCTGAGATTGAATAAGAGCTCTGCTCTTTGCCCTGGGGCAGTTTTCTTAAACTCTGAAAGGGTTTCCTAGTTGAGAAAATGATATTATCTATTATACCTTGCAGCCTTGTTTTAAAGTTTAGTGGTAATAGCTATGAAGTGTCTGGTATTGGGCAATCATAGAAGACTGGTAGCTCTTAATATTAAATGTTTTTCTTTTTTAGTTATAAGGGTAAATTAACCACGGTTGCTCCAATGGGCAGCTGGTTGATCCAACTAATTTATCATTTAGACTTTATGGCCACTAGGGATTTATTCTTTTACATGGTTTACTAATGTTTTAAGCCGAGCAAATTTTTACATGAGGGAAATATGTTTGTATTGGAGAACTAAATGAGGTTTTATTTAACTTTATTTAAAATATGTGCTAATTTATAACTTTTCTTCGTGGTATCTTAATAAAGAAGGAAATGGATATAAAATATTGAACTTGTAAGTATTTTGACAGAGTACATTACTTCTTCTCATTAAAGTAGGTAGACGAACAGAGGTTGGCAAACTATGTTGGGTCAGCTGCTGGTTTTGTAAATAAGATTGTATTAGAACACAGCCACTCTCATCTATTTGCAAATTGTCTATGGCCATTTTAGCACTACAGAGGCAGAGCTGAATTGCAATACCATGTGGCCCAGAAGCCTAAAATATTTACTATCTGTACCTTTAAAAAAAAAGTGTAACTTAGAAATTTTTTGAGTAAGTATATGTTCTTAAGAATTATGTATTAAACATTGTTTAATATTTTGTTTTGAATTGGCATTTTACTAAGAGATTCAATTTCTGAGGCTATAAAAAGAATTTTCCATAGCAACAATCTTGAAGGGAATCTAAGCAAAGAAATCTCATTTCATCAATTGAGAGACAAGAGTGTGGCCTCAAGCCAAACAACTTGGAATCCAATCCCATCTCCATCATTAGTAGTTTTGAGATCTTGAACAAGTTCCTTACATTTCTGTGCCAATTTTCTCGTCTCTATATTGGGGATAATAATAGGATTTCTCTCATAGGATTATTATGAGGATTAAATGAGTAGAAGTTCTAAAGTGCTTGGAACAATGTCTGATACACAACAGGAGGTGCTCACTATATTTAGCCATTATCATAATCATCATCATTTAAATGGAAACAAAATCCCTGGTTTCTAATATATTGTGGATACTCAATAAATAATAGCTGAATCTGAATATGAACAGTGATTATTACAGAAGATTTTGATGATTTAATTGAAGGGTTTGCATATTTAGTGTAAGGACTACACTTGAGTTCTGATGACATCTTTCCATAAGGGAATACGTATTTTCTTTCATCTTCCTCTCCCACTGCCACACTAGTCTTTCTCATCAGGGTGAGAGAATTAGGCTAATTTTTTTTTTTAATTAGCAATATCTCATCTACTTGAAAATGTGTTACAATTTATAAGATTCATAGAAATAGACAATGTAAACAGTTCCCTGAGGACAGGAACCACATCTGTATTGTTCACTTCTGTAACCCAGTGCTTTGCCCATATTAGATGCCCAGAAAATAACAATTGAGTTTATGAATGACCTCTGATATCTCTACATCCTTAATTCAGTCTTATTTTTATCCACTAAAATCATGAGATTAGTGAAATTGTTTAAGCACGTAAGGATAGTTTTACTGTTAATTTAGATTTTACCAATAAGCAAGAGTAGTACCATTGCTGGATTTATATGGATTTGATATATTTGTATAATCCAAAAGGAAGATTGGAAAGGGATGACAAGTTGGTTAATTCATTCTTAACTGAAAGACAGTGGATAGCATAGCACATAAAAGCACTGGACTCTGGAGTAAAACTGCCTGTATTTCAGTCTCGGCTATGTGATCTTGGTCAAGTTACCTTACCTCTTTGTGTATTAGCTTTCACATGTAAAATGGGAATGGCAGTAATAACACTTCCTTATAAGGTATAATATTGTACATTTTGTGAGGATTAAATGAGTTAATACAAATATAACACTATATTATATTGATATTGTTAGATATTATTATTGAAATTGCTAAATTATTTGATAGTTTTACCCAAAGTTGAGATTAGTCTTGATCACTTATAAATAATTTTTATCTTTATGATTAGCCTTTTCAGAATTCTTTAGCTCATCATTAATGACTGTTACTCTCATAGCATTGGAGGTGTTGTACTGGTAAACCTGTCAGGGTCTGAAAAATCTGCTGGAAGAGATACAATAGGTAAGTACTTGACTCTGGATTCTCTCTGTTAGAGTATACGAGAAAGTTTTTTGTTAGAGTAAACAAGAAAGTTAAATGTGCATGCTCATGTGCACAGATAAACGTACAAAGGGTAGGCACTAGCAGGGTGTTTTTCTTTTGAACTTTTCCTTTGGAAATAATATAAAAAAATGCGTGAATAGTTTAGTCAATTCTCATAGCCTTCACCCAGATTTTTCAAATGTTAACAACTTACATAAATATTATACAGTTATAAAAATCAGAAATTAACGTTGATTATGATACTGTTATCTATAAAGCCTTTTCAAATTTTGCCATTTTTTCCACTAATGTTCTTTTTCTGATCTAGGATCATTTATTGCATTTAATTGTCGTGTTTCCTTAGTTTCCTTTAAATGCAGAAGTGTTCCTCAGTCTTCTTGTCTTTTATGACCTTGACACTTTTGTAGAGTACCACCTAGTTGGTTTGTAGAATGTTCCTCGATTTGCATTTGTCTGACATTTTCTTTGGTTAAATTGAGGTTGTGCATTTTTGGTAAGAATGTAATGGAAGTGATATTGTTTCCTGATCAGTGTATTCTACCAAAAGGCACATGATATTGATTTGTCCTGTTGCTGGTAATGTTAATTTTAAGGTGGTTAAAATTAACCACCCTACTCCAGTGTAAAGTTACTAATATTTCCCACTGTAAGTAATAAGCATCTTGTGGGGGATACTTTGAGGCTATACAAATTTCCTGTTGCTGTCATATCTTCACCCACGAATATTGTCATTTACTCTTGATTCTTGATTCATAGTTACTGCTATGGTGAACACTTAGATTTTGATCCATTGCTTAGACTTAACAAAAACAAAAGTAATCAGAACCTAGCTGGGCTGAGCATGGTGACTCATGCCTGTTATCCCAGTGCTTTGGGAGGCCAAGGTGGGAGGATCGCTTGAGGCCAGGAGTTCAATACCAGCCTGGACAGCATAGTGAGACCTCATAATAAAAAATAAACCTAGATTAATTATTTCTCTTTGAATACTTCTTTAGATATTTGAGGTTTATTGAATAGAACAGTGCTTTCTAAATTATTCCTAGCTACTACCCAGTGAGCTGTGCTTTGAACCTCCTCACCTCTTTCTCACCCAGAGCAGCTTTGTGTATATAAAACAATATACGTATTTGGTATGTGCATGTGTATGCAAGATTTTGTTGACAGGCTTTTCCTTAGCTTTAAAAAAAGTTTGAAAATAATAAAAAAAATTAATAAAACATTCGTCTTTTGAATAATTGATTAAAGTATTGAATATGACCACTTGGCAGAACATTATTTAGCTGTTTTGAAAAGTTTAAATGTTTTTGAGAGTTAATAAAGAGAATCAGTATTTATTATTCATGTACTGTGAGATCTGTATTATGTTAGCTATTTTGGAACATTAAAAAGTATAAATTATGTGTTTGCAGTTTTCAAGGAGTTCTTGATTTGGAACAATATGAGATTTATAAAATGAAGCTACTAGGGATTAAACTAATACCATACTTGACAATAGTAAGTATTGTCTAAAACAGAAGACAGGACAGAAATACAGCCGATTAGAAAGAGGATGCTTTGTGGAAGAAATGAAACTTTAACAGAGCCTTTAAGATGGGAGTGGTAGTGCAATACATATTAAGAATGATATATGGGGGTAAGGAAGACAATACAAGCAACAGCTTAGTGATGGAAAAAAACATTTGTTAAGTTGGAAAATGCCAGGTGTCAAGATTGTTTATGTAGGGTAAAATAAGAAACATGCATTTCTAAATTAAAAACAAAGTGTTACTTTGGAGTTGTATTATTATAATATGTATAGGTTTTGGTCAGATCATTGAGGTGAATGCTTTTGCATTTATTTGTTAACACATTAAACTCCTTCCTGTACTCCTAGAAGACTTGGATGGGGTAGGCTATACCTTTTCATTATATATCTTTAGATCAATATAAAGGTGATTTATATCATTATATATCTTTTCACTTTTGTATATTCTTGCAATATTATCTGACACATTATTGGATTTTAAGCGTATATTGAATGAGCTAATGAGTGATTGCTTTAAATCATGTCCATTTTTACAGGTTCCATTTGGTCTCTTGCTGGAGCCATGCTCTATGCTGTCTATATTGTTATGATTAAGAGAAAAATAGATAGAGAAGACAAGTTGGATATTCCAATGTTCTTTGGTAAGAATATATGTAACTTGGGAGGCTATTTACTCTAAATGATTAACACAGGGTTTTGCTTTTGTTTTTTGGAGGGAATAGGGAAGCCTTTTTTTTTCTTCCGTATGATTCTTTAAAACCATTTAAAGATTGTGAAGGCCAGTCCCAATGTTTTCCTTACTTTATCCTGCATAGTTGTGCACCTATGAGGGAGTGCCCATCTCCTCAGTGTGAGACAGAAAGAAACTCCTAACACTTTTTTCAAATTGATGTCTTCAGACTGCAAGTCAGATATTTATCTCACTGATAGGACAGATTTATGCTCTTATAAGCATGTGAGAGTTTACCTGCTGTATTTTACATTTTGCCATTTTTGAATAGTTAGCAAAGGACTGGGGAGACTGCCCCCGAATTATATGTTTAATGCTGTCGCAGTCTATGTACTTATGTACATTAAAAATTGTGGGCCATTTAAATGCTTTCCATTTGCATTTTATCTTTAAGACACAGACACTTTTATAACATAGATTCATTCTCAAATTACCCAATTATAGTTTCTGGATATGGTTTATAAATTTTCCTTTGCCTGACATCAGTTCAGGAAAGAACTTGCGATATCTGTAGGACTGCAGAAGAGGAACACATTGACAAGATAATCTTTCAAAAGATATCTGAATATAAATAGATAAAGAAGCTCCGTGATAAGAGTTCGAAGTGCAGCTTACAAGGAGTCAGGAGACCTGGAATCCAGCTGTTGTAACTTTATTTATCTCACAGGCATCTGAAATATGAGGAAATTGGACTAGATGAATGGCCTCTGAACTGTGATGTAGGGAATAGGTAGGCTTCTGGGATGGTTGGAAGGAAATACAGTTGCATGCAGGGGTCTAGTTCTTGGACTCCTTTGCTGCTTCACCTGTGGAACAGCTCTACTTTGTTGAGCATTTTGCATTAGAATTTAATTTATAGTAAAGATTTTTCTTATGGCTGGGCATTGTGGCTCACGCCTGTGATCCCAGCACTTTGAGAGGCTGAGGCAGGAGGACTGCTTGAAGCCAGGGATTCAAGATCAGCCTGGGCAACATAGGGAGACTGCATTTCTATTTGATTTTTTTTTAAAAAAGACTATTTTAAAACTAAAAATAGATTAAATACTTGTACCTAAAGACTAACAAAAATAAAATGTTTGAAAAGCCATGAGGCTGAATGATTGCTTAAATTCTTTTTAAATATAGAATTCAAGAAATATAGCATAATAGCCAGGTTTGGTTACATGTGTTTGTATTCCCAGCTGCATGAGAGGCTGAGGCAGGAGAATCACTTGAGTCCAGGAGTTCGAGTCTGCAGTGAGCTATGATTGTGTCTCTGCACTCTAGCCTGGGTAACAGAGTAAGATGCTGTCTCTTAAAGAAGAAAAGATAATTTTAATGATATTTTATTTGAGAGTCATAGAAAATTTTATTTGGAATGGAATAAAATGCTAGTTTTTTTTAGTGTTATAGGTAGGTGGTTGGGTCAGTGGTACTTTTTAAAAATTTATACATTGACAACTTGCAATAAAAATTGCTTAATTTACTCATATTAGGGAGAGTGCATATAGACATGTGGCTTGTGTTGGTCCTGTTCATATGTGATGTGATATGTAAAGCAATATTGATCTGCCCTGGGCTTTAGAATAGACAGGATTTGGAGAAGTTAGGATTGGGATGTTGGGGGCTCTTCAGGCAAGGGAGTGTGAGCAGAGGCTTAACAGGGAGCAGTGAGTAGATCTGAATGATTGTGCTGGAACTTCGCTTCGTGGAAGAAGAACAGAAAGGCATGTGGCGCCAGATTCTGGGCAGTCGAGGGAATAGGTGGGGTCATTGGGACTTTTGTCTCTAGGTCAAAGGATGTTAATTTATGTGTGATTTCATAGACTCAGCACTTCAGGGACTAGAAAATAGATTTAGATCTTGGTAATGCCACATTTTGGTGTTTCATTAAAACAACTTTGTAATGTTATTTAAGCATTTTAGGTCATGTGTCCTTTCTGTATATGTGTTCTTTTGTTGTTGTTTTTTTAATCAATAGATGTAAGTTGGTGTATTAGTCTGTTTTCACACTGCCATAAAGAACTACCTGAGACTGGGTAATTTATAAACAAAAGAGGTTTAATTGACTCACAGTTCTGCATGGCTGGGGAGGCCTCAGGAAACTTACAATCATGACGTTAAGGTGAAGGGGAAGCAAGGCATGTTTTACACACTGGCAAGAGAGAGAGAACTTGAGAAGGGGGAACTGCCAAACACTTTAAAACCATCAAATCTTGTAAGAACTCACTATGATGGGAACAGCATGGGGGAAACCACCCCCATGATCCAGTCACTTCCCACCAGGTCCCTCCCTGACACGTGGGGATTACAAGTCAAGATGAGATTTGGGTGGGGACACAGAGCCAAACCATAATAGTCGGGCTCCCTAAAACAGGATATGAGATGGGGAATTTGTGTGGGTGATTTTTTGTGGGGAGTTCACTGAAGGAAAAACTTGCAGTGAAGGAAGCAAGATAGAGAAGGGGAAAGAACCGTGTGGCGCACAAGTATAACTGAGGTTTGGCCCAATTCATTGCAGGTACTGAGGCGGGGAGCAGAGGGAGAGCAGCTAATATGTCTGGGCCTTGAGTCGTGATGGCTGGCCTCGTAAAGCCTCCATCAATTAGTCATGAGCTGCAGAAGATGGGGTGGAGTGGAGGGTGGGAACTTGCTGGGAAAGGCAGACTTATTTGCCCCCCTTCACAGAAGTGGGGTGGCTGTGAGTCTTTAGCATCAGACAGAGAGTGGGTGCTCCTGCCCTGTTAAGATTTAACTAGGCATCCTAATGACTGGTTTATTATTTAGGTGACATAGTAAGTATCAATTATATAGCTACTGTAATTTAATTTTCTTTTAAGAAAGCTATATAGTTACATAAATCATATAGCAAATTTGTGACATAAACTGTATAGGAAGTACAACAAAATTTATTATAGAATTGTAATCCTTTTTCTGTATATTCTTTACTTTTACATGTATATAGTCATATATAAACTTAATTTCTATAATAATATTAGCTTTTATTAAGTGCTTACCATGTGCCAGATACTATGCTATATTTTATGTGTTTTGTCTAATCTTCCCAGCAACCTAATTAAATATTATTAAATGTTATTTTATGTTTATAGATTGGAAAACTGAGGCTTAAAGAGGTATAAGGCTTGCACCACTATTGAGTGATATATAGAGCTGGGATTGGACCCAGGCAGTCAGACTGCCGAGCACACACTTAACCACTATGTGGGATGGCTTTCCTTAATAACTAGTCAGTCTGTACTTTGCTCATATGTTGAATAGCTC
Organism: Gorilla gorilla gorilla; assembly: GCF_029281585.2. NCBI lineage: Eukaryota > Metazoa > Chordata > Mammalia > Primates > Hominidae > Gorilla > Gorilla gorilla. The sequence continues at coordinate 15,205,863 of NC_073235.2, read as the reverse complement.
TTTGTGTGTACATACTTTCTCACTAACTAGTTAGAGGTCTGGGAATGCAGGAACCAAGAGTTTTATCTCCTTTGGAACCTTCTTCCATTATTGCTCACATAGCACAAGTGTTTTGGACATAAATAATTGAATCAGAGAGCAAACCATCTAATTCCTCAAAATTAATTTAGGCTGAGTACACAAACACATACATACCAGTTATTTCTTTTAAGTTCTAGGGCACTATATTATCAGTAGCTAAGGTTAACAACCCTTCTTGTTGAGTTGTCCTAAGTGGTTTATTCCATAGTAGTTGCTCCCATACAATGTGGATAGTTGAACTGAGTGATCACCAGTTGCTTCAGACAGTTTTTTTTTTTATGGTGTTGAGCTATTCACAGGACTGACTTAAAAACAAACCAACAGAAGTTTTAGCTAAGGAAACCTCCCAGAGTGCTTTTGTGCAAAATCTAATTTTGATTTTAGAGTTAATAAGCTTGGAAAATAGAAATAAATCAATTTTAACTCTTGTCTCTTTTATACATGTTCAGGTTTTGTAGGTTTGTTTAATCTGCTGCTCTTATGGCCAGGTTTCTTTTTACTTCATTATACTGGATTTGAGGACTTCGAGTTTCCCAATAAAGTAGTATTAATGTGCATTATCGTTAATGGCCTTATTGGAACAGTACTCTCAGAGTTCCTGTGGTTGTGGTATGTACTGTTTATTCTCCAATTATTATCAGTTGATTAATTTTTGGATATTTTAAGCGTTTGTATTTGTCTGTTTGCTGGTGGCCCTTCCTGTGCACCCCATTCTGCAACACACATACAACTGAATAGTTTAACTCCACTAGAGCAGGGACTTTGTTTTTTAACTTCTGTGTGCCCATTCTAGAGTAGTACCTTGTCCACAGAAGGAGCTCAGTAAATACTTGTTGAATGAAAGAATGAATATGAATGGTGTAAATCTGTAAAAATGTTTTAGAAAGTGGAGTATTATGCAAATGAAAGTAGTCATTATCTAATGGATATCCAAGCATATGAGGTATGTGTGCCAAGTATGAGTGCATGAGTTCTAGTTGAGAATCCAGGAGATGGTGCTTATTTAAGAGGCTTTGGAATATCTGTTTGCTTGTTCATAGGTGTTTTTGTTTTATTTATTTTCAGGACCTTTCATATGGGTGAGCCAGATATGTAAACCTTAAACTCTGATTGATTTGAGATGTTAACATACTTTGATATGCTGTATATCCAATATACTGATATGCGATAATAAACTTAAAATAGTTTGAAGACAGTATCACGTATGGAGTTTGAGAGACCTTTCAAATAGCAGAGCTTTATACTTAGTCCTATTTTTATTTAATAGAAACTTGAAATTAATAGAATGAATAAAACATAAGTGAATAAAATGAATTTTATTACATACCCATTGAAACTGTTAACTAGTTTTCCCTTGCAAAAGACTGCAACAGAAATAGACTTTTTTGTGGAGTCTTCCTTAATGCTCTGCCTATAGTGCTGTGTCTCCCTGCCCAGTTAAGAAATACCTGTTTTCTTGGTATCCCCCATATCACTCTCTTTTGTGTAATACTTAAAGATTTACTTTGTATTGTAGTAATTTATGTTCTTATCTAAACTCCTTTGCTGATCTAAAATTCTTTAAAATCGTAATCCATTTGCTCATTAATTTTTTCATCTTTAGTTATGTACATTTTAGATACTCGACTTTTTTAACCTTAACTATTAACAGGTGACAAAAGGCTTTAGCCTTTAGCTAAATTGGATCCACCTGAAAAGCTGGATTAAGTCAAACAGGCTTTATAATTCTACCTCCCAGGTTTTTTATTGTAGTGTACTCCGCATGATAAACATCCAAGAAAAAATGCTGTATTTGACCCCGAATGCTCTTTTCACAGAGCAGCTAAGTAGTGGGAACCACAAGTACTTGTTTCCTTTACCTCATCAATAAGGACTCATTGTTCAGCCTCTGTTCATTACTTCTTGTGACACTTTATTGAGAGATAGCCCCTTTTATTGCAGGACAGCACTATTAATTCTGACATATACTGAGCTAGATTTTACTTGCCTATAACTTCCATGGATCTGTAGTCCTAACGATATACATTATGGTTTTATCTTGGCTTATAATTCATTTTCTCCTTATATGCCCAAATTATCAGTCTTTATAAATGGCTCATCTGTCTCCATTGGGTATAATATTTTCTTTCAATTCAACAAAATTGTATGCAGATAGATATTTCAAAATTTCATACCCACATTGATAATTCAAGGTGAAAATAAAGAGCTTACTTAGCTTTTGGTTAGGACAATTGTTAGAAAAATGGAAAACAACAAGAAAATATTTTTTAAGAATATTCAAGTCTTTCTTTTTTTATGCCAAGCCAAATCAAAAGAGTAACACATTATTTTAGTGTTCATGAAGGTGAGATATTTTTGCTTGGTGACAGAATCACATGTTGGCTTATCACTTCCTTAAAGTCTATGTGTGAAGTATTGTCCTGCAATGTTAATAATGCTGTTTTCTTTGTTATCTACAAATCATCACAAAACTGTAATAACTGTTCAACAGTTTTTTAAAAAAATTAATGAAATATAAGCTATACACCCAAAGTTGAATAATATCTGCAAACAGATCTTGAAAATAGCATAAAATATTTTGAGATTTTTATACTTATATATTTGTATTTTTAATATTTGAAGAAAAACTTTGAGAATCATCTTAATAACTTTATTATATTTTATGTTTCAATCCATCCTAGCCTCTTATCTTTGCTCCTGATCTCACAGGCCTATATTATAGGATAGAAAGTCTTTGTTCAGTGTTTTTCTTTGGTTGTTTAATTTTTTAAATATAGAAATGTATATTTTCTTTTTTTTAGGGGCTGCTTTCTTACCTCATCATTGATAGGCACACTTGCACTAAGCCTTACAATACCTCTGTCCATAATAGCTGACATGTGTATGCAAAAGGTAAGGAAACTATTATTCATAGATATTTTAGGTGTGTTATTAAAACAAACCTAATGAAAGTTGAGATGTGATTAAATTATAAGGATACAAACATAAATAATACTTGATGCTTTCTCTCCCAAGGTGCTTTACTACATAGAAATATAGAAAGTACCGAAGAAATAGATAATTTCCATTTTTAGCTTTTCCATTTTTTCCCTAAATTTCTAAGTTAAGGGCATCATCTTCATATGTAGTTCTCCAGTTTTTGAGCTGATTCTGTTCCAGATGTTCTTTGGCAAGTCACATTTTATCATATAAGCATTTTAGTTTCTGCGATAAACCCTATCACAGGTTCCTTCACACTGTGCTGAATGAGCAGCACATGAATCACGTTGTTTGCGGTAAAAGTTAGCCATCTCTCTCTGGACTCGGCAGAGTGGCTATCCCATCCCTTTTCTCTGAAGACCTAGTATGGATGTGGGGTTCTTGTGATAAATATTGGCAATGCCAACACCACAGAAAAGAGAATCTGGGATGTTTCTGCCAGCAGCCTAGAAGGGAAGAGTTTATTCAGTGCTCCTGGGTATAGCAGGAAGAACAGAGGTATGCTGTTGCCCAGCACTGAAAGATGGAGCATAGCCATTTATCACACAGTTCAGTATATGTAGGCATTTAACTTTTAACTGCAACTACTAAGTCACAGAAGTGTGTGTGTGTGTGCGTGTGTGTGTGTGTGTGTATGTGTGTTTTAGTCTAATATAATTTGAAGAGGGAAATACTTCAAGGCACAAAGGCTTATAATGTGTACAAGCAATAATCAAAATTTTAAACCTATTTTTCTCTAGGTCTTAGCCAGGCACAGTGGCTCACGCCTGTAATCCCAGCACTTGGGAGGCCGAGGCAGGCAGATCACTTGAGGTTAGGAGTTCGAGACCAGCCTGGCCAGCATGGTGAAACCCCGTCTCTACTAAAAATACAAAAATTAGCTGGGTGTGATGGCGTGCACCTGTAATCCCAGCTACTTGGGAGGCTGAGGCAGGAGAATCACTTGAACCCGGGAGGCGGAGGTTGCAGTGAGCCGAGATCATGCCACTGTGCTCCAGCCTGGGCAACAGAACAAGACTCCATCTCAAAAAAAAAAAAAAAGAGATAAAAGCAAAATATGCTTAGTGCAGTATATCCTCTTTATTTATAAAATAATTCTTTACTGATATTTAACTTTGTTTTATGGTCAGTAAATTCTTATTTGTCATGGTTAAAGAACTGAGATTCTTTCCTTAATTGAGAATTAATTATCTTACATAACTTGCATTTTCAAAGAATGTGGATATTCTATATAACACTAACATTGCACATTATTACACATCATTCTTTTATAGATTTAAGTAATATCTAGGCCCTTCTTCATCTTCAGGTCATAATCCTGAATATGAACCAAACTGGTTGTGAAACTGGGAAGGTGCTACTTGTTAGAGGATTTTGGTAGACTACTGTGTAAATCATCTTTATTGTACTGATATTTTAAAAACAAAAGCTTTCGTAGATTGAAAAAAATTGCAGCTTAATGTTCAGGAATTTTTAAGAAAATAGTCACAGGGGACCTAATTGTATTAAATGATTAGTCATTTAATAATTATCATTACAAACAATAATGGTTATAATTTGTTTAATAAAGTATTTTAAGGTAAAGACAAAATGGGGAAATGTATGCACATGCAATTAATTATAAAAACATAACCAAACTTTAACTGATTGCCCAGTTCTGGATATGAAGACAATCAAGAAAAGATTTGGTGTTCTTGATTGTCTTCATATCTAGAACTGGGCAGTCAGTTAAAGGAGCAGGCTGTGTGTTGATGTCAGGATTGAGGTTAGGGAGATTCCATCTGGAAAAAGCAGCAGTGTGTGTCCAGAACTGTAACACAAACATGATAAGAGAAATCTACTTTTATAGGGTTTTTAGGTTTAATTAGCTAACTGTATTTATATATAGCTTCTGAAATGTTAGCATTTATTAACATTGTGCTTGAAACAAATTGGTTATTTAAATCTATTTATAATCATTTTATATAATAGAAAGCATCCTTGATCATATTCTATTTGATATTCAGATATATTTAGGAATTAGAAAAAAAATTTTTGTTTACATAGGTAATTTTCTTTGTTGTAATAAATGGCTTCATTTCTTTTGTCTTAGCTTGTTGGAAATCAAATTAGAAGTTTTTTATTATGAGACAACATATAAACAGCTACATTGTGGAAAGTGAACTTGCCTTCTAAAGTCTTCTAGGGCTTTATCTATCTTTATTAAGTTTGCTTTGATTCAGTTATGAAATAAGGTTTTTAGTTGAATATTCATGAAATAATTCTATCAACTATATCTACATTTTTAATCGCATTATTTATAACTTCTTAATACCTTTTCTGATCTTGGATAATTTAAATGCAGCATGGTTTTTCCTGATTATTAGTCATTATGGCAAATATTCCAGGAATATGTTAAAATATATTGGTAATTTCATAACTAAATGAAGGCTTTTCAGTTTAATGACTATTCTTTCCGGGGTGTTCTTAGGCTGACTCAGTCATTGTGTATGAATACCATAGAAATAGGGCATGCATGTTAAAAATTGTCGGTTATTATTCTTGTTTTATGCATTGTGAGTTCCCTCATAAAAGACATTATGCTCACAAAACTCGTTTACTCTGACTAATGGTGCTATGAAATGGAATAGTATATGTTTTCCACCAGAGGGAGTCTTACCTATGATTCCATGCCCTTTTTTTTTTTTTTTTTAATTCTCAAAGAGGGCAAACAGAGTTTTCCTTCCCTATTTTATAGATAGAAGTTACTATTTTCTTCATTATTTTTAAAGCAAACCTCGTGTGTGTTACACTTAAGTCTCAGTGGTTGATCAGTGTAGGCTTCTTTGACAATCGTTTCTGATCTTTAGCTGAGTCTAGATGGTAAAAGTGAACTAGTGAAAGGGAAGAATGAGTTTTGTTTTGGATGGCATCTCATTATTTTTTATTTTCTTTTTATTTATATATTTTTCTTATTTTTTTTCTTTTTGATTTTAATACCTCCACCCTACTTACAGATATTTTTTATTTTCTTGACAACCCTGATAAATGATGGATTGGAGGATCAGACTTGTTGACATCACTGATGAGGCTTGTCTTGTTGCTTGTCTTCTCTGGCTAACATTCCTTAGTAAAAATATTTCTAGATTTTTTTCTTTATTTTATTTGGTCATTATTTCATTTTGAGCTTTTTTCATTTATTACTAGATAAGCGAGTTTTGAGTGTCAAATTTGCACTTAATTTGTTTTTGGTACTGTCATAAGGACTGTAGCATACACAGCATACTACAACTGTAACTTTTTATGAAAATATACATTTTTTGAAGATGACTTCAGAAACTGAGGGAGAGAGACCCACTTGAGACTAGGCAGCAAACAGTGAAGAAGAAATGAGCAACATGGTGTGCAGGAGCAAAGTTTCATACTGTATATCTCTACTCTAAGTGTACAATGCCTATAAATGGAAAGTATGCTTTCTTGGCTTTCCTTTAGCCTATTTTCCAAGCAAGAACTATTGTTGTTGGTAATTTAGGTACATGGAATAGTAAGTTGAAGTCTTGAATTCTTATTTAATAATAATACACTTAATACATTGTCAGTGTTTAATTTTGTCTTCCCATTGTTCTTATTCCTGCTAGTTTTCACAAATAGAAAACTTACATTGAAGGGGAAAATTGCCTTAATGATAATTGTGGGTGTGTTTTTTCCTCTATCTTTTATTTTTAGGTGCAGTTTTCTTGGTTATTTTTTGCAGGAGCTATCCCTGTATTTTTTTCATTTTTTATTGTAACTCTCCTATGCCATTATAATAATTGGGATCCTGTGATGGTGGGAATCAGAAGAATATTTGCTTTTATATGCAGAAAACATCGAATCCAGAGGTACGTTTAGTCCCAATACACATTTTTAAAAATAGTGTTTGCTAGATAACTGAGAATTGCATCATGCTGGCCTAGCTTTTAGAGATTTTGTGAGGAATTATTGAAAGATGATAACTTATATGTTACGGCAGATGAAAATAAAATAATTTGTTTAGATCTTTTGGGTAATAAGATTCTTTCTCTTTCTTTCTTTCTTTTTCTTTCTCTCTCTTTTTCTTTCCTTTTCTTTCCCTCTTTCTTTCTTCTCTTTCTTCTCTTTCTTCTTTTTTTCTCTTTCTTGACAGAGTCTTGCTCTGTAGCCCAGCCTGGAGTGCAATGGCACAATCTCAGCTCACTGCAACCTCTGCCTCCTGGGTTCAAGTGATTCTCCTGCCTCAGCCTCCTGAGTAGCTGGGATTACAGGCATGCACCACCATGCCCAGCTAATTTTTGTATTTTTAGTAGAGGCAGGTTTCACCGTGTTGGCCAGGCTGGCCTTGAATTCCCAACCACAAGTGATTTGCCTGCCTAGTAACTACATTTTTTAAAAAAAAATATGATTCACAGGTAATACCAAAAGGTTTACTGTTTTGCCGTAACAAACTTAAATATAGAAAACTTTTATTGGTTTGAACATAATTCATGATAGAATAGTATTGCCTCAGTTTTTCTTTCCAATTTCTTTCTTTTTAAGAATGAAAGCTTTTTACATTTTGCTATAAAAAGAACTTGGTTCCAGTGACTCTGGAGGCTGAGGTGGGAGAATTGCTTGAGGCTAGGAGCTCAAGACCAGCCTGGGCAACATATCAAGACCCTGTCTCTAAGAAAATTAAAAAAAAAATTACCCAGACATGATGGCATATACCTGTAGTCCCAAGCTACTTGGGAGGCTGAGGTAGGAGGATCACTTGAGCCCAGGAATTCAAAGCTGCAGTGAACTATAATAGCACCACTACACTTTAGCCTGGGTGACAAAGTGATACCCTGTCTCTTATTTAAAAAACAAAAAGTGAGACCCTATCTCTTATTTAAAAAACAAAAACAAAAAACGCTAACTTGGGACAAGTTCTTGGGAAATTTCATCCTAGTGTTGGTTCTGCCACTGACTTGCATCCTGTCCACATAGCTTCAGCCAATGGAATAAATAAGGTTTGAGGTTCCTTTTCAGCTCTAAAGCTTTCCTTAATTATTGCTTTTTTTTTTCTTAAGAGTTCCAGAAGACAGCGAACAGTGTGAGAGTCTCATCTCTATGCACAGTGTTTCTCAGGAGGATGGAGCTAGCTAGCTGTCTGTTGTCTGTAGCCCAGGTTTGTATGTGAGCTGGGTTTAGTATTGAATAAGGTTCTTATCTGTGTCATATTCAAAGGATTGATTTTCTATAATTAGTTGTTTGAGAGGCAATACAGCCTTAGAGGCTAAAGGGGCTAAAGCCTGGACTCCAGTTCCGTCTTCTCCACATACTAGCTGTGTGGCCCTATGCAAGGTTCTTAATCTCTTGATGCTCTGGCTTTCTTATTTGTGAAATGGGATTACAGTAGAACCTCCCTTATGAGAGTGTTAAAAAGTAAATACTTGGTAAATATAAAGTATGTATAATAGTGCCTGACTCAAATGATCAGAAAGTTTTGACTCATTTTTATTCATGCTAAGGGTCATTTTATTTAATAATATGCTTTAGAAAAATATTTTTTCTCTGATGATAAAAGAAAAATGTAATATTCTGGTGTACAATATACTGGTTGGAAAATACTAGTCTTTGTGTGTTTTACATAACTGGCACAGTGTTTATCCTCATTCTCTGACATTGCTTTGTCATTTAACAATGCTTCTGGAATATGTTTCCATTTTTTACATTTTAAGAAATAGTGTCTTTTATATGTCTTCGATGATAGAGTACATGACATTTAATATTTTGCTGAATGAAAGCTTGAATTAAATGTAACATACAGATTTTGCAGGTACAAAAGTGATTATTTAGAATGAAAGATCACAATAAACTACTAGAATTTTTCTAGTTTTTCTAAGACATCTTTAGGCAATTTATATTGAAGTGTTTCCTGATTGCTACTGAGTTTTCCCTCCCTATCTAGAACATTGTACAACTCCTGTCAGTTGTTAACACTTATATTAGGCTTGAAGATTAAGTTTCATTATCCTCATGGTAAACTTGCTTCTAACCTACAGCTAATGGTCCTGGTTTTCTGTTTTTCTTTAGTGTGCTGTTTTTAAATCTAGTTTATACCTGCACATGGTTTGAGCTCTAGTTCTCCAAGACTTTTTGTACAAGGCAGTTACCCCTGCCCTTCCCTGCCCTGTGCATCCTGCTTTCATTTTCTTCCCACTTTGAGGAAATTAAACTCTTAGCTGATTCTTTTGGTATTTTCCTTCTTGTCTCCCTAAGTATCATGCTTATGACTTGTGTTTCATGAGTTCTCGGTTTTAGGCATCTTCAGCTGAATTTCCCACTAAGATCAACGAGGACGGATTATTTTCAAGTTGACTCCTCCTCTGCTCCCACCTCATAGGCCTCCTGTCTCCATATCAGTTCTGCCTCCTGATCATCCCTGTGTAGTTGTTGCATAACTTTGGATAGATCTGTAGTCAGTGTTTATATTGTTGTCACTAAAAAATTGTTACTTATGACTGAGCTATGTAGGATTCGTCCTGGTATTTCCCTTATCCAGAGATTCTCTGTTACTACCCTTTTTGGAGAGTAAACCTTAAAGTCTTCTCCTGGGGTAGAGAAAAGGCACTTGGCCAACTGTGAAAAGTAAGAGAGGGCATCTGAGTGTCTGTCTGCTTTTTCTGTAGACATTATACCAGTCTTCTTGTTTTTAGTTGTTTCTTCACCCCTCCTTACAGAGATATCTGGTCCTGTTTTTCCATTGCTAACCAAGAGTTGGCTGTTATTTTCTCATCTCTCTACTTTTCTTTTTGTCCATGTGGTTTATTCCTTTTAAGAAAAAAATTCCAGGCTGGGCCTAGTGACTCATGCCTATAATCCTAGCATTTTGGGAGGCCAAGGAGGGAGGATCACTTGAGCTCAGGAGGTTGAGACTAGCCTGGGCAACATAGTGAGACCTTATTTCTGTTAAAAAATATATTTTTTTAACCCTTTGTTTCCTTTTTAGTGAGGTTTTGGAGAACAAGTGGAACTAAATATATGTTTATGTGCCATCTTTAAATTTAAAAAAACGTAAACACAATTACAGTAAGTCCTCACTTAACATCATCAATAGGTTCTTATAAACTGTGACTTTAAGCAAAATTACAGCAAAACTTCTTTTTTTGCATCAACATTATAACATAACAACGCTGAACGAAAAAATGTTATTCGGGGACCTAAAGTCAGTTTCCTAGAACCTATGACATTAAGTGAGGACTTTGTATTCTTGAAAGCTTTTTAATGCTGTAATTTATGCATTATTTTTCTTGGGTATGCTGTGCATTGTTCTCATACTCACACTTAAACCTACCCATATCCAGCAAGGTTTCAGTATTTTTAGAAGTGAGAACTGTGTAAAGAGAGTGAAGACTAGAGAGGATGGATTGCAATAGAGTAGAATAGACTGGGCAGGTGTCTTTGTCTTTGCAGGAGTAATGGTGGAATATACCAGGAGTACAACTAACTGCTAATACACAGTCTTTAGTGTTGATGTCAGCTTTTGACATTATCACATTCATAAGTTCTTAGTACTCCAAATTTGAGTATCCAGTTATTAAGTATGTATACAGTGAAAATAGGTATTTCAATTTTAAGATAATTTGCTTTTTAAAATGTAAACTATAGAAAACTAAAACTGTGAAATTATAATCTAATTACATTTCTGTGGTTTCTGTTTTTAGCTTGATAATGGAACTATACAGTGAAGAGACAATCTCTGGCAAGTTTTTGTAGAAAAAATGTTTCAGTGCCTAGTCTGAAAAATAACAGTTTCAGTTCTTTGAAACTCTAAAATATATTTTTCTCATACCTGTTTTCTTTATTTTCATAATGAAGCACTTTGCTATGTAGCTGTGTATATATCACTACAGTTAAAGGAAGTTTCAGTCTACAGTCCATCCAAAGGACCAACCTGCCTTACACATCTCAAGGAATTCAGCTGTTGAAATCATTTGAACTAATCAAGGAATAAATCCTAATGTTCTGGGACTTTATTTTCACATGTTAAATGCTGGAATATATTATGAAAATGTTTTCAAGAAATCACTTAAGTGTTCATAGACCAGTATTTCTGACAGGTAAAATGCTAAAATAAGCTACCTGTAATAAGTGTGGATTATATTTTTGGGTTTTGTAGAATATTGCAAATTAACCACACAAAAAATGTTTAATTTATGCAACAAGCATGTTTGTGCAAATTTCATGGGACTTTAAAAAGAATAAGTATTTGAGAAAATATCTGGTTCACTTACACTACATTTACTGTATTATTCTTTTATAGCATTAGGTGCCTTGTATTTTAAATCTGTGACAAACCATGGCAAATTTTTAAAGGGGAAGTATTATTATAAAATGAAGAAATATGTATTTCTAAAGGCTATATTGCTGTAAACTTAATTGATAAAGCTCTGTTTAATTTAGAGTTTTGAAGAAATAGTCTCCCTTCAATTAAGAAATTTTCATAATGGAATGATTTAAATTGAAGTGACAAAGAGTATTATTAAAATACAATGTTTATACGTGTATTTGTGTATTGTAGATGTATCAAGTGATTTCTAATTTTTTTCACATATGAATGTGCCAGATTACTCTAGAACTAGATGTCTCTTCTTTAAATAATTTTAGTTTTCCTGAATAAATTTGTAATGGTTAAAGTACCAAGTAAGTAAGGCGAGAAGGGATTCTGTTTTTAAAATCACATCAGAACTTTTCCTCTACTAAGATTATAAATTAAATGTAAAATACTCCTAATTGCAGTTCTTAAACTTAGGCCTTACATGTACTTATTATGCAACTGCTCCTGGACTCTATTCACCATAGATATCAGTAAATGTAGTCCCAGGATTCACAGGCTTTTGATTAATCAATATTCTTTTCAAGTTTTCTTTGAAGAGTTTAGTTCTCTTCAAAATTTCTTAACTAATCTGATTTTTAAGAATTCTCTTTGCAGTGTTTAGCTTCCTATTCACATTCTTAAAATTGCTTTGGTGTTACCATGAGTCTAAAATGAAGTTTAGCCTTCCTTTTGTTTCATTCTGAGAACTTCTAAATTATATTACCTTTAAAAATTGTTTATGATATTAAATTTAAAATACAAACAGCTCTCTTCTTTTTTTTTTTTTTTAATCATCCAGCCCAAAGTGGCAAAAACAGCTCTTTTCTCATTTGGCACCACCAATAACGCAAGTTAAAAATAATGTTGAGTTTATTATACTTTTGACCTGTTTAGCTCAACAGGGTGAAGGCATGTAAAGAATGTGGACTTCTGAGGAATTTTCTTTTAAAAGGAACTTAATGAAGTAACATTTTAATTACTCAAGGACTACTTTTGGTTGAAGTTTATAATCTAGATACCTCTACTTTTTGTTTTTGCTGTTCGACAGTTCACAAAGACCTTCAGCAATTTACAGGGTAAAATAGTTGAAGTAATGGAGGTGAAACTGAAATTTAAAATTATTCTGTAAATACTATAGGGAAAGAGGCTGAGCTTAGAATCTTTTGGTTGTTCATGTGTTCTGTGCTCTTATCATCCCACAGGTCATGTGTTGTTACTCAGGATTCTGGAAGTACTAAGCCGTAGTTAACAGGCTGGATAGATCTTCAGCCAGTCTTCTTTCATTATACTGCTGCTTTTCTGTTTCTTAAAAAACAAAAATCAATGAACAACTTCTTTAGAAGGAAGCACCACTGTTCAATTGGTTAACTGAAAGTATGAATCACTGCCGCTTTGCTTGCCCACCTGTTAGCTTTTTCTCACAGGTTTTATTTATCTGAATGATTGTTGCATTTGAATACTGTAGCCATGGTGAGTGAGCAGTTGAAGACTTCCTTTCTGCACCTTCATAGTTAAGGGTTCATCTTCTCAAGAAATAAAGTTGTGCTGGGTTGTTTCAATTCTGTAGGTTATATTCAGGCCAGGTGCGGTGGCTCACACCTGTAATCCCAGCACTTTGGGAGTCCGAGGCGGGTGGATCACCTGAGATTAGGAGTTCAAAACCAGTGTGACCAACATGGAGAAACCCCTTCTCTACTGAAAATACAAAAAATTAGCCAGGCATGGTGGTGCACGCCTGTAGTCCCAGCTACTTGTGAGGCTGAGGTAGGAGAATCGCTTGAACCCAAGAGGCAGAGGTTGCAGTGAGCTGAGATCACATCACTGCACTCCAGCCTGGGTGACAGAGCGAGACCCTGTTTCAAAAAAATAAGAAATAAAAAGTGAGTCTTCATATTCAAATTAGCATATGAGGTTAGGCAACAATTCTTGTATGGGATCAGGTATATTAATTTGCCTTTCTTTGCAGTCATCCTAGTAAATCCTTGTAAAGGGTTATTTTATATACAATTTTGTAGTATATTCTAAATCCCCTTTGGCAAATAAAGCTGAAGTTATCTAGTGTCAGCATACTGTGATTTGTATATTTATATAAGACAAGATTGCATCATTCTGATTAAGTTGCAGCATTTTAGTTTTATCTGATAGGCCTGTATTGAGTAATCAGTAGCTATGTGCAAATATTAAGTCAACTTAATTACCAGACCCAGAAGGCCAGAGGTAATCAAAGAGTACTTTCGGAAGATGAAATATTTATAATGAGTTATGGAAACAATGTTTTAGAAATGTTTTTCTTGGTGTAATTTAATGCAGATTTTTACCTCAATTTTGTTAAAAAACTTGATAATTTGATCCCTCCATCTATTTAATATTTAATATTTTCAGATTCTAGAGTATTTAAAATTTAAACACAATTATAAAATTAATTATAATTCCTACTTATGTTAGCTATGATTTAGGGCCAAAACTACCCTGCTTTTGTCTGCAACTTGAAACATTGTGTATTTTAAACTATATAATTTGGGAACATTATTTTATAGACTGTGGATAACCAAATATAAGATTTGTGATTTTTAATGCTTCATTTGTGTAAAATCATTTGTATATTCTATTTATAGTATGCATTTTCTAGCTCATTAAAAGTACAGAAAAACCTCAAATCTGTCCTTATACAAATATTTGATTTCTAGTTTCCTTTTATTAAAACGTTTTCACTCATTCATTCTTTCACACCTTAGTCTCTAAGATGTGTCTCGGGTATTTGATAAAGTAGGTCTTCTTGTGGAGCACATCACTCAGCTTTGGAGACCAAACATTAAACACACTGAGTTGCATCTTATGCATGTTAAGGTCTAAAGCCAAAAGGTGAAATTTTTGAATAATCAAATTGCCCTTGGGAGGGTCCTGAATAAGAGACCTACATTCCATCTCATGATAAGTCCCTTCCATTGAACTTTTCCTCCAAAATTGGAATAGAAATTAGCAACAGCAGAAAGCCAATGCTATCCCTAGGATGGTGGGGTGGAGGGAGGAAGCCGTCATAAAGCTCAAGGCCAGGGTCACCCAGAGGAAGCACAACCCCCGCAGCAGAGCACAGGGGCCTTCAGGGTGCTGCAGCTGGAGGCAAAGAAGGAGGGAAAGAAATACTCTCGCTTTGCTTTGCTTTTTGCCATTGACTCCCGGTGGCAGGAGCTGACTGGAAGCCAGCTGGCACAGGAGCTTGGAGCTTGGTGGTATCCCTCTGGTGTCGACTCCCCTGACTTAGAGCAGAGCCGCAGACCTCAGGTCAAGCAGGCTCAGAATTGGCACATTTGCACTGGGGACCATATTGTATGGACAACACTTACTTTCAACAGTAGAATCACAGCCTGCGAAGATGTCACAGTACAAGAAATATTCTGGAACCAAGATCACCTTTATCCATGTCAAGTCCACTCCAGAAAGTGGAATTAGGGGAAAGTACCTGCCCTGGACTAGTATTTCAAATCCCTTCCCTCTTCTACTTACTCCCCTTTCCCTTTTTCTTCTCCCAAGCTGAGCTAAAGGGAAATGTGAAGAACATTATTGCCTCTTTAAAACCAAACATATATAAAATATGAAAAATATTTTTCAGTGACAAAAGATAAGAATGAAAGCGTTCAGGATAGTGTATTCATAGAAGCTTTGGGAAAGAGTAAAAATAATTTCTTAAATTTTTTTCTTGAAAGACTGAAAATAGAATCTTAAGGAGATAGTGTTCTTAAAGCCTTGATCTGACTACTTGAGTACTTATAACTTCTTTCTTCATCTACTAATTATTTTGAAAAGTCACTTAGTCATTTGTCAATCCTAACCTTTAGAGATAAACATTTAAAATCAGTTCACTAATCACAGCATTTTTTTTTTTTTTTTAGATGGAGTCTTGCTCTGTCGCCCAAGCTGGAGTGCAGTGGCGAGATCTCGGGTCACTGCAACCTCTACCTCCTGGGCTCAAGCGATTCTCCTGCCTCAGCCTCCCGAGTAGCTGGGATTACAGGCGCCCGCCACCACACCCAGCTAATTTTTGTATTTTTAGTAGAGATGGGGTTTCACCATGTTGGTCAGGATGGTCTCGATCTCTTGAACTCGTGATCCGCCCTCCTTGGCTTCCCAAAGCGCTGGGATTATAGGCGTGAGCCACCGCGCCCGGCCCACAGCATCATTTTTCAAGGGTCTCTAGGGTGACCAGGTGTCCGGGTTTGCCAAGGACAGTCCCAGTTTCTACCTGCTGTCCTAGGACAATCATGAATAGTGCCCCTTTCAGTTTCAAAAGTGTCATAGTTTAGACATTAAATTACCTGACCACCCTTATATGCCCCATGTTTCTTAACATCTAGGCTGCTGACAAAATTCACATTTTCTGACTGTCAGTCTAGTGTTCTCTATACTAGACTGATATGGATCCACAAAGGAAGCAATATTGGCCAACAATTAATCTTCAGGCTTTGGATTAGTGAGAGGTGACAACGTGCTGGCAGCCGTCACAGCCCTCGCTCACTCTCCCCGCCTCCTCTGCCTGGGTTCCCAGTTTGACGGCACTTGAGTCCTTCAGCCTGCCGCTGCACTGTGGGAGCCCCTTCCTGGGCTGGCCGAGGCCGGAGGCGGCTCCCTCAGCTTGCGGGGAGGTGTGGAGGGAGAGGCGAGGGCGGGAACAGGGGCTGCGCGCGGTGCTTGCGGGCCAGCGCGAGTTCTGGGTGGGTGTGGGCTTGGCGGGCCCCGCATTCGGAGCGGCCGGCAGACCCTGCCGGCCCCGGGCAATGAGGGGCTTAGCACCCGGGCCAGCGGCTGCGGAGGGTGTGCTGGGTCGCCTAACCTAACCCTTAACCTAACCCTAACCCTTAGCTGCCTCCGCGGGGCAGGGCTTGGAACCTGCAGCCCGCCATGCCTGAGCCTTCCCAGCTCCGTGGGCTCCTGTGTGGCCAGAGCGCCCCCTGCTCCCCGGTGCCCAGTCCCATCAACTACCCAAGGGCTGAGGAGTGCGGGCGCAGGGCGCGGGACTGGCGGGCAGCTCCACCTGCGGCCCCGGTGAGGGATCCGCTGAGTGAAGCCAGCTGGGCTCCTGACTCTGGTGGGAACTTGGAGAACCTTTATGTCTAGCTCAGGGACTGTAAATACAGCAATCGGCACTCTGTATCTAGCTCAAGGTTCGTAAACACACCAATCGGCACCCTGTGTCTAGCTCAGGGTTTGTGAATGCACCAATCGACACTCTGTATCTGGCTCATCTAGTGGGGACATGGAGAACCTTTGTGTCTAGCTCAGGGACTGTAAACGCACCAATCAGCGCCCTGTCAAAACAGACCACGCGGCTCTCTGTAAAATGGACCAATCAGCAGGATGTGGGTGGGGCCAGATAAGAGAATAAAAGCAGGCTGCCGGAGCCAGCAGTGGCAACCCGCCGGGGTTCCCTTACCGAGCTGCGGAAGCTTTCTTCTTTCGCTTTTTGCAATAAATCTTGCTGCTGCTCACTCTTTGGGTCCACACTGCCTTTATGAGCTGTAACACTCACGGTGAAGGTCGGCAGCTTCACTCCTAAAGCCAGCGAGACCACGAACCCACCAGGAGGAATGAACAACTCCAGACCCGCCGCCTTAAGAGCTGTAACACTCACCGCCAAGGTCCGCAGCTTCACTCCTGAGCCGGCGAGACCACGAACCCCACCAGAAGGAAGAAACTCCGGACATGCCGCCTTTAAGAACTGTAACACTCACCGCGAGGGGCCACGGCTTCATTCTGGAAGTCAGTGAGACCAAGAACCCACTGAGTCCGGACACATGAGGATGTTAGAGTCCTACCTTCAAAGCATTTTTCTCCTGGAGTGGACTTTGCACAAATGGTAGGCCGATTGTGGAGTCAGTGAAGAACCAGGCTAATCCCGCTTGTTTTATTGGCCCCAATTTTTCTTGTCAGGGCCGTAAACCAGTTACTACCAGGAAACGAAAGCAAAGTAAGTATTAAGTTTTGAATTGGTATTGAGGAGAAACATCTAAAATCAAATCTCGCCACATAAACCCAAATCACCCCCAAAGCTAAGGGGATCTAAAATATATGCCCCCAAAGCTAAGGGGATCTAAAATAGGTGCTGTTTTCATAAAGATTATGGAAAAGCCTTCACAGGTAAGTTGCTGTACCTTCACACAAAGAAAATAGCAGGTTATTATGCTTTTGTTAAAACAAGTGATTAACTACTACATCATTTCTAAATTATTCCAGAATTAAGATGAGTCCTAAAAATAAAAATACCGTGACTCTGATAAGTGCATTTTAGATTTGCTTGAATGAGGGAGCAGTTATTACTTGCTGCTAAAATGCTCTGGAAACTCTGGTGCATACTCCAAAAAAATGCAAATAGTTAGGCCTAAGGAGGGAATGATACATTACATGAACACTGGCAAAGAGCCTTACAAGAATATACGCTGTGGAGAATATGATCAGGGCTTTCTTTACAAACCATCAATTAATGAAGTTCTGTACATGTGATAGAAAAAGACTTGCCTTGACCATAGTATCAGTCTGGGCTGCACTATACTCGAGCTGAAAAAATCTGGAAGTTTAGGAGTGCATTGAAGCCCTTCAATAATTAAAATGAGAGAATATTAATGAGACCGTTTTTTCTGTCAGGTGCATTTCATCCAGGAGACCTATTAACCCTGTGTTCTTGAATAGTGCTTGCGAATCAACCACTCGGTCTTCAGTGCACATGTATGTCCTATAACCTGAATTTTTAAGTCGGATAAATTTTGTTTTAACATTCATTTTAGATGGATGATACAAGCATACCTACATGAAACTGTTTCTCAATTAAAACCAGTACTAGTGGCCCAGAAGGTAATGGGTGTTCCAAAACAAAACATAAAAACAAAAGCTAATTCTAGGGTGGAAAACTTGGGAAACATGTTCACAGATTTCACCGTAGCAGTGAAACAGGACTCTCTACTGCAGCATTGTGTGAAAGATTCAATACGTACATAAATAAAGGGGATTTTAAAGAGGATAAGAGGGTTTGAGAGAGGATGTGGCCTAATTTTCAGTTTTCTTCATGCTCATTTAATCACTGATTCCTCATACTCCCCCACCCCGTAAGTCCTTACTTTTTTGCTAACCATCTATTCTCATACGCAGAGACACTTCCATTCCATGGAATACAGTTTAGAAAATGCTGGCGAAAGGACTCACAAGGCCGGGCGCGTGGCTCATGCCTGTGATCCCAGCACTTTGGGAGGCAGAGGCGGGCAGATCACGAGGTCAGGAGATCAAGACCATCCTGGCTAACACGGTGAAACCCTGTCTCTACTAAAAATGCAAAAAATTAGCCAGGCGTGGTGGCGGGGGCCTGTAGTCCCAGCTACTCGGGAGGCTGAGGCAGGAGAATGGCGTGAACCTGGGAGGCGGAGCTTGCAGTGAGTTGAGATGGTGCCACTGCACTCCAGCCTGGGCGACAGAGCGAGACTCCGTCTCAAAAAAAAAAAAAAAAAAAGGACTCACAAAAGGTCGGGAATCTTTATGCGTTTTCGTGTCATTTTGCATTTTTGGTAGAAGAAATGTTTCCCTTTCTGAGATAATGAAGAGGGTGAATAGATAATATGTTTTCCTAGGCACAGATGGCAGAATTGAAGTGATCTGGCAAGCAACTTTGTGTCCCTAATATGTACGTAGTACTTTTACCTTCAGCTTGTAGTAAAACATCACTCAGCAGAAGATTGATAAGCAGTTCAAAAATAATGTCTCCTATCCTTTTTAAATTAGATTCCCAAACCGGAAGAAGCTTTGCAATTACTGCCAAAATGTCTCAGAGGGCATTAGGTTAATTGAAGCTGGAGAGGAGTGAGAAAAGAGGCAGCTGCTAGTCACTGAGAATAAGGACTATTTGCTGTGAGGTTTGTAGGGGCAGCACTTTGCTGTTGGGGTTTGGTAAGGGGATTTGTTTTAAAATTGGAATTATATTTTGTTGGCTTTTAATCATAAGCAGGGAAATACATTTTTCCTACGCTTAAGAATTTACATAAGCTAATTTGTTCCATAATTAGAAAAATCATTGCTTTTAGCATATGGACTGTAACAATAGGGGTTGTAACTCATGAGTCGTGTGACACATTGTTTCCCTTTGATGAAGTTTTACTTTAAGATCTGTTGAGTATATCCAGGGAGAGAGATGAAGGTCAAGACATGCTTATTTTTACAGAGAGAGAGAGAGAGAGAGAAAGAGATTCATTAAACTGTGAGTTATACTTTATTTTTATTTATTTATTTTTTTCGAGATGGGGTCTTGCTCTGTCACCCAGGCTGGAGTGCAGTGGCATGATCTTGGCTCATTGCAACCTCCACTACCAGGGCTCAAGTGATTCTCCCACCTCAGCCTCTCAAGTTGCTGGGACTACAGGTGCACACCAACAAGCCTGGCTAAGTTTTTTGATTTTTAGTAGCGATGAGGTCTTGCTATGTTGCCTAGGCTGGTCTCGAACTCCTGGCCTCAAGCAATCTGCCTGCCTTGGCTTCCCAAAGTGCTAGGATTACAGATGTGAGCCACCGTGCCTGGCCCATATTTTACTCAGTAGGAATCTTTGCTATTTGCTATGATTTTTAATTCTTCTTGCATCTTAATTTTGCTTCCCCAATGAGTATGTTAAATGTTCTTTAAAATCTTCCTGTAAAAAAATCATAAACATATTAAACAGCAGTTCTCTAACTGAATGTGCTAATTTGATAAATATTTGAGTGGATACCTACTATTTGCAAAGCTTCAAGGAATACAGTGATGAGTAAGATAGTCTTTTTTTTTTGAGACGGAGCCTCTGGAGTGCAGTGGTGTGATCTCAGCTCACTGCAACCTCCGCTTCCTGGGTTTCAAGTGATTCTCCTGCTTCAGCCTCCCAAGTAGCTTAGATTACAGAAGCACATTACCATTCTTGGCTAATTTTTGTATTTTTAGTAGACATAGTTTCACCATGTTGGCCAGGCTGGTCTCCAGCTCCTGAGTTCAAGTGATCCCGCCTGTCTCGGCCTCCCAAAGTGCTGGGATTACAGGTGTGAGAGACTGCACTTGGCCAATAAGATAGTCTTTAATGTCAAGGAGTTTATGATTTTTTTCTTGGCGGAGGTGATAAGAAAATATGTAAAAACAATAAACATAGGTTACAGTAGTTGGCATCAAAGGAATGGGGAAGGGCTTTTTACCAAGCTTGTCTAGCTTGTGTACCGCAGGCTGCATGTGGGCCAACACACATTCATAAACTCTCTTTAGACATTATGAGATTTTTTTTTTTTTTTAGCTCACCAGTCATCATTAGTGTTAGTGTATCTTATGTGTGGCCCAGGAAGCCAAAAGATCAGACACCCCTGCACAGAGAAAGTAGCGCTTGAGATGAACTTGAAGGTTGAAATTAAACTTTGAGAGGTATTGTTGGCAGGCAGGAGATAGGAAGCAAATAACTGCATCGAGTTGGAGAAATTTGTTGGTCTTTGGGGAAAAGCAAGTAGTTCAGTCTGGCAGGAGTTGGAATAAGTGTTAGGGAATAATGGGAAATAGAGTTAGAAAAGCAAATTGTGAAATACTGTGTATCAGTCGGCTTAGGCAGTTAAACTGCAGTAACAAAGGACTCTCCAAATCACAGCAATACTACAAGCTTATTTCTCTCTTACATTACATTTCCCTTGTGGGTATCTGTAGCTCTGCTCCATGGCTCCTTTGTTCTGGGGTCAGGCTGCAGAGGCAGCTTCGATCTGGGTTATCATCAATTCTGGCCAAGGGAAAGAAAATATGGGAGAATTGTTCAATGGTTTTCGTAGTGTCCGCTTGACTGTGGCATATGTTACGGCTGTTCACGTTTCATTGGCCAAAGCAAGTCACTTGGCCATGCCTGCAATCCCTGGGAAAGGGGAAATATAATCCTCTTACAGGAAAGGACAAAAAATATATAAAACAATTTACCAAAAGCCTTGAAAGCCAATCTGAGTCTTTTGCATTTAAATCTTTAGATGGTTTGGAGCCATGGCAAGTTTCTGGACAAGATAATATGGCTTAGTAAAACAAACAAACAAAAACATCAGGGTGTTTTTTGTTGTTGTTGTTGTTGTTGTTGTTTTGAGATGGAGTCTTGCTCTGTCGCCCAGGCTGGAGTGCAGTGGTGCGATCTCAGCTCACTGCAAGCTTCACCTCCCAGGTTCACGCCATTCTCCTGCCTCAGCCTCCTGAGTAGCAGGGACTACAGGCGCCCACCACCACACCCAGCTAATTTTTTGTATTTCAGTAGAGACGGGGTTTCACCGTGTTAGCCAGGGTGTTCTTGATCCCCTGACCTCATGATCCACCCGCCTCGGCCTCCCAAAGTGCTGGGATTACAGGCGTGAGCCACTGTGCCCAGCCCAGGGTGGTTTTTATAGTGTGTGTGTGTTTGTGTGTATGTGTGTGCATGTACATAAAAATTATTTAGGGTATTTATTATAAATGCGGGTTGTAGGATTCCAGAAGGTCTGATTCAGGGAGCTCAGGAATCTGCCCGGTAGCAAGCAGCCAGGTGGAGAGAATGTAGATTGTCCACAGACCTCATTTTATAAAACCCTGGATCAAGGAATCAACGGAGAGTGCTCAGGCAAGTGCAAGTGAGATGGGGCAGTGAGTGAGGGAACGGCAGGTAGGTCATGAGTGCAGAGGCCCAGATGCAATGTTGGCACATGGTAAATGGCCAGTACGGAGGCAGATAGATAAGAGAGAACAGATGGAACTAGAATTACTCAAGGTGGGAGGCTATGGTGCAAACAGCCAGGAAACAGGGTAGTGGAAGGGGCAAATCTTGGGAGCTGAGATTAGGAATATCAGGGGATCTTGATCCTCCCTGAGAAGGAGGAGGCAAGCCTAGCTGATGCAAGAAAAAGCTGAGAACTTGAGGAGAGCAGAGGCAATAAACAGGAAGTCGCAGGAAACTCAGTGCTTGTAAGCAGCTATGGAAAACTGTTGACTAAAAGCGACCACATAAACTTGATTTTGTATTCGGCCAGAAGAGAGCACTACAGTAGCACATATGCTGAAGTCTGGGCTCGGCCGCCCAAACTGAGTAATGCCAGCTCCTGTCCAATAGGGTTATTAACCCGACCCACAGTGCAGTATTTTGGGCGATTCATTTATTACTTTTATAGCCATGAATCTTTTTAGAAGGAACTTTAAGGTTTCTATTTATTAAGGAATCTGGGGTTATTTTGTTTTGAACTGTGAATTCCTCTAGTCAAAAAGAAATTAATTCCACGGAGTTTAAGGGAATTATTACCCATTTATTGGCATCACTTGAGGCATGGAGAGGAGATTAGGACAGAGAGGAGAAAAGACCTAGAAGACAGAAAAGTGCATTTGAGGCATGACTTCTGGGAGTGTAATTGCTGAGCCCAAAAGGTTGGAATCTTACGGTTTTGTTTGTTTGTTTGTTTGTTTGTTTTTGAGATAGAGTCTCGCTCTGTCGCCCAGGCTGGAGTGCAGTGGCTTGATCTCGGCTCACTGCAACCTCCGCCTCCCAGGTTCAAGCGATTCTTCTGCCTCAGCCTCCTGAGTAGCTGAGATTACAGGCATGCGCCACCATGCCCAACTAATTTTTGTATTTTTAGTAGAGACGGGGTTTCCCCGTTTGGCCAGGCTGGTCTTGAACTGCTGACCTCAAGTGATCCACCCGCCTCAGCCTCCCAAAGTGCTGGGATTACAGGCATGAGCCACCGCGCCTGGCCTATTTTTATGACCAAATAATATTCCATTGTGTGAACAAACTACATTTTGTTGATCTATTCACTAGTTGTTGGGTGTTCGGGTTGTTTCCACCTTTTGGCTATTATGAATAGTGCTGCTGCGAATGTTCGTGTTCAAGTTTTTGTGTGGACACGTTTTTATTTCTCCTGGATATATACCTGGGAGTAGAATTGCTGGATCGAATGGTAACTCAGTATTTAATGTTTTGAGGAACTGCCCAGCTGTTCTACAGTGGCTGCACCATTTTTCCTTTCCACCAGCAATGTATGAGTGTCTCAGTTTCTCCACATCCTCAACAACATTTGTTATGCTCTGTTTTTTAGGGGCTTTCTTGTTTTCATGCAGCCTTACTCGTAAGTCGAAGTGGTGTATCACTGTGATGTTTTGGTTTCGTTTTTATGGTCTATGCTTTATATAGTTACTCTTATGTGTCAACTTGACTGGGTGATGGGATACCCAGCTGGCTGGTTAAACCTTATTTCTGGTGTGTTTGTGAGGATGTTCCCAGAAAAGATTAGCATTTGAATGGTTGGACTGAGTAAAGAAGATGGTCAACATGGGTGGGCATTATCAATCTACCGAGGGCCTGAATATAACAAGAAGGCAGAGGAAGGTTGAATTAACTCTGCTTGACTACTGAGATGGGACATCAATCTTCTCTAGCCCTCACCACTCCTGGTTCTCAGGCCTTAAGACCTGGACTAGAATCTACACTATTGATTCTCCACCTCTTGGACTTTGGGGCACCACAGGCTTTCCTGGGGGTCCAGTTCACAGGTGGTTCGCAGCGGGACTTAGCCTCCAGAATGATGTGATCCAATCAATATCTTTTTAATTTAATTTAATTTAATTTTACTTAAATTCTGGGATATGTGCATAGAACATGCAGGTTTGCTACGTAGGTATACATGTGCCACGGTGGTTTGCTGCACCTATCAACCTGTCATCTAGGTTTTAAGCCCCACATGCATTAGGTATTTCTCCTAATGCTCTCCCTCCCCTTTCCCCCCATCCCCAATAGGCCCTGGTGTGTGATGTTCCCCTCCCTGTGTCCATGTGTTCTTATTGTTCAACTCCCACTCATGAGTGAGATGTGGTGTTTAGTTTTTTGTTCCTATGTTAGTTTGCTGAGCATGATGGTTTCCAGCTTTATCCATGACCCTCCAAAGACATGAACTCATTCTTTTTCATGGCTGCATAGTATTCCATGATATATATGTCTCACATTTTCTTTATCCAGTCTATCATTGATGGGCATTTGGGTTGGTTCCGAGTCTTTACTATTGTAAATAGTGCTGCAGTAAACACATGTGTGCATGTGTCTTGATAGTAAAATGATTTATAATATACCCAGTAATGGGATTGCTGGGTCAAATGGTATTTCTGGTTCTAGATGTGCCAATCAATAGCTTATAAACAAGCAAACAAACAAATTCTACTGGTTCTATTTCTCTGGAGAACCCTGACTAACACAATGCTTTAATTATTTTTTTCTTACTGTGGTAAAATATGCAGCACATAAAAGTTATAATTTTAGCCTGTTGTTGTTGTTGTTGTGAGACAAAGTCTCACTCTTGCCCAGGCTGGAGTGCAGTGGTGCAGTCACAGCTCACTGCAGCCTCAACCTCCCAGGCTCAAGTGATCCTCCCACCTCAGCCTTCCGAATAGCTGGGACTACTGGCATGTACCACTACACCCAGCTAATTTTTTATTTTTTGTAGAGCTGGGTTCTCCCCATGTTGCCCAGGCTGGTCTTGAACTCCTGGGCTCAAGGAATCCTTTCACTTTGGCCTCCAAAAGAGCGGGGATTACAGGTGTGAACCACTGCACCTGGCCTGTCTGAGGCATTTTTAATTGTACAGCTCAGCAGCCTTCATGACATTCATATTGTTCGCATCATGGTGGTTTTGGTTTGCATTTCCCTGATGATTAATGATGTTGGGCATCTTTTTCCTGGGCTTGCTGGCCATTTGTATATCCTCCTTGGAGAACTGTCTGTTCAAGATCTTTGCTCATGTTTGATTTGGGTTGTGTTTTTATTGTTGAGTTGTGACTATTCTTTATATATTATGGATACTTGTCTCAATTGTAACGGCAGGATTTTAGTTTATGGAGGTGACTGAATGATGATGTGGAGAGGCCAATGTTACTGAAAGAAGAGTTTTCTTACAGTTCCTGAGAGGAGGGGACATGCCACAACACACAGGGCCACAGCGAAAGCATTAGGATGGTCAAGAGGCAAAAGATGAGTGAGAAGGCATGGGCCACAGCCCTTACTGGAGTTTCTGCAGGAAAGGCAAGGCAGGGCCGGGCCATCAGTTTAGGACTGGCTGCTTTGAATAACATGGGTGAGCCTGGGCTATAGGGGGTGGTCTCTAGTTGCCTGGAACCTGGCCTTGGGATGATTTAGGATAAGGGAAAATATTGGTTTGGTGTGTGAGAGTTATATAGAAGGTAGGTGGAGGCACAGACTTGGATCAGCCTGTCTGCACACGAAAGGAGAATTCCAGGCAACTTGACGTATATTTGTACAATTGTTTGATAATGCATTTCCATGTTTTTGGAAACAGTGAATCAAACGTGGACGGGAACAAGTCTCCCTCACTTGCCTCCTGCACCCAGCCTTGCCTCAGTGTGGGAATGCCCCATCCTTGGAGGGGAATGCCCCTTCTTGAAGGAGAGAGGTAAACACTTGTCTGCTGGCCTTGCAGTTACTAGATGCCAAATAGACATAAAGAATTTAAGGCCAGGCGCAGTGGCTCACGCCTGTAATCCCAGCACTTTGGGAGGCCAAGGCGGGCAGATCACTTGAGATCAAATCACTTGAGTTCAGGAGTTTGAGACCAGCCTGGTCAAAATGGTGAAACCCCATCTCTACTAAACATACAGAAATTAGCCAGGTGTGGTGGCGTGTGCCTGTAATCCCAGCTAATTGCGGGGCTGAGGTGGGAGAATGGCTTGAACATGGGAGGCGGAGGTTTCAGTGAGCTGAGATCGTGCCACTGCACTCCCACCTGGGCAACAGAGCGAGACTCCATCTCAAAAAAAAAAAATCTGGGAAATCACAGGACAATATTAGACAGACCCTGAACAGATATATACAGTTGGCAAACATATTCTCTCATTCTGTGGGTTGTCATTTCACTTTTTTGATAGAGTTCTTCAATGCACAAAAGTTTAAAATTTTGTTGAAATTCATTTCATCTATGTTTTTCTCTTGTTGCTTGAGCTTCTGACACACACGGTGAGGGAGTCAGGATTCTCAGAACAAAGAACCCATTGCCAAATCTGAGATCATCAGGATTTATCCCTGTGTATTCTCTTACATGTAGGCTTTTATTTCATTTTGAGTTAATTTTTTATACGGTATGAGGTAAGGATATATCTTATAAAAATTTTTATGTTATAAAGTGATAAGCCAAAGCCTACAAAGGACAGTCTGGTGATATTTATTGCAAATGTATATCTCTCCCAATTCTATTTCTAGGAATTTATTCCATAGATACAACGCAAAAGATATATGTGTAAGGTAATTCACTGCAGCATTCTTTTTTTTTAAATAATGGTAAAGCATTGTAAACAGTCCACGTGTCCCTCAATAGAGGCTTTGAAATAAATTGTGCAAAGATAAAATACTATAGGGCTACAAAAAATGAATTTCTGTATGTGCTGCTTTGGAAAGCTCTCCAAAAATTATTGTTCAATGAAAAGAAAAACAAGGTTTAGAACAGAATGGTTTTTTGGTGTGTGAAACATTTGGGACAATAAGATACACATTTATTTTTGAAGTTTTTAGTTTTTTTTTTTTTTTTGAGACAGAGCCTGCGCTCTGTCGCTCAAGCTGGAGTACAGTGGTGTGATCTCGGCTCACTGAAACCTCTGCCTCCTGGGTTCAAGTGATTCTCCCGCCTCAGCCTCCTGAGTAGCTAGGATTACAGGCACATGCCACCACACCTGGCTGATTTTTGTATTTTTAGTACAGAGGGGGTTTCCCTATGTTGGTCAGGCTGGTTTCAAACTCCTGACCTCAAATGATCCCCCTTCCTCAGCCTCCCAAAGTGCTGGGATTACAGGCATGAGCCACCAAGCCTGGGCTAAGTTTTAAAAAAAAATTAATTAAAAAATAATTGCATGTATTTATGGGATACAGTGTGATGCTTTGATACACATATACACTGGGGAATGATACAACCAGGCTAATTAGCATATCCATCACCTCCGATAGTTACCATTTCTTTGTGGTGAGGACATTGAAAATCCTCTCCTTCAGGTCTTTTCAAATACACAATACATTAGTATTATCTATAGTCATCACGCGGTGCAATAGAGCACCAGAACTTAATCCTTCTAACTGAGGATAACTTTGTACCCATTGACCAACCTCTCCCCTTTCCCTGCCCGCCCCTTCCTCCAGCCTCTGGTAACCATCATTCTACTCTCCACTTCTGTGAGTGTGACATTTTTAGAGTCCACACGTAAGTGAGGTCATGCAGAATTTTTGCTCTGTATATGCACATGTCTTATGTACAAGTAAAGAAGCTCTGCAAATTTTAAGACACCAAGGATGGGGCATTCCCACAGCAAGGCAGGTGCTGGGTGCAGGAGGTAAGTGAGGGAGTGTTGTTCCAGTCCAGATTTGATTCACTATTTCTGAAAACATGGAAATGCATTACCAAACAATTGGACAAATATACGTTAAAATTTAAAAAGAACCTTCTGCAGAAAAGAAAGGAGCAATGGGGATAAAACAGCCACACTGTCATGGGTGTTGCACGTATAATATTTTGTTCCAGTTGAAGCTCCGTGTTTTCTTAGCCAGTTTTCTCACGACTACTGATGTACTAAGTACAATCACACCAGAGCTGGCCGACGTTAGACCGCGGGCTGCGGCCACGGATGTCAAATAACAGCCCTGGCCTCGTCCACACAGTAAAGAGCAGACCTCACACGGGATGGTTAACCATCAAGGGGTCCAGACAGAAAGGCTGTTCTAGAACCCCTCTCACTTAAAGAGCACAAATCCAAATGAATACATTGTTTTATTGTTTTACCAGTAAGGTTCTTGACACTGATGACTTACCTTCCTATCCCCAGAAAACAGATGGTAAGTGTCCTTGAGAAGAATATCCCTTCACAGCAAATTCACATCTGTCCTTCAGCCTAGAGAGATCAGACAGAGATGAAGACCTCACCACTAAAGACCCACTCTCCTAGCTGTTTTGGAGAGGTCGCTCTTGTCTTTATAAACTTCTGAAGTTGTCTCTTGGCATATTTCCCTCCCCTCAAATCCTTATAAAAACAGGTGTGGCTAAAGCCTGTCTTTGCTGAAAGAACACTCTCTTCCTTAATAGAAAATTCTCTATTGAAAACTTATTTTCCCTGGCTTGGCTCAGTGGCTCACGCCTGTAATCTCATCACTTTGACAGGCCAAGGCAGGTGGATCACACAGTCAGGAGATCAAGACCAGCCTGGCCAACATGGTGAAATCCTGTCTACTAAAAATACACAAATTAGCTGGGTGTGGTGGTGCATGCCTGTAATCCCAGCTACTTGGGAGGCTGAGGCAGGAGAATAGCTTGAACCAGGGAGTTGGAGGTTGCGGTGAGCCGAGATCGT
This sequence comes from Gorilla gorilla gorilla, assembly GCF_029281585.2. Classification (NCBI taxonomy): domain Eukaryota; kingdom Metazoa; phylum Chordata; class Mammalia; order Primates; family Hominidae; genus Gorilla; species Gorilla gorilla. The sequence goes on along the minus strand of NC_073235.2, from coordinate 15,177,106 downwards.
GCCACTGCACTCCAGCCTGGCGACAAAGTGAGACTCCATCTCAAAAAAAAAAAAAAAAAAAGAAAAAGAAAAAAAAGAAAGAAAGTAGTTTCCCTTTCTGGCTTCTGTGGTTAGCGGTGCAACAGTAGCAAAACTGGTCTCAGACATGTGAGTGGGAGGCAGGAAATCTGCAAACTGACAATGGTCACCATGTGTACTTTTCACCCTTTCTGTGTGCTAGACCAGAGGCCCATGCTGGCATGCCATTCTGACATGCACTGTGAGGGAGGTGACATTCTGAGAACAAATGCCGCATGTGTGGAAGATGGAGGAGCCCCGTGCCAAATTCCTTCTGTTTTTATCCTCCTTCCAGTAGGAGCCCCAGACATCAACTCCACAAATTTGAAACTGTGCCAGACCAGAGTGTGTAGAGAAGTGATTGGGGAACTGTGGGAGGGGGAGAAGATAATGTTGGTATAACAAAATCAAATTCGGGGCTGGGCATAGTAGCTCACGCCTGTAATCCCAGCATTTTGGAAGGCCAAGGTGGGTGGATCACTTGAGGTCAGGGGTTCGAGACCAGCCTGACCAACATGGTGAAACCCTGTCTCTACAAAAAAATACAAAAATTAGCCAGGCATAGTGGTGCCTACCTTTAGTCCCAGCTACTCTGGAGGCTAAGGTAGGAGAATGGCTTGAACCCAGGAGGTGGAGGTTGCAGTGAGCTGAGGTCGTGCCACTGCACTCCAGCCTAGGTGACAGAGTGAAACCCTGTCTCAACAAACAAACAAACACACACACAAAAAAAAAGAAAAGAAAAAAGAAAAAATCAAACTTGAAAAAAACTCCATTAAAAAGAAAAAAAACTGATTTTATAACTATAATAAAAATACACCATAAATATAATAAAATGCCATGGAGTCTTTGTCTAACTCTGAAGAAAAAAAATTGTCATCTAAAAGACAAATTCTGGAACCAAACACCAGAAAAGTTCTTAAGAAATGAATGGCTTCTTTAGAAGACAAAGAATGAGTAAGTTCAGTTGTAACCAGAAGTGAAAGCAAAGTCATCTACAGCTATGCTTGGAGACGTTGGTCTTTCCATAGCATGGTCTTTTTGTGGCATGCAGCAGTGAGGGCAAAGAAACCGCTAGGGAACTTTGAAGCCTTGGTTCGCTGCTGCTAGGGATTCCATTGTACAGATCTACTATGCACCAGTTAATGGATATTTTACTTTATCTATGCACCAGTTAATGGATATTTGAATTATTTTCAGTTTTTACTTATTATGAATAATGTGGCTTCAAACACCCCCATGTACGTTTTTAGGTAGACATAAGCCTTCAATTCTCTTCATAGATACTTAGGAGTGAAATTGATGGATCGTTTGTTAAGTACAGGTTTAACTTTTTAACACACTTCCAAACTATTTTCCAAATGACTATGTCATTTTAAAATCTTACCAACACATACTTGTCAATACTTGGTATTGTCAATCTCTTAATTATAGGCATTTTAGTGGGTATGAACTGAATGTACGTTATTCTGGTTTTAGTTGCATTTCCCTAATGATTAATTATTTGGAACATTTTTCATGTGTTTATTAGCCATTTATATATCTTCTTAGGTGACATGTCTACTAAAATCCTTTACACATTTTTAATTAGCTTCTAACTATTGAGCTGTTTAAATTATTTGCATTATCTGTATATAAATCCTTGATCAAATAAATCATTTGCAAATATTTTCTCCAGGTGTATAGTTTATCTGTTTACTTTCTTAATGCTGTCTTTTGAAGAAGAAAAGTTTTAAATTTTGTTGAAGTATAATTTATCAATATTTTCTTTTATGAATCATATTTTTGATGTCAAATCTAAAAATCTTTTTTTTACCTAATTCAAGGCCACAAAGATTTTTCTTCTATCTTTTAAAGAAGTTTTATAGTTTTAGTTCTTACATTGAAGCTTATGGTCCATTTAAATTAATTTTTGTGTATATCTGCTGGTGGGAATGTAAATTAGTACAACCTCTATAGAAAACAGTATGGAGATTTCTTTAAAAATTAAAAGTAGAGCTACCATTCGATCCAACAATCCCATTTCTGAGTATCTACCCAAAGGAAAAAAAATCATTATAAAAAAGACACCTGCATGCATATATTCACTGCAGCACAATTCACAACTGCAAAGATAAGGAACTAACCTAAGTGCTCATCAACCAATAAGTGGATAAGGAAAATAAGGTATATATATACCATGAATACGACTCAGCCATAAGCAAGAATAAAATAATGTTTTCTGCAGCAACTTTGATGGAGCCGGCGGCCATAATTCTAAGTGAAATAACTCAGGAATAGAAAGCCAAATATTGCATGTTCTCACCAGTGGGAGCTAAGCTATGGGTATGCAAAGGCATACAGAGTGATATAATGGACTATGGAGACTCAGAAGGGGGAGGGTAGGAGGGAGGGCAAGTGACAAAAAGCTACATATTTGGTACAACGTATATTACTCAGGTGGCGCTTGCATTAAAATCTCAGACTTCATCACTATACAATTCATCCATGCAACCAAAAACCACTTGTACCCCAAAAGCTATTGAAATAAAAAATATTAAATAAAAATACAAATTAAAAAGGCAAAAAATAATAATTTTGTGTATGATGTGAGATAAAGGTCTAAAGTCATTTATTGTATATCAATTCAATTCTATATTAGTCCATTCTTATGCTGCTAATAAAGACATACCAAAGATTAGGTAATTTATAATGGAAAGAGGTTTAATTGACTCAGTTCAGCATGGCTGGGGAGGCCTCAGGAAACTTGCAATCTGGTAGAAAGGGAAGCAAACACATCCTTCTTCACGTGGTGGCAGCAAGGAGAAGTGTCAAGCAAAAAGGGGAAAGGCCCTTATAAAACCACCAGATCTCATGAGAACTCACTCACTATCATGAGAACAGCATGAGGGTAACTGCCCCCATGATTCAGTTACCTCCCACCGGGTCCCGCCCATGACACATGGGGATTATGAAAACTATAATTCAAGATGAAATCTGTGTGGGGACACAGCCAAACCATATCAATAAACATTATCTGTTGAAAAAAAGCTGTCTTTTCTACAGGGATTGCCTTTGCACCATTGTCAAAAATCAATTGTCCATAAATGTAAAGGTTTATTTTTGTACTCTCTATTCTGTTCCATTGACCAACATGTCTGTCTGTATGCCAATACCGCCCTGAGTTGATTACTCTAGTTTTACAGTGAATTTTGAAATGAAGTAATATGAATTGTGGGGTTTTTTTCAAACTTACATTGGCTAGTCTACATCCTTTGCATCTTAATATATATTTTGGAATCAACTTGCTAATTTCTACAAAATCCTAACTGGAGTTTTGGTAGGGATTGCATTTGAATTTGTAGGTAAATTTGGGTAGAATTGCCATCTGAACAATACTGAGTTTTATGACCCAGGAACATAACATATTTCTCCATTTATTTAGATCTTCACAAAACATTGTTTCGAAATTCTCAGTGTATGAGTCTTACACTTCTTTTGTTGATATTTTCCCAAGTGTTTTATTATTTTTTATTGTATTGTGAGTGCAATTTTTTTCCTTAATATCATTTTAGATTGTTCATTGCTAGCATATAAAATACAATTGATTTTTTATATTGGTTTTATATCCTGCAACCTTCCTAAACTTACTCATTAGTTCTAGCAGGTTTTTAAAAATAGATTCCATCAGATTTTCTACACACATCTTCTGTGATGAAGGACAGTTTTATTTCTTTTTTCCCAGTCTGGATGCCTTTTATTATTTTTTTCCAGTCTATCCCTGGCTATAACTTTCAGTAAAATTTTCAATAGAAGTGTTAAGAATGGACATGCTTGTCTTGTTTCTGATCTCAGTCTTTCACCATCAAATATCACATAGATACAGGTTTCTTGAGAAAAGCTCTTTATAAGGTTGAAGAAGTTCTGCTTTTTTCTACTTTGTGGAAAGTTCTTTTTATTTTATCATGGATTTTGTCAAATGATTTTCCTATATCTATTGAGATAATCATGCGATTTTTATTCTTTATTCTATTAATACGGTATGTAATATTAATATATTTTAAGATGTTAATCTAACCTTACTTTCCCGGGGTAATTCCCACTTTGTCATGGTGGGTACTTAAAAATATATGTTTATGTATTCAGTTTGCTAGTATTATTTTTAAAGAGTTTTTGCATCTATTTTTATGAGAGATTTTAGTTGATAGTTTTTCCTACTTCTGATATCTTTGTATTGTGTTGGTATCTGGGTAATGATACTGGCCTCATCGAATGAGTTAGGAAATATTTCCTCCTCACCTATTGGTATCGGTTGAACTGTGCCCTCCTTCCCAAATGTATACGTTAAAATGCTAAGTGCCAGTGCCTCAGAATGTGCTCTTATTTGGAGATGAGGTTTCTATAGAGGTAATCAAGTTAAAATGAGGTCTTTAGGGTGGGTCCCAATCCAATACGACTGGTGTCCTTGTAAGAAGCGGAAATTTGGACACAGACACAGACAGAGGGGAGAGAATGTGAAGACAGGCGGAAGATGACTCTGCAAGCCAGTGAAAGAGGCCTGGAACAGACCCTTCCCTCACAGTCCTTGGAAGGAACCAACCTACCAACACCTTGGTCTTGGACTTGTAGCCTCTAGAACTGTGAGACAGTAAATTTCCATAGTTTAAGCCACATAGTGCAGTACTTTGTGATGGCAGCCCTCATAAACAAATACACAGATTTTCTGAAGAGTTTGTATAGGATTGGCAAGATTGCTTCCTTAAATATTGGATACAATTGACCAGTAAAGTCATCTGGGCCTAGAGTTTTTTTTTGTGGGAAGATTTTAAGTTACTAATTCAATTTCTTATTTGTTATCAGTCTCCTCAGATTTTAAATTTCTGATTGAGTCAGTTTTGGTAATTTTTGTCTTTCTAGGAATTTATACATTTCATCTATGTTGTGTAATTTGCTGGCATAAAGCTGTTCATAGTATTCTCTTAAAATCCTTTCTGTAGGGTCAGTAGCTACATTCCCTTTTCATTCCTGATTTTCATAATTTATGTCTTATTTCTTTTTTTCTTTGTCAGTCTAGAGAAAATTTTATCAACTGTATTTCTCTTTTCAAATAATCAGCTTTTGACTTTCTTCCTTACTGTTTTTATTTTATTGATTTGTATTTTGATCGCTATTGTTTCCTTCAATTTACTTTGGGTTTAATTTGCCCTTCTTTTTCTACCTTTTGAAGTGAAAGATTAGATTATGGATTATAGATCTTTCTTCCTTCTAATTTAAGCATTTAAATCTATAAACTTTCTTTTAGGCCTTGCATTAGCTACCCTCAGAGATTTCAGTGGTTTTGTTTTCATTCAGTTTGAAATGTTTTCTAATTAACCTTATGATTTTTTTTCTTTGACCCATGGTTATTAAATTATTTATTTATTTATTATTTTATTTTGGGGGAGGGGTGGTGTTTTGCTCTTATTGGCCAGACAGGAGTGCAATGGCACGACCTCGGCTCACTGCAGCATCCACTTCCCAGGTTCAAGTGATTCTCCTGCCTCAGCCTCCTGAGTAGCTGTGACTACAGGCGTGTGCCACCATGCCAGATAATTTTTGTATTTTTAGTAGATACGGGGTTTCACAGACGGAGTCTCATGCTGTCTTCCAGACTGGAGTGCAGTGGCTCAGTCTCAGCTCACTGCAACCTCTGCCTCCCAGTTCAAGTAATTCTCCTGCCTCAGGTTCCTGAGTAGCTGCGACTACAGGTGCGTGCCACCATGCTGGCTAATTTTTGTATTTTTAGTAGATATGGGGTTTCGCCATGTTGGCCAGGCTGGTCTCGAACTCCTCACCTCAGGTAATCTACCCTCCTCAGCCTCCCAAATTGTTGGAATTACAGGCATGAGCCACCGCTCCTGGCCTCCATGGTTATTTAGAAGTATGTTTTTCAAATGTTTGAGGGTTTACCAAATTTCTTTCTGTCGTTAATTTTCAATTTAGTTCCATCAGGGTTGGAGGACATACTTCAGATGACTTCAATCCTTTTAAGTTTATTAAGACTAGTTTCGTGATCCAGCAAAGGCTCTATCCTGGAAAATGTTCCATGTGGATGTGAAAGGACTGTATACCCTGCTGTTGGGTGGGAGCATTCTATATGTTAGCTGGGTAAAGTTGGTTGACAGTTGTGCAAGATTTATATATCCTTATTCATTTTATGCCTAGCCATTCTATCAGTTACTTAGAGAAGGGACTTAAAATTTCTAATTACAATTACTAAATTGTCCATTTCTCCTTTCCATTCTGTCAGTGTTTGCTGCATGTATGTGTTATTCAATGCCTATGTCTTTATAATTGTTTTATGTTTCTGATGTTTTGATACTTTTATCATTATGAAATATTGTTGCTATTTATCCCTACCAATATTTCTTGATTTAAATTCTATTTTTTTTCTGATATTAACATAAGTACTTCAACTCCCTTATGGTAACATTTTGTATGATTTACATATATTTTCTCCATTCTTTTTTTTTTTTTTTTTTTTGAGACAGAGTCTCTCTCTGTCACCCAGGCTGGAGTGCACTGGTGCAATCTCAGCTCACTGCAACCTCCGCCTCCCACGTTCAAGCGATTCTCTTGCCTCAGCCTCCTGCCTCTTGAGTAGCTGAGATTACAAGTGTGCACCACCAGGCCCAGCTAATTTTTGTATTTTTAGTAGAGATGGGGTTTCACCATGTTGGCCAGGCTGGTCTCGAACTCCTGACTTCAAGCGATTCGCCCACCTGGTCCTCCCAAAGTGCTGGGATTACAGGCATGAGCCAGCTATATTTTCCCCATTCTTTTACTTTGTAACTACTTTTGTCTGAATTAAAAGTGCTTTTCTTGAAGACAGCTTATGTAGTCATGTGTCAATTAACGACAGGGATGTTTTGAGAAATGTACCTTTCCAGAAACCTAGATGGTATAGCCTGCTACACACCTAGACTATAGGGTATAACCTAGTGATCCTAGGCTACAAACCTGTACGGCATGTTACTGTACTCAACACTGCAGGAAATTGTAACATAATCATGACTATTTGTGTATATAAACATTTCTAAAGATAGAAGAGATAGAGTAAAAATATGATATAAAAGATAAAAAATGTAACACCTGTATAGAGCACTTCCCATGAATGGAGCTTGTAGGACTAAAGTTGCTTTGGGTGAGTCAGTGAGTGAATGGTAATTGAATGTGAATGCCTAGGACATTACTGTACCCTACTGCAGACTTTATACACACTGTACACTTAGGCTACACTTAATTTATTAAAAATGGTTTTCTTTCTTCGATAATAAAATAACATTACATACTACAACTTTTTAAATTTATACCCTTTTATTTTTTTGAGGCAGAGTCTAGCTCTGTTGCCAAGCTGGAGTGCAGTGGTGTGATCTTGGCTCACTGCAGCCTCTGCCTCCTGGGTTCAAGCGATTCTCCTGCCTCAGCCTCCTGAGTAGCTGGAATTACAGGCAAGTGGCGCCACTCCCAGCTAATTTTTGTATTTTTAGTAGAGATAGGGTTTCACCATGTTGGCCAGGATAATCTCAATCTCCTGACCTTGTGATCTGCCCACCTCGGCCTCCCAAAGTGCAGGGATTACAGGCATGAGCCACCAAGCTTGGCTTTTATCCTTTTTAATATTTTAACTTTTTGACTTTTTTGCAATAACACTTAGCTTAAAGCATATATTGTACAGCTGTACAAAAGTATTTTCTTTCTTTATAGCCTTATTCAATTTTTATTTTTAAAATTTGTAATTTTTTTTCCTACTTTTCAAACTTCTTTGTTAAAAACGAAGAGACAAACACACACATTAGTCTAGGGCTCTACAGGGAGGGTCAGGATCATCAATATCACTGTTTCCCACCTCCACATCTTGTCCCACTGGAAGGTCTTCAGGGTCAGTAACATGGACGGAGCTGTCACTTCCTATGACAGCAATAATTTCTTTGGGAATATCTCCTGAAGGACCTGCCTGAGGCTGCTCTACAGTTAAAAAAAATAAGTAGGTGTACACTCTAAAATAGCAACAAAAAAAGGTATAGTACGGTGTATACATAAACCAGTAGCGTAGTCATTTATTATCTTTATCAAGCATTAGAGACTGCAACTATAATTATGTGGGCTATACTTTTATATGACTGGTAGTAGATTTGTTTACACCAGCTTCACCAGAGACTCATGAGTAATGCTTTGTGCTGCAGCGTTACCACAGATATGACATCACGAGGCAACAGAAATTTTTCAGCTTCTTTATAATCCTATGGGACCACCGTCCTATATGCGACCTGTCATTGACTGAAATGTCATGGTGTAGCACACAACTGTATTGGACCATGCTTTTTCGTACATGTTGATAATGACTGCCTTTTGATTGGAGTGTTTAATCTATTACATTTAATTTAATTGTTGATATCTTTGGATTTACATCTGCCATTTTACTATTTGTTTTTGTATGTCCCATGTCTTTTTTCCCCCCATCCTATTTTGCTGCCTTCTCTTGTGTTAAACACATCCTTTTTTTTTTTTTTTAAGTGTGAGACATTTTAAGTCCTAGGTTATTTTATTAACTATTTTGAAATTTAATTTTCTTTGTGGTTACTCTAGGGATTATAATACATATCTTATCACAATCTACTTTAGCTTAATGCTGGGAATTTTGAAAAATATAACAACTTTGTTCTAATATAGCTCCATTTCCCCATTCTTTGAGCCATTAATGCTATATTTATTATACTTATATATGCCATAAATCCGACAGAACAGTGATAGAGTGATTGCCTTATGCAGTCATATAATATTTAAACATTTTAAACTATTTTATATTAACAAATGTATATATATATATCATATGAACTTACATAATCTGTAAATATATATTTAAACAGAACATTTAAAACAAACTCATATAAAAAAAAGAGAAAAAAACCTGTTCATACAGCCCTTTATGCTAACCCACATATTTATCATTTCCATTGCTCTTCATTTCTTTCTGCGGATTCATTTTCTGGTACCATTTTCTTTCAACCTGAAAGTCTTCCTTTAGTATTTCTCATGGGACAGTTCTGCTAGCTACAGATTCTGTTTTTGTTCATCTTTCTTTTGAGCAGAATCTCGCTCTGTCACCCAGGCTGGAGTGCAGTGGCACGATCTTGGCTCACTGCAACCTCCACCTCCGGAGTTGAAGTGATTCTTGTGCCTCAGTCTGCAGAGTAGCTGGGACTATAGGTGACTGCCACCACGCCCAGCTAATTTTTGTATTTTTTGTAGAGATGGGGTTTCACCATGTTGGCCAGGCTGATCTCAAACTCCTGAGCTGAAGTGACCCATCCGCCTCGGCCTCCCAAAATGCTGGGATAACAGGCGTGAGCTGCTGTGCCCGGCCTGTTTTTGTATATCTTTGAATGAATTTATTTTAGCTTCTTTATATATATATATATTTTTTTTATTATACTTTAAGTTATAGGGTACATGTGCACAACATGCAGGTTTGTTACATATATATACATGTGCCATGTTGGTGTGCTGCACCCATTAACTCGTCATTTAACATTAGGTATATCTCCCAATGCTATCCCTCCCCCCTCCCCCCACCCCACAACAGGCCCCAGTGTGTGATGTTCCCCTTCCTGTGTCCATGTGTTCTCATTGTTCAATTCCCACCTATGAGTGAGAACATGCGGTGTTTGGTTTTTTGTCCTTGCGATAGTTTGCTGAGAATGATGGTTTCCAGCTTCATCCATATCCCTACAAAGGACATGAACTCATCCTTTTTTATGGCTGCATAGTATTCCATGGTGTATATGTGCCACATTTTCTTCATCCAGTCTATCATTGTTGGACATTTGGGTTGGTTCTAAGTCTTTGCTATTATGAATAGTGCCACAATAAACATACGTGTGCATGTGTCTTTATAGCAGCATGATTTATAGTCCTTTGGGTATATACCCAGTAATGGGATGGCTGGGTCAAATGGTTTTTCTAGTTCTAGATCCCTGAGCAATCGCCACACCGACTTCCACAATGGTTGAACTAGTTTACATTCCCACCAACAGTGTAGAAGTGTTCCTATTTCTCCACATCCTCTCCAGCACCTGTTGTTTCCTGACTTTTTAATGATCGCCATTCTAACTGGTGTGAGATGGTATCTCATTGTGGTTTTGATTTGCATTTCTCTGATGGCCAGTGATGATGAGCATTTTTTCATGTGTCTGTTGGCTGCATAAATGTCTTCTTTTCAGAAGTGTCTGTTCATATCCTTTGCTGACTTGTTGATGGGGTTTTTTTTTCTTGTAAATTTGTTTGAGTTCTTTGTAGATTCTGGATATTAGCACTTTGTCAGATGGGTAGATTGTAAAAATTTTCTCCCATTCTGTAGGTTGCCTGTTCACTCTGATGGTAGTTTCTTTTGCTGTGCAGAAGCTCTTTAGTTTAATTAGATCCTATTTGTCAATTGTGGCTTTTGTTGCCATTGCTTTTGGTGTTTTAGGCATGTAGTCCTTGCCTATGCCTATGTCCTGAATGGTACTGCCTAGGTTTTCTACTAGGGTTTTTATGGTTTTAGGTCTAACATTTAAGTCTTTAATCCATCTTGAATTAATTTTTGTATAAGGTGTAAGGAAGGGATCCAGTTTCAGCTTTCTACATATGGCTAGCCAGTTTTCCCAGCACTATTTGTTGAATAGGGAATCCTTTTCCCATTTCTTGTTTTTGTCAGGTTTGTCAAAGATCAGATAGTTGTAGATGTGTGGTATTATTTCTGAGGGCTCTGTTCTGTTCCATTGGTTTATATCTCTGTTTTGGTACCAGTACCATGCTGTTTTGGTTACTGTAGCCTTGTAGTGTAGTTTGAAGTCAGGTAGTGGGATGCATCCAGCTTTGTTCTTCTGGCTTAGGATTGACTTGGCAATGCAGGCTCTTTTTTGGTTCCATATAAAATTTAAAGTAGTTTTTTCCAAGTCTGTGAAGAAAATCATTGGCAGCTTGATGGGGATGGCATTGAATCTATAAATTACCTTGGGCAGTATGACCATTTTCATAATGTTGATTCTTCCTATCCATGAGCATGGAATGTTCTTCCATTTGTTTGTATCCTCTTTTATTTCATTGAGCAGTGGTTTGTAGTTCTTCTTGAAGAGGTCCTTCACATCCCTTGTAAGTTGGATTCCTAGGTATTTTATTTTCTTTGAAGCAATTGTGAATGGGAGTTCACTCATGATTTGGCTCTCTGTTTGTCTGTTATTGGTGTATAAGAATGCTTGTGATTTTTGCACATTGATTTTGTATCCTGAGACTTTGCTGAAGTTGCTTATCAGCTTAAGGAGATTTTGGGTTGAGACGATGGGGTTTTCTAGATATACAATCATGTCATCTGCAAACAGGGACAATTTGACTTCCTCTTTTCCTAATTGAATACCTTTTATTTCTTTCTCCTGCCTGATTGCCCTGGCCAGAACTATGTTGACTAGGAGTGGTGAGAGAGGGCATCCCTGTCTTGTGCCAGTTTTCAAAGGGAATGCTTCCAGTTTTTACCCATTCAGTATGATATTGGCTGTGGGTTTGTCATAGATAGCTCTTATTATTTTGAGATACGTCCCATCAATACCTAATTTATTGAGCGTTTTTAGCATGAAGTGCTGTTGAATTTTGTCAAAGGCCTTTTCTGCATTTATTGAGATAATCATGTGGTTTTTGTCTTTGGTTCTGTTTATATGCTGGATTTTGCTGGACATATTGGTTGACACTGTTTTCTTTGAGTCTTTTGAATATGTTGTTCTACTGCCTTTTGGCTTCTATTGATTCTGATGGAAACTCAGCTGTTAAATATGTTGTTGTTCTTCTGTACATGGGAGTTATTTTTCTCTTACTGCATTCAAGATTTTTAAATTGTCTTTGGCTTTTAGCAATTTAACTATGATGTGCAAATCTCTTTGTATTTTTCTTACCTAGGTTTGTGGGGCTTCTTGAACCTGCTGATTAATGTTTTTCAGCATAGTTGGGAGGTTTTCAGGGCATTATTTCTTCAAAAAAATTTTTTTTAACCTTTTTTCTGCTCTCCTCCCCTTCAGGACTCTTATTATATGTATGTTTGTGTGCTTGATGTTGTCCCAGAGGTCTCTGAGGCTCTGATCATTTTTCTCCAGCCTTTTTTTTCTGTGTTCTTCAGAAAGGATAATTTTTCTTTCTTTCTTTCTTTCTTTTTTTTGAGGTAGAGTTTTGCTCTTGTCGCCCACAATGCAGTGGCACTATCTTGGCTCACTGCAACCTCTGCCTCTTGTGTTCAAGTGATTCTCCTGCCTCAGCCTCCCAAGTAGCTGGGATTACAGGCACCCGCCATCATGCCCGACTAATTTTTGTATTTTTAGTAGAGGTGGGGTTTCATCATTGTTGGCCAGGCTGGTCTCGAACTCCTGACCTCAGGTGATCCACCTGCCTCGGCCTCCCAAAGTGCAGGGATTACAGGTGTGAACCACCTCGCCTGGCTGCAGAAAGGATAATTTCTACTCATCTATCTATGTCTATAGATGTGAGATGATAGAAGGAAATAATCAGTAAGTTCAGACTCTTGCTGTTCTTATGTGACATTTGGGTAGATTTCATGAATAGACCCTTTTTAGTTTATTATTTGCTTTTGGTTGATTTCCAGTCCTAAAACGCTTGTTTAAACAATTTTATACTTTTTTAAAAATGAAATGCTTCATGAATTTGCGTGTCATCCTTGTGCAGGGGCCATGCTAATCTTCTCTGTATCATTCCAATTTTAGTTCACGTGCTGCTGAAGTGAGCAAAACAACTTTATACTTTTGTATTTGTTTTGGCGGGGAGAGGATTTGTCCACCTTTTTAGGCTGCTCTAACTTGAAGTATCATCTCTGGTATGTTTATAGTTTTTTTTAATGTTTACATTTTGGAGTTTTAATTTTGTTCATTCAGTAGCTTGAGATAGGGATCTAACTTTGTTTTTCTTCCAAATGAATAGATAATTTACCAAACAACTTCTGGCTGACTGACTGCATCCCCAGCTTCAGTCTGTTTGTGTATATAATTTTTGGTTGAGACTAATGTTTGAGCATGTGTGTGTATGTTGGTGCAGCTGTGGAAGAAAATGAATGGCACGTAAGTCCTCAGAATAAAATGAATCACCTCGAAATGTTAAGATAAAATGGAAGCATCTGTATGCAATCGGTGAGATTAATCTGTGGAAGACATCTCAGAGATGACCAGTGTTTAGACTGTTATTTGTGACGCTGTTGTGTCTGACTTTGAGCCATTCATGACTCTACATACTTGTTTTTTTTACATCCTGTCTACATCTTTTCCTGCATCTAATCTTAGTCCAACATTTTGATTTTAGCTTTTCTGCTATTTTTGTACACTTGGCAACAACGTGGGACCCTTATTTAAAAGAGCAAGTGGCCTTATAAAAGAGACCCCAGAGAGATTCCTCACCCCTTTTACCATGTGAAAACACAGAAAAAGACAGCCATCTATGATCCAGGAAGCAGACCCTCACCAGACTCCAAATCTGCCAGTGTCTTGACTTTGCACTTCCAGCCTCTAGGACCATGAGTAATTAATTTCTGCCTATGGCATTTTGTTATAGCAGCTTGAACAGACTAAAACAACGACTTATGCATAAGGAAAATTAACTTTTGGCAAGTTATTTTTATGGCAATGACCTCTCACTCAAGGATATTCAGCAGGTAATTGCAGAAGGAGATAGGAACTCACCTCTGTCTGCAACAGTTCTGAAAAAAAATCTCTTAAACACCACAATTCAACAGGGGGATGTGTCCTGAAAGAGAAATGGGCTTCATTTTAGGTGGGTAAGTCAATCTCCATAGTAATTAGAGACAAAGTACATAAAGCACATCATGTGACATAGGACTCAATAAATGGTAGTTATCAGCATCATCATCGTTATAATCATTATATGATAGTTGTTTTGTGATACAGCTAAAATTAAACAAAATTTAAGGATACCGGCCACCCCTAAATGAAATGTTAAGGCGAAATTCCAGGCTCTGACAAGCCAAGGCCCAGATAGAACCATAATGCAAGGTCCCCTTACATGGCACTACTATGCTGAGAGCTCGGCCCTGCCTGGAAGTGTCACCTACCTTATCAGTTGCACCATCACTCTAGTTAGCTACCTCATGCTGGGGAGTGTTTCTATGGTGTACAATAGGCCCGCTGAGAGAAAGAGTCTTTGATGCTATTTATTTGGGCTGAGATAGGTCTATGGCTGCCTACATGGGCAGCATTTCAGGGGTAGCACACAGGCTTTGAGATCTGGATGCAGCCCTACTCATGTCCTAGCTGCGTGAGCTTCGCAAGTTGCTTTATCCCTCCGAGACCCAGGTCTTGTATCTATAAAACAAGGTTGATGATACTTTGCAGGGTTTTTGTGAAAATTGGAGATAATATGTAGGAAGTATTCAGTACACCCTAAGTGCTATATAATGGTATTATTTAAACACTTCAACAGCATCCATTAGTGACCCCTATCTTGGAGGTTTTACTTGAGGCTTAAAAGAAAAAAATATGTAAAGTACCTAGTACGTAATAGACCCTTAATAATTGGTAGACTATTATGTAAATTTCAAGGAATACAGTTATCGAATGGACTTCTTTAAGTGTAATTCTCAATTTGTAGTTAAGAGGCTTGGGTCTTGGATCTAGAGCTACTTAGCTGTGTGCTCTGGGTCTCAGTTTCCTCACTCGAAAATGACATATTTGCACAAATGAGAAGCCAAGATGTCTCTTTTTATAAATTGAAAAGGAAACTTTTTTACAATTAGCAAGGAAGGAGCTTTGGAATACTAGGGAACATTCTAGAAGCCTGGCTTAACACTACTAAGTTAGGGTCATTAAATTTTCAAAATGAATGAATTCATTAGGAATAAGAGAGGAAGAAAAATATGCATAGCCGAGTTAATTCATTCAGATATATTAGCTGTGCACCTGAGTCTTGGAGAAATGTCTTGCTCCTCTGAGCTCCTCCAAACGGGATTTTTGATGGAGTCTTACATGTTTTGCTTTCTTCTCACATCAAAACATTCCACGTACTTTGAGTTTAGATTCAGCCCTTCCTCCTGGTATTAAGGAAGCAGTGAATACATCACCATCAACCTTCTTTCTATCAATATGAGAGACCTACCTGCTGTTTTTTTTATTTTTATAAGAAGAACACCTTTTTGCAGCCAAAAGATTCAGCTTACCTTGAAAGAAACTTTCCTCTTAATTAAAAAGCTATTAACGACATGCTCTTTGAGTTAAATATTGGTGTTTGTGGGGGGAGGGGTGCAGGGAGAGGTTGGTGAATGAGAAAGTTCTGCTTTGGGGATTCTGATACAAAAACTATTAAGGGATTACATAGTTGCCTTAGCCCTGCATACATTCTTCATGATTCATTTATTTGTTCTCGTACGCTCAGTGCCTGGCACATAGTACAGGTATCTGCTAAAATGTTTGTCGAATTAGTAAATGAATAAGAGAAATGTCTTTTCATAGTCTCCAGTAAGGAAAATAGCATAAATAATCTTGAATGTGTTTCTGGTGGATTCTGTTTGAATAGAATTTAACTGGGCACGGTACGTGGATTTTGGGAAACTGGGTTTAGGAGCAGTCAGGGAAGGGGAGATGCTAGCTTAGTACCTGCTGGGACCTCTTCCTTCAGACAGAAAAAGGGATGGCATAGTGTGAGGAGGTTAACAACCCACTGCTGTGGGCTTAGCATTCAGTCTCCAGCCCGAATAAGGCCTGTTGGCCTCCTCCAACCATAGTTGGGAATTGGGTATGCATGTGTGGGGAGGATGGGTAGGAATGGCTGAGCCTTGCCTGAGTTATTGGAAAGAAGCAAAGGTTGCAAAAACAAAAATAAAAACAAAAATGTTGAAACTAAAAATGTGTTTATATGTGGTATGAAGCAAGTGAATGACCCTTACACTTGCATTTGGTACTTGATGCCACTCTTTAAGGATGATGACTTTTCATAATGATGCCCCTTCCTTTCTAGAGGACCAAGAACTTCGCTTTATTCCTGGCAGTGTGCATTGCTCATGGCAGCATGAAAAAAACAGAGTCCTGAGTATGAAGTAGAAAAAAGAATAGACTAGAAGTCATGGATCACTCGGTAAGCTGTGGGGCTTCTGGCAAATTAACCTCTCTGGGGCTCTATTAGAACATCTGCAAAGTGAGGCGTTTGGACTAGCTGATCTTTTTTATTCAGCAACATAAACTGGGCTGGGTGCTAGGCAGTAGGAGCTTGAGTTGAGTCACACACAGTCCTGGTTCACATTCTGGCTGATAAGAGCTGGAAGAGGAGTTAATTAAAAATACCAGCAGACACAGAGGAGGGGATAATTCATTCTGTTTGCTAGGGCTTGGGAGCTGATATTTGGAAAGTAGGAATTCTCCAGAAATGTATTAATTTTGTCATCATTCATTCATTTATTCAACAAATGTTGACACTATGGCAACAGTATACAAGGATGCCTACTTTCTATAAAGAATAGGGAAATAGTTATGAAGAAAGCAGACAAAATCTACTTTCAGTTTAATCTAAGCTGAAGCTGCTAGGGGAGGTTGGGAAAAGGTACTATTAGTTTTAGCTTTGAATGAATATTTAATATTGTTTCATTTCACTCTCCCAGTATACCCACAAAGAAGGCAGTATTCTCACTTTACAGTGAGAAACCTGAGGCCTAGAGGAGTGAAATCATTCACTGAGCTCATACTAATAAGTCATAAGGACTCAAGCCCACCCCTGCCTGTGTTCAGAGCGCCAGCATTTACCCGTATTGCAATTTTATGGCAGAAGTGGCTTCCTAGGCCACTGGGTGAGTGAACACTTGTTTCACCTTCCCAACACTCCTTCTTTGAGGAACAGTGCACCTGTTTTCTTCTGGAGAGCTAAGCCCTCCCACTCTCAATTCAGTCCTATAAAGAGGAGCTCTCATCCCTCCTACAGGTGTCAGAGGCAAGGTCATGATGTGAGCTTAATGTATCAGACCACATGTCCTTCTAGGCACACTAATTGGCCCAACCAGTGATGGGCACAGGACCAAGCTGTACTAATTGGTATCAATGCCTGGACTTTTGCTGGAAATATTGAAAAAGGGTCTTGTTTTTTTCCCTGGGATTGTTAAACTGTAGACTGTAAGCCTAGAGTAGCTGATGGTCTCCAGAAGGGGTGAGGGAGCCTGCCTGAAAATGAAGCTTAATAGAGAAGTCTATTAGTTCATTCTCACATTGCTATAAATAAATACCTAAGACTGGATAATTTATAAGAAAAGAGGTTTAATTGGCTCATGGTTCTTCAGGCTGCACAATCATGGGGGAAGGTGAAAGGAGAGCAGGCTTCTCTCATAGTTGGAGCAGGAGGAAGAGAGATAGAGAGTGGGGAGGGAGGTTTTGTTGTAGGACTTTTCCCTTAGTTCAGCTAAGAGCTGGGTTCTTGTCACATGGCCATGAGAGATCAGGCTTGCAGACACTTTGAAGGGTGAGAATAAATGGAAATTATTGGGCAAAAGGGAAAAAAACCCCAACAGGGACCTTCTACAAAGCCAGAACCCTGCTAGTGTGCTTCCCGCCTCGCAGACTGAATCCCACGTTCCGCCCAGGAAGAGGAGGGGTCAGGCTCCTTCCGGCTGCAAACAGCACCAACTTCCCGAGGCTCCACCCCAGTGTGCACCCCTCCCAGTGCGCAGGCCATTTGGAGTTTCTCTGGGGACCCCTTTACACTTGGCTGTCTCGGTTTCATACACTTTTAAATGGCCAGATCTCTCGAGAACTTGCTCACTATTTTGAGGACAGCACCAAGGGGACTGTGCCGAACAATTCATGAGAAATTTGCCCCCATGATTTAAATCACTTCCCACCAGGCCCTACTGCTAACATTGGAGATTATAATTCAAAATGAGCTTTGGGCAGTGGCACACATCCAAATCACATCAAGAGGAAAGCAGAATCAGAGCAACAATTTCCAGAAAACATTGTTGGAGGCCTTGGATCTAATTTTGCCTGAAACAGGCACTTATTCCTGTGCTTTCAGTTCTATGAGCTAATACATTATTCTTTTTCCTGTTAATGTAGTCTGGGTTATTATTACTTGCAATCTAAGCATCTGGAAGAATAAAGCCTCCAAGAGAGTGCAGAGAATGTTTATTTCTCTTTCTCCCTAGTGTGTTCTTCACAGTACCTGCAAAAGTCTCTTCCAACTTCACTTAAACTTTTCTTCTTGGAGTAAAGACGACATGGTTTTTTGCTCTGCTGTGTCTCAGAACTCTGTCCCCAGGGTCATATTTCTATATATGAGGTGATGCCAGGCTTTGCATGCTCAAGTATGGATTGGGCAGCCCTCCTTACTGAGTGTTAACCAACATCTCTCCCTCTGTCCTCTCCAGCGCCTCTCTATCCAGTTCTGGCTCCTTTTCTCACCATGCTGTGACCCCAGACAAGCTCTGTCTAACACTGAGGATGTCATGCTCAGAGTCTATATGACTGCTCTACAGTGGCAGCATGAATGAAGGCTGAGGATGACGAGAGGGGACAGCTTCTTCCCTGATCCTAGTTTCCAGTAATGTTTTTTCCAGACTCAGAGTCCCAGAATCTCACCTCTGGAGAGCCTGCCAGATGTAGGCTAATCTTTATAAGCTGAGAGTCAAAGGAGCCCTTACTATCTTTTTATTAGGAATGAGAGAGGTTGTTGGGTGCTGCATGTGACTTTACCTGGCCTCACCATCTGTCTCACTGCTGACCTCTGGCACCGAGTCTGATTGTTCCATTTTTTTCATTTAGAGCTCCATCCTCCAGGGTCATCAGAGCTCATTTATTCAAGGGAATGGGGTGACTCTTCTGCTTCCTGTTCGTGTTTCCTGACTGCTCCCAGACAAACTAGTATCTGAATTGCTAGGTATACCATTGCTGTATGCTAACAGGAGATATCCTCTTTCCCATCACCAGAGCAAAATGATAGGTGTTTTCACTTCATTGAGTCTTTAAGTTTTGCCCAAGAAATGATCCACTTGGGTTTGAGCAGTACCTTCTTTAAACTTATGGCCTATGGAGTCCCAATCAGATAATTATCTGAGGTGCAAGGAGTCCTGCCTGTATTGACTAGCACAGCTTATGCAGGGTCTCCACCTTGACCTTGGATGGTTCGGCATCCTCCTCCTCACCATCAGAAGGGATCTTCCTCTTCAAGCCAAGTCTGGGGTTGAATATTGCAGCAAGTGTTTTATTGTGGGACACCCACAAGCATGTGTTGGAGGCTCTTAAGTGTACAGCTCTCAGTAACAGAACCACCAGCCTCAATATTTAAGCAGAGACTGTTAATCTACCGTCTGGAAAGTGTTGGGCATCTGAACTGCACATCCTGGAGACCTGAGGCATTCGGCCCCCAACAACAAAGCACTGTTCAACTTGAGGACATGAATGAGTTAAACATGGGTCTCTATGACATTCTCTCCAACAACCATCTCTTTCCACCTTGATCCCTGCCTGTGTTGTCCTTGAACCGGGGATGAATTTTTCTCTTCTTGCTGTTGCATTCTCTGAGACCAGTCTCAGCTTTTATTAAGAAAGAGCTTTGCGGGCCGGGCGCGGTGGCTCACACCTGTAATCCCAGCACTTTGGGAGGCCAAGCCGGGTGGATCACGAGGTCAGGAGATCGAGACCATCTTTGCTAACACGGTAAAACCCCGTCTCTACTAAAAATACAAAAAATTAGCCAGGCATGGTGGCGTGTGCTGTAGTCCCAGCTGAGGCAGGAAAATCGCTTGAACCCAGGAGTTGGAGGTTACAGTGAGCCGAGATCGCACCACTGCACTCCAGTCTGGGCGACAGAGCAAGACTCTGTCTCAAAAAAACAAAAACAAAAACAAAATCAGAGTTTTGTAAAACGCCATTGACAACAAATCCAATTCCAATGCCTGCGTGAGGACATGAGTCTGAGCTCTAGGGGGGCTCCCTGGCAGCATTTGGTCTTGACGAACACCTCCAAAATAAATTCACTCTAGAAGTCTGACATCACTTTGTAAGAATGAAGCCATCCTTTTCAGAAATACTGTGTAGAGAGTAGCTTGCAGATGAAACTCCACAATGCCTGGGAGGGAAGTCTGAATGGAAGATGAGATTAAAAGAGAGTCAGTGGGTCCTAGGAAGAAGGAATCCTGCATGGTAGGCCATATTCTTTAGTAGGGCTTGATAATAGTGAGGGAGGACACAACTTTTTCTCTGCCCTCTTAATGTTGTGACTGAGACCTATGAATTAAGCTGACAAAAGACAGATTAATAATGGAAAATCATTTAAATTTTATTTGACATTTATATTTGTATGTGGCACAGGAAGGGGGCCTTCATAGAAAAAAAAGTGAAAACCTCAAGGAAGTGGCGAGATTTGGGGGCTTACGGTACCATCATAACAAAGGGCAATAAATTGTGGGGAAGTGACTAGACAAAGAAAAGGCATTTGGGCTTCTAGGGGTGGCAAATTGAGGGGGAAAAACCTAGGAAATATATGGGAGAAATGAATGGACAATAAGGGTTATTTCCATAAGGTTTATTTGTGCAGACTCATGTCAGAGTTGACTTCTTATCTCCAGTGATAAGAATGTTTTCTTCTTCCTAGTATTGGAAAGACAAATTTCTCACAGAAAATTTATACACTGCTTTTAGGCAGAAAGGAGGAGGGCAGAGAGCCCTTCCTGCATTGGCTGTTTCTTAATTGTCTTCACCTGAAAATGGCATATTTTGGGATGGCATGTTCTAATCTTCAGTTCCAAGAGTAGCATCCTGATACCTACCATGAAACAAACTATGGGAAAAACCTTTGTGTGGCCTGAAAGTTTTGTTATACTGGATCCCAAAACCCCATAATATTTAAGATGTTGTGCATCCTTCCTAAGTGAGTTAGAAAGGATACAATAAATAGGTGGGTTTTCCTTTCCAACAGGCATTGTTGAAACTCTGAGACTAGTGTCATAGCTCTGCCCCCTTGACTGGGGCAGAGGTCCAAGCCAGTGTGGGTAGCAGCCTGCTTGCAGAGAGGAACAAGGCTGCAGAGTGGTGCCTCCACAGCAACACAGACTCAGGGTGAGAGGCAGCCCAGGCTCACTGTTGGCGCATGTAAGACACATCCTGGTGATTCCCAGGAAAATGTGGAGCAGAGGAGAAAAACTGTGAGAACTGAAATTCTTGACTGGGCAAATGGATGCTTAGGCCTAGGGAGTTTCGGATATCAATATTCATGCGATCGCATTCGACTCACCCTGGGGAGGCTAAGGAGCATCTGGTCTCATGGTGGCTGGGGAGGGTGTCTTGTGAGGAACCTGTTAATTTTCCACAAAGTGTGAATTTGCACCAGTCTAAGATGCAAATCATTTCTCTCCTTGCCTTTCTCCTCTGCATCAGTCTCAGTGCCCCGTCACTGGAGGGATGGTGGAACGAGGGGAAAAGAACTGTGCTGAGCTCAGTTGCTCTTGGGAGGGGCCTGCCACAGTCAAAATAGGGAACCTCTACCAGGACTGTCAAGCCACAGGCGACAATAGACTTCTGGAAGTGTTTGGTAGCGTAGCTTTAGGGAACCAGCAAGGAAAAGGACCCTGCGGTAAATGTCAGGGGTGCCCTAATTTATTTCTCTAAAAGCCCCAAATCCCCCATTACTAACTTCTCTACCGAGGCCTAAAAGACCTCTATTAAAATGCAAATGGATTTGCTAAAGACTTTCCATTAAGCCATTACTAACAATTAATGCCTTAGCTGCCCCTCCTTTTTTTTAGGTAGGAATACCGTAGGGAGTTGGGACATAAGGCAGCTAAATTTTGATGGGAGAGAGTGAGAACCTGATCTACCCTCTCCATCCGAATTACTTGACATTTGCTGTGTAGACTGGGAAGGGGACAGGTGGTTGGTGTGGCTTTCTGTGGGTCATAGGCATCCCTGTATTTCAGGCTTCCTGGAGTGTCCGGCAGGTACCTCTCCATTCAAGACGGGTGTAGCTGTCGCTCTAGAGCTCTGTCCATAACCAAGCTGTCTCTCTCTCCCCTGGCTCCCAGAAGATCTCTTGCCCATCCTACACTACCTGACACACTTGACACCAGATGAGTTCCAGAACAGTAGGGGGAATTTCTTCCGTACCAGACCAGGCTCACGGAGGGCCCCACGTGTGACCTAGAACAAATTGTCCTTACTGACTCCATGGTCAGAGAGGCCCAGACACCTCTCCCTACATACTTAGGCACACTAGAGATACCATTTATCCCAGAAGCAACAGGTAGACCCCATTAAATGGCAGCAGTGAGCAGCAAGGTTTTGCCAGCAGGACAAGACCCAGTAGGACTTGATCTCTGCATGTGACCTATACTTCCAGCTTTCCAAAAGTGGTGCATCTCAATCTCTTTTTTTCTTGATAATGGATAATGAGGCT
Source organism: Gorilla gorilla gorilla (assembly GCF_029281585.2). Lineage (NCBI taxonomy): Eukaryota > Metazoa > Chordata > Mammalia > Primates > Hominidae > Gorilla > Gorilla gorilla. The sequence continues at coordinate 15,154,624 of NC_073235.2, read as the reverse complement.
TCTTAATTCAAGGCAATTCAGTCATATGAGTCTAAAACGCAGCCTTTTTTGGGTAACAACAACAAAAAGTCAATAATTTGAGGATTCTTCCTTTAGCTCTTATTTCCTTCTCTGAGGGCGTGCTGTTAAGTTTCTGACAGGTTTGTCACTTCTCCTGTCCCTCAGGGAAGAGAGTCTCATCCCAGCTGTCCTTGTTCTCACTGGCCTCACTTGACACGTGGCCATCCCCTTCTGGCCTGGAGTGACAGCCTCTATTCCAGCTGCCGATACCCATGGCTCTGCCCTGGCCTCTGTCCAGCCCCCTAGCCTGCCATGCTCTGTCCCCTGTCTGATGATGTCCACAGCTCTTGGGGGTCCCTGTGTTCCTGGGAGGCTGATCTTAGGGTCCCCTCTGCCAACCGTTGCTGTCCTATTCTATTACCCAGACGGATTGTAGTCTCCTAGCTACATCTTGGATGCCATGCAAAACCTTTTTTGTTCTGGAATTCCCATAAACCTAATAGGATCACTCTGTTTCTGTTTGGGGTTTTTTTGTTTTTCATTTTTGCAAACACATCCTGTACCCATAAGTCCAAGTCTTAAAGAAACCCCCAGGCTCCAACTCCTGTGATCCCTTCAAACCTTCCATGTCTTACCACCTCCTTCAACTCATCTGCTTTGGGGCTGGAAGGGTATTGCTTGGGTATTGCTTCTTTCCCATTGGGTTTTGAGTCCCTGCAGACTTTTAAGCATTTGTTATTTAAAGCCCAGGTGTCGGCTGGGTGCAGTTGCTCATTCCTGTAATTTACCCAGCACTTTGGGAGGCCGAGGCAGGTGGATCACCTGAGGTCAGGAGTTTGAGACCAGCCTGGCCAACATGGTGAAACCCAATCTCTACTAAAAATATAAAACATTAGCAGGGTGTGGTGGTGGATGCCTGTCGTCCCAGCTACTCGGGAGGCTGAGGCAGGAGAATCACTTGAACCCGGGAGGTGAAGGTTGCAGTGAGCCAAGATCGCGCCACTGCATTCCAGCCGGGGTAACAAGAGCGAAACTTCATCTCAAAAAAAACCCGCCAAGGTGTTGGGATTTAGAAAACCCTTTTCTGTTTCAGACACCTGGCTCTTCACAATAAAAACCATGGCTTTCAAGACTATGGGCTCTGCCATAGACTTAAAAAGTCATCTTGGCCAGGCGCGGTGGCTCACACCTGTAATCCCAGCACTTTGGGAGGCCAAGGAGGGTGGATCACAAGGTCGTGAGATCGAGACCATCCTGGCTAACACGGTGAAACCTCATTTCTACTAAAAATACAGAAAATTAGCTGGGCATGGTGGCGGGTGCCTGTAGTCTCAGCTACTCCGGAGGCTGAGGCAGGAGAATGGCGTGAACCCGGGAGGCGGAGCTTGCAGTGAGCCGAGATGGCGCCACTGCACTCCAGCCTGGGCGACAGAGCAAGACTCTGTCTCAAAAAAAAAAAAAAAAAAAAAAAAAAAAATCGTCTTAATGGCTAATAAGCCAGGATTGTTTTCATTGTTGTTTCAATGTCACCCCTACCCCAAGGGCAGTGCATGTACAAAACTCTCACTGCTGCTTGGATGGTAAGAAAAGGTAGGGGCTAAGCGGATTAAAAATTCATTCCCGGCTTCATTTCATTTGTTGAGCACATCTTTACTTTCTGATATAATAAGATGCTACAGGCTCATTTTGCATTTCCCCTGCTTCAACCCTGGAATCCACCATTTCTCTAAAGTAATCTGGTTTTTTCACTGGAAAGTGTTTTTTTAGAAACTAAGATCTGGACACTGGGTGTGCTTGTCAATACTGAGATGTATTACTTCTAAGCCCTCAAAGCTGGATGAGACAGTTAGGTAATATATGTTGTATACTAACCCATGTACACACATGTATCTATTATTGTTTTTGTATCTATCGATTTTATATATATATAAAGCTAAATGAGATTTCACAATAATACTTTCACCTCTTATCCAGTACCACAAGATTTAGTTTATCCTTTTCTTGCTTCCAATACTTTTTTTTTTTTTTTTGAGACAGAATCTTGCACTGTGGCTCAGGCTAGAGTGCAGTGGCGTGTGATCTCAGCTCACTGCAACCTCCCCCTCGTGGGTTCAAGCGATTCTCCTGCTTCAGCCTCCCGAGTAGCTGGGACTACAGGCGCCCGCCACCACGCCTGGCTAATTTTTTGTATTTTTAGTAGAGACGGGGTTTCACCATGTTGGCCAGGCTGGTCTCGAGTTCTTGATCTCAGGTGATCCACCCGCTTCAGCCTCCCAAAGTGCTGGGATTGCAGGCATGAGCCACCGTGCCCAGGCCCATTAAATTTTTTTTTTTTTTTTTTGAGACAGATTCTCACTCTGTCGCCCAGGCTGGAGTGCAGTGGTGCGATCTCAGCTCACTGCAAGCTCCACCTCCCGGGTTCACGCCATTCTCCTGCCTCAGCCTCCCGAGTAGCTGGGACTACAGGTGGCCGCCACCACGCCTGGCTAATTTTTTTTGTATTTTTTAGTAGAGACGGGGTTTCACTGTGTTAGCCAGGATGGTCTCGATCTCCTGACCTCGTGATCCGCCCGCCTCGGCCTCCCAAAGTGCTGGGATTACAGGCGTGAGACACCGCGCCCGGCCCCATTAAATAATTTTTAAATGTTTAACTGACACTGCACTCCTGGGATAAACTCCACTTTAGTCGTGTGTTGTATCCTTTTAATATGCTGCTGGACTTCTCTTATTTATTTATGTATTTATTTTATTTAGAGGCAGAGTCTCATTCTGTCATCCCAGCTGGAGTGTAGTGGTGCAATCATAGCTCACTGCAGCCTTGAACTCTTGGGCTTAAGCGATCCTTTCATCTCAGCCTCCCTAGTAACTGGGACTACAGTCATGTGCCGCCACACCCAGCTAATTTTAGTGTTTTTAGTAAAGACGGGGTTTTGCCATGTCGGCCATGCTGGTCTTGAATTCCTGGCCTCAAGTGATCTGCCCGCCTTGGCCTCCAAAGTGCTGAGATTACAGGCGTGAGCCACTGCTCCCACCCACAATTAATTTTAAAGTATTCTCGTTACTTGAAAATCTGTACCCTTAGCTTCCTGGCCCCCACCAAATTCCTTCCCAACTTCACCGGCAACCCCCCACCCTAAACAACCACTAATCTGTTATTTTTGTCTGTAATCTTTCTGTTCAGGAATCTTTCTGTCTCTGTAGATTTGCCTATTCTGGACATTTCATATTAATGAAATCGCACAACCTGTGGTGCTTTATACGTGGCATCTTTCATTCAACATACTTTTTTTTCAGTTTCATCTAGGTTGTAGCACGTATTAGCACTTCATTTGTTTGTATTTTTGAGTAATATTTCATCATGTGGATATACCACATTTTATGGATATTTGGATTATTTCCAGCTTTCTGGTTATTATGGATAGTGCTGCTATAACCACTCATATACAAGCTTTTCTGTGAGCGCATGTTCTCATTTCTCTTGAGTGTATACCTAGGAGTAGATTTGCAGGATCATAGGGTTAACTCGATGTTTCACCATTCCAGGACTGCCAAACTGTTTTCCAAAGTGCCTGCACTATTTTACTTCCTCCTCAGCAGTGTATAAGGGTTCCGATTTCTCCACAGCCTCATTAACACTTGCTATTATCTTTTTCATTATCAGTAACTGGCATCTCATTCTGGGTTTGATTTGCATTTCTCTCATGACTAATGATGTTGAGCATCTTTTCATGTACTTATCGGCCATTTGTATATTTTCTTTGGAGAAATGTGCATTTGCTTCATGTATTTTTAAAACCATTTTATCGATATACATATTTAAGGTATACAACTTGATGAGTTTGAAATAAGTATATACCCATAAAAACGTCACCACAATGAATGCCGTAAACATATTCATCACTTCAAAAAGTTTGCTCCCTCTCTCTTCATTTCTAATTCTTATGTTTTGTGATAAGGACACTTAACATAAGATCTATTTCCAGTAAATCTTTAAGTATGTAATACAGTGTTGCTAACTATAGTCACTATGCTGTACGGGAGGTCTCTAGGACTTATCCCTCTGGCATAGCTGAAGCTTTGCACCCAATGAGCAATGCCTGCTTATTTCCTCCTCCCCCTAGCCCTTGGCAACCATCATTCTACTCTCTGCTTCTCAGTTTGAATATTTTAGATTCCTTATGTAAGTGAGATCATGTAGTATTTGTCCTACTGTGTCCAGCTTCTTTAACTTAGTATATTTGCCGCAAATGGAAGGATTTCCTTTTTATTTTATTTTATTTTAATTTTTTTTGAGACCGAGTCTCACTCTGTTGCCCAGGCTGGAGTGCAGTGGCATGATCTAGGCTCACTGCAAGCTCTGCCTTCTGGGTTCATGCCATTCTCCTGCCTCAGCCTCCCAAGTAGCTGGGACTACAGGTGCCCGCCACCACGCCTGGCTAATTTTTTTTTTTTTTGTATTTTTAGTAGAGACGGGGTTTCACCGTAGCCAGGATGGTCTCGATCTCCTGACCTTGTGATCCGCCGGCCTCAGCCTCCCAAAGTGCTGGGATTACAGGCGTGAGCCACTGCGCCAGGCCAGGATTTCCTTTTTAAAAAAGGCTGAATGATGTTGCATTGTACGTATATGCCACATTTTCTTTATGTATTCATCCGTGGTTGAAAAAAAAAATTTTTTTAAGCATCTCTTTCAATCTTTGCAGATTGGCTTTGTGCTGGGGCATTCCTTCAACACCTAACCAGGATATTAACAACTCTGTCTTAGCCTTCACTTCTTGATAACCCTGGACCTAGAGATCTTCCAAAGGAAAAACCTTAGAGTCTTCTCAGATCTTTCCTGAATGCGTGACCTGCCCTGGGTATGTGCATGACATTTGAAATCCCCAATAAACACAAGTATTTTTTGAATGTCCTGATTTCCCAAAGAAACTCTCCCAGATTTTCCTCCCAGGCTTTATGTAATATATTGTATGTCTGAACCACAACTTTTTGTCCCAGGGAGCTGTGGGTTTTTTGGTCATCTCAGAATGTTTTCAAGCAATGCCTGCCCCTTTTCTACCTTGAGTGGATTCAGACTTGGGCAAAACAGACAAATGCCTCATTTTAGTCTTTCAGATCGTTTCTGACCGGTTAGAATAGACAAACAAAGTCATTTGTGAATAAGGTCTGCCTTGCTCCCCCTGGAACCTGGGACCTGGGTCCTAAATTGGGAAAGTGGACTACTATCTTCAAGATCACCATCAAGCTGATGAAGGGGTGGGGCAAGGGCAAGTGAAAATGCCACAGCACTTTTCTGTCACTTTGAAGTTGCCCTTTCCTCATTTCAGTGCTTTCCTGATTGATATAAGTCTTTTACTTTTTCCAGAGTTCTGGCAAAGTTTCTGCTGCTTTTTCTCCATGTTTCTGTAGAGGGACAGGAGTTTGGAGCTGTCTACTCTGCCATTTTCCTGATGTCACTCCACTTCTGAGTCTTTCCTATCTTTGTGGATAGCAGAGATGTCGATCTTGGATATGATACCCTGTAAGGATGGGGTCCTTCATGATGTGATATACAACTTAATATTCATTATATGGTTTTATGTCCCCAACATGTCTAGTAACCAAGGAGTGGACATAGGAGCGCCCCGCTCGCTAGCACTCTCAGTGACACACTTGGGGAATCTGTGTTTGTGTCTACAGCTTTAGGCTCTGTGAGCTGAAGTCTTGGACTCTGTGAGTGGCAGTGTGGGGAGTGGGGGAGGCATTTCCACCAAGTGATACAGTAAGAGTTTCACTAAACACAAAGCTATGGCTGCTTCCTAGACAGTCCATGCGCTTGTAACTGGCAAGCAGAGTTAGCATTCTGGAAAGAGGTGATTGCCTGTAATCGTCATTAGGAAGAAAGGATGTTGCCAGATAATAATAGGAAGGAGCAATCTATTTGGTACTCAGATGATTCATGCTGTCTCTTGGTACTTGCATGTTTAGATATAACTATGTAAGTGTTAACAACCACTGCCTCATAAAGGCATAGTAAGCAGGGGCTCAGACCCCATTAGGCAAGAAGAGCAGGATCAACCCACCAGGCAAACAACCTAGACCAGCGAAAGTGCTAGCCAGAGGATGAGACAAGTATCCGTCTCTGCATGGGGTCCAACTACAATAGCAGGGGCTATGGTTTGTCCTTTCCCATTGACCCTTCTCTTGTACATTCCCCCAGGACTGGTGACCAGTTAGAAACATGGAGCAGCTCTACCTGGATGGAATGAACTTTAAGAAGCAGGTGGATCTGAGCAATGTACACATGGGTGGCTTGTGGATGTTGCTGGCACCCTGCCTAAACATTCATCCTCCAATTGCTTTGAGTTGGAAGTGCACAGTTGCCCTTTTCCCCAGAGAACTGACCTTACTGAAACAGAAGGCCCCCTTCCACCTCACACCCTTGGCTTAAGGGCACAAAAGGCCCCTGGTCTTGAGGTAGGACTAACTCTGGAGGGCAATTTGCCCTCCAGAGCTTCCCTGGGACGGGGTGGGGTGGTGAAGCCGGCCTCCAGCTGAGACCACAACCTTGCTGAGCTTCTTGTCTCCTGCCCCCCTCACTCTTCTGAGAATGACCCTAATTAAATCATTTGAACCATGGCCTTCTCAGGGTCAGCTTCTAAGGAACCGGATACAGAATAGGCCCATAAAACCAACACGATGGTGAACTTTATAGTCTGCAAATTCTATCTCAGTAAGGCTGTTGTATTTTTTTTAAATACTTAGTAGTTATTTACAGTAACTACATTTTTTTAAGTTCTACCTCATCAGGGTATACGTTCCTGGGAACCCCTGGTCAGGTCAAACATCTTACGTTGAACATCTAAGTATTGCTGATTTAAAGCGGAAATGTGCTTGTTCTTGAGCTCCCAAATTAATAGGTAATTGAATTCTTTTGAAAACACTAAAATCCACTGAAATGGCCTCCAATATAGTGAATTGAGAGTAAACAAGGGCTACCCTGCAACAGGTCAAGGCAGCTACCCCTCATGGATAAGGGTGATGATTTGCAGATTCTTTTGTCTTTTTGCTCCGAACACACTTCAGAGCCACAAAGCACATACATTTACTCAATGTTTATGTAATTCAGCCTTTACTGTAAAAAAGGAAACAATAAAAACAAAACCCTATTAATAAACACAATGCAAACAATGCCCGAGATTATCATAAAAACATACTAGCAAGCCACAAGTACCAGAGAGGGGTGAACAGGCATATCTGCTAGCTCTCCTCTTGCAGTCCTCAGCCTCCCACAGGAGGCACAAGGTCCAAACCATTCCTCAAAAAAAAAGGACAGCCTCTTTATGCTGAAATAGGAACTTTAAAGGAAGCTCTTCTTGTAGTCCAAATGGATGTACCTTGTGGTATGGCTGTAAGGACTCCATTTTACCGCTTGTGTATTCCTAACTATAGCTAGGCCTGTCACCTGCTGTTCCTGTGATCTCAGCTTTACCTAGAAGAGCTCCTGAAACAGAGTCGGTACACAGAAATCTGGAAGGAATAGCTATCTGCTCAAAAACGTTTGTTTAAAAACAGATGATTGGGGCCGGGCGCGGTGGCTCATGCCTGTAATCCCAGCACTTTGGGAGGCCGAGGCGGGCGGATCACGAGGTGAGGAGATCGAGACCATCCTGGGCAACATGGTGAAACCCCGTCTCTACTAAAAATACAAAAATTAGCTGAGCGTGGTGATGCCAGCCACTCGGGAGGCTGAGGCAGGAGAATCGTTTGAACCAGGGAGTCAGAGGTTGCAGCGAGCCGAGACTGCGCCACTGCACTCCAGCCTGGCGACAGAGCGAGACTCCGTCTCAGAACGAACAAAGAAACAAACAAACCGGATGATTGGGAGACTGAAGAGGAAAAAAGATGGGAGAAAACGTAGGGAAAGGATGGGGCCTCACAGACTCAGCTGTGGGTGGGGGGGTAATCATTACCTCAGCAGAAGCACAAGGAATTGTCCCCGAGGTGAGCTTTGGAAAGAAAACAAAAACAAAAACAAAAACACCAAAAAACACCTAAATTTCCTGTATTAAAGTGACACATAATCATGTTTTCTGATTCTCTTCACTGTCTGCCTGGGGGGAGGGGGTGGGGAAGGTGTTAATGATGCTGATCCCTAATTCTGCTTCAAGGAGATCTGGTGGGGAATTCTTCCACCAGTCCAGAGTTTGCTGGGCTGACCTCATCCCTGTATCACGGGCCTTGAATGTGGGAGGCTAATAGGATGGGTGGGTTGCAGGAGGTACAAGAGGGGATGGCCTAGAGAGTTTCTCCATTCAGAGCTGGAGAGCTGTTGAAGGGAAGGGTATTTTAAAAGGGCTCCACCCACCCCTAGCCCCAGCCCCTCAGCTGTGGGGAGAGGCCGCCTCCTCTGATGGGGTCTCGATGCTGCTGCTCTGTTCCTGGTCTGGCACGTCCTCCTCTTCCTGCTCCAAGTTGAAGTTCTGTGAACAAGGTCGCAGGTGAGCCCTGGCCCTGCATTTGCTCAACCGCAGCTCTGATACATTTAGTGGGGCAAACTTAGGCAAGAGCCACTCTACTGGGTTGTAGTCCCTCTCCCTGAAGAGGAGCCGTTTCTTCCATCCCACCCGAAATGTGGACCTGACCTACCTCGAGCTCCTGAAAAATCTCATCCATGAAGTCCTGGGAGTTCTGTTTGTAAGACACAGCTAATCGAATTGCATCATTGAAGAGCTGGGGGTGAGGTAGAGATGGTGGATGAGAGTGCCTTGGACTCTGCCCAGTCCACCCCACTGGCCCCACTGTGAGACTACACAATACTCCATTCCTAAAATCAGCAACCTTACCCCTCCATTTGCCTCTCCCCGTCACCCTGACCTATGTATGGTCAATGGACTTCTGCCTCATCAAGTCCAGGCCCATCAGCTCCTCCCCTCCCTGCCACCCATGCCCATGTACTGTCCTGGTTCTCTCCATCACACCTGCAGTAAGCCCTTCTCTTCACAGCTTCCCTTTACCACCTAGCGCCCTGACCTTGCTAGCTACCTCTGCAGTCAACCATACCTTCACAACATTGGTACCATCAGCAGCCGAGACGAAATACAGGGGCAGGGAGAACTTCTTGGCAAAACTGAAGCTTTTTTGGGTCACGTTTATGTCTGCTGTAGAGAGAAGGTAGGACATTGGTCTGTCTGTCAAGGGAGGGGAAGAAGGTTTGGAGCGGGGGCCACTGGAGGCCTCCATTCCAGAAAGTGGGATAGGCAGGGATGATTGGGAAACATGTCCTAGAAAGAGCTCAGTTAATAGGGATCTGTGCCTTGGAAAGAGGGCAGGTCGGCTTAGCTGGCTTCTTTATAAGGTGGGAAGAATGCAAGCAACCAAGGGTTGTATCTTATCGTGGGAGGGAGAACCAATCACTGAAGGCTGCCTGCCCGGGGAATGGAGGAGGAAATGTATGAGGGCAGGTCCCCAGTGAATTGCTAACACCCAGGTGCAGGGATGGCCCCACCATCAATTTTATTGGCCACCACGATGCATGGGATCTCTGGCCTGAACTCCCGAAGCTCTGTATACCAGGTGCTCAGGTTCCTATAGGTGACCTTCCTCTGTACATCAAACACCTGCAAAGGGCAGAGGAAGAAAGATAGCTCAGGTATGTCAATGTTTCTGCACCCCATCTCCAGGTGACTCACACACCCAAGCAGGTAAGCATGAGCACATGGTGCTGTTTGTGTGAACGCTCTGAATTGCAGCCTCTCTGACCACAGAGGCTGCCATTTCTCAGGGAAGCCCCCTGGAGCCTCCAGATGCGAACATGTTTTTAAAAATCTTATTCTTGGCCCAGTGCAGTGGCTCACACCTGTAAGCCCAGCACTTTGGGAGGTTGAGGCGGGTCAATCACCTGAGGTCAGGAGTTTGAGACCAGCCTGGCCAACATGGTGAAATTCCGTCTCTACTAAAAATGCAAAAAATTAGCTGGGCGTGGTGGCGCATGCCTGTAATCTCAGCTACTTGGGAGGCTGAGGCAGGAGAATTGCTTGAACTAGGGAGACGGAGGTTGCAGCGAGCCCAGATCATGTCACTGCACTCCAGCCTGGGCAACAAGAGCAAAACTCTGTCTGAAATAAACAAATAAATAACGTATTCCTTTTTTGTTATCTTGTCATCTAATCTTATTCACCTATTTTAACAATCATAAATGGAATCAATTTGCCAATTGATACAGTCTGTTAGAAATTGTAAAAACTTTTGTGTTTTTTAGTCTACTCTTGTATTTATTGCTTAAACTGTTTTAAAATTCCTCTGTAGTAACCGTAAATGTTTCTAGAGTTTTACTTCAGTTACTATTTACTTTTATTTATTTATTTACTTTTTAGAGACAGGGTTTCACTGTCACCCAGGCTAGAATGCAGTGGCTCAATCACAGCTCACTGTAACCTCAAAACTCCTGGGCTCAAGGAATCCTCCTACCTCAGCCTCCCAAGTAGCATGCATGCATTAATTTTTATTTTTTTATTATTTTTTTTGTAGAGGCAGGCTCTCCCTATGTTACCCAGGCTCATCTCAAACTCTTGGCCTCAAGGGATCCTCCCACCTGGGCCTCTAAAGGTGCTGGGGTTACAGGTGTTAGCCACCACAACTGCCCTTGATTTTTTTTTTTTTTTTTTTTAGACGGAGTCTCACTCTGTTACCCAGGCTGGAGTGTGGTGGCATAATCTCAGCTCACTGCAACCTTTGCCTTCTGTGTTCAAGTGATTCTCTTGTCTCGGCCTCCTCAGTAACTGGGACTACAGGTGTGCGCCACCATGCCTGGCTAATTTTTATATTTTTAGTAGAGACAGGGTTTCGCCATGTTGGCCAGGCTGGTCTCGAACTCTTGATCTCAAGGGATCTCCATATATGGAGTCTTGCTCTGTTGCCCAGGCTGGAGTGCAGTGGCGCTATCTTGGCTCACTGCCACTGCAACCTCCACTTCCTAGGTTCAAGCGATTCTCGTCTCAGCCTCTGGAGTAGCTGGGATTACAGGTGCGCACCACCACGCCTGGCTAATTTTTGTCGTTTTAGTAGAGACGGGGTTTCATCATGTTGGCCAGGCTGCTGTCAAACTCTTGACCTGCAGTGATCTGCCTGCCTAGGCCTCCCAAAGTACTGGGATTACAGGCATGAGCTACTGCACCTGGCTGATTTACTTTTAAGCTTTTGTTTACTTCTTTGTTCTTTCTGCTTTTTGTTTTTTGAGATAGGGTCTTACTCTGTCAGCCAGGCTGGAGTGCAGTGGCACAATCTTGGCTTACTGCTCCTCGACCCCCTGGGGTCCGGTGATCCTCCTACCTCAGCCTCCTGAGTAGCTGGAACTACAGGCACATGCCACCATGCCTGGCTAATTTTGTTTATTTTTTGTAGAGATAAGCTCTCATTATATTAACCAGGCTGGTCTTGAACTCCCGGGCTCAAGTGATCCTCCTGCCTCGGCCTCCCAAATTTCTGGGATTACAGGCATAAGCGACTGTGCCCGGCCTCTTTAAATTTTTTTAAAGTAATTTTTATGTTTTATTATTTGCAGTTCATAATTGTATTATTTTATAATTTGTTTTTACCTATTTTATTTTTATTTATTTATTTATTTTGAGATGGAGTCTTGCTCTGTTGCCCAGGCTACAGTGCAGTGGCAGTATCTTGGCTCACTGCCACTGCAACCTCCACCTCCTGGGTTCAAACGATTCTCCTGTCTTCAAACGATTCTCCTGTCTCAGCCTCCCGAGTAGCTGGATTACAGGTGTGCACCACCACGCCTGGCTAATTTTTGTATTTCTAGTAGAGACGGGGTTTCAACATGTTGGTCAGGCTGGTCTCGAACTCCTGACCTCAGGTGATCTTCCCGCCTAGGCCTCCCAAAGTACTGGGATTAAAGGCATGAGTCACCATGCCCAGCCTGTTTCTACCTATTTTAAAATATCAGCAAGAAGGATGAGCACTGCAAACCAGCTCTAAGGGCAGAACTCTGAAAGACAACTGAGCTGCTGCTACAGTGAGCCTTCATGCCCTTCACAGGAGCTCCTCCAAAGTGTCTAGCCCAAACTGCCCTAGTACAACAGTCAGTGGATTAAAGTTACAGACAACCACCACCCTGTAACTGCTGGCACAGCTCACCTCACTTCTAAATCACCCAGCTATTTGTGCAAGCAACATGGTTCAAGCTCAGGGCTAGGGGCTCGCCCTGTGTGGTGGCGGGAGGATCAGCAACTGTCACATCTCAAGAGGTGGCAGGAAGTCTATGTGGATTCTCTTTCACAGGCCAATTTCAATGAATCACCAGGTTGTCTTGAATTCCCGATGAAGACTCCTTATAAAGGATGTCTGTAACTAAACTTCTGGAATCTGCCTCACACCAGGCTCAGATGCCTTTTGTCCAGGTCTGGTTTCCTGAGCATCCGTTCCTTGTTTTGAGAGCTGAGGAGGAGCTGGCTAGAATGAGGAGCATCCCCATCTCAAGGTTTCAAGGTGGAGGGTCGAGCCCTGGTTCCGTCTCTGACCCTCAGCTCCCCGTGTGGTCAGAAGGCAAGTGCTTTCTACTCGCCAGGGCCCGTGCAGCAGACTGGGGCTGGTGGCAGGCACCTGCAGACACAGGCATGGTGGCAGGAGAGACACCCCAGGCCTTCAGAAGAGGGTCTGCGGGGAGCCCACGGAGATGCATCAGATGCAGGAAGCAGTCACTCCAAGAGAAAAAGAGAGGTGAGCTCAAAATACCAAATGCCACTGTAGGCCTGAAACCAAACTGGCTAGGAGCAAGCTCTTCTGCTCTTGAGGGTCAGACTTCTGCACTACACTGCCCCCATTTGCCTTGCCCCATCATCCTCTTGCTTAGTACCTTAACAGTTATCAGAGTTAAAGCTTTTGGAATTTTTCAAGGGATTTTGTTCTCAAGGGGCAGTCAGGGGAATTAGGTGATGAGTTCCTTCCTTTACCATCTGCAAAGGGTCAGAAGGGAAGAATCCTCACTGTCCTCACCACTGGTATCTGTACTGTGCCTACCAGTCAGTCAGCTCCTGGGGGCAGCACGTGTGTCTTTCCACCCGGGCACTCCCAGCATCCTGCACACGTGCATCACAGACAGTCCATGTTGTGGAAGGGATCAGTGGTGCAGGAGCACACACGAAAGAGCTATGCTAATGACAAACATCAGAGGAGGCTGCATGGAGGTGGTGGCATTGAAGCAGGGCCTGAAAAATGAGCAGAGTTTCAAATAAAGGGGTGTGAGCTGGGGAGAGGCCGAGGGAAGAGCATGAAGGAAGGTGTGCAGAGGAGCAGGTGACAATGAGCAGAACAGAGCAGCTCCTTCTGCATCCCCTCTGCTATTGCTTCTTACAGATGAGATGACACCTACTCAGCCATGCATCTCTCTCAGTGCCAAGGTAAGGCCGTGCATATTTACAGACAATCACTAAGTGGGAGGTAGGGCTAGAAAGGTGGGTGTCTAAATGCTATGGGGTGCCATGGCAGACTTTATTAATATATGCCAACAATGGTGGCAACCTGTCCATCCCATGTGTTCTTTTAACCATGTGACTCTGGTTCCCCACTGAGAGATGCCATCTGTTTCTTCCCTCTGTGACTATGGACAGAGAGATGCCACATATTCCAGGGCTAGGCCATAAAAGGAAATATAAGTCCCACCGGGCTCTCTCTGGATACTTGATCTCGGGATCTTGGCTGATACTCTGTGAGCAAACCCAAATCAGCCCAACTGACAAACTGCGAAGAAACACGGGGAGTAGAACCTGCTGGTGGTCCAGCCAAGTACCAGTGTGTGTGTGGGGAGATGCCCCAGGCAGTTCCAGCCTGAAACCCAGCCTTGGAGTCTTCTTAGCTGAGACTTCAGACATGGATTCGCGATCCATCAGAAAATGGTTGTTTTGTACCGCCAAGTTTTGGGGTTTTGTGTTAAAGCAAGACCTTGAATGCTATTCCAAGAAGTTTTAGTGACCGAGGTTTTCACTTGGTGACAATTGCTAGGGTTAATAATTCAGAAGACTAGTCTATTACTTTCTGCATTGTTGATGGCCGATATTCATGAAAATGTGGGTTTTTTTTAGATGGAGTTTTGCTCTTGTTGCCCAGGCTGGAGTGCAGTGGTGTGATCTCGGCTCACTGCAACCTCTGCCTCCCGGGTTCAAGTGATTCTCCTGCCTCAGCCTCCCAAGTAGCTGGGATTACAGGCACCCGCCACCACGCCCAGCTAATTTTTTGTATTTTTAGTAGAGACGGGATTTCACCATGTTGGCCAGGCTGGTCTCAAACTGCTGACCTCAGGTGATCCACCCATCTTGGCCTCCCAAAGTGCTGGGATTACAGGCATGAGCCACCGTGCCCAGCCATGAAAATGTTTTTTAAGTGACCCAAAAGAAAAACATGCTCCTTTTCAGCATTTAAAAGTGGTGGCCTGAGAACCAAGCCAGGGAATTCACGGGTAGGAACTTCTATAGGACACAGGTTTACAGAGCTCCTTTTTCCTTTCTTAGCCCTTTCCTCGGCTGCATTTTTCTCTTGGAGTGACTGCTTCACCACACCCCGGTCACCAGGGTGGAACCGTGAGGATTGCGTCCTAGGCAACAAAATGGGAGGCTCGGGGGGAGGCAAGGGGCTGGCCTGAGAGAGAAGGTTCTCTGGGACCCGCAGCGTCTACTCAGTCCCAGCACGTACCCCCTGGGGAAAAGCAGCAGGCAACAGTGGAGGGAGGCCTTGGGAGCTTGTCTGACAGGTTAGGTCCATCAGAGGGACTGTGGCCCTGTTTCAGGCATATGTTTGCCTCTTGGATGCTACACCTGATGTTGAAGCCCTGAGCTTGCTGTTCCACCTTTTCTCCACCCATCCCCGCCTACAGAGAGCTCACCTGGCACCTTCTCACTAAGAAGCTCTGGGGAGCAGGTGTGGTTTGAAACATCCCCGGGTGACCCTAAGCCCCCCTCCCACAACACCCAGACTTGGTTACAAGGGCCCAGGGCTGCTAGGCCCCTCACCCCTCAGGCCAGACTTGCCCAGTGCCTCTGTCCACCTCCCCACCGTCTCGTACCATGATGCAGGCGTGGGCCTTGTGGTAGTAGGAGGCAGGCATGCTCTGGAACCGCTCCTGGCCTGCCGTGTCCCAAAAGTCTGCAGTGTGAACACAGACAGACCGACATGCCCGGTGCATTTCTGTGCAAGTCACTAAGATACAACACACATGCGGCACAAACCACAGCATATGTGTGAGTGTACATGGGGAGCACAGGGAGAAACAGAGACCATACTGCCCCACACGTGTGTCTTCAAGACACAGTGTACCTGAGTGTGATGTGAGAGGTGTGTGTTCACCTGTGTGTATGGGAAGACAGTGGGTCAGGGGCCAGGAGGAAGGACAACACACTGGAAGCCCAAGGAGGGAGAAGATAGTTCCCCGTTTCCCACGTGACACGCAGGGTCCTCTAAGTTCCAAACTATTCCAACTTCTCACGTGCGCTGACCACAGATGGTAGACAGAGTCAGGCAGGCTGTGTGCCCGGCCAAGGAGAAGATTACGACCCGATGGAAGGTCGCAGCCCGATGTGGGAGATAATGTTCTGACCACATTTATTTTTTCAAACTGGCTGAGTAAGAACCCCTGAAGCTAGGAAAACTACTGCCTCATCGAAGGCCTCTTATGTTCTTCTTCCCTGAGGTGGGTACAGCCCCCTGACTTCTCCTTTCCTGAACCCTGTCCTGCACAGGTGCTGGCCTGGACGCCAGGTCAGAGGGCTGGGACTTGGCCCCTGCATGCCTCCTTCCACCCTCCATGGCCTCCTGGCTCCTGGCTCTCTGGGTTCTCTCTAGCACCCCTTGTCCCTGCCTGGGGTCTCATTTTCTCCCTGTGGACTCTCTCCTTATGAACCTTCCCTCACCTCCCCTCGTCTCCCATTTCCTCTTTCCTGAGGGTCAGCATGTCTTGGCCCTGTGCCACTTACCCACAAGGATGGTCTTGCCATCTACCGTGGCTGTGTGCTTGTACAGGGTCAGGGCGTACGTGGACAGCTGCTGTGGCTGACTGCACTCAGGTTAAGGACCAAAATCAATAAAAGGGGAGGTAAGGAAGGAGTGGGGAGCAGGGGTGTTTGGTTTGATGAAATGGATCCTCTCCCTCCTCTTCTCTTTGGAGTTATTGAGATTTTAAATCAAATGAATGTTGCAGACAGAGGATCAGCTTCACATACCACTGGTACAAGCTCCATGGAAGGGTGAGGGGTGGGAGGAGATGGGAGTGTGTCCTGGCCATCGAAGTCTGAGGTAAAACATAGAACAGGATTTTACAGACAAGTGTCATACAAGGCATCATGCAGTTGGAAAATGCAAATGTGGATACCCCAACTCAATCATGGATGGAGCTTTCACAGGCTAGAAAGGAAACCCTAACCCTAGGTAGCAACATGACCATTCCAGGGACAAAAGCTCCCACAAGCCATACAGTTGACAAGCTGTCAATCAATTTGGAGTCTGCCTATGTTTGAAACCCTGAGAAAAAGGGTTAAACTCTGGGGATTAACACCTTCCGAGGCTGCAAGAAGCCGGACAGTGTAAAAAGCAGAGCCAAATGACGCAGGTGGGCTGGGTGTGCAGGAGCACTTGGTAGAAGGTGGAGTAACACATACTCAGATCTTAAGGCAACTGAGCCTTGGGGTGCCGAGCCTAGGACAGGCAGCAGCAGGCTCCAGGGGCTCCTCTCACCTGTGGTTCTCAGTGGATCCACTTGGGAAGCTGTTTAAAAATCTCCCAGTTGCGGGGAGGAACTCACTCCAAACCTATGCAATATAACAATTCATGGGAGAAAGGTGGGGCTGGCAGCTCCTATTTTACAAAGTTCATTCATATCAGAGATTTTTTCAATAGTAGGGGGCCCAAGCTTTGAGGTTAGAGAGGTTAAATGACTTGGCCAGTATCAGAAGCTACTGAGGAGGAGGAGGTGGGGTTTGAATCCAGGCATTAGATCCAAACCATTTGCTGTTTGCCATTCTACTGCCCTCTTAATATAAAACAATCCAAATATGAGTAAGGTCCAAAATATACAGCACTGATTGTGCAATGCCATGTGGGTCAATCGGCAAGAAACAAGCGCGGAACAAAACCTGTGCATTCACTTACCCAATCCTCCTTCCTGGGCTGCTGGTATAAAGGGGTGGGCAGTGGGACACTGATACATGAGCGTGGGAAGACCCACAGGAACAAGGGGTACTTCAAACCTTGAAGGATACAAGCCATCCATGAGAAATCTCTCCATGACTCTGTAAGCAGAACAGGCAAGGTGGTCAGATGGCGTCTCCATCTCTCCCTTGTCCCAAACTTTTGCACCCTAAGGCTGACAACCTGGAAGCCACCTGTGGCTTCCCTTCCCCCTTTCACTCCACAGCCACACAGCTTCCGGGTCAAGTCTGGAAGCTGGGTATCAGCATTACTAACCCGTCATAACAAAACAGCTCATGTCACTATGAGTACACACACCAGCCCATGTGAAGCTCTCAAATCTGTTATTTCCACCAGAGCACAGTTCTGCACATACAATTACCCTTATGTTGTGCAAAGGGAAACAGAGGCCAGGCCAAAGCTGCGCCTTCCGTTCAAAAGCCATTTCCCGGTCGGGCGCGGTGGCTCACGCCTGTAATCCCAGCACTTTGGGAGGCCAAGAGCAGCCTGGCCAACATGGTGAAGCCCTTGTCTCCACTAAAGATACAAAAAATTAGCCAGGTGTGGTGACACACGCCTGTAATCCCAGCTACTCAGGAGGCTGAGACAGGAGAATCTGCTTGATCTATTGGTTATTGAGAGGACTATCAATTCTGAATGTGGTCAGTTATCCTGTGAAAAAATTAGGCAGACTTGGTCACTCCTCTCTGCAAAACCATCCAGTGGTTCCCCATTTCTTTCAGTTCAAACTCTCCCATTTCTTTTCTCTCCCTCTGTTCCAGCCACTGGCCATTTCCTCCTTTTGTTGTTGAAATGCTCCTGCCAGATATCTGCAAGGCTTACTCCTTGCTTTTTTCAAGTCTTTGACCCAATGTTACCTTTACAACTAGGCCTTCCCTGACCACTCTCTTGACATTGCAACCTTTTTTCCCTCACGTTTTGAAGGGTCACTGCTTGCCTGTCTGTCAGTGTAATACACTCTAACCATGATTTTATACTTCTGATATTTAAACTGCAGCTTGAATTGTAAAAGGAGGATAGATTTTATTTATAACTATAAAGAAACAGCACCCTTACTATAAAGAAAACACATCATCTTCTTAGATCACGTAGAAAATTACACAAAGAAATTACCGCGGCCAGAGGTTAAGATGGTAAATGAAAAAGACTCAAGCTCAGAACCCTGTCTTGAGAGGGCACATGCTCAGAAAGTGCAGGAGGAAGAGGAGAGATCCATAAACTTGCCTCATCCAAGCAGAAGCAGTGAAAGAATAAAAACACAGGCACAGAGGGATTTTCGTAAGGAAAAGTTGCCTCTGGAAGACAGGATGAAGGAGAGAAAAAGAGGCCCCAGAGACTCATTCCCTCCCAACATTCTGCAGCTTAGCAGAGAACCAGCTCGGCAGGCCTGAGCTCAAAAACAGAGCAGGCCTACCTCCGGAGGCTCTAGGGAGCTGCCTCTGTCACTGTCACATACACAGATGTTCCCTGTCTTCTTTTCCCAAAAATATTTAGAGTAGGCACTGGTCACTGGTGGCCTAAGCACAACTCCCTCAGGATAATGAGAGCTTGGGACCCAGGGAGTCACATGGTGTGACTTTTCTGCTTGTAAGTTTCCCCCATCACCCTAGTCTGTACTCACACCATGTGGCCTTAGTTTTGGGTGGGGGGGGGGTGTGCCTTTGCCCTCTTTGTACAACGATGATAGGCAATCATTAACGGGAATGGAAGACCCTAAAGGCCAAGTTAGACAGCTATCAAAGAAAAAAGACAACACATCTGGACCTAACTACTCTTAAAGATGGAATCAGAAAGCCACGTCTTGTTGGCCGGGTGCGGTGGCTCACACCTGTAATCCCAGCACTTTGGGAGGCCAAGGCAGACAGATCACTTGAGGTTAGGAATTCCAGACCAACCTGGCCAACATGGCAAAACCTCTGCTAAAAATACAAAAAAATTAGCTAGGCATGGTGGCGCATGCCTGTAATCCCAGCTACTCAGGAGGCTGAGCATGAGAATTGCTTGAACCTGGGAGGCGGAGGTTGCAGTGAGCAGAGATTGCCCCACTATACTCCAGCCTGGGTGACAGAGCAAGACTCTGTCTCAAAAAAAAAAACAAAAAAACAAAAAAACACCATGTCTTGTTATTAAGCAGTATGATCACCTGGGGTCAAAAGAAATCTGGTCTGGTGCAGTGGCTCACGCCTGTAATGGCAGCTCAGGAAGGTGGCATGTGCAGGAGCAAAGGAAAAGCCTTCCACAGCAGGCAGTGCCCAGGTCTGAGGACACCTGTTCACAGGGGGTAGGGGAGCTGTCATCAGAGCCCACCAACAGAGCCCTGAGTGGAATCAAGAAGCATGAACATGCTGCATGAGGAAAAAAAAAAAAGGCACCTTAAAGAAAGCCTGGTGACTGGGGCTGCTACTGTTGTAAATTTCTGAACTCTGCAAGAAGGCCGCACTGCCACAACATTGCTATCTAGAAATGAGGCCGTGTACAACTGACGCCCTTCAGATATGATGAACACAAGTGTTAACTTTTTTTTTTTTTTTTTGAGACAGGGTCTTGCTCTGTCACTAGGCTAGAGTGCAGTGGCGCAATCATAGCTCACCACAGCCTGGATGTGTTAACCTCTTAATGGGTGTTTTAGCCCAACTGAGTTTAGATTCATAGGTTAGAGACACTGAAAATTGGCAGTAATTCTTGAGTCCAATCAAAACTGAACCACAGTGTTCTCATGCACTCACCTTCCCTCAGATGCACTGTTTCCATTGTATCTGGGACAACATTTTGCCTGAGATACTGCTAGTGGATGAAGACTGGCTTGTTTTCTAATTGTTGTGTCTGTGGAGGCCAATGTTATGGTAATCTTTGACGTCAAGTTAACTACTTGGATTCTTATTTTTTGTTACTGTTCGAAATGAGGCATATAAAGAGACTAGCATTGAACTTGGGAGCTGGGTATACCAAGATACATTCTCCGAAAGTTGTTTGTTATTAAAGTGGCAATTTGCTCTACACCTGCCTGCCATTTCTATTCTTTGTTGTTTTAAACTTGAGTGGGGATAAAGGGGGTGTTATTTATTGGGTAACCTTCCCAAACTACAACACCTACCCTCACTTTTACTGTACAGGCGTGCTGTTGAGGATGGTCAAAGTAACTATAAAATACTAAACCAGAGGCCGGGCGCGGTGGCTCATGCCTATAATCCCAGCACTTTCGGAGGCTGAGGTGGGCGGATCACGAGGTCAGGAGATCAAGACCATCCTGGCTAACAAGGTGAAGCCCCGTCTCTACTAAAAATACAAAAATAAAATTAGCTGGGTGTGGTGGCAGGCGCCTGTAGTCCTAGCTACTCGCAAGGCTGTGGAAGGAGAATGGCGTGAACCCGGGAGGCGGAGCTTGCAGTGAGCCGAGATCACATCACTGCACTCCAGCCTGGGTGACAGAGCGAGACTCCGTCTCAAAAAAAAAAAAAAAAAAAAACTAAACCAGAGCTGCAGTGTGTGATTGTGTGGTGGGGAAGAGAGAGAGAGAAAGAGAGAGAGAGAGAGAATTCAAAGTCATGGAGATGGCCTAAAAACCAGCAAAGCCCCCAGAGAATTATTCACAGCTACCTGAGTCAAAGGACTTGATTATAAAAATGAAGGTAGAAACCAAGGTGGGCCTGGAGTACTTGGGAGATAAACGTAACCACTTCTCTGGGCAGGGGCAAGTACACCGTCATGCTATGAAGGCAGAAATGGACAAGTGCCCTCAGCTGTCCTAGGCGTGAGAACTAGGAAGTCTCATGGAGACAAGCTGGCAGCACGGCAGAGCCTCCCTTCACCTCTCCGGGTGGCATGTAGGCACCGAAATTCATTACAAGAAGAAGCCAGTCTTCACAATGATTATAGTCAATCGTCAGTTCTACCCAGTTTTCTCTATTTCAGAGAGTCCCTCCAAGAAAGCATCTTTACCACCTTTACCCAATCTGTCACGGTGGCATAGTCACTTTTGTCTTTCCATTCCCACTCCCCGCCCTTGCCATCCCTCAGCCCACAAACCACATACAATGTCCTCAGTTGCTCCACACATTCTCTCAGGGCTCAGAGGAAACATTCAAATTCCTCAGTCCTTATGACCTGCCCCCTCCACCCAACACACACAACGGCTCACGTGATTCCCCTCGTTCCCCCATGAACATCTGGGCTCCAGCCAAGACTGCTCCTTCACCAGTCCCAAGAAGCCATGCTCCTCTGCCTCTGGAGGACTTTTTAAATGACCCAGACCCTCTCTGGGGCTGGTATTTATTCCCTAATCTCCCAACATACTTGGATTTGCCCACTGCGCTGTCTCCCAGGCAGATGATCTTCACGTTGTCATCAGCATCATACTTCCCTTGGTCCAACTCACTCGGTTTGGTTTTGTCTTCTGCCATTGGCTCCTAGCTGTAGAGAGGGGTCCAGCCCAAGGGAGGGGAGGGTATTGTCACTGTCTGGGAAGATCAACAAGAGGCTGTTGTCAGAGATAAGTCCCCTCAACCAAATCTCCAGCTGTACCTCCATCCAGACTGCTTCCCTCAGTGCCAGACTGAGATATGGTATGCAATTGACTACTAGCCTTGGAGTAGCAGAGTATGACACACAGGCATCAATAATATGTTATACACAAATAGTTAAGTCCTGCGCACCCCAAATGCTGCTCCTCACGTTACCCATTTGCACAAGACATTCGCCAGGCATCCAGTGCCAAAGGCTGTGTGCAGCATTATGTCTAGCTCTGTTTTACTCTCCTCACACCTAAATATGACTTTGTAAACATTCCTGAGAATGTAACCACAGTCCAGACTCTTAGCTAGGGGGGCACACAGAAATGATATGATGACGAGATAGCAGCAATAGGTGAGCCTTACTGGGCATTCACCATGAGCAGACCTTGCACAGGGTTCAGAGGATGGAAGACACAATGATAGCAGAGTCTACTGTGGTGAGAGCTACGACAGAAGTATGCACACGGGTCAGGGGTAGAAAATACCAACAGGGCCCCCGAGTTTTCCTGACTGTGCCACCACACAGCTACTGCTTCTGCACAGCCAGGGACTTCGCCTTGTTTATCCAGGGAGACAATTCCTGGGAAGTGGCAGATGCCTGGAAAGCATGATGAGGGGTCTGCCCCCTTTCACCTGTACCCTGTAGAGAGAGCGACAGAAAGCCAAATCCAGCTTCATGGCTCCATGCTTGAAGACGTTCTTTCTTTTGTTTAGAGATAGGGTCTCACTCTGTCGCCCAGGCTGGAGTGCAGTGGCGCGATCACGGCTCACTGCAGCCTCCAACTCCTGGACTCAAGCGATCCTCCCTCCTCGGCATCCCTGGACTATAGGCGTGAGCCACTGCTTACGGGCGAAGACTTGCTTGTCGGTATCCTCGCCATCTAAGTGGGTAAGCTATCTTTCGATAAATGTTTTTGGCCACCAACCATGTCCAGGCATCGCCAGGCTGCCCGTCCCGCCCCCCACAACAGCCTCGCGAAGCCACCTTTCCGTGCTTCCCCCGACCCGGACGCCCTCTCGCCCACACCGCCAGGGAGGCCTCGGAGGGGCTGTCCCCGCGTGCTAAGCCAGCCACCGGGGCGGATTTGCCCTCACGTGCGGTTCCGAGTGAGGGCTGGAGAGACCAGGGACGCTGCGGGTCGGCCCCTCGGGCCCTGCCGCCCGTCTGGACTCTGCGCGCTGTCGAACCACGCCCGCCGGCCCAGCTCGCGCCGCAGCGCACTCCACTTCCGGCTCGGCCCGCGTCCTCGCAGCTGCTAGGCAACCGCGCAAGGACCCCGAGGGAGGCTGCCCGGCCAATGGCCTGAAGGACCCCGCCGGGGCGCTGGCTGCCCAGCGCGGCGCCTGGCGGGAGGGCCGCAGGGAGTGCGCATGCGGCCGAGTGCGGGACTGGGGCTCCTGGCTGTGGGTGTGGTACTGAGGCTTCAGCCGGTGCCGCCCGCCTAGAGGGAGTGGAGCGGTGAGCACGTCAGGGGTGGGGGGCGCAGGTCAAGCTTTCACCAGTTTTTAATTCTTTGCTGGGGTAAATTTGAGCAATTTTCTCGACTTGTCGACATTCGTTATTAACTGAGCAGGAATTAGGAGAGGAAGCCGGTCCTCTCCACACAGCCCAGCAGGTGCGCCGCCCATGTGCCTGTGGAGAAGAGGTTCCTGTGGGGCAGACAGGGGTGGACCAAGTAGCTGTGAAATTTCTTCTGAAGAAAACACACAAGGAGGAAGCGAGTGAGCTCAGTGGAGGAGGGGCGCTACCCCAGGGGACGTCCCCATGCATGGGCTTGTGAACCTCGAATATGTGAGACGGTCTCAGTCAATTTAGAAAGTTTATTTTGCCAAGGTTGAGGACGCACGCCCGTGACACAGCCTCAGGAGGTCTTGACATGTGCCAAAGGTGGTCGGGACACAGCTTGCTTTTATACATGTTAGGGAGACAGGAGACATCAATATATGTAAGATGAACGTTGGTTCCCTCGGGAAAGGCGGGACAACTCGAAGCAGGGAGGGGGCTTCCAGGTCACAGGTAGGTGAGAGACAAACTGTTGTATTCTTTTGGGTTTCTGAATAGCCTCCGCAAAGGAGGCTATCACATATTAACCTATCTCAGTGAGCAGAGGGGTGACTTTGAATAGAAGGGGAGGCAGGTTTGCCCTAAGCAGTTCCCAGCTTTTTTCCCTTTAGCTTAGTGATTTTGGGGCCCCCAGATTCATTTTCCTTTCACAGGCTAGACAGCTTTAGGAACTGAAAGGTTCACGAGGCTGTAACGAAGAGTCGAGTTGCTCCAGGTGAGCCTGGGCCACCACAGCACGCAGGACCTGGGCGCCCACGAGGGGCTCCTGGGAGGGTTCGGGAAAGGGATCTGTGAACCCTATCTGAGATGGTTTCAGGTAATTTAGAAAGACGTGCACCCGTGACACAGCCTCAGGAGGTCTTGACGACATGTGCCTAAGGTGGTCAGGGCACAGCTTGGTTTTAGGGAGACATGAGACATCAATCAATATATGTAAGAAGTACGTTGCTTCCATCCAGAAAGTTGGGGACAACTGGAAGCAGGGAGGGGGCTTCCAAGGTCACAGGTAGGTGAGAGACAAAGGTTGCATTGTTTTGAGTTTCTGATTAGCCTCTCCAAAGCAGGGAATCAGATATGCACGTATCTTAGTGAGGAGATAGGTGACTTGGAATAGAAAGGGAGGCAGGTTTGTCCTGAGCAGTTCCCAGCTTGACTTTTCCTTTAGCTTAGTAATTTTGGGGCCCCCAGATTTTCCTTTCAGAGAGCCTACGACTAGATTTGCATCTTCACGTCCTGCGCGGAGGCTGCTACACACATGCAGAAGTCATGCTGGTGGCCTGGACAGTGAAGGGAGAGAAGTGGATTTGGGAGACATTTAGGAGGTAAGATTGCTAGGACCTTGGTGATAGCTTGGACATGGAGGGTGGAGGAGGAGGGGTGTCTAGCAGATAATGCTCTTAGGTTACCACCTGGGATATTAGGGAGAGGGAGCAGGCTGTTTTTTGTTTGTTAGGCAGAACTTGGTTTTGCGGTGCAGTAGGGTGCCTGGAGCCGAAAGCCTGACTTCCTCATACAGGCCAGACCCCACATGTGACTGCCAGGCCACTTTGAGGCTGAGAGAGATGGTTTTGTCTGGCCTCTGTCCTGCACGTGTTTACGGATGACCTCTGTGTTGGCAGATTTGGGGGTCCGCCAGATGGGATCCTGTGAAGAGACCTCAAAGGTCTTTAGTCCAATCTATAAAACATTTTTATGTTGATTATATCATTGCCACAATCAAAGATGAATAAAAGATACAGAGGTGTATTTAGTGAATCAGGTTGATGGTGCACCTGCGCTAGGCAGTGTTTTAGTTCGTTGAGACACCAAGAAGTTGAGACAATCCTTTACCTCAGAGTTTTGTGTCTGTAAGTCCTGCTGTTGAGAGCTGTGTGTGTTAAAATGTCTGATTTGGGCAGGTGAGATCTGGGCCCTCTGTAAGGTTAGGTAACAGGAGGTTGGTGTCCAGCAAATATTCAGTGCGCCATCAACATCCCAGTTCTTGTCCACCAATCTTCCAATTCTAGGACTGATGCGGAGGCCCTCAGAGCGACTTCAGAGGAGAAGTAGTATGCTCTGTGGCTATCTTGTTTTGGAGTGTAAATTGTAAATCCTCTGCAAACAAAAAGTTGGAAACAAGTAGTGTTTTGGCTTGAGTTTCCTGTAAATGGCTTACAGTCGTATAAACCAGAGCATGTATACCACAGGGCAACACGAGTGTCCCTCTATCACCCTTTCTCCCAGTGGCCTAGGTGGAGATGTAAACAGAATACTGTGTGCAGCCTCACTATGTGACAGTCCAGTGCTTTGAGCTTGGAGTGTCATCGGGGAAGGGCCCCTGACTTGGAAGGCTGCTGCGTCTCGCTCTGTGACAGGAGGCACAACATGGCCTTGGTCTTATGAAGACCTTTGGTGCCCTAGTTCGTTGTAGTCTTGATTAGCCTGATGCAGGTGCTGGGCCCTTGTTCTGGAGGTGAGAAAACACCCTGGGCTTCCACTGCATGGCTGGCACTCTGAGCATTCAGGTGCCTGTTTGGGGACTGATACAGAGTCCTGTGCCAGATGCAGTGGTGCACACCTGCCAAGGGTCCCTGCTTCTACTGGAGAATCTGGACACATGTAAAAGGTAAGAAAGGCTAAGGGTAGGAGTTAGGGTTAGGGTTAGGCTTGGGGCTGGGGTTGAGGTTGTGTTTAGGGTTATGGTTAGGGTTGTGGTTGTGTTTAGGGTTATGATTCGGGTTTGGCGTTAGGAGTTAGGGCTAGGGATAGGGTTTTAGCATTAGGGTTAGGGTTGGGGTTACGGTTACGGTTTAGGGTTAGGGGTCAGGGTCAGGGTTAGGGTTAGGGGTTGGGGTTAGGGGTTAGGGTTACAGTCACGGTCAGGGTCAGGGTTTTAGGGTCAGGGTCATGGTCGGGTCAGGGTTAGGGGTTAGGGTGAGGGTGAGGGTGAGGGGTGAGGGTTAGGGTTAGGGTTAGGGTTAGGGTCAGGGTCAGAGTCATGGTTAGGGGTTAGGGTTAGGGTCAGGGTCAGGGGTTAGGGGTAGGGTTAGGGGTTAGGGGTTGGGGTTAGGGTTAGGTTTAGGATTAGGGGTTATGGTTATGGTTAGGGTTAGGGTTAGGGTACTGTAAATAATTTCACATTATTACTAATAATAAATTATTATTTGTATTACATTATTACATAATGTAAAGGCTATTAAGACATGTTTGTCTTCAACACATTTCAAAGAAAATCAAGTTTGTACGTAACACTAGAGGCATTTCTTATCAAAAGGATTGAATAATGAAAATAAGTTTCTACTGGGTATATTTCAAGCATTTATTTATTACTTTAGTTACGAATTCCAATATACTTTAAAATGGTATTTGTTTTACAGCATACATAAAATGTAGCAAATCAGTACTGTAAAACATTTAACATTCATACAATTATATATAATATCCTTTTTTTTAAAGAATGGTATTTCACAAAAATATCTTTTGATATTGGCTTTGGAGTTTACATGTACTGAACATGAAAGTTTATAATAATGATGATACAACTTTCAACATTGTCATTTTTTCTTAGAACTTCAGCTGATTGCAGAGATATAATGATTACATTGTTATTAAATTTTTTTAACACAAGTGTCACCATTTTATGACATGAAATAAAAGGTTATGACTGTTATTGATGTTGATGTTGACGACCTGATCACCTGGCTGAAGGAGTGTTTGTCAGGTTTCTCCATTGTAAAGTTACTCTTTTCCCCCATTTCATACTGTGCTCTTTGGAAGGAAATCACTATGCACAGCCCACACTAAAGGAATGGGGAGTTGTAGTGTACTATCTTGGGAGTGGTCTACATAATTAATTGAAATTCTTCTGCAAGGGACAGTTGTCCCTTTCGCTTTATTAGTTCGATCATTTATGTTTATCAGTGTGGACACATGAATATTTTATACTTTGGGTTACAATTTAATACTACTTTATTTTGTTGCTCAAATGATCCCAGCTTTGACCATTGGGAACTCTTTCAGTTATCTCCTGTTCCCCCCTTTGACATACCCCCATCGATGTCGGTTTTGTGTTTTGTTTTTGAGCGCCTCCTTATTTTTCTCCTGTATTTTTAAATAACCCCAATCCCTATTGAAGCTGGCGCTAGGAAAACTAACAATACTCCCTTTCCCAGGTCATCCGATTCCTATGCTGATGGAGGAAATGTGCCTCACATGCCGGGGGCGCTGGGGAGGAGGCGTCTGGGATTTTGTGGTTGAATAAGGCACCTGGCCTGGCCCTCCTGGAGCTTAGTTTAGTAGGTCACACAAGCAGTCATTGGTAAATTTGGGATTCAAACAAATCTGTTAGGCTCAAACCTGTCTGTTATTTGTCCTCCAAGCTTCATATAAACTGAGGAGCCTTAAAGGGTAAAAACTTCAGGAGCAGCAAAGTTTCAAAAAAAGATCAGCAAGAAAGCTCTTTTCCAGATTTTATCCTGAAGGCACTAGCTACTTTAAGCTATTTTTTTAATTATATTTTGCCCTTGCAGTTGGCGTTTGATTTCTCACTGAACATTCATTGTCATAATTATAGACACTATGTGACTATCAAGGGCATAATATTCTTTCATGCTGCATTTTTATTAGATGGCACCTCAAAGTTTTCCCAAGTAGGTGGGTTTTAAATTATGAATATATACTGTGGCATAGTATCTTACTTAGTATTTTAATAAGATCCTTATTTATATAACAAATATTTTTTTATTCCTCTGTAGTGCTACTTTAGTCTCTGAGCTAATTTTCATGAAGCCAATCTAAAAATCATGTTACTTCTAAAGATGTGGAGCGAGTGAGATGAACAGTTGTGCTGTCATATTGCCCCTCCCCAGTGCAGATAGTGAATGAGGACCCACTGATTTAAAGGCAACACTGCAGCCCCTTCTTGCCTCATTGAAGTCCCAAGTTTTATTACAGTAAAAGCACTTAATGTTGACATTTCTGAAAGAATGAAGAGGCCGGGCACGGCGGCTCACGCCGGTAATCCCAGCACTTTGGGAGACTGAGGCAAGCGGACCATGAGGTCAGGACATCGAGACCATCCTGGCTAACACGGTGAAACCCCGTCTCTACTAAAAATACAAAAAATTAGCCAGGCGTGGTGCCGAGCGCCTGTAGTCCCATCTACTTGGGAGGCTGAGGCAGGAGAATGGCGTGAACCCAGGAGGCGGAGCTTGCAGTGAGCTGAGATCGCCCCACTGCACTCCAGCCTGGGCGACAGAGCGAGACTCCGTCCCAGATAAATAAATAATCAACCAAATTAGCTGGGCGTGGTGGCGGGCGCCTGTAGTCCCAACTACTCAGGAGGCTGAGGGCTGAGGCAGGAGAATGACGTGAACCCGGGAGGCGGAGCTTGCAGTGGTCCTAGATTGTGTCACTGCACTCCAGCCTGGGCGACAGAGCGACTCCGTCTCAAAAAAAAAAAAAAAAAAAAAAGGAAAAAAATGAAGAGCCAGAGCCAGGCATAGTGGCACGCCTGTAGTCCCACCTACTCAGGAGGCTGAGGCAGGAGGATGACTGGAGCCCAGGAATTCAAAGCCAGCCTGCGCAACATAGACCCTGTCTCTAAAAATGAATTGGTTATAAAGGATGAAGAAAGGAAGGAGGAAAGGGAGAGAGAGAAGCCCTTATAGAGTGGGTGCATTTCTTGTATGTGGGGCCACTTTGTAAGAACAGGATTTTTCAAACTGGGCCCATACTGGTATGTGTGAAATCAATTTAGTTGGTTATGGCCTTTTTTTTTTTAAAAGGAAATATCAGTGATCACTATAGTGTAAGTATATTGTTTCGTGAAAGCCATCTTAGTTATGTATTATGTCTGTATGTGTAAGATTGTGATATAAAATGTATTTCTGTGGTTAAATATTCAAAGAAATTGGAGAACCATTGCTACAAGGGGACAGAGGACTCCGTGTGAGCTCTCCTGCCTTCCCTGAATAAACTTACACAATTTAGTGCTGGGACATTTGAACCTTTTCTGAAAATTTGGGTCAGGGAGAGCATCTTGGGGAGGTGGGAAGGAAGGTAGAAGGAGCAAAGCAACACCCCCCTGAAGCCTGGGAATATTGTCAGAACCTTAAGTATAATTCAGCTCACCATTCTGGGTAAGGACAGACTCTACCAATGAAAATGGGTGATTACCAGCTGTGAAACACAAAAACATACTTTTACGGTTATACATTCCTTTACAAACAACCGTGTACATTTCAGCCTCCTGCCCCACCATTTCTTTTCTCCAGGAGGGAAGGCTGCATGTCGAGGTGGTCATAGAATGTTGAGTATCATACTTTCCTACCTCGCTTTTATTTGCGCGGGTTTAAATGCGCCTTAACAGAACCCGTGCAAAGGCTTGCCAACTGTCTGGCTGCACCGGATGAGTAGAGCATCTTCCTTGGTGGCAGGTGGGTGCGAGGAGGAGGGGGCTGGGCTTTTCTCCGGACGGGTGTTTGCCCAGAAGACCATCATCCCTGGACGTTAGGAGGAAGTGGCACCGCTCCGAGGTACGGGAAGAAGGGTTATAAAGGGGGGAGTCCACCACACATGGTCTTGAAGAAGCTTTTATAAAAGGCAAAGGCATCTTTGCCGGACGTTGTTGCAAAGGAGTAGAAACAAGCAGACGAAAACATCCCAAAGGGTAACCACTAGCGTTCCTGCTTCTTGCAACATTCATCCCAGGCTTCCAGCTCAGCCCGCCCCAGGCCAGGTGATCGGCCGCCACATCCCCTGAGCCTAAAGCACCTGCTCCTCCATGAACTTGCCAAGAGCTGAGCGGCTTCGCTCCACACCGCAGCGCAGCCTCCGGGACTCCGATGGGGAAGACGATAAAATTGATGTCCTGGGAGAGGAGGAAGATGAAGACGAGGTGGAAGACGAGGAGGAGGAGGCGAGCCAGCAGTTCCTAGAGCAGTCGCTCCAGCCGGGGCTGCAGGTGGCCCGGTGGGGCGGGGTTGCGCTTCCCCGAGAGCACATCGAGGGCGGCGGCGGCCCGAGCGACCCCTCAGAGTTTGGCACCAAGTTCAGGGCACTGCCAAGGTCTGCGGCGGCCTCTGAAGATGCCCGGCAGCCGGCAAAGCCCCCCTACTCGTACATCGCGCTCATTACCATGGCCATCCTGCAAAACCCGCACAAGCGCCTCACGCTCAGCGGCATCTGCGCCTTCATTAGTGGCCGCTTCCCCTACTACCGCCGCAAGTTCCCCGCCTGGCAGAACAGCATCCGCCACAACCTCTCGCTGAACGACTGCTTCGTTAAGATCCCCCGCGAGCCGGGCCACCCAGGCAAGGGCAACTACTGGAGCCTGGACCCCGCCTCCCAGGACATGTTCGACAATGGCAGCTTTCTCCGGCGCAGGAAGCGTTTCAAGCGCCACCAACTGACCCCGGGAGCCCACCTGCCCCACCCCTTCCCTCTACCTGCGGCACACGCCGCCCCGCACAACCCCCGCCCAGGCCCTCTGCTTGGGGCCCCTGCCCCGCCGCAGCCAGTCCCGGGCGCCTACCCCAACACCGCCCCTGGGAGACGTCCTTACGCTTTGCTGCACCCGCATCCTCTTCGCTACCTACTGCTCTCGGTCCCCGTCTATGCCGGGGCACCGAAGAAAGCAGAAGGCGCGGACCTGGCGACCCCGGCACCCTTCCCGTGCTGCAGCCCTCACTTGGTCCTCAGCCTTGGGAGGAGGGCAAGGGTCTGGCGTCGCCACCGGGAGGCGGATGCATCTCTTTCAGCATTGAGAGTATTATGCAAGGGGTCAGGGGAGCGGGTACAGGGGCTGCGCAGTTTGTCCCCGACCGCGTGGAGCTACTGCCACCTGCTCCAGCGACCATCAAGCCTGTTGCATCCCCAAACCGCTGCCCCTTTGCTGCAAGTGTCCGCTGCCGCCGCTGCTCGGACAATTTTGCAGCAATAGCGGCAGCATCAGGAAGAGGACTGCGCCAACGGCTGCGCTCCCACCAAGGGCGCGGTGCTGGGCGGGCACTTGTCGGCCGCGTCGGCGCTGCTGAGGTATCAGGCAGTGGCAGAGGGCTCTAGGCTGACATCGCTGGCTGCCCCTTTGGGCAGAGAGGGGACCTCACCAGTTTTTTTAGTATCGCCCACGCCCAGTTCCCTGGCCAACTCCGCAGGGCCCTCCTAGAGCCAGGTGGGAGTGGGGAGCGACCCGCAGCTGCTCACTCCACCTTGAGCGGCCCATACTGGGCGTGTGCATCTGAATCCCGCTGGAGAGCAAACACGAACTTCTGTTCGCTGCAAAATGGTTAGAAAGAAACAGCTGGATTACGTTCCTCTAAAAACCACCTGAACGTAACCTTCTCAGGGCGTCAAGTCATCTTTTCTTGCCTTCGGTTGTGGCTTCTATGGCTTTCCCGATTTGCACATTTCCTGGGGTACTATGAACGTGAGTGGGGTATTTTGTTCTGGCATTAAAAGAAAAACAAGCAAGCAAACAAAAACACAGCCTCCGATGCCAAACATGTTCCCCCTTCTTCACTTCCTTGGAACTGGAAGTGTTATTCCTAAGTCTAGTGCAAAATGCTTCTACTCTCTGTGTCTTCCTGATAGGGATGTTTAATGTAAGTAGGATATTAATTTCAGAACATTGATTTCTTATCTGTGTGTCTGACGTGCCATCTTTAATGTTAAAATTAAGGTGTTAAAATTAAGCCTAGTTATATAGACGAAATAAAATGCTAAGTCACTACACTACATCGTTTATTTTCTATTACGTCTCATTCTTCCCTTTCTAAATGGAACTTTTTAAAACCTACATTATTTTCCCTCAAACAATTTATTTTCACAATTCATATTTATTATAGATAGCAGAAGTAATCCATTTTAATATGGCCTTTAAAAATTCCAAATATTTGAGGTTGAAAATGTCCTGGCTTTTAAAATAGGAAATTTACTATTTATGAGACTTCTAAAAGAAAAGAATAGGAGGGCATGTAAATATATTCTCCATTTATTTTTCATCACCCCCCAACAAGCTGGAAAACCATTTGAGATCAATTTGGAATGTAGTGGCCAACATGTACTCAGGGAAAATAAAAGGCTATAAATATATATATATATATATATATATATATATATATATATATATTTTAAGCACTAGAATTTTCAAAACTTATTTCTTAAAAAAAAAAAACTCTGAAAAGACTTTGCAACTAGAAAGGTTTAAGTGTTACTCGGCGTCAGGGGACGGAGTGGGGGGAAACCAGACAAGAACGCCCATCATGAATTGCTCCCCACAAAGAAAACAAATTTCTAGGAACTTGGCCGTTTTCCCCTGTCCTGAGTGGGGTTCCTGATTCCGTGCCGCTATGAGGGAAGCTGCTCTGTGAATGTGAGAAAGTTTTTCCCCCAGCCCCCATCTACTCCCCACCCCCAGCTATGAATTTCTTATTTCAGGAGGGAGGACAAACATGGAGACACACATTTTTACAGTAGTCTAATTGGCCGATTTTTCTCCGGCTTCTCTTCTCCATCCCGTCTCTTGGAATTTCTTGGCATGCCCTACCTGAGATCCCCTACGGGAGATTTCCTCTTGGCTCCTGCGGTTCTGAGGACCTTCTGAAAAGTTCCCAAGCCCCACCTTTGGTAGCTGCCCAGACCCCAGCTTCCAATTCTTCCCTCTTCTTTGCACAGGTAGCCGTCAGCCCCATAGCACCACCAGCGTCCAAAATAGACCACTTTTAGCAAATCCGGCAGGGCTGGGGCAGTCTAAGAGTTTGGAAACAAACTGAGAATAGAGGGGTCCTATTTCATGCCAGGTTCTCCCTGGTTTACGTTCCAACTCCCCTCTGTCCGTTGTGCGAAAACGTCTCCAGGCCGACCTTCATTCATTTACTGTCAACAAACGTCCTGGGAGAGCGGCTACAGCCGGCCGCTGAACCCAGAAGGGACTTTCTCTAGGCTTTCTTGGCACCCTCCCAATTATCTTCCTTCTCTTGCCCGAGGGCAGACCAACACAGCTACGAACATGGGTGACTGAGTGTCAGACCCCTTCCCGGAACCGCCTCCAAGCTCCTAATTTTTGCCTAATGTTAAACCATAGCCAAAGATGAATATTTAAACCATCAATTCAGTGGCGGAGTAAATTAAACGTTATTCTCCGATCAAACAGGAGCTTCGGGTCCACCTGTTTGGAAGCACCCAGGCGGCTTGGAGAGGTCCGGCCTTCGGGTGCGACCCGCAGGGGTTGCCTTGCCCGGCTCGCGGAACGGACGTTTACGTGTCGCAGCTATGAACCCACCAACGACACCAAGAACTTGCCGGGCAGACCAGGCGTCGTGGAGGCGCCCCACCCCCCCCACCCCCCCGCAACGACGCGTCCCAGAGGTGCATAGTGCTTGGCGCGGTGACCAGACCTGGCCGCCTTCCTGACTGCACAGAGCGAGAGGCCACACTCTGGATCCCAGGCCGGGTCCCTGCGGTTCTGGAAGGGAGGTCCCGGACGCCTCCCAGATCTCGGGCTTCCGTAACCCTGAGGCTGGGTTTTAAAATCACGGCTCTTCCAAGTTACATGAAGAGTCCATGGTCAAGGGTCAAGGGTGGTCTTCGACCCTCGGGATCGTCTTCTTGAGAAATGGCTGAGAGCTAAGCCTAGAGCTGCCCAGGGAAGGAAGCCAAAGAGCTGGAGCCGAGCGCGAAGGGCTGGGAGGCGCGGGGAGGCCCCTTACCCCCGCCCCCCTCCACACTGTCCTGCCCGCTAATAACGCTGATAATAGTAACAGTATCGGCCAACTGTTTCCCCCCTGCTCCTGGTCTGCCAGGCACCGGATCCTCCTTCAGCACTCCCAGCACTCACTGAAGAAGACACTATGGAATTCTCCGTTTTCCAGACTAGAAATAAGGAACTCGGGGAAATGAAGAAACTCGCCCGACGACCCTCAGGCAGTAGCACCCAGCCAGGTTTGCTTTCTGAACCACTAACTCCACTCGCGCACGCCACCTTTCCTGCCTGGGCCTCTGGCGGGTCGCAGGGGTGGAAGCCTGACCTGGGCCAGGGCCCGGATTTCTTCCTCCTGGCCTCTGTGCCACCGCCCCCGGTGCCAGGAAGCGCTTTTCTCTCGCCGAGACCCAGACGCCCCGAAAGACTCGCGAGGTCAGTTCCCCGCCCCACGCCCTGGGCTGTGCGTGTTCTTGTCGCGCGGTGAGTTCCCCGCCCCACGCCCTGGGCTGTGCGTGTTCTTGTCGCGCGGTCAGTTCCCCGCCCCACGCCCTGGGCTGTGCGTTTCTTACCAGCCTCTGCCGAGTGCGGGCAACGGCGCCGCCAGACTCCCCCAGACCGCGCTCCGGCTCACGCCCGACCAGAGCACCTGCTTCACAGGGGGGGGTTCTGCGCGTCCTTCCTCCCTGGTGTGATTTTCGTTCTTTTTCCTCTCGTGGTTCCCAAGAACCCAGGCACCCCTCGACGTCGGTGCCGGCGGTACCGGGAATCCCTCCCCCGGACTCCCTGCCGGCCCGAAGCCACCTTCTAATCCCAGCCGCCTTCCCAAGGCGGCGGAGGTGGGCAGCTCCGGGCTCCGCGCCGCCCCGCGAACCCGGAATTTCTCTTCGGAGTCTGGCTACAGCTCTCCACTTCGTCGCCCCGCACTGGATCCTGGTAGCGTGAAACTTGCCCAGGAAGCTGGGCTGCGCTGGCCCGGGGGGAAGGTCCAAGAGACGAGGGGGCCGGGACGCGGGGCTGTCGCAACCACTGGCCCTCTGCGAACCCTCGGGCCGGCAGGTTCGGGACTATCGGGGTGGGAGTGGAGGCGGTGGCCGCTGAGAGTAGAGAGAACGTCCAGGAACCGGTGGACTAGGGGTCCCCGGCGGCTGGCCGAGGGTTGCAAGCAGAGGTGACTGTCGGTTGCCAGCAAGTCCCGAGCAGATGCCTTCTGGCAGGGCAGTCACATTCTACAGTGCCGATTCTGTGTACATTGAGTATCCAAAATGCATAAAATCTGTTTATCCATTGGAATGTAGCTTATGATTCCAAAATCTCATCTCCAGGCTGCCTAGATCACACGGCCCCGTTTCATTCATTTTTACTTAATAACGGTCGTTAGACAATTGAGAGAAACAGCAGAAACCACGAGAAAAATAATGGAATCAAACGGCGGTAAGGACTGACAAGGCTGGCGGAGAGATTTAGCAAATGGTGGCTTCTGAGAGTTTGCACCAGTCCTTCACCACGTTTTATTGGAAGTGTGGAGAGTCATGATTCTCATTCCTCCCCAGCCTTCCGGAAAAACGCTCAGAAATTTGTTTCCACATTGACACCTGATTACAGTCTAAATAGTAACCTTATTCTGATTGTTAATGTAACCTTCTCGTAATTTCTACAAAAATACTTTAGTTTTTCTAGCTGTGTTTTCATGTAATCACTGAAATTATTTTTAATTGGTTTTAAGCATTCATTGATTCCATATACTCCACCTGCAAAAAAGTTACATAGGTGATCGCTAACAATACTAGAATTCGCCCCATCCAAAGGAAACATTAGAGTAGAAAAAGAAAAAGGATTTGAGAATCCAGTATGAAATTCAGTTAATCATTACTTCCCTGTTACTCAACTACCTTAACATTGTCAGGTTTACCTGAACATAAACTTCATTTTCTTAATTGTTCTTAGAACGAAGGGATATGTTTATTGAAATCAGTAATTAAGAATATTTTGGGACAGTTATGATTTACTTAGCCAGTGAAGCAGTTTCTATTCCCAAATCCAGGCAAAGAGAACAATAAGATTAAACGTAGCCTAAGAGATTTCCTTTTTGTCAAATAATGTGATTTTGCTATGTATAGAGGAGATGTCTATATGTAAGGGCATATTTATGACCAGTAGTTCCTAAAATTAAGGGGACTATTATTGTGTTACTCAAGGTATCAGATGTATAGGATACATTATGTAATATTTCAAACAATGTTTATAAAGAGATTAGTATAATTAACCTGTATGTACTTCTCCTCTGGGCCAACCTTGTGTCTTCTTTAACTGCTGACAGTCCCCTCCCCACTGAATTATTTTGAATCAAATCCCAGATAGTCTATCATTGTATTGTATTTTTGAATATTTCTCTAAAAGATAATAATTCCATCAATGAGACTGGGTGCAGTGGCTCCTCCCTGTAATCCCAGCTCTTTGGGAGGCAGAGGTTGGAGGATCACTTTAGGCCAGGAGTTCAAGACCACCCTGAGCAACATAGCAAGACCCCATTTATAAAAAAGAAGATTCCCATCAATGTAACCACAATACCATTATCACACCTAAATAATCCATTAATAGCATCGGTTTATCCAGGCAATATTTAAATATCTTCAATTGTCTAAAAACTTTTTGTTTAGTTGGTTGGTTTGAATTAGAATGCTAATAAGGGTTACGTATTGTGTTTGGTTGATATGGGCTATTATATCTCTTTTAGATTTCCTCAATCCTCTTTTTTTGTTTCCCTTGCATTTTTTATGGGAGAAACTGAACTGTTTGTTCTGAAGAAGTTGACATTCTGGACTTTGTAGCTGCAGGTAATAGTTTTTTGGCAAGATATTCCCAGGGATAAGGTCGTTTATTCAGACTTTTGAATATTGGCAAATAATAATATTGTTTGTAGAGGGAGAAGGATTAGTCAAGATATTTTCAAGAATCAACTATTGAAAAAACAAATTTTTATCAGAGTAAGCATGGATCTGGTAAAGATTATGTGAAATTTTCCTAAATGCAAATACAATCTAAAATTGTAATGTCTTACAATTAAAAATAGATTATTTTCCATATATTTATAGAAATATAAATGATCAATCAACTATTTCATTGACAATTTTAAATCTAGTTTTATCTTGAGGAGAATAAAGTTTTTTATATCTTTAGTATTTTAGTTGAAGATCCAAAGACATTTTATGTTAAAACTTTAGGTTTTATATTGTTTTGTGTTTTAAAACATAAAATCTAAAATGTGGTAATATCCATGAGGTGCAGATAGAGTAATAGCACAAATTCTGTGTTCATGAAAATTCATTTTAGGATAACTTACTTAAAAGGACTCAGGATTTGAATGATATTAGATTAGACAGAAAAAAGTTCACTTGAGTGTAAGACATAAGTAATAAAAACCAAAGGTAGCTAACTTTTTAAGGCTTCTTCTTTCTTTAACGAGTATGCATATGAAATAAAATTTCCATGTCCATGTCCATTTTTCCATGGTACATAGGGCTTCTATAATTTCGTCTATTTCATCCTGCAGTTATTTTCACGGGTTTCTGTGTCCACCACTATCTGGAATCTCTGAGATGGTGAAAACGAAATCTTATTCCTCTTTATATTTCAAACAATTCCTAGCACATTATCAAAAATACCTGATAAAATTTATTGTGTCTGTAATACTGGTAAGCATGTAAAAGGGTGGTAAATATATAGGCTTTAAGTTTAGATAGATCTAAATATTATTAAAATTACCAAATTATTGTTTTTAAAAAGTGTTAGTTTCCTAGGACAAATAGAGATTTTTAGATAAGGCTGGATTTGTAATACTTTAAGCAACAGGTCACAGGGCTTAAGTATTTAATGCCGATTTGGCAAGCAGCTGATGCTTTACATAATGCTGTCAGGTATTTTATATTTGCGTGTATTTTCTGATGCACTGGATCCAGCACTTCATGTCATGTCATATATCTGTTTATAATGTATACAAATGTATTTTCATATATATTTGATGTTTGATGGCTTTGAAACTTTAATCTTGAAATAGATTTTAAATTTTTATTAAAACTATTTAAATAATTACCGTAAGGAAAGAGCTCTTATTAGTTGAAAGAAAATGTAGATTCATGTTTCCTTGGAGACTAGTCTAGTTTCCAAGGATAGATGGCAGTGAGGAGTTGGGTATCTAGATGGAATTTCTGTTGGTTTGGATTCCAGCTCTGCTGCTTACCAGCTTTGTGACCTCAGGCAAACAACTTAACCTCTCCAAGCCTCAATTTCCCCATCTATCTAATGGTGATATTTATAAGTTTCGCCTTATAGGGCCATGGTGGGGATTCCATGAAGTAGTGAATGTGAAGTGCTTAGCACAGTGCCTGGCACATACTCAATGCTCTATGCGTGTCAGCTAGTACTTAATGATGCTAATAGACATGATGTGTCCCGAAGCACGGGCGGGATCTTGCCTGACGTCCTTCTCTCTGCGTCCTGGTCAGTCTTCACATGGTGGGCATCCTTTATTTCCGGTCACACACGGGTGGTACACAGAGCATGCTGTTTCTTTCCTGCCAGAAGTTTCCTGCTGCAGCTCTCCTGCTAGTTTAGCTTAGCCTTCTGGTTTGAGGGATGAGTCACATGTACCATCACTTCCCAGGACCAACAGGACCTTTCAGGAAAGCTATCCCTGCTTACACAGAGAATTGCCCTTGCCTAACACTGAAGCCTGGCAGAGTAACATGAAATAACCACAGCAATTCTAAAATTAGAATTAGCATGCCTAGAATAACAGATATAACCTTCTCTTGTACTTTGTCACTTGCTTCATTTCTGCTCAGCCTAATTTTCACTTGATGTGTAGATTTATTTTTTGTTCACCCATCCAGAAAATGTTGACTGAGGAATTACTCTGTGTTAGGTGCTGTTGTAGGAGCAAGGGATACAATGATGATCAAGGCAGATGCAGCCGTTACCTTCAGGTTGTGGAGTCCGGATACAGACTGGAGGCAGACAGCTGTAAGATGTGTGACAAATGCTGCGCTGGATCAGCCCATGGTATTAGGAGAGCAGGTAAGGAAGGGTGGGGACGGGAGCGGACAACCTGGAGGAAGAGGCACCTAAGCAGGGTCCTGAAGGCTGAGGAGGAGTCAGCAGGTAAAAGAGAGGGGAATCATGACATGCCATCTCAACTGTAGGGCACGGCTAGCTGGCTGACTTAGCTGCTGTAACACTGGATTTTTGCAAGAGTCCCTGAGTATTTCTCTTGGACTTGCGAACAAATCTGAGCAAGAAAACCACGTAATTTCTTTTATGCCCTGCCCAAGAAAGCCACCTGGAGGGGCAAGGGGACCTTAGCAGAAAGAAGCTGGAGGTGGGGGGAGAGCAGGGTGATATTACTCTCCATATGGTGGGGGGTGGACACCTCCCTGTCATATGGCTCGTAATATCCAGCGGGGGAGAGGGGTTGACTTTCCCCTACGTTGTTGGTAATATCACCCCCCTCTCTCCCGCTAAATATTAAGTACAATATCACAGGTGGGGTGTACACCCCCGGCGATGTTTGAAGTAATATCAACTTCTCCCCCTCTGGATGTTAGAAACAATATCACAGGGGGGTGTACACCCCCCTGCGATCCTGGGAGTAACATCATCCTCTTTCCCCCGGATATTAGGAACAATATCACAGGGAGGGGGGTGCACACCCCCTGCGATATTGAAAGTCATATCATCTTCTTTCTCCCCGGATATTAGGAACAATATCACAGAAGGTGTTTACAACTTCTGCAATGTTGGGAGTAATATCATCCTCTCTCACCCTAGATATTCAGAACAACATCACATGGGAATTGTACCCTTCTGTTTATTGAGAGTAATATCATCCTCTCCCTTTCTGTATATTAGAAACAATATCACAGAGGGCTGTGTACACCCCCAGAAATGCTTTGAGTAATATTATCCTCTCTCTGCCTGGATATTTGGAACAATATGACAGGAGTTGTGTACACCCACTGTGATATTCGGTTTAATATCAACTTCTATCCCCTGGATATTGGGAGTAATATCTATCTTCAGCCCCTGGATATTAGGAACAATATCACAGGAGGGCTGTATACACACGGCGCTATTGGGAGTAATATCATTTTCTCCACCCCTTGATATTAGGTACAATATAACAGTGGGGACGTGTACCCCCTGGGATATTGGGAGTAATATTAATCTCTTCCCCTGTGAATGTTAGGAACAATATCACAGAAGGTGTGTATACCCCCAGCGATATTGGGAGTAAGATCATCCTCTCCCAACTTGGATATTAGGAACAATATCACAGGGGAAGTGTAAAACCCCTGCGATATTGTGAGTAATATCATCCTCTCCCAAAATGGAGATTAGGAACAATATCACAGGAAAGGTGTACACCTTTTCTGATATTTGTGGTAATATCATCTCCTCCCCTCATTGATATTAGGAACGATATCACAAGGTGTGTACAGCCCCTGCGATATTGGGAGTAATATTATTCTCTCTTCCGCTGGATATTAGAAATAATATCACAGGCGGAGTGTACAGCCAACCCCCTGCGATATTGGGGGTAATATCATCCGCTTTTGGCCTGGATATTAGGAACAATATCACAGGGGGCTTGTACACTTCTTTTGATACTGGGAGTAATATCATCCTCTCCACAAGTAAATAGTAGGAAAAATATCAAAGAAGGTGTGTACACCGCTTGTGATATTGGGAGTAATATCATCCTACCTCACCTGGATATTAGAAAAAATATCGGGGGGCATTTACACCACCTGCGATATTGGGAGTAATATGATTTTCTACCCCAGTGGATATTTAGAACAATATCACAAGGGCAGTGTACACCCTCTGAGATATTGCGAGTAATATCGTTCTCACCCCGCCGCCCCCACCCCAGATATTAGGAACAATATAACAGGCAGATTATACACCTGCTGCAACATTGAAAGTAATATCATCCTTTTCCCCCTGGATATTAGGAACAATATCTTATAGGGGGTTTACAGCCCATTCCATTTTGGGAGTAATATCAACTTCTTCATTGCTGGAAATAAGAAACAATATAGCAGTTCTGGTGTACACACCCTGTGATATGGGCAGTAATATCATAGACTCTCCCCCGGCGTATTAGGAACAATATCAAAAAGGGGTGTATACCCATAGCGATTTTGGGATTAATATCATACTCTCCCCCCTGGATATTAGGAACCATATCAAAGAAGGAGTGTCTACCCCTTGCGATAGTGACAGTAATATCATCCTCTCCCTCCCTGGATATTAAGAACAATACCACAGAATTGGTGTACAGCCACTACGATCATGGGAGTAACGTCATCCTCTAACCCCTGGATATGAAAAACAATATCACAGAGGAGGTGTACACCCCTCGCGATATGGCCAGTAATATCATCGTCTCCTCCACTGCGTATTAGGAACAATATCAAAGGGGTGTGTACACCTCCTGCTCTATTGGGAGTAATGTCATTCTCTTTTCCCCTGAATATGAGGAATAATATCACTGATGGGGTGTACAACTTCTACAATATAGGCAGTAATATCATCCTCTCCCAACCTGGATATTAGGAACAAAATAACAGGACATGTACACCCCCTGCGATACTGGGAATAATATCATCCTCTCTCCCACTTAATATTAGAAACCATATCCCAGGAAGAGTGTAAACCCTCTGAGATATTGAGAGTAATATCATCCACTCCCTACCTAAATATTAAAAACAATGTCACGGGAGGGGTGTACACCCCTACAATATTGGGAGTAATATCATCCTCTCCCTCCCTAGATATTAGAAACAATATAAAAGGGGTCGCGTACACCCCCTGTGATATTGGGAGTAATATCATTCTAATCCCCCCTGGATATTAGGAAGAATATTATACAGGGGATGTACACCCCTTGACATATTGTGAGTCATATCATTTTTCTTCCCTTGGACATTAGGGACAACATCACGGGGGGGGTGTCCCCTGTTATATTGAAATTATTATCATCCTCTCCCAAACTGAATATTAAAAACAACGTCACGGGGCTGCTGTGACTCCAGCAATATGGACAGTACTATCATTGTCTCCCTCCCTAAATATTAAGAACAGTATCACAAGAGGGGTGTACACCCCCTGCGATATGGCCAGTAATATCATCGTCTCTACCTTTGGATACTAGGAACAACATCACAGAGGGTGTGTACACCCCCTGCGATATTGGGCATAATGTTAGCCTCTCTTCCCCTGGATATAAGGAACAATATCCCTGGTCGGGTGAGGTGGAGTACATTCAGAACAATATCTGAAGGAGGTGGGTGTACACCCCCTGAGATATTGCGTGTAGTATCATCCTTTCTTTCCTAGGATATTAAGAACAATATCACAGGAGGGGTGTACAGCCCCTGCGATATTGGGAGTAATATCATCCCCTCCCCCTCTCTATATAAGGAACCATATCCCGGGGTGGGTGTACATCCCCTGCGATATTGGGCGTAATGTCATCGTCTCCCAACGTGGATATTGGCAATAATGTCCCAGGGGGGTGTACACCTTCTTCGATATTGGGAGTAGTATCGTCCTCTCCCCTCGGGATTGTAGGCAAAATATGGAAGGGGTTTTACAGCTCATGCGATATGGGCAGTAATATCATCCTCTCTCCACCTAGATATTAGGAACTATATCACAGGCGGCTGTACACTTCTTGCGGTATTGGGAGTAATATCATCCTCTCCCATCATGGATATTAAGAACAATATTACCAAAGAGGTGTACACCCCCTGTGATATTGACAGTAATATTTGACTCTCCCCTTTGGGTTATTAGGAACAATGTCGCAGGAGGTGTGCACAAGCCCTGCGATATTGGGAGTCATATCACCCTCTCCCCCTGAATATAAGAAACAATATCACAGTGGGTGCGTACAGCCGCTGCGACATTGCCACCAGTATCATCCTCTCCCTCCCAGGATATAAGGAACAATGTCACAAGGGGGCGCACACCCCCTGCGATATTGGGGGTAATTTCTTCCTCTGCCCCGCTGGCTATTAGGAACAATGTCACAGAAGGGGTGTCCACTCCCTGCTATATTGGGAGTGAGATCTTCCTCTCCGTCCCTGAATATTAGGAACAATATCCCTAGGGAGTGTACACCTCCTGCAATAGTGAGACTAAGATCATCCTCTCGCCCCCTGGATATTAGGATCAATATCATAGG
Source organism: Gorilla gorilla gorilla (assembly GCF_029281585.2). NCBI lineage: Eukaryota > Metazoa > Chordata > Mammalia > Primates > Hominidae > Gorilla > Gorilla gorilla. The sequence continues at coordinate 15,111,437 of NC_073235.2, read as the reverse complement.
GGTGGTGTACACCCCCTGCGAAATTGGAAGAAATATCATCCTCTCCACCTTTGGACGTTAGGGACAGTATCACAGGGGAGGTCTACGCCCCCTGCGATATTGGGAGTCATATCATCCGCTCCCACCCAGGACATTAGGAACAAGATGACTGAACGGAGGTACACCCACAGCGATATTTTCAATAATGTCATCCTCTACGCCTTGGCAATTAGGAGAAACATCATAGAGGGGTGTACACTTTCAGCGACATCGGGAGTAATATCCTCTCCCCCACAGATATCGGGAACAGTTATATTAATTATTAATATTAATAAATATATTAATAATTAATAGTAATCATCGATATTAATAATTGCAATAGAGATAGTAAAAGTTAATACGGATTAAAAATATTAGCAATTACTATTAATAATAACAATATCACTATTAATAATAAAATAATGATATTATTAATCAGTGTTACATAAATCAGTCATAAGTGATGTTGGTAATAAAACAATAATTAATATTAAGATTAATAACTAATATTATTGAAAAATGACATTAATACAGATAATTTTAATCATGCATAATCATACATTTAAAATAATCAATGATTAATAACATTATACTATTAATTAATATTACCATTGATAATTATTAAGACTGATGTTTAACAATTAATAATATTATTAAGATTGATGCTTAATAATTAATCGTATTATTTCTCCTAATACCGCAGGGGGGTACACCTACCCGTGATATTGTTCCTAATATCCAGGGATGGAGAGCATGATATTAGTTTTAATATCTCAGTAGGTGTACACTCACCCTGTGACACTGATCCTAATATCCAGGGAGTAGAGTATGACATGACTCCCAACATAGCAATGAATGTACAGCCACCCGGTGATATTGCTCCTAATATTCATGGAAGAAGCGTAGGATATTACTTACAAAATCGCAGGGAGTGTACACCTCTTCTGTGATATTGTTCCTGGTATCCCGAGGGGGAGAGGATGATAATAATTCCAGTATCGCAGGCTGTGATCACCCAACCTGTGATATTGTTATTAACATCCTGAAAGGGAGAGGATGATATTACTCCCCGTAATAGATAGATATTACTCCCCATAACAGAGCAGGAGGTGTACACCCACCCTGTGATATTGTTCCTAATATTCAGAGGCCGAGAGGTCGATATTACTCCCAATATGGCAGGAAGTGTACACCCCCGTGTGAGATGGTCCTTAATAATATTCCAAGGCGGAGGGGGAGATATTACTCCCAATATCGCAGAAAGTGTACCTCCCCAGGGATATTGTTCTCATGATCCTGGAGGGAAGAGGATGATGTCACTTTAAATATCACAGAAGGTGTGCACACCCCCACTCATATCGGTTCTAATTTCCACGTGGGAGAGGAGGATGTGACGCCCAATCACACCTGCAGTAGAAACACAGCTATGATACTGTTCTTAATATTCAGGGAGGAAGACGATGATATTACTCCCAAAACAGACGGCTGTACACCCTCTGCACACCGAGGGTGTACCCCCATCTGTGAAATAGTTTATAATTTCCAGAGGGGGAGATGATATCACTCCGAATACCGTAAACAGGCTGTGAGTCCACCTTGGATCCTAAAAACCAGTGAGGGAAGAGGGGCTGGCACGCACTCCCCGCATCGTGGGGGGTGTCTCACCCCCTTGCGATGGGGGTCCTAAGAGCCAGGGGGGGAAGAGGGGCTGGCTCTTACACCCCGCATCAAGGGGGGTCCCGGCGATGGGGGTCCTAAGAGCTAGTGGGGGAGGAGGGCCTGGCTCTTATTCCCTGACTCGCGAGGGATGCCTCCCCCCTCTGCGATGGGGGTCCCAAGAGCCACGGGGGAAGAGGGGCTGCCTCTCAGTCCCCGCCTCGTGGGGGGTGCCTCCTCCCCCTGCGATGGGGGTCCTAAGAGCCAGGCGGGGAAAGGAGCTGGCTCTCAGTCCCTGTCTCGCGGGGGGTGTCTCCCCCCCCGGGATGGGGGTCCCAAGAGCCAGGGAGGGAAGAGGGGCTGGGTCTCAGTCACCGCCTCGTGGGGGGTGCCTCTCCCTGCTGCGATGGGGTTCCTAATAGCCAGGGGAGGAAGAGGGGCTGGCTCTCTGTCCCTGCCTCATGGGTGGTCCTTCCCCCCGCTGCGATGGGGGTCCTAAGAGCAAGGGGGGGAAGTGGGGCTGGCTCTCTGTCCTCGCCTCACCAGGGGTGCCTCGCACCCTTGAGATGGGGGTCCTAAGAGCCAGGGGGGGAAGAGGGGCTGGCTCTCAGTCACCACAGCATGGGGGGGCCTTTCTGTTCTGGTTTTGCCCAAGAGTAAGCTTATTTGCATCTGGTTCTAGCAGGGCAGTTGCTGCCAAGGCCCTCAAACATGGGGGCCATCCTTTCGAATCTCTGTCTAGCTGTTTAGAGAGGTAGGCCACCGGCCTCAGCCAAGGCCCCACAGTTTGGGTTTAAAGTCCAGCTGCCATCTTTTCTCTGACGCATACAATGGAAAAGTCTTTGTGAGATCGGGTAGCCCCTGGGCTGGGGCTTTCAGAAGTTTTTCCTTTAAGTCATGAAAGACTTGCTGTTGTTGGAATCCCCATTCCAAATGTTCCCGGTCCCCGCCCCCCTTTGTGACGTCATAGAAAGGCGTGGCTAATACTGCAAAGTTTGGGCTCCGCAGTCTACAAAACCCCACAGCTCCTAGGAATTCTCTCACCAGCCTTCTGCCCTTAGGCTCCGGTAGATTGCAAATGACCTGCTTTCTTTGGGATCCCGGGCTGCTTTCGGACACCTGTCGAATAGTAAATCCCAAGTAAGGTACCTGCGGTCGTCAGCAGATCTGAGTTTTCTTCTTGGACACCTAATACCCACAGCCCTCCAGGTCGGTCCTAAGGATCTTAGAATCCTCGATGGGAGTCATAAGCCGGGGGGGAAGAGGGACTGGCTCTCAGTCTCCGCCTCGCGGGGTGTGCCTCCCCCGTGTGATGGGGATCCTCAGAGTTGGGCGGGGAAGAAGGGCTGGCTCTCAGTCCCCGCCTCGCGGGGGGTGCCTCCCCCCATGCGATGGGGGTCCTAAGAGAAATGGAGGGAAGAGGGGCTGGCTCTCAGTCCCCGCCACGAGGGGGGTGCCTCCCCCCCTGTGATGGGGATCCTAAGAGCTGGGGGGGAAGAAGGGCTGACTCTCAGTCCCTGCCTCGCGAGGGGTGCCTTGCTACCCTGCGATGGGGGTCCTAAGAGCCAGGCAGGGAAGAGGGGTTGGCTCCCAGTCCCCGCTGCGCGGGGGGTGCCTCCCCTCCACAGCGATGGGGGTCCTAAGAGCCATGGGGGGAAGAGGGGTTGGCTCTCAGTCCCCGCCTCGCGGGGGGTGCCTCCCCCCCTGCGATGGGGGTCCCAAGAGCCAGGGGGGGAAGAAGGGCTGACTCTCAGTCTCTGCCTCGCGAGGGGTGCCTTGCTACCCTGCGGTGGGGGTCCTAAGAGCCAGGCAGGGAAGAGGGGTTGGCTCCCAGTCCCCGCCGCGCAGGGGGTGCCTCCCCCCCACAGCGATGGGGGTTCTAAGAGCCATGGGGGGAAGAGGGGTTGGCTCTCAGTCCCCGCCGCGCGGGGGGTGCCTCCCCCCCTCGCGATACGGATCCTAAGAGCCAGGGGGGGAACAGGGGCTGGCTCAGTCCCCGCCTCGTGGGGGGTGGCTCGCTCCCCTGAGATGGGCATCCTAAGAGCCAGGGGAGGAAGAGGGGGAGAGGATGATAATAATTTCAGCATTGCAGGCTGTGTTCACCCAGCCTGTTAAATTGTTATTAGTATCCTGAAAGGGAGAGGATGATATTACTCCCCATAACAGACAGATATGACTCCGCATCGTAGAGCACGAGGTGTACAACCGCCCTGTGATTTTCTTCCTCATATTCAGAGACCGTGAGGTTGATGTCACTCCCAATATCGGAGGAAGTATGCACCCCCGTGTGAGATGGTCCTTAATAATATTCCACGGCGGAGGGGGTGATATGACTACATACATGGCAGAAAGTGGAAACCCCCCAGGGATATTATTCCCACGATCCTGGAGGGAAGAAGATGATGTTACTTTCAATATGACAGAAGGTGGATGAAGTGGTGGACTGCCCCTCCACACCTGTGAGTATTTCTAGTTGGGTGGGATGAGAGACTGAGGAAAGAAATAAGACACAGAGACAAAGTGTAAAGATACAACAGTGGGTCCAGGGGACCGGCGCTCAGCACACCAAGGACCTGCACCGACACCAGCCTCTGAGTTCCCTCAGTTTTTATTGATTATGATTTTCATTATTTTAGCAGAAAGGAATGTAGTAGGAGAGCAGGGTGATGATAAGGAGAGAGTCAGCAGAAGACATGTGAGCAAAAGAATCTATGTCATAATTAGGTTCAAGGGAAGGTACTATGACTGGACGTGCACATAAGCCAGATTTGTTTCTCTCCACCCAAACATCTCAGTGGAGTAAAGAAGAACAAGGCAGTGTTACTGCAAACATGTCTCGCCTCCTGCCCACAGGGCAGCTTTTCTCCTATCTCAGAGTTGAACGAATGTACAATCGGGTTTTACACCGAGACATTCAGTTCCCAGGGGCAAGCAGGAGATAGTGGCCTTCCTCCATCTCAGCTGCAAGAGGCTTTCCTCTTTTACTAATCCACCTCAGCACAGACCCATCATGGGTGTCAGGCTGGGGGACAGTCAGGTCTTTCTCATCCCATGAGGCTATATTTCAGACTACCACATGGGGAGAAAGCTTGGACAATACCCTGCTTTCAAGGGCAGAGGTCCCTGCGGCTTTCCACAGTGCATTGTGTCCCCGGTTTATTGAGACTAGAGAATGGCGATGACTTTTACCAAGTATACTGCTGGTAACCATTTTGTTAACAAGGCACGTCCTGCACAGCCCTACATCCCTTAAACTTTGATTTTATACAACACATGTTTTTGTGAGCTCCAGGTTGAGTCAAAGTGGCTGGGGCCAAGCGGCTAGGGCAAAGCTACAAATTAAGAACATCTCAGCAAAGCAATTGTTTAAAGGACAGGTCTTTTTCAAAATGGAGTCTCTTATGTCTTTCCTTTCGACATGGACACAGTGACAGTCTGATCTCTCTTTCTTTTCCCTACAGGTGGACACGCCCCCACTGATATTTCTTCTAATTGCAACGTGGGAGAGGAGGATATGACAGGCGATATCGCAGGGAGTAGAAACACCCCTGTGATACTGTTCTTCATATTCAGGGATGAAGAGGATGATATTACTCCCAATACAGACGGGTGTACACCCGTCTGTGAAAGAGTTCGTAATCTCCAGAGGGGGAGATGATATTACTCACAATATGGTAAAGAGGCTGTGAGTCCACGGAGGATCCTCAGAGCCAGTGGGGGAAGAGGGGCTGGCTCTCAGTCCCCACCTCAGGGGGGTGACTACCCCCACTGCGATGGGGGTCCTAAGAGCCAGTGGGGGAAGAGGGGCTGGCTCTGAGTCCCCGCCTCGCGGGGGGTGCCTCCCTTTCCTGCGATGGGGGTCCTAAGAGCCAGCGGGGGAAGAGGAGCTGGCTCTCAGTCTCCGCCTCGCGAGGTGCCTCCCCACCTTGTGATCGGGGTCCTAAGAGCCAGGGGGGAAGAGGGGCTGGCTCTCTTTGTGGATGATTCTTTTTCCATTCTCATGCACTTTTCTTTTTTCTTTCTTTTTTTTTTTTGAGACTGAGTCTTGCTCTGTTGCCCATGCTTTGCTGGATCTCGGGTGACTGCAACCACTGCCTCCCAGGTTCAAGAGATTCTCCTGCCTCAGCCTCCTGAGTAGCTGGGACTAGAGGCGTGTGTCACCACACCCAGCTAATTTTTGTATTTTTAGTAGAGATGGGGTTTCACCATGTTTGCCAGGATGGTCTCTATCTCCTGACCTTGTGATCCACCCACCTCAGCCTCCCAAAGTGCTGGGATTGCAGGTGCGAGCCACCGGGTCCAGCCTCTCAGGCGATTTTCATACCTGCATACTCTGATCACTATTCTGTTAAACAGTCAAGGAGGGTAAGTATTATCTTCAGATTTCCAGAGCTCTGTCTCTGTACAGCCCTCTCCTCCTCAATATTCTGCCCTATGAATTCTAGCCACATTGGCCTTCCCAGACTCACAGTTCTGTCCTCTCAACTCAGGAAGATCTCTGAGCTCCATCTGCATTCTTTCTTCCTGTGCTGTGGCCTGGAAAGTTTTCTAAAGTGTTTGGGAGGTCAATTGTGGGGCTAGCCTCATTTGTTTCTCATTTGTTGACGATCACTGCCTTTTGATGCTTGATTCCAGTGATTGATTCCCTTTGTTGCTTGAGGGCCATAGTTTCATATATTTTGTCCAGTATTTTTGTTGTTTTAGGTCAGAAAGTAATTTTGGTCTCTGTTACTCCATCTTGGCCAGAAGTGTAAGACCTAAGCATTTACACATCAAAATACTGCACACATAATTTTAGTTTAAGCCACTTTTTAAAAAATCTCCTTCATTTTCCATTTAGCATTCTATTTAGGGTATTACATTGGTTTTTTTGAAATTCTGTTATTGGCAGTTTCTATTGCCTATCAATCCCATTTAAAGATAGTGCATAGGGTATTCTGAAATAGCTGTTAAGCAAAGAGAAAATTGGGCCTGATAGGGTGAGAATCACAGCTCTAATACCTAGAGTGACCTTATAATGTATTGTCCAAAGGAGATATTTTTGACAGTGAAAGAGGGTGTTGTTAGTAATTATATCAGGACCATGGCCTAAACCAGGACTATCCCAGGCAGCCTGGGACATATTTGTACCCCATCTCTATTTAATGCCTTTATACAATTCTTTACTTAATTCTACCAGCCTTTATTGAGCCTGCTTTCTTTGTCTAGCTGAGTGCCACGTGCTGACATCACCAAGATCAATACAGCAAACTCTGAAAGATGGACTGAGAGACAGGAGATGGTCCTTTATAATGCAGTGTGATCTGTGCTGCAATAGAGGTGAGCACAAGGGCCTTACGAAGGCTCAGTGAAGAGCATGCTTGACTGCAGGGGAGGGCACTTAGGTTACAAAAGATGAGTCGAAGTATGTTCATAGGGAGCATGGGAGGAGAGGTGGTGGGAAAGGTATTCCAGACAGTGTGTGTCAAGGCCAAGAGCCAGGGGAACACAGGTGGGGCTTTTTTTTTTTCTTCTAAGATGGAAGAGTGTTCTGATCGGCTGGAAAACAACACACATGGGAAGCTGTACAGAAATGAGTGGGGAAAGGTAATACTTAACAGCAACAGCAGTTAATATTTAGTGCCCACTTACGACAGGCTGGACACAGTTCCGGGTACTCTGAACATATTCGCTCATTTAATCTTTACAACAACCCTATGAGGTAGGTACTATTATTATCCCCATTTTCAGGTGAGGAATCTGAGGCACAGAGAGAGTAAGTATGTTGCCCAGGGCCACGCACCAAGTATGTGGTAGGTCCTGGAGTTGAATGCAGAGCCCCTCCACTCTAAACTCCTGAAAGCCAGATGCTACAAGGCATTGTTATTCCAAGTGGAGAAATGCTAAGGACATCATCCTGCAGGTGACCAGGAAACCCTGAAGCATTCGAAGCAGGGGAATGGCTTAAAACAAGGTGGTATAAGAAAGTGCTCCCAGAGCAGCGTGAAATTCTAGTGTAGTGGAGGTCTCCGCTAGCCACAAGAGGTGGTAAGAGGCTGAGCTGAGGCAGCTGCAGCAGGGATGCAGAGGATACATTCCCCAAACCCTTATGGGCAGAGTCCTTTGGCTTCAGTGACCACGGCCAAGGGTGCAGAGGAGAAGTCCAAGAAGATGCCAGGTGTCTGGCTTATGCCCCTGTGTGAACGTGAAGCCTCTCATTGACATGCAGGTTACAGGAGGAAAAGCAGGTTTATTTGGGAAGGAGGCTTCTAGACCATGACTTCCATTTTAGCCATGTAGTTTTTGAAGTGCTTGTACAAGTTCTAGGTGGAAATGTCCAGGAGGCAGTGGGGAACTCAAAGTAGATCTCAGGAGAGAGGCTTAGGCCAGAGGGCTTGGGGAATCATCAGCATGGGGGTGGGAGGAGAGCTGGTATTTGGATGAGATTGCAGTGGAGCATGAACAGAGTGGGAAAAGGTGGTGATGAACCCAGGGACTCCAGTATGCGGTAGCTGGCTGTGAGATTAGGAAGCAATGAAGGAGGCCAAGAAGGATGTGGGGGAGAAGCATCAATAAGGAATAAATGAGTTGCACTTGCTCCAGAGAGGCCAAATAAAGACTGGATTTGGCTCTCGCAGGTCATACACAAAAGAATCTTGGAACCAAAAGGAAAACGGTGGTGGTTTAAAGGGTATATTCAGTTTCTAGGTCTGCTGTCACAAAATACCAGAAACTGGGTGTCTTGTTAAAACAACAGAAATTTTTTCTCTCACAGTTTTGGAAGCTAGAAGTTCAAAACGAGGTGTTGGCAGCACCATGCTCTCTCTGAAGATGCTAGGAAGAATCTGCTCCATGCCTTTCCATTCGCTTCTGGGGTTTCCTGCAAGCCCTGACATTCCTTGGCTTGTAGATGCATCACCCCAGTTTCCGCCCCCATCATCACATGGCCTCCTCTCTGCGTGTGCCTCTGCATTCCCTCTATTCTTCTTCTAAGGACACCGACACCAGTCATAGTAGATTAAGGGTCCACTCCTAACTAATTACATCTGCAACAACCCTATTTCCAAATAAAGTCACATTCTAAGATTCCTAGGGAGAACATGAATTTTTGGGGGTGTGTGGATACTGTTCAACCTGGGACATGGAGTAAATAAATGGCAAGGAAGATTACAGATGACTTTAAGCTAAAGAGGGAGATAGGGTTATATGTAGGACTTTTTTTTTCCAGGACGGGAGAGGTTTAAACATGTTACTACATTGAATAAATGAAATAACCATGGACATGGAGTGGCTAAAGATTCTGAACTAAGTGCAAGTAACTGATAGCGCAAGCTCCCAAGGGGCTGGGGCCTGGAGCACAGATGGATGGATCCACTGTGGGCAGAACTGGGGCGTGGGAGGGGTGTGCCGATGCAGATGTGTTTGAGTGTGGGGGGCCAGAAGCTGATTGGGGCGAAGCGTGACAGTGCGGCTCCAAGCACGCTGGAGGTGTTCACCAAGCAAATCAAGAGCAGATGGCAGAACAAGCAGCTGAAACAACAGCTTGTGAAATCAACCCTACTTTGTGGGGAGAGGATTAGTTAAGGATTCTAGCCATGAGAACCAAGAAGAGGAGGATAATCTGTTCATGCCTATTATGGGGCTTTGGGGGAGCAGTTTCAGCCTCAACCTGGAGAATGTTTTAGAAGGCCAGGGAAAGGAACCCTGCAAATCATGTGAGCTGGCCCCTCACTTTGAGATGAAGTGTCCATACAGCAGTAACACCACCCTCTGTAGTGGTTCTAGGGTGTGGCAATCTGGAGGGGTCATTATGGAAAAGGGCTGAAGCATAAGAATGTAGGCCCAATACTGAGATAGAAAGAGGATTCTCTGAGACGACTTAGGCAGGGTGATGGTGGTGGAGGTGGGTGTAAGAAGCCCTCTGCTGCCTCACTCCGAGCATGGAATTCAATTGGTCAAGAGCAGAGCCAATCACCATTTAGGCCTTAATTTATTCCTCAGGTATGGAGAATACTCCTCAAGATGCATTCAGAGTGTAAGCTACCTCTTCCTCAGCAGAGGACTGCCCTGCAGGTTTGCAGTTCTGTCATTTGGAAACTCCCTGATGTGTCCCTTGGCTCTTCCCATTCTTTTGCTTCAACACATTTTAAGACCAGGCACCTTAGCTGCAGAAACAGCTTGAAAAACAAGTAGGTTTCAGGAAAAATTATCCCAAGTGGAGTCTCTACTGTGCTCTGTTTATCAGATGTAAAGCTTAAAACAGTGTAAGAGTTTTTACAGAGTGTATTCATATCACACCAGTTTGGGGTCCATAGACAGGGGCTTTTTCTAGATCAAACCGTTCAATTGTCCTGTTGATCCTGGCCTAAAATCTGAGTGGATAAAAAATATTTTAGGAGAGATGAGATTCTAACCCTCAATGGCAAAAAGCAGGCCTGAGCCCTAAGCCCACGTTTTTACACATATTTTACAATTGAATGTGTTGCACTACCGCTAGAACACTAGTTCTCAACCAGGGGCGATTTTGCTTTCCAGGGGACATTGGCAATGTCTGGAGACATTTTTTTTTCCATTTTCAAAAATTGTGGCAAAGCACATAACATAAAATTAGCCATTTGAACCATTTTCATGTGTATAGTTCAGTGGCACTAAGCACCTTCACACTGATGTGCAACCATCACCACCATCCATCCATAGAACTCTTTTCATTTTGCAAAACTGTAACTCTGTACCCATTAAACACTAACTCACCAATTCCCTCTTCTCCCAGCCCCTGACAACCATCATTTGACTTTCTGTCTCCATGATTTTGACTACTCTAGGTACCTCAAATAAGTGGAATCATACTGTTGAGGGAATTTTGATGGTCACAACTTGGGATGGTGTGCTGCTGGTGTCTAGTGGGTAAAGGCTAGGGAGGCCACTTAACATCCTGCAATGCACAGGATGGTCCCCGCAAGAAAGCCATAACTAACCCCAAACGTCAATCCTACCAAAATTGAGAAACTCTGAGCTAGAAAAATCCCATGAGTAATCTTACACCATGGAGTATCAGTCAATAGAGACTAGTTATGTTGCAATAAGAAACCACCTCCAAATGTCTGTGGTTTAAAACAACTTATATTTTTGCTCTAACATGGAGCATCCTTAATCAGCAATCCAGGCTGGTGGGAGTTCCATCCTGACCTGGGCTTCTACGATGACTGAAGCAGAAAAAGGATCAGTGATAAATTGTGCACTGGCTTTTAAAGCTCCCATTGGAAGTGTCCAGGTCATTTTCGGTCACACTTTCTTGGCCAGATCAAATCACAGGTCCACATCTCACTTCAAAGGGAGGAAGGAAGTGCATTTTTACTCTGAGGAAATACAACCACCACACCTAGCAATTAAAAATAAACCTCATAGTGTTATCACCTGCTTGAAGTGCTGCTATTAGAGCAAGCCTACCAGTAGGAGTGGCGCAGGCTGCAGGTTTTTGGTTTTGTTTTGTTTTGTTTTGTTTTGTTTTTGGAGACTGCACTCCAGCCTTAGTCTGTCATGCAGGCTGGAGTACAGTGGTGTCATCACAGCTTATTGCAGCCTTGACCTCCCCACACAAGCGATCCTCCCACTTCAGCCTCCTGAATAGTTGAGACTACAGGCCCGTGCCACCACGCCTGGTTAATTTTTTGTATTTTTTTGTAGAGATGGGGTTTCACTATGTTGCCTAGACTGGTCTTGAACTCCTGGATGCAAGTGATCCACTTGCCTCGGCCTCCCAAAGTGCTGGGATTACAGGCGTGAGCCGCCATGCCTGGCCTAGAAGCTCATTCTTATTGGCCAGAAGCTAGAGAGTGATCTAAAGGCTCCAAGCCAGGCCAGACTGGTTTCAAGCCTTAGGGCTAGTGTATTAATGAATGAGGTTCGAGCTTCTATGGCATGGGAACTGAGGGGCACCACAACACTCAGCTTACTCAAGGGACCAATTCTAGCAGCCTTCGAAGGAGTCTGAAAAAGGTAGCCTTGAATTAGTTTCCGGGTGAAAAATATTTGTCCCAATTGAAGCAAGTACTACTAGTGACTGCCTCTGCTATGGAAGCAGGGGTTACCTGCTTACCTGTGAGCAATAGGATTTTTTGGGGTTGATTTTGCAGGAACATGTACCTCCATGTGGCCAAACAAGCAGGCTTGCTTAGATTTGCACCACAGGATATTAAAGTGGAAAGGAATCTTAAACATCTAATTGAGGGATGGCAAATTGGGTTCATTGTAAGGGTCACCTCTGACCCTTTGGTTGTGGCTGCTAGGAGCACTGGGTGGGAAGAATTCCGTAGTTTTTTCCAGAGAGAGACAGCCACGCTTCATTAGAGAGTCTAGTGGGCATGGAAGGGAGGGAGTGAGTTGTTGTGCCTTTAATAGGATTTTGCCATCCCTAGTTGTAATCCAACACTTTGAGAGCTGAGGCTCAGCTCCACGAGTGATTTATAGAGGTCCTTCCTTTATTGCTTTTGTGTCACCACATCTAGAATTAGGTCTTCTGCTTCCAAAAAAGTCAGCTGCCTCATTACCATGTAGCATAGTTAGATTCCCCATTTCACCTAGAAAATAAATATTTATTGAGGGCTGGCCAAGTGCGGTGGCTCACGCCTGTAATCCCCGCATTTTGGGAGGCCAAGGTGGATGGATCATTTGAGGTCAGGACTTCGAGACCAGCCTGGCCAACATGGTGAAACCCTGTTTCTACTAAAAATACAAAAATTAGCCAGAAATTCCTTGAACCCAGGAGACGGAGGTTGTAGAGAGCCAAGATCGCACCACTGCACTCCAGCCTGGGTGGAAGAGAGAGATTCCATCTCAAAAAATAAAATAAATAAATAAATAAATTCACAAAAATATTTATTGAGGGCCCACTTGGTTTTTAGCACTGAAATAGGAGCCGAACATAGAGCAGTGAATGAATAGGCCAAGTCCCTGCTCTTCTTGGCCTTACATTTTGGGGGAGGAGACAGATTAGTAATTATTAGGAGAATTATTAGTAATTATTAGGAGAAAGCAGGAAATTTCTGCTTTCATGGGTGGGATACCAGAAGGTAAATCATTATGCAAGGATATTTTGGGACAAGTTTCTATAGCATAGATGTATTTTAGGATGATTGGGGCTGTGTGTTGTGAGCACGGGATCTCTTAGGCAGTCAAAGGGCACCAGGAACCTCATCTCTTAAGGCGTGCATGCACCGTAGGCTGCCGTTTGTGTCCCTCACTCTGGCCAAGCTCCCTTCTTCATCATGGCCTTTGCACTTGCTGTTCTCTGTCTGGGGAAGAATGCTCTTTCCCTAGAGATCCAAATGGCTCACTCCTTCAGTGTCTTCAAGTCTCTGTCAAATATCACCTAAACAGAGAGGCTTTCCCTGGCCTCTAGAGGACAAAGTAGCACATTTTCTCACCCACTTACCCTGCTCATCCTTCTTTATAGCACCCCTCACCACCTGCTGTATTATTTGTTTATCATTCAGCTTTCTCTCTAAAATGGAAGATCTATGAGAACAAGAACCTGTCTGCTCATTGAGGTGTTACTCTAGAAAAATGTCTGGCCCATAGCAGGTGCTTAATCAACAATTTTTGAAGGAAAAGTGGAGGAAAAAAAGATAGGAGAAAGCAAACTCATGAAGAAGAGTGCTTGGGTGGGGTGGGAGGAGAAGAGGGCAATGGATCCAGGCCCTACAGGGATTCACTGTTCAAGCAGAAAGTCCAGGGAAAGCCACATGGCCTCCTTCAATCGGATGAGCTGGAGCTGCTGACATCCCCTGCAACCTGGGAGCCAGTGCATGCAATGCTCCAGCTGGGTCTAAGGACAGAAGGAGGCTAATGAACAGCCACCTTCGGAGCAACAGTGTCACTTCAGTCCTCCCTGTTTACTTCCAAGCTGCTGAGACTCTTATGCACATTTCCTCTTCTCACTTGCCTCTTCACATCCCTAGCTGCCGCAGGAATTTATGGCTTAATTAAAGTGGGAAGCAGGGTTTATACATGTTTATATAAAGTTATATTTTCCTCCACCTCTTTGTTGGAAGAAAACTCAAATGTTAAAATTCTTAGGAGCCCAGGAGTTCGAGACTAGCCTGGGAAACATTGCAACCCCATCTCTACAAAGAATAAAAAAATTAGCTGGGAGTGGTGGTCCCAGCTACTTGGGAGGCTGAGGCAGGAGAATCATTTGAGCCCAGGAGGTTGAGGCTGCAGTGAGCCATGTTAGTGCCATTGCACTCCAGCCTGGGTGACAGAGTGAGACCTTGTTTAAAAATAAAGAAAGAAAGAAACACCTAGAAAGGACACTAGAGATAAATCTAGTTCATGCTCCTTGTTTTCTATGGGAGGACACTGAAGTCCAGGGTCACACAACTCACAAATGGCCAGCCTACGGAAACCCTGTAAGAGGCAGAGTGTGAGGAAAAGGCGGGCACTTGTGATAACCCCACTGGTGGGCAGGAGCTAAGCCTCCATAGGTGGGGAAGGGAATTAACCCCAGAACACAGGCTCCAGTCTGGGGGCTTGAGATGCTCAGGGGGACACCAGTTAGAACTAAGGCAGGAGGCCAAGGCAGAAGCTGTGCTCCTCTGCCTGGATGTATGAGGGCAGCAGAGGAAGAAGAGTTGGCAAAGCAGCCCAGAAACACATGAAGAGGAGGAGTGAATGTAAGTAGAGCATGCCAGAGATGGCGGATCAAGGCAGGGAGTTAAATTGAAGGAGGAGGCGGCCGCGGCCAAGGGTGCACAGTGATTCAAAGTTACAGTTGGTTATGGGCTGAGGAAACAGCTTTCTGTTTCACTGCTGTGAGAGGCAACCAGGTTGCAAGGAAAGGAGAGGAAGAGGGAGGCGTTAACATGGAGGAGTGAATGTAGACAGAACCTTCCAGATGTTGGCTGAAGATAGAAAGGAGAGGGAGGAGGGGTTCTGGAGGGAGAAAGAAGTTAAAGAGTATTTTTTTATATGGGGAGATATGGGAGTTTTGGTTTTTATTTTTGGCTTGTGAGAATGAACTAATCTTGTATAAAGGGATTAAAGATTTTTAAAAAAATTTATCTCTGAGCCTTAGGTCTTTCAACTTTAAAACGAAGATAAAAAATCTATGTCTTTGGCTTATGAGGATTAAAATGTGAAAACACATTACTCCAGTGCCTGGCACATTATAAACACATAATACATGGTAGCTATTTAAAATATTTTATTATAAACTTATGTAGTGCTCATCTGGAGGCCTAGGAAAGTGTTATTGAAAGTATTTTAAATCTTAGTATCTTATATTTATCATTTATAGGGTATAGTAGGTTAAGAAATACTTCACGTATTTTGAAAGATTGGGCTGGAAACATACCCGAAGAAGCATTCTTTTTATCTCTCATGTACATGTGGACATTATACGTTTTAATTAAGTGTTATTATATGAGCCAAATTCCCTCCTCATGGGTGTTAGTAGGAGTTGACCTCGAAGGAGGGAGGATTTGGTTGTGGATTTATGACTCACATCTGTGAAAGGAGTAAGGGCGAATAAGAACAGGAAACTCTCTGATAAGCAATTTTACTATGTTTTCATTTTTATCTGAAACTCTGTAATCCAAGACTGGGGTAACTTTTCATATTTTTTAAAAATACTTTTTAATAGGCTGGAGTGATCTTGTGTAAGCAAGGATAAATCATAGACGTTAGAGAGACGTTTGTCTCTGTGCTGTTTGGTGCAAATTCCATGAAAAAGAGCCAAGGCAGGGGGTGGGGGTGGTTGTCAGGAAACCAAGGGATGAGATGTTTTTCTTTTTCAAAGATGACACCAGTGATGCCAACTAGTGAGCATGGGGGAACAGAGTGGAAAGGAATTCGTTACAGTCCTAAAGAGGGATAAATGCATCTGGTGTCAGATTAACTCCAGCGAACAGCCTCACTCAGTCCTAAATACTGACTCAAAAGCATGTTGATTTCAGTGTGAGAAACAGATGTGTAAAGGTGACTTCTCATGAGGTAAAATATAAAGCAACATGCCTAGGTCTTAAAATCATGATGTTGAGTGCAACTATAAGAAAAAAATGGGCTTACTGATATAATGTTATTATGTAATTTAAAGCCACATTTGCATATCAAACAACCTTGCCTATTTCTACAGAGATAGTTGTTTTTTCTTTTCTTTTTTTTCTTGTGACAGGGTCTCACTCTGTTGCCCAGCCTGAAGTGCAGTGGTGCCATCTCAGCTTACTGCAGTGTTGACCTCCCAGGCCCAAGTGATCCTCCCGCCTCAGCCTCCCGAGTAGCTAGGATTACAGGCACAGGCCACCATACCTGGCTAAATTTTTTTGTTTTTTATTTTTAGTAAAGATGAAATCTTACTATGTTGCCCAGGCCGATCTCAAACTCCTGGGCTCAAGTGATAGACCCACCTCCATCTCCCAAAGTGCTGAGATGACAGCCACCGTGCCCCCGGCCAAGATAGAAAGTTTAAGGACACATATCAAACGTACTAGAGAGGTTGCTGATGGAATAGGGAGGATGAGTGTGAGCATCACAGACGAGGGAAAAAGCAAAATGAGACAGCGGCTTTGCCCAGATGGACAATGAAAATGTGCTATGAGTTAAAGAGCATGATTTTTAAAAGGAGAGAAATCTTTTAGTCATCAGTCTTCTCTTTGTTCTGGCTTAATGAATCTGCTGCAAAGGCAAATAGCTTTCAGGCACACTTGCTGTCCTAGTGGTAACATTGGCTTCAAGGACTCCTCGAGCGGTTTGGGATGGCTTCCTGAGGGTGACAAAGAGGAGCTGTGTTTTCAGCCAAATATCAGAACCAGGGCCACTGCCTGCAGCCAAACCCCAGCGGGCGCCCCTACTTTGTGTTTATCTGTGGTGGCTACGCTTGCCCACCTGGGTGGGAACCCCGAGAATGACTCCAGACTTTTCCAGGGACTGCATGCCAGGGTATTTTTACAATTTATGTGTAGACTTTGTTCGGGTGGAAAAGTTATCTTATGAAGACGAAACAAGCAATTGGGGTACCTACCTTATGGCATTTTTTACATTGAGAGTGTTAAAAATACCCCTACCCTAACCAAAACCCTGACAAATAGAGCCAGGGAAGGCCATGCAAAAAAGGATTCTTGGGCTTGTATGCCTGATAACAAAAACTTATCACAGAAGACTGCAAAAAACACAATCTTGCACAAAGCCCATTGCAACTTCGCACACAACAATGCTTCTGAAGGATATTTGCCCAACAACTGCCTGTCCAACCTGGGCCTGGCATCACCTTTGTTATTGATCTTTGTAGCCAAGGATAATCATTTCCAAATGATCATATAATCTTCCTCATTTTTTCTTTTGTCTTCCTTTACCTCCGTGAATATGCATATAGTTTACTCTGGCTTGCCTATTTCTATTGCAAGGCTCTGTTTCCAAACGAATATCTTTTTCTTGTGGAGAGCCTCTCTCTGTTTGTTATTTAGGTTGATAAGAGAAATGTGAACATTTGAGAGCTCAGGTAAAAGGCCTTAGTCTACAGTGAAACTTTTTTGCACCCTTAGATGCTTACTTCCACTACAACTTGCAGGTGGGCCTTGAAAAGTTCTTGGAATAAGTTCGAGCTTTGATCTTGTCCGGTTCATTTAACATAGATTCTCAAAATGTGGTCCCTGGACCCACAGCATCAGCATCGCCTGGAGATTGTTAGAAATGCAAATCATCGGGCCTCATTCCAGACCCTCAGCTGGAAACTCTAGGGGCATGGCCAGACCCTCTGTAGCTGAACAAGCCATCCAGGTGGTTTTGATGCAGCTAAAGTTCTGGAACAACTAATGTAGCCCCATTTGGAAAACTTGGCTGTACAGGCCTCCCTAGCTGGTAAGCTGCTAGCATTTTTTGTTTGTTTGTTTGTTTTGATACAGGGTCTTGCTCTGTTGACCAGACCGTGACCTCCTGGGTTCAAGCGAGGACTCAGCCTCCTGAGTAGCTGGGACTACAGGTATGTGCCACCACCATGCCCAACTACCTTTTGTATTTTTTTTTTTTTGTAGGGATGGGGTTTTAGCCCAGGCTAGTCTCAAACTCCTGGACTCAAGCAATCTGCCCACTTTGGCCTCACGAAGTGCTGGGATTATAGGCATGAGCCACTGTGCCCGGCCCTGCCAGCTTTGTATAAGCTGAGGAGTTTTTAAAAATACCTAGACTCAGGGCAAACCCCAGACACTTAAATCAGATTCTCTGGGAGGTGAAGCCCAGGCACTGGTATTTTTAAAGTCTCTACAGATGGTTCTAATGTGCTGCTAAGTTAGAGAACCGCTGATCTAGACCAGGCCTTTTCAAACTTAATGTGCACGTGAATTACCTGGACCTTGTTAAAATGCAGATTCAGTCTCCATAGGCCTGGGGTGGAGCCTGAGCTTCCGCATTTTTAACAAGTCTCTAGGGGATGCTGCTGCATCTGGGCTGCTAAGTACACTTGGAGATAGGAGGTTCTGGAGAGCAGAGGAAAGAGCATGAACCATAACCTAGGGGCTGGTAGTCCTGACTTCCGAGCCAACGTTTGCCTTTATGTGGCTGGCAACTTGCTTGGACTCCTACCTCAATTCTTTGGGCCCAAGGTTTGTCCTGCCTCAGAAGGATGTCAAGAAAATTGAGTGAGTAATGCAGAATTGTTTCTTAAAGTGTGTGCAGATGCTCCATGAATTTAGAGAGTATGTGGACGCACATTACTAAATTTTAATAGTTGTGAACATGTTGTTATGAGTACTTAGAACAAGTAATAATGGCTTTTGATGTATAGTAGTAAGAAAGCTTCCTTTTAAAAGGCATGTATTTAAGTTTCAAAAGTGGGGCTATTTAAAAATAAATGAAATAAATAATAGTAGAGGTAATTGACAGAGCAAAATTATGAAGGCAGGATGAGAATGACTCAAGTTTGGGAAATGCTGAGAAAGCAGATGCCCAAGGGCTATGAAAACTTAAAAAAATAGGTAGCACTTGATTTTGATTGGCTGAATGTGATGATGTGTTTGATCATTTATGGGGTTGGCATTTGGCAACATGCACTGGGTGGCTGGGATCACTGTTTATTAAAAAATATTTGAGTCTCTACTTTGCACTAGATACTCTTTTAGTCTCTTGGAAAAGGGATTGGGGGGGGGCAGGCAGGATAAAAACAAATCATTTATGCCCACAAGAAAATTGCAGGAAGATAAAAGTCATGAAATAAACTCTGTGCTTCTAATTTAATATTTTTTTATAGATTATGAGAAAAAAGTTTTGCTCACTATCAGCTAGGAAAGCTGTCTTAGCACAACCATTCATTCTTGCACAAATCAAAATCAAGATGAGCCAGATTTAATTTAATATTTTTTTACAGATTATGAGAAAAAAGTTCTAATTTAATTTTTTTGTAGATTATGAGAAAAAAGTTTTGCTCACTATCAGCTAGGAAAGCTGTCTTAGCACAACCATTCATTCTTGCACAAATCAAAATCAAGATGAGCCAGAAGGCTCCATTCTGACAGCTTCTAATGGAGAAGCTACATTTACTGGACATGGGGAAAGTTGCTGGACTCTAAGGACTGTGCTCATTTCTTGAACTAGATAAATGGTCTTGGTGTAGCATAATACCAAAACTTCTTGTCGCAGCCCGTAAGGACAGAACTCAATCAGCCTGAAAAGGAAGTCAGTGACTCCGACTCAACACAGGAATGTTCTGTGATTCCTAAAGAAGGATGTAGGAGTGTGGCACAATTCAACCACAGTCTGTGGCCCTGTGCCTCTGCCTTGACGTGAGTGGGATTTCCCAGCTGGTCATTTTCTTCTTATCTAAGACATTGGGAACAAATTACTTGACCTCCTCTGGGCTTCAGTACTCCCACTCATCAAATTAGAGGACTGGGCAGTCGCTAGGCTCTCTTTAGGCATCATATTTTAGTTTCTGTGATTTTAAATTTGAGAAGGGGTGTCTAAGGGAGAATACATAGGGGAGGGGGAAAGGCTTATTAAAAGTGTAGTTAGACACTGAATTTTTAAGAATTGCATTTCGTAATAATACCTTTACCTAATCAGGACTGACAATCTTACCTGATGATAGCACATGGAGGAATGGCTGCATTCAAAAATAAAAATGAAATAAAACAAGACCTTATTTGAACTTAGCAATAATGCTGATTCCTCTTTTTGATTTGAGGAGGTTATAGCTGTTGTAAATGCTTGAATTGGGTCTGCCCAGGCAAAACGGAGTCAAGAGTCCATGTCTGATGAATTTTAACAATGTAGACAATAAAAAGGGTTGCTTAAACTGCCCCTCTTTTACCAAAACACATTTACAAATGAAAGAACAACACTTCCATTTTTTAAAAACATTTTTTGAGATGAAGTCTTGCTTTGTCACCCAGAGTGGAGTGCAGTGGTGCGATCTTGGCTCACTGCAAACTTTGCCTCCCGGGTTCAAGTGATTCTCCTGCCTCATCCTCCTGAGTAGCTGGGACTACAGGCGCCCACCACCATTCCTAGCTAATTTTTGTATTTTTAGTAGAGACAGGGTTTCACCATATTGGCCAGGCTGGTCTCGAACTCCTGACCCCAGGTGATCCGCCGACCTCGGCCTCTGAAGGTGCTTGGATTACAGGCGTGAGCCAATACGTGTGGCCAAAAAGTTTCCATTTTTAATTGCAGGGTCTGGGGAATTAAAATGCATCCATAATTTCTTGCATCTCTCCGCTCGGGCTTGCATGAATGCAGAGGGATGGGGAGGACTTCTTGAGGCAAGCATCCCCCTCTTGTCGCCTGCCATCTGGAGAGAGAGGGCTGTGATTTATCTCACTTTAATCAGGAAGGACCCGATGGGTGGATGGAGAGGTCGGATGGCTTTGTTGCTCCATGTGGGAAAGAAACGGACAGAGTGAATTTGTGTAGGATCCCTAAGGAGAAAGCGTCTTTGTGCTCTATTTGTTTTTGACCTGGAGCCCCTGAAAGCAAGCTAGTTACAAGTTGAAATAGGCCGTTTCTAAAGTGTGATTTTGTTTGTGTATGAGCCTTGATTACAAAGGGGAAAAAAACCCGCTTAATTTACATACACCAGATGTAGTGCAGGAGCCCCTGGGCTGTCTTTTCAGGTATCAGGAAACTTTGATGAAAGTCGCTTGTCTCATCTAGGAGTCATTTCATATTGTATAGCAGAGCCTGGTATTAACATTTCCTTCCAACTGTTTACTGGAATCTGTGTGTTCCCTTCAAGTGATGCATACTAGGTGCACAGGCTTCCTGCCACGGTCATCCTAATCTTTCCGTGCAGACAGGAGCAGAGGGGAGAGCGCTGAGCCAGGCCCCAGCTTGCTTTTCTTTCCTGACTCAGCCCGGCTCCGCTGCACTTCTCAGCTCTTGCTGTAGGTGGTGCTGTTTGACCATTTTCTTCATGTGACCCTCCGCTCGGTAATATAAATTCATTCGGAGGATGACCTGATATCAAAAAAAATTCCTTTTGATTAGTAGAATCAACTTATTTCTTCACACGATACTCTTCCCACTGGGACACATGGAGACAATTCTGACTCCAGGTTTGCAACCTTGAGATTTCTCTCAGATGCAATAAAAAAAACAAAAAAGCATTTTGAGTGGCACAGTGATGCCTAGTGCATGATCATGTTTGTCTGCTCAAACATAAAAGGGAAACTGGTGGGTTTGAGGATGCCCAGCAGCACGACAGCTGCCAATGTAAATGGGCGGTATAGAGAGAGAGGGGGCGGGAGGGGACTACAAACTTCAGAATATGAGCTGATCGTTTATAAGTTAAAAAAAAAAAAAGTCAAAAGGGGGCCCAGGATGGTGCAGGAAAAAGGAGGAAGGAAGATTTTCCTTGCAGCTAATCAGGAGAGTTCATAAGGGCTGATTACATGTGTGGAAGCCTTAAGTTCTTTTTTGTAAAAAATGTGAAAGTTTGCATGTATGTATGTATGTATGTATGTATAGCTTCGTGTATTACCATTATTATTGCAATCAGCAAATGGATTTACTTCCTTTATCTCATGGGCTCCTTCCCACTCACTTCTGGCAGCACATTTTCCTTTCTCCTTCATCCCAGAACACCAAAGAACAGATGCGCTTCCTCACCCTGGCTCCAGGGGACTTTATACAATGTCAACAGTGCACCTCTAACGTGGTTCACCGCTTAGAGAACGTGTGTCCCATTTTAAAACTGTGACTCCTTTATATTTTGCAGTGCTTATTTTAATAAGAGACATTGGACTTGTGACTTATTTTTCATGGAGGAGTGAGCTTAATGGTTGAAAGTAATCGATAAACTTGTTTTTCCTCTGATGCCATCAGCCAAGATCCTATGGCAATAGTAAGAGGATGACACTGGGCCGGCACCCCCTCCATAACATATTTGGACCATTTTTTCCCCCAGAATGCACATGCAATGGCTTTGGTTTGGTAAGACAGAGATGGTGTACTTGGTTTCCTTCTGTCACACTTTTGGTGAAATGAATTAGACTTTTGGAAATTCAGCGAGATGAGTTAGATTTTTACACAAGAGCAGTGGAGGACTTCCAGCTGGTTGGGGGAATGATACGGAAATATCTTGCTAAATCAGGGTGTGGTGGAATGCTGCTCCCCTGGCAGGCTCCTCTTCACAGGGAGCAATCTGTGGGTTGCTTATAGAACAGAGCAAGCAGGAGGCATAGCATGGTCTTGCTCGTGGGAAGACCCGGTGTTCAGATGTTTGTCATTAGGAAATGGGTGTGGGCTTTTTCAAGCTAAACTGAAGCAGCAGTTCTATTAGGAAGAGCCTCCCAGATCAGCATCTTCTGTTTCTGGATACTCTCCCTTTGAAAAGCCAGATTTCAGCAAAAAGCTTTGCTAATGGTGAAATTGCACAACTGAAACCCTATGGGAGCAATGGGAAAGACGGAGAAAGAGGTGGTTATATCATGTACTTCAACAGTTTATTTAGAGGGTGTTGACATTAGAATAACAAGCCAAGACAAACAAAAATACTCATTTTGGATGAAAATATTGTCTTTTCATGTTATTATAGATAGCTGAGTCCTAAGACTTATACAGAAACACATTTTCCTAATGAGTGGCTGATTTTTCTGGTTGTGCAAGTAATATCCAAATTATTGTACAAATTTTTGGCTCAGGAGCAAACATTGTATTGCATATTGAGCTAATCACTTGCCCTTTCTAAGTTAAGCCCTTACCTCTGCTTTCCCTTCATCTTGTCATTTCTGTTTGTTGGGTACAGGTTTCCTGTTGGTTCTTTCTGTTGGCTCTGATGTAACATGAATGAAGTTCTTAACATCCTTTCAGACATAAACACAACTTAGCTCATTGTTTCTGAGTTCATATAGAGGTTTTCTTGCCCCTGAGACTTTCATGTCAGACAGCTGGATGTTGCTGTGTTCAAGGCTCTATATGTTGATTTTGTATCCTACAACTTTACTGATTTCACCTATCAGTTCAGTTCTAACAGTTTTCAAATTTTATTTATCTGTTTTTGTTTTTTAAATATTGTATGTTTCATTTTAGAGTCAGGAGGGTAGATGTACAGGTTTCTTACACAGGTATATTGCGTGGTGCTGAGGTTTGGGCTTCTAATGATCCCACCACCCAAGCAGTGAGCATAGTAATCGATAGGTAGTTTTTCAACCATTGCTCCCACCATCCTTCCTTCCCACCTTTGGAGTCCCCCAGTGTCTATTGTTCCCTTCTTTGTGTTGAGTTCTAACCTTTTTTTAGTGAAGTTTGTAGGGTTTTCTATATATAACAAGATCATGTTGTCAGTAGAGACAATTTCACTTCTTCCTTTCCTATTAGGATGCCTTTTATTTCTTTCTATTGCCTAATTACCCTGAGAAGTGGTGTCTGTGGGCATCCTTGTCTTGTTCCTGATGGTAGAGGAAAAGTTTCAACTTTTTACCATTGATTATGGTGTTAGCTATGGGTTTGTCATATATGGCCTTTATTTTGTTGGGATACAGTCCCTCAATACGTGATCTGTTGGGTGTTTTTTTTTTTTCACCATGAAATGGTTTCGAATTTTGTCAAAAGCTTTTTCTATATCTATTGAGATGGCCATATAGTTTCTATCCTTTATTTTTCTAATATGGTATATTATATGTATTGATTTGCTTATGTTGAACCATGACATGATCATGGTGAATGATTCTTTCAATGTGCTATTGAATTTGGTTTGCTAGGATTTTGTTGAGGATTTTTGCATCTATGTAGATCAAGGATATTGGCCTGTCATTTTCCTTTCTTGTAGTGTTCTTGTCTGGCTTTGGAATCAGGGTAATGCTGGCCCTGTAAGATGAGTTTGGAAGTATTCCCTCCACTTCAGCTTTTTGGAAGAGTTTGAGAAGGACTGGTATTAGTTCTTAAAATATTTGGTAGAATTAATCTGGGAAGCCATCTGGTTTTGGGTTTTTCATTGATAGGAGACATTTTCTTACTGATTCAACCTCCTTGCTTGCTATTAGTCTGTTCAGATTTTTTAATTTCTTCATGAGTCAATCTTGGTAGGTTTTATGTGTCTGGGAATTTATCCATTTCTTCTAGATGATCCAATTAGTTAGTGTGTAATTATACCTAGCAGTTTCTTAGGATCCTTTGTATTTCTGTGATATTGGCTATGATGTTTCATCTTTCATTTCTGATTTTATGCTATATTGAAAACATGAGGCATAGCAGGTAGGGGGCACTTGTCAGGACTTGGGGTATAAACTGGCAGATGTTAAGGTGGGTGATTCTGGTTAACTCAGAAACTCCAAAGTCCCGTGTGGAAGAATTAACTGCCTGTACTCGCCTAGTAATGTATATCCTTGGTCAAAAAAAGATCCAGCTGAGAATATTGGATGAAGGGACCAAATCAATATTCATCATTATGTTGAAAACAAGTCAGATTGGCTGCGGTCTTCTGACAGCAGGTCAGTGGCTAAGCCTATTTGAACAAAGTTAGGGCAGGTTCAAGAGAGAATCCTGAGATCGGTATTCTTTGTTCCATACAACCTTGCCTTTCAGTTTCTTCTCCCCATGCCTCCAGGATGTCCCTGCACAGCCCGTAGGGCCCCCTCGTTCAGTACCTTGCCTTACGAAGGGGAGAAAATGAGTTTTCCAATGTTAGCATATATTTAGCCTTCCAAAATTTTCTATTTCTATTTTAGGGGAGCTCTAGGAAAACAGCAGATTACTCTAAATCCCCAGGTAAAAATCTGAAATGGTGGAATTTCATATGACCAGGAGACATATTTTGGGGCAAGTGGGCTTTTCACAATCACTTGGACATGAAGGCATCTGCTTCTTCTATGCCTAAAATATTCCTTCAATTTAGTAGTTTAATTCCTCTTCCTCTTTTTCAAATTTCAAGACAATACATGTAGTGACTGAACAATTTGGATCCAAGTTTCACTATTTAACTGCCAGTGTGACCTTGGGCGAGTCACTTAATCTTTTCAAGGCTCAATTTCATCGTGTAAAGTGGAAGTACAAACAATCCCTGACTTACAATATTTTGACTTATGATTTTTCAACTTTAAGATAGTTTGAAAGCAATACACATTCAGCAGAAGCTGTACTTTGAGTACCCATACAACCATTCTGTTTTCCACTTTCAGTACAGTATTCATTATATTACATGAGATATTCAAAGCCCACTTTATTATAAAATGGGCTTTCTGTTAGATGATTTTGCCTAACTGTAGGTTAATGTGAGTGTTTAAGGTAGGCCGAGCTAAGCTATGATGTTTAGTAGGTTAAGTGTATTAAACGCATTTTCAGCTTACAATATTTTCATAAGTTTATTGGAATATAACCCCATTGTAAATTGAGGGGTATTTGTAATAATGATATCTCTTCAAGGAGACTTTGTGAGCCTCTCATAGGAAAATGCATACACAGATGCATATAAATATATAATCTTTCTTTTCCATACATATGATATTCTTTAAGGATATTCAAAAATCTGGAAACAGTTGCCTCCAGGGAGATAAATGGTAGTGGGTTGGGAAACTTTTAACTGTATACGCTTTTGTACCTTTTGCATTTTGAATCAGATGAATGTATATCTACACAAAATATTAAGATTAAAACATCACCAAATAACTTATCAGGAATTTGGTGAACATAAGGGAAGGCCACCTATGGTGGCTGTATTTTATTCAGTGTTGGTCACTGTTGGGCACTTCATAGAGCTTATTTCATTTCATCCTCACAAGTGCCATAGGAGGAAGGGGCCCCAGAGGGATTCATGGTTAGAATAGCAGAGTAGGAGCATTTGGCAGCTATATTCTGTGTAGGTGATAACTTTAAAGATATTTTTGTTATGAAATGTTTCAAACATACAAAAAATATAGAGAAGCAGTTTTCTATAGTTATTAAATATTCTTAATGGGTAGTCACAGAAATTATCATCCAAAGTGGGATATTCTTGAGAGAAAAAGGAGGTTCTATTTATAATTATGGTGGGATAACAAACTTAAGATGAACAACTCTGGACAAACTGGGTTGTATGGTCCCTGGAAAACAAGGATTACTGTAAATGTGAGTCCCGCCTTGTGCTTCTCTCTGTCCCACCAAGAAAATATGATCTTGATACAGATGTTCATTGTGTCAAGTCAACCATGGCAACCATGATCTAGATACACTGTTCAAGTTTTATGCTAATCCTACCTGTATATGTCTCAGGAACTTTCCAGAGTTTGCTTTGAGTGCTTCTAAATTTTGCATAAATGGTATGTTATCCCTTGTCTCTTTTTAAAACCAGTAAGCCATTTTCCCTTATTTTCCTGGAAAATTAAAGGAACAAAGACCAGGAAATAACAATGTATCAGCTAAGGTTCTGTTGATTGAAAGCAACAGAACCTAATTCTGGCTAGCTTAAACCATGCTAGGATTTAATGAAGAATACTGCAGAATCTTAGATATCTTATGACTGGGAAAGAGGAGGTTCAGGCAGTTCCTGGGATGTCAGCAACAGGTAGCTGTCAATTAACTGCCCCCACACCACCCACTGCTGCCGTCATCAATATAGCACACCACAATGGCTCCCAGCCTCTGTACGTCTGGGTTCCGGTGTTCAAATTCTAGAGACAGCAAGAGAAATCCCATTGAGTCAGGGATCCTTCCCTGGGTCACCCTCCCTGCCTACGGTCAGAAATGCAGGATTATGTACTAAAGACACAGCTAAAGAGGACCCACTTCACTGTTTTGGGACCATTTGCAGGGGAGGCAAAATTGTGAGCTACGCACTTAAAGAGGTGATAACCATAAGTTTGCAGGAAAAAAAAAATTGGAGAAGAGAAGGATAACACTATCCTACGGTTTCTTCTGAAAATGGATGAATGGAACAGCATTTCCATTTGGAAATTCTCTCCTGGCATTTCAATATTTATGGATTCTGAATTCTGAGAAAAATCAGTTGAGAAATTAGGAAAATGGGAAGGAACATTCTAATTTTCCTGTGAGAATTACAGCTTAATAGTCAGTATAGAGAACTTACTGGCTTGAAGAAATGCACTGACTTAAAGTCAAGCAAGATGAGGAAGCCCTGACATGTGGAGATGAAAGTTAAGGTGAACAGGACAGGAGCAGTAAAGGAGCCTCAGTCAGACTTTCTTGTATCTGTTGCTGTGTTACAAGTGTGTGTTCATGGCCTTGTCCACTGCTAACAGTGAACCATTTCTGCAAATAAATATTAATGTGTTCATAGGCATAGTATATGTTTTACAAATCCTATGAGAGGTTTTCTAAGAAATGCCAAGTTTTAGAAACAAAATATGCCCTTAAATCAGCAATTTTGACAGTTGCTTCTTTCTAGTGCTGTTCATCTTGCCAGGAGATCAGAATGTTATGTTATTTAAATGGTATTGGAGGGGATGATTGATGCCTTGTTTAACAATGTCATGTAAACAATGATTAAAGCATTAAGTATTTGTGGTGTTACCTTTCAATCTTTAAAGGACTTTTCTTTAGCATTTATTTTGTGATAATATTCATTTCTTTTTAATGTTTTCTCTATTAATGCTATTGGATTTTATAATCTTGTTACAATATGTTGGCTCATAATAATAATAAATCATCATTTGTTATCATATCTTTTTAAAACAGAAGACTACTAAAACTTTTCATGTAATCCTGTTACAGAAAGAAAGACTATTTGCTTGTTATTATAGTCATTTATTATTTTTCAAAAACTTGTAAGTGAAGTGTTGTGAAAATCATATGAATTTGGGAATTCCCAAGCATTCTCAGAAATTCTATTTCCTTGTTCCCAAATCCCAATGATTAATATCTGCCAGGAGTCGGAAAACAGTGAAAGGAAGTAACATCCTATGTTGGATACCTGGTAGGGTTAGTGAAGAAACGTTATTGCTGAGCTCTGTGTTACGCTCACGAATGATGCCATTGAGGAAGTCACACTTGTTGAAAGGAATGCAGATACACAAAGAGTTTTGCTGCTGTCTGTTGGATAAGAACCCCCTGGTCGATTTCAGCTCCTACTGCAAGTTAGAAAAATCAATCCAGTGATAAATGAAAAGTGACCAGTGTGCTGGGAAATAACTTATTTTTTGGCTTCAGAGGAAATTTTCGAAACAGTGCCAAGTGAAACGTAAAAACAAACTACGAAGACGTTCATGAATTTCCCTCTGAAGCTGACAGCCGTATTTTAGCAGATGGAACTCCTACTATTAGCCCAACTCTTGGGTTGAAACAGTGTGTCCAGGAAACCCTATGTTAAAATGCAATGTGTTGGGGATATTGTTCCTCTATTTGCTTGAGTTAATTTTCAAATTAGTGTACTCTTGCTTAGCTGTGCTCTGAGGGAATGAACAAAAGATTGGTAAACTCTGATGGAGAACACTGGTCAGGCAGGGCACATAGAATCCCTGGGGATGGTGGTTTCTGACAAATGGGGGAGGAGGACCTGAGCCAGGCTTGGGCTGGGCTGGAGGAACATGAAGATGGGATCTACTCACAATCCCCAAAACTGAGGGGTCCTGATAACAGATTATTTCACCCTCAGCCATGCAAATTCATTATTTTTATGGATAAAATAGCTTTAAAAAACTAATTTACATTGAAATGTTAAAATATTTATATAGAGATTATTGGGAATCCCCTCCTAAAGCCCAAACATAAAAACTACCAAAAAAAAAAAAAATCCGTGTAGGCTAAGATTGCAAATGACTGATGGAATGTAATTTAAATTAAACATGGAAAATATATTTCCTCTTTAATAAAGATCTAAATTCTATTCTTTTTAGGAGCCTTCAGAAATGAAATTCAACTATTAAAAAAAGTATAGAGAAGCCTTTAGAAAAGAAACTTTTCTTTTGCTGTATTATATAATAAAGAACTTTGATGAGAATAGTTCTAAAGTGTTTAATAATCGATTACACTGATGTTTCTAGGTATTGTGGGGAACACCTAGAAATTAAATCTCCATCTTTGGCAGATCAGAGGCCTATTATTTTTAGGTAAAACAATTAAAATCTGCTTTTAATAAATCACAAATTTTGCAAGTTAGCCATTAATAGTAAGTGCTTTTCAAAGTTGGGCCCAATACATGAAAAAGCCAGAAAAGCATACCTGCATTAGTTTTGCCCATCACCTTCTTATGCTGGCCTCAGGAGATTTATTAACAGCATTCAATATTTTAGGTAGGCTGGATGTGGTGGCTCATACATGTAATCCCAGCACTTTGGGAGGCTGAGGTGGGAGGATGGCTTGAGGCCAGGAGTTCAAGACCAGCCTGGTCAACCTAGTGAGCCCGTCGGTCTCTCTGAAAAGAAAAAAAAATTTAGGTATCCTGTGGCTACCTCCAAAAAGAAACTCCAGAGGAACTGAATTTTTTTTTTATTTCATGTGTTGGGTTAATGGCTTCTTTTGCAGTTACTTACGAAGAATTTAAGGGTCAGTAAAAATATTTTTTCATCCTTAATAACATGAATTCTCTAATTTGTGTGTGATATAATGCTAGATATTGTGCCAAAAGTGTTACATAGATATAATCCATGCCCATTTTCAAAGATAATACTAATATAGAGAATAAGAATCATTATTACTGTAGTAATTATTATTTTAGTAATAGTAGTAATAATCAAAACAACTACATCAAACACTTATTAAACCCTTATTATGTGACAGGTACTGTGTAAGCAATCTCCACATATTAGCTCCTTAAATGTGATCACTAACCCCATGAGGTAGGTAGCATTATGTCCACTTTATAGATGCAGAAACTGAGCTTTGAAGAGGGAAAGCAACTTGCCCAAGGCCATGCAGGCAGTCACTGATAAGGGTGGGAAGCGAGAAGTTGAAGTCTGAGATATAAGTTCACAGACACGAGTACACAAACATGTACAAGATACTCGTATGACATGTGGGGTTGCTTGAAATATGTAATTGACTTTCCCCAGCACAAGAAAGTGTTTGGACAGATTTCAAAGGGATCTAACACTTCCTTAGAGGACTGCCCTACGACATTTTTCCGTGTGCTTTTCTGCCTCTTGTCCTATACTTTTGGCATTTCTTCTGCTCTTAGAGGCAATGAGTCAACAGCATATTTTTAGCACCTCTTGTGTGCATAGAAGTGGCCCCTGACTCAATGGGAGTGTATAACTACCATGGGCCAAATCAGTGTGCTTTCCTGTCAGCCAGGGGATTATAGAAGAACATGCTCCCCTGATTCCAACAGAACTTGCTGCCACTCTGATGTCTTCATTGTAAGGCCTCTAAATGAATGTCCAAGAAATTCATGTTAAAGGCACGTGTCATATGTGTAACTTGTAAACATTTGTGTACTTGTCACTGTGTCCTTACACCTCAGGCTTCAACTCTTGTTTTTACTTTTATCAATGACTACCTGTGTGCTGTGTGGCTTTGGACCAATTGCTCACCCCCTCTAAAGCTCAGTTTCTGCATCTGTAAAATGGATATAATGCCATATATACATAGATATAGATAGACATACACAAATACATATACACACATATATATGTGTGTATATACATATATATAATATACAAACTGAAATATATAGTTATATAAATATTTCAGTTTAAGTTTTAAAAATCACTGGAGGGTATTTTTATAATACCCTTCCGCAATTTTACCTGCTGCCTTTGCACATTCTGGTGAATTTCTAAATGGAAGTCTGTTAGAGATTAATCTTTTAATGCGTCATAAATAAAAAAGAAAATCACAGAATGATGTAGCTGGAGAGGACCCTGGGGATCTAAAGTGTTTCATGGAAGATTAATGTCCTTGATCTGTTTGTAAGTGTTTTGGAAAAATCTTCCATGGTCAAATAAAACTTGGCAATGTTGGATTAAAGTTAAACAGGTTTTTTTTCCTGCAGAACTTCATAGTCTTTAATATGCTAATGTGTTTTGTGAATCTACAAGGAATGAAGTGTTTCAATACTTATTTTACCCAGATTCTCATTTTGGGACAGGCTGGTCAAGCTGAGTCAGCTAGTATATTCTCTAGATGGAGATGATGGCTGATGCCTTTTTGAGAGCAAGAGAGTCCCCAGGGGAAGCAAGGGTATATCAGTTGCTCCTATTTCATGCCAAGGATCCTCAGTCTTTAGAGGCTCAGAGAAGGCTGAAAGGCTACTCTAGGCTATCAGGGCTACCATTCATTGTGACCCATGCTACAGAGAAGCTTAGAGCTCAGTGCAAAGGAGTGACCAGCCCTTGAGAATCAGGAAAATTTATTTATTCCTGACCTAGTCCACTGAGGACATACAAGGAATGGGGCAGGGGTGTGTCACCAGCTATGGTTACAAGCTAGTCTGATTCTCTTTCATTAAGAAAACTGGTCCCTGTGAGTTTAGATTGGGAAGCACCAGGTTAAAAAATTTTTAGGCCAGGAGTGGTGGCCACTGTACTCCAGCCTGGGTGACAGAGTGAGAATCTGTCTTAAAAAAAAAAAAAAGTTAAGTGATGTCTTCTGTTGAGGACCTCTCAGAACTTTTAATATGAAAGTGTGCGTTGTGAAGAATGGGAGTAGAGTGTACAGGAGTTTTAAAAGCTGCTTGGTCATGAAACTCTTGCTTTGTGCAGGATTCAAGGGGCACTAACATTCTGAGGAAAATATTTTGGGAAACATTGATCTAATCCAAACTTCTCATTTTACCAGCAAACAACTGTGGAGCCCTCTAAGTTTCCTTTCTCCATCATTGTGACAAATTCATTGGAATTAATTCAATTAAACCTGGGGTCAGCTTTGAAGAGATTTATTTAGCAGGTGAATCTGTTTTGTACATTTTGAGGGAGTTCTGAGTTTCCATAGTCAAAAACCACAGATCAATTTAACCAACCTTTATGGAATATCACCTATGGCCCAAAGACCCTTTAGCTACAGTGATGGTCTACAAAAATATAAACTGTAATTCTTGCAATACAGGAGATTAGTAATAATGGTAAATATAATGATGATGACACCATGAATAGCTGACATTTATTGAATGCCTTTCTATTAGTCAGGCACTTTACTAAGTATTTTAATCCTCCCAACAATTTATGAGGTAGGGATTATAATAATTCCCATCTTATAGTGAGGACACTGAGGTTAGGAAATTATCCTAGCCTAAATGTTAAGTATAAGCATGAATAGAAAGGTGTTATCAGCCTATAAGACATTCCTTTATGAGTGATACAAAGTCCTATATAAATTCAGAGAAAAGAAAAGTGGTTTTAGAAATCCTTGATCAGTGAGTGTGAAGCACGTGGTGGCCCGGTTACTGTTTGGTTGCCCATCTGTCCTCCCTCTGGGGATCAGCACTCCCTTACTTTGGAAGAATTGTTTTCCTTTTCACTGTAAGGTTCTTTCTGGCTATGCGGTGGGGCACATTGCCTCAAACTAGCCCTGTTCCAGTCTTTGAGAACCTTGAAATTGGAACCAAGGGAAGAGGATTGCCTCTTGAATGGTAATTCTCTAAAATCTAGTCTGAGGTGCTTGTGCCTAATCCCTGGGTCTGTGGAAGGAGCTGGGCTGTGAGAGGGGAGAATGATGTTGATGTCAAGAGAGAGGCAGTTGCTAGGAGCAGAGAGATGGAGGCCTGGAGGGTTTCTGGGCTTCTCTGAGGCTTAGGGTTTGGATCATTGTCTTCGTTACTGGAACAAAGGATTTACCATACCTGCTCTTCTGGGAATGAAACCGTCCTGCTTTGCAAAATAAAGTGTCATTAGAAAGAGATCTTAAAAACCCCACACCATAGACAGGTGCACAGATCCCTAGAAGTGTTAAAGTTCTGTCTGTTGGATGCTAAGCCAAGACTCTTAAGTATGTTCTAAAGAGAAACTGGTGTGTGTAGGCTGTGCACTCCCAGGGAGGTAAAAAGTTAGGAACTTTATGGGTTGGGCTTGGTGGCTCCCACCTGTAATCCCAGCACTGTGGGAGGCCAAAGTGGGCAGATTGATTGAGCTGAGGAGTTCGAGACCAGCCTAGGCAACATGGTGAAACCCCATGTCTACAAAAACTACAAAAATTAGCTGGGCGTGGTGGCATGTACCTGTAGGCGGGAGGATTGCTTGAGCCCAAGAGGGAGAGGGTGCAGTGAGCCATGATTGTGCCACTGCACTCTACCTGGGTGACAGGAACTTTATGGGGAATGGGATCTTGGAGACTGAGTAGAGACTAGAGGAAAAAAAAAAAACTACCTCCCTGACTGGCCACACTATTCTTTTAAAAAAATGTTAATTGACAAATTAAAATTGTATGTATTTACGGAGGTATAATGTGATGTTATGATATATGTATACATTGTGGAATAATTAAATCCAGAGAATTAATAGATTCATCACCTCAAAACCTATCTTTTTTGTGGTGAGAACATTTGAAATTTATTGTCTTAGCAATTTTGAAATACACAATACTTCATTGTTAACTACAGTCACCATGCTGTGCTGTAGATCTCAACAAAATATATTCTTCCTGTCTCAACTAAAACATTGCACTCTTTGACAACATTTCCCCATTCCTCTCACCCCCTCCAAAAACTCCCATTCTTTATGTTGAAGAGAATGGCTAAAAAGTCCCAGCAGGTTTCAACTGATGGCTTCAGTGGTTTTCCGATCACACCTCAACGTTATTAATAAAAAGGGGAGGGGCAATACATAATTCGGACAGGCTGAAAGTACCATTGTAACCACTTTCTTGACTTCACAGGAAAAGTCCTCTTGTTTTCATCTGTAAAATGGGAACTGCGTGAATACCATTCTTCTTTTCTTCAGCCACCAAAGAAAAAACAGATGCAAAGCCTTTTATCAATTGCAAAACAGTATACAATGTGTGTTATTACTCACAGTTGTCTTACTGTGACCAAACACTTTATAAGCCTGCGGCAAGTCAGCCTTACTCTCAGGAAGTGGACAATATTTGGGGAAGGAGAAGCAGCAGGATATTTCAGGACAGTAGCCTTGGTGGGTCCAAAAATTCCTTGAGAGAAATGGGAGACAGAACTTTCTTCCTGCTTTGGGTTTTATCCTGTTAGTCTTTTCTCTCTTCACTCCTATTTTCTATGGAGAATTTCCTGGTTTTGGAGTTTGGGTGCGTTTTATGGAGAGGAGGCAGAACATCTTTAGCTCCAGCAGAATGAAAGGATACATACAAAGGAACCTAGCACAGTATCTGGTACCCAGTTCTCCTTTCACTTGGCTTTATTCATTCACTCCTGGTAGGGCATTAATAAGGGATTTAGCCCCCTCCTATTGAAAACGATTAATTCAGGGAAGAGTTCAGACAGTGTGGACAGATACAGTGTAGGACAAGCCTGTTTCTAAGGCAGGAGCTGGGTAGGGAGGGTGAGAAGGGCGAGAAGAATAGGGAAATATGTGTCGTCTGTGTTGCTGCTGTTGCAACCACCACAACAAACAAACAAGTGAAAAAAAAAAAAAAAAGAATTGTCCATACCGGAAAGTGTGCTGTTTTGGAGGAGGCTGGGGAAAGTGTGGATGGCTCGAGTGGGTCCT
This sequence comes from Gorilla gorilla gorilla, assembly GCF_029281585.2. NCBI lineage: Eukaryota > Metazoa > Chordata > Mammalia > Primates > Hominidae > Gorilla > Gorilla gorilla. Next base: position 15,076,821 of record NC_073235.2, on the reverse strand, counting down.
GTTGGATTGAAGTCTGACAGTGGTGATTCCCTTCAACAAATGGTCGGGGTGGGAGGCTACACACACACACACACACCCCACACGCAGCGCCCAGCCTCCGATTTCAGCGCTGGCAGGAGATAACCATTCTTAGCTCGCCTTTCCAGGGTTGTTTTTGGCTGAGGCTGTTGGCTGATGGCAAAAGGTTTCAGCCCCCTCCCAAATCCCTCCCCGTCCTTGTTCTAAAGAGAAACTGGTGCGTGTAGGCTGCGCACTCCCAGGGAGACAGGGAGACGGGCCGGGCGCCGGAGAGGAACCCGGATTCTGCCCAAAGTCTCGCCGCCCGCCGGCTGTTTTCTGGCGGAGGGTGAGCCCCGGAGGGCGGCGATCGCGGGTGAAGGCTGGGGCCAGGCGCGGGTGGAGGCATCACCGGGGTCGGGCTAGCAGGCCCTGGAATCAGGCTTTTGGGACACCCCGAAAGTGAGTCCAACTTGGGGAGAAACTGAGGGCACCTCGGGCGGTCTGGCCGCGGAGAAGGTGGGCGGGAGAAAACTTTACAGGAAGGCAGAAGCAATCTCTGCCGAGGGAGTCAGCGAGCGGCCGCGCGGAGAGGAGGGGCGGGCGGTCCCCAGGCGGGCGGGCGCAGGGCGCAGGGCGCCGACCTGCCGGAGAGGGGGCCCGGGCGCGAGGCGGAGTCCCGGCGCGCAGCCAGGCTGGTGGAGGCCCCCGGCAGGCTGCAGATTCCCTCCGGCCCCGGGAGCCGCAGCAGGACCGGCCAGGAGGCGCCACGGAGGGGAGCCCCATCCCGGTGCTGACAGTGCCCACCGCGCCCTACGAGGACCAGCGGCCGGCCGGCGGCGGGGGTCTGCGGCGACCCACCGGCCTCTTCGAGGGCCAGCGCAGCTACCTGCCCGACTTTATCCAGAGCGTGCTGTCGTCCATCGACCTGCGCGACCGTCGGGGCTGCACCATGGTGGTGGGCAGCGACGGCAGGTGCTTTAGCAGGACGGCCATCGAGATCGTGGTGCAGATGGCCGCGGCCAACGGGGTGAGTGTCCGGATGCCCCTCGCTTCCCGCCGCGCTGTCGCCATGCCCTCTCCTAGCCCTTGTCCCCCTGCTGCCTCCGGGCCCAGCTGGGAGGCCCCTGCCCGGCGCCGGCTGTGCTACCTCGCTCCCGCGTCCTCACCCTCCAGCGCCCCACTCCCGCCGCGCTCGCAGCCTCCCCGGCGCACCCCGGACACTGGGTTCTATTAGTACCTACCGCCCCCAAAAGCCTTGAGGGGTTTCCGTCGTTCCTGGAGCCACTCCGGGCGCCCCGGACTCTTCTCCGACTCTGCGCACATCCCGCACCTGCTCATTTTTCTTTCGGACATTCTCTTACCCGGCCCTGTGGATTCCAAGGCAGCTCCCAGTTTTCCATATTGTTCCCAACGCGTTCACTGCCCACAGTCCCCACACAAACTTCTTTCGCAGGCTCACAACATAGTCCCTCTGCCCCGTGCCCTTTTTGCAATAATCTGCCAGTCCCCTAAGTCTTAGCTCTGCCTATTTAACAGTAGTGGTGTCTCAGAACACACACACACAAACACACACACACACACACACACACACACACACACACACACACACACACACACACACACGATCCCTGACATATTTGGCAAGAGTAGGCCCTGAAGGTTTTTAATATTTTGGTTCTTTAACCCAGTGGAATTACTGAATGATTTATTTAATTAGGGTAGGGATGGAGTGGATCCATTTGTTTGATGCTAAACAGCCTGAGCTCGCAGTTCCCAGGGGGCATATCTCTAAATGGTCTGAAATGAGATTTGCAGTGGTTTTCTTAATGCAATTCCCAACTTCTCTCCAAATGCCTTTTGACATTTGACAACATTTCATGCCTCTTCCCCTTTCGGTTTTCATCCTTGTTTTCTCTCCCTTCTCCCACGACCTCGGTAGTCTTCTGCAATCCAGATTCTCAGACTTCGGGTTTTTTTCCCTCTGCCCCTTTCCTCTCTGTCCTATAACTAGAAGCACCTTTGGGCATAGACCCATATCCCAGTTTCCTCTTTCCCAGGTCCAGCAGCATCTCAAGGACATCTGCAAGAGGGATACCTAATTTCAGGGGTCTCCGAATTATATGTGGGAAACATCGTCTAAAAAAGTAATTTTATCCTTATTCATGCAACCAGACCCACACTCATAGAACTTTTCTTTAAGGGGAGTGTCTTGCAGATGTATAAATGAGTGTTAACATCTTTAAAAGCGAAACTGAACAATTCCCTGGCATTTGAATTCCCTCCTTACTTCCCAACCCTCTCCTTTTCATTTTCTCATTTATTATTAAAAACATTTTTAAAGGATCTCCATGCTTCATATTTATCTACTATAATTCCTCCTTCTCGGTGTTGCAGGGATGGGGAAAGAGGATTTTTTAAAAAACACAATAAAAAGCAATTGGGAGAAACAGGGCCAGTGGTGTTGGGGTGGGTAGTGGAATTGTGATTTTTGACTCCAGTAGACAATGATGCTGGATATATGGGGTTTGGTTTCTCTCTGTCTCCTCACTTGGGATTGATGAAGTTTGGCTAGAATCAGGGAGTTGAAGAGAGGTTGACAAATGGTCTTTCACTCTTCTCTGACAGGCTGTTCCTGTGGAGTGATGGAGAATAATGAGCCTTGGGAGAGCTATGGGAGCTCTCATACTCCTTCCCGAGCCAATTTTTTAGGGAGTGAGAGAAACATGGCCTGTCCAATACTTGTTGTGGGTCAGGATATTTTTGAAGCTACGGTTGTTGATTTGCATGGGAAAATGATTATGTCTTATTATTTCTTGTCCCACTTTACCATAAGGGCTCCTCAGCTTCTTACTTCAATGGGTCTTCCATGACAAACACACTTTATTAACTCTAAGAGTGGAATTTATTTTAACAGATAATTAGCATAGGTCAATATATGCTTAAAATAGAGTCAAATTAAACCTACTAGCTGTTATAAAGGACAGATGACAAAATCCACATAGAAGCATCGACTCTTAAATAATCTGAAAGTACTACTTCTAAGAGGGGTGGGCATGGGTGAAGGGAATGGTGGACATGTTTCAGAATTTCAAACAGCCAACTTTAACCAATCTTTTCCTCATTTTGTTCACCTTCTTGGGGGCTTATGCTAAAGTGAAGTGAACAGCCATAAGGCTGGCTTCAGGAGAAAGACGGTCTAAAAGAACTGGATAATTATAAGCAAAATTGGTCTTGAATGATTGAAAATTGATGAGAATGTGCTTGTCTCCTGATTTGGCATCCTGAGTTAGACTCAGGAATACTGAACTTGGATCCCAAAGCCTTTGGTCTTTTTTTATATCCTATTGGATAATCATAAGCAGGCTAGAAAAATAGGAAACTAGAATTTATTCTCTTTGAACTGACAAATCTGACCAGTGGGCTGCATTCTCTATATCTGAAAAATCTTGGTTTTGATGGAAAAAGTTAATTTTACAAAGCAATTTTCTTTTTTTAAATTAAATTTCATTTTTTTTTTTGAGACGGGGTCTCACTTTGTTGCCCAGGCTGGAGTGCAATGGCACAGTCTTGGCTCACTGTAACTGTAGCCTTGACCTCCCCAGATTCAGGTGATCTTCCCACCTCAGCCTCCTGAGTAGCTGGGGCTATAGGTGCACGCCACTACGCACAGCTGATTTTTGTGTTTTTACTACTCATAGGGTTTCTCTGTGTTGCCCAGTCTAGTCTCAAACTCCTGATCTCAAGAGATCTGCCTGCCTTGGCCTCCTAAAGTGTCATGAACCACCATGCCCAGCCTACAAAGCAATGTTCTAGGAAAAACTACAGTTACTCTTTGATTACGTAATTGCTGGAGAAGAAAAGCATGGCATTTCTAAAATGATGAACTATATTACTTATATTTTAATATCTCATAAAGTTTGAAATAGACATTTCAAACATAAACATGTATAAAAATTTTTATAAATTAAAAATATAAAATCAAAAACATTATAAAATTATTTTATTATAAAATTATTATAGAATCAAAAACATTATAAATTTAAACAACTTTTTTAAAAATTTATTTTGGGATTTCCCATGGAGTGATGGAGAATAATGAGCCTTGGGAGAGCTATGGCAGCTCTCATACTCCTTCCTGGGCCAACTTTTTTAGGAAATGGGAGAAATATACCCTGTTCAATGTTTATTGTGGGTCTGGATATTTTTGAAGCTATAGTTGTTGATTTGCTTCAAACTTTAAAAAACTTATTATAAAATTATGGGATGTAAAAAAATTTATTATAAAACTTTGAAATTTTCAAACTTTCAGAAAAGCAGAGAGATGAGATTAATGGCACTCATAAGCAAACATAGAATATAGATTGTAAACATTTTGCTATATTTGTGTCATGATTATTTTTTGCTTGTGTTTGAAAGTATATTAAAGAAAATGATATTTTACCCCTAAATTCTTTAGTGCAGATTTCTAAAAAATAAGAACATTTTCCTGTATAGTTACAAAATCGTCTTTTCAAACAAAATAAAAAATAGTTTTTTTATCTTTTATTACCCAGTCCACATTCAGATTTCCTCAATTATTATGAAATGTCCTTTTATTTTTTGAGACAAAGTCTTGCTCTTTCACACAGCCTGAAGTGCAGTGAAACAATCATAGCTCATTGCAGCCTCAAACTCCTGGGCTCAAGTGATCTTCCTGCCTCAGCTTCCTGAGTAGCTAGGACTATAGGTGCACACCACCATGCCCAGCTAATTTATTGCTTTTGTAGAGATGGAGGTCTTACTACGTTGCCCAGGCTGGTCTCAAACTCCCGGCCTCAAGTGATCCTTCCAGCTTGGTCTCCCTGAAATATCTTTTGTGGCTGGTTTGTTCAAATTAGTTTCTTCTAATCAAGGGACACACATTGCATTTGATTATTTAGCTCAAGACTTTTTTAACCTGGAAAATACCCTCACTCTTTGTTTATGTATTTATTTAATGAAATTGACTTGTTGAAAAACTAGTCAGTGGTCCTGTAGAATATTTCCCCTTCTGGAATTTTCTGGTTGCTTTTTATGGTGTCATTTAACTTTTCACTCTGTTTTTTCCTGGTTAACTGGAAGTTAGTTCTAAAGGCTTTTAGGCCTGGTATAACAAAATACCAAAAACTGGATGACTTATAAAGAACAGAAATTTATTTCTCACAGTTCTAGAGACTAGCAAGTTTAAGATCAAGGAGCATGCGGTTTTGATATCTGGTTAGGACCAACTTTCTGGTTCATAGATTGGCCTTCTTGCTGGGCTCTCACATAGTGGGAGAGACTAGCTAGCTCTCTGGGGCCTCTTTTATAAGGGCACTAATTCCAGTCATGAGGGCTCTGTCCTTATGATCTAATGACCCCCTAAAGGCCCCACCTTTTAATACCAGCACCTTTGGGGTTAGGATGTCAACATATTAATTTTGGGAAGGCATACACGTTCAGCCCATTGCAAGGTTTAGTTAGATTCAGGTTCAACTTCTTTTTTTAAAGACTATTTCATAGGCAATAATGTGTATTCACATGCCATCATTAGTGATGGTGAGATGACCGCAAGGTTAGGGCGATCACTGCCTATCTCCTCTGCTATATTCCCCCTTGGGTCAAGCCAAGTGGGGATGTGAACTTTGTACCATGTGTATATTCAGTTATATTCTGTATCAATATTTACTTGATTGTTTTAGCATTTATTAATGATCCTTGCTTGAGTTGATTATTTCATTAGGGGTTTCAAAATGGTGAATTTCTAATTCTCTAATTCTATCGACATGTTTTAGCTGGCATTTTTCTATAAGCAGACCATTTTCTTCACAACTGGGTTATTTGGCTACCCTGAAACATAGTTCCTTCTGGGAAGGCAGAACATATGTTTATTTCTGTCTTTTAAAAATTACTGGTGTTTGGAGTGAAGATTAGGTGAGTTAACTACCTCCACAGGTGACAAATGAATTTTGTTTTGTCTCACTTTTGCTTTTTTGAATATCACTGTGGCTGCTTGAATTTTTATATTTAATTTGAATGGATTAGGGAATAAATGAGAAGATAGGTTTTATCTGTTTCTGTAGTTTTTATGTGGCTATGTGAACTTACATTTAAAAATTCCCAGAAATATTTTAATTCCCCTTTAAAGATATAAACTATGTCATACTATAAAGCAAAAGAAAAACCAATCATGTAAAGAGTAAATAGTATCGTTTAAATGAATTGTGGTTAAGCTTAGTTTGTAACTAATTAGTTTTTTATTTTCTTTCTACTTTTATCTGCTTCAGAGCCTCTTCAGTGGTTTAGATCTTCTATGTGTCAAATTATTCTAATCTCTTAAAAAGTTTAAGAGCTAAAATACAACACAATGACTACAAGAATGCCTTTGTCCTTTTCTGGGTGGGTACACCTAAGGCAACTTCTTTTTCTCTTCTTTGTTCTTTTCTTCTTTCTTATTCTTAAATCATCTTCAATATTGGACAGATGACAGCACTATGCCTGCCTCAAGATATTTCTGACTTTTTCTTTTTCTTTTTTTTTTTTTTTTTTTTTGAGATGGAGTCTTGCTCTGTCACCCAGGCTAGAGTGCAGTGGCACAATCTTGGCTCACTACAACTTCTGCCTCCTGGGTTCCAATGATTCTCCCAACTCAGCCTCCTGAGTAGCTGGGGTTACAGGCATGCACCACCACGCCTAGCTAATTTTTTGTATTTTTACTAGAGACGGGGTTTCACCATGTCAGCCAGGCTGGTCTTGAACTCCTGACCTCAAGGGATCTGCCTGCCTTGGCCTCCCAAAGTGCTGAGATTACACGTGTGAGCCACTGCGCCCGGCCGTTTCTGACTTTTTCTAAAGTCTTCTTTCTCTGGAGATGACATTATGTAATAGCACTGTTCAATAGAAGTTTCTTTGATGATGGAACTGTTCTATAATCTGCATTGTCCCAGCCACTAGCCATATGTGACTACTGTAACACTTGAAATGTGGCTAGAGCAACTGAAGAACTGAATTTTGCATTTTACTTAATTAAAATAGAAATGCAAATAACCATAAGTGGTTAGTAGCTACCATACTGGACAGCAAAGATCTATAATTCAGCATTTAAAATCGATTTTGTTTTGTTTTCAAAAATGGAGTCAGACTGTTACAACCCAAAAGAACTGTAGGTTAAATTAAGGTAAATCACCAAATACTACATACACATTTGGGAAATCCAAACCAGATTTTTTCATGTGATAACCACACCCTGTTTTGACTTTAGCCTTGGAGGTAATGGAGTATGGCAGAAAAAACCCTGTATCAGCAGCTGGAAGACTCACCTTCTTTTCCTAGCTCTGCCATATGTTGACCAAAAGAGTCAAAGTCCATTCAGATGGTTGAGGGGCCTTGGAATTTTGTTTTTGGTTTTCACATACAAGTTGGAGGGCAGATGCGTTAGCCTCTTGAAATACCCAGAAACCACTTGTTTCCTCATCTAAAAATCAGGTATGACAGGATCATTTAATTATCCTGGAAATCAGATGAAGCACTGCATATGAAAGCACTTTGTAACATCGATAGCACTGGGAAATGTAAAGACCTTTTACTGAAATATAAAGGTGTATGGTCAACTGAATATATCTCAGATAATTATGATTTGACTGTATGTATTGAATATAACCTGTAGTGGGCCCCTTGGTAAACAGCTTACAGTTTTGTTGCAAGTTTTAGCCAAGAGAAAATTTATTTGTTGACTAGTCATGCCCTTTATTGGCCACATGATGAGCAGCAATGATATTAACACACAGTGCACCTTGCAGAATTCAAGAATGTCTCAGTGTCTTGTGAACTAGGAAGCTGAAATGCAGTGGTATGCAGAAGGCTGGCTCAGTAGGAGCCTTGGGAGTGTCCTCCAGATAGATGTTTGTGCAGGTTGTATTTGATTCCAGTTGGCCATGAAAAGCTGGTTGCTCTAAAGAATGAGAATATACTTGGTTTTGCATTTACTAGAACTATCTGGGGAACAAATCTTGGGGTGGAAGAAAGAAGGGAGGGAGGGAAAGCTGTGCTTCAATACCTAGGGCTTCTTTCCTGGAATGGATCTGAGAATCTGGGATTGGGTGGCTAATATCTCATCTCTAGAAGGGAGAAAGAACTGGGTGGTGATGGCTTTGTATTTTCTACTGGAGTTCACTACAGAATAGGTGAATGGAATGGGCTGCTATGATCCAGACATTAGGGAGGACAGGTTTGTGATACATTAGAAAACTTGAATGAGCCCTTCTATGATTCTCTCTTCCCTCTTTCTGCTTCCCTTTCTGAATCACCATCCCCAGGTTGTGGAATTAGCAAATCTATTATGTGAGCAATAGCAAACTTACAGGAGCCCTTGGCTCCATCTATCTCCCTGTTTGTGTCAGTTCATTCTGGATGCTTTTAGTCTGTGGTCTTCATTCACTCTTTTTATGGGGAAGTAAAAGGAGTGGGACAGATTATGAGAACAGCTGGGTCCTCCCAGTTGCTGGGGTGGTTATTTTAAGCTTTGTTTAATGTGTCCAGAGACCCAGATGGCATTTTTAACTAAGCTGCTTTATTAAATCTTGTGATAAAGCATAGTGATGTTTATTGAAAAGGCAGACACACGTCAGCAACATTATGCGTGAAACTTGCTCTAAGAATTTTCTATAAAACATCTGTTCTCTTTGAGCCTTTTGTGAACTCTGGAAGTTTGCTAGTTTCTATACAGACTTGAGGACAAGAAGTTGGAACCCACTTTTGGAGATGTCCAAGCATAGGTATTGGAATCATTAATCCTAACCCTCTCAGTTTTAAGGCCCCGGATACCCTTCTGTTAGACAACAGTAACAAGAGCAAGCACTGTAATAACATTTAAACAAGATTATTTGGAAATAATGGACAAGAAAAATTAGTATAAATTGTTTGGGGATTTTAAAATTAAAGATAAAAAGCTAGGGCTTCAATGACCTGTGCCAGCCTATAGCCTTAAGAGTCAATTTACAAACACTCAAGATTTGGTCAATATGCCTCTACTACTTCTACTTAACACAGTCAAAGGGAAATTTTTAGATTCTTTCATCTGATTTGACTCTCTTAGTTACAAATAAGAGGATATCTAGAATATATATGTGACTTGTTAAAATGAAAATCCACCTTCTCTGAGTCTTCAAATATCTTTCATATCTTACATTTTTAGTAACATCAACTTTTGAAGTCATGTCCGTAGTTGTATGAAAAGAAAAATTTCAGGAACATTCAACCTCAAAAGTTCTTTTTCTTAGTCTGAAGTCGTAGAAGCATTTGACTTTTACTTTCTCTTTTTAAGTTTGTACTAGTAGGTATTTTGTATAAATATAATATTTAATTATTGCCTTTGTATTCTTTTTCTCTAGTAAACATCCTGGTTTTTAGCTATCAATATGTAGTTTTACATTTAGGGATTTCTAATGGAAAGAGAAAGGAATCTGAAATCAGAGGACAAGAGTTTATTCTACTTGACCAAACACATACAAAATACTGGAAGGAGAGTTTTACAACAAATATTTAATGTCTATGACATGTAAAAAGGTTTTCCAAATCAAGAAAATTCAAACAATTCAATACAAATATCATCAATAATAACACATGAACAGGTGGCCAACCTTAATAACCAGAGAAATACAAATTAAAACAATCCATCAACTTGTAAAAAAGATGAAATTACCCAGAGTTGGTGTAGGTGATGGAAAATTGTCATGTTTGTATACTGTTCTTAGAAGTTAAATTGACATAACTTTTTGGTCAGGCAATTTGGAAGTATATATCTAAATTAATAGAGTAGTTTTCTAGTAACCTGGGAATCTCTTAATCTAAGAATCTTTACTGTAGATTTTTCTAGAACAAATGTACAAACATCTACGTACAAGGGTACTCACTGCAGCATTTTGCTAAGGAAAAGCTCAGAAAAAATCTATATGTTCAACAGAGAACAGGTACATAATTTATGACACAACTGCACAATATACACCACTAAAATAAAGGATATAAATTTATATATAGTATGAAAAAGATGTGAATGATAGCTTGTTGGTGAAAAACAGCAATGACTGGAATATTGTGTGTAACGTAATCCTGCTTTTCTGTATATAATGTAGGCATAGAAAATAGGATTGAAAGGACATACTCTAGTCAACAGTGGATATAGCTTGGGTGGAGGGGCTGTATAATGGGGAAGGAGAGTCCCTTTTCCTATCTATTCCATATACATCTCTGGATTTAAAAGATCATACATGCATATGCATTACCTTCAAAATTAAAATGATAAAGACAAAAGGAGAAGCTTTGGATTTGAATCATGATACTACTGTTTGCAACTTCTATGACCGTGGGGAAGTCGCGTAGCCTCCTGGGGTTTATTTCCTCATTTATAAAAATAGGGAAAGTAATAATACTTGTCTACATATCTTCTAGGGTTGTTGGGAGGATTGAATGTGATCATGGGTTACAGCATTATGAATTATTTATTCATGTAACACAATTATTATAAAAATATTTTGCTCTGATTAAAATAAAAGAAGGACGAGATCGTGTGTGTTTTTGTCCCAGTAGCTTTACTAACCAGAAAGCGCCTGCTGATGTGGTGATCACAGTTGCTTTGGTGCAGCTTCCTCTTGACTTTTGGCATTTCTCCATGCTGCTAGCTAAGGCTGAGGTGGCGACTGTTGAAGGTGTGAGCTCCTCCCCCTCCCAGCACACATTTGTGTGCGTACTCACACTCATGCACACACAAACACACACATGCACACTCTATCACAGTACATGAGGTGGCAGCAGCTGCTCCGGCATAGACTTTCACACAACATAAAGGGCTTTTTTGGTGTGGTCTGTGCATTATTTCCTGTTAAGCATGAGCTGAGTCAGTTCTGAAACCTTTCTGAGGCTCAGGCTGTGTTAAGAGCAAACCCTCTCCCCTCCATGCCCACCCCATGGCCCTCTACTGAAGCCAGATCTTAATCTGCTCATTTCATGAGGATTTTCAAACCGAATGGACTGGGCCATGTGAGAGATTACTGAAAGGAACAGACCAAGCAGAGGCTAAGAGACTCCACGCTAATCTGCTGAGTCATCTGAAAATGCACAGCTGTGGGAGCTCACGGTGCTTTAAAGTACTTTGGCAGGATGTTTGTTCAGGGGGCCTGTTCCTGCAGCCCTGCTGAATGTTTGGTTAGGAGGCATAATCTTTTTTTGGACAGGATCTCCCAAATGTAAAGTGATAGATGCTAATGTGGAATATAATACAGAAGATCCAGCTTGGATGTCATAAATAACAATAAATTGTTTAATCTTGCTGAGCTGTAAATCTATGATTGCCAGAGGTCTTTAGTTCACTGGAACATAGTATGGGGGCAGGGGCACTTAGCAAATAGGCAGTTATTATTTTCCAACCAGACAGAAACTGGTCTGATGGAATTTATCTAAAAAGGCATACACATGTATTTTAATTAATTGTGACAATTACTCAGAGAAAACACATGGCCCTAAAGAGGCTGAGGGGTTTTTTTGTTCTACCTATAAATGTATATGTATATTCACCTATATTCTACCTATGTATAAGTAAGAGAATGAGTTTTTGTTTTGGGGATATATATTTATACGTATCTATACAGATAAATATACACATACTTAATTTCTGTCTACCTATTAAGGTGCGGTGCCAGATGGAAAGTATTTTTAAGCATTTAGATAGTTTATTCTATAGCATATGTGTGCATATAGCCCCCCTATAAAGCTTTGTCTCTTTTCTGGATATATTTAACAAGAGGCTAGAACAGAGTCCAAAATGTCAGAAATGTTTGAACATTCCATAGAAATGAAGGAGGTGTTTCCAAATGACCTGTGTTTCTATGGCAATAAATAGAACTTGTGCTGCGTTGGATGGGTCAGGAGTAAGGAATATAAACAGTGTAAGTATGACTATTCCAGGCAGAAATCTACCTTGTAAGAACAGCTTTGTGCAGTGAGCTCAACAACATTGATCAGTTAGCAGTCCGGTTCAGTACAACATTGATCAGGTAGCAAGCCGGTTCGGCAGTGCCAGTCGGAGACACAGATGGGGACAATCAAAGAAGATGCAGGTCAGGACAAGGATGCAGACATGTACCTGTCACTACCATGGACTTCAGCAGCTTCTTAGTGAGCAGGTTTATGATTAAAGAAGAAAGACATCGTTGATATGTAAGCATGTTACAATTAATTTGCTGTTTAGTTATTAGCAAACTACATCCAGTTTTTAGTTTTTAGGTTTTTTTTTTCTTTTTTCTTTTTTGAAACACGTTCTTATTCTGTCATCCAGGCTGGAGTGCAGTCGTTATGCAAGCTCACTGCAGCCTTAAACTCCTGGGCTCAGTGGATCCTCCCACCTCAGCTTCCCAAGAAGCTGGGACTACAGGCGCATGCCGCCATGGCCAGCTAATTTTTCTTATTTTTTTTTGTAGAGATGAGGTCTTGCTGTGTTGCCCAGGCTGCTCTTGAGCTCCTGGCTTCAAGCCATCCTCCTGTCTTGGTTTCCCAAAGTGCTGGGACTACAGGTGTGACTCACCATGCCTGGCCTACATCCAGTTTAATTTATACTACAGTGTGGGTTTAGTCCTCAAACATGTTTTTGTTTTACATATAAAAATTTGAGGTAAAAGAACATTTTTACATTGGTCAATAATGGTACATTTAAACAATGGATGACTATATCCATTAAAATCGTGTTGTGGAAGAATATTCAGTGACATGGAAAGATTGACTCAAGGGCAAGTGAAACGTGTCAAGAGTCTGTTAGGTACTAGACACTGTAAACTGGGTCTTGGCTGTGTTACTTGCTTACATCCTCCATCACGTGATCTTTTAGATAACAAAATCGAGATACATAGGGATTTGGGATCTTGCGCAAAGTCACCCAGGCAGTAGGTGGCAAAGTCAATTCTTACATTCTTTCCTATTGAGCACCAAAATCTCAGTTTACCTGAGGGCACTTAACTCTGCTTTCTTGACCCACACCCAGGTAGACCCAATGGACACTTGTAGCTCTTATCCAGCTGGGGTGGTCACCTCATAAAATGGCAACAAGTGGGGCCCTTTCTTGTTCTAGTGAGTCAGACTGTATATCTTAAAGATTTCAGAGCACTTCCTATGTACTGAAATTGCCTCATTACCAGGAAGGACGTACTTCCAATTTTCACCACCTCCATTTTGCATCCAAGGAAGATTAGATTTCTTGATCTTCTCAATGAAATCTTGAGAAATGGGTGGGCCGATTGAAGAACAGGACTTGGGCCACACTTCTAGATGCCTGTGACTTTTCTGCACTTATTCAGATATTAGGAATTGATTATGAAATCCATGGTGGTTTGATGCTAATGAACTCTCATCTATCTCTCCAGCATGTGTGTAAAGACTTCCAGAGGTACAGGAAGTTGAGGATGAGCTCTCTTACTTCCATCTGGTCTCCATGTAACAAATCATATAACTGCACAATTATCCAAATGCAAATGAAGGAGTCCCTTGATGTTTGGATAACCACATTCATGCCTTGAGTTTGTTATTTCTTGAAATTGCCCTTATCCGTCGCCTGTTTACCCATGGACAACACTACTTAAGGGCTGGCACTCTGCAACCCATGGCAGCTTGGCTTTGGGGTTCCTTCCAGTGTTTTGTTTTTGTTTTTAACCGAGAAGACAGGAAACAGGCATCTTTGTGTATATGGCTTGCCACAGCCCTTCATAGATGGACATGGTGGAGGCTGTGTGGTCCTGGAGAACACTTCCTCTGTGAAGCATCAGGGAAGTTTCTGTTCATTGTGTCTTCACTCTCTCCAATTCACTTGGGGAGTGATAGGGATTATAACACAGTGAGCAGAGGATATTGGGGAATGTCATGCTTAATTTTCTTTTCTTTTTTTTTCTTAAATGACATTTAAAGCTAAAAGAGAATCACAAAGGGTAAGTCTGATTTAAGACATTTCACACATGAAAGAAATCCTGCTTTCATGCGTGTTATGTCACAGGAAAAACTCATTTAGAGTCAACATTCTGCACCTACTCCGAAATTTTAGCCTGAGGGTTTAAATATTACCTCGCTGCTCTCTAGGACTTTAATTTGAGCTAATTAGAAATGGAACTCATACTAAAACTAATTTAGGAAAGAAGCTGTTGATGTTCTGAAGAAAAACAGCTGTCAGAAATAAGATTATTAAAAAACCATAGTTGTATATGGCACAAAATGTAAAGGAATAGAAATGCTGGGAGAAAGCTTTTATAGAATAACATTTTATCTTTCTTTGGACACTGGTCTAAGGCATGTGAAAGGGCATATTGATTCCCTTGGCACCTGGTATGCTCATTTATGGATGAAAAAGCCCAATGACATAATTTAGGTGAGGTTTAAGGCTTGATGGGAGGCATTGGTGCCATTAGAAGGACGGACACAAAGAGTTCTTAAGTAACGGCATCATGGGAAATGATAATTGCACACTCCTTTCTACTATGTCTTGGTTTCCCCAAGCATTTAGAAGTCACGGCTGGGTAGGAACAAATTTATCATGAGTCTGTCTGCGTGTTTGGGAATGCATATGCCTCACAGATGTGTCTGCAGGGGTCTGTGTGATAATGTTCATATATGTGATAGATGTGGACCCTGGGATCTGTATCTGTGTGGACCCTGGGATCTGTACATGTGTGTGAGTGACAGTGGACTAGGGTCCACTTTGCCCCCTTTTCCACGTGGGAGTTGAAGGAAATGCCCCTTAATGGCAGTAGCATCCACTTGGGTGTGTGCACTTTCTGGAGGACTGGGTGAGGTTGCCCTTCTTCCAGCCAAAGCCAGACCCTATGGTGTGGGACGTTCAGTGGGGAGCAACAGAATGCCATGGCTTGGTCCTCCCTGGGCTGTGGTCTGGATTTCACTCAGGAATGGAAGTCAGATATTGCCTGCTTCAATGCTGTAAACATAACTAAGGATAATTATGTAAGTAGACCATCTTTTCCTTGCAAGGTAGCGGTCTGCTGCATTGACAGAGGGTAGTATTTCTAGGACTTTTTCAGAGAGTAAAATGGTACTTTAAGGGATAATCTGCTATCTAAAGATGAATTGTAAATGTTGGAGGGGGTTGTGGGATTCGGGGAAGACAATAGAATAATTTGTGTCATGGTTAATTTAACAAAGAGTTTTTGTTTATAGAATCTGATCTTCGGTGGATTTTAACAACCCTCTTCTTTCTTGGCTTTTCAGATAAAGAGGCAAAGCCTCAGAGAAGTTAAATGATTGATCCTATGTCAGGGGATAGAGTCAAGACTCATACCTATGCCTTTTAACTTCAAGTTGAGTGCTTTTTCTTTATACAAAAGGGCTTCCAAAAGTTATATTTCTTTTTATCAGTGACTAGATCTTGAAAGCCATACCTTTTCTGATGGCATTTATCCTGAGCTAATTGGTAGAGAGAGGGTGAACAGAAGAGAAGACACAGACACGCAGAGAAGAAGACGTGAAAACAGAGGCAGAGACTGGAGTGATGTGAACACAAGCTCGGAAATATGTGGAGGCAACAGAAACTGGAAGAGGCAAGGGAGGATCCTCCCCTAGAGCCTTTCGATGAGGCAGACCCCCACTGACACCTTGATTTTGAACTTCTGGCCTCCAGAACTATAAGGGAATAAATTTTAATTGCTTTTAGCCACCAAGTTTATGGCAATTTGTTATAGCAGCCTTGTGAAGCTAATACAAACTTTGTATTCATTTCCTAGGACTCCCATAACAAATTACCACATATTTGGTGGTTTAAAATCACAGAAATTTATTCTCTCACAGTTCTGGAGGCCAAAAGTCAAAATCAAGGTATCAGCATGGCCACACTCTGCAGATGCTCTAGGGAGAATCTGTTCCCTGCTTCTTCCAGCTTCTGGCAGCAGAATACATTCCTTGGCTTCCCGGGTGTGGCTGCATCACTCCAATCTTTGCATCTGTCTTCATATCTCCTCTTCTTTGTGTCTATTCTGGTAAGTACAAAGTGCTGCATCTTCCGTGATGGAAGTGGCCCAAATTAACCAATCTACCACCAGGTAGCTGGCTGATCATTTGGGGAATGGTACCATAAGGAGACTCAGTGTTGGTCCCTGCTGCTGGTAGAGTAGGCACTCTGCAGTGGCCATAGCCAGGTCAGCCTTGGTGAGTGAATGTCCATGTTGTTGAGCCCATGCATAGCCTTCATCCCTGCCATCACGGCCATGGTATTACAGCATTCTTGCATTGCTATAAAGAAATACCTGAGGCTGGGTAATTTACAAAGAAAAGAAGTTTCCTTAGCTCATGGTTCTGAAGGCTGTACAAGCCTGGTGCCGGCATCTCCTTGCTTCTGGTGAGGCCTCAGGAGCTTTTACACATGGCGGATGACAAAGTGGGAGCAGGCATATCACACAGCAAGAGTGGGAGCAAGAGAACAAAAGAGAAGGTGCCACATACTTTTAAACAAGCAGATCTCATGTAAACTCAGAGCGAGAACACACTTATCATCAAGGGCATGGTGCTAAACCATTCATGAGGGACTCGCCCCCATGATCCAAACACCTCTCACTGGGCCCCACCGCTAACACTGAGGATTACATTTCAATATGAGATTTGGAGGAGACAAACATCTAAACCATAACAGCCACTTGGCTCATGAGCCCATTGGATAATGACAGGAATGGCTGGGGGAAAGCCACTCATTGACATCCACAGAACTGGTCATCCTATTATTAAAATCCTCCTCTGCCTAGGTCACCATTTGGTGAGTGTCCGTAAGGGACACAAATATCTTCAAAATTTTCCATGTCTTACCTCAGAAGCCCCATCACCCTCTCTTTCACATCTCCTCCAGTACTTATCCCCGAGATGATAAGACTATGTCCAGCAATACCTCTTCTCTCTGGTATTGATGGGTTAATGAGCAGATCTCACATAGGTAAAATTTCCAGATATCTAGAATTTAATCTTCTGTTAATTCTCCAATTATATCTAAAGTATTTCAGGTTGAAACTTTATTCAAGTGTAATTACTCACTTTAACCTTCTTAAACAGAATGTATATTACCTTTTCAAAAATAACTGAAATTTAATAAGATAAAAATGTATCTATAAGAGATGGCGGTGTAGATATTTCCATGTTTATACAGACAGCGGTGTAGATATTTCCATGTTTATAGAGATAACGTTGTAAATATTTCCATGTTTATAGAGATAGCGGTGTAAATATTTCCATGTTTATACAGATAGCGGTGTAAATATCTCCATGTTTATAGAGATAGCGGTGTAGATATCTCCATGTTTATAGAGATAGCGGGGTAAATATTTGAATGTTTATACAGATAGCGGTGTAAAGGTTTACATGTTTATAGAGATAGCGGTATAGATATTTCCATGTTTATACTGATAGCAGTGTAGGTATTTCCATGTTTATACAGAGAGCGATGTAAATGTTTACATGTTTATAGAGATGGTGTAGATATTTCCATGTTTATACAGATAGCGGTGTAGATATTTCCATGTTTATACAGATAGCGGTGTAGATATTTCCATGTTTATACAGATAGCGGTGTAGATATTTCCATGTTTATACAGATAGCGGTGTAGATATTTCCATATTTATACAGATAACGGTGTAGATATTTCCATGTTTACACAGAGAGAGGTGTAGATATTTCCATGTTTATTCAGATAGCGGTGTAGATATTTCCATGTTTATAGAGATAGCGGTGTGGATATTTCCATGTTAATAGAGCAGTGTAGATATTTCCATGTTTATACAGAGAGCGGTGTAAATATTTCCAGGATTATAGAGATAGTGCTGTAAACATTTCCATGTGTATAGAGATAGCGGTGTAAATATTTCCGTGTTTATAGAGATAGAGGTGTAGATATTTCCATGTTTATAGAGATAGCGGTGTAAATATTTCCATGTTTATACAGATGGTGATGTAAATGTTTACATGTTTATAGAGATAGCGGTGGAGATATTTCCATGTTTATACAGATAGCAGTGTAAATGTTTACATGTTTATAGAGATAGCGGTGTAGATATTTCCATGTTTTTACAGATAGCGGTGTAGATATTTCCATGTTTATACAGACAGCCGTGTAGATATTTCCATGTTTATACAGACAGCGGTGTAGATATTTCCATGTTTATAGAGACAGAGGTGTAGATATTTCCATGTTTATACAGACAGTGGTGTAGATATTTCCATGTTTATAGAGACAGCGGTGTAGATATTTCCATGTTTATACAGAGAGTGGTGTAGATATTTCCATGTTTATACAGATAGAGGTGTAGCTATTTCCATGTTTATAGGGATAGCGATGTAGATATTTCCATGTTTATACAGATAGCGGTGTAGATATTTCCATGTTTACAGAGATAGCAGTGTAGATATTTCCATGGTTATACAGATAGCGGTGTAGATATTTGCATGTTTATAGAGATAGCGGTGTAGATATTTCCATCTTTATAGAGACAGTGGTGTAGATATTTCCATGTTTATACAGACAGCGGTATAGATATTGCCATGTTTATGCAGATAGCTGTGTAGTTATTTCCTTGTTTATAGAGACAGCGGTGTAGGTATTTCCACGTTTATAGAGATAGCGGTGTAGATATTTTCATGTTTATAGAGATAGCTGTGTAGATATTTCCATGTTTATACATATGGTGGTGTAGATATCTCCATGTTTGTACAGATAGCGGTGTAGATATCTCCATGTTTATACAGATAGCGGTGTAGGTATTTCCATGTTTATACACATAGCTGTGAAGATATTTCCATGTTTATAGAGATAGCGGTGTAAATATTTCCATGTTTATACAGATAGCGTTGTAAATGTTTACACGTTTACAGAGAGAGCGGTGTGGATATTTCCACGTTTATATAGATAGCGGTGTAGATATTTCCACATTTACAGAGATAGCGGTGTAGATATTTCCACGTTTATAAGATAGCGGTGTAGATATTTCCACGCTTATAGAGATAGCGGTGTAGATATTTCCACGTTTATACAGATAGCGGTGTAGATATTTCCACGTTTATACTGATAGCGCTGTAGATATTTCCACGTTTATACAGATAGCGGTGTAGATATTTCCATGTTTATGGAGACAGCGGTGTAGATATTTCCATGTTTATACAGATAGTGGTGTAGATATTTCCATGTTTATAGAGACAGCGGTGTAGATATTTCCATGTTTTTACAGATGGCAGTGTAGATATTTCCATGTTTCTACAGTCAGAGGTGTAGATATTTCCATGTTTATACAGATAGCGGTGTAGATATTTCCATGTTTATAGAGACAGCGGTGTTGATATTTCCATGTTTTACAGATAGCGGTGTAGATATTTCCATGTTTATACAGATAGTGGTGTAGATATTTCCATGTTTATAGAGACAGCGGTGTAGATTGTTCCACGTTTTTACAGATGGCAGTGTAGATATTTCCATGTTTCTACAGTCAGAGGTGTAGATATTTCCATGTTTATACAGATAGCGGTGTAGATATTTCCATGTTTATAGAGACAGCTGTGTTGATATTTCCATGTTTTACAGATAGCGGTGTAGATATTTCCATGTTTATAGAGATAGCAGTGTAGATATTTGCGTGTTTATAGAGATAGCTGTGGAGATATTTCCAGGTTTATACAGATAGCGGTGTAAATATTTCCATGTTTATAGAGATAGCAGTGTTGATATTTCCATGTTTATAGAGATTGCGGTGTAGATATTTCCATGTTTATAGAGATAGCGGTGTAGATATTTCCTTGTTTATAGAGATAGCGGTGTAGATATTTGCATTTTTATAGAGATAGCGGTGTAGATATTTCCATGTTTATAGAGATGGCTGTGTAAATATTTCCATGTTTATGTAGATAGCGGTTTAAATATTTCCATCTTTATACAGATAGCGGTGTAAATGTTTACACGTTTACAGAGATAGCGGTTTAGATATTTCCACATTTATACAGATAGCGGTGTAGATATTTCCACGTTTACAGAGATAGCGGTGTAGATATTTCCACGTTTATACAGATAGCGGTGTAGATATTTCCACGTTTATACAGATAGCGGAGTAGATATTTCCACGTTTAGATAGCGGTATAGATATTTCAACGTTTATACAGATAGTGCTGTAGATATTTCCACGTTTATAGAGATAACGGTGTAGATATTTCCATGTTTATACAGATAGCGGTGTAGATATTTCCACGTCTATACTTATTGCGGTGTAGATATTTCCAGGTTTATAGAGATAGCGGTGTAGATGTTTCCACGTTTATAGAGATAGCGGTGTAGATATTTCCATGTTTATAGAGATAGCGGTGTAGATATTTCCATGTTTATAGAGACAGCGGTGTAGATATTTCCATGTTTATACAGATAGAGGTGAAGATATTTCCATTTTTATAGAGGCAGCGGTGTAGATATTTCCATGTTAATACAGATAGCGATGTAGATATTCCCATGTTTATAGAGATAGCGATGTAAATATTTCCATGTTTAAACAGATAGCCGTGTAAATGTTTACACGTTTATGGAGATAGCAGTGTAGATATTTCCACGTTTATACAGATAGTGGTGTAGATATTTCCACGTTTATAGTGATAGCGGTGTAGATATTTCCACGTTTATAGAGATAGCGGTGTAGATATTTCCACGTTTATAAAGATAGTGGTGTAGATATTTCCACGTGTATAGAGATAGCGGTGTAGATATTTCCATGTTTCTAGAGACAGCAGTGTAGATATTTCCACGTTTATAGGGATTGCGGTGTAGATATTTCCATGTTTATAGGGACAGCGGTGTAGATATTTCCACGTTTATAGAGATAGCGGTGCAGATATTTCCATGTTTCTAGAGACAGCGGTGAAGATATTTGCATGTTTATAGAGATAGCAGTGTAGATATTTCCACGTTTATAGAGACTGCGGTGTAGATATTTCCAGGTTTATACAGATAGCGGTGTAGATATTTCCATGTTTGTAGAGACAGTGGTGTAGATATTTCCATGTTCATACAGATAGAGGTGTAGACATTTCCTTTTTTATAGAGTCAGCGGTGTAGATATATCCATGTTTATACAGATAGCGGTGTAGATATTTCCATGTTTATAGAGATAGCGGTGTAGATTTTTCCATGTTTATAGAGGTAGCTGTGTAAATATTTCCATGTTTATACAGATAGCGGTGTAAATATTTCCATGTTTATACAGATTGCAGTGTAGATATTTCCACGTTTGTAGAGACAGCTGTGTAGATATTTTCATGTTTTTACAGACAGCGGCGTGGATATTTCCGTGTTTATAGAGATAACTGTGTAGATATTTCCATGTTTATAGAGATAGCGGTGTAGATATTTCCATGTTTATATTGATAGCGGTGTAGATATTTCCATGTTTATAGAGATAGCGGTGTAGATATTTCCATGTTTATAGAGGTAGCTGTGTAAATATTTCCATGTTTATACAGATAGCGGTGTAAATATTTCCATGTTTATACAGATTGCAGTGTAGATATTTCCACGTTTGTAGAGACAGCTGTGTAGATATTTTCATGTTTTTACAGACAGCGGCGTGGGTATTTCCGTGTTTATAGAGATAACTGTGTAGATATTTCCATGTTTATAGAGATAGCGGTGTAGATATTTCCATGTTTATATTGATAGCGGTGTAGATATTTCCATGTTTATAGAGATAGCTGTGTAAATATTTCCATGTTTATACAGATAGCAGTGTAAATATTTCTATGTTTATACAGATAGCGGTGAAGATATTTCCACGTTTGTAGAGACAGCGGTGTAGATATTTTCATGTTTATACAGACAGCGGTGTAGATATTTCCATGTTTATAGAGATAGTGGTGTAGATATTTCCATGTTTATAGAGATAGCGGTGTAGATATTTCCACGTTTATACAGATAGCGGAGTAGATATTTCCACGTTTAGATAGCGGTATAGATATTTCAACGTTTATACAGATAGTGCTGTAGATATTTCCACGTTTATAGAGATAGTGGTGTAGATATTTCCATGTTTATACAGATAGTGGTGTAGATATTTCCACGTTTATACTTATTGCGGTGTAGATATTTCCAGGTTTATAGAGATAGCGGTGTAGATGTTTCCACGTTTATAGAGATAGCAGTGTAGATATTTCCATGTTTATAGAGATAGCGGTGTAGATATTTCCATGTTTATAGAGACAGCGGTGTAGATATTTCCATGTTTATGCAGATAGAGGTGAAGATATTTCCATTTTTATAGAGGCAGCGGTGTAGATATTTCCATGTTAATACAGATAGCGATGTAGATATTCCCATGTTTATAGAGATAGCGATGTAAATATTTCCATGTTTAAACAGATAGCCGTGTAAATGTTTACACGTTTATGGAGATAGCAGTGTAGATATTTCCACGTTTATACAGATAGCGGTGTAGATATTTCCACGTTTATAGTGATAGCGGTGTAGATATTTCCACGTTTATAGAGATAGCGGTGTAGATATTTCCACGTTTATAAAGATAGTGGTGTAGATATTTCCACGTGTATAGAGATAGCGGTGTAGATATTTCCATGTTTCTAGAAACAGCAGTGTAGATATTTCCACGTTTATAGGGATTGCGGTGTAGATATTTCCATGTTTATAGGGACAGCGGTGTAGATATTTCCACGTTTATAGAGATAGCGGTGCAGATATTTCCATGTTTCTAGAGACAGCGGTGAAGATATTTGCACGTTTATAGAGATAGCAGTGTAGATATTTCCACGTTTATAGAGACTGCGGTGTAGATATTTCCAGGTTTATACAGATAGCGGTGTAGATATTTCCATGTTTGTAGAGACAGTGGTGTAGATATTTCCATGTTCATACAGATAGAGGTGTAGACATTTCCTTTTTTATAGAGTCAGCGGTGTAGATATATCCATGTTTGTACAGATAGCAGTGTAGATATTTCCATGTTTATAGAGATAGCGGTGTAGATATTTCCATGTTTATAGAGGTAGCTGTGTAAATATTTCCATGTTTATACAGATAGCGGTGTAAATATTTCCATGTTTATACAGATTGCAGTGTAGATATTTCCACGTTTGTAGAGACAGCTGTGTAGATATTTTCATGTTTTTACAGACAGCGGCGTAGATATTTCCGTGTTTATAGAGATAACTGTGTAGATATTTCCATGTTTATAGAGATAGCGGTGTAGATATTTCCATGTTTATATTGATAGCGGTGTAGATATTTCCATGTTTATAGAGATAGCTGTGTAAATATTTCCATGTTTATACAGATAGCAGTGTAAATATTTCTATGTTTATACAGATAGCGGTGAAGATATTTCCACGTTTGTAGAGACAGCGGTGTAGATATTTTCATGTTTATACAGACAGCGGTGTAGATATTTCCATGTTTATAGAGATAGCGGTGTAGATATTTCCATGTTTATAGAGATAGCGGTGTAGATATTTCCATGTTTATAGAGATAGCGGTGCAGATATTTCCATGTTTATAGAGATAGCGGTGTAGATATTTCCATGTTTATAGAGATAGCGGTGTGGATATTTCCATGTTTATAGAGACAGCGGTGTAAATATTTCCATGTTTATACAGATAGTGCTGTAGATATTTTCATGTTTATAGAGATAGCGGTTTAGATATTTTCATGTTCCTACAGTTTTTGGTGACTTGGGTAAAAATTTTCTGGAAGTGGGTCAAAGGGAATTGTATGCTTTGCTTTTGCCACAGGTTGTTCTGTCCCCTCCAAGCTCACCTTCCACAAGTTGTGTTTGTGTATAAGTTCGATCTCTCTGTCTCTCTCTCTCTCTATTTATTTCCATATGGCACATTGCCTTGTTCCAGTGAGTCTAAGTCCTTATAACCTCTACCCAGATAAACCAAGGAATTAACCTTTTGCAGGTTTCCCAGGACACTTCCTATTTTCATGTCATCACTGATCCCACCTAAGGTGTCATCATTTAGAAGAAAAGGAATGTCACTTCCTTGGAACCTCTTCTCTCATATCTAGAGTATGGAAGTATGGTTTGAGTCATCCTATTTTTCCTCTTAGTATGAAAAACCTAACTGCATTGACAACTTTTTGGGTGAAACACTTTTAAAAGTAGCTGACTTTTTTTTATTGTTATACAGACTTCTCTGTCAACACCACCTTCTTTCCCTTCTCCCTCTCACCTCTTCACACCCCACCCCAACACCCCTCTTATACCCACGACCTGTTTAGTTGGTTCTTAGTATCTCTATATTTTGTTTTTCAATCCTACCTCCTCCATCTTCTCTGTAAATCCTTGATCATTTTTGTCTTCCTTCCAAATTCTTCCCAACTTTTCAAGGTCTAGAGAGCCTTGTGACTTCCAGAATTACAGAAAGGTTTAAATTACCATCTCTTGTCCCACCTTTGGTCCATACATCCCATGCCTGAGAGTTCGTATGTATTTGGGGGATGTGGTGAGGACATATCATCTTCACTGCCTTCGGACTACACAGTTGTTCATTCATTCAACAACTCTTTATAGACATCTATCCCCTATGGGCTCGGCACTGTGCCAGGTACCAAAGATACAACTGGAATGAAAAGCACATGGTCACTGCCTGCAGGAAGCTTACGGCACAATGACTCGAAGTTTGGCATTTTATATGAAGTGATTTCATTTGCAGACTTAAAACAAAAGGATATATTTGTGCTTTAAAGTATAAATATTATATTCTCTTCATTCCCATTCATCCCTACTTGGATGTGTACATTGAATTCGTATTTACTCTTCTTCAGTTAGCACCTGTGGATTTTTCATAGGCAAGTGGAGGCTTAGTGGATATGGGCGTATTCCTCAAAGGCCACTGGGGGAAATGATGGAGGAAATGCACCAGTCATGATTCCCCAGCCTGGGGCCTCTGACCCTAGCTGAAGTTCTTTATGTTTATAGGACTCAAAGAGCAAGCTTTGATTGGCAGCTCATGAACCCTAGGTTGTAATGGAGGGAACTGGCTTTTTGAATAAAATCTCAAAATGAAAGGATTCAGGCATGGTATGGTGGCTAAGCAGTTAAGCTTAGATTAATAAGAAGGCTTGGTGGTGGGGGAAACGTTATTCTAGGTAATTGGATTTTCAGATTAAATGAAGATTAACAAATAAAACCTGTTAAATTGAAAAATTTGCTTAAAAATTCCCTAAAATGCATTAGGTTTCTGCCTTAAGTAAACAGAAGAAAACATACGATATTTTTGGGTGTAATTTTTCTATAATGACGCCAAGTGGTGACTTTAAATGGGACTGTTTTTCTACCACCAGGGTAGAAAGCATAGAGATGAAGCTGAAGATGAGCTTGCTCAAAGAGATCTGTGGAAGATTCTTCACTATAAAGGATTCCTTGCTATAGGAACTCTTATTTTAATTTGCTTTGTTCCAAAATAGGGAAATTCTAGCCCAGTGATCATCTGTGACCAAGTGAATTCCAGTGAATTGGTCCAGAATTTTTTTTTTTTTCCAGACAGGGTCCCCACTCTTTTGTCCAGGCTGGAGTGCAGTGGTGCAATGTCAATGGCTCACTGCACCCTCGACCTCCGGGGCTCAAGTGATCCTTCCACCTCAGCCTCCCGAGTAGGTGGGACTCCAGGTGCACACCACCATGCCTGGCTAGTTTTTGTATTTTTCGTAGAGATGGAGTTTTGCCATGTTGCCCAGGCTGGTCCCAAATTCCTGGGCTCAAGAGATCCTCCCGCCTCATAATCCCCGTGTTGGAATTACGGTCATGAGCCACTGCATCTGGCCTCATCTGGCTTTTTTATCTTTATAGTGATCTTCACAGTGAGGCAGAAAGAACAGGGGTGTCGTCCTATATTTTACCAAAAGATGCTGCCATTCTGTAAATATACTATAGCAATACAGACTCCAAAATGAATGTTGACTGTCAGCAATAATGAGGGCAGAGATTTAGCAGCAGGTACGAAAGGAGATATGAGCTTGTTGCACTAGCGAGCAGGGCTGTGCTCTCAAGCAGAGGAAACGCTGGTCACTGGACCACAAGCCTGGTGAGCCCTTATCCCTGGGAATGGTTTTCTCTCAGACACATCCTTTAGGGCACTTCCGTATGCAGCAGATTTAGTGATCATGGAAAAGGTCAAGGAAAAGGAAGAGGAGGGAATGGAGGAGAGGCAGATTAGAGCAGCCTCTTGTTGACCTGTGTGTTCTTCCCTGGTAGACTGTCAGCCCTGTGAGGGCAGGCATCCTGTGTGGCATGTCACTAAGTCTGCAGTACAAGCTCACTGCTTGGCACATGGTAGCAAATGTTTAGAGGAAGGAGCAGGAAAGGATGGACGATGGATGCTTGCAAGGATGAAGTGATTGATGGACATCAGTGGCAAGATCCCTGGTTTAGGAAACCTTGCTTCTTAGTCGCAGTTCTGCCACTAATCAGCTATGTGACTTGAGCGCGTGGATAACAGCACACTTTTTTGCCTCACAGGGTTATCGTGAGAAGACAAAATAGCAGTGTCGAGTGCTTTGGAAAGCATACAGCATTATATTAATGAAAGTGGTGTCAGCTAAGGTGTAATTCTGACAAAAGCATTTTCTTTTGGCTTTATCAGTCATCCCTTTCAAGCCCTGATATCTTCGACTCCCCAAGTCCCGAAGAGGATAAGGAGGAACACATTTCACTTGCGCACAGAGGAGTGGATGCGTCAAAGAAAACTTCCAAGACTGTTACCATATCCCAAGTGAGTCACCAGCCATGGCGAGGGTGTCCCTGTCATTTCATGCATGTGCTAATGATGGGTTATAAACCAAACAAAGATACACAAACAGTGCAGGTGTTTGTCATTCTTCAGTGACAGCGATTCTGTTACTCATCAAAATCCCCAAGGCATGTTGCAGTCTCCGAAACTAGGCAGAATCCCTGAGATACAAGTTCAGTTGTTTATTTCCCATGTTGTTCTCTTGTGGTTTGATCTCCTCTTCATACCATCACACACACATTCACAAATACCTTCACACACTACCACCATCACCACAACCAGAACAATTTAAAAAGCCTTGAGGCGTCTAGAGAGAAGACATTAAATATATTAAATGCTGTGCCCTCTGCCCACAGATCTTGTCTTTTATGTTCAAAGCTGGTCACAAATTATAGTTGGAAGATCATAAATACAAATAACTAATGTGGTCTCTTAAAGAAAATTGATTTGGAGTCACATTCTGTGATAAATTTATAGTCTAAAAACACTTTAATTTTATTCCATGCCCAGAGAATAGTATAGATACTTTATTAGTTTATGAGAAACAAGGAAGACATTTAACTTTTAGCTACTGCATGTAACTTTTGAGGAGCATCTTGTGCAAATTCTCTTCCTATGAATACGAACCAAGATTTTAAAATTCCATTTTCTCCCACTAAGAAAACCAAGTCAATTGGAATTATTTTCTCTGAATATTAGCAACTTCTTTCTGTGTAAAAGCAGAAATCTATAGTCACTTGAAGCAGGAATAGCACAAAGAAATCAAAGGTTACCGTGGAATTTTCCTTCTCCATAGATTTAAGAATTTACATGTGTAGATTTTCTGAAAAATCTGATACAGTAAGCAAAACGTGATCCTATACAACAGATCAGTTGTAATTATTCAAAAACCGAAGCATTCTTTCTTTATAAAAGGATTCCATCTGCAGAAATTGCATTTAGACCCGTATTTTCTGGTGACCGTAGGTATAGTGTCATTTGACATCCCTGGGGTGTCTCTACAGTGACATCTACTGGTGGACAGTGGGTTTTCGTGGTTCTGATTTACACAGTATCCCATTAGCCTATTTCACTTCCCCGGAGTTGTCATGTTGTGCTCTTCAGTGCTTCTAGAAATTCCACTTGAAATAATTTGATCAGGGAGGGCGGTGGCCTATACTCTGTGAGGGCTTTAAAATTGCTCAGTAGCCAAAATGGGCCGGGAGAGCGTGTCATATAGGAAATGCCAAGAGAAGCATTGATTCAAGAAGTGTCTGGAAGTCAGTCAGTGCAAAGGCATTGGTGGGTCACAGGAGTATGGGAGGTCCGCAAGGATGCAGGATGGGCAACAGGAAAAGGCATAAGCCCAGGAATAGGTGACAAGCAAAGGAGAGGACAGGAGAGTGCGAAT
The DNA here is from genome assembly GCF_029281585.2 of Gorilla gorilla gorilla. Classification (NCBI taxonomy): domain Eukaryota; kingdom Metazoa; phylum Chordata; class Mammalia; order Primates; family Hominidae; genus Gorilla; species Gorilla gorilla. The sequence continues at coordinate 15,048,648 of NC_073235.2, read as the reverse complement.
CTTCAGACTCAGGCAGCCACAGTCGCAGTGCTGGACTTGAGGGATCCAGTTGATAGGGAATTGATCCCCTGTTCTGCCAGTTATTACCTATGAGTCTTGGGGAACTACTCAGCCACTTCTCTAAGCCTCAGTTTTCTGCTTGGTAAAATGCTTGTGCCAACCGATCGTTGCTCAAATTGTCTAGCCGGTGTCCGGCATGTGATCATTGCTCCAGAAATGTCAGTTCCTCTTCCCTCTTACTCTGACTCCTACTAATGATAAAGCACAGGCTGGCGGAGCGCTATTCCTGGCAGCAGAGAGCACTTTTCCTCAATGGTAACTTGGCAGAAAAAAGGCGAGCAGAGAGGCTGGGAATGATGGCCCATCTGCTTTTGGCTTTCTCTGCCCAGTCTCTCCCTCTAGCACAGCCTGAATCCAGACTCTGCCTCCTCGCCATGCCAGCCAAGCCCCTTTTGGCTCCTGCGCTGGGGTAGCCTGCTGGGTACCTGCTTCTGGAGGGAGTCTCACGGCCGCGTTGCCAAGCTTCACCACCAGCCTCTACTTCTGCCCTGCTGCTCATCGCCCCCGCCTCCCAACATCCTGTCCCACTCTTTTCCCTCCTCGCCACCTGCCTCCCAGCTCCCTTGTTGGTGCCTTCTCCCCCAGGGGCCTACTGGGCATCCCTCTTCTCTCTCGCCTATGACTGTCCTTCTTCCTCGGCCCTCCTGGCCTCCTCAGGACACTTCTCCATCAGGCCTCCCCCGCCAGTCTCCTCCATCTTCAGCCTGGCCCTTCGCTGGCTCTTTCTCTCAGCGTATCGTGCGGCTTAGGGTCTTCCCAGTTCTGGAAAGTGAACAGAGCCCTTCCCTGATCCCACCTCCCCCTGAAGCTTCCGCATGAGCATGCTCCCTCTCTCCCGTCTTCCTGCCTTAACCAAGTTTCTGGAAAGAAAGTCCTAAACTTGCAGGCCACACCTTCACCTCCCATCCAGGTGCTCATCTGCCAGGAGCAGCTTTCTGTCTCCCTGGCTCCATCAAGTGGACTCCACCCAGTTTTCCTCTCAGCACCCTTCACCCACACATGCAACCACTTTGTTCCTTCTGGACTCTCCTCCAGGCCTGTCTTCTGCTTCATCCCCTCTTCCTCCCCTCTTTCCCAGTCACTAAGGGCTCCTAAAATCCAATGTGTCAAAAACGGAAATCATTATCTGATTCTTCAATCTGCTGTTTCTCCCATGAAAGGTACAATCTCGATGCCTGGTGTGTGCACCACACCCGTGGTCCCTGATCTGTCCTTCCTCCTCCACCCTCTGCATCCTGTCCAGGACCACATCTCCCTGCTCACAAGGCGTCTGTTCCATGAGGGCAGGGTCTCCATCCTCCTGGCCCACTCCTGCCCCCAGCACTGGGAACAATGCCTGGTGCTCTATGTCGGCTGTGCTTGCCTTCGCCACATCACTCAAAGTTGTCTTGTGTCTATCCTCCTAGCCACTGCCTGGGTCCAACCCTGACCGCTTCTAGCTTACGTTGTGTAAGACTCTCCCAGCAGTTCTCTCCAGCTCCAGATCTGCCAACCCTTCAGCCTTTCTGCAGCCAGCATGGTCCTCAGCACCGTGTGCCCTCCTCTCACCCTTTCCCCTAGCCGCTTGTACTTCCCAGCCTTAGCTCTGCCCCCAAGGCCCTCTCTTGCCCCCTTTGACGGTCTAGCAGTACTTCCCACCAATGCATTTTGCTCTGCGGTCTCTAGACCTTTGCCTGGCGTGTTTCCTCCCACTGCAGCTTCTTTCTCTAAGCGCCCCTCCTTTCCTCTGGCTACTTCTTGGTCCTCCTCCAAGACGGGACTGTCAGCACCTGCTTGCGATGCCTGCCCGTCTGGATGGCTGGCCCCTTTTCTGTGTTTCTGGGGCTCTGTATGCTCACCTCCCTCTGTGCAGTCGTCCCCCCATCTCAGTGCATTGGTCTGTCTGTCTGTCTGCGCCCCACTGGGTTCTGAGCTCCCTGGAGACCAGGAGAATGCCTATTAAGGCATGTCTTGTTCACTTCAGAGTTTGTGGTGCCTGGCAAGTAGTTGGGCATCTCAATGTGTATATTGAACCAGTCGGAAACTCTCTGTCCAGAAAGAAGGTCACATTTAAAATACATAGAAGGCAGCATGTGAGTAAGGGGGAAATGCCTGTACCAAGCAGGCCCTTGGTGGCTTGTGGATGAAGGAACAAGTGAATGGAGTGTGTGGAGAGAGGTGGGGACAGTGGTGTTAACGGAGAGTTTGACTAACCAGGACAAAGATGCAGCACACAAATCCCCGGCCCTGAACCCTCCCTGCCTTCCCTCGTCACAGGTGTCTGACAACAAAGCATCCCTGCCGCCCAAGCCAGGGACCATGGCAGCAGGTGGCGGTGGGCCAGCCCCTCTGTCCTCAGCGGCACCCTCCCCCCGTCATCCTCTTTGGGAACAGCTGGACACAGAGCCAACTCCCCGTCTCTGTTCGGCACGGAAGGAAAACCAAAGATGGAGCCTGCGGCCAGCAGCCAGGCGGCCGTGGAGGAGCTAAGGACACAGGTCCGCGAGCTGAGGAGCATCATCGAGACCATGAAGGACCAGCAGAAGTGAGTGCCTGGGGACTCTTGGGGGCTGTCACCCAGGTTGCTCTCTGCCAGGCCAGCACCTAGTTCTGAAAGCATGGATCCCAGCCTGCCTTGGAGGGCGGGCCTGGTCTCCCCGGTGATGGTGGCAGCAATGGTGGGAGTGCGTGTAGACCCCGAGAGTCTTAATTTATACCTAAATTTTGCTGCATGTTTTTGCTGGACTTACTGTGTGCAGGAAGGGCACGGGCTGGCCATGGGGCATAGAGGGATGAGTCCATTGCAGGGACTGATGCTCTCAGCAGGCTGCTAAGAAGAAAAGCATTTAAATCCCCCATAAAATACAGTATGTACATGAACCACTTCTTAAATAAGCTCAACAGCTAGCTTTTCCTCTTGCAACAGAAAAATGGCAATTTCTTCACTTAGCTGCCAGATGAAGCAGTTGGCCTGCATTGAGGTACAAGTAATGTATGAAGAAGATGTAGGGAATCTTGAAGCCCAAGATTTTACACTCAGTAAGATGTTCTCACCATGAGACTGCAGTGGGCGGGGCGGGGCAGTGGGGGTCTTTCCTCCTGCATGGCTGCACACACACTCTCGCCACATCTCTAATCCTCAAGGAGCACTTTGTTGAGGAGAAAGACCTGGACACAAAAATAAGTATCATACATCATTATCATCCAGGATGTGGTTTGCAATGACAAAGCCCATAGGAGGATTAGAAGTAGAGAATGGGCATGGTGGCTCATGCCTGTAATCTCAGCACTTTGGGAGGCCAAGGCAGGTGAATCACCTGAGGTCAGGAGTTTGAGACTAGTCTGGCCAACATGGCGAAACCCTGTCTCTACTAAAAATACAAAAAAATTAGTTGGGCGTGGTGGCGTGCACCTGTAATCCCAGCCACTTGGGAGGCTGAGGCAGGAGAATTGCTTGAACCCAGGAGGAGGAGGTTGCAGTGAGCCAAGATTGCGCCACTGCACTCCAGCATGGGTGACAGAGCGAGACTCCATCTAAAAAAAAAAAAAAAAGTAGGGAGGCACTGCTCTGAGTAAACTGAGGCTCGAGGAGTTTAGGGATCAGTTAGCTGTTTCTTGAGAGAATCAAGGGAGGCATCTCAAAGAGTTATTTCCCGGGTAGGATTTTGAACGATGATTTAGGATTGCCAAGAGCACACTACTCCAGCAGCGAAAACATCATGTTGATTCCTGGCCACACGGGGCAGCCTGGTGAGGTCAACACATCCCCAGGTGACTGGCCTCCTTGGATTGGAGGTGCCTGGGGTGATGAGAGGAGATGCAGCCAGAGACTTACAGCGATGAAGCCCTCTGCCAGTCTGGGGTCAGCAGAAGCCCTGTCACCTGCCTCCCTCTACGTGGCTTGAGGGCCCTAATGTGTTTTGTGGTCACTTTGGGGGGATAACTGGGTTAAGCAAACTTAAGTTCTTTTCTGAAGGGCTCTTCAGAACCTTCGCTTTGCATTGGGAGGATGGAGAGGATAGCATATGCAAGGTGTCCCACACCTGCTTAATCACAGAACCTTTTTTTTCCAGAGCATCCTAGGATGAGGGTTCCATGGAATTCGCTTTGAGTAATGTGGCTCTAAGCGGGTTCTGTTCCACTCAGGCTGGGAGGGAATTGAAGCCTCTTGGACTTACCCCAGCCTGGAAGAGATCCATCAGATTAATATACAGGACTGACAGATGGTACTTGAGAAGGAATCCTGGGGCCAGCCAGGCTACCTCTAACCCCTTAAAGTCCCCAGCTCCTATCTGGCTCTGGAGGTTACTCATTTGGGTACCCAAAGGCCCCATCCACGTCCAGGTGACCTGTGTCTCTTTCCTAGACAGGACATCCCAGAGGCCCCAGGATACCCCAGAGCATTGGTTCTTGCCTTCTGAACAGGACCATCATGGCATCAGACTGGCTTGAATTCAGGGCTTTAGCCGTTTGGACCCTCTGAGAGGTGCCTGCAACATCTGAAATGCCCTGTGCTTCCGGGCTGCCACACCATGTTTCTCCCCCACTGTGAAGCCTGCAAATAGTTGGTGGGAATTGTCTTTCCCCGGCCAACATCTCTTGAGTCAACACCCCACAGTGGCCTCTCTTCCAAAGCCTGCCTTTTGCTGCCTACGTCAGTCTGGCCTTCGTGCCCAGGGTCAGTGGGTCCCTACTAGTCTCTTGTATTAGTTCTTCATGTCAGTTTCCTGTTAGCCTTCAACTCAAGTCCACACCAGCTCTCCTTATCCCCAAATAAGCTGGTTCTCACCTCCCTGCTTTTCTCTGGCTTTTCTCTTTCAATTCCCCTGTGTTTCTTCCTCCTCATAGACTTACGCTCATTTTCATTTCACTAGTTCAAGACTTAGTGACTTTCTTTGGACTGCTTTCCCCAATTAACTCCCCACAGCTGGACTGCTTGAGGCTTTGCCTGCCAGTCTCCTGGGGTTGGAGCATTTGCTTGGAGTCTCACCTTCTTCCTTCCTAATCCCTAAGTAGTACCCACTGAGATATGGGTGCATGATGTGTGCTTAAATAAATACAGTAATGAATCACAACTGGTTCATATTCGTTGTGATATAAACCCAGTATGTTGACAGCAGAGCTGGGACACTGCCCCAGAGAATAGGGACCATCATCGTGCTCATCCGAAGTGAGAAAATGCAATATAACTTCCACCTTATTTTACTGTGGTGTCTCAGGCATCTTTGTTTCTTGATTTTCCAATCCAGTCTGTAAAAATATGCATGTAAAATGGAGGGTTGGATACCTGAAAATGGAGGACAGCTCTCTGCCCAGTGTTTGGATGGTTGCAGTGTCCTAAGTATAGAGCCCTAACTTTGTGGGATGGTTAGTGCTGTGCACTTCATTATTTTTCATGTTGGAAAGGGCATTAGGCCGTGGATCCTAAGTCATGCCAGTTTCTCTAAGACATGATTGCCATACCGTTACTCCAATTATTTTACCCCCAAGTTTTTGGGACTTACTGTGTAGGATTTTGTGAGAATCCATGAAAACATACCAGTAACCTTTCAGCAATTAAAAACCCTATTGAAAATAAAGGAAATAGGCCAGGTGCGGTGGCTTACGCCTGTAATCCTAGCACTTTGGGAGGCTGAGGTGGGCTGATCACCTGAGGTGAGGGGTTCGGGACCAGCCTGGCCAACATGGTGAAACCCCGTCTCTACTAAAAATACAAAAATGAGCCAGGCATGGTGGTGTGTGCCTGTAATCCCAGCTCCTCGCGAGGCTGAGGCAGGAGAATCGCTTGAACCCAGGAGGCGGAGGTTGCCGTGAGCCGAGATCACCCCACTGAACTCCAGCCTGGGCAACAGAGTGAGACTCCATCTCAAAAAATAATAATAATAAAAATAAATAAATAAATAAATAAAATAAAGGAAATATATATGGAGTGGTAAAAACATCTGCAATAAAAATTACAAGAAGAGCCAGGCTTAGTGGTTCATGTCTGTAATCCTAGCACTTTGAGAGGCCAAGGCAGGAGGATTGCTAGAGCCCAGGAGTTCAAGACCAGCCTGGGCAACATAGACCCCCATCTCTACAGAAATAATTTTAAAAATTGGCCTGGCATAGTGGTGTGCGCTTGTAGTCCTAGCTACTCAGGAGGCTGAGGCAGGAGGATCGCTTGAGTTTGGGAGGTTGAGGCTGCAGTGACCTGTGATTGTGCCACTGCACTTCAGCCTGAACAATAGAGCAAACCCTTGTCTCAAAAAAAAAAAAAAAATTATAATAAGTACATTTAAAGCCCAGTGATTTTGTAATAAAGGAATGGTTATGGGGAAGATGACAGAATATGAACCTGTCATATTCTGACAGGTTACGTGAAGTCTAGTAATTGGGCAAGTCAGGCCACCACGCTGGGCCTCAGTTTCCCCATCTTATCCTTTTGAGAGAAGTTTGGACTAAGGGATTTCAAAGATCACTTCCGCACCCACCAGTTGCTGGCTACATATTTTAGGGGCCCCAGAATAATGGTGAGCCTTACTGTCTGAAACAAATTTTAAGCAGTAACAATGCAAAGAAAATAATGATGTTTTGTCCACAGTTTCTTTGTAAAAAAGGATCAGATGGATTTTGTAGTGATAATAAGAGATTTCTGATCTCTGATGAAGGAAGTCTGGGATTTTGGTTAATTTCATTGCCATTTGCTTTTCAGACGAGAGATTAAACAGTTATTGTCTGAGTTGGATGAAGAGAAGAAAATCCGGCTTCGGTTGCAGGTGCGTCCCTTTGGGTTCTGCTGCCCGTGAGTCCTAGGCTCAGTGGGGCAGGACATTGTCAGGGCTTTTATTTCAAAAATAAATGATTGTCACCTCTCTGCAGATCTGGATACATTTCCTGTGACCATCTTCTTAGAATCGTATGGGCTTACTACATATCGTTTCCCCAGGAAGTCTTGGGGAAGGGAAACATTAGGAAATGTGCCCCAAATTGGGTTTCTCATTTGGAATTTATCTTTTTTTTTTTTTCTTTTTGAGACGGAGTCTCGCTCTGTGACCCAGGCTGGAGTGCACTGGCGCCATCTTGGCTCCCTGCAACCTCCGCCTCCCGGGTTCAAGCAATTCTCCTGCCTCAGACTCCCGATTAGCTGGGACTACAGGCATGTGCCACCACACCTGGCTAATTTTTTGTATTTTTAGTAGAGACGGGGTTTCACTGTGTTAGCCAGGATGGTCTCGATCTCCTGACCTCAGGTGATCCGCCTGCCTCAGCCTCCCAAAGTGCTGGGATTACAGGTGTGAGCCACCGCACCCAGCCTGGAATTTATCTTAAACATCTCTGTGAAAAGCCCCTCTCCCACCTCCATTTCCAAGAGGCCTCATTATATGTGGTCACTATGGCTCCAGGGGCCACAGCTGTCCACGTTCGGGGGCATTTGCTCTTGATTTCTCAGTGATGGCCATTTCTGTCCTGCCAGGGTGTTAGAGCTCTGTCCCCTGTAGCCTCTGATTCAACACTGCTGTTACCAAATGGCAGAGAATGCGTGGGAGTTCTGATTGACCGAAGGTAGACTTTTAGCTTTCATCCAGTTGGCGCCCTTGTGGTGATGGGGACCCATGCTGCTTAACAAAGGATAGGTAGCTGCTTGCCATCATTTTGGGGGTGCTGACAGACACCCCCTTGAGCCAACCACAGCTGCCTTCCAACACTGCCAGATGGCCCAGCCTGTTAGGACCGCCTGCTCTACCCTCTGGCTAAGAAACTGGAATTATTGCTGCTTTTGACAAACTTTGCAGCCTGGCAGCCTGAGAATCAAAATGTGCACCATTTCCTAGTGCCTCGTGTCTGTGTGCCTGTTCTGTGTTGATGTCACTTCTGGCATTGCTGTTGATTGTCTATTCAGATGTCATGTCACCTTTAAAATTGTCAGATTGATTGTTTTCTTTCAGTCGACCAGGTTGATAATCTTTCAGCTTCTATAAAACCAGCCAATTCATTATGACTTTGTTCCATTCTTATTTTTCTCTTTCTAGATGGAAGTGAACGACATAAAGAAAGCTCTACAATCAAAATGAATACTTGATCAATGAAATGTCACATTATTCATCCTGAGTCCGAGACTCAAATTTTCTGCCCCAGCCAAAATAATCTTGTGCCAAAAGATTAAAGGTTTGCCTCAAAATGTCCCTGTTTGAAAGATTAGCACAAAAGTCTTGATAGCACAACACAAATTCCATCCAAGAGGAGAATCTTCCCCAGGGTTTAGTCCTGGGGCTGGCACTCGTTGTGACTTACACAGAGCAAAATTGTGCTAAAGGCTTTTCTACTCTGAGATCTCAATGCGAAATGAAAACTCAGGCAGTTTAGTCCATAGTGGTACTATTTTGATGATATTTTCCATTAATAAAATGTAATTTCAGATTATTCGTTTACAAGCTTTATAATTTTATGATTTTTTAATCGTGTTTTGTCACAGACTTCCGTAGTGTTTGTACTACACGTAGTCAGAAGCGAGTGTCCTTTTCTTTTGCTTCAGGCTAAGAGCTGCCTCGCTCTTTGTCCCCCCATTAGGATTCTATTACATATGCAATTGTAGGTTCAACCTGTCCCTTTCCCTGCCAGCAAACCCCACCACCCTAAGAGAAATTTTAGCTTATATATGATGGTATATTTACAAAAAGAGAAAGAGAAAGTCTAGTATTTGCAATGATCTGTGCCTTCTTTTTACCACCCTCTTGATTGGAGCTTTTTGTGATGCAGCTACCATGATTCAAAAAAATTAAAAATTAAAAAAAAAATCTGCCACTTATCCAAGTCCACTAGAGGCCACTGTCTTCAAAGCTTCTCTCACCCTAGCCAAAGGTCCTAAGAGGAGACAGCTGTGAAGTTGGGCGTGCTGTGTGGTACCAGCTGTGACTTTTCTATTTCTCCTAGTTTTAGGTTGTTCATGAAACTAGAAATGTCATCCTGCTTGATTTTTCATCAGCCAAGTTAAACCCCTGCTTTCTGTCCTTTGCCCCTTTTGCGTGAACAGAATATGCATTATTAAAGCAAAAATAAATAAAAGTAAAATGCAAATGAAAACAAGGGAGGGAAAGTTGTATTATTTCCTGCACTGGGTTACCCGTGTGTGTTATTGTTTAAACTGTATTCACATAATGTCATTTGCCTTGCTCACTTGTAACCCCTTCCTCAGGTCCAAGAGAATGGGAGGAGGGTCATGTTGAAGTGTAGCCGTTGGAACTTTCTTGCATTTATGGAGTTGCTTTTTCTTTCCCAAGGAAACTGATGTTTGCCTGTCCGCTTTATCTTTGTAGTATATGAACAGTTCAGCCTTAGACTATGTAACTGTTTTCTCATCCTTAGCTGAAAATGAGGGGCCTACTGTATTGCGAGACTGTTCAGGGGTAGGGGTGGAGGGGGTGGTCCCTTAATGGCCCCTGAAGATGTTGGATGTGTTTCTCAAAAGCTGCTTTGTCTATTTCCTGAGTTTAATAGTGAAACTACTAAACATTAATAGATTGGCACAGCCACAAAGAATGAGAGTTGATAATACTGAAGAAGTGATGCAAAAACAAAAAATCACATTATTGATCATTGATAGTATTACAAATAAATGTCTCTTCCTTTCTCTTCCTCCCTCCCTCCTCCTGCCTTCCTCTTAACCTATGTGCTCATCCTTGCTACTTGAGGCTGTTATTTCCCTCCGAGTATTTAAGGAGCCCAAACACCTTGGTCTTCCTGGGTGGGGGCATAATTAAGGGAAGGGAGTGTATAAGGAAGGAAACCTCATACCCTCCATTCCCATCCCTGGATATATTGCCTTTTCAGCAGCCTCGGGTTCAGTGTGCTTGGGGTCAGGAGTGACAGGTTCCCAAGAGCAGCGTAAAATATCCATGTACCCCTTGACAGTTATAAGCATTTCTGCGTTAAACTTGAAGATTCCAGAGATTCCCCACGACCTAATGATCTAAGAATGCAGATTGGATTCTTTGATGTTCAAATTTCTCATCTACTTATGAAAATCCCTAATTATATAGTTTTATATAATGTGTATACAGAGTAGGATTGTTGATGAAATTGAGCGGTTGGAACACCCTCATGGAGCACTGGCAACATGGAATGTAGAGAGCTGATGTCTTCCCCCTCATAGAGGCCATTGGCTTCCTTTGTATAAGGAGAGGGAGAAGTGATTCTGGAAGGAGAAGTTGGTATGTCTAGCTTCATTGCTGCCCCTCGGGCTACCCAGCAAGAGGATTCTGCGTCAAGGAACTGGAGGAGCCGCTACCCAAACTGCCACCATCTTTACTCTTTACAAAATGGACCCATCGAGAATGTTGAAAAGCTTGGAAGTATCACTTTTGAAAAAAAAAAATTATTTTGCATTCAGCATGGACTCGACCAGGCATCTATGGAGATTATTTTTTTGCTTCATTTTATAAAGTTGTATTTAGAAAAGTCTTAAGTATTGTGCTTTGTAAAGAAGATGATTAAAATGAAATTTTGTGAGAATAGTTTTGTTCAAAGTTGTCATGGTCCAAGAGGAATGATTTTTTTTTTGGAATACCATTTTTCTCCACTTTATACAATTAGATTTCTCTTATAGAAATATCTTTAGAAGACATGGAATATAGTGCCTCTCCCCCATCTTTCCCAAGTGAACAGAAATAATCTGTGAAATCTGTGCCTGTGAATTCTATTTTTTAAATTGTTCAGTTTTATACTCATATCTAATCAGAAAATGCCAGTTAGGTATAAATTCTTTTTTAGTGTAAAAAATTTTAAGTCATCGTTATTCAAATAACTGTGTAAAGCCACTTTTTTTTTTTTTTTTTTTTTGGAGACAGACTCTCACTCTGTCACCCAGGCTGGAGTGTGATGTTGCAATCTCTGCTCACTGCAACCTCCGCTTCCTGGGCTCGAGTGATTCTCCTGCCTCAGCCTCCCCAGTAGCTGGGATTACAGGTGCCCGCCACCGCGCCTAACTAATTTTTGTATTTTTAGGAGAGACGAGGTTTCGCCATGTTGGCCAGGCTGGTCTCGAACTCCTGACCTCAGGTGATCTGCCCACCTCGGCCTCCCAAAGTGCTGGGATTACAGGCATGAGCCACTGCTCCTGGCCAAGCCACTTTTATTCACACACAGTCCTCTAGGTGGCACACTCAAGTACATAATTTGTTTTCTTCCATAAGGACATCCTGTATGTATCCTCACACGTGTCTTTGCTTATTAGTGGCAGGGTTTTCTTTCCTTTCATAACCCGCTTCTTGATGGGAAAACTGCAGGATGTATAATTTATTGCTCAAATTCGCCACGGTCTGTATAAAAATAATCCCCAGGTCCCACAAAGGCCTTTGTATTGTAACACGAGGTCATCCTGGTCTCCTTTTTGTGGTATGAGATTAGGTTTTAGTCCTCTAGTTATTTTAGCACAAATTAACATCGAGATGTTTTGGCACCAAGGGGGCTTGGTGAAAGCTTCCCTCTTTGATTTTGTACAAACGAGAACCATAACAAAGCACGCATGCCTGGGTGACCGGCATTCAGCGTGACTGATTGTGGCATCCGACAGAGGGAAGCCTTGGCACTTAGGACCCAGGGAAGAAGATGCTGTGCCCAAAATTAGCACGAGTGAAGGCGCACAATGGCCAAGCCAGAAATAAATATCAGTGGTGTAAGGACAGGCAGGGACCAGGTCTCTTAAGGGGATGAACTTTTCCTGTCACTCCTAGTCCTATTCCTAGGGTCACCAAGGCTTGGTTCCCAACATGTGGAGCAGAGGCGGCCTGTGCAACTGACAAGAATCCATGAAGTCAGTACAGGTTCCCACATGGTGGTTTTACTTTATGCCCTTTTTCTTTTTTGAAGTGGAGTCTCACTCTGTCACCCAGGCTGGAGTACAGTGGTGCAATCTTGGCTCACTTCAATCTCCGCCTCCCGGGTTCAAGTGATTCTCCCACCTCAGCCTCCTGAGTAGCTGGGACTACAGGCGCCCACCACCATGCCCAGCTAATTTTTGTATTTTTAGTAGAGATGGGGTTTCACCATGTTGGCCAGGCTGGTCTCGAACTCCTGACCTCAGGTAATCCGCCCGCCTCGACCTCCCAAAGTGCTGGGATTACAGGCGTGAGCCCCCGCACCCGGCCTATTTCATGTCTTTTGAATTGATTCCAAATTGAAGTGGCTGTGGGGGCAGCCCCTTCCCACAAATGACGGGGTGCTCATTGTGTTTGTGAATTTGGAATTCACAATAAAATGGGCTCTTCCTTTTTTCTTGTTGGAGCAATAGGTGATAACTTATTTCAACCAAAAAACAGAACAAGGTGATGTAGTAGGTTGTAGCTAGAATTTTCTGAGGGAAAAGAAAACAAAAACAAAAATAAAAAAACTGAATTCCTGGCAAACCAGCTTCATGGAGCTGTTCTCTTTAAGTGGCAACAAGTTTAATTAAATTATGCAGATAATTATGTAACAATGTCATTTTAGTCTTGAATGCTCCCTGTTCCCACCCACCCCATAGAATATTACCAGTTCTTCAGAAAGCTAAGATTTGTTTGCAAGCTTTGAGCTCTTTGATGGGAAGGTGCCCTGGAAATGCAAATTTTCGTTACAGCTTCTATTAAAAAAAAAAAAAAAAAGGCCAGGCGCGGTGGCTCACGCCTGTAATCCCAGCACTTTGGGAGGCCGAGGCGGGCGGATCACCTGAGGTCAGGAGTTCAAGTCCAGCCTGGCCAACATGGTGAAACCCAGTCTCTACTAAAAATACAAAAATTAGCTGGGTGTGGTGGCGGGCGCCTGTAATCGTAGCTACTCAGGAGGCTGAGACAGGAGAATTGCTTGAACCCAGGAGGCAGAGGTTGCAGTGAGCCAAGATCACGCCATTGCACTCCAGCCTGAGCAACAAGAGCGAAGCTCCATCTCAAAAAAAAAAAAAAAAAAAAAAGGGCCGGGCATGGTGGCTGACGCCTGTAATCCCAGCAATTTGGGAGACTGAGGTGGGCGGATCATGAGGTCAAAGAGATCGAGACCATCCTGACCAACATGGTGAAACTCTATGTCTCTACTAAAAATACAAAAAAAAAAAAAAAAATTAGCTGGGCGTGGTGGCACGCCTGTAGTCCCAGCTACTCGGGAGGCTGAGGCAGGAGAATCACTTAAACTTGGGAGGGGGAGGTTGCAGTGAGCCAAGATCACACCACTGCACTGCAGCCTGGTGACAGAGTGATACTCTGTCTCAAAAAAATAAATAAAAATAAAAGTTTTAAGGGATTTACAAACCAAATTTTAAACTAACCCAGCTGGTAAAAGCCATCCTGAAACCAAACGAAAAAACATGAAGAAATCAATAACATTTCCAAGGTTATTTCCCCCAAAGAAAAACAGAGATGTCTGGCCAGGCGAGGTGACTCATGCCTATAATCTCAGCACTTTGGGAGGCCAAGGTGGGTGGATTGCCTGAGCTCAGGAGTTCCAGACCAGCCTGGCCAACATGGTAAAACCCTGTCTCTACTAAAATACAAAAAATTAGCCGGATGTGGTGGTGCACGCCTATAATCCCAGCTATGTGGGAGGCTGAAGCACGAGAATTGCTTGAATCTGGGAGGTGGAGGTTGCGGTGAGCCGAGATTGCGCCAATGCACCTCAGCCAGGGTGACTGGAGTGAAACCCTGTCTCCAAAAAAAAAAAAAAAAAAAAGAAAACAGCGATGTCTTAGGAGACATACAGCAGATTCTTTTCAAGCTTCATGAATATTTCTTAGAGTCAATCTGAGAAAACCAAGAATTTGGCTGGGGCTGAAGCTCTGCCCTTGAATGCCGAAGGGAAATAGATGAATAGGGAGTAAACGGATGCCTGTGTGAAATGCCTGCTCATTTCCCTGCTGTCGTCCCAAGGCAGCTCTCAGAAAATGTTCTTTGTTCTCAATCAGGGCAGTCTTCTTGGAGGAAGTGAATCTGGAAGGAGGAGAAGGACATGAATTGAAAGAGGAATTATCAGAGGAAGCTTCAGGCCTGAAGGTAGAACTAATCTGCTTTGATAGGGACGCGTGTGGGTGGTGCTGAGAATCTGGGAGGGGTGATGAGGAAGACAAAACGGTACAGCTGAGGGTGACAACTTTCAGGGTAATTGAGGACACTTCACATGCTGAGGATGGGCCTGTCGATGAAAGTGTCACCAATGAATCTTCAATGTCTTAAAAATGTTTAGGCCAGGCTGAGTACGGTGGCTCACGCCTGTAATCCCAGCACTTTGGGAGGCTGAGGCGGGCGGATCACCTGAGGTCAGGAGTTCGAGACCAGCCTGGCCAACATGGTGAAACCCTGTCTCTACTAAAAATACAAAAATTAGCCAGGCGTGGTGGTGGGTGCCTGTAATCCCAGCTACTTGGGAGGCTGAGGCAGGAGAATCGCTTGAACGTGGGAGGCAGAGGTTGCGGTGAGCTGAGATGGTGCCACTGCACTCCAGCCTGGGCAACAGAGTGAGACTCTCTCTCTCAAAAAAAAAAAAAAAGTTTAGGCCGGGCACGGTGGCTCACACCTGTAATCCTAGAATTTTGGGAGGCCAAGGGAGGTGGGTTGCTTGAGCTCAGGAGTTCAGTACCAGTCTGGGCAACATATGGAGACCCCATCTCTACAAAAACAAACAAAAAAAAAATACAAAAATTTGCCAGGCTTGGTGGTGCGTGCCTGAAGTCCTAGCTACTCAGGAGGCTGAAGCGGGAGGATCACTTAAGCCCAGGAGGTTGAGGCTGCAGTGAGCTGTGTTTGCACCACTGCACTCCAGCGTAGGTGAGAGAGTTGAGACTGTGTCCCCACCGCCGCCAAAAAAAAAAAAATGTTTAGAGCACCAGAGTGGTGACTGTAGGCTCAAATGTAGAACAAAGTCACCTTGAGAATTTTTAGATAACTTTTTTTTCTGAATATGAAGAGAATATTTATGCCCAAAGTAGAAAATACAAAATATAAAGAGAAGACAGACATTCTCAGAAACAGCCTTTAATTTTGGTCTCTGATAAGAAGGTCATTCTGTATTTATAGTTTTATAGCCTGCTGTTTATACTTAATATCATTTTTTGTCTTTTTTTTGTGAAAACAATTTGTAATGGCTGCATAGTATTCCATCTGTAAATATTCCAGAAAGCATTTGACCAATCTCTTATCTAACATATATAGGGTGCTTGTGGTGATGTGCCAGATGCCATGAGAGGCGCTGAATGCGACAGAGTCCCTGCCCTGAAGGAGCTCGGTGTCAAATGGGCAGAAGTAGGCAGGTAAACAGGCAAGTCTTCCTCAATACAAAACACAACCACATAGAAAAGCCCCCAGAGCTTTGGCGTGACAGAGGAGACACGCCCACTGGAGCCTTGAGGGGAGGGAAGGTCAGGGAAAGAAGCACATTTCTCATGAACTTAATTTTTTTCTTTTTAAAATAAAGTTGTCATGGACATCTTTACGCATCAATCTATGTCCACATTTCTTTTTTCTTTTCTTTTTATTTATTTATTTATTTTTTGAGATGGGGTCTCACTCTGTCACCCAGGCTGGAGTGCATGCAGTGGTGCCATCTCGGCTCACTGCAACCTCCATCCCCTGAGCTCAAGGGATCCTCCCTCCTCAGCGTCCTAAGTAGCTGAGACCACAGATGCACGCCACCACGCCTGGCTACATTTGTGTGTGTGTGTGTGTGTGTGTGTGTGTGTGTGTGTGTGTGTGTGTGTGTGTGTATTTTTGGTAGAGACAGGGTTTCACCGTGTTGCCCAGGCTGCTCTTGAACTCCTGAGCTTAAGCAATCCACCCACCTTGGCCTCCCAAAGTGCTGGGATTACAGGCGTGGGCCACCATGCCTGGCCTATGTCCACATTTCTGACCTATCCTTAAGATAATTCCAAAATGTGGAACGTGAGTATAAGTTGCCTGATATTTTTAGCAAAAATCATTTTTGGCCAATTATAAACTTAGTTAATTATTAACATTAGCATATACAAGTGACTAACCACCCATCTTTCCTTAAAGTTGCATTTGCCTAAATCCTGATGGGGGTCAGATCTGGATCTCTTTTTTCCTGATTGGTCACTGCTCCAATGTCACCTCATCAGAGAGGCCCTCCCTACCCCTCTAAATAAAAGAGCAACTTTAGCCTTGACCCACCCCCAGAGTCCCCATATCAATACCTCCTTCATTTATTTTCCCTTGCTTGCTTTGTTTCTGTTTTCATTCTCCCCTCCCTTAGAATGAAACCACTCTGAGGATAGTGACTTTTCTGTCACTGCTCTATCCCCAGCACCTAAAACATTGACAGATATATATTAATAGTAATCACTTGATATGTAGTTGACTGAATAGATGAATTGGTAATTGTGACTGATGTCAAATACAATTTATTCTATACATTTGAGCAGCCCGGTTTGACCTTTACTAAAACTTTAGTACGAAACTGGGGCAGTAGGGAAGCTCCACAGCAAAAGAAACAGATACAAAGAAAGCCTTCAGAGCACTTTACTTCTATATGAGTCTCAGCCAACACCCGGACCCTAAGGAGAGTGCTTCTTGCATTACGATGGTTCTCAAAACCAAGTTCATGTCATCTGAACACCATTTTCTCTAAGACGTCCAGTCACTACTTAGAAACCTGTGGCTACCTCTGTTTTAGAAAGTAAAGTTGTTTTTTTTTTTTCCTATACTCATTCTGGAGGAAAAAAAAGAAATGAATTCTGGGCTGAAAATGGTGGCTCAAGCCTGTAATCACAGCACTTTGGGAGGCCGAGGCAGGTGGATCACTTGAGGCTAGGAGTTCGAGACCAGCCTGGCCAATGTGGTGAAACCCCATCTTTCCTAAAAATAGAAAAATTAGCTGGGCATGGTGGCACATGCCTGTAATCCCAGCTCTTTGAGAGGCTGAGGCGAGTAGATTGCTTGAGGACAGAAGTTTGAGACCAGCCTGGCCAACAAGTCCTGTCTCTACTAAAAAATACAAAAATTAGCCCAGCATGGTGGCACACACCTGTAATTCCAGCTACTCAGGAGGCTGAGGCATGAGAATCACCTGAACTTGGGAGGTGGCTGTTGCAGTGAGCTGAGATCATGCTACCGCACTCCAGCCTGGGTGACTTGCAGGCTGCACTCCAGCCTGGGTGACGGCAAGACTCTGTCTCAAAAAAAAAAGGGAATTCTTTGCTCACTCTTGATTCTTCTCTGAGGTCAGCTGAGAACCTAATTGCTCCCTCTCAGGGCAAACCATCTGCTCTCAAAGTGATGAGTAAGTGGGAAAGGTAGATAAGCGCTGAGCTTCTAGGAAGAGCCATAGAGCAGTGGTTCTTAGAATGTGATCCCCAAAAGAACAGCATTAGTATCACCACTGGGGAACTTCGTAGAAATGAAAATTCTTGCGCCCTGTCCCAGACTTACTGAATCAGAAATTCTGGAAAGCAACCCAACAATCTGTGTTTTAACAAGTCCTCTCAGTAATTCTGATGCACGCATAAGTTTGAAGACCACCATCATGGGGGGATCAACTCATTCCCAGTGAGTTGTGTGTAGAGTAGCTGACAGCAATCTTTTCCAGAAATCTCTAATTGTCCTTGGCTGAAGCAAAACAAGGTGCACTACTCAGAAATAATGCCGTAGTCTATTTGGTTGAAACATGTGAAACTAACATTTTTTTAGATCAAATATGGTTGAATAGATAGGACTTCCAGTTTCAGCTCAGAGATATGGAAGAGCTGCATGAAATCCCTTCCTGTGCTAACAACAAGAAAAAATCTGGACAGACTGGAAATTAATAGAGAACTAAGTTCAAAGAGCAAATGGCCATTTGAAAATCTGGGCCAGGTGTGGTGGCTCACACCTGTAATCCCAGCAGTTTGGGAGGCCGAGGCGGGAGGATTGCTTCAGCCCATGAGTTCAAGACCAGCCTAGGCAACATGTCAAGGCCCCGTCTCTACAAAAAGGACAAAAAATAGCCAGGTGTAGTGTCGCCTGCCTGTGGTCCCAGCTACTTGAGAGACTGATGCAGGAGGATCACTTGAGCCTTGAGGCTGCAGTGAGCCGTGATCACACCACTGCATTTCAGCCTGGGTGACAGAGCAAGACCCTGTCTCAAAAAAAAAAAAAAAAAAGGCTAAGCACTTCCTGCAAGACACAGGATCTGAGCATTTGGTTACCAAGGGCAGAAACCACCAGATGCCATAGAACTAGGTAGAAAGGTCAGGCTAGAAAATTTGACCAATTTCTGGAAGCCAACTGTGGGCTAGCTTGAGAGTGTGCAGCTCCTAAGAAAGACTGTCATCCTTCTGCAGGCTTTTCCTCCAGGAACCCCACCTGGTTCTCACAGGGAAGATCAGGGGAAATCCAGAGAAAACTCATGGTGCTGGCTCAGGAACCACTGAGAAATCTACTCAGACCCTTCTCCCTTAAGGAACAAAAGGCTATTCTGCATGGGGAAAGACATGGTCCGAGGGCCCTGGTGAATTACCATTGCAACTAGGGGAGGGAACTGCACTCAACTCTAGCTCTTCATCTCAACTAAAAACAATTCAACCTTCAGAGAAAAGGGCTTCAAGTCTATAGACTGAAAACACTTGTAGATACCCACTGCAGCTGGGAGAAGGGAATGGGAGGGAGCTCTGTCCCTGGAGGAGAAACAGAAACAACTGTGAAAGTTACACCCGAGACACAAGCCCACTGTGCACTCCAAAGACTGAAGTTTAGAATATTAGAGAATCCATCCCCCAACAGCATGCTAACAAGCCTCCAGGAATAACAATAGCAGGGAAGACTGCAAGAGACAGACGTTGGGGAGCAGCACAAAGGGAAGCCCCAAAGCCAAGAGAGGTGGGGGACAAAAAAAGATCACTAGAGGAATCTGAAGTTTGTAATGTTCATAGGAAAACAAATCTCAACACAGCCCAACTCCTGGCCGGATCAACATAAAGTCCCACACTAAAGGTTTATTATCTTAGTATCTGCTGCCCTATATACAATGTCCACCTTTCGACAAAAAATTACAAGGCATGCCAAAAGAAAAAAAGCATTCTGAAGAGACAAGTGATCAGATTCAGACTTAGATATGGCATTGCTATTAAAGTATCAGAGAATTTTATTTTATTTTATTTATTTTAGATGAAGTCTTGCTGTGTCACCCAGGCTGGAGTGTAATGATGTGATCTTGGCTCACTGCAATCTCTGCCTCCCAGGTTCGAGCAATTCTCCTGCCTCAGCCTCCCGAGTAGCTGGGACTAAAGGTGCATGCCATCATGCCTGGCTAATTTTTTGTTTGTATTTTTAGTACAGACAGGGTTTCACATTTTGGCCAGGCTAGTCTCGAACTGCTGACTGCAGGTGATTTGCCTGACTCAGCCTCCCAAAGTGCTGGGATTACAGGCAGGAATTTTAAATAATTATGATCACTATGGTTTTAGTTTTAGTTTTTTATTTATTTATTTATTTATTTATTTTTTTTTTTTATTATACTTTAAGTTTTAGGGTACATGTGCACATTGTGCAGGTTAGTTACATATGTATACATGTGCCATGCTGGTGGTATATCTCCCAATGCTATCCCTCCCCCCTCCCCCCACCCCACAACAGTCCCCAGAGTGTGATATTCCCCTTCCTGTGTCCATGTGATCTCATTGTTCAATTCCCACCTATGAGTGAGAATATGCGGTGTTTGGTTTTTTGTTCTTGCGATAGTTTACTGAGAATGATGGTTTCCAATTTCATCCATGTCCCTACAAAGGACATGAACTCATCATTTTTTATGGCTGCATAGTATTCCATGGTGTATATGTGCCACATTTTCTTAATCCAGTCTATCATTGTTGGACATTTGGGTTGGTTCCAAGTCTTTGCTATTGTGAATTGTGCCGCAATAAACATACGTGTGCATGTGTCTTTATAGCAGCATGATTTATAGTCCTTTGGGTATATACCCAGTAATGGGATGGCTGGGTCAAATGGTATTTCTAGTTCTAGATCCCTGAGGAATCGCCACACTGACTTCCACAATGGTTGAACTAGTTTACAGTCCCACCAACAGTGTAAAAGTGTTCCTATTTCTCCACATCCTCTCCAGCACCTGTTGTTTCCTGACTTTTTAATGATTGCCATTCTAACTGGTGTGAGATGATATCTCATAGTGGTTTTGATTTGCATTTCTCTGATGGCCAGTGATGATGAGCATTTTTTCATGTGTTTTTTGGCTGCATAAATGTCTTCTTTTGAGAAGTGTCTGTTCATGTCCTTCGCCCACTTTTTGATGGGGTTGTTTGTTTTTTTCTTGTAAATTTGTTTGAGTTCATTGTAGATTCTGGATATTAGCCCTTTGTCAGATGAGTAGGTTGCAGAAATAACGCCCCATACCTACAACTATCTGATCTTTGACAAACCTGAGAAAAACAAGCAATGGGGAAAGGATTCCCTATTTAATAAATGGTGCTGGGAAAACTGGCTAGCCATATGTAGAAAGCTGAAACTGGATCCCTTCCTTACACCTTATACAAAAATCAATTCAAGGTGGATTAAAGATTTAAACCTTAGACCTAAAACCATAAAAACCCTAGAAGAAAACCTAGGCATTACCATTCAGGACATAGGCGTGGGCAAGGACTTCATGTCCAAAACACCAAAAGCAATGGCAACAAAAGCCAAAATTGACAAATGGGATCTAATTAAACTAAAGAGCTTCTGCACAGCAAAAGAAACTACCATCAGAGTGAACAGGCAACCTACAACATGGGAAAAGTTTTAGTTTTTTTTGTTTTTGTTTTTGTTTCTTTGATATAGTCTCACTCTGTAGCCCACGCTGGAGTGCAGTGGTGTGATCACGGCTCACTGCAGCATCAACCTCCTGGACTCAAGTGATCCTCCTGCCTCAGCTTCCCAAGTAGCTGGGACTACAGGCATGCATCACCACAGCCAGCTAATTTTTTGTATTTTTTTGTAGAGATGGGGTTTTGCCATGCTGCCCAGGCTGGTCTCAAACTCCTGAGCTCAAGTGATCCACCTGCCTCAGCCTCCCAAAGTGCTGTGATTACAGGTGTGAGTCACCGTGACCAGCCCAATTACTATGTTAAAGTCTCTCACAACCTAAGTAGACATCATGCAAAATCGGATAGGTAATTTCAGCAGAGATGGGAACTGTAAGAATCAAATGGCTAGAAATAAAAAAACACAGTAACTGAAATGAAGACTATCATTGATGGGCTCATCAGTAGACTTGAATATTTACATTTACTTGGCTAGATAGCAAAACTGAAAAAGATAAAAAGAGAGAAGGCAGCCATTAAAAGTATAGTAAATAAGAACAACTTTATGACATCTTGGGCATCTTTATGACATCAACATCTTAGAACAAATGGACCAATTCCTTGAAAACCACAAATTATCAAAACTTAACCAAGATAGAATGGACAATCTGAATAGTTATATAACCATTAGAAAAAATTGAACTTGTAATTAACACACCCTGAAAAAGAAATCTCCAAGTCTCAATGACTTCACTGGAGAATTCTACCAAACATTTGAAGAAGTGACACCAGTTTTACCCAGTCTATTCCAGAAGAGAGAAGACAACAGAATAGTCCCCAAGCTATTTTATGAGGCTAGTATTACCCCGATATACAAACAAGGCAAAGGCAATACGAAAAAAAATGAAAACAAAACTACAGATCAATATTTCTCATGAACCTAGATGCAAATATCTTCAATAAAATATTAGCATATCACATTCAGCAATGTGTAACAAAAATGACATGCCACAACTAAGTGGGATTTATTCCAAGAATGCAAGGTTGGCTCAACATTTGAAAGTCAGTGTAATCCACCATATCAACAGGCTAAAGAGAAAAAATCATATGGTCCTATCAATTGATACATAAAAAGCATTTGCAAAAAAATGCAATACCCATGCACAATAAAGACTCTCAGCAAATTAGGAACAGAGGGAACAGCACCTACAAAAAACTTACAGCTAACATCATCCTTAGGGTGAAAGACCTGAATGTTTTTCCCCTAAGATCAGGCAAGGATGCCCACTCTCACTGCTCTTTTTCAACATAGTACTGCAAGTTCTAGCCACAGTAATAAGGCAACAAAAAAAGAAAAAAGAGAGAGAGAGAGAAAACTCTCCCTTGCAGATTACATGATTGTCTACATAGTAAATTTCAAGAAAACAAAAATCTCTTGAACTAATAAGTGAGCTCAGCAAGGTTGTGTAATACAAATTCACACAAAAAGTTGCATTTCCACATACTAACAATGAACATATGAAGCCTGAAATTAAACATCATACCATCTACAATCACGCTAAAGAAAATTTAATTCTTGGGTATAAATTTGACAAAATGTGTACAGGATCTGTATGCTGAAAATTAAAAAATTCTAATGAAAGAAATCAAATAACATCTAAATGGAGAGTCATACAATGCTCATAATTTGGAAGATTCAACATAATAAAGTATTCTCTCTGAACTGATCTATTGGGTTTGATATACTTCCTTTCAAAATCCTAGAAACTTTTTTTGTAGACATAGGCAAGCCTATTCTGAAATGTGTATGGAAAAACATAGGCCAAAACTCAACCAAGATAGAATAGACAATCTGAATAGTTATATAACCATTAGAAAAAATTGAACTTGTAACTAAAACACCCTGAAAAGCAAATCTCCAAGTCTCAATGACCTCACTGGAGAATTCTACCAAACACTGGAAGAAGTGACACCAATTTTACACAATCTTTTCCAGAAGATAGAAGATAACAGAATAGTTTCCAAGCTATTTTATGAGGCTAGTATTACCCTGATATCCAAACAAGGCAAAGGCAGTACCAAAAAAATTAAAACAAAATTACAGATCGATATTTCTCATGAACCTAGATGCAAGTATAGCTAAAACAATCCTGGAAAAAAAGTAAAGGAGGAATCCTTCTACCCAGTATTAAGAGCTACTATATAGCTTCACTAATGAAGAGAGTGTGGTAATGGTGGTGGGATAGACAGGTCAATGCAATATAGAACCCAGAAATAGACTCATACACATGCACAACTGATTTTTGACAAAGAGGCAATTCAGTGAAGGAAGGACAAGCTTTTCATCAAATGGTGCTGAAGCACTTGAACATCCACAGGCAAAAAAGTAAACCTCAACCTATATCTCACATCTTATACAAAAATTACCCCAAAATGGATCATGGACTTGCATATAAAAGTGAAACTATAAAATTTTTTAGAACAAAACATAGGCAAAAATCTTCAGGCCCTAGTGCTACGCAAAAAGTTTTTAAATTTGGAACCAAAAGCGCAATCCATAAATGGAAAAAAATTGATAAATTGAACCTCATCAAGATTAAAAACTTTTGTTCTGTCTGTGACAATTCTTGTTAAGAGGATGAGAAGACAAGCTACAGACTGGGAGAAAATATTTGCAAACCACATATCCACCAAAGGATTGGTATCTAGAGTATACAAAGAACACACAAACTAAAGAGTTAAAAAAAAATCCAACTAGAAAATGGCTGGGCGCAGTGGCTCACGCCTGCAATCTCAACACTTTGGGAGGTTGAGGCTGGCAGATCACTTGAGGTCAGGAGTTCAAGACCAGCCTGGCAACATGGCGAAACCCGGTCTCTACTAAAAATACAAAAATTAGCAGGGTGTGGTTGTGGGCGCCTGTAGTCCCAGCTACACAGTGGCTGAGGCACGAGAATCACTTGAACCTGGGAGGTGGAGGTTGCAGTGAACTGAGATTGCACTCCAGCCTGGGTGACAGAGTGAGACTCTGTAAAAAAAAAAAAAAAAAAGAGTGGGGGCAGGCATGGTGGCTCACGCCTGTAATCCCAGCACTTTGGGAGGCCACGTGGGCAGGTCACTTGAGGCCAGGAGTTTGAGACCAGCCTGGCCAACATGGTGAAACCCCATGTCTACTAAAAATACAAAAATTAGCCAGGTGGGGTGGCACGCGCCTGTAGTCCCAGCTACTCAGGAGGCTGAGGCAGGAGAATTGCTTGAACCTGGGAGGTGGAGGTTGCAGTGAGCTGAGATTGCACCACTGCACTCCAGCCTAGGTGACAGAGTGAGACTCCATTTCAAAGAAACAACAACAACAACAAAAACTGGTACATGAAAGTTTATAGCAGCTTTATTTATAATAGGCAAAAACTGGAAACAACCAAGATGTCCTTCAAATGGTGAATGGTTAAAGAAACTGTGGTATATCCATGCCATGGAATAGTACTCAGCAATAAATGGAATGGACTATGGATACATGCAACATCTTGGATGAATCCTAAGGAATGATGCTGAATGAAAAAAGAATTTCAAAATGTTACATATTGTGTGATTCCATTTACATAACTTTTTGTTTGTTTGAGACGGAGTCTTGCTCTGTTGCCCAGGCTGGAGTGCAGTGGCACGATCTCGGCTCACTGCAACCTCCGCCTCCCGGGTTCAAGCAATTCTTCTGCCTCAGCCCCCCGAGTAGCTGGGACTACAGGTGTGTGCCACCACACCCAGCTAATTTTTGTATTTTTAGTAGAGACAGGGTTTCACCATGTTGGCCAGGCTGGTCTTGAACTCCTGACCTAGTGATTCGCCCACCTCGGCCTCCCAAAGTGCTGGGATTACAGGCATGAGCCAATGCCCCCGGCCTTTTTTTTCATTTCTATAATTTTGTCACTTCAAAAATGTTATGTGGCTGGGCGCCTGTAATCCCAGCACTTTGGGAGGTCAAGGCAGGCGGATCACTTGAGATCAGGAGTTTGAGACCAGCCTGGCCAACATGGTGAAACTCCATCTCTACTAAAAATACAAAAATTAGCCAGATGTGGTAGCAGGCGCCTGTAATCCTAGCTACTCGGGAGGCTGAGGCAGGAGAATTGCTAGAACCCGGGAGGTGGAGCTTGCAGTGAGCCGAGATCGCGCCAGTACACTCCAGCCTGGGCGACAGAGCAAGACTCCGTCGCAGGGGGCAAGTGGGGAAGAAGAGATGAGTGCTTGCCAGCAGTTAGGGATGGGGGTTGAGAAGGGTGATGGGTGTGGCTATCAAAGGGTGACAGAACCAATCCTTGTGTGTATACACACACACACACACACACACACACACACACACACACACACACATATATATATATATTTTTTTGAGACACAGTCTCACTCCATCACCCAGGCTGGAGTGCAGTGGCATGATCTCAGCTCACTGCAACCTCTGTCTTCCGGGTTCAAGCAATTCTCATGCCACAGCCCCTTGAGTAGCTGGGACTACAGGCACGTGACACCACGCCTGGCTAATTTTTGTACTTTTAGTAGAGATGGGGTTTCATCATGTTGGCCGGGCTGGTCTTGAACTCCTGACCTCAGGTGATGCACCCATCTCAGCCTCCCAAAGTGCTAGGATTACAGGTGTGAGCCACTGTGCCCGGCCCTGTTTTGTATTTTGATTGTATCAAGGTCATTGTCTCGGTTATGGTAGTATACAACAAGATGTTAACATTGGGGCAAACTGGATCAAGGGTACACTAGATGTCTCTGTTTTATTTCTTATAATTGCATGTGAATCTACAATTATCTCAAAAGAAAACATTTTAATTAAAAAAGTTTTTTACATACACAAAACAACAATAGAGACAAATATGGAATCCTCTAGGAGAGGGTCATCAGGGTGGAGAGTAGTCTGGAAATGATGCCATGGAGAAATGATCGAAGGGCCTGGGAGGTGGGGTATCACCTGCAAAAGAGAAGACTTAAGGAGAATTCTTGGACAGTTGCCATGTGGAAGAATAATTAAATTGGAACCAGTGGGTGTGGCCAGGCACAGTAGCTCACAACTGTAATCCCAGCACTATGGGAGGCGGAGGTGGGAGGATTGCTTGAGCCCAAGAGTTTGAGACCAGCCTGGCCAACATGGCAAGAACCCATCTCTACAGAAACAATTAGCCATGTATGGTGGCATACACCTGTGATCCCAGGTACTTGGGAGGCTGAGGCGGGAGGATTGCTTGAGCCCAGACCAGAAGGTCAAGGCTGCAGTAAGCCATGATCATACCACTGCACTCCAGCCTGGGCAACAGAGCAAGGCCCTGTCTGAAAAAAAAAAAAATAGTGGGTAGCACTCACAAAGGGATTTCCTCTAAATATATGGAAGAGGTCAGGCATGGTGGCTCATGTCTGTAATCCCAACACTTCGAGAGGCCAAGGCAGGAGGATTGCTTGAGCCCAGGAGTTGGAGACCAGTCTGTGCAACATAGTGAGACATCATCTCTACAAAAAAAATAAAAAAATGAGGTAGGAGGATTGTTTGAGCAAGGAGGTTGAGGCTGCAATGAGCTGTGATCGCGCCACTGCACTCCTGCCTGGGTGACAAAGCAAGACCCTGCCTCAAAAAAAAAAAAAAATTAAATATATGGAAGAACTTTCCATGATACCTCTACATTCGGACAAAGTTGTTTCCAGGGCATGTACTTAGTAAGGGGCAAGGCGAAGGTAAGAACAAGACAGTTGTTCAATTAAACAGAATTAATCCAGCATTTTGCAATTTTCTTCTCAGTGGGGCTGGGGGGAGGTAGGAAGGACGTTGGGGGAAGGGGCCAGGGCATGCTTCAGGTGTGCAAATTGCTACACACAATGAGAAGGTGGGCTGTGTGTCCCAACTTCAGGGAAGGTGCTCGTTAGCTGGGTAAATGCTGCGCTCTCAGCATTTACTCAGCAGGGTTTGTATTTAGAGGAAGCTCTTATTCAAGCCAGAATTCACAGCTCCCGTGGGTCTCACTCCATCAGCAGGGCCCCAGTGAGAGCTGAGAGGAATTCGGGAAGATTGTGATGGGGACAACAGCAAGATGCTGGCAAGGGATTTTAAGTGGGCATCTTTGTCCTTCTGAAGGCTGTGGCAGTCCCTGGAATAATTCCAGATGAACAGGCATATTAGGAAAATTACTATTATTATGCATTACAAGGTTACAAAGAATACATGTGTCCTTTTATAGCATCATACAAAAAATGTCTTAGAACAAGGTGTGGAGAGTTTTTCTGAGCTCTCCTGCTTCCCAGCCTGGTCTGTGTGTTCTCACAGATTTCCTCAGAACCCATTTTCCATTCGTTGACCACAGACGAGGATGCACATGGAAGCTGCTTGTGATTTCTGCCAGGGCTGGAACAAGGGCAGGATTTCTTCACAGATTTATACAGATAGTTTCTGCTTTCTTTGGGGGTGGGAGGTGGACTGTATTAGTACTGAAGCATGCAAAGAAGCTGAAATGTTTTATAAGTCCTATCCTGCACGTGTCAAAATGGCTTGTGATGTGCTGCCAAGGACACCCTCAAGAAAGTAAAAAGACAGCGCACAGAATGGAAGAAGATATTTGCAAATCACATATCTGATAAGGAACTTCTATCCACAATATGTAGAGGATTCTTACAACTCAATAATAAAAAGACAAATACTCAATTAAAAAATGGGCAAAGGATTTGAATAGACATCACTCAGAAGTTGTTATACAAATGGCCAATAATTAACACATGACAAGATGCCCAGTGTCATTATCCATCAGGGAAATAGAAATCAAAACCATCATGAAGTACAATTTCACACCTGCTAGGATGGTCATAATCCAAAAACAATAACAAGTGTTGGTGAAGATGCAGGGAAATTGGAACACTGCTGGTTGGTGAGAATGGAAAACGGTGCAGCCACTTTGGAAAACCGTGGAAATTTCTCCAAAGGTTAAACACAGAGGTAAGCCTGGTGTGGTGGCTCACACTTGTAATCCCAGTGCTTTAGGAGGCCGAGGTAGGAGCCAGGAGTTCGAGACCAGCTTGAACAAGATAGTGAGACCCCATCTCTATAAAAAAGTTTTCTAAAAAAAATTGTAGAGTTAGCATGTGACCCAGAAATCCTGCTCCTAGGTATATGCTCAAAAACCTATGTCCACACATTGCATGATTCCATTTGTATGAAATGTCCAGAATAGGCAAATCTACAGAGATGGTAGACTTATGGTTACCTAGAGCTGGGGATGTTGGGAAGGAGGGAGAGTGGTTTCTAATGGGTACTGATTGATTTTTGCACTGGGGCGTGGGGTGATGAAAATTTTATATAACTCATTATGGCCATAGCTGCACAACGCTGTGGATATACTAAAAACTTTCATTGAATCGTACACTCTAAATGGGTGAATTGTATGGTATGTGAATGATAGCTCAATAAAGCTGTTATTAAAAAAGAGAAAACCTTTGGGTATAAGCCCAGTAATGGGATTGCTGGGTGGAATGTTATTTCTGTTATAAGGTCTTTGAGGAATTGCCACACTGTCTTCCACAATGGTTGAACTAATTTCCACTCCCACTAACAGTGTATAAATGTTTCTTTTCCTCCACAGCCTCGCCACCATCTGTTATTTTTTGACTTTTTAATAATAGCCATTCTGACTGGTGTGAGATGGTACCTAGCTGTGGTTTTGATTTGCATTTCTCTAATGATCAGTGATGTTGAGGCTTTTCTTTCATATGATTGTTGGCCACATGTATGTCTTCTTTTGAAGAGTGTCTGTTCATGTCCTTTGCCCACTTTTTAATGGGGCTGTTTGTTGTTTTCTTGTAAATTTAAGTTATTTATAGATGCTGGATATTAGACCTTTGTCAGATGCATAGTTTGCAAAAATTTTCTCCCATTCTGTAGGTTGTTTGTTCACTCTGTTGACACATACATGTGTATGTTCATTGCAGCACTATTCACAATAGCCAAGACATGAAATCAATCTAAATGCTCATCAATGGTAGATTGAATAAAGAAAATGTGGTACATACACACCATGGAATACTATGCAGCCATAAAAAAGAATGAGATCATGTCCTTTGCAGGAACATGGATGGAGCTGGAGGCCATTATTCTTAGCAAACAAATGCAGAAACAGAAAACCAAATACCCCATGTTCTTACTCATAAGTGGGAGCTAAATGATGAGAACACATGGACACATGGAGGGGAACAACACACACTGCGGCCTATCAGAGGGTGAAGGGTGGGAGGAAGGAGAGGATCAGGAAAAATAACTAATGGGTACTAGCCTTAATGCCTGGGTGATGAAATAATCTATACAACAACCCCCCATGACACAAGTTTACCTATGTAACAAACCTGCACATATACCCCTGAACTTAAATGAGAAACAACAGATTGTATTTCATAAATATATACAATTATTATTTGTCAATTAAAAATAAAGTTTAAAAATAATATTGCAATTGAAAAAAGAAAAACCTCCAAGTCTGTGACAGCGTCCGGTGCATTCTATCTTTTAGAAAACAATGACCCAGGTGCGGTGGCTTACGCCTGTAATCCTAGCACTTGGAGAGGCTGAGGCGGGCGGGTCGCTTGAACTCGGGAATTCGACAGCAGCCTGGCCAACATAGTGAAACCCCGTCTCTACTAAAAATACAAAAAACAAACAAAAAAAATTAGCCGGACATGGTGAGGTGCGTGCCTGTAATCCCAGCTACTCTGAAGGCTGAGGTGGGAGGATCGCTTGAGCCCCGAGAAGCAGAGGTTGTAGTGAGCCTAGAGCAGAGATCGCGCCACTGCACTCCAGCCTGGGCGATAGCGACAGACTTTGTCTCAAAAAAGATAAAAAATAAGAATAATGGTATTACCCTCAGTGGTAACACTATTTTCTTTTAATATTTGTGTCCAAATTCGTGAAGTGCCTAAGATCCGAGTGAGGACCCCTTTGAGTTCATGGCATTTTCAAAGGTCAGGCAGGCAGCGTACTTGGAGTCTATCTTCCAGACAAAATTTGTTGCTGGTGCCTCCCTGTGCCTTGTCAAGGTCACGGCGAAAGCCAGGACGAGCTCGCCTCCAGCACAGGGCTCACGGGGGGCCGTGCGCTTGGCAACCAGGGATGAAGCATCCGTTCATCCCAATGCCGGGTGAAAACTATTAATACGTCTGTATTGAGTTGGGAATAGAACATTTCCATCCAACCGATGCTTTGAAAGAGTTTTTACCCTGCTCGAATGCTTCAAGTTGTTTTGAGAAAAAAGAAATTGGAGCTCCTAATGGTGGTCAGGCTAGAGGGATGGCCAAAACAAAAAACAAAAAACAAAAAACCCAATTCCTGTTCCCGTGTTCGGCGTCTCCCGGCTGCGGGCGGGCGCTGCCTGGAGGGGGCAGCAGGGGGCACCCTCCCCGCTCCTGCCCCGCCGCCCTCCCCGGCCCCCTCCCCGCCCCTCGCTCGCCCTGACGTCCCAAGCCCCCGCCTCTTTCTCTCCGGCCTTCAAAGGGCGCTGGGGGCCTTGGGGCCTGAGCTTCAGGCTGCAGCCTAGGGGAACTGCCGTCTTCGGCCCGCCGCGGGGCCCCCGGTGCGCTCCGTTCCCTTGATTTCCGCAGCGTCCCGCGCTTCAGGAGCAGGTGCCGGGACCGCCTGCGCGGCTGCTCTAACTTGTGGCTCCTAGCGGATCGCAGCCGCTGGCCACTCGCGCAGGGGAAGGGCGCGCAGGCGGGCACATGGAGAGCGGCGGTGGGAATACTTCGGCGGGAGTCCCCTCAGTGCCCGCCGCCGCCGGGGGTGGAGGGCGCGGCCGGGCCGGCGGAGCCCGACGGGGCGGCGGAGGGCGCGGCAGGCGGCAGCGGCGAGGGCGAGAGTGGGGGCGGGCCGCGGCGGGCTCTGCGGGCAGTATACGTGCGCAGTGAGAGCTCCCAGGGCGGCGCGGCCAGCGGTCCGGAGGCTGGGGCGCGGCAGTGCCTGCTGCGGGCCTGCGAGGCCGAGGGCGCTCACCTCACCTCCGTGCCCTTCGGGGAGCTGGACTTCGGGGAGACGGCCGTGCTCGACGCCTTCTACGACGCAGGTGAGAGCGGCTTCGTCCCCACCTCAGTCCCAGTTCACCTACCCTCACACGAGCCAGGGCACCCGCCCCGCCCCCTCGTCCTTCTCCCCCGTCCCCCTCCCGCTCGTCCCCCTCCCCTCCCCCAGTCCCCTTCCCCTCCCCCAGTCCCCCTCCCCTTATCCCGCTCCCCTTATCCTCCTCCCCCAGTCCCCCCTCCCGCAGGCCCCCCTCCCCTTAGTCCCCTCTCCCCTTAGTCTCCCTCCCGCAGGCCCCCCTCCCGCAGGCCCCCCTCCCCTTAGTCCCCCTCCCCTTCCCCTAGTCCCCTTCCTCTCATCCCCCTCCCCTTAGCCCCCCTCCTATCCTCTCACTCCCTGATCCGTCCAACAGGACCGTCCTGCCTTTGGGGGAGGGTAGAGTCGTTAACATTGTGCCCTTTTACAGATAAGAAAATAGAGGCCACGGGCATTTAGACTCTTTGATTCTTCAGGCATCTTAAACATCAGATAACCCAAGAAACAGCCTGTAACCCAGACCCTACCAAGCCCCCCTTCTCCCAAGTTATCCAACTTTTGCTTTCTCATTCCTGGCAGGTCTCTTACGGCCGTGGGTCCCAACGCAGGCTACATATTAGAATCACCTGGGGAGCTTTTAAAACTCTGCTTGCCCAGATCGGACCCCAGACCAATGACATAAGCACCGAGGCCTTAGAAGTGTCATCCTTCCCAGGCGATTCCATTTTGCAGCCAGGAGTGGAAATCGGTGTCTTACATGTGTGTGTGTTGCCTCTACTTAGAAATACCCAGTGTTCTTTTGCACACTTCAATTCTCGTCCCCAAAACACTGACGGTGGAGTGTAAGCCACCACCCTGTGTTGACGTATATTTTATCCCATAATGCACAGCATTCACGGGTTCGGGGGCACCTTTGCTGGAGTGGGACTCTAGGTCTCTAAACTCACTATAATAAATGTGCCTGAGAATCCAGCCTTAAGAAGCGTACTTTGGATTGGCAAGAGTTTCTCTCGGTGTGGAATGAATTGTTGCTTGACGTTTTTTCCCTTACAGCACCTTTGGTGACAAACCTCTGTCACCTGGGTGACGTTCAGAAGCATTATATGTGAGACAGTAATTACCTGGGAGTCCTTGTGCCTCAGTTTCTGGTCAAAGGGAGTAACAGTGCCTACCCTAAACCTAAAAGCTGATGAGATAGGATATGGGAAGTTGCTGTGCTGTAATAGTAAGCTAGGATGATTAGGATTCAGCCTCTGCTGGAGGCAGCGCAGATCTGTTTTTCTTGCAGAGCAAATTCTCCCCAGCTGGAAGGGCGGGGGAGGGGGGGAGTCAGGCTTCTTTAAACAAGTGGCAGCTGGACCCATTGAAAGCACTCTCCTGACATTTCTGACCACACTGAGTATACTCTTAAGCACAACATCTTTTTAGAAAAGTCGTTCAGGAGTCCACTTCACCTAGAACCACTCCGTTTTCTCAACTTGTATTCATTCTGCTCCAAAATTGGAGTTTGAACAGACTCTTCTCTGAACGGTTAAATGTTCCTTTTGCTATGAGGCACCACACTCTCCTTCCTGCTGGTGCCACCTCTGAAAGATTTGTATGCGGTGGCTTTTGCTTTTCCTGGGGCGGAGTGTGTGTGCACGGGGGGCCCTTCTAACAGGTCGACTGTGAAGATGCAGACGTCAAATCTCAGGCTTTCAATTCTGGAGCCACACAGCAGACACGTCACCTTGGCTCACTCTGGCCTGGGTGGCCTAGAATGTTGGGCTGTACCATGAGCTCCCTTTGGTTAACCTTGTCCTGGTCTTGAGTAAATCATTTCTCAGTGCATTAGAATTGCTTTCAGAGGTTTGAAAAAGTACATACACAGTAAGTGGGTTCCTGGGCTAAACAGATGAGCACCTCCACTGTCTTCTGGATTCGTCCTCCATCACTCACTGCTTTTTGATGTTTCCACCAAAAAGATACAGAGCTCTCACTTTGGCTTCTTTGTAAAAATTCTAAAACCACTCTGTCCAATTTGGTAGCCACTCTCACTTTGGCTTCTTTGTAAAAATTCTAAAACCACTCTGTCCAATTTGGTAGCCACTAGCCACAGGTGGCTCTTGACAGTTAAACTGATTAGAATACGGTAAAAATGGTAAGTTCCTTAGTTGCACTAGTGGCATTTAAGGCGCTCAATAGGCCAGGTGCAGTGGCTCACGCCTGTAATCCCAGCACTTTGGAAGGCCAAGGCGAGAGGATTGCTTGAGTACAGGAGTTCAAGACCAATCCTGAGAAAAAAAAAAAAGCAGGATGTGGTGGCACCCATGTGCCTGTGGTCCCAGCTACCTGGGAGGTGGAGGCAGGACGATCACTTAAGCCCGGGAGGTCGATGCTGCGGTGACCTGTGTTTATGCCACTGCACTCCAGCCTGGGTGACAGATCGAGACCCTGTCTCGAAATAAACGAATAAATGCATGCTCCCTAGGCACAAGTAACTCCCAGGTGGGACAGTGAAGTTACAGAACTCTTTCCTCATCTCAGAAGGTCCTATTGAACAATGCTGTTCTGGAAAAAGGCTTGTGGGGGAGGGGAACTGTTGAACGGCCCAAGTATTTATTTTTAACTTTAAGTTCTGGGATACATGTGCTGAACGTGCAGGTTTGTTACATAGGTACACATGTGCCATGGTGGTTTGCTGCACCAATCAACCTGTCATCTAGGTTTTAAGCATGCATTAGGTATTTGTCCTAATGCTCTCCCTCCCCTCCCACTCCCCACAGGCCCCGGGGTGTGTGTGTGTGATGTTCCCCTCCCTGTGTCCATGTGTTCTCATTGTTCAGCTCCCACTTATGAGTGAGAACATGTAGTGTTTGGTTTTCTGTTCCTGTGTTAGTTTGCTGAGGATGATGTTTCCAGCTTCATCCATGTCCCTGCAAAGGACATGAACTCATCCTTTTCATGGCTGCATAGTATTCCATTGTGTATATGTGCCACATTTTCTTTATCCAGTCTTATCATTGATGGGCATTTGGGTTGGTTCCAAGTCTTTGCTATTGTAAATAGTGCTGCAGTAAACATACATTTGCCTGTGTCTTTATAGTAGAATGAATTCTAACCCTTTGGGTATATACCAGTAATGGGATGGCTGGGTCAAATGGTATTTCTGGTTCTAGATCCTTGAGGAATCGCCACACTGTCTTTCACAATGGTTGAACTAATTCACACTCCCACCAACAGTGTAAAAGCATTCCTATTTCTCCACATCCTCTCTAGCACCTGTTGTTTCCTGACTTTTTAATGATTGCCATTCTAACTGGCGTGAGATGGTATCTCATTGTGGTTTTGATTTGCATTTCTCTAATGACTAGTATTGATGGGTTTTTTTTTCACGTTTGTTTGCCACATAAATGTCTTCTTTTGAAAAGTGTCTGTTCATATCCTTTGCCCACTTTTTGATGGGGTTGTTTTATTCTTGTACATTTGTTTAAGTTCCTTGTAGATTCTGGATATTAAACCTTTGTCAGATCGATAGATTACAAAAACGTTCTCCCATTCTGGAGGTTGCCTGTTCACTCTGATGATGGTTTCTTCTACTGTGCAGAAGCTCTTTAGTTTAATTAGATTTCCTTTGTCTATTTTGGCTTTTGTTGCCATTGCTTTTGGTGTTTAAGCCATGAAGTTATTGCCCATGCCTATGTCCTGAATGGTATTGCCTAGGTTTTCTTCTAGGATTTTTATGGTTTTAGGTGTTACGTTTAAGTCTTTAATCCATCTTGAGTTTTGTATAAGGTGTAAGAAAGGGGTCCAGTTTCAGTTTTCTGCATATGGCTAGCCAGTTTTCCCAGCACCATTTATTAAATAGGGAATCCTTTCCCTATTGCTTGTTTTTGTCAGGTTTGTCAAAGATCAGATGGTTGTAGATGTGTGGCGTTATTTCTGAGGCCTCTGTTCTGTTCCATTGGTCTATATTCCTTGGTATTTTATTCTCTTAGTGGCAATTGTGAATGGGAGTTCACTCATGATTTGGCTCTGTGTTTGTCTTTTATTGGTGCATAGGAATGCTTGTGATTTTTGCACATTGATTTTGTATCCTGAGACTTTGCTGAAGTTGTTTATCAGCTTAAGGAGTTTTTGGGCTGAGACCGTGGGGTTTTCTAAATATACAATCATGTTGTCTACAAACAGACGATTTGACTTCCTCTCTTCCTAATTGAATACCCTTTATTTCCTTCTCCTGCCTGATTGCCCTGGCCAGAACTTCCAACACTATGTTGAATAGGAGTGGCGAGAGAGGGCATCCCTGTCTTGTGCCAGTTTTCAAAGGGAATGCTTCCAGCTTTTGCCCATTCAGTATGATATTGGCTGTGGGTTTGTCAGATAGCTCTGATTATTTTGAGATATGTCCCATCAATACCTAATTTATTGAGAGTTTTTAGCATGAAGCGGTGTTGAATTTTATCGAAGGCCTTTTCTGCATCTATTGAGATAATTGTGGTTTTTGTAATTGGTTCTGTTTATGTGATCGGTTATGTTTGTTGATTTGCATATGTTGAACCAGCCTTGCATTCAGGGATGAAGCCCACTTGATCATGGTGGATAAGTTTTTGATGTGCTGCTGGATTCGGTTTGCCAGTATTTTATTGAGGATTTTCACATCGATGTTCATCCTGAAATTTTCTTTTTTTGTTGTGTCTCTGCCAGGTTTTGGAATCAGGATAATGCTGGCCTCTTTTTCTGTTGTTTGGAATAGTTTCAGAAGGAATTGTACCAGCTCCTCTTTGTACCTCTGGTAGAATTCGGCTGTGAATCCGTCTAGGATTTTTTTAGTTGGTAGGCTATTACTGCCTCAATTTCAGAACTTGTTATTGGTCTTTTCAGGGATTTGACTTCTTCCTGGTTTTGTCTTGGGTGGGTGTATGTGTCCAGGAATTTATCCATTTCTTCTAGATTTTCTAGTTTATTTGTGTAGACGTGTTTATAGTGTTCTCTGATGGTAGTTTGTATTTCCATGGGATCAGTGGTGATTGCCCCTTTATCATTTTCTATTGTGTCTATTTGATTCTTCTCTCTTTTCTTCTTTATTAGTCTGGGTAGTGGTCTATCAATTTTGTTGATCTTTTCAAAAAACCAGCCCCTGAATTCATTGATTTTTTTGAAGGTTTTTTCATGTCTCTATTTCCTTCAGTTCTGCTCCAATCTTAGTTATTTCTTGCCTTCTCCTAGCTTTTGAATGTGTTTGCTCTTGCTTCTCTAGTCCTTTTAATTGTGATGTTAGGGTGTCAATTTTAGATCTCTCCTGCTTTCTCTTGTGGGCATTTAGTGCTATACATTTCCCTCTAAACACTACTTTAGCTGTGTCCCAGAGATTCTGGTACATAGTATCTTTTTTCTCATTGATTTCAAAGAACATCATTATTTCTGCTTTAATTTCGTTATTTACCCAGTAGTCATTCAGGAGCAGATTGTTCAGTTTCCACGTAGTTGTGCAGTTTTGAGTGTGTTTCTTAATCCTGAGTTCTAATTTAATTGCACTGTGGTCTGAGAGGCTGTTATGATTTCTGTTCTTTTGCATTTGCTGAGGAGTGTGTTACTTCCATTTATGTGGTCTATTTTAGAATAAGTGCTCTGTGGCACTAAGAAGAATGTGTATTCTGTTGACTTGGGGTGGGGAGTTCTGTAGATATCTATCAGGTCTGCTTCGGCCCAAGTATGTTTTAGGGGCCATCATCTATGTGAAATTTAAGCACTACCTGTCTCCTGTTCTCACAGCAAGTCGCAGTCAGGTTTGACTGTGGTTTTCCATCTCCTTGTAGTGTTTCATGGGGTCATGTGTGAGTCTAAATCTTGGGGCTGTGTCACTAGCACATATAGTGGATTGGATGAGCTGCAGGAAAATGGCAGGCAGGCCTTGGAAGTCAGCAAGAGCAAGTGGATGCTGTTGGAAAAGGAAAGTACCATGGGCTGAGAGGGGCAGGGCATGTCCCATTTGTGTTTTCTAAATTATTTTTAAATATTTATTTTTAAATTTTTGTACATATATATAGATTATTTTTGAGACAGGGTCTCTGTTGCCCAGTCTAGAGTGCAGTGGCACGATCTTGGCACACTGCAGCCTCAACCTCCCAGACTTGAGCAATCCTCCTGCCTCAGCCTCCCAAAATTCTGGGATTACAGGTGTGAGTCACCACCCCTGGCGCATTTTGTTTATTTTTCGTAGAGATGAGCTCTCACTCTGTGAGATCTTATGGACTCGAATTCCTGGGCTCAAGTGATCCTCCCACCTCAGCCTCCCAAATTACTAGGATTACAGGTGTGAACCACCACCCCCGGTCCTTGTGGTTTTTAAAATTGTGACAAAATATGTATAACAAAATTTACTATTTTGGCCATTTTTAGTGTTCATTTCAGTGGCATTACATATATTCACACTGTTACGTGACCATCAACAATATCCATCTCCAGGCCGGGCACGGTGGCTCACGCCTGTAATACCAGCACTTCGGGAGACTGAGGTGGGTGGATCACCTGAGCTCAAGAGTTTGAGACCAGCCTGGCCAACATGGCGAAATCCTGTTTCTACTAAAAATATAAAAATTAGCCAGGCTTGGTGGCATGCACCTGTAGTCTCAGCTACTCAGGAGACTGAGGCAGGAGAATCGCTTGAGCCCAGGAGGCAGAGGTTGCAGTGAGCCAAGATTGCGCCACTGCACTCCAGGCTGGGCAACAGAGCGAGACTCCATTTCAAAAAACAAAAACCAATATCCTGGCTGGGCGCGGTGGCTCATGCCTGTGATCCCAGCACTTTGGGAGGCCGAGGCGGGTGGATCACCTGAGGTCAGGAATTTGAGACCAGCCTGGCCAACATGGTGAAACCCTGTCTCTACTAAAAATACAAAAATTAGCCAGGCATGGTGGCGGGCACCTGTAATCTCAGCTACTCAGGAGGCTGAGCCAGGAGAATTGCTGGAACCCAGAAGGCAGAGGTTGCAGTGAGCTGAGATCGTGCCATTGCACTCCAGCCCGGGCAGACAACAGCGAGACCCCATCTCAAACAAAACAAAACCCTAGAAACCAATATGCATCTCCAGAACTTTTTTTAAAATACTTTTTTAGAGCAGTTGTAGGTTCATAGCAAACTTGAGAAGAAAAGTGCAGAGTGTTCCCATCAACCCCTCTGCCCTCTCCCACAAACTCCCCTATCATGAGCTTCTTCCACCAGACTACGGCACTTGTGACAATTGATGAACTTACACATATGTTGACACATCATACTCACTTGAAATCTTTAGTTTACATTAGGGTTGAGTTTATATTAGTTGTTCTTTTTTTTTTTTTTTTTTTTTTTTTTGAGACAAGGTCTCACTGTCACCCAGGCTGGAGTGCAGTAGCGCGATCACGGCTCACCGCAGCCTTGACCTCCCTGGGCTCAAGTGATCCTTCCACCTCAGCCTCCCGAGTCGCTGGAACTTACAGGCATGCACCACCGTGCCCGGCTAATTTTGGTAGGCTTTTGTCAACTGCATCCTGTGTCTCCCTCCTAGAGGTTCTCAGTGTTTGTGAACATCTTAAAGACTTGAGGCAAGTTGCAGGAAGCAAAGAGACCTGTGTGACTTTGTCTCATACTTTCTCAAATGTTTTGACTGTGGAAACTATCCTCCTGGGATGCTGTAATTGAATACACTTATTGTAGTAGGAAGTCTTAAAATGACATTGGGACTGATAGAATACAATGCTTTTATCTTCAGGGAGTACACCGTTTTGTTTACTCTTAGAATAGTTAGGTGGTTAGTTGTGTAAGTGACAGCCTCTACCTAGATGCTAATTAGCAGCATTCTTGAGTTAGCTATTAACTGCTTAAATGGCAAGAACAGCTTCTGAGGCACAAGTGATTTTCCCATACCTGTTGTGTCTGGCTTTGCATAACTTCACTCTTCTCTGAACCTCATTTAAATGTTACTTTCCTGACCCAGGGGTCCTGCTTCTGATTTTTGTTTTTTCCTTCTGTTACATGCACAGTGACCTTAAAAGTTGTGAAGTATTGCAACCCATACTAGGATGTTTTCATATTTCCTGAACATTGATAGGAAAACTATAAGACTAGGCCGGGGGCAGTGGCTCACGTCTGTAATCCCAGGGCTTTGGGAGGCCAAGGCAGGGGGATCATTGTGGCTGAGGCCACCACTTCCTCAGCACAAACGATGAGCTGCTGGCAAGTGTCATCATGAAACATGCCATTGCCTCCCGGGGCCTGAAACTACAGACATCTTCATCTGGCTTTCGGTGGAATTTTGAATAGACCATTGCAGGACAATTTGTTACAGTCCTTGTGTTTCCTTTTTATTTTTAATACGGTTGTTACATTTACGGAGAAAAAGAGCTTTTATAGAACATAAAGCACTTTTTTGTGTGTTACTTTCAACTAATGTTCTGTTTGTTTTGAAGACAATTCATCTTAAATTGATATAGAGAGCCTAGAGTACAATTAAAAGTATAATTTTGTCCAATTGCCAATTAATCAGGAGTTAAAAGCCCTTGAGCAGCGAATGGGCCAGACCCTGCAGTCAGAGGAAAACAGGGACCTTCTGTGTCATATAAATGAAGACCTTTCCCACTGAAGGGAAAAACTCATAAAAAATGAGTAGGCATTATTGTCACATTATCCACATCATTTAATTTTGTCTTCTCTCTTGTAAAATTTGCCACAGAACAAATCGATGACATTGGATGTACGTGTACTACTACTGGTGACTTAACTATCAGCATGATTTAGGGATTCCTCTATAGCTGGGCATATATTTTCCTTTGATGCTTTGAAAATTAAGGCAGAGTCGATCACCTCTCCTCAGTCATAATCATTTGCATTTTAGTCTTCTCTCATTGTGGGGCCTTAAATTTAGCAAGGATGTTATTTCCCAGTTCAAGGAGAAACAGTCCCTGTCAGAATGCAGTTGTACATTTGCATAGAAATAAGTTGATTTTAACAACTGTTCACAAGCACAACGAAAACTTTGGGCAAAGTGAGATGTCATCTTTTACTATGGTATGAATGTGACCACAATCTTATTATAGTTGCAAATGTAATTTATATTCTTCCTTAAACAGTTAAGTCTCTTGTCTGTCATTACACTCTGTTATATAATCAAGAATAGTCTTATCTTTCCAGTGTCGTACAGGCTACAGTGGCTTCCCTTATCTTCTCAGCACTTGAAGAATATTGGTGAGTTTAATAATTTTTGAAAAAAGTCCTAAACGATGGCATAAACATAGAAGGACTGATATACATACCATTGTCCTTCATTTTCAGATAGCATCCTACAGATAATGTTGCTATCAGTATGTGCAGGGAGAATTTAAAAGGCCCACAAAGATGACAGGCAGTTGTGTCCAGTTGCATACAAATGACAACTGATTTTACTTTGTCTCTAAACTCATAATGACAGTCACCCTTCTCTTCCTTTCCAAGGTTTACCTACAGTGAACCATGGAGTTCTCTAGTGGTTATGGGCCATGTTGTTCTTCCTGCTACTGTTTGGCCCCAGCTTCTTTGCATCCATTAAATTTGGGTTCTTATGAAAGCTGACAATGTGTCTTGCCTTGTAGCATTCAGGGGCTTCTTTTGGCTACCCTGTCTAAAGTAATTTTATTTTACCTGCAGTACGGCAGCTGTTTATGTATTCTTTACTCACCCATCCTGCACACATTAGCACACATTCTGTACTCAAGGGAATAAAAAGGTGACTCACTGCTAATAGAATTCTGGGAATTCATTTGTAGAGAGTCTGCCTGAAGCTTAAAACTTATTAGAACTGTGGCCAGGCATGGTGGCTCATGCCTGTAATCCCAGTGCTTTGGGAAGCCAAGGCATCAGGATTGCTTGAAACCAGGAGTTTGAGACCAACTTGGGCAACACAGCTAGATCCTGCTTCTACCAAAGAATAAAAAATTAGCTGGCCATGGTGATACATGCTTGTAGTCCCAGCTACTTGGGAGGCTGAGTCAGGAGCATTGCTTTAGCCCAGGAGATCAAAGCTGCAAAGATCACGCCACTGCACTCCGGACTGAGTGACAGAGTGAGACCAGGCCTCGAAAAATATATATATATATGTATATATACATATATATATATGTATATATATATATATATATATATATACATATATATATATATATATACATATATATATATATATATAAAGCCTTACTTAGGGCTTAAAAAACACTTCTATGTTATCCTAATTTTTGCCATCGTCATCCTCATTATCATCAACATCACAGACACCAATGGAGCAATTGCTTTTTAGGGGGAAGGCACTGAACTAAGGCATTACCAGAATCAGCTCATACCATAATCTTCCTTATGAAAAAATATAAAAAGTGAGAGAGGTATGATGAGGAAATTCATAATTAGAACACATAAATATCTTTCTTGGAGTTATAAAAATGGGTAAACATGTGAGTCAAAACTACGGAAGACTGGTAAGTGACCTTTTAGAGTTGTTACAAATACAAATAAAAAATTACTAATGGAACCAAATATTTCACTTCACTACATCACAATTTTCTTTTTTTAAGGTGCATATAATGGTAATATTTTCTTCATGGGTTTGTAAAAGACAAAAGAATTCATATATTTAATATGTTTATAATATTTCCTGGTACATAGTAAATAATAAACATTTAGTAATTTTTGGGTTTTTTGCTCATTTAGTTGAAAGGTCAGAGCTACAATGATACAGTTATCTTTGAGATATCTAAAAAACACTAATCATAATTTGCTCTAAGTAATATATTTTAAGTGATATTAATTACTAATTACTTTTCACTAATTTATTAGTTTGGTAGATACTTTTGAGTGCCTATGATAAAGACTTAAAGCTTAAGTACAGATTTTTTTCTAAAAAATGTATTTGCTCTATATTTCCCCATATGATGTGGCTTATTTTCACTGTAATTAACCCCATCGTATCTAGAGAATTGTGTGTAATTTTGATAATACCTCGTTAAGTAAATGTTACACTGGTCATATCAGCAACAATTGTCACCTTACAAGAAAGGTTAAAAGACTATTGAAAACTTTGCATAATTATCAGTCATCAGCAGGACTTAAATTATTTAGGATCTAAAATATCTTTATTTTAGAAAAGTGCATGACTGAAATAATCTGAGTTTCTACCATTCTGATTTATTTTGTTGGAAACAAAGAATGAACTACATGTGAGTGAATTTGAATGGAGAATAACTTTAAGTTGTATTAGAATGTAGAGGAGCTTCACGTTTCCTTATAAATCCCAGTTCTGCTGACAGCATCAAACACTT
The DNA here is from genome assembly GCF_029281585.2 of Gorilla gorilla gorilla. Taxonomy (NCBI): domain Eukaryota; kingdom Metazoa; phylum Chordata; class Mammalia; order Primates; family Hominidae; genus Gorilla; species Gorilla gorilla. Next base: position 15,006,514 of record NC_073235.2, on the reverse strand, counting down.
TGGTAAATAATATTGAACCAAATGTCTGTTTATGTGGAATGAAAAAGTATAATACCACAAAGAGAGATCATAAAAATAGAGAACATTTTTAATGAGTAAGTGTAGTGCTCTCTAATGGACAAAAAAATCATTCCAACAATTTGACTGTGATAGATGCCTTTTCTTTAGAGTACCAGCAATGAAATGCTAGACAGTAATTCCTCCAGAATTATTTCTATTAAAAATAATATAGTAATATTAATTAAAACATTCACAGTGATCTTCCTTGCTAACCACTGTTTATTTTTAAAAACTACTTACATATTAATCTTCATACTGTGGGCAAGTAATTTTTTGAGAAAAATACTGCCATCCTTAAATTGATGAATAATTTTTCCATTGCCTTTTTGTGTTTAACTCAGTAGGTTCATATTTTAGATTCCCAAATGAAATTAGTCTAAACAATATAAAGAGAAATTTCAATGGTTTTGAACCATCATTTTCTGTTTAAATATTGCCTCTTTCTTCTGAAACTCCAATATGATGGATATTAGACATTTTAAGTAATCATGACCTGGTTTCCTCTTTTTTCTCACTCTGCCCTCATACTGCATTCTGCTTAATTTCTTCAGATACAACTTTACGTTCAATAATTCCCTCTTCAGTTTCATCTTCTGTTTAATCTTCCCACTGAGGCTTTTTAAAAATTCTTAAACAATTATACTTTTCATTTTTGGAAGTTCTGTTTTTTTGTTGTTGTTGTTTGTTTTTGAGTTGGAGACTCACTCTGTCACCCAGGCTGGAGTGCAATGGCGCAATCTCAGTTCGCTGCAGCCTCCAGCTCCCGGGTTCAAGCAATTCTCCTCCCTCAGCCTTCCAAGTAGCTGGGATTGCAGGCACACGCCACCACGCCCGGCTAACTTTTTGTATTTTTAATAGAGACGGAGGTTTACCGTGTTGCCCAGGCTGATCTCAAACTCCTGAGCTCAGGCAATCCACCTACCTTGGCCTCCCAAAGTGCTACCGCACCCGGCCTGGAAGTTCTATTTTATGTATGTATACATATATATTCATATACACACATATATGTGGGTGTGTATATATACGTATGTATACATATACTAACATATATGTGTATATATGTATGTATACATATACTAACATATATGTGTATATATGTATGTATACATATACTAACATATATGTGTATGTATGTATACATATACACATATATGTATACATATATGTGTGTATATATTTATATATTTTTTTAGTTATATATTTTATATATATGTATCTATATCTATATATCTATATCTATATCTATATCTATATCTGCCTGGTCTGTTCTTTCTTGATAATCTCTAAATGCTACCTCACATTTCTTTAATCATGTTATGCATAATTATTCTATATTGCAATTCTCCAGTGTCTAGCTAACAGTTTGATCCCCAAAATTTCTTTGTGGGCCTGCTCAGCTGTTTATTGTTTGTGCTGATATTCAGTCTTGTGACTTGCCTGCCATGTTTTTGGTG